>NC_138498.1:55199237-57599237 GCF_964252035.2 Podarcis erhardii | reverse complement strand
ATAATTTTCCTCAGAGCATTATCTAGTTCTGGGAATTCTCCTCAAGCCAGATCCCTCACTGGCCCAGCCTTGCACCCGAGTGCTTTTGCCTGGATGGAATGTGTCCTTGAGATCTGATAATGGCTCTTGCTTGTTTGGACGGACAATGGAAAGGGGTGCGTGAAGAGCTACTGCTGGTAGCTTAACAGCCTCACCTGTGGCATGTTTACTCAAAAGAAAGACCCACTCAGAACCCCCAAGTAAGTGTACAAAGGACTGCAGTCAAAAGCATTTCAGCTCCCCACAGACTAAGATTATTTGCTCCAAAGTCAAGAAAGAACATAAAATAAACTCCAGCATGTACAGGTTCCTCATAGCCCTGCTATGAGTTGTGTTAGCATGTTCATTTTCAGCTTCTATTGTGCACCTTTTGTGTGGGGGGGGGTGTCCATGAAACCGCAATACACTTGTATTGATGGAGCACCTGGCTTCCCCCCTGCCCCCCCAGTCAAAGCTAACAAGTAGTACTATACCTGTACTACTGCAAAGTGCTAAATACTAAATGCCAGAAAACAAGAAAATACCGTATTTTTTGCTCTATAAGGCACACTTTTCCCCTCCTAAAAAGTAAGGGGAAATATGTGTGCGTCTTATGGAGTGAATGCAGGCTCCATGGCTTCAGCGAAAGCAATGCGAAGCCTCTGGAGCTCAGTGGGAGCTCCTGCTGCGCTCCGGAGGCTTCGCGTTGCTTTCGCTGAAGCCAGGAGAGCAAGAGGGGTCGGTGCGCATCAATCCCTCTTGCTCTCCTGGCTTCGCTTCGCTGGAGAGGCGCTGCGCAGCTTTCCCTCTCTGCGCAGCCTCCCTTCAGCGAAGCGGGAGGAGAAATGGAAGGGGCTCCGCTTCTCCTGCCGCTTTGCTGAAGGGGCTCTGCGCAGCGGGGGAGAGAATATTTTTTGTCTTGTTCTCCTCCTCTAAAACTAGGGGCGTCTTATGGTCGGGTGCGTCTTATAGAGCGAAAAATGCGGTAAGTTGAAGAAATGCTCTATCTCTCCACTCCCCCATCAAAAATTAACTGGACTGGCAGTACTTCAACCCTGATGGGGAAGCATCTTCCTTCAGTACACCTGAGATCATCAGGCTACCTTAGGGGGCTTCTGGCAGGCTGGTTGGGCACATACTGAAGTTCCCACCTTCAGCACCTGTAACCAGATGCAACCACCTCACTCTGCCCAATAGTAGGTCTGGCCACAGCAAGAAGAAAAAGCACCCTGATTTCTAGGCAAAGGCATGAAGTAGATTTATTCCGTTAAGCAAATACTGAAATAGTGTCTGTGCTGGGCAAACGGCTGCATCAATGCCTTGTCTTACAAGTGCCACTATGACTGTTCGCAATGTCCTAGGAGGGTAAAAGGGGAACCCAAATGATTTGCTGCTTTGGCTCAGCCTCTTCTGAAAGAGCTTTATACCCCAAAGAGGAAGGAGACTGAACTAAAGAGCTGTGTGATGCAGGCAGAATGCACTGCAAGCAGCCCAAATGTGTCAGATGTCACAGTCCAATCTTAGTAAACCACACAGGCAGACAAGGAAGTGATAACACAGACGACATGGCAGAGTGTCACACGTCAGCAAAAGAACAACTCATGACCACTGTGATGAACTCAGGCCCTGAGACCTGGCTGAAAAAGCAGGATGGTGATGATAGTGAGAGTCAGAGAACCCAGCCACAGTCAGAAGTATGAAATGAGTCAGTTTCACTTTTTCCCCTCCCCTGAGGCAGAAGAAATACGTTAAACCCCATGCTTTGGACACAACTTCTAATTCCTTTTGAGAAATGCTGGAAGTGGTTCTGCTGTGTTGGCTTCCATCGCTGTAGCATTTATTAGAGGTCAGGCATTTTGCTATTGCTCAAAGCGGTGAGACGCTTGAAGGAAATGCACTTCTACGAATTCCCCAAAAGGGGAGACGGGTACAGCTCTTAATGAGGAGCCTGCACTGAGTCACTTCTCTCCTCATGTACTGTCTGTGAAAAGGAGGGGGAGGGGAAGCAGAAGTCAGAGAAAGGCGCGCAGCCTATTCCCTAGAGAGGAAGAAAGAGCCTTTGGCGACTTTGAGAGATAAGGTGAGCCCCTGGGCAAACTGGTTTGTGAGCGGTTGCACAACCCATTCATAAGCAAGCTTTTCCCCAAGTAAGTGTGTGCCTTAGTTAATTGTGATGCTTCAGCTGCTTTATTAATTAATGGATCAGCCTTTAAAGCTTAATGCCGCTGAAGCGCACTTAATCAAAGTATTCCTGAGTTACCTTACTGCCTCATGAACGACTTCTGCACCACTCTCTGGGGACAGGGACAGAGGTCTACCTAGGTGCCCTTGGATCCTTGGCAAGGAGCTCTGAAGCCAGGAGATCCCATGGACCAGAAACTCAGAAAGTTTGCTTTTACGCTCTGCCAGTGACTTCCTCCAAGGCCATCAGGGTCTGCTGTGCTCTGCTCAGCCTCTCCTCCTCCTCTGTTGGTCTGTCAGTCTGCCTTGCTGTCTCCCTCCTTCCACTCGCCGCTTACCCTTCTGCCTCCTTCCTTCTTCCCTCTCTTTTTCCTCCTCCTGTAACTCTCGCTCGCTCGCTCACTTTCTTTCTTCCCTCTGAGCCCTACTGGGCACTCTGCTCACACTTCAATAGCGCTGTTGGCCAACTGAGACCACCCACCCCATCCCTACTGGCAGGGCTACTACAACAGCCCATGCCAGCGACCAGATTCCTCCACCAAGGCACCCAGAGAAGCCTGCATACCTTGCCCGGCTGTGCAGCGGTGGAGCAGCCCAGGAAGCGTGTGGACAGTCAGGCTCCTAAACACTCCGAGCCAAAGTGAAGAGGAGGGATTTTTTCACGCCCTTGGGCCTGCGCCTTTGGCAGGGGCCAACCAAGCCAATCCCTAGGTACATCCCTGGACAAAGGTCCACAATATTCCTGGAGCCCACTCACCCACAGCTGAGATAAAAGTATAGGAAAGGGGCAAGAAGGAACAGAAGACAGGCCACTTCAGAGGCTACCAGGCCTACAGTGCAGTCCCTTTCTTGTCTACTCAGATGAGTGGTCTACTGACTTCAGTGGTGCTTATTCCCAGGTAAGCAGGTAAAGAACGGAAGCCTTAATGCCCATATTCCGGGTGGAAGTAGGCTTACAGTGGGGTGGTAGTGGTGGAATCAAAAGCTTAAGAGACCCCTTCCTACTTTCTGATCCCTATTTTATGCTTTCTTTTGTTTTCGTCTACTGGAGTTCCAGCCAAGAATCCATAGTCTGGGACACTGGTGATTTCTGCTGCATCTGAGAAGACTCTATAGAGCAAGGAGGAAAATATATGTTCAGAGGATCCACCCCCACCTTCTCTCTCTTTCTGAGCCCATAGGTAGGCTCACTGTCAAAATCACTCCAGAAAGATTTTGAGTTTTGCCCTTCCCCAGGCTCCAGTCTAGAGTAGACTATGGTTTGTTGACATCACAAGACTTCAGTTTCCTCTCCTCCACCTAAGCACTCCCTGAATCTGCTCCTAGTGCCCCTCTCCAGCCCTTGAAAGCGGGGAGGGCAGAGCAATGGAAGGAGAAGAAAAGGAAGTTATGTTGCTTGCATGGAGTCTGTTTCACAAGCCGAACTGCAGCACTGGATGCAACTAGTTTAAATAAATAAGGGAAAACCCAGCCCAAAGTAAGCATTTTTCGTCACTTTGGGCACGTGTTCTTCAACTGATTGCAAGTTTTGTCATTTGTTTAAAAAGCCAGAACATACTACCAGACCGTCTGAAAATTCTGTTCTATTATAAACCTGGTGTTTACAAAAGCATTTCAGTGTTTGCCATTTTAAAAGGAAGTGTAAGAACATTTTTCGCCTACCTTCAAGAACACAAATTTGGACTTAGCATACTATGAGTTTTTGCGCCCTCAAGGGTGAATCCTGACTTGAAACAGCTGAGGGGATTCAAATAATAAAACAAATTACTCCATCAAGTAAAGAAAAATGGGGGAAGGGAGCATTGATGAAGGACATGCTTAGAACAACTATAAAACTGGCTCGTGAGCATACCCAGGAAGCAATCTAAACACTTTTAGAAAAATGCATTGAGACATAACATCTCAGGTAGTTGCTTCAAGGGAACACTGTGCAGCGACCAAAAAACTCTTAATCAAGTAATGAACCCACCTGCGAGTCAATGAAGTCAGCTGAGTTCCCGCTTACTAGCCATGCATGAAGGACCCCAATCCGCATGCAACACTAAGCCAAACTGTGGCTTAGCACAAAGCAGCAAATTTGCAGATTCTCAGAGCAAAGATTTCAGCTGTAAATTTGCCTAAAAATACATTTTAATGCAAAGTTTCCCCTACTATGCTACGTGTTTAAACATTGCTGTCACCAATATATGCATTTTGAAGCGCACACTAGCGTATGCATTCTTGAACACATTATTTGGTTGGGAATTGCACTGCAAAATTTGGAGAAGTGCAGATTCTGAAGGAAGTTTTTGTCCATTGTTTCAGGAAGTGCAAATTACTTATTTTCCTACCTGGGGCTAAGTCATGGTTTGGTGTTAGCTCTGAACCTGGGCTTTGTGGGTTTGTAAGTTTAGCTACAAAACTAAAACAAAACCTTGAGGCTTTAACAATGGCTTTGCTTCTGAGTAAACTTGCATAGGATTGCTCTATAAATTTCATAAGCAACAGTTCTGATGACAGGGGAAGGGAAGTAAAAATCTGTACTGGAGAGAATAACAAAATACCCAGTATCCTTTTTTACCTAAAGGAAAGGCCTCCAATAATAATTTTGATTGTCCTCTTTTGTCAATAACCTACCCAATCCAAATGCCAACAGCCACTCCAAGCCACCTTGAGTTTATGCAATGCATGGCTATTTTTCTTAAGAAAAATGATCTTTCCAAATAAAGGAGCCACCTTAACATCTGGATATTTACTGCAATTTATGTCTTGCTGTTCCTTCTTCCTCTGGAAGAATGAGAAAAGCAAGCAAGGACTTGGCTGGAATACTCACTTCTACTTTGTGAATGATTTAATATCCTTGTTCTTAAAAATGTTACACAACAACAATCTAATATTGATTAGGGATTTACAGGATGCTAAGCATTGCACCAAACGCAAAAACGTAAGAAATGCCCTGTTGGCTCATCCACTTACAACGTTTACTCACTACATTTCTATCCTGCCTTTCCTCCAAGAAGCTTAAGGCAGCATACAGAGTTTC
Organism: Podarcis erhardii; assembly: GCF_964252035.2. Taxonomy (NCBI): domain Eukaryota; kingdom Metazoa; phylum Chordata; class Lepidosauria; order Squamata; family Lacertidae; genus Podarcis; species Podarcis erhardii. The sequence continues at coordinate 57,594,016 of NC_138498.1, read as the reverse complement.
CTTCACCCATCCTCCATTTTATCCTCACAACAAACCTGCTAAGTTAAAAAATGGTGAGTGGCCCAAGGTCATCCGAGGAGTTTCATGGCTAAGCGAGATTCTGAATGTAGATCCGCCCCCGAGATCCAACGCTCCAACCCCCACACCACACTGCTGCTTTCCCTACATTGCTCGACAGTGCTGAAGTTGGTTACTACTAGTTCCCAGTTGTTTATTTGTATGACATTTTAAATCACAATTCAAGCAAAACATCTTTTTAAAAAGAACAGAGGTTTGTAAGTATCTACACGGTATCATGTATCTCCATGAATGGAGGACTGTCCCTTTCACAATAATTTCCCCCAATGTGCTCAACACTCAAAATACACAACACAGACTTCAGCAAGAAATAAGGAACTGGAGGTGTGCACCTCCAAAATGGATTTGAGACACCCCAAATGATACACATACACCTCCTGGAGTCTTCTTCTACAACATGGATGTCTGTCTCAACACTTTCTTTGGGTGCAAGATGCTGTCAAAAGCATGTCCCGCACTGACAGAATACTTTGGCCCACCACAGATGACATCCCCACGCAGAATTGTGCCAGGTCCAGTGCTTTCTTTGGGTGAAATAAATACACTGCTGAGGATATGCGACCACACCAATAACCACCAAATAGCTAGAAAAGAATATAGGAACTAGTCCCATATTCTGATTTCAATGGTGAGGACAAGAAACTCATGCCCTGTTGCCTTTCTTCAGCAACTGGTACCAAGGACTATGCTGCCTCTGAAATGTTAGCTGCCACAGCCAAGTAACTATTGACTGACCTATTCTCCATGACGTGCTACCTAACTAATATAACTGTGCTGTATCTATGGGTAGAAAACAAACTTTTAATAACTTAATGCAGACAGAAAGTCTTACGTAGGCCCTCAAGTCCATCCTTACTTATGTATGTTTTGGTATCGGTTGTAACCAAATAAAAATGTCAACCCCTTATTTAATGAGGAGACTAAAATAAAGTGCACAATGTTTATGGCAGGATATGTCTTCAGCAGATGTAACCAATGGCTTGGATCCAAGCTTTGCTCCTTCCAGCATAAGTGGGGAAGGTGACTTTTGTTGATTCCCCCTTCCCTTTACAGATCCTTGCATGCTCAGAAAAAATGTGGAGACATGAGGACCCTCCAGAACAGGATGGGAAATGGCATGGAGGGACGAGAAAATCAGCAAAAGTCACCTCCCCCACTTTACACCTGCAAGATCCTTCTACTGGACCAAGAGCCTTCCATGGACAGGAGTCTTTCCATTTGCAGAAGATGAAGTCTGGATTCAACCCAATGTATATTTCCAATGACCTGCATGCAATTCCTAATGCAGAAGATCCAAACATTCTCCGATGGTGATAGACATATGCCTCTAAATAAGTGACAATATTGTCATCCAAAAGACCACCTCATCCTGTTAATACGGCCACCTCTGAAATATCTGCAACTGTGAAAAGTACATAGCCTATTAAGTACATGAAAAGCTTTTGATGCTTAGCTAGCATTTCACCATAGCTAAATGGCTTTGCATGCTCTGCGAAGTACTGTCCTGAAAATACTTTATAAATACAGTAGAAAAGGTGAGAACCAAATGGGAGAGCAGAAACCACAGAATACATGATCAAGCCATGAAAGGAATACATAGGATGTTAAAAGCTGCGCTTGCTTCTTATTTGTGGAAATATTTATTTCAAAGTATATGTTCTTAAAAATGTATCTTCTTAAACACTGACTTTAACATGTCAACCTCCAAAACAATTTCCATTGACTTCTGCATGTTTATTCACATGTCATTAAGGAATTCCCATTTGCATACTGATATTCTAATAAAACGGCGCACTAGAAGTAGCCAGATAGATACAGTATTAGGTTTGCTTATAAAACACCTTTGAGTAGATGCAGCTAGGATTGACTGTTTGGGCTAATTTAGGTGTTCTTGAAGACTAGGTGGCACAGTAGAGTATTACCAGGTGATATCAACGCCCAGTGCCAACAAACAGTAACACGGTTGTGTATAAAATTAAACAAAGCTGGTAAGTGGTTCCACAAAGAAGCCTTTGGGCAATCTATTTTATGTTTTGAAATATAGTTTAAATGAACAAAATGGTCAGACAATGAAAATAATTCAAGTGGCGAATGTCAAATAGAAATTTTGTGGGAATAGTGAAATCTTCGTCAAAGTGAAGTCAGTGGCAACACCTAGCAGCCTCTACAAGACTGTAGTATTGTCTGTTATGTAATTTAAGCAAATGATTTCCACTCACATCAGCCTTCTAGTACTAAATGCAAAGTTGGTAACTAACTTTCTTTTCCAGCAGCAGTGGAATTGGGCTGATAGAAGACTCAACACCAACAGCATACTATTCCTCATCTGTGCAAGTCATGTGCAGCCCAGTTCCCTATTTCATTACTCAGAAATAAGTCCCACTGAATTCCGCGAGGTTTTCCCACGTAAGGGTGCATAGGTTTGCATCCTAAGGCCTGGAAGTCACTCCTGCAGGACCCAGTAGAACCCAGGTCCAAGAAATATGCACAGGACATTCTGAAACAATTTTGGCTGAGTACACAATGGAAAGGCTTCGAAGTAATATTCTGATCTCAGTGCTTAAATATTGATGCCAACAGTAATTCAATTTCTGACTATTGCTGTGACCCCAATATAAGCAGCATATCTCTAGGATTGTACTGGACCATCAACAGGCAAAAGGATAAGAAAGAATATCATAAGCCCAAAGAGTTTGTCTCTTGCACAGTCACAGAGCTGAAATGTACGTTTTGTTTCTATTATTATTACTAAGGGAAACGAGACGCAAAAGGAACTTTCCGAGAGGCACAAAGGGCTTTCACAGAACCATCCTTGGCTTGCAGCCTGTTTATTCAGTACCCTCGCCCAGCCAGGCAGGGTTCTGTTATGGCAAGATCAAGCAGATTTCTCTGGTAACCCTACACTACACTGGCAGCCAGACAGTTCGCGTTTTCTGTCCCTCCTTAAGATTTAAGGTGGCTCTTGCCAGGCAGTCAAGCGTCCTCGCTTCCACTTTCAAGACAGCCGAGTGTGTGCAGATGGCATATTATATATTTTTAATTTAATTGTCTATTTAGTGCTTCGAAGTTGAAGAAAGGAGGAGGGAACGGACCACCAGGAAAGGAGGAGGAAGAGAGAGCCGTTCTTCTTCTTTTCTTTCCTCAACAGAACCCAAATGAAGAGCTTGAGAAGCAGCAGGGGGACTCCCCTTTTTGAGGGGAGTCGTTTCTCTTTTTGCAACTCAAGAAAGTGATGGGGGGGGGGTACTCGGCTCTGCACGCACGTGACGGCCACGATCCTCCGAGGCCGAAAGAGGCACGAGTAGGAGGAAGAGGAGGGAGAGGGAGCTCCTCAAAAAGTAGAAACAACGTTGCGCGAAGTTTTGGCGCATGGCGAAGACACACATCCGTGTGATTTCCGCCTGGGAGGCAGATCGGCTGTGTGGCCGCCAAGGCAAGACGGTGCCAGGAAAACTCCCCGCCTCCTCCTGGGGGGAAAAGGGGGGAGGCTGGGAGAGAAGGAGAGTCTGATCTGTCAAGTTAGGGATGGGGAAGAGAAGAATCGGCGGCGTGGCTCGGTTGGTAGGCGAAGAGGGCGACTCCGCAAAGAGCAGCAAGGAAGCCAAGCAGTGCCCCCAAGCCAGAGAGGGGATGGGGATCAGCCCCGCCGCGATCCGACCCCGGAACCAAGCCCCTGCCCCACCCGCCCCCTGCCTGCCTGCCTGCCTGCCCCCTTACCTGAAGACGCACTCTTCCCGGGGCTCCTTGCAGGGGGAGACCAAGCCGCTCTTTTTGTTGAAGAGCTTCTGCAACAAGGTGGGTGTGGGCGGCATTTTGGGAGCGCGCCGCTCTCGCCCCGGCGGGGCCAAGCCCGGAGCAGCCAGCCAGCCAGCCAGCGATCTCCCCCCTCCCCGCGCGCGAGCTGCGACGGCCGGCTAGTTCCGCGAACCCGACTCCATTCGGTGTGACAGTCATATGACAAAAATTAATCACTTGGAGCAGCCGCGGCGGGAGAGGGAGGGGGAGGCGGGCGGGCGGGCGGGGTTTCGCGCGGGCTTCCCGGCAGCCGATTGGCCGCGCGGCCCGGCCCGGCCCAGCCCACGTGGGGAACACGGCGATCCCTGCTTGGCTTTGGTGGAGCGGCGGCGCTTGGGGATGTTTTGGTGCAAGAAAGGAGAGGGAAGGGAAAGGGAGGAAAGTGGGAGGCGCTCGGCCTGGGCTCTCCCGCCAACTTCGCCTCCGATCCGCTGAGTTTTAGCCTACGGAACACGAAACAGGCCGCATTCTAAGACGGAGACGGGAATGGGGACGCCCGAGTGCTCCTTGCGCTTTGGATGAGATGGCTTTGTGGAGTTTTGTCTGGTTTTCCTCCCCACACCCCGACTGGAATTCCACGACCCTGGAGGATGTGGAACTCCTGAGCCGCTCTGGAGATGTTTGAATCTGCACCCCCTCCCAAACCCAACAAGGGTCAATAACAGGGATGCAAAAAAATAAAAGCTTGCCCCATTTGTATTTTGTCACGATCGCAGTTAGTTAGACTCTTGACTTATTAGCGCGCGCCCCCGTGTTTTTGCTTTGGTTCTGCTTCCCCAGAATTAGAATAAAATTGTAGAATTGGAAGGGACCGTGAGGATCACCTGGTCCAGAGCTTTCCAAACTTTTCATGTTGGTGACACACTTTTTAGACATGCAACATTTCGTGACACAGTAATTCAGTTTTACAATCAAAACTAACCCCTTAACAGCCCCAGGAGCAGCGCAGGAACAGTCACGTGACACACAGTACACACTGCAGCCCACACACTAACAGGAAAGCTCTGATCTGGTCCAAACCCCAGCAATGCAGAAACAGCAGAACCTGCAACCCTGGATTTATCATCACCAAAAATTCTGAACTTTTAATTAAGAACATGCGTGGTTCTCAGAGTAATTTAGTAAGGCCCAGTTTAAAACTAAACGTATTTCCATGAACGAGGCTCACCTTGGGACGGCCACGAAGTCTTCCAGCTGCAGCAGCTACAATTTCCCTTTTTCTCTGCAATCCCGAGCTGTACAATTAAATTTCATTCAACACACATTTAAAGCACATGATCCCGGCACAAGGATCTTGCAAACTGAAGTCCCCCCTGACAAAGCTACCTTTCCTTGCACCCCAAGCTGCAGTCCCCAATATTATTTTATGTGCTCTAAATGCAGATAATGTTTGAAATGTGTGGATCTGCTTAAGTATTCCTACTTGCTCACACACACACCCCTCAGGTAGTGCCTCACTTAAGCTTGAAGCAGCAGAACATGCAGACTTTTATGTTGCTCCAAGTCCAAGACAGGTCACTGACATAGGGAAGATGAGTGACTAGGCAGCAGCCACAGTGCTGATGGAAGCACAGAAAGGGGTTCTTGACAGGTGTTAGTAGTCCTCCCCCATGCATTCTCTGAGCATGTGAAAGGACAACAGTCCATGCCTGTCTAATGGGGCCTGCCCCAGCCAATATCCAGTGTTTATTTGGAAGGGCTGCTCCCCATGTTTAGGAACTCTGGGGCAATCAGGGTTCCCAGTCATGTGGCAGGCCCTTTCAGACTAATATAGGGGGTTTATACTGTATTACCATCCTGATCCCTCCTTGGTATGTCCAACTAACACATAGGAGAAAACACTACCGAGAGCTTCTACTCACTTTCATCACTAGCTGTAAGTGCCCATTGAGCCCAAAGAATTGGCATTTGTGTAACTTGCTCTGTATGTAATACCCTGGAAGTATTATACAAAATGATTCTGAAACACACCTGTAAAGGCCCAGATCAGACTGAAAACTTTTTGAACACTGCTCCCTTAATTTTCTTGCTGAGATCCATCAAAAGACAATGGAGTGCACCTCCAGGGGTGTAGTCAAACCGCAGCAATAGCAGCACTGAAGTGACCTCCCTGGGCACAAGCCTGGGCAGTGTGCATGGGGGTCCTGGGCTGCCCAGATGACAGGACCGCCTCTCAGCCTCGCTGTTGTGGTCCAAAGGAAAGCAGAGTAATACATTTGGCACCAGCTTGGCTGCAGAAGTTTCCAGAAAGAGGCATACAAGGCACCATCCAACCGTCTTAGGAACTCCACTCTGGATTTGTGTAAGGTTACGCCTTAGCCTTTCTTCTCCCAAAGATATACCACAAGGCGGAAGTTTAGTATCAGTTTTCTTTTTCCTAGATGGGCTCCATTTCCAGGTTGAGGAGCTCCATCTGGCCTCACTTGCATGTGCAGAAACCACCTTCTTGATTATTGGTCTCATCCACTCAATCCTCCAGATCCAGTCTTTGCATGCAGGGAAGTCCCTAACTCATCAAGGGTTTGAGACCCATCAGCTACCCTTAAAGTACAGTTGATTTACCAGAACAATCAACCTAGGAAGCTGCCTTATACAGAGTCAGACCTTTGGTCCATCTAGCTCAGTACTGTCCACCCAACTAGCAGCGGTTTTCCAGGATTTCATGCACAGTCTTTTCTGGAAATGTCAGGGCTTGAACCTAGGATCTTTCACTTGCAAGGCAGATGCCCTGCCACTGAGCTACGACTCTTTGCCATGGACTACTTTGCTGATCAGACAGTGCAAATGTATATAGTAATGCATGTGGGCTGTGACAGAGAAATGTAAAAGCAAGCTTAGGTATCTCTTCCTAAGCAGAGCTCCATTCATTACCTTTCATAGGTTTCTGTGAGATTCAGGTTCCTCTCCCCGCTTCCTCTTCCCAGGGCTCAGCAAACTGTAACTATGAAGTGAAAGAAGTCCATTGGCATGCTCTAGAAGTGTTATTACACAAACCTACAGTGCTCTGAATAGAAAGAAGGAAAGCATTCCCCCACTTTCCTTTTTCCTGGTGATGTGAAAGCAGCAGCAGACATCACACATTTGCTAATTCCACTCTCAATTATTTCTACTGATGCACTTTAAAATGCCATGTCTAGAGGGGCTCCAATTCTGCAAATACTTACCCATGAGCAGCAGGCGCAGCATATAAATCCCATTATATGCCATAAAATGATCAGACATCAAATCTGCACTGCACATTTCCCACAAGTTAGGAATGTGACTCATCTGAGATGATGTCATTAAAATCCTTCAAAGGATTATTTTCAGCCCTTGTTTCTCAAGGAGCAGTTCCAATGACTTTAGGGAATAGCAGCTACTTCTATGAGTACTATGATTGTGTCTCGCAACCTTTAAGTGTCCAATAGGATACTACAAAATCATGTTCTGTTTCCAGTCCAATTTAACTGGGCAGGGGAAGGGCAGAGTAGGAAAACACAGCATAGCAAAGATGCCTCATTATGGCATTTTAATAAATTATAGGACTATGTAGTCAGTAGCTTCATTCATAACGTAATAGGGAAGAACGGTTTAAAGCACGGACGGCTTAAAGCAGATCAGCTGGGAATCCTGATCACACAGCCCAATCCTGTAGAAAGCCAGTTTTGCCAACCCTATATTTGGCACTTTGCCAAGCACAGAACTGGCAAATCACCTTGTGCTGTGGTTCCCACATGTCATGCAAGGTACTTTGATAGGTGGGTGGGATAATCCTCTGGCATTTGTCAGGTGGTCGACAGATGAGTTGATCCTTGCACCTAAGGTGGCCCATGAGGGTGAGGATAGTAATCTGACCTACCTGGCTAAAAAACCTCTTAGTCAATACAGTGGTACCTCGGGTTAAGTACTTAATTCGTTCCGGAGGTCTGTACTTAACCTGAAACTGTTCTTAACCTGAAGCACCACTTTAGCTAATGGGGCCTCCTGCTGCCGCCGCGCCACCGGAGCACGATTTCTGTTCTCAACCTGAAGCAAAGTTCTTAACCTGAAGTACTATTGCTGCGTTAGCGGAGCCTGTAACCTGAAGCATATGTAACCTGAAGCATATGTAACCCGAGGTACCACTGTACAAGGAATTCATGTTTGCTTTACAGGAATTCAGTAGCAACCCAATCACACACAAATTACATCGACTTTGGCTTTCACCTTTAGTATACATGTGAAGCAGAGTGGAGGAGACTCCTCATTCTGGTCATCTCCACATATACCTATCTCATGCTAGATGGTGCCTGTGATTGGCTCCTACCAGCCAACCAAAAGATGCCACTCTGTCTCTCCAGGAGCCCAGTTGGCTTCCACCCACTGGTGGCACAATGCAGGAAGGGTGAGATTATTTAGTCTGGCTACTCCATTGAAAAGTCTCATGTTTCTTGCAAGATAGAATTTCTGTTGGTGGTCTTTAATTCAAGACGTCATTCACATGCGCAAGTTACTACTTGAAGTGCAGTCATCAACTGATAGGACTTGCATAAATCAATTCGATGCTTGTTGACATGTTTATCAAGGAGTAAGTATTATTATTTTCAGCCAGTCTTGGACTAGAGTATGGTTGGAGGGGTCCCCTTCTGTATAAGCAAGGGCTTTTGTTAGGAACAGATTCTGTCTCTCTTCACCTCCACCAGGCTTATATTATGCAAGATGAAGTTTAAACTGACACCCTGAACAGCTACCTCATGCAGATGGTTCCCGGCTGGAATCAGAAACTCGTTGTCATTCAAAGTACGTTGCTGTGTTTGTGTCAACAGCATTGAAGGCCTCCATCAGAGGTGAATCTTCCTAGTGTGGTGACCTTGTCCTGTTTGATGTTTTGGAAAATAGCATCAAGGAAACCGTGCAGAGACTAAGCTCCACAGTCTAAATAAAGTTGTTAAAAAAGTAGCAAACCGTCAATCAGTGAGGATTATCTTCACCTTCTTGATTACTCTTCCAGAAATAATATCTTGCCAAATTCATCCTTAGTCAGACAAGAGAAACTCATCCCCCCAGTACTTACTGAGCTTTAAGAATCTGATTCCAAAAAGTGGTTTTCAACAATTATATATACACTAGTGGCACAACTGCAACAGAGTACCACTAAGTAAATGTATGTGGAGTACCCTATAGTTTAGTGACAGGTAGCACACACTGCAGGGCAGCAGCTGCATATTGTAACGTGGAAGCCCCATGCATACAAATATAATCAAGGAGACACTCTTAACAGTTCACATGATGCACGTAAGGCCATAAAAGTACTTTGGCCTAAATTAGCATAACCACATCTTCATAGTAAAATATTAATCAAATCTGGTATTTTCATCAAATGCACCTTTTGAAACAATCTTAAAACGCCTTCGCCACTGGCGTTATTTGCACAGGAACATGTAGCATTGTGGATATTTTCTTCAAATGCACAGATAACTTCTAGGCCAGCTTTGTCTTCACGAGGACGTGGAGCAAATGCAATAAATTATTCTTTCAGACTAATCTGGTTAATGCTGCTGTCTCCAAATTCAAGTTCTAGTACACTATCAATAAAGTGTGTGACAAGGTATGATATTCTGAAGACAGAAACTGTGAGATTGAACAGTTACCTGTAGACAACCATTTCACTATAACCCATACACCATTCTAGAAGAATCGTTCTCCAGATTTTGTTTACATTTTTACCCGCTTGAGACATCAACGCTCATTGTCATTCTAAATGTATTTATTTTTGCATGTATCTTAGGTCTTCAAAATACAGCTAGCTGAAATCTTTCTCCTTACGTTCGTAAGGATGTCCACAGAACCTTATGTGATCAGCAGTTTGACAGGCATCAAGGTGCTTTCTAGGCACGAGACTAGTGGAAGTGTGGATGAGCCCTAAGAGACAGAGGTTCCATCCTGTGCTGATCTTCATAGGTGCTTTCATATACTTCCCCCTTCTCTCAAGTAGCCTCCTGTGCAGGTAGCTGAGCACTTTGGTGGTAGCTCTGAAGCTTCTGCTAGGCTTCCCATCTTGGCTCCTGTGGTGTTGGGAGACAAGGGGTGGGACACGAAGAGATGGCCCGGAACCCAGTCAGCTGGTATGGTGACCTGGAATAGGGATACAAAAATCTCTTCAGGATCACTTGTGGTGTAGAGATCTGCTGGGGAATTCTGATGTCCCTGTTCCTCCACTGAGGAGACCTCATATTCCAAGGATGGGAAGAGCTGAACAATGGCAAATTCACTCACTGTAAACCTTACACCAGCTCTGTATTATCCCCATCTTGAAGAGTAGAATGTTGGATGAAAGAGAGAATGCTGCTAGCTTGAGCTATCGGAAAAAGATTCCCAGCCTCAGTGCCCTTCTGGGAGGACCTAAAAAGTGGTTTCCACCCACTTATGCAACAGCACCTGCTCTCCCTGCACACCCCTCTCCCAATCGGTTCTGGGGTTTTCCCAACCCTCCAGAGCAAACAGGGAGGTGGTGTTGGGGGGGGGGAGAAGAGAGGAAGCAGAAGCCCTGTTGTGTAGGCAAGACAACTTTCTTGGATACAACCCAATGGCTCCACTTACTCTTCTGTCTTTAACTGCAACTAGATGTAAAGAAATGAACAGGTAAAAACTTTTGCAGCATGGAGACAACGTAAGATCTGCTGATATTTATGCTTCAAGAGGCATTGTAAAAACACAGCTACAGGAGCTAGCTTAGGCTTCCAGAATGGCAGCTGAAAATAAGTGACAGGAAGCAGAGGCAGATACCAGCAGTTTAGGCTGGAATCAAGACTGAAATTCAGGCAGTTTGCATCATTTGGGTCTCCTGACTACTCTTTCCCTTTATATTATAAGCGAAAGTTAGTAATTAGCGTTAGACAATCCAGTCTTCCTCCTACTCTCTGTGACTCATGGTAGGGAGGGTGCATGCAGGTGGAAATGGTTTTCCACTTTAAACAAATGAAGACTCAAAATGTTTCCTTTGAACTTTCCTTTTATGTATGCTTATGCAGTGGTGCAGATTTTGTATTCAGTACAGAAGTTGGGCAGGTTTCTGCACACCACTCTACATTTTTTTTAAAAAAATAGGTTAAGCAGTTACACATAGAAATGTACAGTCAATATCACGCTACCGACAAAACTTCACAGGGTACACTTTTTGTCCTAAGTGGGCAGACCAGAGTCTACTTGCACAAAATAAAATAAGGAGGTAGGAACAGAGCATTTCTTATGCCAAATGTTAAAGGTTAGAACTTCATTCTGAATTCAGATGCAAGTACTTTGACTCTAACAAAATGCATCTCATTTTTCTACATATACACATCTTAGCTTAATGTTTCAAATCCATATCCATATTCACACACAAGTCAGTTTCACAAGACTAGTTGATGTGAAATATTAAGATTTACAAGTAGATGCTGTTATCCTAAACTGGCTTAAACCGAAGCACTTAAAGTTAAGTTTTAGAAATCAGGCTGAGAGCTACCAGAAGTATATATTCAGCACACATTTTACAATAAAGAAGTGCTTTGCAATACAGGATAGCGGTATATACAAAACATGAGGTAAACACTTGTACTAACTTTTATAATTCCTGATCTTATTTTTACCTACCAGAATATAGATTTCCAGAACTGTAAGTATTTTCAGGATCTTTTTTGGTGTCATAAACTTTCAAACTTAACGAAATCCAAACGTGCAGCTCAGCTTCTTCCTACCATTCCATGTTCTCAATTTCCTGTTTTTTTCTCCTTTAACAAGTAAATGAAATGTTGTACCCTTAGAGAACAGTCCATAAACAAACAAAATACTTTCCCTCAAGGTAACAATAAAGGCCCCCACACTATATTTTCAGGTGTTTTAAATACTCTGTGACAATAAAACTGCAGTTTAGAAGATCATGTACCACTGACAAACAAAATGTTTTGAAAAGTTAGAAAGAAAATAACTACTGAAATCACTGGGGCATCAGCATAATATAAAGAACATCAGTCCCATTCGTTCAGATAGGACTTAGGTGTCCATTTCTTTTTTCTTTTTTACTGAACCCACTGCCCATATAATACGGCTGCAGGGCAGGCTTCTTACCCAACCTAGTTTCCTCCAGATGTTGTTGGACTCTAAGTCCCATCATCCCTGATCACTGTCCATGCTACCTGGGATGATGGGAACTGGGAGGGAGTCCAACAACATCTGGAGGGCCCCAGGTTAAGAAGGATGCTGCTGAGGTTTCTAGAAGGTGCTACCCTCTCTTTCTCTCCCCTACCCCACATTACATGCAGCAGTACTTACCTATTGTTCCTGTAGCTCTAGTATTTTGAACTGGTAATAATATCTGGAAAAGAAATCAATTTGCATTGGGAATTAACTTCAATTTCACTTTTTGAAGAAAATATATCACTTTAATTGACTTACAGAGCTATCCAATCTCCCTGATTCTGCCACCCAGGAGACCCACCATCATATCTACAACCTGGCCTGGAGGTGCCAGACAGAACCTGGGATCTTCTTTCTGCATGAAAGCATCTCATCTACACTGGCAGTGGTTCTCTAGAGTTTCAGACTACAGACATTTCCAGCTCTACCTGGGCAAGCCAGGGGTTGAACCCTGGAACCTTTTGCATACAAAGCAGATGCTCTACCATTCAGCTACATCTCTCACAATCTTTGAGTAATCATGATTTGCCCAGTGACCTGGCAGGTTCTAGGCTGAGCTGGGCTTTCAACCCAAGTCCAAGCCCAATGTCCTTCATATCCCCAGCAATTTGTTTTGTAGATTCAAACAGAAGGGAAGTTTTGTGGCACAACCTATACTTACAAGTAAGGGTTCCTTCAGTCAAAAACAGGAGCTTCAACAGTTTACAACAACAAACAACAACCACCCCAAATCTCTTCCTTGTGTAAGGGGTTCTCACAATAAATACATATTCTGTATCCCCTGTCCTGCTTTACCTTCAGTTGCTCCTGGTGGGGGAAACACTCTTTTTCTTTTCAGTGGGCGTTGGAGAACTTTCAGTGGTCTAGATCCTGGTGAAGCTTTAATGATACAGCAGATTTCTGGAGGGTTACGTAGACACTGAAAGAAATGGAACAAAACTTAGGCCGTCCAACGAGGCATAGACTGGGCTTTGATGCAGCACTGAATTATGAACCAATAGCTTTGGGCTCCCATGCTCCCTCTCCCCTTTTCTCCTCCAGAGGGGCCACGAGGAAGAACCTGGAAGCATTTGCTTCCACTTAAGCAAAGCAGAGTTCCTTTGTTTGCATCTTAACTCAGGAAACTCAAGAATTCAAAAACAGTTAGACAGAAAGTCAGGATTGTAAATCATATTTGATCCTGACAAAGCATCATTTCTCTCGAACATACTCTCGAGTTTGAACATAATGAGGAATTATGGTTGGTTTAAAAGCAAAAGCTTCCAGTCCCCTTTAAAGGTAAAGGTAAAGGACCCCTGACAGTTAAGTCCAGTTGCAGACGACTCTGGGGTTGCGGCGCTCATCTCGCTTTACTGGCCAAGGGAGCTGATGTTTGTCCGCAGACAGTTTTTCCGGGTCATGTGGCCAGCATGACTAAGCCGCTTCTGGCAAAACCAGAGCAGCACACAGAAATGCCATTTACCTTCCCACTGGAGTGGAACCTATTTATCTACTTGCACTTTGATGTGCTTTCAAACTGCTAGATTGGCAGGAGCAGGGACCAAGCAACGGGAGCTCACCCCGTCGTGGGGGTTCGAACCACCGACCTTCCAATCGGCAAGCTCTAGGCTCAGTGGTTTAGACCACAGTGCCACATGTGTCCCTGCGTCCAATCCCTTTTAGGCTGTACCAAAGGAAAAGGAGAAGTGAGTTCACAAGTTCAAGGCTTGGTGCTGCTCATTAACGATAACACTAAACTATGGTAGTAATTTTAATATCTGGAAAAAGCCATGTTTTGTAGGACATTCCGCCAACAGGAAGGTGCCCTAAATGTGTTCACTACAAACATACTCTTTTCACCCCCTACAGGCTCTGGGTGGAAAAAAACCCTGGTTCTGCTATTTTTTCAGCAAAAGTGCATCATCTTAAACGTTTAAAATAATTAAGATGTGGCCAAGTACTGCGTATTCTTGATTGTGCTTTTTTTTTTTTTAATGCAGCTCTACAGTGGACTTTCTTTGTGGCAGCTGCTTGTATAGTCAAACAGGTTTGGGACAGGCCTCACAACATGACTTCTATTTAAATATCCCATCCTCACTTACCATAGATAGGCAATTTTGAGTTTTGGAATCATTTGACATGTTCTCCTGCCCTGTCCATTTAAAAGTATGTACACACACTCTCTCCTAAGTATGTTTGGTTAGCACTGCCGCAAAGGGAAAAATATAATAGAGATATGACCTGATGAATAACACTTTCTGGAGACAGGGAAGCAGGAATGACTTCTTTTGAATTTACATTTGAATGACTTGTGCTTGGCAAGGAAGCTTCACCGAGTGAGACTTTATGCACTGATGAAGAGTCCAACTATATCAAAACAAAACAAAAATGTACAGCACTCTCATTAATACGGATCTAAGATCCTTCAACTAAAAGGTGAAGCAAGCTTTCAAATGAGTCTCCTCCTGGCATCCTATACTTTGCATATACAGCCTGTCTGAGTCATGAGGAAGAATGACAATTAGCCTTCTCTTTGTCAGTACGTGACTGTCACAGGTCACTCAGCTTCTCTCTCCCAGCACACTACTATATAGCCCTAGGGGGTAACTGCAGTTGTTTGTCAGAAGGAAGACAAAAGGACACTTGCATACTGCTTTTCTGAATTGAGCGGAACATTTAGTGTAATACTTGAGAATCTCTGAATATATACTTATCTGTCTTCAGGATGACCTAAACTACTGATAAGGCAAATGAAGGCAATCTTACAGTTTGTTTATGCTTCTTTTCTTTCCTTTTAAAAAAAGCTAGTGTGGCACGTTGAACAGAGTAGACCGAGAGTGAAATCCACACACTACCACGAAGCCAATCGCTATCTCTTTTAAGCCTTTTGTGTATCTTAAGAGATGCATGTTTAATAATAATAATAATAATAATAATAGTAATAACAACAATAATAATGAAATAGTAAAGAGGAAGAAATGAAATTAGTCTGTGGTTTGAACAACAGGTAAGTGGAGATGTACAGCTTTTCCCCTACACTCTGGCCACCAGTACCGACATCTATTTTGCCACATATTTGGAAGCCGCAACGGTTATATATGTGCAATTTTTATATGAATGCAAGTACTTTTCTTCCTGCATGATGATTATTTTCTACACAGGAAAGGTATTGCCTAAAGTGGCCCCCAGATTTCAAAACAGCTACTAGCACATACAGTACTGAGAAACATTTCAAAAGCCAGGAAATTATGCAGATAAATGAGATATAGCTTTTGGCCCACAAAACTGGTTTGAAAATGGCCGTCTGAAACTGATACAAACAACAACACCAAGACCCTGATGTTTTAAATATAAACACATTTCATTGCATTGTATCATTCACATGGAAATAAATGCAAATGGTTACATTTGTTTTGAGCTTATTTTGCTAAACTCTAAATCCTAAACATTAGGAAGAACTTCCTGACAGTAAGAGCTGTTCGACAGTGGAATTTGCTGCCAAGGAGTGTGGTGGAGTCTCCTTCTTTGGAGGTCTTTAAGCAGAGGCTTGACAACCATATGTCAGGAGTGCTCTGATGGTGTTTCCTGCTTGGCAGGGGGTTGGACTCGATGGCCCTTGTGGTCTCTTCCAACTCTATGATTCTATGATTCTTCTGTCTGTAGAAGTGCTGCACTTGTTAATAGTGCTTTATTCTTTCCTATGTTCACTGCTCTGGAACTGCTCTCCGATACAGACATAAAAGTTTATCAGAAGCAAATAGCAAGAGCAATCTGTTCTGCTGTTAATTTTAAAATATTTAATTTCCTTCATATAAAACATCTACCTGCAGCCCCATCCAGTTTCCAAGAATTCCTTTATAAGAGAGAATTCCAATTGTAAACAGATAACCAGATTTTCCTGTAAACAGAATGCTTTGGTTGTATCGCAGGATACTCTGAATTCATTCTGAAAGCAAAATGTCAAGTGAACATGTCTGAGAAGACTCTGGGCTCATCGAGACTTCCTTTTGTGCTGTGTTTCTAGGCATAGGTCTGTGCTTTAATGCCCCCCATCCAAGCACTTTTATTTTTGCGCCAGTTCTTTTCCTGCAAAGCCCCACTCTTTATCACTGAATCAGAGCGAATGGCAATTTGCCCCAAACCCGAATTGCCATTTGTTTTGATTCTGCATTAAAGAGAGAGTTTTCCTGGGGAAAGCGTGGGGGGGGGGGGAGTGCTCAGACACTGAGCTTTAAAGCCCAGACCTGCGCCTAGAAAGCAGGGGGCAAAAGGTAAGTATGGAAAAGCCAACTGAAGCACTAATTCCTGTTTCCTGAACACTAAGTACACCTATCAGTGGAACCATGCCAAAGGGAAGAGAGACTCCCAATTTTGAAGAGGGTTTATGCGTCCAATTCAGCCCACAGACAACAAAAGGCTTATCCATATTATTTAACATGACCCAACCTCCCATCAGCCCTAGCCAGTGTGTCTAATAGTTAGAGACGATGGGAGCTGGGGTCTAACAACATCCCAAAGACCCCAGGTCTCCAGACACCTAGTTTAACTAGTGCCACTTTTGTCTTTTGCCAGCTTTTGCGTTGTAATTTACCACAGCACCATTCAGTATAGTTTCTGCATCTTCTTAGCCTTGCAGCAGCTCTCTAACCCCCAAGTGCAGCACTCCCCATTCCCTTAAAGCTTAGCAGTTGAAAACAACTTACCATGCCAGTACCTGGCTGTGCAGAGCCTAAGGTTTCAGCTGCAATTCCACAAAATTTGGCTGGACCCAATACATAAGGAGAGGATGAGGATGAGGAAAACAGTACTCTTTTTGTGCACTTCATTTTCCTGGGTTGCTGATCTTTAGTCTACAGAAACATGAAGAATTGTATAGTTGTATCATCAACACTTGTAAGGGACGTACTTAAAAGTGTTTTAGATAGCATTTTGAGCAATTGAAGTGCTTTGTATACATCTCAGTAATTCTTATGAACAATAGCAATGATGAAACTCTCACTTATTATCCTCATGTTGCAGGGGAGGGAGAAAGTGATAGCAGCTTGCTGAAGACCAACTAGTAATCTCATGGCAGAGGAGAGATGAGATTTAAATCAAGGTTTTAGTCGCTGCACTATACTTCATTAGGACTAGGGTCACATGACATTCCCTGGAAGATGGCCAGCCAATAGAGTGCTTGACCCATTTTATGTTCACTAAAAACATGACATTTGTTCCAAATGATCTCAGCACACAACACTAACAATTCCCAATTCCAAAATCTCAGTGTGAGGCCAAAAGGGCAATGTGAGGAGCAATCTAGATATCTGCTATGAAGCTTGTCTTTGCACAGTTTTTTCTTTTAACAAATAGCTTTCCTCTCATGAATAGAAGCCACCCTTTATTTTGATCAAGACCACACACACACAAACATATTTGTAAAAAGAAGATTCTGCTAGGGAATGGTTTGCCCCTCTACTTTGGCCTTCACTGAGCTCACACTGTCAACTATTTAAGGAGTTACACAGAAGAAAAGATAACCACGCCCACTTAGAAGAACAAGTAATAGCCACTGACTAGAGATTCTAGATGGAAAGTGGTTTCATTTTATGTAAAAAGATTAGTTGAAAGATAAGCCGAGAGCACCTTTCTATAATATATGAAAAAAATGAATTTGTACCACTAGGGCCCAGTGAGTTTCTTTTGAGGATGCCTCAGGTATAGCAGCTTCCTTCTCCAAAGGTTTACCAAATTTAGAGCCTAAGTTACCAGAACATTTTTATTTGGGTGGCTATTTAAGACAGGTTGAAGGGACAACCTTAATTCTGTTGTTTTATAATTGGATGTTCTAATGATTTCCACGAGATCAATTTGAAATCCAACTTCAAAAGTAAGAAAACAAGAGGTGCTTAATCATTACCCACCCAAATAATTCAATTTACAATGGAACACAGAAAGCTGCCCCATCAAGTGCATGGGGAGGACCAGGGAAGAATTGTGAGAGCAGAGTCAGCAAGCAGGGGAAGGGTTAACAATCCCACTGCGCCACCATAGCATGATCTGCACCTATTTTGAAGTTGTAGCATCAAGTGTAGCCCCCTTCACTCAGCACTGGCACTAAGGTGCCATCATGTGATTACTGCTTGAGCTCCTGCCCTGGCCCCTTGGTCAGGGTGACTGATCCAGGGTAACAGAATGCTCATCTAAAGATGGGGCCAGGCAGTGTGCCAGGACTACAGCCCCATCCCCAGTAAACCCATGATGACCCCTTACTGGATTTTTAAATAAATGAATGAAAGGACTACAGTCAACTGGAGATTATTATCACACTCCTGTCCAGATTCATCTATAGGTAGGATGGATAAAATTATAGAATTGTAGAGTTGGAAGGGACCATGTGGGTCATGTAGTCCAACCCCAACAATGCAGGCATCTTCTCCCCAACATGGCCTACGGCTCTGAGATTAAGTCTCTCATACTCTACCGAGCCACTACAGTTAGTTGTCCACCACACCACTATCCCAATTCACACATGGCAACCTATGAACATTAAACTCATCACCTTTTTTGTTTGTTTTTGAGGCAATAAGGAGGCTCCAAATGATTGCAATTCAGGTGTCTTTTCCTTTGCAGGCAAAATTTTGCACACTTGTTTCCCTGAGAAAACAGGACGAAAAATAATTCATCAATTTGACTGCGCAAATTGGTCCAGCTACTTCTCTGTCTCAATTCTGTGCTGCAGTTTGGGGGTCATGGGCTGATCTGCAGTCATTTACTGGCTGATCTGCAGAGCCATTCATTCGGCCTCAATTTCTGAGCTTTTAACCACCCCTTAACACTATGTGGCTTGTCCTTTTCACTCAATTTTCTCTTTCTTTCCCTTTTTTTTAGTGGAATGAGATTCTTAAATGGTATGTGTGTCTGCAAGTATGAAAATGGGGTGGGGGTGAGCTACTCTGGATGAATCACTTTTCAAGAGTCCACAAACACAGTTGCCATGGTAACCAGGAAGGACTGGGGTGCAGTCTGCAGCCAGGAGGAGCCACTGTATTTTGCAGTTTTGTTTTCAAAAACCGCCAGCATTTTCCCTGTTTGCAGTCAGTGTTCCTGCCATGCCTTGCAGCGTTCTAATTGCCTGACTGAGGAGGAAGAGGCAATGGCATGTTTACTTCCCTCATTCTGCTTTAGTGCTGGCTTCCATGTTCACCTCTTATTCGGCTCTGCAGCTGTTTGAGTTAAAGGAATTTCAATGCCAGGAGGGCCACCAAGCCAGGCAGAGAGGGGCAACCTTTTAGGGTCATCATTATACACAGGCCCTGTCATAGGCGCCGACTCCATGGGGCCTGAGGGGGCCCGAGGCCCCTCAAAAATTCGTTTGGGGGGGCTCTGCCCCCCCAATAATTTAAGAAAATTATTAGTTATATTATGCTTTGTAAAATCACAAAATTATGTTGGTATTTTTTATTTTCCTTGTTTGACGATAGTTACCTTTTAAAATACATTCAGTAATGAGTTAAAACAAAGCCACTCCCGATCTAGAGAGGGGGTGGGGTTGCGGACTCTCGACCCATCAACAATCTCGCGGAGCTGGCGTCAGCCCCGCGAGAAGCGGGGATTCCCCTTAGCTCATTAATATTCACCGCTCACGGCGGCAGCCAATTGGCTGCCGCAAAGGGCGGGCCCTCACAGGTTCACTTAAGGTCGGGGCAGCCCGGGGCTCGCCCCTTTCGTTCCCCCAGCAGCAGCGGTTTGGAGGTCTTGGGCCCCCCCAATATTTTTTATAAGTCGGTATGGGCCCCCGCCCCCCCAATATTTTTTATAAGTCGGCGCCCCTGGGCCCTGTGGCCTGAACTTGTTATTTTAAAAGCACACAGCAAAAACAAATCTGCTAGTCGTGTCACATAACTTGCAACTTGTTTGTTTTAAATAACATTATTTACCTGCAACTACAGCTGAAACACCTGTCAATTCAGAACGTGATTTCTGCTTTGATAGCCTGCCACAGTAAGAAAATAAAAAGGCGAAAGTAAGAAAGTAGTTATATGCTTAGCTGCTCACAAAATTTCCATTAAGATCCAAGTGATTTCTTTCCTAACTGGCTAATATCACTTCAAATTTAGTGAAAATACACTGGCTAATGAGTCAACAGACTAATTAATACTGTATCTTCAATTCTGCCATAATGGGATGCTCCACCAATGTGTTCTCTTTGCGAGAGGGGATTTCCCTGGCTACAGCTGTTGCTTCTTAATGGCCATGGCGAAGGCAGTGCTTTATGTAGCTGCCACAATCAGAGTCATTACTCCAAGCAGTTGCATATATACTGTCTCTAAAAAAGAGAGCAGTCACACAAAAAAATATTGTTATGCGTTTGTGGGGTGCCTGAATTCCATTTCTAATTCCTGGACCCTGCTTATAATTCCTGGGTGTCAGATACTCGACCCCCTCTCTCAACTCATAATTGGCTAGAAAGACAAAAGCCTCTGAAGTAGAGTTTTAGAACTGGAAGGAGAGCAGTTGTTTTTAGGATTGCAGTTGGGGATGACGTTGGTTGGAGAAAAAATAGTTGCCGGCTGTGTCAGCAAGCCCGAGAGAAAAGTGGCAGTCTGTTAAACATAGCAAGCTGACCAGAGGGTGATGGCTGATTTTTGCAGGCATCCAAGACTATGGCCATGGGAGGGGCAAGAACCTTTTGGAGTGTTAATGCTTTGAACCCCTCCATCGTAGACTCAGGTTGTATATACAGTATGTGTAAATAAACCGTATACCCTAAAGACATCACAGTCTCCACTGTGGCTCATTTCTTTAGAAACACAATCCCTGGGCAAGCACCTGGAACCCCTGGAATCTCACACCGCTCGGAGACTGGGGTGGCATGTAACAATATTTTGCTTAGGTATTACCTTGTAATGCTCTGGTCTTTTTTTCCTAAAGTGGTTTCTAGAAGAGATCAAATGTGAAGAGTGTGATCAAGGTAAGCTAGAGCAATACAGCACAACATAGGGCTTATCCACACCTCTGCTTGCCCCATGCCCAGAAAGCACAGGTCTGAGCTTTTCTGCTTGTCCTGTGCTTTCAAGGCATGGGTCCAAGAGGATTTTCGCTTGCCCCTTGCTTTCCCCAGGAAAATCAGCTGTTTAGCCCTGAACTGGAACAAACGTCAATTCACAGAAAAACAAATTGACATTTGTTCCGATTGCTTCTTCCCCAAGAAAAATAGGTGCTGGAGCTAACCATGAAGTTGTTATAGTAAGTCGCTGGGCAGCTGGGGCAGCCCTGAATAGATGCTGGTTTGACACAGGAGACGGACTGAAGAAAAGGATATACGAATTTGCCCCACCCTGTAGCTTGACCAATCGTGTCTAGGATGCTTAATCTTTCCTCTTCAAACCATTTTAGTCTTCCCATGGTCTCATCATCA
Organism: Podarcis erhardii; assembly: GCF_964252035.2. Lineage (NCBI taxonomy): Eukaryota > Metazoa > Chordata > Lepidosauria > Squamata > Lacertidae > Podarcis > Podarcis erhardii. Next base: position 57,572,631 of record NC_138498.1, on the reverse strand, counting down.
AGCTGCTTTATTTCCAGACATCCAACTCTGCCACTTGGAGTGTGGAAGCACCAACTCAAGTTCCCGACACCCACATTTGCTGCCCTCTGCATCAAAGAAAGGTTTAAACTCAAGCTGGCAACCAAACACTTATGTAACATGTTCAAGGTTACCCAATATCTGTGAAAGATTTGGCACATGTGGCATCTTGTCTATGTTGATGGCTTTGCTGGTATCCAAGAGGGTTGAATTCCTGTGCCCAAGGCATTCTTCTTGACCAGTGCTTTTTTCTAAAACACATAACACAATATGGTTGCTACCGTCTTTCTGAAATGCTTGAAGTTCTACAATGCTAAGTTTGCTAACATTGCATTTGTAAGCTGATCACTCTTGAAGAACCTCCACAGATTTCAGTTGGCTTATTATGGCATAAAGTGTAAAGACTTTAGATCCCCTCCCTACAAACAATAATTGAGAATGTAATTTGAAGCACTTGTTCAGCAATCGATGCATGGTTGATTGCCCAGTGCTGGGGTTAAGCCAATCAAAAAAATGTAGTATAGGTCAAGAATTGCCAAGGACACTCTGAACTCTAGCCTTGGATTAAATGGTCATTCTCTGACCAAGTTAAGAGGCATTTGGCAACAATCAATTAGCAAAGCTTTCCCCACTTGACTATGTGATGGGCTTGATTAAGCAAATAAAAATGCAATGTAGTCAGGCCTTACAGCAGGGATGTGGAGTCAACTGCTCTCCAAATGTTTTTCCTCTCTGGGACAGCTGAGTCAGTAGACCATGAGTCTACTAGACCCTGATCTCAGGGTCATGGGTTTGAGCCCCATATTGGGCAAAATATTCCTGCATTACAGGGGGTTGGACTAGATGACCCTCGTGATCCCTTCAAACTCTACAAATTCTAAGATACTATGATCCCTGACTATTGGCCATGCTTGCTGGGGCTGAAAAGAAAGCAACATCTGGAGGGCCACAGGTTCCCAATTTCTGCCATACATTTGCAACTAAAAAATATAGATGAGAGCACACATGCTTTTCTCAAACGGTCACTCCCACATGTAGAGCATAAGCATGCATACCTAATGTGTTTTCATCTCTGAATATCTCAGGTGATGAATAAGTACTTGCTCCATCACTAGATTCTGTATTAGAGCACAGAGAAGACTCTTCATCCAAACACTGCAGCAGAAAATGTGAAACACCTGTGGGTAATGTCATTCCTGGAAATAAAGGGGAAATGAGATCAGGACACTGCTCAGTCTTCAAGTGCTCATTCAGGTACCCTGATATGCTGGGCACCTATAAATGCATACAAATGTTAAGATCTGGGTTTCAGTTTGAAATAAAAAGACTGTATGTTGCAATAGGTTATACAATATAGTCCTGTGAACAGAAGGCAGGCCACATGAGAGAAGGATGGAGAACAGCAACAGTAATAGGTTCAATTGGATTAGTTTTCATTTATTATTATGTTACATGTCCTAAATTTCCTCCAAGGAGCTCCAGGTGACATACATCCACATGGTTCTTTCCATCCCTCTTTTACCCTCACAATAACCCTGTGAGGGAGGTTTGATTGAAAGATGGCAACTGGGCCAAAGTAACCCAGTGAGTTTCATGGCTGAAAGCGCATTTGAACCATAGTCTCCTAGTCCAATACTCAAACCTCTGCACTTGTTTCAGTATACATGCAATGTTCAGCTTCCATCATAAGCAGTAATATATTTATTCTATATAAAAGGAATACTGTAGGTATCCTGGAAATGATAAACAGCACCACTTCTATGTAGTGCCATGGTTTAAAATGGTTAATTAAACTGAACAGAACAGGTTTATAATATATTAACAATTTTTCATAAGAATATTGAGGATTTCAACAAAGTAACTGGCGATCCCTTTTCTTCATCAGATGGGCAGTGGACCAAATGACCCAAAGTGCACAATATGATTAGGGTGGAAATAAGACTAGGACTTAGGTGCCATCAGCCACTGTGAGCAGTCAATTAAAAGGATTGTTGATGGGAATGAATATTAAGTTATTATCCACATATTTGGGCTATACAGATCCGCAAGGCATTAAAAGTTATATCCTGGTCTACAGACTCGTGCTCAAAATCTACTTGAATTTTTAGAAGTCTGTTATAATTAGTGATGTGAAGGCCTGGAATTCCTCCCCCCCCACCCCAAGAAAAAATAGTGGGGGGAAGAACCTTTCCTCCAATTTTTCGGAAATAGGAAAAAACTGGAAAAACGTTTTTCTGTGTTTTTTTAAAAGGTCTGCAAATCTCTAGTTATAATACATAACCAAGTACATGACCTAAACCAATGCTGCTAGCACCAACTTGAAGCCCAAGCATTCAGCAAAGCTATCTAGAACACCCACTGGTATTTCTAGATCAGAGGTGAAGAACCTGTGGCCCTCCAGAGGTTGCTGAACTACAACTAATTATAACTTCCAGCAGTCCAAGTGCTCAGGGATTATGGGATTATGGGAGTTGTAATTCAGCAACATCTGAAGGGCCAAAGGTTATTAACTCCTGTTCACCCAATAATTCATTTTTTTTCTGCCCTTCTTCTTCTTATGTAGAAGGCTGAACAAGAAACACTAGTGATATGCATTGCTCCTGAGGAAAGCTTCAGCGCTGGCCACAGAGTTGGGCTGGGGGAATTAAAATTGGGTTGGGGGAACTAAAATATTAACATGAGGACTAGTCACATTAGGGAACTTGGAATAATATTTAGAAGAATACAGTTCCTGATCCAGTATGCTTAAGCATACTCACCTGATGTAGTTTCACTATATCTCGCACTCTCTTTACTTGCAGAGCTTAAATGCAAAGAATCCTAAAAACAACAGTGAAAGATGCAGATGACAAGGTATGACGTAGATAAAACTGTGATTTCCCTTATGACCATACAAAATTCATGAAAATAATTTCTCAGAAAGAAACAGTTCTGCACAGTTTTGTCATTAACAAAATATTCCTTAACATTGATCAGAGCAACTCTTGGATTTGAAATGTATTATCAATGGCCACATGGAAGCAATTTTAAATTATGTAAATTGTTCATCTGCAGAAGGTCATCAAGCAGAATGGGAGAATTTCTCATTCACCACAAAGCCCCAGAATTTCTTCCAAGCACAGTCTCTGTTAAGATCAGAGGTTCTGTGTGGAGACTAACATGACAGAGAATAATTTAAAGCTGAACCCATATGGTGGTTATTTCCTGGGCACTGAACCTCTATAGTGGTATTGTCAACTTGTATAAATTTCATTGTGATTGATGCACATTTCCAGCTACTATCCAAGTCAATGTGAATAGAGCATAACCATGAACTTACCTGGACAATATTCATAGGTCTTTATGACAATTCATCTGTTCCACACCAACCACTTGAAACAGTATGACTTCTAATATTCCTCCACACTAAAATTCTCCCAGCAATCAGAGAGGCTGGTACACTAATTATGCTGGTGACTACTACAAACCCTGATATTTCCACGTACCTCAGAGAGATGGATTTGCCCCCACTTTAAAGTCAGAACCACAGAATACATACAGAAACAAGCTGGTGCTTTCCATATATTTTGAATTATAACTCCCATCATCCCTGACCACTTACCATGCTGCCTAGGAGCTAGCATGGCTTAATTGTGATTTTGGCTTAGTGTGATGTGCAAACCAGCTCCATGACACACCACTGGCTGCATACAAAATACTGTATATGTATTTTGATTGGCTGGACTCTGAAGGTGCAGCAGTCTTTCGTTTTTACCCTACTAGTAGTACATAGATTTGTTGGGATTTAAGAGGTTTAACAATTAAATACATACCTTTAATACAACAGTGCCCATTTTACTGATACTTTTATTCACCTCCATGCTTCTGTTTTCATTTTCATTTAATTCAGTGCTATTGGGGGGAGGGGGAAATACAACACAAATATGGGTCTGTATTTTTCATAGACAATTTCAAACCAACTCTGATACCTGGAATTTCTGAGAAGAATTATTTCTTTTAATCTGAACTTAAACCAACACACTGACAACAGAAATTGGCATTATTATTGCTTGGGGATGTTGCTCAAAACAAGGCAAGTCCTTTCTGTCCTGGCCATAACGCCTATAAATACAATTAAAGCTGAATTGCATCATCATATTGACAGTTTCTAGACTGGTGGTGTGGAACTTGGTGCTTTCCAAAAGTTGTTGGACTCCAAGCCATCAGCATAGCCAATTGTCAGAGTTGATGGGATTTGTAGTCCAACAACATCTATGGGGCCTCAAGTGCTCAAGACCTTCCCCCAGATCCAATAATAGAATAACTGGAATCTATACCTTTGTTCAACTGAAAGACAGTCCATCTGGGTCACCCCAGAGGCTTCTTGAATTTTGGGCAATGCTTTTTTAAAGGCATTTCCAATTTGTCCTACAGGGAGAAAAAAGTGAATGTTTAGCCAAACACAGGATTATGATCCAACAGAACAAATATTGTATAAACTGTATAAATTGATATTAACCTAAAGTCCTACATTTACCCAAAGGATTTGCTCTGTTGTAAAGAGAGAGTAAGAATCATCTCTTTGTGTTAAGACGTCACAGTTGTTTGGCATTCACCCAACTTGTATACAGGTGCTAAGTGAAGGGCTTCAATGTAATTATTTCTGGTGCCCCGAGTATGTGCAAAATTCAAACCGAGATAATGCACATTCCTCCATGACTGTTTGAGATTATTTATATTGAACAGGGAATGTACACAGTTTCTTCTTCATGGATTATGTGCACATTTTCTTTGAGTGTATATTAGCCACTCAACTTACATTTCCATAGACGCATACACACACACTTACACACACAAGGGGTTCTGCCCCTGCTCACCAACCCCCTGGGCTAACTCCCCATTCTTTAAACTTCACCCATAAACCCCATAGCCCGTCCCCGACCTCCATGCAGCCCACCTGACATCATAGTGACACCAGGCAATGTTTCCCTTTGAAGCCCTGATTGTTGGGACTTCAAGTGACCCATGGGGCTTTCAAACCTCGGGGGCAAGGGTTGAAGGATATGGTGTGTTGGATGTAAGCTCCCATCTACCCATCAGATTACCAAACATGGCTGAAGAGAGGTTTAATGGAGAGGGCCTTCAAAGTGCAGCTTGCTAAACTGCTTGGTGAAACACCCTTCCCTGCTGCAATTGCATTTAATGGAGGGCAGCAAACACTTCACCCAGCAGATTGCTAAACACTGGGTGAATGGCCTACTTACCCTTCTGTTAAACCTCACTGCGGGATCATTTATTGGAATGCTCCATTAAACAGTTTGCCTAGGCTGGCCTGCCATTCCTCACTCTGCAATTGGTGCGGCTGCCTAGGTATGTATGGGAATATATGCAGGACTAGTTCATATGTCACAGTAACTACATGGTTTGTTCTTGGTTGCAGCTCATGGTAAACAAGGAAAGAGCTTAACCATGAGCCTAGGTTTGTACAACAAGCTAAGCCAACCCAAACTCATCGCAGTACAGGAGTAAAATGACTTGGGGGAAGTAAAGCAGCTGTGAGATCCTCTTCAGGAGTCTGCACAGCCCTGATACACCATAGTATGGCATGCAAACAAAGCAAAGACATGTGCACATACAGTTGGGTGCATTAAAAAACATGTTAACCCACCCTGAACAGATTCTCTTCAAGGTCAGTAGATTACTCCACATTTGTTTCGTTTGTGTATCGGCTACGGACAACACAACTCTAGCAAGTCAACAAAGAATGAGCAAAAGAAAACCTCAGAGTTGCACTATAATGGAATTTCTGCTCTCAAAAGGAAGGTCCTAGTACAACTGTGAAATCAAGACACCTGTTAAGCTCTCATTCTCCAGAGATTTGCAAGAGCAACTCCTTTGCACCTTTTAATTTTCATCAGGTTTTGCTATCAGTTTCTTTAAAAAAGAAATTAAGGCAAATCTTGATACTCCCAAGACTTAGTACAATATCAGAAGGCAAAAAGCTCCCCCTACTGACAGTCCAATTTAATGCACTTGGTAAACCAAGCCTATCTGGATCAAAAGCTTTTGCTGCGCAGTTTTAAGAGCTGTTTAGGTAGATTCAGTGTTTTTTTTCTTTAAAAAATTTTTTAGGGGTGCTCTCATTTTCCTACTCATATTGAAATACTGCCCCTCAATGAGGCTAAACCTAGATTCACAAAATATTTAGGGGTATGCATACCCCTGCGTCCCCCAAGAAAAAAGCACTGGGTAGAATAATCATCAACAGGTTACATTTCCACCTATTCTTCACACGGGTAAATACTCCATATGGTAAGACTGCAGTCATACTTAGTCTTTATCCTCCTCCCCGTAACAAGGAGCTTTTTGTCATGTGACTGAGGGATATGTCACAATGAAGCAACACTTTACTTCAAAAATATTTGAGAATAATCTGCAAATCCCTCTGGGAACAACAGGATTTAAGCAGAGGTGGATTTAGGGCAGCATGACTGGTTCTACTGCAATAGGGGGAACCACAACTATGATGTACTGAATTGAGCCAAACAGGTGGTGAGAGGAAGGGTGCTGAATTTTGGCTGCCCACAAGGCGACACTGAAATCTGAAAGACCAAAGTCCACCACTGACTTAAGTGTGCATAACTATATTCAGATTTACCACCTGCTCTTTGCATTTCAAGAGGGGCAAATTATTTTGGCGACAGATGAGAACAAACCTACTCCTGAGAAGACATAGGGCTGCTCCACTAGACTTCTAATGTCAGTTTGGGGCACACTACATCACCCCACAAATCCTAGCATGCAGCAGCAGACCATATGTGAACACACAATTGCGTACAGGAGTCGTTGCCCAGTGTAAGAGAATGGCGCTGAGCAGAGGAGCCCCAGAAAGCACCATAAATTTAGAAAGTGGCCTGAGAGGGTGGGGATTCAACAGCTTGGAAAAACACCAGGTGATAGGAGTGTTGCTTTCAAAAACCGTGAGAACTTTGGAAAAGGCAAAACAGCAACTGGCTTAAGACCCAATCTTATGCCTGTTTACCCAGAAGTAAGTTTCACTAGGTTCAATGGTGCTTGCATCCTAAGACAGGATTCCACTGTGAGGTGGCTCAAAGGGTAGGATTCATCCTTGTATGCCCTGGGGACAGCTGATTTGTATTTGCAGCTGGTGATTTTTATCTGGGATGGTAAAGACTGACATCAGGACCGAGTTCATTGTTGACATTCAGTGTTGCAGAAGGAGCACATACTGGAGTAATGAGCTCAGTGTTGTCAGGGTCTGAGCAACTGTGACAAAAACTATGAATACAAACCAAACTAAGGAAAGCAATGAGCCCCATCTCTGTGTCCCATGTAATGCATTTAGCAGGCCAAGCGGCTTTCTACAATACTCATCAAGACATAGCAGGTGAGATAAGCCCCCAACACATTCACAAACACCTCACCCTCTTCCCCACTACCAATTTCACCAATAAAGTGTTTCCATTAAGAGTGGCTACATTAAGAGTACATAAAGTGACTACATTAAGAGTACATTCTCACCCCTACATATTTTTAGACAGTACAGTGTAGAGTAGTTAGGGCCTTTGTGCCACTACGCAAAGACACAATAAATATTGTAATTAATCCAGACAAACAGGGATGTGATGGGGAAGGACACAAGGTAGTTGCATGAACAATTACTTCTGACATGAGATTCCTGCCGAGGTCCAGAAAGCAGATCTAGGCGCAGCTGACTCCCTTTGGCTTTAGCATTCCTTTTACCTACAGCAGCAGATGCTGCCGCAGCAGCTGGGATAGGAGATGCACAATGGACATTCTGTTGAGCCCGCCTCTTCCGGGAATAGGAACGCAATTTCACCCAGTCCATCCTCTTTATTTGCTTTTCCTCACAGCAATGCTGCCTACAAAGCGGTAAGAGGCAATACTAAGAAAAGAGGTTCTGAAAAGTAAAATATAATCCAAGCACAGATGCCAGGAAAAACCAAAACCATGACCTTTAGGGAAGGGAAGAGTCTTATTGGTGGATTGCTGGCTTTCTTGAAACTTCTTTAAGCTCCTGTGGCTTACTCCCTGAAGGATTAAACAAATCCATATTTACCCCCATATTATCCTATATTAACTCACTGTATAAAGGGGCTGTCAGCCCCACAGAACACAAATGTTTTCACTGGAGCTCAGTGTGCCATAGAGTACGTTCAATTCTAAACCCAAATATCCCCTCACCAAATTAAACACACATACACACTTCAAAAAACAAACATTGGCTAGAATATAATTTCAAGCGCCAAACACCCTACACTCAAATTACTATATAAACCTTTGGCAGTTTTCTCTCACATGAATCCACGAATAATCCTGGGAGCTGTAGATTAGTAAACAAGACTGAGTTATTGGTTAAAGATCCCAAGCATTTCCATCCCTCAAACTATCGTTTCTGCTTCCCAAAATTCTATGGGGATATCAGATGACTATTAAGCTGGTTTAAATCTAGTTATGATAGGATTTTGTTGCTGAATGTTACCACCTCCTTCGCACCACACTTATACCCTTTCTGCAACACATACCTAAAAATCACTGTCAGCTGTTGCTACTGTTCCCTGCCCACTCTGTGAATTATAACTTTTTGAAGGTGCTGACTATTTTCTGTCAGGCAAGCAGCCCTGCTTCCCTCACAGAACTACACTTCCCAAGGTTCCTCAGGCTGCAAGCTACGTCCAAACCCACTTTTTGTTTCAGCGTGGATATGCCTTTAACTGTGACTGCCTGCAGTGCTATGGGCAAAAGATCATGCAACCAAGCGAAAAGAAAATGAAACATTAGGATTAAATAATACAAATACTGCCTGAGCAACTGAGAGGAGACAGCCGTCTCGCCTCAGGGTATTCCCCTTCCCCTACTGAGAACTGCCTCAGGTTTCAAATTCAGCCCCATTCTGAGAGAACACAAATGGCAGCAACAAAGAGCCAGGAGGTCCTGAGGCTTCTGGCGTGGCCGAAATAAAGGAGTCAAACCAAGACGCAGGTCACAGGTCCTGATCCATACCTGCACCTGTGTTGATAAATACTTTAAGTCTGGGGTCCCCTGCAGGCCTCGAGCCCCTTCTATTTTTACCTGTAGGAGGCATTTCAACTATTTGGCCATTTTCCTTTCTTCTTCCCAGAATACCTCTAGGAGGACTCCCAAATTTATTAGGAAAGGAAGAGGGTGGGGCAGGTGGAGGCCAAGAGTTAGCTTTGCCTCGCAGCCAAACCGTCTTAAATTTGGGGTGGAAAAGAGAAAAACACTGAAAAGAAGAAAAATATAATTTTTAAAAGAAATTAAGTAAGAAAGAAAACTGTCACTGCATGGTAAGGTTGTGTGTCCTTTCCTTTATGTTTTAGATTATTGGACAGGCATTGTGCTTGGCCTACTGTGTGTGGTTTGATGTGTATGGTTTTGTCTGAGTGTGTTTTGCTTGTTTTGGGAAGGAAGGGTGCTGTTTGCCTAGGAGTAGTTTCTTCACAAGGGCATTTCTTGGGACCCAGAAATAAGGATTAGTCCTGTGCAAATAAAAGAACCAGGAAGGGTCAGAGTCCTTGGAGGTTGCCCATGGCAACATACATGCCCATCCCACCAAATATCAAATACCGTATTTACTCAAATCTAATGCTCACCTTTTTTGGCTAAATTACGCTGCGAAAATTAAAGTTAGTAATATAATAGCATAGTCTTGATTAGTAGTGCTGACCAATTTGGAACAACATAGGCAAACCTTTACTTTTTATTGTGATTTTGCTGACAGATTAATTGACACAGAAGTTGTAATTGACACAGAAGTTGTAATGAGGTTTTTAATAGAGGCAGTGTTTTTGAGTACTGTACATACGATCTGTCAAACGCTATGTGAATAGGTGTTGATGAAAGCAGTATGTTTGCTATTTGCAAACACCAAACTGGCATGAAATACTAAGCTGAGTTTTGAGGGGAAAACCTAAACAATAATTAAAATGTGAAATGTGAATTGTATGTTGAATTAAGGTGTGGGTGTGTGTGCGTGCACACACACATATGTATATGCACAGCAATGTTGTTGTTCAGTAGGTGGCACTGTGAACTGGTGTTGACAATAATTCCTCTATATGTTTCAAATTTGGTAATCCTGACATGATGAGGAAATGACATCTTTCCAGTATTCAAACTAGTGACTCTATAAAGATACTAGGGCTGGCATACAATTGTTCTTAATTGAATTACTTCAGGGGAAGATGCTATAGCTAAATAGATGGAGACTTTATGGTGCATACAGAAGGTCACAGACTCCATCCTTAGCCACTTCAGGTGTTGTAATGAGGTTTTTAATAGAGGCAGTGTTTTTGAGTACATACGATCTATCAAACGCTATGTGAATAGGTGTTGATGAAAGTTGTTAGAAAGACCCTTATCTGAAACGATGGAGACCCATTGCCAGTTATAGAGAGTTCTCAGCTAAACAGACCAATGGTATTATTAGATGTACAGTATTTCCTTGTCTCTATGATTATGAGTCATGAGGTCCCAAGCTCTTGGAATGGTACTACTTCAGAATCCATGTGAGATATTGCATGTTGGAATTCTCCTCCATCTCCTGCCCGCCCCCCCCCCCCAGGTTCTTGTGCAAATCAGGGCATCCCACAGACAGCTGTTGTTGTTTGTTGTTACAGAGGAAGTGTTCAAACATGCAATTCGCTACCTGTTTTCTAAGATGGGGAAGCCCTAGAAGAGCAGTGCAATGTGAGAGTTCCAAACTTAACTCTCAATTTATGGAACAGGATCCACCAGCATGAAGCACACCTAATAAAATTGAATTATATATAGCGGTGATAGATTTTGCGTGAAGTTTCCTCTCTGAGTCCTTGAGTGCTCCCACACCTGTTTGGGCATCTGTTTCTCTTGCTCTGCTAAAGTTACAACATACAAGGCTGCTTTGACTTTGAACCACTGAAAATAGTGAGCCTCTTGTCCGTTTGTGTTAAACCATGAGGGGAAAAATATATAAAAAGGGGATCAGTTGAAGACTACATTAATACACAGAGTGGGAAAATAAGCTGAATAATTCTATTGACTTTATTCTTTTAAACACATGGTCTGAAAAAATACTATACATTCCCATCTATTCATGTTAAACAAGCTCATACATTTTCTTCTGTTGTTACTGCCAGTTTTATAACGAGAATAAATTCAAGCGACTGCAGACAGGTTCCTCTTTATCTGCAAAGACATTGAAGTCAGAAAGCATAGATTTCTGAAATGGACCTCAGAATGCAGTATTTCTTTGGTTGTTAAAAAAAAGAAAAGAAAACAAGCATAATATAGTATAGGTATAGGCACTCATTTCTGAATGACTAGTTACTGACCACACAGACAAAATACTAGAATAAAACAATTTTTGTATAAAATATTTTATTTGTCAGTCAAGAGGAATATTAACAAATTTGAGAAACCTGACAGTCTTTCAGTTCTTTACAAAACAAAAATCCCACATTTGCTTCTTTGTATTTTAGGTATACATGCAGATATACCAAAACTAGGGAGGATAGAATATTTAATTACAATTGTTCTTAAACAAATAAGTCCTTGCATTTTAATCTCTTCATTTTTCTTTAGTTGAAAATAGAATAAGCAGTATATTTAGGGGAAATGGCTGTTTGACTTGCAATGTTTTACTCTTATTTGAATGCAGGCATGTTGTTCTATTGTGGTATGATAGATAGGGTAAGGTTTTTACAGAAGTGCTGTTGTCTCACAGAAAAATCCTAATTGGGAACAATTGTGGCTGGTGTTTGTTGGGGTCTTTTTTGTTTCTTTGTTTTCTTCCCTGATCATGAACTGCTTTTGCTGCAAGTCCTTTAGTGTGACCAAATGTGAAAGAGTGCTGAGCTCCTGCACATTTAAAACAGGGATGGGGAACATGTAGGCCCTCCATAGCTTGTTGGTCTCCCAACTCCCATAAGTCCCAACAAGCACAACCAATGGTCAGAGATGGCATAAGCTAACATCTGGACAGCTACCGATTCCCCATGGCTGCTGGGATTTACATTTTTGGCAGATGCAACTCATCATGCAGCATCAAGGAAAGCTGCACTTGCTTAAATTACTGTCTTTCGCTCTCTTTTTTTCTTCAAAAGTGCTAAAGTTACAAGAATTCTGTTATCCCTTACAACTGGACACCCTTAAAACAGACTATTTATTGCTTAACTTCATCATCTATCAGGTTCACAGTCTTAACAGTGCAATCCTATGGAATACTTCCAGGTAAGTGCACAGGATTGCAACCTAAGTAATGCTAATTAACCTCCCCCTGCCCCTACTTTTTAAGAAGCCCAAAACCTACTTGTTAGCAAATCCCATTGAAATAAATATGTACATCTTACTACAGAGGTCCAAATTGGCTTTTTGCAAGTTATTGAAGCTGTTGGCCTTAAAACACATACACGCGCTCACACACACAAAGCAGAAGAATTGCATACTTGAGTTCAGGTACTTAATCTTGACTTTCCTAGTGATTGCTGATGCCTAAACATGCAGCCACCTTTTGCTTACAGAGACTGCCATCTAAGTGAATTTGCATTTAGTACAGCGCTTTCTGGCTAATTTAGTGTTATTGCATATGGGATCAACCTTCAGTGATTATCTGCTTCCCCCACACCAGGATAACTTTTGGAATTTAAGATAGGAATTAAACTGATTTTGGCAGGAGCTGCTATTGGTCTACTTAGTTTCACTACTTGCAATAATTTTGTACTCTCTCTCTGTACTCTCTGGTACAGAGTACCATCACCTCTTTTTTGGTTGTCCATGGCAGCCATTTTGTGCTGCCACCCACAGCACTTTTTATCAATGTAAGTATCAGAACCTCATTTTTTAAAAAAATAAAAAAGAAGCATTGACTACTTCTGCAGAACTTAGGGATGCTGCTATAAATAGGAAAGCAGAATGAATATGCTCAGCGCCCCACTCAGCAACGCTGCCTCTCCATTTCAGTTCATCAAGCTATCAATACTAGATCAGTACTTTGGTGGTATGGAGGTGGTGGTTCTCATTAACCTGCAGTGATAATAAGTACATGCTTCCACACTAGTCATTTTCTCTATAGTAAAAGCCATTTGCTTACTCACTTTACAGTATTTGCAAGATTTCAGGTAAATCTCCCCAGCCATTTACTTCCATCTTTTTCTAACTGCTGTCCTTCTTTTCTTTTGCTTTTTAAAAAGGTGGTTGTAGCTATTTTGGGAGCTTTCATTGCAGTTAGTGCAGTCCTTTTAAGATCAAAGTTCATGGGTGTAGTGCCTTGCCTAGAGTGGAATGAGTGTTGTTGTAGTAGTGTGTAACCCCACCAGTCACCATTACCTGGCCACCCTACCACCATGCCTACTACATATGCCTCTATAATCCCTCTTTCCTCTGGCATTTTTGGAGTTAAAACACCAGCCCATTCTGCTACACATTCAAGCCAAAGGAGATGAAATGAACAAGGCAGTTGGCAATTTGACCTCATTTTGGTTTGAAAATAGAGCTCAATCATTTAACTTACAACACCTCCTGCCATAGTGGTATTAAGGGCGGGGGGGGGGGAGAGACTTTGATGGGCAAATTCATAAGACATTCATTCCTTTGTCCCTGTTAATCAGTGTACACTTAAGGACAAAGAGACAGATTTCACATAAATACTTTTGTGGCATAGAAACTCTTATGAGGAAAACAGTAGTCAGGAAAAACTCCTCAGTAGCAGCAGAAAGAGTAGGCATTCTAGTCCAGTGGTGGTAGGGGGGGATTTTTCCTAATATATCTAACCCTGATTCATTGTGTGCAGACCTCATCTGGGCCATTATCAGGCCAGATTTGTAATTCTACATAAAACTGCTCCACTTCTTTTCAGCAGGGCTTACTCCCAGGCAAACGTATATAAGATTGCAGATTGAATCTCACTAGTGCTTGGGTAGCATTAGTTCTAAAGCATCCAAGCTTCCAGCTTTCATTTTGGTAAATTCTACAAAGCAAGAAAAATTCTGTTTTAGCAAAAGCTTGTTTACTTTAAAAGAAAACAATGTTCCATCTATCGTACTAATAATCCCTAGATGAAATATTTCCATAGTTTTCTGTGAGAACCAGTACATCTCTTTGTCAGATTTCATGCAAAAATAGTATTATTACTTTTAAAGTTTACATTCATGTCATAGTTTATTTACATATAGATCACCAGTTTGTGCTTTTCACAGATGGAAAACAATAGTTTATAATGTTCAAGTTAATTTGTTTCATTCAAAAAAAGAAACCTGTTAAAAGATAGAAGCTGCTTTTTTTATATATGCGATAATAATCAAATCCAAGATATTGACAAGATACAAGATTTTACTGTCATTACCAGTCATGTGCTGCAAAAATGTTTGTAAAGGAATTGCAGCTTCTTTTCATGCAGGATACTCTGAAAATCCTCATTTGACTGCAGGGTGATTTGTCAAATAAATAGGTCCTAATAGTGCTTTTTATTTCACTTGTATATGCTTTTTGGCTCTTTGATAGTTTATGGGGAAGACTTTAGCAACAGGTATTCATAATATAAAACTATGTAATATTATTTTAAACCTGCAGTAATGACTGAATTTTCTTGTATAATTTACTTAGGCCCTAGTTCAGCCCATCGCAGATTTACACATGCAAGTTTATCACTTTGATGAGGTTCCAAAATGAAGAGATGACGTGTGTGGAAAATAGATGTCACTGACCAGGAACAAAACCTCCATATTGTCTTACTTCACCTCGTATCAAATGCCGTGCTTTTCTGGTGGACACAGTTCACACAATAACCACAAGTCATCAAGTGATGAACATGAATGTATGAACCAGCTAACACAGAGATTCCCTCTAATAACTAAGAACACAACTCATCTTTAAATACTGTGCATTTCCTTAGTTAAGTTCTAGGAATGTAGAACCAGCTTGCTTCATCTTATCTGCTCAGGGCAATGGGGCATGACCATTATTCCCATCCCTCCTACCATAACCTGAGGTGAGCTAGATCAGGCTTCCCCAACCTGGTGCCCTCCAGACATTTTAGACTAGAGCTCCCCTCATCCCTGACCACTGACTATGCTGGCTGGGGTGGATGGAAATTGTAATCCAAAACATCAGTAGGACACTAGCTTGAGGAAGTCTTCCTTTGTCCACCTAAGCACCTGATCTTTGGATGGTCTTGCCTTGCAGAGTGATAACTGGAGAGGATCACCATTTTTGTTCCCTTGCCCTCAAAATTCTTTAGTTTAATTAAAAATATTTATATACTAGCCTTCAGGTAAAAAGAGCCGGAAGAAAATACCTAATACAATAAAACTCAGTTTTAAAAAATCAGAAAATCAAATCAACAGAAGTATAATAGTGCATATTAATAACCAGTAGAAAATGTCACTTAAAGCAATCTACACTGGACATGTATTAAAATAATAAAAACGGTATTCAACAGGTAGCAGAATATATCAGTCTGGGGAGGACATTCGACATACGTAGTGCCACAACAAAGAAACCCTCTCTCTGCTCACACCTAACTTAAGTGACACAGGGAGGATCTCTTAAAATGATCTCTAGTGGTAATAAAATTTGGGCAGACTTTTGTGGGAAAAGGTGACCCTTTATGGACCCAGGATCATTGGCCATCTAAGCAGTTTGAATTGTGTCCAAAGCAGAGGCAGTTAAGAGAAGTGATATGTTCCATAAGGCTAATCCCAGTAAGTACTGAAGCAACTGAATTTTGAACTAGCTGAAATTTTTGAGAAATCTTCAGAAGCCTTTGTAATGCACTGTAGTAGTATAAACTGGAGGGTAAAGGTAAAGGTAAAGGTACCCCTGCCCGTACGGGCCAGTTGTGTCCGACTCTAGGGTTGTGAGCCCATCTCACTTAAGAGGCCGGGGGCCAGCGCTGTCCGAAGACACTTCCGGGTCACGTGGCCAGCGTGACAAGCTGCATCTGGCGAGCCAGCGCAGCACACGGAAACGCCGTTTACCTTCCCGCTGGTAAGCAGTCCCTATTTATGTACTTGCACCCGGGGGTGCTCTCAAACTGCTAGGTTGGCAGGCGCTGGGACCGAGCAACGGGAGCACACCCCGCTGCGGGGATTCGAACTGCCGACCTGATGATCGGCAAGTCCTAGGCGCTGAGGTTTTACCCACAGCGCCACCCGCGTCCCCTAAACTGGAGGTTACTAGGGCATAAATGTGGCTGTTCTACCTCTGTTGAGGAGTTGCAACTAGCACATCATCCTTAGCTGGGAACACTGTATGCCACAGGTGACACTTCGGCTTCCAGTGATAGTGTTGGATGATTGCTTCCAAACTATGAACCTAATTCATTAGAGGGAATGAAACGCCACCCAGAACTGGTTCAACAGCACTTCTGTGCTCAGACAAACCATTCACCTCTTTCTTGTCTGGAGCCAATGAATGATCCATACCAATTCAGCACTTCCATTGCTTCGTCTGGAAGTGGAGCTCTATGACATCAGTTTGTTGGCAGCACCTCACTCTTAAATCCCTGAATGGTGTTGCTAAGCTCATGTATGTATTTAGGAAAATAGAAGACAAGATGGAAACATGGGGACCCCATTGTGTAAATACCACAGGGCCCCATAATGCAAATGCCACCTTCTGGAACTGATCATCAAAGTAGGAGTGGAACCACTGAAGTATAGTACAGTGCATCCAACCTCCAATGGAGAGAGCCTGTCCAGTTGGATACTGGATACCAGATGGTTGCATAATCCACCAAGAGATCCTGGGTCACAATCCCCCGTCCCTTTTTCTCAGCATAAATCAGCAGCCAAGGCCGTTTTGGTGTTTGACTGAAACAAGATCTATATCATCAGTATCATCCAAGAGTGTCAGCAGCAGAACTGTTTTAATGGGCTCATAGAATGGGTGTGTAACGAATAGATAAATCCCATTATTATGTATTTTGAACTTGGTTTAATTCTAGTGCTTTTGATGATAAATTGACCTATTATTTTTCACTGTAGTTTGCAATCCAATTCAGAGTATATACAAAATCCTGGCTTGGCTGGCCAAAGGTTGTTGACTCTGTTTTGACTAGCATGTCATGATGGCCATGAACTCTGATTTTAACTGGCTGGGGTGTTGATCTTTCCTGCTGGCATAACATCATAGCAGGTGTCATTGTGCCAATCTGTTGCCCTCCAGACATTGATGCACCTCCATCTGAGTACCAGCAAGCACAACCAGTGATCAGAGATGATGGAGCTCATAATCCATCAATACTTGTAGGACAGCACTTTGTCTACCTCTCATATATTACATTATCTTTTTAGGATCAGGTACTAGTGCTAGTACAAAAAACTCTGATAGGAAATAATATTCCCACAAGCAATAGCCTTTGGTGTGGTAACATTGTAATCCCGTGATTATACCGGTGTAATGGTGCATATCCTAAACTGGCATATGCACATTTGCTGATATAGGAAAACTTACAACTTATTTAAACCTAGTTCATTTTCTGATTTATGCTTTTATATGTCTTTCTTTAAGTACTGACCACTCGGGGTATGCATGTTTACTCGGTAAGGTGTCCTCCTTGTATTCTGGGTACAATGTAGGAACCACATTCATTCATAACAATTATGGCATTATATTTTGCCTTTATAACTTTTAAAAGCACATGGCCATGTGGGCAACCAGCACAGAAGCAATGGGTTCTTCTAATGTACTTGTTTCATAGGTGAGGTAAAAGGGTGATGATTGGGTGGGAAGGACCTGTATGATGCTTAACTCAAGTGCTGCCCGGCTCTTAAATGTTGCAGCATGAATGTGGCATAAAGCTAGGAGTACGTGGCTCTCATGCTACTGTCATATCATATAAAGGGCACCTAAAGTTCAAGGATGCATACTCCCTAGTAGTCTTTGAATCCAGAGACAGATATCCATTGCAAATGACAGGCAGATAGCAATTTGTCCCTAGGCCATAGTGTTTGTCCTATTTGCCTAACTGTGGTGTAATACATCTTGCAATATTTAGCAAGCATATAGGGCCAAGCTCTAGCTTGGCTCCTTTTTCTGCAGCAAACAACAAACTTGTGTGGGTTTGTGTATATTGAACAACATACACAACTAAGCCACTAGAGTGGGCAATTGTGGTTACTGGGATTTTCCTTATGATGGTTTGAGGAATTGCAATTCCTCAATGAAGGGAAATGCACAATTGACTTTTTTTCTTTAAGAAAATATGCTAGAGCCAACCAGTGTTAACCATTTTAAGAACTCTTGGTTTCACTAGAAAATATCTAAGATTTAATAAAATGCTTGTCTAACTGAAATCAAAGAGAATGAAATGTGGCTGGATCATACCCAAGGGGCTTTGGCTGGATCCTGCCCAATATGTCCCTATGTACTGCTTCAAATAAAAGTTCAATAAATATCTAAGTAACCTTTGTAGATTGTAAATTGGGGCCATGAGAGAATTTTAGAGCCAGTGCCAACTACAAATCCTCAATTTCATATAGACCTGCTTTTAATCTGTGGGCCAGTTTTCTCCAGTGTTTATAGCTCAGGGAAGTAAGCATTTAGAAAATCATTCCCAAGCAATGCCTTAACCTAAATGAAAAGAACACACACAACAAACTTGTGTACCTTCCTCCTTCAGTGAAATTAAAATTGCAGCCTAGTATTCAAGTGTGGATCTAACAGTGCAGTCTATACATAGCTACTAGAAGTTAATCCCATTGAGTTCAGTGAGACTTATGCCCAGGCAGTGAAGCCTAAATTACTGGCTTTAATTCTGCTTTTCCACTGATAGAACTACAAAATGAACCTGGATAATCAGATAAGTTTAAGCATAAAGTGAAACCTTTGTAGCTGGGCTATCAAGAAATCAGAACAGGCATTTGAAAACTACAAAAGAAGTACTTTTTGTACTGGAAGTACTACTTCAAAAATGCAGTCACTTTTGAAATCTTAACAGTTTGTTCAGAACAGACATTAATTAACCAGGCTCAGCATAAACACTTGCTCATTAATTCGCTGTCTCTCTAATTTAAAAAAAAAATCTTGCAATCTTAAGTTCACTTTGGTCACCCTTCAACTTGACTGATTTAGCAGCTCCATGTGGATAAATCATTTAACACCATAGTTATTGGTAAGATGATATGGAGATAGTAGGTCTACTTCAGCTCAAACAAGCCCAAGACTTCTTGATGTCTCATGGATGGTTCAGATGTCCTAAAACCTCCTAGGTTTCCTCATGGAAAGAGTAACAGCTAAGCTGATCTTTCCTTATATCAATAAATGTGAGCATTGTGGCTCATTAGGGAGCTCCAGGTGCAAAAAAGACAAGTTACTGATCCTTGAATAGTGATATATATGGGGAAATTCAGCAGGTGTCATGCAGACTACAGATGCTAAAATTCCCTCTTGTATACAGAAAGCCTTCTTTTGAACCTTGCCATCCTATTCACCACCTTTCAGCTTTTCCACTCATGCTGATCTACATCAGAAGCAGCTCCTGTATTAATATGGTCACAAGCTTCTTTCTCCATGCAAGGTGCTGTGTGTTGAGAACTTTAGAAAATCTGAACTACGTCTGGGGAGACTGTTTCAAGAAAGCCATATAATCTGTTAGCACTGGATTTGGTTCTATGGCTGTGTTCATATAGCTATGGCATTTGAACGCAGACATTCACCTAACCCTGCCACTGCCACTCTGAGGAACAGTTGTAGGAAGGGCCAACCAAAACAATACACTCCCTTATAAGGAAAGATCCCAATATTTAGGGCTTTCTAGTTTGGGGAAAAGGCAAACATGCATCCATAACAGAGGTGTATGCAACTATGCATGATGTGCAGAAAGTATATATAGAAAAGCTTTTCTTTGATGAAGTTGAATGTTGGAAGTTTCAGGAAATACTACTTTTGTGCATAGTTAAATTGTGGAATTCACTACCGCAAGATATTGATGGCCACCAGCTTGGATGGCTTTAAAAGAGAGACAAATTTATGGAGGGTAAAGCTATCAATGGCTACTAGTATTGATAGCTATGACCTACCGCCAGTGTTAGGAATACAAGTAGGAATGGTGCTGCTACACTCATGTTGCAGGATTCCCATGAACACCTAGCAGGCTACTGTAGAAACAGAATGGTGGAGTAGACTGGGTTTAGGTTTGATCCAGCAGAGATCTTCTTGTGTCCTCCTGTATGCAGGTACTAGTACTAACTATTCCAGGGCTACGGAACCTGTGGCCCTCCAGACGGTGTTGAACTCCTGAGTCCCATCAGCCTCACCCAGCATGGTCAACTGTCTGGTGTGAATGGAGTTTTAGCCCAGCTGCAGGTTCCCCAACCCTTGAATCAAATGACTACTTCAGAGCAGAAAACTATATTTAAGGTAGTCAGATGCAGAAGGGGACATGGCCCCTGCACCTTTAGTAGTTGCATAAGAGAGAGGGAACTTCAGCAGGTCCTATCAGCTCTGACTACTGGATGTGCTGGCAGATGGGGCATTGGGTGTCCAGCACCACCTGGCTTGCCCACAGATTTCCCATCCCTGATCTACTTGCAATTCCTGGGCATCATAAGAAGGCTTGTGCAGGTTCTCCAGAGCAAGCGTTTTAAAGTCAGATGATGTGGCCAAACAGCTGTTTGTTAAGTCTCTGCATCCTCTTTAAATTATTTAAAGCCAGCTCAGTTCTCCTGAAGTGCACCGCTATAAAGTGCTGCAAAGGGAAAGCTCTGACTCAAAATCCTATTCTATTTGGAATCCACTGGGGTGGTGGGGAGTGGAAGCTGCAAAATTATGCAGCATATTTATACCAACTATCCTTCTGTTTTGCAAGTTGCTGTCAGGTAGCTGCCACAACACAAGGCAGTCAGTTCTTTAAAAGGAGCAGCCCCCAGAGATCCCTTGCTAATTTCAGAAACATCCAAGACACAAGAAATACAAAAAATTCCAGGGCCTGTAACATTTCTGATAGTTCTGGCAATTACAGGTTAGCATTCACCCAGCATGTGCCACTACATTGTATTAAGTAGGCATGAAATCCAAACTCTTCCTCCCATCAGTTCTTTTTGTGAAAGGCTCGCACAAGGTGAATTCAATTTATGTCTTGCAGGGAAAGCATAAGTGCTACCACTTAAAGAACGATTAAACAATTCCAGTTTTAAGTTCTACATCAGGGTAACAGATTTATTTCTGGCTTTGAGCATCCAAGAACATTGAGGTAGACCACTAGTCTTTGTCAGATATCTCGCTGAGTGGGACCCTGGTACTTTTAAGAGCTCAGTTGCAGTGAGGAGTTCTTGGCCACATATGCACGCAGTAGCAGCCAAGGGTGAAGCTACACCACACGAAGGAAGGTGCCGTACCATGCTAAGGAAGGTGTGTGCATGATGTGCAACCTGGGAACTGCTTGCTTCTAAAGAGTTCTTAATGGTACCCATACAGAGAGAGATCTGGAAACCCTATCACATTATTGAATAATCCAGGAGCTTAGAGGAGTGTCATACAAAATGGGCAGGTCCAGTCTGCTTTTCTTTCCTGTTTGCTAAGGGATCTTTGTTTATGTTTTTGCAGGTATTAATAACAAAGGTGTCTGTAAAAGGCTTTCAGAAGGAGTGGGATTGAAAGTAGCTTAACGGTTGTCCAGTATGTTTTTAAGCAATCTTCAAGAGCATCCATTACAACAAGAGGAACTAGAACTAGATGGTAAAAGAATTACTCAGTGATGGTGTCTTCCGACAACAGAAGGCTCGCGTGGAAGGTCAGATGCTTATTCATTTCAACTGCGCCCTTTTCACGTTTCAGTATTATCCTAATGTTGCTACAGAATCCATTATTCTGAAGAACTTTCTCCTGGTGTCAGATGGAGATGCTTGAATAAAGCTCTTCTATCTGTTTCTTGAAAAATTCTCTCAGCTCTGGTCTCCTAGCTTTTAACGTAGGTGTCAACAAACTATTTTGTACAGAGAACATTTCGGGGTAGATGTAAACAGCTTTAACCTATGAGGGGGGGAAAACAGGTCAACATGTTTATAAAAATATACTGTAACGTTGAATAAAAGGAAACTGCTGATTTGATAGCTGTGTTCCAGACATATCACATTGGTCACTCTGCCAAGTATTATTCTGCACACCCACTCCTATGTAGGATGTAATAGCCCAGTGCTAACACCTGCCTACTTTTAAATTCAGCCTTTTAGTTGCAGCAGTTCATCAATAATGTCCCTAGCTTTGCCCAATACACTGGCTTTTTGAACAAAAGGTCCCCCCTTCCCAATAGGGCAAAGCATGTGACTTTTACAGCATAAATTATAGTAAGCAGTCACACTGTTATTTTGTTTATCTGACTTCTTAATACAACCCAGACTATTTAGATATTTGGGAGTTTCGTTGCTTTTTATTTGCTTGCCTTGTTATTGAAAGGTGAACAAATTTAGTGTGCAATCCTGCGCATGCTTATTTGAGAATGAGGTAGCTTTCTGCATGGATGAGGTTCTGTGCCTGTTGCTTTGGTATATATCTCCCAGAGACATTGGAACAGAAATTCTAAATTTGGCTGTTGTTGTTATCACTTGGCATTTAATGGCAGACACAATGTATATTTTATCAACAGACTTTTAAAAATTTCTGCATCAAAAACAATCTTAAAAGGCTCAATTCTAGGATTGAGACACAATGAGGACATGCTGAGTTCTCTCCACCTTCTGCAGAAATAACTGGCACTAGGGGAAATTAAATTTTAACTATTAAAACACTTGACTACCTTTAGCACTGAAAATGAACTGCAGTGCACACTTCAAAGTGTCATGTTGGCAAAATCTTTGCTGCTGCTGTGAAAAATGTGTTGGTGCTAAGCATGAATTCTGGAAGCAACTTAAGGATCATTTATGTTTTATTTGCATTTTTACGATTAAAGAGTAACACATTAGCCATCCATCTTCTATGTTGCAGAAAGCAGTGTTAAATCATGTGTTAATCCTGAATATAGACCTCATAGGAAACTACGATGTTTAAATGTGCATTTGTTCATTTAAGTGTCAGGAGCTCATTATAAGAGGTACTGGGTACAATGCAACTTGCATATTTTTGATTTTTTTGTTTCCTCCCTGAGCTAAGAACACCCAAAATCATTACCCGAGCAACAGGCAGTGACTATAGTGGAAAAGGCTTTGCCCTTAATATCTTCTTTGTACCCATGTTTCCTGCTTGGGATTTTAAGAATTCATTTAGGAGGGCTCCCCCCGCCCACCTCACGATACAGTGCTGAAATGCTGCGGAGAACAGAGGCATATGTGCCCCCCATACCCCCAAGGATTATATTAGATGAATTGATAGATTAGTATATTTCATCACAGGGAGGTTTACAGCATGGGAGAAAAAGC
Organism: Podarcis erhardii; assembly: GCF_964252035.2. Lineage (NCBI taxonomy): Eukaryota > Metazoa > Chordata > Lepidosauria > Squamata > Lacertidae > Podarcis > Podarcis erhardii. Next base: position 57,549,241 of record NC_138498.1, on the reverse strand, counting down.
AATTTTAAGAGACAGTCAGTTCTCAACATTTTTTTATAGACCAGTTTTTGAAAAAGCAGGAAAGCTTTATGTGGAATTAGTTTCTACAGTCTCTAGTCTTGTTTAGTGCATGCATTATGACACTGCAAGTGCATTTATTATGCTGTTGCCAAATCTAATGCACACATGCAGGCACGCTTAGGAATTTATGTCATTATACGAATGTTACAGCTGTTACATTTGTGTTTTTAAAAATAATAGAATCACAACATGACCTTATTTTAGATCACGCTTCTTAAATGATGTGTGTGTGTGTGTGTGTGTGTGAGAGAGAGAGAGAGAGAGAAAGAGAGAGAGAGAGAGAGAGGAGAGGAGAGTACATTATGTCCATTTTTGAACTTCCCTTATTGGAGGTTTGTAGGTCTGCCGCAAAAATACCTACGTCAGGAGGAGATTAGTCCATGGATGGGGGACAAACAGAACAGCTGTATTTTCCAGGTCAGCTACAAGAATGGTAATTAAGCTGACTTTCCAGTACTGCTCTCAGCTTGAATGGAATGGTGTTTCAAATATTTTATCATGTTATCTATCATAGAGAGACCTTCTTTAACATTACCTTTCATGCATTCATAAACAGACAAGGATAGTTTTATTTCATAGAAAAATACACATTTGAGTACTGAACCACAAAGCATAAGCGAGGCATAGGGGCTTTTATAAAATCCCTGCTATTCAATCACAAAGAAGAAGCTCATCTGCATCTAGTAATCAAAAGCTATCATCAGTATTTAGTATTTACCTGTTCAAACGAATGAAGTCCACTCTCTTTCCCTAACTGCACCATATCTTCCATTATTGCTTTTTTGAGCTCCTAAGCAAGAACATATGAGAACATTTACAGCCAGGAAGTCCTGTTCAAATACATGTTCCAATATTTAAATAATTATTTATTTGGCTCTCTGTTGACAATTAACTTTTCAAAGAAGCAGAGGGTGAAATGTGATTATACTGTGTAGGACAAGGATGGGAAATATCAGGCAGAGGGATGAATTGTGCCCCCCACCCCACGACCTCTTTGTCTGGCCCTTGGAACTCTCCTCAGGTCACACCCTTCACATGCCAAGCTTTGCACTCCAAATACGCCCACCTGGAACGTGTCTTTGAACTCTGATATGGGGAGGATAGAGGCAGGGTGCTTGAGTGTTCGTACAAAATAGCCTATTGTACAAAAGGTAAAATTTACATTTGTTGCTCCACCCTTTTTGGCCACTACTGGCAAGTGGCCCTTGCAAGATTGTTCAGAAGGTTATGTGGCCCTCAGCTTGAAAAACACTGCCCATCCCTAAGGAATTCTGGTCCTGTAGTCTTCATGTAGAAGTGTCTGAAATACCTCCTTGATTTAAATTTCCCAAGCATGAACACATTTTTCAGGACAAAGAATTAAATTCTTATTCTAGCATGTTGTCTTGGAACTTGTTCTTAGAGCTCTGAGCTCTCACTTTCCTCTTTGCATTTAAAATTAAAGTACAAAGGAGTTCAGTGACTGAAACTGTATCTTATTACGCCAGTTCCAAAATAGTATATTCCATTGCATTCCATGGAAAACATTCCCTACACCTTACACTGATGCCCTTTTCAATGTTATTTATCTAATGCTGTCAATATGAATTGCATTTTGCACAGAGGCCAGGTCCCAGCCCTGATCAGCTGGCAATCTAAAGAGAAAGTGCTTACAGTCTACTTCCTTAGTGTTCTAATAACCAAGTCCCTAGATTATAGCGTAGGCATCTACTCAGAAGTAAATCCTACTGAGTTCAATGGAACTTACTGCCAGGTAAGCAGGAATAGGATTACAGCCTTATTTCTTGAACATCCCAAGAATGTTGCCAGGATTTACTTTTGCTACTGCTGACTCCTAGCTGCTCTACATATTTCCATCCCCTTATTCAAGTGGTAGTAGCCCACCTGGCTTTGTCACACAGGAGTGGAGAATTAATTAATTATTCAAATACATAGGAGCGTAGGAACTGCTTTATAATGAGTTGGGCTATTTGTCTATCTAGTTCAGGATAGCATACACTGACTCATAGCAGTTCTGCACGGTTTCAGACATGGGGTCTTTCAATCCCTGGAACATCCAGGCAGTGTTGAGAATCTTGACCCTTTTTTGCAGGCAGTACATATGTCCACCACTGAGCTATGGTCCTTCACTTATGGCTTCCACCAAAGGTAAATGTGCTGGAACACCCACAGAAGAAATAAAACCTGTTCTTTAGTAGCTTTGCTGTCTTCTTTCTGGAACACTACTGCAATCTTTATCTTGTCTAGGCAACAGCAGAGAAATCACATGATTTGGTGCTGGCTCAGACATTCCAAGCCCCCAAAAACATAATGAAACAAAAGCATATCTCACTGTGCAAAAAAATAGATGTCATCTTGTAGCAATGGAACAGTACTGATAAAGAAAGTGGAAAAAACCCAATATGTTATACTAGCTCGTTACAGGACAGAGCTTTGCTTATCCAATGGAATCCTTCTAACAGATGTCCCAGTCTCTTAACACAGTAATCACCTAGCTACTTAGAGCCAGAATTACACATTATGTTAAAAGCAGTTTTAACTACTGTGCTTTGGACTTGGCTGTGCCTTTCTTTATGAAAAGAAGCTGTGGGGGATCCTGACCAGGATTAAAACCCCTTTTCCCTTTTTGCCTGAAAACTATCCAAAGCAGTAAATATGTTATTTGGGGGCATTATTATTAGCAGGAAAACAGGGCATAGTTAAGCTCCCTCCTTCTGTGCTTTGGATCTGATCCAGATCAGAGCCCCCTATAGCTGCTTTTTTTCTAAAGAAAAAGTCACAGTCAGATCCAAGCACATTAGCTGAATTGTTTTAATTCAGCCATTCCCATCCTGGTGCTCTCCTGATATTCTGGATTACAGTTCCCATCATCCCTGACCATTGGCCATGCTGGCTAGAGCTGCTGGGAGTTGGGAGTCCAAAACATCTTGGGGGCAACAGAATATGGAAGGCTGCTTTTAATGTAACATTGAAGTTGGCCTTTCAGCTTATCATATTGCATCATTCGCCATAAGGCTCTTTCAGTGCACTGGCAAATTCTGATCTACCAATTATAATTATAATCTATGTTTGTCTGTACACACACACACACACACCCCAAATTGGCACTGAATTGCCAATTTAATAATGCACAGGAACATGTACATAAGCAATTTACCGCATTTTTACAGAGCTCTGCAAAAGTTCCATCAAAGCCTCTTTTCTTGGCCCAGGCTGGCATGATTTCAGCATCAGGTACAACAATCCCCACCAGGAAGGCCTGCAACGATACAGATAAAATTGGGGACTGTATTTGTGACACAGCAAACCCATCTTAATCCCTTGAATTTTGCTGTGCTCTCTTATCTGTGCTTCCTAAATAAGAGTGCTTGTCAAGTTCTTTGCCCTTTGACCCCATTCCTCAAACAATGATACAGCAGCTTCTGCTTATCACAAGAGTCAGAGCGCGCTCTCTCTCTCTCTCTCTCTCTCTCTCTCTCTGTGTGTGCGTGTGTGTGTGTGTGTGTGTGTGTGTGTTTTCTCAGCAGTGGAGGTTCAGAACAGAGCTCTGTTCTCTTAACTTTTGATAATGGCTTCCATATACAGTAAATAGTTCTGCAGTAAGGTTACTCCCACTTCTCCTCCATAGTCCTTCAGCTCTTCCAGTTCCACCAGGAGGCTGGCCCCAAATGTTACAAAATCTGCATGTGGGTGTGTTGCTTGACTCTGCAGTTGTTTCCCTATTGATCTATACAGACTTTATAGTGTATGCAGGTCAATCAATGACCACTGTGCCAGAACGTTTGCTACGTGTCCCAGAATGCCTTGTGCCTGGGACATCAGTGAGTGAATGCTGTGCTCCTCTCATTAAACTATGTATCTAGCTGCTGAACTTACCTGCTCAGCAGGTAACAGACACCAATATCTTGTATTCATTTTGAACATTATTAAATAAAATAAATATGACACCTTGCCTGTTCCTAAATGCAACCCCCTCCCCAACCCAGGAAACAATACAAAATGGTATAAAAGGCATGACCAAATTTCAAGGAATGTTTAGAAAATGAATAGCGTTACCTGTAAACTATCTCCATGCACATATATCTGGGCAACAGGCTCGCTGCGAATGTAGATATTCTCAATTTTCTCTGGTGCAATGTATTCTCCCTGAGCCAGTTTAAATATATGCTTTTTTCGATCAATTATTTTAAGTGTACCATTCTGTGAGTAAAAAATAACATAGGAATGTAAGAAGAGTCTGCTGGTTCAGGCCTAAGGCCAATTCAGTCCAGCATCCTATCTCCCATAGGGGCCAATCAGATGCCGAAGGGAAGTCTGCAAGTGGGGACACGCTTATGCAGCAACATAGAGTAATCACATAGAGCTGGGGAAAAGTGAGATCGCCTTGCCTGCAACTCAGCTCCAGTTTACTGGGTCCCTTCTGAGCAGCAGAATTCAAACAGATTTCAAATTTCTCAGACTGGCCAAAGAAGCTAAGGTCAAATATCTATGAAACCTAACAGAAAGTGGCAGGCCCAGGCATAGTAGAGCCACGGGCGGGGAGGGGGTTAGGTAAAACAATCACAACAACACAAAGAACAGCAGTGTTGGGATTTAAACAGGCTACAACTATTGGTGTCAGCAGGTTTTGGGGTAGGCATTGGGTAGGTATCCTGAAACCAGCATAACTGCTGGTGGATGATTGGCAGGGTTGATCAAGGTTATGGGTCACCCCACAGGGACAGATACATATCACAATACGTATCATATCTGGGCAAACCCCAAAATCACCATTTGGGGTGCTATAGCCCATTAGCTCCCAAGCTAGGTATCAGAACAAGAAGTACCTCCCCCAGGCTCCCTTTAAGGGGATACCCTGTGACCATGGAGCAATGCCTTATCCACCAGTAAGATGTGACATTGCTATGAGGTAGCCCATAAACCCATAAAATAAGGCCAGGGGAAGGTTGGAATCTGAAGGGAACCGATGTTGGAGCCGAACCCTGATGTAGGTCTGGCATATACTCACATCACACAGTAGTAATTTTTTTCCACCACTATACTCATGATCTGACATACACATCAATGTCTAATTCACTTATTCCTTTGGTCAGAGGGGCTTGTAAACCTGCAATCTTAGTATGCAAAGGTAGCATTTCAGTACATACGTGCAACCACTTCCCGACATCCCCAGTATGAAGCCATCCATCCTTGTCTAAAGCTTCCGTGGTTTTCTCTCTATCTTTCAGGTAGCCCTTGAAAACGTTTGGACCTTTCACACAAATCTGCAAGAGATAGATCTGCTGGTACACTGCAAGGTAGACATCTTTTTTAAAAAAGAGAGACTTAGGCCAACTGTTATAACTTCACACAAATGATGAATATATAGGCAAAAAGTCTTCAAGAACCTCAGCCTATGGGTTAGACTGAGCCACACAAGAACTCTTATTTTATAATCACATGCCACTGAATACTGGCATAACCCTTTTCTGGGGAGGGGAGGGACAACCACACAAATACACAGTTGGCACCAGTGATACAGGGTGGGAGACTTTCAGGAAGCTGGACCTGTGAGTTCTAGAAGCACAGCTGTTTGCCTATGAGGACTCTGTGCCAACAATGAGTAGATTGGAACATGTGTAATGCTTCCTAAGTGAAGATTTTCTGTTCCATCTGAGCAAAGACCAGCCTGAACCAACACAACATACTGTTAGATGCACAACAGGCAGGATAGAAGTGTCGTTTGCAACTTAGGATGTTTTGTAATATTTGGGTTTATTTACAAATTTATCCAACTACCTGGGCTGTATTTTGGAGAGGCTATATCTGATAGTTGTTTTAATTATTATTTTTTAATTCTTATCCCCACCCCCATTATATCCTGTAACAATGATGCATGAGAAATTTCCAACTTTTTGTTTTGTTGTTGTTGTTTATTGTACTGCAGTTTGCAAAACAAATTATGTATTAAATAAATATATGCAAGTCAAGCATAGGTGGAGGCAGACAGCTTAACATGCAACAAAGCCAGTCCATTGTTCCCACACCAGATTGCCAGAGAAACACACCTTTCTTCCTCCTCAGCTGCTGTTAGCTTACAGCTCCAAGCTTTCTCTGTCTCCAAAACTCCAGTTGCTCTTCTGTTTCTTTCTCAAATGCACATATTTTGCCATATCAGACTGTTGCAGCAGAAAGAGTCTTGTAGAAGACTTAAGAAATGCCTCATGGCATAAGCTTTCATAGTCCACAATAACTTATGCCCTTAGACTATGAAAGTTTATGCTATAACTTATTTGTTGGACTTTCAGGTGCCACTCTTCTTTGCCCCCCCCCATTCAAATTATTCCAGAGAGAACCAAGAAACCATCTTTTAATGATGAACCGTTTTTTGTTCAAAACCAAACTGTGCTCCTGCATTCCTTCAAGGCAAATCCACAATAATAGTCCTACTCACAGCAATCAGAAAGCAGCCTCACCACAATACTAATCCTGGCCAGCAGGACAAGATGAATGTCTACTCCACTGCCACCATCTCACTCCAAGGATGAAGTGTATATTTCATTGTGCCTGTTTTCCTTTAGCTGCTCATCCTAAACTAGGCTTCTAAGAAGTTATGTCATGAACCTTGTCCCTTCCCAGCTCCTGTCAGTTCCAGGAATTCTTGCCATTACTCTGCATGAAGTTTGGATCATCAGTACTGAAATGAAAGAATGAGAGCCAATGCCCAACTTGCTCGCTTGCCTTCCTGAACACCAGAGCAAACTCCTCATGCACCTGAGCTTGTTGGTCATGTCCTTGAGAAATATATGTATCTTTGCACCCTCCTATCTCCTGTAAAGGAGTGACAGATCTTGTCTCTGGAAAGTGGTTCATTGGCTTTTTTAAACTACAAGTGAGACCGCGAAGAGTTCAGGAAGAGTGCATGTTACCTCTCCTTCTCCTTTAGAAGAAAAGTAATTCAGTTCTTCAACATCCACCAGCTTGATTAAATTACAGGGCAAAGGTGCTCCAACATGACCTGCAAATCACAGAGAGATGATAGTTTTTAAGTTGCAAGGTACCATAAAGGTCATCTAGGCCAACAATCTGCCCAGTGCAGGATCTAATCCCTCGACATAGATTTATGAAGGTGACAGTGCAGTTCACAGTGCTCTCTGCAATTGAGTCACTGGCTTCTTGCCAAGGAGACATTTGTCTTTTTAAAAAAAAAATAAAGAAAAACAAAAGTAAAACAACTACAGCAGATTATTATCATAAAAGTATCTGAACATTGCTGAAGATGCAGTTTTATTGCTAGTCTAGTGAAAAATAATAATTGTAATTAGAAGTGAGGGGAAAGAGCACATATAACCCAGAGCTCATCTCTTTCTAAAGACAATCCAAAGGAGGAAACAAAATCCAAACAAGGCCACAGATTATCGTAAGTCACACAAGCTGGGATCTAAAGAAATGATATACGCATACTGGTAAGTAGCATTTGTTTAGGCTGAGCACAGCTGTTGTTTCAGTGAGAAAAGGGACAAACCACTGATTGGTTTTTAAAGCTGCTTGCCTTTTTGGCAGTGAAAAATGCTGAGCCCAAAGCTGCAAAGTATATCATGATTACACATCATTCTCCTGCACGCACATACATAGCATCTTAGGATTCTGACCTAATTGTTTTCAAGCTTAAATAAGCTAATTAAACTTGCATTCTAAAACAGAATTTATTGAGGGACTGCCTTATTCCTCATATACCTAGTAGGTCACTGCATTCTACAGGAGTTTATCCTTAAAATCTCTGAAATAATCAGAAGCCACAGTATTTCAAAGCAGAGTTTTCAGTGCGGCTGCTCCTGTTCTGTGGAACATTTATCTCTGTTGGGATATGAAAAGTGCCCACTATCTGTAGTTTCTGGTGGTAGACATATTTGTTTCGACAAGCTTTTCCAGCTGGATGAAAAGGTCCTTGTCTTTGATGTTCATTTTGTATTGTTTTCACAGCTAACTTTATTTGGTTTATGTATTGTTTTTACTATTCTTCTTAGCTGTTTTTATTTTTTATCTGTGAATTATTTCACGATGCATAAAAAGGCAACTGATTAATTGATGATTCAGTACCCTGCCTGGTTTATTACCTGATGTCCAGTCCCCTGGAGTAGTGAAGGTACAGCCAGCTGTGCATTCTGTTTGACCATAGCCTTCATAGACCTGTCAAAAGTATGTAAGAAAATAAGAACAACTTTACTGGGTCAGACCAAAGGTCCATCTAGTCAAATCAGATGCGTTTTGGAAGCCTTCAAGCAGGACACGTGGACAGCCAAATTCTCCCACTTGCGATCCTCAGCAACTGGTATTCAGAGGCAGAACAGGTATTCAGAGGCCTGCATCATTTAAACAAGATGATGCTAATTTCACCATTTTATTTGAAGGCCAAAAACAAATAAATGAGCAATAAATACTTTTCTCTCCAGTGTTGGGACTCAGGAAGAACACAATCTAAATTACAATTGTGTACAATAATAGCTTCTGATTGCTAAATTTAGAGATGGAGAAAGACATTAAAGATGGAGGAGAAATCTTTCCTTTGTGGGAACTCTGGGAGCAGCTGAAGAGGATGCACTTTGGAACTTGTACTGCAAGCTAGGAAAGCCACTAGTACCTGGCTGAGAATGGCATGAGCCAATTATTGGTCAAGTTTAGTGCTACAGGCCTCTTGCCCACACCTGAAAAGGCCTGTCGGTGGTTGCTGCTAAAGAAAAAGGAAAGACACTGCAAGCTGGGTTTGTCTTACTCAGCATCCCTGCCACCCTGAACACCCATTTAAGAAGGGTGGGTGCATCCAACTTGTTTCTTAAAACGGGAGATCTTCAATGGTATCTAGGAAACACAGGGGCATCCAAGGAGGGGGATTCCCCTTAGACAGAACTGGAAGGCAGACAAATCTGGCCCCAATCCGTCTATAGCACCTCCCCCACCTGATCTGAGCTGTAAATTAAAATCTAGACACAAGTTCTGATCAGATCTTTACCATTAGCTTATTACTTTTGCAAGAGACTTGCTGTACGTAAACATGGCTCTTTATATGGTCCTCATACTTAACTCTCCCTATTTCCATTATGGATGTGTTTAGTTCCCACAGTGTTATTAGTTAATACCACAGCTCATTTTTAACAATCTAGCTTTCCCCTAATGGTAGCAGAACTTCTAGCTAGGAAATAAAAAGTGCAACTGGATAAATGTACAGGTGCAACATACCTGACATCCCAGGGCTGCTCGAAGGAAGCCCAGAACAGTGGGAGAAGCAGGAGCGGCTCCTGTTACAATCATCCTAACACAGCCACCCAGGCTTGCCTGTTGGGTAAAGAGAACTTTGAAAAAACAGCATGTAGCATAAATAAGTTATTGTACGGTACATATTTGCACAGTATACTTTGGGCTTTCAGGGACAACAAAGATCAGCCTACCTGTTAGATCTAGTCGAATAGTTTATGCCTATATTTCCAAACCTCTTTCCTCTCCCACATTTATGAAGATCACATTGCATGCTGGAAGTCCGCTCCCCTTCCCGGGGGGGACAGTGTTGCAGGAGTGCATCCAGGACCTCCAAGTAACCCATCTGTGGGTGGAGGGATGCCACCCAAGTCATAGAGACTCCTGGCCGCATCACGCCGCCCCGGCTGGCCAATCAGGTTGGCCCGGGGCATGGCCACTAGCCATTTAAGTTGGTGGCGAGCCTTTAGGGCTCGAGTGGCGGTTAGGCATTGGGTAAGCCTTGTTTATGGGAGGGGAGGTTGTTGCCTCCACCTGCCCCTCCACGTTAAGGGTATCCTGTTAAAGGGACCCGGGCGTGTGGATCCTGTCCAAAGCCATGCCATGACTCCATCGGGGACCCTGGGGGTGCTCTTAATCGATGTATATCATAGGGCTCCCCCTACCAGTGGTTTACCCTTATGAGACTCCCTGCAGATGTGCAGGAGTCAGGCTATAGTCCGGTTTCACCCAATGCCTAAGCCAAGCCGCTCACATCTTCAATCAATAAAGCTGTGGCCTGTTTTATCCCATTAACCTAAACATTTGTGTCTGTGTGTTTATTATCTAATGGAACTGCAGGGCCTAGGGCCTCGCCATGCAAACAGCTACATTCTTGACCTTGCCACACATAACACACACACACCTCAGCCTAGGTGAATGATGGTCTGGGAGAAATGGGGTGGGGAGGGAGCGTAGTTCTGAATGCATAATATGGGCTGTAGAGTATTCAGCTTTCATTTCTAATAAAACTGGATTGTCTGTATCCAGGGATGGTTTTGCACTAGCAGAAAGTGTACCCTCATGCAAACCATGACATCCAATTTTCATGGATTCCTTCCCTACCCACTGCAGTCCCTACAAAGCTGTTCCAAATAGCATAGGATAAGGTACAGAGGTGCAGCAGGTAGGAAGAATGGGTGAAAATTGGATGCCCCGCCATACACAATCATAAGCATTTTCTACTACTGCAAAGCCACAGCTGGCTACAACCTTGTATTTTAGTGTCTCACTTTTAATTTTTTATCATTACCATTTTTCTGGAGGAGCACACAATTGGTTGGAGCAAGTACTGTTGAGTAAAACTCTAATTAATGTATTTGAGACCTTCTGATAGATTCTGAATATGATCTTGCTTTTTACTGGTCCAAGCTTTCCTTTTGTGTTTCTAGTTATGGCTTCATTTCTTGCCTCATGCCCTGCTCCCAAATGTGCTCTGGGGGGTTGAAAGTAACCCCAGAACAGCACACAGGGGAGCAGGAATGAGATTTTTCTATCAGGTAAGTAGAAATATTTGCACTGATGAACAATCTCCTTAAAGCTACATTAAATTTCACTTTTGGTCTGCAAATTTTTACAGTAAGAGGATCGGGATTCTATAAGAAGAATGACACCTATTTGGGGTCTCTTTGTTTACTCCAGCAATCCTCAATTAGTCACTTTGATAGCAACATTTCCTGTGATTTTCACAGTTTAGGTACTTGTGAACTTGCATAAAACTAAACAGCCGATAGAGAGTGAAAGATTAGTTGACTCTTAAACAAGTTGCTTCTGTCTGTTGCAAAGACAGGGCAGTGCCGTGGCTCATACGTGAAAATTAAGTCAGGGAGCATCCAGATTCTCCAGTTTTGATTAAAATCCAGACTGAAAGAGACTTCCTGGTTTACTGCTCCTTTGAAAGACAGTAAAACTGTTGCTAGGGGGCAAACACCCATTCAGTGACTGGGACCCACTCAGCCCAAGGTTTGTCTCTATTCATTTGAATAACAATGCCATTCAAAGGCCTCACCCATAAAAATTGCTGCTAGGGCCAAAACCCAATCCTTTACAAGGCAAGAAGGCTCCCTGGGAAAGGTTGCCCCCCCCCCATTAGTAATTTTTTCTAGTTTCATGTACAATTTCATTTTCGTAAAGGGTTCCTTGCACAAGTGCCCATTTTTTCCAGATCCTTACCTGTATTTTATTAAAGAATAGTCTATCCCACAGGCTGTCATTTCTGATTATTCCACTTTGAACTTCTGCCTTTTTACGCTTGGCAGCAAATTCCAGAAGCCAGCGTTTCAGTGGGGTGTCTGCTTGACTGAAGATCTAAGAGAATGCAGAATGGCAGGGCGTGGGGAGAGAGAAAAGATTGCACTGCTTAAAAGGGAAGCAGGACCAAATTTATCACTGGCATAAGCAGACAGGGCTCCACAGATGCCAGCAGTATAATTAATTGTTTGAATTAATCATAACTATACCACTGCTAAAAGTTAACAATAAAGCTCTTCTGCTGCAATTCACTCTGAATTATGTTTTCTGTTCTCTTCTAAGGGAAAACAAAATCACTGAAAAGTATGTATAGAGATTAAGGTATCCCAAGGGCTTCCATTGTGTAATTAGCTTGGCACAGCTATATAGAATTATTGGGGATATTGTAACAACAGAATAGAAACATCTGGCTGCTGCAGAGCAGTTCCCAGTCTGTTAATGAGCTAATTGTGGCTGGCTGTTATTTTTATTAATGTTTTATGAAGTGGCAATTATGGCAAATCTCCATGTCAAACCAACCTAAGATTCATCAGAAATCATTTTATAAACAGCCCCACATGCAAAAATGTTAGGGAGTGGAAGTCAGACTTCTTTCACGTTGCCGTTACAACTTCAAGTATGTTGATTCACAAGCTCCTTTTCCTGCTTTCAAATCCATTCTCAGGTATACAATGCTGGTACACAGCTAAGATGTGAAAAAGCAAAGAAATGTACAGGCTTCGGCAGCCCACGGGACACAGTCCTTGCTGAGGGCCACATTCCAGAATTGGGTGGGGCCACAGGTGGAAGTGGGCAGAGCAATAAACATAAATGTTATCATTGGCTGGTTTCTATACATACACACCCTTCTCTATTGTCTATCCAGATAGACGAGATTTCACCAGAAGTCAGCCCCACCACCACCACCCCAAAGTATTTTACTGGCAAATGTTGCAATATGATGTACACATGCTTGCCTTCCACATGAGATTTCATTAAAGAAAAAGAAATAACGTTGAATCAGTTTCCAAACAAAAAATATATAAATTGCATCTAGAAGTCTGTTTTGTATCTAGGGGGGTGGATACAGAAAACCTAGATGAGAACTGGGTACCAATAATAAATGTGTATCACATTCATAGTTTCCGGATATGACGGGTAAATCAAGCATAGTGCAGTCATAACATCATTAGAAAAAAGAAAGTAGGTCAATTCTTAACAGACACTCCTGAAGCATCTCTGGAAAATTTGCTGTTGTGTATCCTTCACAGCTTAGCAGCACTCCATGCATGTAAAGCACCAATCAGTCCATGGTGACAGCTGGGAACGTATTGATGACATCACCTTGCCCTAGTACACATTCCCTGCCTACAATCAAGGCACAATCAGAGTGCTGGAAAGAGTCTACAGTGGCTCCCTGTCAGAAACTTCCCATGGCCCAGTAGTGAGGAGGCTTGCATTTAGAAACTTGAGGCTGCTCCGGAGAAAGGTTTTTAAGTATGACTGGGATGCTAATTCCCCGCTCACAAACAGCCCTAATAACAGTGCACATGACACCTTAACACTTGCTTTTTGCAAGTCGGTGGAAAGGGAGCTTCTCTGATAAAGCAGAGTGGGTGATGCATCGTTTGTATGAATATTTTTATAATGTAATTTTGTGCTTTGCTTTTCTTGAAATCACTTTAAGACTCCTTTCCATTGTGTGAACCAATACATTAATTTAGTAAGCGAAACAGCTTTGATTAACAGACCATGCCTCACAAGTCAAAGCTCACCTTCTGGGCATCCTGCTAGCAATAATAATCTTAAGGCATAGAAAAGCATAGGTGGTGGAACTAGAGGCACAAGTTTCTTCTGTTCAATATCCTATCTGCTAAGCTACAACATCAGACAGAAGGGAGACTCATACTGAGGATGTGCAAGTTATACTGACTACATGTAATAAAGTGTAATGCACAAAACTAGGTATAACTTGGGAGTTCATTTTACTTTTGAAATGTGATAACTCTGATTGTTTTAATCCCCAAAACATATGTTAGGCTTACCTTGTCATACATCCTGTTCAGCAGTCTTGGCACAACAGGAAATATGGTGGGACGCAGTGCTTTCATATCATCAGACAGTAGGCGAATGTCTCCTTGGAAGAACCCAATTCGCCCGCCATGGCAATACACTACAGACTGTGATGGGAAAGGCAGAAAAAAATAAATTTTAGTTTAATCACATACATAGTGATTATTCTTCCTGCTCATTTAAACAATGCTTTCTTAAGCATTATTTGGGTGTTTATGAATAGCTCTCCTTGATCTGGGTCATTTAGTATGGGTCAGTTGGTCATAATGTTAAGATCTCAGCTGTGTGATTGGGATCAGGTTTGGATTGGCAAGCCCCAACATCGGAGGAGGAAACTGAAAAGAGACCTGACTGGTGAGATCAGGCGTTGCTAGACAGGGAATCTGAAGCCTAGGGTGCAGTACTGTTGCCTAGAAGCAGCTGCCACCTTCGCAGAAGGGAGCAGACCCACCCACCCTGAAGGAGCACATGGTTGCAATTCTGACATTCCTACAAAGTGAGTGAATCTTGTGCCATGCCTTTAAAAGGTTAGTGGGTGGGGCATGAAATCTGTCGGGACATCTTTGTTGCTTCCATCCAGTTCTGAAAGTATTCCCTGATTCCTGAACTCTTTGTCTTCTGCTGACCTTGTACCATTGCTTGCCTAAATAAACATCTCTTCTTACCAACACATTAGGGTTTCTGTGTATTGGGTGGGAGCCAGGACACCTGCATGCAAAGGGTCTTGTACTTTTCCCAGTATATGTTAGCATAGACAATGTAATATGTGAACCAGATGATTTATAAACTGGCAGCAGCTACTGTCATTATGGTGCTTGTGAAAACTGCCTCTCCAGTTGTTAATTTCGGTGGGGGAGTACTCAATGCTGCCTGTCCATTGACAGAAGGAATATCTTAGCAGAATGGGATAGGGAGGCATTTTTCTCCTCCCCACCCCCAAATCTGTTATCAAGAGTTGTCCAATTTCTAGCCTCTCTCAGAAAATAATATGTTGTTATTATTTAACCTTTGGGCCTTTCCGTTCTTTTGCATGGTAACTAAATTAATCTCAAATTTATATAAAAGTTTCTTCAAAAGAGACCTTTATTTGTTGATATTTGTTTCCTTGCTAAAGGAAAACTACACTTGGTGCTGTGATTCAGGCTCTGTTGGGGACAGTTTTCTTCAGACCCAGCTTTAAGTCAGTGGAATAAAAGAATGCTCATTCAGTCATGTATAAGTCCACTAGAAATTTCAGCACTAGTTTTGGAGCAGTCAGTATCCTATTATGCTACAGCAGACAGGTTCTGCAGAAGCTGGAAGTTGGGAGATATAGTCTGGGGTGGGGTGGTGCCAAAGAACTGAGCTTGAAAATTCCCCCTGTCAAATAGCCCATGGCATTTCTGGAGTGTAAGTGTTTTTACTTTTACAGTAGACAGGCTGTAGTTGCAAACCAGATTGCAGCCACTGAATCCACGGTAAAACCCAAACCATGGCTAAAACATGGATGTGCACAGGCAGCATTAAGCCTCAGGCCAGGCAAACTCAGCCCTCCAGATGTTTTGGGACTACAACTCCCATCATCCCTGACCATTGGTCCTTTTAGCTAGGGATGATGGGAGTTGTAGTCCCAAAACATCTGGAGGGCTGAGTTTGCCTATGCCTGCCTCAGGCTCTTCCCTCTCCTCCCCTCTCTTACTTCCATGTAGCCATGAGAAGGAGTTCAAAAGCCTTCACTTTTGGTTAAGCGTTGTTTCCCATGTTGCCTAAACCTAGAGCTGTTCTTAATGTTAACTATGGTTAGTTTAAACAATACAGCTTCAAGAAACTATGCTTTGAACTGGGCTTGTGGAAACTCCTTTTCTCAGCTATGCAGAGGAGGAGGAGTGTGTAAGCCTGACACTGCAACTCAGTGCAGCTTATGCGCATCATGCTAAACTACAGTTTAGTGTGGCATACAAATGTGACCATTAGCAGACTCATTGATCAAGGGGAATTAGTGGACTTCCACTGACACTAAGACCTTACCTGTACCATTCTCTCAAACATGTGTGCTAAAGGCAAATAGGAAATGTGTGCATCCTCATATGTAGGAGACCACTGACTCTGGAAAAAAAACAAAAACAAGGAGCCCCGCAAGGCCCGGGTCAGTCTAGACAGGTTTCTTACCTGGATCACTCTCTCAAACATGTGAGCCAAAGGCAGGAAGGAGATGAGCACATCGTCCTGTCTCGGAAAGATCACTTTCTGCAGATGAAGGGCATGGGAGACAGAAAGGAAAGAAACACTGACAGGAAGACACAACAAGAAAGTCATAAAACAATAAAAAAGAAAAATGGCACCAAGAGGAGCAAAAGGGGTAAAGATTATTAAGCGAGAAAAAAGAGAACAGTGTTTGAAGTAATGCGTTAGGCCACAACACCAATGGAACTATGTTAGCAGGAGTGGTGAAGAACACAGGGACGTATGAAGAGAGCGCTCTCCGCTGCGCAGGGCACATGCGGAGAGCTGGGTGGCGAGCATGCCCTTCAACCAATGCGCTTGGGCTTCATGTCCTCTGTCCTTGACACTTCTGTTGCCCTGTGATATTCCAAGGTAAGGCATAGCTCTTTTCTCCTAAGAGGTTTCCTGCAAAGGTGTCTGGTTGCTAAACAACAAAGCCAAGTGCCAACATTCACCTGAATTGGGAGCATGGGAAGCCACAGTCTATCGCTCTGCACTGACTGGATGCAGATTTCAGATGCTGGGAACTGAACCGAAGACCTTTTGCGTGCAAAGTGTGTCCTGCACCACTCGGCTACAGCAGATCTTTTTTGCACACCGTGTATGGCAAATGATTTAAATTTTGTTTCCAAATACCCATTTGAGCATTAGTACAGCTCAAGACCAGAAGATTGGATCATAAGGTTGACAGGATCCTCACCCCTCCCTGGCAGGATTCTTTTGCCACTAATAAGCTACCTGATAAGCAGGGCTGTGGCTCAGTGCTGGAACCTATGTGCTTTGGTTGCAAAAAGTTCCAGGTCCAATCCCTGGTATTTCCAGGTAGGGCTGGAAAAGGTTCCTGTTTGAAATTCTGGAGAGCTGCTGCCAGTCAGTGTTAGATACTGAGACAGACAGACCAATGGTCGGACTCAGTTTATAAGACAGCTTCCTATGTTCTTCAACAGAAATGTAGCAGGTGACATGTTGCGGGGATACAAAGGCAATTTGATAACCAAAATTTAATAGATTAGATTTTTCCTACCAGGCAGCTTGGCATAGAAATCCTACTAGGGAGAGAAAAAGAAGGCAACCTTATGAACTAATCTTGCAGACTTAAAGTATTAGACGCCTGCTATGGCTTAAATCGGCACTTGGATATCAACTTTAAATGATAACGTAACATCAGTTAATACCCAGCAGATTTTTGCTACCATGATCACAAAGTTTTCTCACTGGAAGAGGCCATCTTTTTATCTTCCTCTCTTTTGTTCAATTTTTTTTTAAAGGAAAGTGAGTTTGATCCACATTGTCCATAAGGACACTTGAAGGGTAATTGACGTGGAATTAAACTGCTACGGAATTGTAAGCCCAGCCCGTAACACTAAACATGCTCATGAATGGCAAAAAGAATTAAGCTACCAACCTTTAAGCTACTATTTATTTATTTATTTTGGCTATGGAAATCATGGCAAACTAACTGAAACGACAGTGATCATACATCACACATCTAAAATGTGGAGTGGTGTTTCTAATCCTGTTTAGTGATTCTAAGAACAGGACTATATAAAGTAACTTTCTTCTGGATGCATTCATCCAGGAACAGAGAGACTGATGGCACATGTTCCTCAATCGTACCAAACAGTCCAACACATTCTTGCTAAGGCTGGACAAATCCTTTGATTTAACAATGCTTTGATGTAGGATAATTTGATCCTATTTTTACAACCCATCATTGATTCTAGGTTCTCATTTAACCTCCAAAGACATTACATTATTTCAGATTCAAACCAAGAAGAGCAATGCACAGAAGGAATCACCTGTGGCTACATTTTACAATTATATTTCCTTCTCATATTACGGTGATAACTCCTCACAGTCTTACAGGAGATTATATCCATGTAAGCCCCTATGAATTATGACTTACATAAATACAGAAGCTGACAGCGTGGTAGGCCTCTGCCACTCAGCTGAAGTTCCTCTGACTGAGTCGCTGCTGCATACCAGGATGGAGAGGGGAAAGAGCAAGATGCCACTAAGGTTAGCACAGTGCCAACGTGCCTGCGGAACTAATACAGTGCTCCTGCTGGTGCATTTGCACTGTACTGCCTTGCCACTGTCCCTCATCATCATGGTATGCAGTAGTGATTCAGCTGGAGGGAGGTCAGATGAGTGGCACGGCCCCACCATGCTTCCTGCTACTGCATTAATTGTAGGACCCATGCTTTAAGAAAGCAAAAGTCAACCAGTTAGAAGAGTTGGTAAATACAATGGGAAGGACTATCAGTGCACCTAATAAGGCACTGCACGAGACTGAGGTTTTTCAGCAATGCAGATGAAGCTTTACTGTAGGAAAACACATTTATGGTATATACTCCAATCTGGAGTACAGAGAGAGAGAGACAGACAGAGAATGATGGAAAATGACATTCCTACTGGCAATTATTCCAGAGCACAAAGAGAAGAAGCGTTCAGAGTTCTGTGACCCATTTTAGGTAACACGGACTGCTATCTCATTTTGAAGCTGAGGACACACTGCTCCAGCCCTGATTTGCTTCCCTCTTTCCAAAATATTTCTAACTTTATCCTCAAGTTGGGATGTTATCCTCATACAAAAGAGGATAAAGACTTAAACAAAATTCTGAAACCTTTTCTATGTAGAAAAAGACTCACTGACCATTGTAGGCTGGTATCTTAACTGATACCTGAATTATTTTGATGGATCTGGAGATTTCAGCATCCTGCAAAAAAACCACACTCAACCCAGCTCTGTTTGAAAGAGTATCACCAGATGCACCAAGGCAAGGAGGACCTCTCAAAAAGGCAGTTTCACATCCGGTAGCTGTTTCCACATCAAAGTAACCGATTCACCGCATGTTATACATTCTGCTGAATTTTTTTTGCAACATAAATAAATCAGATAGAATATTCACCTCTGTCACTTTCAAAAAACCTGAAAAATCAGCAACCACATTCCCATGAGTCAGCATAGCACCTTTAGGGTTACCTGGAGAATGGAAGAAGAAAAATACATCAAAGGAACACTTAAGAGTTTCCAAAGTTGAATTAAAGGGAAATCCCGTTTCTTTTTCTGGACCAAAGCATAATATGGAGATGAGGAACCTGCAGCATGCCACATGTTTCTGGACTTTCGCCTTACATCAGCCCCAGCCAGCAGGACCAATGGTCAGGGATGATGGGAGGAGTCCAGCAAAACCTGAAGCACCACAGATTCTCCACCACTGATAAAGCAGAACCACCTCAGTGACTCAAACTGAGCTCGTGCATACATTTGAAATCCCAGCACAGCTGTAGTTAAATCAGGATTCCCTTCCGTTATGCCTATCATGCAGATGAAATTAGACTTTTGTGAACACTATTGTCATAGACAAGACTGAAGGGAAGATTATAGTCGGTATACAGCAGAGACAACCAGCACCACTGGACTCTCTCAGGAAACTGCCTCTGGATTATCTAGTATACAGTGAGCCATAAAAGGATGCACATTCTCAGCTGATGTGTTGAGCACTTTAACAATTTTAAATGCTTTAATTGCCCTAGTTTTAAAGAAAGCATACTCATGGAAGGGAGGTGTAAAAAGCCCCACATGTAACCACAAAACGAACCTCCAGGGACCACTAGCAATCAACCTTTTCCATTTCCTGAGGAATACTTTTCTGTCTGGTGTTGAAAGAGGGCACAATAAGCTTTTCCTCCAAGTGACCTCATTTTGAAGTATCATTAAAATGAACATGCTTGCTCCTGGACTACCTTGAAAAGCAAGCAGCTTTTAAATGTTTTCAAAGGTTTGTGTGTTATAGCTTTATATATGTCAAACCATTACTTCAGTATTGCTTAAGACACTCACTGGGATTTCTCTAAAGCAATCCATTTGGTTTTTCTGTGAGGAATATGGGAGGCAGCACCATCTTGCCCCTTGACTCAGACAGCAACATGTTTTTGGCCAGAATTTTGTCCATAAGTGACATCTAAATTAGCAGCAATGGATCTATCATTAATTGTGTTAATACAATAACCGTGTTAACTAAAACTGCTTGGCTTGGCTCAACACCTGTAGGGCAAGTCAGAAGTGTATGTGTGTATATGGGAAGAATGTACACCAAGGTAAAGAACAGGGTTTGGTTCCAAGCCTCTGATTTGGACTGTGTCTCACATCCTAGATAGTCCCTGACTGATGTTTAGACTAGAAATGATAATTATTTTTATTTAAAACACTTAGGGCTATTTTGTATGGCGTACTTCCATTCACAGAAGGCTCTTTGATCCATTGAAGGCTTCAATGAACAGGAGCTATGTTCACAAATTTCCCTTTTCTCCTACAGCCATTGCACCCTCCCTCCTGCTGTCCTGGAGGGTCCCAAGCATATTTAGGCTGCAATTTCTAGTGCTGCCACCTCAACATGGCAGGAAGCAGGAAAAGAAGTCATGTTGAAGGCAAAAATGGTTTCCTGTTAGGAGAAGGAACCTAGCCCTCCCGCTGCCCCAGGCTTGTTCACTCATTCATTCTCCTCTCACACAGCCACAACTAGATCAGCAGATTCCACTTCCACTTTAGATTGACCCGGAAACAGCAATTAATCCAGAATGCGGCAGCTAGACTGGTGACTGGGAGTGGCCACCGGGACCACATAACACCAGTCCTGAGAGATCTGCATTGGCTCCCAGTACGTTTCCGAGCACAATCCAAAGTGTTGGTGCTGACCTTTAAAGCCCTAAACGGCCTCGGTCCTGTATACCTGAAGGAGCGTCTCCACCCCCATCGTTTAGCCCGAACACTGAGATCCAGCGCCGAGGGCCTTCTGGCGGTTCCCTCATTGCGAGAAGTGAGGTTACAGGGAAGCAGACAGAGGGCCTTCTCGGTAGTGGCGCCCGCCCTGTGGAATGCCCTCCCTTCGATGTGAAGGAAATAAGCAGCTATCTTCTTTTTAAAAGACATCTGAAGGCAGGCCTGTTTAGGGAAGTTTTTAATATTTAATTCTGTATTGTTTTTAACACTTGATCGGAAGCCGCCCAGAGTGGCTGGGGAAACTCAGCCAGATGAGCGGGGTATAAATAATAAATTATTATTATTATTATTATTATTATTATTATTATTATTATTATGGTTTAGCATTTAATACTGAACCCTAAAACTGTGCTCTGTCTTAACCATGGCGGCTAAAAACAAACCAGCTTCATAAACTATTCATTATGTTTGTTTATTTTTCTACATTTACAGCCTACCTTTCTTTCATCATGGAATCCAAGCCAGTGTACATGTGGTTCTGTACATGTGGTTCACCCAGCCAGGCACTGACCAGAGCTGGACTTGCTTAGCTTCAGCAAGGTGGTTGCATGATTTGCCCTCAGACCAGCAAGCTAACTATGCCTTGAAACTGGCTTACTTTTGCTAACTACATTTAAGATTAACCACAGAATGTCTGTGTTTGGACAATCTGGAAAGCTGTGCTTAATTGCTATGGTGTAGCATTACGTCTGAACTAGACCGGTGTGTTGCACAACTCATACAAGAGCAAAAGCATGCTGCGGAAAACATCACACTGACATTGTTAAATGTAAATGTGGATGCGAACAGCAGCACCCAGACACCTGGAGCCCTTCCATCAGATCCAGATCAAAACCAGCACACAATCCAAATGCCTAGGGAAAAATTCCATTGCTCAGTGGCCATTCAATTGGGTCAGGAAATGGCGCCACAGTCTACACACCCTTAGCCTAACACACACTAGGAGCATTTTAAATTCCAAAAACTTAATATGCAAAACACACAGAGTTCTTGTTAAAAGAGATTTTGTCCTACAGTTATAAAATAATTGATCTTCATTGCCACCAGTGACTGTTTCAGCATCTTTGGCAGTAGCTAAAAAGACTCAATCAAGAAGGTTTTTTTTTAAAAAAAAATTGTTAGGCTCACAGATTAATATCCCAGTACGTTTCCGAGCACAATTCAAAGTGTTGGTGCTGACCTTTAAAGCCCTAAACGGCCTCGGTCCAGTATACCTGAAGGAGTGTCTCCACCTCCATCGTTCTACCCAGACACTGAGGTCCAGTGATGAGGGCCTTCTGGTGGTTCCCTCACTGCGAGAAGCCAAGCTACAGGGAACCTTCTCGGTAGTGGCACCCGCCCTGTGGAATGCCATCCCACCAGATGTCAAAGAGAAAAATATCTACCAAACGTTTAGAAGACATCTGAAGGCAGCCCTGTTTAGGGAAGCTTTTAATGTTTAATAGGTTATTGTATTTTAGTGTTTTGTTGGAAGCCGCCCAGATGGGCAGGGTATAAAAAATTATTATTATTATTATTATTATTATTATTATTATTATTATTATTATAAAAGTGAATTTCTGAGAAAGTAGAAGAAATGTAAAGATTATTTGTGTTATATTTTATGCCTTGCCTCAAACAAGAAATACTCAGCTTCTTCAGTCATGGCAATTCATAACTTTTTTTCTTTGGCGGTGGCCGTGTCCAACCTCAACTCTTAAGTATGTCTTGCCACTATAGAATACAGTATCACTTTATCATTTGTCATCTTACTGGAATCAGTTATTCCGACCCTGTCAGAATTAATGTCATAAAAATTAGTAGATAGCTTCTTGGATCACTTGGATGCAACCATTTAGTTATGGCAGGTTTTCAGAAGGGACATTTGGCACAGTTTTGAAAGAACTGTCACAATCATCTTGCAATCATCTTGTTTTCTATCAAAGTCAATTCCTAAGAGGGGCTAGTAAGGTTATGGTGGTGGACAATATGCCTGCTTCCTCTGGTTGGAGAGGCTTAAGGAGAATGATACAAGTAGAGTTTTTTTCAGGGCGGCAGCATTTCATTGTTTCTGTTATCTTTAGTTTTCTAGCGCTTTTTTTTTTTACTTTGCTGCTGGGTAACATTGGATCCTGACTAAGTTACTCAGGATAAAGCCCATGGATATTGGCAGTGATCTGTTTGTAGTTCTCATTATGTCCTGCTAGAAAATGAAGAGGGATTGGCTACATGGTTAAAATAATCAGAATCCGAAAACAGGAGCTGTTATTATTATTTTTTTACATCAGTGAACATTTCAAGTGATAAGAGACTTTGGCTCATTAGCTGTAATGGTTCAGCTAGGCTGACTTTTATTTTTTTTAATAGTAAACTTAATAAGCAATGTTAAACTAAAACTAATGATATCCTCACTAGTGATATCCTCTGCATACATGTTTCTATAATTTTTCAAAATGCAATGCACAAATTTAAATAACTGACAAAGCAGCAGTCCATCCGTTTCTCATCTGCCAGTGTACTACAATTTGTATAGTAGTATATTTTCATATCCTTTCTGGTATATATGAAATACGTTTCAAAATATATACATAACTTAAATTTACATACATCTGATATCTATTTACATATTATTTTAATGGAATCAAAATGCTTTTCTGTACAATGTCACCATTATTAAAACTGTTGCAAAACTGGTAAAGTTTACCTGTAGTGCCACTAGTAAAACAGACTATTGATAGATCTTCTGGTCGAGGAGGCTAGAAAAGTCATGGAAGAAAAAGAAATGTCTTAGTTTATTTATTTTACTTATTTATATGATTTACACCCCAGCCTTCCTTCCCAAGGAGAGCAGGGAGCTCCTTGTACATTGCTTATCCATTTTTAACCTTACAGTGCAGGTTTGAGAGAAATTATTATGCTTTCCCACTGTGTGAATTCCTTGTCCCTCCGGCCAAAGTATTTTGTTCCAAGCATACGAAGCAGATGACTTTCTTTGAATAACTTGCCATGCAGGAGTGCTGGGCTACAATCATATGCACACTTAGCTGGGACTAAGTCCCACTGGATGCAATGGGACTTACCTCTGAGTAAGAGATTGTACTCAGGGCTGGCCCATGATATTTAGCCACTTGAGGGAAATCATAAATTGGTGCCCTCAGCTCCCTCCTCCTCTGTCACCTGAGGCGACTGGAAGTGGTGCAGGGAAGCCCCAGCACATTGAGGGTGTCAAGGGAGGAAAAAGTAGAGTCTGGAGAGGAGCAGGTAGTGGCAGAGGGACCTTGCCCCTCAGGGGCAACTAGGATGGCAGTAACTCCTATCTGCAGCCGGAGGAGCAAAGGTATGTGAAGGATCTGCTGCCAGCCTGCGGCCTCAGCGCAGCTAATTAACAAGTCGATCCTGTTTGTACTGTTAGTTTAAGTGATTCCCAGCCTTCTAGCAGCTCTGGTGCTGCTGTCTGAACTTAGGTAGTTGGGTAGTAGGTGCCCAGCACAGTCATTTTCTCAGAGTTCACTGCTTTATTTTTTCTCAGCTGATACTTCACGTGAGAAAAATTCAGAATTTTTAATTTCTGCCTCACAGTGGATCACTTTGTAGTCTTTGATCATATTGAATGTTTAAGCACTCAGTTTGTTTACCCAGGGTGCTTTGTAATGAAGGGGCCTTTGTAATAACTGTTTCAGTGGCCATCTCTAGCATGTCGTTTGGCTAGGCACTTATCTGTACTAGACTATATTTACCAAGTGTCATACCTCCTCCTCCAAAGCAAATTTCCCTTCCCCATCTTACTCCCATTTTACTTATCTCATGCCTTGTCCATTAAGCTGAAATATTCCCCCCCCCCAAAAAGAAAAAAGGGACCCAGGGGCACAACTTCTAATACACAGCAAGAAACGTGGCCAATTGTGCTTTTCACAAGTAACTTGGATTCCATTTAAAACCACATGGTACTTAAATATGAGAATCATCTACAAAGACCCCTGTACCAACTTTCATTAAAACAAATGGGCCATGCACAAGGACAGAGACAGGCTATTCTGCAGCTTTCATTCATTTCAGTTATGCTTGCACAGGAGACGGTTGTGGTAAATTGTGCTCATTGTTTATGAGGAAACGTTCAGTGTGGAATAAAAGGGGTTATACTCACTACAGGGGCACGCCAACTTTCTCGACCACAGTCCTGAAAGGATTTAATAAAAAGGAGAACAATTTAATATATGTGGATTGGCCAAAGGCCTTTCCTTGCAGCAGGAAGGTGGCTAACCTGGTGCCCTTTAGATGTTGCTGGAATATCATCCTTGACCATTGGCCATGCTGGCTGGGGGTCCCAACATCATCTGGAAGGCCAGAGGTTAGCCACCCATGCTATAGCCTGTGGATTGGCCCACTTTCTTGAGTCACCAGGGCTATGCTTTCTGCAGATGCCTTTCTGCAGTGTGCCTCTCATCTGCTTGTGTCATGTTGTAATATCAGATGGCGACAAATAAGAGGAAAAACAGTTTGCACAATGAAAAGCATAGACATAAAAAATAATCACCTCTTATTATTATTACTTTGGCCATCTTTGATTGTCCATCAGTGCATTTTATACTTGTGCTAGTCTTGACAAGTCTTCTCACACACACACACACACACACACACACACAC
Organism: Podarcis erhardii; assembly: GCF_964252035.2. Classification (NCBI taxonomy): domain Eukaryota; kingdom Metazoa; phylum Chordata; class Lepidosauria; order Squamata; family Lacertidae; genus Podarcis; species Podarcis erhardii. The sequence goes on along the minus strand of NC_138498.1, from coordinate 57,523,998 downwards.
ACACACTATGATGGCATATCACATAACTTTAATTTGTTATAATTCTGTAGAACTGCTGCTTAACTGCAAACAGTGTAACGTGAGATCAGTTAAACAGTGCATAAGAACCTTACCTCTACTTCCTGCATAGCCTGGATTTGAACTCCACACTTTTGCCCTCTTTCTTTAAGATCCTTCTCAAAAGGGTCCATCAAAACAATGAATTTCAAGCCCGGAGTTTGTTTTTTCTCTACATTTTCTAAGAGGACTCTGGCTTTTTCAGGCTTATCACAAACTACTATAGAAATATCAGCTAAACACACAAAGAAACAAACAGAAAATAAGTTTGAAAAAATTGCAGTGCAGTGTCAACACATTTCTCTTTTTAAAAAATCATAATCCGCCCTCCATTGAAATTTGTCACTGACCACTATACAAAGAGATATAGGAATGCAGAGGAGCCTTTTCTGTGGTGGCCTCCCATCTGTGAAATGCCCTCCCACCCTTTACAGGAAGAATCAGGACCAACACTGTTATCATTTCAATGCACAGCTTAAGGTTTATTCATTTGCCAATGCATTTTAAGAGCTTTATGTTGATTCACCTACTCTGGTGTTTAACTGACTTTTTTGTTCATTCATGCATTTTAGTATGTTGCTTATTTTATTATTTGGTTGGCTAGCTTTTATTTAATAGGTGATGTCCAACTGAGTCATATTCACAATAGAGCACTGAAATCAATCGTCTTAAGTGGATGGATTTTTTTGGAGTATGACCAGCACCAGATATCAGCCTATGTTTTGTACTTCACCCGGGTCGATACAGCGGAATAGCTCAAATAAACAAATACACCAATTCCTTAATTTAACAGCTTTTGCTTTTCCAGGCTCATCAACCACCCTTGCTTTCTTCTGTGGATCTTGATTTCAATATTTTAAAATTTTAGTTTTCAACTTGTTCTCCTAGTTTTCAACTTGTTCTTCATCTTCTGGCCTGACTCTCCCCATGGCTGAAAGTGCCCTACTTTATAAATGTCATGAGCCATTTTGGGGTCTTTGGGCAAAAAGCAGGATACAAAATAACACACACACACATTTTATGACAGTTTTCCTTTGGAAATACTGGTATACGCCTTCAGTTGTTTTAGTTTAAAAAGAAAGGGAGCAGAGAGATTGATCTTTTCTGATGGGAAATGATTGTTGCCAGAAAAAAAGCCAAAACACAAAATGAAAGTGCAGGTGTTCTGGTACCATATTGCCAGTGGATGACTGCTGAAATGAACTAGTGTTACCCTGGAACTCCAAAAAGGAAACCATTTCAGAGACACAATTAGACTCTGTTGATACTAGTGCTTAATGTTCAAATTCCTTGGGTATCTTCTGAAGTGCATTCAAAGGTATGAATTTGACAGGTTAGGTCTGATTGCCCTGCTGAAATTTTAATAGCTTTTTTTTGGTAGGGAATGAGGATTTGGTAAAGGATCTTAAAAAGATGCAGTATTTGAATATTAACACTAAAAGGTAAAGGTAAAGGGACCCCTGACCGTTAGGTCCAGTCGCAGACGACTCTGGGGTTGCGGTGCTCATCTCGCTTTATTGGCCGAGGGAGCCGGCGTACAGCTTCCGGGTCATGTGGCCAACATGACTAAGCCACTTCTGGCAAACCAGAGCACCACACGGAAACGCCGTTTACCTTCCCGTCGGAGCGGTACCTATTTATCTACTTGCACTTTGACGTGCTTTCGAACTGGTAGGTTGGCATGAGCAGGGACCGAGGAATGGGAGCTCACCCCGTCTCAGGGATTCGAACTGCCGACCTTCTGATCAGCAAGTCCTAGGCTCTGTGGTTTAACCCACAGTGCCACCCACATCCCATTAACACTAAAAGTACCTATTAAATATCACAATGTTGATATTGGCTTGACAACATACACAATAAAACACACAGTCAACCAAACTGCCCTAGGGTAGCTTGGTTGGCTATATCATCCTGCCAAGGAGTACCATTATATATCAGTCGTGTGATAAAACAACCACCTGTAAACACCCAGTCAGTCTTTTGTGTGTGTGTAAGACCTTCTGTTTTCCTCTTTTAACATTTCACTAGAAAGTGAGGATTCAGAAGTGAAGCGATTCTTATTGGTGAAATAATGCTCTCTTTGAACAGCCAAAACGGTTGCTGTTTTACATAGCAAAAATAGCTTTCTATGAAGCTATTTACTCACAATGAATCTACATTTCTTTTTACCTGTGTTGATAATATAACGAATGGCTCCAGGGCCTAACGTATCATACAGGGGAACCACAACCATGGAATAGGTATAGCAAGCCAGCTCAGAAATGATCCACTGGAAGGAGATTATGAAAGGTATAAGTTACAGTTTGCAATAAATATGAATAAAATGTGAAGTTGGAGATAAGGCTCTGGTTTTCTTGAAGCTCACCTCTGGCCGGTTTTGTGCAAAAACCCCAATAAACTGACTTGCTGATGGTTTGCACCCCTTTTGGAGTAAACCTGATCCCAATGCTTCTGCTCTTTCGGCAACCTGAAAGTAAAAGAAAACACTTAAGAAGAATTAACAGAGGATCATCTTGCACATTGCATTAGGCAAATCCAATGATATTCTTAACAGGGATTTTGTGTTTGTCTGTTCACAAACAGCTCTTATAGTGTATGGGCACCTCCAAAGAGTTGTTTAGGTAAAGGTAAAGGGACCCCTGACTATTAGGTCCAGTCGCAGACAACTCTGGGGTTGCGGCACTCATCTTGCTTTACTGGCCGAGGGAGCCAGCATACAGCTTCCAGGTCATGTGGCCAGCATGACTAAGCCGCTTCTGGCAAAACCAGAGCAGCGCACAGAAACGCCGTTTACCTTCCCGCCACAGCGGTACCTATTTATCTACCGTATTTTTCGCACCATAGGACGCACTTTTTCCCCTCCAAAAATGAAGGGGAAATGTGTGTGCGTCCTATGGTGTGAATGCAGGCTTTCGCTGAAGCTGGAGAGCGAGAGGGGTCGGTGCGCACCGACCCCTCTCGCTCTCCAGGCTTCAGGAGAGCCCCACCGCCAGCCCCACAAGCTCGGGGGACAGCGGGGAGGCGGAACGCCGCCATCCCGCTGTCCCCCGACTTGGTTAGAAGGCTGGCGGGGGGAGAAGCCTGCTCCTCCCCGTCGCCAGCCCCGCAAACTCGGGAGACAGCGGGAGAGGCGTAGCGCGCCCTTCCCGCTGTCCCCCGACTTGGCTAGAAGGCTGGCGGGGGGGGGAGAGAAGCCTGCTCCTCCCCGTCGCCAGCCCCGCAAACTCGGGAGACAGTGGGAGAGGCGCAGCGCGCACTCCCGCTGTCTCCCGACATGGTTTGGAGGCTGGCGGAGGGCTTCTTCCTCCCCTAGCCCCGCAAGCTCCCAGAGCGATGCCACAGCTGCGTGCAGCTTTGGCATGGCTCTGGGTCCCGTTCTGGGGGAGGGGGAAGCTCGGGCTTCCCCCGCCCCAGCCCCGCGTCTCCAGCCGGGAGACGGTCGCGGGGGGCTGCTTTAGTCCCGCGCGCGCTCTCCCGGCTGGAGAGGTGACGCTCGGCTATGGAGGCTCCTGCCATATGCACGCGTCACCTCTCCAGCCGGGAGAGGGTCGCGGGGGGCTGCTTTAGCCCCGCGTGCACTCTCCCGGCTGGAGAGGTGACGCGCGCCTATGGCAGGAGCCTCCATAGGCGCGCGTCACCTCTCCAGCCAGGAGAGCACGCACGGGGCTAAAGCAGCCCCCCGCGACCCTCTCCCGGCTGGAGAGGTGACGCGCACCTATGGCCGCTGCTCCCTGACCTGCTCTTTGGGGCTGGTGGTGGGCTTCCCCCGCCAGCCCCAAAGAGCAGGTCGAAAGGAACCTGAAGCCTGGAGAGCAAGAGGGGTCGGTGCGCACCGACCCCTCTCGCTCTCCAGGCTTCCAAGGTAGCCGCCTGAACGCACCTTAAACGGCACCTTGTTTTAGAGCGGGAAAACAAAAGGGGGAAAATTCTCTCACTCTCGGAGCTCTTCCTGCCGCTTCGCTGAAGGGGCGCTGGGCAGAGAGCAGAAGAATTTTTTTCCTTTGTTCTCCCCCCTCTAAAACAAGGTGCGTCCTATTGTCTGGTGCGTCCTATGGTGCGAACAATACGGTACTTGCACTGATGTGCTTTCAAACTGCTAGGTTGGCAGGAGCAGGGACCAAACAACGGGAGCTCACCCCGTCGCAGGGATTCGAACCGCCAACCTTCTGATCAGCAAGCCCTAGGCTCTGTGGTTTAACCCACAGCGCCACCCGCGTTTCATAAAGAGTTGTTTACTGTGAACCAAAGAAGAATGGCAACTTAAGTTGACAGAATATGCATAACTTGCAGACTTAACATATAGAATGAGAGAACAAGAAGAACATGTATTTAAAGAAGGTTGGAAAACATTTATTGAATATATGGGAAATAACTGTGTACAGCTGAAAACACTGGCAGCATTAAGATAAAGTAAACAGTGTAAATAACTTTTGATGGATGCAATAATGGAATACTGATTGGTATAGTTTTTGTAAAATATTCAGGGATTTATGATATCTAAAATGAACCTACACACACACACACACACACACGAGTTGTTTACTGTGAATTTGGTGGTTCTCATGCATGGAAGTTTGGTGCAGTATCCACACAACATCATATTCATCAAAATGCTGTCCCATATTGTTTTCCCATTAAATAATTTGATTTTAACCTCCCTCCCTTCAGAAATAGTAAATCCAGATGTCAGGGAACTGCCATCAGCTCGGAGGTGAGAGGTGGAAGGGCAGTTGGGTTACAGGGTGACTCCGAAGATCGTGCAAAGCAGCTCTTTCCTCTGGCGAGGAGGGAAGCCCCGCCTCCAGTGGGGAAGGGATGCAGGGCTCGGAAGATGCTAGAAAGAGCCGCAACACCAGGCCTGAGCAAAGTGGGGGGGAGGCAGGTCCCCCTTTGCCCACGCCCTCTCTGCGTAGTCAGTTTATGTGCAGAGAGGGGAGGCGCAGGATGGGGGTCAAAAGACTGTTATGCTGGGGAAAGTTTAAGGACCGCCCACTCCCAGATTCTGCTAGCGAGTGAGTAGACATGGACTTGAGACACTCTGCACTGTAAATGTTTTGTACAGATAATAAAGCCTTGAAAAGACCAGTGGGAGTCTTGCCTGTTCACTCTCGAGCAACCACACCGGCAGACACACATAACACCAGATAAAATTGGAAAGGAGATATGGGATGTCATCTTAATGAGGACAACATCATATGGACACTACAGAAACCTTCCATATGTGAGCTCTACTAAGTTCACAACAAACTGCTGCGTGGAAGGAACACATATTCCACAAGAGCAATAATTCAAAAACCCTCTTCTAATGTTGTTGTTCTATTAAGAAAAATATAACATGAACCTCACCTCTTTATAGGTCAACCACTGGTAAGGCTGTTTTGGTTTCCTGAATCCTAAGCAGGGGCCATTTTCTAAAGAAAATCAGATGAAATGAGCTATAAGAACCATAATTCTTTCCCAAAAAGATGGTTAATAATGCACTTCCTGACAGCCTGAGTGCTCCTCAGCAGGACAGCATGCCTAAAATAAACCATTGTTATTATCAAGGTCAGGGTGTATGTCAGCAGTCCAGGAGTTCATACAGAGAACCATCAAATGCAAACAGAAGCTATCTTGCCTAATGGAATATTGCATTCTGTAAGTTCCCTCAAGGACCATTCAGTGTTCTCATTTAGAAATGAGAAGGTGACTGTGACATTAAGCACCTCCACTGCCTTATTAATATATCTAGACTCTAGAGGGCTGCATCATCATTACCTGATTGATACTTCCATTCTAAATGTCACCTCCCATTGGTTCAGTTTGCTTTGGCAGAAGGGAAAATAAGAAAAACCTCCATCTAACAAGAACAAAATACTGCATATTTTTCAGGAGGGGTGGAAGGGTGTGATTATAACATCAGATTTATCCTAAAGGTTAGTAGAATTGTTATAGCATGATTTTAGCTCCTCCTGGAATTAGCGATATTATCTCTTTTGCTTCAGAACAGAGTAATTTATACTCTGATTACTGTTGACCCAAAGAGGGGCTGCCAGAAAGCGCGCACACACAGTTCATACTGCTAGATGCTGAAGCTGTTTGAACCAATGTGCAAGGGTTGCAAAATCAATTACAGTGAACAATTTGGACCACCACCTCGTTTTCTAGATCCCAAACAGCCCATTGCAGTTTCCAATCTTGGTCAACATCAAAGTTCAGTTCACAACTGGCCTCTTACAGAAACTGAGCCAACAGCCCCCTGTGGGTCTAGTAGGAAGTTTAGGCGAGAAGATGAACATTATGATCTACAAGTCCACATTAACACTTCCAAATACTTACCAGAGATATTAAAACCCCTTCTAAAAACCTCATACATGGTCCTTGCATCATCATAGTAGTGGGTTAGCAGTTGGGAGCTGTCGCCTATTACAGATCTCCGTGCACCATCCCAGCCCTACAGTGAAACAACACAGACAATGGGAGATCAGGAGTTTGGCCCTTAGAGTCACATTCCAGTTACTCAGACAAAGTTCTTAAAGCCATTGAAGTGCAGACTCTGAGACAGTATAAAGAAAGCTATGCCAAACACTCCTTAATCTCCAGTGCAAACAGACATGCAGCCTACACCTACATATAGCTTCCTTTGCTCACATTGATCTCTTCTTGTCCCTGGTTTCTCCACCACCGCCCTTTTCACGTCTTTCTGGCAAGACTGTCAAGATCCTAAAGAATGTGAGGGTTGACATGCCTGGCTACGTCCCTTTTGTCAATTTACTGTAGCACTATTTGGGCGTTTAGCTGTGCTCATGTGTAAGCAATCACACAATGCGGAGTGGGGAGGACACTAAGCCCCTCCTCTCTAGCATGTCATCTCTGTTCTACGAACAACTCTTCCAAGAGTTGCAAAAGTCTGTAGCACAGAGTTTCCTCTTCTCACGTAGGCCGCCTGCTTGATTTAAAACCCAGATTGTGCAACTGCTTACACATGCGGATGCTTGGATTGTGCTACAGAATAAATAGTGGCAGCATGATCGCTCAAAGGCCAAATAGCATACAAGCATGCGCTTTCAGGAGCCTCAGCCTGTAGGAGAGCATGTGGATGGATATATCAGTCTGTGTTACCTTCAAAGCAACATGTTACGGTGCAGTGAAAACATAATTGCTTGCTAAAAGTTTCTATTTATGCTTCGTTTATGCATAACATTACAGAACATTCCAAGCCTGCAATTTTGCCATATTGATTTTTCTGAATCCTTGTTTTGTACAATGTGCTTTCAAAATACTCTTACCGCTGGCTGCAGAAATGCTCCCTGTGGACACTTGCATGGAATTAAATGTATATTTCATGAGTCTTGCTGCATCATTCATGTTACTCACAAAGAAGTCAACTGGAGGGGGGGAATACTGTTCTATACACAGCTGTGTGCCTCAACCTTCAAAACAGTTGCTTTCCCCCTACTCACCTTTGACAGTGTCTCTTTATGTAGTTGAACACTGGCACAGTGTGAATTTGGTGGCCTACTATCTCATTTCTAATGTAGTGGGAACATTTTAATTGTCTCCTTATTTTATACATCAAAGAGTAGCCTAAAGTTTCAATCAAAATTTTCCTGAACTTTCCTATTTCAAATAAAATGAATAAATCCACTGATCAGCCTGGACATTATTATTATTATTATTATTATTATTATTATTATTAGGTCATCCTTATCCAGATCGGTTGAAGAAAATACCTGGTTTAGGTATGGCTGATCCTTGTGATTAGTGGACTTGAAAAAAACTAGATCTCATCATTACAGTTCAGAGACAATGTATTCTTAATTATTCCTCTGTGTTGACTTCTGCCCCTTCAGTATTTTCATTCTGAATTCCTTTCTCCGATTGGTCTTTCTAGGCTTACTGCATGGTTGCTTGGTGATTTCTCAGAGTAGGGGGGAAAGCTTCATGTATCACTGGTTGAGCAGTCCATTTGCCTCAGCAATCCCTCATAAGCCCACGTGATAAAACCACTTCAACGTCCACCGTGCCCAAGTAGTTTGTTTTCAGCTGTCTCAAAATTATATATTTGGATAACACTAGGTAACCCCAAAAGCATAAAGGATTAGAGTGCACAATTACCATAGGTAAGTTTTCGTAAGGACTTTAAAAATAAAATAATAATGAGGAGTTTTTGAGTACCATAACAGGAATCTCAATAGTATAATTACCTTGCTTTGTCTAGGCTTTTACAAATATGTCTCCAAGGATTAAAAGCATGTTACAAACAAGAACAATGGCAAGGGGATTGTATTGCATCATTCATTTTTCAGAAAACAAACATGTAAATATTTCATTAATATTTAGGCAGCTAGATATCCCATGTTTTATCATTTTCGGTGAAGGTCAGCACAAAAAAACACTTTGCTCCACAGAACTGGAATTCAGTCCAGCAAGTGCTTTCTTGAAAGTGCTTGTTCATCACAAACAAACATATTTTAAAAAATAAGATATCATAGTAATACCAAGCTAATGAAATATTCAGTAATTATTTGGATCAAGGCATTTTTGCTGCAGAAACAAGTATGTGGTTGAGAGGCGCACATGGCAGTAATCTGCAGACAAGCAGGTCATACTAAGTTTGTTCTGATATATACCTCAACTTTGGAGTGACCTTGGCTCTGTTCTTGTATCTCCAACTGAACTACTCAATGCTACACAGTCCAATGTTTCATGGGATCAGTTTAAGTTTATACAACTGAGGATGTGGACAAGGTCCCTCTTGGTTTAGCAGAGGGGATTTGATTGGATGATTGGTTGGGTCCAGACCGTGGGTTAACACTATGTGGTGTGAGAGGGTGGTCCCTATTGCCTTAAAAGAGGTGATATTGCGCCCACTTCTAAAGAAGCCAGCCCTGGATCCATTGGCTTGGACAAACTACCAACCAGTTGCAAATACCTACCCCTAGGGGCAGCTACAGGCATTTGTGGATTATATGGATTATCTAGTCCCATTTCAATTTGCATTCAGGCCAGGCTATGATATCAAGCAGGCCATGGCCATCCTGTTGGGTGATCTTTACCAAAGGAGAAAAAAGAGGAGGGCAACTTTACTTCTGTTTCTCAATCTGCCTGTGGCTTTTAATACAGTCAACCATGATATCCCCCTGGGCAGGCTCCATGGGATGGGCATAGTGATACATCCAGTGCTTCTACAGCTATCTTAAGTAGCCAAGTCCAGACAGTAAGATGAAGAGAAGGTTTTTTGCACCCTTGGCAGTTATGCTATAGGGTGCCACAGGGCGCTATTTTATCCCCAGGGAATTGACGCAAAGCCCTTGGGAGCAGTCATGATGAATATTGATTCAAATTGCAATCGGTATGCTGATGACACTCTTTATTTCTCCATAATATCTGTCAGGTGACTTCCAAGATTGCACTGCTGCAATGCACTCTGGTAGTGGCTGCCTGTGGCAGAGCTGGGCTGAGAGATACTTTTGCTCAATCCGACTCATCCTTCCCTCCCCATCCTGACACAAGGTGGATTGAATTGCTCTGTAATCTAATATCTCAGACTGACCAATACATTTAGAAATATTCATCCCTTAACACACCCACTACAACTCACTCACAAAGTCTTTGAGCAGAATCCATGTACTAAAATACCAGATTTTACTTTTGGAAAATATAAAGTCACTATTAGTATCCAGAGGAAAACTCAAAAGCCACTTTGGGCAAGCCATTCTGTTAAAATCAATTGTACTGCCACAACGTTTAAGATTGCTGCCTATGAATATTGTAAAAAATCAATAATGTAAGAGCCATGCTGCCTACTAATGAAAAAAGCACAGCAAAAACACAGCAACAACTTTTCATAAAGCCCAACTCTCGTTCTTTGTAAAGAGCATAAAGACTCACCTCAACTTCTTCTGATTGCATCAGGAGGTCACATGGTGGTTTCACTGCTTTTGGCCGGCTGGCCAACCAGTAAGCAACAACAGCTGCAAAGGCACCAATGCCAACCAAGGTAGCAGCCGGCAAACTTCGGAAAAACTGACTGAAGTCTTCAAACTCTGGAAGCCGCAGGTTCCTGAGGATCTCTTGCGCTTGCATCTTTTCAAAGATTGAAATGGCAACTTCTGCAGAACCCAATGGAGAAAAAATGAATTAGTTCACAGCAGGGTCAAAAGACAGAGGACCCCCAAAGGTGGGATTTTTTAGGACCATACAACACCAATCTTAAAGGATCTTCCCAGGCTCTCAGTACATTTCCGAGAACAATTCAAAGTGTTGATGCTGACCTTTGAAGCCCTAAAGTGCCTCGGCCCAGTATACCTGAAGGAGCATCTCCACCTCTATCATTCAGCCCAGACATGGAGATCCTCCTCCGAGGGTCTTTTGCTGGTTCCATCACCGTGAGAAATGAAGTTACAGGGAACCAGGCAGAAGGCCTTCTCGGTAGTGATGCCCTCCACGTGGAACGTTTTCCCTTCAGATGACAAGGCCGTCTTCTCCTTTACCTCAGCAGTCATAGAATCATAGAATCATAAAGTTGGAAAAGACCACAAGGGCCATTGAGTCCAACCCCCTGCCAAGCAGGAAACACCACCAGAGCACTCCTGACATATGGTTGTCAAGCCTCTGCTTAAAGACCTCCAAAGAAGGAGACTCCACCACACTCCTTGGCAGTCAAGGGTCTTGTGTCAGCCCCGGCCAGCACTGACTCAGATTGGGCCTTGACACCCACCCATAGTGCATCTTGCTTCATAATATTTCCGGGGTGCACGGGATGAAATGGGACACTTGTAACTAGCATGCCACTTTCTGTGGCCCAAGTAATATATCAACCAACTCATGGTTGCTACGCCTCTCCTATAACTATAGTCTTATTAAGAAAACAACTGAAAATGCCCACACAAAAGCTGCTTCCAGCAAGAGAAGGGCTCGGTGCTTACTTACAGATTTCATTTCAAATATCATTAAGCCTCAATAACAACCTCATGATGACATGACATCACAGCATGTTGAAAACAAAAGCAAGTCTGTGAGAAGCAGCAAATCCCTCAGTTATGAAAACCCTTAACAGAAAATTTAGACCAGAACTAAAGCCATAACACTTTCGGTGTACATCTTTGAGAATGCTTAAAACCTGCTTGTTTACTTGCCTCCACTTTGAGCACCCTTGAAGAATTTATAAGAAACCAGTTTTTTTAACATAAAGCTGTAGCTTAATTTCCTGCCAACAGACATCAGAACATAGGGTGCTTATTGTTTTGTTTGGTGCAGTGAATGATATGCTGGTATATAGAAAAACTCAGGTGGCATTAGGCAAACTACAGCCATCGCTTCAGGTCCAATAGACTACAATAGCTTTCCAGAGAGCTACAGGACACAGGGCTGCTACTGCCACAGCAAATCTATTTCACAGGGAAGCGCCACAGTAGTACTTTACTGAGAGGACACACAATTAAAATGCACCCAACATAAACCCACTAGTTCATCCTGCAACAACCACAAGCTCACCTACGCTTGTCCCTTCAGCGAAGGCAAGGCCAGCTCCCAGAAAAACAGTTTCAGAAATGACAAATCGCTCCAGTGGGTCATTGGTTTCATGTTCAGTGATGGAACAGAGATAATTATCCAACGGCATTGCCAGCCACAAGGAGAGTTCTGAATATCTTTGAAGAGAGGGTGTAGCTATGTCTCTGTCTGTCTGTCTGTCTGTCTGTCTGTCTGTCGCGCTCTCTCTCTCTCTCTCTCTCTCTCATTAAGCTCACAATGTTCCGTTTTGTTTGTTTGGAAATTTTCCAAGCTCTTTGGCTTTATCCCTCAGTGTAATGGTTTGTAAATAATCAAGTGTAGAAGTCAGGAATTCATTCTAGCTTTGTGCATAGCATTCTGAAGTACAAGATAGGAAGCTATTAGAGAAGTTGGGGAAGTATGAAAACTGCAGATTATGTTCTCACAACATGTGTGGTAGCAACCCAGTTTCTGGCTGCCTGTGGGAACTCTCATGCCTGAATGCTATTTCATGGGAGGGGGCAGGAATATCTGCACACAGAAAAAAACAACCATTGTCTTTTTTCTGATGTACTAGTTTTCCATGTTCATGTGTTATCTTTTTCTATTCAGGAAATATTCAGGCATGTGCACACCCACTAGCTAGCTATTATTATTAATAATAAATAATTAAATTTATTAGATGCCTTCTCTCACTTCAAGGCATCTTTACAAAAACAAAACAAAATGACAAACAGCAAGATAGCATGTATCAAAAGTGGTACAAGCCAGAAGCAGGGTTGTATCACATCTGCTTTTTGTAAAACTAGGCTCAGGTTCCTTTAAGGAACCTGTTTTTATTTTGATTATGTATTTTTTTGTTTTTATATTGTGATTTTATCCTGTGAACTGCTCTGAGACCTGCGAGTATAGGGCAGTATACAAATTTAATAGAAGAAGAAGAAGATGGTTGCAATTTAAACTTGCATACCCAGGCCCAGTAAGTCCACTGCTGATGTAAAAAGTTTGTGGGCAGGCTCAATTAAAACTCAATGGCTTGCAGAGGTGGCCATGATGATCCCTGCCAGCCATTGGACCCAGAGCAGAGCACCCAGGCATGATGCCAGACTGTGCTGAGACACAATAGTCATACCACGTTTATTAAAAGGTGAGAGGGCTTTGTAAACAATAACCTTCCTAATCCAGGTTGTTAATATTATAAGTGATAATAATTTCTCCATAGGTTTGGGCTGGCAATAGTGGCAGGGCTGGAATTTATGGGATTTGCGAAAGTAGTAGAAATGGAAGGATCAGATTGGCAGAGCATATAACAGTGATAAGACACCATGCAGCTCACCTAGCTTACAGCTGACATGAAAGACCCAGAAGCTGAATGGAACAAGGAAAGGAGAATAGACAGTCAACATGAGTTGTGGGTGTAACCACTGCAAGGGGTAGGAAGAAACCAGAAACTTTCCTTCCTTTAATTTCATTATGTCCACATATTTTAGGATCCAAGCCAATATTTGTGCAATTTGCCTGCTTTAAAGCAGTGACTCAGTACCATTTGGCAGCACAGATTCAGACAATTATGATTCCTATTTTCTCTAAGTAGATTTGGGTTAAAGTAAATTCTATGCATTGTTATTATCGCTCTGGTAAAGCATTTAATTTTCATTCCCGCAAATTTATCACCCTATAGATTCATAGAATTGTAGAGTTGGAATGGACCACAAGGTCCAACCCCGTGAAATGCAGGAATCTCTCGCCCACCAGAGGACACGAACACACAACCTTGAGATTAAGACTCATGCTCTATTGACTGAGCTATCACACCGTAAACCACACAATTAGTTATTGGTTGCTTCAGGATGTGCATTTATTCTGTGACCCACCCTGATACCTGTGGGTATAGGGCGGTATATAAATTCAACAAACAAACAAGCAAAACAAAGCCCTAAGAGTGTGTGATAATCAATCCTTTCCTGAACTTTTCTTGTCACCTATCAGCTTATTTTGTTCTACATCCAGCCTTTCATTAACATCACTACTGGATCTCTAGAAGAAGAGGAGTTTGGATTTGATATCCTGCTTTATCACTACCTGAAGGAGTCTCAAAGCGGCTAACATTCTCCTTTCCCTTCCTCCCAACAGCTCCCATTGAATAAGCACTGCAACATCTATACAAAACAGAAAATATTACATTCAGCAAGCAAGAGAGGGTGCTATAAACCCACCTACACTGATGTAATGATAGCTCAAGTGTGGTCTGACCTTACAGCTCCTATGCTTTAGCCCTGTGCAGGTGTTTACAAGGAAAACAGTGTGTGAATGTGGTATATATGAACCTGCCTGACACAGAGTCAGATCCTTGGTAATCTAACCCAATATAATCTGATGCAGCAGCTCTCAAGGGCCTTTTCCCATCGAAAGGCTACTTCATCCTTTTTAAACTGTAGATGTCCTGAATTGAACCTGGGGCATTCTGTACACACAGCACATGTTCTACTATTAAACTATGGCTACTCCTGATTCGATGGCACTCCTTGGCATACAACTCATGTGGATGAAACCAAATGCCTGTAGGCTCTCTATGCACAACTTACCCTGCCAGTATTGTTCAGGTGCAGGCCTCTGCACAAACAACCAAGGGTGAGACCAGCTACTGGCTCCTCCCCACAATGCATTCATTTTCATACTTCAAGAGGACCGCTGAGTGAAGTGTGGAGATGAGTGATCTCAGATGTGGAGCAGAAGAAACTATTTCACTATCTAAGGAGTCCCCTCAACAGTCAATGAGTGTGATATCTGTTCAAGAAGTGCTACAAATTTCTCAAGCCCTTAATAATAATCTGACTGGGTTACCCCAGCCACTCTGGGTGGCTTCCAACAAATTAAAACACAATAAGGCATCAAACACTAAAAACTTCACTGAATTTTAAGGAGACTGTGGAAGTCTTCTAGGATTCACATTAGGGTGTGAAACAAGATATCCAGTACCATTTACTTCACAGAGTTCTTTAAAAGAATAAGGATGCAACCTTATTCAAGCCCCTCCCTACCATGGACCCAGCAACTCCTAGACCTAGACCTGAAGTCTTCTTTGGTTGCACTGGTAACTTCTGGTAGACTGGGACCAGTCCTTGGACAAAGAGAGGAAATAGCCTACAGATGATCAGACCAAACTACCTGATAAATGGCATGCCATGACTGGCATTTTGGATGCTCTATTTCCCCAAAAAGCAGATGTGTCAGGGAGGCAATTAGAATCAGAGTCATGGCTCAAAGAGGAATGGCATTGGCCAGAGGCTGTGGGTCACAAGATAAAACTACCACAAATTACTCCGGAGAGGTCACTACATTTTTGTTTTACAAGAATAGTGAATCTGAGTGGCTTATACTGTCAGTCCCTCATGCCTTTGTTTTACAAGAATAGTGAATCTGAGTGGCTTATACTGTCAGTCCCTCATGCTTTTCTGCAGCATCCAAAACAGAACTTTCAGTCTCCCACTACTACATGCACTACGATCATGGGTAGGAGAAACAAGCATTTTGTTTTAGCCATTACAGAGAAGGATGAGAACAAGGGAGGGTGAGGCACTTCTTTAAATATTTCCAGCTACTCTGCACATACAAGATTTATCCAGTGTGATTAACAATTTCCCTCCTACCTACTGTGATGGCTCTCTTTCCCCAATTCTGCTTTAGTAGGTGGGAAGAGAATGACTACACAGGGCAGAAGAGTGTTGGTGGAAAGTCTGTTTGCTCTTTTACTGAAAGGAGATGTTTCTCGTGCTGGAAACTCTCTACAATGAAAACCAAAAGGTTGCACAGCATGAATATGACCTTATCTTGGAAACTGACAAATTCTGTGGCCTGTTGATGTTGGTGGTGATAGTGGCAGTGTTTTTAAAGAATCCCCCAGCCATGGCAGCTTTAAAATATAATTTTGTTTTGCACTATGAAAGGTCTTTCCTAGCTGTTTGCTCTAATAAGCCTGGCATATATGAGGAGCCTAGTGTGTGAGGAAAGGTTTGGTGAAGTTGCATCTTTTAGAGATTCAGCATGGCCTTTAACCTAGTGTGTCATACAAATGTCAACACCTTAATGAGCCCAAATAAGCCGCCTAGTCTTCCAGCCAAGGATGGAAGGATCTGCCACTTTTGGTTCTTATTTTTCCACATTCAAATTCAGTTCTCCACATTTTGAAGCAGTTAGCAATTGAAAATTCATCAGGATTTTACTGCAAGTTTCTCACAATAAACACATTTTTACAGTATATGCAGTTTTGACCAATGTATATATTTTTTCAAGCAATTTCCCCTGATATAATCTATGTTTTGCATTCATTTTTATGCACTTCCCCCTAAGACATACAAACATTGTTGGATTGGAGAACTGTATTGCAGAATTCAGATAAATGCACATTTCAAAGGAGCCCTGTGTTTCAGTTCACGTATTATTTTAGAATGTGTGAACTCGATAGATTCAGCTTTCAATGCATACTGAATCAAATTTCTCCCCCAACCCTGCTTCCCACCATATCTTCTTACATTCTTCAACTTCTACTGCTTCCCTTTGTATCAACTTCACACAACGATCTCTGCATCCACTTCATTGCATTTCATGTGTCTGTGCTGCCCTCAGCCTCTTTGTCTCTTACCTTTTGTCCCCCTGCAAGGTTTCCCCCTCATAGCTTCCTCTCATCACTGCTGCCTAATGCAAGGTTCCTTTCATATCCCCTTCTCTAACAGATTCCAAAATCAGATCCCTTTCGATGCCTCCCCATTTGCAGCCATGTACTCTCTGGCAGCTTCAACAGTGTGAGTGCGTATAACTCTCTTCTAAATTCAAAACCCTTCCCCTGTTGCTTGAACAAAGTGGAATGCTTGCTAAGTAACACCCTGTTGCCATGACAGCATCGCCTTGTATTCTGAGACACCCGCAGCGATGCTTTTGAGATGCACTGTTTAGGATACATCCTGTAATCACACTTGAAGATATCTGTTACAACTGTGACAATAAGAAGTTTGCTTGAAAACAACAGCAAAGCATTCTAAAATGTGAATTGGCCAGGTTCCTCAGGTAACATGGGTTTTGATAGTCCAAGCATGCAGTTTGATAGTGGGGAAAATGCATCCCAAATCCAGTGGCAATTGGGCTGTGCATCCATCTCTTTCCCCCTCATTTTGTGGCTTTCAAATCTGTTTCAAATGCACAACTGCAATATTTATTTCATGCCGAATATGCAGCAGAATAATGAGGAGGTCACTAAATCCAGTGCTGGCAGAATCCTAAGCTAGGAACTAAGGGCCGAAATCTGAATCAACTTGTTCAGGATTGCCAAGCACAGCCTGTGGATGAGTATTTCCTTCACCATGAACTAAATGGTCTAAAGCCACATTTAGAAGAAGCCGCATGAGAAATCTCTGAGTATAAAAGAATTCAAAAGAAGGATGATACATGTTGGCTACAAAGTTACACACACACACACACACACACACACACACACACACACACACACACACAGCAGCTTCTTCCCAAATACATGAAGATGAAGCAATCCTTTTCCAGTTGCTACTTCCAAGCGTTTTAAAGGGGAAACACATAGGCATCCTATTTTGTACCTTGAGATCAGAACCCAAGTTCACAATGTATAGTAAGGAGTACGTTACCAACCATCCCATTCACACCTGAATTGATAAGGAAGAGTATATCAAAATATTAATATTGTATTCTACCACCCTCCTGTTTCCTAAAATGACTCTGCCCTTTCTCACTTGCTGGTTGTTATGCCTTTCAGAATGACTTCTGGGACACCTTCCTCCTCACCTCCATCAAATCGCTCCTCAGTTCCTCCTCTGTTTCATGAAGCATTTAGAACAACATCCTTGCCCCAATTATCTACTATAAGTATGTGAGGCTAAAATAAGCCCGTGATTCTTATTCTGTTTACCTCCGCCTCTATCTGTCCCCACTTCCATAGTTTTTTCTTCTTGTTGTGGCTTTCTCTTTTGCAGATTGTTGGGTAAGGGACCTGTCAGACCTGTTCTTCGTAAATTGCCATGTGTACAATCAATAGCACTATATCAGTATGTTCAGTGATCAACAATTACTTAGCCATGAACATCATCACACTGCCTAAATTACAGTTTAAGCAATTGCTTTCTGTTTCCTATTCAATTTGGTGCCAGGAGACACACAGGTGCTGCTGTTAGTAGGTACCTTAAAGAGATTAGCTTCAAAAATAGAACTGATGGGCAGGCACACAAACCATCATCTCTTCATGACTGATATTATTGCAGTATTATTATGCGTGTGCTGCTAAGCACTTCCTCTTCCTCTCCCTCTCCCAAGCAGAAGCAAGTTTAACTCTTCCATTCTTTTGCAACAAAAGTGACTATTACGCTGCTCAATATTAAATTTCTATTTTGCTGTGCCAGTTATTTATTGTAGACTCTGCTTAATTAATTCAGCAAAGCTTACATTTTACAGTTTAGTATCCAACATCCCCCTGAGGTGGTAACTTCTTGGTACATAACTATCTCTTGCTGGCATGTCCCTGGAAGAAAAGGGTGGCTGCTAAGTCACTACCTCCAGGGGCAGAGGCAATGTGCCTCTGAATAACAGTTGCTAGGATACAAGAGGAGAGGGCTATTATGTTGCTGTCCTGGCTTCCCATAGCCATCCTGTTGGCCTCTGTGGGAAACAGGATGCTGAACTAGATTTGCCTTTGGTCCAATTCAGCAGGGCTCTCCTTACGTGCTTAACCTCGAGAACAGTTAGTTTACCACACACCCCTTAAAATTGTTGGGGAGGGAGGAAATATTCTAGTGTGGTGCCAGTTGGGAGGGGAGAAAAGCAAACATCCTAGGCATGTCTGCCACTGAATTAAATAAGAATTCAGATTCTTTTTTTCCCATTTGAAGCTTTGAATAGTTCAGCACCTATGACTATCTCCCATCTTTTTCATTCTGATGAGTCAGTAATGAACTTGGGCAAATGAAGTCAAGGTCGATCAATTGCATGGGCTAATAGATTCATACATGGAGCCATATAAAGACATATTTTGACCAGAATTTAATAAATAAAGGGAGCTGTGCACACAATTAAGAAAAAGGAGAAAACTCTGTAGTGGAATGCTGTCAATAAACCAAGGAGATTAGGTATAGAATTAAAACAAATGTTTATATTAAAAGCAAACAAACCTGGAATTCTCTCTTCCCACCTTTGGAATATATTTTTAAAATCAATACTTCTAAACTACTTGTACTGCTATTCTCTCCAGTTCAATTCTGATTTCTTCATTTGTGTGGCTCGCAGATATTCTGACTAGGACAACACACTGAAAGGTTAATCTTGATTTTTCTATCTAAGAGCAGCTTGACAATGACCCCGTCCTGAGTCGGCCTGGAGTCTGCAGCCCCATTTTGGGACATGGCCCAATACTTACAACACAAAAATAACTCCATCTGAGTCAAGCTAGCAGAGAGCAGCAGCATCCAACAGGTGAGATAGGAGAAATTAGGTTTTGAAGAAATGGGGAGAATGAATACTCAAAGCTGCTAATGCCCCCACCCCCAAGGAATGTTCTACCCGAACCCTGGATGCCAATCTCCTGAGCTGTAATGGGATATTGAATAACCAGGGTGAAAACCAACCCTGCCACGTAGTACAGCCATCATCCCTGTTAGTGCCCCCAGACTGTTTCTGGACATCCTTGGGATTCACAGACAAGCGCCAAACCGTCTACTCATTCTCTATCTCTTAAGCCCCAAACAAACAAATTATTCAGGAGCACCAGGCAGCCAGGTACCAGATTTAGAGCCAGGCTTACTTCAAGAAACCACACCAGGATAAATGCAATACTTTATTAAGGAGGTTAGAAGCATAAACATAAGAACCTATTACCAGTAAAAAGATAAAAGACTAACAGTGTAAGGAAGGATACTTTTGGGAATTCAAGTACAGAACAGAAAAATAACAAAGCTAGCATGCTAATGCTAACCTTTAAGAGTCAGAGTCCCCCACTAAACTAGCAAGCTGCATCCAGGCACACATAGGTGTTGTAGTCCACAATCATCATCAAAATGGGGGCCACCAGACACTTGGATAAAGGAACACAGGTATTGTTTGGCCTCTCAGAGGCTTACTTCGCAGGGCAAGAGACTGTGCATGCCTGCTGACCATGCAGCTACTCACTTTCTGCACAGTCATAGTGACCATGATACCGTCTTGCACCAGACACTCATAGCTGGCAAGGTGAAACTAATTAATGGAACTTCTTTCCTCAGTGAATGCTATACCCAGGACACTGAGTAAAATGCCCTTTTAAAATAGGCAAGAAAGTGGGGGGGGATTTTATTACAGGTTTGCTTTAGTAAATGGGGTAGGTACAGCCAATTCTGGCAGATAGAACTGGAACAGAATTGCCATTGGAAAGTTTCAGCCTCTTTTCCACCCTCAAAAATTAGATGATATGCTGCCATTATATAATCCAGGGGTCAGCAACTTTTTTCAGCCATGGGCCAGTCCACCGTCCCTCAGACCATGTGGGGGGGCTGGACTATATTTTTTTGGGGGGGGGAATTGAACAAATTCCTATGCCCCACAAATAACTCAGAGATGCATTTTAAATAAAAGGACACATTCTACTCATGTAAAAACATGATGATTCCTGGACCATCCATGGGCCGGATTGAGAAGGTGATTGGCCGCCATCCGGCCCACGGGCCTTAGGTTGCCTACCCTGGATGTAATCTTCTACTCTTAGTAGAGGTAAGGCAACTTTGCAAGACTTGCAGATCCCATTTTCCACATACAAACACAAACAGCACACTCGGTCAGAATCTGGTGTGTATTCTATATGCTACTGCTTACAAGGGGATTGGGAAATATTTTCAGACTGCTGGGCCAAGATCCTGTCTCCCTAAGGCCCAAATTGGGCAGGTGGATGAGGCAGCCTACCTGTCAATCACCTAGTCATAATCGTAATGACACCAGGTGACAACAATGCCTTGAACAGAATTCCCCCATCCCTTCCCTACTTTAATGCAGATGCAACTGACAGGTGGCTGTCTGGCCTCTGAACATAAGACCAAATGGTGAGCAAGATGAACCAGGCCAATGGCCCTCCTAGTCCAGCATGTTCTTGCAACCAGATGCCTGTGGGAAGCCTTCAAGCTGGACAGCAGCACAGCAGCAAGCTCCAGCTAAGAAGAGCTCATCACTTTTCAAAGCAGTCTGTTCCACTGTCAAATACTGTTATGATGTTTCTCTTAACACATAGGCAAATTTGCTTCCCTGCTGTTTCCACCCATTGGTTCTAATCCAGTCCTCCAGAACAACAGAGAAAAAGTCTGCTCTGTCTTCTGCATGACAGACCTTCAGATATTTGAAGACCAATGTAATGTCTCCACTCTACTCCAGGCTGAATGCACCCAGACCTTTCAATTGTTCTTCACAGAACTTGGTTTTTAGCCCATTAGCACCCTTGTTTCTCTCCCCTGGACATGCTCCAAATGGTCTGTGACCATCCTTAAAATGTGGCACCCCTGAACGCAGTTCTGAAGATATGGATTAACCAAGGCAGAATAGTGCAAAGTTATTACTTCTCATGATGTGAACACTGTGCTCCTGCCATAGAGGCCTAAGATTGCAGTTTCATCATCATCATCATTTTTAATTTGTATGCCGCCTTTCCACAGTTAAAAACAATGCTCAAGGCGGTTTACAACATGACAAGATTTACATAATCACAAATGTCATAAACAATAAATAAACTACATCAAAAAGATACACAACCAAATGGAAAACAATTTCCACATAAATCAAAATCTAAAACTAAGAAGACAGCATTAACAGCACAGTTTAAAATGGCATAGGTAAAAAATAACAGCAATTTAAAGAAAAAACAAAACAAAACGGAGCCCTCTCTGCCCAGCAGCAGCAGCAGCAGCAGCAGCAGTGGCAGTGGCAGCAGTAGTCCTTTATAGAGCCCATCAGGTCCCTAGGCCAGGTGGTGAGTGGCAGGACTGGGGCCCTCAGCCGTTGAGCAGGGGAGTCCTCCTGGGTGGTAGTAGCAGCAACAGAAGCTGTATGCTTCTTAGCAGCTATATCTCACTGCCAGCTCATGCTCAGCTACATCCACTAAGGGCCCATCCACACATTCTTTGTCCTGTGATTTCAAGCCAAGGCTCCGAAAGGTGCGGTTGTTGTTGTTTTGTCCCACCCACTGTTTGCTGCTGAATCATAACAGACATCAATCTGCAGAAAACCCAACTGACGTTTGTTCCAATTCAGCAGAAAACAGCAGGTTTCCTTGGGAAAGTAGGGGGGGGGCACCCTCTGAGCCAACCAGTAACTTGAAATCATGAGAACACAAGTGTGGATGAGCCCTAAGATGTCCAGATCTCTTTCACAATTCTGTTTTCAAGCCAAGTCTCCCCATTTTACATTTGTGGCATTGCTTTTTTGTTTAATTTTTACCCAAATGCAGGGCCTTATATTTTTTTTATCCTGAATGTAAACATTTTTGCTTTAGCTCCCTGCTCCAGTATACCTGTGTAATTCTGAATCTTGATTTTTGTCTTCTATAATGTTAGCCATCCCTCCCAGCTTTGTGTCACCTGCAAATCTGATAAACTTCCCCTCTATATTCTCATCCAAATAAAAATATACTGCTCATGTGTGTTTTTTTACATTTATCTTCTAGAAATGGGAATCAAACTTTCCCACACAACACCGCAAATGCAGAGTGGGCAGCAGTACATCTGAGGACCTTCCCGCACTCGGGCTGAATACCAAGTGAGATCAGGCCATTACACTTCTTCCCAGTGCCATCTATTGGCTTGTTACAGTGCATACGAGTTCAAAAGATGGCTCCCTTAACTTGTGGAATTTGTGGTCCTGTAAACATTAATGCATAATTAAATTCCCTGTATCAGGATGGGGAACCTCAGCCCTGGAGGCTGAATGCAACCCTCCAGGACTCTCTATCCAGTTGTCAGGACTCTCCAAGCCTAAAACACTTCTCATTGGCCCGGCTTCATCTCTTCCTTGAGTGCTTTTGCCTGGCTGGAATGTAATAATGGAGAGGTGGGTGTGGATGAGAGAGAGTGAGAGAGAATGTGTGAACATAAAAGCCTGCTAGATCATCTAGGTCCATCTAGTCTAGTATCCAGTTCTCACAGTGGCCAGCTTCCAACTCATGTGCAACTGGAATACAGCCTACTGTAAGAGCCATACCCATTGCTCCACTCACTTTTGCCTATGAGTCCAGCCACTCCTGGCATGCAGCCTTCAGAAGGCTTCCCACAAGGCAATGTGGTCCTCTGGCTGAAAAAGGTTCATCACCTGTGGCCTATATGCTGATGATGCTATGTAGCATATTGCCATGTAGGTCTTCCTATGGCTCCTCTGCAATCCTATATTTCCTACTACAATCCAAAATACCTTTATGGTTATAATGAAGAATGCAAGCCTAAACGTATTTATCCAAAGCAATTTCCAGTTGAAATCCATGCACGTTACCTTCAAGCAAATGTTGCGCTGGGCTGCGCAAGAGAACATTGCACCCAGGACACAAAGTACAGATATTGAAAACCTCACATGGAATGTCACCATTAACTTGCATCCCAATTCTAAACATATTCCAAGTGTTTCACTGACTTGGTGGACATTCCATCAAAGTAAATGTTACTTCCAATCTCAAGCACACTCTTAAATCTCATTTATTTCAATGGGAGCACCTTTAAATCTCATTTATTTTAATGGGAGAAGTAAGCATGTGTTCAGGCCTCTACCACTAAAATAAATGGGACCTAAAATAAGACTGCTCATAGAATTGTGATATGCAACAACCTACTAACACCACCAGATGGTTCCCACACCTATTAAAAGCAGGCAGGATATATGAAGTTAAATAAAATCTACTTTGGGGGGAGGGGTTTCCATACATTGTTCGCTCCCAAAGCAGCCTATAATTCAAAGTCAAGTGAAGGAGGCAATGATTGGGAAGCAGTTTATCTAACAGTGTAGCCTGCCATCCTGTCTCATAATATGCTCTTGGGAACCCTGGGAACAGCAGCTTGACATATAAATGCACCCATCTTCTCACTGCATTGAGCAGAAGCCAAAAGAGATGGGAAACAACTGCAAAAAGAATCAGCAAGTCTCATGATCTTTCCTTCACACGCTGCTAAATTACGATGAAATAAAAACCATCAGTAGGAAAGTATCCTTTCAAAAAATGTCTTCCTCTGACTGGCAGTATTCACTGCCACTCTAAAGGGGTAATGAAACTGAAGTTGGATTTTTACACCACATGAACTTCCAACTTTGCATCTCAGTCTCAATTTCCCTTTGCAGCTATCTGAAGAAAAAAATGCACTGACTCCAACCTTTACCATTGCAAACTGGTGCTTTTCGGGGCAATGTGGAACTGGCAAATTTAACTAGCATCTTATTTAGAAAGAATTGCCCCCTAAGGCCAAATAATTTTATTTTTTTTTAAATACTGCCACATATTTCCAACTCAAGCTTCAGTGCTTTTTTGTGGTGCACAATAAGTCAAAGTCCACATAGCTGCAGAAGCATGAAAAAGCTGCCCCAGTCTGCAGTGTCGTTTGTTCATTCATGTTTCAGTTGATTAGAGCTTAGGAAACAAAGTGTTTATTGCCTCCAAAATATCTAAGCCTAAGGGGTCAGGGCCCAAAGCCCTCTGTTTGCTGAAATGTTCATCTGCAACATAAGCTTTTCAAATACTTAGAAGCTGCAGTCTGATGCCACTTTGCTGAGTAAAGAGTAGATATCCAATTAGCAAAATCTTGGGTTACTGGTAACACCAATGCCGCTATCTTAACATAATCTCTTCATCGTTGGAAAAATGACAAATACATAGGAGCACAAACATTGATACACAAACACACGTAGACAGTTATGCTAATTTGTTTTTTTTTTTAATCTGAAAAGCTATTATAGTAAAAGTATTCTGCTGCTGCTGCTAGGATTGCTCATTCAATTATTTGCTCCACTCTACTGTTATAATTTGGGTTTGCTCTCAGCGTCTCCTTTATATACGTATAGCTCTCCTGGCATGTTGCCGGGAAACAGAGATGTCGTTAACATGACATTCAGAGTTATTTTTCATTCGACCAACCCCAAAATTTCCAAAACAGGGTCAAATGCACCAGGCAATCTATTTGCATCCTGTTAAATTAGTACAACGTATATGCACACCACTTACTTTTCATACTTGCAGATCTTAGGATCTTCATGTATAGACTACATCCTCTTCCTTACAAAGAAATACTGAGCAGCCAATGTGTAACATATCATAGCACTTCAACAGGCTTTCAGGGTTTTCTGCACTAAATATCACCCAATAGAAAGATTCCCATCTTCCCAAGTGTTTGTTTCAAAGTGCGTCCTTGGCACACAGTGCTAAATACTAACACAGAGCGCTTTTTGAGGTAAGATTTTTGTACCAGCAACTCCAAGAAGGGATTAACAATGTTTCAGAGATCAAAAGTTTTATCCTCCAAGGGGAAAACTAAAAGGACTTTGCCCTCTTCCCCTTTTTTATGTTATTCCCCTCCTCCTTTAGCAACTGAGATTAGATTTTTTAAAAAAAATTCTTGCAGTGCAGAGGGTTTGGCATTCATGTGCAGCAAGTTCCTCTTCGCAACCCGCACATCTCTGCAACACCCTGAATGAAATAAAATGCAGCTACTTACTTGGTCCAAACAGGGCTTTCAAGGTTCCCACACACCAACATATCCTTTGACTCAGAGCTACCTCTTCCTCATTCCCTAACAAAGCACCAATAGCAACAGCATGGGAGATGCCCTTCTGAGGAGCCAGCCAACATCACTCCACTCTTACTAAGATTCAAAAGAACAATGGAAGCTCCACCCCCTCCAAGTCCCTGAAAGGCTGGGCATGAGTGCCTCTTTCCTACACCCAGTTCTCCCTCGGGACAGATGTCCTGAAATCACTGCTCCCGTCTGGAAAATCCACCATACTGTGAATCCCTGCATGCCAACCAAGGGCAAATCCTGCAACACAGAACTAAAAAGGCTGCCCTTGGCTCCATAGGATTGGAACATGAATTATCTGCCTACTTAAGGAAGGTGGGGTGTGGCCCTAAAATTGCTTGCTTGGAGACAAATTCCACTAAAATGAATTTGTTTAAAACTAGGATGCTAATAGCAAAACACCTCTTCAACTAATAAGGGGGGAAATGATAAAAGTTGTGGAAACAACAACAACAATAATAATTGTTTGCACGCCAAGCTCCCCTATCCCTGCCTTAGGCTGCAAAGCAATGTAAGCAAAAGCCCTGTCAGAATATCATAGGAACCAACAAAGATGCCTTATACAGAGTCAGGCCATTAGCCATCTCTCACATTGTCTACAATGACTGGCCACAGCTCTCCAAGATTTCAGACAAGGTTTTCTCCCATGAGAAGGCACTGTGTTAGGGCAAGTCTGATACCACAAGCTGAACGAACTTAAGAAGCTGCCACCAAATCAAACAGTTGCCCCATATGACTGTCTCCTGTGGCTGTGATCCTGCAAAGCCTTAAAGCAGCACAGAGGAGACTCCTGGACCTTCATGAATTCCTGGACTACAACTCCCATCATCCCAGCCTTGGTGGCTGGGACTATCAGGAGTTGGAGTCGAAAAGCCACAGGTTCCACACTAGAGGTCTTTCCTAGTCCTGCTCCCAATCCTTTTCACCAAATATGCTAGGAATTGAAACTGGGAGCTTCATCATGCAAAGTACAATATAAGCCCTTCCTAGTTGGAAGCTCTTTCAAGCCAGAGTTGAATCAGAAACCTACATATAGTAACTGAGCAAACCATTCAATTCAATGTCTGTTTGTGGGGGCATGCAAAAACAGGGAGTAGGAATGTCAGGCACTTGACAAATACAAATGCAAACATACACAATATAGAAACTCCGAAGTGCCACAGGCCTAGAGATTGGGTCAGAAAGAGGTTTCAACAGTATAATGCAAGCCTGATTTTCTTTTGTATCTGCTGTGCTTGCAGCCAGTTGAACAAATCTTCAACTGAATGTTTGGAACTCAGGAAGTAAAACTCTTGTAAAACATCCAAAAGTTTCATTCACCAATCGTCGTCTGGAATCTCCCTTTATTGCATTGTAAGCAAGCACTCTTTCTCTTTTTTATTTTCTTTAGATACACTTAGTTAAAGCAGGAGGGGAGATGTGGTGTAAATTAATGTTCAGTGTAACCACAGAAACACCTCTTCTACATCTTGCAGCATCACTCATATTGTATAACTATATTAAAAGGTAACTATGGAAACTAGTTATTAACAGGTCAAAATGACTAAACAAGAGCTGTTGTAATTTGAAAAGGAGATTAAAACAGAAAACAACTTTGTTACATATGAGATCTTTGGGAATTTTAAACTATTCTGTCCTCATCACTGAGTGCAATCCAGATAATTCCTGAATTGCATGGGGCTGGAATAGATGGCCCTTGGGCTCCCTTATAACTCTACAATTCTATGATAAGCCTCTTGAGGAGAAAGGAAACTTGGTTATCTTTATCCTTCACATGCCTGGTGCAAACATAATATTATGTGCCAGAAGCTCTTAATAATCATGAGATGTAATATTGGGTGCCATACTCTCTCCTCTCCTCTCCAATGAGAATCCTTAACTTCCCAAGAAGCCTGATTCACATGTAAAACTATGGTTTAGATCAAACTAGCAAACGATGGTTTGGCACAAACAAGCAAATATGTGAGCTCTCAGAGAAGAGGTGGTGGCTGCTTTGCTCCTCCTCCTCTGCTGCTGAACTTGGCCCTCTCTCCAGACAAACCAAGAACTGTAACCAAGGCTTACCCCCTGGTTTACAATAAAATAGCACAGTAAAGTTACAAAACACTAAAACAACCAACAACAACATTAAGTCTTGTTAAAATAACAGGGAGTTATTTAAGCCCTCATCATCAATTGACCATAAAATCAATTAACCTAAATCAGATTAGAATAAACAAGTTCTTAGGGCTCTTCTAAAAGCTCTCAGGAGGGGGCTTCATGCAAACCCCTGGAGAGGGTATTCCATAAGAGGGGAGCCATCCAGTCCCTGGAATCACTCTTATCAGTCGTTGAGTCCTTAAGGCTAGTGAAGGTTGTCCTTCAGATGAGCATATTCCTATCATTCAGATCCCTGGGGGAAAGTCTGCTGTGTGCCCCTCCACTATCAGATAAGAACATAAGGGGAGCCTGCTGAATCAGGTCTATGGCCCTTTGAGACCAATATTCTGTTCTCACAGTGGCCAGCCAGATGCCTGTGGGAAACCAGATGTACAGTGGGCAGGGAAACACAAAAGAGCTCCCAACCCCTTCGACACAGAAACCAGGATGATGGCTGTACACATGCTACACAAATGAAAAACTTGAGGATCCATTCTGCATCCTTGACATAAGTCAAATTTTTGTGGTAGAGGAAAAAGTGGGCTTTTGAGTACATTATTCTGGAATACTAGCTGAATAATGACTTAGTTGTGTGGCAGCATGCCAAAAAATCTGAAAAAACAGCAACTGCCTTACTGTTGGAAAGGTCCAACAACTCTGTATCCATAATCCAACAGAACAAATGGAGGATTCAGTAATAATACATGCATAATGATCCAGTACGACTAATTGTATCTTTTTAATTGTAGCCAGTGTGACAGCAAGTATAATTAGCAAACAAGTGACCTATTTGTCACAGTACATTTCAGGTGCCTTTCCTACTGACTATGTTGCTATCAAGATATAGTATAGTACAGGCTTTGAAACCTGCTTTGCTACAAAAATAGGGATCTTCCTTCATTCTAAGCCAATACTGACTACTCTGACTGGCAGCAGCTATCCAGAGTCTCAAGCAGAATTTCCCCCCATTACCTACTACCTGATCCTTTTAACTGAAGATGCAAGAGATTGAGCCTGTGAGCTCCAGCATACAAACAACTGGGCATAGTTTGTCCCTTATGGATCGTAACACAACTTAAGAGTCTCATACAACCTTGCATTTAACAATTCACCTGGCCACAGAAGGCAACAAGGAATCCCACGCAGGTGTTGAGTTGCACGCCCCTAGCAGCAAAGAACAGTTCTGTAGTAGCCTCACTACTTGAGCAACATTAAAACAGGCTGTAAAAGTGGGCAATTTTAGGGTGACAGAAATATGCTCTCATTAGCAAGTTTTACTGACACTGATCAGCTCAACTGTTCCATTATTACATCACAATCAGTTGACTTAAGTTACAGTTCTTTCACAGTGTAATCCATTCTATGTATGCACAAGGAAGTCCTGCTGAATTCAGTGGGACTTGCTTCCAGGTAAGAATCTATAGCCGATATGTATGGGGCACCTTTGGATCGTCAGATTTTGTTGGACTATAACCCCCACCAGCCCTAGCTAGAAAGAGGACAGGGAAACCACTGGCTGAGAGATCCCACCATCCAAAGCATTCCACAGTTCCACTGTAAATAGGGTACCACAAGCTGTAGATACATTTCAGGTCTCAAAAGCTGGCATTAAGAGGTAGAGCCTGTTGAATTATTTGTACCCCTGTTTTTCTGGTTTTGTTTACATTGAATAAGGCCAATGCTACCTTAATAGGCGGGAGAGCAATTATTCTTCTATTCATACCCAATTCAATCCAAAGGCTTAAATTCATTGCTAAGGATATAGGTGGGGAAAAGAACTGGAAGATGCACTTGATGAGGCAAATGTATTTTGGGTCAATTGCTGAAAACTTTGCATTGCTAAGTCTGAGATATGCACACGACCCTCTTCCATCACTGGAAAGTGCCTCATACTTCCAAATTTATTAATTAGCACTGTAAAACAGATGCTCCAAGTGTCCCTATTTTCCAGCGACAGTCCCAGATTTACATAGGACGTCCCAATTTCTGATTTGATCCCAGAATTCCCTCCTTTTCCTTAGGATGTCCCTATTTTCATTGGACAAATGTTGTGGGGCATGGGAGGATATCCCTATTTTCATCAGAGGGTATAGAGTTATGTGACCCCTGAGCCAAGGAGATAAGTAACTATACAACCTTTAGAAGACATCTGATAGAGACACCTGCATAAGGAAGTTTTTAGAAGTTTAATGTTTTGTTGTGTTTTTATATATGTTGGAAACTGCCTAGAGTGGCTGGGGCAACCCAGTCAGATGGGTGGGTTATAAATAATAAAATTATTATTATTGAATAGCATGTCCCTATTTTCATCAGAGAAATGTTAGAGGGTATGCAATGAGAATTATTAATAATCAATTGTCCTGGGGAAAAACCACATACATGATGCTTCTAATACTACTTCTGGTGCAATCCTATGTAGATTTGCTTGGTTGTAAGCCCTGTTGGACTTTCTGCCCCCATTAAATTCAATGGTTGTTGTTTTTTATTACGATGTTTTGCTAGATGGGGTGTGTGTGAATTGGCAGGCTTCTTTAGGAGAAATCAAACATTCAAGGGCTAACTAGCTTCCTGTTGTGTTATTCAGATCCCTCACTGAGAAAAAAGACTGTTGTGAGTGCGTGCAATCCTGACTGTCAAGTGTTTAATGCAGCAGGATATTAAAATTACAACTAGCCAAAGTCACCGCTGAAGAGCAAATGCTTTGGGTTTGATGAAGTATTCATTGTTTCTGCAGGTGAACACATTGCCTTTTGTGCTCATCTATTCACATACAACTAGCCACCTGGGGAATCATTACCTAAATAAATTCAACCTTTCTATAGCAACAGGTGGTGAGGTATTGTTGCTTTTAAGTCTACTGAGTTCATATGATAAGGCTTGTTTGGTGCTAATTTCCAACACAAGAGTTCCTGGAGTTAAGCTGCCTCCCTTATGGCTGTATCCATAAACACAGAGAAGGACTGCTGGTAGGCATTAGGTGACAAAAGAAAAGGACTCTGCATATTCTCAAAGGCACTTTCTACTGCATATTTCAGGGCTAAACCCTAGAAGTGTAAATAGGTTCTGGAGAACAGGCTGCTGAACCCTAGCTCAAAGCAAGCCTGGAATTATTCATATAATAAGAGAAAATATATATAGCAGCTTCTCTAACTATTACTGTTCTCTGCAGGAAATACTTTTAAATGATATTGTAGTGCTTCTGTGGTTCTGTTCAAGTTTCAGCTTCCAGCTTCTTATTTACTGTCTCTAACCTAAAAAAATGGTTAAATTCATGTCCTTACCTTTGTGCAGTGGCTTAGGAACCCTGCTGCTTCTGAGACTGCATTGTCAGCCATGTGCTAAAATATTATTCTCTTTGCAAAAGAACTAAAGTCCCTTCTTCAAACATCCTTGGAATATTCTCAACACAGGAGCACAAATGGGAACAGGAGCCAGCAGATAAGTCCTCCTCCCCACACCAAATGCATGTTGAAGATAAATGGGTGCAACTGGCTTATACTTCTGAAATGAACAAGTTTTCTGCCTCTCTTCTTTTTTTTATGGGTCTTTTGCAGCTGGCCTAATCAGTTTGGAGCTGAGAACCTATGTTCCAAGAATATGGCCAGGTATTTACTAAGAATGCTTACTCATTGCTAACGTGATTAGGGAATATTTTAACACCAGCATTTGGTAGGTAGCCCTTGCTATCCCATTTGGTTTACTTTACATAAATTTAAAGAGCAAGTGTTTCAAGGACAGTTTAGTAGTTTGTATTTAGGAAATGCTGTTGTCACATATGTACAGTTGCTTCTTTATTTTTTTTTGAGCTTGTTTGGAGGTTCTAGCAGGGGAGCGCAGCTATCGTATACCCTTGACCGAAGAACGGTACACTCCTTCTATCTGGGATGGTCGTCCTCTTCCACCGAGCGCGCAGCTTCGGGAGGGACGCACATGGAGCGGTGAGGGAGGAAGGGGACACCCGCCTAGCCAGCCAGATCAGCCGAATCAACCCTGGCGATCAATGGGGTGACAGATGTCGCAGCCAGATCGCCCTCACATCCGCTTCTTTATTTTTTTTATTTTTTTTTTTTAAACTGGTTCCTGCTTGCATGACTTTAACAATAGCTTCATCTGAACACATAGTAAGTCATAATCTACATGCTTGGAGAAGTTGTACCTGGTGAATGTCTTCTGATTACAGTACATTACTTTTTAAGAATCAGAAGCCTTAAGGTGGGGATTCTTTTATGCATACATTCTACCGGTAAAGGAATATACAAACTTCCACATTACACAAAAGTCTCCATCAACTTCAGCATAAAAGCAGCAACAGTTATGCCCTATAGTTTTTAAACATACTAAAAAGGTTTACAGTGCCATTAATATCTATCTGAACAAACAAGAAAGGAGAATAACTGTGCTTTTTTAAAACATACTTTTCTGCCTACCTGACAAGAGTCCCAGTTAATTAAAAAGACTGCAACATTCTTTAATAACAGAATTGGCCCACATTCCTAGTGTTTCAGTTAATGAAGAAATGGCATCTTATGTCTTAGTTTTACACTAGTCAGTTTATACACACCTCTCACATGAAAAAGGCAGCTCTCTTCCCCACCCCCGTCTCACTCCCCAAAAAACCCCAAAGGGGTTTCCAATTGGCACAGCCACCTCAACTATCTACATGCATCTCCAATACTTCTGGGACTCCAGGACCACTGCTACTTTATCTAGAATGCATTTTACTCCAAATAAACTAATAACTTCACCTCCAGACGGTTAAAATAGAATTAGCTTCAATTAATCCTAAAAGATGATAAATTACCTCCATTGCATTTTGAAAGAAGCCACACACTACAAGTCTGCAAGCCTCACGCTAGAGAGAGGGTAATGGCTGCTCCATATGTATTAAAACAAAGAGCAAGGGGGGGTGCTGAACTAATGCAGCAGTTTCCTGTTATCTCTATTTTGCAAAGGAGAAGGCATCTGAAACATTTTCACAGAATGGAAAGAAATATTACCACCTCTTAATGCCCACACATCATAAAGCAGGGCTAAAGTGGCTGCTTGCAAAGTTGGGAATTGCAGCTGGGTTTGCCCCATATAGGCTCTGTTCCAGTAACAAGAAGCCGAAAGCACCAGCCTGAAGATGACGAGTGAGACCTCGTCGAAACGTCGCCTAGACACCCCAACTTTTACACGGGAAGACACCCGAGGACACCAAAACCTGCATATATATATATATATATATATATATATATATATATATATATATATAAACTATCCAGCCAGAAATTTAGGGTTTTCTTCTGAGTTACAGACTGTTATTAAAGACAGGGATGAAGTACAAAGAAAGCAACCCATAGATTCACACTGACTGTGATACAAATATACAATAACATTTTCAGATGGTACAGATGGGGGGACTTCCAGTCTATGGGCCTAGTTATGCTCACCAGCTCTCCCTACCTGACCTGTTCTCTATGCCAGGTGTGGGGCAGGTAAAGATGCAGCTGGGCTAAAAAGGAACTTTTGGCTACCAATGATCAGCTGATTGTCAGAGCTTGCAGAGTGCTGTGATTTTCCTTATGTGGTTCGATTTCAAACTGTGTGGCCTAAAGTGGTCAGCCAATGCCATTGTGATGTCAGGTGACTGACAGGTAGGCAGCCTCCTGCCTTTCAGACTTGGCCTACATGAAGCTGGGGTTATAAGGATCTGGTTCAACAGCTAGATTCCCTTCCCCATCCCTGATGTAAGAAATAGCTCTCTTTCTGGGTACTTACAACCAGTTTAAACCCCACTAGTGTAAATGTAATAGAATGGTCTTTTCTCTTCCTTTTGCCATAGTTTTGCAATTCCTTATGTTTAAGTGCACATACTTTTATCTTGCTCATTCACGTATTGAGCCAGTTAATGCCACACAACAGCAGACTGCTGTTGCATTCAGGTCTTGCTTGCCAACTTCCAATGGGCATCTGGTTGACCACTGTGAGAACTGGATGTTGGACCTGTTTGGCCTGATCCAGCCAGGTTCTTCTTTGGCTCCTATGCTCCTGCTCAGAGTGGCCATGCATCACACTTTACAATCCTCTGTTTGGAGGGGCTGTCAGAAAACTATTGTCTCTTCGAAGGTGTCCCCTGTTAGAGGGCTGTCCAGTCCAAGACTAGGAACTGTAAAGAGAAGTCTTGAAGTCGCTCATCAACAGTCAGCAGCACCTGGTCAACAAACTGCTCAAACAAACCACAACTGGAAAGCCAAAGCCAAACCTTGGGTTCTCTACAATCCCCAGTTCCCACTTAACACCAAGCTCTAAGGATTGTGGCTTGTTTTGACTGCTGGGGAGAAGCAAAGTAGGAATCATCTGCATGTTCACAACTTACTGTGACATGTAAACAAGGCCAGTATTGTGAGATCCTTCTGGAGCTCTTCATATTGATGTAACCTTAACTTTAGCTAATTTGGTTCTCATCCCTGACTCCAGGTTATTCATGAATGTTAAAAGACCACCAGTCCTAGTCCAGCTCTTTGGGGAACTCCACTGCCTTCTTTACTCCATTTAAGGAAACCATCTGCTACCAGTTATTTAACCAGTTCCAAATCCATAAAAGCACCTGGCTGCTAAGTTTACTCAGCAGCTGAGAAGGAACTTTGCTGAAAGCCATTTGGAAGTCCAACTATATACTGTAATGGCTAGCAGATCACCCCTATCTACATATGTATGTAGCACTCAAAGAATTCTAAAGGTTGATGAGGCTTGAAAGGCTGGTTCTGATTTAAGCATTTCTCATACTTCCTTACTCACTGCATGAAATAACCGGATGAGATAACAGGACAGCTATTACCAGCAAAACAAAACAAAAAACAAAAAAATTGCAAATAGAAGGTAATTGCAGCAGGCAGAGAACACAGATGCAAAGCAGCTAGGACGTGAGAGAAATAAAATGCATTCATTAGGCTATTAATGGTAACCAGTGGAGCTGAATAAGGAAGGAAGAATTTATATTTTATTTGATGGGTTAGCTTCAGCACTTTAAATTTAGTCCTAGCTTTCAGTAGCTGCTTTTAGAAACTGTTTGACAAAGGTAGGAGCACGGCAAGGGCTACTTGAGCAGCATGCCCTACCAGGCTGCTCATCCACAGTAAGTCACTGTCTGTCACTGTCACAGTAAGCAAGCCATTGTTCAGATCAGGTGTTCTCAGCCCTCCACCCCAGGGGCCACTGGAAAATTGCTGGTTGTTTTGCTGGACAAACCCTGGAAGGTCAGTAGCCCAAGGTCACCCAGTGAGCTTCATGGCTACTGGGGGGGGTGGGATTTGAACCCTTGGTCTCTCCATTCCTAGTCTGACATTGTAGCCACTACACCAAAATGGCTCTCTAGGGTAGCCAATAAGACCTGCTTCTGGACCTTTAACAGTAACTTCACAGGCAAAGGCGGTGAAGCTTTTCTTTGCATGGAGTAGAAAAGGTGAGAAATTTTTCTTCTCTTTTAAAAAATATACTTAGTAAATATTTGTAATCTATAAACAAAGTAGTCATTCCAACCATTTTTCTTACCTCCTTATTACAAAAGGTTTGGGTCAATTTACCTTTATGCATTTAGTTTAGTTTTGCATTGAGCTCACTGTGTTCTGCAGGATAGGGCCCTCTTGCAGACACCATCTTATTAGGAGATCTGTTCTGCACCATGTCTGAATGGAGCCTTTAGTGTGGTGGCACCCACCCTTTATGCCTCCCTCTATTGTCTTGTCAGCGCCTGCTGAAGACTTTCTCTATCACATTTTTAAAATGGATATCCTTATCCCAGTCTGCAAAAGTAAGTACTGGAACTATTTTTAACTATTTTTTTATATATAGAATTGGTTGTTATTCTATTCCATTGATTATTTTTTTGGGGGGGGGGGTAGCTGCTGTCAGCTGCACTGAAAGCATTCCCACTCATGGTATGGGACATAAATAATAAAGAAAGGCAATGTAAAAGTCACAGGAAAAAGGCGGCAACACTAACAGCAGAGGTGCTTGGATATGATAACACTAGTGTTAGGAACAATATGAAAATGTGATATCAAGAGGGTAACAACTTCTATCAAAAACAGTGTTTTAAAAATAGATTACTGGCTGAATGTGAATTGGAGTTTAGTGCTCATACTCTAATATGTCTTCCCAGTGTAAAAAACACATAAATTAGCACATAGAATTACAACTGCCTCTGCTGATAGCCCCTTGTAGTACTGTTAAGTACTGTAAAATCTGTTGGCAAAGCAATTGCAAGTGCTGAGTATACATCTCTGAACAATACTTCATTTTTCATGTTGGAATCATAAAGGAATCTGTTTACCGGAAGCCTGGTCCATCTGAATTGGTACACCTGAATTGACATCATATAATTGGCTTGCAAAAGGACGCAGGTGGTCCTTTGGTCTAAATCACTAGGGCTTGCCGATCGGATCCCCACGATGGGGTGAGTTCCTGTTGCTCGGTCCCAGCTCCTGCCAACCTAGCAATTCAAAAGCACATCAAAGTACAAGTAGATAAATAGGTACTGCTCTGGTGGGAAGGTAAACGGTGTTTCTGTGCGCTGCTCTGGTTTCACCAGAAGCAGCTTAGTCATGCTGGCCACATGACCCAGAAAAACTGTCTGCGGACAAACGTCAGCTCCCTCAGCCAGTAAAGCGAGATGAGAGCCGCACCCCCCCCCGAGTCGTTCGTGACTGGACTTAATTGTCAGGGGTCCTTTACCTTTACCATACTTGGCTTGCAAGGCAACAAGTATTGTGCACCGCTGTTTATATTCTGACCCCTTACTGTTTACTTGCACCACTTGACACACAGGGTGCTTCCAGATTCAGGGCCTTACATAGCAAATGAGCCATCCATTGCTATTCTGCTGCTTTCCAGAATGTACCTGGGCCATGTGTTTTTGTCCCACCCATGACTCTTTTGCCATTTGAGGCATGCACACCAGTATTTCTGTACGTGTGCAGCTGAGATCACTCAATGAAGGAGAAAAGATGTGCATAATCCTTTGAATGAAACAAGGGGGAGGGGAAACAGAGCTCAAATGGAAGCAAATCAAGGGAGAAATAGTATCAAAAAGGCATGGCTAAAGGTGAACAATCACAACAGTATTCCACCCCACCATGAAATATGTCAGGGTCCCTAAAGAACTACATTGACCCTACAGACAGCACAAACAGGCTTGGAATCAGATAATAGCAGCCTCATATGCAAATTAAATGTTTTGAAGGGGAAGAAGCTTATTCCATGAGTCTTCGAACAGCTCAGTTCTATCATCAGCTGCCCCGGCATATAACCACGCAACACCAGATTCAGGGGCTTCTTTCTGTGGCTCTGCTGGGTGTTGCAAGATGTTGAGATAGAGCAGTCATGTGGGCCAGTATTATTAGGTTGACCTGGACTAGATGATCCTTTGGTTCCCTTCCAGCAATAAAATTCTATGATTTGTCTGATCAGGCATACAAAAACCACACAAAAGAATGCTACACAGCACAAAAAGAGGTGGAGGAGAATCTTGATGGAGACGGGGCTCACCTAAAAAAAGCCCCCAACACTATACACAGAGCCAGTAAAACCTATCCCCCCTCTATGTTAATAACAAGTAGTTATATTTATACTGTAACTGACCAAGAAAACACCTGGATGGGGCAGTCCATCAATGAAATGAATATTCACAAGATTCACCTGAAATCTGCTCAAGATTCAGAAACATTTCCAATTTTGCATTCAATTTCTTGAATAAGAAACAAAACACATTCAGGAAGTACTGCTCTCACTCTGAATTGGCTTTGTTTGCCCTCAGTGATGTCATCACACAGTCAAATCTGATTGGTTGCATGAAAACTTTGGAGGGTATTTCAGGAAATGAATTGGATTCCTCCCTACCACCTTTTTGTGCCTAAAATGTTCACAGGAAAACATTGGGTGCACCTCTATGTCAGTGGAATATTATGCTAAACATGGAGATTCATGGTCATAGCTTTATCCACAAATTTGTCTAAAACCACCACATGCTATGGTAGGGAATCCCATACGTTTATTCTGCATTGTGTGAAAAAGCATTTCCTTTTGTTGATCCATCCTGACCCTAGAACCAACAATCATTTTCACTTTGCAGACTAATTCTAATATGGTACAAACAGTATTATTTTTTTCACAAATTTTTAGTTTGTGCAAATGGATTGCCAATTAGCTAGCCTTTAGACTTGACAGAGGTACATCCCTCTCTTTTCCCATCTGTTGAATGCTGCTTTTCTTTCTCCTTTTGGAAAATAATTTCTTGAGAGTTGTTATGAATTTAACCGATACCTCAGAACTCCCCTCTATGGTAAAACAAGTAACAAGTATGGGAAGTATTAAAGCTCAGCTAAGTTACCAGACGGCTCATTCTTCAACCTCAATGGCTGAGAACTTTGCTTTTTCAGACGTGTTTGAGCAAACAGGGGGAACAGAGGATATGCAAATAGCTTCTCTGAATGAAACACAAGCCTGAATTGGTGTTGGCAGATCACAGTATCACACCACCCTCAGCAGCCTGTGAACTGAAAGGATTTTTTTAAACATTATTATTATTCAGATAGTTGGCTGAAAAAATCCTGCCAGAATAAAGCTGCTGTCAATGGACAACAAAAAATCCTTTCAAAAGAAAATAAAATTAGGGCTTAAGCATTACACTCAAGTGCAGTGAAGAGGTTATTTTCATTCACTCAATCCGGAGGTTCATAGTTTTAAGTCTGTGTGTGTGTGTGTGTGTGTGTGTGCGCGCGCGTGCGTGAGTGTGTGAGTGAGAGAGAATGTGTGTGTGTTTGTTTCAAGGTTGTAACAAGATCTTCTTTGCCTCTGTTTTGTCAACAAGTATACTAGGAAGGCCAATTATGAAACTAAATGCCTTCACAAATGCAGCAAATAATTTATGTTTCCTACCTAGACATACATTAAAACAAACACCTAGATAACCTGAAATCTGCAAAATAATTTTGGAAAGACAGAGTCTACTAAAAAAATCTGTTTTACTAGTTTACTACTAATCTAGTAAACTAGTTTTGTAAACTGCCCTGAAACCAGATTTGTGTTCAGGGTGCTATCTTCTTCTTCTTCTTTGGTGATAACTTGTAGCTGAGTAAGATTGTCTTCCATAAACATGGTTTTAACAAGTGGCCAATTCTGGACCCACATGTCATTCCACTGTGGGGACATTGGTTCCTGGGCGGGAGTTGATCACAGTGTGGATTTGCCAAGCGTGCCTTCCTCTTAGCACATTTCTCCCTTGCATTCTGAGTTTGAGTGTCTTCAAAGTCCATGACATGGACTTTGATTATCGTCTTCCAAAGCAACTACTCTATTCCAAACTTAAAAATCGAAAGCGTAATGCTGGTGGTCAACAAAAGAGGGGTAAAGTCTGTCTCAAGGCAAATCTAAAAAAATCTATATATTCCATATACCATGGAAAGCTTGGGAGGCCCTGGTCTAGAGCAGTGTTTCCCAACCTTTGGTCTCCAGCTATTTTCGGACTACAATTCCCAGCTTCCCTGACCACTGGTCTTGCTAGCTAGGGATGATGGGAGTTGTAGTCCGAAAACAGCTGGGGACCAAAGGTTGGGCAACACTGGTCTAGAGAATATATAATAAAGATCAGCTCTCAGAAAAGCAAACTGAGTTGGACTGTATTTGCCTGCCTTACTCTGTGTTCTTTGTGAAGGAACATAGTGCATCAAGCAGTGTCAAGCAGAACCTACTGGCCCACACAAGAGAAGAGAAAGGAGGGAGGGAACGAACATGACTTATTGGGTTTCAGCAATGGAAGGAATTACTCAAAAATGTTGCAAATCCATACAGGAGGCTAAACAAGGTCTTTTAAATACTTGGGCCTAAATCCAGTGTGGCAAAAATACTTGATCATCTGAACATGCCTCTTTAGCAAGCATATTTGTTTTCAAGGTGCTTTGTGGCAAGGGTGCATTTTGTGGAAGTTTTGTCTCTTATTACATACGGCTAGACAACCCAGTGGTAGCCTCACACTAAGGAAATATGTTGCCTACTGAGCATAGGAAAAACAATATTACACATTTTCATACTGTCCCCCAAATCATCAAAGTTAGTGTGTACGGTGGTACCGCGGGTTAAGAATTTAATTCGTTCTGGAGGTCTGTTCTTAACCTGAAACTGTTCTTAAACTGAAGCACCACTTTAGCTAATGGGGCCTCCTGCTGCTGCTGCTGCTGCTGCGCCGCCAGGGCACGATTTCTGTTCTCATCCTGAAGCAAAGTTCTTAACCCGAGGTAATATTTCTGGGTTAGCGGAGTCTGTAACCTGAAGCATATGTAACCTAAGGTACCACTGTACAGTCTTGCATGTGTAAAAGACATCTACAATGAGGAAAACCATAGCAGTGTGCCTATCTGGAGGTCAACAGACCAGTGAACTGGAGACCTGTGTAACAAGAAATTTCCACAAAGCCTCCTCTTTTAAATAAGTGGAGGAACAAAACATCCCAAATGCTACGAAGAGAAGTGTGAGCTCCTAACCTCAAGCGACCCTGCCATCCCTTATACTGACAGTAATAGAAGGTGCTTTTTAAGTTTTTCCTGGGTTTTGGCATGATCAGCACAAATTCAGCAGTGCTGTTGAAACAAGAGCAGGTGCAGATTGCAAGCGATGGTTGGCTCTTGTAGCCTCAGTCTCGCAACAGCAACAACTATTATTGTTAGATCTCTCAATGTGCTGGTGGAGATGCCGTCATCAGTGGCGTAGCGTGGGGGTTGCAGGGGGGGGGCTGGCCGCACCGGGCGCAACATCTGGGGGTTAGGGTTAGGGTGCACAAATCCACGGGTTAGGGGGCACAAATTACTTGCCTTGCCCCGGGTGCTGACAACCCACGCTACGCCACTGGCCGTCATCATAGAACCAGACGCCAGCCAGGAACTTAAAAGTAATCAGCTTTATTCTAAACTTCTGCTGTAGAAATAGATTAATGGCTGGCTTACTACTTGCTTTTTTGTGGGTGTATGTGTTTGCATGCAAGATAGAGAATGCTAATATGTACCACCCTACATTTCATCTTAAAAGATGCAAACTTTGTCACTACATAAAACCACTCTCCAACATCATGCTTACGTAACAAGAGCAAGTCAGACTAGCACCTGGGAGACCAGGGTTCAAATCCTCACTTGGCCGTGAAGCTCACTGGGTGACTCCTGGGCCATTCACTGTGTCTCAGCCTAACCTACCTCATTCTGGACTCAACTTAATTTAAACCAACTCAAACAGTAAAAATGTGAATGCATTGAAAGTCAGCAACTTTCACTTCTGTTCTGCATTATATTACTGTTGAAATTCAATTAAATTTAATCAGAAACTTTGCATAGCCACTCAGGAATGTGAATACAAGGGAACTTGCAGCAGCAAATTCCACCTGTTTTGTGGCTGAAGCAATAACACAGTGATATAATGTATGTTGTTCCCATTCCACTGCAACATAGTTGAATTCCTTGCCTTTGGCATGAGTTCAAATCAGTTACTCTTTCCGTGGATATTCAGTTAATTCAGTTTTGCCATCTGTCTCCTAAGCTGGGCCTCTATTTTCATTATTCAAGCCTAGCTTGGGGTGGGGGGGAGGGCGCAGAGAGAGAAGGGCAAGCATGTGGTTTAGAAAATGTATTTCCATGAGTCCCACACACATGAAGCTGTCTATGAAAACCAAGCAGACAGGTGAGTAAATGCCTCTTGCAAGGTTTAAGAAAAGAAAAAAGAGGAAGATACAAAGGATAGGAGAGTAATGATGCAAATTAGCCGGCTTATATCTGTGTTCTAGGAAACCTTGGGGTTTTCTAGAAGCTTTTCAAGGGTTCCCAGTGTTAAAAATCAGTAATGACAAATTAGTTGAAAAGCAGCCTGCCCACCCCACTGCTACTAATCTTCTTCTGCAATGTGCTGCTGCAGTGGAGCAGCGCTGCCCAAAACTTATCTAGGGAACTGCCATAGCTCAGTGATGGAGTATCTGCTTTGTTTGCAGAACGTCCCATGTTCAGTCTCCAGCATCTCCAGGTAGGGCTGGGAAAGACCCATGGAGAAGGGGTCTGAAACCCTGGACAGCTGCTTCCAAGTCAGTGCAGGCAACACTGAACCGGATGAATTAAAGGGAGCTTCCTATGTTCCTGTTGCCCGAGGCAGAGCACCAAATGGTGTTGCCTCCAATCATATCAAGGTATACAGTACCCCTGAACATGCACAGATCTGGTTTTAAAGGAATGTTTTATTTCAGGTGAGGAGGGAAGTGGCCACAATCCAAACTACTAAACCACCTGCCTTCTTTTGCTGTAGAGCCAAAGACACATGCCCCCCAAATCCCACAGAACTGAGGTGGGACTTTACCAACACCTAATTCTGATGACTGCATCACTGAGTACTATACTAAGATACCCTTTATAAGGAATCCCTGGCATTATGAATATAAATTCATGTTAGGGATGGTGTGTGTGTGTGTGTGTGTGTGTGTGTGTGTGTGTGTGTTAAGCAGAAACACACTTTGCATTTGGTCTTCCAAATAACCTTCTTAATAGGGAAATTTTGGTATCTGGAAAAATATGAATTTGGGCTTGTTGCTTGTCTGTTAGCTGGAAACCTTTGGAGATATTTTCTTCACAACTTCAATATTATCTCCTCAGGATGTTAGCACTACTAAGCACCACCACAATGAGAACAAAATCCTATTAAATCCTGCCCTCTATCTACAACTCCCAAACCAGCCATCCCTTGACATCTCATTGTTTCTGGCAGTAACACCACTAATAGAAAATATAATGTGCCATTTTGACACAATCCTCAGGCCTCATGTTGCCAGAACCACTAATTGATGCCTATGTATTTTCAGAGCAGTCATCCACCCACCTCCGCCAGCACTGGCTTAAAATGAATTTTCAATGGGTTCTCGTTCTGATGTTTTCTAGGTGGGTGTGGGTGTGTAGCAGAGGCTAACAATGTTTTGCTCCCTTTGCACAACCATCATAATTTTTTTTCTGTTGTGCTTTCAAAAACTGAATCTGCTAACACTTCTTTTTCCACTCCTCTACTGTTGATTTTTTTTTACTTTGCATTTATCATTTTTATTTCTTTTATTATATATTTTAATGGTAGTAGTTTTATATCATATATGCTGCTTGAGAAATGTATTTTGAAAGATGGTATAAAAACTATTAAATAAATAAAATCCACAACAGTACCAGGTGTGGAGGCTCCAGTAACATCCTGTCATTGTAGACCATGTAGTAAACCATTAACAGTGCTGTCTTATACATCCTTCAGAAGAAGTAAGTCCCACAGAGTTCACTGAGACTTACTCTCAAGTAAGAAGTAGTAACAAGCTTATTGTTTAGCTGTAAGCCATAACAAAAACAAAAGGAGCATTCAGACTTGAAGTAACAAATCGGGCTCTTAATTTCCTGGCCAGCACAAAAGGAAACACACAAAGTAACATAGTTTTCATTCTCAACATCAAAAACCATATAAATGCTTTAAGAAAGAATGTTGTAGGACTAAACTCAAACAAATACTTTTCACAAAGATCCCTGGAGTTCCCCTGGAGTTTTGACTATGGCAGACCAACACGGCTACCTACCTTATAAAGAGGACACTGAGTCATGTAAGGAACAATATTTTCTGTAAACCTTTTACCAAAACACACAAAAACACTGTTCCAATGGTGATTTCTTATAAAGGGCATTTAAAAACATGAATGTTTACTAATTCAACAAAAACAGTTTAGGCTTTAGCAGCTCAACTTATGCAAATAATTTTTGTGTGTGTCCTTGTTCATATGTGTTTGGTGAGAGGAGAGAGACAAGAATAAAAGTTCTCCTGCCCATAACAAGGATTTGGAAGCGTTACTATGATTCTTACTAATACTGTTATTATTATACTTTAATCCCAATCTTCCTTGAGAATCTCAATGTACATCACAAGTTAATAATGAGAACAATAAGAAACAGGGGGCAAATAATAATTATGGCAATAGCTTAAGACTCCAGCTAAGGGACTGTGGTGCTACGAAAACCTTTTTGGCGATTAATCCCTGTAGCTGCTTTTTAATTAAAACTCAGTATTAGGAACCTGCTCAGCTGGGCCAGGTCCATAAACCAGTGTCTAGGGAAACTGATGGGACAGTTGGGTAAAGTCTGCAAAAGATTACTGTGGAAAACTCAAGAGAGCTTGCACCAATCCAAGTTGCAGAACGCACTTCCCCCTAGTGGAAAGAAAGCATAATCAAAGTCCAACTTTAAGCTATTATCAGAAATACAGAAGATTCCTGTTATTCATACGTGAATGAGAAACTATTGGGATCATCAATGATTACCACACAGTGGACATTATTACTTTTTATTCTATCCATATATTAGCATATAAATTTTTCTTTGAATAAAGAGACAGAAAGGCTGATTTCAAATTTAGAAATGGTTGTAGCTTTTAGAATTGCAGTGAGAAAGTTCCCCTGGAGTTTCTTATTTATTTAAGAAATTTCTGAGCCACCTTTCAAAATGCTATATTTTCCCCAAGGCAGCTTACCATTTCTGATGTAATCAGTTAAAACATATACAGCATTAAACTAATAAGCGACCCAATTAGAAGTGGCTTGCCGGGTGGGGTGGAGCAGCTA
This sequence comes from Podarcis erhardii, assembly GCF_964252035.2. Taxonomy (NCBI): domain Eukaryota; kingdom Metazoa; phylum Chordata; class Lepidosauria; order Squamata; family Lacertidae; genus Podarcis; species Podarcis erhardii. The sequence continues at coordinate 57,479,889 of NC_138498.1, read as the reverse complement.
CACTAGCTTCCCAGCAAATGGGTCACAGTTGCTTAATTGGAGGGAGTAGAGGAGGCAGCAGGGAGGTTGGTGCAGTGCAAAGGCATCAGCAGAGCTCCTTCTGGTGTGTTTGCACCACCACCTTGTTCCTCTCCCTTCTGGCAAGTAATAGTAATAATAATAATAATAATAATAATAATAATAATAATAATAATAATAATATATTATTTATACCCCGCCCATCTGGCTGGATTTCCCCAGCAACTCTGGGCGGCTCCCAACAGAATATTAAAAGCACAATAAAACATCAAACATTTAAAACTTCCCTAAACAGGGTTGCCTTCAGAAGCATTCATTTTCATTTGTTTGCAGAGGGTTAAATGATGTTGCATCAAGTCAATTGTTATCCCACACTTACCAGTGCATTTCCCCCTCACTTTCCTTACTGCAAACATTCAAATATCTCCTTTTTGCTTCCGAAGTGGGTTTGTGGCAAAAGAGGAAAACGGCCTCAAATCCACTTTCGTGGGTGGCTGTCAATCACATGTCATAAGGATATCACATCACTGATAGGTACACAGACCTGGCCACCTGTCAGAGTTCAAAAGGGTCTTACTATAATTGTGGTCACAGTGAGGACATTTGAAGTCCATTTGCACCCATGGTTTGCATCCAAACCATACCTGCTGCAAGCAGAGAGAGCATGGCTATATGAAGGCAGATTGCCAATGAAAGCTCATCTTCAAAGGGGCTTGTGGACAATGAGCCCCCTCAACTCTACTAGGGAGTTACCAGTGGGGAACCTCTTAGTGTCGCCAATCCCTGTGGGGATCACTGTCTAATCAGAAGCTCCCAATTGTCCTTACCTCACATGTCCTTACCTGCCCCACACCTTTATCTCACCCTTCTAGCAACTCCCACAAAGACCGTGGTGCCCTGAATTAGCATCTAGGATCAGTGATGGACTGGATGAAAGTGAACACAGTCAATCCAGATTAGACAGAGTTGGTAACATTTGGGGAGTGAGACACCTGTGGGCAGGTTAAATTGCTTTGGTTAGAATCGTACTGTTCCTAAAGATTCACTTTGAAGCTTAGGCAAACTTCTGTACTTGACATTACACCCAGAATCCCTGTGACCTATAATGCCTTTGATCAGTTTTGGTTGAGACACCCACTGCGGACACTGCTGGAAGACAGAGACTGGCTTCTGTCATTCATGCTTCAGTTACTTCTAGATCAGATTACTGTGATGTGTTTTATGCAGAGATGTCCACGTAGAAACGTCAGCTAGTGCAGACGGCTGCTGCCCAACTGTTAACAGAGATGGGTTAGCATGGTCATATTACACCAGCTGAAACATCTGAACTGCTTCACATCTCTTTCACAGCTAATTCAAGAATTGAGCTATAAAGCTCTATATCGCCTGTATCTTGATTATTCAGGGAACAAAAATTTATTAAATAACAAAAAAACAGCAGGAGTGCCATGGGTGAAGGCAGTGTTCTCTGGTAAGCTATAGGACTGCAGTATAAGCATGGATCAGTGATTAACCTTTGCCAATGTTTTTAATTAGTTCACCCATGTTAACAAATATGTGTGACATGAATACTACAAATCTCCAGTTTAAGCTTCCCTTTCATTATAGCAGCTGTAGAGGAACACTGAAACTGTATCATCCTTTTCAAGGGCATTTAGTTCTTCAACCTTGGAGCATTTAACAGAACTAAAGCTATATGATAAAAGGAGAAGGGAGGGAGAAAAAACCAATAAAACTTAGGCTGTGTTCACATTCCCATTTACTATGCACTGGCTTTGCTTCCAGTGCTGGATTTACATGACCTTGTCCAAAATGCTTAAGTATCCTGTACTTTCTTGTGAGCTACTACTGTTCTGTGTCAAACAAGCATCATACTGCCTGGAGTCCTTAGACTCCAGCCAAGGTGTGAACACCTCTGCTTAGGGTAACCACATCTGTGTCCTCAGCACTCCCTGGTGCATACACAAACAACTGAATGGAAACCATGCTTATGTGAACAGATGGGGGGAGGTGTGAAATGCATAGAAAACAGCTTCACTGTGCTATAAGGTGGGAATGTGAACATGCTCCAAGTCTTAGAGCAGGGTTGGGGAATTTGTGTCCCATCAGATGTTGTTGGACTACCGTTCTCATCACCCCTGAGCACTGTCTGTGCTGGTCTGGGCTGATGGCAACTGTAGTCTAATAACATCTGTCAGTCCAAAGGTTCCCTGCCCCTGTGATAAAGGATTGTATCAATTAATCCTGCAGCATCTCCACCCCCGGTTTCACATACCATAAAAGTCCAACCAAGTTAGTAGTACTGGCTAAACTCTTGGGCTTCATTTAAACCAGGTTCTTTCAAACAATGTTTTCTGGGGCTGGAATTTATAAAATAATAGGAAAGATGAGAGAAACGCTCATCATCTGCAGTGCTTTCCCTTCACTACTGAGGAATTATAAGCAGCTTTGCCATATTTGTGAGCAGAATGATGGTTTACAATAAACAACGAGCTGCTCATTCAAAACATCTAGTACAGTTTCCTAACCTTTGGACTCAGAAACAGCCAGCATGAGGATGCAGATGGGGCTGTACTGCTGGCCTGGCTTCCCAACACTGCGTAAGACTGCCGGTTGTCAAGAGGGCGGACAGTGAGGAGTGCAGTACAGTGTTGGTGCAGCACCGGAGCCAATCCAATGCTCCCAACACAGAACCTGAACTCCCTGCTCACTTGCCTCTTCCCCCTCTTGGTAACCAACAGCAGCAATGCAGCCCCACCTACTGCTACTGGTTGGACTTCATCTCCCATCAGCCCCAGGCAGCATGGCTAATGGTTAGGGTTGGTGGGAGCTGTAGTCCAACAACATATAGAGGACACTACACTGGGTATTTTGGTACATTGGTATTAGCTGTTTTCCAAAACTTGGGCTGTTCCTGGGGTGGGTGTTGAAATCATGGTTATGACATGGTTTATACAACCTCAAACCTTGGCTTACCAGCACCATTTGTGGGCTTCTGGAGAGAGGCTCACAGCTGCTTTGCTCTTCCCCACACTTTTTACTCCTGTGCTACCCTGAGCTAAAGCAAGGCTTGGCTTAGTGCATCATCTATGGCTCATTGTTACACTCTCTCTCCTTGGCTACAGCTCTTTGTGACTGAGGATGTCACCACTTGCAATTCCCAGCAATGTAGAGGCAGATCATAGCCATCACAGCTAGTAGCTTTTACATTAATTTGTCTAATCTTCTTTTAAAGCCATCCAAACCAGTGGCCAGAAAATTTCACAGTTTAACTAAGCCTTTCAACATTCCTTTTGAATGTTTCAACATGCAGCCTTGTTGGACGTACCTGAGCTGTGTAACTTTTCATCAGAGTTGCTCCAATAAAAAGCAATTTTGCCCTGCCTTTCCATTTTAAAACAAACAGCACAGCTATGGGAGTAATATATCTGATGCTGTATGTCATTTTAAGTTGGTGGGTTTGATAATATCATCAATTGTGTGTTGGGGTGTCTGTAAACCTCCCTAGATCTTCAGGACAGAGGGCAGTATAGAACTTTAATAAATACAGAAATTATTAAAACACTTAGGCTTGTATTCAAAGCAGAGTTCTGTTGGCACAGTTGCACTTCTGTTTCCTCTTCTGCCCCCATGAGCTCTCCCCCCCAAAAAAAAATTATTCAGGGGGGTCCCCAAACCCATCCCCTCAAAACAAGACACAATAAAATCTAACCACCTAGGACTAAGCACCTAAAACTTGAAGAGATAATGTTAAAGGATAGGTCATTGGCAGATGCAGCACACATTTTTAAAAACAACAATTCCATTACATTTCAGGGCCTCAGCATGTACACTAAAAGAAAAAGTTTATGTAAAAGGGGTGGGGCCCTAAGGGCAGCTCTATACTTAACTACAAATGATCAATTATTGATTCCATGCCTGCATGACTCAGAGGCCTGGCTAGGCTTTCCCGAAAGAGAATATGGCATAGTATGACTGGGCAAACATTTAGCTTCCAAGTACCAGTTTTAGATCTTTGAGTGTTTGCTTGCAATGAATAGAAGCAGAATTCTTTGGGGTACCAGCATTAACTTATCACAGAAACAGCCCCCAGGCCTTGCAATAATTAGTTGACCTGGAGGTTGTAATTTATCTCCTTGCTGTGCTGTCGCCTCATCACATGGGCACGAAGCAGAGATCACATTCCCAGCCATATATCTCAAGTGTCACCCATTGTGCGGGATCAGATGTAATGTAAGCAGTAAAGCAACAGCAAGGAAATATGCCCCTGAGCACATGCAAAGTGCTTCAACCGCTAAGGGTATCACTGTTAACCCCACCCATGTAAGATTACAGAATAAGACTTCCCGGAGCATTATGAGATGTTATGAGAGTTAAAGAGGGAACAAATGCTTTATTTCCTGAGAAATGCTACATAAAACAGCAACAACATTCATTTGAAATACTCTTCTCCTCCTTAAAGCTATCCTGCCTTACCCCATTGGCGTGAGGCCCCACGCTCAAGCCTTTGCTTCTGCAGCCAGCTGACATGACCAATACAAGCAGACAAAGTGAAAGAGCTCTGGTCCAGGTGGTGCATAGGCTGGGGCAGGCTCTCTCTTGGCTGGAGCTGCTAAATGAGCTAATTTTGCTTTCTGTTGCCTCAACCTCAACAGTTCATACATATTGGTCCTTTCCCCCCGCCTCTGCAAGAGGACTCTGTTGTCATGGCTTCAAGCCATAGATTTCACCAGCAAGGCTGGGGGGACATGGCAATGTGCAGAGTAACAGCAAAGAAATAAGCCTCTGAGCACATGCAAAGTGTTTCATACATATTGAGAATAAAAAAGCAAGTCTTCAAACAATTGCTGGCATGAGTTCCTAAATTTATATTTTTTAAGACATGAGACGTGGCAACAAAATCTTTTTTTCCTCCTTCCCCCATCCCACAATATTATTATAGCGCCACTAGATTTCCACCATGCTGAAAAGAATTTGCTAGCCATTTGGATGATGCCTCCCACACCCCAACTTAGGCCAACAAGAGGAAATATTGGCACATCTAAGTGCCTTTCTGTGGCTTTGCATGCCCTGGAGAGAAACAGAGTGTCCTCAGTGCTGTAAAGGGGAGTTGCTTCCTACACGGATGGAGGGGAGGCAGGAGCCTAGCATTAATTCCCATGCATTTATTTTAGCACCAGAAAATTCAGCCCATGTGAACTACGGTTCTCCCTTCACAGCAGCAACACCCGCTCAACACAGCAAAGATCTCTGCACCAAAAAGAAGTTGATCTCAACCCATCACCTACAAATGACAAGGAGTTACAGATTCCTAAAGGCTGCCCTTCTCCCTCACCTCCAGAGTGTTCTATTTCAAATCATTGCAGCAGATTACACCATTTAAAACTGAATCTGTCAGGCGCTGAAGAGGATCGCAGCTATTCCGGGGTCCCGCTAATCCTCTTTGTCTGATCCCATCATCTTTGAAACATTGACCCATCATTAATACTGCATGCAGCAGCCACACACAAGGGCAGATTCCTTTTTGCACCCATACACACACCCATATGCATCATCCTATACACTCAAAAGAGTGCATCTTGACCCCGGTGCAGGCAGCGAAATCACAGCAGATAACTTATGTAATCTTTTCCCTTTTTTTCAGGCTGGCCCAGCATTGCTGAGCTTTCCAAATTCCTCCACACAATAGGGCCCAATACCGCAGAAGGATGACATCAAAGGCAGCAGCAGCAGCATCCCTCGCAGCCTTCCTCTTCTCCTGCCCTGGTCCTTCCGGAGGGTCTGGGGGGAAACACATCCCAACGACGGCGCTCATGTCCAGGAGATCCGAGAGCAGCAGCTCAAAGCCGCAGCGGGACGCGCCGACGAGCGGCTTCCATGGAGGCCGGGAGAGGTGCGCAGGGTTGGACTGAGGTCATTTCCAAAAAGGAGCCTCCCCGCGCGCACACACCCTCCGTCTCTTCCCGCTTTTGTTCCGTTTCCCCTCGCGGCGAGGGGCATGGGAAGCGGCGCCCGTGAGAGGGAGAAAGGGGGGGGGGGGGAGAGAGAGAGAAACCGTAGGAAAGCGAAGGAGCGGGATGGCGGGGAAGGGAGCGAGGGAGCGAGCGAGCGCCGAGGCTGACTTACCCACGAAGAGCCAGATGGAGCCACCAGACACTAGGAAGAAGGTGAGCATGCCTGCTGGAGCCGGCTGCAGCATGGGCGGCCTGAAGCGAGAGCGCAGCTTGAGGGGGGGACTGCAGCAAACTCACTGCAGTGACTGAGGGAGCAGCAGCAGCAGTAGAGGCAGCGACGGCGACGGGGACTGGCTGGCTCTCGCTGCTCCCAGGCGCAAGCCCGCCCGCCCGCCGTAGCAGCAGAGGAGGTTATTTTTAGCCGCGCGCCCGCCGCCCTTCTTTGCACCGGCTCCTCTTGGAGAAGGCGAGGCTGCGTCCCGGCTTGGCGGCGCTAAGAGGATGGCAGGCTCGCGCGTGCTGCCGCCGCGGTGCATGCGTACAAGGCGGCAGACATCGACGCTCAGCCCTCGGCCCTCCTTTCTCTCCCCGGTCCTCGCCTTTGCCCGCCGCCCCCTGTGGGGAGTCCGGCTGAGGCGCAGGAGGCAGGCAGCGGGAGGCCCAAGAAGGCGCCGGTAGTCCGCCTTGCAGGAGGGCAAAGGTCAAAAGAAGCCGGGCGCTTTACAGACAAAGCGGCTGGGAGTCGCCTCAGAGCAGGCCCCAGGCATGAGGCGAAGCAGCAAATGCTCTCGCCTCCCCTTCAAGTTAAGTTACCAAATAGCTGCTCTCCTGGCACCTCAGACATTAAAAAAATAAAAGACCCCACAAAGCATTTCTCCCTGAGAATAAAAATACTGTAATGATGCATTAGGGAGCCAGTTTGTTGCACTTTCCTGACGCCCACAATTAGCTGCCAGAGGCTACTGCCTCCCAATGCCTAAGGGTTGGGCCAGCAGGCGGCAAATGCCCAAGACTGCAGTGGTCAAATATATGCTTTGGGGTCTCTACAACTGGTTTTGGACATTACAAAGCCAGGCCAGCTGCTGCGGAGTGAACCAATACAGTGGTACCTCAGGTTAAGTACTTAATTCATTCCGGAGGTCCGTTCTTAACCTGAAACTGTTCTTAACCTGAAGCACCACTTTAGCTAATGGGGCCTCCTGCTGCTGCTGCGCCACCGGAGCACGATTTCTGTTCTCATCCTGAAGCAAAGTTCTTAACCCAAGGTACTATTTCTGGGTTAGCGGAGTCTGTAACATGAAGCGTATGTAAGCTGAAGCATATGTAACCCAAGGTACCACTGTACTGTATTGGCAAATGCACCCAAATGATACTTGGATTTTTTTATTATTATGTGCAACATTTTGTTACATTTTTTGTTGCATATTTTTCATATTTATATGTACTGTGTTGCTGTTGTTTTAAACTAAGCAATAAACCAGCAAACAATAAAAATGCAATACATAAAGCAAGTTGGACTTCACTTCAAATGGTTCAGTAGAAAGCACCTAAGGTGAGTCATGGTAACAGCACTTTCATCATACAAATATATGGTAAAAATAAATAAAAATCAAGAAACGGATCCCTAAATGCATATTTGGGCAAAGGTGGGTTCTGAGTCAGGAAAGGTTGAAGATAAAGAGCTCAAGGAGGCTGTCACATGGGAGCTGAATTCCTGTCATCAGCCCTGAACCTGTAAGTATGTCTGATCACTGAGAATTTGATAAGAATCCTGCATATTGTTCATGGTCTTCTTTGGGCAGCATCTGGAGAAAACAGATTTGAGTTATTCATTATTAAATTTCAGCAACCCCAATAGTCTCTCTGGAGAGTAATCTCTCAGGGTTTGATTGCATTCAGCAAAAGCTACCCAGAAAGGGGACAATGAAACATACTAGGAATAGCTATTCAGTGTAACATGAAAAACCTTTGTGTGCCATTAAAAGATTGCAATAGCAACCAAAGGCCAGTGAACCAGGGTGGTGTAGTGGTTAGAGTTCTGGACGAGGACTTGGGAGACCAGGGTTCAAATTTCTACTCAGCCATGAAGCTCACTGGGTGACTTTGGACCAGTCTGTTTCTCAGCCTAACCTACCTCACAGGGTTGTTGTGAGAATAAAATAAGAAGGAAGAAAACCAAATACTCCACCTTGAGCTCATTGCAGCAAGGTAGGATATAAGTTCAATCAAACAAAATGCAGTGTAGAAGTTCCTCAGTCTCTTTATCTCTCAAAGCAGGGTCAGAGCACTGGTTTCTCTGCAATCCACAGTGGCAAAATCCTTATTGTATCATGTTCCAAGACAAAGGCAATGATCAAGAATGCGCCCCCCACATATCTTTTATGTGAATGTAAAATCTATACTGTACATATATTTTTTTCTTTTCTGTTTTCTAATGCCGCTTTTCAAAAAACATTCTCGCGTGTCCACAAATAGCAAACCAGAGGCTCAAAGGTGTTGTTAGTGTTAGTGAATGGAAAAATGCTTTTAGTCTCTAGAGATGGAGAGCAACATTATTATTTAAACCAGAGTACCACAGATGTCTGTGCAGTATGAAGGTCAAACAGATGGTAGACACTTGTGGAGTTAGAGCCGCACTCTACCTTCAAAGATGTTTTAGCGGCATAGCCTTTAAAGTCAGTAGTACTTCAAAACGCAGGTGAGAGGCTGCATATTTTAAATGCTTCTGCCCCAATTAAAAGGACATCAACAAGCTCTGAATTTAGAAAACTTGAATGGCATGTTTTCTCTTGTTAGGGACAGGAATTAGATACAGTTGTACTATGGAAGTCAAACGGAATCCATTCCAGAAGTCTGTTTGACTTCCAAAATGTTCAGAAAAGTGCGGCTTCTGATGGGCTGCAGGAAGCTCCTGCAGCCCATAGGATGCCGCAGAAGCCCAGTCGGACATCCGGGTTCCAAAGAACGTTCTCAAACACTCACTTCTGGGTTTGCGGCGTTTGGGAACCTAAACGTCCAAGTACCAAGGCGTTTGGGATCCAAGATACAACTGTACTAAACTTCTGAAAACAGAAGGGATGGATATTACCTGCTCTTGTCTCTGTCTGAGACAGGACTACATATATTCCTTCATGGAGCAAAATGCCTGCACCCACTCCCATAGGTACCTTTTTACACAACACGAATCAACCCAGGATTCTCATTTGTGTGTTCATTGAGTATCTTTATTTTCATGTGTTTCCACTCTGGCATTTGTTTCCTTGGGTATCGGGGTGGGGGTGGGGGAACCAATATTGAACAATGTGCTTTGAGTCAAATGATAACAGAACTAATAAAAATGCAGTACTCGGAGAGGAATGTGCTGAATAAAATCTTTGCCATCAGCTGTGTCATGGAAAACTAGACTCAGATTGCCCTTGCACCTTCTTAGAAGGAACTGAAGAAGTGTGAGTAGTGCTTCACCTGCAACACAATCATTATTGAGCTTTTCCTATACTTTTTGTAGATATGACCTACCTGATAGAGATGGGGCAGATAGACTTCAGGACTGCAGTATCTGTTTGTTTGTTAGTTTGTTTGATTGTTTGTTTGATTGTTTGATTAGTTTGATGGACCCTGAGATCCATCAAGCAGAGCCAGATGCAAAATCATGGTTTGGTGAGGGAAGCAACACACTTTTAGAAACAGGGTGCTTACAAACACACACTCTCAACCCTCAGTTTCCCCCCAGTAACAGAACTGAGCTCACAGCCCATTCAGGTTCCCATCCCCATACCAAGCTTTCTTCATCTCAGCTGCCTAATTTGGGGAAAAGTTTTCTTGTTGTTATTGTTTAACAGGAATTATTACTCCAAATTTCCTCTCTATTGCAAATCACTCAGTGAACTCCCAGTATACCATACATCTACATGGTAAAAATAAATAAAGAAGTGGATCCCCAAACACATATTTGAGCTAAAGGTGGAGCATGGGTTGAAAAACATTTGGGGCTGCCACTACAGAGGGATGACTAAGGTTACAGATACAAAGGTCAGTGAAGAAACCTGCAGAACTTAGAGCAGCTCCATAGCTAACATAGATATTTCTTCAACAAAGACTTGTTTGCTTTGCTTTGCTTTATCATCTCCCAAATTTCATTCCTCAGATGAATCCAGCCAAGAGATTTAAATATGTAACACTCTGGCTTAGGAAATTTTACTGTGTCACTGTTGATGTTATACCCTCTGCTACCAGGAAGCAGAGCCATTTCAAGAGGTGTGTCATCTTCAGTGCTTGGTATACAACTGCAGAAAGATCTCAATGTCTGTTCTTGGGGATGATAGCCTACCAACAGAATCAACTTGTCAGCCACCTTTGGAATATTGTTACATGCCACCCTCAATGGAACATAGCAGACATGTAAAGAATCACACAATAAAATGCATTACCTTTGGTTCAAGAAGTATTGTATGACACCTATCTGAAACATATTATGGAAAGCAGTGTATCCTTCCCATAAGTTATTGCTTAAAAGCAGCCTGAAGCTTGAGAAACTTTTGGCAATTGATTTAAAATTGGGGATAGATTGATATTTCTTCCTATTACTACAGGTGAAAATCCTATAAGTGTTTACTCAGAAGTAAGCCTGACTTTTGCAACAGGGCTTACTACTTAATAAGTTAGGACTGTTGCCTAAATGTCAGTAACCAAATAAATGCAATGAATCATGTGTTATAAATAAAATCACTTAAGTCAAAGAAAACATGAAAGCATCTAAAATGCATTTGCTATAAATCATTTTGGGAAGGCTCATGAATGTTGGCAGAAGTGTAATTTAGTTGCCAATGGGGCACCAATACATTTTGAAATACAGACATTTTGCACATGGTGGGGTCATCCTTTGCCGGGAACATGCAGGCTTCTAAAAGGTTCTCCCCATTGCTCTTTTATTTCAAGAACCACACAACAAAAAATAAGTGACTGCACAGCTGGATACAATTATTGTTTTCTACCTACTAAGCCTGTATTCTGAGACACATGCTGAAAGACTCCCTAAGAAAAGTTATTAGTTGAACAAGTCACTTTGGGAGAGTTATTAATGTGAGATTTGCAGAACTGTGGTTGATGAAAATTAATGGGTTCTCAGTAGGACTCTGAAACAAAAAAGAAATACATTTGGGAAAGCAATTTGTTCCCATTGGGTGGTATCAGCTTGCATATTACCTGATATTCAAAATTCCTACCTTGTCAACAGACTGGATTACTGATGGTGTTTTCTTTGTCTCAAACCTTCCATGCGACAACCTTTTCGCAAAGCAGAGAATAGTGTTGTGCAGGCTTATAGTGGAGCAGGCAGATAGCAGCCCAATTCTACCTACCTACCTGCAGGGTGGGATTATGCCTCCGTGGCAGAGCACAAAGCTCGTATGCTAAAGGTCCCAGGCTGAATCCCCAGTGCTGCCACAATAGAGTGGCGAGGAAGACTTCTGTTTGAGACCCTGGAGAGCACTGCCCAGCAAGGCGAAGGAAGCATAAATAGTTGCTATGCCCCTAAAATGAAAGACTCTTCTCTCTGCAGTGGGTTACACCTGCTTGCCCACTCATGAGTGTCTCTTGTGGCACTGCTGTGTGTCAGTTCTGATGCTGGCTGTTATTTTTATTAAAAACTTAATTTTTATAACAATTTTTTTAAAAAGAAGGATGGTGAAAAATTAAAGAAAAGGGAAACCCCTCCCCCAGCTGACATTGATAATACAATAAGCTCACAACTTACACAGGGGGTTCCTTCCGGGGATGGCACCTAAAGCCAAAATCCTGAATCGTCAAAACACGTTGGGTGCAATGGTAGGTGGGATTGCCAAAGTCTCCCCCCCCAAATGTCCACCCTCTTTCTGCCCCCTTTTAATTTATTAAACATTAATTTGCCAAGTGCATAAAGCTGAAGTGCACAAGTTTTTTTAAAATATTTTTTATTAGTTTTCCACACAAATATACAATTTTATCCAAATTTTAACAAATTACCTCTTTTTGGACTTCCTTCAGCTTCTCTGACAATCATCCATATCAATCTCTCAATTACACATTCCCCATATTTTGTATTGCCATTGGACTTCCCTCCCACTTCTATTTCTTTTTAACAATACATCTTAAAATTCACAGTGCTTCTTGAAACCCCACTAGTGTTGTTTGCACATCACATATACTTTTCAGATAATCTGCAAATTTCTCCCAGTCTTCGATAAACTTTTGGTCTCATAGAATCATAGAATCATATAGTTGGAAGAGACCACAAGGGCCATCGAGTCCAACCCCCTGCCAAGCAGGAAACACCATCAGAGCACTCCTGACATATGGTTGTCAAGCTTCTGCTTAAAGACCTCCAAAGAAGGAGACTCCACCACACTCCTTGGCAGCAAATTCCACTGTCGAACAGCTCTTACTGCCAGGAAGTTCTTCCTGATGTTTAGGTGGAATCTTCTTTCTTGTAGTTTGGAACCATTGCTCCATGTCCGCTTCTCTGGAGCAGCAGAAAACAATCTTTCTCCCTCCTCTATGTGACATCCTTTTATATATTTGAACATGGCTATCATATCACCCCTTAACCTCCTCTTCTCCAGGCTAAACATGCCCAGCTCCCTTAGTCTCAAAGATATCTGATTTTCCCGGTTAATTTGTCCAACTCTGCATAGTCTGTCAATTTCATTCTCCATTCTTCTAACGTCAGTATTTCCTCTTGCTTCCATTTCTGGGCCAATATGCTTCTGTGACTGCATATTGGAAAAGTTTACAGTCCTTTCTTCTTATTTCCTTCCCTAAAAGGAAAGCCTCTGGTTTCTTTACAAATGTGCACAAGTTAAATGGGCATAGTTCACAGGCTTACTGTACAATAACCATCAGTATATAGAACGTATTTTAAAATATCAATTGATACAAGGCATTCAAATGTCCAGATAGGTATCCATATGGAATTGATGTTAATATGTAATGTGCTCAAATGTGGTAAGGGCAGGGAGATCCTCATCATTGTGAAATAGATGGTGGGTACTTATGCTTCCTGGCTTGAAGTACAAGTCATAAAAATTCACAAAATCCCCTCTTGTTGTCCTGCTATTAATCCCCACTAAGATCTGCTACTAACAGCTATGGTAACAGGCCTGGGACTGAGATCACATCTCAGTGCAAGTCTCCCAGCATGGACTATTGCAATTCTAGTGCTTGGTTCAATGCAGCAGAGAGTGGCAGCCGAGTACTCATAGTGCACACTAGCCACAAGAGCCTTGAATGTCACTGATGAAGAAGGTGAAATTTGTGGGGGCTCTTTTGCACAAGGTGCTCTGAATTTATTAAAAACCACAATAATCTCAGATTCATCTCAATATCTCATTTTTAAAAAGAGGTGATTTATAAACTAAAATGGTTTAAATGGTTGACAGGCCTACCTCTTAGAAATGTTCTTATTTATTCACTATTCGAGGGGCTTCTGCCAAGGGCTAGTGGCTGTTGATAACCTGGTGACCACACAGTTTTTCGATAAGCTGTACTGATTTTTTTTGGCAAAGAAACCACAGTCCTGTACTTTCATCTCAACTTCTTCTGTGTGTAGCTGTGGTGGATTACAACAAGGAAATGGGAGTCTCCGAAATAAGGGTCACTTTTGGAGATAAAGTTAGTTTATTCTTCTATCACCACCTGTTTTCGCTCAAAATCCTCTTCCACCCTTCACCTTGGAACTGATCATGAATATGAGAATAAGATGTGTAATTAGTAACTGAGATAAAATATATAAAGCCTTTTGAAACACTCTAAAAGCCAATATAAAAATGTGAAGTGGTGATATCATTTAACATAACTAAACACAGCATCTCTTCCAGCACCTAGGACAGGGATTCAAGAAATGGGAGATCCCAGTTATTCAGCATACATTTGGAGTGTATTTCTTTCTCTGACAGAAAGAAAGGATGTGTCAAACATATATGCATTATGCTCTGTCTATGTGTCTTCCTTCCCATTGTCAGATGCTCAGGACCAAAAAGGATAGAATCACTTATTTGCACTGTAGCATTCAGACCATGCACATGTATCAGATATTCTCATGGAATACTACCTTCCCCATGTGTACCTTCTCCATGTTCCTCCTGCATATGAAGCTCAGAAGGTGGCCATGAGAGAGAGGCAGAGTGTAGAATGCTCTTCCTAGGGGAGCTTGCCTGACGCCCACACAGCTGTCTTTTGGCACCAGGTTAAAGCCTTTTTGTTCTGTCTGTCATCTTAAGATCTGGTTCTAAGTACCTGTGGTACAACTGTATGTAGGGCAAGGCAGGACATTCCATGGGGACTTTTAACTTTCTGATACCACAGAGAGCAAATCAGAATCTCTCCATTCCACTCTCAATTAATTTAAGTGGGGTGTGTGTGTGTAAAGTAAGTAGCCCTCCATATCAAGCCCTAAATAAATTAAGATTGGAGATCAAAGCAGGACATAACAGCTGTCAAAGCCAGTAACATTTCATGCACATTCTAACTCGAGTCATTTAAGGCAAAGGAATAAACGTATAATCTTCCACAGTTTGGAGGACGAACTTAGATTTCTATTCTAAATAAGCTCCCATCCCTGGATAGGATCTTATTTACACCCATGGCAGAAATACAGTTTTAAAAAAAGTATGTGTGCGTGTGAGAAATGATGCTGATTAACATATTTAGGGGCAAATAAAAATTTAAAATAGCCTGCATATTATCTTTTCACATCAAACTTGTTTTTTGGGCACAGCTAAGTGAACTGCTCTCTCTTTCAAAAAGCTGGTAGCTAATCAGATCCAATGAAATATATGATGTTTGAATAGGAACTCTCCAGTGAGATTGCTCACATACTTTCACTAGTATGAGAAAGATTTCTCAATTTTCAGGGCTGATTCAAGGAATTTTAAAGGGAAGTTTTCCTTCTGCACATATGTTTTCCCTCTGCACATAACTGTTGCATTATGGGGAAGCATTGCTTCTTTTCTCTTGCATTCTGGGAACTCTCGCTCATGATCTTTTCTCTGTTTCTGCACACACTGTACGAACCTGTTCCAAACACCAAGATATTCCCTCATCGCTCCGTTCACCTTAGGTTCATGTTGACCTGTTCTCCATGCATAGTCGACCATATCTATAGAACTTGATTATTGTATTCTTTCATGTTATGATCAATCATTAGTAATTGTTTCATGCCATATTAATCTTTAGTTAGGAGGTTTCATGCCTGTCTAGTCCCAACCTCGTTTCCCAGCCTTTAATCTACCGGTGATTAATGTTCACACGTAATTCCCACCCCTCACATGTAATTCCCGCCTTGTATGTATGTTAACCAATAGGCAACGAGTTTCTTTGTGTTTGTATCAACCAATCAGCCACAAGTACACCTGTGGCAATGTTTGTAATATTCAATAAAAGGGAGTTCCCGGGACTTCCCCGGCAGACGCCTCTCGTGACACCCGCTGCTCGTCTCCCGTGATTTTCATTCCTACAGAATTTGCTTCTCCTGAAGCAGATCATTGATCCACCTCATCCAGTACTTTTTACTCTGACTGACAGCAGAACTCCAAATCCTCAGCAGAGGCCTTTGAATCTCGGGTGCCAGAAATTATTTTAACTGGAGACATCAGGCCCTGAACCTTGACCTTATTCATACACAGTGCTAGGACCCATCTCCACTCAACATCTCAGAGGATTTAGCCATCACTCAGTATCACTAAAATGAACTTCCAAGCTTGCAAAGCTTTATACCACAGGCTGCTAAATTTTCAGCCAAATTTCCGTGAGAGCAAATGTTTTTCCATTACCTAGGCCAAGTTCAAGTTGATAAAGTTCATCACTAAGGGAAGCAATGGCAAAGCAACAACAACAACAACATCAAGGAGAATGAGTGCACATTGTAGAATCCAAAACACCATCAGTCACATGCATGTTTTCCATTAAAAGTGATAATCGTAATAAAACACAGCAACAATTGAAAAACACACCATGCAGTCAGCACTTGATTGAGCACCTCAGCTTTCCCATAAGGCAGTAACCAGGTAAAAGGTAGCAATTTACTGAGGTCTAAAAGACACATTATATTTATGGGCCCGACAGTTGGCAGCCTGCCAAGAAACAGCAGCATTTACAGTAGCAACTATTTTTATTTGGAGGTCTACAGGTATGCCCATTTGCTTTAGCACTGGCCAACAGAATCTAAAAGCAGTGCAAAAGTCAGGCAGTAATAGGTCCTTGAGGGAGCATTCTATCTGTGCTTAATTGGCTCATAGGTATAGGCCAATGGAATTGTCAAGTTGCCAGATAGTAAATTGTGATTGGTTTAGAGGGTTTTGGCCAGATGGAATAAAAGGGCACGCATAGCACTGCTGGAGTCAGGAAGGGGGAAACCTGAGGGAGTCCAAGCAGTGCTTAAGACAGAGTGGCAGCAAACCCTGCTGGTCCTTAGAGGGCTTAATGCATTAAACAGACATTAGACTACATTGTGTATGCATGGACCTTAATTCTTGGCTGTAGTTTTATAGTGCATTGTTTTAAGGTTTTGTTTTAGAATAGGTATTTAGAATGTGTTTTTGTGTGTTTAATTTTTAAGTTGTGAGAATTTATCTAGGAAGCTCATTAAATGAACAGCCAACCAGTTCTGCAATAGGATTCACTGCTGATCCACATTATTCTGAAAACCAAAAAGTGAAGTACAAACAGTTGGGTTTTTTTTACCTCCATGAGAAACGTCCCCCCTGTTGTTGAAATTTAAGGTGTTCAGACTGTTTCCCTGTTGAGAAATACTGAAAAGCCGTGGATATAACTTAGTATTAGATCAAACCTATCCATTCTTAAAGAAATCAGCCCTGAGTGCTCACTGGAAGGACAGATTGTGAAGCTGAGGCTCCAATACTTTGGCCACCTCATGAGAAGAGAAGACTCCCTGGAAAAGACCCTGATGTTGGGAAAGATGGAGGGCACAAGGAGAAGGGGACAACAGAGGACGAGATGGTTGGACAGTGTTCTCGAACCTACCAGCATGAGTTTGACCAAACTGTGGGAAGCAGTGGAAGACAGAAGTGCTTGGCGTGCTCTGGTCCATGGGGTCACGAAGAGTCAGACATGACTAAACAACTAAACAATAACAATAACTTAGTATTGGTCCATGATTCTTTATCTCCTCAAGTGGTACGGAAGTTCCAGGGAAAGTGGTTTGTAGCTTTACTGTAGTTCCCTTGTGAGAAGAGCCCAATATTGTTTTTGCATTATCTATCCACAAATATACAAGCTGAATATAATATTATGGACAGGCACCGAGATAGATGGTGCCAGTCTTAAAAGCAACATTATTTTGCCCCAAAGCAAATGACATACTCTTCCCCCACCTAGGGTTCCTTCTTACCATGCAGCTGAGAAACAAAGGACTTCTGTTGCCTTAGTTGGTTGCACTGGTGACTAAATAGCTACCAGACCATCTTCAACAATTAGTATATAAAGCCCTAAACAACTTGGGGACAGGTTACATGAAGGACCCTCTATCTCTCTATTGACCTGCAAGAACACTTAGATCATTGGGGAAATATTTACTCATGCACAACATCCTACATAATTTCATATGGTGCTGATCCAAAAAGAGGCATTTCCTGCTATTACCTCTACACTTTGGGATGCCCTTTGTTTGGTCAAACATCATCATTTGCTTCAGATGTTTTGAAAACACACACACACACACACACACACACACACACACACACACTTTCCTTGATTCCTGTGCTACTGAATTTTGGTATTGCTCACACGATATTGCTTTGGCGTTTTGATGTTGATTTGTACAGTTGGAACTCCACTTAGAATTTTGCTTATATCTGTTTAATATACACTGCTGTTGTTCAGTAAATGAAGATGATGCCCTTAGTAGAATGGCAGGTATTTGCTTTGGGAACATGATATCTATGTTACAGCATTAGAACTCTGGGCAACAGTGAACTATCAGCACTATAGCAAATTTAAGTGCTGCAGGCTAGATTCAGATAAACCTCTTCCTTTTATGAATGCCAATAAGAAAATGGATGACTTGGGAATGTTCTCTTTTCAGGGATATTTATAGCAATGTTATGACAAGATGGATTCTGAACTCTTTCTGCTGAAGCAATACAGATTCAGGAAGAAATGCAGTCTATGAGGATTTGGAACCAGGGAGCACTTAATGATAAACTGGAGGTTCGCCATTGAGGTTTTAGAAAAACCAAGACCATGGATAGTGATGTTTCCTTCAAATGTAATTCTGTTTAGCTCAGGACCCACCAGAGCACAGCTGCCTACAGTGGGAGCAGAGGGGAAAGTCCATGTTGAAGGTGGTGGAGAGGACTTGCCTACCAAGCTGCAAACCTCATTAAACTCAATGGAGCTTATTTCTAAGTAAACATGCACAGGGTTGCACATACCGTTTCCTTATTCGAAACCTGCCAACTCCCCCCCCCCCCCCGGTGAGGCCTGGGTATGGAAAGCAATAATTCCCTGCAGATATAGCTGGTCACAATTTCAAGCTCCACAGGGCAAAACGTCAAAGGGTCAAATTGGAAATTGACCAAAGAATTACATTTTGCTTGATTTGCAGGAAGTTGATTTTCCTTGTTCCACGCATTTGAAGAAAGTGACACCTTCTGTTTGAAACCAGTAATGCAATTTCATCTGAAGTCTATAGGAGTCTTTGCTATTTGGACTGAGAGCTAAAATATGAATACAGTGGTACCTCAGGTTACATACGCTTCAGGTTACATACGCTTCAGGTTACAGACTCTGCTAACCCAGAAATAGTACCTCGGGTTAAGAACTTTGCTTCAGGATGAGAACAGAAAGCATGCTCTGGCAGCGCGGCGGCAGCGGGAGGCCCTGTTAGCTAAAGTGGTGCTTCAGGTTAAGAACAGTTTCAGGTTAAGAACGGACCTCCGAAACGAATTAAGTACTTAACCCAAGGTACCAGTGTATCAGGCATAGGAAAACTCGGCCCTACAGATGTTTTAGGACTACAGTTCCCACCATCCCTGACCGCTGGTCCTGTTAGCTAGGGATCATGGGAGTTGTAGTCCCAAAACATCTGGAGGGCCGAATTTGCCTATGCCTGCCATATATTGATGGTTCTGTTGAATCTAAGCCTGGAAGTGTCCAAATAATTTATAACAAGTAGGATGGGATTTTTCCCCGATGAGAACAGCTGAATAAGCCAACCTGATTATTTCATTGACAACCAGGATAAACATCTTAGTGATAAAGATATATAATTTCTTTACTTTCAGTCGTTTTTAAAGCTGCTTAATCATTTTAACCATAGGTTACACACACGTATGCAAAAGACAAGTGTTAAAACATTACTGGCAGAGCAATCCTATACACATCTATTCAAGAGGTAATCCTTAAAGAGTTAAATGAGGCTTATTCCCAGGTAAGTGTGCTGCAGGATTGCAGTCTGAAGCAGCTTTTCAAAGGCTAATAATTATTCACTAACCCATTTATTTATTCCTAGAATTTATATCATGTTTCTCATCATACATGATCTCATCAGGTCACAACAATGTAATAAAGAAATAATTAAACAACAACAATATATACTATAAAAATGCAATCATCTCCCCAAACAGTATGATGCACACCTTTGAGTGAGGCCAGGTAGTTGGACAGCCACTGAGCCACCCAGAAAAGAATTATGAAATGTTTTTAATAGACCAACACACATTCTTTTGCTTTTTGAGAAAATAATGTCTCCTCGTCTGTCTCAGATTCCTTTTCCTGGTAGACACATCGCCTCTAGAGGTCACCCTTTGGCTGCATGAGTGTGTTCAAAGATGATTTTTCAGGGATCTGAAGGTGACATAATAAAACTATGATTGCTTTTGGGTACATGCTATTTTATTTATTTCTCCTACTGTGGCTTGTGGTGGGACACAGTTTGCAGGGTTTTTGTAGTATTTCAAAAAGCTGCAACCCCTTTAAAAAAAGTTATATTTTGTTTTATTATCTTCATAGATAAAAGAAGTAATAATAATAATAATAATAATATTTATTTATTTATACCCCGCCCTCCCCAGCCAAGACTGGGCTCAGGGCGGCTGAGTAACCAATGCCTAATACATGACTAAGTATTAAGAACATGTTGATACATATAAGCCATATCTATAGTTTCAGTACATTACTGTGTAATCAATAAGAAATCCAGCTTAATCATCACCCACCCTAATATCTGACTTATATGACTATTTTTTCCATTATCTTGGCTTGCCCCAGCTTCCCTGACTTTCATCAAATACTTCATTCTGGGTACCAAACTTTACTTCCATGTGAAGATACCATCATTCCAATTTGGCACAATGGTTTCCAAGACCAAGGAACATGTTTTGGTCTACATTTGGAAACAGCGGGAAACCATTTTTAATAAAGATGGCAGGCTGAACCATTCCAAACTGCGCAAATTTGGATGCCTCTGAAGATGTCGTCACCCAATTTGGGGTGATGTTGACCGTTTTGACATGATGATTCCATGCTGCACCAATATGGATTCCTCTGAAAATATAAGGTTGCCCAATTTGGCATGAGGGTTATTGAGATAGAGAAGCAGGTTTTGGTCCCTGTTCAGAAATGTTTGGTGGTGGTGGAAAAGACAGCAGGGCCCCAAACCACACCAAGCTGGGACACACACTGGGTATAAAGAAATGAGAGGGAGGCCCAGCAGGCCTGACACAGCAGCTGAGAATTGCACACCAAGAGTGCAGTCCTGCTGGCTACAGGGATCTATTTTGCCAACATGTTTCCCGCAGGGACTGAATCCTGTTGATCTCTGCAGTATGGATGGGAGGAGAAGGAAAGGGGCGGCAGTGTCACCTCCCCCCACCCACCTCCGCATCCTAAAGGTTTTTTTAAAAAAAACCTCATTAAATATTAGCCCCACCATTTAATTGATTTGGGGTCTCTAATTCAGCTCAGAGCCCTGGATTGAGGGGGGTGCTGTGCACAGCCATAAAACTAAGAAATATCACTGTGCATTTATAAATCTCTCTTTTTGTTCTTCTTAATACTTTCAGCTCCTTTCCCAAGGGAGGGGGGATGTAAAAATTTAAAATCATAGCCCACCAGCTATTACAAAAGAAGTTTTCTGCTACATCTTGTGGGAGTGAATTCGTTTGCTTAACTATGGGCAGCAGCAGATGACAGGCTGGGGCTTACCTGACCTCCTGGCAGGTGTGTTGCTGCTGCCTACCGGGAGGAATTAATATCTATATGAACTGTTAAGCTAGTTTATTTTTGGCATGTCATTTGACTTTATCTATAGAAGATAATTAAACCAAAGCAAATCAAGTATAGTAACAAGCTTTTGAATTCACTAGAACCCTTCTTTGGGCTAGATTTAGTACAGGTTTCGGATGACCTGCAGAGGAAATGAGTCAGAGTGTTTGCCAAGAAAAGCTGCAAATACACTGTTGAGCCACTGGGCTATATATCTAGTCCACTAATGCTTTCCTCTCAGAATGACCTGCCTATACGTCATATATGACCACTGGGGCTGTCAACCTTCAGCCTGGCTCTGTGTGATTTTCCTATGCCTTTACCTATAGAATAAATCATAGATGAAGAGGATTAGGGTGTGTCTTCCGCTTTGAATAGGATACAGAACTTTTTCATTCCGGGGCTACTGAGTGTGGGTGAAAGTGTGAGATGTTGTTGTTAATTTATTATTTAAATGATGCTTACTCTGTCTTCTCATCACCAAATGAGAAGGTGTTTATTTCTCCCAGACTTTTAGTGGAATTTTTTTCTTCCTGCTATAGTTTTTGTCCTGCCATTTTTATGGCACTGCTTCCTTTTATTCTTACTGTTGCATGTCAGCTGCCCTGGGAATAAATGCTTTATCCTACTTTTCCAATATTTTTGTTTGCTGCAAAGTTGTCAAGCATTTGGGTGGGTTTTTTTTTTTATTGGAGGGGGGCAGCGGCATAGCATTTCACAAATGCACTGACTTGCTTGTGAGTGGCTTCATGACAAGATGAATTTATTTATTTAATTGATATACTGCTTCATACTTTTACAGATCTCAACAAAAATAATTCCATTTAAGAAAACACGTTACAAATTTCACATTCAAAACCAAAAATAATGCTCCTCATATATCCACATTTTAAGTAACATAATTACAAATCATATACAAAACACTAAAGCTTATCAAGATACATCAAAATGCAACATAATTACAATATAGCATAAAAACCATAAATATTACAAAAAACCCACATAACGCAACCACCAGAATCATTCACATACATATTCACACTACACAAAACTGAATTAAATCTTGTATTAGGTTCTGTTCTCAAATGTTGGTACTGTCAGGAGCTCAGACTTCTGGGTAAAGAAGTGAGCTTGTGAGAAAGCAGTTTTTCTCTCTCCTAGTTGATAGCATGCTCATTAATTGCATCTGTGTTATCTTGTCTGCATCAGGGCTTCAAGACCAAAGATGGCAAGTTCTCTAATTGGGAAGCATTCAAGAGCTGCAGAGTTACATGTACACTCTGGACTCTCTGTTCTGGAAAGTTCCAGCCTAGATATCTACTCATTGATGGGCAGATTCAGACTGGTTACTACGCAAAAGGGTATAAGTTACCTATATGTTCTGTGTGTGATGTTTAAACTTGGTCTTTATCTTCCAGACTGGCACCTGTGTTGCATCTTTGTGGGGACATGAATTCATTGGTTAGATTAGCTTTGCTTGGTTGTTTTTGTAATGTTTTGTGATTCCCCAAATGGTCCTATATTCCTTAACAGAAAAGTATTTCCCTTTCCTATTTCTCCTATGTGGTAAACAGGTTTCATGGTTTGCTGTTATTTTAACCATTATTAATAAAACATCTACCTCTTCATTTTGGTGTGTCTCTTTGGGTTAAGCCTTGGTTATAAACTAGTGTCTGGACTTCTTTGATGACATCTGTTACTTAGTTTCCTTTGGTAACTCGGTTTCTTTTGCCTGAGGCCCCTGAAGTAGAGAGTGGTACTTTATCTCTTGCTCTCTGGCCCAGGTTAGGTGGAGTGGTGGCAGGGTTGAGCTCTACAGGAGCACATGGCGCTGTGGCTAAACCACTTAGCCTCTTAAGCTTGCCTATTGGAAGGTTGGCGGTTTGAATCCGTGTGATGGGGTGAGCTCCCATTGCTCTGACCCAGCTTCTGCCAACCTAGCAGTTTGAAAGCATACCAGTGCAAGTAGATAAATAGGTACTGTTGCGGTGGGAATGTAAACAGCATTTCCATGCACTCTGACTTCTGGCATGGTGTCCTGTTGTGCCAGAAGTGGTTTAGGCATGCTGGCCACATGACCTGGAAAGCTGTCTGTGGACAAACGCCGGCTCCCTCGGCCTGAAAAGCAAGATGAGCGCAACAACCCCATAGTCGCCTTTGACTGGATTTAACCATCCAAGGGTCCTTTACCTTTTACCTGTAGCTAACATACATCAGTCACTCCATTAACAAGAGTCACACCATTAACAGTGGCATATTTCAGACAGGGACTGGAAGTGAAAGTCTGATTTGCATCATATCTCAAACACATACAGTGTCTGTGGCACAGGAACAGGGAGCGCAGTTCTCGAGGTGCAATATGAGGTCCATGCATGTGCCAACACAGCCAGTCAGGAAACAGATCTTGTGAGGAACATTGCAAGTTCAGAAGAAAAGGAGACAGTAATAAACCATACCAAACAAACACTGTCATTGGTCCTATACAGCTTATACTGTTGTAGTAAACCAGCCAGCGGTTTCTGTGAGGTATGCCAAAGTAAACAGAATACTTCATTAGACTTATTCCTGAGGACTCTTTTAGAGGTCATGCCATTCTTAACAATCATGTAACTCCAGCATGAAAGAGTACTATTGACTTCCTTAACGACAGAGTGAATTCCAAATGCCAGTCAATTATGCCATCTATTTTGCAGGTCAGTCACTCATCTTACAGGTACTTTCCATGCTATGTTGACAGGATGTTTTTCTTGTTAGTTGCCAGAATCTGTGCATTAGAGAAGCTGTTTGCACATATATGGAGATGAACCAATTGCATAGGTGATTATGGGAGCAGCTTCTTGAGAGGATGACATGATGAAGCAGTCAACTGTATTAGTGTTTTATTGCTGGCAAAAGAGCAATAAGGGTTGTGGAGCTGCTTAGCAATGATGGAAAAGGTACTTAAGCATCTGCCAGGGACACTTTCCCATATATTCTGGCATCAAGCCCTGGTGGGGATTGGCACAAATCAAACCTGGACTTTGTTTGGTACTTGTGCTAAGACCACTCTTTGTGTTCACATTGTTCTATCCAGACCCAGAGTCATGAAAGTGCTATCTCCCAACAGGAGATTGGATGCTTAATCTGTGATTAAATAGATATAAGGAAGGTATAGGTATCTACAAGATGAGCTTCCCCTCCTTTTCCAGTCCAATAAAACACTGGTCTCTCTAGCAGCTTCTGAAAGCTGAACTGGACATGATGTTAAACACCTAGTTAATGTGGGGTGTTCACACACACACACACACACACACACACACAGAGAGAGAGAGAGAGAGAGAGAAATTTAACCATTTCCTCTCCTGCTGCAACCCTGAGGAAAATCCCCTCTGAAGCTGGTATTTGCATCAAGAGGAAATTCCCCATTGTTGCTCATGGGGATTTCCTCCCAGTGTAAGGGAGGAATGGCTTGGGATGAAGAATTTTCCTCTGGGAAGCTGATGAGGAGAAAATAATTAAATCACACACACACACACACAGACAGTCTCCTGCCATAGTTTTGATAATTATTGCCTTCAGTAGCTGATGTTATTTGTGTTTTCTTTGAAATGCAAAATTATTTGAAAAGGCTGCATGTTAAATACAAATATACATATAATGGGGTCCAGTTTGACCCTGAGTGAAGTTTGTCCAAAGCGAGAGAAGCCAGACTGAATCCCTTGTCCCTCTAACAGATTGTCATCAGAATGCACAGTTTCATTTGCAAGGATTTTACAGTGGAAGGAGAGACAAAAGTGCTTGAGAGATTATGCTTTGCCCTGTCTTTTTAAAATTAACCTAGGTAAATGAACGTTCCATGGCTGGAGGTAGGAAGCGAACAGCACATAAATTAAAACCAAAACCAAAACCAATTTATTTATTTATTATGTTGCATGGCAATGCTGTGGAAGAGAGCTGATGTCTCCCATCATCTTCCACACACACCAGTGGCTACGCAGCGTTATTTTGCACCTTTTCTCACAGACTTGACTTATTTATGGTAATGCAAGCAACACATTTCTGCGATAACTTTACTATACATGCCTTTCAGTCATGTCTTCCTCCATGCAGATGAATCCTTCCCGTTGGATGATACAAACACTCAGCCTGTTAAAACAATGGCAGAAACAGGTTTTAAGACATGACATTGTTTCTTAAACATTTCCCAAATGCCAGGCCTTAGTGGTGGAAAGAATCATATTCTGGTCATTCACTATGTCATGGAAACTAGCCACTGAACGGCTGTGATACTCACAAAACCACAGCTAGATATGGTAGTTTTCATGCGGCATTTGGGTAACAGAATTGCTTTTCTTTTTCCAGTGAGATGATATTGACTGATACTTCTGGGGAAATGCTGATTTTACGCGCAACATTTAAGTTACAACTGACAGTTCTTCATGCAGCAGAACAACCACCTGGAAAGTCCCTGAAAGGAATATAACATATGATGGAGAGCCAGAGTAGTGCAGTGGAAATGGAGAGCAGGTTAGACCTGGACCATGCAAATCTGTGATTGCCTCCTCTGATGCAATTGTGCAGTCCCAACCTCTCCACAGTCCTGCCCTGATCCATCCCAGTATTGACCCAGTGTGTGGCTATTATGGCATGCAGTGCAATAGGTATTTGGGTCACACCCTTTGGCTATTATGGCATGCAGTACAGTAGGTTATTTGGGTCACACCCTTACCTACTATTTTTTCTCTCTTATACCTGGATCCAGTTGGCAGCCTTCAGGGGTTTATTAAAACAAAACGTAGATCAGGGGTTTATTAAAACAAAACGTAGATCATGGGAGCCTGAAGACTGCCCATCCATAGCTACCTTACAGGATGGTGTTGAAGTTATAATTGAAAAGGGAGAGCTATGTGCACTAGTTTGAGCTCCTCAGAGGAAGGCAGAGGGGAAAAGGCAATAAAGATAATTTTAGAAGATTTTGAGTTAGTTACCCGCTGGTTGACTTCAGCCAGAATGTATTTAGCTGCACCTTGGAAACCAATAGAAGCTCCATCTGGTGGAAAAGGTGATGGACTAGTGCTCTGTTTACTAAAGTGACTTATTATAAAAGAGGCGGAAAGGTTAGATTGCCAAATAAGTTTGTAGAAGACTTTTGTTTGTAAACCATTGGAATACTGTACTAATTTCCAGGATAAAGTTCAGTTTATGGATTTGTTAGAGATGAAAGCTTTGGTATTCCCCCCCCCCCTTATTTCTAATAAGTCGCTAATGCTCACAAGCAAATAAGGGAAGACTTAAAGCCAGTAACTTGACAAGGTTTGTGTCATCAGTACTGAAAGAGGGCTAGCAGGCATGTACAATTTTTTGCTTCTTCTGTTGGGCCTCATTTCCCCTGAATATAAAGCGTGGATCATGTCATGTCAAAACATGCTGCATGTCAAAACATGTCAAAACATGTTGCATTATATTAGAAACCTTAAAAGAGCTTAATATATCCATGTAATCACAACAGAGAGAAATTCTGCATCTCAAAAACAATGTTGTGTTAGGTAGTATTGTGTTTTGTGATAAATAACCCTTCCTTCATTAAGGCAGATTACAGATCCACCCTCCTTAATAATTCACAGCCAAACTATTTAAATACAGATGATATAGTTAAAAGCAGAAAGTAGCTGCATATCGAGAATATCAGACTCCTACGAAAGCTAAATTGCATAGGTGGGTGTTGAAAAATAAAGACAGCATTAGCTGCAGCTCAGCAGGAAAGGAGTTCCATTGCCCACAATTAAGATGCAAAAAGAAGGTAAGGAAAGCAAACAGAAAACAGAAGCAATGTATTGTCAGTGCATAGCCAACCGTAAATTGGGTAAATGAGAATTCAGGTCATGACTCATCTGAAAGCGGGCATTTTCCTGATACTACTATATGTGACGCCATGTGGGAAGAGGGCCCAGTGAACTGTGGTTGTCACTTTTGAAATTCATTGAATGAAAAAGACATGCCCTATTTCTAGAAATTCAGCTATATGAACCATATGAAGGCAGGTGGGTGAATCAGAGTTTAGGCTTTAGATTAAAAGCATTCTTCCTGGGAAGAATATCTGGCACCGGTGGCAGCTTATTACTGGTTCAAAACATTAGAGATCAAAGTTACAAGGAGAGAACCATTGAGAGAACGGAAGAATTTAGTCAGATGCAGAACCTGACTAAATCCTTCCATTCCTCATACGCAACATCTCCCATGTTGAAGGCAGCACCAGGACACATGAGGAGAGAATGCACGAGTGACTTGGCACATTGTTGGCTTTAAACAATTTCATGGCAGGCACAGCTAGGTACTGAGAGGCACCCACACCCCCTATTTAAGACAGAGGCTGCACACACACCATACATCTAAAACACATGGTTCTTCCCCCAAAGAATCCTGAAAACAGTTGTTTGTTAAGGGTGCTGGGAACTGTAGTCCTGGGTGTGGGTAAACTGAAGTTCCCAGGATTCTTTGGGCTTTGAATGTGTATGCAACCTTATTCTGAGGATGACTGCTGCTGAAACAACACTCTCCTCAGCTGTGAACTGAGTGGCCCAAGGTATCATGGAAGGCTCAATTGACCTCTGTGCTGTACACAGTGCATTTTTCCTAGTAAAATAGGTGCCGGTACTCACCATGAAGTTGTGCCACACTTTTTAACAACAACAACCCTCCCAAAGAAACCTGTGCTGGTTCTGCGTACCTGTGAATACACTCTGAAAAAAAAAAGACACTGGCTGTGCAAAACAGAACACTAGCTTCAGGCCAAGAAGCTTCCAATTCAATCCCAAGATTGAGGAAGACACTGCCTCAGTGGTAGAGCCCATGCTTTCAATGCAGAAGGTCCCAAGCTCAATTCCTGACAGCTCCAGTTAAAAGGGATCAGGTGTCAAGTGATGTGAAAGACCCCTGCCTGAGATCCTGTCAAAGTAGATCCACCAGTCAAAGTAGATAATACTGGACTAGATGGACCAATCATCTGACCTGGTATAAGGGAGTTTCCCGTTTTCTCATGACTTACTGGTAAGGCTTGCTTTGAATCTCCAGGATTTCAGGTTGGTTGGGGGGCGGGTCTCTCCCAGCCATATATGGAGATGCCAGGGATTGAACCAGAGACCTTCTGCATGCAAAGCAGATGTTCTACCGCTGAGCTATAGCCCTTCAAGGGTAGCAGTTCATTTCCAATCACCAAACGTTGTTTAGTCGTTTAGTCGTTTAGTTGTTTAGTCGTTTAGTCGTTTAGTCGTGTCCGACTCTTCGTGACCCCATGGACCAGAGCACGCCAGGCACTCCTGTCTTCCACTGCCTCCCGCAGTTTGGTCAAACTCATGCTGGTAGCTTCGAGGACACTGTCCCACCATCTCGTCCTCTGTCGTTCCCTTCTCCTTGTGTACTCCATCTTTCGTAGGAAATTATCTTCGTGGGGAATATTCTGATGTACACCTGCCATTTTCTTTATCTCTCATAGGGAATTCTTGTTTCTAATTTTATAGAATCCACTGTGTATTTTCCCTATGATAATTCAGCTCCTGCATTGCTCTGTATGTTCTCTATGAATGCCCATGGTCTTGATTTCATCAACCACATCCTGCAGCACATATGATAAGGCATTTGGAGGAAAACCCCCATCCATGCAAACCTTTCAGCTTAATTTTTTTCTTTGTTGCCAAAGAACCAAGACCTCTGTCTAAAGTGATGGCTTCTGGCTTCTGAATTATGCTCCAGAATAATTATTTCCCCATGGCTTTGACGTTTTGGGTTCCTTTTCCCAAGCACTGATACATTTCAGCAGTTCCTCATTCCAGAGGCAAGGTGGCTGATTTGTTTAACCTTTTTTAATATTATCTTATTTCCCTTTTAAAAACACCCTCTAACATCACACTTGCCTTTTGATCACTTATTTAAGTGGTAAGTAACATCTGTCGATGTGTGCACACTCTACCTTTTAGAGCACATTCGAAGCACAGTCTTTCCCTCAAAGAATTCTGGGCACTGTAGTTTGTTAAGGGTTGTTTTGAACTGTAACTTTGTGAGAGGTGAACTACAATGCCCAGAATTCCTTGAGGGGAAAAAATGTGCTTTAAAGGGATAGCATGTTCCTAGCCTGAGTTTCTAGACAAAAGCTCTAAATCCACTTAACCTCTTGCCATGACCAAAGTACCATTTAAAAACCAATGGGAAATCCATAAACCAAGTCATATGCAACAATGTGCAAGTGTTTTCTGAAATAAACCCCTCTGTATTTATATGGACTTACTTCACAAGAATGTGCCTAGGACTGAAGTCTTCTTCTCACAAGAATTGCTCATTGGCATTGGAATCTGAATCATTTAGATTTTCATCTCTGGCTTAGCCCTCAGATGCTGGTTCCTATACTGGCAAACATTTGAGGGGTAAGAACAAGGGCTTAATTCACCCTTGGCCAACCACAACTTGTGGAGACTGAATGCTAGTGGTGGGTGCACATACACGACACATGCACACACACACACATGATATCAGGACACAGAAACAAACCTCTCCACCTAACCTAGTGCCATGCCAACTTTATTTCCCCACCTTTTTGCGGCTTCTTTTTTCTGGGACAGGCAGAAACAAGAACAACCCACCTTGCTGGGGGGCTGGATCACAGGCTGAGAGTTAGCCACCCGTGTCCTATAGCATTGCTGCTTTGAGACAGTAGCTAAGCCATTGACAGTAACATCTGTTTGCCCAAGCCAAATGGTCATCCAATGGCATCAAGAGAAGGGACTAGACAGTCCAGCATTAAGCAGCATTGGCTAGAGTCGTGGTTTCCAATGTGGGGCAATTTGATTTTTAAGGGGGTGCAATTCAAGAATGAGTTATTAACAGTTAATGGCCTTTTAGGCTTCCTCCATGTAAATAGGAGTTCACTTTTTGAATAATAAGAATTACATGTCACCGGGGGGGGGGGGCATGAGGATTTTAGAGATGCTTAGGTGGGGCATGACCAAAAAAAGGTTGGGAACCACTGGGCTAAAGAGATGGTAGAGTTCCAGGCAAAGGAACTGTTCCTTTAAGGTTCTACCCCAGAAATGTAGGCAAGGATAAGGAACGAAAATAGGCTGGGTTCAGAAGCTCTGGTAGTCGTCTCCCTGGGCTCTGTCCGGGGTCCTGAAAGACCTGCTGCCACCCTCCCTTGTCTTCCTACATCCAAACTCTGAAGAAATGCTACCTGCCCTCTCCTTCCACTCCAGACTGTTGGATTTGTACCCTCCTGATTCATCTGTGGGCTCTGCTTTGCCAGGACAGGACACTTATATTCACATTACACAGGGACCAGAGGGATGCTGCTGTTACACTGGCTGAATGGCGCCCATACTCAAGGGATGCTCAGTCTAGAGGCGAGGAGAAAAAACACACAACCAGAAAATGATTTTTATCAAACACTTTGCTCCCTCTCCCTCCCTTAAGGATTGTAATCTAAGATTCTTGTCAGTAGCAGCAAAAGGAAATTTGTCCACCAATGAAAGATTGTGAAATCCACACTTAATCAGTATCATCTGCCAGAATGCAGCAGCTAGACTGGTGACTTGGAACAGCTGCCAAGACCATACTGTATAATACTGGTCCTAAAGGATCTTCACTGGCTCCCTGTACGTTTCCAAGCACATTTCAAAGTGTTGGTGCTGACCTTTAAAGCCCTAAATGGCCTTGGCCTAGTATACCTGAAGGAGGGTCTCCACCCCCATCAATCACTGAGGTCCACCTTTGAGGGTCTTCTAGTGGTTCCCTCATTGTGAGATATGAAGTTACAGGGAACCAAGCACAGGGCCTTCTCAGCAGTAGTGCCCTCCCTGTGGAACACCCTCCCATCAAATGTCAAGGAGATTAAGAACTACACAACTTTTAGAAAACATCTGAAGGCAGCCCTGTATCAGGAAGTTTTTAATGTTTGATGTTTTAATATTCTGCTGAAAGTTGCACAGTGTGGCTGGGGAAACCTAGCCAGATAATAAATAACATTATAATAAAATTGTTGTTGTTGTTGTTGTTGTAAAATGAGAATGTGGCTTTTGAAAATGGCAAATCTCATAAACGCTGACTTACTGGAATTGCTCCCCTCATGACACTCAAACTGCACCCACACCTAAGTTTTGTCCTGAGTGATGGGTGGTATCACTTGGTCAAAAGAGAGCTTAATCTCCCAGTCTCCAGTTGAAGCAGATCTGTATAAATAGTTTATTTTTATTCTGGATTTCTTGGAGCCAAAATTAACTTTCTTGTATATTCATTGCCAGGAAGATAAGATGCTATCAGAAATAAGTATAGACAGCATTTGAAATAAAAATAGCACTTTAAAGAGATGGGATATCTTGACTGACGCAATGCTACAAAATATGGACTAATTAAACTTGCTCCATTTCCTCAAGTCTGCCTTCATCCTGTTAATCAGAAGGACAAAATTAGTCCAAGTCAACTTGTTTCAGTTCTTCATTATCAAGTAGCAGAATCCTACCCATCCCAGCTAAGTAGGACAGGCAGCTCTTTTGATATCAGAGTGTATATTCTAGGTAGAATACTGAACACCATCAGGCTTGATTTGCGCAACTTTTTCAAAAACAGCCATCTTTTTATTTTTCTGGTTTATCACCACAGCAGTTATTAACACTGGGCTTCAGCAAAGCAAGAAATTTAATTAGACAGTGCGTATATGATATTGAGTGACAAAATTTCCAATTTGACCACCATAAGGAAATTTTGTTCATGGTATGATTATTTTCCACCTAGTCATTTTGAGACATTGGCATCCTATTTGCAAAATTTAACAGTTCCAAAATACAGACATGCTTTCACTTACGCAAAATTAAATATAGTGCCTTCAGCTGTACTTGAGGGTTGATCTTTTTAAAAAATCTGCTGGAGTGGGAAATGATCTATAATGAAATCAAGAAAGTCCTTAAGTGGACATTTGTAAAAAAACCGGAGGCTTTTCTCTTGGGCATGGTCGGCCAATTGGTACCAAAAAAAGATAAGATCTTTTTTATGTATGCAACTACAGCAGCAAGAATACTCCTAGCAAAGTATTGGAAGATGCAAGAACTACCTACTCTGGAAGAATGGCAGACGAAGGTGACTGAATTTATGGGACTGGCAGAGATGACCGGCAGAATCCGTGATCAGAGGAAGGAGACGGTGGAAGAGGACTGGAAAAAATTTAAATCATATCTTAAGAACTGTTGCAAAATTTCGGACTGATAAAATGTCAAGGGTTAAGAAATAGAGAATTATAGCTGGAAATATTTAAGTTAGGAAAATCATGAAGGAAATCAAACTTTGAAAAGGAATGAAGGATTGCTAAAAATTTTGGACACAGGGGTGCAGTGAAGGGGAGGCATGGGGAAGTCATGTATTGTTTGTTTGTTTGTTTAATTTTGTGTTTTTTGTTTTATGAAAATTAATAAAAATTATTTCAAAAATAAAAAAATAAAAAATCTGCTGGAGCAATGCTTATGTCCACGTGGAGATAGCAGTGTTGAATCAGTAGCTCATGTGCTACTGGCTTGCACTGTTTATAAAGATTTGAGGAGTGAGGTTATTACCCCTCTATCTATATCCTCCTGCCAACCTAGCAGTTTGAAAGCCCGTCAAAGTGCAAGTAGATAAATAGGTACTGCTCCAGCAGGAAGGTAAATGGCGTTTCCGTGCGCTGCTCTGGTTCGCCAGAAGCAGCTTAGTCATGCTGGCCACATGACCTGGAAGCTGTACGCCAGCTCCCTCGGCCAATAAAGCGAGATGAGCGCCGCAACCCCAGAGTCGGCCATGACTGGACCTAATGGTCAGGGTCCCTTTACCTTTACTTTACTATCTATATCAAGTCACTCAACCATCACTACTATGTCTTTTCTTCTAGCAGATCAAGATAACCAGGTGACAGCAAAAACTGCAAAAAAAATTGTGTCAGTAGTCCATATATCTCACACATCCACAGCAACAATATTGCTCTAGAAATTATTATATTTATGGTTCATATACCACCACTACTCTTGTTAGAGAAATATTTTGGTTACAAATATTGGAAAATCATTGTGGTTCCAGTTTCAAGCAACCCACATTGAAGTAGCCATCTTTAGGTAAACTATGGAATAAGCAGATTTTGTTGGTTTCTGCAGAGACAGGTTTCTTAGTTATTGCTGTAAAGCAGAGAAGTAGGCAACCTATGGCTTCAGAGCTACAATGCATGAAGCAAGCTGGTGGTGGGGAACAGGGTAGGGGAGTGGCAGGAGAGAGACAAAGGGAGTCGACCCTCTTTTGCTTCTGCTCTCACCTACCATCATTTCAGCCCTTCCTACTGCTGGCCTGTGGCTGTGACAACAACAACAACAACAATTTATTTATACCCTGCCCATTTGGTTGGGCTTCCCCAAGCACTCTGGGCAGCTTCCACCAAAATATTAAAATACAGTAATGCATCAAACATTAAAAGCTTCCCTAAACAGGGCTGCCTTCAGATGTCTTCTAAAAGTCTGGTAGTTGTTGTTCTCTTTGACATCTGGTGGGAGGGCGTTCCACAGGGCGGGCACCACTACCGAGAAGGCCCTCTGCCTGGTTCGCTGTAACTTGGCTTCTCGCAGCGAGGGAACTGCCAGAAGACCCTCAGCAGTGGACCTCAGTGTCTGGGTAGAGACGCTCCTTCAGGTAAACTGGACCGAGGCCATTTAGGGCTTTAAAGGTCAGCACCAACACTTTGAATTGTGCTCGGAAACGTACTGGGAGCCAATGTAGGTCTTTCAAGATTACGTCTGAGAGAATGCTCCCCTCAATGAGGAAAAAACCCCAAAGTTTCCTAGTCCTACTACAGTGTAATAGATTTTCAAAGTTTGATCCATACTAAAAAATTATTTCTCTAGATGGCAAGAAGAGAAAGTGTCCGAAAGATTTCAGTCATTGGGCATTTAACTGAAGTTGAGCACTCCCCCTCTCACACACATCTTTCCAAGCTGTTTTGGTCACATGAATTATTGTCAGGACATTGTGGTTAAGGGTCTACATAACTGGCAGCATGTGTGCAGTAGAAAAGAGCTCAGGTCCCATTGAATGGAAATGCTTTGGTTTGTGTGACCAAACCCTGAACCAACAAGGAAGTTGGCTTCTTAATGCTGTATATACAGACTGAGAAACAGTCCTTGATTAGTCCCAGGACGCTCCTCAGCCTTCAGAAATCTGCAGGATATCCTGTAGAATATCCTCCCCACACAAATAGGAACTACAGTTAGTACTTTCTGAGCCAGATGCAACTCTTTCTTTTTTTAAAAAAAGAAAAGGTAAAGAAAAGTGAACACCAGGAAGACAAGGTATGCCATAGAGTATGGCAGGCTAGGCCCATAGCTAGCCTAAAAGTTTGGAGGAGGCACTAAAAATGTAGGGGGCAGTTCATCCCCATGTACACATTAATGTGGTTAATGATGACGCTGATAAAGGTGATATTTCTTACTGTAACCTGTAGCAGTGGTAAGCCAGGTTGGAGGAGAGCTATTTATGGGGTTGCATAACCTCAGCCCCCCACTTCCTCCTCTCTGTCCATCTCCTTTTTGTTCTCAGCTTTTCAGCCATCCATCCACTGGTTGTCTTCCCTCTCCCCTCTCTTTTCTCTTCCACCTCTTCCCTGACCTCCATTCACTTCCTGGTTTCCTCCATTCTCCTCCAACACACCCTTTTCATATTTTTAATATTCTTTCTCCCTCTCAACACTTGTTGCCCCCACACAAGTATTCTGACATAAGTTGGGGGGTGGGGGAGTATTCAGAGGAGGCCCGTTGAAGTTAAGAGACATGACTCGTTTACTCTGAGTAGGACTTAGTTGAATAGAACCCAGAATGTATTGGTTTGCTAGTCATCCTATTTTGCTGGAAGCCACCCAGAGTGGCTGGGGCACCCTAGTCCAATGGGCGGCATATAAATAAAATCAGTGCTTTTTTTCCTAAAAAAAATGTTTAGTGGTACTCTCATTTTGACTCAAGAAAATCACCATTTTATAGTTCAAATCAGGAAAAAATAAATACAGTAAATGGACAAAAGTACAAAGATTCACAAAATGTTTAGGGGTAAGCGTCCCCCTGTGTCCCCCCAGAAAAAAGCACTGAATAAAATTATCACCAACAACAACCTAGATGCATTTCAACAGAAACTTCCAGAATTCTCTCTTCTCTGCCCTTCCACTCCCACCCCCAAGTGTTCTTAGGAGGCCCTTTTTCTTACAACCCTCCTTAACAAAGGGGGAAAGTTGAGGAACCGCTCAAATGAGAACTCTGGCCCCAGCCCTGTGCCTTACAGTCAAAAAATGAAATAAAAATGAATCCTTGGTCTCGCCCTCCCCACACATTGCTGCAAACTAGCTAGAGGTGTGCAGGATGCCTGATGTATGAAGACATTAAGAATATATGGCTCTGATTGGCTTATGTGTGGTGCTTGAGAGTACTATTAAAACAAAGGCTTTCCTGTTGAGTTAATTACTTGCTTATAACAAAAAAATAAGGAAAGCCCCACTAGACCCCCATCTACAAGCCTGTGGTCAGGTTACAGATAGGTAGCCGTGTTGGTCTGCCATAGTCAAAACAAAAAATTCCTTCCAGTAGCACCTTAAAGACCAACTAAGTTAGTTCTAGATATGAGCTTTCGTGTGGTATCTGAAGAAGTGTGCATGCACATGAAAGCTCATACCTAGAACTAACTTAGTTGGTCTTTAAGGTGCTACTGGAAGGAATTTTTTGTTTTGCCTGTGGTCAGGGTCACTGATCTAGTGCCCATGCTTGCCCATGTGCCTGAAGAGATAGAACCATGCTCTCATGTCACATCCCCATGGTGACGAAGCAATAGTCCAAACTCCTTCCTTAGAAAGAGGTCCACCATTGCATCACCAGGGCTCTAATATACATGGACAATTGAAGGTGGCTTCATAATTCCAAATTGTGTAAGGACAGAATTCTATATGAAATTAATTACTTTAAATTCTGTTAACTTTTGGCAGCACCTTTTGCAACACCAACGATGAAATGGAGCACAGATCTGAATAAAATCTGCATATGCACACACACACACACACACACACACACACACACACAGACTTCCGTCAGATGTCAAAGAGATAAACAACTACACAACTTTTAGAAGACATCTGAAGGCAGCCCTGTATAGGGAAGTTTTTAATGGCTTATGTTTTTCTGTGGTCTTGTGTCTTGTAAGATGCCCAGAGTTGCTGGGAAAACACAGCCAGATGGGCAGGCTATTATTATTAATAATTGGCCTTTTGCTGGGCAGCCATTCAGAGGAGCCCTTCAAAGAGAGGACTGTTCATTGTAAAAGTAGGACACAGGGCACACCATCCAGAAAAGGGCAACCAAAATGATCAATGGGATGGAGCAACTTCCCTTTGAGGAAAGGTTGAAGCCTTTCAGCTTTTTTGTAAAAATGCTGCAACCTTTTCCTCATAGTGGAGTTCTTCCATACCCTTGATCATTTTTGGTGAGTTAGAGGTGACAAGATAAAAGTTTATAAAAAGGATGCAGGGCACAGAGAAAGTGGATAGAGAAATGTTTTTCTCCTCTTTTAATAACACCGTTTTCCTCCTCTTTTAATAACTTATGAAAATACAAGGAAGCTTAAAAGCTTGAAGATTCAGGGCAGATAGTAAGTTAAAGTATGGATCTTGCTCCCACAGGAAGCAGTGACGGCAAGCAACTCAGATAGTTTTAAAAGAGAGTTAGACCATTCCATGGAAGATAAGGATATCAATGGCTAAACTATGTTCTGCCTCCATGGTTAGATGCTTCTGAATACAGTGGTACCTCAGGTTACAGACGCTTCAGGTTACAGACTCCGCTAACCCAGAAATAGTACCTCAGGTTAAGAACTTTACCTCAGGATGAGAACAGAAATCGCGTGGCGGCAGCGGGAGGCCCCATTAGCTAAAGTGGTACCTCAGGTTAAGAACAGTTTCAGGTTAAGAATGGACCTCCAGAACAAATTAAGTTCTTAACCTGAGGTACCACTGTATCTGTTGCTGGAAACTGTAGGAAGGGAGAACACTCTTGTGCTCGGGTCCGGCTTATGAGTTTCTTGCAGGCATTTGGTTGGCATTGTAATACCAGGATGCTGGACAAGATGGGCCATTGGGCAGATCCAACAGGCTCTTCTTGTGTTCTTATGTACTATTGCATGCTTAACTCCTCACTAAAATCAATTGAACTTAAAAGTGCTTATCTCTGTGCCCATATATGTATACATTTCCCTTTAAAATTCAAGCATTCTTCACAACAAATCATATGTACCTGAACATCAGATAAGCAGCTAGGAGATTCCATTATTCAAGGTAATTTCCCACCCCTCCACCTCCGTTGGGTATGCTTGACTTTTGTGGTGAGATATTAATCATTTCCTTTAGCTTCATGTGTATATATAAGAGCATCAAAGTCTTACCAGGTTCAGAACAAGGAAACTGAAGCACACTGCTATCACCACAATGCTGCCCCACTGTTTGATCATCCTTTGCCTTGGAGCATACATCAATTGCAGACCAGCACACAATCTGACTGCGAGAAAAGAACTTACCGGTATAGAGGGGCTTATAGAAACACAGAATCGTCTGAAAGATTTGACACGGGTATGCTATAACTGTAAAGCAAAGTTAACTAATGTTTGACTGAACTTTAAAACATTTGATCATGAAAGAATGCATTTCTACCAGCTAATCTTGTTTTGTATTTTGCTAGTTGCAGACCAAAGTGATACCCAAGGATCCAGCCATGGTAAGAAACTAAACCTGCCATCCTTTGCATGCTTATTTAGAAAGACCTCCTCAGCTCCACTAAATTCAGTGAACCTTGATTCTGAGTAAAAATGCATATAAAACCAAGCCTTTCTGAATGAATTGGACTTGCAGTGGCGGGCACATGAGAAAGTAAAGGAAATTATAGAAGATTTACATGTGGAAATGTGTCTTTGGAACCCTGCACTTTTCCCCGGCACAGGCTCAATGGAATTTAGGGCCTACCTGATTAAAAGTTAATAGGTACATAGGAAACTCCTCTTGTTATGTTATAGGAAGCTGTCATAATGTGATTCAGACCATTGGTCCATCTAGCTCAGTATTCTGAGTCATTGCACTGACTGGCAATGGCTTTCCAGGTTTCAGACAGGGTTAGGGATGCTGGGAGTTGAATATGGGACCTTCTGCATACAAAGCAGATCATAGAATCATAGAATTGTAGACTTGGAAGAGATCCTGAGGATCATCTAGTCCAACGTATGCAGCTGTCCCATACACGGATTGAACCTTGCCATTATCAGCACCAAACTCTAACTAACTGAGCTACCCAGGCTGTGCTACTGGGCCTTTCCATATGTACATTCAGAGATAGTGTCTTCAGAGGTACAGTATTCAGAGATCCCTTGTTTCCTTCCTTGTTTCCTCCATTCTCATCCAAAACACCCTTTTCATATTTTCAATATTCTTTCTCCCTTTAGAAAGCTGCATCCTTTCTAAAATGCCACAGGGATAGGTTAGGTCCAGGGGTCAGCAAACTTTTTCAGCAGGGGGCTGGTCCACTGTCCCTCACACCTTGTGGGCAACTATATTTTTTGGGGGGGGTATGAATGAATTCCTATGGCCCACAAATAACTCAGAGATGCATTTTAAATAAAAGGACACATTCTACTCATGTAAAGACACGCTGATTCCCAGTCCGTTTGCGGGCCGGATTGAGAAGGCAATTGGGCCGGCTCCGGCTCCCGGGCCTTAGTTTGCCTACCCATGGGTTAGGATAATAAGACATGAAAAGTTACATAGAATTCTCCTCTTCCAGTCAATAATGGGCCCTTGCCATTTGCTGAGCCTCTTGTAATCCTCTGCCTTGATGTTCCTAAGGTTGAGGCAACCCTTGAACATGGGGGGCAGGCAAAGGGGACTATCAAGGCATATCTAATTTTTAACCTTGTCTAATTGAACATGTACTTTGACTTTCACACGGCCACTACTTAACTACATTTTGTCATTTAATATTTATAGACATCACTACTTGTCCCAGAAAATTTCCAGGTAAGAAATTAAAACATTATTATTATTTATTTAAAATGTTGAATCATTTCAAATATTTGGTATGGGTTGCTAGAAGAAGTACTTTTGGTGTGTAAAGCAATTGGCATATTGAAAAGGAGGGAACATGGGTACGACATTAGGATGTCCTGGTTTAAAAGACATCCTTGGAAGTGGGTTGTTTTCAAATGGGAACCTATCTTTCAAAATAACGGATTTCCCTTAAAATGGTAAAGCATGATCCTGCCAAAGTTAGTTCCCACTTATTGTGAGTGGTCTTAAAAGGGCTTGTGAGGTACAGAACATTCACCTAATGAAATGTCTATCATTTATGGATATCAACATGGCATTCTAAGCCTAGGTCAGGAAAAGATATCTATTCAGAACAAATACTACTCCTTAAAAGAGTAGGCATGACTTTCCTGAAAGTTCTTCTGTGGAAGGCTCTTAGAAATATGTAAATGGGAATTGTGCAAGAATACTGAATTGTGTCTGGTCTTAAATAACTTTGGCATATAGTATGTTATTCTACAGAAGGCTACATAATTCCTCACATACTCTCATTTCAGGAATTTTGTGTAAAGGATAATTTGGATGTATTTATCAACTCATTGGAATTAGTGAGGGCTGAAACTGATGACAACAGGAGCATCGACAACTTGCGCAGAAACCTTAAGCACTTAAAAGAATATTTGCCAAAAAATGATGTAAGTAAAGCTATTTTAGTTAACTTTTCAGCAACGGTATATTGGAACATATTTACCCTTACAGAAACCTTACAAAGTTGCTTTCGTTTAGCTCCAGTTTGTCCCTATTTGTACATCCTGATGGATCCATATTGCTGTAGGGCCTATAATAACCCAAAGCCACAAAATCCAGAGCCATAGCTATGATGGTATATCAAAGGCAGCCAAACCATGAGGTGCTATCTTATTTGCAGTGGTTATAAACAGGTGTTTGTGCAGCAGTAGCAAATTCAACATTCTAAGTATGTGTAGTGTATCAGAGCTGACCAACTCTGATCTATTTAACGCTGCTCTGCCCAGAGTGGGGGGGGGGGCAACCCAGTCAGGCGGGCAGGGTACAAATACATTATTTTTATTTTTATTAACACATAACCTCTCCCAAATCCCACTGTAATTCTCTAAATTCCCATTAGGATTGCCCTGACCACATCTCAACAGTAATGTTAAAATATTGGTTGCAGTTGTGGGCTAGAGCTGGGGATCTGGAACCATTCTGATAGTCCTCAGGCACTCCCGAGAATGGCTACAAATCCATCTAATGCACGTGCTGCTCTGGGAGTGGAGGGAACCCTCATGTGAACATCTGAGCTGTGCAGAGATTTGGAGCAGGAGGTGTGGAGAGGGTTGATGCAGCCCTGGTCATGAGTGGGACAGATCCCATTAAATATCAGCTCCCATACAAACTGGATAGGTTGTCTTCTCATGCCACCTTGGGATCTGGGTCCTCAATCCTATGAACCACTCTGTCAGTGAAACTGCTGGTAGGACTGTTCCATAAGAATAAGGTTCAGCTCTCTACTGTTAGGATTTAGTAATGTGGCTGGAGGGCCAGGAAAATTATCACAAAGTGGGAAATTGTGGTATATATGCTTAAAATACAGACCTGGTTCAACCCATGTCATATGCAAGAACTAGCAACTCCAGAATATTACCGCTTGCATCAAAAGGATGCTTCCTTTAATAGGCCTGGATGATCCATGTGGTGTGGACATAGATGTGTTTTCTGAGCCCTGTCTTCAGTCACCACAGGTGCATATACAGGAGTTAAATTCTGCATGCAGACCTCTTGTTGAGAGAGGGGCACATATCATTTGGTGGAGCACAGCTTCCTCCTTAGGTTGTTGGTAAGGATCCAATGTTGATACAGCAATCACGTTAGGAAAGAGCATTGAGGGAGAAGCAGCTGACTTTGCACATCAAGTGCATATTCTCAGAGTAATAATTTCAATTCCCATCTTTGGAAATAAACCATGATGGAGCTGCAACAGATAAGTTCCTCTGGTTGCAATTGCATTTTGCTGGTTTTTAAGATACTTGATGGTCATGAAGATGACTAATTAGGGGGAGGGTCTGTAGCTTAGTGGTAGAGCATTTGCTCTGCATGCAGATGGTCCTACGTTAAATCCCTGGCATCCTTAAGATGCCTTTTGAATTTGCAATTTCATTGTCACTGGTCATCTGCTACCATGCCTAACAAAGTAATCCTTTGTGTGTACAGAACTAAATTTAGGACTGCAGCCTAAAGGAACTCCTGGTGGTGAAGGTTATCTTCATTAGAAATATTGATATGTTGGGTTAATGCAATCAATTGACAAAAACAACATATTTTTAAATGCTTCAGGAGTGGCCAACATGGTGCTGTCCAGGTGTTGTTGGACTACAACTCCCACCATTCCTGACCACTGGCCATGATGGTTGGGACTGATGAGAATTGAATTCAACAGTGTTAGCAGGGCACCAATTTGACTGACCCTGGATTAGTCACATGTGTGTGGTCAGTAATAAATAGCCTGATAAGTTAGTGATACAAGAGATGCCAACTTCCACCTAAATCAGGAATCATGGGACACCATACTCAACATATCTGCCCTGTGGAAGATAATATTTCCGCACACTGCACTCTGGGTGGTTCCAGACAAGTGTTTATTGTGAGATTGGCACCCCTCATATGTGAAGGTTTTCCACAGTTTTCCATCCATCATCGGCATAAAAATGCCAGCCCTAATTTGATATGTTAATTGGATGTTTTTTATTGGAAAATTAATAAAAACGATTTAACAGAAAAATGCCAATCCAGTATTTTTACCCCATTCAATCCTAGTTTTTCCTTTCCAGAAATAATCTGACATTTTTTATTTTTAATAATTGCCCATGACTTGTTTGTGATTTCTCAATGACCCATTAGCAACCTGAAGCCCCTGACTAAAAGCAAGCCACAAACAATCTACTGTATTTTTCGCTCTATAACACGCACCTGACCATAACGTGCACGTAGTTTTTAGAGGAGGAAAACAAGAAAAAATATGTATGCTGCTAATAATACAGAAGAGGGGTTTAAGGGGAGAAGGAACACGCGTGAGGTGTGTGGAGAAGGATGCTGCTAATAATGCAGGAGAGGGGTATAAGGGAAGAAGGCTCCTCTCCTCTCCCGCTTTGCTCCTTTAAAACAAGCAGGCTCTGCTTCTCTCCCTCCTCCCCGGCTCGGCTCGCTGAAAAGCTTTGCTGCTATTTAGCGAGCTGAGTGGGAGGGGAGAGGGACAGAGAGCTCGGTTGATTTAAAGCAGCCAACCAGACAGGAGCCGCTTACACCTGTGTAAGTGGCTCCTCTCCCACTTTGCTGTTTCAAAGCAAGCCACAGAGGAGGGAAGGAAGGGGAACCATGGATCTTCTGCTCACGACTGCAGCAGATCCCCCCGCCATCCGTAGGCATTCACTCCATAACACGCACAGACATTTCCCCTTACTTTCTAGGAGAAAAAAGTGAGTGTTATGGAGAGAAAAATACAGTAATTTTTCAATGCAAACTTTTTGCCCACAGGAGAAGAATGAGAATTGTACAGCACCACGCAAAAGTGTTGACAAACTCTTAGAATACCTTGATCGCTTTCTGAAAACCTTGCACAGTCATTTGCGACCCAAAAAAGCAAGGCTGTGAACTTGGACCGTGCAAAGGATCATTTGCTCTGCTGTTCAAGAGGATCTCTTTGACTAATCAAGTGTGTTGAACAAACCAGGACTCTCATCAGTATGTATCATGGAAGAAGAAGAAGAAGAAGAAAAGGAATGCAATTTGCTTGTTAACTTATAACAGTGTGTCAAAGATAAAACTATTTATTTATTTATTTAATATATTATTTAATGTTATCAAATTGTAATACATATTTATTTCTGTACCTGAAATCATTCTAGAAATCCTACTACTTATGATCTCATTTTGCACAGGGCCTTCTCGGTAGTGGCGTCTGCCCTGTGGAATGCCCTCCTAGCAGATGTCAAGGCAATAAACAACTATCTTACTTTTAAAAGACAACTGAAGACAACTGTTTAGGGACGTTTTTAATGTCTGATGCTGTATTGTTTTTAATACTCAGTTGGAAGCCGCCCAGAGTGGCTGGGGAAACCCAGCCATATGGGTGGGGTATAAATAATAAATTATTATTATATTATTATGTTATTCAATATTTAATTGATATTTCCACAAATTTCAGCACACAACAAATCCCTCAGACATTTTCCTGCTTTATACTCCCTGCCATCCTTCCTTCACCACCTAAAAATACACCCACCCTCCCCAAATTATAAATGATTAAGCAATACCAATATAATAATCGAAAACGAAAACAGGAGAAACAGGGATAAAGAAAGAAAGTGTGCTCCAAATTTTGTCTTTGTCTGATGTGTCTCCCAACTGTTGGGTTTGGGACTCATGGATTACGGGCAAATGGCACCAGAAATCCATCCAGTGAAGACTGGTGCCCTTTGGGATTGGTAGGAGAGAAGGCAGGGGATATCAGATTGAATGAAACCAGAGCCAATCAGATGCAGAACCAGCTAATTCTATCTTTGTTCCCAGCCTCCTCCCTGCTGAGCTCTACAAGGGCATCAGAGTCTAAAGAGGAGGAAGCTGGAGGGTGCTACTCAGGGCTGGCTGTAAGTAGGAAGCTGGCAGCTATTGGGTGGGGGCTTGCTGAGG
Source organism: Podarcis erhardii (assembly GCF_964252035.2). Lineage (NCBI taxonomy): Eukaryota > Metazoa > Chordata > Lepidosauria > Squamata > Lacertidae > Podarcis > Podarcis erhardii. Next base: position 57,435,888 of record NC_138498.1, on the reverse strand, counting down.
GCAGGCTGAGCTTTGTGGGGCAGTGCCCCATTTGCCCTAAAAGACTAGCTTCCACCGAACACATCTCAAATCTTGTGGGATTTCCTTTTGATGTTTATTCCACAGGAACTGGGCTGTCAGTTAAGACATAGATCCTCCGTTTCTTTTAATGACCACAACTCCTCTGGAAGTTAACACTCAACATAGGCTAGGCACTTCTTTCAAATGGGATTGTGAGAAATATTTTGGGCCCTGGTGAAGCCGTAAGTTGTAACATGTAACATGCTGCTTTTAACTGAGTTATAAGCACTTTTCTAGATGATTGTCCCTGGTTGTCTAGTCATTTATACTTCAATTCTAGCTGAAAGTTGAAGATTGCAAAACTAAAAAATATCTACACAGAAATGCAGGTAATTTATATATAGTATTATTGTTCTTTGCAAAATTATTTATAATTTTATTTATAAAGTATTGCATAATATTTGCAAACCAAGCCAACAAAAATGTATTTATGAAAGTTTTGTAGGTATATAACATATTTAAATAAATTTATTTTGTGCAATTTCTGGTTTTTATTATTATTGTGAGATGGAATGTTCAGCTATGGTCCCATGGTGAATATACTGGTACACTGGGGTTTTCTCTATTCCATCTCCTTGAATCATTTTTCCTAACTGTCATTGCTGAGGTTTGTATGTAAGTGACACAAGGGTCAAGAACAGTTTCAGCTCATATTATCTGGTAATGATGGCCAAAGAAATTTTAGAGCCTATATGAAATGTTTCTTGAACCAGCGATTGCTGAAACTTTAGTTCACACAAAGCTCTCTGACCTGCAAAGCCTGCCACGTTCATTTTTCTGGATAATACCCCTTTGCACACCCGGATCAGTACCCCCCATTTATAATCATGGAGCAGTTTCATATCTGTAGCCAGCATACAAAGAAACCAGCAGCCTCCGACCAGTATAACAGAAAAAATCAATTCATGTTACAGGGATTGAAGGGCAGAATGATATATTATGGGGACATTTGCCTATCTTAAAAAAAGTCTTAAAAACAGTCAGCTTCATGGAGATGGCACTGTACTACAGTGCAGGACAAAATGGCAGGTACTTTGGAGTAAACCCACTGAACCCTGTATAACTTATTTCACATATGAAGAATATGTGTATGTGGAAAAACTGGCACGTAATGCATTCTTCATACATTATTCTGTGTATACTTTTTCCTAGTCAAGTGATATTGCTGTTGGCGGGTGGGGAAATGGCTCGTCTGACAAAATGAAACCACATATGTGGGCAGTGAAACCACACAGAGATTTCTCCCCATGATAAACCATTTATGAAGCTCCAGAGTCACTTCACACACACACACACACACACACACACACCGTTTGCACATGGAATAACATCCACTTGTGTCATAGGGTCCAAAACGCAACCAGATCCTTGGTCAGGAATAGGAGAGATTATCTGATGGAGGGAGCTCTAATATGCAAATGCACCTGCCTGACTTAAAAGTGGTCTCATTCCAATGTGAACACAGTTCCTCACCACATCAAACTCATCCTCAAATCGGGGTCTGCACCCCACCATTGCCCATCCCCCCTTTCCCCTCCTAAAATGGGGAGGGAGGAGATGGTAGCAGGCAAGAAGGAAACCTGCAAGATCTCTCCTCAGCAAGAGGAAAGCCTATAAGGCCTCTCCTCAACAGCCCCTGTGGCACAGACCTCTACTCAAACACTCTGTAAATGTGTCAGTTGTTAGAGACACTCAAGTTTTGAAATGGGAGGCACACATTTCCTGATCCTTTTTGTAGGCTATCTAGTCCAACCCTCTGATCAGTGGAGGGAATCAAGAGCTAGAACCTCCCAAAATGATGCCTTGTCAGCCTCTACTTGAAGGCTCCTGATGAGGCAGATTACCAGTCCCACAAGTAATTGGCTCCATAGCTGAAATGCTCTTACAGTAAAGAAGGTTCTCCTAATTTTCAACCGAAATCTACCCTCCTGTAGCTTAAGCCCACTAAGCAGAGGACGTCTTTGCTTTCATTGGGAACATTGCAATGACCACTGGTGAGCGACATGAAACCTTCCAGTCATAAAAAAGTGGGGGAATAGGAGGAGGTTGGGCCGTTACTCATTCCCTTAACATACCACATCAGTTAATGATGAACACTGGAAACAAAAAGTGCTTTCTTCCACTGTGGTGGTAATGTGCTTTGAAATGAAATTATTATTTTAAAAATAATAATTAACGGTGCTGCTGGAATAAAGGAAATGAGGAGAGTGAAAAGGAAACGAAAAGTTGTGTGTGTGTGTGTGTGTGTGTGTGTGTGTGTGTAAACAGAGGTCCTCAACCTTTGTAATGAAAACACTGAGTTAAGTATATTGTCAGAGGCAACTTGCTTTTTGAGTGCTTTTGAGTGGACTTGTTCAGTGGTGAGAAATGTATGTGTTCTCTGGGTCTAGTTGCTTGGCAGCAGAGGTGAGGTCAGTACTTAATTTCTAAAGGGAAGGGTGCTTGGGCTTATGCCATCACTCTGTAAGCTCTGCTAATTACTCATAAATGTGGGTGGGAGATGCCATGTTTGCTCAGAAGTTTTGGGGAAAACCTCTCTTAGGTCATTTAATTTTTAACATGTCTACTTTTTCGCATGGATTCATTGACTGATCTGTGGCTATTACCTACTGCTGTGCATCAATGTTCCTCAGCTGTAAAATGGAACCATATTCTAAACTGTATGCATGGAATGTTGTCCACATACGCATATTAGGAGCATATCTCTTAATGGGGAGCCAGAACTTTGAAAAGTTGTCATAATTTCCTCTTTCATCATTTCCACTCCATTGGTTGCCTTTCCCCCTCAATAGTGGTGGCAGACTGGCAGCTGCCATCTTCTTTTGCCCATAATGTTTTGATGGTTGTGAAGAAATGAGACTTTACTGCCCTCAACTGCATCGATAATGAATGTATTGCTTGTATGTCTTCTTGCAGTCTGTGATGGGGTTATAGGGATGGCTTGGAGTCCCAGTAAGTGCCTCAAGATTCTAAACATCAAGACAAAGGCAACCATCATTGCTGAAGCACAGGACTTCACATCCCTCATATGAGAGTGACAGATTTAAAAGAACCATACAAACATGCAACCTGAGGCAGGGATCTGCGATTGACCTGGGTGTGTGTGTGTGTCTATATCCAGCGGCGGAGCAAGCCAATTGGGTGCTTGGGGTGGGGTGAGCTGGGGCAGGATGCTCTGTGGGGCCTCCAAGGAGTCTGCCTGCCTTCTCCCACTCAGCTGCCCTACAGCTGAGGGAGAGGCGGTGGGCAGACTGTTTGGGGCAGAGCGGAGCCTGTGGGTGCCCAACCCACTGCACCACTCCCAGGTGAGTGCCGCCTGGCATTTTGTCACCTCCCTCAGTGGTAACACCCGGGGCTACTCGCCCCCACCACACCGTATTTTCTATTCTGGAAATTCTTTAGTACAAAGGGATCTCAGCACAATAACAAAAGTTACTAAACAGCCTCGGTCCAGTATATCTGAAGGAGCATCTCCACCCCCATCGTTCTACCTGGATACTGAGGTCCAGTGCCGAGGGCCTTCTAGCGGTTCCCTCGCTGCGAGAAGCCAAGTTACAGGGAACCAGGCAGAGGGCCTTCTCAGTAGTGGTACCCACCCTGTAGAATGCCCTCCCACCAGATGTCAAAGAACAGTTCCCAGACTTTTAGAAGACATCTGAAGGCAGCCCTGTTTAGGGAATAACACCAAGGAGTTCTGAAACATTTTCATAATTATCCTTCATAAGCAAAAGGGGATAAATGTTTGACTGTGTGTATACCCCTATTATTAGCAAAGTAAATCCTCTCACAAAAATTTGTGATGTGTTTCATGATAGAGCTGAAAGATAGTCACAGTGAGCAGATGAATGGATAATTTTGAGAGATGAAAATAAAAGGCTCCCTTCTTATGCCCTTTTAAACATTTTCCTCTTTCCTCTTCTCTACTGCCTTTTCCTTGCTTTGCTATATATATCTATCTAAATATATCTATATATATCTTTACATCTCAAACAACTGCCAAAAGTATTCATAAAATGTAATGTATTCTGAATGTGTTTTGAACAAGGCTTTCTAGTTATACTACAGTGGTACCTCGGGTTACAGACGCTTCAGGTTACAGACTCCACTAACCCAGAAATAGTACCTTGGGTTAAGAACTTTGCTTCAGGATGAGAACAGAAATCATGCGGTGGTGGCAGCAGCACAGCAGCGGGAGGCCCCATTAGCTAAAGTGGTACCTCAGGTTAAGAACAGTTTCAGGTTAAGAATGGGCCTCCGGAACGAATTAAGTTCTTAACCCGAGGTACCACTGTATTTAGTTAGCTGGCTAACCCATATTTCCAATTTCTTCCTTGAGGATACTGATTTAACAGATTTCCAAACCAGGTGGAAAGGTTGCTTATATTGAAACTCTGGCTCTTATTTTACGTTATTCTGATCATTTACCATTTGATCCTTGAAAGCTGTATTCAGAACCCTTAAAACATTTGTACTGGGTGCCTAGTACAAATGTTCTCTCCAGACACTATACAAGCACACCTGATCTCTGGAGCATAACCAACTGCAAATACATTGCTTAACTCTTTTGAAATGGAAATAAAGTTAAGTTTCTTCAAGGGCACTGTAAACACATTTATTCATGTATAAAACTGCCATCCACGGGTTCAAACTATTGTTTCATCTAACTCTGTGTTGTTTTCATCAAGGTGGGGGATGAGGCCCTCCCTTGGTTAGGGATGATGGGAGGCTGAGTTCAACATCTGGAGAACCACAAGTTCCTCGTCCTGGGTCTACACTGATTGGCATCTGCTCAAGGTCACAGCTGCCAAAGTTGTTTCCTGCCCACACCTGGAGATTGGATGTGGATTGGATATTAAGACTTTGTGCATGTGGACCAAGAGCTCTACCACTAACCATGCATGGATACCATTATGCTCTGCCACTGACCTATTCCCCACCCAAAGAATGTCAGGTAGTGCATTTGTAGTGAATTTGTTCACATTCAGTGGCCTTTCACTCCTTTCTACTTCTACATGCTGGCAAAAACAGCTTCCAGGAAACAAACCACTTTTAGAGCAGATATTTTTCATTGTGGTTTCTAGGCCGATGCTCTCTGTTTCATGAGAGTTGTTTTTAATTTTATCTTAGTTTGAACTTAGGCTCTTAGAGAAGAAAAACACTTTGGGAGGAAATTGCTCAATTTCAAGATAAGCCAGTTAAGAATGTTGATGGCTGCAATCCATTGCACAGTTACCTGGGAGTGAGTCCCATGGAATTCAAGGGACCTACTTCAGAATAGGATTGTACAGTGTTTTGCTTTGTTTCACTGCCAATGGTGATAAATACCTTTAAACTCACCCAGTGTTTGCTATAGCCTATTTTCTATGACCAAAGCTCTTGTGACTACTCCTCATGAGTAGTCTGCTGAACCCAGAAATGATGGATGCCATAGTATTGTGTGATCTCTAGCAGCATGGATACAAGTGGCATTTTATTGGGTAGCTGTGAGTGTCAGATAGTTGCAACCTTCCAGTGTGCTTTTGGAACCTGAAACACTGCTAATATGGGCCTGGCCTTGAAGTTTGTTTGGTGCAAAATGTGGCAGCCCAAATACAGTACTAACAAATACCCCTGGTGAAAACCTATTCAGCCAATCTTTCAGTATCTGTTAATTTAAAGATGCTATTCAAGGTATAGCTGGTGACCTATTAAAATGGTGCATTTTAATGGAAATTGCATACCTGAGAAAACTCTTTTCTACATACAACCATCACTTGTTAAGAGCCTGCTTCAGAAAGGAATTGATGATGAGATGGTTTGTGGGGTTTGCTCCAACACTTTTTTTTTTTTTAAATAATATTTATTAAGAGTTTCCAATTATAACAATATAAAAAAAACAAAACATCCAAATTTAAGATCTTATTTTCCGTAACATCTTTCCAGGACTTCCCCTCCCCTCCCCCTCTTATATTCCAATTCTTACAGATAAATTCAGCAATTTATTATCCCAAATTTTAACCTTATTATCATTAACCCAATTTAAAAATATTTTCCCATCTCCTAAGATCGACCTATTCCCTTCCGCGCGTTCCCCCCTTTAATATACATAATAGATTAAAATATAATAAAATAAAATATGATTTTACAGCCTTTGGATTCCAAATTTCCCTCCCCCTTTTCCTGGTTGCGTTCCCCATATTGATCAACAACTGATGTCTTCCTGGAGCTCCCACATTTATTTAAACCATAGTCCTTTACCAGTCTTCTTTAATTTTAAATGTCCAATCTTGGAAGGAGTCTATCTCAAAAAGGCCCATTTTTTCCATCCAGATTTTTATATACTTGGGAGTAAAACTCCAATTTTATTTCTTAAACCTTTCAAATCTGGATGTCCCAAATGTTCCCACTTCCAACTTTATCCAATTTTTATTATTCTTGTTGTTCTTGTTAATCTCTCTCCTCTTTCTTTTCCTGTTTTCCTGCACAAATGTTCTAATTCCAAAAGCTTCTAAATTCCACTGCAGAGGCTCTGTTATTCAGGAACGAAACATGATGCCAAGTCCCTTCCATTTTTCAATAGATAAGTCTATTGTCTACTTTAGTGTGTAAACCTCTGTAGCCAAAATAATGTTCCATTTCTGCAGTTTCCCAGGAGATAAAAAGTTCTGTCAAATTTGATGCCAACAACTTGTAATATCCCTCAGCTCCTCTAGGTGGATTGTAGTAACTCAGTTCCCTTCCAGATCACGTCCACCAGTCAAAGTAACTTATTATTCCTTGTTTTAAACATTTTGTATCCAATTTGTAACAAATATAACCGGCAAAGTCCTCGTAACAAAGTTCTCATTTTTGTTCTTCTGCTTTGACAGCTCTTTGACAGCTGTCAAAACCTCTCCTTGTCTTCTCCCGGCGCTCTAACTAAAACGCTCCCAGGTTCCGGGGGGGGGGGGTTGCTTTTTAAATAAATTCCACTTTTCTCCTCCAGCTCAATCTTATAATTTTCCATCGCGAAATTTCATAACTTTATCAAAATAAGGTTGCGCTCAATCTTAGATGTTAAGTCCTTTACTTTAGCTCCTCTACAACGGGGGGGGGGCTGACTTCCTTTTTATGCCTCCCCCGCTCGTTCCGAATTCTTTAAAAATTTCTCGCCTTTTTTAATCCAAGTTCCGATTACTCACGGGTTATGCTTTTAAGTCCAAATTTCCAATGGAAGAAGTCAGCGCTCTCCGTCGAATGGCATGCGGCTTCGCTCGGCAGGGGAAGCGGAGGACTCAAAGCACCACCACCCCCGTCACCCGTTCCGTAGCCTTTAAAAAGGCTCCTTCGCGGGTCGGGGGGGCTCAAAAGGTGCCAGCCGAGTCACCATGTCCATGGGTTTTAGCGCCCATGGTTTTTTAAGGGTCCCCGCGTCGCCGGCGCGGCAGGACCCAGCCCCTACCGAGCAGGCTCCCTCCGGAGCTCGGAGGGAGTCCGCCATTCGGCGATGGCGCCAACCCGGAAGTCGGGTTTGCTCCAACACTTTGGAGCTCCTTACCAAAGGAAGTTCATCTGAACTTTGTGGCTTTTCAAAAGCATCTGGACCCACACTGCAATATATAAATTATGGGTTGGCATCCAGCTATCATTCTGACATTTATTAACTGTAAACATCAGTGTATACCAATTAATTACTTCCAGGTTAATTTGAGGAAGCTAAGTGATCTAAGTTTTTAATATAGCTTTCTCACCTGATATAAAGCTAACTAAGGTTGTCAAATGTGCTGCTTGCCTTCTGCCACTTTGTCCAGTTCACACAAATACATCCAAAGATAGCGCAGATAATAGCTGTGGGTTTGTTTGGTGTGTGTGTGTGTTTTTTTACAACTATTCCTTTCTCACAAACTTTTTTAAAAAAGTTTTTAAATCAGTGAAGGTCTTAGGTTGGATCCAGACTGAGTTAGTGACACTTGAGTTCCAATGAAATCAATGGGACTGAGGTCATGATGACCAACTTGCCCTACTGGTTTCAATGGCGCTAAAGTGAGACTAACAATCTGGATCTAATATGCTATATTTAGTTATAAATAGGAGAGGAGTAGGAGAGAATGGAATCGTTGATCATTAGAAATGAGTAAAGAAAGTTGCCTTTCCATTATTTCTGGTGGTGAGTTCAACGATGATGTGTTTCTTAGAACACTGACTTTACGAAAGCAAAATTTCCAACTATCAAAAAGTTCCCAAACGCAGCCTGGACTTCAAACTGCCTTTCTTATACTTACAAAGTAAAGCTTTCTGTGGTTAGCATCTCAGTTTCTCTAAACCCACAAAGGTTTTCATTTTTTAAAAATGTCGCTTAACTACTTTCAACCTTCAGTTTATTTGAGTTCGCCCAATGCAGTAGCAGTAGAAGCTGCAGCACCAGGAAATCAATTCACAGTGGCCCTGAGCTTTGAACGCTAATCACTTCTGCTAGCTCAGCCCTTAATGGTCTATGTTAGGGTCCTCACTGCAGCTCAAGATCACAACTGCAGAGCCACACACCAGAATTCAGCTCCAGCACTGCTATAGAGTAGCAGCATCCATCACCAATCCACTGGTAGCAATGGTGGGTCACTGTCATCATTTATGCTGCTGGTGGGTCTGTTTAAGGGCACTTGGACTGTCTTGCAGGAAACAAAATAGGGACAGGCAGAGAAAGATTGCCTCGGGTGACTATGGGACACATGCTCTTTAGGAATCATCAGGACCAAGTCAGGAGTAGGATGGAAAGATCCCAGGAATGTAGGGAGAGCCATTTCCATGCTGCGCTGACACATTTCTTGCATATTTGCAAATATCTGACCTGGGATAATTTTCACACTTCTTCTCTTCCCTAAAGACAAGTATATGGTTGTGCGTCTTGCTGCTGGGCTATGAGCTCCAGGCATCTGACACATGGAAGCTAAAGTTGGTGCAGAATGCAGAGGCTAGACTGTTTGCTGGGGCAGCTGGTGACACCATTGCTAAAACATCTACATGGACTGCCCATATTTTACTGGGCCGTGTTCAAGGCCCTTTTGTTAAATATACAAAACCCTGAATAACTTGGGTCCAGGGCAGGCTACCTTAACAATAGCCTGAGCCCTGATGTCCAAGCTTGATCATTGAGATCATCCAGAGGAGTCTGTGAGTTGTCTTAGCTGGCATTCTGGCTTTTGACTTTCAAGCAACTCTTGAGAACTCCCCCCACCCCCATCAACCAGCCTATTCAGTTGTTTAAACCTGTTTAAGTTGAGCCAGTCATTTTAATGCTTGTTCTATACGGCTTTTGATGTTTTTGTTTTAAATGTTTTTATACTGCTGTACACTCCCCTGGTATTTTATGAAGGGGCAGTATAGAAATACTTTTATAAATAAAGAACTAATCATATTGCTTTGAGAGGCTTTGCCTGAGAGGGAAGTTACACAGGGAATGTTCATGCATACATGTGTATCTGCTTGCATGTATGCAAAAAAGAGAGAGAGCTGAATAGCAGCCATTTTAAAGTGAGCAACCTGAACTTTGGTATTTCTGGCCATGCAGCTTCTTCCACTCTTTGTTCAGAGTTACTCAGAAACTGCCTGTGCAATTCCCAGCATTGTCCAATTTATGACTCGACTCTGCATGGATTCCCTGTCACCAAACAGCTTTTAAGTCATCACTGCTTCGCTAACAGCCCTCCGCTCACAATTGGATCTCTCCCCCACCCCCGGTCTCTCTTTGTTGAGGTGGACAACTATGCATTTGGCATAGTTTCGAGTTCAACTTTGAAATCTCCTGTATCCATCGTTGCTAATTTTCTCCACTGTCGTGACGCATATTATAAATTCTGGAACTGAGGGCAACAGACTGGAACACAGGTTTTTTCCTCAGTGTGTGGGCCTGTCTTCTGAGATATGGTTCCCACCCTCAACGAAACAATACAATAAGCACATATCGAACTGCACAAGGGGAAAGGGGAAACACACACACACACATCTATAACTGCCTAGTATATTTAGAATGGCCACTCTGACATTTTTTAATTACTGTCAGGGAAAAACCCTTCTTAATTTTAAAAAGGTCACCTTTGTATATATTATTAGCGATAAGAAGCAAACCTACCTGGTGCTCATATTCAAGGAGTCAAGGCAAATACTCATTAATTGCACTCAGGCAAAGTGTAGAGTCTGAAAAACATTCAGCCTTTAACAAACATGAATTGCCCCTTTGAGTAAAGCAGAAGAAAACACCAGAAAGGTGTGTGATGTGTTGATAGATAGCAGCAGACTCCCTCAGGCACCAATTTTAAACAGCACTGTGGCTGAGAGGGGAAGTGGCAACCCAACAGAGAAGGTTGTTGTCAGCGGTGGTCACTGATGCTTCTCGCAGCTTCCTGCCTGCTGTTGTTGATAAATGCTAGCTATAAAAGTTTTGTTTTCTGATTTTTGAGGGTAAATGTTGTTTTCAAAAAGGATTCCTGTAGGCCAGGGGTCGGGGACCTGTGCAGTGGTTAGAGTATTGGACTAGGAGCTGGGTTCAAATCCCCACTCGGCCGTGAAACTCAGTGGATGGCCTTCAGCCAATCACTGCCTCTCAGCCTAACCTACCTCATAATGTTATTGTGGGGATTAAATGAGATGAGGGGAGTACCGTGTACACCACCTTGTGCTCCTTGCAGTGTGTGGGAGGTGGGGAGGTAGGATATAAATGCAATCAATCAATCAGTCAATCATTGTAAATTATAATGTTGCTGGACTAGGGTTGCCATATTTCAAAAAGTGAAAATCTGGACAGAAAAGTTGCGGAGCTTTTTTTTAGTTTTGCCCAAAGTTGTTGGCGTGTGTGTGTGTGTGTGTGTGTGTGCGCGCAAAATTGCAAAGAAATTGGACGTTTTTGAGCTATTTTGGAGGGAAATTAGCAAAAATGACACTGCCAACATCAGCTCCCATGTGTCCGGATAATCCTGGACATTTAGCTGATTTCTGCCTGGACACTGTTTGAGGCTGTGTATGTCCAGGGAATTCCGGATGCATGACAACCCTATGCTGGACCACAAGTCCCATCATCCCTGACCATTGGTCCTGTAGGTCAGTAATGATGGGAGTTGGAGTCCCAACAGCATCTGAAGGGCTGAAGGTTCCCAATTCCCACTGCAGACCATTCTCCCTCCTGCCCCACCGCATTCCTGCCAAGACCAAGGAAAGTTTCCCTGGAATTCCTTTATTGCTGTTAAGTTGGATAGAGGTTAATTCGCACGGGTTGTGCACAATTCACTCCCCACAAGAAGGGCAAGATGTTCCAAGGGCTTCGTTTCCACCTGGGTTTTGTTTCCTTTGGAGGAAAGAATGCTGGAGGCTTGCGGTGCTTTTTGTAATATCTGTTTTATGATACAAAGACGCAAGCAGAGCGTGAGAAGCGTCAAGCACCCACCCTCAGGATGCAAATGTGCTATCTCTCTTTTGATCTCCACACAGAGGCACCTCCAGATGCTTCCAGATTTAGGCTAATTCTCAGTTCTGTTTCTCTGTCCCTCCATCTCTCTTAAACAGTTCCTTTCCATGTACAGTGGTAGCTTGGTTATCAAACTTAATCCGTTCCGGAAGTCCGTTCCAAAACCAAAGCGTTACAAAATCAAGGCGCGCTTTCCCATAGAAAGTAAAGCAAAACGGATGAATCCATTCCAGACTTTTAAAAACAACCCCTAAAACAGCAATTTACCATCAATTTTATTATGAATTTTAAAAAAAAAAATCTTACCTGCATTGTTTGGATGTGGGGCTTATATCCATTTCCACAGTCACACAATCAATCAATCAATCAATCAGTAGCTGAACTGGGTTCCACACAGTTACAACAAATTAACCGAAAAAGCCTCAAAAACAAAAATGCAAAATAAATAGCAAAAACAAAAGTGCCAAACTTAATCCATTCTGGAAGTGTATTTGACTTCTAAAATGTTTGAAAACCAAGGTGCAGCTTCTGATTGGTGCAGCTGCCCCAGAAATAGACGACAGCTGCATCGGATGTTTGACTTCCGAAAAAACGTTCGAAAACCGGAACACTTCCGGGTTTTTGGCGTTTGAGAACCAAGGCGTTTGAGAACGAAGGTACCACTGTATATGCATTTGCACACATAAAGGGTGAGTCCTATAAAAGAGGCCCGTGGATACAGAGTACACATGTTTCACAGGGCCTCTTTTAAAAGACTTACCCTGTACATACCTGCCAATCTCTCTGTAGCTGTACATGGTGGGCTGTGTTACCCTTCCCCAACTGTTGATGTCTGTCTAAATCTCTGTATCAAGAAATTGTCTTTTAATTACGGTTGCTTTCATCAACTGGCCATTAAAGGTAATTACCATTTTTGTGTCAAATCCCAGACTCCAACCAGGCATTGTTTGAAACAGGGGTAGGCAACCTGTGACCCTCCAGGCGGCCTGCAGCTCCTATCATCTCTTATATTTTAATAGCGGCAGGAAGCAGTGATACAGGTTGGGTGACTGACGTGGTTATTGCACACCCAAGCATTGTCCTTCTCTTGTCATGGACTGGCTAGATGCAGTGAGGGGGTGGGAGGCACCAGTTGAGGAACCCCTAAGGGAAGAAGGCTCAGTGCCAGGGGGGTGGGTGGGATGATGATGGTGGTCAGAGGGAGAAGAGGGAGCAGACTGGGAGTAGGAAGTGTTGGAAGTTGAAGAGGTGACAGGGTTTAGTGAGCAGGAATAGTCAGTGGCAGAGGGCAGCCCAGAATCAGAGGTAGAAGTGGAAGCTGGAGAGGAGGGGGGGCCCAAGAGGCAGAGATGAATTAGGCTGGGGGGAAATTCAGGGTGTGTCCCCCTCCTGCTGCGACCAGCTTCCCTCCCCCCAGTCTTCCAGAACCAGAAGAGATATGAAGAGGGAGGAGTAAAGGTAGACACAAAGCCATACTGTGACATCTCAGATTTCTTGGGAAAGACCCAGGTGAGGAGAAGACTTAGGCAACTGTGGGAAGGTGGGGAATTTCAGTCCACACAACTGCCTCATAGGGGCAAGATCCACTGGAATGAGTTGCTGTGCTCACTAGGCCTGGCCTCCTGAGCAGACCTTGTTTCCTTGAATAAAGAGTTGACTTACAATGTGTGATTTATTGCTGACCCGCTCCTGACATCTGCTTCTGACAGCCAGTGAGGTGATTCCTTCCTGCAGGTGCACAGTTCTTGAGTAGCATGAGATCCAACAACACATATCCAGTTCTCAAACCGTTCTGCTTCTCACAACCACTTGTATTATGTTACTACACCAACATAACTGTGACTGGATCCGGGTAACCAGCTTGGCATGGTACCAAATGCTACAACTGAGTGATATTTGCACACCTGCAACCAAAGGACAAGATGCCAAAGCCTTTATAGTACAATATCCAGGAAGGGTGGAGGGAGGGGTCCAGAAGAAGAAGGATGGGGGGGGGCTGCTGTTTTTTGTGCTAGTCCAGTCTCAAGTTGCACAGAGGGCTCAGTACAACCTGATAACCCGTCAGCATCTAAAAAACCCTCATCTGAATGCCAGATGCCTTCTTTCCTTACTCTGTCTTACAAGATGCAGACAGAGATAACTTCACCACCCACCAAAGTTGCATATTTCCTCTCCCTCTCTGCACCCAATTTTATTTTTTGCTTTGTTTACCATCTAGCCAGATGTAGAGTTATGCCTGCAGATATCTATCTATCTATCTATCTATCTATCTATCTATCTATCTATCTATCTATCATCTATCTATCTATCATCTATCGGGGGGGGGGGGGCAGGTAAGACAGAGTTCCACGCATGGCCACTTACCAGGAGGGAGAGGAGCAAGATGGCAGCAAGATTATGTCTGCCTGGGAGCACTGGATTGGCTCTGTCTGTGTTCAATCAGAGCATCCATTTCACCACCACCTAGCCCCTCCTGGTAAGTGGCAATGATGCCCCACCAAGAGCTGCTCCTGTTGGCTGGCCAACTCAAGGTATCGCCCTAATGTGAGTTTTTGAATTTTTCTTGTGGGTCAACATGGCTGACTTTGATTTGTGGATTTACATGATGACAGATTCTGTTGTGAGTCTCAAATTTCATCTCACCCCGCCACCCTACTCTCCTCGCCACAATATTTTTGGCTGCTGCCTAGATTTGAGGTATAGCTTTTGATAACACCCATGTGATAATGTATACAGCTTGGCTTGCTTCTCGTATCATGAGGATGGGGACTGCCTGCAAAGGGAGAGGGGTCATCAGCTGTGCTTTTTGTGAAGGCCCCTTAGCTACTGTTCATAGAAGGCTCTGGGGAAGGCATGATTTAACTAAAACTCAGGGCAACATGGCCAGCTTGAGAAACTTTGCTGCTGAATGCAAAGGACAAAATGGTGTCCCCTTCTGTTCTACCTGTCAAAGCAGACTGGAATAGCTTGCTTCTCTGGTGGCCGGGCAACACCCTCTATTGTACCTGAGGGCTAGGGGCAGGGCGGGCCATGTGGCACACACAGAGACCTCGTTCACCAATGCCTTGCCACTAGCCCCTGCCTATCAGCATCTACCACATGAGGCAGTTGCCTCCTTCTGGCTAATGGCAGGGCCGGTTCTGAGGGAAGAATCAGGAGTTTGGAACATGTACATTTTACTTAGGTCATTCCTATATTCACCCCTCTTCTTAAGGCAGTGAAATGGACATCAATCTATTGGTTTCAGAACACCAATGACTGATCAAATTGTGGTTCATTCTTAGCAGGGTCAACCAATGGTACTGAATGCTTGTCACTCAGATACTTTTCATAACCAGGTCATGCAAGAATTTGCTTGCTGTACAGTCATTTCGTGTTCTACTCTTTACGGAGAAAAGCCACAGGGTATATGGGTTTTTCAAAAAAACGATTTTTATCTCAAAACTGACTGTGACCACACTAGCAACCTTGCTACGCAGCATGTATATATTTAGTTTCCCCTGTTTGTCCTGGACCTGGCCTTAGTATTTCCCCTGTAAATACATGGGGTTGTTTCCCCCTTCTGGAACTGTATGCTTGGTTTTTGTTTTTTTTCTTTCCAACCCTGCCCCTCCATTAAGCACTGCATTTTGATTATTTTATAGTCATGCAGCAATACCTAGTAAAGTTGATACAGTATAAACCCCACATCCCACCCAAATAGCATGATATCTGGGAGAATTAGCATGGTTGCAGAATTACACATGCACAACGAACAATGAAAATGGCAAGGAATGAGAAGGAAAGGAATCATCATAGGCCAAATAAATGCACACCGGTCACCCGATATCTTGTGGTACAACTTCTTGCACAAGAAACACGGAGAAGCACAATGCTCTCAGCACTCGGTATGGACTTTCCCCTCCGCAGGGTTAAAAATGCTTGATTGCAAGGGCAAGAACACATGTGGAGAAGGAAACAGCAGGTTAGGGGAGGGTTTAAGCTTCTTTTTGCGTTCCTGGAGCTAATATAGGGTGGCTGCGTGGCCCACTTTCCACAGTACAGTCCTCTTTTTGCCAAATAGTTAGAGGACAGTTCTCTGTTTGAAGGCCCAGTGGTTACAAGGACCCCTGGTGGTTATGCTCTGCCCCCACAGTCAGAGGCAATGTGCCTCTGGAATGGCATTTGCTGAGAATTTGCGATGGGGAAGAGAGCGCTGTTGCATTTAGGTCCTGCTTTGAGGTTTCCCGTAGGTATCTGGTTGGCCATGGTGAGAATTGGGTGCTGCAGTAGGGTGGGTCTTCTTGTGTTCAGAAATCCAATTTAAAGATAATGAGATCCAAGAAGGGCAAGCAGAGATTTTGAAGTTGTCCACAAACATCTAACAGCTGGACAGCAGCATGAGCAGGTATGAGGTCTCCAGACCTCCGCCTTCCCTGCTATGGAGAGGTGTGTTGTCTTTCTGTTTGAATTTTTTTTTTGGTGGGGGGGTGATTTCTAAACTTGCATCTTTCACCTTTTATTCATTTTATTTCATAAAATTATTTATAACCCCCCTCTTCATTGTCCACACAGTCCTGGTGTAGGAGGGGGTGGGAATTGTATACGTTGTACATAACCTTGGGGATTTTGTTTTTATTTTGTTTTGGTCTTGTTCACTGTCAAGATAGGTTCCACAACTGAGAACACCCTCACCCAAATCACCACGTAAGTGTATTGCAGAGGACTGTGGCAATCTGAAAAGGGCACCCCCGGAAGATTTCAGAGTTCAGTTGCGTGCATGGTGTGGAGGACAGTGAGTTGGACTGGGACCTGGGAGATCAGGGTTCAAATCCCCACTCAGTCATGAAGCTCACTGGGTGACCTTGGGCCAGTCATTGCCTCTCAGCCCAAGCTCCCCCACAAGCTGGTTGTGGGGTTCACACGAGGGTGGGAGAACCATTTATACCACCTTGAGCTCCTTGGGCGGCAGGGAAAAGTGTGATAAATAAATAAACCGCTCTGGGAGTTTTTCTACCATCAAGCGGTATATAAATTTAGGAGATAAATAAATAAACATAAGGGAGTAGGCAATCTGTCAGGGAACTGCCATCGGAGCCAGAGGCGGAGGCAAGGCTCCAAAGCAATGCAGGAGAAGGGCTCAGCAGGGAGAGGGGCAGCTCATCGGCTGGGGAAGGAAATCAGCGTAACACCAGGGATAAAGGGGGGCAGATGGGGAAATCGGCGAGCGGGCTCCAGGACTCCTCGCCGGAGACGAGCGGGGAGAGCACGGGTCCGCCGCTTCCCACACCCACCCTGCGCAGAAGACTTCCGCGCAGGAAGAGTAGGCGGAGACTTGGCGTCAAAGAGCTTCTATGCTGGAAGAGGTTCAAAAAACACCCACTGACGGATTCTGCTAGCGACTGAACAGCTACGGGGTGAAGGGCTGTCCAGACAGGAAAGGTTTAACCAGGCAACCTAGCCAGGAGTGGCGGCAACTTACGCATGAGCAACCCCTATAACCATTACACAATCTTTCACATTATCTGTGTCCTGAGTCATCTAGGGCTTTATATGTCAAAATAAATATTGCATATTGGCAACCAGAGCACAGCTTTCCTCACCAATATTGTATGTTGATGGTCAGCAGTTCCCCACAGGCAACCTCACCAGGGCATTCTGCACTTGCTGCTGCTTCTGAGACAGGTCCAAAGGCAGGCCACACAGAACAAATTGCAATTATCCAACAGTATACTGGGCCCAGGAAATCCTCTTGGCATCCCTGTAAGTTTGTGTTTTCACCAACAACTATTTAATGAACGGCCACTGTTAATAATGTACTTCCTGCATTTCATTTCCTTCTGACCTCACAGTTCACAATCCATTTTATGCTCACTGTTTATGCTCCTCTTCCTTTAACTCAAGATTTCCTGTGCTGAGCCTGTGGTGAAGCTTATTCCATAATAAACTGGTTAGTCTCTCAGGTGTCACAAAATTCTCTGCTGGTTTGTTCCAACCACTTCTCTGGAAATTGTACTGAGGTACTGAGGCAGGCAAGGGAGCCTACACCAGGTGCAAAAATGTCATTCTTGGTATAGAGGAAGTGCAGGGAAATTCAGAGCTTGCTCATCTCAGCAATTTTCAGATTGTTTGTGGATGTGTGGCTAAGCCCTGAGGAGGGAGCCCTGAGAAGGGAATCTAGAATTCTGTTTTCAAAGCCTCTTTTTTAAAAAACTAACCCTAAACATTTTATCCCCAAAATTCTTGGTGTAAAATACTGCTCTTAGGGCGAATGCAGCCCACGGGAGCAGCAGCAGCCGCTTCCTTTAACACTTTGTAATTTTGCCTCTGTTTCCATTTGTGCAAAAGGAATGTACAGCAAATCGAAAGGGCGGTAGCTCTATGCCTCCACCTTGTTTCAATGTCTGAAAAAGTTATGACCCTTGGTTTGCTTTTTCGCTTTATTTGAACAGCTCCTTGGGGCAGAGACCGGCCTCAGTTGCCAATTTGTAAAGCACAGCAATGGTGTTCGATGTTCTCCCCACTGCCCTGAGCAGGGAAATGTTCCAAGGACAACAGCGCCTGGATTGTCTTTTCTTTGGACGAGAGTCCTGAGCATGTACGGCATTGTTAATAATGTGCTTGGTTTACGAATATACAAGGATACGTGGCTGCAAAAAGCAGGCTCTCCTACAAGGCAGCTGATCTGCTGCCTCTCACCAGATTCCAGAAAGAGGCTCTGTATGGCCCCAGGGTGCCTTCAGCTGGCTCGTAGCTCCCTCCCTCCCTCTTCCAAACTGCTGTTTTAGCTTTCTCCCCCTCTCCACTCTCTCACACACTCATGCATCCACCTCCTCATCTGAATGGCTGTCCCTAAACTTCAATAGACATCTCAATCAAAAACAGAGATGCTCAGCTCTTTCCTAACTACCAGCTACCATTGAGGAAACAGCGTAAAAAAACCAAAATCACACCAGTACCATTGTCTTGATACTGGCACTATGTAGATTTAATTCAGGTAAGGAAGATCAGAGCCAAGTCAAAGATGACTGACCAATGAGTAAAAGGAATTTTTTCTAACTTCTGGTATTGTTTACACTCATTTGCATCGCAGCAGTTACCATAAAGTTAACCCTTTTTAAAGCAACAACCATCTGATTTATTTATTTTTAAGTTTATCGGCCAAAGAAATATTTCTGGGGTGATAAATTTAGCGTGCGGCATTGGCAACAACTTGTTTTGGCAGTGACACACACACACAGCATTTCTGAATCATCTGACATCATACTAGCCACTCAGTAATTAAAAGCAGCACATTGTTCTTTAATCCAGAAACTGAGATGCACAAACAGGCTGGCAAAGCGGAGAAACAGAATGCTGCCTCTTGACCTAGCCCACATCTTCGTGTCAGATGAAGTTAGTCACACATCAGAGTGAACTTTTTCTTCTTCCTTTCATTTAAAAAGCTTTCTTAAGCACCCATGATGTCAATCAAGGAAGACTTTTTTGAATGCTGTAATGGGAACCAGACTTTTGAGTGATGTGGCTGTTTAAATAAAGTATGATTTAATGTGTACAGCTTGTCATCATACCATATTCATGGGAAGGATCCTGCCACAGATTGTTCAAGAGAGCAGTATAAGCCCAGGCACATCTTGTTTGATGTAGACCTCAAGACTGACATCAGATTCTTGGTTGTTCAGTGCATCACTCTTAGTTTGCTGACTCTGCTCCAGACAAGAATGGGAGCTTGATCAGGAGAACACGCAGGGGAACTGCTATGTGCTAAATAAGACTATGGTTCCATCTACAACTTACTCCTAGTAGCAGCCAGTACGGAGTATTTTGCTCATTACATTATGCAATGCCCCTTTAAAAAATGAGCAAATGTGTGGCAATTCCATTATAAAATGCCCAGTCTGGAAGAAGCCTCATCATTTCCTAAGAAACAAACCTCATTTGTTTCATTTCATGGGTTAAAAGACCTGGATATATGTTGACTTCTGAAAGTTTTGGCATTTGGTGGAAGTGGGACAGACCATGAAATTCAAAATGCACAATTGTATGGCCTCTGAATGTAAAAATGTCATTCCTTGGCAGTAGAAAAATGTGTATTTGATGTCTATATTTTCCTTTTAAACTTTTGCTGGCGTGCTACCAGACTCCATGGAACAGCCTCAGCTATTTTCCAGTCCTCCCACCTATGCTGTAAGTAGGTTTTAACATTTCCAAAAACGTTGTGAGCTAAACCCAGGTGCAAATGCCAATGCATGAAGCAGATTCCACCATGGTGCAACAAACCTATTACTTCTACCAGTTTAGGAGATCACCTAAAATATACATTTAAGTAAGATAAATGCACTTAAAAAAATAAAATATGCAAAATCTTTCTACCTAGTGATAGATGCAGTGATAGACGCAGTTACGAGGGAAGAGGATGTGAAAAACCACTTGAACTATTTATAGTTGTGGAAATTAATAGACTGCACCTTCAGCGATGGGAAGAGAAGAGTTGGCAGGTCTACCTCCACTGTTAGAATAGCAGCTGCTGGGAACTGCAGTTGGGCAGAGTGCTGTTGTGCCGATGTCCAGCTTGCAGGCTTCCCACAGGCATCTGGTTGGCCACTGTGAAAACACGATGCTGAACTAGATGATCCACTGGACTGATCCAACAGGCTTGTCTTATGTTCTTATTGTTGAGCGCTTGGGTGCAACTCGGTTTTCAGAAGAGGGGTTTAGTGTAACATGAGGATGCACCTGCCGTCTGTCCAAATTGCCAACAGGGAGAAAATCTGTAGCTAGCTTTACTCTTATGCTACACTGAGAGCAAGTGTGGTGTAGTGGTTAAGAGCGGTAGACTCGTAATCTGGGGAACCGGAAATCCAAACTCTTCTTCTTCTTATGCTAAGAACATAAGCAATGTGATAACAGGGTCAATTACCTATGGCAGGGGTCAGCAAACTATTTTTTTAAAAAAAAAAATTGATGCAAGAGCACCACGAGCCCCGGTGGCTGCTTACCTGTGTCTTGCGAGTGGCAGGGGCTGACGGCGGCAGCAGGACGAGTGGCACACGAAAGGGCTCTGGAGAGGGGCTGCTTAAAATGGTGGCCGCTCAAGCACTGCTGCCGCTGGCACCAACAAAGCCCAGCCCCCTTCCTCCTCTAAGCAGGGCGGGGAGAAGCCAGGAGGAGGGAGGGAGGGAGGAGGCACCGCCACCGCCATGTGAGGGAAAGGGAGGGAGAGGGAAAGAATGCATGCGCTGGCGACCCACGCGGTGATTCCTGGAACTGTGGGCTGGATCCAGAAGGCAATTGGGCCTGATCCGGCCCACGGACCTTAGTCTGCGGGCCCATGACCTATGGAAACCCTTCTTATATCCAAAGCAAGCAGCATTTAAGGTAGTGGATCTGAGAGTAGATGGTACTTGTTGCAAGCACACAGAAAGAGAGAGAGATGCTTTCAGGTAAGAAAACAATGTTGGAAATATATGACCTGGATAGAAAAGTTTCTAGTTCTAGTCTAAGTAACAAGGCAGCCATGCTTGCTCCTTTGTTCTCCTGGAGGATAGCTAAAGATGACTTCTCTGGTTCCAGGTTGAATGAAATGTAAGCTGTCAGGCATACTATAAGGCACAAAATAAACAAGAATCCTTTGCTTTGGTGCAGACTAGTCTAAGTTGCTTTCTACCTTTAGCTTTGTATTTGATTTATTATTTGCAACACGCTACAAGTACTTTCTAGGTGTCAAGCTGCACCGAATGCTGCAATCAGTTGATGACAATTTATTACTCTTGATGATTAGCCCTTAAGTCTTTATCATTCGTTGTAGATGCTGGGGCAATCAAAAAAGAGGGTGGAGGGGTCTTTTGATTTCCGCACCAAGGCATTCCAAGAACTTTCAGTCTGCAACTGTGGTTTTCGACAGCTTCATCTTAGTGTTTATGTGTCTGCCATACATTGCACATATTGCTGCAAAGCATGCACACATTGTTGCATGTGTTATTGTGAGCCTAGAGGTTTTAGCAAATGTAGCTAAAGCACAACAAATGGAGCTTTGTAGATAGCCAAAAGATCACAAAAATACATGGTGCCTCATGGCAGCCTCCTATACTTTGCCAGAGAACCAAAGTTCAGATCTGCTCAGATTGCTATTAAAATGCCCATGCTACTAAAGAGAAGTATGGTTGCATTTCTCATCCTGTACACATCTGTCAGGCTTTTGTGAAAGCAGCCAGTCTCTTCAAAGCCCCTCACTGCACAAGGCTGGGGGCAGTGGAAATGAATATCCCATTGTTGGGGGCGGGGAGGGAGGCTTGAGTCCTTGGAGTGAGTGCATCTTGCATCAGCACTGGCAACTTCGATTAACCAAAGATGGAGAAGCATTCAAATATACATATCACAATGAGCAACTGTACTTGTGCGTGAATGATTATCCTGCCCCCTCCACTAGCTTGATGGACTCTTGTCAGCAAAAGTTTCCCAGAATATCCAATTTAAAAACTGTCAGGCATGTTCTGTTGCAGGGGCCACCAACCTTTTTAGGCCAACGGGCCTATTGGGATTTTTCAACTGAGTGCTGTTGTCAGCCCCCCCGCCCGTTTCTGGACACTGCTCTCTCCCCTCCTCTGGACCAACACCTCCTCCCTCAGAAAGAGAAAGAAAGAGATAAAATGAAGCATTTCTCCTTTGGCTCTATGTCCTTTTCGAGGGGGAAGCAGTGCTCCGAGGCTTGATGAGCACCGGGAGAAGATCTCAAGTGCTTCTGCCCATGGGCACCAAATTGGTGAGCCCTGCACAGGAACCATCAGAAACTTAGGACTTTGAGATGCTCGACCACATAAGGCTCCTAACTCTGCGTAACAGGAAAAGTTCTACTTTTAAGGCACTGTAGCACCCAGGCCCGATCTTCTTCGTTGCTCCTTTGCAGGTTCATTGTTACAGAAACGATAAAACTGAAGATACAAGCAACTTTTGTGACTAAAGAAATGCACACCACCCACGCCACATCTTTTAAAAGAGCACTTTGTATTTTTTTGGTTAAAACTGCACGCCCTAGAAATACAATAAAATTATTTTTTACATTTGGAATAAAAAATATGGTTCGATGACAAATATTTTAACATCTTAAAATAAAAAATGGTGGAAGTTCAGAAGGCACGTGGCCAAAGTGCCCAAACACTTAAAGCATGAGCAGGGAAGTTTGGGTGGTTCTTTCAGAAACTGGAAGAGAGCAGGGAAACGAGAAATGGAGAAGCAGCCACTGAGCACCAATAGTAAAAAGAGCTCCCTTCTTCCATCGGTTGCCACTGCCTTTATTTATTTAAATAAATAGTGCCATCATTGTGTTTCATAGTAGAGTAGGAGTCATTTCTTAGAAATGAACTGGACGATGCACAAAGTTGTGGTGAGATGGGAAAACCAGCTGACTAATGCCCGCGATGGTTTCAGTCGACTTCTGTTGTCCCACATGGCCTTAAGAACTCATTTCCTCTTTCATGAAACCACTTATTTGATACTGTAAACAATAAAAGTTTTCGTTAGAACTGGGGCACCAGGCCCGTATGCAACCGTCTCATGTTGGGCACTGCAGAACAACATTTAACTGAAGCAGCAAGGGGAAAAAACTGGTTGAATTCAACACATTCCTCCATTTATTTCCCCCTTCGCCACATATTATAGACAGTAGAAATGAGATAAACACCGGAACCAACCCCAAATCTAGATCTTGTGACGCTTCAAAATTAAAGGTCCGATCCATCCCACATGTGCATGCAGGATGGGGACTGGGAAAGGACTCGACTGAGCTCTCTCTTTCCCGTTCTGCCTGGCCTTTGACCACAAAAACATGGGCACTCATGGGAGTAACTTGTGCTCAGGACCCCGGGGGTGAAGAGGGAGAGCCAGGTGCATCTATGGATCTTCTGTTATGATGGCATGCCACACCCAAGGGCCAGCGGAAAGGAGAAGGGTTCCCCACTCCTGCCTAGTGCTTAGTGAGCCTGTCCTAAAACCAAGGACCCGGGAGTCTTACTTACCCCACTTGCACCCTACTAACACCGGACATGCTGCATGCCGTGTCCGGTAATCACCTTCTCCACTTCTGAAGAGGTTATACCAAAATACCGCAGTCCCCTGAAAGTAAAAGAAAAGTCTTCACTGAAATGAAAAGTACTATTTGTGCATGTTTCTGTGGGCATATGCCACCAAACCTATACATTAATACAAGAAGACCACAATCACTTCCAGTCACCTCCTTGCTTATTTCCCTGTTGCCGCTTTTAATAAGCTTGCAAAGGTAGGATGTTTGGCCCAGTTCCCATGTCACACCAATCCACCATTTAAAACAAACTAAGGCTTACTGTGAACAAGTAGCATTCTGGTGCATGCTGAGTGCAGCCAATACTAAAGGGGACTGCTGTCAGCACCAATCACTGGACAAGTGTCATGGGAACATCTGTGCAGCATGCAACAGAATGCTATATGTTCACAGTAAACCATAGCTTGCTTTAAATGATGGTTTGGTGTGGCATGGGAACTGGGCCAATGTCTAGAAAGTTCCTGAACATCTTTCAGGCAGGGAATAATTCAGGCAGATGCTTCCTGAATCAGATTTAGCAGACGGCCTGATTGTATTTTTTTAAATTAGCAGTGCTGGAATGTGCTTACTTTTAATCATTTTGCATTGCAAATCTAAGCCCAGAAATCGCTATCACGTTTGTTGATCAAGCCAGTTGCCGCACCATATGGTCAACTGGGCAGGAGGGGTGCAGAACACAAACAAGACTGGGAAATATTTAGAGCGAAAACAGTGGTCATAGCAGTTTTAGTGGGAAAACATGAGTAATAGACAAGTTCAGCTGTTACCTTCTTGGGCCAAATTGCTGCTCCAAAGTCTGGGAAAACTGTGGCACCTCCAGCTTCTACATCACTCATCTGGGGGGTGGGGAGAATATCCATAAAAGTCATCGATGATTTGTAAGACTGCACAGATTAATGTACGTTTCCTCTATAGAAATGTTAAGTCAGTTACTGCTGTCTGACTTTTAAAAGCTTGTAAATATGAGATGCCTAAAATCAATGGCTAACAAGGGAGTCTTAAAATGCTTGACAAGCCACAATCCATAATCTAATTAATCAGAGCAAAGGGTCAATTAGATTATGGGTTGTGGATTGATCTGGATAAATAAAAGCATTTTTAAGGACCCGCCCCCCCCCCTTGTTAGCCAGTGATTTTAGTTATCTCATATTTACAGGGTTTCAAAAGTCAGACAGCGGTAACTGACTTACAATCTGGTTTAAAAATAAGTATGGTGCCTGCTTTCAATTGAAATTAATAGTGGAATCCTATGCATACTGAAAGTCTCACTGTGATCAGCAGAGCTTATTCCCTAGCATGTGTGCTTAGGTTTGTAGCCTGAATCCCTTCCAGATTTTTTTATTTTTATGGTACTCATTTGGTGAGAAAAAGCAACATTGCCATTTAGCCACATGTTTCCTTAGCAAATTTGAAGCATACCTTGGCACTGATAACACTGCTCAATTATACATGTCTCAGAGTGAGTCATTTATAGGCCTGACATGCAGCAATAAAACAGACACTGCTCTATTTCTGTGTTAGAGTAATTTCAGGCCAGTGAGCCACCAACTTGTACTGTAATGGAGTGACACTTACTTCCATGCAATGATTTGAATCCTAAGTTACCATTCTGTTTATGCAAGGATTGGGAGGGGGGATAACAATTTTTGCCAACTACCCCCTCCATCTGCACTATAACTCATACCATTTCCAAGGTCCACCAACCCTCAGGAACAAATTTCCAGGAGTGCAGTTGGTGCAGAGTGAAGTGGGAAACAGAAAATCACTGTTCTGCGAACAGAACTCTGTTCTGTTGATGGAGGTAAGTTAGGACCCAAGCCATTGTGTTTAATTAAGGCAAGGAAGTAAGATTCCTCTAAAGAGGTATAAATCAGATTCAGCTCATTTCAAAGATGAATCCAAAGCCAGTGGCAGCAGTGAGAAGGAAAATATTGTGGCTCAGTCTAGTCAGTGCTATGTGGAATAGATGATGTGGAGATGAGAATTTTTGAACAAAACAGGTTTGAAGCTTTGTATGACCCATTAAAGACTACTAGGTCAATAAAACACTTACTAAAGTATACCGACTCCTCCTTGACTGTGAAGTCAAGGAGGAGGAGGTTACAGCGGCTATGATTAAGTGGTCACAATATTTTGGGTACTCAATAACTATGAAGCAGTGGGAAAACCTGTGGAAAATAAACTGGAATTTTACAGCCTGTTACTCTCTGAGAAAGAATTTTCTTAAAATGCAGCATTGGTGGTATTTAACACCTTGGAAACTGTCCAAGATGTTCAAAACTGTCCCAAATAACTGCTGGAGGTGTAAAGAAAAGCCAGGTACTCTATTCCATATGTGGTGGCAGTGTAAAGAAATCAAGGTGTTTGGGGAGGATATACACAGAGAATTGAAAAAAAAATGTTAAAAAATATCTTTCAATAGGAAACCAGAAGCTTTCCTTTTGGGAATCACAGATTCGGATATTCCTTAAAAGGTTAAAGAGATATTCTTATATGCTACGGTTGCAGCAAGAATTCTCATTGTGGCAAATTGGAAAAGTGATAAAGTCCCATCAATATCAGAATGGATTCAAAAATTGGCTGAATATGCGGAATTAGATAGCATGTCAGAAAAAAATTAAAATAAACCAAAACAGGTATTTATCTCAAAATGGGAAGTTTTAAAAATATACTTGAAAAATAATAACTGTAGTCTAAGGTCATTTGCAACGTTTGAATAATTTCAGTAGCAGTGTTAAGAATGTTGTAAAACCTAAGAATGGATCAAGGGATATTAAACTTGAACAAAACTAGTTATGCAATGGCAGTGAACAAATAATACAGAATCTGTAATAAGGAATGGACGGGAAGTCTGGTCAATAGAAAAAGACCACTTTTATTTTATGATTTGAAGGCTATTAGTTGATGTATTAATTCCCTTCTTTTTTGTTTGGTGGTGATGGAAATTTATTTTCTTTTTCTGTATGGTGTGTTAAAGTGAATGATAACAATAAAGTCTTTTTAATTTTTTTAAAAAAGACTACTAGGTTGCCATATAGTGGCTGTTTTGATATATGCATAGGTATGCCTAGCAAATTCAAAACGGCAATGGCAACATAGCACCAGGAACCATCAGAAGCCCTCTGCAAGCCCCAAATCTTGAAAATATGCTGACTTGATTTAATTGGATATTACACAAACACACAGAATCCCTATACTTGCAGACTAGTTATAGCTATTCCTGTTGAACACATTTTTATAACACACAAAGATACTGCGGTGGTCCCCAATCCTTTGGAACACCCATTCCTCAGTAGTGCACATGCCCTTTACATTGCAGATTTTTAAACCTCTTTATAAATATGTAGATATATTATAATTTATAAATAAATAGTACCTTAATCACAGCTCTTACTGAAACCACAACTATAGCAGTTAGCTCAGCAGAGCAGATTGAATTATTTGACAAACAAGAAGAAGCACAATGAATTCTCTGTTGCAGATATTGTGACAACGTGTTATGCTGATAAGGACCAGGGAAATCTCCACATTCAATATCTACATTGGATGGCCACAGCACTGAGACCAGGACCAGTTCAACATATTCTTGAATCACCAGGGTCAGAGCAGACCTTCTCATAGTGAGACAGGTAGGCACCCAGTGCTCTTTTCTCCTAAAAAAAACCCCCATGAACTACATGGGTTGGTTGTGCATGTCATGTAGAACATGTCAGACTTGCGTTCGACCAAGCGATTCTTCTGGAATCGCACTCCGACGATAATTAACGACCTGAGCCTTTGATGAGGCTCCAAGCACGTTCCCATTACGCAGAGTATCCAGCACAGGGAAGGAGCCGAGATAGTATGAGCTACATGGCTAAAGAGTTTTATTTCTAATTACGCAGACAGAAAAGAAACATCCTCTCTCTGTGAGAGCAGAGAGCAACTGAAAAACAAAGGAAGAGGAAACCAGTAACGTTACATCCGTCTCCTGTCTTCCATGAGACTTCCAACAGTATGGAATCTCTGGAATGTAAACAGAGTCTTGTGACTCCAAAGCACTGCACAGTGGCAACAAACAGAAACTAATAGAACAGAGGCATGGAAGTGTGACCTGGATCTGTCTGGTATGTGAGCATGTGGACCTGCTAAGCCCACTTTGGCTACATACAATGCTATTGCTGCAGGGCTGACACAGGGAGAAGGTGGTTCTCGGGCTGCAAGAAGGTTTAGCCACCCCTGGTCTACAGCTTAGTAAATAACTACATTTCATGCAGTAAGTTGTATTTATGCCAGTGGCATGACAAAGAGGTCTCACTCCACATATACAGGATTGGTCATACTTACATAGCTTAAAAAAGTGGCCACGCGATTCCCAGTCCCTAAATGCTTGAAAACATCAGGTTCCTCTTTCTATAAAATTAAATGAAAGTGAACTGCAAACTTCAAGCACGCATAGAAGGACACAGAGGTACTTACATAGTTAAGAAACGTCGCTAGCCTATTTCCATCCGATTTGAGTGTGTTGTCAAAGGGTCGCTGAAACAAACAAGAACTTTAACCCAACTTCCAAGGTTCCCTGTTTGTAGCTTTGGAAAGTGGGGAGTGCAGCCCTGATCCTATGTGCATCTATAGTGTTTGAGAGGAAGTTGTCCAATGGGAGTTATCCTAAGGCAATTGTGCACTGAACTGCAGCCTTTAGAATCCCAGGCTAAATAGTTGGCTAGCTTATTTATTAATGTGGCATAGCATACAAGGCCAATATAGCAACTACACCAAGCCAAAGTTTAGTGTTTCATCCTGTGATCAAACAAGGTTTATTCCACACAGGCACCATGCATGCTGGGAAGGTGTGAGAGAATTCTTTAGCTGCCCAATCAGCATGTATGGTAAATTTATGGCTGACATCCATGACACTATACAGGTAAGTGATATCTTATGACATCACTGCAATTGGCTGTGCTTTATTCCTAAGATCACAGGTAGCTGGATCACAACGTTTCCAAAATGTGGAAATAAATTGAACTGCAGAGAAACCTGTGGCCGAGCCAACAGACCTGTGATGGAGACTAGAGAGGGTTGTGTGAGTGTGCGCATGTGGCTGTGTACTACTGGCTGGAGAGAGAATGAGCAGCGCTTGTAACCCTGATCCAAAATCAGCCATGCCCGCATGGCTGCTCCTGAATGTATAAAAATATGTCAGATCTCATTAGGAATCTCTCTTATCTCTAGTTTGATCCTTAAAAATTATGTATGCTTAGCAGGAACACAGAACATCTTTGAAATTGAAATCTTACCCGTGAGAAGTCGAAGTGTGGTTCATACTGTCCTCCCATACCGTAATTAGCAACCTAAGGTAGGAGGGAAATGACAAAAGAAAAGGTAATTAAATAGAAATAAAAGATTTCTTCTGTAGGTTAAAAGAAGAAACCTAGGTGATCAGTTGTATCCACTTGCATAACAAACTTGTCCCTCCTCTCCTTTCCTTTGCAGCCCCCAGCGCACACCCTCAAAATTTCCTCCAGGGAGCAGTTCAGTCTTGGATATATAGAGCAATGATTGATTAAGTCATTCTCATTGAGCAGACTCATTGAAACCAATGGACTTCCACGTAATTTAAGCTTACTGATTTCAAGCTTACTGAGACTCAAGAGTCTCAGATGATAATGCTGGCATAATGGAAATATCAGACAGTTAGTTGGAGATGTAGGATGTTAAGAGGGAGAAAGGATTATGAAGTGAAACTGGCTTGCTCATGACTGAATTCCACAATTTTGTCCTGGATGGAGTTCAAAAAATAGCAGCTGGAGGAGACATGGTCTCCATCCACTTCTGCATTCACAGTTCCCATTGGCACACTCTGCCCCATGAATCCATAACCTCAGCTCTTCAGCCTGCTCTATCTGCCAGAAGCTACAGCATTCCCTAGTACAGTGGTACCTCAGGTTAAGTACTTAATTCATTCCGGAGGTCCGTTCTTAACCTGAAACTGTTCTTAACCCGAGGCACCACTTTAGCTAATGGGGCCTTCTGAAGCAAAGTTCTTAACCTGAAGCATTATTTCTGGGTTAGCGGAGTCTGCAACCTGAAGCGTATGTAACCTGAAGCGTATGTAACCTGAGGTACCACTGTATCTGGTACTCCAACACACTGAACTGAGATGAACCAAACCAATATGGAAACATCTCAGCGCTTAAAATCTCTACTGATTCAGATAAGGGCCATAATCAAAAGCGGTAATTTATATGTCAGGCTGCTGTGGGGGGTTGCTGATGCAGCACTCCTGGGTGGACATGTGCATTCAGAGACATCCCTGGCATCCCTTTCCACCTGTGAAATTAAGCCTTGAAAGAAGCATTCTGTTGCAGCCGGTAGACTAGGCTGCAGTGTGTGCTTGGTTGCAGGGCACGTGTGGGTCCCACAACACTTTCTCCAAATTGCAAATGGGCCCATAGCTCCCCAAAGTTTGGTGACCTCCTGGCTACGACCTGCCCAGCAGGAGGCTTGTGGAATGAATATAATATTATCTTTCCCTTCCCTCGCCTCCTTTTTTGATTCCGTTTCTGTAAGTTATGGCCCCACAGAGTTAACAAATGCCTCTGCTTCATAAATTGCAGCATGGAGATTGCGGTACTGATTGTTTCCCATGCCTATGGAAGAATAACTGGCAGTGTGCTTTTGTATTTACCTGCAATAATTCAGCTGTTTTCACTGTTAATCCTGTGATCTGCTCCATTCGATGATTCACTTTGGCAATAACAAGACCATCATTTTCCTCCAGCCATGAACTTGCAGAGAAGAAGATTTCACAGAGAAATTAGACAGTTCTCTCCAATCACTGTAAAACGAAGTATATTCCCCCCCAATCCGCAGCTCCCTGCATTTTTTGCTATTCTGGCTGGGGTTGGTGGAAGCTGGAACCCAACAACACCAGGAGATGTTCCCCATTCCTATCTTTATCCTATTGCTAATCTTTCAAGAGAAGTTGACAAATTGCTTCTGTGAATGCTCAGTATGTGTTCAGTTTTAAAAAAATAAAACCCCCAACTTCTCAAAGTTTCACCTTTCATCAACAGTACTTGGAAATGACTCCTACAGCAATGAGAATGATAATGATCCTCGAACAGCTTACCTTTTAGACACCCGGTAGTTTGCCACAGTTAATACGCCCGTCTTGGGGTCACGTACGGTAGCTCTTGCCAACTGTTATCAAAAGAAAGGCAAGGTTTAATAACTTCAGCAGCACACATACACACAAAAATTACTGACAAAATTAATACAAGTTGCACCTCCTGTCCTTCATTCACAGCCTTCCCATTTCTGCATCGGATAAAACTCTGTGTAAAAATGTTATGGGTAGATGATTTTATCATGTATACTGAGAAAGATGATATATTGCATTACTGGCAATGATAAATTTATCTCATATGAATTATAAGCTCCATCAGAAGATTTATATAAACCATACTGTCTAAGAAACAGGTTTCGGAGAACAAAACAAGAGCCTCCAACCTTCAGCTGTGATAAACGCTTGAAGATTACATCTTGCATTAGTCAATGCAACGCAGAAACAAACAGAAAGTGACTGTGTAAGAGGAAAGGGTTCCATCTTTTTGTTTACGGGCAGGGTTGGGTAAGGGCTGATTACAGAGAAGCCGCCTGTCAGGGGTTCAGGGAGAGAGGCGCAGATGAGGGAGGAGACAGAGAGTGAGGGGGAAGGATTCCAGAGTGACGAGGAAGAGGATGACAATGACCCAAGATTGTCCATGAGTCCGTCCAGTGAATCGGAGGACTCCCAAAAGGGAGCCCCTCTGGTCAAGCCAAGGGGAGCTAGAGGGGGAAGCAGTCAGGAGCAGGGAAACGAAGGGGGAACCCCCAGTGGGAGTTGGAGATCGGGACCGGCTGCTCCACTGGAACGGAGTGAGGGGGGTGGAGTGACCAGTGTGTCAGAAGGAGCAGAACAGGAAGCAGAGAGGGGAAGGAGATCAGGGCAAAACGTCCTGCCGGAAGGGGAGGAAAGTAGTATCGAGGGCAGTGTAACTGTCGAAGGGAAGGTCAGGAGCAACGTACGCGCGCCAAGTTTAAAATGGGAGGCGCGCGGAAATGAAGAGAGTCCTGGGGAGGAGCCTGGTCCCAAAGCCCGAAGGAGGGGGGAGGAGGCGCCAGAGGATTCAGCCTCTGGGGAGTCCCGAAGGGAGAGAACACAGGGGGGCAGAAAGACCCTGCGGAAAAGGAAAGAGAGGAAGAGGTGGACCAGTACAAGCCTCTTAAACTGGTGTAGAGGCGGGACTGACTCAGAGGGGACTTCAGCGGTCTAAGCGTAACAGACGTAGAGTCACGGAGCTAGGCTGTGAAGCTAAGAATGTTCTTCAATAAAAACTTTTGTACATAAGCCGGACTGGACTTTGGTCTCTTGTGAGCTGGGACCACGGGTGACTCTGACACCGCCATAACCAACCCTTCCGATGTTTTGTACTGAAACACCCCTCAGCTCCAACTAGCATGGAGTTGCTGTCCCAAACCTCTGGATTTCAGATTGGGGAAGGCTGCTCTAATGGAAGTGCCAGACACAATGAATGAACACACATTATATCTGCCAATAGGTCTGTACCAGTCCTGGTGCCAACTGCTACTGACTGAAACAGACCAGTAAAACCAGGATGGGGGGCACAGTCACAGCACCTGACCAAGCATCACTGCACCAAACGCCTGTGATAGGAATGGCTTCTTCTTTGAGGCGAATGCACTTAAAAGATGCTTCTGGAGTGCTGCTAGAGTTGGAAGCATCTTTAGTTTTAGATCAGGGGTGGGGAACCTTTTTTCAACCCAAGGATCATGTCCCCTTCTGGGAAACCTTCCAGAGGTCATACCTCAGCAGCTGGTGACTCAATAACAGGGCCTTGTTCATATTTGTATTGTATTCATATTTGTGCTATTTGTTTCTCATTAACAGATGCCGCCTGAACAGTTAAAACTGCATACGACAAGAAATATTAAATGCATTCGCAAGACTAGTGTAGCTCAGTGAAGCTGAGGAGGGTTAATTATCCTCAAAAAAAAGGGAGAGGATTCCTAGTATTTCTAATATATCAACACAAAGGACTTAACTGGGAAAAACAGAGATTGTACAAAGATTTGGCACATAATTGCTCTGAAAGGCAGCAAATTCTAATACGGAACAGCAGCCTGAGCCAGAACTGGGCTTTGAAGGCTAGCATGGGGCCCTCAGTTGCTAACCCAGAAACAAGAGAAATAAGTGGAGGGAATGGTGTTTATGAAGATGGAACTGGCCAGCAATCCATTTTGGGCAATGGTGAGGGGCCCTGGCCCACTAGCCTCCATCATTCCTCAAAGTGACCCTCCAGTAAAACTTGTTTCTGTTCAGCAGTTATGATGCTGCCACATTTATTTAAATCAAACTTAGGCTAAGATTTACTGTGTCCATTACAATCTACACAGCAATAGCTGTTTTCCACCTTATCATTCCCCCCCCCCCTTCAGTGTTTGATAATGTTTTCCTCCAGATTCTCTCATATGCTCTGAAATCCGCCTATTAATTTTCCTGTCTCGGCATGCAGTTTTTGGCACAACAAAGTGCCAGAATTCTGACTCATCTGCTATTCTGTTGCAGGCTCTTGCTCCACAAATTATGGCCAGAAATTTTATCTGTTGAACTTTAATTGTACAATGAAGTTTTGCTTACAGTGATTAAAATTCTGAGCTCCATATTTATGCCTGCAATTGTCTTATCCTTGCCATACGGTTCCTATCTGAATGCTTCAGTTGCCATAAACAAGCAAGAAAAGAAAATATACAGCCTACATCCTAATATTTACTAGTGATGTGATATAGCTCCTCAGCAAAATTTGGAATCAAGTCAGCGGTCACACATACCACTGGATTACTGTTGCAGAAAATGTTTACTTTCCCCCTCGAGTTCTGCATTGACCTGTAAATTCAATTACACCTTCTTATATTAAAATGTCATTGTCTTTATCCAAACGGTGGATGCTAATTTTACCACAAACAGAGCTAAGCAGAAGCCACCAAAGGCCTCAGTAACCACTGGGAACCATTTGCAGATCCTAAGCATTGGAGAATTGTGTAGTCTATGAACATTATTATGAACTCGGCAATTACATATTGAACTTCAGCAATATCACAATAGGCACTGGCATTCCTTTCAGTTGATGGTAGACTGTTGCCTCTGCAGTAAACACTTCTCTACACTCTGCCGTATTGTACAACAAATGGTTATCCAATGAGTACAAGAGCTAGATGAGAAATAAAATTTCCTAACCCAATCACATCTGCATTTGATAAATGTTTTGCAGAGATGATGCAATTAACATTAACACCAAAAGATTTGTTCCACTATAAATCTTCATTTTTAGCTCACTTGTACTACAGTAAAACAACTTTATTTTAAGCAAAAATATCCAATTCCTTTAGTCTTTTCCCCACAGGCTGAAATCACCATGGTTTCAAAGTAAAACACTTTGTACAGTCCAGAAGTAATGTGATCAGAGTGCATCTCAATTGATTGCCTAAATACATCAAAGCAAAGTATGAAGAAGCTGTGCATTTTTTAAGACCTGTAAACCTTTCAATTTCAAACAACCTGCTGATTCTGAAAAATAAACCTTTCTCAAAACTAGATGTGCCTTCATTTAAAAACTACAGTGGTGCCTCGCAAGACGAAATTAATCCATTCCGCGAGTCTCTTCGTCTAGCGGTTTTTTCGTCTTGCGAAGCAAGCCCATTGACGGCTTAGCGGATTAGCGCTATTAGCGGCTTTGCGGCTTTTAGCAGCTTAGCGGATCAGCTGATAAGCGGCTTAGCGGCTTAGAAAAAGGGGGGGAAGGGAAAAAAACCCGCAGGAACTCGCAAGACATTTTCGTCTTGCGAAGCAAGCCCATAGGGAAATTTGTTTTGCGAAGCGCCTCCAAAACGGAAAACCCTTTCGTCTAGCAGGTTTTCCGTCTTGCGAGGCGTTTGTCTTGCGGGGCACCACTGTAAAGCTAACTTCACAAGTAAAATTCCATGTGATTAGGAAGTATCTTGGCAATACGGAGTTACTGTGACTTTATTGAACTGCACTAATTGTTTTGATGAATTTGTTGTTGTTTGCTTTATATGCTATTGTCTTTGACAGTATAGTGATTGCAATGTTTGTTGTTCTTTAATACTATTGTGATTATTGTAGGCCACTTTGAGCTCGACATTCGTTTTTGGTAAAGCAGAATACAAAAATTTAAACTACTAAATCAACTCAAATATCATGCCAAAGACTGTTATTCTGGAAAAGTGTTGTGCTTCCAAATGCACCTAGAAATACACCTGGGAATGATTTTTTTTAAACAACATACATAGAAAACATGCCTGCTGCTTTTCAACTATTTGGGTTTATTCAAAGCTAGGCTAAGTTGCTGTTTTCTAAGTATGAGGTAATGATGAACCATCAGGAAAACACCCCAGAGTTTACAGAGGTGAAAGCCGTGAGGCAGATAGAAGAATTTCAGCCAAGGCAAACTGGCTGATGAACAAAGAGTTATTACTTTAAAAGCATCTCAAAAAAAATTCATGCTCTCCAGAAGGTATCTGTTTCTTATTCCATCTCCAGGGGGTTACATTCATTTAGCAATAAAGGTAGAAAAGTTATACTGACCCTGTGCTACCGACTTTCTTTTCTGTTACAGCTGCATGAGCAATAAATGCAATTATAATTTCAGTACCAGAGTCTTGTAGAATGCCACATTATGAAAAAGCTATTTTTTAAAAAATTCATATGAAGGGCCATAGCTCTTGGAAGAGAACATGCTTCAATGAAAGAGAACCTAGGATCATAGGGTTCAATTCCTGCTATCTTAAGTGAAACGGATTTCAGGTTAACGGGTGATATGAAAGACATCTGAAAGAAACTCTGCAGTGTGTCTCAGTCAAAGTAGACAATACCAAGCTAGACAGGGCAATCGTCTCACTCAACGGTTTTCTTAGATTATTTTGCTAAAGTATGGTTTAACATGAAGTCAGTGAGTCTCGGGCACTCTCTCTTTTCCTCTCTTTCTCTGGCATGGCTGTAAGGATGAGACTGGAAGTTTTCACTTCCATTAAAAAAACCTAACCAAAATTCATCATTATGTTCTTATGTGAGAGGCCAGAGCAGAGTGTACATAAACAAAAATATGATGGTTTATTGAAACAAGTCAACTTCAAACCATAGTGTATGAAGTTGGCTTGTTTCCTTAAAGTTTAGGGTTGGCTTTAAACCAGAATTAATATTAACCTATTTAGGGTTTGGACATAGCACTGAAAATGGAAGTGGCATCTTCCTTGGGACAGGGGTAGGCCGTGAGGGTATGCCTTGAAGAAGCGTTAGGCCATGAGGATGACTTCAGTGTTATGCCCAAGCCAGGCAAATAGAAGGCAGCTTCATATGTTCTATCAATTCAGTTTTCACTTCTTATTAGAATGGCTTTGAAACTATCCGCAAGGGAGCTCAATAAACAACATAAAAAACAATGTGGCTGCAACAGTTATAAAAAAATGGTTGGGAAAGGAAGAAAAGGGGTCAGAGACTGAAAAAGGTCATTATCAAGTGGTCCAATAGAAATATTTCTCATTTCAGTTTTGTGCCAGGCAGCACAAATTATAATGAATAAAACATTCAAGTCAACATCACTGGTCTAGCGCTGCCACAAATCTTGTACTGTGTGTTTTAATGACTAAAGGAATAAAATATTAGCACCCAAGCCTACTAACTATGGCCTAAAATCTCCTTAACTTGTGCTGTCTGTGTCATTCAGACATAGTTTGGAGCCAAGAATGAACTATAGACAGCTATAAAAAGTAAAGGAGAAGAAAATAGTAAGGAGAAGTTTGTGCCTGGAACAAAAAATACACTTAGAAATGATTCCGCTGATGGGTCAAGGAAAGATGCTCCCTATTCCACAATAGAGCTCCAATGAAGTGGTTTGATTTGTCTATGGCATATTGCAACTACAATACGATTGCATCCTACATGGTGGGGATTCTGCATATACAGGTGGCAACCATTTTAGGCATGCCCAATTGATGCACAGTCAATTGAATCCTTTTGGAGCCAGAAAAGGGCAAAATGAAGGCAGAATGGGGTGGGGCGCACTTATGCATGGCCCGCTGACATGTGTGGGGGCCAGGAACAGAACCCTCATGCAAAATGGTCACCACATGTACGTGAAAATTGCATAACCCAAACCCTTTGGAGACACCTTGCAGATAGCGGAGGAAGGAAAGAGAGCAAAAGAATCCCTAGTACTCCCAGAACCAGTGCGGTGAGCGGGCCTTGTCCCCCAACAAAGGTGGACCTCCTTATGTGCCTGCAAACTCCAAACAGACTCAGTGCCTAAAGAGCTTTTAAGCTCTCTGTCTTGCTTGGATTTAACTTGTGCAATTTCAGCCAGCTCACCTCCAAACACACATGGCTGAAACTGCTCAAGATAAATGTGTGTAAGATGTGATTATCCTGTAACTTGTTACAACCACTCCTCATGTAGCTGGGACGAACTTTGCTTCATCACAGTAAATCACACTCTTGGAACTAGG
This sequence comes from Podarcis erhardii, assembly GCF_964252035.2. NCBI lineage: Eukaryota > Metazoa > Chordata > Lepidosauria > Squamata > Lacertidae > Podarcis > Podarcis erhardii. The sequence continues at coordinate 57,398,797 of NC_138498.1, read as the reverse complement.
ACAATGGGCTCTTGACATCTCTAAGTCACCCAAGCTCACTATTTCAATCAAAATATCACATTAGCCCAGTGAAAGACTGACAAAGACTTGAAACACTTACTTTTGGTTTAGCCAGCTCCTTAATCTTCTCTATTTCTTCATCAGATAACACGTCATAGTACCTGACAATGTGAGGGCTGTCCCATTCATCTTCTTCTTTAAAAGGTGCTATAAGGAGGTGGGGATTTTGGTTCCCATTGTGGTACCTACAGAACAACCTCTTCTGTCTTCGAGGTGTCTATGAATAAATTCAGATAAATGTACTATTTGAATGTTGAGTTTAGATTCAGTCAAGGTTAATTAATCTCTACATATAAATAGACTTCAGTGTTATGTCCAATATTAATTGAGCAGTTATGCATTTATAATTTGTTGGGAAACCATATTCAAGAGTGCTCATCTGAGAAAGGTTTCAAGGGGAGCTTCAAGAACAGCTTGACAATTCAACTAATGACCAAGGAGTGTGGTGGGATCTCCCTGACTGGGGATACCGTACCTCTAAATATCCTGCACTAAGCAGGATGTTGAGAAGATGACCCACAAAGGGACCCTCCAACTCTTATTATTCTATATACCATGTTTGGTAGTTATGTCCCCAAGAATCAAATATAGCAACATGATACTTCAACAGCTCTTCTTAATCATTTCTCACAAGTTAAACTGTTGCTTCTGAAAAAAAAAAAGGTCTTAGCTTACAACTGGGGTCTCCACTGATACGAACAGCAGCAGAAAAGCTGGCTTTAAAGGGGTTTGAGATTATGGTTATGAATAAATTGTCAGATATGATTCAAAGGATCATACTGGTTTGGGGGATACAGATGACACCTGTTCAGAAATAGCAATTTTGTGATTTCCAGTCTGATTCTGGGTTCGAAATTTTGACTCAGAAAGATTGTTTTGCTTTTGTTTTTGTTTGTTTTCATTAAAAATGACTTAATGTTTAAACTAAAATATTCTGCAATCCTGAAGTTCCCTGTGGACTTTTTCAGAAGCCAAAGGGTAGTGTCAGTTTGTTTGGGGGATGCATTCCCAGAATATTTACTGCAGCACGATAGGTTAAATCTGCCTTTGGAATGGTCTTTCTCTCACCATTTTCACACCTTCTCCTCTGCAAAGAGCCTCATAGATTTCACGCTCTGGCAGGTAGTCCTGGGGCCTTTCATATATCCCACTGTGCGTTGTTGGCTCTATCGTATCTGAGGTCTCATTGATTGCCTTGGCTTCTTTTTCTTTCTCCAGCAGCCTCTCAAAGTACCGCATGTTGCTGCCTGCCCTTTCGTGACTGGGATCTTGGTTGGGAAAGAAAGGCGAGAGAGAGAGAGAGAGAGAGAGAGAGAGAGAGAGAGAGAGAATGAGAGAGAGAGGAGACAGATAAAGTGATACTATCTGAGGAATCTGATCAAAGGAGGACCTCAAGCCTACAACATTACACCAATTATTTTGTGCAGTCAAGTGTACTCTCCCCTCCTCCCAACACTACTTGAAAAATAAAACCACGGAAACCGAGCTCTCTGGAGTCAATTAAAGTTAAGATCTTGATTCTGGTTAAAAGTAAAAAAGCACACCAAGGGTAGAAGCAGTTCAACTGACTCTTTCAGTTTGATAAAGAATACTATTCCTGCTGTACCACATATGGCAGAAGGAGCAAACATGGTGCCCTCTAGGTGTTATTGGACTCCATTATCCACCACCATTGGCCATGCTGGCTAGGCTGATGGGAGCTATAGTTCAATGCAACCTGGAATACACAACATTATCTACCCCTGACATATAGCATCTCGTTGCCTTTAAAAGGAGCACAAGCTGTATAATAAAGGAAGCATCTATTTTCATGATGATCTACCCAACAGCACATGCCAGTCAAGTAATGGAATGAGAAATTCTTTGCACTGCCTCCAAAATGAGGTAAACCTCTCTTTCTAGTATGCGTATGCTGGAGAGCAATACAAAGATTGACTCTAAGGTTCAGGATATTTTAGAGATCACTTGCAGAAAAAACTTCAGAACAGACTAGGGCAGGGAGCTGAAATGACAAGAAGTCATTCATTCTCCCCGACTCAAAATCTGCTTTCTGGGTTTAACTTTTTCTCTTGGAGAGGTTGCAATAGCTTTGTGGGATGGGAGAATCAGTGCTTAAAAATAAAAAGGCTGCCACAACAAAAACTGTATTTTGCCACTCATGGATGGTTGACTTAGCCATATCACTCACTATTTGTTTTGCACCATTAGCCAGAAAAAGAATCCTTGCTGTCATTTAAAACAAAATCAACCCCTCAATCCACACACATCTTCATCCCTTACAGAACCAGAGATACAAAGCAAAGCATGCATGTGCCATTCTTCACTGCAAGCACATGGGTTTGTAAGGGTGCCCGCACTGGGGGACATTGCAAATATCTTGCTTTAAATTTCCTGTGCATACAGAAGCAGCGAGAACATGGGTGTGAGCATTCCTTCTGTTGTTCAGTGATCTTTTCCAGTATTAGTTGCTGATGCCTAAGCAACCAGCCAAGGCAGCTAAGCTTTTGCCTCACTCAGAGTCAAAATAAACAAAATAAAAGCATTTTCAGGTTGTAAAAAAGCCTAGTATTTCCCTAGATCATTAATAGCATGTTTACTCCAGATGTACCTCTGGTTACGTACTTAATTTGTTCCGGAGGTCCGTTCTTAACCTGAAACTGTTCTTAACCTGAAGCAGCACTTTAGCTAATGGGGCCCCAAGCTGTTAGCCATGCCCCCAAACACTCTTTGTGAGCTGAGGTAGAAACATAGGAGACTGCCATGAAATTGAAGCTAAATGATGTTACTGAAATTTCCATCTTGAACTGTTACACATTGCTTCTCACCAGCCCTACAACAGAGTAGACGATTAAAAGGAATGTGCCTAAATCAGCATTTCAACATTATCTCCCCTACTTCAATGCCAAATTTAACACCAGCATGTCATCATTCCTATAGGAATCACAAGTGAAGGCTGGTCCATTATGTCAAATGAAGCACTGCCAGCCCCCACCTGCCTGCCTTCTTACAACCAGTCCGGGGGGGTGACATAATCTGTCAGCCTCCTCCTCTGCCTGTGCTGCCCTGTTAGAATTCAGCAGAGGAAAGGGTGGGTACAGAGTTAGTTGGATCTGCCTGTCATTGGCTCTGGCTCCCTCTACTGTTGGTCTCCCTGCTTTCCCACCTATCACTGCTCTCCCCCCGCCCCATCCCGCAATGGCTATCAAAATTTTGCCTGCTAAAAAAAAATCCAGAACAATGTTCAAGTTTTCATTGTTGGCGTAAGTGGAGGAATACCTAATGTGGTTCCTCCAGAAGTTGCTGGACTCCAATTCCCATCAGTTCCAGCCAGTATGGCCAGTGGTCAGGTGTGGAGGGAACTGTGGTCCAACAACATATTGAGGGCACCATGTTGGCTACCCCAGTTTAAGGGATTTCTGAGAGAAATAGATTGGATTATTGTTCCAGGTTAGATAAACTGAACTTTAATCCAAGTGACTGACTGATGCCAGATGTCACGAGGCAAAGGAGTGACTCAGAAACCTTCTACGTCTGCTAGTTTGCCAACACCACCATATGTTTCTGAAAGGAATTTAACAAATCTGTCCAAATGTGTGGTGATGTTGATGAATTATGCTCTCTAGACAATTCAGAAATCCTGCTGCAGGCAATGGTATTGCTTTTCCATTTTATATTCAGTGTAAAACATTAACATTTGATACAACATGACACCTCAGAGGGTTTTTAAAAGTTTAAAGTAAGTCAAGGATCATTTAATCACACATTTAGAGTGAAGCTGTAACAGCCAGCAACTAGCAAATGGCATGCAAAATGCATGAAATACCAGGAAAGGGATGGGGTACAGAGCATATAGGAGAGGAAGCTTAGGGGAAAGGAGCCATTTCAGGTCCAGTAACTTAACTTTCAACGCCTGGCCTTGTGAAGCATAAGGAAATAGAAGTTGAACTATTGTGAGCTAAGTTGAATAGTTAGTCTAAGTGTTTATGTACCCGAGGAGACAGATTCTACTCTATGGGAACAAAAGACTTTTCACTTGGCAGAAAATACCCAATCCTATAGTACAGCATGCTAAATTCAACAGGACTTCATTCCAAGTACAGTGGTACCTCAGTTGTCAAATATAATCTGTCCTGGAAAACCGTTCAACAACTGAGGCACAAAGGTGCGGTCAGCAAAGTCAATGGAGAAAAGCACGCAGCGGAAGCCTTTTGACTTCCGAGGCGTGTTCGAAAATGGAAGCAATTACTTCCGGGTTTTCAGCGTTCAAAAACCAAAATGTTCGGCTTCTGAGACGCTCGAAAACCAAGGTACCATTGTCTAGGCATATCATAGGGATGAGAAATACCTGCCCTCCAGAAGTTGTTGAACTCCACCTCCCATCATTGGTCAGGCATGATGGGAGCTGGTAGTCCAGTCACAGGTTCCCCCTCCCTGGCACACAGTGGTGAGGCATCAGGAAAGAAGTGAAAATCTTGGCAGGATTTCAACACAGAAAGCAGGATGACTCTATGCAATGAAGCAAGTTGGTTGGTTGTCTCTCCCTCCCTCCCATTTATGGAAACGTCTACCGGATTAAAGCTGGTTCCATGCCCTCTCTGACTGCTTTTGTCTGTATAGAATGTGCCCTTCAAATGTGATGTCTCCTGTGTACAGAAACCTCTGACTGTAGTGAGGCTGGAATGTAGCACTGCCCCACCCACTTTCAATTTAGGCCACGCCCACCTCTGGCACATGATCCCTGGAAGGGTCTCCAGGAAGCAGTGCAGTCCTTAGGCTGGAACGCAGTTCCTCTGCCCTGGTCCTAAATGTTTACCATATCACAAAAAGCAGCGCTTTATCCTACTTTGGCTTCTCCACTTGAGGTGCAGGTAGCTTTCCAGCGCACTAGAAGAATGCATGATTTGTCCTTCTTACCAAGAGACACCAACCGCCTCGTGAGCTCCATAGCCCTTTGTATGTCGCCAAGTTGGAAGACGCCATAGCTGAGATAATCCAGGATCTCCGCCTTCGTGATGGCTGCCTCTTCACCATCATCGTGCTTTTTCAAGGCCTGCTGCATCCAGAGCACGGTGTGGTAATAATCCGCATCATTATACGCTGTTTTGCCCATGCTAAAGCAGTCGTCCACTGTCAGGACTGATCTGTACTTTGTTCCTGAATTGAGAGACACAAATGTTAAGTAAGACCTAGTGACTTCTACTCACATTTACAACTTTCCTGAAGGCTAAAGCCATCTGGAATTCCATTTATCACCCCCATGTTTTCAAATGGACACACTGAGCCGATGTCCCTGTTTCTCTGTCAGGTACAGGTCTTCAGCTCCAAAGGCTGCTCTTGCTGCTGAAGGCACCTAGAGACCATCCAGCTTTGAGTCCTGTAAAACCTGGTCTCAGCTTCTCTGGCTCCTTTCCACCTGGCCTAGTCCAGACTAGCTTTGGGGTTGTAGCTGGGGGCGATGCCTTGCATTTGATATGTTGTACTGTTTTGCTGCTATTTGAAACATTGTGTTTGCAATTCCATTAGTGGATCATTTAATCTTCCTATATATTTATTAACAGGAGGAGTTTGCCCTATAAACGTTTGTATTTCAATTTTATCATGCTTATGTTCTTGAAATGTTGCTATATTTTATTACACAAAACACTCCCGACTTTGTTGTTAGCTGTTTTGAGCATGGTTGAGCACTACTGAAAAGCGGCACACTAATAAAATGATGATGAAAATCCAAGAAAACAATGGATTTCTTAAATGACCTCACCTGCCTACCCACAACACCTACAGAACCATCAATGTCTGTGCATGTTCACTGGTCTCATGCTGCCTTGGCACACTGCAGACTATTGAAAAAGCAAACCCAGAGAAAACTGACTTGGAAGTTGGACCACTCACTTGATTTCAGCCTCTCACTTACTTTCCTTCCAGCTGGGGCCTAAAGGGGGATGGCTGGAGCCAGGAGGGCACATTCCATCCAGGACACAACCTCTGAGCTCACCCCCCCCTCATTTTTAGGATCCTTTAAGCTGCTAGGCAGGCCACTTGCAGTTGAAAGGACTGGGGTGGGGGTGGTTGAAGAAACATATTTCCTTTTTTGCTGAAAGTGAGGAACCAAGCACTCCATTGAAGAGGACGTCATTCTTTCCCTTTTTCTAACTCTTGGCTGACATACATTAAATAACTTGAAAATGAAAAGCAGTGGTGTGTTTTAATAATGCAGTGCTTGTTGCCACCAGTGGAGAAGAGGGAACATGAAGAACATTCAGAGCCCAAATTCCTCCTTCACAAAAGATCCTTTAAACTACAATGAAAGCCCTTCTGCTTTTAAAAAAGATGCAGGATGAGCAGAAGAACGCAAAGAGTGTCCTGAAACATGCCTTCTCTGAGCCCAGTGCTTCCACCCACCCACCGGGCCCTTTTTAACTTCAATGGGAGGGCTGCCTTTTTGCAGCTCAGAGCCTAGGCATGGTATGTCATTTGTGGTTTGTTTCTCTCCAAACCAGGCTTCCTCAAACTCAGCCCTCCAGATATTTTTTGGCCTACAACTCCCATGATCCCTAGCTAGCAGGACCAGTGGTCAGGGATGATGGGAATTGTAGTCTCAAAACATCTGGAGGAAGCCTGCTCCAAACCATGAGAGATAGTGAAGGTTTGTTCTTCACTACTCACGCTTTGTTTGTTTCACTCAAACAAAGTAAACAAGTATGGATGTGCCCAAGTGGCTTGCCTGGCGAGGTAGAACTGTAATGCTGGCTTTCCCAGCAGCAATGCCACTGCTTCTAACCAGGGCGGAGATGGCACACTATGGAAGCCAGCCACTTCTGCGCACATGGATTTGGATGACACAACAAGTAAAGCTACCTGTGGTTTGTTGCTCCCAACACGGCCAGGAGCAAGGAAGGAGTGAAGCAGGGACTTCTGAGCAGTGTGCACAACTACACTCCTCATTCAGACTTGAACAACAGTTAAACATTACTATGGCTTAATGTGATGTGCAAACACAGGCTGTATGTTCAAGTACTGAGTGCAAAGTATTATCCAAATAGCCTGGAGAACCTCACAGAACTGTTGTGAATCTAGATTTTGTCCACAAATGGAACAACATACCCCTACTCTAAGCTTCAGTGCCCTGATTTGGAGAATTAACAGATTGTGGGCATAATTCTTTGATGGTGAAACTATATTTATATACATTTGCCTGCGGACATTCATAGTCACTACTTTCCAAATAAACTGATCCATGTGAGAAACCAGAATGAGTTAATGCGATTTAAAGCCAAACATGTTTATACTCAACACGAAGCCTGTGTGAGTTACTTTTCTTGCTTAAAAAATGTTCAAATGCATGAGAATCTCAATTATCACCAGAGTGTTAATACAGTTTGCCAAGTTCTTGTTCTGCTTGAAAATCCTACGTGGTGACCTTAAAATGCCCTCTAGTCCAGAAATACTGAGCTAACATACTAGTCTTAAGGAGAATAGCTTTACTTAAGCAGTGCCTGCATTTGCAAAAAGAATTCAGCCAACAATTTAGATTCTGTATTCTTGTTGGAAACATAAGCAAATTGCAACAAACTATGACGAGAGTATTATAAATCTCCAGGCTTGTTTCTGTGGTTTCATGTTGATGCTCTAGATATGGCTTAGTAGGCTTTTCCAAAATCTGGTGAAGATTACAAGACTTTCATGGCTGACCACAGGTCTGGAAATGCAGAAAAACTGGCACGGTACCACCACCAGCAATTGTGTTTGAGAGGAAACTCACCATAGAAGAAAACTTTGCTTCACCGCTTACTCAACTGTTATTGAACATATATATTGAGAAACTAAAACACAAGAATCAGTGTGTTTAATGAAGTCAACAAGTAGCTTCTGACCATCACCTGGAAATGCTCCTTTTGATATTGTTTCCGGGTCAAGCTTGTAGGTGTCCTGCAAACGCATTAATGCCTTGGCAGCTCCCGTCTCATCTTCTTCATTTGGGAAGAACTGACGATGAATTGTGAGATTTGCAATAAAACCTTTATTTGAAAAAGACGGAAATGGTTAGCACTATGGGTCTCAGATGCATATAAGTGATACCAGATTGGTTGGCAATTGGAAACATTTATTCTATCTACAACAATCCCTTGTGGGATTCCAACAGATGAAATTTAAACATGAACTATCAATGTTCTCATCGGGCTCTGTAAAACTATAAATATATATATATATACCATAGCTTTTGCTATTTGGCATGAAGGTAAAAATTCATGAACTAAACAAGCAAGAGATATTAAGGGGGGAAATCTGAATAAGCAAGCAATTAAAAGTGGGTTTAGGCAACAGGGAAGGAATATTTAGAGCTTTCTAATGAAGTGTTCCACGTTCAGCAGGAATTGAGAGCCTGCATCCATTCAGTTGTTCTTAAGACTCCAACTTCCATCTACTCCTGCCAGCATGGTCAATGGTCAGGAATGAGGGGAGCTGGAGTCTAACAACATCTGGAGTGATACAGGCTCATCCCATCCAGAGTAATGGGGTCCAATACATGATGCACTCAATGGCTATCATGCTTTCCCAGTACCCAATGGTTCAGCTCGGATGTAGCAACAAAACCATGAATTGGTTATTGGAAATAAGCCTCAGATTTGCACATTGATCCTCCTGCTTTTCCTCACATGTTCCAAATCCCAACCTCACCACCTGGTTTAGACAAACCATACCATGCTATAGTTTCCAATTCTGGTTTGAAGGCTAACTGTGATTTGCACAAACTGCTGTTTGACCAATCTGGATATACGCAATGAGAAATCATGGCTTGCCCAAATCAAGAAATGATGCAGAGAATGAAGAAAGAAGAAACAAAGGTGGGGAGAAGAGGACACATGAGTCCAAGGCTCAACTCTGATGGCCAGACTATGGTTTCATTTTTGCACCTGAAATGGAGCGGTGACTTGCTGAGAGCATGGTTGCCAACCATCACACATAGCTCCCATGATGCATCTCTGCCAAACCGATCCCACATGGAAGGAAAAATGCAGGTCATCTGAATCCATCTTAAATGTGTATTCTAATTATATCTCCTGTTTACAGATCTAATAACACCTCAAATAAAAACAAGTACAAAAGTTCAACATTCAGCTAAGGGCCACCAAGCTAATGCAAGGGCGATGTATTCATTAACATGGCTTTATACATACAGCACACCTTCTCTTATAGGACTATCAGAAGTGATGGTTCTCCAGAAGCTAGTAGACATCATTTCAAGAAAATTCCAGGAATGGAAACAGCTGATAAAAATTGTGACCCAAAGAAAGAAACCAACAAGCTTTCCCAACAATGAGTGCTCCCCGAAAGGAATGGTTTCAGAGCAGCCTGTCTAGTCATCACGGCTAATAGCCAAGAATGATGCGAGTTGTAGTTCACCAAAACATCTGGAGAGTACCAGGTTGCAGAAGTCTGCTGTAGACGAATTGAATTATGAGAAGATTTGACAACAAAAAGAGTTTGAGAGAAGATATAGTGGGGTAAGCTCAAACTGCACAGCCTTTTCAACGGCTCCGGTACCAGAAATAGCTGGAGGAAAAGAAGCTTATGACTGGCTTTTTCCTTAGCTGTAAAAGGCAGTTCCAAACCACCCACCCTGTTCCAATAGCTGTGATCCAGCAAACAATGTACAGAGCCAGATTTCACTGTCAGCTATAGAAGGCAAAGAGCTTCAAGCACAAGCCATTCTGCAGCAGGATGTGAGATAGGCCTGGCTGCACTCCCAGTACTCAGTCACATATGGCCAATATCTTAGAAACAAAGGAAACACGAAGCACCAACTGTGAAGCAACCATCATCCATTATCAGTTTTGCACAAATCCTTCATTAATAAAGATAGCCATCTTCTGCCGCTCTCAGAAGGCTGCAGAAGTTCGATTTTATTTGGAAAACCGCTGCAACATGTGCTATACCTCCTGGCTGAAAAGAGCACGTTTCAAAGTCTTTCCCCTTTAGCCTGAGTGCATGCACGCACGCACAAAACATATGTGGTTGATTTCTGAGAAACAGCATTTCCTCCTTTATAGTCAAGCGTTAGCAAAGTCTTCCTTGTCCCAAAAGCTGTCTTGCAAAATAGGTAAGCTTTAGTACATGGGACAGTTCTAGAAGAACAACGAAATAGTATTACAGATAACTTCCCTTAACGTTGCGATTTAGAAAACAGCTTCGACAAGCTTTTGGTTCACAGCAAACTCAAGAACTTCTGCAATTCACAGCTGGAGAGGAGAATTTAATTGCCATGCGCCATTGCGACCCAACAAAGCCAGCGACTAAAAGCATTGAAGCCTGTATATGAAAGGAAAAGTGATCCATACAAGATTCAAGCATTACATTCCAATGACAACGTATACTCTACAAGACCAGATTTGAAAGGGGATGGGGATGGGAAAACCTTCTCTTGGTTAAACCTGCTCTGGGTGAGTATCACAGCCATAATACCATACACACATGACCGAGAGGGTAGGAACATCAGTTGATTTGGTTGGAACGGGCCTTCTAGATTAGCATACAAACCCACTCACCTTGTGGATTGTGCCCTCCTCCCTCTAACTCTCTTGCTGAATTGTGCAGATCTTATTCCCTGAATGCTTCTGACATTGTTTACGTCATGTGCTTTTGAACCTTTTGGAGAATGAAGACTTGGTGGGCACGTGATTCCTATGCTGTTATGGAACGCACTCACCATCTGTGGGTGGTTTGCCAGGTGGCAAATAATGATTTTTAAGGACAGTTCAACACAGCTATCACTTGCTGGAGAGGCAGCAAAAGCAACATATTTTTGACCAAACATCTGATTAATGATACCCTGAGGGAAACATTTGGGACTTCTTTCCTGTAGAAACATCTGGAGTTGTTTCATTAGTTTCGAATAAAACATTGTTGCTGTGGTGCCAAGTGCTTATTTCTAAAACCTTGCTTTTATTGATGTCTTCTACTGTGATTTGCTGCATTATTATTTTTGTTATTTTAATGAATCTATTTGCAACTATATGCATATGCATATGCATATGCATTTATAAGGAAGGGTGGTATACAAATATTTCAAATAAATGAATAACAAGAAGAGAAAGATTTTGGGCCACTCAGCACCACTCCATCTTACTGAATATGGCAGAAGCAGTCAAGCTGGAATGGTGTGGCTTGTGAGCCATCTATTCCAATCCCCTTGGACGATGCACGATATCAAGAGCGAGAGCATCCCCAGCGGAAGGCTGTCCACCAGCCCTGCTTGAAGACCACGAGTGAGGAAGAGAGGGAGCCTACATACACATTAGTGAACACTCTGACTGTAGTTTAGGACTGATTGGGAAGAGTTTAATGGCGATTCCTGGTTAGTGAATATTTCTGTCGCTGAATGGAATTAAAAACAAATCCAATGTTCTTGTGAATGGGGCAAGGAACTGAACTCATTGACACAAACATGGGTGCCAGTTGACACTTCTTTGAAAACAAACACAGATGACGAGATTAGGCTTCTTGAACAGACACTGTGGCATTAAATAAGAAAAGGCATGTTGCTTTCCACACTGATTATTTCAAAAGCTTGGTTTCTTTGAGATCCTCACCTTTGGTTGCGTCCTCAAGAACCAGATTCTCCAGCTGCAGCCATTCTGTGTTGAGACGCTTGACCAGTTTATATGCATTGACTGGGTGGGCAAGATAACCTTCTGGATCTGAAGTCGATTTAATGGTTAGCGATTCCATCTTCTCAGCCCAACTGGAAAACACGAGTATATGCCTCAAGTGCAGTTTTGATTATATTTTTAGCCCAGGCATATGATATGGTCTGGGAGGGTTGTGATAGAAATACAAAAGCCCCAATTGCCTTCCTCTGTCCCTGTATCCCTTTTCTTTCTTGAGCTGTGTTAATTGCTTAGCTATCGCCGTGCCTCTTGCACTTTGCTAGTTAAACAATCAAATTGCAAAGTGAATCGCCACAGGGAAATTTATTTTAAAACACTTTTGTCATTGCTTCCTTACAGCCTGGTTTTTAAGCCTTTGCACTGACACAGCATCTGATAAGGTGGAGTGCTAGAGCCAGTGTTTTTCAAACCTTGAGACACTTTCACCTGAGCTTGAGTGCTGCAACCTCCTCTGTGCTTCCTCACTTACCCTTCTCGCTCAGATCCCAAAGACAAACATAGGGGCAACAATCTCCAGTGACAAGGAAGAGCAGAGGTGCTATGTTAAAATGGCAAAGTATCACTTTGTCTAATCTCACTTTACCTCTTGATTTTAGCAAGCTTAGATTCTTCTTCTTGAATATATGCCTTTAATGACTGAACCAGATCTTTTTCTGCATAAATGAGGTCTGTCATCTGGCCTTAAATGAAAAAAAGAAAAGAAAAGTATTATTAGAAACCCAAGAAGCCATCTGTATCCAGAAAGATAGGTTGAGAGCAAATAAATACTGCAGATCAAGGAAAAGGCACAGGGAGACTATCACAGCAGGCTGGAATTTATAACGTCACTAAAGCATTTGTTCTAGTTCAGAACATGTATTCTGCCAATGTTACTGCAGCTCCATTTCTAACAATCTAAGGGTGGAATTCGACATCACACTCAGGCAATTATTCCGCCAGCACAAATGCTTCTGCTTGCCATAGGAAATGATGCCTCCTTCTCCTCTCCCATGGGCAGTTCTAGGGGTTCTCCTGACCCACCTGAGCAGATCTGTGGAGGGTGAGGAGGGAGGAGAAGGGAGAAGTCCCATTGCAGTGCAACAACTTAGCTGAATCTGGCCTTCAGAATCTAGGGAAGGGAGTTTTTGTTGCATTCCTTGCCATGCTTATTTTATTTCACAACAGCTTTAAGAGTATATATGTATATATATTTCATAGAGAGGAAAATGAAATTAATTCATGCATGAGGAATGGGAAACAGAAAACTATTTGGCCAAGGCATAGAACATCCATTGTAATCATTGACAGAACCATGCATATTAGCTTTCTCGATAGTCGAGGGTATGCTGTTTTATCAGCAGCACTTATCCATTCTACCTCTGTCTGCTCAAACACTGAGCTACTTTAAACAGTTTGTTCGGTTTAGGCCAGTGTATCCTGAAGAAAAGGAACATGCAAGAGTAAGTTGGCCTTTTAAACTTGATATGGTGACACAGAGTCACAGAGCTTCAGGCTAACTGTATTGAGTTACAAGCTTAATACTAGCTCAAGAGCAAGACATGCCAATTAATCTAGCAATCAATCCTCAGCATGGCCTATTACGTTTAATGTGATGTTTTTGTTTACAACAGCAATTTGATCCTTCATAGCCTTCATAAAGCTGCCACAGTTCATGCAAAATTTGCAAAATCATCTTTTAATCTGAAGTCACGCTGTATTTTATTTTATTGAAAAATGCAGTAATAAAATCTGAAAATGCCAAAGGCGTAACAGGTGCAAAGCTCCAGAAAGGTTTTAAGCAGTGGTTGTCTCCCTCCCTCCTCCTGTCAAATGCGAGTTTCTAGAATTATTATGCTTACAACAGCTAATTAGCTCACAAAAATGAACTGGTGCACACACCTCACATCAGTTATTTGGAGTGGCATAACATTGTCAGCATATTTCCACAGATATTCTTCTAATGCAATTAGAGCCCAACTCTCTTGGGACATTGTAAAAAAATATATGGAGCAATTAAAAATAGAAATTCTGAGACATTCTCAAAATTGCCAGGGGAGCATTCATAAGCACCCTCCACAACTGCAGCAATTTGTTCAGAGTGGGATAAATGAGGTGATTTTACAAGGAGGAAAGTATAGCGGCAATTCTAATCCGCAGTGGTGATTTACAATAATGCGATGTGTTTTTAAAGACAATGTCACATGTTTTTCAAGTTAGCCCATAGCAGAACACTACTAATACCTAGAAATAGCCAGAATACATATAAGCCCCATGCACCCACATGCAGCTCCATTGTGTAAGCGGTGAAACAAACCAGAAAGCCACATAGAGTTTCCTGTTGTGCACCAACTGCAAAAGATGGTTAATGGGTTGCAAAGAATCCAGGATTAGAAAACCACCTTTAAACCATTCTAAAGAGAGGAGTGGAAATTCTCATGTTGGAAATGGAAAGAATAAAACACAACCAAAGAGTGGAGTCTATTCCAGATGATTGCATTAATAATATTGATTATGATCACACATTGATTGATAAAAACTATGCTTCACAATTTTCCTATTTTGCCTGAGCTTTTTCATACCTATAGAAGTGAAAAATTCAGCTCTTGTCAGGCTGGTGCAAATAATGCAGGTTAGCAGTAATGGTATCATCCACGGCGTCATTCTGAATCAACGAAATGTCTGCAAGATATTAAATAAATAAATAAATAAATGACAACTGAAGAAAAAAGGAAAATACAAGCCCCAAATTCCACAATCTGTAGTAAAACATCAGCCACGTTTTTCGACTTTATTGAATTCAAATGTTCAGCCATACCAAAAGAAACTTACACTGCAATTCAGGCCCCTTTTTCCAATTCGGCCTAAAATGGGGAGGCTGCCATTCACAGCAAATCTCATGCAAACCAAATGCCCCTACTTAGTGTGCAGAAATCTGACACAATGAAAACACTGTGCCAAAGAAGTTAACCATTTCCAAAGATGAATCAGTAGAAAGTGATGAGCGGAATTCAACATCATGCTGTCATGATCGTTCAATCTGTGCAAATATTTTTTGCTTTCTAGATAGAATGATTCCCCCCTCTTCCATCCCTGTGTTCTAGGAAATCTCCCAACCCCCCAGAGCAGATTTGGAGTCAGGAGAGAGAGGAAAGCCCTGTTAAACTAACAGGAGTCCTTGCACTGGCATCCAGGTTAGTTGAATCCAGCCCTTTGGGTTGTAGCTGACTAACTTTTGCTCAGAGTATATCCCATGAACCACTTCTTTCCCCTACTAAAGGAAACTTACTCAGATGTACCTGGCTTGGGAGTGGCATGGCAACGGTTTTGTGAAATGCACAGGAATACACAATTCCCACCCCCTTGTACCCATCACCACCAGGATTCCAGCAGCTGTTGGGCAAGCAAAGAGTGCTTTCAGTCCCAGTTCTTGAACCAAGACAAATATCCCCAGCTGCGCTCTGTCTCTTAAGCTATGCTGGCACTTGTTTGCTGATCCACAGGCCTTTCCCTACAGCCTCCTCCTGCCCATTATAATCATGGACTCTTTGCTAGTCCATAAAACACTAAATGATGTCACACTGAAATATCTGCCCAGTGCCACTTAACAAGAGCTCCCCTAGGAGAGAGAGAAAAGAAAGAAGTTTCAGCTCCTAAACCAATTCACAGGTAATCTGAGACTTTTGTAAAGCTGAGTGACAAGTACCATGAAGGGGTCTGCCAAGAGCAATAACACAATAAGCGATATAACAGAACAGGGGAGCCAGCCAAAAGAATTCCGGAGGCACATATATTTGGATATATTATGCCATGGCAGCCCATCTGAAGTGCTTGTTCTTGTTTCCTGGAGACATTACACACATCTTGGCTAAGCGACACTGAAGGAATTTTCCAGCTAAAACGAGCAAACGCTGCTCTCATTCCCCTCCCCACCTCCTGCCTCACATGCTTTGGAGTTCAGGGTACCTGCCAAGTCCAAGAACATTATTTACTTCATCCAGTGGTCTGAATCTTTTGCAGCTTTGCCATGGTACACAAGAGTTATGAGCGTCAATAAGCGGAAAGTAAACACAAAAGATAGATTTCGCTGGGAAGAAGGAAGACACCTGGCAATGGAATTTTATATTCTTTCCATATTGTGCAGCTGTTTAACTTCAAACAAAAGCAAACAACTCTTTATCATCCCAGCATGGCTATAGCTTGGTGAAGAAGAGCAAGGAGCATACATGTGCAGAGAGCCTGTACAACTCCTGCTTATGTGTCCCCACATCTTCCTAGAGTCTAAAGTGGAAGGGAAGCTTATGAGGGATTTTATAAGTATGTGAATGAAAAAAACACACACACGTAAGTTGTTCAGTCAGGCAGAGAAATAAATGTTTTGGATTAGCAGATGGGGGGGGAGGAGAAAATTAAAAGTCACTATTTTGCCTTTGTATGATACGTTTTGCTTGTGTTGGCCAGAAGACAGAAAGGAAAATGCCATGTTCTGACAGGTTGATTTAGAAGATCATTTTGCATGGTGAAAAATTCCAAGTGCTTCATTATAATTTAAAAGCATGGGGACCCCTGGCTGGCTGAGACAGCAAAAAGAATTTGCTTCCTCAAACATGCAAGGGAGTCTTACTTCAGGAGGAATGTGTGGGCGTTCTTCAGGGCTCCTGGCAGCACGAAAGAAAAGGTATGCAGCTTAATACCGGAGAAACAGTCCAAGATATCAAAAGAGGATAGGTATTCTCTCCAGCCCACCTGCAGTAACATTATTTTTCCAGCTGCTAAAATGCCTGTCTGCTGCATTAGTGACTCACTTGGGTGTCTAAGCATGTTATGGTTTTGCAAACCTCTATATTCTTATTCACAAAATATATCATCACCCTGCTCATTCAGACTGTGCATTCTTAAGAAATTAGCCTTTCACAGAGCATTGCACACAAACCTAACAAAAAGTCTGGCCTTTTTTTATTTCTTCACATTCCAGAAAGCACTGATGATCTGGAACAGGAACACCAAGACACACACAACAACTTGACTTTGAGATACATGTGTCCCAAAATGGCAAATGCCTTAAATTACAATGGATTTAGGGTTGCCTTGTATTTTTACTGATCCACCAGCAAAATAAATACTGCTACATTGCATCTGCTGCTCCAGGTGTCTGGTTTGTAACCACTTAATGGGATTACTCCCAGACTGGGGAAATCTGGGCAAAAACTTTCATGGATCAGAGTCCACATTGTTATATGAATGAAATGTAAACAGGAAGGTTAGAGGCAAATGAAATGTAGAATGTATAGACAGGGACAATGACATTCTATTTAAAATATGTTTAGTCTTGTTATGTTAACAGCAGCATTTAATTTAGTTGTTACATTCAATTATTCCTAATATTCCACATGTGCTCCCTGTGGCCACAATTCTAATGCATACAAAAGTGGATAATAATCATAACATTTTCCAGTTAATCTTGTGGGTTAATCCATCAAGTCCCTTTGTGTCATCTTGCTCTTTACAGCAGCACATACAGTATTAGTTTAAGCCAGCATTTCTCAAACTGTGTTCCATAAAGCCGTCTAAGGGGTTCCGTGATTTCCACTGAGCTACAGCTATCAGGAATAAATGCACTGCTCAAGCAATTTCCCTGGAAACCCCTTCCCCTCCTTTCCTTCTCCCACTGTTAATTCAGGTGAGCAACACTGCCCAGCCCATACTGCCCTGCTATACTTGGGTGAAAAGTGCTGTTCAAGCTCTTGTCATGTGACTCCCTCATCCCCCTCTTAGCCTCTTCTATTGAGCTGCAGCCTAGAGGCAAGGGTAACGCTGCAGTGAGATTAGCAGGCTTCCTCAAACTTGGCCTACAACTCCCATGATCTCTAGCTAGCAGGACCAGTGGTCAGGGATGATGGGAATTGTAGTCTCAAAACATCTGAAGGGCTGAGTTTGAGGAAGCCTGGATTAGAGCCACAGCCTAACCAGTCAGTGCATCTGGCTGTAAACCAGAAGGTTGGTGGTTTGAGCCCACCCAGGTAAAGCTTGGGCCAGGATTCCTGCATTGCAGGGGGTTGTACAAGAATACCCTTAGAATCCCTTCCAACTCTACAATTCTATGATTCTATGAATGTATGAAAAGCTTCTCCCATCAGAGGAGATCGGGAGGTCCACAGCAACCTTTTTCGAGGACTCAGTTGTTGTTTTTAAAAGCTCGAGCTGTTTGGTGTTGCCTTGCTTCCTGTCCAAATAACCAACCCCTCTCTCCGCCCCCTTTAAAAAATCATCTGAAGATATTTTACTGCAAGGGTTCCGCAAACATTTGAGAACCATAAAAGTCAACAAGTCCAAACTGTTGCAAATATATTTCCTCTTTCTCAAGCTAGTTGTAGTACTTTGCTTAGCTTAAAAAAACAAAGAGGCTGATAAATTACATTTCTAAATAAAACTCAAGCTGGCCTAAAGCAACAGTCAAAATCACAACCGTCTTTCTTCCTGCCGCAGGAAAAGAAGTGGTCTCTTACATTTTTGCACTCTCTCTCTAAGTATATATTGCCCAGAACCTACGTGTCACACATGATTAGCTAGAAAATATACCAGTACAGATGACACGTTTCAGAAATGCAGGATTTTAAGGAAGCTGAACAGTTCCGCACATCACAGCTGTGGAAACAGATGAACACCATGAAGAGTCTTATGTATTCCATATGGCTGTTCTGAATTTATTTCTTCAATGTCACCTGTTGCTCTAGAGCTCTTAGTATCTCCAAAACTCATTAGTGGATTAGCAGTGCGATCTTATGCATTTATACACTGAAGTTAAGTCCCACTGAGTTAAGAGTTTATTCCCAAGTAAGTGTGCAAAAGACTACAGCCTACAAGCATGATCTAGTCTATGGTAAAAGGTAAAAGGACCCCTGACCATTAGGTCCAGTCGTGACCGACTCTGGGGTTGCGGCGCTCATCTCGCTTTACTGGCCGAGGGAGCCGGCATACAGCTTCCAGGTCATGTGGCCAGCATGACTAAGCCGTTTCTGGCGAACCAGAGCAGCACACGGAAACGCCGTTTACCTTCCCGCCGGAGTGGTACCTATTTATCTACTTGCACTTTGAGGTGCTTTTGAACTGCTAGGTTGGCAGGAGCTGGGACCAAGCAACACCTTATTAAACAAGAGGAGTCAAGCCAAATCTGAAGAAACAACTGGACCTAACTTTGTATTTTCTCCCCAAACCGGAACTAAACACCCCCTGCTGACTTAAGCAAAATTCAGTATATCGATATCCAGCTCATAATAAAAGTTTGACTTTTTTTAAAAAAAAGTCTATAAATTGTTCTGGACACAAAACATTGGCTGTGTTTGCATGCCACAGTAGGCCATTAACTATGACTTGCTGTGAACCAGCAGTGTACTAAGCAATGCTGCCCAATCACTCCTGCTTTGCTCCTTCCATAAGCAGAACAATCCACAAACCATGGTTTATTGTGTCATCAAACTGTGGTTATCCTTAAACAAACCACATCAGCAAGCCAAGAACAGACTTGCTCATTCAGGAGAAGCCTACCATGGCTTATGGCTCACTGTGACATATAAACATGGCCACTCTCTGGGAGGTTTTTTATACATTTTACATTTAATCCGATTTGTACTTTGTCTGCTTCAAGAGAGGCTACAGGTGGCAGAGAAGGCTGGGACCTTAATACAATCCACTGCAGACTGTGAAGATCAACAGGTTTTGGGTGAGGAAAGGACATAATAAAGAACCATGTTTGGGGCTTGTGTTTCAAGGAGATGGGAGAAGACATCACTTGGTGTATGAAATGCTGGGGGTGTGAAATAGGAAGGGTTTTTGACAGCAGCATGGAATGGCAGTTGAGGGAGGATGGGAATTCTGTCAGTTGAGGGAGGGCTTACTACAAATCTGTTTTTCCAATGTTCCTCAAATAAACACTCTTTTTAACTTGGACTGTGAAACCCATGTCCAAAAGGTTTGAACATCTATCCTAATATCTACATAGTGCTGTTAGTGACTGTGACAACATCGTTACTATACACCATAAGGTATACCTCCCTGATGCTGCTGTGATCAGTCACTTTCTTTAGCTATTGTAGTTGTTGCTGAAATGCACCTGTAGCTGCAAAACCAAGACGCCTTCATCTACCCCAGCTGCATGTCTCTCCCACATCAGTCTGTATGACCACAGCAAGCGCTGCAACCTTCCAAAAGCTTGAGCTCACCCCCAAAGGCGCACCTCTCCATTGTCTCCCAAGACAGACAGATGCCAACATAAGCCTGCAAAATCTGACCCTTAGTTATCTGAAAGTAATCGTTCATTTTCACCTTCCGTCCCATGTCTACATGAACAACCTTGTGGTTAGGAATCCCTACATATCTGAGCTTGTTTGGAGGTTCTAGCAGGGAGGGCAGCTATCGTATACCCTTAACCGAAGAACGGTGCACTCCTTCTATATGGGACGGTCGTCCTCTTCCACCGAGCGCGCAGCTTCGGGAGGGATGAGCAAGGAGGGAACACCCGCCCAGGCAGCCAGATCAACCAAATCAACCCTGGCGATCAATGGGGTGACAGATGTCGCAGCCAAATCGCCCTCACATCCAAGGGAATCTGCCCCCTTAGCTACTTCATTTCAGAAATCTAGAGAGGGACATAAATGGGGGTGGGACAAAGTGGATTTTTTTTAAGAGCGTCACATCTTTCCCTCCATAATTTGAGCCCTTTAGGTTCACTTTCTTCTGTTTTAGAGAACCAAGCACTCGCAGGTGAGAATGATCCTCTGCTTTAATAAAGCTGATACTCATACCAGGAAGCAGGAGATCTATATACAGCATTGCTTCTCAGTGTATCTAAATTTGAGCTGTATGACACAGTTTAACCAATCTTAATTTAGATAAGTGCTTGCCCTATATGACACTTAGTATTTGCTTCAGGGGTGTGACCCTATGCTGAATCCATGAAGACATGTCTCTTACATAAACAACAATTTGAGGTTAGATTCAGGACAGGCCTTCCTCTGGGCCTGTTTGATTTCACGTATGGAAGCAGTGAGGAGAAACCCACAGCACTCTTCATTAAATTGTTGGTGGGGGGAGGGATAAACCAAGGGGTTTTGCTTTTTTAACAAGCCAAAGCCAAT
The DNA here is from genome assembly GCF_964252035.2 of Podarcis erhardii. Taxonomy (NCBI): domain Eukaryota; kingdom Metazoa; phylum Chordata; class Lepidosauria; order Squamata; family Lacertidae; genus Podarcis; species Podarcis erhardii. The sequence goes on along the minus strand of NC_138498.1, from coordinate 57,377,961 downwards.
TAAATGCCAAACATGTGCCTCCTTTCTGTTAAGACAGCGTGCCTACAGTTCAGTGTCTTGGCACCTGAGCCTATGTATAATCAGACTTACTCTCATTTAAGTGTACACAGGACTGAAAACAAAAAATATCGAAGCAAGGAGGCCAAGGTAACAACATTTAAATGCCAAACACATTGCAAATTGTGAGGGTGTGACATTGACAAAATGATCATTGCGTGAGAATATTATATTCTGTAAGCTGAAGGGGAAAAACCAGCTAAATAAAAACAACAACTCTTGTCTATATCAGCCAGGATCTAAAGAACTGTGAAATTAGTTCCATGAGCCTGAATAACTTGCTGCTTTTTTGGTTTAAATCACAGGCCCTTTCTTACTGGTGTAATATACAGCAGGCAGCAGCATGTCTCCTGCTCAGAGAAGAGTTAACTTTGCCCATTAATACTAAGGCTTAACATCTCTAATTGTGATGCAGTTCCAAGGCACTTTCAGAGGAAATAGTCAGCATTACACAAGGAGAAACTGTTTTGTTATTCCTTTTACATTGTGGTATCTGCCCTGGAAAGTATCCATCAGTTCTTCACCCTGTAATTACTGCCTCCAGAACGTACTTCTAAATGTTTAAAATCGTATTTCTCATTTGCAGCCTTCCAATCGCACAGAAATCACAAGACAGAGCTTTCAGAATCTGGAGTCGTTCCCAATCCGCTCCGTGTCTTCAGAACAATCTAGATTTGTCTGAGTGTCCAGCAATATGAAACCCAGGGGTCAGTATTACTCTTAGCCTTTTCTGGTCCAAAATAGTGCTTTGATTAAAAGCCCTTAAGGAGCGCACTAGCATTTCCAGAGGACTGCACTCATCCATCAAATACAAGGGCCCTCATTCTAAGCCCCCCCCCCCCCCAGTTTTCCTGAAAGATATCTGCCTTCCAGCTGGCTCCTTGCTTTGGAGTTCAGCATTATTACATCCCTCAAAGCTTTGCATGCATCCACTCCACATGCCTGCATCACCACCTCCCTTGCCAAGTGCTTAATGTGCATCTGCAAATTATTAAAGCATCTAAATGCTAAACAATAATCAAATCCTTGGGGTGTGGCTTTCTGCCTTCTCCCTAACAGCATATGAAGACGTGGTGTTTCAAATGCTGTTTCTTAGTACAGAAATCAGTAGGGTCCTTATTCCAATAACGTTAGTAACCTTGTGATTTGTGTTATGTAAGCTTAAGAAATACCCAGAATTTGGATTAGCTCCTAAAGTCTCCTTCATGCTTCACTGCATTTCCTTAACAGCTAAAGCAATATATATATATATATATATATATATATATATATGCTTTCGTAGATTTTCACGGGTACAGGAATGCAGGTTTTGGTGTCCTCGGGTGTCTTCCCGTGTAAAAGTTGGGGTGTCTAGGCGACGTTTCGACGAGGTCTCACTCGTCATCTTCAGGCTGGTGCTTTCGGCTTCTTGTTACTGGAACAGAGCAGGATCTCAGTGTTTGAGTTCCTATAAATACTGTAGAGGGGGTGTGGTGTATAGCCTCCAATGTTCTGGGCAGAGAGGAAGTTCCCAGGCTAGTGTGCCTTTTCTTCTTTTGTTCCTTAATTACTTGAGAGATATCTTGAGTGATTTCTTGAGTGATATCCTGAGTACCACTTAGGTGGGTCATTAGGTGTGGATTAGTTGTTAAAGTCTTTGTGTCTTGACCTCTTGAACTTTGTGAAGAGTTTTCCTGAGAAGATGGCTGTACTGTACTTAGTTGTGCTCTGGCTTGGCTTCGTGTATAGGGGCGAGCTGTGGTTTTGTGGCTTGTGTCAGCCAGATCTGTGTAGGGATTGCAGGGGGGTGCAGCATCCGGAGGTGCCACCATGGATTGGCTACTGGATGGTGTCTGTAATTCATCTGTGGAGAGGGTCTGGGTTTGGGTCTGGTGTGGTTGATTGGTGTTGGCGTTCTGTGTGCCTCTGGATCTGGTGTCAGTTTTTGTGGGGAGGGCTAATTTCCAGATGTCTGGCAAGCGGGATGTGTCGTCACGCTTGTTCATGTTGTGAGGGTGTTTCTCTATCTCGATGGCTTCCATGATTATTCTCTTGTGGTGATGTTCCGTGTTAAAGAGCAATTTGGAATCTGCAAAATTAATTTCGTGTCCTGTTTCTTTCATGTGTTGGAAAAGAGAGGAAGTTTTTTCTTCTTTTTTGACGGCATTCTTGTGTTCTGCGATACGTGCATTTATTCGTCTGTTTGTTTGTCCAATGGAGAGCTGAAACGGAGACCTCACATAAGACAGACACACACACCAACAAACTCCACAAACTAGAGAAACACCAGAAGCCCAGCCACCCTCCACAGCAACCCATGAAACAAACAGTACATAACATATCAGACAGGATCCTCACCACAACTGAAACCAAAGTACTCTCCAAAGGTTTCAACTTTGCAGTCGCCCCGAGACGCATCCCCACGGAAAACATCATATGCGGAGTCGAAGCTAGCCTAACCAAAATCAACCCAGATGAAGCCAATAAAATCAGACTTGAAGTCACCAACATTCTCTGCTCCAGCAAACCACCCAGAAGCAATTTACACAAAGAAGAACAGAAAGCACTCACCAACCTGAGGAAAGACAACAACATAATCATTCTCCCAGCAGACAAAGGTAATGCCACAGTGGTGATGAACACATCGGACTACCAAGCAAAACTATCAAATCTACTCCAAGATCCTGCCTACAAACCTATAAAAACAGATCCCACCACCTACCTGGAAAAAACCACCAAATCCAAAATAAAAGCCTCTCCTATCAGTGAAGAAATCCAGCTAAGAATCATCCCCAGAGAAAAATCATCCAGATGCCCCAAACTCTACGGCCTCCCCAAGATACACAAAGAAGGAACACCACTCAGACCAATAGTCAGCTCCATAGGCTCACCTCTACAAAATCTCGCTAAATTTCTCGCCAAGCAACTTCAGCCCTATGCAGAATCCATCTCTTCACACGTACCAAACTCCTTCCAGTTCATAGAAACAATAAAGAAGCAAAACCTACATCCTAATGACCTACTTGTGAGCTTCGATGTTGTATCTCTCTTCACACAAGTGCCCATTAATGAAGCCTTGACAGCTATTCAAAACAAATACAATCCCCCCGAATACATCTTGGACCTGACCAACCACTGCCTAACCAACACGTACTTCATCCACAATGGACAAAGATACAAACAGATAGAAGGAGCACCTATGGGATCACCCCTCTCACCGGTCATCGCAAACCTGTACATGGAACACTTTGAAACCAATGCTTTAGACAAGTCAGAACACAAACCCAAACTTTGGCTCAGATATGTTGACGACACCTTTGTAATTTGGCCACACGGGAAAGAAAAACTGGATAGCTTCCTCACACATCTCAACAACTTACACCCCAAAATACAATTCACTATGGAAATAGAAGCCAACAACCAACTTCCCTTCCTTGACGTCCTAATCTACAAAAAACCTGATGGCTCCCTAGGACACACTATCTACCGGAAAAAAACACACACCAACCGCTACTTACATGCACAATCACACCACCACCCTGCACAAATAAACTCCGTAGCCAAGACTCTCATCTCCAGAACCAAACGCCTGGCTGACAAAGACCACTTGACAACTGAGTTACAGAATCTCTCAAACGTGTTAATTGCCAATGGATACCAGCAAAACAGGATTACGAAGCTAATCCAAAAGGAAACACCCCCCAAAAACCAAGACACAGAAGAAAACAATGGCATGGCCCTCCTTCCTTATATCAAGGGCACTACAGATAAAATTAGCAAAATCCTCCATAAACACAATATCAAAACAGCCTTTTGCACCAACCAAAAAATAGCCAATATCCTCAGAAACCCCAAGGATAAAATCCAGTTGGAAAACCAAGGGATCTATGAAATACCCTGCAAAGTCTGCCCAGCCACGTACATTGGACAAACAAACAGACGAATAAATGCACGTATCGCAGAACACAAGAATGCCGTCAAAAAAGAAGAAAAAACTTCCTCTCTTTTCCAACACATGAAAGAAACAGGACACGAAATTAATTTTGCAGATTCCAAATTGCTCTTTAACACGGAACATCACCACAAGAGAATAATCATGGAAGCCATCGAGATAGAGAAACACCCTCACAACATGAACAAGCGTGACGACACATCCCGCTTGCCAGACATCTGGAAATTAGCCCTCCCCACAAAAACTGACACCAGATCCAGAGGCACACAGAACGCCAACACCAATCAACCACACCAGACCCAAACCCAGACCCTCTCCACAGATGAATTACAGACACCATCCAGTAGCCAATCCATGGTGGCACCTCCGGATGCTGCACCCCCCTGCAATCCCTACACAGATCTGGCTGACACAAGCCACAAAACCACAGCTCGCCCCTATACACGAAGCCAAGCCAGAGCACAACTAAGTACAGTACAGCCATCTTCTCAGGAAAACTCTTCACAAAGTTCAAGAGGTCAAGACACAAAGACTTTAACAACTAATCCACACCTAATGACCCACCTAAGTGGTACTCAGGATATCACTCAAGAAATCACTCAAGATATCTCTCAAGTAATTAAGGAACAAAAGAAGAAAAGGCACACTAGCCTGGGAACTTCCTCTCTGCCCAGAACATTGGAGGCTATACACCACACCCCCTCTACAGTATTTATAGGAACTCAAACACTGAGATCCTGCTCTGTTCCAGTAACAAGAAGCCGAAAGCACCAGCCTGAAGATGACGAGTGAGACCTCGTCGAAACGTCGCCTAGACACCCCAACTTTTACACGGGAAGACACCCGAGGACACCAAAACCTGCATATATATATATATATATATATATATATATATATATATATTTGCCAAAGCCCACAGTACTCTGGCACTTTTAAATTCCACTGTTTGAACCTTCTCTTACCCTGTATATAGATGTAAATGATCACTTAAATCCAGTGCAAAGTACAGGGATGGATCTATGCTTTCTGAATTGTCTGCTTTATCTTCCCGGTCTGGTGCTAGCCAAGACTTATAGAGTACCAGACATAAAACTGCCTTTTGCTGTTCAAAGCCCAGAATGTTAATAAGTAACATCCCGACAGATGAATCTAAAAACAGTCTTGGAATATATATATATATCATGAAGACCAAATTGAAAATCATTCCAAAATCCCAGTTCCAAAATGCTTGGAAGCAAATCCCAATGGAATTAGGTGTGTTGTAGACCATAGCTCAAGTAATCAGAAACATTTAACTTAACGACTATATTTAATTATGAAATGTTTCCTCTCCCCTACGGTCAAGGTGGGGAGCTCTTTTCAGTCCATGGGCAACATTCCCATATATATAATTCCTTTTCAGTATGAATAAACATTACAAGCATTATCCATAGACCTAGTTTTTATAAACATCAAATGAGGAGATTTAATCTGTTTCTTGATTGTACAACTTCAATATGAACATGGAGATTAAAAAAAAAGAACTTTCCTGCACACAGAAAACTAAATGAGGGACAGCTTTGTAGCGGTGCTTCTCTGTGGAAAGCTACTTTCTCTACGTAGGGAGAAGAATCCAGTAACAGGACCCTGACTTGTAGCCTGACATGGTACAATCTAGAAGCAAGCTTATTTCCTGGTTTGATGCTTGTGAGAACTAGGCCTTCATAATCACATTTGGCAAAGTAGAAGCAAGCAGCAGTCTGTAATAAGCACATGCCACATTAAAGAGTGCTACACCAATGTCTTAAACCAAGGTCTCTGGCAGCAAGAGGTTCAGACATCTTACTCACTACAGTACCGCAGCATCTTGCTAGAGGTAGGAATTGCTATGCTAGTCTGTTATCTGCTGCGCTTCAGTACCTGCACCGCTGCAGATGGCAAGAATATTCTCTGCAACTGCCAATCGGGACAGAAAAGGGACTAATGAGATTCTTTCTAGTCCTATAAAGTTACTGTCTGTTGGTTGGCTCCTACGTCTTACATTGTTCTGTTGCTTGATTCCCTGCCAGTCCTGAGTGAGACAGCATTGTTTGAATATTGTAGTTCTGTGCTTTTTGGTTATACATGCTCAAGTTAGACTAGATTCCTAGACATATGTGGCTCTGTGCCACTGCAAAGGGACAATTGCATCAAACCTAAAATGAGTCCGTGGTCCAATTACTAGAACTTAAGGTGATGGGAACACAAAACCAAGGTTTAAGGTCCACAAAACCAAGCAGCTTTCAGTGGTCAGAAAGCAAGTCTGCTTCCACAGAATGCTCTATCCCGGCCCTATAACAGCCCATATATTTATGTGTAAGTGCCACTATATAGGGACAGATAGGTAGGAGGAGTGCTAGCGAGAGTGTCAGGCTCTAGGACCTGGGATTGCTGGGTTCAAATCCCCACTCTGCCACTAAGATCACTGGGTGACCTTGGCCCTATCACTGTTTCTCAGCCTAACCTACCTCACAGGGTTGTTGTGAGGATAACATGGAGATGAAGAGAACCCTGGATGACACCTTGAGCTCCTTGGAGGAAATGTGGGATATAAAAATAATAAATTAGATGTTAACACATATATAAAATTATATCCCTCACATTATCACTCTAGTCCTTGCTAAAGAATGTAAACTCTGCCAATGCCCAGATTTTTGTTAAAGTCTCAACCTATTGACACTGGCAAGAGTTTACATTTTCTAGCAGGGACAAGAGTGATCAGATTTTCTTCATATTCTTTTTAAATATTATAAAACCTGCAGGGGTTAGTCATTAATCCTTGGTGATGATTTCTAGCTATGGCTCTGAAATGCATAACTCTACATTCTATGGCTACAAATTAATGGTTTTTAAGCATATGGAAAACCTCAAAAGAGTAATATATGAAATGTCCTTTAAGCATGACTCATGTTGATTACGTTCAGTCATTGAACTGGCACTACTTCCAAGCAGCAGGAAAGCAATAGACTCGATTGAATCATTAAGCTTAAATGGATGTATAAAACTGTACCCATTTACGCAAACACTCTTCCCACTCACACAAGCTGCACAAATCAAAGAGGTTGAACAGGTAAATAAACAAAAATCACGCAGCTCCATAAACTGCCCTTAAGCTTTACCCATTACAGAGACAACTAGTACAGTACTGTGTGGTTAGGATTATGTGCTGGCCATTTCTGATTCAGAGCTCTGCTTAGCTATGAACTCAGGGGTGGTCTGAGGAAGGCCACTATCTTGTACCTTCAATTTACCATCTACGTATATTATGGCTATACTGCAGCAGTACTGGCCTATTTTACAAATGAACACACATAGGACCAGACTGCAATGTAGCATGTAAAACACCTAAGGGGGAAAACACTACAGGCACACTGCGCATTAGTATCATTTTTGTCAACTTAAGATATGGCTCCCTGCTGGTCAAATAACCGCTGTGGTTACCTATAATTCGTTTAGCAGAATCTGCTTGAAGAATTACCTCCTGAAAATTATTGGCAATTCTTCTACACAACCAACTCGTCTCTTCCTAACGTAGCTGCAAAACAGACGACAGAGTCCACTGATGTAAGAGACCACTATATGTCAATGACTTGGATGGGATTTCTGTTTTCTTCCAAATCAGTAAAAGGGGGACGGGGGAAGAGGAGATGGTAGAAGTTCCCACTGCCACCCAAACAGTGAAAAAGTGCTGCTCGTTTTCATTCTGTTAAGCAGAAGACATGCCCTTTCACTGTACATGGGGCTGTTAGAAGATAGGAATGTGGGGTGTGTGCATGTTTTCTATCCCAGAAACTCTATACTAAACATGGTGCACTAGGGCACTCGTGCAAATTTAATGCATCTGGCGCAAGCAGCAGCCAGGTCATCTGTACTGTGCCAAGGAAGTTATATGTAATTTTGATGGATGAGGCAACTGCATATAAAGCCAGCTCTGTGCTCTAAGAATTCCACAACATTTCTACATAATTGCAGGCTGACTATTGCAGGGACCCAGGGATCCTCTTTCACGAACTGTCTAATATTAAGCAGCGGTAGGGCACAAAGCAATGCTCTTAGCTAGTCCTGTTCTGTGTCCCTAAAATCGAAAGGAACATGGAAAAATATATGTCTTACACTACCAAATGGAATAAGGAGGTAGGAAAGATATCCACTGGGTTTTTGTGTGTGTGTGCTTTAGATATTAAATGGACAAAGACAAACAGAGGTGATGAGGAATCAGGATTTAAAAGAGGAAGAAATGAAGGGGGAGAGTGGAAAAATAATGAGGAAGAAGTATTCATTAAATCTGAATATTTGTTTACTAGTGGAAAACAAGTTCACTTTCATATTTAGTTAAAGCAGAACTTCAACTTTATAGTTTGAAACTATAAATAACCCAACACCATGAAGTAGTTACATTAGCACAAATGATTTCAGTTTGTACAATGGAACTTCTCTTCTCTCTTCTTTCCATGTCTCCCTGGTGCCCTCCCTGAATCTGCTCCAGGGGATTGGGGGGGGGGCGCTATCTGGAACAGGTCCAGGGGGCATTTGGGAGACTCACAGGGAGCTATGGGGGTGCGATTCCGTTGTGCAGCCGGAAGTCTTTGTGCTAATGGAACTTGTATGAAAGCCAGTGTGGGATAATGAGAAAGACTGTTGGACTAGGACCTGGGAGACCAGGCTTCAAATCCCCATTTGGCCACAAAGCTTACTGGGATGACCTTGAGTCAGGCCCTGTCTCTGTCTGGAGTGAAGAATTAACTCTTTATTGTCAAAAGCACACTTACAAGTTAGCTGAAGGCTAACTGAGTCCTACATATTGCAGCTACTCCTAGGTGTACACCCAATGGAGTAGATGCTGTAACAGAGAGAACCCACCTCAGCTAATGTATCTCTCAACAGCAAACAACTTTGTTGGATACCACCAAGTATACAAATATGAACTACCAAAGAAAGAAAAATGACATTATGGTAGGTGCGGTAAAAGAAACCCATTACCTTGAATTTCAGGACATCATCCCACCAGTGGAAGGAGGCTATAAATAACTGGTGACCAATTCTGCTTCCTGAGAAGTTGCTTAACTGTTCACACTGAAATCAGTGGGACTGTTCACACTGAAATCAGTGGGACTGAAATCAGTGTCCCCAATCTCATTTGGCTTCTTGGATAACATAAACCACAGCACTCATGAATCATGAATTACAGACTGTGGTTAAATGAGATCATGTAGTGTAGAAAGGCATCCTGCTGGAATCAGAAGCAGCAGCCACCACTTCCTTTGGGAACTACTAGGGCCCATGGTGAATTACTGTTATAATTGTTGCATTTTGTCTCAACTTTGTGTGGACTTTTTCATGCTAATTTAAGGATGCTCTTATAAACCATCTGCAAGATTGCATGCACCCTAATCAAAGGAAAGTGGTACTGACATTCAGTATCCTGAAGACACTACCAATAATAATATTTCAGATCCTTGAGCAAGGATTCTCATCGCAAAAAACTGGAAAACTCAAGATCTACCCACACTGGAAGAGTGGCAGATGCAGCTGATGGACTATATGCAACTGGCCGAGATGACCGGCAGAATCCGTGATCTGGGAGAAGAGAAGTTGGAGGAAGACTGGGAGAAATTCAAGATGTATCTACAAAAACATTGTAATTTGGTTGAATGTTAAGAAGGATGCTAGATTATAAAAAAACTGGTCACCACTAAACTAGATTTAAATTTGATGATAAGTGAGACTAAAGAAAATATAAAATTTTTTGGAAGAAGCGCTAGATTATATGTGAATGAGTGGACATGAGATTGCAAACAAGTTGATAATTTGTTTGGAAAAAAATTTTTTTTTTAACGATGTAAATGGGAGCGGGAGACGTGAGGGAGTCCAAAGAAGTGACGAAATTGTTGTGAAAGAAGTAAGACTGTTTATTATGTGTGCATTTATATTTAAAAACCTTAATAAATATTTATAAAAAAAAATAAAATATTTCAGATCCTTGATGGAACTATGATATTTATATTCTTATACATGCTACACACATCCATTCTCTTTATCCCACCATGGTTTTGGTCAAAGAGGCTTGCAGGTTTTGAAGAGACTGCAATGAGCTAGGAAAAGTGAACATCTGTATCACAGTGGATTTGTCACTTTCCAAACCTCCCTGATGCTATTTTCTGTGCATAGCTTTTATCTGTGTAGCCTGGGCACAAAAATACCACAATTGGCCAGTACTATTTCATGTACCCATGTCATGTAAAGCACAGTTAACCAATGTTTTGTCAGCTGCTGTAGGTCTACAACTCCCATTGTTCCTGCCTATTGGGCCATGGTTTCTGGGGTATGATGGGAGCTGAACATCTGGAGAGCTTTGTTGGCTACCCTGGAGGTAAAGTGATGATCCATGAGATGATCCACATTGCTCCATTTCCAGAGACTAGGAAAGTCTTATGTAAACGAGCTTGGTGTGTGAGGGTGGCCTTATGTGACCTTATATGGGAGAAATCCAGAAAATGCCTTTCCTCTACCACCAGAGGACTTGTGTAAAATCCGAATGTAAAAATCCCTTTTCTCCAAAGCTCTTGAGAACTAAGAAGGAAAACAACACAACTCACTGTCGCTTTAACAGTGCAAGAAGAAATGCTTGTTGAATCTCTGATAAGCTTTTTAATTTTTTTATTTTGTAAAATGTATCAACCACCTAACCAAAAGGTCTCCACACAGCATACATGATTTATCAATAAAAGCAAGTATACATACAAAACTAAATTATTGCTGAAATAAATAAGTTCTTAGCAGGCTGTCTAAATCAATATAGCAGGGAAGTTCCAATGCATAGTTTTAATTCGAACATTGTTTAATATTTTTTAAAAAATAATTGGTTTTTCAGAAAAGTTTTAGTTGTCTTATTTTTATCTGTAAACCGCCTTGAGTCCCTGTCAGGGAAGAAGGTGGGGTATAAATAAATATATCAACAACAGCAGCAACAACAACAACAACAACAACAACAACAACAATAAGCGCTGCAATGTTCAAAGGTCCACTCCAAACAGTTATGCAGCAAACTTTATATGCCACTCTTAAAAGTGCAAGTTATACAGATTAAGGTGGGTCAAATCAAAGTCATTGGGAGGGGGAGAGTAATGAGCATCAGACTATCCAAAGCACTCTATGGAGGTAGAGAAACTGGCAGATGGAAAGGACTATCACCAAGAAGTCACTACCCTCAATTCCTCCTTTTCTGAGCAGCATATGATCAATCTGCCATACTTTTCATAAGACCCCTCTCATATTTTCTCCTGTCGAAGAACTGCTTTGCAAGGGAAAGGTGCAAGAGGTTCCTACTCCACATTGCCTCTTGAACTCAGAGATCCTTGAGAAGTGGGAGCTCTCCTGCCTCTCCAGGGACTCCCTGGCACCACCAACCCACCCATCCACAAACAAACAGAATGGAGCTTTCCTGCTTCAATCCATCTACCACCGACACTGTCAGAAGATGGTTTGCATGATTTTTCAGAGCCACTCAATACCCGCTTCCTCCTCTCTGAAAATAAAACACATTTCCTTTCCTTCCAACCCCACTGTTCACGACCCCCCTCCCCAAACCATGCATGTACACAACTCTGGATACATGTGTCAGATGAAGTCTGCTTTTTAAGGTGCCACAAGACTAAGAGGACTGCCCCTCTCGAAATCCCCACAGGAGACATTCCAGGGTTTTTTTGTGTTGTAAGAAGTCCACCTTCCCAGCTTATGCACACAACCATTTGCGTATATTGGAAAAAACAGGGATAGCTCAGTCAGTAGGAGCATGAGACTCTTAATCTCAAGGTTGCGGGTTCCAGCCCCACATCGAGCAAAGAAATTTCTGCATGGCAGAGGGTTGGACTAGATGACCCACGTAGCCCCTTCCAACTCCGTAGGTAGCTAGTCTATGCACCAGGTAAGCACCTGAGGGTCGCCCCTATATTTACATTACTCCCTTCCCTTCGGAAATGCAGAGGATGCTGCCAAGAGCTTTTCTCTTGCTGTACGGATTGCAACCCCCATTGCTGCCGCTGCTTACCTGAGCTCAAAGTTTCCCACAGACATTCCTCAGGTAGGAAATCGCCTACGGGGGTTGGGGGGGTGTAAAGTCACACTGCTCCAAATAACTCCCTCCCCGCTAGCGGTCCAGACCAGGGAGCGGATTTACCTGCCGCAGCCGCTGTGGAGACAAGTTGGCAGCGCCCGCTTCGTCCGTCGCACTTCTTGCCTCGGGAGCCTGAAAACCAAGTTAGGCAGGAGTTTATTACGGCGCGGAAACCTCCCCTGCCGCCGCCGCCGCCGCCGCTCGTCCCAGAGATGAAGTCATCCCCGGCCGCTTTTCCACCCGCGTCTCGCCTCCTCGGCCGGCGGCTTGGGCTCTCGCCGTCGCGGGGGCCCGCGAGAAGCCATGCTGGGTCAAGCGGGAGCCATGCAGGTGCGCCGCCGCCTCCAGGCTGCAGCAGCGGGCGGGCGGGGAGGGAGGGAGGCAGGGAAGGAGGCGGGGGGCCCTGAGCGAAGGCGGAGAGGTGGGAAGAGCCCAGCGGGAAGCAGAGGTGGGCAAGGGGCAGCGGGAGGGCACAGCGGCCGGAGAACAAGCGCCCCCGGGCGCGCCCGAGGCAACCGAGCGGCCGGCTGAAGGCGCCTCGGCCGCGGGGAAGGGGTCTCCCGAGGCGCGCGCCAACCCTGCCCTGCCCGCGGGGCGCACCTTCCGCGCCTCGCCCGGGAACACGCCGCTTCCCGCGCCGCGCTTCTAGAACAGCCTTGGCGTTTCCAGCCGGAGCTGCGCTTCCCCCCGCCCCTTTGGCGGAGGCCCTCGGCGTTCTGCGCTCCGATTGAGCGGCTGCCACGTCGGAAGCCCCGCCTTCGCCCGGCACGGAGAGAGCGCTACCGTAATGCTCCCAATAGCCGACGCCTCCCCGGCGATGATGGAGCCTGGACGGTGTTAGAGCTGTGCGCTCGACACCCTCCCCGAAACGCGCGCACCCAAGCAGCACCCAACTTGTCAGTGCGACGTCTCGTTGCCTAGGAGGTTTAGAGCACCGACAAGAATTAGACGCTCTTGTTTGATGGGAACGACAGTGAGACTGAACGCATTATTGGCAAGAAAAGGAAGGCCTTTCAGATCTGGCAAAGAGATAGAAACATTCGCAGGAAAACCCAAATGCTTCTTTACAAAGCTATTGTACTACCAATTTTACTGTATGCTTGTGAAACATGGACCACTTATAAGCATCATCTCCAGCTCCTTTATTCTATCAACGGTGTTTCCAAAAAATTTTACATACCACTTGGGAAGACAGGCAAACTAATGCCAGTGTAGTGGAAGAAGCAAAGATCACCATTGTCAAAGCAATGTTTCTTCAACATCAACTTCGTTGGACTGGTCGTGTTGTGTGGATGCCTGATTATTGTCTTCTAAAGCAACTACAGTGGTACCTCGGGTTACATACACTTCAGGTTACATACGCTTCAGGTTACAAACTCCGCTAACCCAGAAATAGTGCCTTGGGTTAAGAACTTTGCTTCAGGATGAGAACAGAATTCGTTCTTCGGTGGTGCGGCGGCAGCAGCAGGAGGCCCCATTAGCTAAAGTGGTGCTTCAGGTTAAAAACAGTTTCAGGTTAAGAACGGACCTCCGGAATGAACTAAGTACTCTATTCCCAACTTAAGAATGGAAAGCGTAATGCTGGTGGTCAGCAAAAGAGGTTTAAAGACTCTCTCAAGGCGAATCTTTAAAAGTATAGCATAAACATCAACAATTGGGAAACACTGGCCTGCAAGCTCTCCAGTTGGAGAACAGCCTTTACCTAAGGTGTCATGGACTTTGAAGATGCTCAAACTCAGGATGAAAGGCAGAAATGTGCAAAGAGGAAGGCACGCCTGACAAAGCCTCACCATGATCAACTCCTGCCCAGAAACCTATGTCCTCACTGTGGAAGGAGGTGTGGATCCAGAATTGGCCTCCACAGTCACTTACAGACTCATTGTTTAGACTGTGTTGATGGAAGACAATCTTACTCAGCTATGAGTGATTGCCAAAGAAAAAGAGATGCTCTTGTGGGGGTGGGGGGCATTATCACATTCTAGGAGGCAGAGCTAGCCCACCCATGAGGCACGGTAAGGCGACCGCCTCAGGCAGCAGGACCCATAGGGGCAGCAGATCTTAATCTAGACCTTTGTAGGAGGTCAGGTAGGAACAAGGGGCAAAGAGACAGGCCTCAAAAAAGCACTGGCAAGTGTGGTGGTGGAGGGTCATACTTTTGTATCTGAACTGCAAGATGTCCTGTGTGCATGTCATTTACCCTGTGTGCATTTCATTTACCCTGATAGCCAGAAGGGAGAAGTCTGTTGTGTTGTGTTTTCATATCTCTCTCTCTCTCTCTCTCTCTCTAACTGGTGTGTGGATCAGGGTGGGATTAGGGTGGCATTTGAACATGAAGCATAGAATTGTGTTTTGAACATGTGCTCCAGGTGTCATTCTGCTGCCTCCGCCTTCAGTGAAGTTATCACATTATAAACAAACTGACAAGTGAACTGATTGAATGTTCATGTTAACAAACAGGTCTCACTTTAGTCAACCAGCTGTCTACAGGATGCTGTGAGGAAAAACACACTCACTGTTTCCAAGGTAAAGAGATTGTTTTACGTTGAGAAAAGCTTACTGCAGTGGAAGATATTGAACCAGATGGTCCTGGAGCTTGCAGTAAAATAATGTGAAAGTTGATCCTTGAAGTACACTCTGCTGATCACAACCAACCTGCTTTCAGATGACAGTTACAGCAGAGTGTGGGCGGGCATCTGTATAGCTCTACATTCTTTAAACTTGCAACATTCTATTTCTGCTGCAGCAGCACCTTTGGGGAATGAAAAACTTAACAGCCATGGACAACTTCATGCATGCTAAGGAAAAAAAGAGAGAAAGCTTTGATCACTTCAGACTAATTGCAGCAGATTAGAGAAGGGAATTCCTCGTGGTCCTTTATGGCCCTCCACCATATTCCTGGAAGCACTTCAGTCTGGGGAGTGATACACTTAACAGCATTAATTGACAGTGAAGAAATTATCCAAACCAACACGAACATCTTTGCAGTGTAAGGAATTTAATTCAGTGTTTGCCTGTCCATATAATCAGCATGCTTTGATTTTTGGCTTCAGATCCTGATGATTTTCACAGACGACTGTGTGTGGTTCATTCACGGAAAACAAGAGAAGAAATGCAGAAACTACCTCTAATAGAAACAACTTTCCACTGAATATATTGTTATGTGTTTCTGGGTGCCAAACTCCACTGGGTTACAAGTTTCTAGGTGCCAGACACTGAACCCCTGGATTCAGCAAATGTTAACATATAAGCCAGGCCATTTTCCTGGTGAGGAAATTGCCTGGGGTGATGGGCTATCAGGAGAACAGAAAGAGGGTGATGAGCCATTAAGGAAGCCAAGGAGAGGGGTGTCTGAGCCAGATGGCATATGGGTGAGGCCCCTTCTCTAGCTTGGAGAAAGTGAGAAGAACAAAAGTGAGAGTTGAGGGTTTGCTGTGATGTGACCTAGAGGAAGAAGCTGTAGGCTGGAAAGGAAAAGAAAAAGGCATGGCTAATTCCTACTTGAATCCAAGGCTGTGACTATGGGAGAAACAAGATCCCCTGGGGGTGTTGATGCTAATAATAATAATTTATTATTTATACCCCGCCCATCTGGCTGGGCCTCCCCAGCCACTCTGGGCGGCTCCCAACAAAATATTAAAATACAATAGTCTGTTAAACATTAAAAGCTTCTCTAAACAGTGCTGCCTTCAGATGTCTTCTAAAACTCTGGTAGTTGTTTTTCTCTTTGAAATCTGGGGGAGGGTGTTCCACAGGGCAGGTGCCACTACTGAGAAGGCCCTCTGCCTGGTTCCCTGTAACTTGACTTCTCACAGCAAGGGAACCGCCAGAAGGCCCTCCACACTGGACCTCAGTTTCTGGGCAGAATGATGGGGGTGGAGATGCTCCTTCAGGTATACTGGACAGAGGCCGTTTAGGGCTTTAAAGGTCAGCACCAACATTTTGAATTGTGCTTGGAAACGTACTGGGAGCCAGTGTAGGTCTTTCAAGACTAGTGTTATATGGTCTTGGCGGCCACCCCCAGTCACCAGTCTAGCTGCCGCATTCTGGATTAGTTGTAGTTTCCGGGTCACCTTCAAAGATAGCCCCATATAGAGCGCATTGCAGTAGTCCAAGTGAGAGATAACTAGAGCATGCACCACTCTGGCGAGACAGTCTGCGGGCAGATCGTAATAGGCTCAGTTTGTACATATGTGTAAATAAACCAAAAATCTTAAAGGCATCAGTCTCCACTGTTCCTCATTCCGAAAAGCTGAAGACAAGGGGGAAAGCGATGCCTCAGAGAAGGGTGTGCAGGCTGGAGTGGAGGAGCTCCTTCTCATTGAGCTCTCTACTCCCTGGGAGCCTGCTGTGAAAAAGGGGGTGCAGGAGGGAAGTAGTGCAAAGAAGGGCCAGCTGCCTGGAGCTAAGGAGCTACTGCTGATTTGTTTCCTCCACCTATCTCTGCTGTGTCTCATTTCCAGAAAGAAACACAATCTGTAGGTGAGCACCTGGAACACCTGGAATCTCACACTGCTCTGAAACTAGGGTGGTGGTGGTCTTGAAAAACAACTTTTAGTGCACCTTCTCCATTTGTCAAACCACATAACAGCCTTGCTTTGTTGGTGGACTTACAACAAACAATTGTGCTGCTACCTGCAGATATATTGCAATGGGAGCATTTAAGTGGAAGGATTAGTATTTCCTCTACGCTGCTTTCAGATTACTATGCAATACAACACACAAGAAGAAAACACTTGCCTGTATGCTATTATTAAATCTGTCAGTAACATGTTGACTGACAGTCAGAGGAAAAGCATTCTTAGTAAGAATTCTTCTTACTAAAGGATCCTATTCTTAAGGGTTGTGTTCATGTTAAATTACAAAACAAGAAGAGCATCTGGTTTGCAAATCATCCTTCAAACTTGCCTGGTTTGTTTTAGATTTTGAATTACTAATCAACAGCGGGCACTGTTCCTAGAACAATCACTTTTAAAACATACTGGTTATACTGAACAATGCACAAATCATGCTCTGAAAGAGTTTCAAGGTTCTAGTCTTTTCGTTTAATAGTCTTTAATTTTCTTTTATTGCAATTCATCTCCTCCTTTGTATTTCTCTTAACACATTTTTCCCCTCCCTCTGTTAAGTACAAGTTCATGTATTGATGTGACCCATGGGAAATGCCCAATGGGGTAAATATCAGCTTTAGATTGGGCAATTTCAGTTGGGCAAATGGTGGTGAGGAAAGTCTCAAATCCCCTTTCCCCTCATACCATGATCCTACTCTCCTACTCTGAATCAGGTGCCTGCCTGCCCCTACAACTTATTGTAAATTGCTACTATTTTAAAACAAACCCACTAGAAATCCTACTCACAGGTCTCCCTTGTCATGTTCAGTTTGGCCCTCAGTGATCTATAAGGTAATTGTCTTCATGTGCTTGCATTCCTTGATGGCAGAGATGTAACCATGAAATCAAATTGCAGAAATTACAGCAGCAGAATTACATTTCCCCCTTTTAACAGGTAGAAACAAGAACTTAACTGACCAAAACCAAACTCATATACGATAGGGAAAAGCCCTGTTCAACAATAACATTCTTTTGCTTTTGCTAAATTTAAGAAACCAGGTATTGGCTGGCTGCAAAGTAACGGAAGCATTTAGAAGCAAACCCAAGGGATGGTTTCGGTGGCTCATTTAATGTAATTATGGTAAAAGCAAATGATTCTCTGGCAGCCTTAGAAAGCATGCCCTCCTGCACGTTCGCAAAGGCACCAAACTGACATTTGGAATACGGAAAGCCCCAGCAATTGCCTGTGGCTTGCTTTATTTTTAAAATCTCTAAACGTTACCATGTGGCCAGAATGTCTCTGAGAGGTCAGAACCCACGGTGCATGTAAGGAGAAGATGGATTGATTTGTCTTTTTATGTGCAACAAATATAGCTTACATGGTTATCACAAACGTTAGCATTTATTGTTATTCCACACCGGCAAAACTTTAGCAACGTTGTTCATATCCTGTTTTGTACAAGGTCATAGATCTGCATTTTAAAACTGAGACATGATCTGATTCTCTCTTCTGCAGGAGAACCCCAAGCTGGGCTCCATAATTTTTGAAGGTATATATCAAATGGAATTTTCCCATTGTCTTCAAAGCGATGTAAATTACAGCTGCTGCTTAAAAATAGGCATGACTACATTTCTCAGTTTATAGTTACACGCTACTCTGTGTTGAAAAGAGATTTTGGAATATCTGAAGGTCATAGTCTATTCTTTGCTGCCAGCCATATAATATTTTAACAGTATTTCATAAACACGCCAGAAATACACACCTCATATTGTGCATGAGTGATGCCATTTTGGCCGCATAAGGATGGCACTTGGAGACTGAGTTCACTGTTAGTTTGGGGGGGGGGCTGATCCCCCTAAATTCCTGGGTCTAATAAAAATTAGAATGAATCAAGGTTTGATTAAACTGTGCCAAACTCTGCTGGATTCAGTTCATGCTAACAATCCAGCCCAGCCTGGCATAGTTTGCTGAGTGTGGGTCATTGGAGGAACAAAGCTAATAATGGCTGAGCCATTAACCCATCAAGAAAGCCATTAGGAGAGCAAAGACTATGCCAGACAAGGAGGGGTGGTACCCCTCCTCCAACTGTGTGTATTAGTGGTCAGAGACAAAAGGGTTTAAAGGGGGTAGGGTTTCAGTTTGGATGATGGAAACAAGTGTCAGTTTGGGAAGCTGGAGGGGGCCAGAGAGAAGGTGGGCTCAGTGGCAGAGCTTCACGCTCTGGCACAGAGGGGGGGGGGGGGTGGAGAGCAGGCGGGGCTGGGGCTGGTGCGTGTCCTGGGGGCGTGGCACACGTCCTAGAGGCGTAGCTCCCAGCAGGGGCGGGGGAGGCAGCTGCAATGACACCCCACCGGGATTGCGCTGCTGGGAGCAGTGCGCTCCCCCCGCACTCCTCTTCCTCTGCCAGTGGGTGGGCTGTCTGTTTTATTCTGCAGAGAGGGTCAGACATGATTTGGGGGGGGGTGTGGAATCGGAGGCTGCAGCAATGGAAGGAACAGGGCCCTATTAGCATGTGAATGCTCTGTACTTTCTCCATCTAGACGCAGACTGTATATATGTGCAAATAAACCGTATGTCATAAAGACACCACAGAGTCCGCTGTGCCTCATTGTCCAAAAGGAAACACAGACTCTGCTAAGCGAGTCTGGTACCTTTGGAATCTCACACCGCTCAGAGATTGGGGGTGACATGTAACACTACTATTATAAATGGCTAGATATAGTCCATATAGTCAGAAGCGGGGACTCATCACTCCCCACCTTAAATTAGCTCAAAATCTGATACAACGGTGTAACATGGAGAACCGTACGGGATTTGGCTTTCCCTTCTCCTGACCACACAGTATTACTTATTTCCATGAGTCATGCTGAAATATTGTCATGCACTAAAGCTGTTCTCTGTGGAACGCTGTAGTCTGGAGGTGTAGTTGATTCTGGGATGGGGGAGCAGTTGGTGGTTTTGGCTTTGGAAAGGGAGTTCAGTTTTGGTCTAGTACAACTGTGATTCTGTTTTAAAAGCACTTTTCTCTCTCTACACACGAGCAGAATCCCATACGTGTGCTACCCAAAAATCACAAAAAATGATACTTTCAATATCTTTGTCCTCAGATCTGTAACATTTTCAGTAGCTTGATTATGGAAAAGAAATTATTGCTGAGATACCCTCAAGGTTAAAGCAGTAGGTTTTCTTCATTGCCTTGTCAGTCATTAGCAGGGGAAGGGAATGAGGCAGATTCCTCGAGAAATGGTTAAGTGATGGAGTTTGAAGAGTGCTTGCTGAAGTGTTTTTTGATTTTAAGCAAACTTCCTGGAGTTAAACTATAACGCCTTATTCCTTGTTGGCAATTCCTTGGGCCCTGTTTGCACAGCAGAAGCAAATAGTTGGATGACTGAGCATGTAGACTCTTCAGAGGGCTGATTTATTAAATAAATTAACCAGCACGCTTCACAGGGGCTCTTAGAATAGGAGAAAGGGATTTCCCCCCTCTAGTGTTCATACATCAATACACGTTACAGTTTCTGGATTATTTTGAAAGGGATTTATTTTTATGTTAATCATAGGACTTATGAGTAAAAATGCATACTTTGTAAAAAATAAATAAATCAGAGTTTGAACTCTTTCATAGTTATGTACAGTGGTACCTCGGGTTATAGACACTTCAGGTTGCAGACACTTCAGGTTACAGACTCCGCTAACCCAGAAATAGTACCTCAGGTTAAGAACTTTGCTTCAGGATGAGAACAGAAATCGTGCTCTGGCAGCACAGCAGCACTGGGAGGCCCCATTAGCTAAAGTGGTGCTTCAGGTTAAGAACAGTTTCAGGTTAAGAACGGACCTCTGGAATGAATTAAGTTCTTAACCCGAGGTACCACTGTACTTAAGAGTACATTCTAGAAAGTTAGTTTATAACTTTCCAGACCAATTAAAAAACTTTTAAAAATGGAATAATTCCTTCGTCTCCCTTGGGACTGTACACACACCATACATTTAAAGCACACCTGGAGCACATACTGCCCCCCAAGAATTCTGGGCACTGTAGTTTGTTAAGGGTTGCTGGGAGTTGCATCTCTGTGAGGGGTAAACTACAGTGCCCAGAATTCTTGGGGGAAAGCACGTGCTTTGAATGTGTTTTAAAGGTATAGTGCACGGGTCTGCAACCCGCGGCTCCGGAGCCGCATGTGGCTCTTTTACACCTTTGCCGCGGCTCCGGGGCGGATACTAGTGAGGGGAGGAGGTGCATTGTGCGCCCCGACACTCCCCACTGTGGCGAATGATGTACTGGCTGTGACGTCGCATGGGGGCGGTGCGTGCATTAGTCACGCACTGTCCCGACGTCACCTTCCCGCCCGCCCGCTACATTGTAAGGGGCATGTACGCTGGTCACTGCATTGAAAGGGGGCATGTACGCTGGTCACTGTTTTGAAGGGGAGTGAAGAACACACACACACACAAAAAGGTAACTTGTTAATTTAACGTTTATTTCTATGAGGAGGAGTAATTCTGAGGGGTCAAACAAATGAATAATAAAAAAAGTGACAAAAAAGTTATTTTTATAATGGCGAGTTTTGCAGCTCCCAGTTTTTTTTCCTTCGGAAACGGGTCCAAGTGGCTCTTTTTGTCTTAAAGGTTGCAGACCCCTGGTATAGTGCATACACAACTAGGGACTGAAGGTTTCTTTCCCCAAAAAACAATTATCCTCAGCCCCTTTGGGGTTCCTTTTACCTGTACTACACTACAGTCACACATGCAGGGGTAATACAGGTTTTCTTTACCACAGAAGCAAGCTCATCCTGCCTGTACCATAGATGTCAGCTCCTGAGGGTCGAGGCACTTTCACACCCACACCCACACACCCCGTGTTTGTTTTTTTAGGGGGCCAGGCCCTTCAGTGGTTCAGAGGACATTTGGCTCTGCCCCTGGCTTCACGCACTAACACTAGCATGACTTCAAGAATCACATTAGGTCCCCTCAATCATCTTGAGAAGATGGCACCTCTGGCCTGTACCAAGGGCTTCATGCTTTCAGAATGTACCAAGAGTGGCCTGTGTGTAGGGGTGGAGCTCTGTGGAGCCACTTTCCTGACACCAAGATTGTTGCACAGCTACACCCATGGTAGAGCTGGATTGGCTCCCTCAAAGCACCCACACAATCCCATCTACCCACCACCCTGTCCCACCTCAACCTCCATCCAGGTGAGCTGCAGCAGTGCTGGTGTCAGAAGAGTGGCTCTGTCCCCCCCCCCCATGGGCCACCATATGTACGCGGCTAAATATATAACATGGGAATACAACACACGTGTCTTTGCAAACACCAGTGTTATGCAAATGCACTAGACAGAGGAGTAGGGTAGGATATGGCTTCCTGTCAAGGGTCCATGTGGTGGCAAACCCAGGCATGCCCTCAGTGTCATGTGAGAGACAAGCCCATGGTGAAATGAAGCCACTGGGGTGATGCTTATTGCACGATGCCATTTTAGCCAAACATTCATACAAAACTAAAGGTTCTACAGCGCAATCACAGTACAAAATTAGAGTGGAAAATGATAATAAGTTTTTCACTGAATGTGCATGCTGTTGTCATACAGCAAGAGGCTCTCAATCTCGTGGTCATGGGTTCAAGCCCCATGCTGGGTGAAAGAGCCCTGCATTGCAGGGGATTGGACAATGTAACCCTCGTGGTCCCTTCAAACTCCACAGTTTATGATTCTGTGATTCTATGAAATGTCGTTAGTAAATAAATAAATATTCCTGAACTAAAACAAAGTAGTGGGTATCACTTTATCATGGGCATAGCCAAGTTGTTTTTTAATTAGGTGGGGGGCAGGACTTTTGTTGGGGGAGCAGAACCGAAGTGATTGGTCAGTTAGTTAAGTATTCTACAGTGGTACCTCTGGTTACGTACTTAATTCGTTCCGGAGGTCTGTTCTTAACCTGAAACTGTTCTTAACCTGAAGCACCACTTTAGCTAATGGGGCCTCCGGCTGCTGCTGCACCGCCAGAGCACGATTTCTGTTCTCATCCTGAAGCAAAGTTCTCAACCTGAAGCACTGTTTCTGGGTTAGCGGAGTCTGTAACCTGAAGCGCCTGTAACCTGAAGCGTATGTAACCCGAGGTATCATTGTATTGTTTTACTTGATCTGGGGGGCACAATTGCTCCCCTGCCCCCCTTGGCTACACCCAGGCACTTTATGCTATTTATGTATTGCCTATATACAAACAAAACAAGTTCTCATACTTTTAGAAACTCCCATCTGATCATGATACTTGACTGAACCTCAGCTTGAAACTGACTGCTGCTCTAAACCGGTGGTTAGCTGGCCCAAAGCATCTTCCCAAGGAATGAACTATGTGTAAATATAGCATGATTTTTCCACAAGGGGGCACCAAAACATATGGCACTATACTGTACAGTGGTACCTCAGGTTAAGTACTTAATTCATTCCAGAGGTCTGTTCTTAACCGGAAACTGTTCTTAACCTGAAGCACCACTTTAGCTAATGGGGCCTCCTGCTGCTCTGTGCCGCCACAGCCACACAATTTCTGTTCTCATCCTGAAGCAAAGTTCTTAACCCGAGGTACTATTTCTGGGTTAGCGGAGTTTGTAACCTGAAGCGTATGTAACCTGAAGCGTCTGTAACCCAAGGTACCACTGATATAGCTAAAACAGGGAAACAACTAAATATGAACTCTTGCTTGCTTGGGAAATAGTTGCTATTCTCTCTTCAGATTATAGGCAAAATACATTCATTCTATTCAGTATTTTGTTTAAGAATAGGACCAGAATACAGAACACTGCTGCAGTTTCCTGGGCTCTGATTTATATTTTCTATGTCACTACAGGACTTTGATGGATGTGTATTCTTTCCTTGCAGACCTTGATGATGGGGAGAGCATCCATCCGGGGGGGACGGGGGGACAAGGGAAAGGGTGTGGATTCTGTTTTTTTTTTTTTTTTAATTTTTATTGGATTTTCACATTTTATAACAACACATACAAAAAAAACAACAACACATGAATATTTTCATATCCTTACTTTCATAACCCTCTTTCCCTGACTCCCCCCCCCATACATCCCAATTTCCATATTTAATTCAGCAAGTTCTTGTTTCTCTCCTTAACCCTATTCTTATTATGTTTAGACTTAATTCTTTCTGTTAGGCCCAATTTATTGTCCCATTCACTTATATACATTAGATCCTTTATCTAAGATCGATCAAGGTTCTTATACCATAAATTTCCCTTTTTTATATTGAAATATAAATCAAAATTATAAAACCCCAAAATCATAAAATTTTTGAATTCTGTTTTCCCCCTTCCTCCCTGCCCAGGTATCTGTCCCTTCCCAAATAACTGTCAGTTATTTGGGAATTCTGACAGTGAGTTTTCCAATCCAGTGCTCTGAGTAACAATATTGCAAGGTACTGAACAAACAGAAGCAATGGATGGCAGTCACAAATTACAATCACATGCTCAGTTTAAAAAACAGGTGATTTCAGTGTCATATGTTGTGAATAACAATGGTTGTGCATTCCACAAGTGGAATTTAAAATATTATCATAGTAAGGTTTTATGTATCAGAGCAGCATAGCACAACATGCAGCTGAGTAATCAAGAATATATAGGAATGTTCTGGCAATACTGGGCTACATGAAGGACACAGAATAAAAATGAGTCAGAGGAGGCCAGGAAGAGAACAAAAACCAGCAGAGATAGGTAGGTATCTGTATCCTTATCTGAAACACCTGAATTAAAACCCCATCTTTAGCTTCATGCTGTCTGGGTAGCCTTGGAAAAAAGTTGTTCTCTGTCCAATTTTCTTTCCCCATCTATAAAAGAGGAATAAAGTTAACTTAATTCAAGTCATAGGCAGTAGTGGCTGGGGCTTGTGGGGCTGAAGGCAGGGAATCTGACAGTGGGTGGAACCAGTTTTAGTTTTGTCCCCATCTTTCTCCGTACTGTGTTCTACAAGGGCAAAACTGAGCCTAAGGAGGAAGATGCCAGCAGTCAGGTCCACCAGCCCCTACCGTGGATGTAAGTAAGAAGGCAGGGAGGTAGAGGCTGACTGAGGGCCAACGGAGGTTGGTGGGTCAGAGCCCTGTTTACCTTAGTGGATGGGTGATAAATGTGACCCCCGCTGGTCATGGGGATGTAAGTAGAATGAACAAACTACCGGATCTTAACAGTGCCATACTACGCCTAAGGCTGCAATTGTACAATTGTTCTGCTGAACTCCGCGGCGTGTACCTCTGAGCAGGTAGGCAAAGGATCACACCAGAAACCAGTCAAGCATTTTAATTATTATATGTATTAATAATGACTGATAGTCAAATAATGACTCGTCGTTCTACTGCGACAAGTTTGACGTGTGAATTTAAAATGCTAGGTTCTCTTGCATTCCAATATTAAGCCACATATGACTTGCTTATTTTTTATATTAAAAAAACAACAACCAGTGTTTCTGTTGCATCTTCTACAATGTACACAAGGAGATGTTAACAGTATGACCATGAGGGGGAGCCTTGGCATTACTGATTCTCATCTGCAAACATTTCACTATGAAATGGTAAAGGAACAAAGAGCAAAGAGCAAGGCTTTACTAAAAATGCCTACTAACAATAATACTAAAATATTACTTTGGGTAACCCCCTCAAGGCTCTTTAATGTGCTCTCAGTTTTGTCCAGTGAATGCAGCTGGAGACATGGGACGCACGCCTGGGAAATGCAGGTACTTTTTCCTCTGTGAGAGTTCTACCTTCCAAACAGGAAGATGGGCAGACACTGTTTAGATCTGCAGCAGTTCCTGGCAATAGTGAGATCTGCAGTTTCTGTCCTGAGCTCCTTTGGGAGGAAGGGCGGGATATAAATTCAGTGAATACAAACAAACACTGTGGACCAAAAGGGGAGCAATGTAGGCAGCACTGCCCTTTTGGCATCACTGTAGCATGCCAGTTGCTGGGGAGCACAAGAGAGGAGACTATTGTTGTACGCGGGTCCTGATTTTGATCTTCCCAAAGACATCTGGTTGGCCACGATGGTCCTTTGGCAGGCTCTTACTAATGTTGCTACTGCAGTGTGTGTATATTATTATCATTATTATTATTATTTGAATTTATATACCACCCTATACCCAAAGGTCTCAGGGCGGTTCACATAAAAAGAACACGGTATATAAAATTAAAATAAAACAATAACTCAATAATACCCTCCCCCCCAAAAGAGCCACATTTTAAAAGGGTATGGGATGTTGAAACAGTGCAGCAGCTCCCTGCATCTGGGATTTGTGTTTGCATTTCTGATACAGAGTGAGGAGAGCACTAGGGAAAGCATATAGCTGATTCCCACCAACACAACCCATCTACACAGTTTTGCATTTTGCTCCTGTTGCAGAACAGCTATGCAAGGGAATATAGGAAGCTGCCATGTACCAGATTGTTTGTTCATTGAGCCCGGTATTGCCAACTGTGACTTCTGAATTTTGGAAAAACATCTTCCTACCCTAGGAGAGGCCAGAGACTCTTTTGCATGCGGAGTGTGTGTTCTACCAGAAAGCTATGCTCTCCACAGAATGGGTACTTGTGTAGTATTAGAGGAGATGGGCCTGCGCCCATCAACTGTCCTGCCAGCAAGGCAGGGAAGCCAAAACATTTCCAAGTATAACTGCCCTGAACATAAATGACCAGATATTGGGTTATTCTGGCAGATAGCAGAGCCAGGTATCCCTGCCCAGCATGTCAGGTTTAGGATGCTGCTTTAGCAGTACAAAGCCTGCCTAATATGTGCTTGTTTGGACCTCCCAGTTTCTAAAATGTCAAGAATTACAATAAAAATATGAGAACAAAACAAAGAATGCCAATACATTATCCAGGAGCTATCTCTCCCAATCTCTTAGGAACCAACACAGACTTGTATTCTGTGTGCGCAAAGGGGCTGAATGGGGTTGACACCCAGCTGAAGAAATGTTGGTTAGTAGTGCATATATCAACTTGTTAATCGATTCGTCCGTTGATTCCGTCTGCAGATGTATATATGAATAGCAATAGCTGTAAAGAAAAACTGCATTTTGTTCTTCCACATGTGAAGCAGGAGGCGCCATCTTAGGAAGCATTCCCTCCTGGGAAAGCCACAAATGGCTATCTACATATTAGCATGTGGGTGAATGGTAGTCATTTGCAGCACTTTTAAAAAGATGTGGGACTCTTTCAATGAAACCTAGCGGGTGGAATTCAAGGATGCATGCTTCCGCTTGTTCCATCTGCACAAGCATCCCAGTTTGCCAGGTCTGCTGCCCTACCCCTGTACAGTCCTGGAGTTGTTCACACCCTTCTGAAACAATTTTGGGGTATGTTGGTGCAGGGTCCATGGGGGGGGGGGAGAGAAAGATGGAGAAAAGCCCCACTGGGCAAACAGAAGTCCTTGCACAGGGATTCCACTGACAGGGCTTGTCGGGTGAATCCTGCCCAGTGGCTTTTCCAGAATATTGAGAACTTAACTCATTTCATAAAGAATTCCAAGGCGTAGTGGTGGCTGGCGACCTAAATGCCAGAACTGGACAATCTGATGAGGCTTTGTATGCCCATTTCCATGAAACAGCCCCCATTATAGAGGAAGCCCACTCAATACCAGCTAGAATCTCAAAGGATAAAGGCTGTAATTATGCTGGCTTATGCCTATTACACCTGGTCAATAAGCTGGACTTGGTTATACTGAATGGCCGTACTGAGGGGGAGAAGGTCGGAGAATTCACATTTATATCTAACAATGGCGCCTCCACAATTGATTATATAATCGTGTCGTATGATCTTCAAAACAAAGTTCTGGAATGTAAAGTGGAGGAGCGCTTAGATAGTGACCATCTGCCATTAAGTGCACTTGTAGTTGCGGGGAAGGATTTATCCTGCGCTGAGAAAATTGAATATTCGAGCCCTTCAGCTTTGGAGCTCAGATATTCTCGTATTAGATGGACAGACGAACTGCATAAGGAAATTTCAAGTAGGCTATGCTCAAAGGAATTCCTCACTAAGAGAGATAACCTTATAACTTCCTCAAGCCATGAATTAAAAATAAATTTATTTCAGGAGTTAATTTCACTCCTTCAAGATTCCCTGAAGGAAAAAAGGAACAGGTCAAATAGGCAATCCTCAGTATATAAAAACTCCAAACCCTGGTTTGATCAAGAATGCCAGGACATGAAGCTAAATTTACTGAAAAAATATAAGAATTATAGATCTGCCAATCTACCCCAACTCCCCACGGTCTGGTTTGAAGATAAACGAAACTATAAAATCCTGATTAAAAACAAAAAACTCCTGGCACAGAAAAGAGAATGGAAATGCCTAATAGATGCATCCAGAGAGAGAGACTCGGCCACCTTCTGGAGAATGGTAGCGAATGGAGTGCGATCTACCTCCTCAGAAGTGGAGTATACTATACCTGCAGGGACTTGGGAGGCATTCTTCCAATCATTATATTCAGCTCTGCCTTTGACACAGCCACTAACACAGTGTGCGGCAGGTGATGAGTGGCCTCCGGTGACGGTTGCGGAGGTCAGGAGGCTTATTCAGGCACTCAAATACAGAAAAGCCCCGGGAGCAGATAATATCTCCCCTGAGCTTCTTAAAGCCAATATTGACTGGTGGGCCCCAGTCCTTGCCACCCTATTCACTAGCATAGACCAAACAGCAATAATACCAGAGGACTGGGGATTGGCAATCATCGTCCCCATTTTCAAGAAAGGCTGTAAACTTGATCCAGCCAATTACAGACCAATCAGTCTCTTAAGCATTATTAGCAAACTTTACGCAACTCACTTACGTGAAAAGTTTGCGGACTGGCTGGAACGGGAGCACATCCTTAAGGAAGCCCAGGCTGGTTTCAGGGCACATAGATCAACTTTAGACCAAGGACTGGTATTGCAACATCTAGTGGAGAAATACACCTCAAAGAAAGGAGGCTCCCTCTATGTAGCCTTTATAGATTTCAAATCAGCTTTCGATTTGATACCTCGGCACAGACTTTGGGAAAAATTAAGTGCCACAAACATCGATAGACGTCTTTTGCTTCTCATCCGTAGACTACATGAAAATACTCGGATCCGTGTTAGATGTGACCGTTATGGGAACCTATCAAAGGAAATCCAAAGTTTCCATGGTGTCAAGCAAGGCTGTGTTCTTGCCCCTATTCTATTTAATTTCTACATAAACTCCTTAGTTAGAAAGATGGAGGATGCAAGTACTCATCCCCCAAACCTAAATAATACACCAATCCCAGTCCTTTTGTACGCAGATGATGCGGCACTTATTTCCTTCTCTTGCGTGGGACTAAGAAAACTTTTACGAGCTCTTACAGAATATTGTGAAGCTGAACACCTAATAATAAATTACACTAAATCAAAAATTATGGTGTTCTCCAAGAGAAGACTCCGACATAAATGGAAAATTAATAACCAACCTATTGAGCAAGTAACATCCTTTAGATATCTTGGAATAATCTTTGATGAGAAGGGATCCTGGTGCCATCAGATTAAGAATTCCATTGCAAATGCGCAAAGATCTTCCAGAGCTATCATAAGTTTCTTTTATAGAAAAGGAGGTCAATATGTTCCTGCTGCCTCCCAGGTCTTTGTCGCAAAAATACTTCCACAACTGATGTATGGCACCCAGATATTAAATTGTCAAAAACTCAAGTCTCTGGAATCTGTACAAACTAAATTTTACCGCTCCCTACTAGGGTTACCTACCTGTGTTTCCAACACAGCCATTAGGCTGGAGGTAGGTCAACTCCCTATCAATGCCAGGATATGGATCCTGAAGATTCACTTCTGGCTAAAACTCATATTTTTCCCAGTGGGAGTGGCTCCTTTGACTCTATTAGACCCGTTCCAGTCTAAATGGAGATTGTTGCTCTATGAAAAATTGAAGGGCCTGGGGCTTTCCCCACAAGAACTTATAGCCTCAGGTTTTGAAAAGGCTAAAAGGATGGTGAGCCAGCGAATAGGAGATGTAGAGCTTCAGGACCATATAAGCAAGATAGATAAATATCCAGCTATCCAAGATTATGGAAAAGGGTTCAATTTAACACCATATTTGCTGGATTTACAAATCGCAAAATACAGGCGGGCGTTTACCCTTACCAGATTTGATGTACTGCCATCTGCCTTACTAAAGGGCAGATACGTGGGCAAACCCTATGCTGAACGAGTCTGCCCATGTGGTCTGAAAGAGGTGGAAACGGCTTCACATGTGTTGCTACACTGCGACCTCTATGGGGATATCAGGTCACTGTTTATTTCCCCTATCGTTCAGAAATTTCCAGGTCGATCTGAATCTCAGCGGCTGAAAATCCTACTAGGAGATAAAAACCCAGAAGTAACACTGAAAGTAGCCAAATTTTCTGCGGCTGCGATCAAGCGGAGGGCATTAGCTGTAAAAAAGTAAAAGACTTGACCCCCGGACAAGCCCACTCTTTTTTAAGCCTATACATATATTGCAGCGCGTGTGTGCGTGTGTGTGTGTGTGTGTGTGCATGTGTGCATTGCTTTTATGTATAATTTTTTAAATTGACACCATTACTCCCCTTGTAAACTACCGTTGTTTTTTGTTTTTCTTCTGGTCTATGACCGTAATAAATTAATTTCAATTTCAATTTCATGTGGATTTACCACCACTGGTATGAATGAAGCTTAAAGATTTACAGCCACTGCATTTAAACTGGTTCTCTCATATGCCATAGAGAATTACACCAATGCAGACACATAAGCTGTTCTGACATACTCCCCTGGTGCTGATCAGTGCCTTTGATTCACTCTCATAAGTGCACTCTCATAAAACCTCTCTTTGTGGAACTAAGCCAGGGTGTTGTGGCATGAGTACACAAACAAAGCCAGGTCATTGAGATGTGGCTGACAGCTCATTTATAAACCTTGGCATTGCGTCTCACTTGTTATTTGCATGCCACCATCAGGTTTGTTTATGAAATATTTCCTGAGATTTAAGTCATGGGACTCTCTTTGAAAGTTGTGGGAGTCCTGAAACAAACACCACACCCAGCTTTTTGAAAATGGCTACATTCCATCCTACCTCACAAACATTAAGCTTTTGTCTCTTAATGTTTACTATTGGATAAATCCTATGGGCCTCAATCAATATTTTCTTCACCTTGGAAACAACACTTAACTCTATCAAAATGGCTGCCAAGCCCAACTATCAGTGCCTCCTTGAAGGCCAGTTGCGTGTCGAGACCCAGAGACCACCCCCTTGTTGATGAATAAGACACAAGGACACAGATATTATGTTAATGTTGTTGAGCAAATTTAGGCGACAACTTTATTGGTTACAGAATGTGAGCGGTATTGGCTTAGGCACTGGAATTGACCCAGCTATATCTGACTCCTGCCCGTCATGCAGGGAGTCCAGTAAGGGTCAACCACCGGTAGGGGGAGCCCCATCAATGCAAACCAACTCGGGTTCCCGTGGCATGGCCCTAGCCCAGCCCCAGACTTCGGACAAGATCCACACCCCTGGATTCCTTTAATGGAATACCCTTAAGCTTGGAGGGGCAGGTGATGGCCAC
Source organism: Podarcis erhardii (assembly GCF_964252035.2). Taxonomy (NCBI): domain Eukaryota; kingdom Metazoa; phylum Chordata; class Lepidosauria; order Squamata; family Lacertidae; genus Podarcis; species Podarcis erhardii. The sequence continues at coordinate 57,346,727 of NC_138498.1, read as the reverse complement.
ACCTCACCTCCCCCATCATAAGATCAACCAATGCCTAACCACCAAACCTGACAAAGCTGTGACGATTGCTACAAGGTAGGCGAAAACCAAATGGCCCATTCCAATTTGCCAAGTGGAAAAATTCCTACCAGATAATATCCAGGGGCAGAGAACATCCCAACTGAAAATACTAAGGTGGAAGCCAGTACAGTGCAACCTGAACAGCAGGAAAAGCTGGATGGAGGGAAATACATATTGAAAGCAAATCCCCTATTAGAATTTGTTATGTAGTGAAGTTTCACCCTGGGCCAGCAGGGGGATACTGTATATAGTTTTCACTCAGGTCTGTAGATAGTTTTCACTCAGGTCCACGTCAGTTATTTTAGGCGGGAAAACTCTGGGTTGTTGTTGCTACAATGTTGACAGCCGGCTGCCTATAAAAGCAGGCCGGCTGAGCTGTTTGCAGTCAGTTCTATTCCAGCTTACAAAATAAAGAGCTACTTGGAGAAATCGCTGTGTCGTCTGCTATGTCAACCCACAACTTAACACTGGCGACGAGGATGGGATGGATGGACATCAGAGCACAGCCAGATGCGGCCAGCCTCTGAACTGAGCTGAATCACAGAGCGAAATCACTGAGCGAAATCACTGGACAGAACCAATTCAGAGCTGACTGTTCTGGCTAGAGCACGGTGTTCCATCCATCGCCCTTCACGGCGGCATCGGAATCATGGCTTCACTTGTGCCTCTACCGCCGTTTGCGCCAGCCTCTGAATCATGGGACTCCTACCTCGCTCGGTTCGACTGCTACCTCCAAGCCAACGAGCTGACAGCAGTATCAAAGGATCGGAAGCGGGGCCTAGTCCTCAGCCTCTGTGGGCCTGAGGTGTTTGAGATGGCCCGAGCATTGGTTGCGCCTGAAGCAGTCCAGGCAACACCATGGGACACGATCCAAGAGAAGCTCCGCAACCACTACGCGCCAAAGCCGTCCAAGATTGCTGCCCGCCATGCGTTCTACCACCGGAACCAGGCAGAGGGGGAGTCAATCAACAACTACACCACCGCCCTGCGACAGGCTGCAATGCACTGCAAGTTCCGAGACTTAGACGATGCCCTGATGGATCGAATCGTCTGCGGGGTCCGGGACATCCATCTGCAACGGCGTCTCCTCGCCAAGCCAGACCTCACGCTACAGAAAGCCATTGAGGAGGCTATGGCCTCAGAAGCTGCTGAACGCTCCGCCCAGGAGATCCGCAAGTCCAGCAGCCCGCGTCTTGCTAGGGAGCCAGTTCCGGTGCATCATGAAGAGGCCAGCAGTGATGAGGCATCCTCCAGTGAAGACAATGACGTGCACCAGACAAAGCGGGAGCGCAGGAAGTTCCAACAGAAGTCCAAGGGCCAACCGGAATGTGCCGGCTGCGGAGGCAACCATTCCCGTGCCAAGTGTCGATTCAGAGACGCCATCTGTAGGAAGTGTTCCAGAAGGGGCCACATCGCTAAGGTCTGCCGATCGGCTCCGTCTGACACCCCCCCTTCATCGACTCGCAAGTCCAAGTCTTCACTCCAGTCTGCCAAGGAAAGTTGTTTCGCTCTCACCAACTGCCGCTGCCCGTCTGGAACCACGATTGGCCAAACCGACTCGCCTACGCGACGCAAGCTGAACGTCACGGTGCTCATTGAAGGAGCTCCATGTGATATGGAGATCGACACTGGGTCTGCCCTGTCCATCGTGTCATGGAGCACCATCAAAAGACTGGTACCCAGAGTGTCCAAAAGGCAACTCGACTCTCACCGCGTACCCCTGAGAGGCTACCAGGGAAACGACATTCCCGTGGTAGGCGTTGGCCGGTTCCGGATCGCCTTCAAGGATTTTTCGGGCCTGCTCCGGTTGGTGGTGGTCGAAGGTCAGCGGCCAAGCCTCCTAGGGCTAGACTGGTTTGATGCCCTCGGCCTGGAAGTCACCGGCATCAACTGCATCTCTAACGCAGAGACTGAGGGTCTGGTCAAAGACTTTGCCGAGGTTTTTGACGGCACCTTGGGGCAATATACAGGTACGCCCATCTCCTTTAGCCTTGATCCACAAGTCGCCCCCACCAAGCTAAAGCCACGCCGGGTTCCCTTTGCTCTCAAGGCTAAGGTGGACGAACAACTGGACAAACTGATCGCCCAAGGAGTTTTGGAGCCGGTTGACCACGCCAAGTGGGAAACCCCCATAGTCACGCCTGTCAAGCCAGATGGGTCGGTGAGAATCTGCGCTGACTACAAGTGCACGATCAACAAGGCACTTCAGCAGCACGCTTATCCGGTTCCTGTTGTCCAACACCTGCTGCATTCCCTGGGTGAGGGTAAGGTCTTCGCTAAGCTGGACCTTGCCCAAGCCTATCAACAACTGCCAGTCGATGATGCCACTGCTGAAGCCCAGACGATCGTCACCCACCGGGGGGCATTCCGTTGCCGCCGGTTGCAGTTCGGGGTGAGTGTGGCTCCTGGCATCTTCCAAAGCCTTATGGAGCGTCTCCTACAAGGGCTTCCGGGCGTGGTACCATATTTTGATGACGTCTTGGTGTCTGCAGACTCACACCAGCAGCTGTTCGAGCGCCTCCGTGCCGTGCTGACCAGGTTCCAAGAGGCCGGGCTCAAGGTAAAGAGGGAGAAGTGCCAGATCGCCGTTCCACAGGTAGAGTTCCTGGGCTATCTTATCGATGCCTCCGGCCTTCACCCGACCACATCCAAGATCCACGCTATACAGCAGGCCCCCACCCCAAAGAACAAGATGGAGTTGCAGGCGTTCCTGGGGCTGCTGAACTTTTACAACATGTTCCTGCCCCACAAAGCCACAGTGGCTGAGCCTCTTCACCGACTCCTTAGCACTAAGACGCCTTGGGCCTGGGGTCATCGGGAGACAGCGGCCTTCAACGCGGTCAAGGCTCTCCTTTCATCAGACAGTGTGCTGGTACAGTACAGTGAATCCAGGCTGCTGGTCCTTGCCTGCGACGCCTCACCTTTTGGCATCGGTGCTGTCCTTAGTCACCGTTTTCCAGACGGAAGAGAAGCACCGCTCGCCTACTTTTCCAGGACGCTATCTCCGATGGAACGGAATTACAGCCAGCTCGACAAGGAGGCACTGGCACTTGTGGCTGGAGTGAAGAGGTTCCATGAATACCTCTATGGCAGGACTTTTGACCTCATCACTGACCACAAGCCACTCCTGGGCCTCCTCGCCGGTGATCGTCCAACTCCACCGGTCCTCTCGCCACGCATGCTGCGATGGACTGTTTTCCTGGCTGCCTACCACTACCGGCTCATCCATCGCCCGGGGAAATTGATGGGCCATGCCGACGCCCTCAGCCGTTGCCCTCTTCCAGCATTTGTGGAAGACCCGGCTCCAGCTTCATCGCTCCTTCTGATTGAGGATCTTCCGGAAGCGCCTGTATCGGCTGCCACTGTGGCCTCCGCGTCTGCCCAGGATCGCACCATGAGCCGGGTGCTCAACTGGGTGTGGAGGGGGTGGCCACAAGGGCCTTTTGCATCGGAGTTCCAGCCCTTCGCAACCAGACAACATGAACTCTCAGCTCATCGCGGCTGTCTGCTGTGGGGAGACCGCGTCGTGATTCCCCAGGGACTCCGTCAGCGCGTCCTGGAGGCTCTGCACATTGGCCACCCGGGAATTGTCAAAATGAAGGCGTTGGCTCGGTGTTACGTCTGGTGGCCTAATATGGACGATGCCATCACTGCCTGGGTGTCCGCCTGTCAAGCGTGCCAAGAGTCGAGACCTGCACCACCGGCAGCTAAGGGACACACCTGGGAGACGCCAAAGACACCCTGGTCGAGGGTGCACATCGATCTGGCTGATCCCTTTCACGGCCGGACCTTTATGGTAGTGGTGGACGCCTATTTCAAATGGCTGGAGGTCGCCCTGATGCCCTCCACCACTACCGAAGCTGTCATCCGGGTGCTGCGAGGCCTGTTTGCAACGCATGGGTGTCCTGATGTCCTTGTCTCTGACAACGGACCGCAGTTCACGTCAGGCACGTTTGAGCGGTATCTTTTGGGACTGGGCATCTGCCATGCCCTAACGGCACCCTTTCATCCATCCAGCAACGGGCAAGCGGAAAGAATGGTGCGCTCGGCAAAAGAGGCACTGGCGCGCCTGGACCGGGGAGACTGGCATGAGCGGGTCGCCGAATACTTGTTCGTGCAACACATCACCCCTCATGCGGCCACAGGGCGGAGTCCTGCTGAACTGCTTATGGGCCGCCGCCTCAGGTCACCGCTCGACCGGCTACACCCGGACTTTGCCGTGGCTGAACCCCCAGGCTGTGCCAACGCGCCACGGTCATTTGTCCCAGGAAACCAGGTCTTTGCCCGGAACTATGTGGGGGACATTCCTTGGGTGCCAGCCACAGTAGTGGGAGTCACTGGACCTCGCTCGTACCAGGTGGCACTCGAAGACGGACGCTTGTGGCGCCGGCACATAGACCAGCTTAGGCGCAGGGTTGGGGACTTGGACACTACCGAGGTGCCCCCAACTGCGCTTGCGGCTCCAGAAGAGACACGTACAGTGGAAGTGTAATGAATGCGAAGGAACTTTTTATCATCTTTGGTGGACCTGCCCGAAGATTAAGGCCTACTGGGAAATGATCTATAATGAAATTAAGAAAATCCTTAAGTGGACATTTGCAAAGAAACCGGAGGCTTTTCTCTTGGGCATGGTAGGCCAAATGATTCCAAAGAAAGATAGAACATTTTTTATGTATGCAACAACAGCAGCAAGAATTCTTTTGGCAAAGTATTGGAAGACTAAAGAACTACCTACTCTGGAAGAATGGCAGACCAAGGTGACTGAATTTATGGGACTGGCAGAGATGACCGGCAGAATTCGTGACCAGAGGAGAGAGACAGTGGAAGAGGACTGGAAAAAATTTAAAATTTATCTTAAAAATTGTTGTAAAATTTCGGAATGTTAAGATGTCAAGGGATTTGATATAAAGAATTACAGCTGTAAAAATTTAAGCTTAAGAAAATTTTAAAGAGAATTAAATATAAAAATGGATGAAGGATTGCTAAAAAATTTTAAAACAAGGATGCAGTGAAGGGGAGGTATGGGGAAGTCGTGTTATGTTTGTTTGTATTTTGTTTATGTTGTAAAATTAATAAAAATTATTTAAAAAAAAAAAACAGAAGAGACACGTACAGATGGCGAGGCCCCACCTACACCTCCCTCGCAAACTGCCAGTGTGGAGCCGAACCAAGCCGCTTCAGAGGGTCTGCCAGACTTACCACAGACTCAGACCACTCCACTTGCGGAGGCTCCACCCACAGCAGCGGATCCAGGGGAGTTGGTTCCAACGCCACCTAGAGTCGCACCACAGCCTCAGCAAGAACTGTGTGGCCCTCTGGACTTGGCTACCAGTCCCCGGCGGTCTGGCAGAGTTTCCAAGCGTCCAACTTATTTAAAGGACTATGTTGTTGGACATGTATCACTGTTGGTCTAAGTATGGGAAATGTAACCGATATGCTTTTGTGCCTAATTGAACCATTACGCGTAGTGCTGTATATAAGGAAACCATTACGATTGTAACTAACGCCTTATCTCGGTGGGGAGGGGTGTTATGTAGTGAAGTTTCACCCTGGGCCAGCAGGGGGATACTGTATATAGTTTTCACTCAGGTCTGTAGATAGTTTTCACTCAGGTCCACGTCAGTTATTTTAGGCGGGAAAACTCTGGGTTGTTGTTGCTACAATGTTGACAGCCGGCTGCCTATAAAAGCAGGCCGGCTGAGCTGTTTGCAGTCAGTTCTATTCCAGCTTACAAAATAAAGAGCTACTTGGAGAAATCGCTGTGTCGTCTGCTATGTCAACCCACATCTTAACAGAATTGTTAAAAACTAGCTGCACACACAGTGCTGGACCCCTTCAGGTAGCTATGACTTTAGGCATGATAGTAGAGGTCCAAGAGCATTTTGCCATGCATGGCTTTCTGAATGTTCCCCTTGGTTAGCCTTTGCTGTTGTTTTGAAAGCACCTGTATGCTGTTATTGCATTTTATTTTCCCACAAGGGATACAGGGTACATTTAATACCAAAGTCTGTACAAAGTACAAAGAGCACTCACAAAGTAGATGGCATAAGGTTTCACATGAAGATGCTTTTATCTTCCTTTCTATCACGAACAGGAAAAAGGTGTCATTTGGCTTAATAAATCAAATGCAAGAGCTATCGAGGAAAATAAACAGAAGCTGTATTCTAGATAATATCAACCATTGTGTATTGTGGATGACTTGATTTTGTTCTCTCTTGGAAAACCAGTACAACAGGTAACAGGATAGACCTTTTGAGTTCTTGTTGAGGAATGGGATAGAATATTCAAAAAACATTTGAAAACAGGCAGGAAATACTAAGCACACATCTGCAAGAAGGCACAGAATGAGTTAATAAATTTGTGTGGCCAAATTTTGAGGGAGACTCTCAGTTTTAGCAGATGAAGCAGCATACATTTCTAGCATAGGACTGTCTCTTGGTATGAGGTCTGTGGTTGACAGTGATGGGAATGCATATGTACATGCTGAATTCTTTGGGTTCATTTCAATCTCAGACCAAACTATGGTAGGCATATAGGCAATGCAATTTGATATACTTTCTGATTTTGGACTGGTGGAGGCGGAGTGGTCCCTTGTAAGAGACCGTAAATACAATAAACACCAATACATCCATCTTAATTCACACATACGGATTGATTGTATGCCACCCAGAGGTGCTTTTTATGCCTCTTTTCCAACTCTGCAACAACCTTAGTGAGAAGCAGTGAACAGAAACTTGTTGGTGTTGAAATACCTTTTTGTATGGAGGAGCATATAATTGTGTGAGCCCCCAGCACAAATAGAACAGCCCAGACATATTTTTACTATTTTGGTGCCCAGCTCTAATTGTTGACACAAGCCTCCAGGGTGCAAGCCAAACTAACAGTTAAAGGATTTGTTTGTTTTTTGCTCCGTTGCCTCCTGCTGTACACTGTAAATTATTCAAAAAAGGCTCCCTGCCAGCTTTTTTTTTTTTTAAGTCTCTTCATTTAAGCATTATTTATTATCAAGGTTTATAAGCACAGCTGGGCCTGCCGGTATCTCCAGTGGCACCCACAAAAGGTTTCAGTAACTGTTTTCTCAGAAATCCACAGCACACAAGAGACTGTTTGCTTTTCCTGCTCAGTTCTTGTCTGCACTGCCTCAGTTGCTCTTACGCTGAACGCGTCTGATTAACATGCCTATGTTTCATTGGATGCCAGGACTGAATGCTCACCCTCCCATCTGTTCTGAACAAAGAGCTTATCTCTGTGGGCCTGCACAGTAGTGGCTGATGCAGGTACCTCCCCACCCCCACCCCGCTGCCGACATTGATGGGGTGGCTGATGTGGGGTTAAGGGTTGGTGAGGTATCCTTTTCTGCTCTTGTAGACCCATTATCCCATGGCAACCATTTTCTCTCATGCCACATGCTCCACAGCAGCCATTTTGTGCTATGCAGTTCCCCCATGGCAGCCATTTTGTGATCTATCTGGCCTGGTGCCCATGGCAGTCATTTGTAACTAAAACTAGAACTTTTTCAATACTCCTCTGGCTCAAAAAGGTTGGCAACTCCTGGCACATATGATTCCCTTACCATCACTGTTATGTATTGGGTTTAACACTTTTTATGTTACGAGGTGCGTTCTAACCAATCGTATAAGTGTTGGTAGACGAACGTTCTAATGGCAAGTAAGCGCATGCACTTTCAACTGTCAACTGTCAACAGTCAGTTCATGTTGGGGCTTTTATTGTGTAGTCCTGTGAGTTCGGGTTTTGTTTTCCTATGAGTGAGCCATTGTCACTGACAATGTTGAATAAACGTAGTTGAGGAACTTATACTGCCTTGGGCTTCTGACTTTTCCAAACATTTAACATTGGCAATGAGGATGGGTTGTATGAGCTCCCACCGACTGCCAGAGGCCCAAGACTGCACCGCAGCACCGCCGCCTGCCACCTCGCAGTAAGCGCGACCTCACCGCCCCGCTGGACTCACCAAATAGTCCCAGAAACAAGACTGCACCTGCCGCATCTTCGCAACCACCCACAATCGCACAAGTGAGGATGGCCACCAGTCATAGTCGGCCGCCACCGGACTTCGATATGAGCCATCCTGCAGAATGGCCGCAGTGGCTCCGCTGAATAAGGAGCTATGTCCGACTACAAGGCTTCACTAAGGCGGCAGACAAGGTGGAAGTGCTACTGACAGTGCTGGGAAGTTCCACCATCACTTTACTGGAAGTCTGATGGCACCCAGGGACATAGAGGCATGCACTTTCAATGAGCTGACACAGGCTATGACAAGACACCTTGCGCCCCAGCCAACTAAGAACCACCGCCACTATGACTTTGCTCACAGAGAACAACAAGCGCAAGAGTCAGTGAGTGAATACATCACAGCGCTCCAGGCGATTGTGATGTATTCAAGAGAGCAAATTCAGAAGGATCCCTCCCTGCCAAAATCCTGTTGTTGTTTTTTATTTGATGGGGGAATCTTCAACAGCAGCCACCCTATTGTAAATAAACCATTGACTCTGTGCTATGTGTATATCAGATATCACTTGTGCAGGAAAATTGAAGGGCTGGATGTATAGTAATTAAATATATTCTAAAAAGTGGCATTTTTTTATTTTAAAAAATCAGCCGTGCCAAGGAATTCCACACTTTCTAATGTCATTGCAAGCTAAAATGACACAATGCTCTTAAGTGTGCCTGTGTTTATCAGGTTCCTGTTCCAAGTTTCCAACTTTATTTTCTGGGAAAGGGCACTATTTCATAGAAGACACACCAGAGAAAGACAAAATAAAAGTGAAGGCAGCATAGTGTATGTTGTCTTGCTTATAAACAGAGGGGTAACTGTAAATATGCAGACTGCAGGTCAAACGTCTGCCAGAAGTTGATGAGAGCAGCAATTTATATGGAAAAGGTCAGAGTGAATTAAGAGACTAGCAAGTGAATGAAAGTGGCAATTAGTCATTCATATTTAGCTTCTTAGTTACTTTGTTTGCCAAGACCAGAGCTCACTATGTGGCCGGCTCAAGATGTCAGCCTTCTTCACTGTAACCCTTTGATATTTTTGGTGTTCCCACAGCAACAGACGTTGGGCCATTATTGTTTTTTTCCATCTGCTCACACAGTTTCCACTAAGCTTTGGAATGGAAACCTATGTCACCATGTCTGTGAGAGAAGAAGCATGCCTGCATACAGGATCTGAAATGCTTGCACAAAGAAAGGAGCTCAGGAGGAAGCTGAGTCAGACCCTCACCAGGTATAAACTGCTGGAACTCATTTGAATACTCAGATGCTAAATTTGATTTCTAGCACCATGGTTTGGTTCCTATTCAATGTGACGGCAATGAAATATGGAAGCTAAAGACAATACTAAATGGAACAAGTTTTTCCAGAGCTTGCTTAGGTATTGGCCAGATCATGAAGGGATGCAGATCAGTGCATGCAAAGGTCTGGGAGACACTTATCCAGAATCATGGATAGTCGCTGCAAGTCAGCATGGACCAGCTTCACCCATATGTTGTTAAACCCCAGATCCAGATCATGAGGAATGATGGGAGCTGTAATCCAAGAACATTTGGAGGATACCAGAGTGCTGTAGACAACACTGAGCTTGTGGTCCTTCAGTACCATTTCCCCTGATTGTGGGATTGGTATCTTTAGAGCTTGTTTTGTTCCGGAGTCATATACTTGCTTACATCTTGACAACTTACATCTTGATCAGTCAGTAGAGCATGAGATTCTTAATCTTAGGGCATATTGGGCAAAAGATTCCTGCATTGAAGGTAGTTGGGCTTGATAACCCTCACGATTTCTTCAGATTCTACAGTTCTGTGATTTTATTATTCCCTCTTTTCACTGCAACATGCAAGAAATAAAGACCAGGAAGCTGATGCCCAGAAGTCCATGGCTGAAACAATAGCTCCAAGGTAGTTGCTAGTTTCTTCAGGATTCTGAAGGGGAAAAGTACACCCAGTGCAGGCCAGCTAATTGGGTATGCCCACATTATGAATAGCTTAGAAGTAGACAACTTGCCAACTGAGAAGAGTTAGAACCAATCAGCAACTCTCCCCTCTTCTACTTCCCCACTGAGCTCAGACTGCTCCAGAGACAGCTAATGTGTGCTTCACACAGTCCCAGGAAGATAGTTTCCTAACACCAGAGGCATTTTCAGGGAATAATGTTGAAATATGAGATGAGCCAAAGGCAATTTATTGTGGTCCGAGGCCGTTGCAATCCTTTCGTTGAGCATGCTTATTCTACACAAAGGCGGTTAATATGGAAACTGGCCCATGGCCAAAAAGGAACAAGAATCAGAAATAGACTTTCTGGTCCAACAACATGTTTATGTTTGGGGATTTGGGGAGTTTTTTGGCAGGGTGGTTTCAGATGCTGTGAATCCCTTGACACTACATATCATTGTCTGCTGAGTTAAAGCTGAAGTCATTCTAAGGTAAGAGGATGTCAAAGACTGTTGTGAAGATGACTATTAGAGTTAGGAGCTAACAGTCATTCACAATGCATTCAGTGATTTTTCAATTAGGGCATTTGTTATGGGGGGGAGGCAGAAGGTGAGAAGGCAGAAGAGTTGGGTTTATTTGAGGGCAAGGGGGTTGGAAGGAAGGCTATTGACAGCGTTTATTTGTTTTTACACTACCCTTTCTACACAATTGTAGCATAGAATTCTCAGGCCGAATTGTCTCCTGAAAACTAATGACACCATGCCAAATAGTTCAGAGCAGCTGAAACCATATTTTGTGTGATCAACCTTCTGCAGGAACAGACTGCCAAAACAGCTAGCAGCAGGCATGCAAGCAATGCTGTGGTTGTTTCACACAATAATCAGATCTGATCCACTCAAACATGCTTTAATTTCAGAGAGCAACTGTTGTAGCACTGTGGCAAGTCAGATGGTTCACATCAGCACAAAATCAGCATTGCCATTGCTAACTTCATTCCCATGGTTTAGATTTGGACCTGGTCCTGCCATTGCTGCCAATATCTTTAATACCTGCCAGAACCACCACTGATGCATTGACATCCAGGCTGGTGGAACCTCTGTGATGTGGTTGCAGAAAGTGCTATATGCTGCTGAGTCCTTTAATTGGGATGGGAATGAGATTCTAGAGAAAGTCACTCAAATATATGCAATATCTTTTGAAAGAGACACATATGCACCAGGAGAGTATATGGACAAAGTGATGGGGGAAGTGCATATGTCTACTGGAACACAGAAAACTGCCTTATACGGAATCAAAACACTGGTCCATCTCACTTAGCATTATAAACAGTGGCTCTACAGAATCTGAGACAGGAATATTTTACATCCCTCTACTGAAGATATTAATGAGTAGGAAGGTACATACAGGCAGCAATACAAGTATCTTGGTCCAGAGCCATAAAGGGTTTTGCATTGGGCTCAGAAATGAACTCAAAACCAGTGCAACTGGTATAATATGATAGCACCTGGGCAGTAATCTAGCTATCATGTTCTGAACTACAATTTATTGTACCAGCTTCAAAGACGGCCACACATAGAGTGAATTATAGCAATCTGTCATGGACTGGTTGGGTGCAGCGTAATGGTGGGAGGAACCATCTGGGGAACCCCCAAGGGAAGAAGGCTCAGAGCCAGGGCATTGGTGGTGGGACAACGATGAGTGGTCAGAAGGAGAAGAGGGAGCAGACTATCAGAGGCAGAAGCTGAAGCAGAAGAGGAGGGAGGCCAATAGGCAGAGATGAGTCCAGCTGTTGAAGAGGCACAGGTGTCGCCTCCTCCTGCTGTGACAAGCTCCCCTCCCTGCTGGTCTCCCAGAACCAGAAGAGACATGAAGCTGGAGGAGCAAAGACGGACATGCAGGTGTAGTCTCAGATTGCTTGGGGGCAAACCCTGAAGAGGAGGGGACAGCTGCGAGGAGGTGAGGTCAGTCTCCACAACTGCTTCACAGGGGCAAGACCTACTGAAGAAGAGTTGCTGTGTTTGTTAGGCATGACACTCCTGTGCAGATCATGTTTTCTTTTCTTTTTTCCCTAATGAAGAGTTAACTCCACTTACTTTGTGTGATTCACTGCTGGCTGGCTCGCTCCTGGCACAATCTAACCTGGAGGTTATTAGAGCATGGATCACTGAGGGATGGAAGTCTCTGCCCAGGGAGTATTGCAGATGGTACACCAGCATAGACTGTTAAAGGGTATTCCGTATCACAAAAGCAAAATGTGCCTCTGGTGTCAAAGATGGATCATGGAGCACCCTCAAGGGCCAACCTGTTGCTTTAGGGAAACTGTGGCACCTTCTGACAGAGGATGAACACACTCCTTGGGGAAAACAAACCAAAATCCTGTAGTACCGCCTTCTTTCTTTTTAAAAAAATGAGGTTCAGTTTATTTACCTCCAGCCCACCAGTTACTGCAGTTAGGCACTGATTTAGTACTTTCAATATTTCATCAGAATATGATTTTTGGGGTTGTGTTTCTAGGTCTTTTTTTCCTTTTATTGCATTTTGATATTTTTATTGTAATTCACCATGCTGCTAATTTATGAAAGGTGGTATAAAATAAAGGATGCCCATATAAACATACACACAAGTAAATGTGGGCTTTTCCTAAAGTTGGGCCTCAGTTTCCTGCTGTGAGAAGGCTAAATTAGTATCTGTCCCTGCTTTTTCTGCTTTTGTATATGTAACATGAGGTCCTGGAAGTCTTTACGTTGTCTCTGTTTTCCAATTGGAACATTCCTGTCATTTTGCATCATTCCTGGATCATGTTTTCCATTAATATAAATTAACATAGCAACACACTGGCTTCAAAACTGGCTTTCCCCGGCTGAACATCTGTTTCCTTATGCACAAATCATTTTTGTCTTCAGGAACCTGGTAAGAGAAATGCCACAAGATTTCTAATCTTAAACAAATCCAGGCAACAGATTTTTATACCCACCTAAAAGCTTGCCTCTCAACCCTCTCAGTATGCAGAAATGGATTCAAGTGTTTATTGAGAATGTATGCCTATATTGTCTCAGGCCTATCTAAATGTGTGAAGTTGGAAAGACTTCTCCTTCCCAACAAGCCTGAAGTTCTTGTAGTTTAGAAAGCAGCTTTGCTTGGAAGAGATGCACATTTTTTATCTGCTCAGAGGCGGTTTTATGGTAGTGTGACCGATTATAATAAATAATAATAATTTAGTATTTATACCCTGCCTATCTGGCTGGGTTTCCCCAGCCACTCTGGGCAGCTCCCAACAGAATATTAAAAACTTGATAAAACACCGAACATTAAAAACTTCCCTAAACAGAGCTGCCTTCAGATGTCTTCTAAAAGTCATATGATGGGAGGGTGTTCCACAGGGCAAGTGCCACTACTGAGACGGCCCTCTGCCTGGTTATGCTTCTCGCAGTGAAGGAACCACCAGAAGGCCCTTGGCACTGGACCTCAGTGGCTGAATGATGGCATTGGACACACTCCTTCAGGTGTACTGGGCTGAGTCCGTTTAAGGCTTTAAAGGTCAGCACCAACACTTTGAATTATGCTCGGAAACGTACTGGGAGTCAATCAGGACCAGTGTTATATGGTCTCGGCGGCCACTCCCAGTCACCAGTCTAGCTGCTGCATTCTGGATTAATTGTAGTTTCCAGGTCACCTTCAAAGGTAGCCCCATGCACAGTGCATTGCAGTAGTGCAATTCCCTCACACTAGGCACTGAGTCGGTGTCCGGTAAGCGCTTTCCTGGCTACGGGAAGGAGGCATGAGGGCTCTGACAGGGTCCTAGAGTCCCTCTTCCCCCTTCCCAAAGCTTCCTCAACCTCGCCCTTCCAGATGTTTTTGGCCTACAACTCCCATGATCCCTAGCTAGCAGGACGAGTGGTCAGGGATGATGGGAATTGTAGTCTCAAAACATCTGGAGGGCCAAGGTTGAGGAAGTCTGGCCTAGTTAATGCTTGTCCAACTTTGGGAAGGAGATGGGAAGGCTCTAGGACCCTGCCAGAGCTGTCAGACCTCCTTCCCAACGCCTGACATGGTGTAAGGGGCTGGGCAGGTTGGGAAGCAAATACTGGCCTAGCTCAAGGAGCCATAGTATCAAAGTCCACCCCTGCTCTGCTATTGTTCAGTATCTGTCCAGTTGCATGCCTTCTTGGCTACTACTCATGATGGCTGTACCCTACTAACCCAATACGTGTGAGCCAAGACCTTGAGATAATCGGATCACTGGATCATCACACTTCTCCACACAACTTGTTACAAATTGAAAGGCAGTCTCCTAAAGTGGGGAGCTTTATCTACTTCTGAAGGCTCCCTGCAATATTTCTTTAAAAAGTTAGAAGAAGAATCCATTGGATTTGAACTAATGTGCTGGGTAGGGTTTTATAATCCACTCCCTGCTGTTATTTTTGCAGTAAAAAAAAACCCCACCAGAAGCTATTTTCTCCATAAGGGAAAGGTTCCAAATAGTATAGGAGTAGAAAAAACCTTTGCTTTGAACAACACTATATGGATTCCTTAACAAAAAAACCAGTATAGGTAAATAAGCACCTTTTAAAGGTGATTTCGTTTGGGGAAATAGCATAGGCTGAAGAGGCTGGGAAACCAAAGGAAAGTGTGGCTATATGGAGGTTAAGTTGTAATTAAGCAATCACAATATGACGTGAGAAGAAGTATCCTACTTATACTGCAGGAAGGAAATTAAATCCGGCATTTTAACTTGCTATTTCTGTTTTTGGGTGCAGGAGTGAATTTGCAAGCACCTTAATTGTTAGAGAATTTTAGAATTGTATTACATCTGTTTCTTTAGCTGTAAGGTAAAGGGACCCCTGACCATTAGGTCCAGTCACAGACAACTCTGGGATTGCAGCACTCATCTCACTTTATTGGCCAAGGGAGCTGGTGTACAGCTTCCGGGTCATGTGGCCAGCATGACTAAGCCACTTCTGGCGAACCAGAGCAGCACACGAAAACGCCATTTACCTTCCCGCCGGAGCAATACCTGTTTATCTGACATGCTTTCGAACAGCTAGGTTGGCAGGAGCAGGGACCGAGCAACGGGAGCTCACCCCATCCCAGGGATTCGAACTGCTGACCTTCTGATCAGCAAGCCCTAGGCTCAGTGGTTTAACCCACAGCGTCACCCGCGTCTTTAGCTGTAGAGATACAGTACCTATAATTGCTAGGCCCAGGTGCTAATATCTGTAACTTGGCACTTAGCAATGGAATAGCATGGAAAGCCCCAGTTTAAGCTGGGGAGGGAAACCAACGGACTCTAGCCTTTGTTTCGGGTCCAGATACTTGTGTTTAGTTTCCTGTTTAGTTGCTTGGTTATAGATATGTGGTACAAAGGCAGCACTTCTCCTTATAATTAAAAAGAGAGCTCATATAAATAATACGTTGGGAGAGAAGCCTAAGAAGGTGTTACAAGAGATTTACTATGGAAGAGAGTTCTAATGATCCATCCCAAGCTAAATCCTTGTCCTCTGAGTGCACGTAACTCCCATTAGCATTCCTGGGAACTTTGCCAATGCACCAGGAAAAAATGGAATAAACAGTGCTGTTTGCACTTGAAAATAGTGTTGCTTAGAGAGTGCGGCATAATCCTTTAAAACAGCTGGAGCACGTGTGCAATCGATCTCCCTACCACCAGGACACTTTTTGTTTATGCTGAACATCAGGCTTTCCTTGTCAGCCCGCCAGGGCTGGACCAGACCTCTTTGAGCAGATACTCAGAGCTAAAGTAGTCAAATATGCATGTGAAGCACAGCAGATCTCAACTTATTGTTGGCTATACAGATATTTGACTGCTGCCATTTGCCACAATTGTGCTTCAAGGAATGTCAGAACTCAAATTCTGCATGACTTTCATTTGTTTCATGGAACAAAGTCCAGTGGCCTTTCCATCGAGAAATCGCCAGCCTTGGCAGCTTGAATTAGGGCGCACAATCCAAACGATATAAGAAACACTGGTAGGGTAGATCTATCTTTACCAGATAGGCAAAGAGGTAAAGTAGTGCCTTCCAGATGTTGTGAATTACAACCCCAGCCAGCAGGGTCCACAACATCTGGAGGGCAGCAAATTGCAGGCTCTGGTATAGAATCATCTCAAGGCACATTCATGAGTATTTAACCAATAAGGTTTATTAAATCAGAGCATTATGCAACCACCTTTCTATATCTCACATGCAGGTTTTTATTTCAGGGACAAATTTGCAGAGAATATCTTCTAAGAAAGAGCTGTCAGCCTGACACTAGACTCACTTCTGCTCCTAGATGCTTCTTGCAGAAACAATATGCTTTCGTATTGACAGCACAACATTTTTCATGTGAATATTCCTCTCTGCTGGGAGAAAGAAAATTTACATCAGAATCAACATATTTTAATTTTCTTTAAAAGGGGGGTTTCCCCTGAGGTAATTCAAAACGACGGTGCACTATGTTATCCAGAAGTCCGTAAGATTCTTCTGCCTGATTTATGTTGGGAGGGCCAAATTCCTCTTAATGCCACGGGATGTTTCTGTGCTTTGCACCTCCAGAATTGACATGGGAAGCTTTTCACCTTATTACAACACTGATACAGCAAAGATAGCGCAACTGCCTGTGATGGGAGAGGCAAAGCAAGAATGTGCAAGTTCCAAGGAGGTCATCTTCAAACAGAAAAGGAAGTTGGGTGCAGGGAGAGTAAGCAGGTTTAGACTGCAATGAGGAGTAAGCCTTGTTGAACACAATGGGCCTCACTTTGGAATATGCGTGCCTAGGACTGAGTGGTCAGGAAGCAATGAAGGGTTCGAACAAATGGCTGAAATTCTGGACCACCATTGCAGTCCCAAAGAAGTCATAGGCTGTGCACACATGATAATGGCATCTTTCCTCCAGAGAGGTCAAGGTGGCATACACGGTTCTCTCCCCACCCCCATTTTATCATCACAACAACCCTGTGAGGTAGGTAGGGCTGGTCACCCAGTGAACCTCATGACTGAGTGGGGACTCAGTGCACTCATTCAACGCTTCCAGCAACTCATCCAAGCTAAATTCACACACTCCACATGGTGTGCTGACTTACACCAGATGAAACTTTATGCCACAGAAAAAGACCACTTGACAGTTTATAGTCAATGAGGCAGAAACTGATTTAGGGGTCAGCTTCCAAATGCCTTAAGAAAAACCTAATAAAAAATGCTGTGACTCCTAATCCATGTCTACTCATTTTTTGGGAAAGAGTTGAGAAGATCCAAAGCCAAACCTCCCAGCTGCAGTCATTGTAAAAAGACAGGCCGGAGCTCATGGTCTTCCATCTGAGAGATGTATGGACATGTTTTCTTTAATTCTAGGGTGCAGCGTCAGCAGGCCTGAAAAAAAGAACAGCTGGAAAGACACATCATGCTAGCAGCTGAAAATAAAATGCCATTTCAGCTGTCTGAATGTAGCCCAATAGCAATGGAGTTGTGTTATAACTGTCTTCATCAGCTAACCCCATTTGTAACCCACACCATCCCTACCTGGGCAAACGGGCGCAGTATTCTGCTCCAACAGCAAGCACTGACTCATAAAAAGTTGCTGTTCAAGATCTGAAATGGGTTTTTCTACCAAGTGGGCAAAGGCAATGGTTAGGAAACTGCAGGCTACATCTGGATAATTTGGCTTCTTTTCTTTCAAGAAACAGAACCCCGGAAGCCATTTGCTATGGCAGCACTACAGTTTTTCTGTTGGTATCTTGTAAATAATATTTGGCAAAACAAGTGGAACCATTCTTTACTGCTACATGCATGTTATTATTTCCTCCCTCCGGGATGGAAAAATTATGGCATAACATGCGATCAACTTCTTGCTTTCCTTAATTGCACAAGTAGATATAGTATGAACTTGGAGACCAGAATTATTGATCAGTGTCACCTCAACTGGAAACTTCATAGCATTCTGATTGCATACTTCACAAATTCCTTATTGTTTTACACACACCTACGATGGTCATTCAGCACACCACTCAGCAAAGGCAGAGGACAGCCATCTTCTGTGTCTAGCAGAATCTAGCAAGCAGCATCTAATTAGTCATTTCTTCGGGAACACACAATGCTAGTTATGATGGAAGGATCACAAAACATGGTCTTAAACTGTTTTATGTAATCTGTTTTTTTGTTTTTTGTTTAGATTTTGCTTGCAGTCTCAACCAAAATTTCTTTGCCCCCCCAGCCTGAAATGGCACCTCAGATTAGAGCATGAAATCTGATGAAGTCTAGCCAAGACGGCAAGCTCTGTAGGGGGAGAACTACAAAACAGACCCCAAGAAGCTGATGACACATCCATGAAGTGGTAATGACAGAGAGACATGATACTCTGTTGTAAGTGCTGCAAAATATTTAGGAAGCCTGAGCAGCATTTACATGGAGTTGAAAGGTCAAAGGTCAACACGCGTGAGAGCGCACATAGATCCCACTGGACTAACACATTGCTGTAGCATAAACCATTCCAGATGTCCAGAAGAACCTCTGGCGGATATTCATTTGTGTCTGGGATCTGTACAGCTGAATTCCTTGATAACATCTGCCCATTGGTGGTCCAGGAAGACTATTTCCTATAAAAACAAAGAAATAAGAGGCAAGACCTAGACTTTTACAGGTCATTTCATGGCTATCTTTGACAGTCTGCACAACTAGAAAAACAAAGGCATGACTCGGCATGCTTAAAAGCACAAAGGGGGCGGAAGATTATGATCTAATTATGATCTAAAACACCACTATGTTTGTTTTCTTTCCAGTAAAGAAGTTCATGAAGCAAACCATGCACAGTCTAATATGAAACTGAGAAAAATCCGAAATGATTATAGATAATAGCTGTGTTCAGGATTACCTTTCAGTCTTCAGCAAACAAGTGAGGGGCAAGAAGTGGGAATGGATGTGCTCCCTCCCTCCCACTCATCATCATTTCTTCATCCTCCCTTTCAGCGAAGGCAACTTTCTGAAGCAAGGAGCCTCCTAGACCTTGGGAAAACAGGGTTCAACTAAAAGGTGTGGGGTACCTTCATTAGTTAAGAGTGCTTCCATTTCTGCAATGGTTTCCCTCCATTAGTTGGAGAGCAACAGAAAGCATAATTGAAGGGGTCGAAGGAGACTGGGAATGGAGGAGGAGAGGGCAAGGGGTCAAGGCCTGACATTTCTTATTCAACATTCAGCTCTCAGTGGGAATGAAGAGCTGAGACAGTACTGCCTCCAAACCCCCAGCTTTCTTAATGCACTGTGCCAAGCTAATCTAAGTGAGGATAGCTTTTGCATATCCGATAAGTTGAAGGTGATTTCATGCAGTGGTATTTATTACAAGGGCATGCAAAATGGGTGTTCTAGCTATGGATATCCTTTTTCAAGCAAAGGGTTGGATTTAGATGAGCTACAAGGCCTTCTTCAACTCTGTGAGATGATAAAAGATTCATGGTTGTGTCCAAAAGCTTCACCCCACACCTCCTGTCCTTCTCTTTCATTGGAAAGATGTGGTAGAACAAAATACGTCAGATCTGATGTCATATTACATCCCTTGTTTGAATGCATATTATGAGGAGATAAGAAGAAGAGACACAAGAATGTGACTTTTGGTGGCAGCCACACAGTTCCAGCAAAACCAGGTCTTTGCACCCAGAAATCATCACTAATCTTCAGTTAGAAAGTGATTTGATTGCATCACTCTGTTCAATGAGTAGGATAGCATATGAGGCAGATTCTTGTTCATTTAACTTTTTTTTTTTAAAAAAAATGTTTTTTAGCAGCTAATAGTGGAGAAGTTAGAGGTTAGCCCTTTTGAAATAACAGTGTATAAGGATAGAAGGTCAAGCAGTACAAAATATAGCTTCAGTGAATCTAACAAAGTCACTGCTGAGAATCTGATATTTTTAAGTAGTCTCCCAGCTGGAAAACTGCATATAAACCTAGCACTTAAGGAGTTATTTGGGGGGGGGGTACAAAATGAGCCTCCTAACTTGATTGGATTATCATAAAATTTTTCTCTCATCTCTAACAGCCACAAAGTAATGCAATATCTGTGCTGAAGTAAATGAACTCCATAAATGGAAATATTAGCAAGAGTTCAAATTCAGACCAAAATCAGCTCTGTGGTTTTGCATAGGCTTTGTGCCCTGAATATTTCATACCGTGATTAAGTACCAGAGAGCAGCTCTCTTGCTCCAGAAAGTTCTAACCCTCAGAATTCTTGCTGAGATATTATGTTCTGTGTCTTTCATACACATTTATAGAAAATAATTAACAGAGTAGCAGCATAAACAAAAAGGAAATAGCTTATGACAGACAGGCAGATAGGCAGTCACCAAGTAAAAGAAATATCACTTTGATCCATCTTGGTATATCTTAGAAAGTAATGTTTCCTAGTAGGAAATTCCTACCTTTATTTCAACTACTTGCAGCTACTACATAAGTGTATGTCGTTTCAAGATATCCGTGAAGCCTGAAACAGTGCACTTATGGAAGCATTGAATTAGGCTAATGTATGGAGTGGAGGGACGCGGGTGGCACTGTGGGTTAAACCACTGAGCCTAGGACTTGCTGATCAGAAGGTTGGCAGTTCGAATCCCTGTGACGGGGTGAGCTCCCGTTGCTCAGTCCCTGCTCCTGCCAACCTAGCCGTTTGTAAGCACGTCAAAGTGCAAGTAGATAAATAGGTACCGCTCCAGCGGGAAGGTAAATGGCATTTCCGTGTGCTGCTCTGGTTTGCCAGAAGCGGCTTAGTCATGCTGGCCACATGACCCGGAAGCTGTACGCGGGCTCCCTCAGCCAATAAAGCGAGATGAGCGCCGCTACCCGAGAATCAGTCACGGGGTCCCTTTACCTTTACCTTTTATGGAACAGTGGCCAGTGCAGGAGTGGACAAATTTGAGGCTTGCAGGATCTGCTTTGTTTTTCACTGTAGAGCCCAATGCAAAAGACATAGACTTAGAATTAAAGAATTCTGAGCCAAAGATTTTTTATTATTATTCAAGTGCCAGAACTAAACAAGAGTCAACAGGCCTTCCACACAAAAATCTACTTATTGTTACCATCTTCCAGCTTTCTTTATTTCAGGAAGGTACCGGTATATCATTTAGGGGAGGAAAATCATTCTGCTGCTACCATTGTTAAACACCGGTAATGATAAATCCTTAATGATTTCATATCACCCAGAGATCTGATTTACTTCCTGCCCACCCTTGCTTTAGGACGCAGGGCTTTGCATCCCCAAAAATGCTTATACTCAAGAAAACTCATTTAAAAAATTGACTCGCAGCATCCAGTGAACTTTTACAAGCGCCAACTATCCAAAGTATCCAGCACAGAGGATGATTTTAACCCAAGCCAGAACCAAACCTATATTTAAGACTGGAAATGGACTGCACCAAAGCAAAAGTTTGGTTGAAGTACTGAGCCACAGAGACATCTGTCTATCCCATAAGGCCAGAGGGCATTTTATTCAAACTGACGAAAGCAAGGAGTCCTTTTTCTGGTTCCCATACAAGAGAAAAGTGCAGGCAATGAAGAAACAACAGAGGACTAAATGAGTTGTAGAACATGAGGGAAGAGGGTGATAAAGAACAGGACCAGAGAAATAAGGAGCTTTTGAAGAAGTTCAGAGGATGAGGCATTTCCTAAATTTAGAGTAGTCAGATCCCAGAAACAGTTGAAAAGTTGACCTAGAAGGGTAAGTATTGACTAGAAACTTTCACACCATGTAATATTTAAAGAGTGCTGAGTGTGTTTGGTGTTTCCTCTATGTGCCTAATAAAAAGTTACATCTTATTTGCAAAACTGGCCAAAATCAAATATTGTCATTGGAAGTACACATGATTATCACCTGGCCTGTTCCTGCACTTTGCCATTTGATTTAACCCAACCAACAAGTCCCACTTAACAGGAGGAGCTAAACATTGCCACCCACTAATTGTTGTTCTTCATGAAGCTGTGAAACGTTGTGTTAAATCGGCACTTGTTTAAGCATGTATGACGGCCGTCTCAAATGTTCACTCTGTTCCAAAGTATGAAGCGAATGTGGCTTCAGTTTTCTAGCTGGACTGAGGCTGGTTTGAGAGGGGTGCAACAAATAACAGTATTTGCCAAGAAGCTACAGGATCACTATGGATTGTGGCCAACATCGTGTGAACGTGGCTTCAAAAACTAGCAATTGGAACACAATGGATGCAGAGTAAGCAGTAATTTATTTGTTTTTAAAGGCCTATATATATATGTTTTCCAGCTTATTGATCCATATATATATATATATATGGATCAATAAGCTGGAAAACATCCTCCTACATATGTTTCAAAGGCTTACTCTTTTTCCTGAGATGTTCAGAGCATGCATACTCCCATAACAAAAGCAAATGACAACATTATCTGCCCATCTCTCCCTCTCTCTCTCCCTCTCTCTCTCTCTCTCTCTGTCAATGTGTAGCAAAATTGATACCTATCAAAGTAGTTGTGAAATGAAGCCTCATTGAGAAATTTGGGGTGTCTCTTTAGAATTCCAGATAGAATACCAGGCCACTGGTAAAATGGGAAATTGCCAAGTTCTTTGATGTTGCAGCATTCATAGCACATGCAATGACAAAATATGGTAGTTTACAAGCATTTTACTCTCAGGAAACATTCAAGCCAGTGGTACACTGACATAAACCTTCTGGAAAGTAGGGGGGAGGGAGGTAACCTGATCGTTAAAAGAACATTAAAGCCATGCTGAAACTTTAATCTTCAAAGCTTCCGAGATGAATTAAATACCTAACTTATTCGAGCTTGCCATTTTATGAGATACAAAATTACTAGCTTTTGCTTGATCTTTGTAACACCCCCCTCGCCTTACCATTCATAAGCACCATAAAAAGCAATATTCCTTAGCAATCTTCTCCTATGTTCCATATCTTAATGATATAATACAATATTTATTTTGATGAATTAAGATCCCTTCAAGTACTGCAAATTAGTGGCTTTCTGTGTAGGTCATGTCAGGGAAAAAACACTTGGCATATAACCTTTGATGTGCATTACACTCTGCTTCAACGAAAGATGAAAGCTAATAGAGAAGTGTTCCTTAGCCTTAGAACTTATAAAGAAAGCTTTTATTTAGTTTTGTACAACACTGGAGTTCTTTTAAAGACCTTTAAAGTGAGTTTGGATTAATTCGTTTTGTGGGGCATGTTTTGATTAATTCCCAGAGAAGTGAAACACTGTGGAGGTAACTGTCTGGCCCTTGACCATATCTGGTCCCAGTTCTCTTTGCTGCAAATATTCCTCCTGGAACTTACACAGGGTGACCAGGGGAAGAGCTAGCACACTCATCCACACTCCTCTCCTCATATGTTCATTTAAGCCCCTGTATCATGTGTGCAAAACCTTGCTTGCCTGGATGAAAGGAGGAGGGGTGTGTGTGTGTGTGTGTGTGTGTGTGAGAGAGAGAGAGAGAGAGAGAGAACACCTCTACTCTCTGCCTGTTTGGAATCCACCCTACTATACAAACATAGAATTGTAGGGTGGGAACAGATAATGACAGTCATCTAGTCCAACCCCCAGCCCAACATGGGGCTTGAACCCACAACCTTGAGATTAAGAGTCTTGTACTCCTGTCTGTAACAGGTTATAGCGAGTAATTGGAAAAATGCAGAAGAGCTAGGGATGAACCAATGGAGAAAAAACTGAATAATATTATAATTTTAGAATACCTAACTGTGAAGATACATAAAATGAAAGGGTTTAAGGTCAGTGAGAAAGAGGAGGATTGGTTTGAGAAGATAGTGAATTATTTGAGTAGGTTTGAACAATTTGGTGTAATTAAAATGTTAAAAGTTAAATAAACCTTGTGGAAGGAGGAGTGTAAAGGTATAGGTTGATTTGAATATGTTATTATTGAATATGTATGTTATTGAATATGTATATTATTGAATATTGTATACCTAATGTATCAGCCACCTGGGGGGTTTCACTGTTTGTGTTTTGGTGGTTGGTAAAAAATAAAATATTAAATATTAAAAAAAGAAAGAAAGAAAGAAAGAAAGAAAGAAAGAAAGAAAGAAAGAAAGAGAGTCTTGTACTCTACTGACCGAGTCTCCTCTGTTGCTGCTCTACTTGCTTTTTGCTTCAGGCCACTGACATGGGGTATTAATTACCAGGCTCCGTCGTCAGCACGGCCCATATTCACAATTTAAAAACAAGGTAAATCTCTATCCCTTCTATGAAAACAGTTAAGAAACAAAATGTGTAGGTACAATGGAAAAGGGCTTCCATGAAGTGCTCGCTTTCTATGTAGAGGACTATGGAGGAGGAAGAGCAGCAGCAGCAGCATTCAGTTATAGAAACCAGGGGTGGGGCACCTGCAACCTTTCAGAGGTCAGCGGACTCCAGCACTGGAGCCCCGGCCAGCATGGCCAAGAGACAGGGAGGATGGGGGTTTGTAGTCCAGCAACATCTAAAGGTCCCCCAGCCTGATGTAATTTCTGAAGACTGAAATGGTACTTGTGGGACTCAGGATTGCCAACTTAGTGTGCTACGTGAGACCTATGCCCGAGTATAAGTTATTTTATGTAAACTCTTTAAAAATACTGCTTATATTCTACAGTCCCTGGATATACAGTGCAATGTTAAAACATTTCATTTTCACAGTTCAATTTTTAGAAAATCTATATACACAAAAGCCAAATATAAAATGCTTAACATATTAGGATTTATATGAGGCATGAGGGACTGGAGTTACAGCTGGATAAACCTAAGTCTTTCCTCTGTTGCCTCGAGTGAGAAATAATATAAACATTTAGACAATTCTCCAAAGCATAAGTTGCTCATTTAATAAGAGACAGAATTCTTTATGTTCTAACATCTCTCCTAATTTATTAACAATTCTCACCTTTAATGCATTAAACATGTCATTTTCAGGATCAGCATGTGCCTCAAAAGCCCTTAATCCAACTTTAAACTAGAAACAAGGAAGAGTAACATGGAATACATGCAAGGAAATTAAAATATTACGAACTAGATTTCTTTGAATCCCTGCCAAAATGGAAAGCAACACTTAATTACAATTTTTCCTCGATTTCATGGCTATGAAAAGCAGTCATATTGAAAACTGATTTGTGACTATTTGATTCCAAGCATCTTCAACACTAAGTTAACTTAGAATTGCTTATCTTTAGACTGGACGCATCTGTGTGTTTTTTCAGTTTTCTCCAAGAATGACTCGCTGTTGATTTAGATTTCTTTTTTATCTCCAATTTGATGGAAGAGTCAAAATCAACTAATAAAAGCTGTGAAACTAAAGATCTAGGGCAGCCTTTGCCAACTTGCTTCCCTCAGTCTAGCTGTTTTTGGATGAACACTCCCATCAGTCCAAGCCAGGTTGGAAAAGGTTTGCCTAGCGAGAGGTATGGGAGTGGTAAGGTGTTGATTTCCGTGGGATGGCCAGCTAAGGTTGCAAAATGTTTCTGAAAGCCGATCAAAGCAAAAACAGTCTGGAAGTATTTGGAGCAGGGAAGAAAATAACACAGGAAAGAGTAAAAGTTCCTACTCGCTCACTCCCAGTCACAGCCTCTGGAAGCAGAATTTCCTCTTCTAAAGAGCTGTCAAAGTATCAAACATGTTGAGGTAACAATTAAAGGGTAAAGGTAAAGGGACCCCTGACCATTAGGTCCAGTCGTGGATGACTCTGGGGTTGCGGCGGTCATCTCGCTTTATTGGCCGAGGGAGCCGTCGTACAGCTTCCGGGTCATTTGGCCAGCATGACTAAACCACTTCTGGCGAACCAGAGCAGCGCATGGAAATGCTGTTTACCTTTCTGCTGGTATTTATCTACTTGGACTTTGATGTGCTTTCGAAGTGCTAGGTTGGCAGGAGCAGGGACCGAGCAATGGGAGCTCACCCCACAGTGGCGTAGCGTGGGGGGTGCAGGGGGTGCCAACCGCACCGGGCGCAACATTTTGGGGGGCGCACTCGCAGCTCTCTGCCCCTACCTGGCTCACTCACTCTCTCTCACAGTGTTGGCTGTGCGAATCCAATCCGAGCTGCCCGCGTTGCGGTGCGGAGCGGGAGCGGAGAGAGAGCGAGGGAGGGACTATCTGGGGGAGGGACAATGCAGCGGCCGCCCAGCGCAGCGCTCAGCGCGGGAGAGAACCACATCCGACCAGCCCAGTTTTGGGAGGGGAGGTGTTACTGCTAGGTTAGTGTGCAGTTTAAACCGATTTAAAATGTCTGTTTAACAAAAGGCGGCGGCGGGAGGCGGACTTCTCTCCCTCTCTGGTGCTGGTGCCGTGAGGCGCTCGCCAGCCCACCGGCCCCTCCTGAGCGGGATATGGGTGGGCGGACGGGGTGGGGGAGAGGCGCCGGGTGAGGCAGGGTCAGCCGGCGGCGGCAGCTGCGCGAGGGACCCCCGCCCGCCTCGTGCCCTGACAGGAGCCACCGCTGCGCCCACGGGTGCCCTTGACGCGGCGCCCCTCATGCCCCCTCGAGAGGTGTTGGGGGGCAGCGAGACTCTGCCAGGCCCCGCCCCTCACTCCGCGCTCGGCTTCAAGACATTGCGAGGGGGCGGCGGGAAAAGGCTCTGGGGAGAACCTCGCTCGCTGTCCCGCGTTGCTTTTCCTCACGTCGTTTTCCCTTTTCCTTGAGGGGACGGGGAGGTGAAGGGAGCCCGCCTTCCTCCTCACACGTGGCGAGTCGTCGGTGGAGGTAGAGAAACCACGCACATTTGATATTCATAATAATAATAATAATGGTTTGAAATTTAAGACTCCCCCCCAAGGAAAAGGCACTTTCTTGCCCTGCCTGTGGACCAGGAGGTCGTGGCGGGAGAGGCCTTCAGCAGTGGGGCCCTTATTCGCGCTGCCAGCCTGACCTTCACCCTCTTACATATAGAGAGGAAAGGAGATGCGGAGGTGCAAAGGCTTGTGGGGCAGAAGTAAGCCCCGCTGAGTTCATCGGGGTGCCAACGTGAATACAGTATGATATTGGGGGGGGGGAGGCAGGTAAGCCCCGCCCTGCATAGTTTACCACATTGGCAATGCCCATCAACTGGGGGACTGGCCCCCTCAAATGTTTTATTGGGGGGCCTGAAGCAGTGGCGTAGCGTGGGGGTGCAGGGGGGCCGGGCGCAACATCGGGGGGGGGCGCTCGCACTCGAGTGCTAAAATCCACGGGTTAGGGGGAGCAAATTACTTGCCTTGCCCCGGGTGCTGACAACCCACGCTACGCCACTGTCACCCCGTCACGGGGATTCGAACCGCCGACCTTCTGATCAGCAAGTCCTAGGCTCTGTGGTTTAACCCACAGCTCCAGCTGCATGGTTTTAGCCCTATTTAGGTTACCCCTAAACCAGAAGACACATAAGGCTGATTACAGAAGGACTATTTGACCTGGTAGCTCTAGATTTGTACTTAGGTCACTCTATATCTGTGTGACCATGCACATGCATGCCCACACATGTCCAAACACACTTGTGTTTATCTTTATTTCTCCAGTCCTGGAGCACTCATATTCCCAAGGATGGGATTTTCAGACAACAAAATGCTTCCTGAGGTTTAGAAAATTTCTCGCTTACAAAATACAACAGTAATGCATGTGTCTGAAACAGAAATAGAACGAAACAGGACAGAGAAACATTGTTCAGCACAGTACTATCCTGCAATTTATATCACATCAGAAGATTTGACATTCCTCACCCAACTACTGTTTCTTACAGGAAATGGATCAGTTTAATCCCATAATAAGAGTAATTAATGTTTCCAGAAAAACCCGCCACTGGCATAATTATATTGTCAACTTTGAAAATTACAATAGCATTTTCTTGGCCTGTTTTGCATGTGTGCAATCATTTGGTTAGCTGCATAATTTATGGAAGCTGTGCCCTTATTTGTCAAACTGACCTTCCTATGGTAACTCATGACCTGGTGACCCCAAAGCCGAGTTCCCTGTAATTACCTCCTGTGTCTGTTTCTCGGACTTGTTCAGAATGTGCCAGCATTGTTACTACTTTTCCAGGCATCCACGACTAACTTATAAATTATGCCCATCCTGGATGTCAACAAGCAAAGTCAATAGGAGCTTAGACCAGAGTGGGGAGTCTGTGGCCCTCCGAACCTTATTGGACTCCAACTCCCCAAAGACCTAACCAGCATTCCCAATAGTCAGATATGTTGGGAGTTGTAGAGCTATAGATTCCCCATTCTGGGCTCAGGATAAGAATGCAGATCATCTGATTTGGAATGTGCTGCAAAACTAGAAAATAATAAATGGGTAGAAGTGAGGATTTTGTCAGGTGGCGACCCTAATGGACCTTTCCTTAATATCTGACCACAGACAGTAGATAATTGATATAATTAAACAGCACCAATGTTTTAAATGATCATTTACCCTCTCATTTCAATATCTCAGGAATGTGAGAAGAGGCAGGACAAGGTGGAAACCTATAAACAGTAACTCCCTATCCACATCTTTATTCAGTTCAGTGACCTTTTAGCCAAAAAAGAGCAAAAACTGACCAGACAATTCATTCTACATCCTAAATAGGTAGTAGTGCCGTATCAGCTAGGAACCTTGGGCATCATTGTCTGGGAAATTAGGATGGAAATTACCATTATGTACAGTAAAATAAACCTACTACACTGTAAATGGAGTTTCTCCTTTGAGAGACTCAAGAGAGCTATACGCACCATTGACCCAAGTGAGGTGGTGTGAGTAAACATGCATAAGATTGTTCTGTATGCCTTCTTTTACCAGCCTTGTTGACTTATCACACCTTGCCTGGTACTGCTGGTGTGGACATACACCACAATGAAATCTGCAACCATTTCTGACCCCTGCATACACTCTGGTAGCCCAGTTTTGGGTTACAATCAATGATTAAAGAAGCATTTTGTGAAGGATTTGCCTTTTTCTAATGACATTCAGAGGAATTTGTAAAAAATAAAAAAGTAAAAGCCCTTCAGCTTTAGTTCTAAGTACTACACAATGCAAAATATTGACTGACAGGTAGAAAAAAATGCTTGAGCAACTATACAAAGAATATCTTCAAAGTAACTGTCAAGTTAAGCATGTTTAATAACATACCTCTTTTTTCCATTTTGCGTAAACACATAAATTTTCCTAACAAATGCCTGCTTCTCATTGCTTTGACTTGTTTTTGAAAATATGGTTCTGTAGGCAGATAGGTACGTGAAAATGTATTTGGTCACCTGTTTTAGATTTGTGTTCATTATATTTGTGTTCATTTTCATTTGACTTATATGTGTACTATTTAAAATGCCTCAGGGGCCAGAGCACTTTAGAAACTCAATAATATGAAACATTGCTATTCATCAAATTGAGGCTAGATAGGACCACATGTCCCTTTCCACCCCCACCGCCAGCCAGAAGCTAATTCATTTCCCAACCATTTATTTTCTCAAGTTCTTCAGCTGGGTCTGATGGCAATTTGGAAGAACCACAGTTGTTCATTTTGTACACCGCCAGATGTGTGGCCAATAAGTTTCTTGTCTGAAGGTTTGAAAGGCTTAAAGAGCACCACTGGGGCTGATACTGATCCTTTTGGTGATTACCTAGATATAAGAGCAGTTGTGTTTAGAACTAATGGGGGAGGGGTGGAGATTGTTGAATATAATTGTACTTTGAAATGGAGAATAACTCTGTATGTGTATTGCTAAAGGGAACATGGAAAATTCCAGTGGAGCTAAGTGCCTAATGGGTTGATAATTAACTGAGAATGTATTTCTGCTGCTCCTTCACATTGTGTTTAACTTAGATCACATGGGAGAGGTATTCAGTGGCAAATCTCCATTTTGTGTCAAGCCACCAAAGACAAAGGGTGTGCTAATGATGTCTCTCCTGAAGAGAACACAGCCTCAGGCTGTAATGGAGTCTGTGTGGAGAGAAAGAAATTTGATTCCAGTTCTGTTTGAAACAATTTTATATTTCTACGATGTTCAGACTGTGCTTGGACTATTTGGATGTATCAATACTGTTGAAAGTCTGTTTTGGAATAAGTTCTGTTCATAAAGCTTTAGTACCATATTTAGTACCATATTTAGTACCATGGTATCTGAAGAAGTGTGCATGCACACGAAAGCTCATACCAAGAACTGACTTAGTTGGTCTTTAAGGTGCTACTGGAAGGAATTTGTTTTGTTTTGACTATGGCAGACCAACACGGCTACCTATCTGTAACTGGAACTATGGAAGGCACCACATTGAGCCGCATGAAATGGAAGTCCATCAACCAAAAGGTATCTGAAGAAGTGTGCATGCACACGAAAGCTCATACCAAGAACTGACTTAGTTGGTCTTTAAGGTGCTACTGGATGGAATTTGTTTTGTTTTGACTATGGCAGACCAACACGGCTACCTATCTGTAACTGGTACCATATTTTTGGTCTGGATAATTTTTATCTCAAGAGGAGTCTGTTTTTATTCATCCTGTTGCTTCCATATGTACAATATGAATAACCACATGGACAAATATCTAGACCTACATGCTCAGCCCCAAATCTATTGCTGGGCCTGCCCTGGATATATCTCATTTCTGTTAACTATAGCTCAAATGTAGGCCACATAATTAGAAGCATATCCTATTCTGGGACAGGGCATGACGAACCAACAAGCAAAGTTCTGGTGTCCTGACAAGGCCTAGACATTCCCCAAGGATGTTTTCCTCCAACGTTTTGATCAAGTCCCTCAAAACCTGCAGCTTGTCACATGGCAATCATGAATTCCCTACACGTTCCAGCTCCACTGGCGGGAAGTAAGCCTGGTTACAGCTGCTCCATATTTTCATGGGTTACAAGAATGCTTGACTCCTTTGCTGATTGATGGCATGCCTCCAACATGTTTGCACTGACACCCGTTCCCTTCTGCCCTGCAAGTAAGAAAATGTCCAAGTAACATGTACCTGCCTAATTGCCTGTTTTCATCCTTGGGCACCATTCCAAAAACACACTAAAGCATTTAAAGGCTGGTGAAACACCACATCAGCATGGATTTGTCAATATAACTAGCCTGAGCCCTTCAAAACTGAACTTCAGCAGATGCATGGGCAGGGGCCTCCCTCTGTATATAACTGGGCCTGTAAGACCCTAGGTCAAAGGGAACATTTGACCCAACAAGTATTCAACTATGTTTTATTTAGGGTAGATGTATTGACATTAATTAGCATGACTAAGTTAGGTTCATTAATTTCAACATGTCTACTCTGAGTCAAACTTACCGTACCTGAATACCACCCGGAGTACTGAATCAACAGCATAATTCACTGAAGCCCATCAAGGATGTGACAAGATATATTCCAACCTGTATTCCCAAGGGACTTTCCTTGGCTCCACCCCAAAAGGGAGAGGCACAAATTTTGTATTTGTTGTTAGATATGCAGGCCTAAGACCCTCCCCCCTCCTTGAGGTCCTTAGTAACCTGCTACGTTTCTTATTAATTGATTTAAGGAAATTATACCTTGCTTTTCACTCTAGCGTCACATCTTGCCTGTGGGCCAGAAGTTCTCCACTCCTAGTTTATAGCGTAAGAAATTCTAATGTGGTATATAAGTGTTTAAAGTTATTTAATCTTTTACATTACCACTTGGCTTTTTTGATTGTTATATCAAAAATATCTTATGTAAATTATTATAAACATTTTATAAATGTTTTAAACACACATGTGCAGCCACAGCTCTCGGCACATGAGGATGTTCCAAAAACCTTTCAAAAGGCAAAATAACTCTAAGCTGAAAGTTTCTGCTGAGCCAAGCCTATAAATTAAGTAATCCTTTTCAAATCTCAAGTAAATTCTGCCTTAGGGTTCAGGTTTGCTGGGACATAGTCCAAACAATGAGATTCAAAGATTTGTCTATAAACTCTCTTGCAAAGATGCCATAATTTGAAAGAGTTATTATCAGGCTGTTAATTTAGGTTGAATTATTGTCAAACAGCTGAGTTTGGGACTGGGTTACTGAGGTATATGGGGATGAACTGAATTATACTAAGTAATAAAAGCATTATTGTTGGTCGGACAGTGGACATAATCTAAAAAGAAAAGACCACCAACTAACAAAGAATTAAAAATACTATACAAAAGGAAGGATGGTTGAACCAGAAGCTGAAGTTGGTGTAAAATGTGATGGCTTGACTGCTCAACGGAACACAATATTGCCCACTTTACCCCACTGTTGAAAAAATTGCACTGGCTTCCAATTTTATTTTATTTTATTTTATTTTATTATTGATTTTATATACTGCCCTATACCTGGAGGTCTCAGGGTGGTTCACAGAACAAAATCAACATATAAAACTACAAAATATATAATCAAAATGAAAACAACAACCCAATAACTCCCCCCCCAAAAAAAAAACCCCTCACATTTTAAAAGGGCATAGGATGTCAATCAAATCAATATTATGTATTGGCTAACAGACTAATTTCATAGCACTGGCAGGGCTTTTTTTTCTAGAAAAAGAGTGGCTATAACCAAAGCCGTTGAGCTTACCTCCGTCTCCACATAGCCCCAAGTGCAATGCCAGGGAATGGCTACGCAACATTGCAGAGGTGCTGGAATGCATAAAACAGATGCTGGAACTCAGTCCCGGTGAGTTCCAGCTGAAAAAAGCCCTGCAGCTTGGGACCAGGATATCTGAAAGATTCTATGACCCCTTATATACCAAATCCGTCACTGCAGCAGGTGAGGGCTTCCTGCTGTTGTTGGTTGGCATCTGTCTGTCTCGAGAGATAATGGAAGAGTGTGCCTTCAGGGATGATGTCAAACCATTGGCAAGTTACAGTGCCTGTTGTGGCTGTAGAGATCAATACGGGAGAGGCTGGTTGTGTTGTTGGTGATGATGATGATGATTTCATGCAGGTGTACCATGGCGTTACTTCTTTCTGAACTCCTCCCAGTGGTCATTCCTCCTCTGGTCATTGCTGTGGATACATGACCTGACTGTCTCCAGGCACTTTGGTCGTCTGCAAGGGATTCCCACATGGCAGGCCTGATGTGTGACAACCGTCACGTTTGCAGACATCTTTGTAATGCAGAGTTGGAGTGCCAATGGGCCTGATGTCGGAAGCCAGCTCCTCACAGTGCACGTCCCTGGGGATCCTGCCACCTTCCATTCTGTGGATGTGACCAAGCCGGCGTAGACGTTGCTGAAACAGGAGTGTGAACAGGCTGGGAATGTGGACTTGGGACAGCCCATCTTTTGTGGGATGTGAAACACAAGAGCAGTCAAGTACAACACCCCTAGAGTGGACATAAAAAAGGATGTCTGGACCAGCCAGTTGGAACTTCCTGTTTCTCCTAGGCTGGGACAGACTTCCTCTGCATGTGACTAGAGGTGAGCATGACCTCACCTGCCCAGGTAACAAAAGAGCAGGACTGGTCAGCCATCTCTCTCTCTGACCACATTTGTAAAAGAAGCAACATCTGCTTAGGACAAAGAGACTGTCTCCTTATGGGATAGTTTCCAGGTGTATATTACTTTTGTAACTTAAAGTCTGCCTTCTGGGATCCATTTGTGAACAGAATGTGTGAGTAAACTCATTTTATACTTTTATAGAAGACTGTGTCGCGTCTATCTTTTTATGAGGGACTAAAGGGGAAATTCTCCTGGTAACCTAGCAGTTTGAAAGCACGGCAAAGTGCAAGTAGATAAATAGGTACCGCTCCGACGGGAAGGTAAACAGCGTTTCCGTGCACTGCTTTGGTTCGCCAGAAGCGGCTTAGACATGCTGGCCACATAACCCGGAAGCTGTATGCCGGCACCCTCGGCCAATAAAGTGAGATGAGCGCTGCAACCCCAGAGTCAGTCACGACTGGACCTAATGGTCAGGGGTCCCTTTACCTTTAAAGGGGAAATTATAAACGAAACATATTTTAGAGGCTTTAGCAAGCCTGAGCAAACGCATCAGCTGTGCAAGTTTAAAAAAGGGAATTTTACTCTGCTAAATTGTAGAACTTGTTAACACAAGTTGGAAAGGATATAATCAAACAACATATCCTCTCCTGCATCCCTGAACGTTCCCACATCTTTGAGACTCTATCCTGCCATGTGATGCCCGAAATCTTCCTGACACAGCGCATATAGTGTCTCCCCTGGTGAGTGCAAGTTGCCCACATATCACTACCATAAAACAGAGTGCTCAATGTACAAGCCTAGTAGATCTTCTCCTCCTCCTGCAAATGCAGGGGACCTGTTCTCCACAATGTAAGAATTGGGCCTTTTATGTTGTGGCACCTTCTGTTGAATATCAGACAGGCACCATCTCCATTTCTTTTCAGTGAAAGACTTTCCCCTTTCAACAAGGCTTTCAACAAAGGTCTTTCCTAGCCCCCATCTGTATTGGAATTGTTTTAAAGTGGTTTGTATTGTTTGATTGCTTGTTATTTTGCCTTCCTGAGCTCCCTTGGAAGGGAAGGATATAATATTTTTAAATATATAATGAACTCAGTTATAATAGTCAGCTAGTTAGGGTAGTGGTTGGCATGTTAGAATTTCGCTGAAGATACTTACCTTCACATCCCGCGTGTGGCAAAACTGAAATCCTGTGCATGGTTACCTGGGAATACATTCCATTGAACTCCGCGATCCCTACTTCTGACTGCATAGGTTCAACTTGTATAAAACACATTGTGGTTTTCATGAGAGTTCTTCTGCCATCTGAAATGCAGCCATTAGCTTTTAATTAGAAATGCAAACTGCAAATAAATATTACCATTTAAACTGCTCCCATGAACCAGGAAAAAGTATCCAGCCTCTGCTTGATTCTTTTCCTCGTTCTCCCATATCCTCTACTAAGCTGTTACAAACAACAGTAAAAACATGAAAAGCTTTGTTATCACCTCATTCACTTATCAGAGCAAAGAGGGTCCATTAATTACCCTGGTGGACCAAGTGGCCATGTCATCACTCCTGCTCTGAAAATGTCCCAGAGCTGTGTGGCCTGCCCTCTAGGCCTCCACACCACTGGCTTTGAAAGGACCTGCAAACCTTGTCTTTATTTTCCAGTCCTAGTTCTGCCTGGGACGCGGGTGGCACTGTAGGTTAAACCACAGAGCCTAGGATGCAAGTGATCAACTATATGGAATTGGCAGAAATGACTGGCAGAATCCGAGACCTGGGAGAAGAGTTGGTGGAAGAGGACTGGAAGAAGTACAAACAATATCTCCAAAAACATTGTAAAATGTTTGAATGTTAAAATGATGTTGGATATAAAGATAATATGGCATCAGTGACATGGTAAAAAGAAATATGTAAAAATGATTTGAGAAAAAAGGGGTAAGACCAGAGTATTATTATGTCGAGACTAAACAAATGATACAAGGGATTAAGTTATAAGGAACATGTGATAAATGGTTTTAAAAGGTAAAGAAACCAAAGGCATAATAGGTTGAAATGTATAATAGGGTATAAGATTGGAAAGAGGGCAGGAAATTGCTGAATTTGATTGTGTAAAGGGGAACACAGAAAAGGGAGATGTGAGGAAGTCAGGGAAGAGGGTTATAAAGACAGTAAGCAAGGAATAATTTTTTCTCTTTTTTTTTGTTTTTTTGTCATTTTTGGTTTGTGTTATTTTTTATTGTCTTTTTCTTTTCTTTTTTTCTGATTGTGATATCTGTTTTATTATGTAAAACCTTAATAAATATTTATATATATAAAAAATAAACCACAGAGCCTAGGACTTGCCAATCAGAAGGTCGGCGGTTCGAATCCCCGCGACGGGGTGAGCTCCCGTTACTCGGTCCCTGCTCCTGCCCACCTAGCAGTTCGAAAGCACGTCAAAGTGCAAGTAGATAAATAGGTACCACTCCGGCAGGAAGGTAAACGGCGTTTCCGTGCGCTGCTCTGGTTCACCAGAAG
Source organism: Podarcis erhardii (assembly GCF_964252035.2). Classification (NCBI taxonomy): domain Eukaryota; kingdom Metazoa; phylum Chordata; class Lepidosauria; order Squamata; family Lacertidae; genus Podarcis; species Podarcis erhardii. The sequence continues at coordinate 57,310,871 of NC_138498.1, read as the reverse complement.
CAGCTTGGTCATGCTGGCCACATGACCCGGAGGCTGTGCACCGGCTCCCTTGGCCAGTGAACCGAGATGAGCGCCGCAACCCCAGAGTCGGTCATGACTGGACCTAATAGTCAGGGGTCCTTCCCCTTTACCTTTTTACCTACTTCTGCCTACTGAATAATTTGAAATGGCAGCTTGCTTCCCACTGATGGGAAATGTGTCAGTGATAAATGGAGCAAAGCAATATTAACACCACTAACAGCATAAAAGTAGCTGATAAATGTGTGTGCTTAATTTTTTTGTGTAGTCAGCTGCTTCCTTCAAAGATATTTCCAACTTTTCAAATATGAAAATTGTGTTCTTATTAAAATATGCTCCATCATCCTTAATGATGCTTACATAATAACCACAAGCATACAAAATAGTTATTGCGATGGAAGAAGAAAAATCACACTCTTGTACCCAAAGTTAAGGCATAATGCAGGAGGGCTGTAAAAATATCCCCCTCCTATTCTCCTTTCCCCTTTGGCTTACAAGCAAACTCTTTGAACTCTCAAGAGATAAAATTAAATATAGTTTGGTGTTTCATGTCTGCCACATTACATCTGAGTGCAATAAGAGCTCTTTCAGAAAACTCATTCAGCTGGAACCTTTGAGTGAAGTAACTATAACAAATGTTGCTGAACTTGATGGATGTCATTTTAAAAGTGACTTTTCAGAGCCTGTTATTTTTCTTATTAAATAGGAAAGCACAGTTCTCTGAAATTTTGGAGGTTGCTATCTACTTGCGAAAGAAAACATGAAAGGGATATATGACAGATCCAGTTGGAAAGCTGCAATCATTTCATCCATATGGAAGAAACAGGATTGTTTTACAGTGCTCAGAATCTTTTCTTTTTCAAGTTTATTATTTTTCCAGCTACTACAGTATAGGGACGATGATAGCCATGCACCTTCATAACAGCATGGCTGGGGCTAAAAAGAAACCCAGGACTGCAAGAATGAGGAACACCTTGTCGACAGGGTGGGGCAGAGTTCATGGCAGGAGCTGGTGATGATACTAGCAATGTTGCAGTCATGGAAATGGGACCAAGAGCAATTCTGACCATTCTAGATCTTCTGCAAAAGGCTGAGGGGGCTCCAGACAGCCGAGTGCCTTGCCATGCTTTGGAAGTGGAAGTGCTACTGACAGTGCTGGGAAGTTCCGCCATCATAGCTGACTTCCAATCCTGACTTCCAATCCTGATGCTGATGAAGGAACGTTTTGAAGTGCCACCAATGGGGCAACATATTCTTGTTGTCAGGATGATAGCTGTCAGTTTGAGCTTCCATACTGAATGAGCACCAACAGAGGAAATGGAGGGAAATGCTAGCTTAAGACTGGTCTTCAGCCATTCGCCTGAGAATAAGAAAACCTTTACTTCAACATGTGGGTGGCAAATGGAAATAGTTCACCTTAAAAATAGTACTGTAGATGAAGTTGGACTTTGTATTAAACACATGCCTTTTGTGGACAGATGAAGGGAGATAATTTGCTTTAAAAGAAGACCAGAATGGAGCATCCAGATAAAGAGATGAAAGCCTTGCAGTAGAAAAGGGGAATGGAAAACAAGCGTTTATCAAAATTCTGGGGAGGCAAGAGGTGTGGGGTGGAACCCATCTGCTGTCAGAATTTTTAATAAATTCTATATTTTGTTTTAATGGCAAATATAAAAATGAATGAGCAAATGTGTAAGCTTTGCCTGCAGTTTCTACATCGAGGCAGCACACAATAGGGCTAAACTAGTAATAAAGGAGAATTATATTTCAGTAAAGTCTTTAACAGCCCATCATTTCACACTCTGTTGATGTTTCTCAAGTAAGACAGGTGTTACATTTCAATGGGGACTCAGATTTCAATTACTTATTTTAATGACTTGCACTCCCATACAAAGGGTGACATAGACAAGGAACTACTACCATAAAAGAAATCATTGGGGGAGGCTGCTGCTCAGTGTATGCAGGATGTACGATATGTTCAATCCCCAGCATCTCCTGGGAGGCTGAAGATCTTGGCTGCAGTTCTGGAAAGCTGCTACTAATCAGTGTAGATTAGGGGTTGCTAACTTGGTGCCTGTGGATGCACAGGCACTCATAGAGACCTTCCGAGGTGCCCAAAGAGTCCTATCTTGTCTCCAGCTGAAACTAGGATTGAATAAAGAATTTATTGAGGCCAATAATATAGGATGTGGTGTGTGCTTGTTTGCAGTGTGGGTGTGGTTGCCCATGAGTTTCTTCAGTTTGCAAATGTGCCCCTGGGCCCCCAGAGATTGGCAAACCCTGCTGCAGACAATACCAGGCTAGATGAACCAATGGTGTGACTCAGTATAAGGTTTCTTACTATATTCTACTGCGAGGTAAATGGCTATGGGGTCCCCCCCGCCACCCATAGTCTTGTCCATTTTGCTTAGCATTCTCTGTTCAGGATACACAAAATGCTTGCCACATACGATAACTGCCAATGTATCTTCTGCCACATAATTACAATTCCTACAGATCCTGCCATCACAAATCCATGGGCACATTTCATGCTGGTTTCATACAATACACTGAGAAGCAGTGCATAGTATTGCATTTCTGCATGTGTCCCAGTATTGCTAAACCAGTGGTTATAGGAACTGTCATGCAAGTGGCAGTAATATATGGAATCAATAAATCCCCTTGGGCAATCTGCACGTAAAATGTTGAAATGTGCATCGACAATACTAGGCGTACTATTGTGATTGCATCAGCAATAATATCTTAGTAATGAGGTTTGCCTAAGGTAGGCTAGAATAGTTAGTATACTGTTACCCAATATGGGCCTTTACAACAGGGTAGATTATAAATTCAGTCAATCAATCAGACTGCATTCTCACTTGGGAAAGGTTTATTACTAGGCAGCTGCCTTTAAATATCCATGGTGTTGATTTTATGTGTAAGGACTTTTTAAAAGTGTTGTGTTATTTTGTTTTATTCTAATAGTATGCTGTGCCCTATCTCACATCAATGACAGAGTTGCCTTTAAAACTTCAGTAATGAAAGGAAATGTGATTGCCAGTGGGGCACTGTGGCTCACAAAAGCTGCAGAGGCTGGGAATTTTATATGTTACTGCATTCCACTAGCCACAAAAGCACAGCCACTTCTTTACAAAACTTGCACCTCTCTCTAGATAGGGGGAAAAGTGGTAGAATTGGAAAATGAAGCGGCATCAATTTGAAGCACTGTTTTACTTAAGTAGCACAACATATGAGGAAGTAGCTTTTTAAAAAAATTTGATGTAAATGCACTAGTTGAAATTGGGTTGAATATCAAACCACTAAAATCAATGAAATCAAGTTTGGTCATAGCAGGTTAATTTCAATGGAAACTTAAGTTCTACTGATTTCAATGGGCATTATCAGAGGGGTGAAAATGTGAGGGAGTTTAGGTGAAATTCCCAAATTATGTGAATTCCTAAACTACTTATGAGGTTCTTCAATGCATGACTATATAATATATGTTTGGAAATTGCATTAAAACATTTGATACAAGCAAGCTGAAAGTGTTCAGAATCTGATAAAAATCAAATGAGCAGATATGAAGAAAGTCCAGTTTTGACACCTGTGCCTGAACACGTTCTCAGTAGTAGATCTCTTGGTATATCGGGTTCTCTGTGTGTGTGTGTGTGTCTGTGTCTCTCTCCAAGTACATTTTCATAGAATCATGTTTCAAACAAAGGCAATTTTGTTTAGACTTCCTTGCAAGAATGACTTTCCTGTTCCTGCCTTTACTGGAAAATGAGGGGTTTTCCACTTCACTGGCATGCTGATGTATTTCCTTTCCATAATTTCCATGCAGGTTACTTCCATGATTCCTGCTAATTGTAGTTACAGGTGCCAGGAATTATTTAACTCACCAAGACGATGTTCAAAAGAAGGTATTCTATTTTATTTTCTCTCTCTCTCTTTCTCTCTGCCTTTGCTTTCTCTCTTAACTCATTGTATTGCAAAGGAGAAATTCATGGGAGCAAGTCCTTTCCTCCACACTCTGGGACTGCAAAAAGGATCAGATAAAAAAATGTTAGAGCACTCGGTTCCCTTGCCTCTCACAACTGCAACCCAGATAGACTCTTTATGCCATGCTACCTCTGAGAATGCACAGAGACCAGGTCAAGTAAAGGTCACAGAGTTGGGTTGCAGAAGCATTTGGCACCTTATCAATCATTTGCACAACAGCCACCAGTGAAGACAAGCCTACAAGTCTATGTGCTTGCAGGGAGCAGGTTTGCATGCAAATTCTCCTGTCCACACATGCAATGTCAGCATGTGGTTGAAACAAGAGGGCATCTCCTTTCATGTCTTTGGGTTTTGGTTCTGTGCCCTAGACATGGTGATTCCCAACCTGCCAAAAATGTGCATCGTGCACTGGCATAGACTTTTCATGACCTTCTTCAATTATGCTACATTCCAAGAGGCAGGTGAAAAGGCATGTCACACAAAACTCCTTATTTTGCAGGTAGACAACTAATCAGAAATAGGTTTGTGCACGCGGGTGGGGGAAGTGACGCTATTGTTTTTAGAAGTCTATGATATGGCTAATTTGGGGGTGCTGGTTAGGGGATGGGGCTTGTGGATTTTATTACTTTATCCAAGTATCTCCTTTAGCAGAGGTGCTTTACGTATTTGCAAAGCAGATGGGGACACCTGTGGGGTTTAGACCTTGGCTTTAGGACACAGCCCCTATTATAATCTCTCTCTCTTTTGACAGCAGGTGAGCTACTGTTTGCCAAGTTATTTTAGAAGCCGTTTTCGTTAGAATTTTCCCTGGCTCTGTCCTTTTATGTTTTTAGTCGGACACTCCCTCACTGTATGCTTTGGGGTGGCTTTATCCAGCATTTATCCTGCAGACAGTTTTAATCACACTTTTGTTGGCCCCTGGGGAATGTTTTCCATGAAAGGTGAAGGTAAGAAATGTTCTATATCCATAGCCCAGGCTGTTCGTTTCTGCTTCTGTGTAATTCGAGAACTGGTGAGCAACCCACTAGTCCTTGGTGAGAAAACAACAGGTAGGAAGGGCTTGTGTGTGTTGCTATCTAACTCCTACAGCTAAGAGAAGGGCCCTGACTAGAAAGCCTGAGAGAGAGAAGTTCTCCAGCTTCTCCAACGGGGCTCCTTGGAGCGGGAGGGTCATCCTGAGGACACCTGAGAGCGACCCGTCGGACTCCGAAGCCCCGACCGCCCTGCGCGCCAAGCGACCCGCCTCTCCCCGCCTCTCCTCTCCCGCCTCCTCCTCCTCCTCTTCTCCCCGAGGTGGAGAAACAGAGAGACGTCAGGCCGGACCGGAGATTAGCAGTCGCTTTAAGTGGATTAGAAAGCAGCCGAGTTTGGGAGAAGCGAGCGGAGAGTGAGCGGAGCAGGCGCCGCTTCCCCCTCCTCAGGCTTCAGCCGCTCTCGCTCGCTCGCTCGCTTTCTCTCTCGTACTGAGGCGCCCCGCCATGCCCCAGACAGTGGCTCTGAGCGGCCCTTCGCCGTGGGGCTTCCGGCTGGTCGGGGGCAAGGACTTCAGCACCCCGCTGACCATTTCCAGGGTAAGTCTCCCGAGGGAGAAGCCGCGTCCCTTTCGTTTCTTCGGGGGGGGGGGGGCTGGCTGGCTGCTGGCTGCTGCCTTGAGAAGCGCCTCAGGCACCGGCCGGCGCGAGGCTGTCACCATGCCCTGACCCGCGTTGGGCTCGGCTGGGCTGCCTTCTGAGGGGCCGACGACCTGCGCGCCGCGAGGCGAGGAACTCGGTCAGTTTGGGCAGCGCGTGAGGCGAGGGAAACCAGCAAGCCATTTGCGCCATTTCCAACAGGGGCTCTCAACCGACGGGGGGGGGGGGAGACGACGCCGGTGCCCCGGTCTTCTTGCCTCCCGGGCGCCGCAGCCTCTGAGGCAACTGGGTCGCGGCGGGGAGCAGCAGCAGCAGCAGCAACAAAGGCGCCATTCCAGGGACGCCAAGCGCTCCGTGGAGCATCGCTCCCCGCCGAGGCACTTGTTGCGCGCCTCGAGTTCCGCTCGTCGCTGCTGGATGCGGGAGGGTGGCATGGCTTGTGGAAACTTAAGACGACGGAGGAGGCAGGATCAAGACCCGCCTTCAGGGGTGCTGAGGCCGGAGGCTGGTTTTGCCCAGCTGCTTTGGTTTCAAAACTCAGGAGTTTCCTCTCCAGTGCTGTAAGTGGAGAAGAGAGCTATTATTTGGTATCGGAGTGTGTGCAAAGCAAAGCTGGGTAGCGACTTAGATTTAAAGGAGAAGGAGAACCTGGAACCGTGAGTCTTTAAAAACAAGAGCGGGCTGCTGAGCGGACCAGAAAAAGATGTTCCCCTTTAACAGCGATGGGTTGCTGCTTCTAACTAGCGGGCTGGGTCGCCTGAGATCTGTTCCAGGGAAGCAAGTGAAAGAGTTTGCAGCAAGTGGTCTGACTGGGTGTTGTGTTTGGCCCACCAATGAATGCAGCGCGTCAGCGCGGAGCAGGGAACCTCCAGCCTTTGAAGCGATTGGGTTTATCTGCTGTTTATCTCGTTTCTGCTTGGGTCTCAGCATTTTCGAGCGCTGGGTAGGCAAGGCAATCCTTGGACCAATCATTTATCAGGAATGGCTCTCCTGAAATTATACCTGGGGTGCATGACTTTAATATCTGGTTTAGACAAGCTGATTCCATTCATGTTGACTGGGAAGTAAGTTTTCCTGACAGTCGTGGGTCTTAGCTATGAAGTTAACTTGTTTTGGGTTGGGCTGTTCACCTCAGCTTACAGTCCTAAGCATACAACAGGGCAGCGTCCTAAAATGTCTGAGAAACAAGCTTAGGATAATTCTGGACTCATATGTATAATAACCATTACTAACTATTAACCACCCAAAGAATATGATTGAAGGGTGGCTTGAAATGCCAATAAAGTGCCTACTGATCAGAATGTTTGATTTCTAGAAGTGTTTCAGAAAAACGCAGGTCTGACATTGTATAATGTAAAAACGGGTACGGATAGTTATTTCACCATTTAATTTTATTTATCCCAAGGCAGCATTACACTTCAGCCAGTTTGGCCACTGTGAAAACATCCACATCTGGGTACTGTAGATAGCATGGCCCTATTCCTACTATGTTCCATTCTGGCACAGCTACTCCTGAGCTATCAATGTAATACTTACCTTTAGGATTGTGGCGTTATATATTGGAGATTCTGTCCTGAAGTAATCTGGTTCTTTTGCTCCATAGAAGATCTCTGGATTTCCTTGTGAAATTGGCATTTATTTTATTTTTTTGCTTTGTTGTAAAGAAAAATGTCCTCTGTTTGGCCCACAGTTTGGTAAATCACAAATCCCTCCCCCAGATATGGATATATGTACACTTCTTGAGCTTCATTAAGCAAGTGAATGTACCACAGGGAAACAGTGGTTTTAAGAAATGAGGAAACTGTTTCCAACAGGAGCCCAGTAACTGGCAAGGTGTCCTACTCTCTTGGAATTTTTGAAGTGCTTACTTCAAAACATGCCTCTAACAGAAACCATATATTTAGATACTAGAAAGCATCTGATTCTTTCCCTCTCCCCTGTCCCCCACACAATGACTGCAATCCTATACACACTTTCTTGGAAGTAAACCCCTTTAAACAGAGTTAAATACATTTCTGAGTAAACATTGCATAGGCTCTGGATGCAAATGTCAATTCAAAATGCTGTAAATATTTTCAGTGGTTCAAATTTGAAATACATAAATAGAGACCCATGCAGATTTGTGGATGTAGTTTTCTCTTTTGCTCTTACATTTGTCCTTTTCACATATACACCACTCACAAACCAAATGCCCTGCTTGCATGTTTTCTTATAGCCATCTGGTTGGCCTCTGTGACACTTGGATGCTGGACTGGGTGGGCCTGATCCATCAGGCTCTACTTATGTTCCTACATAAAAATGCAAAGAGTACCCCCCCCCTTCAACCAGCATCCTTCAGGCACTCCTCCCACCCACTCCAGCTAATTAATTCCCTGTTTGACTCTTTCTGCAAACCATTCCTGGTGCCTACTATAATGGTATTTTAAAAGCAGTGAATATGTATTTGTTGTCAGTTTTCAAGGGAAAAATGTAACAGGGCTTGCTGGGAGAAGAAAGAAAAGGTACAGCCAGGCTAAGCAATACCTGCCAGACTGAGTTTTCCACAGATATTAAGGAAGCTAAAAAGTAAGATATGAATTGCTAGATCAGACCAGGGTTCATATAAATCTGTGATATGAAAATTTGCAAGCTGATGGGGGATATCTATCATTTCTGCCCAGGATCCAGCATTCCGTATTTCTAAATATGAAGTTTCTATTGAGCTACTGTAGTTGCCAGCCACTGACCAACTTTTGCCCCCTGAACTGAACTGTTGTGATGTTACAGAAGTATGGAGGTCATAGGTGCTAGAAATATTCCTTAGTTTTATTGTTGAGGCCACATGTGAGTCCAGCATCCTAGTGTCACAGAGGCCAACCAGATGTTCCTAGGCATATTGGCCTGAAGATGAGATGAAAGAGGAACAGAATATGAATGAAATTTCTGTGAGCTGAAAATTTCAGGTCGGAGGAGACTGAAGCTGGCTCTCAGCCAGATCTAATGAGAAGAAAAGCTCAAGGGAGGCCTTCAAAGCAAGAAGCTTTTAGACACCTGAACTTATCTCAAAGGTGATTTCACTGTGCTGGAGGATAGAAATTCATGTGATAAGACCAGCAGCAGGTGATGTCAACAGAGCTGGGGCTAATGAGAACAAAAGGGCAGCTTGGAGCACTTTGAAATGGAATGAGCCATAGAATACTATAGTACCTCTGGATGCAAATGGGATCTGTTCCGGAGCCCCATTCGCATCCAGAGCGGAACGCAACCTGCCTCTGCAGGTCGCAATTCACCGCTTCTGCACATGCGCGTGACATCATTTTGAGCGTCTGTGCATGCGCGAGCAGCAAAACCTGGAAGTAATGCGTTCCATTACTTCTGGGTCTCTGCGGAGCATAACCTGAAAACGCTCAACCTGAAGCAACTTTAACCTGAAGTATGACTGTAATAGAATTGTAGAGATGGAAGATATCATGAGAGTCATCTAGTCCAACCCCAGCAATATCAGAATCTTTTGTCCAACATGGAGCTCAAACCCATGACCCAGAGATAAAGAGTCTCCTGCTCTACTGACCGAGCTATCCATCATGAGCCATCTTGCCAGTCAGTGATCAACAGGACCTGCCAGTCCTGTTAATCAGATCAAAGCTTGTTCAGATTCTGTTAAGCATGGAGGGATGCTCCCTTACTATTTAGGAGGGTGCCAAATGGTTGGGTAGTTGTAAAGATTTTTCTTGTAGGCCTACTGCAAGCTATGCAAGGAACCTGGGCAGACTTTACATTGTGGTGGCTATAGTCATGGCTGGAGTCATGCCATCTTTTTCAAATCCTAGCACACTTTTTTTCCCCCTAAGGAGAAAAACAACAGTGCTTTGGAATACAAAACAAATCATCTGTTTAAAATAACCGAGCTTTATATTTTAAAGTCTCTTCCCCACCTCAGCTTGAGAAAGGGAATCAGTACAATAATCTCATGTGATAAGAAAACAATTGAGGTACTATTTCTTATTCACCTGGAAACACAAAGCACATGACATGTGACCACCTGGCCAGCAGCTTTCCAGTGTCGCACTAGATTCCGCCTGCAGCAACACTTTTGAAATCTTGTTTTCATAAACTGAGTTTCAGGGAGAGGAGACAGTGCAGAATTTGGCACGTTGTGTGGTACAGGCTTGTTAATACAAAGTTAACCTTGCTATGATTTAACCCAATGGTTAGTAATTAAAGAGTAGGGCTGCATTTTGTCTTTCAGAGAGGCCTTTTGAAGCAACTTCATCTGAGATTATGACCATTTTAGTAGTTAATAAAAATCAACTTTGAATCCTCCTCCCCCAACAACAAAATGTTTACTCTGCTCAAGCTAAGCTATTCAACACATCCCAAGCTCTTTTCCTAATATAGAACATCAGCTACTGTCCCAGAGACATAGGGAACATTTAATCTCAAATTGAAATATAAAGTAATCCTACAATAAGTTGTTACCCATTTCTTCTTCAGGCTGCCTTGAAAAATGGATATGTAAAAGTCTTATGTATATTACAAAGCAGCGAGGATTTTTTTTTTAGTATTAAAACAGTATTTTATCACAAAAATACAGAACTTGGTAAATGAGTTAGCAAACATAGTACTTAGACATACTATTTAGACCATTCTATTTTGAGTATTTGTTGTGTCAAAAATACTGACCTCCTTTGTCTTTTCATTGCAAAGGTTTGTGAACTTTGAATCTTGGGAGTGTCTTAAAGGACTGAACATTTCTCTTTGAAGCCAAATAGATAACTTGCCTTTTTCATAACACTTTTGTAGCCATTTTGTGTTTGGGATAGGTATACATAATGGCTCATAAAGCTGTCACATACATTGCAAGGAGAAACAGCTGCTAAAAGGTGTTTCCCCCCATGCAGCCTGCAAAATTCATTCCCTTTAGCTGCATTCAGTCTGGAAGAAGTCGCTGCAGTAAATGGGAATCACATCCAGCAATCCTAAAACAAAATGTCAAAGACAGGCAAATGAATAACTTTTCAAAACTATTCTATTTGTAATTGTTACAGTCAATTTGAATATATTTGGCTGCAAAACTCTATATATTCTTCTTAATTTAGATAGGTTTTGCACAAATCCCATTATTTTAATGGGGGGATTTAAATAACACAGACCTTGAGTAATAGCAGGCAAGGAACATGTGACAAGGTACTGATGAGGAGTGAGTAAAATAATACAGACATCTGTTAAACAAGCACATAATAGATATGCCCAGAGGGAAAGCAATTGGTCTTTAGGCATCAACACTTTTTGTTTATTTAAAAAATGTTTGCTAGCTCTCTGCCATTCTCCTTGCCACCCTTTGGTCTTAATGGAATTTATCATATCCAGAGAACCACCAGATAACCTATTCTTAAGCGGTTTTAAGTGTGATCCTGTTCAGGTTCACTCAGAAATTAGTCTCACTGTGTTGTGAGGTTTATTCCCCAACAAATGTGCATTGGACCACAGCCTTACAGAGCAATCCTATAAATGTTTACTCAGAATTAAGCCCCACTAACCAGGCACTGTGAAAATTTTGGGCCAGTGGGCACATCTGGAATTTGGACAAAGGGCTAGTCACAAAGTTGCTGCCATTGGGGCATGGTGTCAGGAGCGTAGAGTGGGTAGCTGGAGCCTGGGGCAGGGCAAGTGTTGCACCCCCCTGTGTTAAGAACTGGCTGAATGAGGAAGAGTGGTGGAATCCACTCAACCAAGAGCCCCACAGGGAAGGCACAGAGGAAGAGGATTTCGAGCCTGCGGACTAGTGGTGGGACTCTGGTCTCACCTCAGAGGAGAGGACAGGCAGGGATCTGCTAGAAGCAGAGTGCTTGAGGGATAGCAAAAAGACAGGACAGGGTGAGGAGGTTCCCAGTTTTGATGTAGGTGCTGATAGTGATGACAAAGGGACGATAGAACCTGCAGTTCTCCTTCAAGGCCACTCTGGCAGTTTCTCCGCTGACAGCTTGCTGTGCCCCACTGAACAACTGCTTCGTTAGGACAGAATTGCCTTCTTTGTGTTCTTTGTTCAAGTGTTTCTCTCTCTTTCTCTGACTTATGAACAACCTGCTCTCCCTGTCGGCTCCCTGACACCCTGGTGGACTGGGCAGCAATCAGTCCATTTGCTGGCCAGCATCTAATCAAGGAAGCCTCTCCTTGCAAACTAGCGCCAACCTGTGTCACCTTGACCTCCTGTCCTTGCAGCTAGGCACTCTGGGCAACACACGTGGCTCTGGCATAGCTTTCCCGCCTTTCTCTTCCTCCCTGCCTCTTCTGTGGGTGGTGGTGGCACAAGTGCAGTTGTCCCTCTGCCAGCCATGAGGAGCACTGCCAGTGCCCAGCACCAAAGACCTGGCCCAGGTGTGGCTTGCCTCCCTACAGCTCTGGCCTCAATGTGGGAGCCTGTTGTGGAGGTGCCTGGTTGCGCCCCCTCATAAATTTGCTCCCGGGGCCATGGCCTCCCTGTCCCACCCCCACTACATGACATTGCACAAACATGGCTGTCATGGCGGCATAGTGTAATGGCTGCTTCATCAAAGAAAGCACAAAAAGAGACAGAACCATAAAATAATGCAGGTTTGTCCCTTTGCCATCAATGGGGGAAATGCGCGGACATCAGCCACTGCCAGAGGAGATGGTAGGATGAATGTCCAATCCTGGCATCCATGAAATGTGATCATGTTTGAGGGAGCTGAACTAATGCAAACAGTAGCTGAGCGGGAACTCCAAGCAGTCTCTCATGTGGATTTTTGATGGAATATTTATTGAAACCTTTCATGGGTATCATAGGATGTATTGGTGGGCACACTGATGCCCTTGAGCACCACATTGGCAACCCCTGTGCTAAAGGGAGATGTTTCCAGCTCATGAATATCACAGTCATTTGTGTTTAGGTTGGGAACATGTGCAAACAACCATCAATGTCATAAAACGTTACAGATATATACACTAAGAGCAAATGTAGCTTTTGTCTTGGGAAACAATGGAAAAGTGCCCTTTCAGGAGTGAAGTCAAACTGTTGAAGAGTTACAGCGCCTGCTATGGTTGTAGAGACCACAAAAGGAGCCTTTGTGTCTTATGGCTGGAATATGCTTATAGATCTACTTGTGTACTATCATGTAATCCATGTGTATAATTTAATCATGCAATACAGCATGGGTGGTGTTTCTCAACAAAATGATGTAGCTGCATTAATAGTTGTTATTTCCTCTATTTAACAGTGGTTGGCTCCTGATAAATTTCTAGTTTTTGGATTTACTGTAGAAAATTCAGTTCTATTTCTTAAGTAGCAATGTGCGGGTCTTTATGACTAAGTTTTAAAATTCCCTGCTTTTGAACATCATTACGAACTACCCATACCTTATGCACTTAATAGTGTTTTTCCCCCACAGAAAACTAAGATAATCTTGACTTTGTGCATAAAATGAATTACTTTAATTAATCAGTCCCACTGATAATCTGGGATAGGAAATCAGACGGAAGGAATGATTCATGTTGTTCCATTCCTTCAAGGTCTGACCTTGGTGGAAGCTTAACAAAATAAACCTCACACACCCTAAACATTTTCAAGCTTTGCCAAGCTGGACAAAACAAAACACATTCAGCCTAATGGAGGGGATTTACAGAACTTTTACAATGTTAGTGTAATGACATCAGTATTTTAAAAACAAAGTTTAAACTATTGTTCTCCTGATGCAGGTGCTCCAAGTTTCTGTGGAAATAATATGCAAACATCAAGGTTCCCACTTAGAATCAAGGCCTGAAACCATTTCATCCATTTCTCAAGTAGACTGTCATGATTTGACATTTTCAACAGAAAAACAACCAAAAACATTTTAAAATAGAAAGTGTCACTGAGTCCAAACCTTGTACCTGAAATAAAATGGGAATAGGATCAGGTTCCCAGTTTATAACAGTGATGCTGCTAACACATAAGTATATTTACAATATGTAAATTTAATAGCTTGGTATAGTAATCAGGTCGGTCCAGCTACTGTGCTTATATTTATTCAAAAGAAGCAAAAACAACAACATCCAGTTTTAAAAGGATTGTTTTCATACTCAACCACTTGTTGTGCAAAAGCTCTAAAAGGGAATAAACAGAGGGCAGTGAATTGAAATACAGAAATGGCACTAAGAGATAAATATATATATATATTATTGCCAGTGATAAATTGATACACAAAAATATAAATATATTTATATTGTTAGAGACATCTGAGTGAGTGCATCAAGAGGTCCTAATTTTATGATTCACAAATGAGGGAGATTTGTTTAATTTAATTAGATAAGCACAATGTCTTTATTAGGCTGGGTGCATGTGGTACCTCTTGGGCTCTCTTTAAAAATATTTTTTCAGCACTGGGTGGCTAAGTCATGCACCCACCTTGACACAGGGTAGACACTCCAATAGGAATAGAGATTCCTGTAAGTAAGGGTCCCCTGCTTTGGCTTTTGAGCTTGGCAGATGGGTTTGAAAAGTTCTTGTAACAAGTTCTCAGCTCCATTGAACTCCTCATCCCCTTGGTTCATGATCTTTGTGCTGATTAGAACAGATTAAATCACTCCTGGTGCCGTTGTTCTCTGTTGTCACAGTCACTAGATATGCCCACTAGGGCTCATCCTTGAATAGGAGAAGGCCCACTGAGAAAGGAAAATGCTCTACGTTTGTGCATTCCCTAACAGTCAGGGGCGGCCAATGCTTGGAGCCAAGTGAGGCGATTGTCTCAGGTGGCAAGGTACCCAGGGCTAGTAGATCCCAATGTTGATCTTTCTCTCTTTCCCCCAATCTGTTCCTAATGTTGACCTTCACTCACTCCTTCTTCACTGGCAGGGAGAGGGGTAGCTCCATTTTGGGGTTGCCTGAGGTGCTGAAATGTCTTGGGCCAGCCCTGGTTACAGCCCTCATACTTGCCACTGGCCCTCAAAAACACCAGCCCTATGTCTCCACTTCTTATCTTTCCCATAACCTTTGGTACAAAATGTGTGACATGATGTCACTGAGCTGAGAGTCTCTTTATCCATTCTCCAATTGATTCCCTTGGCTTTCAAGGGTTGGGATTGGCACATTATATGCTTTGTACTGTTAAATGTTTGCGGGGGAGGAGGGAGAAAGAGCTGTAAGGCTGCTGCTTTTGGCAACAGCCATATGATTCCTGTAACCGAAACATATAATTCTACCATTAGAAGATGACATGGATGGGGGAAGCCAAGCACTGTGGTGCTCTGCTTCCTTTTTCCTCACTCGTGAGATAACTCAGCTCTTCTTGGCTGGCAACAAGATTCATAACTAAAACCATACATTTTAGCAGCAGGCTCTTGCAATCTCTTGAGAGGGATAGCTTTATACTGTGAATGTGAAGGAAATGTGTCAGTCTCCAGGGGACAGAGCTAAGCACTCCACACATCAGCAGATGGAAGCAGCCCTCACAAAGGCAGTCATTGATCCTGTTCTCCCACATTCATGGCTGAAAGAGAAGTTGTGGGTAGTAGCGTTCAGAAGGTTGGAGGGGTAATGGGATTACAAGACCTTATAAAAAAGCAAAAACACAACCCTAACTCTTGCCTTTCCTTTACCAAGCTCGCACAATTAAATGGAAATATTTAGTGTTCCTTTGCCACTCATTGGGTTGGATTCAAAGAAGAGCAAGCAGAACTCCACTCATGCAGTAAGGCTTTCCTGGCTCCTTCCACCATTGTACGCTCATGCACCCTGCAAAAAGACATTTTTGGGAGTTGAGGGACCCTTTGGAACAGCATAGCGTGTTTGCAAACAAACCAGTATAAAATACCAGCCATGCATTGTACTGAAATATGATTTACTCAGAACTCTTTTATATATTTTGCAAGGAAAAAAAACAGGGAGAAAAATTACAGCAATAATTAGCACAGAAAATCATATTATCATTGACAGCCAAACTAGATGCAGTACCATTCTCAGAACTAGCAATTGTTGAAGGGCTTTTTAACAGTAAATAGCATGTGTAGGAGAGTTTGATCTATGCTGGAACCCTAAAGGGATAGTAGGTGGCTCTAACCTTATGCCCCTCATTGTGGTTACAATCCAGATTGGGTACCCTGTGTCTGCTAACTGCCACGCAGTAAATTCTTTCTGATTCATAGTTCAGTCTCTAACACTATGCTAAACCAGAGAAAATGCAGACAATATATCTTACCTTTGGAGGTCGTGACTTCATTTCCCTCATGTGTCAACCCAACCATAGTAATCACGCAAACAGATGAAAAGCAAGGAACTAGGCTGGAGGATGCCTGGCATCCCTTTCAGTCCTGCAATGAAAGCAGAAATGAAGGTACCATTGTCTGTTAAATAGCCCTGCTTTGCTTGGCTCTCTACAAAATACAATAGAGAACTTTCAAGTTCAGAAACTTTTCTAGTCTAGACA
The DNA here is from genome assembly GCF_964252035.2 of Podarcis erhardii. NCBI lineage: Eukaryota > Metazoa > Chordata > Lepidosauria > Squamata > Lacertidae > Podarcis > Podarcis erhardii. Next base: position 57,294,844 of record NC_138498.1, on the reverse strand, counting down.
AAACAAATAACAAACTGAAACATCTAAAGGAAGGTGTCTGTTGTGCACTGACTCACTTCATTCAGAATTATGTAAGTTCATCTTAAGTCTTCCTTTGGCTTGCATACATTTTCCACCCCCATGCCAAGAGAGTTAAACTTGCATGACTGTCAATTACAACTCATCTGCTTCTTGCCAAAACTGCCTGTGGTGTTAACAGGCAATTGTAATCAATAACAGTCAGTGATATTTGCAATCCACTAAAACAAACTCTTCTGTGTTGTTTCTAATGGAACCCAGTTAATGAATCTTGTTAAAAGCATATGCTTATTTTAATACAATGGTACCTCGGGTTAAGAGCTTAATTCGTTCTGGAGGTCCGTTCTTAACCTGAAACTGTTCTTAACCTGAAGCACCACTGTAGCTAATGGGGCCTCCTGCTGCCACCGTGCTGCCACCGCACGATTTCTCTTCTCATCCTGAAACAAAGTTCTTAACCCAAGGTACTATTTCTGGGTTAGTGGAGTTTATAACTTGAAGCGTCTGTAACCTGAGGTACCACTGTACAGTTTTTGTCAGGTCTCCATGTTAAGGAACTGCTAGTTAGGGACAATTCTAAACTTAAACCATTTTATGGGACATTTTAGTGTTTGAACTTTGGTTAATAAAAATATGTTGCTACACAGGTGTTCTTTTTTATGCTTTTTAAAAATCTAATCTAAAAGTCAGCAATAAGCTATTTCATCAACTTCCTCTCACCACCATCTCAGTTCTGAAAGAAATGGGCCTATAAGGGGTTTAATAAAAGGCAATGGCTAGAAGGGTCAGACTGAATGTTTAGGTTTCATGACACAGCATCTGTATAATATTGTTAAGTTATGTACCGTAATACAGCATCTGAAAAGAAAAGTGACTCTGTCAGTACATACTTCCAGGGTTGCTGCATGGGAGTGTTTTTTAAGAAATAGAAAGCTTGAGAAGCTGAATAAAATGCTTCTTATACAGCTGCTGAGGTGTATATAAAATAGGAATATAACAGACAACCCAAAACTATAGCAGATTAGATAGCAGCCGAAATAGCTAGGGCAGTTCCAAAGCCTGATTTATTTATTTATTTATTTTTAAAAAGCTTTAAGTGCCTTCCTAAATGTAAGGAGTGAGGGAGCTATTCAAGAGGGGAGAGTTCCAGAAGTGGTGGGCCATCACAGAAAAGGACCTGTAGAGTATTGTCACCTTAGGAGTACCTGAAGGTATGGTTAGAAAGGCTTTTTAATCTTGGGCAGGATTATAGTCCTAACCTGACACAGTTCCAATGGACAATTCTGCAGTGCCAATCTTGCATACGTTTGGGTGCTGATGTTAATGGGGGAGGGGAATAAAGAGAGATGAGGGGAATTGCCTGAAATACAAGGAAGCTTGCCTTCTGTGGATTGAGGGGTTTGCTAAATTCAAACAGAAAACGGTGGGTTTTTGTTTTGTGGCTCGGACCCTACCTCTGTTTTATACTTAATTTTGTTTTATGATGGCACCCTCAATCATTTCTATATAAAAAACACTCATCTAACCTAAAGAAAGCAGGTTTCCAATCTTCCATCATTCATGTGCTATGCAATTCATTTCTGAAAAGCCTGCTTCAGAGAATTCTGCTCTTTTATTGTTTGTTGTTTATTTGTTCTGTTACTTTAAATTATTACTGGCTTTCTGTGAACTAACAGAAAAGTTGTATATAGTTACAGTAAGCTATTAACTAAAAACGACTGTGGTGGAAGTTTTGTCATCTATGATCCATATTAAGCAGCAAGTGCTTATTTATTTGTAAGAAAATCATTCTCAGCTTATTTAAAAGAAGTTAGACATCTCTTGAGGAAACAGAATTATGGTCATTGCAATAAGAATGATCTCTTAACGCAGCAGGATATAATTAACCAAAACTCTAGAGAACACTGGGGAAACCCAGCCAGATGGGTGGAGTATAAATAATAAAGTTGTTGTTGTTGTTGTTGTTGTTGTTGTTGTTGTTGTTACCATAGTAGTCTAGCTTTTCATGGCAATTGTGCTTGGAAGCAATAAAAGATGCTGTGAATGACTGTGGAGAAAGCTAGAGGGTAAACATGGAGTTAAATTATTCACAAATTCATTGGCCACTGATCTACTTCCATTATATCATAATAGATTAATCTTGTGCACGAAGAATATTTGTTCTGATACCCAGTGGTTCAAGAAAAACTTTGTTTCATTTTGGAGTGTAGAATCCACTCCCCATTTTTTCTTTCAAATTCAAACTACAAATTCAAACTACAGGATGTGTCATTAGCCTCCCTCAAAGGGAGGTACAAGCTTTGCAAGATTTTGGCATTAATACAAAAACAGCAGGAGGGGAAGCGATAAAGATTTAATAAACAGCATGATATTTCATGCATGACTGGAAAGTGACAGGTAATCTGAACAGCAGTCAGGGAACGTTGTTGTGGAAGATAACACCCTGGCAGAAGGCTATTAGAATAGTTGCCACCATGTTGACTGTTTCTTTCAATTACAGAAACAATTTCTCATTTGTCCCTTGAACTGAATGAGCTGATCCAAAGCATGTGACAAAACAGTGAACCTTGGTAATAAAAACAGGGGTTTCCAAGGGCCAAATGCATTTGCAGTCTGCTCACAGTATAAGATTCAGCTTGGATTTATCTAGCTTCTGAATGAGTCTCAATTGTAACATTTCCCCCCAGAATATCACTAATAAGTTAGCAAGGTGCAAGTTATCTCTGTGGCTGTTGTCTGGTGCTGGAATGCCCAACTTGAACATCTACATACTCTGTCTTCAGCTACATATTGGACAGAAAATATGCTTTATCACCTCTCTGCTAGTACACACCTCCCCCATAATGCAGCATTGACTTCCCACTACTCTATGGTCCTTATTCACCAGGCCATGGAACTGTGTGGGAGTACAAATGCTGCACTGGTGGACTCTTGTATGGCAACCGCCGGATGCGCTCGCAAACAAGGAGCATGAATTCATGGTGCTGGAAGTCTCTGCTGGATCAAAGAGCATGAGAACATTGTTGAGTGAAACCTAATTCAGTACAGTAAAATCTCAAAAATCCAGCAGATGCAGATTCCATAAGCATCCTTAACACTCTTTATTGACTCCAGTGATTCTCCAGTGATACTTGGCCATACAATCATGGCCTGGGTTTCAAGCTTCTAACCTGAAATATTGTCAATGGAGACTAAGTTCACCGAGCTGTTTAACTCGAAATAGGCATGATGCTGGCCACATAACGTATGGCACTCTAAAGAGAAAGAAATAAGCCAATACATTTTAACCTTAGTTACAATCCTTATGAGCTGGAAATCGTTGCAGAGAGACTTTGGCCGTTTGTAATGGATCAGCAGTTTTCCTGTGGGTTTCTCTGTTCTTTTCTGCTGGCTCTCTCAGTTCAAAGCTGCTTGCTCAGGGAAGCTCTAAAAACAGTGTTCTACCAGTTTCTACTCTGCTTTCTTCACTCTCACAACCCCAACAAGAATAAAAGTCAATAAATGTCCTGGATCTGCTTTTTCTCCACATGCAGTTTACTTTGAGGAACAAATCTGAGTCGCTCGCTATTAAAACTTCATAGTAATTAAACTTTTCTTTCTCTCATGCAGATTAATCCTGGCAGTAAAGCCGCCCTTGCCAGCCTTTGCCCAGGTGATGTCATCTTGTCAATTAATGGTGAGAGCACAGAAAACATGACACATCTAGAAGCACAAAACAAGATCAAAGCTTGCCTGGATCAGCTGACCCTATCTGTGAACAGGTAAACTATCTGTGCTTGCCTCTTCATGCTGACACGCTACGCCTGTGCACATTCACCAAAACGTATGTACTGAACCTGTGGCTGAACTGTGGAATTATGCATCTGTTTGCACCTCACTCACAAATGTGCCATGTGTAGTATCCTAAATGTTGGAGGGTACATTCCTATATCCATTGAATGGTATTCAAGCAGGTTTTACTCAAGAGTAGACCATTAAAATAAATGAACATGATAGGCCCATTAATTTTAATAGGTCCACTCTGAGTAAGACTTAGTTGATACTGCCCATTCTCTCAAAATGTTCAACTTTTTACTTTCTAGGAGTAAAGATGACCCTTTTTAAAAAGTCAGCATGCATAGGGATGTGTGCATAGACATATCAGAATGTATGAAGCAACTGACAGAGCACAATCAGTCGGTCATTTCCTACCTAAGGTTCACGATACACACTTGTGGGTTGGATTTTTATCACACTACATTTTAATAATATATAATAATAATAATAATAATATCTTTATTGTCATTGCCCCCTCTCGGGGACAACGAAATTACTTGGCTGCTCCATCCACCCAGGTAGGGCACTCCACTCAAAATCAGAACAACTATAAAAACACTAATTAAAACAATATAATATTCAAGTGCAACCTGTCCTTTCACCCCGAGGAGTAGCCCTCAAGGCAAGTGAGCAACCTGCCCCAACAAGGGTTGGAAGTGAAGCTGAGGCCTTTTGAGCCTCTGCCTCCTAGACTCTTCCCACCTTTGGAGAACTAGAGCAGATCCACACCACACATTTGAAGCACATTCAATTCACATTTTAAAGCGCATGAATTCTAGCAAAGAATCATGGGAACTGTCAGGGCTTTTTTTTTTCCTAGAAAGAGGTGTTGGAACTTGCTGAGCACCCACACAAAGCTGTTGGGCTTTTTTTTTTTTTAGGGAGAACAGCCACTTTCGGCAACCCTGCTGCTGACTTCCACCTCCAGCACGCAGCCACAACTACAATCACTGTGCCAACACGATCACGGCAGCAACCCAATTGTCATACTGCACAGCCACAACCCTAAAGGGCTGCTGGAACGCACCTAAGAGGTGCTGGAACTCAGTTCTGTTGAGTTCCAGCTGAAAAAAAGCCCTGGAAAATGTAGTCTTTTAAGGATGATAGGAACTGTAGCTCTGTGAGGGGGAAACTACACTTGCCAGAATTCTTTGGGGGATGCCATGTGTTTTAAATGTATGTTGAATGTGCTTTAAATGTACAGTGTGGATCTGCTCCAAGTCTTTTAAAGCAACAATCCTCCTGAAGATAGGTACTTCTCCTGAGCTCCATGTCATCCTACCTGATATATTCCATGGTGGTGTGTATAGCACTCAATTCTTCAAGTTCAAGGGAAACCATCCACCGCTGCACCCCAGAGGCAGTGGCTTAGTTTAATGGGTGCAGGACGGGTTGCATAGCATGTGTGTGTGCGTGTGTGTGTGTGTGTGCGTGCGTGCGCACACACACACACACACACACACACAGATCTCCACTTGCTGCCCTTAAATATTTGCCACCTGAGGCATCTACCTCACTCTGCCTCTTGGTAGGGCTGGCTTTGTAGAAATGTAGAAAAGATCAGCGTGGTAGTAGACAAGAGGATATTATAGGGAAGCGTCTCAACTCTAATGATAGCTTAGCAATAGAACATACTCAATAGAGAAGCTTTAAAATGCAAACTGAATTATCATCAGTTTCAGTGAATTTGAGTATTGCAAGTCTACAGATATGCCAGATGATATCTGGGGCCCTGTTTCTTGCTATCATTCTCATATTGTAAGACAATGAGCTATGTGGGGGTGTTTATCTCTAGTGCAGCAGGTCTCCAATAACTGTGATTGAATGAGACCACATTGTTCAGAGACAACATGATGTAATGCTTTCAACACCACATGTGTTTTCACATAACTAACTAGCACATTTCTGCACCGAAATAAACTCTATTGTGGCTAAAGTAGATTTCTGCCATTTTGATAAAAGCTTAGCTGAACCAGGGAAATGAGTTTTGTAAACATTTGTGCACCCCTCAGAAACTGCCTCCCATTTTGGCTTCATCCCAACACCAACACCCTAGAAAGGATATCAAAGCATTTGCCCTGGGGGAGGAATAACCCTTGCAATATCTTGAGAACTGGGAGGGCAGCTTCTAACATCTTTGCTCCATCTGCCTTCAGAACCAGTGAGAAAGTCTTGGCCTGTGAGGAACTAAAATCTAGCTGCTTACGCAGCCATGTTTTCTAGGAGACCTCCAGCCGATTGGTAACCAGAACATCTGACATTTTTGCTACCCAGTGCCTCCTGCATTTGCACTGACCAGATGCCACTGAGTAGCTAAATCAGGTTGGCTCTATGGCCCCAAGAAGTCATCACAATAATTACATGGTCTCTGAAAATTTTATAAATTATTGAAGGAGAAATTCATGGAGGACAAGCCTATCAATGGCTACTAGCCAAGATGGCTATGTTCTGCCTCCACTCTTGGAGGCGGTATGCCTCTGAAAGCCAGTTGCTAGGAATCATGAGTGGGGAGAGTGCAGTCGTGCTCAGGTCCATCTTTGGAGCTTTTCATAGGCATCTAGTTGGCCACTGTGAGAACAGCATGCTGTACTTCATGGGCCATTGGCCTGATCCAGCAGACTCTTACGTACTTAGGAAGACAAAGCCCAGCTAAAGTATTTTTTTTAAGTGCCAAAGCAACCAAAGAACAATGACTGCAAACATAATTAAAACTGGAAAGTAGAATTTGGGGGAATGCACACATTCTCAAAAATGTGTGAGAATGAAAATTCAATATAGTTCTAATTTTGATCACAAATCTTTTGCTCTGTAATGCTCCAGTCTGTTGGAGAATAGAGCTGTTACTTTTCCGCAGTTCCTCACCATTGTACAATGCTCTTTCTTGTAAGGATTTGATTACTGTCCAGGACCTACTAACATTGCTGGATGATACAGCAGTGGGGGTTTCTTTTGTTCCTTTCACTTCTCCATGTCAGGTCATTGCTGCATTTATGAATGCTTTATAAAGAATTTAAATCTAAAATATATTTGCCTCCAAAACTGAACAACTGCCTCTTTGTAAAAAGCAAGGTCTTTCCTAATGGGGAAACTCAATTTGTTTATTTTGTGCTTCAGCTAAAGCACTACAGTAACATTTTTATTGATTCTGTTTTTAGACTGGACCAAATTAAACATAGGGGTAACGTGGGTTTTTTTTATTTCTCCACTCAGCATTTAGCAATTTGTTGAATTCCTAACCATTCTGTCTGGCCAATAAAAGTTAGTCACTATTCAAGCCACATCCAGGTCTATTTTGTCACTGAGAATGAGTCATCCTTGCATAGCAACGCTTCTCAAAAGAAATGGGAAGCTACCCTTATGATAATTAATCTAGACCTCCCATATCCAAATACTTCTATAAAATCAGCATGTTTAACATCCATTCCTTACCAAAAATAAAATAAAATACATATGTGTTTTATGTCCACAAAATTCCTGCATTGTGATGTTCAGACATCAGAAGCACAGAATGCATTTGCTTTCATTTTCCTACTTTCAGAAAAAATATTGCATTCTATTACATAAAACTGATTTAGCATTTACACTGAGCTGACTTTCACTTGTTAGATGATTAGGAGAAATGTTCAGCTTACTGTTAGGAACTGGAGTAACCTACAAATACCTTGCATTTCCCTCCAAAGTAAGTCCTGTTGAGTTCAATTGGACCTCAGCCTTGGCTGCATCATTGTAAAAAAAATAATTTAAGGCCCAGTCTTCAGAAACTCTATTCAGTTTGGACCCCACTGAAAGGAATATAACTTGCAAGTACTTAAGAGTTCAGCGATACACATTCCACAGCTTATAAACTGGGGGCTACTGTTTTAAGAGCATTAACAGTTAGCTGTCATTTATATTCTGTGATTCAAAAAATGATTTTTGAAGGATTCCTGTTTATGTTTTAATATAATAGCCTTCTGGAGCCTAGTGGATGCCTCTTAATGAAGTATGTTGTTCTTCCTAGTACTTCACAAAACAGATATCATAGCTTCTCATTTTATATTTTTTTAATTCTGTTATTTCTTACCTTGACAGACTTCAGGGACTTCAATGAGATTTGAGATATTAAGTTCCCGTGCCATTTGGAAGTATGATGCTTTGGTTTTCCTTCAGGTTGGAAGGATGATTATATTTTTATATTTTTTTAAAAGGCCAGTCCTGTAGGCCAAATTCTCAGCTGGCATGTATTAGGATAGCTTAGTTGGTACTAAGATTTTCACTGATTGCATATGTACCCTTTAGGTTTGGATTCAAGCTAAACTTCTAAGAAAACACAGACAGGGAGGCTGGCTGTTCTTAATAGTTTGGATAAGTAGTTCCTGTAGTTTTGAGACACTGTGTTTTCACACACATGCATTCCTATCAATGAATTATGTTTCTGCTTTCCTGTTTGTGTCCTTGACATGTTCTACTTTGTTTTCTTAATTTATTTTCTACCAGACAGAAGGGAGGGAGGAAGGGAGAAGAGAAGTGAAATAATAATTTTAAAAAAACCCTTTAACTTATTTTCCATTTAGTGAGAGTTAAGAAAAAGCGCTGGGGGGACTTCTGTAGACCAATTCAAATAGCCTAGTTGTTTATGATTTTGTTTCTCTTTATATATGCTGAGTGAATCCTCATGGAATTTGTTGCTGCTCACTCTTTGCCAAATAAGGTTCCATGGATACCCAGCTATGGCCATGTGATTAATGGTTGTGTCAAGAGAAAGGACATGTCTCAATGAACATCTTTCATCCTCTGGCAATTGTTTTTCCATCCACTATCCTTCATTAAATGAATTATTCCCATTGTGATATGTAAGAATCGCCCCTCCTGCGGCCCCTCTTCATACTATGTTCAGCCAATGCCCTTTCACTCCCATTGGAAAGTTCAGTAGGAAAATAGCAAAGTGACAGAATATTTCCATGTTACCAGTAAAATAAGGATTTTAGTTTTGAACAGTGGCTGAGTTAGACACCAGAATCATTGTTCTAATTTCAGAAGTGTTCCTTAGTTATCATTTTGATATATTTTCATATAATAAAATTCAATTGTATTTATTCATATATTCTGCTCTTCAAGGATTCTCAGAGAAGCGCTCGCGCGCGCTCTCTCTCTCTCTCTCTCTCTCCACCCAAACACACATTCATTTAAGTGTAAATGAAACTATAAACAATGAAACTATAAACATTAAAGTTAGGAATAATGAGAACAGCACTGCAGGGACAATGCAAGCATTAAACAGACGTCAGACTAACAAATCTCAGAGACCTGCTGTATTCATACATTATATTTAAAGGTGTACACTTAAAAGCATCCTTGGTGTACATCTGAATGTGTGAAGCAGCCACAGGTAGAACACCCACTGACTTCAAAGCATAAGGATTAAGCCATAGATATGTGAGACTACTGTGTTGACTGAATAAGGGTAAGACAGTAGCCCATTTGTTCAGATATGAGGCAGTGGAAAATTCTGACCAGTTCCAAACACATCCAGCTTATGGAAGTGATTCATTTGTGGTAACTGACATAGATGAGGAATTACCTAGACATCACCATGAAAGCTAGCAGATGGTAGGTCTAAAGTCCTTTTAGACGCAGGGGCAAAACGTCAAGGCAATACAGTAGTAAGGTGAGCTAGGAGTAGCACACATCAACCATTTTATGTGGGAGAAAGTAAGTGATGGTGGTAGGTGAAGTTTTAGCAGAGCAATTTAGGCTATAAATCAACTTATTTGCTTCTGTGTCTTCTTTGAGCCAGCGTAGAACATGGTTTCATTTATTACTCTGATGTGGCCAAAAGAGACTAAAATGTCAAGTTTATAGCAGATGTTTAAGGAAAGTTTTCTAACACAATTCTCTATGAATTCTGGTTCACAGAAATGTGATGTAAAGATATTTGCTGTTTAGCTGTTAATGATGCATTCAGGGGACTTTAAGAAAACATTTTCTTTAATAATTCTTCTTGCATGTCAGCTTTATGGGCAACTGAAGCTGTTTTCTTCAGTAAGTAAAGAAAAGCATTCCAAACCAGTAAAGAATGCATGATATAATGCAGAGAATTGAAACAATATGGGTTTAGGAATTGACCTTCCAAGTTTCCTTAGGCTGAAACTCTGAAGGGTACTACTGAGCACAGTGGTCACATAATAATGATGTGTAGTGCGCAGAAGGGGTGCAGTATGTGAGGGCAGTGATTTGTCATTGGGATGAGTAGAGGGAATGCCGCACTCTGTGCTGTGTGCCCTTGCCAGCCCACTTCCTGGCAGAAGGAGCACAGGAGGCAGGAGCCAATTCCACTTCATGGCAGCTGAAAACCACAGGCCCAATCCATTAATTTAGGCAGTGTGTTTGCAGCACATTTGGGTATAAAGCAAGGCTCCTTTGACAGGGATGCCCTATATATGTTCGTTCTGTGCCGAGTATGGAAAGTGTTACTATGCATGACAGTCTCAAGTTTCCAAAGAAGGTGCCACTGAGAAAGTGAATCACACAATTTTCTTCTTGTAACTCCTCAAATAAACGTGTGTGTGTGTGTTAAAAGTATGCAACTAATCGTCCAAGGGTAATATAGGCAGCTATCAATCAACCATTTTAATTAAAACCTATTATTAGGAGAAAAAGAGATACTACCTTCTAAAAAGTTGATGGGCATTTCAAATAGTAAGCAGATTTGGACAAGCAATTTCAGTAGTTCTGTGTATTGTTTTTAGCATGAAGGAACTTTTCCATATACGTGTGGTTCTTCTCTGATGAGGACTAAGTTATGATGTGACCAATTTGCATCCCATTTTATACTAGACCAAGACTTAGGGTTTGTGAGTTGGACACCCCATATGTGAAGGTACAGCGCTGCAGATGTATGCCCCCCCATTTTTCCAGGGCTGCTAAAGTGGGCAGAAAGGACCTCCGTGTCCAGCCCCAATGATGTGCAGTTGCCAATAGCCAGACCTCATGATGGAATAGAATTAAGCTGAAGTAATGCATTTGTCTGGTGATTCAGAAGTGTCTGGTTGGAAGAACTTTCATGGTTGTTCTCCAGTGCTTTTTTCACAGTGTTGTAAATCAGTAATATTTTTACCAAGAACTTTACAATCAAACTGAGATGAAGAATTGTCTCACTGTAGTTTGTTTCAGACAGCTGTAATGAAACTCAGAAGCATTGTCCTTGCTTTCCTTGAGCATTTTTGTATACCACTGAATCAGATTGTTTTCCAGTGCTTCTAAGTAGAAATTTTGATGGGGAGAAAATGTGTCAGCTTTGGCCCTGCCACCAACATTCACAGCTGTACAGATTTTTTTCAAGCCTAAAAGCTAAATTTCTATAATACCCGTAATGTCTCTGCTGTTCTGGCTTTAAACCTAATTCTGAATACATTTACTGACTCCATTTATTTGAAGTTCTCCTTGATCACAGTAGAACTTGCTTCCAAATACTGTATGTCTGTTTAGAACTCAGTTGTGGGCATCAATTCTTCATGCAGCTGTGGAAGAGTTTATTTGTGTGTTTCATTGTATCTTTCATTGTGTCTGTTTCCTGTTCTGCTTACTAGCAAGATTTATTTAAGGATTTTGATTATTTAAAAATGTCGTTTGATTGCAGTCAGAACACAAACACTGATTCTTGCCACAAGCAAATATCAAACTAATTGGGCTCATTCTGATGTAGCCTGAAACCATGGACTTAATTTGGGGGTAAACAAGCTTTGAGTTTCTGTGTTCCACATTCTAAACAAACTGGTTAGTTTTAGCTATGGTTTAGGGAAACAAGCCAACTTCAAATCATGGTTTATGATCCTGGTTTGCATTTCTAAACCATTTGTTGTTGTCGTTTAGTCGTGTCCGACTCTTTGTGACCCCATGGACCAGAGCACACTATAGTTAAGGTTAATCATGTCTTCAGGTTCATGCCTAACTATAAATCACAAATAATTGAAAATGGAAGTGAAAGCTTCATACATCCAACCAGAGAGGGAGGAGGGCACTAGACCAAGGGTTGTACATATGACACTGAAACATAGTTTAGCATTACATTTGAGCCAGATCAAGTGGATGGATGAAAATATATACATACTGCCAGTCTAAAAGGAGAAAGTTACACACACACACACACACACACACACACACACTTGCTTACCTACACCTACAAGGATACTTTCTTTTTGCAAATGCTGGCTGAAACCAAAACAGCAACTTGCAACTGATTATTTCATTTTCAAATGCCAACAATGATAAAGCACTTGGGCGGTTTCTGTTCAATAAGATACATAAATGAAAATTCAACTGTGTTAGGCTTCACTCAAGAGGAGCTTAAAGCATCAGAACCCTTCCTATGGGTTTCAGTGGCTCTTCTATTAGACTCAGCATTTTTCAAAGTTCTGAAGCTAAAGCAAAAATCACATTAGTTTTGAAATAGAAGCCCCTCAGTAAAATTTCCTTGCTTAAGTTGCACATGTGTCCTACAACCTTTCTGCTTAATAAATGCCATCAATTCATGCTAAATACAACTGTAGTGTTGGGCAGATTGGGACTGAAATCTAAATAAAAGATTATGGGCTACAACAGTAAAGCTGTACCTACCAGGAACAAGAAGATCCATATTTTCCAAAGTGACATGCATAGGTCTCCTAAGGCTGAATGGAAAGTTACACGTTATACACAGAAAGATTCCAGTTTTTCCCTAGATTAACTTTCATGGCCAAAATGAGAAATACAAAGGCTTGGATCCAGACAAGTGCCAATGGAAGGAGGTGGATAGGAGCTACTCACAGGAGGTGCCTCAACCCAGTTTTCAATGTTCTCCATTTCTTACTCATCCCCCTTTCTCCTTAGCCTACCCTGAATTCAGGAAAGGCTTGGGGGGGGGTATGTTGGCAGAAGTCTAAGATAAAGCTCTTTGATCCAGCGGTGACTTCCATCAGCAGAATGGGAAAGGAGGCAATTATTACAGTATTATTATTATTATTAATAATATTACATATATATATTTATACCCTGCTTTCCCCCCTGACAGGACTCAAGATGGCTTACAGATAAAGACAGGAACCGCTAAAAATTAAACACTGATAGAATTAAAACCATATATATATATATAAGCCCAGTAAAACCATACAAGTATTTACAATACAATACAGCATTGCACCAGCCCTTTCATTACAGGGAATTCCAAAGTCTGGGAGCTGCCACCAAGAAGGCCCTCTCCTACGTCCCTACCAAGCTTGCCTGTGAAGATAGCAGGACCGAGAAGGGCCTCCCCCAAAGATCTCAAAATCCGGGCAATTTCTGTTAATCCCTCTCTCCACCTCCTGTCACAGACCCCTTCCCATGTTCTTCTCAGGGGTTCACCAACCCTTTGTATCAGTTTCTCAGCAAAAGCTAGAGTTCCGTCTGGATGGGGGAATAGGGCTGCTGCCCATGATCATACATCTATGTGATTGGTGTTTGTTGTATTATGGTTCTGTTCTGGGTATTTCATTTCCTGCTCACACTAGGGGGGAAATGAAGCAGGAGGTATCCTCACATTCACAGTAAACCATTCTATGGCTTACTACAGCATGTAAACTGGGCCAGTCTCCTCCAGGCTATTGATTTGACTCTTGAATGTGTATATATTTTCATTAGAAGAACACCAATATCTTAACTCTGCTCAACTTCAAGTTTACTGCAAAGTAACAAGCTATATTGTTATATAAATATATAAGTGATATAAATATATGACTTTGTATTTCTTATTGCAGAGCTGAAAGCAAGGCTTGGCCCCCTAATATTTTAGAAGATGGAAAAGCACAAGCTTATCGAGTCAATGTAGAACCAGAGCCACAGGTATGTGACCCTTTGACACTATACTGTACTATCTGTGCCATTTTATAAGATAAAGCAGGAGACTACTTCCTTTCACCAATTAGCTGATCAACAAATAAATAGACACATGAGATGAAATTTTAAAAGATAACATTTTTAATGTACAAAGTGCTTTCACTCGTATCCCATATATAGTGGTACCTCGGGTTAAGAACTTAATTCGTTCTGGAGGTCCGTTCTTAACCTGAAACTGTTCTTAACCTGAGGTACCACTTTAGCTAATGGGGCCTCTCACTGCCACTGCACAATTTCTGTTCTCATCCTGAAGCAAAGTTCTTAACCTGAGGTACTATTTCTGGGTTAGCGGAGTCTGTAACCTGAAGCGTCTGTAATCTGAAGTGTCTGTAACCTGAGGTACCACTGTAGTGCCAAGTGACTGTTCATCAGCACAAGGGTTTCTACTTATGCAACAGGACTCCCCCCCGCCCCCCTGCTCTGGGTTCTGTTCTGGATTCCTCCAACCCTCTGGAGCAGATTTTGGGGAGTGTGCAGTAGGAGGGGGGAGTCCTCTTGCACAAGCAGAAATCCTTGCCCTAACAGGGCAAGGGAGTTGAAAACATTTACTGTATTTCATTCATGTGCACTGCAAACCTTGGCTTAGCTACCATGCCACACTGAGCTAAAAATCTTGCTTTTCTCATGATGTGTGATTGGAATCAATTTGTGATTCTCTCAAGCACATGTCGCAACACACAATCAGTTCAATGACTAATGGTACATTGTTCTATGAGGCTCTCCTCCAAGCCTCTGGCTGAAGTGAGGTGGGCAGCAAGGGGAGGCAGGGGCTTTTCCATTGTGGCACCTTGTCTTTGTAGTTCTGCCCAAGACAAACTTGCCTGGCATACTATCAGTTCACTTTTTCAGCACCACTGGGGTGCACGCGCACACATACAAAGTCAAATCTTTTGTTCTTCATCAGGTTTGCTTCTCTGGTGATTTAACATGAGAAGCAAAGTGGCATTTAAAGATGTTGTGGTGGCTTGAGTGACAGCTGAAATTAATCCACCTACTACCTGCATAGGAAATGGTGGTGATAAGAAATGCTTTGTTCTTTAATAGTTTTCACTTTTTCACTGTAGTTCCTGGATTACTGGAGAATTTGACTGCTAGTGCCAAAATGGGGTTCTGAGTGCATCTTGTGCTAATTGCTATGAATGTCTGATGGCAAATTAGACTGAGTAGGAAGTTCAGCTTCAGTGACACTTTAGCCAAAGCAGCTCAACACTTCTGCCTAAACAGAGCTGCAGTACAATACCAAAAGCCCAAGTGCACAAACAACCTTTTAACATAATATTTTGCCACTCAGTTAAATGAGCTCCTGCTGACCAAATGCGCAAGGGACTCAACAGAGAGAGAGGGTTAGTCACTAAATCAGATGGCCATTATGTACAAGGTGTTGAATGATGATGCGTACATGGGGGCGGTGTGCTTTAAGTCATTACATTCCTTGCTTTTCAGTTTACATTTTCCTCTTGGTATTTTTGGTGATATGTACAATGACTTCGTATGTGGAGCCAGCACAATCTGAAATGAGGAAGGGGGAGGGGAACAGCAGAGATGGTGAGGACTGTAAATCTCTGGATTTATGGGAGTTAATCCATGAGACAGATTGGAGTAACACCCTGGGGTGGGGGGAACAAAGGCTGGTTATAAAGCAGGCAAAGGAAAGTCTGTCCACTTCTGGTCCTTATCACATTTTTACCCATAACTGCATTCAATTTCTATATTATTTTTAACAATCTAAAAAAAAAAAAAGTTCCCAGAATACAAGAGGTGCAGATCAGGTCTTTCCAGGTAGAAACTTGTAAGCATCAAATCCCTCAAGAATTCCTACTGAAGAGTATTAGGTGATCTGACTGAACTCAGTGACACTTTGTTCTGAACAGACACACACAGGATTGTGCCATAACAGACTGAGCTGTAAACCAGGGAGTGTGTTGCTTCTGCTATGGATTTAGGAAAGACACTATACTGTCAGCCACTATTCCCAACCTCCATATTCTGCAATACCGAGATGATCATACTGACCTACCCTGCAGGGTTGTTGTAATCATGTGTCTAAAGTGCTTTCAGAATTCTAAAGCACTATATATAAATGCTCCTAGTGTGGTGTAGTGGCTAGAGTGTTTGGCTAGTTCCTGAGAGACCAGGATTCAAATCCCCATTTTGCTCTGCCCTGAAGTTTACTGGGTGACCCTGAGTCTGTCGCTGTCTCTCAGCCATTACCTACCTTCAAGGGTGGTTGTGTGGATAAATTAGGGAGGAAATGTGGAATACGAATGTAACAATAACAACTCTCCTATAAAAACTACAACACCTATCTCTGTACCTGAACACAGCCATTTTTCTCCTCTAAAATAGAAAGAATGCCTGTGCCACTGAGAAAAGGAAATCATTAGTATAAACTCTTCTGTGCTTTGTCTCTTATAGATTTTTTTAAAGTCAAAATACACCCACATGGTGCTAATAAAAGAATGGGTTGTTTGCTTTCTTGACCACTTGCATAGTGCCGGATTTGACAGCTTGCTGGCATAACAGAGATTGGAAACTCATGTTTCAAACTGTGAGGTCAGACTCTGTTCTTGTTAATTGACAGTAGTTGCTGATTGCTGGTCATTAGGGAGAAGTGGGGAGGGGGGAGATTGCTGAAAAATGGGCATTAGCTTTGTGGAAATTCACAAGGCTGAAACGGGAACAAGGAAACAAAGGGTTTGGCAATACATTGCATAGCCTTTCACTGCACAGACACTGGTTCGTTTCCAGTCCAAAATAAAAGTGATCAAAAGGTTTTGGTGAATTTAGTCTTGGGTGCCTGTGGTCAAAGATCCCTGATAGTAATAATAAAAAAGTTAGCCAGCCAATGGAACCTGGTATTTAACTATCCATTCCTCTTGATTACAGCTTTATCAGAAAGGCCTTGGGGTCTCAAAAGCAGTACACAGAGCCCAGATTTGTTTGCTTAAAGTACACATCACTCTTGGCTTCCGGTGAAATAAACAGCTACTTTTTGTTGGGCCAGTCATACCACCCACATAAGTGTCTTTTCATTTGTCCTTTTGAAGTCCTACAGGACAATAGTTATAGCATTAGTGTCATTCTACTAGTCTAACATGCCATTTAGCTGTGTTTATTTCCTATGGAACAGAATTCTCTTAATGGAAAAACCATGAAACAATGAGTTAAATATTAATTATTTTTTAATAGATGTAGCTCCAGTTTCTCCTCTTGGACAGACAAAGAAGATAATGTTTCATTTAGAGATAATACTTAAAGCATGTTTTCAGTTGTTATTCTTAACATAGAGTAAAAAAGAGAGAGCTATAAATGAGCCATGACGTTTCTGAAATAAATGGCAGGTTGGGAGACGCCACTAAACCATTTTGAAAACAAATTCCTGCTTCACTCATGAAAATTGAGCAAGCCTAATTATCCCTGCATTTCATATGAAAACAAGCACTTACAATACTACATCTAACGTATGTTTCATTCTGCTGTGCTAACTGTAATTGGTTGCATATGTAGTAGATGTATTTTGAAAGCAAGGCTTTAAAACATAGCTGGTTTTAAAGAATTTATCATAGAACCTTAGGGATGATTTCCTTTACCACTTGAAGCTACAATGCATATTTGGTTTATTTCAGTTCACACTAATGCCCCAGTTCTTTGCAGGTGCCACACACGTGGGACCAGATTTTCTGCATGACATTGGAAAAACCACCCTAAATCCATATTTAGATGGGATGGAATTCAGGGTGGGGAGCCATGGTCCCCCCACTTATTTGGGGCCTGCCTTTGTCTTGAGTTAAAATTCCATCCTGGGGTACGAGTAGCTGTGTGCTAAAACTGGGTTCCTGTCCTTGATGGTTACTGCACAAAATCAGTGGGCACAGCAATTCCAAGTGGTCACCATGTGCCCATATGATTATGTGAATGGACTTTTACTTAGGATTGCTTCCTTGGTTGGTTGTTCTTTCTGTTCTCTTACTTCCCAGTGATAGCAGACTTTTCATAATTTTCATTGCAGTTAATTTGGAGTAAGGCATAGAGGTTAATTGTGATTGTCATCCACATGTCTTGACTAAGGAGCTTTGGAACAGATTTCCCTTATTAGCTGATAATTGGAATGAGAATGTCCCATCTGTATGGAGTGTTCTGTTCTGGCAACCTTCCAGTATTAGCTGATGTGGAAATGATCCCATGATATGGAAGTGGTGGTGGTCCCTTTGGGGATATACTTTATAGTGGTGGTATAGAGAAGATCCCACAGAGTCAAATTCAAGCAACATAGTGTTGCCGGCCACCCCAATCTCCGAGTGGTGTGAGATTCCAGGAGTTCCAGGGGTTTGTGTTTCCTTTGGAATGAGAAATAGTAGAGACTGCGGCATCTTTATGATATATGCTTTATTTACCGTATTTATACATATATACAACCTGACCCTACAATGGAGTAGTTCACAGCATTAACACTCCAAAGAGTCTTGTTTCTCCCATAGTCTTGGATTCAAACACAAATCAAACATTGTTCCTACACTTTCTCCAGCTTGCTTTTCCTCTAGTTCCTATCCAGACTCTGGTCTCAACTCTGCCTTTGTCTTTCTACCTATTTGCAAGTTGGGAGAGGGGCTCCACTCAATTGCCATCTCACACAGAGCCCCTTTGTTCCTCTTAATAGCCCATCACCCAGGTGATTGCCTTACCAGGAAGCTAGCGTAGCATGTATTTTAACTCCTGCTGGATCCAGGGCTTCGAAGGGTCTTGGTATATAGCCTATTTTCCCCTGCCTAAACTCATAACACTACATCAGTGGCTCCCAATCAGCTAAGTACCCTTGTTTTTCAAAAGCTAAGCCTACCCCTACTTTTGAAAATGTTGATATCTATGTAGTTTTTGTTATGTGAATGGTGCCACGGACCCCCTGGGTGGGTTACGCCAACCTCGCAACTAGGAACCACTGCACTACATAATATGTGGGCCATCATAGGTGACAGGACTGCCTAACTACTGTGTACACTAGGAGCAGCTAACCTTTTTCAGCCCAAGAGCTATGTAGACCTCAGGCCAGCTCTCTAGGGCCCATATATAAGTATGCATGGCCATAGCAATTTTTTTTATTTAAAATGGACTTAATTTCAACCACTGACGCATTCTTCTTATTCCTCACCTATTTTGCAACTATAATAGGAGAGAGGGGGAGATTAAAAAAAAATCATTGCCAGCTGACATTGACAATAAGAATATTCCACTAGTGGTAACTTAAATGTATAAACAGTCCTTATGTCCTATAAGATATCTAAACAGGATTGGTGACTATAAACATAGAAAGGACTATGAAATTTTCAGTCCACTGAGTAGTAGATGGTGGTTGTTTATAATTCCAGCCCTGCACTATATAGGTAGGTTGTATTCAACTAAGTCCTACTCGGAGTAGACCCATTAAACTTAATTGGAGGAATTCAACAGCACACTAATTAAAGTCACTAAGCAGTGTACTATTTACGCTAGAATGGCTTGCACCAGCAGAATGGCTTGTGGAAGAAAAGGCACAAGAAGTCAGCATGGTCCTTGTGTCTGATTGCACAACCGATACTTTCTGTTGAGCAAAACGTCACACAACAAACCTCCACTAGTAGCACAACCACTGCACTGCATTTCATATTGTGCAACCTTTCTTTTTGTCCTTATGCTAGGCTAGCGCAACAACTTTTGCACTAACAGTTGGAGAATGTTGACGTTAGGTCAATAAACCTACCGTAAGTCATTTGTGCCCACTAACTTCAATGGGTCTACTCTGACTAGGCGTGGCACTGAATACCATCCATAATCTCTTTGCAACCATAAGGCTTCACAGGATACACTTTGTTCATTATTCATTACTAACATTAAATATTAAATTCAACAATTTATTAAGATGGCACTAGTCACTAAACTAAGAGCGTCCCCAAACAAATAATTATTTTAATTCCACTTCATAGCTGGAAGCTGCCTTCCCTCTTACTCACTCACACAATTAATTTCATTTCAATTTACTTCTGAGCTATAAGCACCCTGTACCCCCACCCACCCACATAATTAAATTCATTTCACAAAGCACTGGCCTGTTTACTCATTTCACTTTACAAAGCAGTGACCTTAAATTACATTGAATTGTGCTATTTAAAAGTTGCTGTTCAGTGTCCCTTTGGGTGCCTCTGAATGCTTGTTCTCTCCTTTGGTTGGCATCAGCTGTCTCCAGTTGCTGATGGAGAGATATGATCTCTCCTGATTGTTCCTAAGGGGAGCCAATGCATGAAGCAACAGGAAAAACAACATACTGAGGTTTCCAAGTGCTGCAGAAGCCCTTGTCAATAAGGAAGTGACAGGCAACTTACTGGATATGCTGCTGCTACCACTTCTAACAACTTTAGGGGATTTTAGGGTGCTTTGGGACCCTGTGAAAACTCACTGAACAACTAGATATGACAGTGGGAGACAGTAAGGAAAAGGAAATTATATTTAAAGAGATTTCAACCTTGGAATGGCTTGGTGACATGGACTGGCTAAACACAGAAGAATGGTTTTTATTTGTTTTCATTATTTATGCTCTGTAAAATGTGTTCTTAATGTTGTACACCTCCCTGGGATATTTTGTAAAGGGCGGTATATAGCTCTAATAAATAATAATTTTTAGTTGGAGTCGCCTCTCTGGAAATCGAAGGCAGGATCAGTGGATGTGCTACGTGTTGTAAGTGTCCATTCATTTCTACTACATTCTACCTATATAATTGTAAATAAAAGAATGAAGATAATGTAAGTCTTAAGTGCTGTCCCATTCCAAGGAAACTGTGCCCTGAAGCACTGGCCCCAAGTCTCTTCAGCACTTCAGGAATTAGGAAACAATATTATTGCCAGCATGAATTGAGATATTAATTGTACCATTCTCCTGGGCAAATAGTTTTCTTAGTTATAGTGACCTTTCTATAAGATACAAGCTGGGGTAGGGGGGTGTAGTATTGTATATGAATCTTTTTGGGAATTATACAGTATCAAACAAAAACAGCATATACTACATAAAATCTCCAAATGAATTCAGTTAAATGCATCATCAAAGAGAAAAAAGTTTTCATACTTTTGAGAAAACAAAATATGAGATAATACCCTGGCACAGTCCTAGATTCCCAATCACACGGGAACTGCAGGCTTGACTGAGGGCTGATTTAATGGTAGAAACATGCAGAAGCATTACAGCTACTGTTATTCAAATCAACCATGAATGGAAGGAATTTGTACAGAGTTCTCTCCCCACCCCCCACCCCAATACCACAACCATTCAATGGCATTACTATTTTGGAGACAACTTATTCCTTCAGATCAAATTGCTAGAGTGAAAAAATGGCAACAAAAAAGATTAACAGTTTTTTGCTTTTTCATAAAGGTCACATTAAATATTGCATCAAAGCAGGATAAATAGTATAATATAATGATGTTCTTGCTAGTACTGGCAAGACCACTAAATTAATCTCAGTTATATAGTTTAGCCTGTCGACATTATTAGGAAAGTTTTATTTATGTAATTTCAATAAAATCATAGAACTGCAGTGTTAGAAGAGACCCAGAGGATCATCTAGTCTAGCCCAACTCCCTACAATATAGGAATATGCAGGTGTCCCAAATGGGGATCAAATCTGCAATCGTGGCATTATCCCCACTACACTAGTCTAACCAACTAGGCTATTCAGCTTTTGCATCACGACCCGCATCCCATTGTTTTGCTATATTTGAGCATCATATGAGTCATGAAGGGTTAAATAGGGAAATGGACAGGGGTATATATGCCCCCCAACTTCCTCAAGCTGCAAGAGAGTTTTTAAGTGAGTTGAGCTGAATTCCTTGGTTTAGTCTTGTTTTGGTCTCTGGCAGGAGTCAAGGGGGAAGCTAGATATCCAGGGGGAAGCTAGATATCCACATACTGTACAGGTGGATAGCCAACTCCAGAGGATTGAGGAAGCAGTCCAGTATCAGGGCAACCCAGAAACAGAGGGCCTTAAGAAGAAGCCAAAGCCAAGTAGAGTGAAACAGTTTAAAAGTGGACACGATGTAACAGCAGGGTTGTGAGACAATGCCAAACATAGCACAGCAGCCCGAGGTGCAGTAAAGATTCCAACAGCAAGGTGCTAGCAGAGGTCAGTAGCACAGGATCAGTTAGGACAGGCATCAGAAGCAAGAAGCTGGGTTGCACAGAGCTAAGGTCCTGCACTGGTCCAGCAGCTAACAAGTCTGCAGCTGTGGTCACCCAGACCCTACTCAGGCCCAGCTGCAACTGGTTATCTCAGACTTCCAGGTTCCTTGCTTCCAATGAGTCCTTTGCTCCCAAGGGTGACTCTTACTCCTGAGGACCCTGGTTCTTTGGGGCCTTAAGGCATGCTCTCTGTTGAATGAGAATTCAGTCTGGCTCCAGCAGGGCACCTCCTATAAGAGCACAGCTATTGCAGGGAGCGTTTCTAAGTGCATTCAAGTAAATGTGCTTGAAAGCTATCTTCAGACCTTTTTGCTAATCACTCAAAGATCCCAAGAGCCTGGTCTGCTGCCGGATGTGGGGAATGGGGTTTGTGTGCCCACCCCTGCCCTTCCCCTGATTTAATGCCTGCACATGGCTATTGTTACCAGCACATACCAAAAGTAGGGATGTTGCTAAAATAAGTGGGGGGAAATCCAACAGCAGATTGTTGGGTTCAACTTGAAAATTTGGGGGAGTTCTTGGGTTTACATTTCTTGGGTTAAAATGCAGCTGCTGCCACCATGATCACAAATAAGAGGGGATGAGTGAGCACGTAACTACTCCGTGGTTTACAGCAGTAGCATCAATAGCAATGGTTTGCTGGCCCTCGCAAACCGATGTTTGTCATTGTCATTATTAGCATGGTTGGCACCTCAGGGTGTCTAGTCCTAGAATAATCCATATCTCCTAAAGGATTTCCAGAGTTTCAGCAGATATTCTCATGAGCGTAGCCAAGGGGGGACAGCTGCCCCCCTAAATCAGTAAAAAACAATTTAAAAACATAGCTAACTGAGGTTCTGCCCTCCCTAACAAAAGGCCTGTCCCTCTTAACAAAATTCCTGGCTACACCCATGGATATTCTTCATAATGAGCAGCAACGCTATATTATTTTCAAACCTGGTTCAGTGGGGTTGACCATCACAAGTTTTTCCATCTTATTTAACCATAACTATCCCCAGATAAGCAAAATCTGGAGTGGCTGAATCTCATGAACGTTAGATTGTCAGTTACATTACAGTGAATTTGTATAAGCTGTCACTTAACCCATTTTTAATCTTCCACAAGTGATATCTATACAACAGTTTCTCTCAAATCAACCATCTTAATGCCAAATAATTACAGTATATGTAAAAAATGCAGTATTTAGATCAGGAAAGACTTGTTTCCAGCTGAAATGTCTTTGTAGTCAGTTCTTTTTCCTGGCTTCCATACCTCCTGCCCTGGCTGCAATAAGTAGGCAGGGCTGTGGATGTGGTCCTGGCTGTGCCACTTCATCAAGTATTACTGGCCTAGAATTGTAGGCAAATGTGCTGCTTGCAAATAGATTTGGGGAGAAGAGTTTCGTATGCTTTCTGTTGCTAAAATTGCCACAGTTGTGTAAAGTTCAGCTCCTGAGTTTTGCTGTGCTTTACCTATGTGGCCAAAGCCCATGGGAGACATAATGATGGCCTTGGTTAATAATGTTTCTCTGTTTTCCACATAGTCACTTCCTGTGAATTAAGCACTGTGTAGTCATTTGTTACCATTTTCATACAGCTCCATTTGTAACCAAGCAACCAATATTGTAGGTAAATAATTCTGATCACAGTGCAATACTTTGGTTGTTCTTCAGGGGAAAAAATTCTGCGATTTTTTTTCCTTCCCCTTTTTAATGTGGCGCTGAATCATTTGGAAAATCCTGTTTTTCATAATAATATAAAAGGGTAATTTGTCCTGTGTCCCAGATAAGAAAAGTTGTTTCTCACAGTAGGCTCTACGTACAAATCGTATGATTATTTACTATATATGTATTTTAAATTATTATTTCAAATATCCAATCATTAGGGTTACCATATGTTCATGGGCTACATTTTAATTAATGTGTTTTAAGACTTTAAAAAAACAACAACTACCACCACCTGGAGTCAAAGAGTCACTTGAAATAAAACATTAGTATAATGTATGTTATAGACCTAGGAAAATGCAAATAAATGTCTAGTAAAAACAGAGGTGGTTTATTTTTAAAACAGGATCATATACAAACTTGAAAGCTAACATTTAGGCCACTCTATTATCTTCTCTGACTGTTTGACACAATCTAGTTTAGAACTTTAGGTTCCTCACACCATAATTTTAAAACTTTATCAATAGGAATATAGAGATTTTTCATTATTCCAGATTCATAGTTGAATTCTGAATAAAAACTGCTTGTTGGCTATGGTATTCCATGCAATCTTGGTAAAGGAAGAAAAAATATAATTAAAACAACTTTTTCAGCAAAAGATGAACATGCAGATTTTAATAAATTAATGCTATATTCAGTTTCATTTAATATGACTACAGAATTTATTATCTCTTAGGAACTGACCATCGGGCCCACAAGCAAACAGGCCCACAAATGATCTTTGTAACTCAGCCGTTTCAGTCTAGCAGTTGTCAGAATTTTTTTATGTTAGTAAATTGGTAGATCCAGATGGACAATAGAAAGTGCTTGTGTTTAAATATATGCTCAGTGATATATACTCAGTGAAGTACAAGTAGAATGAAAACAGTTGAACAGAAACGGAATAGAAAAGTCCTTACAAAACTGAAAACTAAATATCTAGAACTAGGCACTGACGTTGGTGGTGTGATACCATATATAGGAACCAGTAACTAAAGGCTTAATGGCCAAATTTGGACCTCAGAGGAATCCCACCTGCTTCACCACCTGAGATGTAATGGAAATATGTCCCCTTGTCCCCCACACTGCCTCACCCCACCACTTCTGCCCCCACTGTAATGCGGCCCCCTTTCACAGAACCCACAAGGCGTTGCTGCTCCTCTTCCCCACCCTGGGGAGGGGAAGACGAGTGGCAACACAGCAAACCAGAACACTTTCCTCCCCCCAGTGAGAAGGGGCGCTCTGGCAGTGGTAGGAAAGGTGGTGCTGCCGGCTACTACCTCTTGCACTTCCTCTGTCTGATGTGGGTGCTTTACCCTGCCTCATTGGTGGGCTAGCTCTGATCACCTGACAATACAGAGCAGCGGCGTAGCGTGGGTTGTCAGCACCCGGGGCAAGGCAAGTAATTTGCGCCCCTAACCCCTAACCTGCCGCCGCTGCCAGCTTCTTCTTGCTGCTGCCTGGGCTGGTCGGGTGTGGTTCTCTCCTGTGCTCAGCGCTGCGCTGGGCGGCCGCTGCACTGTCCCTCCCCCAGATAGTCCCTCCCTCGCTCTCTCTCCACTCCGCACCGCACGCCTGGCACCCTCCCCCTCCACAGTGGGTGGCGACCCGGCAGCTCGGATCGGATTCGCACAGCCAGCACTGCAGTGAGAGAGAGTGAGTGAGCCAGGTAGGGGCAGAGAGCTGCGAGTGCGAGCGCCCCCCCCCAATGTTGCGCCCGGTGCGGCTGGCCCCCCTGCACCCCCCACGCTACGCCACTGATACAGAGGCATTACATGTACGTGGAGAAGGCAATGACTGTAGATGGCAGCAGAATGTTCTGCAAGTCTTCATTGGGAGTGGAGGTAGCCCTGGATCACCACTGCCTTCATCTCCTCCTAAGACTCTTATAGAAGTAGCTCTTGCCATCTATGGGCTGATTGTTGTTAGAACAATTTCAGTGCAGGAACAAACCTCTGAAGCATCCTGGTGACATGAAAGTTGCACCCAAGATTAAATGTTCTGTTAGTAAATAAATGTTGAAAGTACAGCATTGGAAAAGTCATTGTTTTGTTTGTTTGGTGTCTTCGGTGTGACTTGGCATGTCATGTCCCATCTTGCAGAGGATAACCAGACCACATCCAGAGTACTGCTTGCAAGGAATGCAGTATTTGGCACAACTCTGTGCATTTGGAAACTTACATATGAGTGCAGGCCTGCTTGCTTGGATTCTGTAACATTGATCCAAATGGCAGTATTTTCCTTTAGAAGTGATATATGCTAGATTTAAGAGCCAAATGAAGTGAGACCCTTATGCTTATGCATGGTGTTTTGTATTCCTGATATCACTGAGTACCTGGAGTTGAGTAGGAGGGACAGTTTAGGAGATATTCTCTTATTCAAGATGGTTGCAGAACCTAAGCCATCTTGAATTACTATCATGAGTCTTACCATTTTTGGATTCCAGTCAGTGATTAAAGGGATGGGAAGGCCTTCATTCTCTTCCATAGAACGTGTTCTGCAAAACCATTTAGAGCAAACTTTTACATTATTTGCAGTATTTATTAATTCAAAGATAAGTAATAGTTATCTTTGGACATAAGATGTATTGTTCTGTAAAGATTGTAGATTTGGGGTGACTAGTACCATAATTTTATCCATAGAAAGGTACCCATTACAATTACCATCTAGGTTTATTCTAAAATCATTCTAAACTTATTTTCCAACTGTTTTATACCTTGAAAATGAAATATTGCATATCAAAACTATTTTAACCACTGGGATGTACAAAAATAGAAAAATATAATATGAATGTTACTACAACTTGTTTGTGAAATATTTTAATGCAGTTTATTTTAATAAATAATTTTTAATAAAAAGGATATCAGTTTAAATCTTCCAATCATCCACCATCCCACTTCAAAGCTTGTGAAACCTATTTTGCCTTTTTAAATCACAGTTC
The DNA here is from genome assembly GCF_964252035.2 of Podarcis erhardii. Lineage (NCBI taxonomy): Eukaryota > Metazoa > Chordata > Lepidosauria > Squamata > Lacertidae > Podarcis > Podarcis erhardii. The sequence goes on along the minus strand of NC_138498.1, from coordinate 57,268,297 downwards.
ATTAAGCATTACAACCACACAAGCCCTATTGAAGTTAATGATGGTTAGGCAGGTTAGGCAGCATTTGGTAGATTTGTATCCTATGTTACGATAGTACTGGAGTTTTCTCAGCAGGAATTTGAGTACTGAAGATATATGAGGCACAGTAACAGAGCATGATTGTTTAAGCACAGAAGAATGACTTTTCTTTCTAGACCGTTCTTTCACTAGAGATGTGGTGCAGATTTGTCTAAAAAAATAAAGTACTAGGCAAATAACAGAATAAAAAAGACTTTTGTTATTAGTGGTGCAAGGCAAAGGTTGGCTTCCTGTCAGAAACAAAAGGAGAGCACAGCAAATAGGAGAAATTATTGGTTGCCTTTCAACTTTATGGGGGGTGGGGAATGAACTGTATATACTAGTATCTTCAAACATGTTTTAGGAAGAAAAGGTTTATATATATTTATTGAAAAGCCTATGACCTGATTTTGGTTGTTCCATTCCATACAGTGGTGCCTCGCAAGACGAAAATAATTCGTTCCGCGAGTCTCTTCGTCTTGCGTTTTTTTCATCTTGCGAAGCATCCCTATTAGCGGCTTAGCGGCTTAGAAAAAGGGGGGGAGAGCGAAAAGACTCGCAAGACGTTTTCGTCTTGCGAAGCAAGCCCATAGGGAAATTCGTCTTGCGAAGCGCCTCGAAAAACGGAAAACCCTTTCGTCTAGCGGGTTTTTTGTCTTGCGAGGCATTCGTCTTGCAGGGCACCACTCTACATCTATTTGAATGGAATGGAATGGAAAATTCTTTGTAAATTATGCTTTTCAAGGGTGTAGAGAGACACCACTAAAATTTTATCTTGTGCTGGATCAAATACTTGTTTGAAAGCATTGCAAGTATACAGGGCAAAAAAAGTTAGCCTAAATAAAACACTGTGTACTGTGTTAGTTATTTGAAAACATGCCAGGCATATTCTTCTAGCACCCAAGGTGCCAACAGCCTAACATGTCAGAATTTGGTCCATTTTATTTTACTGTGAATGCTTGCATGTGAATAAGCGCTTATTCAGTTCAAAAACTTTGAATGCTTCCAGAAATGAGTTGGTGCAGTGAAGTTGTTTGAGAAAAGGTGTTACTGTAATTCCTTTTCTCTTTACTGTATAAGAGCCCAGTTCATATATACATTGAAGAATCCAAATGGACAACCATTTACATTATGTCAGTATAGAGGTAACCCTGCCAAGTGAGTTCTGGAATGGTCTTCCAAATAGTTCAGCTGAGATTATTTCCAGTACTACACACAGTGGTTAACAGTGGGAAACTTCGTAACAATGGAAAATAATGACCAATGTATTCTACTGTTAGCATCTTATAATTTTCCAGCCACAGAATTTTCCTGTAGACAACATGAAGAAGTTGTAAGGGCCTTCTCGGTAGTGGTGCCTGTCCTGTGGAACTCCCATCAGATGTCAAACAGATAAATAACTATATGAATTTTAGAAGACATCTGAAGCCCTGTACAGTACAGGGAAGTTTTTAATGGTTGCTCTTTTATTGTGTATTTACTATTTTCTTGGGAGCCGCCCAGAGTGGCTGGGGCAACTCGGTCAGATGGGCGGCATTTAAATAATAAAATTATTATTATTGTTATTTCAATTTACAACAACATTAATATAAGTATTTTCAGCTTTTGTTAAAGATGAAAGATTATTCCAGGGATTCAGACTGTAAACATCACTATTTGGTTCTTTGTTTCCTTGGTTGTATTAGTTCCTATCAAGTATGGCAGCCAAAAATGTTTACAAAAGTTGCATGAAAGGTGCAGGCAACTCTTGTGAATAATTATTTTTCTACCAGAAAGTGCATTCAAAATAAGACTGATTTATCACACACAATTCCCACCCAGATGTTTCATACATTGTAGCAGCTTCAAAGTTATTGAAAATATATGGGCATACTGTGTTGCCACGACCATTTCAGCATATGGAAATGATGGGGAGGGGGAGCTCAGCACCAGTGGAATTCCAGTTTCACCTACCCATGACAAGACAATTGCATACATGTGTTTGCAAGATGCTGAATTCAATCCAGACCAGCTTTTGTCATGCCACCACACACATTTCATTATGCTTGTGCTGGCAGGCCGAGGGCCAACTCATGCTCCATTCCATGCAGGGCGGCAGAGTGCATGTGGCTGCCATGCCATAAGCTGAACAAGGATGAAATCAGCATTGCTTGAACTGTTCCCTGACCATCACATAGTGAATGTAATTATCAGAACAGGCAGTATCTAGACTTAAGGAAAAGTGTTTGTTTGTTTTTTGTTTATGTTGTAAAATTAATAAAAATTATTTAAAAAAAAAAAAAAGGAAAAGTGAAGACAGTCCTTATTTATATAAAGCACAGCATCTTTTTTGCGGGGGGGGGGGGGGGATTGAGATTAGCTAGTTTCATTATGCTTCCACTTTCATGATGTATATGAAGACTGATCTCCTGACACAGCTTCCTCTCAAACTTTTACTTGACCTGCTAATATTCTGCTAACATGCAAGTATGCAGAAACCACTTTTGTTATAATCAAGCTGCTGAACAACTGACATAAGGATTGCATCGCAGATTTCAGTTTCATGGGTGAAACCACAGATCATTGAAATATGTATTTCATAACTTTCACACCAGCCTAAACAGGGAAATCCCAGCATCCCAGATCAAATTCTTCAGCCAGGACTTAACTCACTCTGTTTATATATTCTTATTACAAAATGTAAGCCTGATGCATCTGGCTTTGCCGTTCAAGGTCCTATAAATGTATTTTGAAGCTCTTTCGGCTATGAATGTTTTGATGTGGATATATCTGGAGCAGTTCAGTTTTCCATGTCCCCCCACCTCCAATAGCCCAATACATTTTGCTGCCTGAGGCAGATCGGTAAATTGCTTCCTACCCCCACAAAACTCAAGGTGCAGAGTTGCCAAGGCAAATCAGATTATTTTAACACCGGAGGCTAAACATCCTAGGAGTGTTTTTTCCCTTTCCCTGGCAGCAGAAGCACAATAATAATAAATAAAATAAGTAGCCCTTTCATGAAAAATCGGTTGCCGCCCTCTGCTTAATGGCAGGGCTGGTATAACAGCATTCTTCCTAACCCCATCAGCTTATTTTAACAGTAATATTTTCAGATGGTCTGTGAACATTTTTTTCCTCCTATACCCTGTCAAACCGAACCTTTTCTGATGTTCAGGCCATCAATTTTCTTTTTCTTTTCAGAATTCATTAGGCTAGGAACAGCTAAACAATTCTGATGGAGTAATGTTCACTGATGGCCAGGCCATTAAATTTTTGTTTCTCTCCCGACCTGTGTTTGCTACCAGCTGGTATTCAGAAGCACACTGCCTCTACTACTGGTGACAGTGCACCGCCACCATGACTAGTAACCATAGATAGCCTCATCATAGCTGTCAACTTTTCCCTTTTCTTGCGAGGAATCCTATTTGGAATAAGGGAATTTCCCTTTTAAAAAGGGAAACGTTGTTGGAAGGGATGGGAGTGGGACGGGGGTTTGAAAATGGGATAGATGCAATCTATTCAGAACAAAAAGCTAAATTGATAGTTAACAATGTGGTTACAGAAGAGTTCAAAATTGAAAAAGGAACACCTTGGATGTTCATGAAGAAAAATTTGGAAGGGATGGGAGTGGGACGGGGGTTTGAAAATGGTATAGAAGCAATATATTCAGACCAAAAAGCTAAATTGATAGTAAACAATGTGGTGACGGAGGAATTCAATATTGAAAAAGGGACACGGCAAGGGTGCCCTCTATCCCCATTACTGTTTATCTCGGTCCTGGAGGTGCTTTTGAATATGATTAGAAGGGACCGGTCAGTTCGGGGCATTGAGGTCGGAGTGAAACAATATAAACTGAAAGCATTTGCAGATGACTTGGTACTAACATTACAGGAGCCAGTTTCTAGCACAAAAAGAGTTTTGGATTTAATATCTGATTATGGTCGGGTGGCGGGATTTAAGTTGAACAAGCAAAAGACCAAGGTCTTAGCTAAGAACCTAACGTCTACAGAAACAGATGAGTTTTTGAAAGAGACAGGATTAAATGTGGTTAAAAAGGTAAAATATTTAGGGGTGTTCTTGACTTCTAAAAACTTGAATTTGTTTAAGGACAACTATGAGAAATGTTGGTCAGAAATCAAAAGGGATTTGGAAACTTGGACAAGACTAAAACTTTCCTTGTTAGGCCGAATAGCAGCTATAAAGATGAATGTTTTGCCGAAAATGTTATTCTTGTTTCAGACCCTGCAGATTGTGGACAAAGTGGTATGTTTCGAAAAGTGGCAGAGGGATATTTCTAAGTTTGTTTGGCAGGGCAAAAAGCCCCGAATTAAGTTTAAAATACTAACAGATGCGAAAGAAAGGGGGGGATTTGCCCTGCCAGACTTGAGGTTATATTATGAATCTGCAGCCTTCTGCTGGTTGAAAGATTGGTTTTTGTTAGAGAACACCGATGTCCTAGATCTGGAAGGGTTTGATAACGCTTTTGGGTGGCATGCGTATTTGTGGTATGACAAGGTTAAAGTTCATAAAATGTTCAAAAACCATATTGTTAGAAGAGCAATCTTTATGGTCTGGACAAAATATAAAGACTTATTGGAGAGTAAAACACCAAGGTGGCTTTCACCGGCAGAGGCCAAGGCACGCAAGAGACTTAACATGGAGGCCTACTGGCCAAAATATTGGGAATTAATAGAAAAAGATGGTGACAATTGGAAGCTGCAGAGTTTTGAAAATGTAAAAAGTAAGGTGCGAGACTGGTTGCACTATGCCCAAATTCGGGAAATTTTCAAAACAGACAAAAAGGTTGGGTTCCAGGTGGAAAAATCGAAATTAGAGACAGAATTGTTAGAACCTAAAGACAAACTACTTTCAAGAATGTATAACTTGCTGCTTAAATGGAATACACAGGATGAGACGGTCAAATCCGCCATGATAAAGTGGGCACAGGATATTGGACATAACATTATGTTTGAGGACTGGGAAAGGTTATGGACCACCGGATTGAAATTCACGGCATGTAGTGCCCTGAAAGAAAATATTATGAAAATGATATACCGGTGGTACATGACCCCAGTCAAGCTTGCTAAGATATATCACCTGTCTGATAATAAATGCTGGAAGTGTAAAGAGGCGGAAGGGACGTTCTTTCATCTCTGGTGGACATGTCCGAAAGTGAAGGCCTTTTGGGAAATGATTTATAATGAGTTAAAAAAGGTATTTAGATATACCTTGCCTAAGAAACCGGAGGCCTTCCTTCTGGGCATTGTAGACCAGAATGTGTTAAAGAAGGATAGAACTTTTTTTATGTATGCTACAACAGCAGCAAGAATTCTCATCGCAAAGTGTTGGAAGACACAAGATTTACCCACACTGGAGGAATGGCAGACGCAGTTGATGGACTATATGGAACTGGCGGAAATGACTGACAGAATCCGAGACTTGGGAGAAGAAAAAATGGAAGAGGACTGGAAAAAATTTAAGGACTATTTACAAAAATATTATAAGCTGTATGAATGTTAAGAAAATGCACTTTTTAGGAAATATTAGCCCCAGCAATGGTAATTAGGTGAAATTAAAATTAAGGCACAAGAAAAGAGAGGTGAAATTAAGAAAAATCTTTATTGCATTACGTTTTAATCACAATATATAAGATTATGGTCACAATAACTTTGATTTTGGTAACATGAAATTGAAAGATACAATAATGAATTGAAAGATACAATAAGTAATGAAATAAGATAATAAATAGCTGAAGATTTTGTATTATGAACATTGGGTTATAAATATATTGAAAAGGGTAATGTGACAAAATGAAAGATACAATAAGTGATGAAATAAGATAACAAAATGCTGAAATTGGTATTATAAATAATGCAGATTCGGGAAGATGTGGGGAAGTCCAAAAGATTTTGTAAAAGAAATATGATTTATGAAACTCTTGTATTTTATTTTTTGTTTTTTTCTATTCTGTAAAATTAATAAAAATATTTAAAAAAAAAAAAACAAAATTGAAAAAGGAACACGACAAGGTTGCCCTATTTCCCCACTGTTATTCATCTCAGTCCTGGAGGTGCTCTTGAATATGATTAGGGGGGACCGGTTGGTTGAAGGAATTCAGGTCGGAGCGAAACAGTACAAACTTAAAGCTTTTGCAGATGACCTAGTTTTGACCTTACAGGAGCCAGAACCTAGTACGAAAAGAGTATTACAACTGATTCAAGAGTTTGGTCAGGTGGCGGGATTTAAATTAAATAAGCAGAAAACCAAGGTATTAGAAAAAAATTTGACAGTCACAGAGTCAGAACGGTTTCAGAGAGAGACAGAGTTAAATGTGGTTAAAAAAGTAAAATACCTAGGGGTAAACATAACAGCAAAAAATCTGAGTCTATTTAAGGACAACTATGAGAAATGTTGAAACTTTCCTTGTTAGCCCGAATTGCTGCTATTAAGATGAATGTACTGCCAAAAATGCTGTTTTTGTTTCAAACATTACAGATTGTGGACAAAACAGAGTGCTTTCGGAAGTGGCAGAGAGATATTTCCAAATTTGTCTGGCAGGGCAAAAAGCCCAGAATTAAGTTTAAGATATTAACTGATGCGAAAGAAAGAGGGGGCTTTGCCCTGCTAGACTTAAGGTTGTATTATGAATCAGCAGCTTTCTGCTGGCTAAAAGACTGGCTACTTCTTGAAGACACTGATGTACTGGATTTAGAAGGTTTTAACAATACTTTTGGTTGGCATGCATATCTGTGGTATGACACGGTTAAGATTAACAAGGTTTTCAAGAACCATATTGTCAGAAAAGCAGTGTTTAACGTCTGGACAAAATATAAAGACTTACTGGAAAATAAAACTCCAAGGTGGCTTTCACCATTGGAAGCTAAGGCCCGAAAAAGACTTAATATGGAGGCCAATTGGCCAAAGTATTGGGAAATACTAGAAAAAGACGGAGATAATTGGAAATTGCAGAGTATGGAGAAAATGAAAGATAAAGTGCGAGATTGGTTACACTATGCTCAGATTAAGGAAGTTTTTAAACTTGACAAAAAGTTAGGGTTTCAGGTGGAAAAATCGAAGCTGGAAACGGAATTGTTAGAACCTAAGACTAAGGTACTTTCAAGAATGTATAACTTGCTGTTAAAATGGAACACACAAGATGAAACGGTAAAATCGGTTATGATAAAGTGGGCACAGGACATTGGGTACAATATCATGTTTGAGGACTGGGAAAGGTTATGGACCACTGGGCTGAACTTCACTGCATGTAATGCTTTGAAAGAAAATGTTATGAAAATGATATACAGATGGTACATGACCCCAGTCAAACTCGCAAAAATATACCATTTGTCCGATAATAAATGTTGAAAATGTAAAGTAAGCGAAGGAACTTTCTTTCACCTCTGGTGGACCTGCCCTAGAGTGAAGGCTTTCTGGGAAATGATATATAATGAGCTGAAAAAGGTATTTAAGTATACCTTCCCTAAGAAACCAGAGGCCTTCCTCCTGGGTATTGTCGGCCAGAGGGTGTTAAAGAAGGACCGAACATTTTTTTTGTATGCAACAACGGCAGCAAGGATACTCGTCGCTAAGCACTGGAAAACCCAAGATTTACCCACACTGGAAGAATGGCAGATGCAACTGATAGACTATATGGAACTGGCCGAGATGACCGGCAGAATCCGAGACCTGGGAGAAGAGACGGTCAAAGAAGATTGGAAGAAATTCAAGATTTACTTACAAAAATATTGTAAATTGTATGAATGTTAAGAAGGATGCTAGACCATAAATAATCTGGCACCACTAAGTTAGATGGTGTTAGGAAGATAAGTGAGATTTAAGAAAAGGTAAATTTTTGGATAATTATTAGATTACATTTAAATTTTTAGGATTTGAACAAAGGATATCTAAAATTAGAGAAAAAACATGGGAAAATTAGATAATAAGATTGGAAACAAGGCGATAAATTGCTGGAAAAAAAATTTTTTTGCGTGAGGAACGCAGGAGCGGGAGATGTGAGGAAGCCCAAAGAAGTTAAGAAATTATGTTAAGATACATGTTATATTGTTTCTTCTTTTGTATTGTATTCAAAAATTATTAATAAATATTTATAAAAAAATAAAAATAAAAAGGGAAACGTTGACAGCTATGAGCCTCATCCTCCATGAATTGATTTAATCCTCTTTTAAAGTTTATGGCTATCATTACCTTTAGAATAGAATATTGAAGTCTGATAGGAAGAATAGGTGGGAAAAGGAAGCCAAGCTTCATTTTGTATTACTGGATTTGTTACATTGCACTTGAATATGCACAGTAGCATATAGTAAAGAAGTATGATAGGGTAAAGGAAAATGATATTACACTGATCCTGCTCGAACATAAACAATAAGAATCTGAATGTTGGATTCTAACTCCCACCAGCCCTAGCTGCCATGGGCAAAGGTCGGGGAGATGGTAGTCCAGCAACATTTGGAGGGCCACAGGTTCCCTACCCCTGATGTAGAGAGAAAGCCAAGACTTCAGAACAGTCTCCGTATTAGAAGATTAAGTTTTAGAACAACTCAGTTTAAGCTTTGCCTTCTGGGTACAGTTGCTTTTTACCTATTCACATTTCAGCTGTTTTGGATTTATTTCCTTTTGAAAAATCCTACAGCTGAAGCACATTTATTTCAAAAGGCAAGAAGAAAAAGTTCTCTAAATCATATAGAAATGGCTTTTCTCTTGGTTACTTTTTCCTTTCTGTTTTAGGAATCAAACATTGCTGCAATTTGGGGGCATTTTTCGTTTTGTGTGTGCCTGAGGGAAAGCTTGTAAGGTTTCAATTCATCAGTGCAGAAGCATGGGGGAGTGTATATCATTTCAGTCCCTGCTCACATCATCGTAGTTTCCTTTCCCAAGTTTTGTCTCTTATAAGGATTTATTTTTCCTGAACAGAATATACACAGTTAATTCCCTGCAGGAGAATTAAATTGCACCAAGTCTTTATGAGCTAGGGTTTTGGAGCTGATTTCAAGTACCGCTATTCAAAATTGCTCAAAACCAGAGGTTGAAGGAGCAACCCTGGGAGGGAGAAGCAGTTTCCAAGCACTGCCCATTGGCTGATGGGTGGTGGGAAAATGTCTTGCTACAGCAAAGAAACAACTGTGTGCTCAATTTATGATCAGGAGGTCCTGCATGTTCCTTTGAAGCCCGGTCCTTATCTGCCTGTATGGTGAACAGGAATGGCTTGCCAAACATGGTCTTGCCAGTGTGGTGTAGTGATTAAGAGCGGTGGACTCGTAATCTGGTGAACCAGGTTCGCTTCCCCGCTCCTCCACATGCAGCTGCTGGGTGACCTTGGGCTAGTCACACTTCTCTGAAGTCTCTCAGCCCCACTCACCTCACAGAGTGTTGGTTGTGGGGGAGGAAGGGAAAGGAGAATGTTAGCCGCTTTGAGACTCCTTCGGGTAGTGATAAAGCGGGATATCAAATCCAAACTCTTCTACTCTTCTTCTTGCTGGCAAAATGGGGCAGCCAAGCAGACTAAGTTTGGAGGTTCTCCAGCCTTGGTATAATGTCTGCTTAAGACACACGTTAGCAACATGCCCGCAGGATGAGTTATAGCTGACAGGGAACTCAAGGGAAGGTAGAATGGAGGCCAATGCTTAAAGCAAGAATGCAGGTGGGTCAGTGGGCAAAAAGAATGGAATGTGCACACCATTTGTGCAAGGTCTACAATGGTATAGTCACACCACCAAGTAGCTAAGTTTGGATCCTCATCAGATCTCATCTCCACCCAAGCAAGCGACTGCCAAAGGTCCTCCCACCAGTGGCAGATAGCAGAAAGCCCAGAATGGGACTTTGGAGGGCACTGGAAGCTTTGGACATGCAGGATCCTGAGGGATGTGACACATGAGCTGGTGCAGCAAAAATGGATGGAAAACAACCACCCCCAACCCCAAACCACATCTTCTGCCCTGACAGGCAGGAACCAGCTGGGCCCCAGGTTAAGTTCTTCCAATCCAATGACCCCTAGTCCCATTGAGGATGGCTTGACCTGCCAAACAAGGGGGCGGGTGGGGGGCGGGTAGCAGGGAAGTGTAAGCTCTATGAAAGAAGTAACAGACAAGACCTTCAAAAGACTATCCCATCTGCTAGCTATATGTGTACTGATAGAGATTTAGGAGGGCAAAAAAGCAAAGTGCTACTTATTCCAAATATTTTAGAAAAAGTTATCTGATTAAAAAGCCTTCCAAGCAAGGAGAACACATGCCAAATAGCACCGAAATAGTTCATGAACATGGTGAGATACAATGCTGGCACCCTCCACATCTCATTGTTAGTAATTTAACTAGGAAGACAGAGTAGCTCTGATTGCCAAGAAAAGGATTTCAAATGCAAATCCCTGACTTAAGATCTTTTGAAATTTTGAATCCAGCAGGATTCCCCCTAGGCAGACAGTCTTTCGGTCTCAGGCTCTCGATGTCAGATATTTTTAAACCTTAATATGTTTTATATTTGTGTTGATTCCACATAAATAAGTCTATAAAACATGACAAATACTCCATTCTCAAAATGTGTATGAGAGAATAATTTTTTACTCCTTTTCCAAATTCCTTGCTGATGACACCCCCCCCCCCAAATTATGGGACCCAGATATTAATATTAAAACTGCTCCGCTTGGTCAAATGCTTTGCTTAAAGATTGGATTTCATATGTTAATTAGGAATCATAGGGATTATTAAATATATATTTGCTTCATTCATTCAACTAGGTCAGAGGTCATTGTAAAACCTTAAATATTCTAATAAAAAGCCGAACACACATTCCTCTTGGATATGTGTTTCAGAATGTAATAAGAGCCAGATTATATTCTCTCATTGGACATTTTAACCCTCTCCTGCCCCACTTAATTATTTTGGTATATTTCTCTATTACTTGGCCTATCCCTTCTGCTGAAATGGATGAATATGAAGATGCTATGAGGGAGCAGCACTAGGCACCTAAGCAGAGTGCTGAAGTTGAATACTTACAAAATAGTACAATAGAATTGGAAAGTTAAACTGTGTCTGCGGCTAATTTTAAAATTCAGAACATAAAAATACGTCATCACTCTGAAAAATAAAATAAGACCTTTCTGAGCACTTGTACAGCATCACTATTTGTCTCTTCATTTGAGACTTTCCATTTGCTTCAGAAATGAGGTATTATTTTTTGTGTTGAGCCACCATTTGAGAAAGCTTTATGTTAACAAATAAAATTCTTGAGACTAAATGCTGCTACTAGAGCCAAAGTTCCTTTCTGGTTATTTGATTTTTCCATTGATCATCTGCAAAAACACATTTTGAATACACATTATTCAAGCTTTAGATTCTAAAAATTCTGAGAGACACAGCTGCCCTTATAGTTGTTCTTTTTGTGAATGTCTGCACACGAGATACCACACAGAATGAGAGACTGACTCTCCAGAATTGCCATCTGGGCTGGATCTGTGTGCTTTTCAGAGGGTGTGTTTCCTCTTGTTGGGGTGGGGAGTTGAGAGAGGAGGGAGATTCCATGACTATAAACACTGAACAGAGCAGAATTCCGAGCCACCTCCTGTATAATCTGATTTGCCTTTTATATGTGGTTAACTCATCTCATATGTGCTAGATTACTGAAAGAAGCTTCCAAAGCCTTTGTTTGCTCTTACATTTACTAGCTAAACTGGTTTGATTCAGCTGACCTTTTAATGAGTAATCAACACAATGAATGGCATTTCAGTTGACGTTATATACACCTGCAGAAACTGCTGCTGAAAGACTACTAAGAAGTAGTCTTGATCTATTTATTTGTTTATATGCAATATAAATACACATATATATTTAGTATATTCTCTTTCACTCGCAAATTACTTCTGCAGAATTAAAGGTTTTACTGGTGTAGCCCAATCCTATGCATGTCAACACAGAATGAATAGCCTTTTCAAATAATTGAACATTCATTCTGACTCGTTTACACAAAACTTTGTGTATAGTTTATACAGCATTACTGTTTGTTGAACATTCATTCTGATTTGTTTGCAGGGAGGTTACTGGACATTGCTTGACATTGTTGCTATCCCATACATTCCAGTACTGCTTCCTGTCCCTTTTCGGTTTGTTTGTTTTTAATTCGTTCGTTGTGCAAAAGCACCAAATTCACTTTAGTAGTGCATCCTAAATTTGCTGGTATGCAATTGAATCGTACCCACAAATAGTGACTGTCTGGAAATGGCCAAATTCCAACAAAATGTAAGTGAGCATAGAATTGCTGCCCAAAGCCACAAAGAAGAGACTTCTTGCATTCACCCATATTTTTGAACTTTTTGAAACATCCCCTGCATTAAAGTTGATTGAGTGAAAACAATTGATTCATTGTTTTCTTTCTTTCCTGAAGGTTTTTGTAATATGATGTCGGATGACCTCACTAACTCTAATAGGAAAGGAAATTGCATGTATACACCCAAAGCCTTTTTCAGTTCAAACAGAAATGAGGCCAAGTAATGATGAGCCTCCCCGCCCCCCTTTTGGAAGCCTACCACAGTTTCAAGTAAGATGCTGCTGAACATGTGTAAAATGTGCAGAACATAGACCTTAATGAATGGATTTATTGGAAGGAAATCCAGTAGCTTTGAATGCACCAGGCAATACAGTACCACTCCAGAGACAGCACTTAGGTCAGCCTGTGATACAAGTACAGTACCTGCTTGCTGCTAGTGTTGCTATTACTATAAAATGCATATACAGTGGTACCTCTGGTTACGTACTTAATTCGTTCCAGAGGTCGGTTCTTAACCTGAAGACCACTTTAGCTAATGGGGCCTCCCGCTGCTGCTGCGCCGCTGCCGCGCGACTTCTGTTCTCATCCTGAAGCAAAGTTCTTAACCCGAGGTACTGTTTCTGGGTTAGCGGAGTCTGTAACCTGAAGCGTATGTAACCTGAAGCGTATGTAACCCAAGGTACCATTGTACTTCGTGCACAGCCAAAAACAGTAGATGCACATTTTTGGTAGTCCCTGCTTTCTATAACTTTTAACAAAACTTTTTTTAAAAAACAAAACACCTCCAGGATACACAGGTTTTATCACCCGAATGCAAACTTATATGGTGAGTGAGTAATAAATCACAGCATGCATCTTAAAAAAGAAAACTGTGAACAATAATAATAATAATAATAATAATAATTTATTATTTGTACCCCGCCCATCTGGCTGGGTTTCCCCAGCCACTCTGGGCGGCTTCCATAAAAACCAAAAATACACTAAAATATCACAGATTAAAAACTTCCCTGAACAGGGCTGCCTTAAGATGTCTTCTGAATGTCAGGTAGTTATTTATCGCTTTGACATCTGATGGAAGGGCGTTCCACAGGGCAGGCGCCACGACCGAGAAGGCCCTCTGCCTGGTTCCCTGTAGCTTTGCTTCTCGCAATGAAGGAACCGCCAGAAGGCCCTCGGCGCTGGACCTCAGTGTCCGGGCAGAACGATGGGGATGGAGACGCTCCTTCCCCATTTAACATTTAAACAAGTTTAAATGTTGCTTAAGGAGAAAACAATGACTATACAATATGTGGGACTTGAGCTGTAAACAGCAGTGGTAAAACTGATTTCTTAAAAAAAAATGTTTTGGTTGCTCTGGAACAGTTAGTTTGGGAAACTGGCACAATCTACCCATAAGCTGCTGTGGAGGAATCTATTTTCCTATAAACATTCTCAGTGTCTCTGTCTTCCTACACAGAATAGTTTATACCTTCGGAGGTAAAGAAGTATGTGACTGTTTCTCAAACAATGGGGAGACAAAAATGATATGTAAAGGGTTAGCCTAGAGCTGTCTAGTGATGAATCATGAGAGATAGTGGTGTTCATTTAATTCATTTGAAACACTATGAAATAACAATTGCTTGTTGCATTCATACGGGAAACTTCACTACTTCAGGAACATTGCATTTGAAACCACAACTTCTAAGTCTTGATTCTGCAGTAAGTTTACCTTTTAGTACGGATAACTACCATTTTATTTTCATTCATTCATAGAGAGATAAAACTGCCAGTATCTCACACATTTGTCCCAGTGCAGACTTTCCACTTCATATGTCTGACGGGAGAGGAAGATTTTCAGATGACACTGACAGGTGGAGAAATTGGGTGCTAGCCTTTCCCCAACTGGGTGGGACCCAATTGCAGAGAAGAACTTCTGGCAGGTCACAAGTCCTCTGGTGTCATTTAAAGATGGTATTAACCAGAGGCACAGAACCTCTGACTCATATCGAAGGCAAACGTGCCGCCTAGAAAAGGTGATCAAATGCTTATGGACAGCCGCAACTCTTTCCCTGCCCCAGCCCTCTGGGCCATGCTGATGCTGTAATGAATACCCCAAGGGCAACAGTGGAGGTCAGATTAACTTCCCCATTAGCCCAGGTCTTTGTGTGGAACACCAAGTCCACCTCTTTATCATTAATTTTTTTTGAATGAATTTTGATTTATTGCAGACAGGCTTGGCATTCAGCAACAGCTCCACCAGGTCAGAGGCATGGCAACTTGGATCCAATACCGTGACATATTAATACTTTTAAGAGGAACAGTTCCCATGTGTGAATGAAGCATTCAGTAGCTTCATTAAATATGTGTGTGTTATAAGATGTCCATCCCTTTTGAGGTTAAATGTGAACAAGGCCTTAGTAGATCTCCTGACTATAGCTTGCTTTTACCACAGCAGTAATACATATGTAAGGTACTGCTCAAGTACAGTGGTACCTCGGGTTCCATACGCTTCAGGTTCCATATGCTTCAGGTTACAGACTCCTCTAACCCAGAAATAGTACCTTGGGTTAAGAACTTTGCTTCAGGATGAGAACAGAAGTCGCGCGGCAGTGGCGCAGCAGCAGCGGGAGGCCCCATTAGCTAAAGTGGTGCTTCAGGTTAAGAATGGACCTCCGGAACGAATTAGGTACTTAACCCAAGGTACCACTGTATTGGGACGCGGGTGGCGCTGTGGGTAAAAGCCTCAGCGCCTTGGACTTGCCGATCGCATGGTCGGCAGTTCGAATCCCCGCGGCGGGGTGCGCTCCCGTCGTTCGGTCCCAGCGCCTACCAACCTAGCAGTTCGAAAGCACCTCCGGGTGCAAGTAGATAAATAGGGACCGCTTACTAGCGGGAAGGTAAACGGCGTTCTGTGTGCTGCGCTGGCTCGCCAGATGCAGCTTGTCACGCTGGCCACGTGACCCGGAAGTGTCTGCGGACAGCGCTGGCTCCCGGCCTATAGAGTGAGATGAGCGCACAACCCTAGAGTCTGTCAAGACTGGCCCGTACGGGCAGGGGTACCTTTACCTTTACCTTTTACCACTGTATTATTGTTCCTGGAAAGTGTATTACCTGAGCTCCTCAGCACTCCTGTGTGTGACAAACACACACATTTCTCTAGCTGGGTGTGGTGGGTTGACCTTTCTGTGTGCAAAAAGATTAATTTTAATTTGAAGAATGGCATTGCTAAGTTTCTTCTCAAAAGCATAAAAACAAAATAAATCAAGGCACAAACTCCTTTTTTTAAAAAAAGTTTTTTCTTCTTCTTTTTTTAAAGGAAAGGGAAAAGGAAAATGCACCAGAAATTTTATACAGGTCAGATCAGTTAGTCTCCAGACTGAGGAAATGTCTGTAATTTTAAATTTTGAAAGCAAGAGAAGAATACATCTCTATATGTTGCAGCTACTTCATAGGAAGGGGGCAAAGGGACCACAATCCAAGAAGGAAGTCAGGAAGGAGAATAGGCAAAAGGCATGGATAAGAAAACCTGCAGGGCATCCCATTTCTGAAACATGGTTCCCTGGATATTTCAAAAGCCATTGTTTTCTTATTATCAGGTGCCTGCTATTTATTTATTGCCCATCCTTCACCGTTAAGGTCCCAGGGTGGGTGACAGCATTAAAAACAATTAAAAACAACTTACTAATACTAATACAATTAAATAAATTTATTTTAAAGTTAAATTAATCCCAAACCTTGGATTATCAGGGACTCTCACCAAAAGGGTTTTTGCTTATGATGATGGCAAAGAAAAACTTGAAACAAAGATGCTGAATTTTGGCTGTGTAGTCAAGAAATGTTAACTTTCACTTGAGAAGCCAAGTATCTGGCAAAGCTATTACAGTTATAAAAGTGCTGCGTACTAGTTGACATGACTCAGCAGGAAATACGATAAAACATAAGAAAGGTTTTCTTCTGGGGGAATAAATCTAGTTTATAATGGTCAGTGAAGACAAAATGAATCATAAAAGAGACTCATGAAGTCTACTTTGGTAACCAATATAATGAGGGGTAAGGGCTGACCAGTCTAGACTCCTAGGCAAATTGCCATGTACCAAACGTGATATCCCAAACATTTTAAAAACAGAGATTTTTTTAGTTGGTCTTTCTTGTACAAAGCTTTGTATTTAGGCATGACCAAAAGCCATATTTTCTGCCTCTTTCCATTTGCCTTCCCTGTTCCTCTGCTATATTACAGGGGCAAAGAACAGGAAATATATGCAGACAAAGTTAAGTCGAAAGAGAGCCACAGGGAGTGGGAAAATCTCAATGGGTTTGGAAGCTGGAACACATGGGGGAGAAAACATGAAGAAACTGGACACTTCCAATGGAAGGGACAAAAGTTGATATTGAAACCAATAGCTCCAAGTCTGGCAGATAAATATGAAATCATATCACTTCTCATAAACCAGTTCTCATAGTTGCTTTTCCCACCACCTTTCTACAAAGTTAGTACCGTTGAGCAAACAGTAGTAGTAAAACTAAGATCTTTTATGTGATTGCTTATGATGGCTATTTGGTAGTGGGAACAAAATTAATTTATTAATCTGAAAATAATAAATCCTGCTCTTCAGCCAACAAGGCTCCCAGAGAGGCTCACATAAGATCAATAAACATAATAACAAATCATTAAACCATACAAACTTATGTATCCAGTGGTTTGTGACTTCACAAACTGCACATTGTCTTTAAATAACTTATTTAAAGAGGTGGCAATGATAATACTTCCCTTTGCTTGCTGCTGTTGGTCCTGAAGGTCTCTGTGGCAGACAAAGCTCTTTCAGCTGAGCCCCAAACCAATGGACAAGAAAGGTCCAATCTCTTTTACGGTATGCTTCCTTTTTCATAGTTTCGCAAAGAGCAAGGTATGCTTCAAGAAACAGAGGAATTGTGTGATACCACACTGTGCTACTTTTACAAGAGAGAATAGATATTTTGAGGCATCAAATAGGGCAGGGGAACCAGTGGCCTTCCAGATGTTGAATGATCACTCCCATCATCTATGACCACTGGGTGGAGCTGATAGAATTTCGAGTCCCACAACATCTGTAAGACCACAGGCGCCCCAGTCCTGAAATAGGGAATTATGTGAAATTGCTAACCATACCATCTGAGATGAAATGCTCCATTGCTATTTATAGTAGGACTCTGGGATTGGAAGTGACACAAAGTTTAAAAGGTTGTTTTTCATGTTCAGATTATCCTGATTTGCTGTTGTCTGGCCACAAAAAAAGCCTACAACTGGTGAAGTCATCCCTTGTAAAGGTGTATAAAAAGACCTGGTATTTCTTTACAGATAAATGTTTTTTTAATTTGCACAGTGTAGCATATTTGAGCAAAACTCCAAAATAATCTTAGCCAGTGCTTTTTTTAAAAAAAAATGTTTAGGGGTATGTTCATTTTGACTCAAGAAAATCACCATTTTACAGTTCAAATCAGGGAAAATAAATACAGTAAATGGACAAAAGTACAAAGATTCGCAAATGTTTAGGGGTATGTGTACCCCCTGCATCCCCCCAGGGAAAAAAGCACTGATCTTAGCATCCTTATGCATATCAGTGAAGTTTTATGCCATCTGGAAAAAAATAGAGGCAATAATTATAGTTTTGTAGTTGTTCAGTGTGGATTCAGAACTCATTTTGTTTAATACTAGGTGGTTTACAAAATGCCTAGAATTAAAGTTAAGCACAGAGAATGTGACTCTCTGGATTATTTACAACACAATTTATTTTAGTTTAATGTCATTGCAAGGTTTTTAAAAAAGTAATATCTCATTGAAAGAAAAAGCTGTGTGGTTGGGAGGCAAATGAAAATGTAAAAATGGATGAGGATCAATTGTGGGGTTTCTTTATTCCACCAGAAGGTATGGAGGTTTGTCAGATTAGTTTTAATGTGAGGAAATGCTGTATGTACATCAGCTGTAAAAATAATAATAATTCAGCAGTTTTCTGTAACCATGTCTGTTCTATTATTGTGCAGTGTTGGGCTCCTTTGGGCATGATGCTATCAGTGACCACCACCACCCCTAACATGAGTAAAGCCACCTCTTTGCCTCTGTCACCACCATTGCCCTACATTCCCTCTCCCTCTGACCCCAGTCAGCAGCACTGCTCTGGTGAAAAGGGGAAGCCTAATGCTGGCTCCTCCTCCTGCTTTTCACCACTTACACTGGGAGAGATCAGGTCAACAAGTAGCAGCAGCAAGGAAGAGAAGGAGAGTCAGGAGGCTCTGGGAGTCTGCAGTGGGTTCCTGTTGGGGTGTGGGCTTTGACAAAGTGCCTCAATATCTCAGCTCTTCGCACTGGTCCTGATTGTGTACTTTTCAAGAATGGCTGAAAACACAGCCACTCTGTTTAATGAGCTATAGTTAACAAAGTACTTTTTAAGCTTGTGTTCTAAGTTCTGATTGCAACCATAACACCCATAAGCGATGCCCACTCTGTTATCCCTTTTGCTGTTTATCTTTTGCTTGTAGTATTTTTCCTTTGATGCATTAACAGGCCTTAGAAGTTGGTGCAGAGGGATGGGTGTGGAGAGCTGGCCTCTGAAACTGAGTGGAGTAGAAGGAAGAGAGGGAATTGGGACATTCAAGGGGGAGGTATGTTAGGATGGGAGTGATGAATTGAAGAATTTCTCTACACTCCACCCATAAAATCTGACAGGCACTAGCAAGCACTGTTCAAGAACACAATGTTTCCTCAAAATATAGTAAGATAAAATTGTCTCTCATATACATACTTAATGTCCCACATCAACAATGGCTTGTGTTGGCTTCCCAGTGTTTATGAAGCTCAGCTAATCCCACATGGGTCTGCTCACATTAATCAAGGACCAAGACACTTCTTCAGATACAAACTTGCTGTTAAAACTTGAGTATTGCGGCCAAAGCCTAACTAAATGCAATACCTCAACAAAAACAGCAGCAGTCATTCCACAAGAGCTTCTAAATGCAACAAACATTTATTTCCCCCTCTTTTCTCACTGTATATTCTTTATCTACCAATAGCAGGCTGCATAATACTAAAGCAGTATTGTTAGCAGTTGAGAGGCTCTACGCACAAACTACTGTTGCAGACAGGCGTGGCATTTGGCAGAAGAGGTTGCTTAATATTGGCAATGACAACTAGTGTTACAAAACCTCTGCTTCTTTCCCTGTTTAGGATAATGGACCTGTTCCAAATAGAAGGCCAGCGACATTTTCGCCTGGAGGAAGTCCAACAGACAACAAACAGATATCGAATGTGCAGTACAATAACCCCACACGGCTATATACAAACAACAATGCAGATTCCAGTTTACCATCACAGATGGGTAGTCTGCATATCACATCTCCCCACAGGTATGAGAGTCAAACAAGACATTGTGATGAAGATTATTTTTATGAATAGCTGCTGTGGGTGGAGAGAGGGCTACACTGTGGCAGGAGGGAGGTTAATCACTTCTCTTCAACTATTCTTTCAGTGAAAATTGCATGCAGCCACCCCAAAGCTGCTATTTGCTTCAACTGAAAAACATGTGGAGCAACAAAGAGGTTGACATGCTTATACAGTATAAATATATCAGATTATTAGGACCAAAACACTGCCACAAAAGGGACCCATTCATGCAAAAATATACCCATTTCATTGGAAGAAAACAGCTTGTTTAATTTGCTAGAACACACTGTTAAAATGGAATTTAAAAACAACAAATAGATGAAATTCACACTGGAAAGACAAATGCATTAACTAAAGAATCAACATAAAGTAGGATTGCCAGTAAAAGTGCTAAATCTCATGTTTAGGGGCCTTCAAAGCAAATTTGCCCTAAGGCTGCTGTGTACATTTTAAGAATGAGCACAGGAAGCTGTTCAGAGATGGCAGAACACATACATTGGAATGACCCCCCCCTCCTCCCCTGCACACAGTTCTGGGAGTTCTCCCGACCCACACAAGCCAATTTCAGGGGGCCTGGAGGGGAAGGAGAGGTTATGTGAATCCCACCCCTGGTATCTTAGCATTGTTTAAATCTTGAGGCTTTTAAATAAATATATATTATGGGTACTTTAGAAAATGTGGACTAATCCAAGAGGAAATATGCTACAAGGAAGTATTCTAAGATTTTTTAAAAAGTACCCTTGAGACCATGTTTGGCAAAAAAACACATAATGCCCTAACTGCCAGATATTTTTCAATGGTTGGGTGGCTTCCAGGTTCTTCAGTAATTTAATTTAATGCATTAAAAAAAAAAGATCCATGTGTGGCATAGTAATTCACAATGAATAGCAGCAGCTGGCCTGTCTGTGGTGCGTATGTTCACAGGTCACTCAAACCGCACTGCACAGGGGCAAGTAGAGTATGGCTACAAAGTTTGTCCTTCATAGTCTCTACAATGATCTCTACATTAATAAAAAGCTAGTTCAGGAAAAGGAAGCATTGTTAACTATATCCCCATTAAAATAAGCATAGGGTTTGCTTATGGGTGACTTGTTGCCTTGTGCTGTTGCCTTGTGATGCAAGAAGCACTAGAAAATTTTGTTTAAATAACCCCTCACAGTTCACAAGGGATTAACTTTTTTTTTCTAAAGAACTGATTTTATTTCTCTAGTGTACAACAATCCTTTGACCTTCATTTTGTATTTAAATAGTGCTGACCCTTTGAGGTCCCTACCAAGAAGCAGAAATGGAATTGACATGGACTCAGATGTGTACAAAATGCTGCAGGATTATGAAAGACCTGTTTCAGAACCCAAGCAGTCAGGATCTTTCCGATATCTGCAAGGCATGTTGGAAGCAGGGGAAAATGGTAAGGAACACAACATCTTCATTTCAAAAAAATATCCCCCCCCCTACTTTTAATATTCCCCCCCCTACTTTTTTAAAAAATTTCATTTTTTTTTTTATAAATATTTATTAAGATTTTAAAATATAAATACACACATAATAAACAATCTTATTTCTGTCATAACAATTTCATCGCTTCTTTGGACTCCCTCACGTCTCCCGCTCCCATTTGCATTGTTAAAAATTTTTCCACACAAATTATCAACTTGTTTTCAATCTCATGTCCATTCATTCAAATATAATCTAGCACTTCTTCCCAAAAAATTTTATATTTTCTTTAGTCTCAACTTATCATCAAATTTAGATCTAATTTAGTGGTGAGCAGTTTTTTATAATCCAGCATCCTTCTTAAGATTCAACCAAATTACAATGTTTTTGTAAATACATTTTGAATTTCTCCCAGTCTTCCTCCATCTTCTCTTCTCCCAGATCACGGATTCTGCCGGTCATCTCGGCCAGTTGCATATAGTCCATCAGCTGCATCTGCCACTCTTCCAGTGTGGGTAGATCTTGAGTTTTCCAGTTTTTTGCGATAAGAATCCTTGCTGCCGTTGTTGCATACATGAAAAATGTTCGATCCTTCTTTAACACCTTCTGGCCGACAATACCCAGGAGGAAGGCCTCTGGTTTCTTTGTGAAGGTATACTTAAATACCTTTTTCAGTTCATTATATATCATTTCCCAGAAGACCTTCACCTTAGGGCATGTCCACCAGAGGTGAAAGAATGTTCCTTCATTTTCTTTACATTTCCAACATTTATTATCAGACGAATGGTATATTTTAGCAAGTTTAACTGGGGTCATGTACCATCTATATATCATTTTCATAACATTTTCCTTCAGAGCATTACATGCGGTGAAGTTCAGCCCAGTGGTCCACAACCTTTCCCAGTCCTCAAACATAATGTTATGCCCAATGTCCTGTGCCCATTTTATCATAGCCGATTTAACCATTTCGTCTTGTGTATTCCATTTTAACAGCAAGTTATACATTCTAGATAGAACCTTAGTCTTTGGTTCTAACAATTCAGTTTCTAACTTCGATTTCTCCACCTGGAACCCTAACTTTTTATCATTTTTAAAAACTTCTTTAATCTGAGCATAATGTAACCAGTCTCGCACCTTATCCTTCATTTTCTCCAAACTCTGCAATTTCCAATTGTCTCCATCTTTTTCTAATATTTCCCAATATTTTGGCCATTTGGCCTCCATATTGGGTCTTTTTAGGGCCTTAGCCTCCAGAGGTGAGAGCCACCTTGGAGTTTTATTTTCCAGTAAGTCTTTATATTTTGTCCAGACATTAAACACTGCTTTCCTGACAATATGGTTCTTAAAGGCCTTATTGATCTTAACTTTATCATACCATAAGTATGCATGCCAACCAAAAGCATTGTTAAAACCTTCCAGGTCCAGCACGTCAGTGTCTTCGAGAAGTAGCCAGTCTTTTAGCCAGCAAAAAGCTGCGGCTTCATAGTACAACTTTAAGTCTGGCAGGGCAAAGCCCCCTCTTTCTTTCGCATCTGTTAATATCTTAAACTTAATTCTGGGCTTTTTGCCCTGCCAGACAAATTTAGATATATCTTTCTGCCACTTCCGGAAGCACTCCGTTTTGTCCACAATCTGCAATGTTTGAAACAAAAACAACATTTTTGGCAATACATTCATCTTAATAGCAGCAATTCGGCCTAACAAAGAAAGCTTCAGTTTTGTCCAACTATCCAAGTCTCTCTTAATTTCAGACCAGCATTTTTCATAGTTATCCTTGAATAGACTCAGGTTTTTTGCTGTTATGTTTACCCCTAGGTACTTTACCTTTTTAACCATAGTTAATTCTGTTTCTCTCTGAAACCGTTCCGACTCTATGTCTGTCAAATTTTTTCCCAACACTTTGGTTTTCTGTTTGTTTAATTTAAATCCCGCCACCCGACCAAAGTCCTGTATCAATTGTAATACTCTTTTCGTACTAGATTCTGGCTCCTGCAGGGTCAAAACTAGGTCATCTGCAAAAGCTTTAAGTTTATATTGTTTCGCTCCGACCTGAATCCCTTCCACCAACCGGTCCCCTCTGATCATGTTCAAGAGCACCTCCAGAACCGAAATAAATAACAGAGGGGAAATCGGGCAGCCTTGTCGTGTTCCTTTTTCAATTTTGAACTCTT
The DNA here is from genome assembly GCF_964252035.2 of Podarcis erhardii. Taxonomy (NCBI): domain Eukaryota; kingdom Metazoa; phylum Chordata; class Lepidosauria; order Squamata; family Lacertidae; genus Podarcis; species Podarcis erhardii. The sequence goes on along the minus strand of NC_138498.1, from coordinate 57,244,987 downwards.
CTGTAACCACATTATTAACTATCAGTTTAGCCTTTTGTTCTGAATATATAGCATCAATCCCATTCTCAAACCCCCGTCCCACTCCCATTTCTTTCAAATTTCCCTTCATAAATTTCCAAGAAATATTATCGAAGGCCTTCTCCGCATCTATAAAAATTAACACAGCTTTTGTGTTTATGTCTGTTTGCAGAAGTTCCAAAATGTCAATAATGTTCCTAGTATTAGCAAACATGTGTCTACCTGGGAGAAAGCCTGCCTGGTCTTTATGGATTACTTCATTAAGAACTCTTTTAAGTCTACTTGCCAAAATGTCTGCAAATATTTTGTAATCCACATTCAGAAGGGAAATGGGACGGTAGTTTTTGAGTTGTGTCTTTTCAGCTTCAGATTTTGGTATCAATGTGATAAAAGCATCCTTCCACGATTCCGGCGCCTTCTTCCCTTCCATAATTTCATTACAGACCTCCATCATCGGTTGGATCAGATAATCTTTTAATGTCTTATAATACTTGGAGGTCAAGCCATCTGGCCCTGGAGATTTGCCCAGTTGCATGTTCTGAATGGCTTGTTCAATCTCTTGTTGTGTTATTTTGTTGTTCAGGATTAGTCTGTTTTCTTGTGACAACTTTGTTAGTCCATTTCTTTCCAAAAATTGTTTAATCTCGACCTCATCTTGCGGCCCTTGAGTGTATAATTTTTTGAAGTATCTCTGGAAGCACTTTCTAATTTCCATGGGGTTCTGAATGTTTCTTCCTTCAATTTCTAGGTTTGTAACTGTATTTAATTTCTGTCTCTTCTTCAACTGCCAAGCAAGCAGTTTCCCACATTTATTCGCCGATTCAAAAGTTTTTTGTTTCATTAATTTAATCTTCCATTCTATTTCTTGGTTTATCAATTTAGAATATTGTGCTTGGTATAATTTGATTTCTCTCAGAATCGGCTGTGACTTCGGGTTTGATCTTAATTTCTTCTCCAATTCTTTAATTTTCTGCAAGATCTTATCTTTCCTTTCATTTTGTATCCTTTTCTTTACGGCGTTCTGTTGTATCAAGAACCCCCTCATCACAGCTTTGCTTGCGTCCCAGATAGTTCTTTTTTCCACCGTAGTGTTCATATTTATTTCGAAATAATCCTTCAGAGTTTTTTGGGCCTTCTTAATAATCTCCTGATCTCTAAACAAGCTATCGTTCATCTTCCATCTAAAGGAGCCGGTTGGCAAAAGTGTCATATCCATCTTCAGCGCATTATGGTCGGAGCAGGTCTTTGGGCAGATTTCCACTTTTCTAACCTTGGGTGCCAGACCTCTAGTTATCCATATTTGGTCGATTCTTGTCCAAGTCAGTTGGGCTTCAGAGAAAAATGTTCCCTCTCTTCCCAGGGGGTTCTTAGTTCTCCAAATGTCAATCCAGTCCATATTGTCAGTCATTTCAAAAAAGGTCTTTGGTAGTCTGCCATCTTTTGTAACATTTTGATTTTGTGACTTATCCATGTTTGACGATACGACCCCATTCATATCTCCCATCATAATGATGTTGTTGTAGTCCAGATAGTCCAGCATAATCTCATGCAACTTCTTGTAAAATTCCGATTTCCCGTCATTTGGTGCATAAATTCCTAATATCAGAATCTTTTCTCCTTGATGTTGTATCTCAATTGCTAATATTCTTCCATGTTCATCTTTGAATAAGAATTTAGGTGACAGGCTCTCTTTTGCATATATCACCACTCCTCGCTTCTTTACTCTGTCCGAAGATATAAATTCTTGACCAAGTCTTTTATTTATTAGCACCTTTCTATGGAGCCTAGTCACATGTGTTTCTTGTAAGCAGATAATGTCCAATTGTTCTTTTCTTAATATATGAAAAATTTTCCTCCTTTTTTCCGGGATGTTACAGCCATTTATGTTCCAACTCAAAAGTTGCAGAGACATCCTGGATAAATCTGGTTATTTTTCAAGGGGTGGTACCTTATTCAAAGAATCTTCAGGGTCCAAGGGTGCAGGTACCTCTGGTGTTTCAGGCCCTGGAAGTTGGTCAATTCCTTTGTGAAGGTCCTCTCCGTGTACGTTCAGAAATTTATCTCTACCTTCCAATGTTCTGATTTTGATCTTCTTCCCTCTAAAGGTAAAAGATAGTCCTTGAGGAAATTCCCACCTAAAGATGATTGAATTCTTCCTTAGTAGTCTTGTTAACTCCAAATAGTTAGATCTAAGATCTAGCAGTTGTTTAGGAATATCCTTGTAGATCTCAATTCTTTTGTCCAAAATGTCCAGTGACTTTCCGTAGTGTAGGCCCAAAATCTTATCCCTTTCCTCCTTTGACCTCAATATTATCAAACAGTCTCTGGGCTTCTCTTTCTTTAAAAGTCTTCCGAGCCTAAAAGCCGAAACAATTTTAAAATCCTTTTCCTCTAAGCTCCAAAATTTGGAGAATTCTTTGGTCAAAAACTCAGCTAGGTTGCCTTCTTCCACTTCTGGTATTGCTCTTATCCTTAAATTGCTCTCCCTGTTCCGCAGTTCAAGCATAGACAGATAGGTCTGGTGTTCACCTACTTGTTTGCAGAGTGGTCTTACCTCTTGTTCTAAATTTTCAAGTTTTTGGCTGGTGTCTTCAGCCAATTTCCGATTTTCCCCTGCAGCCTCCTTCAATTCTCCAATTGCTTGAGTATTCTGTGCAACTTGTCCAGATAATTTATTTAAACATTCTGTGTTCTGCTCAATTTTATATGTTTGCTCATCGGCTTTCTTGTCCAAAGATTCTACTTTCTTGTCCAAAGATTCTAATTTTTCAAAAATTTTCTCTAAAATAGCAGTGCTTGCCCCTGAGGCCATATCTTCCAGTTGTAATTCCTCAGTTTCTCCCTCCCCTGCCGGTGGCAGAGAGACAGCTTCCACCTCAGAAGGCAAAGTAGGCACAGATGATCTACGTGCCTGCGAGGCTGCGGTTAAAGTTGTCAAAGTTGTTTGTTTAGTTCTTCCTCTCCTTCTTGTACCACTCATTCCAAAGTTATCTAAAAGTCAAGGTCAGGCTGAGCTATTCCCATGAGAAAGCAGTGGCCCAGATGGTAACAGTCAACAGAGGGCCGGGAAAAGGAAAGTAAAATAAAAGTCACTGTTATAAGTCCCAATTCCTCTAGGGGGAGTTTAAAATATTTCAAGGAAGAAATCAATTTCAGTTGAAATAAAGTCAGGTTTCTAAGTCCAAGAACCTTCAATAAAAAAGAAATTTTTCAGCAGAGTTGGAGTTTAGTACAGCAACAGTGTTTCTGATGGTGCAAACTGGTAATCCAAATGCCTCAAAGTAACAAGTTCAAACTCTCTCAGATTGTTTCAAAGTTCAGATTCAAAGTATCCAAACTGCAAACTGCAAGCTGACAGCTCAGTTTCTCAGGCAGCTCCAGCGCCTGGGGTTTTTAGTTAAAATGTAGCTCCAAGAGAAGAAAGATATCCCCGTGTAGTTAAAATTCATAAAGTCCAGCACATAAGATTAATGTTCCACTTAAAATAAAGTTCGATGGGTGCTCAGATCAAATAGTTTAAAAGATCTCTCTTTGCCTCCACTCCTCCAGCTCTTTGCGTTCAAGTTCAACGGGAGCGGAAGACGGACTTCCTGTTTTTCGTCACTCCGCTTTCAGCCAAATTTAGTGTTTTAAAGTTCCAAATTGCATACAGTCAGTTATTTACTCACGGGTTGTTGTTTTCCGGGCACAAATTTCAGGAAGAAAGGTCAGCGCTCACTGGCAACAGCTACGCGGCTTCACTCCGCCGATCGCGGAACGACCCACAGCGCCGCAGCCTCCTCCGTGATCCGGAGCCCCTTACGGGGTTCCTTCAACGTTTTGGGGGCCGCTACTGGCGCCCGCCGGGTCCCAGGACCGCAGGCTTCTGCTGCCTGCTGCCTGCGGTTTTCCGTTTTGGGTCTCCGCTGCGCCGTTGCGGACGACCCTTTCTCGTGCGGAGCTCCCTTCCCGATTAGGAAAGGGCAGCCATTACCCTTCGCGCCGCCTCCGGAAGTTTTTTAAAAAATTTCAAAGGTGCTTACAAGGAGTAACTGTGCCCATGAAGGACCAGGTGTACAGCCTGGCACATGGGCAGCTGTCCAGGGCAGCTGTCTACCAGCTCCATCTGGTACGCAGGCTGAGACCCTACCTGACTGTCTTGCCAGAGTGGTGCATGCTCAAGTTATCTCTCACGGACTACAGTGGTGCCCCGCAAGACGAACGCCTCGCAAGACGAAAAACCCGCTAGACGAAAGGGTTTTCCGTTTTTCAAGGCGCTTCGCAAAACGAATTTCCCTATGGGCTTCCTTCGCAAGACGAAAACCCATAGGGAAATCTCCGAGACAGCGGGGAAGCGCAGCGCGTCTTCCCCACTGCCCTCGGACCTCCTCCGAAGGCTGGCGGTGGGGCGGAGAGACCTTCTCCCCACGCCAGTCTTCGGATGGCTGTCCTGAAGACTTGCGGTGGGAAGAGGGTTTTCCTTCCCACCGCCAACATTCGGAAGGCTGTTCTGAATGTTGGCAGTGGGGAGGAAAAACCCTCCTCCCACCGCAAGCCCCGGGAACAGAAGAGAAGCGCTGCGCGCCTTCCCCTCTGTTCCCGTACCTGTCCGAAGGCTGGCGGTGGGGCGGAGAGACCTCCTCCCGCCGCCAGCCTTCGGAAGGCTGCTCCGAAGGCTGGCGGTGGGGCGGAGAGACCTTCTCCCTGCGCCAGCCTTCGGATGGCTGTCCTGAAGACTTGTGGTGGGAGGAGGGTTTTCCTTCCCATCGCCAACATTCGGAAGGCTGTTCTGAATGTTGGCGGTGGGGAGGAAAAACCCTCCTCCCACCGCAAGCCCCGGGAACAGAAGAGAAGCGCTGCGCGCCTTCCCCTCTGTTCCCGTACCTGTCCGAAGGCTGGCGGTGGGGCGGAGAGACCTCCTCCCGCCGCCAGCCTTCGGAAGGCTGCTCCGAAGGCTGGCGGTGGGGCGGAGAGACCTTCTCCCTGCGCCAGCCTTCGGATGGCTGTCCTGAAGACTTGTGGTGGGAGGAGGGTTTTCCTTCCCACCGCCAACATTCAGAATGATGTTCTGAATGTTGGCGGTGGGGAGGAAAAACCCTCCTCCCACCGCAAGCCCCGGGAACAGAGGAGAAGCGCTGCGCGCCTTCCCCTCTGTTCCCGTACCTGTCCTGAAGGCTTGCGGTGGGGAGAAAAGCCCTTCTCCGCACCGCCAGCCTGGCAAGCGGTCTCCATAGGAACGCATTAATTGATTTTCAATGCATTCCTATGGGAAACCGTGCTTCGCAAGACGAAAAACTCGCAAGAAGAAAAAACTTGTGGAACGAATTAATTTCGTCTTGCGAGGCACCACTGTACTGCAATGCGCTCTATGTGGGGCTACCTTTGAAGGTGACGTCAAAGTGCAAACTACAACTGATCCAGAATGTGGCAGCTAGACTCCTGACTGGGATTGGCTGCCGGGACCATGTAACACTGGTTCTAAATAATCTTCACTGGCTCCCAGTACGTTTCCGAGCACAATTCAAAGTGTTGGTGCTGACCTTTAAAGCCCTAAACGGCCTCGGTCCTGTATACCTGAAGGAGGGTCTCCACCTCCATCGTTCAGCCCGGACACTGAGATCCAGCGCCAAGGGCCTTCTGGCGGTTCCCTCATTGCGAGAGGTAAGGTTACAGGGATCCAGGCAGAGGGCCTTCTCGGTAGTGGCGCCTGCCCTGTGGAACGCCCTCCCAGCAGATGTCAAAGTAATAAACAACTATTTTACTTTTAAAAGACAACTGAAGGCAGCCCTCTTTAGGGAAGTTTTTAATGTCTATGCTGTACTGTTTTTAATATTCAGTTGGAAGCCGCCCAGAGTGGCTGGGGAAACCCAGCCAGATGGGCGGGGTATAAATAATAAATTATTATTATTATTATTATTATTATTATTATTATTATTACACATTAAAATGCAACGCAACAGTCATTGATAAAATAGGCAAATAGAGCCACTATGTTCTGAAGGTCTGCATAAATAAATGGGTTTTTAGCTGACACCTGAATGAAACCAATGTGCAGGACAGCCAAGTCTCCCTTGGGAGAGGGTTCCATCTGCTTTATAAATATGATGGAAGGGATGTTTTCTGGAATGATGACACCCCATGCATTGTTTGTACTTAAATGATTCCATTTTAATTTATCAATTTTCTTACATGGATTTCCATTTCTGTTGCTTTAAAACTAAATCTTCCGTTCGTCTAACCTCTCTGATACAAAGCCACTTATGAAGTACCTATGTGCAATCCCAAAGAAGTTAAGAAACTCCTTAGAATGTTATTTTTCTCTCCCGGGAGCTCTAGGGTCTTTTCTTTTCTTTTTTTTAATGAGCAGCAACACACTGTGTCTCTAATAAGAAATGTTTCCTGCAGGGAATCAGACAGGATTTGTAAGGCAACATAACAGTTACCTCGGTAGGTGCCCCTCAGCCGTGAAAGATGAGCCCTCAAACCACAAAGCAGAGAAAAGAATGTTTGGGGTTGTTCGATCACTTTTTACAGAGTTTTGTAGCTGCCTAGTTGAGAAGTTGAGGGACATAAATTTGGGGGCGAGAAGCGTGGGCATGCAGAAACAAAGGAGAAAAACAGCCATGAACGCAGCAAAGTTCAGCATTACTTTTAAACTCCTTCCTCACTCCCTAAGCTGGTGAGAGAATTTTCACTAAGTGCTCTGTAAATTGCCTGCCATTTTGAAGCCTTTATCATTGACTAGAGCTTCTGGGAACCTTTGCAGTAAATGTATCAAGAAGCTATAGTCACCTAAAGCAAATTAGTTGAGTGAATTTACTTCAAAAAAAGGAGGCAGCAGGGATCGTGTGGCAGATGTTGGAGTCCCATCAGTCCTAGCCTGCACGGCTAATAGTCATGAAGGGAGTTGTGGTTCAACAACAGCTGGAGGGCTACATTTAATGTTACAATGCAGCTATCATAGTGCTGCTTCACTATTTCATTTTTAAATGAAAGTTTAATGTAAGTGTCCTATTTTGAGTTTATTCCCTACCAGTGAAAATTCATTTTTTTAAAAAAGCACTGCGGTGAATTTCCAAATATACGCACTTGTGTGAATATATACATGAGCATTACAGGATGCATTAATAGCTTGCCAACATACCCCTTTGTACATAAAGATTTCATTGCTTCCCTTTTTCTGGTTGTTTTTGAACACATATGAAGCAAAACCGAAGGCCAAGAAAAGAGCCAGCGTCTAACATGCTGCCTTACTTTTGTTACAGACTCTTAAAGGTCTTCCTGAGTCATGACATTCAATAAAACAAATAAATCTCTCAAGTAGTAAAAGTGCACTTTAGCAGTGTTATTGCCTGGCTTTCCCCCCCTTGCACAGCAAAAGGTTTTAAGCTTTTTTCCATGGGGTTGAGCATATATCAAAATCTTACTAAGTAAGACAATGTCTTTTGTTCTTCTATGGTTTCATGTATGTGCCTCTTTTGTACCAGCTCTCATTCTTTTTCCTTGGCATACTTCCCATTAAAAGGTCAATCTCTGGTTTATCCATTTAAATCAGAGCTCATATGTTTGCATGCCTTTTTATTATTCTTATGGTCATTCCATCATTTCATTTTTTCAAGTATTGTTGTTAGCATATGGCGCCTGCTTATCTAACACTACTAGGATCAGAGCACTTACAGCCCCAGCCTAACCATGCTCACTCAGAAATAAATCTCACTGATTCCAAGAAAATTTACTTCCAGGTAATGATACTGTGGAGTGCATCCTTTGTCAGAGTTTAAGAATAAATCACCCCTTCAGTTGAGAAGCTTGTGTGTTAGCAACATTCCACATCCCTTAAACAGATAACTCCAAAAACGCCGTCTTAAATTCTTGGCAGGTGAAAAACATGACAGGCTGACGAGTCCAAGACATGTTAAATCTCCAGTATCCAAATTGGGTGGAGTCGTGCCTGGCTTACAGATGCTCCCTGAGTGCACCAGATGTGGCAATGGAATTGTGTAAGTACATGAATCTCCCCAAGAGCCTAGACGTTTAAGATACTGTACTTTTCCATGTATAAGACAAGGGTGTGTTTTTTAACGTTGAATTAATGTGTAAAAATTGGGGTTGTCGTATACATGGGTAGTGCCGTGTTGGGAAAGGGGAATGGATGCTGCCGTGAGCAGGAGATTGTCAGCGGTGGCTGTGTGAGTGATTGATGGCTGCGACATGGGCTTGGATTGATTGGCTGCTGCTGGAGGCGAGCAGCCAAACATTTGGTTTTTTTTGCGTCGCGTGCGATAGGAAGCGTTGTTCAGGCGGGTGAGTGATTTTCAGCAATTCCCCACCCCCATAAGAAGCTCAACAACTCTGGGCAATCCTCCCCAAAAAAAGCTCAAGAACTCTGGACAATCTCCCCCCATTTTCTATATTTTGAGTCCCCCAAAATAGAGGCGTCTTATACACGGAAAAGTACGGTACTTTTTGGTAAAGCTAAATAAGGAACACACCACCTGCTTAACTGTAAAATCTTGTTATAATGTAATTCCGTAAGGCAATGTTACTTGAAGGGGGTGGGGGAGAGACATACACATGTAACATGGCATTTGTGCTGCATGTTACAAAGAGTTTTTAAGATTAATAAATGTTATCCTCTTGATCCAAAGCCACTTGGTTGCTTCAAAGTGCACATGGAAGCTCCATACAAGAAAGAACTGTCCTGCTCGGTCTGGCAGTGCTTCACACACAGCATTTTATGGCATTCAGAATGGAACAGCTACTATATATATATATATATATATGCTTTCGTAGATTTTCACGGGTACAGGAATGCAGGTTTTGGTGTCCTCGGGTGTCTTCCCGTGTAAAAGTTGGGGTGTCTAGGCGACGTTTCGACGAGGTCTCACTCGTCATCTTCAGGCTGGTGCTTTCGGCTTCTTGTTACTGGAACAGAGCAGGATCTCAGTGTTTGAGTTCCTATAAATACTGTAGAGGGGGTGTGGTGTATAGCCTCCAATGTTCTGGGCAGAGAGGAAGTTCCCAGGCTAGTGTGCCTTTTCTTCTTTTGTTCCTTAATTACTTGAGAGATATCTTGAGTGATTTCTTGAGTGATATCCTGAGTACCACTTAGGTGGGTCATTAGGTGTGGATTAGTTGTTAAAGTCTTTAACAACTTTAAACAGTCTTTAACAACTTTAAACTTTAACAACTTTAACAACTAATCCACACCTAATGACCCACCTAAGTGGTACTCAGGATATCACTCAAGAAATCACTCAAGATATCTCTCAAGTAATTAAGGAACAAAAGAAGAAAAGGCACACTAGCCTGGGAACTTCCTCTCTGCCCAGAACATTGGAGGCTATACACCACACCCCCTCTACAGTATTTATAGGAACTCAAACACTGAGATCCTGCTCTGTTCCAGTAACAAGAAGCCGAAAGCACCAGCCTGAAGATGACGAGTGAGACCTCGTCGAAACGTCGCCTAGACACCCCAACTTTTACACGGGAAGACACCCGAGGACACCAAAACCTGCATTCCTGTACCCGTGAAAATCTACGAAAGCATATATATATATATATATATGTAAAGGTACCCTTGCCCGTACGGGCCAGTCGTGTCTGACTCTGGGGTTGTGCGCCCATCTCACTCTATAGGCCAGGAGCCAGCGCTGTCCGAAGACACTTCCGGGTCACATGGCCAGCGTGACAAGCTGCATCTGGCGAGCCAGCGCAGCACACGGAAACGCCGTTTACCTTCCCGCTAGTAAGCGGTCCCTATTTATCTACTTGCACCCGGGGGTGCTTTCGAACTCCTAGGTTGGCAGGCGCTGGGACCGAACGACGGGAGCGCACCCTGCCGCGGGGATTCGAACCACCGACCTGACGATCGGCAAGTCCTAGGCGCTGAGGTTTTACCCACAACGCCACCCGCGTCTATATATATATATATATATATATATATATATATATATATAATCTGCACCAGATCCCTTTAAGGCAGGTTATAGAATACAGGAGAAACAATACTGTGTTGCTAATGGAGGAAAGGGAAGAGATTTGTGTATACAGTCCCTTCTATGGGACCCGTAAAAGGCAAGCCACTAATAAAAACCTGAAATGAATAGTAATCGTTTGAAATGTTTGCATTCTAATCTTATCTTCTTTCCTGCGACAGTGGCACAATAGTGAAAGCCCGTGACAAGCTCTACCATCCAGAATGTTTCATGTGTGATGACTGCGGCCTCAACTTGAAGCAAAGGGGCTACTTCTTCATTGAGGAACAGCTGTACTGTGAAATGCATGCCAAGGAAAGGGTTAAGCCGCCAGAAGGATATGATGTGGTTGCTGTTTATCCCAATGCTAAAGTTGAACTTGTCTAAATAGATACTCTTATTTCCTGGAGAGGTCAAGAGGTGGCACACCCACCCACAGGCACAGGCACTGTTTTAAAGCATGGCTGTAATCAACTCTGATTATTCAAGTCTCAGTAAAATGTCTTTTCAGAGATAAAATGGTTTGCACTTGGGATCTCAAGGGGATAGTGCTGAAAGGCCTCTCAAAAGGATTTCTCTCTCCTTTTGACACTTGCTTTTGGGTTGCTGTGTTTGGGTGGGTTCTGTTTTGTTTCATTTTTTACTGCACATAGTTTCCATCATACCCCAGTCCAAAACCTGTGTAAATATGGGTGCTTTTTAAAACACTGTTTCATATAAAACCAGTATTTCTTTTATTCTGGACTCAGCTCAACTGGTAAAGAAAAAGTGATTTATATGTGTTGTATGTGCGATATAACATTGTGTCACCAGGTGGCGAGGTGGAGTCCAGTTTTTCTCTATCTGTTTTCCCTGTTTAAATTTACGTTTTTAAACTGAAACGCTTCTTTGATGTGTCTAAATCCAGCCTCTGTCTCATTATAAAATATAAAGAAGACTGCATGAAAGCTCCATGAAAAGAAGGCACTTTAAGAATTGACATTTTACATTTTAAAGCGTTGCATCACATTTACTTTTGTCAGTAATAGAGATATGCCACAAAGATAGCTTTGTGGCTTTCAGAGTGATAGAAAACTGAGGCCACGTGTAATGAGAATTTTAAATATGAAGCTGGCTGCATGAGTTTCACCAAGAATTGTGGGAATGAACAGGTAAAGGACTCGTAAGAACACAGATATATATATAAAAGTAATGTCCTGGTTGCCATTTCCAAACAATACTATTTATTACATGTAAGACTAATCATTAACATTTATCATTCTGGTGATATCTGTCAGCAGCAGCTAGAGCTATCCACTGGGGCTTGTGCTCCAATACTGCCTTTCTTGTTATACCAGAGAAAATATCCTGGGAATCCCAATGGATGGTCCCCCGTTGACTGGTAGTAATGAACAGGCTGGAGACCCTGTTAAGTTTCCTCAGGTCTTTCCAGATCAAGGGGACCCTAATATAATTTCCATTGTGGCACCAAACTATAACTGTGTAAACCACTGTTGTGCCCTGCATAAAAATGTTTAAGAAAGATTTCACATATATATTGTACATGTGGTTTTCTCTCTCTCATCTTTGAGAAAGCATGGCTTCTTTTGCAGATATTCTTGGTTACTGAATCATCTAGGCACCTGCATTTATTCTTTCTTTTTCTTTTTTTTAAATAAAACTTTGAACAAAGGGCTTTACACGCCAGCCATAAACACGTTACTTAAAACTGCTTTCAGATACAATGAAGTTGACCTGGTCAACAGTATGTGCAGAACATCTAAATCCAGCCTAGGATGAAAAGAAAAATAATTCATTCCAGATTCTGTTCTTAGGGCAAGGCATCAGACCTAAATATCATAGACATTTAGGAGCTTTCAAGACAATCATTGTGTAGCACAACAATTGCACATTTGTTATTCATTTGTTACATTTGAAATTGTCATGATAGACACAAATTGTTCATTTCTTGAGAGGAATTATGTCATCACCAATCCTGATTACAGAGCTATTGGGGGAGGGAACCCCTGCAGTTTTTGAATAGAAGGATATGACTGAGACCTTACAGAAGTCAACTCCTGAACTCAAGTATAAACAATCCAGATGTGAAAATGAGGGTGGAGTGCTCAGTGGCCCTTGTGCTCTCCGAAACAGTGATTGCCCTGGGCAGCCAAACAGCTAATCCTAAGTGTAAAGGGGGGGAAATAAACTTTCTATGTCTAAATGTTTAAGCCTCAACTGCGTTTTGGCAACAGCTTATACACCATTTTTTAAAAAGACAGAATGCATTACATCTTAGGCAATACGGTCACCTTATGGAAGCAGATCCAGTATGATGATGTGGTTCAGAGTTGGGAGGCCAGGATTAAAATCCCCACACAGCCATGCAGCTTGCTCTGTGACCATGAGACAGTCGCAGTCTCTCAGCCTAACCGACCTTACAGAGTGGTCATGAGGATAAAGTGGGAATGGAGTAAACCGTGCAGAACACCTTGAGCTCCTTGAAGGAAAGGTGGCATAGAAATGTAAATCTCTAATGAAACCATTGGCATATTCTGTTCAGTGGAAGGCTCTGCACAAGTAATGCTATGAGCCCAATTCCTAGTTAAGTGCTAGGCACATGCAATACCCAAAAATATAAAGAATGATCCATCAAGCTTGGTATCAGCGATATTGTTTGGCTCTTTGAGGGGGCATAGGCTTTTCTCAAAACACAGACATATAAGAAATTCAACTAGGACTGCTTAAATCCAGCCCCCCCCCCCGCCCCAAGATGGGAATGATGGAAGAGTTCACTGTTTGCCATACTAGATTTATGACAGTGGAACATCAACAGAACTCAGGGTAGAGAAAGGCAACACTCACAGCATTATTATCCAAGGGTTCCACTATGTGGCCCGCAAGTATAAATTTAAAATAATAATAATAAGCAATTAAGGTTTTGTGCAGAACGGTTCCATTTGTTTTAGGAACTATAAACTCCTACACCAAAGGGAAAGACATGTACTTTGCTTAGAAACAGTATTGTTTATCCATTTCACAAACACCATTGATAGTAGAACAAGTGTGAATCCACGTTGCTCTGTGTGAACAGGTATAATATAACTTAATTAAGAGGGAAAAACGTGGCAACAAGCTAAAAAATAATTGCGTGCTGTCAGTTAATCCAGATTGCTCTTTACAGTGAATACAGTTCTGTGTTTTCTACCCAGTTACCTTAGCTAATTAAACAGATGAGGTTCAGTTCATTAATTGATTGATTAAATATGCACAAAGCTGTACAGTATATGCAAAATATTAGATCTAAAAAAGCATACCGTCATTGCCTTTGGATGATGTATACATCTGCCACAACAGGGATAATTTTCAAAGAAGTCATTCTTTCTTCCAAAAGGGACTCCTCTTATGGTGAAACTTGTCATCTGCAGTTGTTATACAGTGCTTCTATTAAAAATGTTTTCAGTTTTTAGAATTCTTTTGACCCATTAATTGGTGATTCCTTTTTAGTCGGTCAACATTTTTGTCGATTAATCTAACTGACTTACTAAGCATTGGAACTATTAATATTTTCACATTATGTTTGAGCAAATCTAACGTCAGGTTGAAATTCTACCTTGAGATTCTTGTAACCACATTGAAGGTAGCTTTGCCACCAATGAAGTTTAAGTTTGCTGGTCTAGGGTTTTTTTTGTTGTTGATGATGATGAATCCGTATCAGTACAAATGAACTGAAAAATTATAAATGTTTATCATTTATTAATAGCATAAAAATATTGTTGCTGTTTTATTTACTGGTTGCTAATGGAAACATGTTTCTTTGAGATAGTCATGAACATTCATTTTAATTTTGTTTATTAACATTGTTGGTCCTCAAGGACCCAAGCTATTTTTTTGTGGGTTTCTATATTAACTAGCACTGGAAAATGCATCTTATGAACCTCTGATTTTTCATACTGGTTATGTACATTTCTTTTCAATAACAAATACACAGTATATTCCCTTTGCGAGGTAACTAATCATTCATATGGCTAAGCAAACCTGTCCTTAAAGTTTATCTTCCATCTTTCACTCATTGCCATTAGAAAGTAAGCTCATTAATTTTGTATTGTAGGAGCTAGAATATATTGGGGAAAATTCATTGAAATTAATGTTACAAAGGTTGCGTGCCACCCCCCAATCTCTGCTGAGTGCTAGCAAGATTCCAGGTGGTTCTAGGCCAGGGGTCAGCAAACCTTCAGCAGGGGGCCGCTCCACTGTCCCTCAGACCATGTGGGGGGCCAGACCATATTTTGAAGGGGGGGAAAGAACGAATTCCTATGCCCCACAAATAACCCAGAGATGCATTTTAAATAAAAGGCCACATTCTACTCATGTAAAAACACGCTGATTCCCGTACTGTCCGCAGGCCGGATTTAGAAGGTGATTGGGCCGGATCCAGCCCCCGGGCCTTAGGTTGCCTACCCATGTTCTAGGCACTCACCCAGGGTTGTGTTTCAAATGGGAAATCAAGGCACAGCGGAGACTTTATTGTACCCATATTTACACGTGGGTCTGCTTTAGAGAGAGTTCAGAGCATTACATCTCAAGAGGAGCTTGCTCTCCCAGCAATGCAACAGTGGATTCCCAAGGCAGTCTGACCTCCATCTCCATGCCTCTGTCCCAGCCTGCCAAGATGGCTCTGCCTTCACAGCAGCTCATGGAGTCCTCCCCCTTCTTCCCCAACCTCTACATTTCAAAAGGATGCATTTTTACTGTGTAACCTCTCCCTCCCATCTTTGCTATTTACCCAGAGCTCAGGCAGAGGGTCAACTGTCCATTGATGGCCCTTGTCCCCAGGTGATTTCCTTGTTTAGCGTGCATTTTAAATCTAAGGTCTGGCACCCAGGAACCTTAGGTGATCCTTGCCCCCTGCAAACCCATGACAATAATATCAAAGCTCTCATTCGTACAGCTAGGACTTTGCCTTCAGTTGTAATTCTGGAATCCTATTGACTGCCTCTGGCAAACTTTTTGCAACATCGACTTGTGGCCTTCTCCCTATGATGGCAATAACATGATTTTACAGGAGTTGATGGGAGGCCCTGCTACCCATATGCCTTGCTATAATCTTTTACAGAAATGCAAAGTTTTCTTTTTAATCAAATCTGCTTCTCTTTCACCAGACCTCGAGTCCCTTCCTCTCACTTGAAACAATTCTTTCTTTCAGGAATTCACAGCATGGTCCCATACAATAAAAAGACACAACCATATGTTTCACCATGTTTGCTCGGACTATGAAGACCCTGTTTCTCCTTCTCCTTCTTACATATGTTTATTATCTGTTTAAAAGCTACAAACGCCAATCGTATATCTCATTTTCATCGGACTTATTTTCTCATTACTCAGCTATTTGCAGCAAGAGAACATGAGCGTTAAAAGGCCCCCATCTAATGCATGTGTAATAATAATCATATGGTTGCTTGACAGAAAATAGGAAATAGTAGAAGTTTGTAAACAAACGAATCCACCTACATCTCGGTCACAGAGTGTGTCACAAGCCTCATGCAACCAGCTTTTTCCTCATATAATGTGAGACCTACATTTTTGACATGTCAGACCAGTGCCTTTTGTTTCCTATTCAACTCCATTTCTAAGGCCATTTTTCACCCAGTAGGTTCCACCGTCTACCTCACATGTGTTACAATAGTACTAAAATATGTACCCATCTTAGAAATTCATAAGTGGTTCCATTACCCCTGAATCCAGAGATTATAAATCACAAAAACCTGTTCGTGTAGGTATTCTTTGGCGATCTTTTTCAGACTTCTTACAAATAACAACACTGGCAAAGAAACAAAACATTCCTGGGCTCCCATCTGAACACACATTCTTTTAGGAATCAGAATTTCCACACATTTTTCTCCTGGCTACGTGTTTTTTTTTTATGAGTTGACAACTCACCAGATTTTCCCAAGGCACATCAAGAGAGCTGCCTTGCCCAGTAACATCCTGTAGCTAACTGGCTTCTTTCTAGGTGTCTTTTCTTGTGCTGTGTTGAACTTGTCGCAAATTACAAAAATGAGAATGCAGCTTTACAAACCTCTGCCAGCACAACTGAATAAGAATCTTTTTTTAATATTGTTAAGTGGCTGCTTAGTAATGCAGCAAATCATTTTTAGGGAGACAGTTCATAATAGGCTTTAAATGTATTACTAGTCCTTTGGGCTATCAAATTAATTGTGAATGGGCAATTAACTTTATCACAACTGCAGAGGCCATAACAATCTTTCAACAGTATATCATATAATTTTATATTTGTACACTGAGGAATGCTGCATGTGGTACATACATTCCAGTCCACCTGGGCCTTGCCACCACTATTAATCTATTTTTCTTTGATTCTGAACACATACTTAACTTCTATAACAGGAATTCCTCTTGAATAATAGAAAAGCAAATAAAAACATGTAAACAAACCTAAAACATTCTGAATATATAGTGCAGCTTACTATCTAATGTATATATACCTTTTTAACACAATTAACTGATTCTTAATAACTGTTAGGGTTTTGCAGCAGGAAGCTGTTCTGAAGCACTGAATGCGCCAGTGGTCTTCATCCAGATGTTAACAGGCAAGTGCCCATATTACATTCAGTCATATGTACGGGGAAAGATCAGGAAGGAAATGGGCATAAAGGCCATGTCCATAGCACAGTACAGTAGTACCTTGGTTCTCAAACTTAATCTGTTCCGGAAGTCTGTTCCAAAACCAAAGTGTTCCAAAACCAAGCCACACTTTCCCACAGAAAGTAATGCAAAACGAATTAATCCATTCCAGACTTTTAAAAACGATGCCTAAAACATCAATTTAACATGCATTTTACTATCTAACGAGACCATTGATCCATAAAATGAAAGCAATAATCAATGTACTGTACTATAAAATAAATAAGACAGTATTGTAGATGATAAAAATGAATTTTTTTTTTTTTCTTCTTCCCTGCACTGATGATCATCATTGTTTGGATTGGGTGGGTATCTATTTCCGCAGTCACACAATCAATCAATCAATCAATAGCTGAACTGGGTTCCACACAGTCACAAAAACATATTAACTGAAAAAGCCTCAAAAACAAAAACGGCAAATGTAATCCGTTCTGGAAGTCCGTTTGACTTCCGAAATGTTTGAAAGCCAAGCTGCAGCTTCTGATTGGTGCAGGCGCTCCAGAAACAATAGCCAACAACCACATCGGACATTCGGCTTCCAAAAATCGTTCAAAAACTGGAACACTTGCTTCCGGGTTTTCAGAGTTTGAGAACCAACGCCTTTGAGAACCAAGGTAGCACTGTACAAACTTGCTGCTGCAGCATGTCTATGAGTGGAAGAAACAGGAACAACTAGACTTGGCATCATGAAACGAAGACAATGGTTTATATATGCTCCTGAAAGCAGCAGACTTAGCAAAATAAAAACCATGAGGTTGGAATCCCCTGTTGTGTTAGGGTAGCAGGAAAACAGGCAAGGGCAAGGCTTAGGTAGGTCTTTGAAATGCAACTCTCTCTTATTCTGACCGGACACAGGTTAGAGCTCAACGTCGAGCCTACCAAGTGGCGATAGCGACGGCGAAGAAGAATTTCTTCACCGCCTCTATTGCATCTGCAGAAAACAGCAGCAGGAGACTTTTCCAGGTGGTTCACAATTTAGCGGAACCACCTGCAACATCGGGGCCCAGTACGGGCCACATGTTCTCCTGCAATGATTTTGCAAAATTTTTTGCAGATAAAATCGCTCAGATTCGGGAAGAAGTAGACTCCACCGTGGGAGCAGGACCGGGGCGGGAGAGTGCTAGAGTTCTGTCTAGTCAAGTTGAGTGGGATCAATTCCAATCTGTTACCTCCGAGGATGTGGACAGGCTGCTTGGACGAGTGAAACCAACCACCTGTCTCCTGGATCCTTGCCCATCCTGGCTGATAAAAGCTAGCCGGGAAGGACTGGGCGATGGGCTTCGTGGGGTGGTGAATGCTTCTCTCCGTGAGGGAGCCTTCCCAGACCCGCTGAAAGAGGCGGTTATTAAACCACTTCTTAAAAAACCATCTTTAGATGCGGCCACGATGGCCAACTATCGCCCAGTCTCAAATCTTCCATTCTTGGGCAAGGTGATTGAGCGAGCAGTTGCTGAACAACTCCAGGCACGCCTGGAAGAAGCGGACCATTTGGATCCCTTCCAGTCGGGATTCAGGCCTCATCATGGGACTGAAACTGCCTTGGTCGCACTGGTTGATGATCTCCGGCGGGCTAGGGACAAAGGTGAGAGCTGTTTCCTAGTTCTGCTGGATCTCTCAGCGGCGTTTGATACCATCGACCATAACATCCTTCTGGACCGTCTTGAGGGGCTGGGAGCTGGGGGCACTGTCATACAGTGGTTCCGCTCCTTCCTCCTGGGCCGTGTTCAGAAAGTGGTGGTGGGGGATGAGTGTTCAGACCCCTGGGCTCTCACTTGTGGGGTGCCTCAGGGTTCTGTCCTCTCCCCCATGCTTTTCAACATTTACATGCAGCCGCTGGGAGAGATCATCAGGAGGTTTGGGCTGGGTGTTCATCAGTATGCGGATGATACCCAGCTCTACCTCTCTTTTAAATCAGAACCAGTGAGGGCGGTGAAGGTCCTGTGTGAGTGTCTGGAGGCGGTTGGAGGATGGATGGCGGCTAACAGATTGAGGTTGAATCCTGACAAGACAGAAGTACTGTTTTGGGGGGACAGGAGGCGGGCAGGTGTGGAGGATTCCCTGGTCCTGAATGGGGTAACTGTGCCCCTGAAGGACCAGGTGCGCAGCCTGGGAGTCTTTTGGACTCACAGCTGTCCATGGAAGCACAGGTCAAATCTGTGTCCAGGGCAGCTGTTTACCAGCTCCATCTGGTATGTAGGCTGAGACCCTATCTGCCTGCGGACTGTCTCGCTAGAGTGGTGCATGCTCTGGTTATCTCCCGCTTAGACTACTGCAATGCACTCTACGTGGGGCTACCTTTGAAGGTGACTCGGAAACTACAACTAATCCAGAATGCGGCAACTAGACTGGTGACTGGGAGCAGCCGCCGAGACCATATAACACCGGTCTTGAAAGACCTACATTGGCTCCCAGTATGTTTCCGAGCACAATTCAAAGTGTTGGTGCTGACCTTTAAAGCCCTAAACGGCCTCGGTTCAGTATACCTGAAGGAGCGTCTCCACCCCCATCATTCTGCCCGGACGCTGAGGTCCAGCGCCGAGGGTCTTCTGGCGGTTCCCTCATTGCGAGAAGCAAAGCTACAGGGAACCAGGCAGAGGGCCTTCTCGGTAGTGGCGCCCGCCCTGTGGAACGCCCTTCCAGCAGATGTCAAAGCAATAAACAACTACCTGACATTCAGAAGACATCTTAAGGCAGCCCTGTTCAGGGAAGTTTTTAACGTGTGATTTTACTGTATTTTTGGTTTTTATGGAAGCCGCCCAGAGTGGCTGGGGAGGCCCAGCCAGATGGGCGGGGTATAAATAAATTATTATTATTATTATTATTATTATTATTATTATTATTATTATTATTGCTACATTTCATGTCTGGGCTAAACTCCACCTATGAACATGCAGACTACAGGAGTTCAGAAGCTCCATTGAACACTAATACTGAATCACAGTGTCACCATATATTCAACGAGACCAACCAAAGTGCAGCTAACCTAACATACTCAAGATGTGTAGGACAATCCCGTGCATATTTACTTAAAAGTAAGTTGCAGTGTGGGATGCGGGTGGTGCTGTGGGTTAAACCACAGAGCCTAGGACTTGCCGATCAGAAGGTCGGCGGTTCGAATCCCCGTGACGGGGTGAGCTCCTGCCCACCTAGCAGTTCGAAAGCACGTCATGTGCAAGTAGATAAATAGGTTCCGCTCCAGCGGGAAGGTAAACGGTGTTTCCGTGTGCTGCTCTGGTTCGCCAGAAGCAGCTTAGTCATGCTGGCCACATGACCCAGAAGCTGTCTGCGGACAAATGCCGGCTCCCTCGGCCTATAGAGCGAGATAAGCATGCAACCCCAGAGTTGGTCACGACTGGACCTAATGGTCAGGGTTCCCTTTAAGTTGCAGTGTGTTTCCTGTTTGTGGACCCATGGAATTTACTGCCAGGTAAGTGTGGACAGGAAGAAGCTGATTTAGGCTGCAATATCCTGGGAATGTGTACACAGCTTGTGTGTGTAACCAGCAGTATATTGAGATGCCCCCATCCACCGATAGCAGGAGGAAAGAAACCTGATGTGTTAGGAGAACCACAAAATTCACCAAATCATTATTTCAGACAACAAAAGGCATTCTAGTTTGGGAGAAATGGTCAGTTTCTGAGCTCCTTCTGGGCTGAAAGAAACACTGTAACTGTGGCAGAGCCGCTATCTTGAGGGAAGATTTCGGGATCTTTGGAATGATAGTTGTAGATTTATTGTACTATAAACCGATGGTCTGGAAAAACTCCTAAAATGGGTTATGGGTTGAGCTTTTGAAACTGCACAGATTACAGGAACGTGGTAGCTACAGCAGAGTTCAACATAAGGCTTCCAGCTGAACATACAGAATGATCACCATTGCAGCCCCTTCCACAAACTTCTTTATACTATCTATCTCGTTCACTTCTCATACAAATGTCTACACTGTGACAAAATATATTTTGAAAGTCAGGGGTGACCATCTTCCAACATATTTGCATGTTGCAGAGGAGCAGAAATCACAGGGTAAAGAGGATTTGCCACCAAATGCAGCTTTTATACTTGAAATCAAAATAACCTCCCACCAAGACAGTCCTCCAAATGGGCTTGAGGCAGATAGCATTTGTGCTGCATTGCTACCTTGGTCTCAGCAACACATGTACAGATATCTTCCTGCACAATACATCCCCATTCAAGAGGGCGGCTTGTCGTTGTCCAAAAAGTCGCTTCATATTGGATGTGGCGATAAATGTTCAGCCATACACGGCATTTGCTATGTAGCCCTTGCCTAATTTTGGCCCATTGTGGAGAAAATTTCAGAATAGTACATCTCACCAAAATCTGAGCTCTCAAAATTAAAAATAGTAAAGCCTATCCCCTCCTGTCTCTCTTTGTGAATATTGTCAAAAGAAGATTATCCTCAGAGTTTTCAAGGAGAGGCTGCAGGGCATATCAGTGATGCTAGAACAGTGGATTTCATTCATCAGCAGGTGACTGAACTACATGGACTTCCAACTCTATGATTACAGGTGTAGGAACCCCAAATGTGGTTCAGACAAGTCCTCTATGCTCTAATCTGGGCCAATTTATCTGCCAACTGAGAAATAGCATAGGAGAAGTGTGATGTGTCCAATTGATTTAACAAATGCAATGAGGCAAGAGCTGTACATAATGTTCCGAGTGTGGGTGTACCTGCCACACGACGTCTCATATGCCCTATGCAAGAAGGATTTGTGTGCAGGGCTATCACTCAAGTAAAGAGATGTTAATGAGTTTTAATAAATGATTCACTTAAATGTCTTTTTTTCCTATTAAAGGGAAGATTTATTTGTTTGTTTCTAGATAATGCACACATGTAGCATAGCAACCAAACAGAAATCATTAGGTCCACAGCTAAATAAATATTAAAATGGAAAAAGTAAATTGCTAAGCATGTTGAGGGACTTTAAAGAAGATTGGGGGCCATTTTCGCCTGTGTGAACTGGAGCTTTTCACATGGTATCTGTGCCATGTGCAACGGTAGCGAAGGCAGAAGATAGCATGGTTGTACACTCCCACCGATATAGGTTTTTCCAATTCCATTACAGAAGGCGGCTGCCCCAAAAGCACATCAGCCACTCATGTGAAAATGCCCTTTGATTTAATGAGCTGTCTCCCTAATAGAATAAGCCCCTGTTACAGACACTGGAACAAGTTCATAAACTCCAGATAGCAACTGGCAGCTGGGAGCAGCAACACAAGACGGGCTCTTTGCCACTTTTTACCATGCCAGGACTGACTGCCAAGGCCTGGTACAGACTGGTGAGTTTAGCCCACAGAAACAGTCCTGACTTGCTCCCCCCCGCCTGATTTTGCTGGGAAAGGACAAGCTATTGTTTCCCTCAAAGCAATTCCCTGATGCAACTAATAAGCTTTCAAAGGGGATCAGTCACACTTGGCACTTCATGGCTACTTGCTGGGCCACGACAGTTGCGTTTTCCACTCAAGATCAAGATTGTTTGCAGTATCTTTTTCCCAGGGCCTCAAGGTAAGGCATACCAGATATGCTCCTGTGCTTTCTCTTCCACCTAACCCCACTCTCATTCTGCGCACACCGAGTAAATGATCACCAGGCTTGCCTTACATAAAACTGGCTGGGTTTCTCAGAGGCCCTTCCACCGCTTCATGTTTGACTACACTGTGCTGCCTCAGTCTCTATTCCTGCCAGTTTACTTCTTTCTTTAATTGTTTCTGACTAAGAGGAATGTGGGACAACATCCGAGGCCAGCCAGGACAGGATGCCAAGAAAGGGAGGGCGGTATTAAAAGGTTAGACTATGCACTGCTTCTCTTGGGAGAAAATTCAAGCCTAAGGGATAAGGGGGTTTCCATTCGGCCTCACAGCCAGATTGCTCCAGCAAAAGAGTTTGAGTTCACTGAACTGACCGGGCCTGATATGGATTTGAGCAACCAGTGCAGAGTTTTGCCACATTCCAGGACCTCAGAACTGGGTGGCCTGGTCTGCATATCATGCAAAACATTTGCTGTTGATGCAAAACTTTTATTCCGATATTGTATGGGAAATGCACTTTATGAGTTTTTAACATTAAAAAATGAAATGCGTCTGCGTGCCATTCAATCGAGCGTGAGGCTTCTGCCTTCAGTTAAATGCTGGATTTGGGCCTGGGGAAATTAAACTTTGCTGTGACCTTGGGTGAATTGGGGGTGGCAGTATTTGGGACTGGAAATTCAAAGCAACCATGTAGAGCAAGTGAACAGAAGGGGCGCAATGCGGGTGATCAAAGAGAAAAACTGGCTGTCATAAACCAGTAACAAATATTCTGAGAAGAAGTGATCCTGCAGAGACTGTGTAGAGAATATTCACCCAAGGGATTTCCATTTCACCCAGTTTTTTTCTCAACTGTATCATCCCTTACACAGCACAAACTGATAGTAACAGCTAATATGATATTAGTAAAATATGTACCAGATTCTGTATTTAATGCTAGTAACCGCGATTCAGTTTGAATCATGCTTAGAAAGGTATTTCCATGACTAGTTGCATTAGACTGTACATGGGGCTGTGCATTCTAGATGGTAGTAATGTAAATGGGATAGTGCAGGCATGTCCAAAGTCCGTTTCGGGGGCTTAATCTGGCCCGCCGGTCGGTTTAATCCGGCCCCTGTGGCAGTTTATTTCCTGGCCCTCTTTGAAAAAAGTTTGGACACCACTGGGATAGTGGATAGATGGCACTTGGACTCAGATGTACAGTGTGATGCATATTTGAGCACACATCAGATTTACAGCATCCAGTGGCATAGCGTGGGGGTGCAGGGGGGGCCGGCCGCACCGGGCGCAACATCTGGGGGTTAGGGTTAGGGGGCGCAAATCCACGGGTTAGGGGGCGCAAATCCATGGGTTCGGGGGCGCAAATTACTTGCCTTGCCCCGGGTGCTGACAACCCACGCTACGCCACTGACAGCATCTGATGCACAGCAGATGATAACCCAGCAGAGGCCTGCTTACATGAGCCGATAGCCTGATGCTGGATGAGGGCATTTGTTTTAGCTGGAATTAGATAAGCATTATTTGTGCATGCCTTCAAAATATGTGTTTCCATTTTTCGTGGCAATAAAGAACAAAAGAAGGCCAGATGCGACCTGCTAGCTTCTGTTTCTTCCGCATGTTGCCATAACCGAAATAAGCATTCCGAAAACCACAAACACGGTCTGCAAAGAGCAGAGGACGGGACATTGTGCAGAGGAGCTATTAACAAGATAGGTGGTCCAAAGAGTATAAACAAGTACAAATCATGCTAGGTCACGCATAGCAAAGAGCATCTGGAACTTGGAAATGTTAGCTCTTTCTCTTTCCTAACATTTTTAGACAAGTTTCTCCAAAGAGTCTCACGCACCTGCCAGTCATTTGGCCGGATTTTGATTACTGCTAACAGTGAGTAGGAACAGAATAGCCTGTGTTTCATCTCTCACCAGAAAACCACTAGGCTCTAGGGGGAGAGAGAAACATGTGGGAAAGGATCCAGCAAGAGTATGTTATAGGTACACAGCTAAAGGGCTTTCATAGATTTCTGTTTTGGCAGCAGCCCTTCCTCTCCTACCCTTCAATTCACAAAGAGAGAGAGGAGTCAAAATGAATTTGGAGGTTGGGAAGAATGGCTGTGGAATAAATGATGGGCCACATCCAACTAAGTCACTGCAGGAGCAGAACAGAACTTATGCAATGAAGCTGCCCCCCATGCCCCCACACCCCCAAATCTGCTCTGTGTTTCTTCCCCACATCCCACTGGAGTTTTGTATAAAGGAGGGATGTGCAGGGAGAGGAGATGGAGAGGAAGTTCTGTTGCACCATAACTTTGTTGGATTCAACCCTTTATATATTTACTTACCTATATACTACCTTCTACACAACAACCTGAGGCATAGCACAACAAAAATAAAACAAGAAGTTGTTTTTGTTGTTTAGTCGTGTCCGACTCTTCGTGACCCCCATGGACCAGAGCATGCCAGGCACTTCTGTCTTCCACCGCCTCCTGCAGTTTGGTCAAACTCATGCTGGTAGCTTCGAGAACACCGCCCAACCATCTCGTCCTCTGTCGTCCCCTTCTCCTTGTGCCCTCCATCTTTCCCAGCACCAGGGTCTTTTCCAGGGAGTCTTCTCTTCTCATGAGGTGGCCAAAGTATTGGAGCCTCAGCTTCAGGATCTGTCCTTCCAGTGAGCACTCAGGGCTGATTTCCTTAAGAATGGAGAGGTTTGATCTTCTTGCAGTCCATGGGACTCTCAAGAGTCTCCTCCAGCACCCTAATTCAAAAGCATCAATTCTTCGGTGATCAGCCTTCTTCATGGTCCAGCTCTCACTTCCATACATTACTATTGGTAATGTACAATAAGTTAACACAGTTTAAAACATCTAAACAGCAGTAACAACACAAGGAATAGTGACAATGCAAATCCTGAGGTGTCCATAGCAGTTCCACCCATGTGTGGCATATATACTTAATATGGGTCTTCCATCTGATATTTGATATAAACTGGTATCTATATGCCACAGACAACAAATGCTGCAACTACTGGACGCTATGTCTATTCTCCTCCTATCCTTGATTTTTTAAAACTGTTCATCCAGTGTGAAAGAGTAATGGCTGAAATGTAAAATACATGGTTTAATGTTCAAGTGGACTCATGTGCAGTCAGTGAAATACACACACACACACACAGAGAGAGAGAGAGAGAGAGAGAGAGTAAGGTTTACTCAACTATTTGAGAGATTTGGAATTGTGGGGTTTTGTTTTTGTTTTGTTTTTTAAAAAATCAGTTTGTGGTTTTTTAAAATTACGATTCTTTTCTGTTACAAATTATCAAAGAACAGTAAAACAAACAAAGCTATTCTTCCCTTGCCCTCCCCAGGAAATAAAATTACTAGATTACCGTGAAGCCAGCAACCATTAGAAAAACACAATTCCAGTTACTTATCCAAATGAATAAACAAATTATAGAATTACACTAGCCAGAAAATTTTGTAGCATGAGGAAAGTTCCACTGCATCTTCTTTAGCTTTATACAAAATAAAGGTGTAGCAATCCATTGTAAATGTGTCCTTTTGTATCAAACCCGTTGCAAGATTTAATTGGTTAGTAATTTTTCTACCCAAGTTAACTGCCATGCTTTCTTTCACCATGTGGCAATGGATGCTGCTACCAGAAATTTCCAGTATCTTGCTCCCAATAGTAACTGACCAATAAGATGTCTGAAATACAGGTTTGTGTTATCTCCCAAGAAGAGGTTGAGTAAAGCCAGTTCCGAGGTTTTAATGGTGTTTTGTCTTGTTGTGGCACTTGTTGTTGTTGTTGTTTAGTCATTTAGTCGTGTCCGACTCTTCGTGACCCCATGGACCAGAGCACGCCAGGCACTCCTGTCTTCCACTGCCTCCCGCAGTTTGGTCAAACTCATGCTGGTAGCTTTGAGAACACTGTCCAACCATCTCATCCTCTGTCGTCCCCTTCTCCTTGTGCCCTCCATCTTTCCCAACATCAGGGTCTTTCCCAGGGAGTCTTCTCTTCTCATGAGGTGGCCAAAGTATTGGAGCCTCAGCTTCACAATCTGCCCTTCCAGTGAGCACTCAGGGCTGATTTCCTTCAGAATGGATAGGTTTGACCTTCTTGCAGTTGTGGCACACATTTCCCCAAATACTGACTCCTAGAATGTGGCCACTTTTTGCAGTTCCCTCAAAGGTGTTGGTGTGACCCTAAGGATGCACACCCCCCCAACAAGTTTGGAACTGATACCAGCTACTCTGGCTGGTGTTATGTGCCACTATTGCAGAATTTTAAAAGCAATTTCCTTGGTACAGTATATTATTAAATCAACTCATTTAAACTATGTAACTTCTCTAAACATTATTTACAAATTCAACCTGGCTGTGGGTTTTTTGCACCCACAAGCAGACTTTGAAGAAACTGACAAACACTTTTTCCGTGGGAACCAGGAACTACTATGATTTTTTGCTAGCACACAAATGATAACAAAAAACATTGTAGGTGCGCAAAAGGATTATTTCCTCCAAGTTCTCCATTCTCCAAATATCTAAAAGAGGCTCTACTGTGCCTCAAGACTAGCTGTTAGATATGCGCTCTGAAACTTAGAAAATTGAACATTGAGTTTCACATAGTCCTGCAGAGTTCAAATGAGCTACTGTATGGCAGGGGGGGCCCCAGGACCACATTCCTTCTGGACAACCTTCTGAGGGACACATGACAGTGAAGCAAAAGTGGGTGGAACAATTCATGTAAATGTCACCTTTGTATAGTACACTACTTTCTAGACACACACACAGAGGACACAGGTGGCGCTGTGGTCTATTACACACACCTTTCTTTATTCTCTACTCAAGTCATTAACAGGGTTCAAGGACACATTCCATCCTGGCAAAAACACTCAGGGTAAGGTAAAGGACCCCTGGACAGTTAAGTCTAGTCAAAGGCGACTATGGGGTGCAGCACTCATCTCACTTTCAGGCTGAGGGAGTTGGCGTTTGTCTGCACACAGCTTTCCTGCTCATGTAGCCAGCATGACTAAACTGCTTCTAGTGCAATGGAACACTGGGACGGAAACCAGAGTGCACAGAAATGCTGTTTAGCTTCCCACCGCAGCGGTACCTATTTATCTACTCACACTGGCATGCTTTCCAGCTGCTAGGCTAGCATAAGCTGGGACAGAGCAACGGGAGCTCACCCCATCACACGGATTCAAACTGCCGACCTTCTGATCAGCAAGCCCAAGAGGCTCCGTGGTTTAGACCACAGCGCCGTCCGCATCCCTCTACTCAGGGTACAGTGTAGTGTCAGTGAAAGGTGTGGCCTGGGAAGAGTTCAAAGGACCAGGCAGAGAGGCCTGGAGGGCCTCATTCGGTGCTGGGCCTGAGGCTCCCTTCCCTTGCCCTAGAAAAACGGGCCCCTCCCAAAGAGATAGCAGACCTCTAGCCTTCTGTTCTTCTGATGCACACCACAGAATAAGTTGAAAATAGGCACCAGAAAAGTGAGAACATGCATGTACTTTCTTTGCCTGCTCCATCAGCTCCTGCATTTGCTTTGTGTAGGACAGAGACTCTCGCTCAGATTATAGAGCAGCGGCAGTGACATAATCAGCATGCTATCTGCAGATGTTGCTGGCTTTTCTGAAGAATATTTTCCTTTGACCACATCTGTAAAAATCTTTCTCAAAAAAGCATGAAGTCACCCTCCTCGTTCAGTCACTGGAGCACATCATATATCCCAAACCAATCTTCTATGATAACATGCTCTAAATTTAAACCTGAAGCTCAGGAATTAAATGGAGAGGCTTTTATTATTGGTCTCCATACTGTGTAATCTGGGTTCCACTGAGTACAAAGAAATATGAGCAGATAGCAGAGGCAGATGCACTAGAGGAAAGGGGCTTTTTAAAACTAAGCAGCTTTGTGTTGAAGCAGGGCCCTTTTGCTTTCAACTTTAATAAAGGACTTGGGCTTGTAATGATTTCCATCTGGGGACACTTCTGCTTTGGAAAAGGCAATCAAGGATCTCCATCTCCAACTTAGTGAGCTGTAGGATCAGCAGAGTCCCTCTCATCAACGAAATGCTAGACCAGCTATATAAAAGTTTATTGATGTTCTGTCCACTAAAGGGTGTCACCCAGAAGAACCAAAAAGAGCTTGGCTGTTGGATCAGGTCAAAGACCCACCTAGTCTAGCATCCTGCTCTCACATGGCCAACCAGATGCCCATGGGATGCCCACAAGCAGCACCTGACTGCCACAGTGCTCTGCTCCCCCCAGTCACAATTTCCAACAACTGGTTTTCAAAGGCATACTGCCTCCGAGGGAGAACACAGCCCTCATAGCTGGTAGCCATCAACAGCCTAGTCCAGGCATAGACAAACTTGGCCTTACAGGTGTTTTGGGACCTCAACTCCCATCATCCCTAGCTAACAGGACCAGTGGTCAGGGATGATGGGAGTTGTAGTCCCAAAACATCTGGAGGGCCGAGTTTGCCTGTGTCTGGCCTAGTCCTCTAATGATTTGTCAATTCGTAGCCAGTACTATGAGAGGGTGTTTGTACTCACAGCTGCAGCTCCTGTCAGGTGTCAGGAGTTAACATGGGTGCTCTAACAGCCCTATTCAGGCATTCAGTCTGGTCATGGGAGTGATAAAGGTGTGCAGGGGGGCAACTCTGAGCATGATGGCCCTGCCCTCGATGCCTTCTGCATGCTGGACATGTCCACACACACACACACACACCGATCTTTGGGTGTGTAGCACTAAGATCTGAAGATGGCTTCTGGACATGTTCAGCTGTTTCTAGATCAAACGGAGCCTTCTAACCACAACCAGCTGGACGTGGTTAACTGCCCTCTTCAGACCTTTGTGCTAAATTCTCAAATTTTGTTGGAGGAGATGGAGCCAGCCCTCCCTACACACACTTAGCCCATCAGTCCATCTCATCACCAGGCTAAGTGCCTGAAGAGTTTATTTACTATTTGCATATATTTTCTAAATTATTCTGGGTAGGTTACTGTAAAAGTCATCAGAAGATGCACCATCCATTGGTCTTAATTACAGCTGGCATCCTTGAGCCCAAAGGGAGAGTTTTCCACATGTAATGCCACATGCTATGAACTTGGCTCCAAGCAGATTCAGAATAATTTCAGCTATGTGGACTTCCACGTGACATATTTCTTCCTCTGCCAACAATGCCTTAACAAAACTGACAAGGGATGGAAAGAATTAAGAAAGCAAGAGAAGCCATTCATGTGTGCTGATTGTCTGCTTGCCCATCTCTACCACTTTCATTCTTTTAAGGGTGTTTCATTTTCTGCTCTCCTCATAATTCTCACTTATCATGTTTATTTTCATAAGATATATAAGGCCAGGGCTGTCATTTTTCTAAAAGGACCATTTGCAAATATTTTACATTATTTTAAAATGTTGCTTCCCTTATGCAGGAAGCTAGGGTCATCTTCTCTTTAACAAAGACAATGTAGTATACAGTATATCCTTTTCTTACCCCTTTCTGTAACTGGAAAGGAAGGTGAATGATATCTAGAGAACCCTGTTGGATCACCCCAGAGGTCCTTCTCATTCACGGCTCTCACAGTTATCTATAAGAAGCCCATAAGCAGGACATAAGAGCAAAAGCCTTCTCCTTGGGATTAGTTCCTTCATTTATAGTTAGCTGTAATATGAAAGGGAAATTTTATAAGGTCATCTAGCAATGATACCAGCTAGCAAGCAAAAGTCACAAGTGCCAGCACACTTACATTCATGCAACATCCTTAGGACTACAACATTTGCATTCATAATGGTGAGAAAGGTTTTCTTCTTAATTTTGTTTATTTATTTATTGAATTTATATACCACCCTATACCCCCAAGTCTCAGGGCAGTTCACAGAATAAAATCAAAATCTAAAACCACAAAATACATAATCAAAAGAAAAGCAACAACAAGCCAATAACCCCTCCCCTTTTCAGTGAAATGTTTCTTGGTGCAGTCTCCTGTGTTATGCAGTCATGTTTTCTGAAAACCCACCTTTTCTGTAAAACCTTTGGCACAACGCCCTAGTTCCCATGCCCTGATGCAACTCAGCCTGACAGGGCCTGCGTCAATATCTGGCAGGGTGAGGCAAATGCCAGGGACCAACACCAGCTTTTTATTTTGAGGGGAGGTGATGTTCTTATGACCTGACACGGTGAAGAACTGCAGTGGGCTAGGTAGCTGTGCAGCCTCTGCCACCATTATCCCCAGTGGTAATTATCTCCCCTTCCCAAGTACACTAAAACAATTTTGTATTGCTCCCTGTGGAGCAGCATGGGTGGTGCTGCATTGCTCAGCTGGTTTCAGAACACTGCAGTTCACTGCTTCTTACTATGAAGTCAGCAGGGAGGTCATCACAGGGCAGGTGCAGCAGCAGGAACATCAGATTTGATTGGCTCTGCTGCTGCCCCCACACTGGCTGCTCTCTCCAATGCCTCCTCTAGTGGTAAGCAGCAGTGGTGCAGGGTGTTCAGAAGCAGGAGAGCAACAGTCTCTGCCCTCACCCCCAAGCCAGCCATTCCTCCCTTCCAGGGGCGGGGTGCCAGGGCGCCAGGGAAGAGGCAGAGGCTGGACGCAGTACCTCCCGGCATCAGCTCGCTGCCCTCGCCCACCTCCGCCATGCTGTGCTGAAGCAGCGCCGCGCCGCGCCCAGAGCCTCCGTCTGCTGTGGCCACCGCTGCATGAAGCGGCCAGCTGAGCCGGGAGGTGCCACGCCCAGCCTCCTCCTCTTCCCCACCAGAGGAGCCACCCTCCAGCCAGTGACCACCTTTTCCACCTTTTCTCCGGGGTGCACCAGAGGGAGCTTTGCACCACGGTGCCAGATATGCTTAAGACAGCCCTGCTCCCTTCCTCTCTCGTTTCCCAGATGCCAAATTTTAGTTTGCAAAGTTTTCAGAGCAGGGCCCTGACCTCTTTCTACTTGTAAGTGCATTGAAACCTGCATCTGCTGTTGGATTCAGGAAATATTTTAAAAGCCTGTGGGGTATATTCACCTAACCAGCCCCAACAGTGGAAGCCCTGTGCAAGGACCTCCACTTGTGCAACAAGGCTTTCCCCCATCCCTCCTCCCAACACACCCCAAAATTGGGTCGGGAGGGGAGGGGTCAGGAGAACCTCCAGAACAGCATGCAAGGAGAGGAGAGTGGGGGGACAAACTGAAATAATTGTACAAATGGAATGACTGGAAGAGCACATCATTTAATTCCTCCCGATATATGTTGCAATTTTTTTGCAAAGGTTAGTTGGATCTGTGCTGTCAGTTCCACTGAGCATGCAGTGAGAAATATGTTGTGCTGTTTTTCTAGAAAAAGATGCCAAAACTCACCATAGAGACCTCTCTCGTTTTCTTAGAATGGCAATGGCGCCTGTCTGAGAGGTGCCAGAACTGAGTTCTGGTGAGTTCTGGCTGAACAAAGTCCTGATGTTGAGGCATTATGAACTAACCAGTGTGGACACACACCAGTCACATAATGTATCAACCAGGATGCAATCTTAAAACTGCAATCTTACATGCGCTTATTTTGGCCATACTAAGCTCAGTAGGACTTCCAAGCAAACCTGCATAGGATTAAGCTGCGTAGTAAAGTTTCAGTGAAGTGAATAGGACTCTCCCCTGCTTCCAATTATATACTCAAGGCATTTGCAGCAGTAAGTCTTTATGAGACTACTACAATATTTCAAGTCATTAAAATGAAATGTTTCCAAGGGTATCAGGGCAACTGAAAGGCACATTTTGTTTTGAAACACTAATGTTGCAAAACGTTAGGCCCATCCCAAGTTGTTCCTAGTTATAAATGAGGGTATTATTTAGAAAGGCGGGGCTGGGGACCTGGGGAAACCTGGTTGTGATAAAGAAACATTTTCTTACACTGATAAATTACTATTTTTGCATTAGCTAATACTTGGAAAGTAGTTTTAGAGTTCAGCCATCAGTGTAGTTTAATGTTACTGCAATAGATTTAAGAATCAATTACCTGTCATGAGGTCAGAAAAACTTGTAGCCCTGCAGCTGGGATGTTTAGGACAGTGAATACAGCTTGTGAGCCAGCTTTGTTTAGATGTCCACCTAGGGTTTTTTGGGTGCAGGTAAAAATGTAAAATGTGAATGTGATCAAACAAACAGGGACATTATACAGTATCAAACAGTGACGCTTATCAGAAAATCATGCTGGGCAGCTCCCAGCTGAGTGTACTTTGAAATCATAGCAATTCCTGTACTTCAAAAATAAATGGATTATATCTAATGGTAGCTTTGAAGCAGCAGAAAACACTGGTTCTCATAAAAAAGGGATACTCCCTTGCCTACTGCAGCCCTTTGTGCCTTGTCCCATACAGTTCTGGAGGAGCCAACCCATAGAAGCAACTTTGAAGAGGGTGGCATGGTGGGTAAGGGGGAAATCAAGGACAGTAGAAAGCTACTGCAAAGCCAGTGTGTGTATCTCATGAGTAATGCAACTTGCCACCTTTAATGGACAAATACTTTGAACCAAAAGCAAGTATATTGGGCTAGTCTTGTAACAGAAGCGTTGTGTAGCCATCTTAGTTGGACTATAGATTGAGGGTGATCCCCCCCAAAAATGTGGATATCTCTCACATCAGTATATTATGATGGGGAAAGTGCTGGATTTCATATGGAACATACATTAAAACACATGTGGCCAGCTCAGAGCCGATAGCTGGGTGGTGAGAAATAGCCTTCTGCTCATGTGCTCCTCATTTCTCTCCTTCTTCCCCTTGTATACTCAGTTTGTTACTTCCTCTGCTGCTGTTATGTCCGAAGCTATGCCAGTCCTACAAGCCAGGACGGCTAACTAGCTTTGCATGGCTTGCAATCGTACTTTGGAGGAAAATTACAAGCCTAGGTTGCTGCTATGGAGGGAATGGAAAAATTGTGCTTTGTACTGAATCAGAAGTAGATAGAAGTATGCCAAAGGAGGGGGCTGAGAGAACGTGTGAGCACAACATTTGCTCCCATAATGCAGCCTTTGCCTGCCAGGTGCCTTCCAGATGTTTTGTACTCCGACGGCCGTCAGCCAGCATGGGAGTTGTGGTTCAAAATATCTGTAAGGTGCTGGGTTGGTGAAGGCTGCCATAGCGCTGAAGCCTGGCTTGGCAATGCAGCTGAACTGAGCCACAGCCACTTTGAGGTGGCCAATCCCAGTTTTCACATACCAGCTGTAAAACTGGATTAAATGAGAAGACACGTCGGCATTTTGATTGCAATAACATCATGCAGAGACTGCGGGGGGGGGGGGGACCTGTGTGCATGAGAATAAACACCTATCTGGAAGCATCCTCAATATTGTAAGGTTCAACACTGATTGAAGCTCCTTACCCAAAGTAGTAAAATATCAACAAGCAAGTCTTATTATATTGTTGGAATCCACTGCCCATCTCTGAGCAGTGAGAGAATCCAGGGGTTCCCGTGTCCTTGGAATGAGGTCAACGGAGACTGCGATGTCCTTAGGATATATGGCTTTATTTACATTTATACAGTGGTACCTCGGGTTACATACGCTTCAGGTTACATACGCATCAGCTTACAGACTCCACTAACCCAGAAATAGTACCTCGGGTTAAGAACTTTGCTTCAGGATGAGAACAGAAATCATGCAGCGGCGGCGCAGCAGCAGTGGGAGGCCCCATTAGCTAAAGTGGTGCTTCAGGTTAAGAACAGTTTCAGGTTAAGAACGGACCTCCAGAACGAATTAAGTTCTTAACCCGAGGTACCACTGTATACAAACCGTGCATAGGATGGAGGGGCTCATAGCATTAACTCCTCACCAGATCTTGCTTCCTCACTCTCTTGCCAGCAGGCCTCAAATTCCAGCACAAAGCAGCACAGAGCTAACCATATCTCTCCATCCTCAGCTTCACAGTGTCTCCTCCTCTCCTCCATTTACACAGCAATACTTTCCAGCCCTGCTTGTTGCTTCTTTGTCACCTAGATGCTACAAACTGAAACCCAACCTACCCCCTTTTGAGTGAAGCAGAGCACTAAAAGTGACCATCTGGTCTTCATCTACAAAGGAACCTGCTTAGCCAATTCCTTAACCTCCCCCAAACTCATAATACGATCAAAGAACTTCAAGACATTTTCCACATATGTATGTATCACCAAAAAAATATAATTAGCTTTGTGGAAAGTTCTTTACTTTCTGATGACATGGAACATCAGGAAGGGTGTGTCCACCATCCCAAAATACACCGTCCAGCCAGTTTTGGTAGAGGCTATTGGAGTGTGGTTTTAATTTAGCTGGCTGTTTATACCACGGCTGAGCCCAGCTCACCTGGAGTCAATTGTCACCATTTCAAAACACAACAAAATGGAAGAAATGTGTACTAAAACACCCTTCCCCTGTAAAGGCTGTAACCATGGTACGGAATAGCCCAAGTTAAAACTCCAGCTGTGTAAACTGTTTTAATTCTGGACGAAACTTAATTATAGCAAGAGCCAAAATCTGATCCACTGCCCTTCACCATATATATTCCTCCTTTTTAAAGGTTTAGATTCCCTGATTCCAATTTCTTGAACTGGGCAGGTCTGCAATATAAATAGATTAAAGGCTTTCTAAAAAGAGGGGGTGAGTTGCATTTTGCTCTTGTGCAAAGACGCACAGAGGCGCACACAGTACATTTTATGTTTTCTATCCTGACTCTGTACTTTCTCTCTCCAGGGCTTTTCTAATGCTGAATCTATAAACCCTGAAATATCCCTTTCCAAATCTCTTTCCCAGGAGCAAACATTTGTATATCAGCCCAAGACCAAGATGACATAATGTGACTGGACGGATTTCAAGGACTTCCACTTTTAAATTACGTATTGCATGGATCTGCCTGATCTGTGTGCTTGAAGCACAGTTGCAGAAAGACAGCAATCCATTTCCCCACCTGGAATATGAACAGGCCTTATAACTTTGTAGTACAAGTGCTTTGTATTTCAGAGCTATATTGCGTATTGGAAGCCTTTCAAAACCGAGATGTTGATGTATTGTACTAATTGAGCTGCCAGGGGAGTGGGGATCGCCGGAGTAAACACTTCTTAATTGTTTACATTTTTCCATTAATCATTAAAAGTTTCCTACATAACAAAGCTCAATGTCCATCCCTTTCTGATTCCTTTTCTTAAAAATTGTTTTAACTTTTTCTCCTGTTGAATGCCTGCCACACTGAGGCACTAACAAGACTGAGACTGTTTCATTCCTATTCAAATAAACTGCTGGTGCCATCCTTAGATGACAGATGATAACGAAAGATAAGTGGGATAATGGCTCTATGCTAAAATAATGCAAAATGATCCCTCTTGCTGTTTTATTTTGAAAGAATATCAGGGCTAAAAATAAAAAAGGGACACAATTGTTATGGAATACTGACAAAGCCTTCCTGCATATCTTTTTCAGTAGACATAACAAAGATTGTCTTTGCTCATAACCATTTAGAGAACTGTTATGTACTGAAGTTCTCACCCTGGGCCAGCAGGGGGATACTGTAGATAGTTTTCACTCAGGTCCACATATGCAAATAAGGGATTGAAAGTGATGTTCAGTGATTGCATAGTTACAGAAAGTGGTTACTGTTGCGTTCTAGTGGAGCTCTACATAAGCAGGCTGGCTGAACCCTTCAGTTCAGTTCAGATCTGAACTTGAAGTGGGATTCTCAGCTGAGAGAAGGAACTGTGTGTTCTCAGGATTTGCAGTTGTGCAGAATAATCCAAGTATGTTCAAATACAAGTAAGAGTCCATCTTCAGACCTTCCTAGGCATTGAGCAACAAACTCTGACATGTTGCCTTGCTGCCCTCTACACTTTTGTCAGCAATTGCCTGAAGAGGGCTTGTGTCAAATCCCTTTTTATGGCGTATCTACATGACTTGGGGGGGGTGTCATGAAAACTCCCAGAAAAAGAACAAGGGGAGGAGGATCAATGCATCTGACAAGCCAAAATGTTGTGCACACTGAACATGCAACATAGTGTGACATTGAATTCCACTCTGTGTGCCCAGAGAGTATGATGATAGGGGGTTTCTGGCTGATAGGCCTTTTATAAGCCAACATATCTCAGCTGTAAGGTTTTCTTTTTTAAAATAATAATAATAAACCCTGACTCAAGATATTTATCAGAGAAGACTGAGGTAAGAACTGCAGGCAGGTAAGCCTCTCAGAAACCTACCTATCATCCTATGCCATGATTGAATCAACAAGGCAAGTAGTATTCCAGAGTGTCTGAGATGCAGCATAAAACCCCATTTTGTTACTGCTGAGCCTTGAAATCAGATTCAGAAAGCCATGAAAATACGTTCACTGTGATGAAATTCATGGTGCTGCAATTTCCGTGAGACAGACAATGTTTCTCTAAATGGGTGCAAACCTTTCCAGGGCCTCATTAGTTTAGTCTACAAATCTATGACTGTAACAGAAGTTCAGGGACACAAAAAAATTAGATATGACCTGAGCATTTCCTGATTCTCAAAGTATTCTTCCTCTTGTTAGATAAATGAATAAATATAAATAATTTATTATTTATAACCCACCCATCTGGCTGAGTTCCCATAGTCTATAAGCAGAGACAGGTGCAATATCTTTTCTTGGGAAGAAAAGGACTGTTTGGGGAACATTCAGGTAGTGCAGACATCACCAAAGCTTCGGAATGCAAGCAGCAGGGAGGGATGAGATCTTTCTTGGGATTGCTCTGAGTTTGTTTTGTTGGAACCCCCCTTCCCCTTTCAAAAGCTAAGGGCGGCAGCGATTTGTTCCTAGACACTCTCCCATGTGAGCAACTTACAAGGTGAGCATGAGACCCACTTAGCTTCAGTGGTAGTAAGACGTGACATGCCTTTTAGACTATTCTCCAAGTTCAATACCAAATAATAGATTTTAAAAGCTATCTTAAATCAGGCTTTGCTGTACCAAGTCCAATCTAACATCTCATAATAAGCTGTAGACCAAGCATGGTTTTCCTACTATATTAGCAATGACGCAGTGTAACTCCACAGGGGTCAAGGGCAGGTTTTCCTGGATCTGCCATTGAAGCAGGATTTGGCTAACTTACATAAACTTCAGCTCTGGAGGCTCAGCACCTCTGGACGTCAGCCCAGTATGCTTTTGTCATGTTTTCATAGGCACACAATAATTCAGACATCCCAAAGAGCTCAAAGTCAGCGGGCAGGATTAAAAGCGGGATTCTAACCTCTTCTGAAAATGTAAGTCCTCCGTTACAAAAGCTGAGATCTTTTGAAAATAATTGCAAGGTCACTTGGCACTGAGATCAGATCACACACTGTGCCTCTATCCTGATAGGAACTGAGATGAAAGACATTCTGATAAGGATGGAATGAAAATGCTTAACAGCCTTTGTGATTTTATTGAACTAGACTAGTTCATCCCATTCCATTTATATTACATCATAACCATTCTTTGGGGTGGGCTATGCAGACAATGTACCAAGGTAACATGGCTTTGACTGTTCTATTCAATTAGAAATAATTGCCTCCTCAATGCAGCTGCCCAACAAACATTAAAAATCACTCTCTCTCTCTCTTTTGCAACAACATATTGTTAAATTTACCAAGAAGTGTGATCACACGCATAGGCTGGAATTCTACATGTACTACTTCGGGAGTAAGCCCTGATGAACCTAGATGGACTTACTTCTCAGTAAACATGGCTAGGACTGCACTAGCAGCAACCCTATCATGTTTACTCAGAAGTAAACCCTGCTGTATTCACTAGCTTACTCCCAAATAATTAGTCATAGGACTGTAACCTTGGTGTCTCTTCTGCAGCTAAAGACTTGGTTTTGGGTGGTTTTATAATTTGTAGGTCCCAAACTGCGGGAGGCAGTGGAAAACACGAATGCCTGGCCTACTCTGGTCCATGGGGTCACGAAGAGTTGGACACGACTAAACAACAACAAACAACAAACTCAAAAAAATAATAATGGGCCCACCATCCCCTTACTAGTCAGGGCATGATGACTAGTTCCTGCTCCAGCGGCATCACATGTCACAATTTTGAAGTTACACCCTTCACTGAAAACTGGATGCTTAGCAGGAGATAGGGTTGATAAACAACAAAGGTCTTTGCTTCCTTACTTTTTTTGGCCTGGATGCAAATCAGTTCCATCTCCCCTATGCAGATTCCCTCCCTGCAGGCTCAGCCTTGGTGTTAGGGTGACAACACAGGGCAAGCATTGGGTGATGGGAGTACCGTGGCTTCAGCAATATCAGGGGGTCATGCCTTTTGCGCAACTATACTCCAGTCAACACTCCAAACGGCTTGCTGAGCAAAGGATTCTATTTTCTCAGCAGAAATATATAGCTGTTTGCTGGGGAAATGAGATATTCCTAGAACAAAAATTCTGCCATGAATGGACGATGTTTTGATCCTGTGCAATAAATGGACTTTTGTTGCTGGGCCAAGTGGTGGGAGCGTCCTACGTTTCACTTTCAGTCTCACATGAAATAGGTTTCCTGAAATCAGATGTTTGCGGTTTTCAAATTACTCCAACAGTGAAAGCCTATGCATACGTGCTCCGAAGTAAGTCCCACAATAGAGCTTACTTCCAGGATCATGGGTTTGTGATTGCAGCCTCAAGTGAACATTTCAATTAAGAGAGTCTTAGCCTGGGGCAAATAAAGTTATGGAGGTATACTTTTTAGTCATGATCCAAGGAACAAACTATGTCCTGTGTTCTATAGTCCTGTGTGTGTGGTTTTCTACTGACTTTTTAAAGAAGAGGCTATGATTGAGAGGTGGCATGAAGAGATAGTTGCATACCAAATGGGTTTCATGGCTGTGCAGGAATTTGAACCTGGGTTTCCTCAGGTCTACAGGTCAAACTAGATGTTACACAAGAGATAAGCTGAACAAGCTCCTGATTTTTTGTTTTAAATGTGAAGCAGTCATGGGAGTATATCCGTTTGACTGGAGGAAGGGCTTGAAACTTGCAAACCTCCAGATCAGAGCAGCCCAACTTTTCATACCAAGTGGGCTGCAAGAGTCTTTCAACATGGAACCCGCAGGCTGAACACTATGTTATTACATGGGGGGGGGGGGGTTGAGGCCAAAATTTCTCACACACACACACACACACACCAGCCCTCACACTGCCTTCCGAAATCCAGCTAAGTGAGGTACTGGGCTTTGGGAATGAGGCACAAGGCTCTGGCAGGGTCCTAAAGCCCTCCCACCACCTTCCTAAAGCTGGGGATGTGCTAACTAGGAGGATGGAGGACTCCAGGTCCCTGTCAAAGCCTTCATGCTTCCTCCCAAAGCCCAACACCTCACTTATCCAGCTTGGAAAGGCAGCACCAACAGCCACCAAAAAGGTCCTTGAGGGCTACATGTGGCCCTCAGGCCATGTATTGGACTGTTACGAAAAAGGTCAAGATTACAACATGGACTACCCTGCTCCAGATGTTGCTGGACTACAGTTCCCATCATCCCTCACAACTGACTTATGGGAGTTGTAGCCCAGGGCTAGCCCAGGACATTTCGCCGCTTGTGGCAAAATGCCTCCCCTCCGCAGAACCAGGCCATGGAGGAGGAAGAAGAGGTGGTGGAGGAGAGTGGTGTGGATTTGTTATGCTGGCCAGGGCTGATGGGAGTTTTAGTCCAACAAAATCTGGAGGGCACCGCATTGGCAAAACCTGCTATAGGTTTCTGTAGAAATTGCTTCCTGCAGTAGTTGGCGTATTCACACATTCAACAATAGGAATAGTTACAGTTATTGCTTCAAATAAGCTGGACCAGCTCAGTTAGCACAAAGCAGGAACAGGCGAGACCCAGGAAAGGATTGGGATTCCCAAGATGGCAATACATCAGTACCAAGCAGAAAAAAGATATGAGCCCCAACAATTTATGAGGCAGTGAGGTTTAGAGCAGGGTGAGGAGCCTGTGGCCCTCCAGGTGTTACTGAATTCTACCTCCCATCAGCCCCAAGCTGCATAGCAGGTGTTCAGGGAAGTTGTGGTCTAATAACATATATGGGGGCCACAGGTTCCCCATCCCTGTTCTCTAGAGCAGGGGTGGTTGTTGAGCTTTTTTTAGGGAGG
Organism: Podarcis erhardii; assembly: GCF_964252035.2. NCBI lineage: Eukaryota > Metazoa > Chordata > Lepidosauria > Squamata > Lacertidae > Podarcis > Podarcis erhardii. The sequence goes on along the minus strand of NC_138498.1, from coordinate 57,204,715 downwards.
AGGAAAGCACCATTGGGGGGGGGGGTGCAGGGCTAAAATGTTGAGCTTTTTTAGGGGACTCAAACTTGTTGAGCTTCTTTGGGGGGAGCCAGTGATCTACCTGTGATCTACCAAAGATGCCCAGTAATCTACTAGTAGATCACGATCTACCTGTTGGACATGCCTGCTCTAAAGCATCTAGCAGGACAAACAGATTTCTTGTTCTGTTGGGGCTGTTTTTTCCTACTTTATGCTCACACTGTAATGCAGGGGAAACAGTCAGCTGTTAATTATTTTTTTTAAGTAACTCAGATAAATATTGTTACACGAGAACCTTTTGGTGGTCTGCTTGAGAGTGTATTTGTTATGCTGACAAGCCTGCTTTTTCTGTAGATCTAGTGGGGACTGGGCGCCCTCTGGTGGCTCTCCATTGCTTGATACCTTACATGGCTTTTACTCATCAGCAAGTTGCAACACAAGGGTATTCTGTGTTAATTGTATTGCTGTCTTTTCCCCTTAGTGCAAAAAAGTAATAAACGAATAACTGTAATAAACTGTAATAAACGAATGCTTTGCTATGTGTGATAGGGGTGGGGAGCGTGCAAATATTTCTTATTGGTTAGAAAGCCAAGTCAATTGTTAGGTAAGCTGCAAGTAGAGAGGCCCCCAGGCCTAGATGACAGTCAGAGGCATATCTATGCTCAACCTGTAGATTTATAAACTAAAGTATAACAACAAACCATAAGCCTCCAATAGCCTCCTTCCATAGGAAGCCCAATCTGGGTAAGTGTTCTACCTCTGGAACTTCTATGATTCTATCATTCTGTTTCTTCCCAAAGTAGGTCATGCAGAGTTGCGAGGTCTGTTCTGTTTGCACAATCTGCTGTTGTATACGGAGGATATCAGCATAGGCATATGAACACGTACACCAGTGGCGTGCGGTGATTTTTTTCATAGGGGAACAGTTAGGGTGAGGGGTGTGCAGGGGGCTGTTGACATAACCCATGTGACGTCCTAACGTTGTGCACGTGAGCATCGTACCTCCCTCCCTAAGCTGGGCAGAAGTTTCCCAGGCTTTGTGAAGGAGGTGCCAGGGCTCTGACAGAATGCTGGAACTCTCCTGCCTCCTTCAAAAGCCGGATGGGCTTTGTGAAGACGGCAGGACAGATCTTGGACCCATCTAAGCCTCGCGCCTCCCTCGCTAAGCCAGGCAGAAGCTTCCTGGGCACCAGGGGAACATTTAGGGGACTAGCCTAGTCACCTTAGTCCAATGACCGCACACCCCTGACATACACACATATTGTGAGTGAATCAACTCCTGGATAAACTCCTTCATGTAACATTCTTAGCACGAGTACAATGTGAAGCACCACTTTCTGCTTGGGTGTACCATCTGATATACGTTGCTGGACTTCTCTGAACAAGTTGTTGTGCTTCTCCAACTTGTGGTCTCAGGATGAAATAGGGTGGCCAGGAGAATAGTAGGGCAGGGCCTCGGCCTCTTTAACTGTTGTACCAATGAAGGAATTTCAGCATCTGCTGAAATTTATTCTTCTATACAGCGATTCAATGTGTAGGTGCCCTGCCCTCCTTTTCCATCTGGGCTCCTTGGCATGAAACCAACAGATTTGTGAATTCCAGGACATTCCTATAATTCAACAGGACCCTAGTGATAATCACTTTTGCAAGATTTAATATGGATAATCTCTGCCTACATCAAGCAGTATTGCACACTAAAACATCAGTTTATGTTGGCTGAAATGAATGGCCCACACTGTTAAAAAAATCTGTCATTAAACACAGCTTTTGGTTTACACCAGTGGAGGGGAACCTCCAGGTGTGCCCCAATCAGCCCCAACAACCTGGGAAGCTGGGAGCTGCAGTCTAGCAACATTCCCCACCTCTGAATTACAGATACAGTTTTGATTCATCTATAGAATATCTCCATGAATATACCTAAACCCCACTGCTACACTCCCTGACCTTCACTGAAGAAGCCATAAGCAGAACTGAGAAACAAATAAATGGAACATTTATAAAATATTAATCTTTAGAAACTAATAATGAGTTGAGGGAGTGGAGAATCTAATGGATCTGTCCCAGGTGATACTGTCTTTGCCCTCATGAGCTCTCTCCGTTTCCGAGTTTCACTCAGAAGCTCTGCATTCAGGATCTGTGATTCAACAATCTGTGATTCAACAATCCAAGTTTTTCTGACTTAATTTATTTAAATAGGCAAATGGCAACTCCATTCCCTAGAGTGAGAGTATATTTAGAAAGGCAAACATTACACTAGCAATTTCCACTCATCCAAGGATCAGATTTTCCACTAGTGAATGAGGAATTTATAAGAGTAGGCCTCCCTTTTAATGTCAATAAAAACTGTAAGCAAGGAAGGCCCCTGGACATTTGTGAAGCTGACAGGAGAACTTGCATTTGGGCTTCCCTCCAGTTTTTCCTGGGTACACAGCTCACTCTAGCTTGCTCCAAAGATAAAGGGCCCCAGGTGGGATATTTAGAAATCTCTTAGGACAGTGTAATCCTATATGAGGTAAAAGGTAAAAAAACATCCCATATATGCCTACTCAGACATAACCTCTATTCGTTCCAGGAAGTAGAATCTAAATATTGATGTCAGTAAATAGATTTTCTGGGAATAGGAGTATTACTGTCGGTTTGCCTTAAGGTAATTCCTGCCCAGACTTGGGCTTGACAAAGGAAAAACGAATCAAGGAGAAACTGTTTGGAGAAGGGAAGTGGAGGACGCATGATTCCATGCTTAAATTCTTTCATTATTCACACTTTCCTTGATGTAGGCCCCACTGAATCCAATGGTTTCTGGCTTCTACTAGGGTGTTCATAGGACTGAATAGTTAATCAGCAAACATTTTTCATTCATTGATAGCATATGCATATCTATAAGTCTGTGAAGCTTCTGTACCAGAAGCCTTTTGGGGATGCCAAGTTAATTTTTGTTTTCGGTGAGATTTCCTAGTGCTGACATCCTGGAGGGTTTAGCTCCTTTCCCCAGAGTCCCTAAAACTTTGCCTGGAGGTTGGATGCCTCACATTTGCAGTGCACATATAAATGCAAGCATGTGAAATAGTGTGGAGCCACTCTGAAGCAGCTGATCTCCCTCGTAACATTTGCCACTGAAGGCCATATGGTTGGAACATGTTTGGCAATGTAGTGTTGTTTCATTGACATCAGGTTATATTCTCTACTATCTATCAGTATAGGTAAAGGGTAAAGGGACCCCTGACCATTAGGTCCAGTCATGGCCGACTCTGGGGTTGCGGCGCTCATCTCGCTTTATTGGTTGAGGGAGCTGGCGTACAGCTTCCGGGTCATGTGGCCAGCATGACTAAGCCACTTCTGGCAAACCAGAGCAGCACACGGAAATGCCGTTTACCTTCCCGCCGGAAGTATTTATCTACTTGCACTTTGACATGCTTTCGAACTGCTAGGTTGGCAGGAGCAGGGACCGAGCAATGGGAGCTCACTCCGTCGCGGGGATTCGAACCGCCGACCTTCTGATCGGCAAGTCCTAGGCTCTGTGGTTTAACCCACAGCGCCACCTGCATCCCTATCAGTCTGTCCATCTATCTATCCGGTCTACCTTGTATTTAATCACTGTTATTTCAAATGATACATACATGGCAATACATTGAGTAAAATTTGTGGAGGGTGAATTCCAACCAGCACTCAATGCCCCTTTCTCATTCTCATCTATGTGCAGTCACATTCTCACTCCTTTGGCAAGACACCACCTCTACCTCCCCTCACCATACACACATACCCTAAGCTGAATCCTGGGTAAAACTACAAACTGCAAGAGCTCGTTTAGAAGTACAAGCAGCCAAGCTAAGGTTCTGTGGCCATCTGCCAAGAATGCTATAGTTGCATCTTGCATTCAAGATCTTGAATAGAACAGGGCGTTGAAGTAGATGACCTCTGATATGCTTTTTAAACTCTTAAAATCCTATGGTATATGGGGAAGTGTGAACAGGGCTCAACATTTTCTGAAGGAGAACCTTCCAGGGTCAATGGTAGAAAACTGTTCGTATGGCAGCTCCATTACCAATTAACATCCTGAAAGTAAGAAAGAAACAACACACCAGAATAATCCATAGCACCACCTTAATAAACCATGTCCCTTCATGCTATTCCCTCCAGCAGAAAACATATTTGCATAGTGTGAGCATATGTTGCAAGTGGAGATTAAAAAACTGCTGCTTGTTCTTTTGGTTACGGCTTTTCCCACACAGCGCTGCAAGCGATAAATACATTCCCAAAAGGAGATGTAAAGCCTTGGGTGGAGGCAGGTGGTCTACTGTTACAAAACTGGGATTCCACCATGATTCATCTCTTGTGAAAGTGTCCATTATGTCTAGAGCTGCCTTAGGACTTGGCTCTAAAGTTGGAATATTTCCTTGAGAAAAAGCCTTGGAGGGAAACGGCTACTACACTGCACATCCTTTAAATACAGAAAAGGGACAGCTACCCAGACTGTGTCTCTCTATACCTGGACTGATTCAAGGAGGATAGGCTTTCTTAAACTCCTCCAGGATTCTTTATGTAGCTTTGCAAGGACTCTGAGATGCTAGGCTTTACTTCTTAGAAAAGATCCCTGTATTTATTGCACAGGTATGTGTGAGAGTGGCGAATTATGAGATTGCAACATGTTCTTCATTGGGGAGAAAAGCCATCTGTTTGGGCCTCTTCAACAGCTGATTCTTCTTCTGCAAACAAATTAAGCACATGTTTTAGGAGTGACAAAGGACAATAATCCAGAAAGGGGAAGACTAATCCCCTAGATGAACTACACCCTCTTTTTCATAAGCACATCATCCTGTTTGCTGGAAGGGGAAAAAACCAGAGGGGAGTTGATATAAACCTTGCTCTGAGCTTTAGTAGGCCCTATCTGCTTTCTGAGGCATTGAATCATGTAGTCAGGCACAAAGGTTTGCCACAATTAACTTGATTTATGCTTCTCGGTACATTTTAAGATGCATGCATTCATAGGTGCCAACTCCCTGGGGCCGTGGGTGCCCAAGCACCCATAAAAGTCCCCTGAAGTGGCCAGGCACCCACAAATTTTGGTGCCAGGGCCTGCATGCTGCATGGCACCCACAGCCCTGGGCACCCACAATCACGAGGCCAAGCTGGCACTCGTGCATGTTTTCATATGACAGGTAATGGTCTTGTGTATGTTCTTCCTTTATAAGGGACCTTTTAATGCATCCAATCAACCTTCGAATGATAAAATCTGTATCCTTTCTTCATAAACTGCCTTTACATTTCTACAGTCTTGTTCCTCAGTGTAATATGAATCCACTGTGATTAATGCCAGCGACAATGAAGGTTTTAGCTTAGATAAGCAACAGGCAATGTTAGCTTCATCACAAAGCTTGGTATGTCAACACTGCCAGACAAAATGGGTCAGGGATGCATGTCAAAGCCTGGAATGCCTAAGCTCTTCAGAACTACAAGGAACAAAATCCAGCCGGGCCTTGTGAATGTGACCTCAGTCCAGAAGAAAACCCCAAGATCAACACATACCCAATCACTGGTGCTATAGGACTAACATCTCTCTGACCACGTGCTGCTGACAGCCGGCAGTCAAGATAAGAAAGAATATGAAAGGAGAAGGCTTGAGCAACTGATTGCAAGATGGATGGGGAGAAAATAGTACAAAGCCTAGGCAGAAAACAGCATCTTTGGGGCAAGAATTTTGCATCCACTTGGAGTATGGCACATCTGGTGCTACAGCCCTGCTCCTTACTCCTCATTCTGAACTCCTCGCAGCTAGAGAACCTATTCTTGATATCCCTGCAGTGTGTGAATAAGAGCTCTTATCTGAGCTCTTTCTGAACTGTATTCAGTAAACATGCTGTTCTTAACTCCCAGCCCACCCCTCCACAGAAGAAAGGCAATGTAGCATAATACAGTGGTACCTCTGGTTACGTACTTAATTTCTTCTGGAGGTCCGTTCTTAACCTGAAACTGTTCTTAACCTCAAGCACCACTTTAGCTAATGGGGCTTCTAGCTGCCGCCATGCCACGATTTCTGTTCTCATCCTGAAGCAAAGTTCTTAACCTGAGGTACTATTTCTGGGTTAGCAGAGTATGTAACCTGAAGCGTATGTAACCCAAGGTACCACTGTAGTGGTTAGAGTGTCAGACTAGTACCTGGGGAAGACCAGAGTTCAAATCCCCATGAAGCTCACTGGATGGCCTTGGGCCCGTCACTGCCTCACAGCCTAACCTACCACAAAGGGTTGTTGTGGGGATTAACTGATGAGAGGGAGAACCACGTACGCCACCTTGACCTCCTTGGTGAAAAAGGTGGGATGTAAATGCAACAACAACAACAACAACATTTTAGCAGTTTGTTTAAGGTTGGTCTTTACACTCACTAGGGGTAGCCTTCCTCCCAGCTCTCACCAGCATCTCTTCTTCTCTCAGTTCATTCCCATCAGGGAGGTAAAGGTTGCTATTCTTCCTTCAACTCTAATATTCATTTACAATTTTGATATTTAGTCAGCCTCTCTCCATCAAATGCCCCTTTGTGCCCTCCAGCAGCAGGCTTCAGGCAGGTTGTGGGGCAAGGTAAGTATCCCATTGATGCTAGTCTCTCCAACAAGCATCCCTTCATATGGTTCACCCTTACAGGCAACCACAAACAGAGACCTCACATCTTTAACCCAGTCCCATGCCAGCTAAAGTATTCACCTGCAGGGAGGTGAGGGCAGGTAACTCAGCAGGTTCTGCAACCCCCAGCTCTTCACCCCCATCACATCCTCAACACAATGTAGGAGCCTGAATAGAAGTCTCCACGGGGAAGTGTTTATCAGGCATACCAACAAACCGAATCAGGTCCCATTTCATGATATGAGCTTCATCGTGAAATGCTGATGGATAACAATTATTTTGCTTGTTTATTACATTTCTACCCTGCCTAGAGCCAGGGAGACCCATTCAGCCATGATGCTCAGTAGGTGACCATTTTGAGTCACCATCTTTCAGCCTAGTTTACCCAATAGGTTTAATTTTAAGGCAAAACATGGAGAGGTGAAGAACTATGTATGCCACCTTAAACTCCTTGGAGAAAAGGGTGAGATTTTTTATAATAAAAAGTACCCAAAACAGAACTCTTTCACGCACTGAGACCTTTAATTTTTTTACCCAAAGCTCTCAGACTTAGGAATGCTCAGCTAATCCTCCTCCCCCCTGAACCGGCTTATAGGCTCAGAATATTTTAATGCCAAAGTACATGCCTAATTCCACATACATAATTAGCTTTCTCCTGAAAATCCTGATTAAATGATTTGCCCACAAATTCTACAAATTCTGATTTGCACTAATCAGCATTGATGACAGGCTCATTCCTCTTTGAAATGTCAGCAAATGATATGAAATCAATCTGTATTCTGCCTGTTCTTTGAAAATGGCTTAATTGAAAGAACAAAGCCATTGGAAACCATACATAGAAGTATTATAGTATTTCATTATATTCATATTAAAGATTTAAGACATTAAATATTTAAGAGTCAATAATTGTCAATGTTCTTCTAAAGCACTTTGTTTTGATGCACTGCTCGCAATAATGGAGCATGGGTAATAAATAATTTCAGGAATATACCGGTATTCCTAATCTAGAGATTAGGTTCACCTGTCCAGTATCCTGTTTCTGACAGTGACCAGCCAAATGCTTTCAAGGACATGAAGAAATAAAAAAATCACTTTTCCTCAGATGTGTGCCAGCACATGACCAAAAACAAAACATCTGCCATGGGAGAGGATGAGAGTTATATTCACCTTATGTTTACCCATAGTCACATTGAAATTAATTGACCTATGTTAGTTATGGCAATTTCAATGGGTCTACCCTGAGTAAAAGTTGGTTGAATACAACCCATACATTTTAAGCTTTTGCAGCACTGACCTGGTGGCTTCTCAAGTATAGTTTGATTGTGATATGCTGTTGGCTATCTCAAGCGAGTGGAAAGTTACATTTTCAGCTCTTTGTGATGTGGCTGATCTACTACATGGGGGGAAAGATAACATCTTTGATGGCTACTACAGTACTAGAACTGGCAAAGCTGATTTTAAAAGGCCTTTCTAGACCTTCATGGAGGATAAGGCTATCAATGGCTACTAGCTACAATGACTATGCTCTGCCTTTGCAGTTGGAGGCAGTAATGCATCTCAATACTAGATGCTGGAAGCCATAGGAGGGGAGATTGCTAGTGTGCTTGGGTCCTGCTTGCTATTTTCCCACAGGCAAATGGCTGGCCACTGTGAGAAGAGGACGTGGACGAGCTGGGCCAGTGGCCTATTCCTGCAGGATCTTCTTGCGGTGTTTAGTTCTTACCTGTTTCATTTTGTGCATCAGAAAGATCATTTTTGTGCACTCACAAAACAATCAGGCAAGGGGCAAGCCAGGCTCAGTCAACTTATAAATTAATCTCCTTCTCATTGCTCTGTCCCGGTGATGGTATTCTCCATTATTTTGTACCATAGTTTTCGTATTTAAAAGTGCTTTAATTTTCCCATTGTTGATCTGTTAGCAACTGATCAAGTCTTATAATCTATTATCAGGCATTGATTGGTTGTCCCTATGTAAAATATGTACAGTGGTGCCTTGGGTTACATACGCTACAGGTTACAGACTCCGCTAACCCAGAAATAGTACCTCGGGTTAAGAACTTTGCTTCAGGATGAGAACAGAAATCGTGCTACGGCGGCGCGGCGGCAGCAGGAGGCCCCATTAGCTAAAGTGATGCTTTAGGTTAAGAACAGTTTCAGGTTAAGAACGAATTAAGTACTTAACACGAGGTACCACTGTAATCCCGTTTAGACCTGTTGAGGTGTGGGGCATCACCTCCTCTTGGCATTTTCTTTGCTCCTCTTGAGTTGCAGCCAGGGGGGTCTGGCCCATGGGCATAGTCAAGGGGGGACAGGGAGGGGCAGCTTCCCTCCCAATCGATAAAAATACATGGCTAACTGAGGTTCTGCCCCCCCCCCAATGAAAAGCCTCCCACCCCAACAAAAATCCTGGTTACGCCCATGGTCTGGCCTTACATTATCTTTTCACCTTCTCCATACCGTCCCTTTTATCTCATTCAACCTGCTGTCAATTCTTCTTTCACGGCATTTTATCTTTACAAGTTGTTTACAGGTTATTTAAAAATGGCAACAGTGATTTACATTAAAGGAAATCAGTTTCGCTGACTAGAAAGAGACACAGCCTGTGCTGAGGCTAGGAACTGCATCCTACTTGTACATATTTTTTCTGTTGCCAACAGTGTGGGCAAAACTTCTACCTTGATTAACATTTGTTAGTTGCACCAAGGGCAACATAAACATTGCTTTGGTTATGTCAACGCATGGAAACAAGTCATGCAGTTGCTGTGTACTCATTGCACTTTTAAAACACATCTGAAACACACATGTGAATTCTGGGTGCTGCTGTTTGTTAAGGGTTGCTGGGAATTATAATTCTGTGACGGGTAAAGTGCAGGGCTCTTGGGGGAAGAATGTACTTCAATTGTGCTTTAAAGGTATAGTGATTAGGCAACACAATATGAAAGGCTTTGGTTCCTGCTCTAAATAACTTGGGAATCTCCCTGTTGATCATGTTTATGCCTGCTTCTTCATGGGCACTTTTTTCCAGGTTTTACCCAGCCCTCCTTCCTGGAAATGGGAATGTCTACATGTCTAGATTTGCTTTTATTAAAAAGACATTAGTGCTAACACATATTTGTGCATGATATGCAATTAGCTCCTTTACAGTTTTTAAGTGTACACTTAAGATCTTTTATGCATAAAGTGCCCTTAGGATATGTTTGTTCACATTAAGGGAGTCTCCTTTTGAAAAGGGTTGAGTCCTGCTGTTGAAACCTGCACTGATATAGAAAAAATAGGGGTAGTTGGCTTTTGCTGCCCAATTCCCCAAGGGACTGAGTCCCCAAAGTCCATGATCAGTGAGAGATGAATGGATGGATTGAGGCAGGATAAAGTGAAAGCAAGACAGTTCTTTATTTTTCTGTTGCAACAGAGTTCCCTCCACTCCTTGCAAGGAGGCAAGAGAGACCCAGAACCAAGAAGAAACATCTCTTTTAAGGGTTTGCATTTTGTCGTGGAGAAGAAGCATATCCCCTCTACAAACATTCAGAAATTATATCACACACAAGGTGAGGCTACTGTGGCTCAGACAGGCCAAGGTATTCCTGAGGATTTAGCAAGTTTTACATAGTTACAGACACAGTTTACACAAAACATTAGCATTTGATAAGATGATCAAGATGCCGTCAGACATCCCTCAATGCAGAGCATCTGGGAAAATAATGACAATTAATACAAAGGAGGTTCATAGATATAGGAGAGGACTGCTGTCTGCCTACCTGTTCGCAGGCAAGGGGGATTTAGGAGGCAGAGGAAATATTTAGAGTCTTCAGGAGATCCAAGATGGCTTTTGGATTGCTCTCCTGTACAATTTTAGACGTGTGGTTTATATACTTATGTATGTGTATTTACCTTGTGCAATTATCAACATTTATTCTATATCTGAGACCTTAGAATTCCTATAACACATACTCTCTCTCTCTAGAATCATTCTACTTTCATTGAATACAGTCATACCTCGGGTTGAAGTAGCTTCGGGTTGAGCATTTTCGGGTTGCGCTCCGCAGCGACCCAGAAGTAACAGAATGCGTTACTTCTGGGTTTCGCCACTCGCGCATGCACAGACGCTCAAAATGACGTCATGCGCATGCGAGGAAGCAGTGAATCACGACTCGCGCAAACACAGGTTGTGTTCGCTTCAGAATGCGAACGAGGCTCTGGAAAGGATCCCGTTCGCATCCCAAGGTACCACTGTAAATATATACAGTATATTAGAGCTTAAAATCTTTGGTCTTCATTTGTAAGCAGACTGTTGTCCTGAGGATTTTGTCCTCTCTTTGTAATTAAGTGAAGTCACTCATCTAAGACCATCTGCCAAATCCAGCTGTTCAGAAACAGCAGAATGCATATTACATGCAAATGCACGTAACAGTATATTTCTTGGAGAAAGGCCATAGCCCACTAAGGTACTTATGTAGACCTACTGGCCTCCATTTTCATAATTAAAGCAAGGTCTGGAAAACCTTGCTTAAATTCACTTTTTTTAAGTGAAAATGGAAGGCCAGTGAGTCTACACAGGTACCTTAGTGTACTATGACCTTTCTCCAAGAGATATACTGTTATGTGTTTAAACAAGTTGTGTTCAACTTCTTGTATATGCTACCCGTAGAAATTATAGGATATTGTATAGAGTGTGTTAACTTGCTTGACATGTTACAATCTCAAAAGTGTGGTTCCCGTTAACATTTGCACCTCCTCTCCGCTTTCTGGAATCCTGGCCGTCCTTACAAGTGAGGCAGCAAAAGCTTCTGTCTGCTTGAACCCTCATCTCTCCTTCTGCTCTTGGCAAGCACACAAACAACATGAATTCTGAAGACCATTACATACCCACTCATTAACAAGAGCAGTTTCTTGCCAGAGGAAAGAAAGAATTGCTGGCCTGGCCTTTAAAGAAAGAAAGAAAAATCTTGTTATCTTTAGTTCAGAGAGTTCCATTCCTTCTCTATTACACAGCATTTCCAGCAAAGGTTACAGGGGCTGGGACAGCAACAACCCTATCTCCCAACGCAAGCCTATAATTGCTTGATGTAAGTCAGCTGATAGGTGAAAGACCCAGGAAAATGCAGATAAAAGTTAAAGGTAATGGGAGAAATTCAGCATCACCGTCTTCTAATCATTTGGCGCAAGCATTGTTGTTTGCCAAGAGGAACAACCTCCTCTCTCCTCTCCTGCATGCTGTGTTGAGGGTTCTCCTGACTCTCCCAAGTGAATTTGGGGAAATGCATGGACAGGAGGAGGAGGAGAAAAGCCCTGTTGCATTAGCAGGAGCCCTTGGATGCAGAGTTAGCTGAATCTAGGCCAAAGTCTTATTTTTATTAAAACAACTGTATTTTAAACAAAGGTGTAGAGTGAGGTCTTAAATTTCAATAAATAATAATAAATATACTCAATAGTAAGAATATTTCATGGCTGCCTGACCCATTATATCTGGTATATAGGCAGTGGGATAGCTTAGTTATTAAGAGCATGAGACTCATAATTTCAAGGTCATGGGTTCAAGCCCCACATTGGGCAAAAAGATTCCTGCATTGCAGGGGGTTGGACTAGATGATCCTCATGGTCCCTTCCAACTCTATGATTCTATGAAGATACTGAGTCATAATTAAAACCTAATTTGGAACTGCTTCTGATATAATATTTATAAGAAATATGGACTTGTAAATATTACACCTTTCCTTTTGATTTACTCAAGCGTACAATAAATTCACTAACCAAACTATGTCGTATATTCAACTGTTCTTGTAATCTGGATATTGCCTTAAAAGTAGCGTTTAAACTGTTCTAGACATCTTCATTTTATCTCATTGGTGAAATGGGATTCTGAAGCTATTTATGAAGACCATCAGGCTGTTGTTTCGTGTGCTTTGTTCAGAATGCTCCAAGAGAGGCACAGAAAAGGCCCTGTTATTTATTTTATGTCCATCCACCGCACTTTAGACTGTGGGGAGAATACTGAGCAGGGCTGTCCATGAGCAGGACAAAAACAAACAAACAACCAGTTAGATTAATAATACCAGATATGATTTTGGGAAGGTCTACATACCAGGAGTTGGAAAATATATGACAGACCTACATCATCACACTGTTTTGGCATGAAGCAACATAAAACTACCAGATTAAGGGAGGAACAACTGGGAATACAAGACCCGGTGTGCTATTCGGAAATAATCTATTTTTGTGACATGGTTCCAGAGCAATGTGACTTAAAGGAGGAGGCAGTTTAATATGGGCAGAGATTATTCCTGTGCCCTAAAGATAAAAAACAGCACCTTAAATTAAGTCTGAAAACCAGAGCAGATGTTATAATTCTCTCTCTCTTTTTTAGGAGAGTTATAATTGTGACCTTCCAGCTTCACTTAATATTATGGTGGTGGCAGTCTGAAGCCATTTAATTTTCTTAACTGTCTTCCTAAACATCTCCAGATGTACTGCAATAATGCAACCTGGAAGTGACTAGAGCAGGAGAATGAATGAAGTTAGGCCAGGCTTTGCACAAAAAGGGAACCAACTGGAACTAGCAAAGAGGGCACTCCACTACTGCATGATCACTCAGGAGCATGGCTGGTTCCAGAATCACCTTCAAACGGCAAACCTGATTCTAAGGTTATGCTCTTCTAAACCAAATGTCTTTCTTTGAGATAATTACTTTACCTGTGATGTCTTGCTTTAAGATAATCATCTTGGTGCTTGGGAGAATAATACGTCATACATTTGTGCCCCAGGCAAACATGTGTGCAGAAGGACAGCACACTTTATAATGTCATAGCCTACCATAACACTTCCGTCTTGGGATCCATTTATCGCTGTGAGGTCCCAGCATTGTATGGGAATTATGGGCATCAAAAGCAGTCAATGCAAAGAACAGCTATAGTAGTGCTTGCTTGATGATAAATAAAAAGGAAAACATTAATACATTATTCTTAGCCTTAATAAGAAAGTGCTGGGGAAGGCAGATCTAGCTGTATACTCTTGGAGGGGACTGATTCCAGTGAACTGTTCACAAATTCCCAATGTATTTGCATCTTCAGGCTGTCTTCTGTAACTTGTTTAAATATTTGTTTGTGCACTCTTGCTCATTAGTTCACAAGTAGGCAGAGAAGTTAAAGAATGTTCTCATTCTTTTAAAACAAAAAATTCCTTCCAGTAGCACCTTAAAGACCAACTAAGTTAGTTCTAACTTAGAACTAACTTAGTTGGTCTTTAAGGTGCTACTGGAAGGAATTTTTTGTTTTGACTATGGCAGACCAACACGGCTACCTATCTGTAACTCATTCTTTTATTCTCTGTTGGTCTATATGTGAAAAGACTCCTTTATCTTAGGCCTCTTTAACCAGGCCTTGGGCTGATTGACATCCAAGGCCCTTTTAAAATGTGATGTGGAAGAGAGGATTATTGGGTTGTCTTTGTTTTTATTATGTATTTTGTGTTTTTTATATAATAATTTTTATGTTGTGAACCACCCTGAGATCTATGGGTATAGGGTGGTATACAAATTTAATAATAATCTTAGGCAAGCCAGTTACTGCCAGTGTTTTCAAATTGTGCTCTCCATGAGTCCAAAAATAACTACCGATATATGATTTGTCATAAACTCAGGGAAACCCCAAGCTAGCAAGCCCCACTTGGGCTCTGGGTCCTTGCCTGCCTTCCATCAGAACTGACAGCTTGAGGTCAGGGGTGGTACATTCCATTTCACCCCTTGAGGCAAAACAGGAAGCGCCATCCGGCTCTGCCACACCACCACCACCCACAGGACACTCACCACCACTGTGTCACCTGCCAGTGGCATTGGTAGCTGTACCATACCCTCCAACATTTCTCCAATGAAAATAGGGAAATCCCATGCCATCATGATAATTTTACTAAGGATAAGGATACCACATTTCATCGTATGTGAATGTGGTGCAGTGGTTAGTGTTGAACTAGGAGCTGGAAGACCAGGGTTCAAATCCCATTTAACCATGAAGCTCCCTTGAGCTGGCCACTGTTTTTTAGCCTGAGTGTATCCGAGTACAAAATGGGAGATATATGCCACTTTGAGCTTATTGGAGGGAAGATGGAATATAACTGTAATAATAAATAAAAATAAACAAAAGGCCTGCCTGTTCAGTCAGCATTCATCTGTCTTGGGAGACAATGGAGGAATGCGCCTTTAAGGGGGAAGTCAAACTGTTGGAAGGCTGCAGCGCTTACTGTGGCTGGAGAGACCAATAGAGGAGAGACATGGTTTATTGCAGCTGGGGCAGATGAAGGTGTCTAGTTTTGCTATTACAGATGCACCATGGCGTTTCTTCTCTCTGCGCTCCTCCAAGCGGTCATCCCTTCACTGGACATATTCAGGACAAAGAAAATAAGGTTCACAAAAGAAATGCACCCTGCAGATACTCAAGTACTTTATCCTTGGGTCATAAAAAACCAAAACAAACCACCCTGTTATACAAGGTGAGGACCGTAATTTTTGAAAACAAACATTAGCACCTTTAGAGCGACACCCCTTTCAAGGAAGTGTCTTAAAGTTCTTTGCACGGTGCTTGGCCACCTTTCTCTTAATAAATTCCTCACAGAAGCTATTTTTGCCTCTGGAAACAGCGCACCTGGCAGCGAAAACCAGGGCCTTAGTTCTCGTGCGGCGCTCTCTGCCTCACTCCATCCCGCGCCCGCCTGGGTGGCAGCCTCCTCCAGGCTGCTTTTCGCGCCCAAAGGCCCGGGCGCCGCGAGCGAGGCAGGCGGAACGCCTTGGGGCGGGCTCGTCGCCGGCGCCTCCCCCCGGCGGCGGGAACCCGCTCGCAGCCCCGGCGAAGGTTATCTCGGTCAGGACCGGTTAGCGCCGGTCGCCCAGGCGAAGGGGGTGTGCGCGGGAAAGGCGGAGTCCGCCGGGGGAAGACCCCACCTCCGGAGAGATGACAGAGCCAGTCAAGAGAGCGCGGCGCGGCTGCCGCTGCCTCATACCCACTCGGCGGGGTGCGCTCTGCTGCTGTGTCTCCGTCAGCCTCCCGCCGCCGCCGCCGCCGCCGCCATGCGAGATTACGACGACATCATCGCCTTCCTGGGCGAGTGGGGCCCCTTCCAGCGCCTCATCTTCTTCCTGCTCAGCGCCAGCATCATCCCCAACGGCTTCAACGGCATGTCCGCCGTCTTCTTGGCCGGCACCCCCGAGCACCGGTGCCGGGTGCCGGCCAGCGCCAACCTGAGCCGCGAGTGGCTCAACGCCAGCATCCCGCTGGAGGAGCGCGGCGGGCGGCAGGTCCCGCAGCGCTGCCGCCGCTACAGCCTGGAGGCCCTGGCCAACTTCTCCGCCCGCAACCTGGTGCCCGGGCGGGACGTCAACCTCAGCCAGGTGGAGCAGGAGAAGTGCCTGGACGGCTGGGAGTACAGCCGAGAGCCCTACCTCTCCACCATCGTCAGCGAGGTAGGGAGGCAAGGAGGGGCGGCTGCTCCGGGAGGCTGATTATGAGGACTGGGCTGTGGCGCGCGCGTGTGTTTGTGTGCGGAAGCGTCAGCTGTGGGTGGAAGGGAGTGTGAACTGCGGGTGTTGCCGGCGTGAGGGAAAGGAGGCGCGCGTGTCCGGAGCCTCGGAGTCAGAAAATGGAGGAGCGGGTCGGGGCTCCGAGGAGGGGCCTGCGAGGCTGCAGCACGGGCAGAAGATGCGCTCCGGGGCCGACGCGCCGCCGAGCTCCCCTTCGTGAGAGCGGAGGCCGACTCGGGCGCCGGGGCTGGGGCACGTGTCGCCGGCGCGGTTGTATTCGTTTCTGCTGCCGCCTGGCTCCCCGGAGGAAGGGTTGCATTTAGGCTGCGCGGGGTCGTCTTCTCATGCTTTCCTGCTTCTCGGGCATTGTCTCGTGCATCGCGCGACACCTCGGTCCGTTTGCCTCTCTGAAGTCGTGGCACAAGCCTCTGCTCCTCGCCCTTCCATGCGTAGGGACAATGCTGCTTTGTTCGTGATCTATTGGGTGTATGAGGAAGGGACCGAGAAAGGCCCTTCGGCAACGTGCATGCATACATTGGGGCCCACGTAACAGATCTCGGTCAATGCATTTAGCTTCGTATGGTTAAGATCCAGCAGTACCATAAGGGACCTGTTTACCCATCCAAGCCAGGAAACATTTAGGGCCCCTACTCTTATAGTCGCTTGACGCCACGTCGCTATACGTCACCATTAGGCCACTGACTGTTGAACGTGTGGACTGGCTCCATTGCAAAGTGTTGTATGTGCTGTGTGTAGGTGGATGATGTGTTGGTTTGGTTCACACGTGTAAATAAACTGAATGCACCCATAACATTTTGTGTTAATGGATTCTGCTCTCAAGGGAATCATATTAGAGGGGGGAAATCCAGTGGCGTGGCGTGGGGGGTGCAGGCCGCACCGGGCACAACATCTGGGGGTTAGGGTTAGGGGGCGCAAATCCACGGGTTGGGGGGCGCAAATTACTTGCCTTGCCCCGGGTGCAGACAACCCACGCTACGCCACTGGGGAAATCTGACTGCAAAACACAACACCAGAGTGAGCCTCTAAGTTATCTGATGGATCAGGCTCTTCTGGGTAAGAGAGCCATGATGCTGGGAAAGATTTGTTGTTTTGTACCCTTCTCTGTGTGTGTTGTTCTCCAGCTGTCACTCCCTTCCCAAGCTGCTTCTTACCATATGGAGGAAAACATATAGGCACCCTTATGATCAGCAACCAGAATACTGCATAGGTACCTCCCATTGCCATCTGTATCCTGGACTTGTAGGCTACTGTAAATAAATAAAAAAACACAGCTATTGCTAGCATGCTAATTATGTCAGGTCAGATTAGATCAACTCCTTAGAGTTCTGTTGAACTGTGTAAGTGTGGGCACTGGTGTGGAATAACATCAATGTGGTAGCTAAGGGTGTGTCATATAAAGGGTGTTGTCATAATACGATTTTAAAAACATGTTATTTCACCTCCTTAAGGGGAAGAAAAAAGGAGCACAGTCCAAAACAAATTAGATTACCGTAACTAATCTAGGATAAATCTGGTAGTAATAATTACCCAATCTCTAGAACTAATCTAGAGATCACATCAGATTTCT
Source organism: Podarcis erhardii (assembly GCF_964252035.2). NCBI lineage: Eukaryota > Metazoa > Chordata > Lepidosauria > Squamata > Lacertidae > Podarcis > Podarcis erhardii. Next base: position 57,186,992 of record NC_138498.1, on the reverse strand, counting down.
CTTTTTTCATTTTTTTTTTTTTAAAAATATTTATTTCACAAACAATTGTTCTAATGGAATAGACTGTTTTGTAGATGAGAGTTGAAACTCTGACTCATTTCTGAAACATTCATGTTTAATATTTGGAGGATTATGGATTAGGTTAACCCAACACGTACCTTTTGTATATACTCGAGTGGTAACAATAACAGTCCAATCCTATACCTGCTGACTCAAAAGTAAGCCCCATTGAGCTCAATGGAATTTACTCCCAGTAAACTGGTCAGGCCACTGTTCAGACTTGCTTGTTTGGGAACCGCTACATTGCCTCATGTTATGGATGCTATCCGGGAGACTGCTTGAAAGACTTATCAATTTAAACTCTATCCTTTCTGTAGTTTAATACTGTTTAGACATTTACCATAAATGAAGACTTGACTATTCTTAACTGACTCTTGTTGGTCCTGAAAATGGGATGAGTAAAACGGAACATATAGTTATGAATAAGACGCACAAGCCCATTATTTTTATTGTGATCTTCCGAAATATCTGAAAAAGCACCACATCTTACCAGTAGTCAGTGAACTGCAGTTTTAAGTTGATGTGGGGTCTTTCAACAAGATTGACTGTGCATTAAGTCACTGGGTGCGATAATGTTTCCTAATACCAGTTGCTGGAGGCCACAGAGGAGAGAGTGCTCCTGTGCTCATATCCTGCTTGCGAGTTTCTCACAGGTTTCTGGGTGGCCACTGTGAAAACAGAATGTTGGACTAGATGGGCCATTGGCTTGCTCTTGCTCTTATTATGTGTGCAGTTGTTTCCCAGTCTTAAATACTTCCTCAGAGTCTTCACTTTGCAGAAAGACAGAGAGAGCATTTCCTAGCCACTCACAAAATAGTTCTCCTAGCATTTGTTTCTGTTGTGGTTGTTGTGTTGAATAGAGTTGTACAGGGACACCTACAGTGATAGGCAATAATATTGTCCCTTCATTCCTGCCCTAGCAGCATTTTGGAAATCTTGTGTTGAGGTGGATGTTGTTGTTGTTGTTGTTAAAAAATGTTTAGATGCTGCTTTTCAGTTTAAAACTCTTAGGGTATCTCACATAAAACAGCAACAGATACAGTATAATAAAACAGTGTTAGCTGACCTTTATCATGAGTAGGAGAGTACCGTATAATCCTGTGGTTGCTTGACTGTAGTATCCTCCTAAACTGACTTTGTGCAGTGGGATTGATGGCACTGTAATTCAAAGCAGGCAACAGACTTTGTAGGAAAACTGTGTGTGTGTGTGTGTGTGATGGGGAGAACAGCAATACCGAATTGGCCTGAATATAAGCCTCCCTTTCCCCCCAAATACTGACCATGAAAAGTTAAGACTTATGCAGAGTGCGCATAAGTCCACCCCTCCCCATTATGCCCTGTTTTCAGTCGTGCATCAATCAGATATGCGTAAAATGGTTGCTGCCTGTTGTTAACTTCTAGCTTTAGGACAGTTCACAGAGTATGGCTTTGTCCAACTGTCCGTCAGCCCACTGGCATTTGCACTATGGGGTCCTTCTACCATAAGGAGAACCTGCTGGATCAGGCCAGATGTCCATCTAGTGTAGCATCATGTTCTCTCAGTGGCCAGCCTGTAGGAAGGTCACAAGCAGGACATGAATGCAACAGTGCTCTCACTGCTGTGATTCCCAGTGAAATAGTGAAGCAGAACATGGCCACCTTGACTAGTAGCTACTGATAGCCTTATCCTCTACGAATTTTTCTAATCCTCTTTAAAGCCATCTAAGTAGATGGCCATGACTACCTCTTGTGTAGGCCAATTCCATAGTTTAACTATGTGCTGCATGAAGAATTACTTTCTTTTGTCTGTCCTGAATGTTCAAAAATTCAGGAATCTTCCAAAAGTCCATAGTGCTCTGACTTCTAGTGTTAGGAGAGAGGGAGAACACTGTATTCACGTTGTTTCATGCTATGCATAATTTTATACACTTCTAATTGTGTCACTTCTCACTTGCCTTTTCTCTAAACTAAGAAGCGCTCAATGTTGTAACCTTTCCTCATAGGTGAGTTGGTCAGTACTCTTGCTTCTGAGATGAGCTGACCAGAATTGTACACAGTATTCAAAATGGATTCATGCCTTCGGTTATGATATTGACAGCCTTATTTTCAGTCCTTTTCCTATTGATGCCTACCATCTTGCCCCTAATGCTTTTTAACATAACACTGAAGCCTTTGGGTGCATTCATTGGGATATTTGGAACATATTTGGAACATGGTGTCATCAGTATACTGAAGACACTACGCTGCCACATCTGAAATCAATTGAGACGATGCAAGTTCTGTACCAACATGGCTTGAGTCAGTGATGCGCTGGATGAGGGCCAGTAATCTGAAGCTGAATCTTGTTAAGATGGAAGCTCTATGGATAAGCGGTTCCTAAGTTTGAGAAATTCACAGGTTGCCTATTCTTGATAGGTTTGCACTCTTCCTTGGGAGTACTCTTAAATCCATCATTGTCACTCAGTAGCCAATAGTGCTTTTTCCAGCACATATACTATCTACACCTGTTCCTTGACAGGGATAGCTTGGTCTTAGTGATGGAGGCTTTAGTAACCTCTACACTGTACTATTGGAATGCGCTCTATGTGAGGCTACATTTGGGGTGGTTTGGAAATTTCAGCTAATGTAGAATGCTGTGGTCCAGAGCGGCTCCACATTAGCGTATTTCACAGATGCTAAAAGCTCTACACTGGCTTCCGGTACATTTACCAAGTTCAAGATATTAGTGTATAAAGTCCTAATGGCCTATAATGCATTATACACCTACCAGAGCACTACTGTCATGTGGCTGAATCATCCTAACGGTCCCACAGCTAACTCTCGTTCATTCAGTTTCTGTGCAAACCAAGGTTTTTCACATTATGGCACCAGTAATTTGGAACACTGTTATAAATAACATACAGATAAGGTGTTTAAACCAATAAAAGCCAATAAGCAAAGCAGAGCTGGTAGGCCTGGGCAAATAAAAAGGTATGGAAGAAATGCCTTAAATAAGTAAATGAAAAATGTTTTCATTTACAGTGTAGCCACATGCACTGGCTGCTTAAGTGTTATGCACACTTTTAAAGGTGTGCCTTATCAGAGGCATAGCTAGGGGGCAGTGGGCACTTGGGCCTGCAGTGAATCCGAGCCACATGTCTCCTGGGAGTGACGTGGTGGCTTGGGTCTCTGCAGGCTCCGTGCTGCCCGCTGCCTCCTCCTCAGGATGCCACTCTACAGCTGAGGGGGAGGCAGCAGGCGGACTGCATGCAAGCTCCACGTTGTGCGAAACTACTGTAAACTACAATGTGTTTCAGTGATGATGGTTTAGACCTTAGCCTGGGGCTTCCGTGCTCCCTCTCCATCCTTCTTTCATGTACTCTGATCCCACCCACCCCACCCCCACCCCGCTGACGTCCTGGTTTGCTGTAAGCATAGCTTCCCCCACTGCATCCAGTCCAGGTGAAGCATGTTTTTTCTGCAGACCGTAGTTGGAAACCATAGGCCACATTTCTGTGTGCTCCTAAAGGACTATAGCATTAAAATATATATGTGAACATGTGGAACAGATGCTCTTCCCTCCCTGTTTTCTTCCCTAGCCACAATTCTTTTTGCCACCATTTTAGCTACATTTACCCTAGATAATAGCTGTCTAGGCTTACCGGTCGGGCCATCTGTTGTCCATTGTCAATTTTGACAGAAATTAGCATGATACAAATCTTTTCATCTGCATTGTTTCAACATTTGATGGTACTTGGGGGCTAGGTTCTTGGAAATGGGGGCAAAACTACTTCATTGTACTGTTTTCCCCACATATACTTTGTCCAGCTTCTACTTTGATTTAAAGGTCTTTGTTAATTGTAAAAAAAAATGAGTAATTAGAAATGAAGCTAAGGAAGGGCACCCTGTTGAAAGGGCTTAGTACTTAGCCAATGTACGTATTCGGGGCTGTTTTAAACCAAATTGGCCTTATTTCTACAATTTCCGTAAGTGAGATCTGCATATTTTTCTCCGTGTGTTTTGAGTTTCTAGGCTAAATTGAACACAAAATACTTGGCTTAGTTGGGAATGAGTTGTCCTGTGTGCTTCCCCAATCCCAATCTCCTAGCTTCTTCCCCGTGCAAGCCAGCTTCAGTTCTTTGATTCTGGTCTCTTTAAAGTAGTTCCCCATTATTATGCCTAAAACAGAAAACTAGTTTAATTTCACGTTTTCTAGCAGACAGGATCAGGAGCCACAATCAAACTGTGGTTTCAGATCGTGACGGATCAACCAACATTGAAGTACAATTCAGGTTATGATTTAATGGAATAGTAGACCAGATTCAGTCTGGTGCATGGATACGTGCTGGAAGTCTAAGGAAAAAGAGGATACCTTTTACTGTGGTGGTTATGTCAGATCGTGAAAGCTTTTTGGGAAATGTATAATGAACTGGGGGGAAATGTTCAAGGCATCTTTTATTTTAAAAAGCTTTACTTTTGGGAATAATAGGTCAAGCGATACCCAAATGTCAAGAAAAAAAGTTTATTATGTATGCAACAATGCCTTACGATGATTTACGCGCAGAAATGGAAAGAATCTGGTGCATGAGGGGTAGAGCAAAGGTAGCACAGTGGACCTGACACATGTTCCTGGCACAAAAAAAACTATGGTTTGTTAAGCCAGGAACATCTCTTGATCTTGTTAGCTTTTTCAGCCTGCTTCCTTGATTTTATCCCTTTGTTTCATTTTTACTTTCCCACAGGTTTCCAAAGATTGGTACCAGCTTTTTATTTTGTCAGGATTTGCCCTGAAGGCAGGCTTGTTGGGTTTTAGGCTCATGGACACTTGCTTCTTAGGCTAATACAGGTGCTCTATTGTGCTTGAACTCTATGATATTTCAGTTCATTGCAAGACTTCACCATGAGTTACAATTTATTTCTATAACTGTATTTGCCCATATATTGACTGTTTTTTGTGTTCAGTGGTTACAAACAACAGAGCAAGGTATTTATGTCAACAATGTTCTGTTCTCACCCCACTATTTTGATTACTGGTGAAGGCTCAGGAATGTTCACAATTATTATTACACAAGAAAGTATTAACCTGTTTCAGAATGTTGTTGTTCCTTCTGAACATGAGAAAGCTTGCAGGAATTTGCACCACTTCCTGTTCCCTTTATGGTTATTATTCCTACAGTTGAAGACCCACTGATATTTCTTTGACTTTGGTCCTGCAAACTACCTATATAGTACATTTGCCTCCTCCATTAGCTGGACCAATTTTTTTAATTCACAGGTGGCATTGTTGAGCCAGTCAGTCCCCTAGCTAGGATAAAGCTCAGGGGCTTCAGCAGGTGTGGGCAACCCTTGGCCCTCCAGATGTCACTGAACTACAACTCCCATCAGTCTTAGCAAGCATGCCCAATGTCTAGGAATGATGTGAGCTGTAATTCAGCAACTTCCGAAAGGCCAGACATTCCGCACACTTGGGCTAGGAGATGCAGCAAGCAGGGTGATATTGAAAGGAGATGAGGGCTGTGAGAAAGCAGCCTTTCCACAAAGTGTGTATTGTGAATGTGGCAGGAACAACATGATTGCATTGCTTATATGTGATGGAGGGCTGGGTAATTGTGAAGTGAAAAGCTGGAAAGAGCAGAACCATGCCGCAAATGGTAATTCGGAAGTATCTATTGTGTGGTTTACTGTGAACATTTCCAAACTGGTGTTGGTTATGGGAAAATATGACTTCTTTTTCCTTTGGGGAGCAGTAAAATCCCTGACGTTTTGAGATTTTAAAAAGTTACATTCTTGGCCCGCAGTTACAGAAGATTTGTAAACGCAGAGAGAAGAGCAGAAATGCACCATCACAGGGGTTAGACTGGAGAAAATAAAGTTCTCTCCTTTACTTCTGTTTTTCCTTTGAGATAGAAGAACCGAAAGCATATTACAGGAAATTAACTCATATTGGCCAGCACTATGCACATTATGAGGTAGAAATAAGAAGAAAGTGTAAAAATCCTGTCTAGCCTATGATTTAAAAGTTGTTGCATTATCATTTGGTTTTCAGGAGCAAACTAGATGCAAATTATATAGATTAAATTCATCTATGCATTTAATGCATAGGCTCTTAAAAATGCAGGTTACATTAGTTGAGAAGGGTTGATAATGAACTGTATCAGGACAGGCATGGAGAAGAATTCAAACACTTTCCTCCCCTGCAGTGTCCTGAGGAGAATCCCTTTTCTCAAACTGATATCTGCTGTGGGGAGGGATTACCCCAATGCATGGCCAGAAGGAGCCAGAATGATATCTGGATTTTTATTTGATTTTTAAAAGCTAACTTAAACCCAACTTTTATTTATATCCCACTCCATCTTATTAAATAATAGAGCACTGAAAATAATTCCAGCATTATTTATGTTTATTTACCGGTTAGTGTCTGAAAGATCCATAGCTTCCTATTCAGAACTTTCACTTGGAGTTTTACAGCTTCAAAAAATAAAAGACACTTGAATCAAAATAATACTTTCAGTTCTTTCCTGTCTTAGTTTGTTCCATAATTAAATGTGGGCATCAATATTCATTTGATGCAGAAATCTGAGACAAATGAGAGCTCAAAGGATTCATTGTTCAAGGCCTTGCCACCATGTTACAGGAGCAATATGCTTGTGCAGATACCCAGATTATAAATATCTGAACATGGCACTGTATTATTCAATATGTAAAAGTGCTTCCACTTAGGGCAGTGGCCGTAGGGAAGCACCCCCCCCCCCATCTAGGTGAGCGTGCATACATTGCACTAACAAGTTTAAGCTGGGCCAACAAACAGCTGTTTCCCATTCATGTCTCTCCCTTCCTTTGCACTTCAATAGTATTTCTTTTCTCCAGTTTTGTTTCATCTATAAGGCAGCAATTTCATGTTCTGGTCATCTTTAGTTTGTACACCAATATGATCTGGGTTTATTGTTTCTGTCTTTTTTTAATGCAGTGGCCGGACATTGCTCTGATTATTTTTAATACAACCTAACTGAAATGATTTCATTAATATGATTCCATGTCATTTTGATGGGTGATGACAGTTGCTATTTAAAATAAATAAATGCCACAGTCTCTTGTAATGGAGAGCAGAAACACTAAAGCTGTGGTTCTCTGTCTTTGCTTCACTAAGTCTTCTATTTTTATTTTTATTTATTAGATTTATATGTGTTTCTATGCCTTTCTTATAAAGTCTGTGGCCAACACTCTGGTAACCTCTAGGTTGAATTACTGCAATGCATCATGCAAGGGGCTGCCTCTGAAGGTGGTTCAGAAACTTCAGCTGGTGCAAAATTTGATGGCCAGAACAAGATTTGAGCTGATCCTGGCCTGACTGCACTGGCTGCCAGTTAGTTTTCAGGCCCAATTCAAAGTGCTGGTGTTGACATCTAAAGCCTTACACGGCTCAGGACCTCAATACCTTAAAGACTGGCTCTCCACATTTGAACTGACCAGGACCCTGCACTTCTCATCCCAAGCCCTTCTCTTTGTTTCCCCTACCCAAGAAGCGGAGGGTGACTACATGAGAACAGGCTTTTTCTGTGGTGGCTCCCCATCTGTGGAATGGTCTCAGAGAGGGTTGCCTAGCGCCATCATTACATGTGTTTAGGTACTCAGGTCTTTGGCGTCTTTGGCCATTAAATAATCTATGACAGACACCCCCAACCTTCGGCCATCCAGATGTTTTGGACTACAATTCCCATCATCTCTGACCACTGGTCCTGTTAGCTAGGGCAGTGTTCCCCAACCTTGGGCCTCCAGCTGTTTTTGGACTACAACTCCCATCATCCCTCGCTAGCAAGACCAGTGGTCAAGGATGATGGGAATTGTAGTCCAAAAACAGCCTCCAAAAACAGCTGGAGGCCCAAGGTTGGGGAACACTGAGCTAGGGAATATGAGAGTTGTAGGCCAAAACATCTAGAGGGCCGCAGGTTGGGGATGCCTGATCTATGACCTGTTAAATGTGTGTGGGCGCGACAGTTATTATGATTATTTTATTATGTCATTGTTATGATCCATAAATTATGTTCTTAGTGGTGTACACCACCCTGTGATCTTCGAATAAAGCGTGGTTTAGAAATCAAATAAACAAAAATGCCAGACTGCTATGTTGATTTTGCCAAAATAAAATTTTCCATAGAAGGTTGGGGGGGGGGGTTGCCATTGTTTCAGTATGTTCCAGACTGCAAAGTATGTTTTGGAAAAGGGCTGGACGTTATGGGAAGTAGTCCTAATCCACTTTAAGTCATGGGATCTGTGACACTTACTTTAATAGAATTAGGATAACAGCTAATTTTCTTTTTGGGGAAAAAACCTAAATATGTTTCATAAGACTTCAAACACACAGCTTTCCCATGGAAAAAAGTCAGTCTGATATCAATTTAATAATGCAGTCTAAGCATATAAAACAGTACATTTTTGTTGCCTCTCCTCTCCCTTTTTAAGCTTGTTCCTGCAGTATTAGAATTACTTGTGTAGCTTTACCGACACCAGCATACTGTGCCTGATGCAGGCTTGTGCTTCTTTACTACCTAATCTCTATACCAGATGGCAAATACATTTCAAAAGTGAGGGAAATTTTGAAAGCTGAGTGTGATATAACATTACGTAGCATTTCATTTTTAAAAAGTTTGTTTGTTTGTTTGTTTGTTTGTTTATAATTTTAGATTATAACCAAAAAGAAAACATTTCAACAATAACTCTTAACATTTTAAGCCTCAACTTCCCTTCCCCTTCCTGTGGTTCCTTAAAGTTGTTTTCATCTTTCCCCGCATATCCTAAATTATCTTGTCTTATTCTTTTTATTCCTCTATTATATATGTTTTGAAAACTGCAAGTTTTTACAATAATCCAGCTAACGTCTTAATCTGTTTACAGCTTTTATTTCAATAAACCATTTCCTATCCTTAATAAAGAGTTTGTTATCTTGATTTCTAATTCTTCCAGTAAGTTTTGCCATTTCTGCATATTCCATTGATTTCTGTAACCATTCTTCTCTTGCCAGAACTTCTTCTTTCCATTTTTGGGCAAATAACATTCTTGCAGCTGTAGTTCTATACATAAATAAGTTTCTGTACTGCTTAGGTAGCTCTGACCCCATTATTCCCAAAAGAAAAGCTTCTAGGTTGGTGTTTTTTTACAATATTATCTTTAAAATATTTTTTCAATTCATTATACAGTCGTACCTTGGAAGTCAAACAGAATACATTCTGGAAATATTCCAAAATGTTCAAAAACCAAATCGCGGCTTCTGATTGGCTACAGGAAGCCCCTCCAGCCAATCAGAAGCCATGGAAGCCCTGTTGGACATTCGGGTTCCAAAAGACTGTAGAGACCAATATGGGAGAGGCATATTTTACTTCAGGTGAGGCAAATAAATGCATCTGGGGTTTTGCTATTATAGGTGCATCATAGCCTTTCTTCTCTGTGATCCTCCCAGTTCTTATTCCTCCTATGGTCACTGCTGTGGATACACGACCTGTGACTCCAGGCACTACAATAATCTGCAATGGATTCTCATACAGCGGCGTTAATGTTGCCAGCCTTCATGTCATGATTGCAGACATCTTTGTAATGCAGAGTTGGTCTGCCATAACAGCAGCCATAACAGATGGCCACCTTCTTTTCATAGATCCAAATGAATATGTGCTAGTTAGATACTTAGAACTGCTTCAGGACCACTGGGTTGAGCGGTTTTAGAAGGTCCATGCCAGCTGTTTTAATAAGGCAAGGACCAACAAGGCATTGGCAGTATCTGAAGCCATGTGTATTAATTCACTTGACTAAAAAGGGAATAATATCCACCATTTGCAAATCATTAATATTGAACATAGAAGAAATCACACAGGGTTTATTGGAAGGCATGTTTGGGAATCCCAATATGTGAACCAATCTGGAACTCAGTCTGGCAGAAGCAGCCCATGTCATCAAGGATAGTAATGTAGGTTTATTCTGTAATGGACTAGTTGAGCATTTTTCCATGGAAAGCAGTGGTATGTAAACTACTTTCAACATGCACTTTTCTAAAAAAGATAATCATTTAAAAAAGTATTGCGCTGGTATTTCTGACTGTTGTGTGCTGTGTATTTACAAGAGATTTACAGCCGGGTGCATTTCAGCTCAGAAGTTCTGTTGAGTACATTGAAATTTACTTTGTATGTAGGTGTATGCACATGCAAGAGAGAGAGGGACCATGCCCAGGACCAGGTTGTGTATATTCTGTGTTACCATGCAGTTGCCTGGTTCCTGAAGATGACCCACCTCAGATGCTCCAGCCAAACCATGGTTTTAGCTATTGGGCATGTGCTGTGGACTTGTATGTCTGTGGCATTTATCATTTCCCTTACTTCTTGGTTTGAGATACAGTAACTATAAGTACAGTCTTTGACTGAACTGTCATAGACTATTGTCTTGAGGTACATTCTTTTTCCTTCGTTCTGTCTCTGAGCATGTGCTTGTGAAAGGCGGGGGGGTGGTTTGATCCTTAGGTTGGGAGTGTATGGTTAGAATTATCACAAGTATGCGCCCTACCCCTGCTGGGTAGAGAACTACATAAAATAACTTTTTCATTTTTGATTGCCAAGAGATTTCCTAATAATAACTCTGTTTGATTGCCAAATGATTTCCTAATAATAAATCTAAATAAAGTTCCAACACAAACTGCTGTTTCTGTGTATAATCCACTCTGCATAATCCACTGATGTGATTTTAATGCCAGCTTTTGTTTTGGTAAACACATGTGGTAATGATGAATAATTTCCTTTTGCCATGACAACCAATAGTATTTTGAGTTCCACATGCTTGGTATTATGGTTGCTTTCATAATTCTAGAGCCATTCTTTTTGGCAAGGCATTGTCATCTTAGGTTTTATAAAAGCAGTGAATATAAAACTGCTGTGGCCTTTTGACAGGGTTTTGAATGAAGAAAATTTGTTTTTCACTTTTGTGTATTCAGGGTTTTCCAAGGAATATGTAAATATTGGATCCTATCTTTGTGAAACTTTGCAAGGCTGTGGCCTGTGGCACCCTGGAGCAAAGAGGTATGTTAATTAGTAACTTCAGAATGGGTAATAGGCTACTAAAGTCTTTTCTATGCCACAAGAAAAGTGTATTACTAGAGAAATTTCTCACATTAGAGAGATATGTTCTAATTATTCTCAGAACTAGTGCTCATGGCGCAACTTTCTCTTGCAGCTTGCAACCACATATAATCTCATATTAATAGCTAGGGTATATCCTTTATTCATATAGGCAGTGTTCCTCTGCATGGGCATAACAGAACTCTCCCTCTCAACCTCGCCTTCCTGGACATGCATAAGGCCCCATATGCAAACTGTATGTCACAGCACTCTGGAAATGAGGAGGCTTGTGAGTACTGCCTTAATCCCGTCCAGTCCTCCCATTCTGCTCAGTAAAACTATGTCAGCAGCATCCATTTGAGGGGTCTGAATGGTGTAGAAGTGCTGACTTGGAATATTTATTTTAAATATATGTACCCTGCTAGTTAGCTAAAGGCTCTCAGTAATAGGATAGCCTCTACCCTCAGGCTTGGAATCTAAAGTGACGAATGAAAAGGAAAAAAAATACATCTCACAGATGCCAAGCAGATTGAGGATTTAGGTGTAATGAACATGCCAGCATACTGAACATCCTGAAAACAGCATATCTTTTTGGTATCTGAGAATTATTCTTCCTTTTTGCTCATTATTTTTGAATACTTTCTGGTTTTAGTGTGTGTGTGTTTTCTTAGTCTGAAATACATGATACAGAAGGAAAAGGTTTTGTGACTGAGGAAGAAAACAAATGAGCTTGGGTGCTAGTTCTTAGCTGCATAGTTCTTGTAAGTTCTCACTGCCATTGTTCATTTGGCTGATGGATGGAACTAGGTTTGTCTTCCCTTTGCTATGATGTTCTTTCTGGGAGGCAGGGACAACAGCTTCTCATTGACCCTTGGTTCCCTGGTCAATGATTGAGGCACAGCACCCTGCCCTGTGGTCTCAGAATAACTTAAACATGCAGCTCTCCTATTCCTAGTAATATCCCATTGTACGGTTCACAGGCAATGACGAGAGACTGCAATGAAGAGAGAGTAATTTCCCATTGTATGGTTCACGGGCAATGAAGAGAGAGTGCAAACGGGAGTCCAGTGCAAGGAAGAATCCTATCCATAGTGGATAGTTATGAAGTTGAGGGATTGATAATTGCAAAAAGCCAAGGCCAGTCCTTTAGTATGGGATTCCAGTCCCTACTTGCACACTAGTAAATTGTTTTATGTCAAATTTCCAGAGACTTTGCCCTGTGATAATGTTTAATCAAATGACAGAAACTCATTGCCTAGTTAATGACTAACATAGCGCTTCCTTTGTTTTCATATTGATGTATTGGTGCAGCCCTCATACTCAAGTGTTGTTAACCTTGTGTTTGGTAGTAAACCCAAACATAAGAGCTCATAAGAGATTGCATGTTAGAATACATCCCTTCCAAACCAGCATGTCTTATTTTCTGCATGCAGGAAAAAATATATGGAGCAGTATTCGAATGTCTCATTACTTTTCCTTATAAAAACAAAGCTGGACCAAACATGTAGGGAAAATTACAATCTTCCCTGGTGCCCGCAAAAAGCAAGGATGAGGGAGGGGCAAATCAGTGGGGACCATGACAGTAGCAAAGGATTAAAGTCCACCCCACTGTCACATACATACATAAACATGTGACAGCTATGTCACACATGTGTGGTGACTATTATTTTAAATGGTCATCATAGCAGGATTACCTTAGGGCACTTGGAACTGTTTTAATTAAGTAAAATATTCCACAGTAACACACAATTACTGAAGTCAGTTTGTCAAGTTATATGGCAGTATCCTTCATGGTTCATGACCTGTTGGTCTTTAACGGTGTGTAACACTTGTTTATCTGAGGCATACAGCCTTAGTGACACCAACTCTCAAATTGTAGATTATTACATTTCTGTCAAGTAATTAACTGCAGTCTACGGTGAACTAAGATCATACTGGCAACAGTTCAACTTAGCTGTTAAAATTCTAAACGGATATGACCACAGGTCTTTATATAACAATAAATAGTAGCAAAGAAAAAGTGTGTGCTATACACTGTCCTGTGAAATGTTAGAACAGGTCTCTCAGCTCTATCTGTTCCTTCCTTGGTTATCAGTGCTATGCACTTTGGTTCATAGAACATGAAGGTTCTCCTATGCAACTATGCAAAATTCCAAAGATTATATATTAAAGGTAGGAGGTGGGGGTGTTGGCAGAACACTCTCCCCACCCCTATTCTTCTTCTGTTTCTGTCATCTCCACTGTCTCTCTTCTTACCCTGAGAGAAGACAGAGGCTGGTACAGTACTGAGTGTTACTGCTACCGAGCCTACTTAAATGGGAAAAGACCATGGGGTAAAGGAGATATGTATCCAGGCAGATAATCAGGCTCTAGGAGGTTGGGGAGGAAATAATTGGCTCTCTTACCTGCTCTGGTCACTGTCTAGGGCAGGGGTCAGCAACCTAAGGCCCATGGGCTGGAAGCGGCCCGCGGAGGTCGTTTGACCAGCCCACGAGCCACCCTGAACCGAGTCACCTGCTTGTGCGCTGCGCTAAACCAGCACGGCATGGGGACTCGCTTCCGCGGTGCTGGAAATTGCGTCTGTGCATGCGCAAACGCTGGAAATCGCAGGCATGCGCGTGCGATCCGACCCACGGAGGGATCTCTGCGGGACTGATCTGGCTCAGGCAAGATAAAACTTGCCAACCCCTGGTCTAGGGAGTAACTAGAAGGGTTGGAATTGAGCAGCAAGGTTTTTTAAAAAAACTAACAACTGTTTTCTAGAGAAAATCTTTAAAGATAATTATTTAATTTTAATTAATTATGCCATTTATAGGCTGCTTCATTTTCTGGGTGATTGAATACAGCTTTAAAAGCAGTAAAAAATTAAAACTCACATCACAATAAAATACAGTAAAATGCAGCAAATAAAGCATGTGTGTTATAGAAACTTAACTTGTGGTAACTACAGAAGTCTATAATAGTAGATAGGCCTCCTGTTTTTACCATACTAATCCAAACTGGATTGCATAAAGCTTATATGTGTCATTTTCATAATGTGTCACACCCACCGGTTTAAAAAAATAACAATAGTCATTTGAAAACTGTGTGTGTAAATATTTACCATTCCTTTTAATGGGTAGCACTGTAAATTGTTGTCTTACTCGGAGACATTCCTTAAAGACCATAGGCAGGAACACACAGACACTTGAATTGTTCATGGGGTTTAGACACACAAACAGGCACTGGAATGTTCTTTTAAAAATGAAATCTGTTCCCCTTGAGCACTGTATTGGCCCGAATATAAGCCGCACCCAAATATAAGCCGCTCTATTCCTCGCTGCTCCTGGCTGCATACTGGGGGGGGGGGGGGTGAGCTGCGCTGCGTTGCTGGTGCCCTTTCCTCTTCCTCTCTCCCTTCCTGGCCTTGGGGGAGAGGACAGAGTACTACGTGCAGGGCAGGCGCCGCTTTGCCACACTCCTGGCCCTGTTTGCCCCGCGCTCCTGTCTGCATACCACAAGGTTGCGAATATAGGCCGCACTTTAACTTTTCATGGTCGGAATTTGGGGGGAAAGGGAGGCTTATATTCAGGCCAATGCAGTATTGCTGTTCTCCCCACCACACACACACACACACACACACACACACACACAGAGAGAGAGAGAGAGAGAGAGAGTTTTCCTACAAAGATTGTTGCCTGCTTTGAAACGCTCCTGCATTTCTTAGTGGAGATGATAAACTGCTTTCCTTTTATTTTAAGAGGCAGTTGATTGGTTTTCTCCATTTCAAGTTCCCAAAAGGAAGTATTTTTCATGAGCTAATAAATTATTTATACCAAGGCTCTAGGAGTCACAATGTGAGAATAATGGGGCTGGATTCTCATTCCACCCTTCCTGCTGGCACTAGTGTTTTGCTACTCGTTAATTGTGTCAAGTTATGTAGCACGCTGGGTGCAAGTATTTCCTAGCTAAATGCTGCATACCCTGATCCCAATCTTCTAGCCATCTGGTGAGGCGAAATGTATTGTGATGCAAAACCAGGAAATCTTTACCAGATTTTTCCATAATAAATGGCTTCCCAGCTGCACAAATAAATATCCACAGTACAAAAGAGATACGTACAAAGTTGCAATGTAAAATTCTGTGGTGTTTCTGCTTCAGCCCCTCATCTTGGCAGCAATGAAGGGATAGTACTGGGGAAATCAACTTCTTGACTATTTGGGACACAATTCATTTACCCAGGTCTATAAGACATGGTAGTAGACTGAATAATTTGCCTTTAAGTGCCTAGGACATAAAGTGGGAAATACCAGACTAGCTGTCCGGGGTTTGGAAATATGTTAATTGTGTCTGGTGATGGAAATGTCTTACCTAACCTGAGGCCAATGCAGTACTTCCCATAACCCTTGGGCTTTGGGGGACCAGATATGACGCACATGCAAATATGCTGCGCAAGAGGCAATTTGGCTTGATTTTAAACGTAAAAGTAATGGGAAACAGAGGTGCTGAAGATAGCAAATTTAGGTCCGTCTTATCAGGGCTATGGGGAACTCGGGGGAGAAATTTATAGAGGCAAACTAGGTCATAGCTGTTGTCACCCTTATTGGACTGTTGTTCCACAGCAGAAGTGAACAGATAATACTGGGCTGCCCATTGTTAAAGCTCCTTTTAAAGTGGTGTTGGAAGTGTGGTTATACAAGAGACAAGTCAAAATCTCAAAATTCAGCAAACTGTAAATTAGTCAGGAGTCAGGACTAACTACTGTATTGGCTAAATTTCTGAACTGCAAAACAATTCACGTTCCATTTTGTCTTTGTTATGTGCTGATGACCTTTGGCTTAATTTTAAAATAAAGGAAGAAGATAAGATGGTTTTGTTTAAAGATGCTGCACATTTTAGCCTGTATACTTTAAGTTAATTTTCCATACCAGCTTATAGCATCTAAGAAGTATAATGGATTTTAATTTTTATTTAATTGTGGTATGTAAAATGCAAGCCTAAGGCAAGCATTTGAAAAGTGGACTGTTCTTTGTTTGTGATATACTAGGCGTCAGGGACTGGCGAGTGTGCAGGGGGCTGGAGTCTGACTCAGGAGAGCAGGACAGTGGTTTGTAGGGACCTGTTCCAGCCAGGAGGCAAGAGTCAGAGGCAAGAGAAGCTTCAGAGCCTTATTATTGTGTCTACAAAGAAGCAAAAACTGTAAAATAATCACACTGTATTTTATATTGTGGAAAGCAATGTATGGCCTTCATTTTCAGAACATGCAGTTTACGGATGGCTGTGTGGAGTGGGCTTCAACAGGAAACACAGTTACAACACTCTGTTATCTCTGTTTTGTCAGGCTGCACCTCTTTATCTACCTTAGTCATGCCTAGCATGTGTCTTTCAGTACTGTAACATTTAACTTTTACTGACTATATTGCTATAGACCTGCGGTCAAAGCGTTGAGCCAGGAGAACTGTGCCTTACTTGTAATCTGACATTGCCCAACCTGTGTGGGCAGTTAAAGTGACCTTTCTTTGTGGTTTTAAAGCATGAGCTTGCTTCAGATACTTCACTTGATAATCCTCCTGACCTGCTTTCGAAATTATATGCCACCTTCAATTACTTTGTTAACTGTTGTTTGCTTGAAGCTTTCTCTGCTCTGAATAGAATACTTAAAACGGCCAAGAAGCATACTCTTAGTTTTAAACGTCTGTAGCTGTTTAATGTCCTTTATTTTCAGATACGTATTTCAAAAAAAAATCTCAAAACATTTTACAACCTATCTTAAAGCATGAAATAGAACATTACAAAATATTAAAATAACTAGACTGTCATATACACTGTTTTTAGCGGGGCGGACGACTTAAATATAAACATTCAAGATAAAAACTGAATACAAAAATACAATAAAATTCCACATATACAGCATCATTTGCAATTAAACAAAATAACTAAAATAGAAGTTGCACCACATTCTCCCACACACCTGGAACTATAACCTCTCCCAAAGACGTCCTTTACAACCTTTCATTTACAAGCCTCATTCTCAAGCATTCCCACCAATCATACTGATAACACAGGTAATGCTCAACCAACCATTTGACATAAAGAGAATGCCTGGTCTGCAAAAAATCCCAGACAGTTTTAAGCATGATTAACAACCTGCTCATTCACCTATCACCATCTAGGGCAATAAAGTAACATACAAACAGCAACATAACTACTCCTTGTCTCTCATCCAGGTAGCACCTTAATTGGTTCGCTCTCCCAAACTATGTGGAATTAAACAACTTCAGAAGACACAAACACATTACGACCCAGACTTTCACTCTGGGCAACCAAAAACTCAATTCCAGTTACCACCATAATACCTCCGGATATGTATATCTAGATAATAATGTAAATTACATTATGCTTTCTAAATATGAAGGAGAGAAGGAACTTCTTTTGAAAAATTCTGAGAAACAGTGCTGCAGGCTCCCCTGTGCCCAGTTTAGGCAATGGTAGGCATCTCTTCCAGCCACCTGGCTAATTTTCAAAATTCCAATATTGCATAATAAAGGGACATTCTCAAAGCCAAAAAATCTTGAGTAGAAAGCTAGTGTTCAGTTAGAAAAATTCTATTTCTTCACTAGGTTGGGGCACGCCTATTAAATTACATAAAGGGGGAGAAAAAACACATGGGAATGGCAAGTTTTAGGAAATTCCAAAGAAGCATGGTAAATAAATGCAAACAAGTAACATCTGCCTCTGTGCTGTGACTCAGTGGGAAGGATGGCGGTTCAAGCGCTTCTTCAAGGAAATGTCACTCTGCATAGTTGCAGTTTGTGCCCCACAAAAATCTGAGCAAAGCGTATTGGTGTTGGCCTGCTGGAATCACTTTTTGCTGAATAAAAATGTTTTTTTACTAAAGGACTGAGGAAGCAAAGAGAACCTAGGAAGAACGCTGCTGGATCTGGCCAGAGGCCCATCTAGTGTACCATCCTGTTCTCACAATGACCAACAGTTGCCTATGAGAAGCCCACAAGCTGGACCTAAGCGCAGCAGCACTGTCCCCACTTGTGATTCCCAGAAACAGTCAAGCACTGAGGCCAGAATCCAACCTTCCTTCTGAGGCCAGCTGCCAGCTGTCATCAGAGCATTGTTGCCTCTCGGTCTGCAAAGCTTTTATTAGTCTTATAAAAGCACACTTCACACCCACTCCAATTTAGATACGGCTTTTAATATGTATAGAGTTGGAACTGATCAGTTCTAGGGGTCTGCCCAGTCATGTTATGGATACCATTTTCAGCGTGTTCACCCTGAGGATGTGAACCAATCTACTTAGAAAACAGAGACATGTACATGCATGGTTCAGCTTCAGGTGTTTTCCCATTAAAAGTACAGTTGTACTTACCTAAAGCGTAGTTTTCCACTTGGAATGGAAAAACGGAGTATTTGGAATGCTTTACAGTCTTACTCAGACCTAGCTTCCACCTTGGGCTCTATATTGGGGAAACATGGGGTATAAGATAGACAAACAGATGGGATTCTGTCCAACTAAGTTATATTCAGAGTAAACCCACTGAAATTAATGGACCTAGTATTTGTAGAACTAACATTGGATAAAATCCATAGTTTTGGTGCAGAAACTACATTGGTTACCCTGGTGCATGACTGTTTCTGGGAGATGGATGAGGGGAGGTGCAAACCTTTTGATTCTGCTGGACTTGACCAGCGCACTGGAAAGCAACAAGGCCCCTCTGCACCCCCATGAATAGTCATCCCCAGACTTAAACAGAGAAAGCTTGTGTATGTAGAACCTGAAATACGATACAAAATGTACAGGCACTATTCTCATTTTGGAGGGAAAACTTTACTGCTTCCCCTTTTAGTGTTTTATTTTCCCTCACCCCAGAAGAAATCCTGTGAATACCCCTGTATCAGTAGCTTTTGATACCATCAGCCATAGTATCCTTCCGGGATACCTTGTGAAGTTGGATTTGAGGCCATTGTTTTGCAGCTTTTCTGCCTTTTCCTGGGATGTTGATCTCATAGGATGGTGTTGGTTAGAACTGCTGTTCCACTCTCTGGCCATTGACTTGTAAGGAACCACAGGTTTTCATCTTTTCCCCAGTCTTGTTTTAATCTTGTTTTGATTATTTTTTGTGACGTACTTTATATTTTGAAGGCTTCTTTAAATACTTTGCAAAGGAAAAAGTGTACTAAAAGCAAAAACTTAACTGGCAAATGCATGCTCCTCAGCCTGAGTTTGTTTAAGGAATAGCAGTTGCCTAACAGGACACGGGTGGCGCTGTGGTCTAAACCACAGAGCCTAGGGCTTGCTGATCGGGAGGTCGGCAGTTAGAATCCGCGTGACGGGGTGAGCTCCTGTTGCTCAGTCCCAGCTCCTGCCAACCTATCAGTTCAAAAGCACGTCAAAGTGCAAGTAGATAAATAGGTACAGCTTCAGCGGGAAGGTAAACAGTGTTTCCGTGCGCTGCTCTGGTTTCGCCAGAAGCGGCTTAGTCATGCTGGCCACATGACCCGGAAAAAACAGTCTGCGGACAAACGTCAGCTCCCTCGGCCAGTAAAGCGAGATGAGTGCCGCAACCCCAGAGTCATTTGCGACTGGACTTAACTGTCAGGGGTCTTTTACCTTTACGTTTAACACTTGGTAACATATCATTCCCCCCCCCCACCGAAATGCCCCCACATGCCTCTTCCTCCTAGCACAAATTGAAACAGAATACTTTATAGTTAACACTTTTATGCTTGTACAACATCACTGTAAAAGCTAGTGGGTGAGATAATATCTTCTTTTCTTTCTTTCTTTTTGCTATGATTTCCCTCTCGTTCCAAAAGCTGGGTATCTTAGTCCATAATAGATATAAATAAAGTCTGATAATGTTTCTGGACTGTATTTTCTTTCAATCATACTCTCTCTCTCTCTCTCTCTCTCTCTCTCTCTCTCCCCCCCCCCCATCTCTTTCTCTTCTGCTTCTCCTCTTCCAGTAATCGTTGCTCGATGAGTTGGAAATAGATGAAAGATCTAAATAGTTTACAGTAGAAATGAGAGGTTAATTTACGCTCTGTTGAAAGTGATTTGACTTCTGGTTTGTTTGCCAATTATCTGCATGTTGCAGAGCATGAGTTTTGTAATCCAAGCTCTGCAGGAGCAGAGCTGTCTGTCGGCATTTCTCAGCTTTCAACTGAATATTTGGCCTACATTTGCAGAGTATTGATTTTATCTTCAGCAAATGCCTGTTATTAACTCTGTACACACAGACAAATGCATTGTAATAAATAGTTCATTTCTTTCAGATATACAGCCGTACCTTGGGAGTCAAACGGAATCCATTCCGGAAGTCCGTTCGACTTCCAAAACGTTTGGAAACCAAAGCGTTGCTGCTGCTGCTGCTGCTGCTGCTGCTGCTGCTGCTACTGCTGCTTCTTTTTACATCCTGGCCATTTTTATTTTTCCTATTTTTTATTGTTAATTTACATCCATACACAATCTTAGGTACATGTACAGCCTTAAATAATTATACCATTAAATATTGATTTAAACTTGTATTTGTACATGCTCCTTTCTTATAATTTCTGACTTAACAAAAATAAACAAAAGTAAAAAATCCAATAAACTAAATTGTATGAAAACAGTCTTCCTGTCATTTCCTGATGTAAGTTACATTTACGACATTGAGTGTACTTATACTTCTTACCTTACTCTTACTATAGGTTGTAGTACTTTATTATAACATATCGTACCATTTTTCCTTGCTTAGTAGTATTTAATTTACACAAGGGTAATTTACACATCTATGCTGCCATAGATGTTATGTTGTTGTTATATTTTTGTAGGTATTTCTTGAGCATATCCCATTTTTGCGTGAATGATTGTTTTGTATTTCCCCTTAATCTATCTGTCAGTTGAGCTAATTCTACATAGTCTAATAACTTATTCTGCCATTCCATTACTCTTGGTACTTTTCCCCCTTTCCAGTTCGATGCAATTACCGGTAATAACTGAGCAGCGGCTGTTGCATATAAAAAGATTTTTATATTTTTTGGGATATCACTGCCTAAAATTCCAAGTAGAAAGGCTTCTGGCTTCTTTGCAAATGTTAATTTAAAGCTCTTTTTCATCTCATCATAGATGAGGTTCCAGAACTCTTTAATTTTTCAGCATGTCCACCACTTATGGTACATATCTCCTTTTGTTTCCCCACACCGCCAACATTTGTCTGAAATATTTTTATACATTTTGAGAGTTTTGATGGTGTAAGGTACCACCTGAACTGCAGGAAGCGCAGCTTCTGATTCGCTGCAGGAAGCTCCTGCATCCAATTGGAAGCCCTGTCGGATGTTCGGCTTCCAAAAATAGTACGCAAACCGGAGCAGTCACTTCCGGGTTTGCGGCGTTCGGGAGCTAAAACGTTTGAGAACTAAGCTGTTCGAAAACAAAGGTACAACTGTACAGTATAGGTGTTAGTAATAAAAGTATTTTATATTTTTAAACAAAAAAGATCTGTATTTCGGTGAATTTGCTTGTGTGTTGAGAGTTCATAGGGTAGCTTAAGATTACATTGCAAAGCACATCATCAGATGATAGCACAATGCTATACATGTTTACTCAAAAGTCAGTCTTATTAGCTTCAGTGGGGCTTACTCCTAGGTGATTATGTCCATATAGGATTGATTTGTTTGCCCCAGGTTGTTGCAGTACACCATGACTAAGAAGAAGATGAGTTCCCAATTTTTGAAATACCTTAGGAGCTAGCTAAATTTGTTCCAGAGCTTGCTTCTCCTCCTATCTCAGGGTTAGTTACTGAACATCTTCAAAATCCTTTCTTTACAGCCATATAAGCTAGTAAATATCTCCCCAATTTGGGATAGTAAATGGAACAGTTCATAAATGGAACTGCCCTTATGCAGTACTGTGTACATGTATGGTCAAACCTTTTTCAAAAATGGCACTGTAGAACTGGAAAAGATGCAACCAAAATTTAGCAGAGAGCTGGAGCACTATTAGGTAAAGCTAAAGCATTTGGGGCTTTTTAGTTTAGAAAAGTACATCTAAATGCTAGGGGTTTATAACCACAAAGCAGAACTTGTGGTCTTCCAGATGTTGTTGGACTACAGCTCCCATCACCCCAACCACAAGTTAGGGCTAAAGACAGTGACATCCGGAAAGCCACTTGTTCCCCATCTCCGGTTTATAAAATTATGCATGGTATAAAGAGGATGGATACAGATAAGTGTTATTATAGAACCCCCAGTTTTATTTTCAGTTCCATTGCTAAAACAGGTGCTCCCCCACTAACACAGGGGTTCTGTTCCAGGCCCCTGCATGCACAAATGAAATCACATAAAGTGGTTTGCACGGGGAGGAGAGGAGGAGACTCACACAGGCTGCAGCCCAGCCGGTCCCAAATCTGCCTGCCTGCCTGCGGAGAGCCGGAAGGGCCAAGAAGGGCACCCAGCAGAACTGGTGTCAGAATGGGGGTGCAAATGCAGCAGAGGTGGGGAGAAGGCACCACCCACCCCATGCCGCTGGTTGATCAAAGGCGGCCTTCCCTCGCTTGGGCAGCAGCCCCAAGAGAATGAAGGGCTATTTATTTATTTCATGGTAAATGTGGTTGTGAGTGATGGGGATGCTCATTAGTAGAGTGTGTGTGTGTGTGTGTGTGTGTGTGTGTGAGAGAGAGAGAGAGAGAGAGAGAGAGAGAGCGCCTGTACACTCTAGCCTGGGATTTGGCTTTTTCTCAGCAGGAGCACATTCAGCTGATATTTTTACTGAGCGCTTCCCCACTACCCTAAGTTTTCTTTCTTGCTTAGTCCCTGCTAATCCATATAGTTAGTGACCAATTTAAACTAAGTTTATGCCTTAATGACATGGGATTTGCTTTGTTGTGTTTCTCTTGCAGTGGAATCTGGTGTGTGATGATGACTGGAAAACCCCCTTAACTACATCATTGTTCTTTGTGGGTGTGCTGCTTGGATCCTTTGTATCAGGACAGCTCTCAGACAGGTAAAGTACACAGTCAGCTGGCTGCCCTAGGATTTTCGCCCTGCACTTTTGAGGGAGCAGGATCATGTTTGGTATTTTCAATTCCAGCTCTGAACCAAAATTAGACGTACACAGCAGGCTTCAAATAGTGTGCCATGCTCAGTGTGAATTTCCCCATTACTTTCTAGACTATTTTAGGCATGCCTCAGTAAAAAAAGAAAGACACATACTTCCTTGACTGCTACATCTTATTTATTTACCGTATTTAATAAAATTTATACACCACTTGATTGTAAAAAACCTCAAAGCACTTTATGAGTCTTACACAAGCATATGAGGGAGAGAGGCGGACTGAGTGTACCATGCTGTATATGGGTATTCATTCTTGCCTACAAAAAGTAAATAATAATAATATTATGCAACCTGTTTATGCCAGTACTTTCAGATTAATTTTCACTTCCGTAAAAGGACACTGTGAGTATGAGTGTAACACAGGAAAAGGAAATAAAAATACACCCGAGCCAGGATGAAGATAAAAGAAAAAGGATTGTGGTAAACCATTGCTGCAAGGTTTTCACAATCAGTGTTACAATTTGGGCAGCAAAATGCTATTGTTATTTCTGTGATTGTAAGTTGTTTTCAACTCTTCTAATATTCTGTTTTAATTGTTGTAACCTGCGCTGGGATCTTAGAAAGAAGGGCAAGTAATGAATTATTGTGAATGCTAATATTCTGGACATGTTGCCTTGAGAGGGTGTGATCTTGAGGACATAAGTAAAAGGAAGTGTGTGCTGAACCCTTGTTTTACTGGACTTTTTTTGTTTGCTTAATCTCTCCCCCCCTCCAATACTGTTCCCTGGTGGGTTCCAGAGGCACATTTACAAGGGCAAATATTGCATCTGGAACTTCAGAGAAACTCCCCAGAGGCTATTTCATTTTAAAACAAAGTTAGTGCAATACATGTATTTGCATGTAGTTTGCTCCTTGAGTTGCTGGACAAAGGCAATCTTTGCTTTCTGTCATTTCTATTAAAACCCCCAACAAATTCATGCATGGCATAAATATGTCACCATGTTCTAATCAATAACGCAAAATTCATCCTGTGCTTGCCACCAGATGTTCCATGGCTGTAGATTTTCATCTCTCATCAGGAGATAATGAAAATGACATGCTGCCACCATGTGTTCATCTGCTAAGAAAGGCAAATCCAGATTATTTAACTTTATCAATTGTAAAATTATTGTGACATCAGCTGATACTTAAAATACTTGTTATCTAGTTATATCTTGCTTCTCTTTACTAAGCATCACTCCGATTAGACAGAATACAGAAAACCCCAGAATTTTGTCCAACAATATTTACATAATTTCAATGGTTTAAAGCAAAGGTACCTGTAGCTGTGCTGCCTCTTGGTGTGATGTGCATAATGAGTTAATTGCCATTTTAATTTGCAATTAGAGAATGCACAGGACAAATTGGTGGTAGTCAAGCTTTATTAATTTGAGTTCAAAGAATAGTCTACATCATCATCATCATCATTATTACAAGCTGACCCCATGAGTGCAACCCTGTCTAATTTTTGTACTCCCCCTCCCCCCCCCCAAAAAAGATTCTGCTAACTCCCTGCTTTTTATAACATCTTGCCTGATGCAGAGTTCTGGAGAACTCAAAAGCTTGCCACATTTTTGTGAGTTGTTGGTTAATCCTTGGCATCCTTCCAGGGGGGACACACCCATGGTGGGCAGGACCAGAAGCAAAAGTGGGCAACATGTAAATTTTACCTTTCCATATAATAGTAGAGTTTTTACACACACTCACATTCCCTACTCTATCTTGCATCCATGCAAGCAAAAAGCATTATTGGAGTTCAGGGGCACACTCCAGCCAGGAAATAACCCTCAAAAGTTCCTGTAAAGTAGGTTTCCCAAATTTGGATCTCTAGCCTTTTTTGGACTACAATTCCCAACATCTTTGACCACTGGTCCTGCTAGCTAGGGATGGTGGGAGTTGTAGTCCCTTTCTATAAAGCAGGACCATTGAAGGGTGTGGCTGGGGAAGGTGTGTGGCCTGGGTTGAGTCCCCATGGCCAGACAAAGGAGCCCAGGGAATTCAGTTTGACTCTATGGCCCATCTCTGTACTAGGGTACTGTTTTCATTTTTGAAAAGTGGGGCTCATCAAATGTCACAAGTCTGTGTTCTAGTGAAAAATAATAAACAGGTCGTGCAATGTTGGGTGAATATTGCCAATATCTAAACTTTCAAAAGGTAAACTCAACGTTCCAGCCCTTCTCTGCAGGAGAAATGTCTGCTCCTTGAGTCTTAAGTTAAATCAACCTGCTAGGTTTCTTTGCTTTCTCTAGAACGCGGCAGTAACAATATTGTGGATTCATTTACGGTCTTGCTTGTTTGTTTTTTGTTCTTTTCCTCAAAAGGTTTGGCAGAAAGTCTATTCTATTTGCAACTATGGCTGTGCAGACAGGTTTCAGCTTCCTGCAGATCTTCTCAACCAGCTGGGAAATGTTCACAGTTCTTTTTGTTCTAGTTGGCATGGGACAGATTTCAAACTACGTTGTGGCCTTCATATTAGGTAAGACTATTTCCACTCCATTGAAATGTCCTATTAGCATGGTAGTTTGAGTATGCATACTAATTTCACTTAGTAAGAAATGATTCTATGTAACTGATAGTCCTGTGCCTAAGAGCGTAAACTTCTTTTAGGAACATTTCGCAAAATTGATATAGATAAATTTGCCATAATTTATTCTGCTCTGTAAGTCAGGAATTTAGGTCTGGTTCTCAGGGCCAAACTAGATGAGATGATGAAGATATTTCTTTCTTTGGCCAATTGCAATTTCAGCAATGGCATGGAAATTATTTTTAGATATTTAAGTTTCCCAGTAATCTGGTGAGAAATGAGCAGAGAACAATTCAAAAACTCTTCCATCCCCCAAAATGTGGATGAACCATGAGTTGAATGGGCATTTCAAAAATGTTACATTCCTATGGAGACTAAGAGTGGTATGCATCTGCAAAATTTGTCAAAAATTGTATTTTTTAAAAAAATCAGATTATCTCATCAGATAATCTCATCAGATAATTATCTCATTCAGATTATTTAGGTGTTCCACGCTGCTGGTATTATTATTATTATTATTATTTGATTTATTTGTGTCATGCCATCACTGTATTCAATGATTCACAGGGTAAAATAAGTAAACAAAAATAGCTTATGCTCCAAAATCCTTTATAATCTATAATCTAAATGGTGGTTGGAAGAAAAGGGGGCACAAAGGAGGTAACCCTCAAGTAAATGGTTTACTTAGTAGAGGCAACCTCCATATAGTGCCATTTGAAAGTGGCTACCACATCAGAGCTGTTTACATATAGGTGCTTGTCTTTCCCATTTCAAACATTACTAAGTTTCTGCAAATTTGATTATACTGTAGTTTCATTGAGACTTATTTAAACTTCTCCTGTATTATTATAGTTTTTATTGGGATGGGATATTTTAATCTTTTCCCCACCCCCCAGAAAATGTTCAGCTTTGTTTTGAGGTACTTGAAGCCTCTTGTGATGGATATAGGGTCAGAATGTTATTGTATGATGCATTTTAGCATGTAGAAAGCAACTCTTTCCATTTTAAAAAAAATGTTTTTATTTGTTGAGGCAAAATTGTGTTTCCTTGAACTGCCATGCATTATTTTTACTGTACTGGACCAAGGCAGCCGGGATTAGCAGGGTTTCTCTGGTAGGACAGTGATGCATTCCTGGTGTCCCAACGCCAAGCGTTGCTGCCGCTGACCAAGAGGAAGAGGGAGGTGCAGGATGCTCAGACCATATGGGCACTGTGCCACACCATGCAGAGCTCCCAGCGCCTTGCCCCTCCCCCCTTGGTAAGTGGCAGTGATGCTTTGTGTTGGGAAGTCAGGTGTGTACCCCACCCCCGCTTGCACCATCCTGTCGACCACAGCTGACAGAATGGGAATGGTGAACTGCATTGCCATGCTTGGTTTTTTTAAAATGGAAAATTTTATACCTGTGGGTTGGGTTTTTTAAAAAAATTTAAACCCACTTTGTCCATGCCTCATGTCTTTGTGCATTTAAGTAAAATATACTTAAGATGTCTCTCATTTTCATTGTCTCTCCAGCAGCGTAGACTGAATAACAATGCAATTCTGTTAACCAACATATTCCGTACTTGTACAGATTTTCCTTCCTCATTTGGTACCCTTTGCTGGAGAAATCTCAAAGGCTGTAGCCACAAATCCCAAACACTGAAGCAGGATTGTACAGGGGACAGGAGTAGGGGAATAGGCAGGGAGTCATGCAGTTGTGGAAAGTTACATCCACTGACTACTGGAATCACTTCATTTGGACATGCTTTGAGTTCACACATGCTCATTTCAATAAACTGGAGCAATGATTTTCTCTTTTGGAGGAACTGTTGACTTTTTTTGTACTATGGGGCACTTTTTTCAATCTAATAATCATACTGCACAGTTTGATTTATTTTCAAAACCTTTCCTAGGCTCATGTACCCTCTGTGCCTTAACACTGTGTTCACACACAAGCAAGCAACTTCACTTGTATATGTATGTACTTGTTTTTTAAAAGGCACTTATTTTGTTGCCCTACTAATCCTTTATCAGGCTATTGAGTACCAACACCTCACCCCCCCCCCCAAATCACTGCCCAAAATTGTTTGAAGCACATCATGTTTTTGCCCCAGGTTTCTATTATGTGTTGTCATCTCCATGGGTTTGATCCCCAGCATGAATCCCAAGTTTGTGTGTGTCATTCCTTAGTGTTCAGAGGCAGACAGAGAATTCCACCCTGTTTTACCTTGATCAAACATACCCACATTATCAGGCTGGCTCATAAACTTTAGTACTACAATTTCTTTATCACCCCTCCATGTTGGCAAAACTCTATTGCCACATATTAATTTTCTAAGCATCATCTGACTTCCAAGAATGGTTAGATTTATAACCTTTAATGACACTTTAAACAAAGTTTCATAAGGAGAATTAATATAAATTTCCTCTTGGAAATAAAAAGAGAGCATTCTTAAGGCAAGATGTTCTCTTTTCCTACTGCATAGCAGCACTTTTATATACTGGTGGTATATAAAAGAATATTTCCACACTATCTTAATTAAGAAGGCGGTCAAAAAGAGCACCCATAACCCTGGTGTGCACATTCCTTCCACAACAAATGTTGTACTGACTGCACTGTTCTTTCAAGCAATTTTCAAGAATTATTCAAGTTGCCAGAGTCTACTTGAAAATGACCTGATGTATATTTCTGGTAGCACAGCTCTTTAAAACCTTTTTGAGCATGCTCCAACTAAGACAGAACAAATTCCCGAAAGTATCTTCCTTCCTCTTTTTAGTTTCTGCAGGGGCATTCAGCAATGAAGCAATATAATTTATGAAATGATTCCACACAATTCCTGCATTACAAACTTGTGTTTTTAAAGTGCAGGAAATGAAGGGAAAAGGGAGAACTCAAATATGTACAGAAATCAAACAAATACATTTACTAGCTAAGAATCATGTAATATATTTTATAGAAACTGATTCATATACAACTTTGGAACCTCTTTTCTTAATTCATTCCAGAACATACAAAGTTGTTTCATAATGTGTAAGGCATACTGTAAAATAGGGGGAAGGAGTGGGTGGATGGATGGATGAAAGAGAGATATAGACCCGCCCCACCTCCCAAAAAATCCATCTGAACCACTTGATTTTGCTGAATTCAGTCTTCTTCATAATAAGAAATTGTGAACTGAAATGCAGGATTCAATGACAAAAACTCAGGTACCCATTGTTGAGAATCTTGTCACCAGTGAAACATACTTGATTATTTCATTTTCCATAAACTGCTTCAGAGAAAAGTTCTTCACAGAACTGAAGAAAAAATAAAATTTGCTGCACCAGTTGGTTCATCACTCAAATCTTACAAGATTTCTGACTGGGTTTACACAGTGGCCTTCTTTCAGTCGTGGGGTGGCCTAATGTGATGAGATGAAACGGGAATTTAAAGGTTAAACAATAATTAGATTCCCTAGGTTTGGCCATCTTGATTTTTGAACTTGCTGGATGCTAAACTGGAAAAGGGCCTAATACAAATTAGTAATGTGACTTTATCTTAGAGAAGGAAATGCATAATGGTACAGTTTTATGAGTATCAATGGCAATTGTACTGTAAGAGATGATGTAGCACAGTGGCTAAGTGTGTGAAGTCCCTAATTCAAATCTTGCCTCAGCTGCAAGCCCACTAGGGAGTTTTACATAATAGTATTTTCCCAGTCCCTAATATGGGAATAATAGTAATATGCACTTTCATTACAATAATAATATGGACCTTCCTTCCTTCGCTTGTTGAGGGAATTGCTGAGATAATCCCTCAGATGCCTTGTGCTTGGTTTCCCTCTTTGGATGCAGCTGCTAGGACTGCACTTAGAAAACCCAGTTTTAAATGTGTGATTGTTCCGATCAACTGTTCAAGAGGAGAGAGAATTGTAGAGGGGGCTGCCCTTAGTTACCTACCCTGCTTCCCCTCTCCACAGATGGACACATTTCTGCCTGCATTGGGGGCCCTAACAACTCCACGGCCCTAATGAATGTATACTTGGAGTGATGATGATGAAGAAGAAGAATTTATTCATATTCCATCTTTTTCCCTGGTTTAGGCCAATGTATGTGAAGGGCTTGGAATATTTTAAAGGACTACCTAAATGATAAGTGTATTTTTAATGACACTGAAGGTTCACCAAAGAAATAATTCATTAGCCCCCATGCTCTTCACAGAATTACTGGCACCAGGAAGTTTCACCCTTCTTCAAAGCTTTCTGTTACAGATGGTTATTGGGGAATGTGGCAGGTGTTTTTATTATTCTTCAGAGTGAACCAAAGTAGTACTTAAATCTCATTATAAATTTGGATATTATAGCCCTTATTTCCTGTTTTAAAATTAAGATTATTTTTCTTATTTAAAGCATTTTAAAGCATTTTTCAACATTTGCCCCAACCCCAGAGTTTGTTCCAGTGAGTCTGGGCTCTTCAGCACTCACAGCAGGGCAGTGTCCCTCTGGCCTCCCAGAAGTCTCTGAAATTCAACAGGATGAGTCTGGCCCTGCCCCAAGGCCAGGTGGAAAGGGCCTTGCAGGGAGCGGTCTTCAGCCCTCACAGCAGGGCAAACATCTAGTCATTTTTGTTAGAATACTAGTTGTTGGATTGAGATAGGATCAATTGGGACTCTGCTTGTATGACACGGCTATCCCGACTCCCCACCAAAAAAGCCATCTGGGTCCCTGCAAAATCTTCTCCTGGAGGTCAGCAGCCCCTCTGGAGCCGAATGGGCTGGGCTACAATGCACTGCTGTAGGCTGCGAAAATTGGAGGAATTTGGGAGGGCTGCTTTTCTCAAGCAGAATTGCTTTTTCGCTTGCACAAGACATCTCTGGATCTAAGCTATGGTTACAAATGGAATGACTCTTACTTTCGTGCTTTACTTGTGCGTGTGTAGAGAGAGATGATTTGCTGGTGTTGGGAATATAATAATGGATTATCTGAACCTTGGTCAAACCTAGCAAAGGCAATTCTGATATTTTTTAATAGAGGTTGAAACAGATTCTTAATAATGTTATAGCTGTGTTTGATAATCCCCTCCCATTTCTTCCCCCTCCCCCAGCATTATATCCTATCTTACACATTAAACCATAGTTACAAGCATAGCTTAATTTTGGGCCATACTTCTCTTGAAATGTTCTAGGACAAATGGCTCCATTTTAAAGACTGTATTCATTTTTCAAAATGCAATAGAATATTTCGAGTAACTTCTTTTTAAAGAGGGGGGAGAGAGTTAAGATGCTAACCCACACTCCTTGTTTTGAACAGGCACAGAAATTCTTGGCAAATCAGTTCGTATTATATTCTCTACATTAGGAGTTTGCATATTTTTTGCAATTGGCTACATGTTGCTGCCACTATTTGCTTACTTCATCAGAGAATGGCGGATGCTGCTACTGGCTCTTACTGTACCTGGGGTTTGCTGCGTTCCACTGTGGTGGTGAGTCTTAATGTTTGAAAGGCGTTCAGCTTCAGAAATGTGTCATCTGTAGCTGATAGCCTTCAACTTGCATTGTTATATAACCAGCTGGAGGATTTTAACAGCCTTTGGTTGCTGTGGATATATTCCCCACCCCTGGCATTTTGGTTGCAGAGAACAGAATTGTCTTCAATGCCGAACATGTTCTTTACAGATAAATTATCTTTCTTTTTAGAGCCTGACTGACTCTGGTAGCTTGGTTGAGTGCATCCTGTGCCGGCTCTTCAATGCAATTTTGAAATTATTTCTCTCTTTTCTTATTCTTTTTCCTCCAGCTTTTTTTATTGCCTTTTTTGAATCTTACTAGATGAGCACTCTTGTACAACCTTTCCCTTTCTCTAATTTTCTTCCATCCCCATTTTCTTCATAGTTACAACTAAATTTTTTCCTGAAATATCTATTATAAATTACATAAAATAGACAATTCACCTTGCTCCTCCAATAGTAGTCATAGAAAAGTAGTGGTTAAATCTTCCGGATCACATTATATAATTTCAGTTGGATACCTTCTGTATGTACAGTGGTATCTCGGTTTTCGAGCATCTTGGAAGCCAAACGTTTCGGTTTTCGAACGCCGAAAACCCAGTAGAAAATGTTTCCGTTTTCGAACGTGCCTCCACAGTCAAACAGCTTCTGCTGCATTTTTTTTCAATTTCCTCCACTGACTTTGCCAACTGCCCTTTGCACCTCAGTTGTTGAATATTTCGGAAGAGGAACTGTCTTCCAGAACGGATTATTTACTTGTTTGCAACTCTGACATATCTAGGCATAGTGAGGGATTGGGGAAGGCATTGCAAGTTCATCTTTAGGGGGGGAAATAGCTCCCTAAAAACCATTGAATGGCCTAATGATTCTTAACACGGATGCTGAATCTAACTCAATTGTTAAAACCAGAAAAATATTGAAAACACATATGTACCTGTCTTGGACTGGGTGTATATGTTTTGCTTGGTTTTGCTCCTGCATTACTGCTCAGTTTGGGATGCTCAGTTTATTCCAGCATCACCATTTGTAGCAGCTTAATGCTATAGCTATTTTCACTAGTAGGGTATTCAGATGGTGAAGAGAAGAAGAGCCACACTACTCCCAGCACTTTGCTCCTGGGCTAATTCTGCCCTCCATCTGCCCCTGTCTGCCCTGATGCTCATGGATTTCCCCTGACAGAATTTTTTTCTCCAGTAGCTAGCAATATGTTGGCACTAAATATTTCAGTAATAATTGTTTTTTATTCATTCTACAGTTGGTGTCTACTCCAAATAACATGAACAGGAGTATGGGCCTTTTTATTCCCCTACCCCACCCTACCCTCCAGCTAATATTTTTTTCACTGAAAAAGCTGTTAAATTGATTCTAAAATGTGGTGTACAGCTCAAATGTTCTTGAGGGACATATCACATTTAATTTAATGTGTTTATGCTAACTCGTTTATCCCTTGTTCTCTCTGTACCCCATAGTGCGCATACACTCTCTTCCCTGCTTCCTTCACCACCGCAGGGCTCTCTGATTCCATCTCTTCTACTCCATAGCTAACACTCCTTTCCCCCCACTACCTCAGGCTTTTCTGCACTCCCAGCTCTGTTTCTTTCTTTTTCTTGCATTAGGCCTTTGTTTTGTTTACACACACACTTTTGAATACCATTATCTGCTTTCCTTCTCCTATTCCCCAAGTTCTGGGCGACAGAACATAAGGCATTCACTCTCCTAGAAATTGCACAGTGGTAATTCAAGTGGTGGCTAGTTACAACAGGCTAGAAAAACTAGTACAGATTCTACCATGTAGACCTATTGATAACGGTATTTGACCATCTCTGCACCCACTTTTGATGTGCTTGAGTGAGGTGGGAACAGCTGCAAACAAGGGGTATTTTTAATTTTCTGAGAAGGATTCAGTCAACTTTTTAGATTTGTTGACTTGAAATAATGATTTGGCAGTGGCCTTAAAATTTCACTATTGTGAACACATCAGTTTCAGATGCTCTTAATATACAGGAGCTGTGCATTTTTAAAAGGGTTTTAAGAATCTGCTACCCTGTTAAGCAATTTTGCTTCATTACATTTTAGTCTACAGGGAATGTGTATGGTGTCTTTTCTCCACCCATACTCCATTCCTCCCAACCTCAGACTACTTGTTTGAGTTCTACAAAGGTGTCCTCCATCTTTAATCTTGTCCACCAAAGCCCTCTCCCTAAGTTTCTGGTGGCTGATGTTTGATGTGTGTTTTTACTAGGGAGAAACTTCTAAAATGAATTCCCCACTTTAGCTGCTGAAACAAAAACGTGGTTCAACCTTGGTCCCAGCTGCTTTCTACTCTGCTAATCAGTTTGCCAGTTTGCTGAAGGGTAAAGCTGACTGTTAGAGATTAGAAATGTGCCTTGGGGTTGACCTGACTCCCTGAAATGTCCTACTTTTTAGCCTTGGTTCCACAAAAATAAAATAGCAGATAGTTTTAATCAAAATCCTGCTAGCTAGCATATGTATTGTTTCCTGTGGTGGTTGCACTAGAGTTTTCCCTTTAGATACTTCTTGTGTCTTCATATAGTTCTTCCTTCCACTTCTAATGTTCCTGCTTTTTGTTCCTGCAAATCTTGAGTTGTTGAGCTCATAGCTAGCCAGTGTCCATATGATTCAGCAGCTACAAAGTAAGAGACCACATTTTATAATGGGCCACATTTTTGAAAAGACTGTCACAGGTATCTGTAGCAAACTCCCAAAAAGAGGTACTCTCCTTTTCCAGTTCTGCTGGCCAAATAACATAAGATTGAAGGAGATGGGTTGCGACAATCTGAGATCCAAGTGGAATATCTCTTTTCCAGTTTGCCTGATACACTTTAGATGTGAAGCTAGTTTCTTCGAAGATGGGTATTTATTGAAGCAGCTTTAGGGGTCCCAGAATGGAAAGTAATACTGGAAGGTAATTATTAGACAGTATGTAGTAGGGTGTAGGAAGCAGACTTTGGCTTGAGTGGCCATGTTATTATGCTCAGGAAACAAAATTCACTCTCTCCTCCCCCCACCCTTTTGGAGGAGGGTTAATTTTGTGTTTTCCATGCATTCTTCCCTCATGTTCACTACAACTCTTGGATTTTCATGCATTTCAGCCTTGGCCATTTCAACACTTGCTAATTCCCCTGTGTGTGTACACAAAACTACCCCTCTTAAGTGCTCTTGGATATTTCTCTTTTGGCTTTCAGTTGGAGTCATTTCCTTTACACCTTTTTTTTCAAATCAATACAAATTTAAACAAATTCTCACTCAACTCGCTTCTGGCTGGTTATGTGGTTTCAGTATGAAAAGAGATTATATATATACATATATATATATATTTAGAGCTATTTTGTCCATGACTTGGTGAAGTAGCATACAAGAGAGTGGTGACCTATTATGCTTAGCTTGACGCTCAGAGAAGATCTGTGATGTGAAGTGAGTTATGCCAAACAGACAACTTCTCAACTTATTTTCATGTATAGATCCGAACTTGTAGAATCCTCTCTCAGTGAACAGCCTGTATTAATATTAAGGTGATAAAGAGAATGTGGTTTAATGGTTTTTATAGGTTTAAGCAAATTAATTCACTTGGTTACAGAAATGCCTTACTACAGCCTTTTTTATTATTTTTCTCTTTTGTATTAAACAAAAACATCCTTGCAGGCAAGCACCTGCATGTATAGGGTTTTGAGCTCTGTGGACTGGGCATTATAGGAAATAGAGGGATCTTCAGACCTCTTGTGTCTCCATCCAGCCCTTTTCTCTGAATGTCTGTATGTATTAGTCACCCCATAACATACATTCTCTGGGCAACATTTTAATTTATATTTCATTGTATTGTATTTTCTTTATTCTTTGTAAACTGCTTTGAGACCCAGATGAGGTGCAAAGTGGTGTATAATTTAAAATAAATACATAAATAATAAACCTACAGTAACTTAAGTTTAAAATAAAATACAACACTAAATATACTAAAGCTCATGTTCCTCCAAAGTTTGCAAGGAGCTGGATGGGAATAAGGGACATGCACATAGACCTCCCATTTCCTGTCGGAGCTTGGTTCTCCTTCTGTGCACATACGGTGGGGTTTGGATAGAGGAACCTGTGCATTATACCATCGGGATTCCTGAACAAGAAAGTATTGGGGTCATGAAATAAAGCTGTTGTGAAATTCTTTCCTCTCCCCACTTGGTTGCTTGCGGAAAATCAGTCCTATTTTATATTGGTTAAATTACAGTGCAGACCAATTTGTTTGCAGCAGAAATCTAAATACTTGTTTGCTACAGTGTGACATATTTGTGTCTGGAAATAAGCTCCATTGAGCTCAGTAGGGCATGCTTCTAGTAAATATGGCCTGGATACTATGCTTAGTATTACTGTGTTTTGAATTTACTATGTTTAGCATTTAACAGTTGTTCTTAATTAAAACTAATGTTTTTATCTTACTTTGGGGACATTTTGGTTGAAAAGTGGCATTTATGCATTTTTTAAAAGTATGTGGGAAAGATGGTTCTTTTCAAATTCCCATTGGAAATGTATCTATAAGATGATACCGTACAAAAGCCCCTGACATGAGATCAGATCAAAGTGCACTTGTGAGAAACTATATTTTTTTCTTTTATGGTCATAAGTGGCCACCTCATTCTTTATCAAGCCTTCTAGAGATGGCAGACGTGCCCTAACTCAGTGATGGAACACTTGCCATGCATGCAGAAGGTCTGAAGTTCCTAGGCAGGGATAGGAATGTCCCCTAGCTGATATTGTGAAGAGCTGTTGCGAGTCAGCATGGATAATTACTGAGCTGGATGAACCAATTGACTGACTTGGTATAAGGCAGCTTCCCATGTTCCTTTTCACAGAGATTTAGAAAAAGCTTATGCAGTGTCTACCAGTAGTATTCGTCCTTAGCATTCCAGTCCCATAAATGCCTCGGGTGTTAACCCTATATAAAGTTCCTAAGCTTTGCAAGTATTTACAACTGTTACCTGGCCAATTAATGGCCCATACAGTATCATGTAAGGGGAAAGCCTTGCTTTGGTCCACACACACACACACACACAGTGTGGCACCACCCTACCGCATAAGGAAGGGGGAGCAAGAGAACTGGTAGCTGTGTAGGGTTCAGATCAGTTCTTTGCCAGAATTAGAGGAATGGGCCATTATTTTGTGCCAGCTTATGATGACTTCTGTGAACAGAGGAGTCCTAGTGAAGGAACAAGTAGTGTTTTGGGGTATTATCCATGAACAAATCAGCAAAACAGAAAACAAATCCATAATGATCCACAGGGATAAAAACATCTTTCTGTTGTCAAAATCTTAGAAAGTCCAAATGTGAAATCCTAGCATTTGGTTTGCACATTCTATATATTTCATCTCTGTTATAAAGGAATTGACATTTACATTAATATCTGAGCATTTGGAGGGGGGGGGGACAGCAGTTTCTTATCATTCAAAACTTTCTACAGATACTAGAATATCTAATTTCTGAAGCGTTTTTCTGTAAAGAGGGACCATTTCCCCTGTGAAAGAAAGCAATGCCACAACTTATGAGAATGATATTTTAACCTTAATGAGAAGTAAGGATGTACTTGCCTTAATCACATGCACAGTTCCTGGCTAACTTCATTTGGATTCTGCTTGAGAAGCAGCTAAGCCCACAAGATGGCACTACTAACATTTCCTCATTTTGCTAAGTTCCTGCTGCAATTCAGTTTTGCAGGTTTTCATGCCACTGCAAAGAATGCCCTCAAAATGTCAAAGCAAGCTCTTCCTCCAAATTGTAAATGAGCATTGATGTGTACACACGCCATGCCCAAAGCATTTTTTTGAACTATGATTCATTTTTTAAAAATGTATGCAAGCAAGAAAAAAGCACTCACGAAGCCTACTTCTACATTATATCTGTACCGTTACCATATTACTGATGTCGAATCAGGGCCAGCATCACACTACAGATATATTTCCAATAATCCCTGCTGTAAGTAGGGTTTGCAGTCAGTGCCAATCCCAGCTAGGTTTGCAGTCAGCCCCTTTTGGAAGGTATCCTCAGTTGCAGCTCAGCCTAACTTCGAGCCAGGCTGCAAAGGAAGGAAGAATTTGGAATGCTCTTAAGAGTGCACTTCCAAGTCTTTTCTTTGAAGTTGAGTCACCTGATGTCACGACCTGAACTGTTTGACAGGTGTGCCTCCCCACTCACCTGCCAAAGTGACCCACAGGAGATTGGGGAATTGAAGTTCTGACTGCTGGATGGATCCTGTTCTCCACCATTGGTATACAGCCTTAGTAATGGTTGTTGTACATTAAAGCTGCTGTTTAAACACGCTTTCAGTTTTACTGAAATTTAGTATTATTAATATTGAGGCAAATGTGTTTTAGAACCAGACTATTTGGCTTTTCCTTTTACATGGGTCACAGGTTTGATCCCCATATGGGACAACTGCATATTCCTGCATTGCAGGGGATTGGACTTGGTGATGCTCAGAGTCCCTTCCAACTCTACACTTTGATGATACTCTTCTAAAGCATCGATATGCTCCATACCATTGCTGAAACAGATCTGATTGTTTTTATTTAGCATTACATTAAACGAGGAATACCTTTTTATGATTTGTGACATATAAAACATAGCCATGAGGTAAGAAGAGTTTGGCTCACCTCGCCCTCATGCACCTTTTTGATATGAAATACAGACCTCATTCCCTGCATAACACACAAACAGGAGAGACATGCATAAAACACACATAGCCTGCTCAATCATATCTACAAACTCCAACTAATGAAGTAATTGGCTTAAAAAGTTCCTTTGAACCAGCAAGTTCATAGTTTTAAAAATATCAGCTTGATTATTTGACGCTTGTTTCAGGCTCATTCCTGAGTCTCCCCGGTGGTTGATCTCTCAAGGAAGATTTGAAGAAGCTGAAATTATTATTCGAAAGGCTGCCAAAATGAATGGTGTTCCAGCCCCAGCAATACTTATAGATCCTGTGGAGGTAAATATTTCCATGTGCTTGACTACTTTGTGATCCTTCTTTGTAACTGTTTCAAACGAGTTTTGTGGTTACAATAAGCCAGTAGAGTAAACAAGCCACAACTGGAACATTTGTCATACTAATAAGTAGTAAATATGTGCCACTGGCAGTTGATGGCTCATGCAGTCCTTACATTTATTATTACTTTCAGGGCCAGCCCACCCATGAGGCAAGGTGAGGCAATCATCCCCAGACATCAGGATCCCCAGTGGCAGCAGATCCTGATGTCTTTCTTTCTTCCCTGCCTTGTTCCCTCACCCCTTCTTCCCTGGCAGAGAGGGGGGGCACTATTTTAGGGTCTTCCTCACCTGTCAAAATGTCTTGGGCCAGCTCTGATTACTTTAGCAGCAAGAACTCTCTTAATTTGCTGAAAGTCTTGTTTGCCTGTTCTTTGTGGCAAGATCTTTGGATGCTTTCAACAAAGAAGTAAAAATAAGGATCTCAGTTTGGTGGGCAAATCATTAGCTTTGAAAAATATTTTCACTGAGATAAAATGGTGTTTAGCATTAGATTATTATTTTTTAATTGGCAACCTGTGACTTTCTAACCTGTTGCTAATGTGTTAGTAAAATAACTCACTTAAATTCTCTTAGTCTCTGAGCAGTGTTGCAGAAACATGTGCAAGGGCCAACTGGTTGCTCTAGTCTGCTATGGGCAAAGGAAAACAGGTCACCTGATTCCATGTGGCATCAAGTGATTGACAGGTGGGCCGTCCTGCCAGCCTATCAGAGTTGGCCCATGAAGGGTAGTGATAAGGACCTGACCCACTGGCTGGATCCAGTTCCCCACTCCTAATTGAGTTGAACTCATCTAGCTTTCTACTGTAAGGTAGATTTCTAACCTGTAACCCTCTTCTGCACCTTACCTTGAATTCTGAACTTGGTTCCACCAATGGCTTTACTATTGCTAAAAGAAAAAGGCAGAGCGGGACAATTCTAGCCTTGTGTTCATTTTACACATAAAATAGGTAGCTGACATATTGCAGTGAACAACAGAATACATTTGATAACAGGACCACTACAAAAGGGGAAGAAATCAGACTCAGAAATGTAATGGTGTCTCAGAACTTCCCTTATATGATAGTGGATTACCTGTATCTAACAATTGATTTCCAGCTAACTTGAATCCTATTTCATGACTTCAGTTTTTTTGCACCACCGCCCTGATCACAATTGTTTCCCATTTTGGGTACTGAGGGCTTTTAAGCTTGTTTTGTTTTTGGGAATCATTTTCACTTTCTTTTCCCCCACTCCTAAGATACAAGATATGAAGGCCAAGCAGCAGCAAGGATTACTTCTGGACTTGTTCAGAACCCGAAATATTGCAACTATCACTGTCTTTTCTCTTCTCTTGTGGTAAGTGAGTGTATGTTTCTAAAGCACATAAGGATCAAGGGAATATGGACACTGCAAACCATGTATGAACTGAGTTGTTCAAATTCCTACCTAAGTGTTTAAATAGCAGGTTCAAATTCAACATACATTATTTTGCGAGTTGCTCAGCAGTCTACTGCAATTGTGGGAATATTTAGTTTCTATATGTTTCTAGCCTCTGCGATATTAAATGGATTCCTTATGAAATTGAGGACAGTGATGGGGGCTACTCCCTTAATGCATGCAGAAGTGGCCCAGTAATAACAATTATGTCTGGCAATGTTCAATAAAAGAAAAACAGTCAAGGAAAATAGTCTTTTTAAAAACCAAAACAAACCTAATAATTGCCCACTAAAATTCTTCATCCTGGCAGGTCAAATACCTATCAGAATAAAAATGTCTTCACTAAAAAGCAAACAGCTGAGACAAACGAAGAAATCAAATGGGCCTCCCAGGTCAGGGAATTCCAAAATAGCTGCTTCCTTGTTCTTTGCACTAAAACTACTAAACATTCTTGAACGTTTCTACAAGATGGAAACAAGAGGAAAAAATGCACCCGCTTGAGGTACAGTAAGTCCACAACTTACACAGGGTTTACGTTCTGAAGATCGTGCCTAAAGCCAAAATCACATATAGTAGAAACCCACTGGGTTCAATGTCAGGTGGGATTGTCAAAATAATTTCCCCAGAACCCTGCCTCCTTTCTGCCCACCCCCTTCTTTTTGGCATGCATGTAAAGCTGAATGCAGACAAGTTAAATGTTGTGGGCTTAGTATACTTAGCTCACTAAATGGCCATTAGGAAATCCAGACCATTTTGAAGATTCAGAGCTGTTACTAATGAAAGCACTTCTTACAAAGAGCTGTAACAAATGCTGGCACTGCATGGATGTGGGTAACTGAGTCAGATAATGAGTATCTATTAGACCACATTTCATCTTCAGAGTAAAGTCCCCTCAGTTACATAGCAACTGCAGAACAGCCACAAAAAATAATAATTCTCCCTGCTCATGAAAATCTCATATAGTGCAACTCAGGCCTAGGGAATCTTTGACCTGCCACATGTTGTTGGATTACAGTTCCCATCATCCCTGACCATTGGCCTTGCTGGTGGGGGCTGATGCACTTGGAATCCAACAACAGATTCTCCACTCCTGGCTTGAGACCTTGGGTAACAGAAACCTGATAAGGTTCCTACCTTCCTACATATGTCAGGATTAAAAGCTAGAAAATTTCTTTCCATGGCTGGGCCTAGTACAGTGGTGCCTCGCAAGACGAAATTAATCCGTTCCGTGAGGCTCTTCGTATAGCGGTTTTTTCGTCTTGCG
Source organism: Podarcis erhardii (assembly GCF_964252035.2). Lineage (NCBI taxonomy): Eukaryota > Metazoa > Chordata > Lepidosauria > Squamata > Lacertidae > Podarcis > Podarcis erhardii. The sequence goes on along the minus strand of NC_138498.1, from coordinate 57,146,098 downwards.
AAGCAAGCCCATTGACAGTTTAGCGGATTAGCGCTATTAGCGGTTTAGCAGCTTTTAGCAATCAGCTGTTAAGCGGCTTATCAGCGGATCAGCTGATAAGTGGCTTAGCGGCTTAGGAAAAGGGGGGGGAAGGGGGAAAAACCCGCAGGAACTCGGAAGACATTTTCGTCTTGCGAAGCAAGCCCATAGGGAAATTCGTTTTGCGAAGCGCCTCCAAAACGGAATACCCTTTCGTCTAGCGGGTTTTCCGTCTTGCGAGGCGTTCGTCTTGCGGGGCACCACTGTATAGAGGCTCTTATTTAAAACTTCTTATTTCAAACAAGAAAATAAAATCAAAGCTAGAAAATGCCCAATGTGCCTTAGCTATACCTTTTGGAGGGGCAAAATTCTGTAAATGTTGTTACTACTTGCCTCTGACTGAGAGTAGTGCTCAGTGACCTTTGGTCTGATTGGTAAGGCAAGTGTTATGCTTGTCTTTTGGGATGAAAACATTTTATTTTATTTATTTTTAAAATGTGTAGAGCACTCTGTATCTGAAAATGGATCTCAGGGCAGTATACAAAAAAGTTTAAAACCACAAATACATTCTAAAACAAAGTGTTGCTCCATGGAATGGTAGCGTAGAAAATAACTAGCTATTGTTGTATTGGCTAATACTTTGAACATCAAGGCACATTAATAATAATAATAATAATAATAATAATAATAATAATAATAATATTTCTCCCTTTCCTATTCCAGGATGTTTACATCTATTGGCTACTTTGGCTTGTCACTCAACACCCCCAATCTACATGGAGATGCCTACCTTAATTGTTTCCTGTCAGCAGTAATTGAGGTTCCGGCCTATGTGATTGCTTGGCTTCTGCTCCGAACCTTACCTCGGCGTTATTCAATAGCTGGCACCCTTTTCTTGGGTGGAGGAGTTATTCTGTTCATTCAACTGGTACCTCCAAGTATGAACACCCACCAATGCTATAGATGTGTTGATATTTGACCGTACTGTGCAAGGCAGGGTTGGAGAACATTTTTCATTTCAATGGCCACATTTCTTTCTGGGCAACCTTCTGAGCACCAGATGGCAGTGTTTAGGCTGAGGCAAAAGTGTGAAGCATAAACTTTATATACTGGGCTACATGCAATGCCCTATCCTCCATCTGGGCAAGCAAGAGGCATTAACAAAGTTCAAGGACATATTCTAGGCAGACAAAAACACTTGAGGGTGTGCAGCTGGGCCAGTGAAGGCTGTGGTCAGGGTAGTGTCCTGAGAGCCACACATAAAGGCATGGAGGGCCATATTTGGCTCCTGCGCCTAGGGTTCCCCACCCCTGGTGTAAAGACTCTGCTAGAGGATTGGGTATTGGAAAAGACCAACTTGAGCTAAGTATCCTTGAGTTTTGTTTAGCTCCATTATCCTAGTCGCTTATCCATGTTGCAAGTTAGATTATGGACTTGCTTCCTCGGTACTTTAGGACGTATCATCATGCATTTATTCTAACAGGGATTTGAAGCATGAAAGCTTCACTTCCTAGTCCTATCTATGTGCATAAATGAAAGCTATGTAGCTCAGAGGTTGACTGGAGCAGGTCCTTGCCTTCTTAGTGCCTTTATTTATTTGCACCCATGCAGAAAAATGACAAGCCTCTGGTTGGTAGTGATGGTGCAGCCTTCAGATGTTTTGAACCACAACTCCCATCGGCCTTGTCTAACTCTGGCAAAGGTTAATATCATGGATGAAGGCACACCTCTTAATGGACCAGCCTATATAACAAATGTGCAATGTTAAATAGTTAAGAAACTTATTTGGTGCATTTAATGCTATTATGGTTAATTACTTAGATTTTCTACATTTAGCTATTGGAACTAGTATACCTGCAGCTTAATCTCAGACCTGTTGTATAAATCAAGTATTTACAGGTACCACTAACCAACAAGGCATATATGCTGACATGCTGCAGTGCTATTAGCCACATTTAAAACAGGAGGATTTCTGGAAAGGTGGTGAATAACAATAGAGGTCTTATGACTCCGTTTCTGTTTTTCTGCAGACCTCAACCTCCTGTCTGTTATCTTGGTGATGTTGGGGAAATTTGGCATCACGTCTGCCTTCTCTATGCTTTATGTTTACACCGCAGAGCTCTATCCAACCATAGTAAGAAACATGGCCGTAGGTGCCACCTCCATGTCATCCCGTGTGGGCAGCATCATTGCTCCTTACTTTGTTTACCTTGGTAAGAAGTGTCCTATCATTTTAAGAATCTTGCAGTTCACTTTTCTGTCATCTCTAGGTAGCTGTTGCATAAGTTCAGTTCTGACTGCCTTATCCATGAGTCACTCCTTGTTTCAAAACACTTACCCTCAAACTTCCAACATGCAGTAATGTAATTATTATTTATTATGCATTTGAGCTACATTTTTAAAACAACCTACACTTCCCAGTTCCCATCTAATTTAGGATTATGAAACTGAATGACCTTAAACTAGGGATAGATAATCTGACAGCTTTGGTTTACTTGGTTTTTATTTTTTTTAATAACCTTAAATTCAGTTTGTAACATTTTCACATCAGTTTGCTTTTTTTTTTTTTTTTAGTTCTCATGAAAATTCATCAGCATTTTAGTTCACATTTCTCCTAATACACATTTTGCAAGCAATTTCCCCTCTTACAGTGAAATTTTTGATTATGCTTTTACCAATGTATATATTTTTATGCAAACTGAGTATGTATATATTTGTGTTCACTTTTTTTTTGGTTGGAGAACTGCAAAATTCAGAGAAGTATGAATATTGAAGGATAACTGCATTTCAGTTTGCATATTGTTTCAGGAAGTCCAAATTGGCTAATTTCATGTTAAAATATGAAATTCTCTCCTCCCCCCCCCCCGCCATATCTTGAAATATTCACTGTATTTTAACCTAGCCTACCTCATAAGAACATTGTTGAGGATGAAATGGATAAACCCATGCATGCTGCCTTGATATCCTTAGAGGAAGGACAGTATGCAAATATGATAAAGTAATAATTACTTCAGTTCTTCTGTAACTATATTGGAATATAATCTAAACTTTGGAACTTCTGTCTCTCACCAGGTGCCTATGATAGATTTCTGCCTTATATCGTCATGGGAAGTCTGACTGTGCTGATAGGGATTCTCACCCTGTTCCTCCCAGAGAGTTATGGGAATCCTCTGCCAGAAACGTTTGAAGAGATGCTGCGAGTTAAAGGGTAAACACATTTCACTAAAATAAAGCTCCCCCTTGCATTGTATTTTTGACATCATGGAGTATAATGAACTTTTGGCCTGGAGGCAGAATGTCAAATCTACTTAGATGCTATGCAAGCTTCAACAGGATGCTAGGAGCTAAACCAAACCATAAAGGAAAATAAGTTTGTTTCTTTAAGGTTCTTATATACTACTAGGTACTTTGCCCCTGCTTGCTCTGCTCACCACTCCCTCTGCCTTTCCCACATGAACACTCTAGAATAATAGAATTGTAGAGTTGGAAGGGACCCCAAGGGTCATCTAGTCCAACCCTCTGCACTGCAGGACTCTCAGCTAAAGCATCCATGAGAGATGGCCATCCAACCTCTGCTTATAAACCTCAAAGGAACGAGGGAGGCCGTTCCACTGTCGAACAGCTCTCAATGTCATAACAGTTTTCCTGATGTTTAGAGCATCTACTTCCCACCCCAGTCAACTACTAAGCTTGCTTTTCACCATCCTAATTCTATTTCTGAAGACACTTCTCTCTTTTATTCTGCATCTCCGCTTTTCACCCCATGACCCTACTGCATTCTTCCCCTCCTTTTGTGGAATGCCCCCCTTGAACACGACCCCACCCATGGTAACCTGTGGCATCTTCCTCCCAAGCATTTAAACTGCAAAGTACCCATCTCACTTTCTGCCCAGTTATAAAGCCACCATCGCCTCCTTTCACCAGAGGTACTGCCCCTCCCCTAGCACCCCATACACCCCAATCATGACAATAATACTACTATTACGATAAACTAGTGTTACTGTTAGGGAATAAAGTGTTCAGATTGTACATAATGTATTAGAAATCACCCCAGAATTGGCCCTACTAAACATCTTCCAAGACAATAACACCCATTTACATCACAAAGAACTCATAACCCACCTGCTTTCAGCAGCCAGAAACATCATAACCAGACACTGGAGAGACCTGTCAGGAGTAAGCATGGACCAATGGTAACAAATAGTATGGGAAACATCCCTACTAGAAAAATTAACCAATAAACTGAAACTGACACGGAGACAAATAGAAGAAAATGCCTTCACCCCGGTATGGCTCCCCTTTATCACATACACAGCCCAACAAGACAATGACAAGAATCCACCAACAGCATATGAATCAATATGGCTAACCTGATTTAAAAACACCCACCCACCCCACTCACACATGCAAAAAGGTTCACCACAGCCAATCACAAACAAGCAACCACACCCTAGGCCAACCCCAACTTAACTCACCAATAAAGGAACACAAGCGAATAGCAGAGAACCTGCACAAGTGACACTGACACAAAACCCTACACATACATTAAGTAAAATAGAAACATTGCCACCCGACCCCACCCCCACTTGCTTTCCCCCCTCCACCTCTTTCCCCCTTTTCTTCCTAATGTAACACTAATGTCTCAACAAATGAAACTGATCTGTAAAAATGTTACTTGGAAAAGAAAAAGAGAGAGACGCTGCTCATACTTTTGTAAACCAATAATTTTTTAAATAAAAATACATTTTAATCTCAGAAAAAAAGATTGTACATAATGCTTTCCCATTGTGGATGCTGAATGCTGAAAAACAAGGATGTATCTGAGTCAGGACATTGTCTTAAATGCTCTCCTTCGGCAAGTGTCAGTTCTAAAATGATCCCAGCTTGAGCCTCTGCATGCTTGAGCCTCTTGCAGCTTGAGCCTCTGCATGCTTCCTCAGAAGTAAATCCAACTCAGTTCAATAGATCTTGCTTCCCACTAAGTGTGTTTAGGATTGCCTTAATTGGATTACAGATGCTCTTTGCTTAAATATGGATGCTTGAACAAAATTGTATTGTAGGAGAGTACCTGTGGGGAAAATATAAACCAGTGCTTTTCTGTTTCTAATGTATGTAATCTCCTGTTTATTTTCAGATTCAGAAATAGAAAACACACCTACAAAATAGGGAGTTCAAAGCAGAGTGAACTAAACTCCAGGACTATGAGAACATCATTGTGATCATATATCTTTGCCTTTTACTGAAATGAACAACCAGAACTTGTTAAATTGCAACTATGAAGATAAATGAAAAAAATTATTTACCATACTAGGCAGCAGTTGTCCTAATAATCTCATGTTTCAGAACACTGGTGTACCAAATGTGTGGGTTTTTATGCTAAGTCATTTTCAGCATGTATAAAGCTCCTCCATCTTTTCTTTCTTTATTTTTTGTGCCTTGGTTTTGGGGTTTGTTTTGTGAAGCCTTGAGCACTTTTTTTTCATCTCCTTGGGATTTATGTAGTGCTGTATGTACATTTTAAGAGCAGGCCATCAATGATGGTTGGATGAAGTAGAGGTAATTACTGTAGAATCTTCAGTTGATGGCACATCAAGCTGCCCTGAATCCCATATTTCACTTTCGAAAGGCCCTTAAATAGCTGGATAGATTGTTTTAAGGAAATAAATGGTACTTAAATTAATGGAGCTGTTACCAGAAAGTACTTTGAGAACCAAGCTTTATTTTCTTACACTAATTGGAAAATCTTGAAAAGGAACAAAATTTTAGTAGACAACACTTTATCCCCAATAAATCATAGGTGTAAAATTTTAAAGCCATTTTTGAAAATAGACGCATTCTCTTTAGAGTCTATGTCATTGTCAGGAGGTTTGTACAGAAAGCAGTACTGTATATCAAAGTACTTGCAAGTTTTATTTACTTCAATGAAGCCCAGGCCCGGCAGTGTTTCTGGAGACTGGGCCTTGCAAAAAAATTTGACAGTGCAACCATGGCTGCAAACCTATATACATTTGTTTGAGAGCAAGCCCAATTGAACCCATTGGACTTATTTCAGAATTGATATATATAGGCTTCAGCTGAAAGCTTGCAAGTTGCATTTCCTATTGTTATGCCAAACACTCTTATTCCTCCTAAGTACCTAGCAAATGAAAGTTAGTTCAATATAATTACTAAATTAAATTTTCTGTAGCAGATAAAATTATTGGAACTGGATACAAACCAACATTTAGAGAGAGACGCTGGTTTTTCTGGGACCAGTACTACTGCAAACCAGATCTTAGGTTGCACTTGTGCCATTCTGCCACAGAAATCCATTGTGAAGCTGGAATCTTCTAATTTTTTATATTATGCACACTGTAAATTTCTATATTTAGGACAAAGTAGAAAAAGTATTTAAGTAAGGGAAGACTTCATTACCTAAAACACTTTTTGTTGTTTCCTTATGAGATTTTGAGCACATTTTCTGCTGAGAAATGAATATTGGTAAGAGAGTTAACAAGTCAGGTATTGATTGACATTGACATTTGTGCCAAGTAAAGTTCATGTATAGATGGCAATTACCCACTTAACAGTGAAATTATCTGCTTGGAATATATATTGGATAATCTCCTGGTTTGTTGCCTCAGAATGAACAATTTCCTAGTGCAGATTTTGAGGACCTAGTCATATATACTAGCAGCCCTGTTGGGAGACCATGGTGTGTCTGCTTCCATGCTGCAACTTCCACAAAATACAGTCCAGCTGAACTTAGAATGATCAAAGACTGAAGTAGAGGGACCTTCCTTGTCTATTTTTAAAGCCTAAACTTACCAATACACCAGAACTCTACAATATATCGTTGCTATGTTTTAAATATGGTTAGAACCTGCTTCATGACATCACATCTAATCCATAATGGCAGGGAATGTGGCAAGGTGATCCTGTTTTGCAGGTTCTTGGCACCCAGTTCTCTAAAGGACTATAAAGATCTGGTGCTCCACAGTCTATATGGGTGATCCCTGCCCTCCTTTAAACAGCAGGGGAGGAGCTTGCTATGCCAGATTTCTTAAATGGAAACATCTTTCTGATTTTGCAAGTGGCCTAACAAATGTTATTAATGTTGCAAGCCCAATATTTCACCATTGCAAAATTAGCCAGTTTTTCCAGAAACAATTTTATTTGCCATATGAAAGCCTATACCATTGATACACCATTGTGCCAAAACAAGGTACTCTTTTATTTTCTCTGTGTTATGTATGTGTATTTTTCTGGGGTGGGGTGGGGTTGCCACAAAAAATATCCCTAGCCCCATGTGTAGCATGGCTTGGTTGTCTTGGTTGCTGGTAAGGTGGCCAGTTTCTGAGCCATAGACTGTAGTTGTTGCTTTTATATGTAAATATTTGACAACATTGTTTCATGGTCTTGCTCTGCAGCAAAAATTCCAAACGCAGTCTTTCTGATTAGGTTATATATATATATATATATATATATATATATATATATATATATATGGAGTTCTTGATCCTAATAGATTTCTCAGCACACTCTTAACATCTGCAAAGGATAAAATTGTTTACATAATCTATTGCAGTTTGGCAATATGTACCATGGCATCTGTTTATGTATATATTTTATACAAAAATAATGGATTCTTATTCTGTTTTACACTGTTGTAACAGTCACTATTTCTAACATATACACTTTAATATCTCTCTCTATATATATTGTGGTATTTTTGTGGAAGACTTTGTTTTGCCAGTGTTTCTGTAACAATATAAAGTTCTCTCAATTTTTAATTGGGCAAATTCCAATGTAGCTCCTTAGGCAGTGCTTTTTAAAAAAAATGGAATCTTAAAACATGAAGCTGCACTTTCTAGAGGATTGTGATGTGATATAAAATAAGGGCCTTTTCAAAGGGACCAGTTCTGTAAAGATTCCCCCAATATTGCTTGATTTGACTAAAACTTATTGGGGTATATTTGCCTTTTAAAGTATGGGTGATGGTTTCATAGATAATGAGATTAGATATGTTACTAAAAGCTGTGACTGTAAGGGTCTGCTTGCTGCCATGCAACACGGCTTCTGGTCTGAAGAGATCTTATTTAGAAACTACATACAGTATGTGGTTGAAGAAACCCACCGTAACATTTCTATGTGCTTTGCTATAAAAACCGTAGGGGCTTGGGGACTGGAATGAATTTTTATACCAAGTCTTTACAGTATTGATCCTAGAAAGAGTTGCTTGATTCTTGTGGAGCATTTACAAGGAAAATGTACATTCTCTGCCAAATGATGATTCCTCTCAGGGATTTGCCAGGTGGTATCTGCGGTAGTCCAAAGATTGTGAAAGAAAGAAGGATCAAGATGGAGAGACTTCTGTTGCTGGCACCTTATTTTTCTTTTTCTTTCTTACTGTAAATCTTCCAGAAGGTGCTGGCAAAAGCTTTAATTTACTTTTGTGGGACTATTCTATCTTTTTATTACAGGGCTGTACAACTTTGACCCACTTGGCAAAACACAGCCAACCAGCAGCTTAATCTGCCTCTTTTTGCTGCCTGCCTGGGATGGCGCAAGCTATAAAGATAACAGGCTCCTAATAGGCTGTGTATGGCTCTGCGGTCACAGATTTAAGTTGTGCAGGCCTGTTCAGCTGCAATCTTTGTAAAGTGCCTGCTGGTCAGGTTGGGCCCAGGATAGTTCTTTATTAGAAGGGAGAAATGTTTGATCAAAGTATTTCTACTAACCTGAGTGGAAGTCTCCCTTTTCTTAGACCTCACCTAGCTGCTATCTGAGATGCCCCTCTCCTTTCCATGTTATATCTGAATAATGTATACACTGTTTCGATCTACAAATGTTTTGTGTGTGATTTTTAAAATATGCTATGCATCACCATGTAGCAGTTGCCTCTTTATTTTTCCATATTGGCAGGAAAAAAAGAAATACAATTGCACTGACCAGTTTCCTCTAGGTATTAAAAAAAATTATCTTTCTAAGATATGGTTGCAAGACCAAAAAAACACACAAAAAAACGCTGTGTAAATACTCAGATATTGTGATAAGTAAGTGGGACAATGAGAGAAACAAACCAGTACAAATGTCCTCACCTGAAAATGGAAGAACTGGTATGAATTTGCACTGAATAATATAGACCTGTCAGTATGAAGCATTACTCTAACTGGTTCTAGTAAAGGCACTACAGTTACTGTTCCACCATGTTCTCAACCTTTGTTGCATGTTCTTTGGTATAATAAATAAACAAATAAAGCCACAAAATAAAGCTACTGTGATTACCAGAGAATTTGCTTTTTTGGTCTGAAGGTGGGGGAGAGTAGTAATGAGCATCTTGGAAGTCTCTAGTGACTTTATCCACCATTAGAATTTTTGATTCCCACAATTAACTTGTAGAATTGGAAGAATTCGTGCATGTGTCTGTTAGTACATCAGATAGGTATTCTAGAATCCAGCAACAGCCATTGCATCCACAAATTCCAGAGGATTAGCCATGTCATTCTGTTGCATGATATGATGAAACAGAGAATCATAGCACTATAAAATTGGAAGTAGCTTAAAGACCATCTAGTCAACAAATGCCTGTGATTATTATTTCCAGACTGAAATAGGGTTACAGCCTTAAAATAATTTTATTTATACATTTAATATTGCAAATCTGTACTCTTCTGAGTATCACTACAATATGTACTCCAGTATGCAACAAATGTGATTGCTTTTTTGCCAGGTACAACCAAACAATTGCATCTATTTTCACAGTGAATCTTAGTAAAATCTGTCCATTTCCACACACTCCAAAACTTCAATTAGCCACTTCTTGAACCTTACTTGTTAAAACTGCAAGCTTTTACTAACACTATGCAATACAGTCTTGCCTGCTAACAAAAGGTTAATGATAAGCCTAAAAACATCCATACTGTTCTCATCTTAAGTCCAGTTACTGGTTACAAACTTGTTGATAACTCATCTATGTTAAACTTGAGTGTAATAACCCATGCCTAACGTTAATGGAAGTACCATTGTACTCTCCCTGATGTCAATGAGAGCATGCCAAGTTGGGAGTAATTTCTATTCTGTTGTTGTTAATTGCCAAATCCAATTTAAATTGAGCAGAGGGCCGTTCACCTATCACTACTTAAAAGTTTGTATTGTGGTAACTCAAGTTTTCTGTAGCTGCCTGCCACAAAACTTAAGTTTTTTAAAGTGGTAATAAAATTTTATGAAAATAAATACTTTGTTTGCACCGTTTTCCAGCCACTCAGAAATTCAGGTTAACAGGATTAACATATACCCTAGCTTAATTAATCAGCTTCACCATATGGTTGGAGGCTACAGTTGCTGTCCTAACTTGTAAGCAAGCAGCTTCCTTTCCCATAGCTCTAGGTGGTTGGTGAGCAACTTGGGTTTATACACTAGAAAAAAATGTTTTTATTAGATGACTAATATATTAAATAGACACACAAATAACACTATATAAAATATTCCTTCATTGTTTATCCAAAGCAAATATTAGAAAGAAATCTTTGCCACGCCTGAGAAATTAAGACCCAGTTGCTTTATTGAACAAAAGCGCAATGAAATGGCCTTTTTTCTAGGAGTACTCTCATCAGTGCTGTTGAGCAATTTTTATTGTGAGCTCGGATGTGACAAGATAAAAACAATGTGTGCAGACTTCATTGTCGACGCACAGAAAATAGAGAAGATAAACTGCATTGCTGTCTAGTGAAATCAAGCTATTCAGTCTTTAAAGATATTCCTGACCTTGTTTAGTTGTGCAGCCTTCACTGGTAAAGGCCTAATGTTGTATAGTCTGAGTTTCTGTTTTGAAAAGCTGTGGAATTTTTCCGTTGGATTAAAGCATATCTATATCAGAGCTATCTTGTGCTTTGTCAAATATGTATACAATGAGGAGCTTTTCATGGGACCCAGTAAAAAGGTATTCCTTCCTCATAATTGTTTTTGCATCATTTCAGCCTTCATCAGCAGTCACAGCATTTTATTATGGCTGAGTCTGAACTTCTAAATAACTTTTTAACCCTTATGCAGGCATCTTGTCCTGTCCATTTTTGCAGGAAATGGAAATCAAAACAGCTCCAGTTGGGGGCGAGAGAGGTTTTCTAATTCATGTTGCATTTTCTGAACAACTCTAGACCATACCCCAGTTTAGATGACACATATTATGGCTTAGTTCAGCACAGCAGCAAAATGACCGGGAAGGAGTAAAGCAGGCACAGTCTTCTGGAATCCGCATATATATATGCACAATGTGTAAACCAGGAGTGTCAAATACAGCAGCAGTGCTCAAAAAGTAAGACCCAAGCTATGCATGATTCTCACACAGCAGTCCTATGCATTTCTTCTCAGAAGTAAACCCAGCTGAATTCAATAGGGCTTACTTCCAAAAGTGTACACAGAATTGTAACTGTTTAACCCCCTTTCTATTTTTTGTTATTAATTTTAACTAAAACCATCCATGTTACTGTTTTAGCAGAGGACTAATAGGATTCTCCTTAATCCCTGTTCCAACTGTTTTTTCCTCACTCAGAATTGCCTCCCAGCTGCTTTTTGCTTCACAAGGAAAAATAGGTGGGTACCACTATTTCTCCCTTGCATGTGGACATGCAACATAGGGGAGATATCTGCAGAAAAACAAGGGGAAGTTAAAGTGGGCTACCTTTGGTTTAAGCTACCCTTTCACCTGGCATTCCTCTACTCTAATTCACTGGAAAAGTGGAATGTGAGGCAGTGAACGTTAGATTTAGCTTGGACCAAAGTCCAAGAAGCCAGCATATATATTTTTTCAACTGTACCCTCAATACATTATCTTTCACCTGCTATTTTAAAGGCCAAAGAACAACAACAAAAATCCTAGTAAAATCAATGTAAATTGATTTTTTAATGTAATCATTCTTTTTTTCTGTTGAAATGGGTGGTGCATACTTTATACACAAATGTCAAGGTAACAGGTTTTTCTGCCCTGAGGACTGTACTACATGCTGATGATTATGTATTCAAGCACTAAGCTGTGTGGCTTTACCTTTCACCTAGTAACTAAGAGAAACAGGTTGGAATTTTTACAGCCAGCCATGCAAAAGGTATTTTTTGGACAAATGTTTTGTGGAAGCATCACTCTATTCTAATAAAATAAAGTATTATTTTGAGAACTAAACCATTATTTTAGGTAGCCGTTTGTACCTTGGCCCCAAAAATATTTAGATTCTCTGCCAACAAATTGGTCAAGACTCACTAGGTCTTAAATGTGATGCAATGCACTCTAGGTGATGATTGCAGGCAGCAACACTCGCAGCTCCATTGTCTCCAGAGATCTTGCAACATTGCCTTTTGGCTCATATCGTACTTTTTGGCTATTAAAGCAATCAAAACAAAATGTTAGCAATGCACTGCTGAAGTAATTATCTGCAAAATAATTTATCCTTGTTTGACTTAGATATAGGCGGAACCAATAACAGACCAGGAGACAGCACCCTGCACTTTAGGCTTGATCATTCAAAGCTTTTTTAAGGTCCCTGACCACAAGAAATCTCTGAAATAAATTATTCCCTATATGATTATGATTATGAAACTGTAGAACTAATGTATCTTTTCTGCTTAGACTTTGGTTTGGTTTTGTGGGAATGGGCACATTTGTGCCCAATCCCAGCTAAATTAAAATCTAGGATTATTCCATTGATTTCTATGGGAAACTCTCACTTCTGCCCCTGGATACGTTTAAAAATAACTTTGTTGTGAACCAGGAAATATGGCCAGACAATGAGACACTTCTCTGCACACTTTTTATATAGAAACATCTCCCAACCACACTTTTCTAACTATTCCATTCCTTTTCCGCTCCTGCCTGATTTTCTGTTGCTCCCTTGCCTCCCCACAGTCAGTCACCATTCTATACCTACTAAGCACGCTCAGTCCTCATTGGGCTATTTTTCTTCTCCCCACCCCCCAAAATAAGGTTCCTCCAAATCTGCCAATATATCCCCATTTTAGCTGTGTAAGCACAAGGACGCTGAAGGCTGGAAATAGAATATAGCACGAAGACAGCCTAGCAAAGAGTCATCAATGAAAGGGCATGCTTGCATTCTGCAAATACATGGTAGAGGGGGATGGCAGAGGCAGGAGAATTAATCAGGCACCACCCAGAGGAAGTGGACAGAGACATTTTCCTCCCTCACAAAAAAAGAGAACCAACTCCCTCACAAAAAACTCAGAACCAACCTTAAACCTGGCTCGCAATAGATTCAGGATGCTCAGGATATAATTAAATGTGTGGAGCTGGCTACCACAAGCTGTGACGGGGATCACTTGGTAAGATTGCTTTGAAGGGGACTGAGAAATCTTACAGCTCATTACAGCTGTATGGAACCCCTAGCTACAAAGGCAATATACTCCTGAAGAGCAACTGCTGAGGAGGAGGAGGAGCAGCAGTCATTTGCCCTCATGCCCTACTTCTGGCCTTCCTAGAGGCAATTAACTGCTATGGAAAGCAAGATGGATAGAGTAGATGGACCTTTTGGGTCTGTTCCAGCAGGCCTTCTCTTAGGCTCAGCTAAAGAATGTAGTATAAGCAGAAGGATGCTACTCATCAACAAATTCACAATTAAGGTGAACAAGATGTTTCCATTTTCCATAACATACATCTGCGCAGAAAAGCATACATGTACCAGGGGCATCAGTATAACTGAAACTGTTCTTGGGAGCAGGTTACCACAACCCACTGAGCTTTGACCTAGATTTATATGTTTAGGATTACTAACTCCCCCTACTTTTAAATTTCTCGTAAAATCTTGCCCTTGTGCTCTTTTTTTATCTAAATCGTTTTATCCAAATGCTTGATTATCATAGCCACATGCAGTGCCTTTGATTTTGAAGCAATGTGGATCGGGAACTCAGCCAGAACCCAAACACCCGCAGATTTGGTTGCATCATGGAAAAAAGAGGTCACATGTCTCACGATGTGAGAGCACTTCAAAAAGAAAGGAAAATGTGAATATTAGTCATGGATTTGTTTCAAAAACAAATGCTGGAACCTAGAGAGATGTGAACGTGGGGGGGGGGGGCCACAGTAAGAGCTCAGAACATCTGTGGCACCAGGAACCACAGTGTATATTATGTTGAAATCTCATATTTTGATAGTTTGAAAGTATGTCCTAGTGCTGAAACATGGGTCACATTAAAAAAATCCCTATATTGCTAAAATCCCAGCACAGTGATTTTAAAGAAATGAAAATCTGAAGCTGACAAGTGCATATACAGAGCGACAGGCTGCTTATACCATGAGTGGGGAGTTGCAGACCCAAAGTCTGAATGAAGTCCTCAGGCACTCCTAAGGTCACCCTGTCCTGTTCCAAACCCTCCTTATGTGCTTTAGTCTAGCTGGAATGTGTCCTTGAAACCTGATAATGCCTCTTGCTTGCCTGGATCGAAGATAGAGAAGTGTGTATTTGTGTAGAAACTTGACTGTTGTGTAGCTGGAATACAGCCTACTGTACAAAGGCAAGTCACAAATATTGCTCCACCCACTTTGACCTCTGGTCCTGCCCACTTTTGCTTTTGGCCACACCTGCCACTGGCATGCAATCTCCGGAAGGTTGCTTACTAGGAAATGTGGCCTAAAAAAGGTTTCCAGTCCCTGTTTATATGACATTTGTGTAAAGCAAAGCAGCTGGCTACTTACATGAATGTGCATCTATGTTCAAAGAAAATTGGATTCTTGGCCAATTATCAAATGATGACATCACTTTTGTATATTATTCTGTGCCAAATTAAAGCTACTGCCATGTTGGATATTTACTGCAAGATAAAGACTACAATCCAATTCCCAGCACACACACTTACTAGTGAGGAAGCACCATTGAACACAGTAGGATTTACTTCGGAGCTAAACCTGCAAAAAATTCTGTGTTGAGTGACAAAAATGTTTTCAGTACTGTACAATACTTACATTATCTGTTAAATTGCCAACAGGTCATATTTCTCCCCCTTCATTCTCCCCTGACCAAGCCTTTCATCTTCTCCTTAAAAAGCCTGATGAGTTATTCTTTGAAATCAAATTGCACAAAAAGAAGGTTTCAAGTGACAGGACTAATTACTTCAGAGATGGAAGGCCTGCCTTTTATTTTACTTTCTCAAGTACTGAACTACTGGTTTTTCCAGAAGTGAAACAAAATACTTTTCTGTATGATTTCATTCATCACTTTGGTATCCCTTTATACAAGCAGCAGAGTAGTATACAGATAGCTCAGTTTATCTTCACAATAACCTTATGAGAAAGATGAAATTGAGAGAAAGTAACTTGCCTAAAGCTTTGCTGGCTGAGTAATAGATATCTGATTTATTATTTACTTATTTATTTATTTAATAGTTTTCTATCCTGGCTTTTAGGAGAATATCACAAAGCATTAAACATGATACACAAACTAAACAGCAATCAATAAACAATATATACACACACCTTATATAAATACACCTTAAACATTTTAAACACTCAAAATTCTTAAAATACCAACACAAAAAATATAGCAAAAACAGCATGAATATAACAAAGTATAAAGAACCCCACCACTGCTGCCACCCAGTTAAAATGAATCCATGAAAGCAACAACAAAGATGTTTTGGAGGCTGGTCAAAAAATTATGCAGAGGGTACTCTATGGGACCACCTTCTGCAAGTCTGGGGCTATAGCAGAGAAGGCCCTGCCCCGTGTTGCCCTGCCCAACACTACCCAGGCCACACTAGGAAAAATAGAGCACCGTTCTCTTCAGGTGCACTCCAAGTGCCAAACATACACAACACCCCCCTTCCACCAAACCCCATTTTAGCCTTTGCAGAATTTGCTCATGAAACCCATTTTTCTTTATGAAACTGAATCCACGTTGGATGAACACACTATAGACCCAGGAAACTGGGGGGAGGGGGGCACATGTCCTGTGTGAGAGCGAAAACCCATTCAAAGGTATTGATCCAGGGCTAGTCTTTGCTGACAGTCAGGATCCAGGGCGACCTCCTAAATAATAATAATAATAATAATAATAATAATAATAATAATAATAATAATTGTTAACTGCCCATCTCACCGGATTGCGGCTTCCAGCCCTTATAAAACCACGGCGAAACCTCAAACATTAAAAACTTGTGTGGCTAATTATCTGCTGGAGCTGCTCTAGTCTAGTGTGTTTGACTAGCATTACATTCCGGGCCTGTGCGGCCGACGTAGAGCTCGACGTCAGCGTTTCTCCGGGCCGGCTGCGAGGCAATGCCCATATTGCCCAGACTACGGTGCGGTAACCGAACCCCGGAGCCAGCTTCTTCGCCGAGGAGGCCGCCCGCATTACAAGTGACGGGAAATGCCAAAAGCAAAAAGAGACCCCGTAACTAGGCTGGCCGCCTCACGCGCGGGGACGCCGCGGCCTCCGCCTTGGCGCTGGGCCCAGCGCGACTCTAGGCCTTTGTGTACAAACCACACCCACCCGCTCCCCGTGAGAAGAAGCACTTGCTGCTGCCGGCAGCCGCGGCCGCACTTTACCTCATAGCGGCGGCGGCGGCGGCGGCGGCAGCGGCTCGCCTGTTCCCCGCCCAGGCCGAGAGAGGCTGCCGCCACATGTCGTAGCAGAAGGCGGCTCTTCGGCCCTCGCTTGTCCGTTGCCGGCCGGCCAGGGCGCGCTCGCTTTGCCCCCCTCCCGCTATGTACGACTACGACCAGGGCACCGCCTTTCTGGGCGAGTGGGGCCCCTTCCAGCGCCTCGTCTTCTTCCTGCTCAGCGCCAGCATCATCCCCAACGGCTTCAACGGGCTCTCGGCCGTCTTCCTCATCGACACCCCCGAGCACCGGTGCCGGGTGCCGGCCAGCGCCAACCTGAGCCGCGAGTGGCTCAACGCCAGCATCCCGCTGGAGCAGCGCGGCGGGCGGCAGGTCCCGTCGCGCTGCCGCCGCTACAGCCTGGAGGCCCTGGCCAACTTCTCCGCCCGCAACCTGGTGCCCGGGCGGGACGTCAACCTCAGCCAGGTGGAGCAGGAGAAGTGCCTGGACGGCTGGGAGTACAGCCGAGAGCCCTACCTCTCCACCATCGTCAGCGAGGTAGGGAGGCAAGGAGGGGCGGCTGCTTGCGAGGTGGCCTCTTTGGGACGCCTCTCGGGGCTCCTCAGAGAAAGGGAGCAGAGGGCAGAAACCCAAGAGACCTAAGGAGAGCGAGGCTTTGAGAAGCCTCAGTTCGTTGTGTCATTCCATGCCTGCTCTGTTGCCAGCTGGACATGTCTTTGGCATTTTCCCTGCTGTGGTCGTTTCTTAAAAAAATTAACCTGCCAGGCACTTCTTGGTGCACTTGCAAGATCTCTCTTCTTCTTCTTCTAAAACTCAGGTATCCATCAAATTCTGAGATCGCCCTGGCCCATGCGTGATGGGGGGGGTGCCCTTTCTTCAGCACCCCTCTCTCTTCTCTAGGTCACCTTCCTTTTAAAAGTGAGCAAATAAGTCCAAACTTGCTATCTATTCCTATGGTGCCAAACATGACCAGTGGCTCCTTAGCTTCTCATGTTCATGACAGATACTTCTTGGTTTTTACCCCGGGGATGCAGGAGGAAGGAGGAATAGCCTGAGTGACTTCTGCCACACAGGAAACAGAATGAGAAGTTGGTAATGTCCAGGCTTGTTGTTAAAGAAAGCTTTAACACAATAACATAAACAGAGTCCTTCTGGGCCAGGCCAAAAGCCCATCTATTTTGGTCTTCTGTTCTTACATTGGCCAACTAGATGCACTTCTGGGAAGCCTACAGGCAGGACAAGAGCACAACAGCACTCCCCTCAGTTTCCCTTTCATTCCTATGTTGACTCTCCCTGCCATAGGGTCCTGTGACTTTTATGGAGAAGTAACTTTTAGAGGAAGAAAAGAGAACCATCGGAACAAAACTGGAATAATGGCAATATTATATCCCAGTAAACACATTCTTAGTTGACAGTGATTCTAACTGGCTTACTTTAAAGTTACTTTAAAGTAAGCTAGATCATATATTTGCATGTAGAATGCTTTCTTCTCTCTCTCTCTCCCCCTGGCAAACAGAAATGAGTGCAATTTGAATTACTCCAGTCAAGATTTTCTAATTGTTGTCTAATAGCTTGTCGCACAGTGTGCACAGATGGAACTGCTGACAAATTGCTACAGATTTATGGCAGAAGAACTTAATAGTAGTATGATTTATAAAGTCACATAACGAAGGTCAGTGTTCCAAACATTCCCTGGCATGTGATGGGAATTGAATGGCCACTCATATTAGGGTTCATTTGGGTGCTGCAGTTGGGTTTAGAGTTATTAGTAGATTATCAGGGGTTGGACTGTGACCCTCTTGGCCCCTACCAACTTTACCATTCTGTGATTTTACCTACCTACTCATTTATTTGTATATCCAAGAAAAGCATGGAAAATATAGTACAGTATTGTCCAATAACAATGAACACGTCCACACATACAATTGTTCTATTACTTGCTAAATTACTGCAGGTAATAGCTTCCTTCAGTACAATACAGAGAAAATTTGCATGCTCCCTTACTTCTTTTTGGAAAATTGCAGAAGGAGCAGACACAGTGGAACTGGCATGTTACTTTCCCATACTTAGAAACATGGGAAGCTGCCTTATAACAAGTTAAACCATTGGTCCATCTAGCTTCCTGTGGTCAATACTCACTGGCAGGCTTGCAGCAGCTCTGTTGGATTTCAGACTGGGGAGATTTGCAGCTCTATATGGAGATGCTGGGGATTAAATCTGGAACCTTCTACATGCAAAGCAGTTGCTCTACTACTGAGCTACATTCTGTGCATTTCATATATCTATCTTGTTTTTATTTTAAAGAAATTATTTAGCTCTTTAATTATATAATAGTGGTAAAGGTAAAGGGACCCCTGACCATTAGGTCCAGTCGTGACCAACTCTAGGTTGGCAGGAGCAGGGACCGAGCAACGGGAGCTCACCCCGTTGCGGGGATTCGAACCGCCGACCTTCTGATCAGCAAGTCCTAGGCTCTGTGGTTTAACCCACAGCGCCACCTGCGTCCCATATAATAGTTGTAGTCAACCTTAAATTATATTTGTAGTTAACTTTTAAATGGGTTGAAATGGTTAAAATAAAATTGAGGAACATGCCTTTCCCATAGCTTAGAAGTAGTTTAAGTTCTTATGTGCTTTGGGTTTAATCGTCTTGGATTAAAACAAATGTGTTCTGGCACATCACTCTTATGCCTATTTACTTGAAAGTAAGCATCACTAGTTACAGTGGAACTTACCTCAAAGTATTATGTTAAGGTTGGATAGCGTTATAAGTTTCTGTAAACAAACTTTTCCATGTGTAGATGTGTAGCATTTTCTGAGTCAGTACTTTTACATACATAGTAACTTAGTAAAATATTTTACTAACATATGCCGAAAGTTTGCATAGTCCATAGCACTGCTTGAGAGTATCAGATCTATGCACTCTAGAAACTGCTCTTGATTGACCCTGTATGCAAAACTTGTTTTGCACAATCACAGGAGTTGGAATGGACCAAAGGTCTGTTTCGTTCAAAACCCTGCTTCAAGGCAAAATTGTTCCCTCTTCCTCCCACCTCCATCCTACCTACGTAATTCTGACTGCAGTGTCCACAACCAGGGAACAAGTGCTCTTCAGGAAGGAGAAATATGTTTCAGTTCAGACCATTAATACTAGCCTTAGCTGATAGAGGTTCAGGGCCCATGGGCGTAGCTGGGGCAGTAGGGGCAACCCCCCCCCCCATCAAGTAAACCAATGCAAATACTTAACTACTTAACAAACTGAGGTTCTGCCTCCCCTAACATAAATCCTGACTATTCCCATGTCAGGTCCCCTTGTTTGGTGGTGACTACTAGTAATTACAAAGTGCAAGTAGATAAATAGGTGCCGCTCCGGTGGGAAGGTAAACGCCGTTTCCGTGCGCTGCTCTGGTTTTGCCAGAAGCGGCTTAGTCATGCTGGCCACATGACCTGGAAGCTGTCTGCGGACAAAGGCCGGCTCCCTTGGCCTATAGAGCGAGATGAGCGCCGCAACCCCAGAGTTGTCCGCTACTGGACCTGACAGTCAGGGGTACCTTTACCTTTACTAGTCATTACTGTATGGCTATGCTCTGCCTCCAT
The DNA here is from genome assembly GCF_964252035.2 of Podarcis erhardii. Taxonomy (NCBI): domain Eukaryota; kingdom Metazoa; phylum Chordata; class Lepidosauria; order Squamata; family Lacertidae; genus Podarcis; species Podarcis erhardii. The sequence continues at coordinate 57,125,947 of NC_138498.1, read as the reverse complement.
AGTCAGAGGCAGTAATGCTTATGAATGCCAGTTGCTGGATACCCCCAGAAGGGAGAGTGTCCTTGTGCTCACATCCGGCTTGTGGGTTTCCAACAGGCATCTGGTTCAGCAATGTGAGAACAGGATGTTGAACTGAATGGGCCATTGGCCTGACCGAGCAGCTCTTCTGAGAGGGAAGAGCAGTGGATCAGTGCTGATGCCACCACTGACCAGCCAATCACCACCTCCAGCCCAGCCCCTATGATTCTAGGGGTGCTGCTGTCACATTGCTGTTGCAACACCCCTAAAGCGTTTCATGTGCCTCACTCTGAAGAAGGGTCCTTTCTAAGAGTGAACCATTGTGGACAAAGTGGCCTGGAGAGCACCTGTTTGCAGTTCCACAGTTTACTACTGGGAAACATCAAACTGTATTTGTGACTGCAAAGTGACATCAGTCCAGGCACTTTGTGGGACTACCTTGCTCATGGAGGAAGGAACCCATGTTGCTTAGAGCAAGACATAGGTGAGATTGCCCTAGAGGGCCTTTAGCAGCATCCACACAGCAACAGGAAGAGCATATTGTGGCAGTGGCTGCAGAAGAGGTTGGTGCATGGAGACGGGTTGATGTCAGCTGGTCTGTCTTGTTTAAAGATGCATAACGTCTTGCATACTGTTAAATTCAGGTTACACAATTAAAAGTGGATCTGATGCTCGTGCACAACAAACCAGCTTTTATTCAGGGGTCAGGACCTGGACTTTATTCAATGAGGAAAGTGATAGGAAACTGCACTGGATATTGTAGGACAACAACTGCTTGGCACGACGTCCAGGCAAACAAATTAGGTTGTATGCTCAATAAGCAGACAACATCATAATGACCTTTCCACAAACTTTATTGAACATTAGGTTATCTGAAAGCAACCTTTGTATTCAGAAAGGATCACATACTCAAAAAGCTTGAAAATTGCAGTCTTCCAGGTCCCCTGGTACCAGCAAATGTATGCAGTGCTCACACTGAACACAGTAAGACCTCAAATTCCATGGCTAGAATCTGGCTCAGAAGTTATTATGTTTGCTAGCTAATCCTTCTTGCAATTCACTGTAGGAGACCATGTCAGTGCAAGAGCCAAGGAGGCAGTTCATACTAGGGATAGTTCAGTGTGATGAAATACAAACCAGGCAATTCTGATCCAAAGGCTATTTGACTATTCACTTACTAGAATAATTGAAAGTTTTGGGAGGGTCATATTAAAAAAACACCTCTTAACCAGGTATGCAGCGTTCATACTTTTATATTATTTTTGTTATTTTCTTAATTCCAGCATTATATTTGCTATGCTTCCACGATCTGTGGCCTTTTTCAGATCCAGGGCCCCACTGTTAACTGCAGTCTGCAACATGAAGCCCACATTTACCTTTTAAAAAATATATATGGCCACCTTCCTGCTTTTCTTTCTGAGGGCACGAAGTGCTCTGTATGCTTGTCCCATATAGTTCATAACATTGTGGACGACGGATGAATGGGTTGTGTGTCCAGGGAAGAATGAATGCCATCTTACAAGAGGGAGTAGCATCAGAGCCTCAAAAGATACTATAAGACTACTCATGAAGAATCTGGATCTGGATTTTAGGATTTTAACGCCTATTGACTTGTCACATGTGGAATGCTCTTCCCAGAGACTCTTAGGCTCCTTTGTATCTGACCACCTAGAGTGACTTAAAGAAATGGTTTAGTAATATTTACAGGGTTTGTGGTAAAATATAAATAGTACAATTCAATCCAATAATCCCTCTTGTATGTCCATGCAAGATGGAAGATTCCGAAATTACATACGTACACACAGACATTAATGCAATATTGGGAGGGGTTTTTTGCCCCACTTTCACGACCTGAAATCTACAAAGGTGAGCTAGGCAAAATATGTATATGCCCTCACTAATTTAAGGAATTTAGCCTTCCCTTATTGGAATACTTCTAGAGTTCAGTCCTAAACACATTTACTATGCCCCATTGAACACAATGGGACTTACCTTCGAATAAATATCCGTGGGATTATGCTGTTGCACTGTGTAGTCTCCTATATTACATTCCTTTAGTAATGTTTTGGAAATATGAACTCTGCTTGTCTCATAAATAAGTGAGACAAGCAGATATAAATATTTTACAGTTTGCCATATTCCATAGGATCTTAGTTTAGAACCTGGAGTTGCATCAAATAGGACAAAGCCTAATATGAATGGCACACAATCTTAAGTAATTAATACAAAGGGACTGGGGAAATGGTGCATTATATGCCCATGCACTGAATTCAGCATAGTGTATAAAGATAACATAAAAGCATCTAGGAAACACAGTTCCCTTTAACCTACTTACATTTCTTCTTTCCTGTAAAGCCATGCCCCACCCTACATACAAGTCTCTACCCATAAGTAATATATACTCTTTGCCCTGGTTTTCAGGACTTCCATATACCTACTCCTATCCTCACCTTAAATGACACTTATAAAAGAAACAAAAACAATTTGTATAGTTAGGTAAAAGCACAGTTGGCAGTTCATAGCCAAAGATGTGGAGCAACTAAGCACTTTATAAAGGTGTTGTGTTTATGTTGCCTGGAGCAGTTGCATAAGTGGCCTTTCACCTACTTTCCCACTTTCAATTTTAAATGTGCTTAACTCTCTAATCTCTTGGCTCAGTCCTATCTTGCCTTACCTTGCCATTTAGTCAGGGTGACCTTTGCCTGAGATTCAGCCTTACAAGAAATTTTTTGAAGGGGTGGGGAGTGTTCACGTTTGATGAAGAATGAGTCCCATTATCTGCATCCATCAAAGTCCTCTGTGCTCTACTGTGTTTAAAGGTCACTGAGGATACCACCATTGGATTTCTATGACAGGAAAGGAACCCTCCCTGTGTCAGATCTTAGCCCTTATATGTGCCAAAGTTACACACGTGGAGAGTTCAGATGTCATGATAAGCCAGGCCTTCATGGTTCCCTTCCCCTTTCCTCTTCCTGTGTAACCATAAAGAAGAGCTCAGAACTTTGGCTTCCATTTTTGATTGAACACAGTTTAGTGTTTAATCTGAACCATAAACGCTTGTTAATTTTAACTATGTTTTGTTGAAACAAGCCTGCTTCATAAGCAACGGTTTGAAGTTGACCTGTTTTTATTTATATATATATATATATATATATATATATATATATATATATATATGCAGGTTTTGGTGTCCTCGGGTGTCTTCCCGTGTAAAAGTTGGGGTGTCTAGGCGACGTTTCGACGAGGTCTCACTCGTCATCTTCAACGAGTGAGACCTCGTCGAGTGAGACCTCGTCGAAACGTCGCCTAGACACCCCAACTTTTACACGGGAAGACACCCGAGGACACCAAAACCTGCATTCCTGTACCCGTGAAAATCTACGAAAGCATATATATATATATATATATATATTTTTAAAGGTTTTCTAAAAAATAGTAAAGGTCTTTCTTTAAAAGGAAAGTAGGAAATCTGCTGTATTTCTGTTATAGCATTTCCTAATGTCCAATGTTTTATAAAGTGAGACTGCTATCCTGTGGACATTTACAATGGAGTAATTGTAGTTGAATTCAGTGTGATCTATTTCTCTTAGTAAAGATGCATAGGATAAGGATCCCTACCCAATTCCTGATGGTTGGTTGTCCTGCTGCTGGGTTAACACCAGGCTATTATGTCTTTCTCCCTCCTGATCTAACACATGCACAGTCTACAAAGAATCTCCACTTCTGTCATGCATCCTATACATAATTAGGTATATCTGAGACCATTGGAATCAATGGATTTAGGCATGCCTAATTCTGATTGGGATCAGACTGTAAATGTGTCTGCCACTGTCACAGAAAGTGTCATTTGGACCCTGGGGATTCAGGCTCACCAGACTGAAAAAACTACTCTTTGTTGAAGGTTTCCACTGAGTAATGTACCGTTTCCCCAGGAACTTGCTTTCTCACCTTCTTTTTCAGTGGCTTTAAACAGCCAAAATAGCTTATGATAAACATTGGTAAGAGTGGGTCACATTTTACAATGCAATATTTCCTCCACACAAATGTAAAAATCTAATAACCTGGTAGTTCGATAATGACTACTACCGTATGTATGACTCAGTGCTGTAGTCACCTTGCGAATATCCACAGTGAATGTTGGCAGTGACCATTTTGACGATGGACCCTAGTTCCTTACCTGTACCTACGACTGTCAGTAAACAGATTTTAAAATTGTGTGTGTGTGTGTGTGTAGAAACACGTAATGATAGCAGGGTGAAATAAAAATGAATATATCAACAGCATGATCCTAAGGTTATTTACTCAGAAATGAATTCCACTGAGTTTAGTGAGACTTACTTCCTTGGTTGAAAGCTCAAATTTGAAAACATTTTCCTATTAGGTTTAGAATGAAATCATTTGTATGTCCCTGAAAATAGACATCACATACTTCAGTGATGATATTCAAGATAACCATGTTTATGTCATCAGGGTGGAACTGAATATTCGGAGGCCATTCTTGATACTATGTTTATAAGAGCTGCACTATGGAAACGTTTGTTAATATCAAGGCCACATTCTGCTATGCCGGGCCTGCAAGTTTTGTAACCTGAGAAATAGGTCTCCTTCAAGAGATGCCCTACACATCAGACAGTGCTGTGCCACAGTGCTTCTGTAACTTTCCAGTCCAAGGCAGAAGTGATGCAGCCCATTCTGTTAATTTATAGAATGAGGAATTTTTGACCATAGCCCCTGTGGAAAACCTGTTTGTGTAATACAATCCGTGGAGTTGCAAGATTCCCATAGTTAATACACCCAATAGCTTGGCTACTGTGGTCTTGGCACTGGTGACCCCAAGACTGGAGTGCTGCATTGTGCTCTGTGTGGGGCTTCCCTTGGGTTTAACCTGGAAGCTGCAGCTAGGTTGTTGACTGGGGACAACATCATCTAACCCTTAATAACTTGGGACAAGTTCACCTACAAGATTGCCTTACCCCATATGTGCCCACTTGACCACTTCGATTGGCGGAATTGGCACTACTACAGGTGCCACATAATAACCATTCTGCATTTGTAAGAACTCAATCATTTAGTTTGACAGGATCTACACTTTGGAACTCCCTGCCTATTGATATCAAGCAGGTGTGACTTCACTGTATTCTTGTTTAGGCAAGCCTACACAGATGCTTAGAAATGCTGGTGTGAATTTTAATCTGTTTTCATATTTTAACTTTTTGTATGTTTTAATATATTGTACATTTTTCTTGATTTTATTGTTTTGTAAACTGCCTTGAGGGTGTGTTGTTGTTGTTTTTAACAATCAAGCAGCATACAAATTTTGTGAAATAAATAAATAAAATAGATAAAACACCCCTGTTGAGGGAACTGCTCTGGCTGCCGTTATGCCACCGGGTGTAGTTCAGTATTTTGTTTTTAGCATTTAAAGTCCTAAACAACTTGGGACCAGGTTACGTAAGTAACCACCCCACTCTATATATCCCTTTCTGGCAAGTGTGCACCTTAGATGGGGCACTGCTAAGAGTACTGCATGCCCAGGAGCTGTGCTTGTTCTAGAAAGAGGTGTTTTAGTGTTGCAGCTCCAGCCCCCTGGAATCAATTACCAGGCAATATTTGACTGGCACTCAGTGTCATGAAGTTTAGGCGCCTACTAAATGCATTTTTGTTTAAGAAGGCTTTCCCTGAGGTGTGAGCCAAATATTTCTTAAATGTAAATTGTACACTTGTATTAATGGTTTTGCTGTTTTTTGAGTTTGTAGCCCTGTTTAGGGAAGTTTTTAATGTTTGATTCTATTTTTAATACTCTGTTGGGAGCCGCCCAGAGTGTCTGGGGAAACCCAGCCAGATGGGCAGGGTATAAATATATTATTATTATTATTATTATTATTATTATTATTATTATTATTATTAAATTGATTTTAGAATTTGTATTGTTGTGTTTTGTTTTATCTCACTGAACCCCACTTTGATGGCCTTCCACTATCCCACATTGTCAGTCTACGTTATGAAATTTGTCTTTCATCTTAAGTGGAGTGCCCTGAGATACGTAATTAAGTGGCCACCACATGCTGAATGACTTTTTGTGTCACACCTTGCAGATAAAGCATTATCATCATGCGCAACGCAGACCCTTCTAATCCTCTCTGACAATGTTTTATGCACTATCTGGCCTGATATACCAAGTAGCAGCTCTTGTGATTGTTAGGATTTGACATGCCTTTGGCAACTTTAAGTGGATTTCATCATCTGAATTATCTCAGTGGCAGGGAATAGACTAGTATGTGAAGGTCAGGAAAAAGTAGTCAGGTATATATCTTTCTACTGCTAATGATGTCACATGCTCAGCATGAGAAATGGCATTACATTTAGCATTATGTGAGATCTGCAGCCTAGCTCTGTGAACTTCAGTAACCTTGCCTAAAAAGTATCAGAGAATGAAAATAGCTCTTGCCTGAGTTGATTTGCTATATTCAGTTCTGAATCTGTCCCAAGTAATGCTACTAGGCTACACTGCAATTCTAACTGCTGCTGAGCTAAATACATGCTAAGCTTACACGGAAACAGCACAGTCTCACCTGTGCAAACACAACTTTGGGTGGCATTTAACGCCGATTCCCCTCCAATTTCAGGGCAGATGTCTCACTGATGCAGATTAGAAGGCCTTTGCACGTAGCAAAGTCAATATAGATAAGGCGTAAAAAAGCAATTTGAAGCTGTAACAAAAGTATGTTCTGTGGGCTACAATTCAAGAAGCACTTCTATGTGCCTCGGGAAAAATCCAGTGTTCATTTTCTACCAGAGAGTTGAAACTTGGTGAGCAGGGGGTGAAAACTCAACCGTAATTTGCACCCCCTAAAGCAGAGGTGTATATTCTGTAGCTCTCCAGATATTGTTGGGACTCCAGCTTCCTTCATCTCTGACCATTCACCATACTGCCTAGGAGGACTGCAGGTTGGTCACCCTTGCCCTAAAGTGTTAAGCATTGGTCTCAGACTCTGCTGTTCTGACAGTCTGTTTTCAACTGATCTTAGGAAAATGTGCACATTACTTAAAAAAAAACAAAAAAAAAAACATACTCACTGGCTCGAATCCTAACAGCTCTTACATGAATATAACAGAGTTTTTGTTCACAGAACAGGGCTTTCACACCTCTCACCTTCTCTCTGCATTCCCTGAAAATCTGCTCCTGGGGATTGGGGAAACCCTTGAAAATAATGTGTGATACTGTGGTGCAGTATGAGTTGGCAGCAGTTGACCTCCCCTTTTCATGAATGGAGGAACAACTTAGGATCTAAGGCATTGCGCTTGCTTGTGTATCTAGGAATATATTGCCAACAATGCAACATTCAAATTTAAACAAAAAATTCCTTTAAATTCCACTCATTTTTATCTGAATCACCCTATGCTAAGAATTCAGCTCTGTAGTTCAGCATCTGTAGAGCCTTGTTCTTTGATGGTTTGACCTAAGGCAAGGGTAGGCAACTTAAGGCCCAGGGGCTGGATCCGGCCCAGTCGCCTTCTAAATCCAGCCCGCGGACAGTCCAGGAATCAGCGTGTTTTTACATGAGTGGAATGTGTCCTTTTATTTAAAATGCGTCTCTGGGTTATTTGTGGGACATAGCAACTCGTTCATTTCCACCCCCCAAAATATAGTCCGGCCCCCCACAAGGTCTGAGAGACAGTGGACCGGCCCCCTGCTGAAGAAGTTTGCTGACCACTGACCTAAGGCCTCGACAGATAGACCAAACAGGCATTTGGTGTAAGAGATTTTAGATCAAAGCACTGAATTCTGATTTACACATAAAGGTACAGTGGTGCCCCGGAAGACGAATGCCTCACAAGACGAAAAACCCGCTAGACGAAAGGGTGTTCCGTTTTGGAGGTGCTTCACAAGACGAATTTCCCTATGGGCTTGCTTCGCAAGACGAAAATGTATTGCGAGTTTTTCCGACTTTTCCCCCCTTTCCCCCCCCCCCTTTTTCTAAGCCGCTAAGCCTCTAATAGCGCTAATCCGCTAAGCCGCTAATGGGCTTGCTTCGCAAGACGAAAAAACCGCTAGACGAAGAGACTTGCGGAACGGATTCTTTTCGTCTTGCGAGGCACCACTGTACTTCTTAAATTAAAAAAAGTCCATTCTAGTAGTAATCTGGTAGGTTACTGTTTGGTTATTGTAGAAAATGGGCCATATACATTACATGCATGCCAAAAATATTGAAACTCTCTCTCTCTCTTACAGTGGGATCTTGTGTGTGAAAACGACTGGAAAGCACCTCTAACTACCTCTTTGTTCTTTGTGGGCGTACTGATTGGCTCCTTTGTATCTGGACAACTCTCAGACAGGTAAAGTGTATATATTAATGGTTTTGTGATTTTTTTCTTTAGACACAACCCTTTAAAATTCAGTTAGAGCTAAGTTTCTGCATTGCAGTGGATTTATTTTTCGACTTTTGTGAATTAGCTGATTTCTAAATAGGTAACACCAAAATGCTTGGTTCTTCTTGCCATAATTGCACGATCTGTGATGGACTTTGAGAGCACAACATGCTTCCCATAACTTTTTTCGTTTCAGTTAAGCATGAGGTATTTCAACAAATTTTGTATTTACAGTAGTATATCAAACAATAATTTGAGTGATGCCATCTTTCCACCCTTGAGCAATCTTAAATAATCAACATAGCCATCAATTTAAGCTGCCAGCACAACAGAAACTAGTATATTTGATATTTTCCTTTATCATTGTGATATGCTTATCACAACTATGAATGATGCCATTTTGACATTATGAAAAAAGTAAAACAAAATTTCATTGTGATGTGTTTTATGGCCAACCTTTGGCTTAACTTACCTGCTTAGATATCTCTGTGTATGTATGTAATGCAGTAGCTCTGATGAAAATGAAACTGGATGTTATGTACTGAACATATTTAGGATACAATTGTACTTTTCATGCCTGAACCTCAGATTAAATTCTACACCTTTTTTTCAAGGGGTCAGGCAGGACATAATACACAGTGTAAAGTGATATTGCCCTTGAACATTGAAATGTAATAATGCAACTTAGTATCTGCATAGACAACACAATTTTCTGTTTGGAGTACATACAGCGCAACTGTCGCTCCCATTTATCATCCCAATCCAGTTCACTCTCACAACCTGTTAAAAATCACTTGATAACAAGATACATAATAAAAAACTACTCGAGAACAGCAACAATGTAAAAACATCATATCCTTATTCTGTTTGAGTTGTCCATCGTATTTAAAAAGCAGGGCAAATTCGGCTAAAAATAAAATGTTTCCCTTTGGAGATAAATGTTTACTGAAAATGTAAGAATTTATCCATAACCTTTAAAGCAGTAATTTGAAACACCTGCATATGTTTATATAATCACAGAAAACACATCAAAATAGGTATGCTTTGTTTAAAAATAAAAGCAAGAAGTCATAATTCATATCACACCTGAAATGCAAAGTAAACATTGAATACATTGGGCATATGACAATTATTGGATTTTTACTCTAGTGCCAACCTACCTTACAAGTGGCTTTTTTATCATGGCACAAGCCACAGTGTTTCTCAAACTTGGGTTCCCAGTACAGCAGTTTAAAGTAATGGGAACAAAAGTTTGAATCCAGAGAAACGTCCTCTGCTTCCAACCCAAAGAAATGTTTTGGTTCTCTTTAAGAACATAAGAAGAACCCTGATGGATCAGGCCAAAGGCCAACTTAGTCTAGCAATCTCTTCTAACAGTGGTCAACCTGGTGTCTATATGTAGCCCACTGAGTGGACCTGAGTACAACATCATTCTCCCCACTCCCAGTAACTGGTATTCAAGGGCATACTATCTCCAGTAGGAGAAAGGATCCCCATCAACCTACGGTTCCCATCAACCCCAGCTAATGTAACCATTAGTCACAGATTATGGGACTTGCAGTCCAGCAACATCTGGAAGGCACCAGATTGGGTACCCCTGATGTAGAGAGAAAACAAGGCTAAGGGAGATGTGATCAAGAGGACCCCCATGAAAGTTAATAGATATTAATCCCCACAAATATACACCCCAGACCCTAGATTTCTACTATTTTAATGTTTCATAAACTAACATGATTTTTATTTATCTTTGTCCCATGATAGGTTTGGAAGGAAAAATGTGCTGTTTGTCACAATGGGAGTCCAGACTGGCTTTAGCTTCCTCCAGATCTTCTCCACAACCTGGGAGATGTTTTCCATCCTGTTTCTCATAGTTGGAATAGGGCAGATCTCTAATTATGTGGCAGCGTTTGTACTTGGTATGTAACAGTCTTTAAGCAGAGTATGAATTCTCAGTATTGTTGCCAACTTCCTCAATGAGTGATGTTATGTTTAGGGGCTCTTCCTCCTCCCACAATACATTCCTCCCTCTTCCAGTGCATGCTAAGCCATTATAAAGATTGGGCAAGCTGTACACCAGGGGTCAGCAAACTACGGCCCCTGGGCCGGATCAGGCCCACCTGGGTACTAAATCCAGCCCGTGCCGCAAAGCTGAGACTCCCGGTGATGGCAACAGGAGGAAGAGGTTGACCAGCGGCGGCTCTGCCACTCAAACACTGTGCCTGGTTTACCTCTGCAGCATTTGATTGGCAGAGATGTCCCTATTCCGCAGCATTTGATTGGTAGAGCTGCCACCGCTCAGCCTCTTCCTCCCGTCGCTGTTACCACCCTGGTGCTCCTGTGGGCCAGAGAGTGAAGCAGACAGGCTCGCTCCGCCTACCCACGAGAAGCAGAAGCAGCAGCCGTGGTGGCAGCCCCTGGAAAGTTAAGCACAGTGACTGGGGCTGGGGGGTGGGGGGTGGGGAGGAGGACTACTTGTCCCCCTCGCCTCTTCTTCCAGCTCCCCCCCCCCAGTGCTGCTACTCCAGCCCACCACAAGATTTGAGGGACAGTGGACCAGCCTGGTGCTAAAAAAATTTGCCGACCCCTGCTGTACACGTTTCCCTTAGCCCCATCCAGCTCGTTTTCTTCATTCTATGTAAGGCACTCAAGCTCTGAGTTTTAAGTTACCAAACTGAAATGACAACAGAGTCTGCACTGGAAGATGTTAGGGTGTGCAGACCTTCCAGTATTCGTAATAGCCCAACATACACATTGAAAAGATAGAGAAGACAGGGTTTTATTGAACCTATAGCAGTCTTCCCATAAGCTAATTGTGCGTTTTGTCCTGTGGCTTCAGTCTTTCATACTGTAGAATTGAATGGGATTTAAGCAGCATAAGGGTCAAATTAAGTATTATGTTATAAAGATATGACTGCATCCCCAGTGCCTTTTTATTTTTTACTGGAAATATATCAAAGAGGCATTCACACATCTATTTCTTTCTAATCGAATGAATATAACTAGCTTGAAATACTGGCAAAGATTAGAGTGTGAATTCTTTGCTAACCATTTATTTGGTCTTGCATCCAGTGGCCATTAGAGAGTTAATAAATATCTTATGTGAAGGCTAGACTGTCTCTTTGAACTGTATTTCAATATATTACATCCTCTTAACCCAGAATATTATGTACTATCATATACAGCAAAATGCTTGATCATGAGGGACGCACTCATAACTATCAATCTAAATACCGGTACTCTTCTTTATGTAGGATCAGGGACAGAAGTAGAGGCATATCTTAAATCCAAGGAAGATGCACTGGGCTTTTAAAAATGTTTCCCAAACACATTTGGGCAAAACAAGAGGGCTTTTTAAAAGTTAAAAGGCTAATCAACACTCCCTTGTTTTGAACAGGCACAGAAATACTTGGCAAATCAGTCCGTATTATCTACTGCACCTTAGGTGTTTGCATATTTTATGCGTTTGGCTACATGCTGCTGCCACTGTGCGCTTACTTCATCAGAGACTGGCGGATGCTGCTAGTGGCTCTCACTATACCAGGCCTGCTGTACGTTCCACTGTGGTGGTGAGTGTATTTTGGTTTGATTTCAGTTGATTTAATTTTTTTCAAATTACGTGCATACATCATTTTATTCATATACTGTATGTCCTTTCCGTAGCTCAAACTGTGCTGAGGCAGCTTACAACATGATAAAATGCACAGTTCCAACATAACAGAAGTAGTGGAAAATAATGAATAAAACATAAAAAATATACAACCAAACTGAACAATTTCCACAGAGATCATAAGATCTGAAATAAAGATACAAAAAATTCATATCAATGGCAGCAACAATCTCCCCAGCAAAACTCCCAGCCCAAGTGTCTGTTCAACAGCCTCAGATTTTGTAGCTGGAGTCAGTCTGGGCCCCATGCTCCCAGGTAAGGTGGAAAAGGCCTGCAAGTCAGGAAGCAGATCTTTTAGGACTCACAGCCTAGATATAGAGATAGAGATAAAAATATATATAGATATAGATATATAATTTTTGTTTTCATATTTATATATTTATATTTATAATATAACATTTTTTTGCTACCAGACAACCTAGGTAACACATAATAAGTTACAGTGGGGGCAGGGAGGGGAAAAGGAGAAACAGGATGCAATGTGAAACCAAAGAGTTAAAACCAAAGGTGCATAGTGTCATACAGTTCAGTCTTTAACTTATTTTAATTCACCACATTTCAGATCCTAAGAATTTTAATTTCTGTTGTTTCTCCAAGAACCCTAAGAGTTGTTTTTGGGTGAGACTTGCTGAAATGTGTTATTGCCACTCGTAGAAGCGACTTCACTAACGTGTATAATACACACACACCCTTTTATGTTGCTAGGTTTTTTAAGGTATAGTCACATGTTAGAATTAGCAGGGTTGTTGCTTCCTGTAACCTCTGCCAAAAGCCCATTCATATGTATAGAATAAATTGCTCCTTTTCATACAGGCTAATGACCCTAATCTTGCTCTGTTTATACACTGGCTCTTCAACATTGGTTTTCTATGCTAGGAGGACAGAGGATAGCATTGCAGTTAAAGTCTTTTTGACCATGGTGGTTTGGGATGTAGGCTTAACAACCCTGGCTGTTCTGTTGAAGTTACGTTGAAACATCACAGGTTCATTCCAGAATCGCCTCGATGGCTGCTGTCCCAAGGCAGGATTCAAGAAGCAGAAGACATCATTCGGAAAGCTGCAGAAATGAACCATGTTGCTGCTCCAGATGTAATATTTGACCTCACTGAGGTAAACCTGCCCATGTGTTGCATCTGTTTACATTTTCTTCCCAGTGTCTGGATATGGCAGTGCCCATTAAAATGTTCTGCTTGATGAGATGAAATCTAGCTCTCCAGTAATGAACCTATCTATATACAATCATTTTCAACCTGTTTAATGTTATATGAAGAGCATTTTATACTGTGGGTTGAATCCAACTAAGTTCGACTTAAGAGTGGACCCATTTAAATTAATGGACCTCCATTAATATTGTCTTAGTAACTGTCTACTCTGAGTAGGATTAATATTGGATGCAATCCTATAACTTGTGATTTGGCAACATCCTGGATTTGTTTCTCAACTCCTTTAAAATGCAGCACTCTACTTATTCTTTATGTTAGGCTGGCATATATGTTAAGCTAGGACCTTTTTAGATTATCTGTTTATAGTACAACAGGTGTTATTTGTATTTATCTTCCCTGTTTCAGGGATATTGCATTTTTTTCAACAACACACAACTCACAGTAATTGTTACACATCACAGTGGACTGGTCTCCCCTGTAACCCACCTTGCTTGAGATTCCTCAGGATGCCAGGAGATTCTTGCTTCAGAACAGATCTTGTAGGCCCTTGGTTCTCAGAACTCAGGAGCCAGCTTCATCCTTCCTATCGGCTTCTCCTCTCTTCCTGTGCCTAGGTTCTTCCCCCATCCTTCTCCTAGACTTCCCCCTGTGCACAATTAACACAAAAATTACTAGCGCTCCTTCCCTCAATACCACCCTCCTGCGTCCACTCCACCAACATTCCTTTTGACTGTTAGAAATGAGGTTGCCACCCTCCTGCTTAGCCAGTCGGCATTCTTGGCATCTACAGCATTGAGGTAGAGGGAACCACCCTCTTCCTTGCCTATTAGGCATGAACCGTGGCTCTATAATAAGTACCAAACACCATGGGACATTTTCTGCAGCCATCTCTTCTTCTGTTCTCTTCCTCTATTTCTGTCGCCCTCAGACTCACACTTCCCTCTCAGCATTTCTGGTTTATTTCTACATGCTGAGAGAGGAGATGTGTTCTTCAGCCAAACGTTGTTTATTGCTGCAGAAGCTTCCTGCAAGGACTCACCAGTGCCTCCTCACAATCCTGTTCTGCAAAAATGTAAATTCTTCCCAGTGAATAGTCCATTATGTTTTGATGTCCTGAGTGAAATGAAGCTGTTCTTAGTTACTGCCCATAACAGTGCAGTTCTACCATGTCCATGTTACGCTGAGACTCAAATACCACTAATCATTTCTTCAGACTCACTGCTGGGGTGAATCTGATAGGGAGTTCTTCATACCTTACTGTGTGACAGTTTTGGATCTTTTGAGTGCCCTCTTTGCTGCTCTCCTGTTCTGGCTCATACAACCTCCAGCCTTTTATTTGCAAGGAGTGGCTCAGAGGAGCTACCCAGCTACATAATTACGCAAGGCAACAAAGCTTTCACATCCATTCCATGTGCACAGATGTCATGCTATTAGCTTTTATTGAAATTGCTGTTTTACTCAGTAATTTGCAGTTAGGGTCATGGTTTGAACTGCTCATTAGAGGAATCCCCCAGACAAATAATTGGCAGTTCATCTTCCAACCAAACATGGCAAGTGATGTTTAATAAGGCAGCTGACATGTGCCTGAAAACTCACACTGACCCTCCTGCTGGCTCCTGCCTGTGAATACTCTGGATTTTTGGCATAGTACATGAGATGTCATCTAATTGATTTATTTTGGGATCAAAAAGGAATGTCAGCAAAAATATAAAGCTTCAGGATAACAGTACAAGAGAACAAGGCAACCGTGTTCTTTTAAAAAAAAATACACACCCGTGACTTTACATTAAAATGGAATTAAGTTGAAAATGTAATTGCTATATTTAGTTTTACTAAATATATATTTACAACTGAAGGCAGCCCTGTTCAGGAAAGTTTTTAGTATGTGATGTTGTGTTGTGTTTTTACTGTTTTTTGTTGGGAGCCGCCCAGAGTGGCTCAAGCAACCCAGTCAGATGGGCAGCATATAAATAAAAAATATATTATTATTATAAATTTGGAAGTATGAGGCACTTTCCAGTGATGGAAGAGGGTCGTGTGCATATCTCAGACTTAGCAATGCAAAGTTTTCAGCAATTGACCCAAAATACATTTGCCTCATCAAGTGCATCTTCCAGTTCTTTTCCCCACCTATATCCTTAGCAATGAATTTAAGCCTTTGGATTGAATTGGGTATGAATAGAAGAATAATTGCTCTCCCGCCTATTAAGGTAGCATTGGCCTTATTCAATGTAAACAAAACCAGAAAAACAGGGGTACAAATAATTCAACAGGCTCTACCTCTTAATGCCAGCTTTTGAGACCTGAAATGTATCTACAGCTTGTGGTACCCTATTTACAGTGGAACTGTGGAATGCTTTGGATGGTGGGATCTCTCAGCCAGTGGTTTCCCTGTCCTCTTTCTAGCTAGGGCTGGTGGGGGTTGTAGTCCAACAAAATCTGACGATCCAAAGGTGCCCCATACATATCGGCTATAGATTCTTACCTGGGAGCAAGTCCCACTGAATTCAGCAGGGCTTCCTTCTGCATACATAGAATGGATTACACTGTGAAAGAACTATAACTTAAGTCAACCGATTGTGATGTAATAATGGAACAGTTGAGCTGATCAGTGTCAGTAAAACTTGCTAATAAGAGCATATTTCTGTCACCCTAAAATTGCCCACTTTTACAGCCTGTATTAACGTTGCTCAAGTAACAGATAGGTAGCCGTGTTGGTCTGCCATAGTCAAAACAAAACAAATTCCTTCCAGTAGCACCTTAAAGACCAACTAAGTCAGTTCTTGGTATGAGCTTTCGTGTGCATGCACACTTCTTCAGATATCTGAAGAAGTGTGCATGCACACGAAAGCTCATACCAAGAACTGACTTAGTTGGTCTTTAAGGTGCTACTGGAAGGAATTTGTTGCTCAAGTAGTGAGGGCTACTACAGAACTGTTCTTTGCTGCTAGGGGCGTGCAACTCAACACCTGCGTGGGATTCCTTGTTGCCTTCTGTGGCCAGGTGAATTGTTAAATGCAAGGTTGTATGAGACTCTTAAGTTGTGTTACGATCCATAAGGGACAAACTATGCCCAGTTGTTTGCATGCTGGAGCTCACAGGCTCAATCTCTTGCATCTGCTGCTCCAGAGAAGCGGACACGGAGCAATGGTTCCAAACTACAAGGAAAAAGATTCCACCTAAACATTAGGAAGAACTTCCTGACAGTAAGAGCTGTTCGACAGTGGAATTTGCTGCCAAGGAGTGTGGTGGAGTCTCCTTCTTTGGAGGTCTTTAAGCAGAGGCTTGACAACCATATGTCAGAAGTGCTCTGATGGTGTTTCCTGCTTGGCAGGGGGTTGGACTCGATGGCCCTTGTGGTCTCTTCCAACTCTATGATTCTATGATTCTATTATTATTATTATTATTATTATTATTATTACTACTACTACTACTACTATTATTACTACTACTTTACATAGTCCCTTTGCAGTCACATGATTGGGTTAATATTAAGTGCAGTTGAGTATTTCAATTGAAACTATATCATCATTTGCTAAGTTCATTTTTTCCTCCCCATTTCCCTCTAAAATTTGGACTTCTGTGATGCAGTATAACAACAGCATATTGATATTAGTTGTATTCGGAAACATTCTTCCAATATGGAGCTACTTGAGTTTTGCACTGTTTCTGAGGCTTTTCTCGTTGAGCCTTCTCTGGCTTAAGTGCTGCCAGTAAGCATGGGAGGTGGCTATTTCAAATGATGCCTAAACTATGGAATAGCCTTCCAAGAGAGGTTCATCAGCCCTCTTTGCCTGCTTTTAAATAGGTTCCTAAAACTGTTTTTTTCTATCAGGCATCTGGTCCTTTGATGTGAAATGATTTTAGTTGTGAATATTATATTTTGTGATGCTGAGGTTTTTTCAGGGGACTTATAAATAAGCTTCATTGAGTTTGATTTTTAATCAAAGAAATGTGAAATCTAAATACACGCATAAATAAATAAAATAATGGATATTGTTAAATAGCACATTTATCTTTTTCTAGTATTAACATGGGTACTTTTACTTGAAATGCCCTGGATTTATACATAAATGAATCTTTATCCAAAGGAACACAAGTGAACAACACAAGCACGCTGACACCAAACTACATACATTAAGCATAATAGAAACACCGCTACCCCACCCCACCCCCATCCATCTCCCCTCCTTCCACCCTCCTTTCTTCTTCTTTTTTTTTTTCTTTTCTTTTTTCTTCTCCCCCTAATGCCTCAACAAATGAAATGGATTTGTAAAAATGTTATACGGGAAAAAAAAAATACACGAGGCATTACACTTACACTGTAAAACAAGAAAACCCTTAATAAAATATATTAAAAAATAATAATAATAAATAAATGAATCTTTATAGCAGGGTTCATGAAGAAGATCCAACAAGATCCTTAGGTTCCCCACTCCTAGCAAATCAGTTTTGACAGGTTCACCCACCTGCTGATCACCTGATTCTATAGTAACATCAGGTGATTGACACCTGTCAAAGTTTAAAACAGGTAGCTGTAACAGCAGTTTGGAAGGATTAAATTTAGATTAGGAAAATGTAACAACACCACTCCTATCAAAATCAGAGAGCCACTGCTCCTCCATTTGCATTTAAGTAGAAAATAGAATTCTTGGGTGATCCAGTCTTTTGTACTTTAGTCCTGAGTCAACTCCTGTACAATTTGTTGGCAGAAGTGGAATGAACTTTAAATTACAAAGCAACCTGCTTAGAATGCCAGGATGTTCTGTACATTGATATAAATTAGTCACACATGTACAGTTTTATGACACTTCCTACTGAACAACCTGTGGTTTGCAGACTAAAATCTTGCAAATCTTCTACTGTTTTGTTCAAAATCCATATATTAAACTTGCACACAGTGAGTACAGTTAAACTTGCCAGATACTTTATACTGATCCCCAGGAGAAAGCCTGAATTATGGAAAAAAGCCTTTTCAGTGCAGCCATGGAAAATTAATATAGTGTCAGTCACAGAAACCAGAAAATGTAGTTTCACATTTATTCTAAACAAATACCAGATCACACTACCTAAATACCAACATTTCCAGGAGCTGTCATTCAAATTAGCAGTGGCCGCTTCTGCACTGAATCATCAACCATATATATTTTTAAAAAACAACAGCACTTAATGGCAAAGATTCCTTATTTACCTTGAACATGCAACTGAAATTTCCTGCTGCATGAAATGCCACTTTATTTTAGAGAAAGAAAACAGGTTTTCATGTGTGCATCTGTAATTTTTGTCTCTAGCTACAAGATGTGAATTCCCAGGACCACCGGTCATACAGCATTCTGGACCTAGTGAGGACCCAGAATATCCGATCGGTCACTATCATGTGTGTGATTTTATGGTAAGCAGTTGATGAACAGACATAAAGCTTTCCTCTCCTTATGAGACAGCTGATTCAGAGCAGCTTCCCCCAAGCTGGTGCCCTCCAAATGTCTTGGGGACTGCAACTCCAATCATGCCTGACCACTGGCCATGCTTCCTGGAGCCGATGGGAGTTGTGGTCCAAAACATTTTGAGGAAACCAGGTTGATTCACAGTAGCTGAGATTGTGGCTGTAATCACACACCTATAAACACCCAGGAGCCACATTGCATAACATTATTTACGTATAAATGCGTGTGTGTGGCATTTCACATAGCAGCATATTGAAATGTCTCTGCTTCAGTCTAAATCCCAAACTCTTATCTATTTTTCCAGCTAGCATTTGCTTTGAGAATTTCTATCAAAGATTCACTCACCTTGGTTTTTTATGTGTTTACCGCAGCAGATAAATCCTGCTTTTTTTGGAGTTGGATGCTACGCTGTCATAACTAGCTTCACATAATTTGTCTGCTGCCGTTTTGCTTCTAGTGGCAAGTTTAAATTCACATCCACATTAAAAATTTATATATTAATATATAAAAACTAACATGTCAGGGGGACACTTATGGGCTCCACCTCCTTGATTTGCATATTTTGAATGTATAGGGAGATTTGTACATGAGGGAGCATTCAGAGACTGTGTTCCCCACCTGCAATCAAAAGTGGTGCAGTCTGGTAACATGTGAAGCTGCAGATCCTGTGTGTGAGGTCTATGAATCCCTTTAGTTCAGATACCTTAAGAGAAGTCAGCGGTGGAACTGGTATGTGTACCCATGCTCTTCACAACACAACTAAAATACCATTTAAAATGAGCAAACTGCCAGGAGGTCTAATTAATGCAATTCTTATGCCTGATCAGATTACTACAGATCCAGACCTCTGTTGGGTGTCCCCTTCTCATGCCACTTTGAGTGGTGGAGAGGAGAGAAAGGACATGTTCCCTCCCTGCTGTGAATGAGCCATTACCCTAGCAAGGTGTCTGAGCCCCTGGGATTAATGCAGTTGGGACTGGACAGTAATGTGAACGCCAACAAACGGAGACAGATTGCATTTCTTTCTACTTGGGAACCCTCACTATCATGTGTAAATAAATGTGCGTTTCTTTTTTAAAATCTGTTGATTTTATCAATATTTTGATGATTTCATTATGTTTTTAAAGCCAGTTTTATTGTCATTTTTAATGAACATTTGATACCATTTTATGCAAACCGCTCAGAGATTTATTTATTTTTTATTAGGCAGTGTATAAATCTTGCTAAATAAAACAAAACATAATTTTCAAAGCCTAGTCCAATGCAGCACTTATTCTGAGGCCTCCGAATATTTATTACAATATAGCTCTGTCTTTCAGGATGGTCATTTCCATTGGCTACTTTGGCCTCTCTCTGGACACCCCTAACCTGCACGGAGACATCTATCTCAATTGCTTCCTTTCGGCAACCATCGAAGTCCCAGCTTACACCATCTCTTGGCTGCTCCTCCATTATCTTCCCCGGCGGTATTCAATGGCAGGAGTCTTGTTCTTAGGAGGATGTGTCCTTCTCTTCATTCAGTTGGTACCTGCATGTAAGAACATTTTACTTGATGTGAACTTTTCCCCTACTTTTGTAGATATAATCCACATGGCCAAGCAGGTTGAACTGTGGGCATTACAGGTAGAATAGTGAGCGGGTAACTGTACTTGTCCATTAGTGCACAGTTTAAAATAGAAGCCTATTCTGCTTCTGTTCATTACATCTGAAAACCAATATAAGACAGAAAGGGAGCTCACAGTGCTGAGAATATGCCTTCAGATTTGCTTCCTTACATTTATTTTGATTTTGGGGTTTTATGTTTGATTCTGTATTTAAATTGTTTTCACACTTATTTCTTTTCAGTCTCCCAGGGACTATTATAACATGGTGTGGCATACAAAGTTTGTACGTGAATAAATGAGCTCTCTCATTTGTTCCTATTATACCAGCAACCAAACACTAATCTGACAATATTTTTATTTAGAGTGGGGTTGTTCTATCAGCCACTTCACATTGTGATATCAGCTTTTGAAAAGAACAATATATTGGATATTCTTTTTGAAGTGCCATGTGATTCATAGTCTAGGTTTTGATTTTGGCTTTTTGCTGCAACAGACTAACGACTAGTCTTTGTGAATCTATTTATTTATTACGTATATGGACCACTTTTACCTCCAAGGAGTTCAAGGTGGTGTACATGATTCTCCAACCCAACCCAACCCAACTCAACCCAGTTTTGTCTTCACAACAACTCTGTGAGGTAGGTTAGGCTGAGACACAGTGCCTGGCACAAAGTCACCCAGTGAGAAATCAAACCCTGATTTCTCAAATTGTAGTCTGACACTCTATCCATTACAACAGGCAGATTTAAAAGAAGTAGGATAAAGTGAATGGCGGAAGGCAGATAAACTTACTGACACTTCAGTGACACATAGCTTGATTCTCATTTGTAGACCTCACTGTGTTCTCCATTACGCTGGTGATGATTGGAAAGTTTGGGATCACAGCCTCGTTCTCAATGGTTTATGTCTACACTGCTGAGCTCTACCCAACGGTTGTGAGGAACATGGGAGTTGGTGCCAGTTCAATGGCCTCCAGATTTGGCAGCATCCTCTCGCCTTACTTTGTATATCTTGGTAAGTTCCCAGCTATCTTATTTTCTGCCAGGCAAAGTACCACTACTCTCCCTTTTAGTGCTACAAGCCACTCAGTTCAGTATTATTGCAGGGTACAATGAATAGTACGGGCAAAGTTGATGTACCATTAACTGATCTTTGTGTTGAGAGGCTCCAGATAAGCTTCCAAACAACCTTAGAAGTCCGCAGAACACAGTTTGCAAAGAACTGGTCTGTTCAAAACATTGTGACAATAACCAGTTATTACTTCCCTCGCCCCCCTGTGCTTCCTACCAGGTGCTTATGATAGATTTCTTCCCTACATTCTAATGGGAAGCTTGACAGTGCTAGCAGGAATTGTCACCCTGTTTCTTCCGGAAAGTTACGGCATGCCTCTCCCAGATACCATTGAACAGATGCTAAGAGTTAAAGGGTAAGGAGAAACCATTTCATCCATTATTTAAACAAACAGGGATTGCAGCCAGTATCATTGTGAGTCATGCTGTAAAAATGTTGGGAGTCAAATTATAGAAGAGATTAGGACAGTATAGAAGAGATTATAGATGGGATTAGAGCAGTATACAGTGGTACCCCGGGTTAAGTACTTAATTCGTTCTGGAGGTCTGTTCTTAACCTGAAACTGTTCTTAACCTGAAGCACCACTTTAGCCTCCTGCTGCTGCCGCGCTGCCAGAGCACAATTTCTGTTCTCATTCTGAAGCAAAGTTCTTAACCTGAAGCACTATTTCTGGGTTAGCGGAGTCTGTAATCTGAAGCGTATGTAACCTGAAGTTACCACTGTATACAGAGCAGTCAGTAGTGTTGCTTGGATATCTGAAAAAGAGGTTTCAACAAGAAATAATGAAAACAAGGAAAACAGATGGCTTATTTCCTGAGAAACAGTGGGGTGGTATGCCAGCTAGATAAATATTAATTACTGGTCTCTATTGTAGCTTCTTAGAAACAAACCAAACACTCTAATTTTTAAAATATGCTCAAGCCAACCAATTTATTATGAAGGAGAAGCAGGCGATTGGATCCCTCTCTGGGTCAGAGCCCCTCTCCAGTTTCCCAATGGAAATTCCACCCCATCCCTGATGCTGTTTGCCTCCAGAGATGCAATTGGCAGTAGCAGTTTAGGGGGTAAATATCACAATGGCAGGGGGCAGGGCAATTTTCAGAAAGAAGCTGTTGTAAGAATCTAATCTGGATTGGTGCTCCATATGAAGTGGCCAGCGGAAGCATACTTTTTACAAATTAAAGGTCTGATTAATATACTATGTTCTTTGGGCCGTGGGGCTAACCAGAGTCAAAGTTTGGTTTTACATGTAGATGACAGATCTGCCTATTGAATGAGACATTTCCTTGAATGTAAATGTGAAATGTATGACAGCATCATGCAAGCTTTTGCTCTAACAGTTTCCTATTTTTCTTTCTATTTATTTACAGAATTAATTACAGAAACACATCTAAAAGCAAAAAGGCATTAAAGGATGAAGAAGAAAATTCAGTGATTATAAAAGGCACGACTTTCTGATCAAGCTGCATACCCTGTTATGAACTAAAAAGTACCTAGACATATCCTTCAATTTACTTCCAGAAAGGACTAATGGAAACACTTTTTCTATAATCAACTTATTTATTAAACGCACATTCATTTTTGTGAATGTAGATACTGTATATCCCACTGTGGGATCTCTGCCAGTAATTGTACGGGTTACAAGGAACAATATCCGAAAAGGTAGGGGCAGGGAAAGCCTGTTTCCCATTAGGACTGTTGGCAAATGTCCTTTTTGTAAGATTAAAACACGCTTGAAGTTCTAGATAGATGGACTGACTTTACTATTCGGTTCATTCAGTGCACAATGGCAAAAGGTGAAACATGTTACTGAATTTAAATATTGTTAAGTGTCGTCACCCAGCTTGGGATGCTGCTTCTGTTCAGAAAACCTGAAGCTTGAAATTATGTGGATGCTAAATACTAGACAAATGATTTTATGCACTGCTTATGCTGGTTTTTAAAAATCAACATCAGTTTTAGAAATGGAGAGGTGGTTTTCATGTGCAAAACATTGGCAGTCTAGTTTTGCTTGCAAGCCTACTTATTTCAGATGTAGTTTTAAATATTAACCACTAGATGCAGTTGTTTACATCTGAGAATGATGCCTTATTTAGGCTTATATTTATTTTTTAAGGATTACATTGCATCTGTAATGCATCTTTTTCAATGTTCCATTAGTCGATTTTTCTATAATTTGCCTCTAATTCTGAAAGGCACTGGAAACTAATACATATCTGTATTTCCAAATAATTTGGTCTTTTCCCATCTCTGCCTGAAATGTCTTCAGTTACATACTAGGTATGTAATAAAGTTACTTTATAATACAGAGCTTGCTCTAAATGTACCAGTCAGGTGCCTTCAGCTTGCTTAAAGACATAACTGTTGCCTTTTGGGAACAAAGTGCATTATTTTAAATGAGTATCATGAATGATAAAAACAAGTCTTGTGTGTGAGCAATTGTGTCAAGTCTACCAAGAAGCACTACCCATTACTGGGGAAGGAGTTACCTTGATTACGTTTGTTACTTTACATTATGACACAATTTTAAAAGTATGAAACAAATATGGTGCATTTTAAATAGTTTGATATAAAGTCACATGATATTGTATTATTGTTTTAATAATTTGTTAGCTGCCTCAGAGGTTTTTAATGACAGAAAGGTGATACATATATATCTTAATATAAATAAAATGTGATTTTTATAACCAGAGTTGCTAGACAGCACTTACTTCTGTTAACACAGCTGTTTGCAGACATTCCAGAAATTGTGATATTATGTGAAAGTTATCCTATG
Source organism: Podarcis erhardii (assembly GCF_964252035.2). NCBI lineage: Eukaryota > Metazoa > Chordata > Lepidosauria > Squamata > Lacertidae > Podarcis > Podarcis erhardii. The sequence goes on along the minus strand of NC_138498.1, from coordinate 57,101,834 downwards.
AATGTAAAATTCTTCCCAGTTCTTACCAACTGCTGCTCACTCCAGTTTTGACTGATGCCTACTGTAGTGCTGTCCATGTGATGGTAACATATACAGGGCCAGTAGACAATTTTTGGTACCTTTAGGGTATAAGTATCCTAAATAAATGGTGAGGGAGACTGCAAATTTCCCAGCACTCAAGTTTCTGATTTTCTTAAAACTGGCATTCTTATCCCAGAGAGAGAAGCTACCTACCATACTTCTTTTATTGTGGAGATAGGAATTGCACTAGTGTTAACGTTACCTGCAGAATGGTACCCAGAAGGTCACTGCACGTCCTTCACTTGTGGAGGCTGGGGCAATGGCAAGTGATGTAGGATGTTGTTTATGGAGCTCCTCAGCCTGCAGAAGCAATCTGGCCTTCACCTGGAACCTTTTGAGGCCCACCTTCAGCAAAACCCCAGGATTCCAGACTAGTCAATCTGGCCAGCATCCTCTGGAGTACTTAACATTTCAAACTTGTTAGAGTCTTAAAACAGAGGAGTGGCCTGCCAGCTCTTTATAAGGACAAACAACAATACCCACAACTCAGAAAGCCTCAAAAGAGGCACAAATGGAGACTCTTGAATATAGTGCTGATGACATGACTCTCAAAGAAAAAAATAGTGGAGTGGATGGCTGAGATATTGGACAAAAAACTGGCAGAATTGAGGACCTACATATTTGGCAAGTGTATCATTCATGCCACAAAATGACTTCTTGCAAACTCCTGAGCTGTAGCAGGCAAGTTAAGATTCAAAAACTTGTTGAATGTCTACTTTAGTTTCTAATGAATTTATGCAACTATGAAAGGCACAGGACACCTTCAAAGAAAAAGATTGGCAAGCCTACCCATCCAACACTGAGCTACAAGGAAGTATACTCATTTTGTCAACACCAGATCCCATAAAGCCTATTGTGTATTTAATATCAGCCAGGAAGGGGAAGAGCCCTTGTATCAAATCAGGCCATTGATCCATGTACCTTAACTTTACTATGATGGCAGTGGCTTTCCATGATTTCAGACAGGAGCCTTTAGGCCTACTGAACCTTACATGGCCGGAAAGGAACTCTTTATAAGCCAGAGACCCAAATGGTGAAATCAAATTATTACATGCAGTCAGTGGCTTTTGTATCAGACTTCGATATCCATCTGATTTCTGGTCATTGCATTTTTCTGTCTATGTTTTGCATCTCAGTCTCTACACATTTCTTAAATACAGTGGTACCTCAGGTTACATATGCTTCAGGTTACATACGCTTCAGGTTACAGACTCCACTAACACAGAAATAGTGCTTCAGGTTAAGAACTCTTCCTCAGGATGAGAACAGAAATTGTGCTCCGGGGGCGCGGCGGCAGCAGGAGGCCCCATTAGCTAAAGTGGTGCTTCAGGATAAGAACAGTTTCAGGTTAAGTACGGACCTCTGGAACAAATTAAGTACTTAACCTGAGGTACCACTGTATACCGGTATCTTTTCTTCTAACCCTTTATGGTGCAGTTCTGTGAACACTGTATTTTCTTCCTAATCTTTTCTTATTCATTTGCTTTTCCCCTGTTTGCAGTTTCAAGGTGGGTTCTGGGTGGAGGAGAACACAAGGACAGGAGAAAAGTGTTGAATTGGGCCAAAGGCTAGCATTTTCTTGCCGACAAAGGTCAGATAGATGCCTCTTAAGAAGCCCACAAGCAGAGCATGGCCTGCCCACATCATTTTCTCCCACACCCTGGGTATTCAGAGATATGCTTCCTCTGGAATTGGAGGCTCCCCTCAACAGCAATGTCTAATGCCACTGACAATGGCTAATGCCACTGTCCTGGAAAGCCTTCTCCTCAATACCAGTTCTGTAGAGCTGGGATTAGTTGCTCTGTTATGAGGAAACAACACTTTGCAGATGCTCAGGAATTATAATCTTTATTGTAATTTTCCATCACCCATTTTCCATCATGGGTGACTGCAGGGGAAAGCGGAAGAGGAGGCACATGCCCCCTCTGAAATTCTAAATGCTGTTGTCTTTATTCCATTTTGTACATTGCCTTGAGATATGTATGTGGAAGGTGACTGCTAATCATCATCTTAAATTCAGTTTCCACATTTCCAAAGCAACTTGCCATTAAAAAAAAAACACCTCATGAAAATTTGTCAGCATTTTAAGACAAACGTATCCTAATAAGCAAATTTTTGTATGCAATTTTGATGAGTGTACACATTTTTGCAAGCAATTTCCCCTAATACGGGCATTTTTGTACCTGTTGAAAAACTGCATTGCAAAATTCGGAGAAACGCAAAATTCCAATCAGAAATGTGTTTCTGTTCAAGCACTGGTTTGAGAAGCAGGTATTTTCCCATTCAAGTGCAAACAAATGTAAATTTAATAAACAAAGAACACCAAGAATTATGTTTGTGAACATGGCAATCTCGTTTGCCCATGGCTGAGCATGAATGATAAAAATAAGTTTTGAAACTAGCCTTGACTTGAGGTATACACTTTTGCTTTCTCAAACTACTCTTTTCCTCCATTATCCCAGCCTCCTTTTTTCTCTCTCTTTCATTTGACGTTAAGGTCTGAAGCAGGGCAGAAAGAAAAGTGAAAGCGATAGTAATATGCTTTATGTTTGAACGGCAACCTGAGGTTTGACTGCATTTGTTATGGAAGATGGAAGCATAACAGAGAATGGGCCTTTTAATCATCTAGAAATTGCCAAAACCTGTAAGTTCAGCCAGGATTGCAGCTGCCAGCTGTTCCTGTTTATTCCCCACCCCTGCCTGACCAGCTAAAGGATATTTGAAGACTGTTGGGGGGAAAGAAACAATGCCTATATTGTGTGGTACTATGGCTGCAAAAGGACACAAGCATTATTCTGGAGCTGGAAACCATCTTGAAGAGCTCTGAACCAGAAGAAGCTCTAAAAAGGTAAGTTTTGTTTTTTGTTTTTTAGTAGATCCAGAAATGGGGAAGGGGGGGAAAGCAGGCAAGCTTGAAAGCCTGACACAGACACCCACCCACCCACCCCCCAACTTGCTATAGTTGGAGGCCTATCCTTGAGACAAAATAATTTTGTGATGCTCAGAAGCTAGCTCATTGTTTTCTGACGTTCAGGTGATTCTAACCACAATGTGATGGTCCTTTTCCTCTTTGGATTCTTTCTTCCTGTAATCTAATTGCATGGTGTACAAGAGTACATAGCAGCCAGAAAGCCTTTGTTACTGTATTTCTGTTTTTCTTTGAGAGTATGTAAAGCGTTTTCTGACCTGATGATTACTTTCTAGCCTTTGGAGCCAAGTTAGTTTTTTTCAAAGTGTATTCATTTGCTCTGTCTGGACTGTGTGTGTGTGTGTGTGCGTGTGTGTGCGTGTGTGTGCGTGTGTGTGTGCGCGCACACACGCTACAAGTATAAGAGAGAGGAAAGGCTCATCCATACTGTTGTATAATGTGGAGAATAAACTTCCTGTATTTCCATTAATTCCCAGTTGTCCATTTTACATTCTCCTCCAGCCTTCCAACACTATTCCCTCCATCAATCTTGATTTTCTCTCTCCTTTTTGGAGTATGCTTAATATGAGAAAATCCAGATGGAGAGATTTTATCATCTGTAGCTTTTATATTTTACTTAACATTCAAGTATGCAGCGTTCTTGGCCTTTGTAAAGTGATTTGAGCAGCTTGCCCGATCAAGCACCTCAGGTATTTGCTTCTTTGTCTACGTGGCTTACAACTGGAGTGAGGCATTTGCTTCAGGTTCTGAATCGTGGCTGGAGCAGTGCCTAATGTTCAAGAATAAATCTTCTCTGTAGGCTGCAGACCCATGTGTAAAAGGCTAAGCCCACTGGGATGAAAGCAGAACGGAGAACTGTCAAAACTGTACTAAAAATTAAAAGGCTGGTGAGGAAGGGGTTAAGCAGCCTCATCTCTCCACCCACCGCTCCACTTTTCTATATAAATATTTAGAACTGTTCCCTCGAGATGCTGCTTTGCTTTCCTCAAACCGGCTGCCGGGGCTTTGCTTCCTTATCTGACATTGTATGTTAAAGGTTCTGCTTTGCTCCGTGACCTCTCTCTTGAAGCAAATAAATATTGCTTGAGTCTAAAGAGAAAGCCCAGGTAATCTGCAAACAAGTGAAAGTGGCAGTGGGCACAGTGGCAAGATTACTGGCTCTTTCTAGGGAAATGTCTGGAGTGTGAAGATTTGCTATGTTTTGCCTGAGGATGGATTTGGGATTCTGCCTCTCTTCATGTCATAAGTGTAGCTCTGCTGGCTGGAGTATTGTGTGAGATGTTAATTTGCCTGTTGTGTTGCACACTAGCACAGCGCAGGGTGTTTTGCATTGTGCAGAAAATGTCCGAATAAATCACGATGCCAGCATTCTTTTCTAAATGAAATCACAGTGCTGAGAACTGTGCAGTGTGCTGTGTAAAATTACTGCTGTACTGTGTTCTTTCAGCTCAAAACACAAGGTGTCAGACATCACAGAACCCTTCATCTGTTTCCAACAAGCTTTATGATTAGACGTATTTTAGGGGTAGGTTATTTGTTATCAATTTTAGCATTGGGTTTTTTTTTCATTTGCAAGGAAGCCTTCAGTCCAGAGTAGGTTTCTCAAGCCTGAGTACGGTGCTACCTCGGCTTACAGACACTTCAGGTTACAGACACCTCACGTTACAGACTCTGCTAACCCAGAAATAGTACCTCAGGTAAAGAACTTTGCTTCAGGATGAGAACAGAAATCGTGCCGCCACAGCGCAGCAGCAGCAGGAGGCTCCATTAGCTCAAGTGGTACCTCAGGTTAAGAACAGTTTCAGGTTAAGAACAGACCTCCGGAACGAATTAAGTTCTTAACCCGAGGTACCACTGTAATGGCTTCATTCTCCATTGGCAATAACGTTTCCAACAGTCTGCTCTTCAGTAAACAGTAGCAAAACATAACAGCTTTAAGTAGTTAGAAAACAATTATTCTCCCTAACATAAACCAATTCTCTATCACACATTATCCAGTGCTTTTGTGCAATGCACTGTGAAACATGTAACAGTTTAGGAGTGAAGCCCTTACTTCTTTCGTTATCTAACTCTTTTGAGAATGGAGCATTTGCTTTTTATCAGCACTCTTCTGTTTACTAGAACTAGAGAAAAATACTGGGATTATTTATTTTCTTTTTCTGGCATTCCAAATGGCTTGAGATGAGGGGCAGCCAACATGAGGCTCTCAAAATATCTTGGACTACAGCACCCATCATTCCTGACCATTTCCCATGCCAGCTGGGGCTGATGGGAGTTGTGGATCATTTCCAGACAACCTCCTTCTTGAACATGCATCCTGATTTATTTGCACAAAGTTCTCAAGGTGATGGAACATTGGCTATTTAATGAACATTCAGTCTGATTTGTTTGCAGGGTGGTTATATGCTGTTGCACCAAGAAAATCTTATCCCACACTTTCCAGTGCATTTTCCTGACACTTTCCTTATTGCAAAAAGTCTGTTTTGAATTTGCTGGTATGTGATTGAATCCCACCCTGGTCTGAAAGTGCCTATAGTCCAAAACTATGTTGACTCCCCCTGCTTTCAACCCATTAGCTCAAGTCAGTCATCGCATTACACCACGGTTTGTGCTAACTATACAGTGGTACCTTGGGTTGCAGACGCTTCAGGTTACAGACTCCGCTAACCCAGAAATAGTACCTCGGGTTAAGAACTTTGCTTCAGAATGAGAACAGAAATTGCACGGCAGCAGCAGGAGGCCCCATTAGCTAAAGTGGTACCTCAGGTTAAGAACAGACCTCCAGAACGAATTAAATTCTTAACCCAATGTACCACTGTAATGATTTGAGTTTGAGACCCATTACAGTGTGAGGGATGGTTAGAGCATCAGACTAGGACCAGGCTTCAAATCCACAGTCAGCAATGAAGCTCACCGGGTGACCTTAGGCCAGCCACTTCTTCTTAGCCTTACCTCCCTCATAGGATTGTTGTGGGGATTAAACGAGAAGGGGGAGACGTGTATATACCACCTTGAACTCCTTGGAGGAATAAACAAAGAAATAAACATACAATGAGCAAACTGTGGTGTGTGAGTAGGTGTAATGATAAACATGCTTGTCTGCTTGCACAGAGTACCTGAAATCTGCAACGGCACTGCAGTCACCCAGTTTTCTGGGCTTTGTGAAGAACTGCCCACTATCCATTGTGCCATTGCCTTCCGTTAAGAGTTTGGGTGTAATCCTTGACGCCTCCCTTTCCATGGAGGCACAGGTTACAGCAACAGCCAAGGCGACATTTTTCCATCTTCGCCGCATCAAGCAGTTGGTCCCTTACCTTTCCCGCCCCGACTTGGCCACAGTGATCCATGCGACGGTCATCTCCAGGCTTGACTACTGTAATTCGCTCTATGCGGCTTCCCTTGAAGCTGTCCCAGAAACTCCAGCGGGTACAGAATGCTGCAGCGAGGCTCCTCACGGGGTCTCTGCCATGGGAGCATATTCACCCAGTGCTTTTCAACCTGCACTGGCTCCCGGTGGAGTACAGGGTCAGATTTAAGGTGCTGCTTTTGACCTTTCAAGCCCTTCACGGCCTAGGACCCTCGTACCTACGGGACCGCCTTTCCCGGTATGCCCCACGGAGAGCCTCAAGGTCCATAAATAGCAACACCCTAGTGGTCCCGGGCCCTAAGGAAGTTAGATTGGCTTCAACCAGAGCCAGGGCCTTTTCAACTCCTGGTGGAACGCTCTGCCTCATGAGACCAGGGCCCTGCAGGATCTGATTTCTTTCCGCAGGGCCTGTAAGACAGAGTTGTTCCGCCTGGCCTTTGGCTTGGAGCCAGTTTGATTCCCTCCCTCCCTCCCCCCCTCTCTTTTTTTCTTTTTCTTTTCCTTCTCCTCCTGCGATGAGGCTACATTTTAATATTTTAATGTTCCATTATTTTAATGTTGTATTTTATTTTTGTTTTTAAGTTGTAATCATTCTTCTTGTTTTTATTATTGTTTGTAAGCCGCTCTGAGCCCGGCCTTGGCTGGGGAGGGCGGGGTATAAATAAAAAGTTGTTGTTGTTATTATTATTATTATTATTATTATTATTATTATTATTATTATCCTCTTTTCATGGAGTGAAATGATAAGACCTCTGCATTCTGTATACAAAAGAAAGAAGTGTACCTATACTGCACACCAAAGAAACCTCAAGTAAGCTTTAAATCGAAGAGTGTGTGGGTTGTACTTAGCACAGGCCCTCCGACTGTTGTTAAAGCATCATTCCCATCCTCCCCAAACACTGGCTGTGTTGGCTGGATCTGATCAGATCCACAGGATTCCTCACCCCTGACTTAGCATGATGCTTATTCTGCGCTCAGCAGATGGGCATTCTTCTGTAGGCATGCACTGTGAAACAGGGGCACAGTTTTGCCTCACCTAAAAAATGTTGTTTAGCTGAAGTGGCTAATCAGAGGCAGCTGCTGTTTTCTCCAAGGGTTTCATAGCAGTCCTTGCTTAGTGTAATCTAAAGTAAACAGGAAGGATCCTCTTGTTGCATTGTCATGCTGGCGGAGGCCACAGCCTGGAGAGGCTGAAGGCTGCTGCACACAAACACGCATTTCCTCCACAGATACTGTCGCCTCCATGTAGCAATAACGCTTTATATATACCATCATGTGTTTGGTTCTGTGGGTGTAGCAGGCACAGCAGGGGGGACAGATGGCTTTTATGTGATAGTACGGCAAAAGAAGAGAGAGGTACATGGTGGTCTATGGGGAGGTTCTCCCACATGGTGAGGAACTTGGTATCAAAATGCATATGGTGAAAAACAGGCCTAACTAGCAAATTGGCAGAATCCAGGCAGGAGTTACATAACCTTTCTGATTAAGAAAAGGTGCTTTAGTGGGTGGTCCAGCTAAATCATTCTGCAGATATCAGGCAGCACATTACACAGCCCACAAAAACAGAGCAGTGTGGGTTCGGAGGAGAATCCCAGTCTGCATAGGGTGGGCCTAAGGCTGGAGGACTTGGAGGTGGAGAAAAGATGCCTTGAAATGACATGTTCTCCCCTCCCCTATTCTGAAGGTAAAGGGAATCGTGGGGTTGGGAAAGAGGGGTTGCTAGATGTTGTGGTTAGACTTCTTTGAGAGAGGTGGAATAAAGACCCCTTAATGGCATTTTGGTGTCTTTAAAATATATATATATCCACCAGGCATGCCTCCCTGGAGAGAGCATTCCACACCCTGTAACCACTAATGTGAAGGCCCCTCATTAATGGTTTTGCTTTACTGACCCTGTGAATTTTGTTGCAATAGAGCAGTAGACCAACACAGGAACCTGGCTTTTAGCTATGTGCTTGTAATGTATTTGAACCAGCAGGTGGCAGCATCCAACCAGAATTTGTATGTAGTTTGTGCATGTGTGTCAAATGTCTTCTGAATTACGGGTTATTTGAGTGAAACAACCAATAATCCCTTGTTTGGAAATAATGCCAAGGGTCAATGTTTGCTGCATGCGGAGGACCAAAGCAAGCATTCATGATACTCTATTATTAAACACTGCTAACCTGTAATATGTGAATGGAGCCAGTGTGTGGTGCATGTATGTAACTGAACACAGCATGTCATGCATCTGGACTGCATTCCATGAGATCTTGTGGCCTAGTAAGCCTGTTAGTCTTCAAGGTGCCGCAAGACTCATTTTTTTATTTTCCTTCAGCATCTTGTTCTCGGAGTGATGAACCAGATGCTTGTGGGAAACCCACAAGCAGGACCTGAGTGCAAGAGTGCTCTCCCCTCTTGGGATTTCCAGCAATTGGTATTGAGAAGTATTACTGCCTCCGACCAAGGAGACAGAGCTTAGCCATCATGTCTAGTAGCCACTAGTAGCCTTTTCCTCCATGAATTTGACTAATCCAAAATGGTGGCCTTCACTGCCTCCTGTGGAAGCAACTGTGGAGTTCATACGGAGCCCCCGGTCGTCTCACGGACTATTGACCCGTACACCACTAATCCGCTGCCACCAACCAGGTCCTCTCTGGTAAAATCACTTCAGTCTCAGTCAAGTTCTCAATTAATAAAGAAGAGTGTATTTTATTTCAGACACAAAGAAACTTTTACAGCTTTCCAAACGTTGTTGCTCTTTACTTTCTTAGTCCTATTTCCCTCTCTCTATCTCTTCTACCTCCCCACACTCAAAAACCCACTGCCCTGTCTCTTTATTACCAACTGCCTTTCCCAACCAGCCAACCCACTAAAACTACCCACCAACAACTCCCAACCAACTCCTCCCAGAACTCCTCCCAGAACTGGTTTTATAGTCCCACTGACTCCACCCCACCGGGTCCTGTCTGTGCAACCTATTTAACTATTTCCCCTCCAGCACTCTCTCATATATGTTAACGTCACAGCAACTTCTGCCACTTATGTGCTGTGTGAAGAAGTCCTTTGTGTTAGAGTTTGTAAGGGACCCTGAGGGTCATCTAGTCCGAGCCCCTGCAATGCAGGAATCCCCCCCCCCCAATGTGGGGCTTGAACCTGCAACCCTGAGATCCTCATGCTCTGCCAAATGAGCTGTCCCAGGTGACTTCCAGTCTCTTAGGTATCCTGGTCCTGAATTGTTTAGAGTTTGAAATGTCAATAACGAAAGCTTGAATGTTGTTTGATGGCTGGTGCAGATCTTTCAACCCTGGTGTAATATGTAATATGTAATAAAGCTGGGTGTTCCACTGAGCATCCTAACAGCTACATTTTATACTAACATCACCTTCTAAACCAACAGGAGCACCCAGGAGTGCCCTGACTGTGGAAACACTATATTGAGTTGTAGCACCAAAACCAAATTCCTAGGATCAGAATGTGCTCGGCCTCAAAGGCACCTTGTTCCTTCATTCTCACTATGTATCCCCACTTGTTACAGATAGGTAGCCGTGTTGGTCTGCCATAGTCAAAACAAAACAAATTCCTTCCAGTAGCACCTTAAAGACCAACTAAGTCAGTTCTTGGTATGAGCTTTCGTGTGCATGCACACTTCTTCAGATACACTGAAACAGAAGTTTCCAGACCCTTCTATATAGTGAGAAGGTGGGGAGGGGTATTACACCCACCCTTCTGAGTAATACCCCTCCCCACCTTCTCACTATATAGAAGGGTCTGGAAACTTCTGTTTCAGTGTATCTGAAGAAGTGTGCATGCACACGAAAGCTCATACCAAGAACTGACTTAGTTGGTCTTTAAGGTGCTACTGGAAGGAATTTGTTTTGTTTTATCCCCACTTGGTAGATCTTGCACTTTAAAAAATAACAAGAAGACTCCGCAAGCCTCAAGTCTGCCCACCTTTGCTATGAAGGGAGAGGCACAGAAGAAAGGAACTTCCTGTGTGATTTGCACCTTCATCTGCTGATTTTGGTGATATGAGACAGACGTCTGGAAAGTCTGTTTTTATTTCTTAAAATGTCCCTTAAACGTATAGTAGTGTGCAATTTCTTTCCTGCACACCCCCCCCCACCTATCTTTTGCACTGAACACAATACTTGGGGAAGCCTGACTTTCTCAACAACTTGTCATTTCTCTCCTTCTGCAAAATCTCCCAGGATGATAGCATTTCCTATTTATAGGCTACTATTTCTGGGTTAGCAGAGTCTGAAGCATCTGTAACCCGAGTTACCACTATACTTAGTGTTGGACTGGGACCTGGGCAACCAGAGTTCAAATTCAAGGAAGCTCACTGGGTGACCTTGAGCCAGTCACTGTTATGGTTGTTATGAGGGTAAAATTTAGATCCACGAATGCTGCTTTGCGTTGGGGTGTGTGTGTGTAGATACAATATATTATATAAATAATATAATCCCTAAGTGAAGCAGGTTACTACTTAGACCCATCCACATCTTCCTCAAAGAACTATAGTCCCCTTGCCCTGCCTTCAATGTCCTTCCCCATTTCCTATCCCCAGGATGTCCAAACCACGTAAGACACAGCTAACAAAATTAACCACTGAGCTGTAGTTCAGTGGGTAGAGCACCTGCATTGCATGCAAAGGTTTCCAGGATCAGTCCCCAGGCAAGGCTTGGCAAGAGCGCTGCTGCCAGCCAGTTTAAACAGTGCTGAACTAGATGAGCCCAATGGTCTGGCTATAAGATATGGTGTAGAATGCACCTTCATGTGCTCAACCAACAATCAAGAGTGGACTTTTCCTGGTTTAAAATCTTGACCCTGTTACAGGAGGGCCATTCTCTGTTTGCTTGGGTAGGCAGGCATGAGCAGGAGTCACCTAGGTGTCTTCTATATTACTCCTTTGATGCCCTAAAAACTGTGCTGAGTTTGTCTTTGCTTATTTATATGTCCTTCTCTGGTCTGCATTGCACACTGGTCCCTGATTAAGCAAATGGGCATAATGGATTCCCCCCTTCCTATGAATCTTGTGACAGTGGGTGCTTCCCATCTGACACCAGTCCAGTGGGTGACAGAATTGCCCCAAGCCTGACAAGGGGAGCCCTGGTTGAGATGTGTATACTTGCCCCACCCCCCAGAAAGTCTATAGTAAATGTTGTACAATGTGCGACACCAGCTGTGTGGAGAAATCGCCACTATAAAAGCCAAGGCTAACACTTTCTGCCTTCCTTAAACAGCTGCTGTGGTGTAGAGAGCCAGCGTGGAGCAGTGGTAAGCGTGTCAGACTGGGACCCGAGAGACCAGGGTTCAAATCCCCACTTGGCCATGTAGCTCATTGGGTGACTTTGGGCCTGTCACCCACTATCAGCCTAACCTGCCTCACACAGTTGTTGTTTAGGAGGGACTTAAATAAGGAGGGGGAGAAACATGTAAGAAGAAAAAGGTGGACTGTAAATGCAATAAATCAGGCATGTCCAAATTCAGGCCCGGGGGCCTAATCCGGCCTGCCGGTTGGGTTAATTTGGCCTCTGCAACAGTTAATTTCAATCCTAAAAGAAGCTCAACAACTTTAATCCTAAAAAAAGCTGAACAACTCTGAGGTAAAATCCTTAAAAAACAACTTTGGTCGACCCTCACACATGTTCACTTCATCAAATCTAGCCCTCTTTGGAAAAAAGTTTGGACACCCCTACATGAATAAGCTATTTCACTCTTCACAAAGCGCCTTTTCAACAGCTCTGATAATTCAGTGACTTGAAGCTCTCAGCTCCTATGTTAACCATAGTTTGCTGTCCTCAAGAATAACTTCTCCACCCTTTCCTATAATCTGGAGATTATTTATCAGAAGGGAACCAAAGCTGCCATGGGTGCTATTTATCGCTTCATACAGGAGGGTTCCTGGTTACAGATGAGGATTCTTTCTTTTTTATTCATTAATATATGGTTAAGTATAGCAGGGGTCTTCTGGCCTTTAGCCCTTAGGCATTGTTGGTGTGAGTAAATTTGCTTATGCCAACATAGGTCAAATTCCAAACCTCTTGCTACAAATGAGACCAGGCAGTATCTTCTATATGTCTTCATGGGTGGCATAAGGTCAATTAACTGGAAAGATGCAAAACCTGCCTTGCCACTTGCTACGAGAAGAGGTAATATACCTTCTGCTTTATATGCCAGCCTTATCAGAGTGGACCTTCTTATCGGCACGAAAGCCTTCGCTCTGCTGCTTTGCGTGTTGTCTCGTTTTCCTTAAGACTGGCAAGCTTTATTATAACTTCATGACTGATTGTGTACACACTTGGAATGCCTGCTTGTTTCTGCATGCAGGTGAGGCTGAAAACAAGGCACCATTTCCCCCTTTGTGAGTTTGCAGATATTTGATTGTGACTAGTTTTGGGCCTTTGCCTAGGAGTCATCCATGCGGAGCTGACTGACCCAGGTCAAAAGCAGACGTTCTCCTCAGGGCAGTAGTAGAGCTGTACAAATATTGTGTTTACTCAGCTTTTTGGACACATACGAAGCAGGAAGGCAAGCAAATGGGCAGGAACTTGATAGAAGTATATACTAATTTTGTGTGGTGTGGAGAATTTAGAATTTGGGGCTACCTGGTGAGGATGAATTGGAAAATTCAGGTCGGAGAAAATAAAGCACTTCTTTGCACAGCACATAAGAGAACTGTGGAACTCACTCCCACAGGACATAAAGATGGGCACCAAATTGGATGGCTTTGAAAGAAAGCTGCTTATGCGAGCTGCACATGTGTAACGTAGCTCTGTTTAAAACAGTCAGAAAGTTTAGAAGACAGACATTAAGAGAAAAAGAAGATTCTTGAACCTTACCTGTGAAGCTGGAAAGAGAGAGGAGGAAAACAGTGCAATTTGTGGTCAGAGTAGTATGATGAGATAGAATTTGATAATTCAGAGTAGGGCTTTCAGTGTGGTTGCCCCCATTTTGTGAAACAGGATTTCTGTTGAAATATGGCAGGCACTCACCATTTGCACTTTCCATAAACAATTGAATAATTTTTTGTTCTGACAACCTCCCCCAGCTGAATAAGTTACTTGCCCTCACTTTGACTGCACTTTTTTAATTATATTTTGAACGTCACCCTGAGACACATGTGCGGAAGGTGAAATAATAATGATATAATAATGATAGAGATGGTGTAGAAGAGGACATTTCAACTTTTCATTAATACTTCCTACTAAACGTTCTGTCTTCTACACAACTGTTAATACCTCACAAATGTTGTACCACAACCTTTTAATGCTATTTGTCACTATACATGAGACAGGATTTTCTGCCTCTGGTTTGGTAACATCCCACAATTACCGTACTTTTCCTTGTATAAGACAAGTTTTTTTTTACTGTAAAATAATCATCAAAATCAGGGGTCGTCTTATACATGGATAGTGCAGATGGGGGGTTGGCGATTGGTTGCAGCCGCGAGCAGGAGTTTGTCAGAGGCAATTGTGTGTGTGATTGGTGGCTGCAGCAAGGGCTCCTTTGGATTGGGCATGTGATTGCCGGCTGCTGGTGGCGAGTGGGCAAATGCTTGTCTGCTTCAGCGACGAGTGATTATCAGCATCTCCCTGCCCCCCTCCACAAAGAAGATGAACAACGGGGGCGGGTTATACACGGAAAAATATGGTAATCCACATATTTCCAAACAGAACCTAAAATGTCAAGCATTTATTAAAGTGGCAATTAGTCCATTTGCATGGCACCTATTAGCTTGCATGGAACTCACAAACACACCAATGATGTGAGATGTCCCTGATATTTGCAGCTTTGTTGTTGTTGTTTGTTGTTTAGTTGTGTCCGACTCTTCGTGACCCCATGGACCAGAGCACGCCAGGCACTCCTGTCTTCCACTGCTTCCCACAGTTTGGTCAAACTCATGCTGGTAGCTTTCCCAACATCAGAGTCTTTTCCAGGGAGTCTTCTCTTCTCATGAGGTGGCCAAAGTATTGGAGTCTCAGCTTCAGGATCTGTCCTTCCAGTGAGCACTCAGGGCTGATTTCCTTAAGAATGGATAGTTTTGATCTTCCTGCAGTCCATGGGACTCTCAAGAGTCTCCTCCAGCACCATAATTCAAAACCATCAATTCTTCGGCGATCAGCCTTCTTTATGGTCCAGCTCTCACTTCCATACATCACTACTAGGAAAACCATAGCTTTAACTATACGGACCTTTTTGGCAAGGTGATGTCTCTGCTTTTTAAGATGCTGTCTAGGTTTGTCAATGCTTTTCTCCCAAGAAGCAGGAGTCTTTTAATTTCATGGCTGCTGTCACCATCTGCAGTGATCATGGAGCCCAAGAAAGTAAAATCTCTCCATTTCTTCCCCTTCTATTTGCCAGGAGGTGATGGGACCAGTGGCCATGATCTTCGTTTTTTTGATGTTGAGGTGCAAACCATATTTTGCGCTCTCCTCTTTCACCCTCATTAAAAGGTTCTTTAATTCCTCCTCACTTTCTGCCATCAATGTTGTGTCATCTGCATATCTGAGGATGTTGGTATTTCTTCCCGCATCAAATAAACCTTAGGGTGCTATCATATCCCTTTGATATGCATTCCATCCATATGCATGGCCGTTGCTGTACCATTCCCTACCTTCCAGCTAACATTTTCTATCACAATTAGGCTTGTCAGACCTTGTTTAATAACACCAAACCTGTTTTTATGTGTAGATTAAAACGGATGTATTCCAAGTTAGGAATTCAAAAGGAAGAGGGCTTGATTGTTTTGACAATAGCATCCATTTGGTAGCTATTAAGGCTGGCAAATGCATCATGTTATATGTGGCACCCGCTAATCTGGGAGTGGGGAACCTGTGTCACCCTCCTGGTGTTGCAAAACAACAACTCCCATAATCCTGGATCAAAGGCCATGCTGGCTTGAGCTGATGGGAATTGTAGTCCAACAACACGGACACAACTATGACTCTAGTCCATATACGTGCAAAAATGCAGCAGGCATTTTGCACCTGAACCTCCTGAAATTTGAACCCTGGCTATTTAGGGATGGCAAGCAATAAATTAAAACAATTAGCTCTGTGGCACGTTAAAAATAGGAAATGTATTGTGGCATCAGCACTTTCATCGATTTGTTGCTATGAATGGTAATAGTTCTGTTAAGAAACATCTCTGATACTGTGGAATGGACTTTCATTTGCAAGTTAATGATTCCCCATACGCAATCAAGATAAAACAGAGACAGTCCCAGGTAAGGTGGTTGACTGCCACATTATCCTCTCTTACTACTGAAAAGTGCTAAGTTCATTCACCCATGTTGGAAAAAGAATTAGAATATACACTGTGAGGAGTTGGGAAATGGGTCTGATCTGAGAGCATCTCCTCTCTGAGGCAGACATAGGTACCATACAGACATTATAGCACTCCCTTAACTTTTCCATACATCTTTGCTGTAGATGTAACTGCTGGGAACACTCATGTCACTTGAAAGTAGTAGGAAAAGTGGTCTCAGTTGAAACAGAAACACTTACTATGTCTAATTGAATAGCCACTGAAGAGTATTTTTTTTTTTTTGCTGCTGAATAACTGCCCAGTTTTGCATCTCTGTGAAAATAAATTGTGGGTTGATTTTAAATTTTGAGTTGCTATTATAGTTGTTGAATTTGCTGAATGTCTTCAATATGCATCTTTAGGATAAATATTGTATTGGCTGTGGTTGCAAACTGATCCTTTTAGGGTGGAGAAAGAATTGTGCATAGGGAAGACTGAAGAGGCTACTTTTGATTTTTCGGTTTCTCTTTCTTCCAGTCTCATGTTCAGTTTTCCAGATCTGTTCGCTTTTTTTTTTTATGTGCTCATGAAAATTAGGTAGCATTTTACTGCAAATTTCTCCTAACATACACATTTTGGCAAAGCAGCTATACCTGGCACTATACATTTTTGTTATTTCTAGTAATATATGGGGTTTTTTTAATGCACACTTTACCTTAGTATATGCATTTTGTATGCTTAGAGGGATAATTACAGTGCAAGACTTGGGCAATTGCAAATTTCCTGTGAATAAGTTTGCGTATTATTTCAGAAAGTGGAATTTAGGAATCTTTGCCTTCCAATGTGAACAGAATCAAATTCCTCTCTAGTCCCTAGTGTGCACCAGGCGGGCAGATGTAGCAGTCCTGTACTGAATGATGACACCTTTTAGGGCACAGAATTATGCTGAAGATCCATTGGCATGGTGGTTGTAGGATTTGGTGTTGAAATACCACCACCCAAAAAAATGTCATAAAGTACACATCACGTATCCTGTGATGCAGTGGGTTAGTATGTCTGGCTGTTAACCAGAAGATTGATGGTTGGAGCCCACCCAGGGATAGCTGTGGGCAGGATTCCTGCATTGCAGGGGGTTGGACTAGATGACCCCTGGGGTCCCTTCCAGCTGTCCAGTTCTATGAGTCTACAATTCTATATGCCTGATGGAAGAGTCACTCCATCAGCAAGGATATGTTGGCAGAACAGCTAAAATGGGACAGAACTGTGGGCAGGAGGTACTTGTTTTTCATTAAATGCACACACACCAACCAGAATTGCATGTCTCTTTCAACAGCCTCATTCACCCAAACACAATCCTTACTTTTGATTGAAGGTTTGCTTGCTGTGGTTATTCTCCCAGAGCTGGTATTGACCAATCGATTGGTATTTTCCCAGAGTAGACTTATTTCTTGCTGCATGCAAAGTAAACTATATGGTGCAATATTATGGTGGAAAAACCATCTGAACAGAACTCCACTGACTCATGTGGAGCATGCCTCGTGCTCTTCGCATTCATGCAGGGGGATTTTAACATCTAGCTTTGAATTTTGATTCTGGCCATGTGGAAGAGCTCAACATCTTTGGGGATGGTTGCTCCAGACAAACCATGATAACCTCTGTTTGTCTTCCTAAATGTGTTATGAATAGTCACATGTTGTGTAGCTATAGAAGTAAAAGGCTTCTTTAATTAAGGAAACATTCCCGTATCCTTGTCCAAATAGCCAATTCTTGTTTCATAACTACTCACTCCTGTGCTTATGGCGAAAATAAAGCAGTAACAGCAGTTGCATTTGTTTTGCCCCTTAAATTATATTGCTTAAACAAATTGTAATTTAAAAAACAACAACCCTTCAGTTAAGGGAAAGATGTCACAAAGACTGCACTTGCATTTCATGGCCTTTCAGCTCCACCGTTTATAACCCCAGTTGCATGTCCGTGTATAACATTTCATGCATCCAATAAAATAGGACCTAGACCACAAAAACATTTGCCAGCACAATCCTAGAGAGTTTATGTAGAAGAAAGTACCACTGAATTGTGAGACTTACTCCCAGTGAAGTGGATACATATTGAAGCAGAGCAGTCCTGTGAAGGCCAGGGAGTCTCTCATGGAGGAACTGCCACTTCGTAAGAGACCTTTTTTTTATCTCTTTACTTGTGGGTTGCATTGTTGAAACTTTTGAAAGCTGCTTTACTTTGCTGTGCAAAAACACCACAAACCCCTTTTACTGTTTTTGTGAGAGCTTTGTGAGCTTTAATACAGTGGTACCTCGGGTTACATACGCTTCAGGTTACATACACTTCAGGTTACAGACTCCGCTAACCCAGAAATAGTGCTTCAGGTTAAGAACTTTGCTTCAGGGTGAGAACAGAAATCATGCTCCGGTGGCACGGCGGCAGCGGGAGACCCCATTAGCTAAAGTGGTGCTTCAGGTTAAGAACAGTTTCAGGTTAAGAATGGACCTCCGGAACGAATTAAGTACTTAACCTGAGGTACCACTGTATAGACTCTGCAGGGAAGAAGACAAAGATGAAGACGAAGAAGAAGCCTTTTAAGAACATAAGACTTGTGCTGGGCCAAGAGGTGTTGGGGTGGCTTCTCCCCACTTTTATACTTAGTCTTCTTTTTGTTAAAAATTTCCCTTCCCTTATTTTCCCTGTGTCTTTTATTTAGGGTGACACAGATTCTGCATTTGTGTGTGTCAGGAGGAGGAGACCACTAAGCCTTGTGGAATAACTCACTGAGTTTTAAGCATTTTCCTGGAGCTAATGTGAGGTGTATTCTGTTACTTAGATGACAACTTAACTGATTTTTAAATGATCTTATTTACAAATAGTAGGGGGCATGCCAAATGATAAAAGAGAAGGCAGACCTCACCTTAGTTAAAAGTTAAAAGCAATAGGTTACTATCACAAGCAGATGGATATGGTAAGAGATAAGAAAGAAGAGAAGGCCCAATGCAGAAGAAGAAGAAGAAATAAATGAATGTGAGCTTTGCAACTGACTCATTGCTAAGTTGTTGAACCTGTGTTTCTCAGCACATATTGCTGTCTAACTGTGGCCACAAGGAGTGATGTAAGCCAGCTTGAGTTGTGAGCTGGCAGTTTGCCTCTGAAAGCAAATCACGTGATTTTGAGGAAAGCTCAGCCGCCTGCTGGGTGTGCTTGTTTGTTTTGCACTAAAGCGGGGGAAGGAAACCCGGTTAGTGTACAGTAGATGCAACAATTTTCTATCTTTCATTTGGTTTTTTGTGTTTCCAGGGTGCAGAGTGTGTAGGTTAAATGGAAATCATGTCCCACAAAGAGCCTATGATGTTCACTCTGGACAATTAAAACTGCAAACACGCTTACTAAGCAGTAAAAACCATATAACTCAGTGGGACTTACTCCTGGGTAACCTAGCTTAGAACTGGAACTGAGCTAACAACATACAGTGGTACCTCGGGTTACATACGCTTCAGGTTACAGACTCCGCTAACCCAGAAATAGTGCTTCAGGTTAAGAACTTTGCTTCAGGATGAGAACAGAAATTGTGCTCCGGCGGTGCGGCGGCAGCAGGAGGCCCCATTAGCTAAAGTGGTGCTTCAGGTTAAGAACAGTTTCAGGTTAAGAACAGACCTCCGGAACGAATTAAGTACTTAACCTGAGGTACTACTGTATTGTTTCAAAAGTCTGGTGTTTGGCCCTCTCTCTGCCAAGTGGCAGCAAGAGCCCATGGGGGCACAGGCAAACACACAGCCTCTGTGTCCCTCTGGAGAATACAGTCATACCTCGGGTTACAGACGCTTCAGGTTGCGTTTTTCTTGGGTTACGGAACCACCGAAACCTGGAAGTACCGGAACAGGTTACCTCCGGGTTTTGGGTGTCACGCATGCGCAGAAGTGCCAAATCGCAACCCGCATGTGTGCAGATGCGCTGCTGCGGGTTGCGAACGTGCATCCCGCACGGATCACGTTCACAACCCGAGAGTCCACTGTAGAAGACATATGGCTTATTCACCTATTTACACCTTCAGTCTGCATGGAGGGAGTCCAGATCTTACACCATGGCCCATGGCACTGCTGGCAATCTTCTCTCTGGCAGTGTATCTGAAGAAGTGTGCATGCACACGAAAGCTCATACCAAGAACTAACTTAGTTGGTCTTTAAGGTGCTACTGGAAGGAATTTTTTTATTTTGTTTTGACTATGGCAGACCAACACGGCTACCTATCTGTAACTGAATCTTCTCTCTGTCCTTCTTCCTCCTTCTTCCCAGGAATCCCTGCTTCAAAACTCCCTTTTCCTGTCTGCTCAAACATATACCCCATCACCATGGTAACATCTCTCACACACCCCAGGCTAAAGGATTCCTCTCCTCAATGGCCCATCATTGTTCCCTTAATGGCTCTAGTTTGGCCAGGTTGGATTACATAAGCCAGCCCAGAAATTTCCTGAATTTCCTGTCTGGCACAGTTCTGCACTTTAATCCATATCCCAATTAATCAGAACCCTGACATTTATTAATTTCTAGGGTTTACCATATCTATAACAATATCAGCATCAAATGCAGTCCTTTCCCCCATCTGACTTAATGATGAGAAATAATCCAATGACTGACTGTAGTCCACCATGGTGAATTCTCTGCTTTTAAAAATGCAGGTTGTTTGGGTGTTGTTTTGGGAACACATCGTGGATACAATGCTGCACACGGTATTTCAAATTTTGTCACACATTGACAGCACTTATACATGGAATAGAAAGGAACCCACAAGTGGGGGGGGGGAGGTTGTAGAACCCATGTTTTTGGAAGGAGGGTTCCTGTGTTAGCATCCTATGAGCTGTAATAAAAAATTTAAGGTCTTATATATATAACAAATGTTCATAAATGTACCAAGCAAACACGTACATAAATATATAAACCACATGTCTGAAGCAGCACAGGAAGACAGTCCTGAAACCATTTTGACTCCCAAACTGACCAAATGTTTCTCTGAAAGGAGAGAGGGGGTGAGGGAACCTTCCCAATTGTCTCAGGAAGTGGGTAATCACCATCTCAAAGGAATGGCCAGACTACCAGAAAAGGCAATCAGATAAGGCATTATCAGATAACCTGGCAGACAGGAAAAACAACAACATTCAAATTTCTGTTGTAGACCGCCATTTCTGTGATGTAGGTATGTTTGTGGCGGGTGGTCTTGGGCTACACCCCTTCTGTGATGTATGTATGATATATGGAGGGGTGTTCTAGAGCTCCAGGGCAGGGAATTTCAAAATGTCTATATAAGGGCAGGCACACATGGTTCGGGGTCCTCCTCCTCTCTCCTGCGTGTGGGGGGAGACCCTGTTGCAACAGTTTAATAAAGATCAGGCTTACTAGCTGCTTTGCTTCTCAATATTCTCTGGTTGGCCTCTGTTATTTTCTCCTACCAATGGAGAACCTACAAAGGACTCTATAAGGGCTCTTGTGTACCCCATAACAGAATAAGGGCAGATTTTGTTTACAACAGAGCCAAGCTCCTCAAAAGTGATTATTTGCCTTGGCCCAGGACTAAACAACAACATGCCTTGCAGCTGCAAAGTTCTGGTGTTAATTGCCCTCTAAGTAGCAAATGACTTACCCTAGTGGGTCATCATCTGTAGCACCAATTCCACCCCTCCCTCTGGCTGAATTGCAATTTCTACACAATTTCCACTGCATTTCTAAGGATGGTCTTCCTCCTCCCTCCATTCTTCAGGCTTGGAACAGGCTTCATTTGAAGGGAAAATGCTCCTGCTTTGGCAAGGACCCTAGTATTTTGAAACTGAGGGCTTTTCATTTTATTTCTGCATGTTTATGACTCTACCCTGTAACTTTATTTCACTTGTGGGCTGCATTATTATAAGCTGCTTTACTTTCCTGTGCAAAATAACTCAAACTCCTTTTACTTCCTCTCTGTATCTGTGTGTGTGTGTGTGTGTGTGTGTGTGTGTGTGTGTGTGTGTGTGTGAGAGAGAGAGAGAGAGAGAGAGAGAGAGAGAGCGCTTTGTGAGCTGTAATTTACTAGCTGTAAAAACAACGAAACAAATTTAAGACCAAAAGAACACGAGATGAGCCTGCTAGATCAGACCAATGACCCATTTAGTCCAGTTTATCTGAAAAAGTGTGCGTGCACATGAAAGCTTATACAGTGGTACCTCAGGTTAAGTACTTAATTCGTTCTGGAGGTCTGTTCTTAACCTGAAACTGTTCTTAACCTGAAGCACCACTTTAGCTAATGGGGCCTCCTGCTGCCGCTACGTCGCTGCTGCACGATTTCTGTTATCATCCTGAAGCAAAGTTCTTAACCCGAGGTAATATTTCTGGGTTAGTGGAGTCTGTAACCTGAAGCGTATGTAACCCGAGGCACCATTGTACCAAGAGCAAACTTTGTTGGTCTCTAAGGTGTGACTGGACGAGAGAGAGAGAGAGAGAGAGAGAGAGAGAGAGAGAGAGAGAGAGACCACCTTAGAGACTACCATATATATATATTTATACACACACACACACACACACACACACACACAGACACACACACACAGTGGTACCTCAGGATGCGAACGGGATCCGTTCTGGAGCCCCGTTCGCATCCTGAAGTGAACGTAACCCATGTCTGCGTGTGCACGGGTCGTGTTTCGGTGCTTCCGTGCATGTGCATGACGTCATTTTGAGCATCTGCGCATGCGTGTGCGGCGAAACCCGAAAATATTCATCCCGAAGCGTATTTATACCGAGGTATGACACTGTGTGTGTGTGTATATGTGTGTGTGTGTGTATACACAGTACAGCCTCTCTCTCTCTCTCTCTCTCTCTCTCTCTCTATATATATATATATATATATTATATATTGACTGCCTCAGGCCAACACGGCTACCTACTTGAACCTAGAACCATCTAGTCAAGCATCCTGTTCTCACAGTGGCCAACCCAAATCTCCATCTGCCATTGAAAGCTAATTTTTATTGTATAAATTTAGAAGATTTCATAATCTTAGAAGGGGACATGGCTGTGAGGGGGTGTGGTGCAGCTACCAGGAAAGGACTATGTACTTCTGAATTTCCCACTAATCTACTGCTTCAAGTAGAGGTGGAAACATCAGCATTACGTAGCTTGTTACCTGGAGCAACAGTAGCTGCAGGTGAAGAATTGCATATGGGGGGGTATTTGCCACTTCCAGATGTAAACAGCTTCAAAGTGCATTAGGGTTTTGTGTTTTGTTTATTGATATAGCAGGAAAATTGTGTGGAGCTTTTTATACTTAACATAGAGGTCAATCCTTCTACCAAAACAAAACAAAAATCCTTGTGATTTATTCAGGGTGTATGCTTGCATAATATAATTTGGAAGTAAAATATCTGAGTTTTGTTTAGGGGCAAAGACCATTGCTCAGAGCAACCTGTTCTTCATGCATAATGTTCTAGATTCAAGCATCTCTCTGTCTGAAACTCTGGAGAGCCACTGCCAGTCAGTGTTGACAATATGGAGGTAGATGGACCCAAGTGTTTGACTCGGTATAAAGCAGCTTCCCATTGTTTATATATCCCCCTGACAAACAACAACAACAACCAACCTACTTAGTTCTGTGGAAGAGGTCACTCAGTGTCCATATGTACAGCTAGGCATCCTGGTTTTCCATTTGAGAATCTGAGGTAGTGTTTTGAGGACTGATTTGGCTTGTGTTTCCCTGGAAAATTGTAGAAATTTCTCTCCCTCTAACCTGTTCTCTCTGATGCCAGTGACAAACTGCGGTATTTCCTCACGCTTTTGGAGTAGTCATCCTCATTTCTTTCAGGCAGGAAAGTTCTAAAGTGTGTTAAAGAGACTGAGCATCATCTGCCCAGGACTTTCCTTCCCAGGCTGGGCAGGAGTCAGTTCTTCCCCCCCCCCCGATATAGAAATTCTGTGGGAAGTTAAATAAAAACTCTGTACCAGCATAGAGGTAACATGTTCTTGAGATGACTTGATGAGTTGAAGGGGGATGAGATGTTGAGATGGTGCTTTAAAAGAGAAAGAAGAGGTACCAGGGTGAAGGCTTAAATTGGAGAATTTGGAAGCCTGTCTTTAATTCTGTGGTAATCATTTGACAAAGGGAAGGAACACTGTGCAAGCACAGAGGCTACTTGCTCTCGATTAAATAATTAGCTCTTTATTCTTAGAGAAACAGAAGGGACACGGTGGCAGTTAAGAGGGGCAGTGTAGTTAGATGTGTGGCATAGTATGTTTCCAAGCACAATTCAAAGTTTTGGTCTGACTTTTAAAGCCCTAAACGGCCTTGGTCCAGTATATCTGAAGGAGCATCTCCACCCCCATCGTTCTACCTGGACATTGAGGTCCAGCACCGAGGGCCTTCTGGTGATTCCCTCACTGCGAGAAGCCAAGTTACAGGGAACCAGTCAGAGGGCCTTCTCGGTAGTGGCACCCGCCCTGTGGAATGCCCTCCCACCAGATGTCAAAGAGAAAAACAACTACCAGACTTTTAGAAGACATCTGAAGGCAGCCCTGTTTAGGGAAGCTTTTAATGTTTGATGCATTACTGTATTTTAATATTTTGTTGGAAGCCGCCCAGAGTGGCTGGGGAGGCCCAGCCAGATGGGCGGGGTATAAATAATAAATTATTATAACCAAAGAGGATCTCACACATTACATGCTGTATTGTCCCATCTATTCGGCCTTCAGGGATGCGATGTTACAAACTATTCCCAAATCAATAGTCAACTCTGAGGACCAAGTAAAGTTTTTACTGGTGGACGCTGATCCACGGATTTCTCACGTGGTAGCGGTCTTTGTGGTGAAGGCCATGAAAACTAGGGTATGGTTCCTGGATGAAATGGTGAGGTCCCTCCCATTGCTCTCCTAACCTGTTGCTGTATCTTCTTTCCTGTATGGTGGGGTTTTTTTGGGTAGTTTCCTTTGCTGGGACAGCATGGCATGAATTTTAGCTTATTTTTATAATTTTACTGTTTATCTTTTTAATAATGTTTTATGGTATTTTGTGTAAAGGCATGGACCTCACAAATTTAATAAACTTTGCTTTTAATAAATTATTATTATTATTATTATTATTATTATTATTATTATTATTATGGCTTGAGTGTCAGACTAGGTCCTGCGAGACCAGGGTTCAAATCCCCACTCAGTTATGAAGCTCGCTTGAGCACATCACTCAGTCTCAGCCTGACCTACCTCACAGGACTGTTGTGGGGAGGAGGGGGAGAACCATGGGCATCACCTGGACCTCCTTGGAGGAAAAGATGGGGTACAAATGCAAATAATAATTAAAGGAAGGTGATACACACCCACACATCTGGGATGGCTTGTATCAGAGATGTCAAATTGCAGCCAATGTTTAAGTAGTTCTCATATTCCAAACAAATGGTTTCAGATCTGTCAGCTTCCCCACAGCCTAGGTGAGTGCCTTTAAGGTTCTATTCTCCTATGTGTGACTATGAAATCCAATAAACCTTGTTTGCAATCTGCTTCATTATCTTTTTTTTTTTTTTTAACATGAAGAGCTACAGGACGTTACATTGTTTCTGCTGCGGTTCCCGAGATTATGCTATTGGTAATGAAAGCAAGCCATGCGCAGGGGACGCCTGCTCAAATCAAAACAAAATATGCTGCTGTCCTAGCAACCGTCTGAAGCAATCCACGCGATTCCATTTTATCTGTTAAGTTAAGGGGGAAACAAAAGGACGACTGACAATGTGAACTGGCAAGATCCTGCATGCCGGGGAGAGAAAACCACACGCAACTGGGCAAAAATTGGGTATAGCAAGAGAAACTGAGATTCCCTAAACACCATTCAGATCCCTTGAGAAATGTTGGCCTTGAAGAAGAGAATAAAGCCGGTGATCCTCTTAAATGCCCTTCCTGCAAACACAGCCTGGCTGTCGGCCACCCTCATCCATTTACCAGCCTCCTTATTCCTATGACCAGTTGGGAAAATGAGTATAAGAGAGGTGCTTCAACAGGAGCTGCTGTCATGGCAAAGTACAGGCCACAGCTATCACATTAGATTGCTCTGTGTGTTGTGTCTGTGTGTTTTCTTTTCTTGCTGCCAGCCTCTCCTGACAGCACTAGAGAAAGTTATAGAAGTAAGGGTGGCTTTTGCCAAATGAGAAGGTTTTCATCAATGAAAAATGCATCAAGTAACCCGGTCCAAGTCCAGATTTGGCTTTATTTTGTATAAAGATGTTCTACAACTGTAAAAAAACCTCTGATGAAGGAGAGCCTTCTGAGGGAGAATGTTCCAATGTCGAACAGCTCTTACTTTAAGAAAGTTCTTCCTGATGTTTAGTTGGAATCTCCTTTCTTATAACTTGAAGCTATTGGTTTGAGTCCTAACCTCCAGAGCATGATGGATGCTCACTTTGCAGGCCATGCTAAGATTAAGCATGTTCACAATAGTTTCAGAATTAAGTCATCTGCTGATTCACTACAGATCTTACTTTAAGCCACTGTGTGGCTTCCTTTGTAAACTTCAAGCCATAATTCATATTCTCTTTCCTAAATTTCTCAACCCCATCATATCTAACGGCAATTAAAACAGTTCAGGCATGCCCTGTTGCTTTGTCAGGTAATATTCCTAGGAAATCGAAACTAAGTGTCAGGAATGTTAAGATTATCCCTACAGACATCTCCCATAACATGCTTCAAGCTTTTGGGTTGCGGGGTGTGTGTGTTTTTTGCCAAAGCCTAATGGTGTGTGGGAAGCTTTCCAAGAGGCTCTTCTTTCATTGGGCATCACATTTACCGTAACTTCTGCAAATAGTTCCTCTAGGTAGGCTTCTCCTGAAGTGATTACCTAATTTATCCTAAACATTTATATTCTGCCTTTCTTCCATCATGGAACTGAAGTTGTTCTGTAGTTTAGCTTCAGCAAAGTCATTGCATTAGATGATGATAATGTTATTGTTATCGTTATTATTTATATGCTGCCCATCTGACAGGACTGCCCCATCTTAAGATGCCTTTAGATACCTTTTGTGCCTTGGGACCTTTTGCCACTCTATATCAGGAGGTGGTCTCAGGTTCATTTGAACTTGGACTGAGCCTCCTGTGTGATGTCATGAATGCTAGGGGCCAAAGCATACATGCCACCATTCGCACAATTAGCAACTGTATGAATGTTTTTTAAAAGAGAAAGTAGCAGGTGCAAGAGGCCTGATCCAGATTGGAACCCTTGAAAGGGGATAGGAGGACCTTGGTCCTCCCTGTGCGTGCTGTTTGATCCAGGAAGGAAGCTCCCATTAGTTCTAATGAATCCTACATTGTTCCAACCTCCCGCAGCACTGCCAAAGGATATTTGGAGAGGTTGTCTCAGCAGATTGGCTAGCGATTGTGAAATATACTCGGAGTCGAGTGTGGATTTCATGTTCTTTATTCAGCTCATGGTAGTGAGGAGGAATGGAAGTTCCCCTGAAATGTCTGCTTTATATACATTATTTACACAATGGGCCCCACGGGATTGGCTAATTCCAGGATTTTCCTGTAGGCCAATCACGTTGCGGTTTCACTTCCACCTGGAGTTGGATTGGGTGGCTCCTGCGGACCAATCAGACTGCTGCATTCTGGATCCTATTGTTCTAGGACCAATCAGACTGCTGCATTCTGAATCCTATTGTTCTAGGACCAATCAGACTGCTGCAATTTAGATCCTATTCAACTCAGTACATAACAGATTGCTTCAGCTCTGTGTTCCTCATCATTTAGGAAAACGTGCCTTAATTTTGATTTCTGCCTGCCTATTATTGTGGTTAGCATCCAGCTGTCTCAAGAGACATCGGAGTGTGCCTCCAGGGGCAAAGCCGAACCTCTGTGTCAGCAGAACTGAAGTGACCTCTCCAGGGTATAAGCCTGGGCAGTGTGTATGGAGGTCTTGGGCTGCCCAGATGACAAGACCGTCCCCTAGACTGTGCTGATGTGGTCCAAAGGAAAGCAGAGTGATACATTGGCCCCAGGTGGGCAGCAGGAGTTACCAGAAGGAGGTGTACAAGATGGCACCCAACTCTCTTAGGGACTACACTCTGGATTTGTGTAGGGCTTACTCCTTAGCTTCTTCTTTTCCCGAAGATATCCCACAAGACATTGGAGGTTTAGCACCACAGTTTTCCTTCTCCGAGATGGGCTTCCTTCTTAGGTTGATGAGCCCCATCTTCCCCTCACTTCCCTCTACAGCACAGGCAGAAACCACCTTCTTGACCTTTGGACCCACTGCATTATCACTTCCTTCTGGTAAGAAACTTTACACCAGTTTGGTCTGTTGGAATGGACCCCTATGGTACTTACTGCTCCAGACTTTATTAAGAATTGGAGGTCATCCACTGGTGACCATGGTTAGTTTTAAAAGTCTTAAAGCACTTCCAGACTGTTGCTATTTTTAGGTGGGAATCAATCACATACCAGCAAATTCTGGTTGCACTATTATAGCTGGTTGGGAGGTTTTGCACAACAAACCCACTTCCTGGAAAGCTCATGCTTTTTGTTATAAGAAGTGTTGAGAAAATGCACTGGAAAGTGTTTCATAACACTTGCTTGACACAATCGGATCAAAATGAATACTCATTAAATAGCCATATTCTACTAATTTCCTCACAAACGAATCTGAATGAAGGCTCCATAAATAGATCAGTGCCATTAAATACATTTGTCAGTACTTACATGGTTAGTGAAAGATTTAAAAAATGAACCCTTGAATTTGTCAGGATTTCAAGAAATGACTGCCCAAGACTGTATAAGATGCTTAGTCACTTGAGGATGACACCAGGCAATTAAGCACTTGTTTGTCTGCCCTGTTCATTGCAGAAATTGAAGAGCATAGCTCACTGTAAGATTAAGCAAAGGAATCCACATGAAAAATGTATTTGTCTGTAGAACACATCTAATAAATCCTTCCTCATTGCTGGTTACAATTACTGGCAACTCTGTCTTCTGCTTGCCTTTCCTTTTTTGTGCTATTTCCTTCTGTCTATTACCCATTGTGAACAAACATGCAACCCCACCCATGTGTTCTTTGCAAGCAGGAGAGCTGGTTCAACAAAAATGCCAGCTATATCACTGAGTAGTCTCTCAGAACAGTAAAACCAGCAGGTCTTCTCTGGGGAAGGTGCAAATTATGGGTTGTGTCTGGCACTGCTGTTCCATTTGTGCAACAGACTTTCCTCTGTGCAACATAACTTTACCCTTCCTCTCCCCTGCAACCCCTGCACAGATCCAAAATCTGCTCCAGAGGGTTATTGTAGTTCCACTCACAGCAGTTTGGAGACAACTCATAGTCTGGGGAGTGAACAATACTGTATATTGTTAATCAAATTTTCACAGCCTATTGCTAAAACATTGGTCCCTCTTATTTCAGTAATGCTTCCATAGTATATTTCAGACAGCATCCCAGTTATTTTACCTATATAAGTAGTAATTGTCTTCTAATATCTGCTGCTTTGCCTGCACAGTGCTTTGACATTCGATAGCAATGCAATAAGAGGCTTCTGTTCAGGCCCAGACAGTTGAAAGGCAAATAGGAAATGAACAACTGAGGGAAATGATGCTTACAACCTGAGTCTGAATATATGATTGGTCTCCTCCATGGATGGTTGCCAAGTTCAGAGATCTTCCTAAAGTGTGGCTTATTCCATAGAGCAGGCATGGCCAAACTTGGCCTTCCAACTATTTTGGGACTACAACTCCCATCATCCCTAGCTAACAGGACCAGTGGTCAGGGATGATGGAAACTAGTCCCAAAAACAGCTGGAGGGCCATGTTTGGCCATGTTTGCCATAGAGCAAGACCAGATACTTATAACATTGGAAAAGTATTAATGAAAGGATGGAGGGAGTGGGTGGCACTGTGGTCTAAACAAAGGAGCCTCTTGGGCTTGCTGATCAGAAGGTTGGCAGTTCGAATCTGCGTGATGGAGTGAGCTCCCGTTGCTCTGTCCCAGCTCCTGCCAACCGAGCAGTTCGAAAGCATGGCAGTGCAAGTAGATAAATAGATACATCTGGTTTCCGTCACAGTGTCCTGTTGCGGCAGAGGTGGTTTAGTCATGCTGGCCACATGACCCAGAAAGCTGTCTGTGGACAAACACCGGCTCCCTCGGCCTGAAAGCGAGATGAGCACCGCAAACCCATAGTCACCTTTGACTGGACTTAACCGTCCAGGGGTCCTTTACCTTTTTACCTTTACCTAATAAAAGGATGGATCAGATTTGGAATTTTGCTTTAGTATCTAAACGTTCCTGCTTGCGAATGTTCTTTGGAACCTGAATGTCTGAGATGGCTTG
This sequence comes from Podarcis erhardii, assembly GCF_964252035.2. Taxonomy (NCBI): domain Eukaryota; kingdom Metazoa; phylum Chordata; class Lepidosauria; order Squamata; family Lacertidae; genus Podarcis; species Podarcis erhardii. The sequence continues at coordinate 57,071,916 of NC_138498.1, read as the reverse complement.
TGTGGCTTCTGATTGGCTGCAGGAGCTTCCTGCAGTCAATTGGAAGCCACATTTTGGTTTCTGAACATTTTGGAAGTCGAACGGACTTCTGGAATGGATTCTGTTCGACTTCCAAGGTGCCACTGTACTGTAAAAAGAGCCTCCTTTCAAGGATGCATCAGCACCATTTGCCAGACTGCCCTTGGGGGAAACTCTTGTTTCTCATTTCTGGTCTTATCAAATCTTTGACTCTGCAAACCATCATTGCAATATTTGTTAGTGGGTACAGAACTCTACATTGGCTGTATATACATTACAGTTGTACCTTGGTTCTCAAACAGAATTGTTCAACAACCAAGGTGTGGCTTCCGATTGGCTGCAGGAACTGTGGAAGCCGTGCCAGATGTTCAGCTTCCGAAAATCATTCGAAAACCGGAAAAGTCACTTCTGTTTTTTGATTATTTGGGAGCTGAAATGTACGAGTGCCAAGGCATTCGGCAACCAAGGTATGACTGTATTGGCTTAAATCTCAACTAGGTTGTTCTTTTACTCAATTTGGACTGCAGCTGACTTGGAGGTAAATGCATCAAAACACAGCATTTCATAAGAATTGGCAGGATGGATGGATGACAGGTATGGATTGTGGCTAATATTGTGTGCACACCACTTCCCAAGCCATCAGTGGGGAGCACACTGGATGCAAAGTAAATAGGAATGTGTACACAATCATCAAATCTCTCTGCTTTGGTTCATTATAGAAATCTCATTTCTAGCACTTCACACAGTAACGATGATACTGCGTGGGCACTGCCTTGGGAAATCAGATAACATGGGGCTTCTTTGGGGCTGGGAACACTTGGCACTGCTTTGTCTCCTACAAATTATTTGGGTGATTTATGCTTTAATTCTGTGCCTGTTCTGTACAAAGGTTTTCTTTGTTAAGCCCTTTGCACCTGGTAACCCTTGTCTCCAATTAAAAATCAACATAACCCAATTCCCTTGAAGCATTATCTGGTTGCTGCCCTCCCCCCCCCTTCCGACTCCCATGGCCTTGACATGGAGATGCCTTTCACACAGACCTCGGGTCTACAAGTCTGCCTAATTAAGTGATGAAAAATCAAAACTGCCTGAATATAGTAACAGTTTTACATGCGACAGGAAGAGCCCCCTTCCCGATAGCATAGTGATTTTTTTTAAAAAATAGTAATATACTAATAAATCATACCGCTCAACGGACCTTGATTCAGATATGACACATTGTTAATATATTTTGTTTCAGAAAGACTTGGATTTGTCAAAAAGGACAGGAAGCTAAGACAAAATTAATATAATTGTGTTCTTATAAGAGAGCATTTATTATACGGCGCATAGTTAAACTTAGGAAGTTGCACCCGCAAGAAGTAGCAATAACTAGCAACTTGGAGATGGCTTTAAAAGAGGACTGCTTCTGAATATCAGTTGCCGGAAACCACAGGAGGGACGAATGCTCTTATGCTTGAATCCTGCTTGCAGGTTTCCCACAGGCATTTGGGAGGCCAGTGTGAGAACAGGTTGCTGGAATAGATAGGCCTGTTCCAGCAGGCTCCAGCAGTCTGAGTGACCTTTCAGCTTATGTAGCATCTTCAGGTTGAGTTGTTTATGTCTAGCGTACCACATGAAATTAATTTCCAGCTTTTGCATCTGTAAAGGCTACCATGCTTCTCTTTACCTCCATTCTCTGCCTCACCCTTAAGAGTGTTATAAACTGCAGGTCTTGGGGAAACATTTGACACAGTGCTCTTTTTCCCCCTTCTAACATCCAGGCTGACGAAGGAGTTCTAGGCAACTCAAAACTTCACAAAGTGTTGTGACATTTTGGTTGGTCCTAATAAAGGCACCACAATACTGTGGCTTCTGGCTCGACAGGAGGAATTAAAATCTGCAATTCCTATGCTCAAACCCAACATTAAAGCAGCTGCATCTTACCAGCTAGTAAACAGCATTCAGGTGAAGAGTTAGGAAAGCTGGCCTTCCAACTACTACCTCCTTTCCTGCATGGATAATCCAGCTCTTTCTTTTTATGGGAGAAAAACAATATGCCCTCCAGCTTCAATTTGGCTTATATCACAACTTTACCACCTAAAATTAATATCTAGATTTGCTAATATAAGGACTGGCCGCATTTTCTTGATGTTGGTGTGTTCAAACTAATACTAGATATCGATTCAAATAACTCTTATATTTTCCAAGGGAGAGCAACCATTTCTAATTTATTCTAACATGGTTTGTAGCAGCAAGTTGGGGGGTGTGTGTGTGTGTGTGTGTGTTTTTCACCCAGCACAATTTAGCCTCCTGAACATTAGAAGCTCTTCCACAGTTGAAGGGAGAAACACTTGTATGTGGCATACTTAACATCCATCCTGAAAAAAACATCCTGGAAAAAAAATTGAAATTTGTGTCATTACTCCTAATAAAGGTGTTGTGCTACTTTTAATGCTTAGAATAAAGGCCAACGGGTATGGCTGCTTTTCTTTTTCTTTTTGCCCACTTTGTAACTCATGTGTGCTTTAGTATCATCCTCTTGAGCTAGCTGGTGATTACGGTGGTTAAAACTGCTCCTCAGAGGAATTGGCAGCAAAAAAAATGGAGTTGAGCTGAACTTGGCATCACCTTTTAACTGAAAAGCTGTACAGGAGGAAGGTAGTTGTGCTAAATAGACAAAATAAATAAACGTGGGTGGGGTTGCTCCCTACTCAAAAAATCACAGCAGCAGCATACCCCACCCCACCTCAGACTATGTGACGTAAAGTTTTGTAATGTATGACTGCAGAAACCACGAAAGGCAACTGGTAGAATGCTTAATGCTAGCTCAGACAGGGGACTCTTTTCCTGTCACATTAAGTCATGTTTCCCTGCTGCATCTTGTTGCATTAGCTCCATCTGCTTAAAAACAAACTTTTTGAGCAGCTGCCTTTGGCTTATTCACAGGAACAACTGTGTGAGCAAGTGCAGAGCTTACAGGTGAAAAACTTGGGGTTATGCAAAGGTTGCTAGTTTGATTTTTGTAACACCTAAGTGTAACACACATTGAGTATGCACGCATTAGCAGCATAAACACAGTGAGATCATTTCCTACCAACCACTCACTGTGCTTCAAGTCATGTTTTAAGGTTGCTGAATACAGCAAAGATGGGGGGGGGTGGAGATCGTCACCTGAAGCACATTACCTGTTTGGTTCCCCTGTTCCTGCAACCACCCAAAAAACCCCTCCTATTCAAGGAAGCTATTGTCTATTTGTGTGCTGTCGCCTGCACATGTGCAATGGCTGCCCAAAGTGTACACGCTTCAGCTGAATTGTGGCTTGCATTTTCTAATTGGATGGAAGCTGGTTTGAAGGAAAACACATCAGACGGGAGTGTTTCTTGAGACGCTACAAGATATCTATGGATTGTGGCTAATGTCACGCATACTTGGCAGGGCTGTCTTAAGCATATGTGGCACCGGGGTGCAAAGATCCACCCTGCGCCCCCCCCCGGTTCCCCAGTCCCAGGTGCGCAGGAGGGTGGAGCCAGCTGACTGCCTGAGCATCTCGCTGGCTCGGTCACCCCCAATTTTGCGGTGCAGAGCCACCCGCAGCAGAAGAGCCCATTGTGGCACTCCAACCGACAGGTGGGCTCTTCCCCAGACTCAACTCTCGGCTCTGGACTCTCAGCCTGGCGCCCCTGAGCACCTATGGGTAAGACGGCCCTGATACTTGGCTTCAAACACTAGCAATGGGAGCGCACTGAAGCTGGAGTAAATGGTAATGTGTACATAGTCTTAGTTTATTTTGTAATAACTGGTGTGGATACCTTGAGATAATCATCTTGGGAAGCATAGACCCCAGTAGAAGACTCAGAAGAGTATAAGGAAGAACTCCACTGGACCAAACCAAAGGTCTACCTAGACTAGCATACTGTGTGCCCCACAGTGGCCAACTAGATGCCCATGAGAACCATATGACTGGACTGGGGAAGCAAACATTGAAATATCAGAGATTACAAAGAAGACTAGCCAGAGTCGTCTTCCAGCCAGCTTACAGCAGGGGTAGGAAACCTCAGGCCCTCCTGGTCTCCCTATCTGGACCTGGGACTCTCCATAGGTTACATCCCAAACTGGCCCTGCCTGCTCCATGCCCTTCTTGAGCCCTTTTGCCTGGCTAGATAGAATGTGTCCTTGAAACGTGTGTGCTTGTGTGTAGAAACCCCTCGTTTCTCTGTGCCTGGAATGCAGCCTACTGTTCTGTTGCTCCTTCTGCTTCTGCTTCTGGCTAATCTAGCACATATTTATTATGCATGAGTAAGTAGATGGTCATCATTAAGTGACAGATTAAGTGGTTATTTAAACCAGCAGACATTTAAAATTAGTTGTTTAATACCAAGTGACTGGTGCTGTGGTTTTGGCTAATGTCTCTTTGCTATGCACTTCTCATGTAGTTCCTCTAGTCATTTGCAGAAGTCGATTCTTTATCTACTTCTCCTCTAGGGATTTAACAAGTGCCTACAGGGCCCCAAGTCAAGGTTTTATGGGTGTTCTAGAAAGGATAGTTTCTTCAGTGGAGGAATGACTACAATCAGCTGCTGTTGCTTTGGCCGAAAGTGAGAGATCTCAATAAGAACACACATTTCTTTGTCTTGCGGAAGAATCACCCCTACTTTCTTGGATCAAAAGCCATAGGCATATGTTATAAATTGTAGCAGTTTGCATTCCTACCTTCATTCCATTCTGCCGTGTCATTGGTTCACCAACTATCACATCAGGCTATTAATTGTTTTAAAGCTGCAACAGAAGGAACTTGGCAGGAAAGGCGAGAGGCACTGAAGTGTTTCTGATATGGTTGCGTGGCTTTAAAAACAGACACCCACACATATTGGACTATGAGGAAATAGATATTTATGTTTCGTGTAATTATCCTTACTAAGTAGCACGAAGAAAACAGTTTTACTGCAAAAGGTTGGGAGGGATAGTTTGTTACAAGTGATTGACAGAGCAGCCCTGTACATACATATTACAGCTAGCTGAGTTCAGCCCCCTGTACACACACACACACACACACACACACACACACACACACACGGGGGGGTGCTAACTTGGTAAGTGTATATACTAGGATTGCAGCCTGAGCAAAACTCTCTAGATTTTGAATAGATATTAGTCTGAAGCAACACTCATTTTTATCCATAGTTTGCAGGGGTAAACAAATGGTTAAAAATGGGGAGGGGGAGAGAGAAATGGTGGTATTGGTGGAAGGTGTCAGGGCACTAATAGTGGTACCTTGGGTTACAAACGCTTCAGGTTACAGACGCTTCAGGTTACAGACTCTGCTAACCCAGAAATAGTACCACGGGTTAAGAACTTTGCTTCAGGATGAGAACAGAAATCGTGCAGCAGCGGTGCAATGGCAGCAGGAGGCCCCATTAGCTAAAGTGGTGCTTTAGGTTAAGAACAGTTTCAGGTTAAGAACGGACCTCCAGAACGAATTAAGTTCTTAACCTGAGGTACCACTGTATAAATATAGTGATGGATACACACACACACCCACCTTAGTAAATATTCGGCTAAACAGGATGCTTATACAGGGTGAGTCTTTTAAAAGAGGCCCCGTGGAACATGTGTACTCTGTATCCAGGGGGCCTCTGTATCAGGCTATTTATAAGTGTATAGATTATACCACACTTTTCTCTACTGCCCATCTGTCATATTATTATTTTCCTTAGGCTAATCCCTGTGCTCATATTTAAAGATCTCTGGAACCAGTAGCTCCCTGCCCCACAAAGTCGTACAATGCTTGACAGTGAAGGGCCACACTGCTTTTTTTATTTAAAAAAATCTCAGGGCCTCTCCAGATGAGGTTTTATTGCAGGCGTATTCTGCCACATGTACTCGACAAAATAATTGTGTGTTAGTGGTTCATTATTTTACTTTCTTTGTTGTTTTGCGATGATGTCTGTTTAGGGAAGTTTTTAATGTTTGAATTTTTATTCTGTTTTTAATGCTCTGTTGAAACCTGCCCAGAGTGGCTGTGGAAACCCAGCCAGATGGGTGGGGTAGAAATAAATTATTATTATTATTATTATTATTATTATTATTATTATTATTATTATTATTATTCCATAGTTTGCAGGGCTAAACAAATGGTTAAAATGGGGGGGGGGAGAGAAATGGTGGTATTGGTGGAAGGTGCAACAAAAGTGAGACCAACAACCCCCACCCACCCCAAACATTTGTGGTATGAATAGCTATGGGATTTCAGCAAGAGTTTACAGGATTTGCACGGACTGGAAGTGAAGCAACAGGACTGCCCCAAAACGTTTGCAGGTCCAGATAGCATTGAAATCTGGGATTGCATATGGCCATCCTGATAGCACCCAAGCACAAATCATCATGACTACACAATAAAAAAGAGACCTGGAGGGGCCCACGGTTCCTTTAAGTATTAATAGAATCATAGAGTTGGAAGGGACCAGTAAGAGTCATCTAGTCCAACCCCCTGCAATGCAGGAATCTCAACTAAGGCATCTGTGACAGATGGCCATCCAGCCTCTGCTTAAAAACCTTCAAGGAAGAAGAGTCCACCACCTTATGACTTGGGAGTTGCATAATTCACACATGGGTTTTGCCTAGAGGGCTCCCACTCATATCATAGAGATTCCTGGTCTCATGAAGAGCAAGATCAACCTAAGTAGAGACCTGCTCAATCAGATTGAAGGTCCATCTAGTCCAGGCATAGGCAAACTTGACCCTCCAGATGTTTTGGGACTAGAATTCCCATCACCCCTGACCACCGGTCCTGTTTAGCTAGGGATGATGGGAGTTGTAGTCCCAAAACATCTGGAGGGCCAGCCAGATGCCTATGGGAAGCCCACGAGCAGGACCAGAGTGCAATAGCACTGTCTCAGTCATTTCCCTAAGCATCTGGTATTCAGAGAAACCATGTCTGATACTAGCCCCCTCAAAGCACCCACTCAAAGTGTTGGGAGGAGACCGCTGTAGCCCCCTTTGCCTGCTTGCCCTGTGACCATTAGAACTGAGCTGTTTTGTTTATTTGAATAAAGAGTTAAGCTCACTGACATCAACTGCTTAATGGTTTTATTGCTGACCTACGCCTGACTCCAGCTCCTCCATTTAATAAACATGCTAAAGAAATATTAGGAAACTACTGAAAGATTTACAATAAAAATCAAGCAAAGCTTGAATTTCAAAAGCACAGTGGTGTTACATCTGTACTCGGCACCCTGCAGAAGATAACCTCAGTCCTGAATCGAGGTTCCAGGATTCTAAATTTAAGGCTATAAAGCAGCTTGTTACATTGTTGTGACAGATTCCTCTCTACTACCTTAGCTGAACTTCTGATAATACCCAAACATAGCATGAGATCATGCTGCTTCCTTCCTGAAGCTGTGGGAAAGAGGTACTTAAGGCCCGAGTTGCAACAGACTTCCTAAGGCCCAAACACTTAGCATTTTGAAATCATCTGGGTTTCTTTTTATTTATATTTATACTAAGATATCTCAAGTCTTCTGCAAATGTTATAATCAGTGCAGAACTTTGTATGTCCAATTTTCTCTTTAAGGTTACATATTCCTCCCAATTATTTTACACAATCAATTAGTTTAGTTGTGTGTGGCAGAAGTGAGTGGGGGCAGTTTTCAGAATTCTCACTGAGGAAACCCCACAATATTGCTGCCCCTGGTTCTTTTGGGAGGAAGAGTGAGATATACATTTAATCAATTAATAATTTGTTAATGTATTAATAAAGAGCTTGTATGAGTTTTAATGATTTAATTTAATCATCTTTAGTCTATTCTACTATGGTTTTAACTTTCTGGATGTTTTCATAGAATCGGTGTGTTGAAAGGAACCCTGAGGGTCATCTAGTCCAACCCCCAGAAATGCAAGAATGCAAGAATTTCAACATGTGGTTCCCTCATCTAATTTGAAGCCCCACTGGACTCTGCTTAGCTTTGCAAATGTGCTAGCAGGTTTTTTTACAAATTTTAAATTTGTAAACCGCTTTGAGGTTTTGTTCTACAACCAAGCGGTATATAAGTTTTAGTAAACAAACAAACAAATAATTGCAGGGCCTCACTTAGAGCTCACCTAGTTCAGACTAAAGGTCATACTGAAAAGTAAAGTGTGGTTTGCCATGATGGGAATGAGCTGCAAACCTCAGGCTTGCATGCTCTGTCTCCTATTCCGGCATCGCCAAAGTGTGGCATTCAGAAAGTTTCACTTCTGTTTTGATTAACCACAGCTCATCATTTTGCCTGAACTTGAAGAACTGTGCTTGGTTTTAATTATGTTTCATGTGAAACAAGCCAGCATCAAACCATGGGTTAAGAAGCCACCTTGTTTCCAGAAACCATCACTAAGATTAACCACAGTTTAGGGTTCAGACATAATACAAAACTGCAATCAATCAAAAGGAGAATGGAAAGATCCTGGTCTCATAATGGCTTCATCGGAAGGGGGGTGGGGGTGAACATACGACCCAGAAACTCTGCAACTTTTTCCCATTGTGATAAACTTTAGTTTATTACGACACCTGAATGCAGGAAATACGTTACACTGTCTCTGACATTTGTTCTCAGCATCTTAATAACTCGTAAACATTATGTTTCTTTGAGACCCATTTGAGACTGGCTGAAATGATGAATGTAAACCAGAAGCCAAGCCTTGTCCTGATACTCATCCTACTACGTTCTATTACTGAGGTTGAAAATGAAAAGATGCTTCTTGGCTTTTTGATGCTGTTCTGTTTCTAAGCATTCATTTGTGCATTTGTTTAACTTGTTACAAGCATCCTCTTTGCGGCAGGTCTCTCTTTAAATGGCCTACTTTGGATTAAGATGGTAGTGTGTGCTTTTCGATGCTATATGGACTTTCACAGTTCCATCTATTACCTCTGTCTAGCAGTGATAATTGTCTGAGGGCAAGTTCATGCATGCCTGTTTGTCACTGAGTGAGTCAGCGGAACAGATCAAGCTCTATTGAAAGCCACTGAGAGGCTAAGGTAGTATGAAAGTTCTCTCTACACTATTCGGTCTGTGGTAAGGTACAGCTGTGTGCATGTGGTCTCTTGACATTCTCCACCGTATTTGTGGACAGAGAAATGGTGGGGAGAACATTAAACTGAAATTATCCAGGGGGAGGAGAAATTATCCAACTTTTTCTTGAAGGTGGGCTCCGTAAGTGGCAGTAGCATGACTCCTTCCCTTCCAAGAATTTGGGGTGTAGGCAGGGCTGGATTTAGGTTGGATGAGGCCCTAAACTACTGAAGGTAATGGGGCCCTTTGTATGTCCAGCTGTCCTCTGTCAACAACAAATTGCCACAGTTTTTTGTGTTATATATATGCCATATGGTAATTTATGGACCTAATAGGTATCTAAAGCCATTTGCACCTGCAGAATGTAGGCATCCTATATATAGAAATGAGCAAACCAGTGACATTATAGGGAGCAGGGTAGCAGGCGGGGCCCATTACTTACATCATAGGAGCCTACACAACACAAAACACTGTTGCTGTATGTAGGTTTTATTTTATTTGTTTGTTATCTTATAATTTGGAAATTTACATCCAGGTGTTTTTTTCCTTTAAATTTTTTGGTGGCCCCCAAGAGAGTGGGGCCCTAAGCTATAGCTTGTTGGGCTTATATGTAAATCCGGCACTGGGTGTAGGTGTGTGGTCTTCATCAGCAATTACATTGGCAGCATTTACATACCTCACATTGCCTGTGATCTTTGACTATTCTGAAGCCTTTTTTGAGGGAAATGACAGCTGCCACACCCACATGAAATGGAGACTATTCAGAGGAATGATCTCCCCCACGTCAAATTGAGAAGGAAAGATCTCAGAAATATTCTCAGAAAGAAATGTTTTTTGGGAAATTTTAGTTCAGCTGAATGTGCCTATTCACACATTCACACATTCATGTCATCAAATGACGTGAACTATGTGAACAAGGCAAAATAGCTTTCCCAGGCTTCCCTAATATCTATTAATACAATACAATTTCTTCACTACTATTCTATGGGAATTGACTAGTGTCAGTGCGAACTGATGTATATCTGTTTGACCTGAATTAGTAATATCACTTAGAAGTGGTAAAAAATATCTCTAGTAATCCATTCTCCTTGGGGTCCTAAATTTACTAAATTTTATTAATTAAAGCCTGATGGTGCTATGTTAGCTATGATCACTGGCATTTCCTCACAGGAGGAACAGCAATAAAATCAAATGCAACTTTAATCAAACTTTCAATAATGAATCTGAAGGGATTTTTTTCCCATCTTGAAGTGTGGCTTGAAATGTGATAGCAGCATCTTGTGGTACGAATAAAGCATTAACATATCTATCAAAATGCCTTAGGTAAGCATGAAAATAGTTGACCGTCATGCTTTATTATTCTGGAAATGGTTGATGACTCACATTAACTACTGAAATATATCCAGATGTTTTGAAATCAAGTAAACCATATCATTAATCTGAAAGGAACGCAACAAAATTATGGGTCAGAAATGCTGGCAGCAAAGTGTCCAAGTTTACTCATAAGTAAAGTAATGACTTGAGGTTCTTGCTGATCACAAAAACACAGAACTATGATCTTTTGACAATCTTAGTTACTGGGACGAAGGAGGGTATATATAAGACTGCAATCAGGAAGAGTAGAAAATATGGATGTTAACAAATCAGGTGCAAGAAAGAAAACCCAAGTGAGACCCTCACCCACTATGGGGCTTGGGACCACAATACACAGAGGACCACATTACTCCATGTGAAATTGCTTGGACCTACAATGGTCACCAGAGGCTTTCTGCATGCCACCTGCAAGGGAGGTCCAGAGGACAGTGACAAAAGAACAGGCCTTCTCTGTGGTAGCCCCACATTTGTGGGACACTGTTGCCAGGGAGGTCCGCCTGGTACCAGCCTTGCCGTCATTTCTGCACCAGTTGAAAATGCTTTTGTTTCCCAATGGGGCACCAATGATGTAATACTATATTGTTAAATCTACTTTGGTAGTTTTATTATTGCATTTTTATTTGCTTTTAAATCACTTCAGGACTTTTTAGTGGGAAGCAATTTACAAATTGAAATTAAGCTAACCCTGAGCCTAAGCCATAGGCATATGTACAACAAGAGCCATCCTTGGGAAGGCACTGTTTATCATTCCTAAATGCTTGCCAGCTTGTGGTGTGTGTGTGGTTTTTTTAACCACTGGGTCAGTGGACAGAGGCAGTGTTGGTCAGCTATGTGGATACCTGGCATGATGGGAAGTTTTGCTTCTGCACATGACTCTGGCAAACCGCTCTAAGCTGAAGCGTTCCTTCCTCACCCACCCTAGAATGTTTAGTTCACATTGAGTTCATGAAACATCGTACCCTGACCTGTTCTCAATGCATGGTTAACCACATCTACGGAATGTGATAGTTATGTTCTTTTAAGTCTTGCTATATCAATCACTAGTAATAGTTTAATAAGGAGGTTTTCATACCTGTCCAATTCTGTGTTCCCTTTCCCAACCTTTAATCTATTGATGATTAATGCCTATATGCAACCCTTGCATTGTATTTGTGTTAACCAATCAGCAACAAGCGCATATGTGGCAATGCTGTAATATTCAATAAAAGGGACTCCCCGAGACATGCTCGAGAGATGCCTCCCATATGACACTTGTCATTCGTCTGTCGTTTATTTCAACCCAACACTGGCAGATGGGGATTAACTAGGCTTTTTATTTCTCTCACTTTCTGTGAAAGAAAGGAATGGGAGGTAAGCATCAGTAGCACATTTCAGCTGGCTTTGTACTGGTTCTGGCTCTGCTTGCTTTTTTGTCTCAGGAAATTGTGGTTTCTCAGCAGAGGATGCAAGGGCTGTTAATATTCGCCCTCCTCTATTTCCCACGACTCATCTTGTACTTTGGTTGAATCTTCAAAAGCAGAGCTGTGCTTAAGAGACAAGAGAGCGAATTATATATTCTTCACACCAGCCTTTCTCAATCTGGTGGCCATCAAATGTTTTGGAGTAAAAACTTCCATGTTGAGGAAGGCTTTTCTAAACAGAAAACATTTTAAGATTTGAGAACCAATAACATAGGGGAAAGTAAGAGGCATGCGGGCAGCCTAATAGCTGCCTTATGCCCAATTCAGGAATGATTATGAGGCTCATCATCCTTTATTTGATTGATCATTGATCATAATAAACCAGTGTAATATTACCCTTGGGAGTATAAACCTTGGCAGGAGCTGCTTGTGATGTGTGAGTCAGCTAGACCACAACAAATTCAATGTGAAAATATTTTGCAGATATAATTTGACTGCAAGTGTGACTAATATAAAAGGTGGAGCCCAAACAAACCTCTGAAGATAAACGAAACCCAAGGGACTGGATACAGCTTTCAGAGGTATTTTATACAACTGCTGGGCTCAATTTATAGGAAACAGGATCATGTCTCAGGGAAATCTCTTTGCAGTTGAATTTCTGGATAGTAAAACCTTGTGTCGTTTAGTAGCTTCTACAGTTAAAGGCAGATAAATGACCTACGGTACTTTGTATATTTTTAACATATAAAGAACCTTGCTGATGGCTGAAATGGTTTACAAACTGAATTTGGATAAGCTATTCAGGGTATATTCCTTTCCCACCTTAATTTTGATACTTGGGACATACACATATTGTTTTAGGTTTCAGGTGTATATATTTCAAGAGAGGTATAGCCATCTTAGTTTATTGCAGAAACTTGTGGCACCTTAAAGATTAACTAATGTATTATGGCATAAGCTTTTATCTGTATCCACTTGATCAAATGCATGAAATGTTATCCTCAGTTGGAGGCGTGTGTGTGTGTGTATGTGTGTGTGTGTGAGCGCACGCACACACACGACTTGTTGGAAGGGTTGTAAACGTGAGGTTAGAGGGAAATGAAATGCAGAAAGTACAGTGGCAGTTGTGTTATCAGCAGTACTTAACAGCTGTCATTGATAAAACAGTTTTGATGGTACAAATATTCAGGCATTCCTAAGACAACTAGCACATATAATGTGCTTTAAAAAAAAACATTTGTCTGGGTTCAGTTCACAACCAACGGCACTGGTACTCTTGATGGATTGTGACTCCCTTTAAAATTCCCTTGCTCCAGGATGCTCACTTCAGGGTCATTGACAAGGTGTCCTGGGAAGTTGAAATGACCCCCTACTTGTGTTTGAATATTGCCATTTCAGATTTATATATGCAATTCTAAAGGGCAGACTATATAGATACACACAGAGAGAGAAAGAGAGAGAAAGAGCGCATAAAGGCCAGAAGCTCAGTTTATTATGGTAAATCCAAACATCCATTACAATAAAGTCAGAGAGAAAAATGGACTATATGCTGTTGCTCTGTGTGGGCTGCTGTTGAATTCCTCCCAACTTCCCTCTTTCTAAGGCATCATACATAGGATTACCAAATTGGTTGATCTATCTATCTATCTATCTATCTATCATCTATATCTATCTATCTATCATCTATCTATCATCTATCTATCTATCTATCTATCTATCTATCTATCTATCTATCTCTCATCTATTTCTCATCATCATCTATATCTATCTATCATCTATCTATCTATCATCTATCTATATCTATATCTATCTATATCTATCTATCTATCTATCATCTATATCTATCTATCTATCTATCTATCTATCTATCTATCTATCTATCTATCATCTATCTATCTCTATCTATCATCTATCTATCATCTATCTATCATCTATCTATCTATCTATCTATCTATCTTCTATCTATCTATGATCTATCTATCTATCATCTATCATCTATCTATCTATCATCTATCTATCTAGAGAGGGGGATGTGTGTGTGTGTTACAGTTAATCAGAAACATAGGAACATACAGTCATATCTCGGGTTGAATGTGCTTCAGGTTGAGCGCTTTCGGGTTGCGTTCCGCGGCAACCCGGAAGTAACGGAGTGCGTTACTTCCAGTTTTCACCGCTCGCACATGCGCAGACACTCAAAATGACGTCATGCGCAGAAGCAGCAAAACGTGACACACGCAGACACACCGTTGCATCTTACGTTCCATTCAGGATGTGAACGGGGCTCCGGAACGGATCCCGTTCGCATCCCGAGGTACCACTGTACTGCCTTATACTAATTCAGACCAATGGGGTATCTAGCTCAGTATTGCCCCCACCGTCTGGCAGTGGCACTCCAGGATTTCAGACTCAGAGTGCTTCCCATGCCTTCTTGGAGATGCCAGGGGTTCAACCAGGCAAAGCAGATGCTCCACTGCTGCCCTATGGCCCCTCCCCAAATCACTTGATAAGGTTTGGGGTTTCTTAAAGTATTATTCTTCATCTTGGTGAAATCTTTAGCAGTGCTGTAAAAGCCAATTATTATATCACAGTAGGGAATGTCTATGGCTGCCAAACGTTTTCTATAAAGCTGTGTGTCCTATAATATTCAGTGACGTCTTGAGCTGTGTTGCTGCTTTCTAAACAAACTCACAAAACTATCTCTGGAGCCTTGTGGTTTATCTTCTCAGATATTGTTATCAGGCGATATGACCTCCTACCCAAACCTTGGAATCCTTCTGCATTCAGGGTCTCCTTCTTTCCTCCTCCTCTCAATGAGGTTATCACTTTGCGCCATTCAGAGCTGAGGGAGGAATCCTCACTCACTGAAAGGCCCAGCTGAAACGGAGAAACTTGCCATTAGTCATCCTCCTCCTGACAGGTCCACTTACTAAGAAGTCGGAATGGGAAGTGTCTTAGGGAAAAACTATGCAGCCTGCAGAATAAGTAGAGGCAGAACATGCCCTGACCTTGTTCTGAAGTGTGATTTATTGCAGCATGTGTCAAGTGCTCAGCAGCATTCTGTCTTATTCTTCTTTTCAATTCTGATGAAATGCTTGGTTAGCAGACATGCTTATTTTGGGTCCCATCCAACCAGCACTTTCAAGTCACATTGATTCCAATGGAAGAGTAAACCTGGTCCATGGGAGAGTAGACATATATAGGATTGCACTGTTAATCACTCCCACTGAAATCCACATGCCTTAGAAGGTTTAGATTTGATTATGTTGTACTAAGGATCTGAATTTGCACCAGTCTCGTCTTGTCCCACCCTCACTCCATGAAAATGTGAAATGCCTAAAATGTAAAAAAGAGGGCTTGGGAAATCAAAAACAGATTGGTTTCAAGCCTTCAGGATAGCATAGTGTTACAAAGGTGTCACACACACACACACACACACACACACACACACACACACACACGTCTGCCAAGTGACGCACGAGATTCCAGGGGGTTCCACACACTTGCCAAGGGTCGTGTTCCCGTTGAGAAGCAAGACGTGGTGGCAGAGGCCGTAATGTCTTTGGGAAATAGTTTAATTACCCATATTTACACTGGAGTTTAGATGAAGAGAGTGCAGATCTTGCAGCGCTGTCACCTCAAGAGCAGCTTGCTCTTCACAGCAGCCCAGCACTGCAGATAGACTCATCCTAAGCACCACCCCTTTGTTGCTGTTTCCCAGCCAGCTCTAAAGGCACCTGCCTAGCGTTCTCCCTTTCTTCTCCTGCTTGCCAGAACACCTCTCCAAGCGCAACACCTCCCATGCAGTCTGCTCGCCCCCCACCTTCTCTAAGCTTCAAGTAAAAGAGACATCTTGTATGGCATCCTTCTTCTTCTTCTTCTTCTTCTTCTTCTTCTTCTTCTTCGGCTATCACTCGTAGCCAAATAAGATTGTCTTCCATAAACACAGTTTTAACAATGAGTCCGTAAGTGACTGTGGAGGCCAATTCTGGACCCACATGTCCTTCCACTGTGGGGACATTGGTTTCCAGTTGGGAGTTGATCACGGTGTGGATTTGCCAACCGTGCCTTCCTCTTAGCACGTTTCTCCCTTGCATCCTGAGTTCGAGTGTCTTCAAAACCCATGACACCTTTGGTGAAGGCTGTTCTTCAATTGGAGCACTCGCAGGCCAGTGTTTTCCAGTTGTCAGTGTTTATACTACATTTTTTTTAAAGATTTGCCTTGAGACAGTCTGTAAACCTCTTTTGTTGACCACCAGCATTACACTTTCCATTTTTAAGTTCGGAATAGAGTAGTTGCTTTGGAAGATGATCATCAGGCAACCCCAGCACAGACCCAAACACCTCCTCTGATGTATAGATGCCTGGCCATTGTTTCATAACAGCCTACATTCAAGCAGCCCAGCCAGACTACTTTGCATAGGCTAAACCAGGAATTTCCATGTTTGGCACAGTTCAGGGGAACTGCTCCAGCGTGTATCTTCCCTTCAATGTCCCAAATATTATCTAATTCCTACCTGATATTAATTCCTAACATCCACTAACAGACTCTGGTACCCTGGCTATAACAATAGGTATCAGCATGAACTTCACATTTAGTTCTTTCTTTTTCTTTTCTGTACATTTTCTTAAAGATAATTTATGTGATTCATCACAAGCTCAAAAGTCTACTACCATCTTTGCCAACCTGGTACCTTACAGAAGCTCTGGACCACAACTGCCATTAATGCCAGTCAGTTCAGATCCGATGGCTGTGGCTGATGGGAGTTGTAGTTCAAAGTGTCTGAAGACCCTTAGTTTTAGTTTTACAACTAAGCTTTACTTAGTCAAGCTCAGGGCTTTTTTTCACAGGAGCTCAGCTCCAGCACCTCTCAGGTGGGCGCCACTGCCATTCTAAGAGAACAAGGGAGAAGTTCATGGTGAGCTCTGACACCTCCTTTTATAGAAAAATAGCACTGGTCATGCTCATTAATTTCAGTGGATCTACTTTGAGCTGAAGACAGCCCCCCGCCCAGGTTGGCCAAGGCTGATCTACTAGCAGTGCACTGTTAATAGGTAGCTTTTTGTGCAGAATGTTCTTGCTAGCAGTTCCACATTTGTAGAATTGCCAGCGCAAGTTTGGGCAAAAGCTCCATGACGTTTGTGTCCGGATTTTCACTTTTTGAAATATGGCATCCCCAATGTGACACACAGTCTGAAAAAAAGTCCCCACCCTGCAGTGTTTAGTGGATGTGCCAACCAGCATGACTTCTGAATAAAGTGTAAATCAGATGTCTTAAAACATAAACGTAAGAAGCAAAAAAATGCTTTTTCTAACTCTTAATAGACCACTTCATACACCAACGAAATAGGATCTCACTCCAGAGGTTTCCTTCTTGAATGTTGTGAAAATGGACGCTTGATGTGCAGAGCTACAACATGCATCAGCAAATGCAAACCCTGAATAGCAAAGCAGAATAAAGATTGGATAGGTATGTGTCACTGCGCATTTGCAAAAAGACAGAACAAGAAAACTCTATTTTTTTAAATGTATTTTTTATTAAAGATTTCTTGGTTTACAAAAGTATGTGCAATGTCTCTTTTTTCAAGTTACATTTTCTACAGGTCAGTTTCATTTGTTGAGACATTAGTGTTACATTAGGAAGAAAAGGGGGAAAGAGGTGGAGGGGGCCATGGTGAGTGGGGGTGGGGTGGCGATTTTCTATTTTACTTAATGTAAGGTTACCAGATTTTTTTCAATGAATCTGAGGACACTTATTGTTTGCTATGTACATGTGAATTCTGAGAAAGCTGTAAATCTGGGGACTGTCCCTGGGAAACAGGGACAACTGGTAACCTTAACTTAATGTAGTATGTGTGGGGTTTTGTTTCAGCGTCGCTTGTGCAGGTTATCTGTTTTTCGCTTGTGTTCCTTTATTGGTGAGTTAAGTTGGGGTTGGCCTAGGGTGTGGTTGCTTGTTTGTGATTGGCTGTGGTGAACTTTTTTGCATGTGTGAGTGGGGTGGGTGAGTGTTTTTAAAACAGGTTAGCCATATTGATTCATATGCTGTTGCTGGATTCTTGTCATTGTCTTGTTGGGCCGTGTATGTGATAAAGGGGAGCCATACCGGGGTGAAGGCATCTTCTTCTATTTGTCTCCGTGTCAGTTTCAGTTTATTGGTTAATTTTTCTAGTAGGGCTGTTTTCCATACTATTTGGTACCATTGGTCCATGCTTACTCCTGACAGGTCTCTCCAGTGTCTGGTTATGATGTTTCTGGCTGCTGAGAGTAGGTGGGTTATGAGTTCTTTCTGACGCAAGTGGGCATTATTGTATTGGAAGGTAGCTCTCTATTCTGTGCAAACAGCAGCACACTGTCTATATTTTCAAAGTCTCTATTCATCTTGTTTATTAATTAATGAGGTACCTACTACCAAAATGGCACGGCTTAAACAATGAAAAAATGGAAGCAATATCCAAGAGATAATTATAGAAAAAACATTAAACATTTGAACAGAAAGCCTGGCACACTTCTCAAATGAAACCCATGGGTTTTGCTTCAGTGCACCAAACTCTGCGCTCGACTGTCATCACGTAATTCCATTAATTTTTGCCTTAAGGCATCTTGTAGCAGTGTAAGGAAAATCACTAACCTTCCCTGAATCACGGCCAGTGAGGCAACTTACTATCTTGGCATCTCTCTTTCAGATGACATCAAAACTCACCAAAATATCATGAATTAATCTTGAACCTGATGGCTCCAGCCAGGTGGTGTTTTCTTTCCAGACTGTCAGGGGTCCTACTGAATGTGGCGAGCTGTGTAATAGAGAGCTGCAGGGGAGGAATCCAGAATTGGATAGGGGAATCCCCCAAAATGAAACAAGTTCTACATTGTCAAAGTGCCATGGACAGATCAGGAATGGGGAACATGTCGTCCTCCAGATATTCCAACCCTGGCCATTGGGCAGGGATGATGAGAGCCATAGTCCAGCCACATCTGGAGGACCACAGGTTCCTCACACACTCACAACCCTGGCACTGATGACATCAGTCAACCAATCAACTTTTAAAAGGGATGATTAATTCTGATTACTCATTATAACACAGTCGTTTGATTCATTTAAGGCTATATTTCTAAAAATTTGATACAAAATAACTGTTGGCCTGTAGATAATGTTTTGGACTTATTGGCACTTCAAAATTAATTACCACATACTGAAGCAGGGGGAATAACTACTGTTACACGAACAATAAGGGTTACAAAACAGGCTGCCGATGGCTATTTCTCTACCATCAGTTGCATTTGGTCATTTTGGGAAAACTTCGTGCTGATGGCAAGGCTGACCTTGGTGGTTAACCATTTGACCCACAAGCTATTTCATGGGGCTACTGAGAATAAGGAAGTGTGCAACAACCTCAGCAACAGAAGGGGGGAAATTCCTCTAATAAAAGTTATGAAAATACACCTGTAGTTCTCCTGTATCGTGTTTCATTTACCAAGATCCAGGTGACCTCTACTTATGTCACATATGCCATTAATTGTATGGAGGACCTTATTTATTTGACATGACAGGGGTGGCCTTATGTTTTCAAAACAAGGGTTGGCAGGTGTTCAGCACCCCAAGCCTGATACTCAAGACACTAAATCTGTACGTACTGTGCATTTAAAGAATCCCAGGGCTGCCATTTGTTAGGAGTGCTGGAAATTATAGTTCAGGGAGGAGCAAACTATAGTTCCCAGGAGTGTTGGGTGTGCGGGTGCTTTAAATGTATGGTGTACACACAGCCGCTGCAACCTGGTGGTGCCAGAAGCTGAAAGTGTTGATGTCACTCAGCTGCCAACTCTTGAAAGTCAAAAATCCAGTGCATGGGTAAGGCCTTTGAGGGTGGCCCAGTGCTAAAGGGATGGACCTGGAGCTGTGAACATCAAAGAAAACCAGTTGTCTCAGTGGGGAGGAGGGAAGCTAATGAGTAGCACAGTAGTGTTGGTTCATTCATTCAGCCTTTATTGACTTAATCAGAGGCTTACCAGAGCTTCTGGGCCTTTAGCCAGTGCCTGACCAGGGTCCTTACCGCAGTCAACCAGGTTTGGAGGGCTCCCTGTTCCAGCCTTTTCTCTGGACTTCCACTGCCCTTCTTTCCCCACCTTGAGGGGCATGTTATGCCTTCCCCAGTTTCCCTACCCTTCATTCTGGCTGGGGCCCTGTAGCTGTCCTCCTCTCCCTTCAGAAAGGTGAATGAGGAGGCTCCACCCTGCTCCTTCCAGTAGAAGTGGAGTCTCCAGGCCACGTCCAAACATGGTCTCCTCTGGAATCGTCCGGCTGCTGCCTGGTGGTAGGGATGGGGACATACTTAAAGGGTAAGGTGCCAGCAAAGGAAGGGCAAACAAACACAGGGGCACAAGGGTTTGTGCTGAAATCTGGTTTTAACAGGCAATCATAGTGTGAAATAATCTTGGCAAAAAGTGTTAGCACAAAGCAAAAGTGTTTTCACTGATCCTGCTGTGTTAAGGGAAATTGCCCTTCCCTTTGACAAGATAGTCTCTGAGCCGTTCAACATCTGGAACTTTCTCCAGACACAGATTAGTCTGGCATGCAAATCTGAATATTGAAATGGTCCTGAATTGACTGTTATTGTTGTTGTTGTTGTTAATGTGAGTTAACTGCAGATGGTTCCACATGCCTTGGTGAGGCACAACTTAAACAGGAATACTGTGAATCATCACAGCATATACTGTCCCAGTTTGGAGAACCATATCTTGGCTTATGAACAGGCCATCCCCCTCCCTCCACATGAAACCCCTTTGTCCCTTCCTTATTGCAGTTAAACCAGGAAGCTTCTGGGTAACCCAAGGGCACCCTTCCATTCGCCCCATTGCTTTTCCCCAGTAAAATGGCAGTCAGATTTTCCGTGGATTGCCATTTGTTCTGATTTAGCTCTAAAGAGAAGGGTTTCCTGTGGGGAAAGTGGTAGGGCAAAGGCAAAACCGCTCAGACTCCTTCCTAGGAAATCTAGAGCCACCCAGACCCATGCTTCCTAGGCACGGATAAGCAGAAGCATGGACGAGCCCATAGTGTCCTCATCTGAACAAGGAAACGATGGTTGCTAGCTTCAGAAGGAGGCAGGGTATTAAAACAAGTTCAATGCTTTAATAGGCTGCCTTGTTATTTTATATTCCTGTGTGTGTGTGTGTGTGTGTGTGTGTGTGTGTGTGTGTTAGGAGTGCCTCTCATGTTTGGAAGCACAGAAATGTCAAAAAGCGATATAAAAGTTTGGCGAAAAGCAAATTCTTATTCTCACAATCTACCCAAGACTTCATAGTGAAATGTTGCTGAATAAAAGGTTAATCACATCAGGGCAATCTGCCTTCTGATGGCAAATCTCTTGTAAAACATGGACAAACATTCAGTCTGGTGCAGCCTTTGTTGCCCGCCAAGTCTAGTAGCTATCAAAATATCATAGTCCCTGTGAAGAAATGTCTGTTTGTTACTTTGAGGTCACAAGAATAAACAAACGTGGGTGGAAAGACAAAGTAGAAAAACATTGTTCCATACTTTTTAAAGAGAAAAAACTCCACTCTTGCTAACTCTTCGTTTTTCTTAACACTGGTTTTAAAATTGGACAACTGGACATTCTCAAACAGAAATGACAACTTTTGTTGCCAATAGTTCACAAAGGAAGCTTGATTCCAATATTAAGAAGAGCAGTTTAAGCGTTCTGGCTTGCTGCCATCAGTGCAATAGGTCGCAAAACATGTAGATGCTACAGCTGCTTGGAAGAGATAGAGTGATCAGTAGACACCATCACATTCAGAAAATTTATTGGGGAGCCAGATGATCCTACTCTGGGCATACACTCAATGTATGGAGAGAGGAGTGGACATAGCATGCAGATATTCACCCCACATGATCAGGAATGCTCCTTGGGGATCTCAGGCGGGGGGGGGGGTCTGCTCAGCACAGCTAAGCTGTATGTGCGGAGATTCCCTTTTCAAAAGCCACACTGACAAATTTGCAAAGGCAGACCAAGGAAGTGTGCAAACCTCGTGTGGGGCAGCAAGAATAGTCCAAATTTCCCCATCAGCGTGTTTGCTGTATGTGGGAGATTTTCATTTCAACACCCTTCTGTACTAATTGTTTTTGGCAGTAACTAAAGTCTAGGGAACAGTGGGATTCCTCACAAGCTGCACAGGAAATTTATCAGTTTGAGATTTGTTGAGTCATGGCATATAAACCTCCCTGAAAAGTAGCTGTTTCTGCATTCACAGTCTCCCCCTGCAATGTGAAGCCACAGGAGAACATGAAGTTGCAGGCACATGAGTTGGCAGCCAATCATACATGCCAAGAACTCTCTGCATGCAGATACTTCAAAAACCACTGGGTTATATTTCCAAATGAGAGGTATAGTCATGGACTGGTTGGATGCTGAAGAATGGTGGGGGGGGGGGACCAGCTGGGGAACCCCCAAGAGAAGAAGGCTCAAAGCCCAGGGATTGGTGGTGGGACAATGATGAGCAGTCAGAGGGAGAAGACTGGGAAGAGGACATGTCGGAAGCTGAAGAAGTCACAGGGTTTAGTGATCAGGGAGAGTCCATGGCAGAGTGAGAAGCAGGGGAGGGAAGCCAAGTGGCAGAGATGAGTCCAGCTGGTGAAGAAGCCAGGTTGTCTCCCAGAACCAGAAGAGGCATGAAGTGGGAAGGGGCAAAGGCTGACACTTAGGTACACTCTCAGGCTGCTTGGGAAAAACCCAGGAGGGATAAACATTGAGAAGGGGGAAAGTGGTTATTACAGTGGTACCTCAGGTTAAGTACTTAGTTCGTTCTGGAGGTCTGTTCTTAACATGAAACTGTACTTAACCTGAAGCACCACTTTAGCTAATGGGGCCTCCTGCTGCTGCTGCGCCGCCGGAGCACGATTTCTGTTCTTATTCTGAAGCAACGTTCTTAACCTGAAGCACTATTTCTGGGTTAGCGGAGTGTGTAACCTGAAGCGTATGTGACCTGAGGTACCACTGTATAAACAATGACAGAGGTATGAGTAAGCAGGGAGGTTACATGAAGGGGGGCAGTGGCAGTTTAAAACAAGGTTTGACTACAGCAAGAAGATAATTTGGAAAGGCTGTGTTAGCTTTTTGGTGTTAGGTGTCTGCGTTGTACGCATCTCTGCTATTTCTCCTGGTTAAAGGTGGCTTGTCAGTTGGTGTTTTTTAAACACTTAGTGTCCATCCAAGCTTTACTCGAACCTCTGCTGTTGTTTAAAACTGCCATTAAAACCACACGATGGGGACAGATCTGGGGTGGGGAATTAAGCTGGATCGTAAACCTGTTCAGTTCAGCCATGGACTTTGGCAATCTGGCATGAATTAAGCTGGCAAAAGGGGTGGTGTAACTCCAACGCTATTTTAGAGTCTTGTTTTCCTTCTGCCAGGCTTACTTGAACATGTTTAACTGAAAGGAAGTCACAGTGAAATAAAAGAGGCTTACGGTACTTTCTTGCAAGACTGCATGCCTCCCTCTCCTCCCCTGCACCCTGACCACCCTGTATTTTAGATAGCCTTGGGTCACTTTTGGGTGGTCCAACCCAGAACGGTCTCGGCCCAATTAAGCCAAAGCCAAGATCCATGCAAATTTACCCAATTTAGTTTCACATTCAGTTGAATCTGGTGTACAGCCATAATCAAGGCAAACCAAAAAATATGTCTGTGTTGTAATATGTTGTAAGAATTCAATAAAAATAATAAATATATTTTTAAAAACTGTTCCCCATTTGGGCACCTCCAACATGAAATAAAACAAGAAACAAAATATACATTTTTTTTAATTAAAATAATTGTAAACCTTTTATATACAAAAACTATGTACAGGGACAAAGCTACTAAGGCTGCAACTTAGTGATTTGATGATTTATGGAGACCAACACTTTATCTTGTAGCTCCATAAGTATACACTTTACTGAAACTTCTGTTGACTCTTTACAATAGCCATTCAGATGATTCTTGATAATGGCACCATATAAATAAACAGAACATTAGATATTTCAGAGTGGAACATAGTGCCCATCTGAAAAACGGATGACAATAAACTGAAATATGTTGTCAGG
The DNA here is from genome assembly GCF_964252035.2 of Podarcis erhardii. NCBI lineage: Eukaryota > Metazoa > Chordata > Lepidosauria > Squamata > Lacertidae > Podarcis > Podarcis erhardii. Next base: position 57,048,024 of record NC_138498.1, on the reverse strand, counting down.
AAACCACTAAAATGTCCTATGAGTAAAATTCAGAAATGCCTAGTACACAGAACTACATGTGTATCTGATTTTCACATATTATTGAGTGAAACATATTTACAAAACTGCGGCCCAGATCTGAGACTTCAGATCTGAGACTTCAGATCACAAAAAAGGACATCCCCATGGAAATGTTTGGTTGAATGCAAAAGCACAAACTTGTACTAAACTTCTTCGGTCAGTAATTGCCTCACCAGTCTTCCAGATGTGTGCAGTGATGACAAGTATAAGCTATGGGTGCGATTAAAATATCTGCCATTTTGTTAAAGGTGCAAAGCACCTTTTCATGTATATTGCATGTTAAAATACTTTGAGCCCTGATCATATTAAATGTAGGAACAAATTAAGGTGGGAAAGCAGCAATAATGACTTAATTGGCTCATGATACAGTCAAGCAACGGAGTGGGACGCAGTTCTACCACAAAGATATTTTTGCTCATTCGCAGATGCTGTAATCTTGAATATGACTTTCGGGTCTAAACATTGAAAAGAGTATTAGCAACGCTTCCCGTTAGGTTCAGTTTCACAGATGACAAAAGAAATAAAACTGTGCAGCCTTAGTGGTTAAAAAACAAAAACAAAAAACAGCTTTACATGCTACAAGGTATGGTGGGCAAACTTGGTCTAATGGACTCCAATGTGAAATCCAAGCTGGTTTTCATGTCCAATGTAATTTCTGCAGAAACAAGGAAAAATTGTACACAATTTAATTGGGGATAGGGTGAGTGCAAAGCATTATTATTATTATTTTATTAATTTTATCCCAAGAGCTATAGTCTCCACCACCCCACCCTCACAAACCTAACATAGGTCTATAATTAATCACTGCTCACTAATAAACCCAGAGGTCATATCAAGGGAGCTAGTGCAGTGCAAGCTCTCTATGCTAGTTCAAGAGATTTACTACAAGGACTGCAGTATAGGACTGCAGCATGATTTTAGGCAAAGCCATCATTAAAATAAATCAACAGAATAGCTCAATTGAATGTGCTTATGCATCTTAGGTCCAGAACATGATATGATAATGTGAAGATGGGCAATTTATATGACCCATATGTACTCTGAAAAAGCAGATTTTTGCAAAGCTCTGGTGGTTTTGAAAATTAGAGGTTCCAATTAGGAACCTCTAGAATCAATGGTGTGGTATCCCCACATTCTTTCATTACCCTGAGCATCACTTAACAGCACCAAGATGCCATATCTTGAGTATACAAAGGCTGCCCCAGATAGCCCTTGAGAGAAGAGAACAGCCTGCGGATTGAAGGCTTCTGTACTGTATTCTGTACTGTACGGGTTCACACACACATATTCATCACTGGGCGACTGGATGACATGCATACACAAATGCTCAAAAAGCACAAACCAAGCATAGTGCCATTAATGTCTAGAGACCTGCGCATGTGGACTGAACTCGCTGCTTAGCCTCAAAACTGCTGACTAATCGCTCTCTTTCCTGAAGGTTGTTTGGAGGATTAAAGTCATAGAGGTACTTGTGGTGGGGTGGAGTTGCACCCTCCCGGCACCGGCACCATGGCTGCGCTTCCTTGAACGGGGTTGGGGCAGGGCAGCCAGCAACCTAGTCAGGGCTGCGCAGCTGTGCCAGAGGTTCCACTGACTTGGCAGCCGTGGTCCCGCTGCTGAAACTATGTGGCCTGACCCTGCTGCCACCTTGCCTCAGCCCTGTCTAATATGCAGCAGTGATGCCCCAGTGTCTGGATGGCAGCTTCACAATTCTGCGCCGCCATCCATGCCTAACATAAAACAGCATACATGGCTGTATGTGCCACCTGTCCCTAGGACAAGATAGGAAAGAAATGTAAATGAATAAATGTCACAGTTTGGACCTAGCATCCTCACTGTTGAGGCATAAGGACATTCACTGGGTGCACACTTGGTGAGTTGAGCTGTTAACTAGATTATTTTTCCTGCCTTTGGCTGTATTCTAAATGTAAAACGGAAAGCATTTATACCTGCATTTGTTGTATCAATGGCAGCATCTTGTTCTTGAAAGCTGAAGTCAAAGAATAAACTTGACATGCCAGTCTCATTGATCAGGAAACCTTTCCCACCAACACTGGTTGGCTGCCAAGTGGATGATAGTAGCTCCTAGGAGACAAATGGGGGGGGGGGAATACTTTAAATCATCTGTCCATATCGGTATTTGGTTAAGTTCAACAGCCACTGTCATCCGTTTTTCAAATTAAGTTATACAGTAACTAGTAATTCAGCAGATTTTTGTCGGCATGAACGTTTGTGACTTCTTTTTGGTCAGGCCAAATAGAAAAGGGCAATGGAAGCAAACACATTTCTTATTCTGCATCTCTAATTCAATGAACGAAATGATGCACTGACCGCTTGTGCCAAGTTCAGACACGTAACATTACAAAAACCCCAGGAAGCATGCTCTGTTTTTACTCATCTGCAATGCCAGCTCATTCTCCCTAACAGAGAAGCAGCTGCAGAGCCTCTCTCGGGATATGGGAGTGTTCCTGCTTACCCAGCCTCTCTCTCATCCCACAAAGGACTTTCAGCTCCCTGGCCTGCAGGAGCAGCAATGGGATGCTCGCCTATGGCAGCTGAACTCCCCATAAGCATGCTTGACTCAGGGCTCCAAGCTCAGATTTCTGTGGTCAGAGCTTAGTGATGGTTTAGCCCAAGCAAGAGTAAAGCCCTTAGAAGCATAGGAAGCTGCCTTATACTGGGTCACACCATTGATCCATCTAGTTCCTTATTGTTTGCCCTGACAGCAGCTGTCTGGGCTTTCAAGCAGGGCTCTCTTCCAGCCTTACCTGGAGAAGCTAGGGATTAAGCCTGAGACCTTCTGCATGCAAAGCTATGGCTCTTCACCTCAGGGCCTTCATATGACCCTCTGAAGGTGCCTTATGTCAACTCAGCTACTCTGACAAGCAACACCTCCTCTGGGGGCTTCAGCAGGAAGGGGTGCTGACTGCAAAACACCTTCCTCCAGTGTGCGCCTTTCAGAAAAGGAAAGATCGTCTTACCTGATACAAGTTACCCGATGCAAATTTATCTTCATCCTCATCGGTTCCTGTAGGAAGAAGAGGGAGGAAAAAAGGGCACTCAATGAAACTCAATAGTTTTTGCAGACTAATTTTTTATTACAAGTGTTTTCCTATCTTCTACCACCAACCATAACTTCTAGTCGCATGACCCAAACAATATAAAACTGACCACTTATTTACACAAGCAACTTTACTGGCTTCTGTAGGATTTACACTATTGTAGCTAGCACAAGAATCATTCCCTTTCCAGGTTACATAAATCCTGCCATCCTGTTATTTTGGGTTCTTTCTGTTAGCACAGTTCTGATCAATCAGCTGCCCCAACACTTATGAACAATGAAACACCAACCATCAGAGGAGGATGTGATGGGCGACACTTGAAATGTATACAAGTCGTTTGTGCTGTCCGGCAACTGATGCTCCAGCGAACATCCCCAGTCAGTAGGGTTTAAGTTACATGAGGAGAGATCTGAAAAAAAATCATACAAACTATGTCAGAATCCTTATGAAGGAGGTTCTTTCCTAAGATTGCACCAAATAGTTGAAAACAGTTTCATTCCAAGCAAACTGGGGGGGGGGGAGAGAGATAGGGAGAGAGGATATAAATAAATAAATAATCCCACTTTATCCATGTCCTTTTCTTTTGAGACACTTTGGTAAGTCACAATGAGAACCTCTCTTGGGGATATTAAAGCAGGATATAGGCACTCTAAATAAATAAATAGCAGGAAACTTGACCACCCATGACCCATCTTCTCTGGCAAATAGCAACCATTTGGGAGTATGTTGGGGTGTGAGTTTTAAGGCTTCATCTTGTTTCATTTGGGGTAATAGGAACATCATGTGCAAACCACAGAAACAGATGACTCAAGTTGTAGCTCACCTCCTAATGTGCTCCCCACTTCCATTTTCTCTGGTTGGTACCTGGGAAGCACATAGCTACTGTGGTCGTCCGGCAGCTGAATGCTGTTTGTTGCACTGACTGTCTCTTCTGTCTTGAAATCGTCCACTGACTGCAGAAAACAAAGACCTCTTTTATCAAGATGTGTGTGTGTATTTATATATGTGTGTGTGAGAGTGTGTGTGTGTGTGTGTGCTGAAAGCATCACTTAAACCAATCTGGAGTATCCATATCTCAAGTACAGATGACCCATGAATTTTTTAAAATCTAATTTTAGCCATAAGCATCCCTTTAAAATGGGTCTTCCATGCAGAAGACTTTGGCACAAGCAACCTGCCAGTGCTTCGCTTCTGAGACTAGTTTTGGCTGGTTTCATGGAATTATCCATCTCATTTTGTGGAAGCTTCTAGGTCAAAAGGCTCTTCCTCCATTCCCAGGCTTCTCTTACACCTACCAGGCTCCTAAATTGGAAATTACTTGATAGCCTCCTGTGCCTTTTTACAACCCAATCCACACTCAGGCCCCCAGCTGTGCCAGAGTCAGATAACATCTCATCCTGGATAGAGTCAAGATGTAATTGACTCACACTTCTAGAGACAGGGAGTTTTACATTTAAAGAGACCAAATACCCACTCCCCGGAAGGCCACAATTTTATCTCTCCCACAATGCCTCACATCTGTGTGAACCAGCGTTTAACATACCAAGATTTCCCAACTTCACTACACATGCAAAAGACTTTGGCACAAGCAACCTGTCAGTGCTTCTCTTCTAAGACTAGTTTTGGTTGGTTTCATGGAATTATCCATTTCATTTTGTGGAAGCTTCTAGGTTTTGGTTCATGGAATTATCTGTTTTATTTTGTGGAAGCTCCTGGGTTGCAATCCTAGAAAGCAGCCAAAGCTTGAGTGGTGATGGCAGAAGGAAGGTGTGAACTCTGTCAGAAGTATTTTGGAAGTTCCCTGAATATGAACTCTGTCCCATTCTAGGTTAGGATCGAGTTATCCACAGGCTTTGAGTTCCATGTGAATGTTTCACTTGCTTGACGATAAAGGGTAAATACATACCTTTCTTGCATTCTTGATTTTCAGGGACTTTGATTTCTTCTCTGCCAACGAAAAACAAAAGTGTACAGATTTAATACAATGAAATGCATTTATGAGAAAGAAAGAGAAGCTGCAGAGAACATGGACAGTACCAACAAATTCAGGTGTCATCAGTTTTATGGTACAAAGTAACTTAAAATACCTGAATCATTTGTGGTATTCTCATGTATGCTTTGTAGGCTCTATCCCTAACAAAGATTCCCCATTATTTTTTGTAGAATTTCACAGACCATAAAAGCAAACATGTGATGACCTTGTCATGGAAGCCGCAAGACTTTGCCTGGTAAACACCTTCTGTACTGAGTTCCCTTCTTTTGCCAAGAGTGAGTTTTTATGGCATTCGGAAAACCAACTTTAAGAGCGTAGGAAGTGCCTTGATAAATCAGATCAAATTCTCTTCTTGTTCAGCATCTTTTGTCTACAGTGGTCAATCAGATACCTGTGGGGAAACCCACAAGCCCTTTCCCATGGTGGGTATTCAGAGCCAAGCAGTCTGTGGTACTAAAGACAAGACATAGCCTTATTCTCAGTGAATATGTATTCCGTTTTGGAAATGGTCCCTCTCAATGACTTGCAAACATACCTTTCTTTGGTGACTTTGCTGAGGGTTCCAACATCCTGTAGACCCGGACAGCACTGGAACCTTTGCTGATGCTTTTGTCTTTCACCTCTTCAATATCAGGCAATGAATTCATGGCGCAACGGAAATTTGCCTTCCAGGTTTTAGGGTCAGGTTCTTTATCGCCTGGTTTGTACCTCCCTATATAATGACAACATAAATCTGCATTGAGTAACCTAATCCAGATATAGCCACTAAGGCCCCAATCCAGGCACTCACAGCCTAAAAACTCAACCATCATATGCAGGTGCTCAATACTGACTCATCTAAAAAATAAGTAAATACGGATACATTTCAGCCTGTGTGACTCAAAGTAACTCGAACACAAGCAAATGTTATTGTACATACTTCTTTTTGCTTGTGGATAGCTGGAGAGTCTGCCCAGATCTTTACAACTGTGATTTTTACTTTGTTTTTACTTTTCCCTTTGCCTAAAGAGCTCTTGTTTATCGGGCGGCTGATAAAACTTTAATAATAATATTGTTTGTCGCTTTCTACCAAAAAAAGCCTCAAGGCCATTTGCAACAGTGAAATATACATGAATGCAGTTGGTAACGATAATCATAACTACATCCTAAAAAGAAACAAACCAAACAATGTCAGCCACACTTGGCTAATGAGTCTGGTGCTTGTGCCTCTTTTAGGAGGCCTGTCTAGCCTACCCAGGGGCTGCAAGCATTCATGTGACCCGGGGGGGGGGGAGAGGCGGGGCTTAAAGTAGTTACCTCTTTTACTGATGTAAATACACTCTCCCCAGAAATGTAATGGTACTGGCCTCACTTGTGCCTACGCGAAGGACACTGTAGAAAACAAATGGCCCTGACAATGGCCCATACCAGTATGAATGGCCCAGTTTCTGAAAAGGCAGGCGTCCTTTTCCAGCTCCCAGCCATGCTTGGCCGCGTGTTTCCATGGGATCTGGAACAACTTTTCATCCTACAATTCAACAGTACAGATTTTAGTGGGCGTGCCTGAATTACATATGGAAAACAGTATCAAGAACAACCCAAGAAGTCAAAGGAACTGAAAGTATTGCAATTTGATTGGTATTTCTCTGCCTGCCTGTGCAGTTTCTCTACAATACGACATAACAACAACATGTACAACAGACTCTGACGTATGATTTTGTTCCATACAGTATTCTGGGGATGCTAACCACAGAGAACCCTACTGGCTTGGTGATCTTACACATCTCAAGAGGGTTTAGCATTTATTTTCTTTTATTAATGAGTATGAAAGTAAGAATCAGCATTAAATCTCAGCTACAGCAACTCATTCACTGAGGTGAGGTTTATACAGTATCACTTTTAATTAGGTTTGCATGCCAAGTTCCTCCCAACTTTTTAGGCTTGATACCATTAAATTGTTAGGGTTGTATCCGACTTAGACTCACTGTAGAGCTATAGAAGTCTATGGACTTACAATAGCTTTAGGTCTACTCTAAGTATGACAGTGGGATAGAACTCTTAGGATGATAACTTGTGTCACTTGAGCATTGGATAATTTCATTTTCCTAGATATGGAATTCTCAGCAACATTTACTACTGTCAAAGACAATCAGCTGCTGAGCTCTCTTTATTTTTCTGAAATTTGCTTCTGGACTTAAAAGCAAAAAATACAGAAGGCTAATATTTTTAAAGTCAGAGGAAAAATGAAAAAGAAACCCATACCTTATTGATCCATTGGAGTCCAGGAATTTTATTGGAATTAATCTGCAATTCCATCCAAGGCCTCATGCGCATTCTTGTTTGTGGCATATTGGATCTGAAGGAAAAATAATTTGAGCTTAGAAGAAGACTCAAAATTCTGAAGGGCCAAATGCCTGCTATTCATAGAATTTTACTAGAATTGATATGTTTTTACACAATTCAGACTTATAAGAGATCTGTGTTTTATACAAATCGGTCTTTTATAGAATGCAAGAAGACATGATATAGACCCCTGCCCCTGGGAACCTCTAAAGAGTTACTTAAAAAATAAGTGGTGCAATCTGAATTCAGTAGCAACTTTTGAATAAGCTCTGCAAATAAATGTTAAATGGGTTAAATAGATATATATACACATAGATGCATATTAATATTTTATCATGATTTTACTGATAAGTTTAGGTAATAGGTTTATTAGAGTGAAAAGATGTTGAGAAGAACGGGAAGTTAAATTTATGAAGATATATACTTCGTTGGAATTTTTATTTTAATGAGTTTGATCTACAGACTATAAATAGTCTTTGATGTACCGATGTAACTATGGTTAATTAAGAAGAAGAAGAAGAAGAAGAGGAGGAGGAAGAAGAAGAAGAAAGAACCCCTGCCCCTAGGAATTTACAATTTAAAACATAGGGTTAACAACAGAGGGAAAGCAAAGTGGAATCAGGAATAATAATGCTTTAAATGTATTCTTAGTTATAGCATAGGAACTAGGGGTTATATTATTTTATTCCCCTTAATGAATAGGTTCAGTGACTGGTCAAAGGCAATCCAGACATCTTCATGGCTGAGGGGAGGGATTTCAACCTGAATTTTCTCTTTCTAAACCCAACACCCCTGTCATTAAAACCACATGGGTTTTCAGTTCCCCAGTGTTCCAGAATCATTCCTCCAACCCCCAGCCCCAATCTTGTAAGACACTAACTAAAATTCTCATCTTGACTTTGCTAGCTGAACCCATGCAGAATGCAGAATGTCAGTTGCATATTGACCGATGGTGGTATCTAAGGACATACCGGAGTAATTTAGAAATAGGTAGAGAGGCTGCCTTCAGGTAGTGTTGCCATCTCAGGGGCAGTAAAGCTTTCACTTCAGGGTTGGATTTGTCCAAAATGCTGTTGTTAAATGCTTGGAAACCGCTGGAATTAACGGAGCTCGCTTGTTATCTGCAATGGCTCCACTCTGAGCAAAACTCAGTTGAATACCACCCACTTTGCTGCCTGTGTCGAATTAAGTAAAGGTCATAACGTGCTGCATATTATCTGCTGGCGTCTGGCGACTCTGAAGGAATGGTTTTCAAACTTCTCTCCTATCAACATCTCTGCTATAGAATTCCCAAGCCGCTGTCTGCAGCAGATCCCCAATGCACTGTCAAGGATGTTAGGGCATGTCTAGGCTGCACACTTTGTTCACAGAAGGCACCAGTCAGGCCTGTTGCCGAGGTTATCATTTCCCGGCTAGAACTGGAAGGGTGGCCTCCATCTCCGTAAGGAAGATTGGAAGCAGTGGACAATCTGCCGTTACTGCCCTTCTCACTGTGGGACCCTGGATAAGACCCAGGTTCCTTGGACCCACGGCCCTAATAAATTTAAGTATGCTTTTATTCAACACAACTTCTTCCAATCATATGGGCGTTCTATCCTGTGGTCACAACTACCTCAAATATTCATTGCGGAACTGTAGCCACTGTAGTCTTCCAAGAATTGTTTCCCTGTTCAGGCAAATTGGTTTTGTTAACTGTGCCATGCTTCAGACAAATTAGCAAGAGATTATTATTTTTCTGCAGTTAAAACTGAATGGTGGCAGCTAATGTGTAATGTGACTTAAGATGACCATATTGCTTGCTGTTTCTTGGTCCTTTCAAACCAAGTAATCATTGCACACTCAAGGAATCATTACTCTATTTTGAGCAAATATTTGTTACTGTAAGAAAATCCTTTTGTGCTCTGAAGGACAGAAAATTTATCCATGGCACTGTTAACTGAAAGGACTGGATATACTCATTAGCACATCCGATCGATAGATTCTACATACATTGGGCAAAGAAGAAATTCTGGAGAACCTGAAGCCTTTTTGTGCAGAAAAAGCTGACAAAGGAAGGTGGAGTACATGGAGAAGACTAACCCGTTCCATGTACAGAAAGAAATTTCCCCCTCATTCTTTCCCTACCTCTCAAAACACTGGAACCATTAAAACTTGTATTTCTTCACTATCTACACAACCAACTTTCACATGTCACTGCCACTGCTGCAGATGGCTGTGTGTGTGTGTGTGTGTGTGTGTGTGTGTGTGCAAAGACAAGACAAATTGTGAAGGTTGGATCCGTCAATATTAATAAGCTACAAAAGCTAGGAATGCAACCTTTGTAGTCGCAGGCAACATGCCTCCAATTCCTAGATGCTGTGGACAAACAGCGGGAAATGGCTTTAACCACATACCCTTCCAACAGTTTTCAAGCTTTCTAACTTCAGAGAATGCTTTTCCACATCACGTTTCAGCCACAAGACTCCTATGCGCAGCAGAGAATTGTGGAGTATGTTCTTGTACATACACATGCAGTTCAGTCATGAAATACATGGATCAGGCCTCTTGGGCCTCATTGCTGCTCTGCGTAAATGCAGCTGTGACTACACAAGAACCTTACAAAGAGCAAAGGAAGACTGGTAGTTGTGGGTAAACTGAATCACATGGAGGCTTCTCTGCCATTACTGATCTTTTCTTGGAAGAATCCCACGGTAGGTTTCCTAGGGGGATCTAGTATCCCTTGCAATACAATTTAAAAACACTGTCCTCTGTTCATCGCCACTGGTGCATCTGACAGCATGCTGTACACTCTCTAGTTTGTGAACTGCCCTGTCCATTCCACAGTTGTGAAAATTGGCAGCGTGGGTTACTTTAACCAAACTGCGTCTGTATTGTGTAGACTGCGTGATTGTATGAGTCAGTGTTGTCTTTTGGTTAAAAGCCGTTTAAGAAAATCAGCAGAAACCACCTCCAGAGGCGACAGCCGCCAGTTACCTCAACATAATCCTAACACAGTAGTACTAGAAAGGGCAAGACATATTTGGAAACAACCAAAGGGCTAAGGCACTGCATATAATGGGCGTTCCACCATAATAAAGTAAAATAAGCTGCAGCAACCTTCCCCCATAGACATACTGTGGGAAAGGGATGAAGAACTGTAAAGCATTTTGCACACAAACAGATTTGGAAGCAAATCCCATTCAATTCAATGGAGCTTACGTTCAGATTAAAGATTCAGGAAGATGGGATGAGCACAATTAACTGCTTCAGTTCCATTGATGGGACTTAACCACAGCTATTAAGGAGAAGGAAAGGCTGTTTCACATATTATAAACTCAGGGGGATGTTTATAAGGCAGCAGGAGATACATTGGGGAGAGTTGCCACTTGGCACCAGTCAACACAAGCCTTGCCAATTTCCTACATGTACTCCTCTGGATTGGGGCCAGAGGGACCAACAGACCTTGTAACAATGTAGAGTTTCTAAGGAAGTTCCAGATTTCACTGTTTATGCCCTTCATCGGAAAGGTCTATAAAGAGTCCCAGAATGTCTCCTGCTCCCTAGAGATGGCCTGCTGCTCCAATAGCTAGTTTAAGAGGAACAAGCTTCTGTATTCAACACAGCGATTACAGCCCTTCAAAATTAAGACAAAAGGCCCAAGAAGAGCTGCCCTGTGCTCCACAGAGCTAAGTGCCAGTTCCACATATTCTACAAGCGGATATCGTTCTTATGCAGAGGAATTTTGTTCTGGCTGCCTTCCTGATAGCTCGCTGCAAAGTATAATACATGTGCTAAACTAACCTCCATGGCTCCTGTATTCCACCAAGTGAAGTAAGGACACACACACACATATATATTTATGAAGGAAGCAAAAAATGTATCCTCACTGCGTTGGGTTCGTTTTGCCATTCATTTGTTGTTGTTTTAGAGTTACAGGAACACATTTGGGCTGTAAATCTTACATAAGCTTTCTTGTATAGGGAACTCCCCTGAGTTTACCAGCAAACATGCCTAGGAGTGAGCAGTACATTTCTTCTTTTAAAGTTTGGAATATGATGTTGCCCTTCCTTTGCTCCAAACTCGATAAATAATTAATATTTAGAGGAGAATTTCAAACTTTTTTTGTTAAAATCAGAAAAATTAAGTTCCACTTCCTTCAGCAGATTTTCTTCGGAGACGGAGAAAATTTTCTGTACCTGTTGTTTCCTAGTCCTTAAGACCTGCAGCCCGTCCCAAAATTCCGGGTGATCTTTTCTGCCGATCCCTCTTCGCATTGAGGGAGGGTGTCAAAACAGCTAAATACAGTTTTGTTCTCTCCCTTCCCTTCCCTTCTCTCTCTCTCTTTTTTTACGAACTTTACTTCCTGGTATAACAACAAAATAACTAACACCACCCAGTACTATCCCTCATGTTGCTAGCAAATTTCCCCTGGGAAACACTACATAAAAAAAAAAGCTGGCCTATTAACTTTTTGCACCCTAGCTAAAGAAACGATTATTGATGCAATTAAAAACAACATTTCACTACAGCAAGAATCATCCTAGTCAGGAAGGAGCCACGCCCACGTGGCCTGGATCTTGCGAGCACTGGACTAGATTCCGTGCGCGCTCTGCATCCGGATTTTCTCTCCTGCCTTCTGTTGATTGCCTCGTTTCACCATGAGATCTGGCTGACCTCAAGGCGCCTCCAGATGCGTTGCTGGTTTTGCAGGTAGAAGCCTAGCGGGCGCCCCGCTGTTACCCCACCCCGCGTTTCCCCCATCACCCTGCAAAGGCAGCTAAACTACTGGCTCTGAATGAAAACAGCGGCACTTGACTTTTGCAGGATCATTCACACAGGATGGTTTTTTTTTAAAAAAAGTTACTCATTAAACTCCCCGCTTGCTCTGCTAAACTTAGCCCGGCTGCTGCTTGCAGCCTTTCGCCTTTGATCTCCAGGAAACTGAGGACACGCTTGTCTGAGAAAGCGGCTTGCAGCGATCTCAGCGGTACTAGAGGCGCCCCATTCGCCCGCTTCCTCGATCCCCACGCGGCGCGCCCGCTCCCCGATAGAAGACGAGAAAGTTTTCCCCGTGCAGCCGACCGTTCTCGTGCGGAGAACGGGGAAGCACGGTCGGTGCAGAAGTCCTGCCTCTGGGCTTCCCAAGCTAGTGTGCAGCCGTAGGACTGCAAACCTGGAGCGGAGGTCCTGTGCACCCTTAACTAAGCGAGCCAGTCCCCTGAGGTCTCTCTGAGAGGAGCTGAGCTGCAACCCACCTTCCTGCTCTTGTCCCGGGAGGATCTGGCGAGCGCTCCTCTGCTGCGCGAACGAGCTCCTTCCCTGGCGAGAGAAACGCGGCTTCTGCAGCCGCTGGACCAGGAGCGCCTGTATGTATCCGTCCGGCCCTCGGGAATCCCCGGGCAAGGGACAGAAGCGCGCGCCGCGCCCAATCAGCGGCGGGGAGTCCGCGCCGCGTCCAATCAGAGCGCGGAAGGGAGTATGCTGCCGGCGGAGCATCATTTCGGGGAAATCAGCCGCTTGTAGTGCTAGAACGAGGGGAAGTCCTGCTTCCCTCCCTCTCCCCACGCCCCGTTCCCCGGCCGGCAGCCCACACACACACACACAACCCCCCCCCCACCCCTTAAGTATCCTTTGACCACTTTTGGGACTCCGGAAAAGCCCTGCCAGCCCCAACCCCAGTCTGAGACATTGCCCAACAGGTGACAGCGGAAGGAACAGGACTCCTACGGATTACTGTTATGTTATGTTATGTTATGTTATGTTATGTTATGTTATGTTATGTTATGTTTTATGTTATGTTATGTTATGTTATGTTATGTTATGTTATGTTATGTTATAGTTACAGATAGGTAGTGTTGGTCTGCCATAGTCAAAACAAAAAAAATTCCTTCCAGTAGCACATGTTATGTTATGTTATGTTATGTTATGTTATGTTATGTTATGTTATGTTATGTTATGTTATGTTATGTTATGTTATGTTATGTTATGTTATGTTATGTTATGTTATGTTATGTTATGTTATGTTATGTTATGTTATGTTATGTTATTTTTTTTAAATATATAAATATTCATTAAAGGTTTTTTTTTTAATTACAGTGCAAATAACGAAACAAAGTAATACATATCATAAACATATTTTCTTAACTTCTTTGGACTTCCTCACATCCCCCGCTCCTGCGTTCCTAGTTTCTAAAAATTTAATCAGCAATTTATCTCCTTAATTCCATTCTTGTTATCTAATTTTCCAATGTTGTATCTCTAATTTTAGATATCGTTTGTTCAAACCTTAAAAATTTAAATTTAGCCTAATACTTATCCAAAATTTGTCTTTTCTTAATTTTAACTTATCTTCATACTTCACTTCATCTAGCTTAATGGTGCCAAGTTATTTATAATCTAGCATCCTTCTTAACATTCATACAATTTACAATATTTTTGTAGATAAATCTTGAATTTCTTCCAGTCTTCTTCTACCGTCTCCTCTCCCAGGTCTCGGATTCTGCCAGTCATCTCGGCCAGTTCCATGTAGTCTATCAGTTGCATCTGCCATTCTTCCAGTGTGGGTAAATCTTGGGATTTCCAGTGCTTGGCAACGAGTATCCTTGCTGCTGTTGCTGCATACATAAAAAATGTTCAGTCCTTCTTTAACACCCTCTGGCCGACAATACCCAGAAGGAAGGCCTCTGGTTTCTTAGGGAAGGTATACTTAAATACCCTTTTCAGCTCATTATATATCATTTCCCAGAAAGCCTTCACTCTAGGGCAGGTCCACCAGAGGTGAAAGAACGTTCCTTCACTTTCTTTACATTTCCAACATTTGTTATCAGACAAATGGTATATTTTTGCAAGTTTGACTGGGGTCATGTACCATCTATATATCATTTTCATAACATTTTCTTTCAAAGCATTACATGCAGTGAAATTCAACCCAGTGGTCCACAACCTCTCCCAGTCCTCAAACATGATATTATATCCAATGTCCTGTGCCCACTTTATCATAGCCGATTTGACCGTTTCATCTTGTGTATTCCATTTTAACAGCAAGTTATACATTCTTGAAAGTACCTTAGTCTTAGGCTCTAACAATTCCGTTTCTAACTTCGATTTTTCCACCTGGAATCCTAACTTTTTGTCAAGTTTAAAAACTTCTTTAATCTGAGCGTAATGTAACCAATCTCGCACTTTGTCTTTCATTTTCTCCTGACTCTGCAATTTCCAGTTATCTCCATCTTTTTCTAATATTTCCCAATATTTCGGCCATTTGGCCTCCATATTGAGTCTTTTCCGGGCCTTAGCTTCCAATGGTGAGAGCCACCTTGGAGTTTTATTTTCCAGTAAGTCTTTGTATTTTGTCCAGACATTAAACACTGCTTTTCTGACGATATGGTTCTTGAAAGTCCTATTGATCTTAACCTTGTCATACCATAAATATGCATGCCAACCAAAAGCATTATTAAAACCTTCCAAGTCCAGTACATCAGTGTCTTCGAGAAGCAGCCAATCTTTTAGCCAGCAGAAAGCTGCTGATTCATAGTGCAACCTTAAGTCTGGCAGGGCAAAGCCCCCTCTTTCTTTCGCATCAGTTAATATCTTAAACTTAATTCTGGGCTTTTTGCCCTGCCAGACAAATTTGGAAATATCTCTCTGCCACTTCCGAAAGCACTCTGTTTTATCCACAATCTGCAAAGTTTGAAACAAAAACAGCATTTTTGGCAATACATTCATCTTTATAGCGGCGATTCGGCCTAACAAGGAAAGTTTCAATCTTGTCCAGCTTTCTAAGTCTCTCTTAATTTCTAACCAACATTTCTCATAATTGTCCTTAAATAGACTCAGATTTTTTGCTGTTATGTTTACCCCTAGGTATTTTACTTTTTTAACCACGTTTAACTCTGTCTCTTTCTGAAACCTTTCTGACTCTGTAACTGTCAAGTTTTTTTCCAATACCTTAGTTTTTTGCTTATTTAATTTAAATCCCGCCACCCGACCAAACTCTTGAATCAATTGTAATACTCTTTTCATACTAGATTCTGGCTCCTGTAAAGTCAAAACCAAGTCATCTGCAAAAGCTTTAAGTTTCTACTGTTTCGCTCCGACCTGAATTCCTTCAACCAACCGGTCCCCTCTAATCATATTCAAGAGCACCTCCAGGACCGAAATAAATAACAATGGGGAAATAGGGCAGCCTTGTCGTGTTCCTTTTTCAATTTTAAACTCTTCTGTAACCACATTGTTGACTATCAATTTGGCCTTTTGTTCTGAGTAGATTGCATCTATCCCATTTTCAAAACCCCGTCCCACTCCCATCCCTTCCAGATTTTTCTTCATGAATTTCCAGGAAATATTGTCAAAGGCCTTCTCCGCATCTATAAAAATTAACACAGCTTTTGTATTAATGTTTGTTTGCAAGAGTTCCAAGATGTCAATAATGTTCCTTGTGTTAGCAAACAAATGTCTACCTGGGAGAAAGCCTGCCTGGTCCTTATGAATTACTTCATTTAGTACTTTTTTGAATCTACTTGCTAAAATGTCTGCAAATATTTTGTAATCCACATTTAAGAGGGAGATGGGACGGTAATTCTTAAGTTGTGTCTTCTCCGTTTCCAGTTTGGGTATCAATGTGATGAAGGCCTCTTTCCACAATTCCGGCGCCTTCTTCCCCTCCAAAATGCCGTTGCCTACCTCCATCAGTGGTTGTATCAAATAGTCTTTCAATGTCTTGTAGTACTTGGAGGTAAGCCCATCTGGCCCTGGAGATTTGCCCAATTGCATGTTCTGAATGGCTTGTTCAATCTCTTGTCGTGTTATTTTACAATTCAGGATTGATCTGTTTTCTTGTGACAATTTTGGTAATCCATTCTTTATCAAAAATTGTTCTATCTCAGCCTCATCTTGCGGCCCTTGAGTATACAATTGTTTGAAGTATCTCTGGAAACACTTTCTAATCTCCATAGGATTCTGAATGTTTCTTCCTTCAATCTCAGTTTGTGACTGTGTTTATTTTTTGTCTCTTCTTCAACTGCCATGCTAGCAGTTTCCCACATTTATTCACCGATTCAAATGTTCTTTGTTTCATTAATTTAACCTTCCACTCTATTTCCTGATTTATCAATTTGGAATATTGTGCTTGATAGAGTTTAATTTCTCTCAGAATCGGCTGTGACTTCGGTTTTGAACTTAACTTCTTCTCACATTCTTTAATTTTCTCCAGAATCTTATCTTTTTTCTCATTTTGTGTCCTTTTTTTTACAGCATTCTGTTGTATCAAGAACCCCCTCATCACGGCCTTGCTTGCGTCCCAGATGATTCTTTTTTCCACCATAGTATTCAAATTTATCTCAAAATAGTCCTTCAAAACTTTGGGCCTTCTTGGTAATCTTCTGATCTCTAAGCAAGTTGTCATTCATCTTCCATCTAAAAGAACCGGTTGGTAGTAGTCTCATGTCCATCTTTACTGCATTATGGTCGGAGCAAGTCTTTGGGCAGATTTCCACCTTTCTGATCTTAGGTGCCAGACCTCTAGATATCCATATTTGGTCAATTCTTGTCCAAATATGTTATGTTATGTTATGTTATGTTATGTTATGTTATGTTATGTTATGTTATGTTATGTTATGGGACGCGGATGATGCTGTGGGTTAAACCACAGAGCCTAGGACTTGCCGTTCAGAAGGTCGGCAGTGAGCTCCCGTTGCTTGGTCCCTGCTCCTGCCAATCTAGCAGTTCAAAAGCACATCAAGTGCAAGTAGATAAATAGGTACCGCTCCAGCGGGAAGGTAAATGGCATTTCTGTGCGCTGCTCTGGTTCGCCAGAAGCGGCTTAGTCATGCTGGCCACATGACCCGGAAGCTGTACACCAGTTCTCTCGGCCAATAAAGCAAGATGAACGCCGCAACCCCAGAGTCAGCCACGACTGGACCTAATGGTCAGGGGTCCCCTTTACCTTATATTATATTATAATTTTGCAGTCTAATGGCCCACCTAGTCCAGCATCCTGTTCTCACGGTGGCAGAGGAATCAACCTGAATAAAATATTGAGGGCATCAGGTAAGCCCCACCCTCCATAATCGATCACAGTACACAGCACACAGACACCCTTTGAATAGCAATGCCAATCAACTTTGTGGGGACTTGAGCCAGCTTAGCCCAGCAGATCCATCGACCAATGCATTGCTTGGATCCCCCAATTGCCTCCTGTGGTTTCAGGCCCGTGGGCATGGAATTTTAGCATTGCACAGGGCGCTGCTGGAATTTGAAAGCCCCAAGTCCACCACTGCTAAAACGCACAAGGCCTCTCCATGAGTGCAGGAGGCTCCCTGCTTCACAAGTTTGGTCTCTCAGCTCCCAGTCCTGTGAGAAAGGTAAAAAGAACTGGGCACATTAGCTTAGAGGAGAGATTACAATGATCTGATGTATAACCATGTTTAAATGTGTGAGGGGCTGTCACATATGGAAGAATTCAATGTTGTTCCAAGGTGACTGTGCAAGCATCTTGCCTTGCCAGATGAAATTATCTCTCTTGTTCCCCTGTGTGCTGTTCCAAGGGCTCTCCCAACTCCCCCCAGCCTGAACCAAATTGAGGGAGGGCATGGTGGGAGGAAATTGGGAAAAACCCCATTGCACAAAGGAAAGTGCTGGGCTTCCACTAACAGAGCCAGGTGAATCTGGCTCAATATTCCTTCCCCTTTTTTTAGAGCACAATTTTTATTAATTTAAAGACTACCAGCTTTTAGTACAGTTCCATGCAGTAGCTTCAATACAGGTGTTCAGCAACAGACAATGTCATAAAGAACAAAGGTTAGTCAGTTAAAGGGATAGATTGCAGTGGAGGGTTGTGGTTTTTTAGCAAGAGTAAGAAGAAATCAAGATGAACTAGGCAATGTATCAAGTTTTGTTTAAATCACAGTTCTCCAGAGCTTTTGCTTTAGTTTAAACAAAACTTATGCAACCATACATTGTGACATTATGTTAGGGAAAATAGGGGAAAACACTATGGAAAACACTTGTTGAGAATTCTGACTGGAACGGCCCAACATTTCTATTATTCTACTTCCGAAAAAACGTGGGGATGCAGCTCAGATATTCATTTCCGAGCCAACCTGAATTCACCTCCCCATTTGTGTCCCCAAATCACCCTCCCGCCAACATTTTCTGGATTTCTCCACTCCTCTTACCCTCCTAAATGTCTAAGTGCAAATATGGGGGGGGGGGGGGTTAGAGGTTAATAGAAGAATTTGGGTTTCACAATAAGTTAATCCATAGTTATAGGAAGCATTACAAGCTATCAGAAACTTGACCCTGAAGTATGAATCTATTGACATAACCAGTCTCTGCATGGGGAGGGACTAACTGGATCAGAGGGTGGTTCACAATGCACAGATGGCTCAGCGTCGAGTTGCCCAACTCCAGCAGAGGCTGATGGCAAGGATGAAAGGCCAGCGTATGAATCATGCAGAACGTACTCATACAGAGCGTACTCTTTGGGCTACTATGAGCCTTTTGGTATTTGCTTTATTAATTTTAATGTCACATTAGCTGTTCTGCAGTAGCACACATTTTATGAATTGCAGCCATACAAGTGGATATCTTACACTGAATAATCCTTTTAAAAGTGTGCGAGCCTGTGGGTGGTGCCGTGGGTTAAACCACAACCGATCAGAAGGTTGGCGGTTCAAAACCATGAGACTTGGTGAGACAGTCACTTCAGGTGGCAAGCCAGAGATACCTGAGGAGTGCAATGCTCATCACCTACTGCACTTGTCAGCCACTTCTTTCTCTGTTGCCACCACCACCATGCACCCCCCCCCACGCGCATGCTCCTCTCCGGCCTCATTTTTCTCCCCTTCCACCTTTAGCATGCTGGGCCAGGATTTCCCCAGGCTGCCGCAGTTGCCTCAGGCAGCAGCGGAGGAGATAGGTGAGGGGCAGTGGAAACAGTTGGGGGTGGTAACTGGCAAAAATGACAGACAGACTAAGAGAAAAAGACAACAGCGACTTTGAAAAAGAATGGGAACCATTTATATTATGCCTGCAGAAACAAAGAAAGTCGATAGACTTGATGGCAGGATTTAAATAAACATTCACACTCTTAGTACATTAGAAAATGTAATAGAGAAATATTATGGTGTATTTACTTACACTTTTAGGTTTTTAGGTTTGATGTTAAGTTATTAATAACTTTTTCTGTTAGGAGGTAGCAAAGTGGGTGAAAGGACAAACAAAGCAGAAGTGGAAGTTGGGGGAAGCCTAGGAGGGGAGGGAGGAAGGAATAAATGGTAGATGTTAAGAATTTGAGATGTATGTAATGAATGAAAATGAAAAAGGACTAAATATTTTATAAAAAAGAAAGAAAGAAACAGTTGGGGGTGGCGACAGAGGAGCCAGGAGTGACGGCAGAGGGGGTGTCATTTTTTTTGTTTTACCTCAAGTGGCAAAATGTCCTGGGCCAGCCCTTGGCTGCGTACACATTATGACCCTTCCCTTTGGTCTTCAGTGCACTCCTACTGCTGATGCCTGAAGCTGTCTATACACGACATTAGCCACAAATCTGCATCTATCATGTAGTTTCTTGAGAAATACTGATGTTTTATGCACTTCTGCTCAAACCACCTCCCTTCCAATCAGTGGTGTCGCAACAGAGGGCGGTTCGTCCCGGGTGCCGTGTCTGCAGGGGTGACAAGAATGCACTCCATGGGGGCTTGCGGCGTAGCCACATGTGGAGGATCCTCCGTTCCCGGCTGCAGCCATGAGCAGAGGATCCCAGCACTGGCGCCAAACCACTATGTACAGCACATGTGCGGCATCACACACATGTGCTGTATGTGACACCACACATGCGCTGTACAGAGAGGTTTGCCGGCGCTCCAGCACTGTATGGACGGTGCCAGGATCCCTCCATCCCCACTACAGCTGCGTGCAGAGGATCCCAGCACCGTCCATATGGTGCTGGAGTGCTGCTGCCGGCAAACCACTATGTACAGTGCATGTGCAGCATCGCTACATACAGCACATGCGTCGTACGTAGCGACTCTGCACATGCGTCCTACGTAGCGACGCCCTGCCCCAGGTGTCATCACGCCTTCGTTCACCGCTGCTTCCAATCTCAACACATAAGCCCCATTCACTTCACAGTTAAGCTGAGGTGTGTACATTTGAGATAGCTGTTGCACATGTGCAGATGACCATGCAAGTGCCGCTTCAGGAAAGTGAGTTTGTGGGCGGTGCAGATTTGAGGGAACCAAACAGGAAATGTGCATTGGGTGGAGGCACCCCTGCCCATTTGCTTGTGTGTACAGGAATGTGCAAATGCAACTTAAAAAGCAGGAGGAAAAAGCAAACCTGTGTTTTACGCTACTAATATTTACAGAGCCCCAGACACTGTATTTAATCTGCTTTTTGTTTGAGACCCGGTTATCTTCCCATAGTCATAAAACATTGTCAGAAAACAAATGGCAAGACCAGGGTTTTCTAGTCGGCTTCCAAGGCCCAAATCCAGCCTGCCCATCCATCTCCCCACCATGTCTGAATATCGAAAGAAGCAGCCCCAAAGGCTTCAGAATGTACTTGAATGCCTTCTACTCTACCATTTTCCCACTACGTCATTGAGCTGAACTGTGAAGAGTAGAAAAAGCCTTTGGTGATGAATGAGGATTGATCCAATCTCCTTTGAGTTCAGGGAGAGAGAAAATGCATGCCTCAAGTCTGTATATTATCTCACCCAGGGTGGGAGCATATTTAATACTACCCTGAGTCATTTTTCAATAGAAAAATGAAAACAAAAGAGGAAGGAAAACACTGATTTTGAGAGGTTTGGGTATCCTTCAGTAAACACTTCCATTGCTGACTTGTTACGTCCCAGTGTAAAAGTCATCCATACAGAAGTACAGTAGTATGAATATAGCTGCCTCTCCACAGCAAACAGAAAGATAGAATGGGATACATTTACATATTAATTACAGCTGATTAATTAATTAGGTGGTTGAGTTTTCATTGTGTCACCTGCCCTACATGGGAAAGACTGTGTGGATGAAAGCAAACAAACCTTTAAATTGCAAATGAATCTATGCATCATTTTTTTAAAATGATGTGATTTTGTGGGTAAACAGTTGGGTCTCTCTTTCTCTTGAAAAAAAACCCTATGCACACCTCTAAAACCAGACCCTCCAAGTGTACCTATTTTCCAGGGACGTCCCTGATTTAAAGAAGCCATCCCAGTCTCTGATTTGATCCTGGAATGTTCCACTTTTCATTAGGATGGTCCTATTTTCATTGGCAAAATGTTGGAGGGTATGGAGTTATCCAACCCCCAAGTCGTCTAATAGCAATCCTGTATAGGGAAGCTTCTTAAAAAGTACAGTCATACCTCTTGTTACGTTCGGTTCAGGTTATGTCTTTTCAGGTTGCATCCCGTGGCGACCTGGAAGTAATGGAACGGGTTACTTCTGGGCTTCACCGCTCACACATGCGCAGACGCTCAGAATGACGTCGTGCACAGAAGCGACAAATTGCAACATGCGCATGCCCAGACACGCAGGCGCGGGTTGCTTCCTGCTCATGATGCGAACGGGGCTCCAGAACGGATCCCATTTGCAACCAGAGGTACCACTGTATTTAATGTTTCATTATGTTTTTTTTATATACATTGGAAGCTGCCCAGAGTGGCAGGGGCGACCCACTAAGATGTGTGGGAGATAAATAGTAAAATTATCATTATGGAATGGGACACCCCTATTTTCATTGGAGAAATGTTGGATGGTATGCAAAACAGATTAATTTATATTTTAGATCTATATTGCAATCTGACTGCACAGAAGAGAAGTGTGATTCTAAAGTGCATTTGTTGCCCTACTAACACTGTTGAATTAAATCATTTGGTATTTATGTACAGAAAGAGCGTAGGGAAATTACAAAAGAAACTACAACAATAACAGGGTGTGTAATGAACAGGATGACTGCCAGGCGACCTCACCCAACCCCCTCTTCGGGCGTGACTTTTGAAAGACAGGCCATACACTGATAATTTCAACAAGTTAGCTCAATTGGGAGCTTGTATCACCTGACATTTCATGTGGGGTGAACAGGAAGGAAGTTGGTTTTGTTCCTGCTTTGCTTTTTCGTCTTATTTTCTCAGAGGCATTAGCAATCTTCTGTTGAGTGCAGTGAACTGATGCCAATCTGTTAAGACAATTGTTTTTTTCTGGAGCAGGGACACCTGATAAAGGGATTTGGTGCACCGTTAATGTCAAGGGTCCCATGTGCTTAAACATCAGTAGTCCAATTGAACAATATCAGTGTTTCTGGGTTGTGTGAATGTAGTTATTGTCATAGTTATTACTGTTTGTATACCAACGGAAATAGCAGCAACATGGGTAAAGGTACCCCTGCCCGTACGGGCCAGTCTTGCCAGACTCTAGGGTTGTGTGCTTATCTCACTCTATAGGCCGGGAGCCAGCGCTGTCCGCAGACACTTCCGGGTCACGTGGCCAGTGTGACAAGCTGCATCTGGCGAGCCAGCGCAGCACACGGAACGCTGTTTACCTTCCCGCTGGTAAGCGGTCCCTATTTATCTACTTGCACCCGGGGGTGCTTTCGAACTGCTAGGTTGGCAGGCGCTGGGACCGAACGACGGGAGCGCACCCCGCCGCAGGGATTCGAACCACCGACCATGCGATCGGCAAGTCCTAGGCGCTGAGGTTTTACCCACAACGCCACCCGCAACATGGGTATTACTGCACAAATTATATGCCATCAGGATTTTAGTTTTTGATTGTGCACACAGTATCGACAAGAATTTGGGTCAGTATCGACAAGAATTTGTGAACCACTCTGGAATTTTCTAAATAAAAGAGCAGCCTATATTTGTTGTTTAGTCGTTTAGTTGTATCCGACTCTTTGTGACTCCATGGACCAGAGCACGCCAGGCACTCCTGTCTTCCACTGCCTCCCACAGTTTGGTCAAAGTCATGGTGGTAGCTTTGAGAACACTGTCCAACCATCTCATCCTCTGCCGTCCCCTTCTCCTTGTGCCCTCCATCTTTCCCAACATCAGGGTCTTTTCCAGGGAGTCTTCTCTTCTCATGAGGTGGCCAAAGTATTGGAGCCTCAGCTTCAGGATCTGTCCTTCCAGTGAGCGCTCAGGGCTGATTTCCTTCAGAATGGAGAGGTTTGATCTTCTTGAAGTCCATGGGACACTCAAGAGTCTCCTCCAGCATCATAATTCAAAAAGCAGCCTATATAAATTAACCAAATAAATAGAGGAGGACATTTATTCAGACGCCAGCTTCTAAGGATGTTACACAGCAATTCCTTCATGGTATGGTGCTGAGGAACTGTCAGGACAGATAAGTAAAGATGGCTGGAAAATCCAGGCAGATCCAGACTATAGACACTGTGACTGTGTCTGCTATATGTGGTGTAGAATATTTGCGCTTAGTTGGCTCTCCTTTTGTTTCTTCTTCTTATTATTTTAAATTCCGCAACACTTACAACATTTTAATAGTTTTCCTTAAACTGCTTTGAAAGAGGGTGAGACAAGTGACTTTATGATGTCACAGGTTGTCAGCCAATCAGCATTACGCACTGCCGGCTACGGCTGCAAATTGGAAGAATGGGTTTCCCCTCAATATAACCCTTAGAGAAGATTGTGATGTCTGAACAAAACATCCTTCACCCTTCAAATTATGTATGTCTCTAACCACACTGATACATCTCTGGGGAGCGTAACCAATTTACTCTATTCTGGGGCTGCTGAAAATGACAGAGTCACAAAGAAAGAACAGGGAAGGATGGAGAAAGGAAGCACTTGTGCTGATGTAGGGTTGGAAAGGCAATAGGGAAACTTGTGTGTGCTCAGCGGGGATAGAAATGGCATTTGGTGTGCAGATAAAGTGCAAAAGTGCCCAGCCCCTCAAGATCAAAGTCATGATCCCTTGCCAGGTGGTGCCACCACATTTTGTCTCCTAGACTATCTGATTTGAGGGAGAAAAGTAGCTTAAAAACATTGAAAAGGGCATTTGCATGGGCAAAATGTAAGACACAACATTAAGCATCTGTTCCGCCCTACCAGTTCTCCCTTGCAGGTGCCCTCTATCCCTGCATTAGAGTTATGAAACTCTAATATATATACATAAAGGGGGGGAAAGGCAAAAAAAAAAAAAAAAAAAAAAGCAGACCTTGCCAACAAAGGTCCGTATAGTTAAAGCTATGGTTTTCCCAGTAGTGATGTATGGAAGTGAGAGCTGGACCATAAAGAAGGCTGATCGCCAAATAATTAATGCTTTTGAATTATGGTGCTGGAGGAGACTCTTGAGAGTCCCATGGATTGCAAGAAGACCAAACCTCTCCATTCTGAATGAAATCGGCCCTGAGTGCTCACTGGAAGGACAGATCCTGAAACTGAGGCTCCAATACTTCGGCCACCTCGTGAGAAGAGAAGACTCCCTGGAAAATACCCTGATGTTGGGAAAGATGTAGGGCACAAGGAGAAGGGGACGACAGAGGACGAGATGGTTGGATAGTGTTCTCGAAGCTACCAGCATGAGTTTGACCAAACTGCAGGAGGCAGTGGAAATCAGGAGTGCCTGGTATGCTCTGGTCCATGGGGTCATGAAGAGTCGGACATGACTAAATGACTAAACAACAACACAATATATATACACGTGCAAAGGAACCCCAACTTGGATAGCGTACACACTAATATGTTTTTACCACAAAAATATTGTTTTTCTCAATCCAAAATTGCTCATGTTTATCCATGACATGCTTCTTTCAATCTAGATTGATTGCAGATTCTACAGTCCACAAGGGTGACTGTGGTTACTTTCTCCTTGACTGGGTTAGCCACACCTCTTCCTTCCTGCACATGTCCCGGGGGAATGAAGAAGAAAATGATGGTAGTGCTCTTGGTATATGCCACCAACAGCACCACTGGGCAGATGTGGATACACACCCACCCCTTTGCCAGGACTGCCTACATCTGTTTTCAAATGGACACACTGTGGGTTAATGCAGAACCAACCTGCAATGAGCTTTTCTTTTCAGAATGGAAACCGTTTCTCAGGGGCAAAAAAAAAAAAAAAAAAGGAAATCTAGATAGTGTGTGCAGATGGAAAGCTAGTATTCTATCTCTATTGATTCTAGAATAATAATAATACTGTATAATAATAATAATAATAATAATAATAATAATAATAATAATAGACGCGGGTGGCGCTGTGGGTTAAACCACAGAGTCTAGGACTTGCCGATCAGAAGGTCGGCGGTTCGAATCCCCGTGACGGGATGAGCTCCCGTTGTTCGGTCCCTGCTCCTGCCAACCTAGGAGTTCGAAAGCACGTCAAAGTGCAAGTACATAAATAGGTACTGCTCCAGTGGGAAAGTAAACAACGTTTCCATGCGCTGCTCTGGTTTGCCAGAAGCAGCTTAGTCATGCTGGCCACATGACCCGGAAGCTGTATGCCAGCTCCCTCGGCCAATAAAGCGAGATGAGCGCCGCAACCTTAGATTCGGTCACGACTGGACCTAATGGTCAGGGGTCCCCTTTACCTTTAACAACAACAACAACAACAACAACAACAATTTATTTATACCCCGCCCATCTGTGTACACAGCCGAAGTTTCAAAAGTGTTAGTCTGCCCTGAGAATTTATGCTGCAGAGGGCCTTCTCGGTAGTGGTACCCTCCCTGTGGAACAGCTTCACTTCAGATGTCAAGGAAATAAAGAACCACCTGACTTTTAGAAGACCTCTGAAGGCAGCCCTATTTAGGGAAGTTTTTAATGTTTGATGTTTTATCGTGCTTTTACTATTCTGCTGGGAGCCACACAGAGTGGCTGGGAAAACCCAGCCAACTGGGCAGGGTATAAATAAACAAATAATAATAATAATAATAATTATTATTATTATTATTATTATTATTATTTTCTTTTTAAATTTTTAATGCAAATATGTACAAATCAATACTTACAACATGAAAAAGAAAAAAGAAATTAAGAAAGGTTACAAAGAAAGAAGAAAAGAGAAAATGAAAAGAAAAACGAAAAACAGAAACATAAATAAATAACATAAACTGATACAGTTAAATCTTAATAAAGAAAAAAGAAAATCATAAATTAAATGACATTAAGTCATTCATTATTAAACTACGGTAATACTTTACAGATCAAACACATATATTTTAAACAATTACCCCTTCCATATAATCCATTTTCCAAATAAACTGACGTTTCTTAAATATTTCATTTTTTCATGTTTTTTGTTCTTTCGTTCTTTGGGCTTCCATCAGTCTCACAACAGTTCATTATTCCTAACTGAATCTACCGGTAACTTATCTGTATTTCAGTGCATCCCTCATCTTGGTATTAGGGAGTGTTTTTACTTTTGCAGTTATTCTAGACACAACCAGGTCTTCACTTCTGAACCTTGACTTATCAACTATCTATTTAGGTACTCCCATTCTTTCTTAACTGTCTTATTTGACTATTATATCTGTCAGCTTCACAAGTTCCAAGTACTCCCACAGCTTGCACTACTATTACTCTTTGGTGGGTATGTGCTCTTCCTTCCAATATTTAGCCACCAATATTCTTGCTGCTGACGTAGCATAGAGAAAAAGTCTTATTTTTCCTTTGGGGAGATTGTCTGTCAGAATTCCCAGAAGAAATGCTTCGGGTTTTTTACAAAATGTAGTTTTTAATAGTTTCTTTAATTCCTTTTTAAATCTCTGGGCATGCCCACCACATGTGGTAGAAGGTTCCAACTTGGTTTTTACACCTCCAACACTTATTATTATGGGTTTTATTAACATTTGCCAGTTTTACAGGGGTCATATACCACCCTGTATTGCATTTTCATAAGCTTTTCTCTTATTAAATAGCAAGCTGTAAATTTTATATTTTTCATCCATAGTTCTTTCCATTTATCGAGTTTGATCACTTGACCTAAGTCCTGGTCCCATTTTCTCATCACGTCCTTAATTTCTTCATCTTTCAATTGCCAATTTATCAATAACCTATATATTTTGGATAAAGTTTTTTGATTATTATATAAGATATCTTTCTTCAGATCTGATATTTTGTTATCAAAATCCTTCGATCTTTTATCTTTTTCAAAGACGGCCTTCAGCTGATGAAATTCTAACCAAGTTAATCCCAGCTTTTTAATTTCTTCAAAATTCTTAAATTTTGGGCAATTGCTTATTCCCTCTACCAAATCCCTATAGTTTGGCTAGTCATTATTCATGTTTTTCTTGTGGGCTGCTTTCGATTCCATGGGTGAAAGCCACCATGGTGTTATTAAAGTTTTGTTTCTCTCCCAAACATCATACAATGCTTTTGACCATACAATTTAGGAATCCCCCATGTGATTTTACTTTATCATATCCTAAGTACCCATGCCAATTGAAAACATTGTCCCAACCCTCTAAATCCAATATTTCTGTTGTTGTTGTTATACTATTTTCCTAGCTTTTCTCTCCATACATGCAGAGACCTCCACTGTTCTTGATGGAGGGGTATGGGGCAGGACCATAGCTCAGAGATAGCACATCTGCCCTGCAAGATGTACATGCAGAAAGAAAGCCATCTCTGTCATCTCCAGGTGGAACTGGGAAAAGGTCCCTGCCTAAAACCCTGGACAACCGCTTCTAGTAGAGACAACACTGAGCTACATGGACCAACGATCTGGCTCAGTATTAGAGAGCTTCCTATGCTCCTATGATGTTGGAGAGCATGGCTTAAGAGACACAGTGTGGCATTCAACTAAGTTTTACTCTGAGGAGACATATTGAAAACAATGGCCCTAATGTAGTCGTGTTAATTCATTTCAATGGGCCTATGGTGAGTAAAGCTTATTGGCATACCTCCCACAAAGACAAGCCCTACTAGTCAAATATTTTTTTTCCAGTCATAGTACTAAAATATAAACCTATGAAACATGAGGAGAAAGAAAGGGTGCGGAGGAACTGAACCACCCCCAGCAGCTGAGGAGAATGGATGCCAGTGGCTGCTGTTCAGCTTCTCTGGCTTATCGATTTGCCTTAGCAAATGCTGGGCCATGTGAGGTAAGCATTTGTGCCTTCCACTAGAATCTGAATCCCTGCCAGTGGGTGAGTCAGCGCAAAATGCATCCAGCTGCTCCAGCAATGAGAAGGTTATTTATACTTCCTCCTCCCTCCCTCCCTCCCTCAGACGAGTGAGCTCTTGATCTGTTTCCATTTCTTATAAACGGCCCCACTGCAAGGAAACCATGAGGAAGCAACTGGGCTGCTGCAAGCCTGGGGAAAGAAATCTATGTGAAACAAAGATGAAGTTCTGCCCATCTGGCACCAGATAAATATGTTGACTGAAGCAACCAGGTCACAGGGTGGGCAGGCAGGCTGCATATAGTTTCTCAGAATCTAAATTACTTAAACTTGAGGCTGATGCTCTAAACTGTAAAGCATGGCTAGGCAAACTAAATCTGCCCTGTGGATGGTCTAGGAATCAGCATGTTTTTACACAAGTAGAATGTGTTCTTTTATTTAAAATACCTCTCTGGGTTATTTGTGGAGCATAGGAATTCGTTCATTATTATTTTTTTCAAAATATAGTCCAGCCCCCACAAGGTCTGAGGGATAGTGGACCGGCTCCCTGCTGAAAAAGTTTGCTGAACCCTAAAGTATATGGTCATTTTATTGAGGTGGTTTTTGCTGCTGCTGTTGCTTCTGATTATTATTATTAGTAGTAGTAGTACTAGTATTTGGTGGCAGAAAAGAGTCCCTTGGCCAGTGACATTTTGAACTGCAAGTGTTGGGGGTGGGAGAGATTTAATATGGATTCCATCAAAACACACCTGCTTAATTGCCATGCAGAAGGCAGGTGATTATACAGTATCTGAAACTGGCAAAGAGGTGGGGTGCTTGCCATAGGGCCTAGTCTTCTGAGATTACAAGGCATGTTCACCTCCTAGCCAGCAACAGGATTCCTTGGATGCAATTGGGGATCATTTGGATCTATTCCAATATGGCTTGCAGACTGGGTAGGGGACCCAAATTGCTGTGGTGGATGACCTGGGCTAGGGGATGGATAAAAAGACCCCAACCCTCTTGATTCTTCTAGACTTCTCTCAGGGACCATCAGTAGCATCCTTGTCTTGGATGGGATGGGAGAGTTTCTTTTTCTTTTTCTTTACAATGGTCCTGTTCCTTCCTGGAAGGCAAATCCCAAAATGAGATACCTTCGGCATGCAGGCTACTCACAAAGTTCCATCTTGTCTCCCATATTTTTAACATGTACATGAAATCACTGGGTGAGGTCATCTGGACAATTGTACTGGGGTATTATCAGTCTGCACACCTAGAGGTACAGTTTGTAGTTTGTGGACCCCAGAGGATCCGCAAAACCCACCAGGGGGTCCATGGCACATACCCATCACATACCCCCTAATTTGCTTCCCTGCACTGAACTCAAGTTCACTGAAGTTCCCATCTGCACCTGTACAGCGGCTGCCTGAAATGTATATGTTTGTGTTTGCCATTTACTTAGTTAACTACAACGAAAAAACTGAGCAGTTAGAAAGCAAGTAACTTGTAATACATATTTTAATGACAGCATGGATAGCCTTAGTCAGAAATTGGAAAACTTTGAATTCCCAAGATATAGACAAATGGCGTAACATAGTTTGGCAAACAGCCTTATTGGAAACATCGCACAAATTGAGAGACAGAGGGCAAACAAAGCCAAAAAAAGACAATTCCTATGAAATCTGGTGTGATTTTATTGAACAGACAAATAATGAAACACATGGCAGGGAAGAGTCCCTGGCTAATCATCATCATCTTCATCTTCATCATCATATTTTAATTTATACCCCACCCTTCTGGCTGGGTTTCCCCAGCTACTCTGGGCAGCTTACAACATATATAAAAATGCAACAAAACATCAAACATTTAAAAACAAAATATCCTATACATGAATGAATGAATGAACCACAAGGAACGACCTGGATAGTGTTGACTACTGGTGACATCTGTCCAAAGATCCAGATTTGTTTGTTTATTTTGCTGAGCCACTCTGCTTGAAAATTGCTTTTTGGCCCCACCCAGCTTTGCTACTCTTTATATCTAAGGACACCTAACCCAACCAATCAGGGCTGTTTTTAGCATATGCGCTGCAGGAGTGCAAAGATCTGCCCAGGGCCCCTAAATTTAGTTTAGGCTCCCCCGAATTTTTTAGGGGGGGTGAACTCAAAGTTTGACCTTTTTGGGGGGAGGAAAATTGCTCACCTGTAGCAACAACACAGCAGAAATAACTGCTTTTGTTTCCTGACTCGTTGGGAATATTAGACACGACAGAGCGATGGAGAAGGGGGGCAGGGACTTGTGCTCCATTGCTTTTCACTGCCAGCGATTGAGAGGGACTGGTATGCAGTAGGTATACATTTGGCACCCCCCAAAATTTGCCACCGGGGTGCACCGCACCCCTTGCACTCTCAGGTAACGGCAGTGGCGTAGCATGGGTTGTCAGCACCCGGGGCAAGGCAAGTAATTTGCGCCCCCCTAACCCGGGAATTTGCGCACCCTAACCCTAACCCCCAGATGTTGCGCCCGGTGCGGCCGGCCCCCCTGCACCCCCCATGCTATGCCACTGGGTAAAGACAGCCCTGTAACCAATTAAAGGAGCTGTGGGTCAGCCTTCTTGTTACAAAGTTTTACTTTTTCCTCATTAAAAATAATTGGGGGTTATATGAGCAGAAATGGAAAACAATGATAAGAGATAAAAATTTATTCTAAATTTAGGGGATGACTACATCTTTCATTGTTTTGTTTTTTTTGTGGGGGGGGGCCTTCTATTTTGATGGCTGAGGGGGAAGCAACTGCATGCCATTCTTCCCATCCACTGCCCCCCCCCCATTTCAGGGTTAGGACTGCACTCTGTAGATTTTTTAAAAAATCAGATTTGCAAGGATCTGAATTCTGTGCGCCAGATACCACATTTTGTGCTTTTGAGTGTGGTCCTCTGCAAATGTTGCATACCACCCTTGGATATAAATACCTAATCAGATGCCAAGTAAAGAGGTTGAAGGCCATGGGTACTAGTATCCTTAAGAAACACCCATATGGAGAATGAACTTTATCACATTTTCATTGTCTACCAGAAAGTAATCTCTCTACCCTGGGCCACAATGAAAGAAACCTCATTAGATATTTCCAGCATTCTCCGATTCCTCAGATAAAACTTCAGAAAGATACTCCTACACACTGGAGAGAATCATGGCCGCTACAACTGCTATTACTACGGTGGCGGCTGCTATCTCCCTGGTTACTGCCCGGCAGGAGGGTTTATTTATGTCTGTGCAATAGCAGTTTGCAGCTTTTAGGGCAGGGCCGGGAAGATTTCCTGCCTAAATCAAACAAAGGTTACCTAAACAAAGGCAGTTTCACACAAACCACGCTTAACAACACTTCTATCTCTGGAGACTAAAAACACGTTTTCAGAAAAGGATAAATTATCTCCGAAGTTGTCGAGGTCAAAAAGAAATAATGGGGAAGTTGCCTGTTGAGGTCAGTTGGTGACTCAGCATTTAATGGCCCAGGCTCTGACCCTGCAGCCATGTGTAACATTAGTCCAAGCTTGTAAAACACTTTAGAGCAGCCTTTCTCAACCTGTGGGTCCCCAGATGTTTAACTACAACTCCCATCACCCCTAGCCAGCAAAGCCAGAGCTCAGGGATGATGGGAGTTGTAGTCCAACAGCATCTGGGGACCCACAGGTTGAGAACAGCTGCTTTAGAGAGAAGGCAACTCAGAAGGAACAGAGGCCACCCCCTGCCTGATCTCCCTTCAAAACGTACCTTCATACCAGGTTGCCTTTACAGTGGTACCTCAGGTAAAGAACTTAGTTCTGGAGGTCTGTTCTTAACCTGAAACTGTTCTTAACCTGAAGCACCACTTTAGCTAATGGGGCCTCCTGCTGCCGCTGCGCCACCACTGCACGATTTCTGTTCTCATCCTGAAGCAAAGTTCTTAACCCGAGGTACTATTTCTGGGTTAGGAGAGTCTGTAACCTGTAGTGTATGTAACCTGAAGTACCACTGTATCTCATCAGAGTACTTCATGTTTATCTCACAGGCCTGGAACCTCACAGGAAGGAGAACAATTTGGGAAAAGGGGTGATGGTCTGTGGGAAAATGCTTTATTCCTCTGCAAAACAAAGCACTCCCTCTTAGGCATGCAGAGTTAGGGAGAAGGGAGCTATTGGGATAACATCACACAGCTGCAGTCTAATGTTTGATCTTGAGGGAGCAATGACTACTTAGCTGTGAGTCAACTATTTGCGATCTCTTGTTGAACGATAAGAACATCATTCCCTTCCACTCCTGGAGACACCTGTGCTACTTAATTAAGCAGCAAGCAACAGAATGCTGCCTGCAATTGCTGAACTTTGCCTTTATCATTGAGCGCCATGTGTATACTATCACAACAGGGAATGGGGCAGCCTAATCCAAGGTTGCCAGGGCAACATGGGCGTGATGGCACACAGGGAAAATGTTGCTATTTTTTAAATAAATGAAAAAACAGGTCTGCAGAAGTGGAGTGAGCAGACAGAAGAGGAGGTGTTGCACCTGGCAAGGTGTTCTGGGAGGAAGGAAGGGAACAAAGAAGAACACTCTGTTGGGGCAGAGGATGAAATGCAGATGCCACAAGGGTTGGCTGGAGACAAGCTGGGGCGGAGACACAGAGAAATGTAGGAAGCCACAAGCCTCTCTTTCTATAGACAGCACTGGGCGGTTACTATAGCAACTGGCTTGGCTGACCTTGCACCTGTTGGCTTATCTCAGACGTGGGGCGATTTGTGCCCTTGAGAGAAATTAACCCCTTCCTTCACGTCCAGTTCCTCCAACATAAAATTAGGTTAATGTGGTATAGAAAAGGTCTTAAGCCTCTGTTGGGGCGAAACTAGGTGTTCAGAAGTGCAAATCGATGAGAACCCACATGATTTGTGGGCAGAAGAAGAACAGTAGAAGAAGAAGAGTTTGGATTTGATATCCCGCTTTATCACTACCCGAAGGAGTCTCAAAGCGGCTAACATTCTCCTTTCCCTTCCTCTCCCACAGCAAACACTCTGTGAGGTGAGTGGGGCTGAGAGACTTCAGAGAAGCGTGACTGGCCCAAGGTCACCCAGCAGCTGCATGTGGAGGAGCGGAGACGCGAACCCAGCTCCCCAGATTATGAGTCTACTGCTCTTAACCACTACACCACACTGGCTCTGGAGATGGGTGTTTAACCCTTCCTGCACAAGGGTGGATCTAGGGCATTTGGTTGCACCAGATGCAGAGCTTCTAGGGTGCTGCAGCAGGAGCCCCAACTATGATATCCAAGGGAAGGCGAGAGGCGGGAGGGCCCTGGTTTTGGCATTGACTCTGTCCTTGCTTAGGGTCCTCTGCTCTTTGACATCTCTCGCAGCCATAGGTCATCACACGTGCCTCTGTTATTTCCCACCCCTTACATGTCAGAAAACTTCTCCTGGCATCCCCTCTTCTGTAAACATCCACGAGGTCCTTTCCAAGCCAAAGCAAACACTGTGAACTGTAGTCTGGCCCCTTTTGACCGCTAACTGTCTGCCTGCATAATGTAGGAGCTCAAAGACACCTCCACCCCCATTCTTTTGGTGGCCAACCAGATGCCTGTGGGAAGCTGGCAAGCGGGACTCGAGCACAAGAGCCCTTTCCCCTCCTGCAATTGCCAGCGACTGGTATTCAGAGGCAGAAAATAGCCATTGTGAGGAGTAGCCCTTAATATATTCCATGAATTTCTTTTTGAAGCCATCCCAGATGGTAGCCATCTCTGCCTCTTGTGGGAGTGAGTTCCATAGTTTATGTGTTGTGTGAAGAAGTGCTTTCTCTCCTCTGTCCTGAATTTTCCACCATTCATGTTTTTTGGATGCCTCGGAGTTCTAGTGCTGCGAAAGAAACTTTTCTCTGCCCATTTTCTCTGCGCCATACATCATTCCATACACCGCTGTCTGCTGTGTTGCCTTTTCTCTCAGCTAAAAAGCCCCAAAACATAGAGTTGGAAGGGACCACTAGGATCATTTATAGTGGTACCTCGGGTTAAGAACTTAATTCGTTCTGGAGGTCCATTCTTAACCTGAAACTGTTCTTAACCTGAAGCACCACTTTAGCTAATGGGGCCTCCCACTGCCGCCGCACCGCCGTCGTGCGATTTCTGTTCTCATCATGAAGCAAAGCTTTTAACCCAAGGTACTATTTCTGGGTTAGCAGAGTCTGTAACCTGAAGCGTCTGTAACCCAAGGTATCACTATAGTCCAACCCCCTGCAATGCAGGAAACTTTTTGTTGTTTGATAAGAAATTGAGTGTTTGGGGGGGGGGGAGGGAGGCTCGTTTAATTTCATTGTACACAGGTTGTACAATGACAATAACGGTATTATTATTATTATTGTC
Organism: Podarcis erhardii; assembly: GCF_964252035.2. Classification (NCBI taxonomy): domain Eukaryota; kingdom Metazoa; phylum Chordata; class Lepidosauria; order Squamata; family Lacertidae; genus Podarcis; species Podarcis erhardii. The sequence continues at coordinate 57,013,170 of NC_138498.1, read as the reverse complement.
CAATGTGGGGTTCAAACCCATGACCCTGAGATTAAGATTTGGGGAGGGGGGCTTCTGCTTAATATACTGTGATCGCCTCCGCAGCTGCAAGCCTATAAACACTTAATTGGGACTAAGTCCAGTGGAACACAGTAGAATTTGCTTCTGAGTAAACATGCTCAGGGGAACGTGCAGACTCCAGCTCTCTTTCCTCCGTAATAGTAAGTCTGATGATTTACAGAAATTCCTAAACGAGCGATCACGAGCTGCGGGTTGAAGGCAAATGTGCATCTCGCTGCTTGGAGAGGGCGGGTGGAGGCGGCGGCGGCGGCGGAGGCGCAGGCTTCCTCCCAGCTTTGGCAAGGCTCCTACAAGCACGGACGTTAAGTTTCGGTTTCTTGAAAAAGGAGCGCTCTGAATGAAATCGAGGATAATTCCGGGAATTGTCAATAACAGCAGTGGGTCACTAGAGGGCACTAGAGCGGGGAGGGCGAACCCTACCCAAACAACTCAGCAAAAGCCAATAGACGGCTAAAGAGAGGGAAATTCCTGCTAAAGAAGGGATTAGGAACACGGGATGATTTGAGGGAAGGGAGAGAAAGAGTTCTGTTTTATATTCTACAGTTTCTGAGCAAGCAGAGAATTTAATCCAGATTTATCATTTCTATGGGAAATTTGGTTAGTATTTTTTTTTTAATCCCTGCAGAAATAGGAAATCCGGGTTAAAGGGTGGGGGAAGATTATTTTAATGAAGATGGTGCCATGTGGGTGCTGCAAGGCACACATGGCCAGAGTCCGCAGAAAACTTTTGTGTTTGCCCCACTTGTTCCCATTTCCCCCTCTTGTGTTTTTAGTAATATTAAGCATTCACCTATCATTCTCAAGTGCAAAACCTCTCAAAGCATTTCACAAAATGATGGTGCAGGGGCTCCCAGAAGGGCCTCAGGTGATGATCTTTGCACCTGTGCAGACTAATGTGGAAAAGCCAGTCCTTGAGGTATCCTGGCTCTAAGCCTTTTCAGACTTTGAACATTAGCGGTGACTGGGACCCAAGAAACAGTCAGGGAGTTCAAGACTGGTGAGATGTCTTCCATCCACCCAGCCCCAATTAGTTAGGGTCACCATATAAACTGGATTTTTAATATATATATAAGATTTCCCCCAACAAGGATGAATCCACTTTGGGTGGGGAGTGAACTTTGATGCTGATGACATCGTGTGGACTTGGGCGGGGGGGGGGGGGAGCTTGCATGCATGAGCAGTATCTTACCTGCCATTGGGGACACATTTCATGCACCTGGTTGGCAGTGGGCTCTAATCCCTGAAAACTTGGCAGGAGCTCACCCTGTCATGCGGATTCGAACTGCCAACCTTGCGATCGGCAAGCCCAAGAGGCCCGATGGTTTAGACCATGGCACCACCTGCATCCCTCAACTGTACAATTTGCAGCTAAGATGGATTTCCTATTCCTTGTTAGATGTGTTTTAATTAGCGCTTTTAGGATCTTAGGCTGAGACAGAAAAGAGTCTCTCCCAGCCTCGGCCTTTAACCTTCTGCTGCAAAGACATGGGGTTAGTAAGCTTGTATTTTGAAGGGGGTGGAGAGAGAATTATGTGCATGTGTCTTGGCCTTTTTCAGATGCTGGTCTGTCTGTAGCTTGTGCAAACAAAGCAAATGTGTTCTGTGTATTTTTTTTTTCTAAGTACACATAGAAGGAAGCTTGGATGCCAGTTGCCAGTGCTCCTACCCAACCTGCTAAACCACTAAACCTCTTGGGCTTGCCGATCAGAAGGTTGGCAGTTTGAATTCCCACAACGGGGTGAGCTCACACTGCTCTGTCCCAACTCCTGCAAACCTAGCAGTTTGAAAGCATACCAGTGCAAGTAGATAAATAGGTACAGCTGTGGCAGGAAGGTAAACAGTGCTTTCGTGCACTCTGGTTTCTGTTACAGTGCCCCGTTGTGCCAGAAGTGGTTTAGTCATGCTGGCCACATCACCCGGAAAGCTGTCTGCGGACAAACACTGGCTCCCTCAGCCTGAAAGCAAGATGAGCGCCGCAACCCCATAGTCGCCTTTGAGTGGACTTAGCCGTCCAGGAGTCCTTTACTTTTACCTTTTACAAAAGTGAGAGAGACTGTCAGGCACAACTTCCATGCTCTCTTTTACTGTCTCTTCCTAATTCCTTGTGGCATGGATTGATGGAGTGATTGGTTTTTTAGGAGAGGGTTTAGGGAACAGTGGAGTAATTTTTTTTTTACCACACGACAATCCTTCTGTTGAGGATATTGTCTGTGGACTAACAGTCCTTCTGTACCTGGAACTGGGTGCTGAGAGTGCAGCTAAATGGGGCACAGCTGTGGGCAGCCTGAGCAACTACCACTCACATTGAACCTGCCCCTAAAAAGCAAGTTTAGAGTGAGAGACTAGGGCGATGTTTGCTGTTTCCAGGAACTCCTTCTCATTGTGAGCTTTGAGTTTATTTGACTCCTGTAACTGTGTATTTTTGTTACAGATAGGTAGCCGTGTTGGTCTGCCATAGTCAAAACAAAACAAATTCCTTCCAGTAGCACCTTAAAGACCAACTAAGTCAGTTCTTGGTATGAGCTTTCGTGTGCATGCACACTTCTTCAGATACACTGAAACAGAAGTTTCCAGACCCTTCTATATAGTGAGAAGGTGGGGAGGGGTATTAATCAGAAGGGTGGTGGGAATGGGTGATTGGCAGATAGCTGTGATGAGCCTGTTGACGACTCTTAACGACTGCAATAGGTCTTACAGGAAAAAGCAAGGGGTGAAAAGGTGAAAAATGGCTTTGTCATTTCCAGTCTTAGACTGGAAAGAGAAGCTGCTGAATTACAACTTATCACCAAACTTAAAACCATGGAGAAACCTGGTCTGAACAAAGACCTTGGATTCTTATCTCATTATACATGACAAAGCCATTTTTCACCTTTTCACCCCTTGCTTTTTCCTGTAAGACCTATTGCAGTCGTTAAGAGTCGTCAACAGGCTCATCACAGCTATCTGCCAATCACCCATTCCCACCACCCTTCTGAGTAATACCCCTCCCCACCTTCTCACTATATAGAAGGGTCTGGAAACTTCTGTTTCAGTGTATCTGAAGAAGTGTGCATGCACACGAAAGCTCATACCAAGAACTGACTTAGTTGGTCTTTAAGGTGCTACTGGAAGGAATTTGTTTTGTTTTGTGTATTTTTGTAATGTTTTGTTTATGTTTTCGGTTGTTGCTTCAGTTTTCTGGATTTGGCTTAGATATATTTTATATATATTAAGTGGTATAGAAATTAAATAATCAATCAATTACTAATATGCTCACTTTCTTAGGAGTAAGCCCCAGGTCAGAGGCAGATTTAGGGGAGCGCAACTGGTTTGGCCACACTCAGGCTCCACAACTATTATGTAGAATGGAAGGCAAGAGGTGCCGGGGTGGGGGTGGGGGCAGAATTTTGTCATCACACAAGACCCTGCTGAAATTTGGAACCCCAAGGTGAGGGAACCCACAGGCAAGTGGGTTTGCAGCTTGGTGGAGTACTCAGCGAATTATTCAAATTTGGAAGAGTTCTGCAGTAAGAAGCAAGACTTTCTTTGTTTTTAGATTATACACACACCCTAGCAGGCATCATCTTAGAAGAAACCTCTCCTATGCAAGAAATGAAGTCAGAACACATATTTTAAGATGACAAGCTCTGTTTTTATACGTATTTGTATTTCAAATAAACAGGTATTTTGAAATCTACCCAATTAATCAGGGGCGCCCTTTTACCCCATTAAAATATTTCAAACCATTTAACCATCTGCAAAAGGAGTAGGGAACCTGTGGCCCTCCAGATCCTGCCGAACTACAACTCCCGTCAGCTCTGGGTGCCAATTAACTTAGAACAGGGCTACGTTTGGCATATGTTGTGTTTGGACACTGTCCTAGCTTGCTAACCTTTCCTTTTCAGTTATGGGGGACGCAAATGGCAGTTGGGTGCAAAACTCTTATCATTTCCAGGGGAGAAAAATGTTGGCCTCCAAGAGTGGAAGCAACATCCTCAATAAGTGAGGGGTTGGCTGTGCTTTGTCCGCGGTGGGAAAAAGAAGCGACGCTCTGCATATGCTCAGGGGCACGTTGTTCTTCATGCGTTCCAGCCACGGAGCGCTCCCAGCCAGTCTCCCATAACAAACACCCACAATAGCAGCGCCGCTCACTTTAAGCTCCAGAGACCTCCCCGCGGCCCCTGCAATGGTCTTGGGCCGAAAGGGACCTGCGGTTGCAGAGAGTGTTTGCTTGTGGTGAGTCACCCCTGGCGCGGATCCAGGCGGGGAAAACTGCTGGAAGTTCCAGATCGAGGGCGAGGGGAAAATCCATCGGGGCTGGAAAAGTCCTTCCTGCGAAAGCACCTGCCTTTCCTGGCCAGTCCTTGGCTCCCTTTTCCAAATCGAGCCGGCAACGGAGCCTGGCAGTGAGATCATCTCTGAAATATTAACAAAGAAACAAAAGAGAGAAAAGAATGAATCAGGCCAAGACAAAAACAGGACACGGCGAAACGAAACATGCTGGCGAGCGCTTCGCCTGGGAAAGCGTCGAAATCGGCCCGTTCAAGCTGAGATGGCGCGCCATCCAGAGGAAGCCAGCGGAGTCGACAGCTTGGCTCCGTTTAGTCCTGTGCCTTCAGCGCGCCCTTTTCGTTCTGCAAAAGCAACGCCCCCTTCCAGTTTTGTAATTCGCAAGCTCAGGAGAATGCATCACATCTGATTAGTCAGCAGTATAATATAACGGCGTGTTAATGGACCTAAGGAGAGGCAGGGTGTGAGTTTCAATCTCTCACCAGCCTCAGGCTGAGTTTTCAAGGAGATTATGATCTCTTGGGAAAGCCCCGGGGATTGCAAAACGTGGGAAGGAGAATGACAGCTGTCATTGCTGAAAGCAACAGCGTCGGTCCTGACAGTGCAGTTTCCCTTTTAAAGCCGATCTCTTTAATAGAAAGGCCCTAGAATTTTTTCAGTTGTTGATGTTGTATTTATTTATTTATTTATTTATTTATACATACATACATACATACATACATACCCCACCCATCTGGCTGGGTTTCCCCAGCCACTCTAGGTGGCTCCCAACAGAATAATAATAAAAATAAAGCAATCAAACATCAAACATTAAACACTTCCCTAAACAGGGCTGCCTTCAGATGTCTTCTAAAAGTCAGGTAGTTGTTTATTTCTTTGACATCTAATGGGAGGGTGTTCCATGGGGTGAGTGCCACTACCGAGAAGGCCTGGTTCCCTGTAGCCTCACTTCTTGCAGTGAGGGAACCACCAGAAGGCCCTTGGTGCTGGACCTCAGTGTCCAGGCAGACCGATGGGGTGGAGACGCTCCTTCAGGTATACTGGACCAAGGCCGTTTGTCAAGCCCTGCCCCCAATGGCTATTTCATTACATACCAAAACCCAGCTGCTTCCTTTGGAAATGTAGGCTGCAGTAGCACAGACTCCAGCCTAGGAGTAAATCCCAGGTTACATTTGAGTAGGTATGTTTAGGATTGCACTCTATGTTTATTTTTGAGTGCTAAAAATTAGGGCTGCCACCCAATTAAATGCACTTGAGTGAATCATGTGGATTTTAATTAGATAATGAAATCCCCTTAAAGTTGCATGCTGCTAAAATAACAGTACTGAGGAAAAGGGCAACTTTCTTTCAATATATAAATTTTAGATGACACTTGTGGGTTTTGTAGCATGTTAGAAGATAGCCCCTCCTTCAGAAAGCTCATGTATGCATGGTTCCCACCCTGCTTCATTGCACCTTCACAACATTCCTGTGGTTTAGGTTAGGTTGCAAGGCGCTTACTGCCCCAGTGTCACTCAGTGGCAGAATGGGACTTAAACCTGGGCCTGGTCATAGAGTAATAGTAAGCACTATTTCACACTGTCATTTCCTCTCCTACATTCAGGAAGTGGCTACCCACAGTTTTTGTAAGTACTTGTAAAATCTTTCTATATTAACCTGCCTATCTACTAGGATCTAGAGGAGAGGCTCTTCTCCTGATCTGCTGATGGGCTAAAGCCTTGCACAGTGACTTGGGACAGGGCCTTCTCTGTGGTGTCACCTTGGCTATAGAACAATCCTCCCCTTAGGTTTCAGTGCCAGCTGAAAATGTCCCTGTCCACTCAGGCTTTTGTGAAGGACTAATTTAAGATGTTGTGTGCAAATGGATCTTTTTTCATCTGCTGTGCTAGCATTTTTAAATTTTGAATTTTGAATTGTCTGACTTAACAGAGCTGTCCTTCTGCATGTCTGCTCAGAAGTAAGTCACACCAAGTTCAATGGAACTTATTCCCAGGTTAAGTGTTTATAGTAATTAAGACCTAAATGTAGCAGCCCTATTAAAAACCCTTCAGTGCATTACCACACGATGTTGCAGTCAGGTGGTGAATGTGCACATGCACAGGTTTTGTTAATATAACATGCGCTACAGAAAAAGTTTTTAATCACTTCAAATACAATATTTTTCAGTGGAAGCCATTCCTCCATTCACCTTCATATCATCAAGTTCTGGGAACACATCACATAGATCAGGAGGGAGGGTAGAAATGTGTGGCCTTTCAGATATTGGGACTCCAGCTCCCATCAGACACAGCTAGTATGCCCAATGATAAGGGGGTTGTAGTACTGGCATGGAAAGTAGGCCTTTAATTAAGCCCAGAAATCCCGTTTCTTCTACTATCTTTACTATCTTGTAGAAAGTCTTTTGAGCATGAACACTGTTTCCTGTATAACAGAAATCTGAAGTGTCAGTGAGGTGTGAAGTCAGAATGGGCCATATACGGCTGTCAGTAATGCCATGTTTCCTTTTTGTGGTCTAAGCAAATAGAACTTCCATTCCCCCCACTGTTGTATCAGTTTATTTCTAAAATGTATATCCCACACCTTCAGTGCCAACTGGTAGTCCATAAATGGCTGAAGAAGGAGGGGGAAATGAAAGACACATATAATATCACTGTATTGGTAATAATAATATTATTGTTTTACATTCCATGACTCAGATAGTTAAGAGGAAAATAACTACTCTGTGGAGTTTAACATTTAAAACTCACTTAATCATAACACAGTCATGATTCCAGAATGAAATGGAGTTAGCTTTTACTTTAGAATAAACACAATTTTCATGTAGAAAATGACTTTATATTTTAAGCATACAATATTTTAAGAATACAGTGGTACCTCGGTTTAAGAACAGTCCTGTTTATGAACAATTCGATTTACAAACTCCGCAAAACCAGAAGTAGTGTCCTGGTTTGCGAACTTTACCTCAGTCTAAGAACAGAATCCGAACAGTGGAAGGGCACTGGCGGTGGGAGGCCTCATTAGGGAAAGGGCGCCTCAGTTTAAGAACAGATTCTGTTTAAGAACGGACTTCCGGAATGGATTAAGTTTGTAAACCGAGGTACCACTGCATACTTACTATCTATCATCTATCTATCTATCTATCTATCTATCTATCTATCTATCTATCTATCTCAATAGTAACAAAGTACATGCCCAGCCAGTCAGCCCCTGACTATAAAATGTGTTTTTAAAAGAAAAAGAAAAGGGATGCTGTGGTGACCAGCTGCAGTTTCAATGGGCCAGTCCAAGTTCTGATGCAGGGACTGCCTGCTCCTGCTGCCGCCATCATTTGCTGCTCTCAGAGTGGCCATTTCCCTCCTCTCTGCACTACCCCAGCTACAAAGAAAGGTAAAAAGGTAAAGGACCCTTGGATGGCTAAGTCCAGTGGTACTTCAGGTGACAGACGCTTCAGGTTATGTGTTTTCAGGTTACGGACACACTGAAACCCAGAAGTACCAGAACAGGTTCCTTCCAGGTTTCGGCGCTTGCACATGCGCAGAAACACTAAATTGTGCTTTGCGCATGCGCAGAAGCACAGAATTGCGTCACGCGCATGTGCAGACGCGGTGCTGCGGGTTGCGAATGCTGCAGGTTGCAAACATGCCTCCCGCATGGATCACATTCACAACCCAAGGTTCCACTGTATGGGGTTGCGGTGCTCATCTCGCTTTCAGGCTGAGGGAGGCGGTGTTTGTCCACAGACAGCTTTCTGGGTCATGTGGCCAGCATAACTAAACCGCTTCTGGAGCTATGGGACACCATGACGGTGCACAGAAACACTGTTTACCTTCCCACCGCAGCAGTGGCTATTTATCTACTTGTACTGGTATGCTTTAGAAGTGCTAGGTTGGCAGAAGCTGGGATAGAGCAATGGGAGCTCACTCCATCGCAGGGATTCAAACCACCAACCTTCTGATTGGCAAGCCCAAGAGGCTCAGTATGGGGCCCTGTACTATGTACATCATTCTTTTTCCATAGACGAGGCAAAACAAAGCCAGGCCTACTCCCAAGTCAGGAGCAAAACAGCATTATTGCTGCTCGAATGATAGGCCATTGGTTTTATGCCTATTGCAACTTTCTTAAGAACCTGTAAATAGCCATTGGGGTTTCCTAGCAGGAAATGTAAGTATTACCTGGCAGACATGTATGGAAGCCCTCCCTTTGAATGTAATAAATCTGAGAGTGGTGGATTTGTTTATTTTAATATTGAATTATTATGCTTATTATGGGTCACAAGGATCATGTAGTCTTTTCTTCACTTATGCACCCTGATAAAGAAAAGTCGAGAGTCACCCATGTATTATGGGAGCATTGGAGATGTTTCCTTGCAGAATAGGAATGGGGGACCTGAATCCTTTCAGATGTTGCTGTTCTGCAGCTCCAGTTTGACCTTATGTATGGTGGGTGGTGGAGGGGGAGAAGAGAAACACGCAAGAGTGAAAGAGTGTGTGAGGTGAGAATAGACACAGTGTTGCCAAATCCAAAACAAATAAAACCAGTAGGTTTTCTTATGTCTCTCGATTTCTGACAATCCTGTTTTCAATACTGGACTGCCACCTGCTGGTTTCTTTCTTTCTTTCTTTCTTTCTTTCTTTCTTTCTTTCTTTCTTTCACAATTACTCATAGCCGAGTAAGATTGTCTTCCATGAACACAGTCTTAACAGTGAGTCTGTAAGCGACTGTGGAGGCCAATTCTGGTTCCTCAAATCCTTCCACAGCGGGGACATATGTTTCTGGGCGGGAGTTGATCAAGGTGAGGGTTTGCCAAATGTGCCTTCCTCTTAGCATTCCTCTTTTGTCCTGAGTTCGAGTGTCTTCAAAGTCCATGACACCTTTGGTAAAGGCTGTTCTCCAGTTGGAGAGTTCGCAGGCCAGTGTTTCCCAATTGTTGGTGTTTATACTACATTTTTAAAGATTTGCCTTGAGAGAGTCTTTTAACCCTCTTTTGTTGACCACCAACATTACGCTTTCCATTTTTAATTTCAGAATAGAGTAGTTGCTTTGGAAAATGATAATCAGGCATCTGAACAACATGAATATTCCAACAAAGTTGATGTTGAAGAATCATTGCTTCGGCACTGGTGATCTTTGCTTCTTTGATGTTGAAGAATCATTGCTTTGACTCTGGGTGATCTTTGCTTCTTCCAGTACACTGGCATTAGTTTGCTTGTCTTCCCAAGTGATGTGTAAATTTTTTGGGAGACACCGCTGATGGAATCTTTTGAGGAGTTGGAGATGATGTTTATATGTCGTCTATGTTTCACAAGTGTACAGTAAGGTTGGTAGTACAATAGCTTTGTAAACAAGCATTTTGGTTTCCCTGTAAATGTCTCAGTCCTCAAACACTCTGCACTTCAACTGGGAGAAAGCTGCACTCACAGAGCTCAGGCAGTGCTGGATCTTGGCATCCATGTCGGCCCTTGTGGAAAGATAACTGTCCAAGTAGGATAAGTGATTGACATTTTCCAACATTGGATTTGTGGTGCTGCAGAGGGGTTGTTTTGTGCTAACTGGCACTGGCGGAGGAAGAGGGGAGCGCACTGCCCCTGGCAGTGTGATCCCGGTGGGGTGCCATCATGGCTGCCCCCCACGCCCCCGCAGATGGCACACCATGCCCCCAGGACGTGTGCCATGCCCCTGGGACGCTCGCCAGCCATGCCCCTGCCTGCTCTCCGCCCCCCGATGCTGGAGCATGAAGCTCTGCCACTGCTAGTTGGTGCAGCATTTTGGTTTGGGGGATGTTGAGCGATAGGTCAAGCTTTTCGTAAGCTTCTGCAAAGATATTTAGGATGGTTTGGTGGTCATCCTCTCAGTGTTTAGACACTGCATTGTCATCAGCATATTGAAGCTCTACGACTGAAGTTATGGTAACCTTACTCTTTGCTTTTAGCCTACTCAGATAAAGGAGCTTTCCATCTGTCCGATATATGATTTCTACCCCAGTGGGGAGTTTCCCTTTGACAATGTGTAGGATCATGGCAGTGAAAATAATAAATAGAGTTGGGGTGATAACACATCCCTGTTTAACACCTGATCCCACTGTGAACAGTTCACTTTGAGAGTCATTGTTACCGCGATTGTTGCTGTCATATTACTGTGGAACAGCCAAAGGATATTCACAAATTTATCTGGGCAGCCAATTTTCAGAAGGACAGTCCACAGGGCATTACGATTTACAGTGTTGAAGGCCTTACAATAAACAGGGGTTGGTTCCAACGTATAGTTGGCATCCCTGAATGACTGCCCTCTACTGTTTTATAATATTGTGACAGTTCTGAAGTTGTGCAAAGTAAAGATTAGAAGTGCTGCCAGAATTGTCGGGTGTGTGGTCCTCCTGCATGTAAGGTTTATTTTTTTCACATGATGTTACCCAAATACTAGTATGTATCCTCCCCATTTAATCCATATTTACCCTTTCTGTGGAAAATCTAATCTATTAAAAACAACCTGCTCCAAACAACCCATCTGCAATTTCTCAGTGACCTGTTTACAGTATTAATCCTCCCTCCATTTGAAAGCACCTTAGGGCTATATTTTTTGAAAAGATTGCAAGGGGCTTCCTGATTTTACTATTTATACCCCGCCCAGTTGCCCCAATCATTCCTGGCAACTTCTAACATATATAAAAACGTAGTAAAACATTAGACATTAAAAAACTTCCCTTCAGATGTTTTTCTAAAGCAGGGGTCAGCAACCTTTTCCAGCTGTGGGCCGGTCCACCATCCCTCAAATCATGTGGGGGACCGGACTATATTTTTTTTGGGGGGGGGGAATGAAAGAATTCCTATGCCCCACAAATAACCCAGAGATGCATTTTAAATAAAAGCACACATTCTACTCATGTAAAAACACCAGGCAGGCCCCACAAATACCCCAGAGATGCATTTTAAATAAAAAGACACATTCTACTCATGTAAAAACACGCTGATTCCTGGACCGTCCACGGGCTGGATTGAGAAGGCAATTGGGCCGCATCCGGCCCACAGGCCTTAGGTTGCCTACCCCTGTTCTAAAGATTGTATAGTTACTTATTTCCTTGACTCAGGAGTCAGATAACTCCAAACCCTCTGACATTTCTCCAGTGAAAATAGGGACATCCTAAGGAAAAGCGGGACATTCCAGGATCAAATCAGAAACTGGGATGGTTTCTGTATATCTGGGACTGTCCCTGGAAAATAGGGACACTTGGAAGGCCTGCATTTCTGTTTGTGCACCAATAATCTCATTACCTCAGACACAGCATTTGTCTCTTAGTACTGGGCCTCCTGGCAAATATTTTTTGTCAAACGTTATTGCAAAATCTCAAAAAAGAGAGAAGTTTTAGAGCTATTTTTAAGGAAATTCACCAAAGTCTAGACTTCCGACATTGGAAATTCTGGATGTATGGCAGTCCTAGATAATGCCTCTTTCTTGCCTGCATGGAGGACAGAGGGGAGTTTGTGTAGAAAATAGCCTACTGTACAAAGGTAAGAGTTACATTGGTTGCTCCTTCTACTTTTGGCTTTGGCCCCACCCACCACTGATATGTGGTCCTTGGAAGGTTGCTCAGAAGGCCCTCAGGCTAAAAGTGTTTCCCCACCACTGACATATGGAAATCCTGGAAATCCTAATGAATGATGGAACAGATGATAGTAGGATATCTCCCCACCCCCGCAAACAGATAATTAAGAGGTTTTATTAGTGGTACAGACTTGAAATGACTTTAAAAGGTCAACAATAATTTTCATAGCTATTACTCATGTGATGCCACATGTTATAACTAATGACACTGCTAGAGTATGACAGGGGGCTGAGGGAGGAGATATTGATCTAAATGGGGAGTGGGTTGGAAATGAGCCAGTGACACAAAACTTCAGACTGATATTGTATCGACATCTACATCCTGGAAAACAGCTAATACGCAAACCATAGATAACCTCTACTTATCTGATACAGACATAGAGCAAACCCTAGAAACCCCTCACCCATGCTTTTATTGCATGGACAAACCTAAACCCTTTCAAAAGTGGGCCATTAAAGGATTATATATGTTAAGAGACTTCTCTACTGGGGCATCACCATCTATCAGGTACTTTAAAGAAAAAATGAAAAAATAGGAAGATGATGTTTTGAGTTGGGGGGGGCAGTTTCCCCTAAATTCCTGGGTCTAATAAAAGTTAGAAGTAATCAAGGATTGGAGGGTTAAACTGAAATTTAGGCTTTAAGTAGCTGGACTCTGCTTTCCCAGTCCAGGAAATCACCTGGGAGAGGAGCCATCAAGAGCTAGTCACCAGAACGGCTGAGACACAGAGAAGCCATCAGCAAGACTAAGACTATTTACCCTGCACTGTGCCAGGCGAGTGAAGAGCTTGTCTGAGTCCCAAGGCGGAAGGCCCCAGTCGGCTGGAAGGCAGGGGTGTTCTTGGCACATGACATTGTAAGTCCAGCAGGACCCTGGCAAGGGCCCCTGGCCAGGTTAGCCTTCAGAGGATTGAGGCAAGTGTACCTGGGTGCCCTGACCTTTGCATGGGCCTGCCCTTCCCTCTGGTAGTTAGCAAAAAGCAATGCCAGAATGGAGGGGAGGAAGTTCTAGGTTTGCACTTTGGATGATGTATAACATGACATTGTAAACAAAAAGGGAAAATTTTAGTCATAAGTAAAGAAGAACAAATGTCTTGCCGTACAACAGAGATTCAACCAATGCTCTTAACTATATGTTAAAAAGGTAAAGGGACCCCTGACCATTAGGTCCAGTCATGACCGACTCTGGGGTTGCGGCACTCATCTCGCTTTATTGGCCGAGGGAGCTGGCGTTTGTCCGCAGACAGCTTCCGGGTCATGTGGCCAGCATGACTAAGACGCTTCTGGCGAACCAGACGAGTGCATGGAAATGCCATTTACCTTCCCACCGGAGTGGTACCTATTTATCTACTTGCACTTTGATGTGCTTTTGAACTGCTAGGTTGGCAAGAGCAGGGACCGAGCAACGGGAGCTCACCCCGTGGCGGGGATTTGAACAGCCAACCTTCTGATCAGCAAGTCCTAGGCTCTGTGGTTTAACCCACAGCGCCACCCGCGTCCCTTAACTATATGTTAGTTATATGTTTATGATGTTATACATTGCTCCCCGCCACAAAACAAATAAAAATTATTTAAAAAGCAAAACCACCATGTATTTCCTAAAAGATTTACTATGTTAAACATACCACTCTTTTATTGCCTCCTGAATATTTCTATTTATGTAACAATATACCTTAAGAACACAGTTAAGGGTTCTCCTGCTGGATCAGACCAAAGGCCTACCTAGTTTAGCACTCTGCTCTTACAGTGGCCAACCAGATGACAGTGTCTTGCACCTAATGAAAGCTTTGAGCAATATACAATTCAAAGCCATCATAGAGGACTTCTTTCTGGATGAGTATGATTTGTTTCAGCCAAAACCATTTCTGCGAGGGTACAGCTCCCCATTTCCTTATCCAGTTCTACATATTTTTGACTAAGATTTGTGGAAATGCCATGTTTGGTGTTGGTTTGTGCTGCAGGAGAGTTTTGGTCTGGACATGATTCAATGCCACCTTTTAGGCAGCACTTTTTTGGAAATGCGGGTGTATAATTTGGTGTGGCTCAGTGCTTACTGTGAAGTGCACAGCCTGAGCTGCTTAATTTTATGTTGTCAGAGGGCACCACACATGACATACACAATACTTTTGACGGTGTTGCGGATTCCGAAGGTGGCAATATCTTGGTCATGCAGTATAGTAAAACTTACTTTGGAGTCCAGGAATATGTAAAAATTACTTATTTTTAAAGTTTTCTGATTGTTTTTGAACTTTTGAGGAAACAAGGAACAGGAAACTGGAAACTAGTAATTGAGTTCTGCAACATCTGGCCATTTACTCACTATAAAGTTATAGATTTGATGGACAAGTAGCTGGATTCAGATGTACAGCTTAACATCAAAGAAATGGTAACAAAAGCATTCCTTATATAAAAATCTCCAGGAAGATGTGTATTTATGGAATGCTGTTGTCCGTTACTTTAGATTATACTGTTATGATTTTTTGTGTGGGGGAGGGGTGTTTAGTCTGGATCACACCCATGTGTTGGGTGAAGATATCCCCACCACTTCTCTGATGTGTAGAGCAAGGTGCAAAGATGACTTGTAATGCAGCAGAGGGGAAGCGAAATTGCCTCACCATTTAAGCTGCTAAAATGTACATAGCCTCAGCAAATGAAGGCTGGCAGCTTAGTGATCTGACGGCTCCAGAAAAATCTGATTTGCTGGCTGGTGGTTATTGGACACCAGCATTTTGTTCAATTTTGACTTGCTTGAAGAACAATCCTCTTATGTTTTGTAATGTTAAAAGAATAATTTTGTTTAGTAGTAATAGCAGCATAAAAAGTAAAGGAAGCATATAAAGGTAATAGCAGCATAAAAAGGTTGCGGTGCTCATCTCGCTTTACTGGCCGAGGGACAGACAGACAGTTTTTCTGGGTCATGTGGCCAGCATGACTAAGCTGCTTCTGGCGAAACCAGAGTAGCGCATGGAAACACCATTTACCTTCCCGCCGGAACAGTACCTATTTATCTATTTGCACTTTGATATGCTTTCGAACTGCTAGGTGGGATTCGAACCACCGGCTTTCCGATCAGCAAACCCTAGGCTCAGTGGTTTAGACCACAGTGCCACCCGGATCATAGCACCAGCATTAAATTGATACTGAAGGTGGGCTGGAATTTCCTTTTTATTCAAACAAGAGTTCAGTTTTGCCCATACCCCATTACCATGTCCATTTCTGTAGATATAAATGCTACTACCCAAAAGTTGAAAAATAATAAGTATACCATAAATGACTTGATAACTGGTCTACTTATTATCAATTTCCCCATAGATGTATGAAATAATTGTTTCTAAGAATATGAGCATTCACTGTGTCAGCGAAAATGGAGTATCGATTCTTCAGGATGTGGTTGGAAAGTAGATTGAGTTATACATTTACAAAAATGTGCAGGGGGGAATTATATTAAAGTAAATGAGGAACCTGCTCACACTGATATATTGTTGATCACTCAGCAACTGCCCAATCCCTAGTGACTGATCATAATACCTGATTGTGACATTAAAAAAAATATTCCCGTTTGAATTAACTGACTAATTGCCTTCTTTGTTTGAGTCACTGGATTATTCCCAGGAGCTGGTAAGTTTTGACTGGTGCATGCCATTCAGAGAAAAGACAAATGGGTGAACTGAATGTTTCTATGTACACAATACATGTAGCATTTGGGCTGCTACATAGAAAGAGTGAAAGCCAAAATGCTGCTCTCTAGGGTATTCTGGATTCCTGCTTGCTTTGCTTTAACTAAATATAATCCAGCAAATTGATATGGCACTTTTGGTGGCAAAAAGAATTCACCAACAAAATATGTTGCACAAACAAGACAGTCCAATAAATTTCAAGAATAGTCTCTCTTTTGTTTGCCAGGTGAACATGAGACATGGCCAATTCAATAGGACAGGGTTCCATAGATGTTGGGGGTAGAGCCATTTCCTTCCTGTATTATGCTGCTACCCTTGATATGACAGTGTTCACACAGAAACCCTAAGTGATATGTGCAACTTTTTGTATTTGGGACACAAGTCTCTATGGATTGCATTGACATTGCTTTGGAACATCTATGGTATGGATACCTTATGCCTTGCATTATTTGCTGGAAAATTGACTAGAAAAATCAAACGTTCAATCTTAGAGTGTAACAAAAGAAAAATAACTCCATGAGAACATTGCACCCATTCATGTAAAACATCTTATACCACTTTGATTGCCATGGCTTCCTCTAAATAATCATGGGAGCTCTACTTCGCTGAGGGTGTTGGGAGTTGTTTGGAGACCCCTCTCAGAGCTATAATTCCCAACACACTTAGCAGACTACAGTTCCCAAGAATTCTTTGGGGGAAGCCATAACTTTTAGTGGTGTAAGAGAGCCTTCAGTGTATGGTGTGAAGATGACACCAGGACTAGCAAAGGAATAGTTTTAAACATTTAAAAAGTTTCTCTGCCAAAACCCTTGCAGTCCATTATCCCTGTAGAATTATGAGAGTTGGAGGGTAAGGGTTCTGCATTCAGCAGGACTAGATCACATGCACATTTAGTATTGCAAAAGAACAAAAACAATATAGGCTCAAGTACAGAAATGTGAAGCAGAACAGGAGTTGACCGACGATAAAGCTCCTTGCACTGGTCTTCCTGCGCTCCAAGGAGCGTGGCTTAAAAACACAAACCAGAGGGGAGGGGCAGATGTCAATTTTTGTCTTGACCCGCTTTGTAACTGCGCAAAACCTCCCGATTTTATTTCCTCACTTCCTCCAGGAGAGGGGCGGAGAATTATCTAAAAGAACCGGAAATTGAGGCCCGCGTCGTGCAACGTAAGTCTCTGGCCGGCGGCACCGGGAAGCGGGTCTTTCCGCGCGCTTTTACCGTGGGCGGTTTTTCTCTCCTCAGAGCCAGGGCGGGGGAGCGGCAGGGGGGCCTCGTAAGTCCCCTCTCGCTGCACGAGCTCCCGGCAGCCCCCTTCTCTAGACTTTCCTAGCTCTGTGCGGAAGCCGCCCCTACCGCCGCCCTCTAATATCCCTCCTACGTTGCGGGCGAGAAGGTGGGTGTGGGGTAGAGCAGTTCAGCGGGAAGGAGGAGCCAGCGACGGCGCGCGCCTCTAGACCTTTCCTATCTCTATGTTGGAGATGGGGGCGGGGCCTCCCGCGATGCCGATGACGTCGGCCGGGCGGCGCTTTCTGCCGTTGGCGCGAAAGCCGTGTGGCTTCTGGGACGTGAGGTGAGGGCGGCCTGTTGGGGCGGCAAGCGGAGGCGGCGCTTTCACTTCGCGGAGAACCGTTTTCTTGGGTGGAGACCGAGGCTCGTCCGCCTCTCAGGTGCTTCTGTGAGGGGCTGAGGAGTATCCCTCTCCCGTGGCCACGGGGTCCTTCCTTCTAGCCCCTTAAAAGCCCAGTCACTCTCGGAGCGCCCCCTCCCCCACCGCGCTGCAGAGGGTTGGGCTGGATGACCTTTGGGGGTCCCTCCCGGCTTTACGGTTCCGCCTGCGGCTGCAGTTCCCTGGCGCTCCTCCTCCTCCTCCTCCTGGGTTCCTAGAATGAGATTCCTCGAAGCCGTGGCTTCCTCCCCCACGGGGTTGGAGGCCACGCTGCGGCGGATGAGTCACTGGGGGCGGTGAGGAGGCCTCCTCCTCCTCCTCCTCCTTATCTCTTAATAGTGGGTAGATCAGGGGCTCACTTGCCGTAAATCCTGCCAGAAGAGTATCAGAAGCCACCTTCCACCTCCAGTGAGAAAGATAGGACCTGTTTTCACTGACGAGTTTTCCCTGATCGCTCTTCCTGAATTTATTCCTCATGCCTTCTCTCTTCTGCCCCCCTGCTTCTTTTAATGCTTTAAAAAGAGAGAGAAATGATTGGGTAGTGATGGTGGTGTAACCCAGCTTGGGTTGGGCTGTGAACTGAGAGCAGGCCATAACCCACAAATAATAATAAAAAAGTTGTATTTCAGCATGGGTCAGTGTGTCTGAATGTTCGTGGTTTGAAGCCCTCAGTGCATTGCAGGGGGTTGCAATGAAGGCTGCATTCGCTTCTGGGCAACCTTTTGGGGCCACATGCCAATGGTTGGCAGGTCTGGAAGTGAAAGTGGGCAAGGTAGAATCGTAGAGTTGGAAGAGACCACAAGGGCCATCGAGTCCAACCCCCTGCCAAGCAGGAAACACCATCAGAGCACTCCTGACATATGGTTGTCAAGCCTCTGCTTAAAGACCTTCAAAGAAGGAGACTCCACCACACTCCTTGGCAGCAAATTCCACTGTCGAACAGCTCTTACTGCCAGGAAGTTCTTCCTGATGTTTAGGTGGAATCTTCTTTCTTGTAGTTTGGAACCATTGCTCCGTGTCCGCTTCTCTGGAGCAGCAGAAAACAACCTTTCTCCCTCCTCTATGTGACATCCTTTTATATACTTCAACATGGCTATCATATCATCCCTTAACCTCCTCTTCTCCAGGCTAAACATGCCCAGCTCCCTTAGCAGTTCCTCATAAGGCATCATTTCCAGGCCTTTGACCATTTTGGTTGGTCAGAGGTCAAAGTGGATGGATCAATGGCAGTGAATGTTATCTACATACAGTAGGCTAGATTCTACACTCCACTCACAAATCCCTCTTCCAGGCAAGCAAGAAATATTTTTAGAGTTCAATGACATATTCTATCTAGCCAAGCAAAAACAACAGTGGAGGGCAAGGCTATTGATGTACATCTGAAGGCCCAATAGAGAGGCATGGAGAGCCAAATTTGCCCCCTAGGCCTGCCTGAGGTTTCCTACTCACAAAATCTGATCTATCTGATCTGATCCAATAGATCTGATCTAGTCTGTCTTCTGATCTGGGAATGAAAATTAGCTGAAGGATGATATATCATAACAAGAGCATCGTGTCAGTATTTTAACTACCTATAATGATATAGAAAAGGAATTTGCTCTGCTTTCTTTAATTATTCATGACAATTTCTTATTCTTGTCTAGGAAGAAAGGAAATGATGTATTTGATTTATCAGTTAAACTGTTTGTTTTTTGCAGGTTTATGAACAATACAAGGTAGTGTTTATAGAAAAGGAATTTTCATTAAAAATGTCCAGGATTGATAAAATGAGCATCCTTGGTGTGAGGAGCTTTGGAGTAGAGGACAAAGACAAGCAAGTGATCACTTTCTTTAATCCTTTAACTATCTTGGTGGGACCAAATGGTGCTGGGAAAACGGTAAGACTCAAGTAGGTTTAATTTCATTTTAGATAAACTGCATTTTTGTACCTTCTGGGTTGGGGTTTGTAATTAGTCAGCTTCAATGCATTCAGTTATAAAAATGTGATTGTCCAGTGAGGATTCAGTTTAGTGAATTGTGCGTGACAATGCAGATCCATTTGCCTAGTCCTCAGTAAGGCTGTGCTCCTTTGCTGTCAGATAACCCAGATACCCTGCTGAACTATAATGACTCCTGAAATTGAGCAATATAAGTACTAATCTATGAGCTTTAGTGTGTTTAACAATATATGGCATTGCTGTGGAAAATGGCAGTTCTGATAAGCAGGGCATGAATATTTTCAAGGAACAAAGTTGATACATTTTTTTACTTGTCTATCTTGTGTGTTTAACAGATTTCCTATTTGTAGTCACTATCTACAAAAAGTCTCAAAGTGACTTTGTAACTCAAAAGTGATGAAATACAACAGTTAAAAACAATTAAAACCTTTAAAACAATGAACTATAAAATGCTAATCTATTAGCATAATAATGACAAGTCCTACCCACCGACTAAAATATGAGCACCACCATAAAACCCAGCTTAGTCATGCAGCTTGCATGAAAGGTCTGTTCATGTCAAAACAATGGCACCTTGAGGAAGGAATTTGCAGAACGGTGCAGTATATAGTGTGTTCTGCATCCCTTTTAATGGAAACTGATAAGCAGAGTTCCATGAGACATCCCTGTCCCCTGACATTAACATTGTTCACATGAATAAAATACTCGCATGAGCTGTTAAACACACAAGACATCTGGAGAAAGTAAAGTATGAATTGCCTCTAGATTTATGTCTGTTTCTTATTCCTGGAAACAACAGAGCAGCATGTATTGATATCCTGTTGACACTTGTTTCTATTTTAATTAGACTATCATAGAATGTCTCAAGTATATTTGCACTGGGGACTTTCCACCTGGCACCAAAGGAAACTCATTTGTTCATGACCCAAAAGTAAGTGTTGAGGTTGTTAGCTCTATTTCACAACGACCAGTAAGCAGCATAACATATGTTAGTAATAATTGAGCTAACATTTTCTTACTTGTGGAAAAGTGACAAATGGTATATCTATTATGCATGCCTTGAGATGAAGTGTCACTGGATTATAGAGCCATTTGAGATTATATATCTCTAAAAGTAATTATTCTGTCATGTATTACATATTTTGTTCTTTGCAAACTCCTTTATTATGAAATGGTATTATTGTGGCCTACAAACTATTCCCATTAACAGTTACATTTCACCCTGAGAAAACATTATCCTATTAGCCCCTTGTGAAGGAATAACTTCTTATTTGCCCAGGCCTTGCATTGGCTGTGATGGTGGGTAACAGATGAGGGTGTATGTCTCTCTTGAATCTTCTGGACCTTTCAGTTCCAGTCACTATAATATTCCTTTGAACCATCTTTCAAGGGTAGCTCTGGTTTGCAGGGATTATGTTGCTACTACTGGAAGTTAACATAGGAAACTGCCCTATAGTGAGTCACACCATTGGTCCACCTTGCTCAATAATGACTACACTGGCTGGCAGCAACATTTTACTGTAAACTGCTTAGAGCTTTGCTGTGGAGCAGCATAGACACTTAGCAAATAATTACATAAATGTTTAACCCGAATGTTGAATATATGTACAGGAGGGATTTAGCTCTATTGCAATAATATGCATTCAGTTCAGTGAATAGGGATGAAGTATTGATCTGTGTGGTATGGTTTTCCATGGCAAGGGTTAGTCTCATTAATTCAAAGAAGCATGCTTATCCCTTTTGTGTTCAGATCTGTTCCCTTCATTGAAATAGCTGGGGCAGCTTATGTGTGCGCACTAAAGAACGGGGGATGAGGGTCATAGAGTTGGAATTAGGTGAACTTACTTACTAAATTTACTTTCTTGTTGCTGAAGGTCGCCAATGAAACAGATGTCCGAGCTCAAATTCGACTTCAGTTTCGTGATGTTAATGGAGAGCTTGTAGCTGTCCAAAGATCCATGGCATGCACACAGAAAGGAAAGAAAACAGAATTTAAAACTCTTGAAGGAGTCATTACTAGAACAAAGTTAGTGGGTAGACGTAAATATTTTCTGTTGCATATGTTTGTATGTGTTTGCCTGTTCATCTTTTCTAATATATCAGAACAAAATATTGAGCCTTTCAATTATTTATTAAATACATTGGTTGTGGTCCTTCATGATTTCTCTGCAGTTATGTCACTTAAATGGAGACAATGACAATTGGTAGCTCTGCATTCTGTTTTTACAAAGCAGTGAAGGAATTGTAATCTGTTATTAAGTTTGTAGTGCAGTTAATTTTAAATGTATCGGAAATCTTTTTTTTTAACTAATGCATTCAGTTGCTTTTTATCTTTCTGCAATTAAGTAGATTATCTAATTGATTTTATAGTTTTTGTGTTTATGAAATTGTTTTGAAGGAAGAGAACATGATGACTTGAAAGAAAAATAAACAGGAAAAAATGTATTTTGGATTGTAACCTGCTCTGTGACTTTAGGGTAAAGGGCAAGTAAACAACAACAAAATATAGAACTGTACAACCGTAGAGTTGGAAGAGACCCTGAGGGTCGTCTAGTCCAACCCCCTGCAATATAGGAATTTCAACATGCACCAGGTCCCCCATCCAATTGGAAACCATACCGTTCCCTACCTAGTTTTGTAAATATGCAAGCAATTTTATTGTTGCACCAATAGGATGTCCCACCCTATCCATATAGTAAATATGTAATGGTTGCCTTATCCAGAGAGACTTCCACATCAACTGACTCTTTAGTATGGAAAATAACTTAAGCAGTTGGTTGTTAGCAGGGAGTGGCAGTCAGAATGGGGATAAGCTGGAGATAGTAGCCAGGTTTCTGCAACATGCAGTGAGGATTTTTGAATGTTATACAACAGTATTTTAATTGTTAGATGCAGATTTTGCTGTATGATGTTATTGTACTGAACCTTTTGGGACTTTTCTATATTCCAAAATAAAGGTTTGAGATTGTATTGAATTTAGAAAATACCGCATTTTTCGCCCTATAGGATGCACTTTCCCCCCTCCAAAAATGAAGGGGAAATGTGTGTGCGTCCTATGGGGCGAATGCAGGCTTTCGCTGAAGCCTGCGCACCGACCCCTCTCGCACCCCCGGGCTTCGGGCAGATATCCGCAAGCCTGGGGAGCCCGGCGGGAGTTCCCACCAGGCTCCCTAGGCTTGCGGATAGCAGCCTGTTTTGGGGTCTGGGGAAGCCCGGGCTTCCCCCGCCCCAGCCCCTCGCCTGGGGGGGGGGAATAATTTTTTTTTCTTTATTTCCCCCCCAAAAAACTAGGTGCGCCCTATGGGCCGGTGCACCCTATAGGGCGAAAAATACGGTAAATACTGAGCTTCTGGATTGTTCTTTTATTTTTAGCGGAGTCTTGGGATTGTAGTACATGGTTACACTTATACATTTTCTTTCTTTGTTCATACAGGTATGGGGAGAAGGTCAGTCTAAGCTCCAAGTGTGCAGAAATTGACCGAGAGATGATTAGTGCCCTGGGTGTTTCTAAGTCTGTGATTAACAATGTCATTTTCTGCCATCAAGAAGAATCCAACTGGCCCCTAAGTGAAGGAAGAGCTCTGAAACAGAAATTTGATGAGATCTTCTCAGCAACCAGGTTAATTTTCATTGATCGCTTTTCTTATAGAATTAAAACATTGGATTCCTTTTAATTCTAACCTTTAAAGAACTCATTAATTAATTGCATCATTTGAAGATATTAATGCTATTGGGGTTTAAAATGTATACATTTCTTTCTTTTTTTAAAGGTACATTAAGGCTTTGGAAACACTCCGCCAGGTACGACTGAAACAAAGCCAGCGAGTTAAAGAGTGTCAAGTAGAACTGAAGTATTTAAAACAGAATAAAGAAAAGGCACATGAGATTCAGAATCAGCTTTCTGATAGGGAAACTCAGTTGGCTGCATCCAAGGAAAATGTCAAATCTATTGAGAATCAACTTGAACCTTTGAAGGTAATTAATTTCTCTGTATAGCTAAGATTTTTATGTAATAGTGTTCCTTTTAGAAGTAGAAGTACAATTACCATTATTTCCTGACCTTGGAGTGATAAATGTTTGCTCTATCCCCTTGTTCTTACAAATATTCTTGAGCTAGTAGGACAGGGAAAAAGGTCCTCTCCTTACTATTTCTGAGTAGAAAGTACTGCACCGCTTCATAGCATTATGAGATAGTAATTATGTTCAAAGATTCCAGCTTTCCTGATCAGTACCATCCTAAACTCTCCATTTTAAGTACCTGCTTTTAATATAATTAGAAATGTGTAACATTTCTAACACTTGGTACATAGTTTGTTTATTTTAAGCATTCTTTCCTTCTTAGAATCGTTTGGCAGACATAGAGCAGAATCTTGTGAAAGTAATGAGACTTGACAATGAAGTTAAAGCTCTGGAGAGTCGGAAAAGACAGATGGAAAAGGATAACCAAGATTTGCAACAAAAGATGGAGAAGGTTTGCTTGATCATTCTGGTCTTTTCTACTTTGAAATAGACTATGGATTGTACAATAAAATCTAATTTGCCTCAGTGGCAAATCATTAATTTTTGTACAGCAGCTTTTATGCTTCTTAATCAGTGAGCCACCTTGTTTTAGCAATAATTTATGTTTCTTACCATGCTTCCCATTCACCTTGTAGATCACAGTGATCAGATTTGGGTCCACTGTTGTCCTGTTTTAATTATCAGGTCAAAAGTAGTTCAGGGGGGATGTCTGAATTATTTCATTTTACAAAAACCCCCACACTTTGCAAATACTCACATTTTAAAAAATATTGTAGTCTCCCCCACCCCTGGAATTACTGGAATTGTCAGCCAGTAGGGTATCGTATAGTGAATGGGATGATGTCATGACATTAAATTGGCATTCTACTTGGTTACATGATAGGAAAGGCAAACAGAGTCAGCTGAGAGTGAGGGCAATTTTTCCAGCTCTTTTGCACTAATCACCAAAAAAAGTTAACAGTAAAGAGTCATTTTTCATGCCACTGAAAATACTGACCTCATCTAAGTATGAAGCTGAGGGTCACCAAGCTTTATGGGCCTGTAGAAACATTGGATTTTTGAGAGTGCTGTGAGCACAACCCCTTCTGCTTCCTCTTCAAACAGACAGTGGAAGTGTGTACATGCACACACACCCTTTGCTTTTTCATGAGGTCCGGGTAAAAGTCAGATCTAATAGAATTAAAACAGATTCTCTTGGATTTGCATGATTTTACATTGGCTTCTCCCAAAAAACAACAGCATTGTCTTACAGATTGCATAGTAAAAACCACAGATTCCGTACTTGTCAGCACCACATTCAAGGCACAGTTCCTCATGGATCTTCATATTTTTTACATGGGATAACAACAATACCAACCAATGACAGGATGCATCTGTCTACACAGAGGTGACCTGTGATTTGACACTAGTTTTGAAAGGATCTATGCCTCGAATCCCTGCTTTTGTACAATGGCAGCATTGGAAACCTGATCCATGTTTGTTATGGTTCAGTCAGTGGACAGAGAGATGATCTGGTTTTACTGGATCAAATGTGTGTATGTGTCTTGCATGCTTTATTCCATCTGGCTGTTTCTGCTCTTCTGGCTCCTGCAGCTAGCACCCCACTTTCTCATTACTTGGTCACTCTGTTTTCCTTTCCCAGTTTTTGATATTGTTCCCTTTTCCAGCCTACCTGCCTGGTGGCTCCACTTTCTCTTCAGTGTTTCAGTTGTCAATCTGCGCCTTGAAATGTACACAGGGCTGACGGAAGCGGGAAAGGGCAACATTTACAGCTTTCCTTTAACTCTGTGTACTTTTCAAGAGGGGGAGGTAACTACACTTACCACTTCATGATGAAGAAGGCATTGAGGTGCCAGGAGATCTCAAGGGCCCATGGGTGTTACATTGTCAGATTCCAGAGAAGGGGGATTTTGATTAAGGCAAGGGTTAAAAATCTTCATTAAAAAGCAGCTGTGTAAATTACTACTTTTTCAAGTATCCTAATTATAGGTCTGCATCCTGTCTAGGTTGGTCCTTGTACTCACACACTGAACCATGATAAAGTATTTTTAAAAACTACTTTTTTCTGTACTGTAATGTTAGGTTTTTCAAGGAACTGATGAGCATCTCAGAGATATGTACCAAAACCACCAAAAAACTGTGAGAGAAAAGGAGAAGAGATTAACAGAATGCCAGAGAGAACTGGAGAGAGCAAACAAAGAATATCAAAGACTCAACAGAGAAAAATCAGAATTGTTGGTTGAACAAGGTACAGTAGTAGCCTGTTTGTTTCAATATTTCAAGCATTTAATAGCATTTGCAGTGAGCTATATAAGAAATGGGTATACTTCTTGATTAGCATATTAAATTCTGTTCATGCACTAGATTTCATTGGTGACTATTTGATCCATTATACCCATTCCAGAATGCTATCACAACAGCCACCAACTGTACCTAAAAGTTACAACAAGGATGGCCAACTGTGTCCAGCACTATTTTATCGGACTCCATCAACATTTAATCAAGGCGTGGTAAAACACATTTACACACACTTCCACGTGTTGAAAAGTTATGAGAGCAACCATACAAAGTTAACACATAATCTTGTATCGTTGGATTTTCTGGGTAGCATTGATGGGTTGGCTCCGGACTTGCTTTTACACAAACAGAAGGTGAAATGATTTTCGCCAGTTCCCTCCTCCGCTTGCAGCCCAACTCTCGGACACCACCACCCACCCCCTGTTCCTCAGGGTCTCCCAACCCTCTGGGTTTTCAGGGTAGGAAGAGACTGCAGGCGAAATGGGGACTTGTTTACAATTGCCTCCCCTCTTCTGCCATCAGAACACAACACAACTATCTGGCTTCAAAACCACATATTTCTCAAATTTGAGAATTCTTGAAGATAAGCAGCAACTAGGTTGCTGATCATGTTCCTCAAAGTCCTTAATCCTAAATTTGAAATAAGGTAGGTCTTTAATACCTTTGAAACTGTTTGAAACAGTTGTCTAACTCACTAAACATTTTTCTAAAGTAAAGTATAATACAGTGGTGCCCCGCAAGACGAACGCCTCGCAAGATGGAAAACCCGCTAGACGAAAGGGTTTTCCGTTTTGGAGGCGCTTCGCAAGACGAATTTCCCTATGGGCTTGCTTCGCAAGACGACAGCCCATAGGGAAATCTCCGGGACAGTGGGGAAGCGCAGCTCGTCTTCCCCGCTGTCCTCGGACCTCCTCCGAAGCCTGGCGGCGGGGCGGGGACACCTCCCGCCGCCGGGCTTCGGAAGGATGCCCCAATGCCGGGCGGCGAGGCGGGAACGCCTCCCCCCGCCGCCCGGCATCGGAACGATGTCCCGAAGCCGAGCGGCGGGGCGGGAACGCCTCCCCCCGCCGCCCGGCTTCGGGGCATCGTCCCGATGCCGGGCGGCGGGGCGAGAAAGCCTCCCCCCGCCGCCTGGCATCGGAACGATGTCCCGAAGCCGGGCGGCGGGGCCGCGAAGCCTGGGCGCGCTGGCAACTCTCCGCAAGGAGCGCTCCCGCTGCTTGCGGAGGTCCGCGAAGCCTGTCCTGGACCTCTTCTGAAGGCAGGCGGGGGGCAAAAGTCTTTGTCCCCCCTGCTTGCCTTCCCAGGGGCTTTTAAATCGCCCGGACAGTGGAGAAGTCCTCCGCTGTCCCGGGCGATTTTAAAATGCCGCCCGCCAGAAGAGGTCAGGGGAAGGCGGTTTCCATAGGAACGCATTAATTGATTTTCAATGCATTCCTATGGAAAACCGTGCATCGCAAGACGAAAAACTCGCAAGACGAAGAGACTTGCGGAACGAATTAATTTCGTCTTGCGAGGCACCACTGTAGTTGGGATTCATCACTGAACATACCTTAATCTGAGGTCTTTGAAAGCAGCCTTACCAGATCACAAAAGTACCAGCATGCCTGCAAAACAGTGGATTTAAAAAAACCAACCCTTTTATTTTGGTCTTTTACCTTTTTAAAACACGTTTTGAAAGAAGCTGTGGAATTAAAATGCACATCTATGGACGTGTACTTGATGTGAGCTTCATTGAAATCAATAGGACTGATTTCTGAGTAAGCATACATAGAATTTGATGGGAAGGAAGAACAAACTAAAAGGGAACAAGGAATTATTCAGTATACCTATCTACAGTAGTTGTAACATCAAAGAAGCAGTTCTCTCTTATTTCCCTGAAAAGACCAAAGAAATAAATCTCCCTCCTTTCCCTCTGAAACTGAAAATCAAATTGCATACGAGACAGGAGACCTGTGAATGAGAGTCCAGTTGCTTTTTAGTTATAAAATGCACTGGAGAGGCAAGTACTTCAGATTTAATGTCATGCTTAGGAAGGGTGCATTTAACCTTTTCCCCTTGGGCTGTCTTTTGCTGTCAGATTGAATTCCCCCAGCTGTTTTTCTAGATGTAGAAAAAACTAGTGGGGACCCCTCCATATATAAAGAATAATCAGATGACTGAGCAACCTTCCAAATGATTCTGTATCTGGTCATGTAGGAGAAGGTAAATGGGAGGGAAGATAAACCCACAGTACTAAACTAGCACAAATAATAAAGGTTATGCAGAAAAGTCTTACTAGCTTCTGAACATAATACAAAGGCAGCCATGCTGTTTATGAAATAATACAGTAGACATCGTACATGACTGCCTTAGTCCTAAATTGGCACTAAAAGCAAGTTTACTCAGTGGTGAACTAGACTTTTCTTGAGCCATGCCTCCAAGTCCACACTGCAGCCCTCTGACCCCCATATCTCAAGGCTTCCCTAGGGGCCCCTTCTTCTTAAAAGAGGCTTTATTTGAGGAGCATGTGGCTGTGGTAGAGAGGGTGGAGAACTACCCTTGCTATGAGTGCAATATTGGATTCACCCACTGAACATAAGCTACAAAGGGGAGATTCTGAATCAGCCCTTGTTCCCCAGGACCTAAATTTATTCACATCTGCTGACCACACGCAGAATAATTTTGAAGCTTGTTTGAAAGCATGAGAACATAGATTTCCAAAGCATTTAATTATGCATTTAAAACAGATTTAAAAGTTAAGTGGTTGTATATTTCTCTCCCCCCCCCCTAATTAACAAAGTGGAAATTTCTATTTAAGACTCATTTGAGCTTTTTGGAGCTTCTTGTATCTGATTAATAGAGTTGTGAATTCTTATATTTTGAGCTTTTAAAAATCTGTGTTTAAACTTCATTGTTTATATGTTTGTGAAGGTCGTCTTCAATTGCAAGCAGATCGTCACCAACAGAATATTAAAACCAGGGACTCATTAATTCAGTCTTTGGCAGCTCAGTTGGAACTGGAAGGATTTGAAAGACCACCTTTTAATGAAAGGCAAAATAATAGTTTTCACAGGCTTGTGAAAGAGAGACAGGACAAAGACATGGAAGCTGCTAATCAGTTAATGGTAAATATTTGTGTTCTTGCATTGCCTAAAAGCTAAGTTAATGTAAAATAGCAAAATACAGCCACACTCTAAACCTCTAGAAATATCAGGGTCCAAAATTAAGCACATTTACTTCAAAGTTAGTAACATTGGAATAGTGGGATTTCCAAATAAATTTTAGATTAGCACAGTACAGTAGTATGAACTCCCATGTAGTGTATGCCTTTGTGTAGTTTTTGTGTTAAATGGTTATAACTGATTAAAAGTGAGATTGACCATTTGCCTTATTTTGGAGAGGTATTGAGTGGTAGTAATCACTAGAATTAAATTCTGTTTTGCTGCCTTTGATATGCTGTGGTTTTGTTTTCATTAAATATTGTGCTTCTGTTTGTATATAATAGAAGCTGTCTTAAGAAGGCTTGACCCTAAAGAGAAGCCTAAAGATGTTGTTGTATCTGTGTAGTATATTTAGGAGAAAGTGGGAAATCCCCAGTAATACTTCCAATTATAAAAAAGGGAGGGAAATATTATGGACACCAGTTAGGCCTTCTTGAAACACAGATGCATTCCTCTCATAGTGGAATGGAAATTGATATTACAACCCAGTCTACCTCTGTTATGAATTGAGTTGGTCAACTAGGTAAGACTTTACAATGTGAGGTGCCAGGTGGGGAATTAAGCATGTTTACTTACACTTGGTTCCTGTTGATTTCACAGGACAAACTCCAATTAAAGTAGCAACAGTCTTTGTAAATGAATGTCATTCTTTCAGAGAGAATTTGGTGAGAAGGAAACAATGAAGCAGAAGCAAATAGATGAAATAAGAGATAAAAAAACTGGACTTGAAAGAACCAGCGACCTGAAGTCAGACATTCAAAATAAGAAGCAGCTTGAAGCAAAGAACCTAAAACATGAATTGCAGCAGCTTGAAGGGTCCTCAGATAGACTCCTAGAACTGAATCAGGAACTTACCAGAGCAGTAAGATTTACATTTTTGTAGCATTTAATTAATGGGAACATAAGTGACAACAAGTAGTTGTGTGTGTAATAATTACCACATCTAAAACTGCTTTGATCAGTCAACAACATTCCCCTATTCCTTCCAAATACCTAATCTATATCACCAGAAGTCCTTAGCCCTATGCAGATGTGGTTCTATCTGGGTAGAACTTACACACACAGAGGCACAGTGCCTGCCTGAAATCCACAAATGTCACATAGCAGTGGTGACCTACACGTGTTTATTACCTTTTCTTGATGTGGCATGATGTGAATGAAGTGCTACCAGGCAGGGTGATGCATATGTCATTTGTGGTGGCCCAAAGCTTATGTAGGATGCATACCTCAAATGCCCTATCTGCTTCTGCACGTGTTCATGACTCAGGCCTACTATTTGGACTCTTTCACTTCAGACTGTGTATGAAGGCCCACATCAGTTTCCTCATACAAAAAGTCCCTTCACATGGAAAAGCACAAGTTGCAGGGAGAATGGTTCTAACCTAGCCCTCTTCCTGAATGGGTTTTTTTCCCTATGTGTAGGAAACCATTTTGTAGGAAGGGGTATTCAACCATGTGAGCCACCACCTGCAGCCCAACGTAGTATCACTTAGTAGAACATAATAACTTCTGTGTACTATAACAGTGAAAAATAAACCTAAAAGTTTGGTAAACTGCTGTTTAGAGAATCTTGGATCCATCACTTGTACCGCCTTTCTGTTCAGTGAATAACAATTTTAGTTTTGACTGTCTTTGACATTTGTTAGCATATGTGTCCCTAATTTGTACAAAAAACTTCCTCCTTTCATTTCTCTGTTTAGAAACATGAACTGTATGAAGCCGAGAAGAATTGCAATGTTGAAGCCTTAGAAGTAGAAGTACAAGGGCTGCAAAGAGAGAAAGCAAATTTGGACAGTGTTCTTCGAAAACTGGATAAAGAGATGGAACAGCTGAATTTGAATACTGCAATAATAACTCAAATGGACATGCTGAAGAAAGATAAAGTAGTGCTTTTTTTCTGACATGTGTTAAAAGTATAGCACAAAGTATATGTTGAGTGTTAAATTAAAATAACAGTTGGGTTGGATGGAATACCATAACTTGGCCCTGTAAGAATTAGGCTACAATTCTAACACCACTTACTTGGGAGTAAGCCCTGTTGAATTCTGTAGGATTTACTTCTGAAGGCACATTGTTATTATTTCGGTTAGTCATAGTTTACCAGATGTGACAAAATTGCATACAATGGTAACCTGAAGGTAGAGAGGGAAGTGTAATGTTCAGCAGGGAGGGAGGAGCATGCAAGCCTGAGGTCTTTAACACCTTGTTTTGACAATTGTGTCTGAACCACCCCAATGTTTTCAGAATTAGAATTATTTGTTTGCTTATTGAGTTTTTTAAATTAACTTTCGGACTTTTAAATGAAATAAAAAAATATTGATAGGTATCATTTTTATTTCTTAAAAGGCTGATAAAGAGGAGCAAATCAGAAAAATAAAATCCAGGCACAACGAAGAGTTAATTTCCTTGCTTGGATATTTCCCTAATAAAAGGCAGCTTGAAGATTGGCTTCACTCTAGGACTAAAGAAATTAATCAGACAAGAGACAAACTTGCCAAGCTCTCGTAAGTTTTTCTTAAACTGAAATTTGCATGATCATTGATACAGTAGTGGGATGATATTCAGTTTTCTTTTTGTTTTTACATGTAGTATTTATTTATTAGATACTGCTACTAAAACAACTGTGTTCATTTTAGTGAACCTCCTTTACATTTTGTACGCGTGACTGTGTTCACAAATATGTTTATTTTCAGCATTTTATCCTTCCCTTTTAAATCTGCAAACAAATACACAAAAACATTTTATATAAAAATACCTATTTTAAAAAGAAAAGAGGTTTCGCAGTTAACAGTCCCCTATTTTAAATGGCCATAACTATAAGTTTTTGGTGAAAAAGAGTTGCCATAGCTGCCTGCTAAAGGGCAAACAGTGAAAGTGTTAGTGCTAGGACTGGACTAACTTCCTTAGGTAGAGGATTCATTGTCTTGGTGCCACCACAGATAAGATGGTCTGTTGTCTCTGCTGCACTTTTAATAGAGGGGGGAAATATGGAGCAGGTTCTTGATAGATGATCTCAAAGGTCAGGCAAATTAATAGGGATTTCCAAAAAAAACCTCACTTCCCTCCCCCTTCACAGAAGCCTCCACTGGAGCAAAGTGCCTTCTGTAGATAGAGGGCCACAATTGAAAATAGCCCATGGGAAAAGACATTTCTAAAGAGCCAAAAATTTAGCCAGATTAAAAGGTAAATGATATTTGAGACTACAAGAGCAATTTTATCTCATTTGTAGTTATAACAATATTTAAATTTCAGCAAAGAACTTGTTTCGGCGGAGCAAAACAAAAATCATATTACTGCTGAACTAAAAAGAAAAGAGGAGCAGCTGTCCAGTTATGAAGAAAAGCTTTTTGATGTTTGTGGAAGCCAGGATTTTGAAAGCGATCTATACAAACTTCAAGATGAAATAGAAAAAACATCTAAACAGAGAGGCAAGTTTATACAACTCCCTCCCTTTCTACCTTATAGTTTTCTGCAAAGCTGTATATTCAATTTGATGTTGATACACTTGTTGTTGTATTTTCTGTAAATAAGAATAATAGTAGTAATGATGGCTTACATACATTGATGCCCTTTTTCAAGCAGGAGTCTTTCTGCCTGCAGAAGAATCTTTGATCTAGTGCAAGCATCATCTAAGACAGGCATGGCCCTCCAGATGTTTTGGGACTACAATTCCCATCATCCCTGACCACTGGTCCTGTTAGCTAGGAATGATGGGAGTTGTAGTCCCAAAACATCTGGAGGGCCAAGTCTGGCCATGCCTGATCTAAGAGAACAGAAAAGGAAGACATTATAATTTCCCATTTTTCTTGCAGCAACCCCCCCCCCCATATGCCCCCCAACGCTACTTTCCATGTTGTTCTGGAGAGTCAAACACTCTGCGGTGGATTTTCTGGGTGGAGGAGGCATCAACTGGATCAAAATTGGATTCATGCCTATAATTCAATGATAAGAAAAACCTGCATATTTAAGACCACAGCAAAGGCCCTATTAAGGTCATGTTGGCAAAGCTAAAGGGTGGAATTCAATGTTGCTCTTAAGGCAATTGTTTAATTAGGACAAGACAGGTTTAATCATGCCATTACATGAATTGGTGAATTTGATAAAATGTTGCCCATGCTCTGTCTTAATGGCTATCATTTTGGTTATATATATTCATTCATTCATTCATTCATTTTTAAACAGCCATGCTTGCTGGAGCTACAGCAGTTTATTCGCAGTTCATTACACAATTAAGGGATGAAAAAGAATCGTGTTGTCCAGTTTGTCAGAGGGTCTTTGAAACACAGGCAGAACTGCAGGATGTGGTAGATGATCTTCAGTCCAAGTTGCGTCTTGCTCCAGACAAACTGAAGGCAACAGAGTCTGAGCTTAAGAGAAGGGAGAAGAGACGTGATGAAATGATGTCACTTAAACCTGTCAGGTGAGTCAGAAAGTGCAATAAAACTTTCTTTTTTTGTTACAGGAATTATATGCTAGAGGAGAGGTGAGCAGAATTTTCAGAGAATGCAACCATTTTTGAATTGCCCTTTAATATCGTTTGGGAAGACAGTTTTACACTTTGGGCAATATCCAACTAAATAGACCCATTAGTGCAAATATTTTTGCTTCTGCAACAGAGCTTCTCCCTCTCCTCTTCCCATATGTCCCCTAAAGCTGTTTACCCACCCTCTTGAGCAGATGAAGGGTGCAGGAAGAAGTTACAGCAAGCAAGTGGAAATCCTTGTGCTGACAATTCTGTGGTTAGATACTGCTCTATCTATGTAAATATTTTGAAGCACTTTTCATTCAGATATATAGCATCCAAAGCAGCTTCCAATATAAAATAATACAGTGGCTTGCATTCTGTATCCAAACAGTCTGCTTCTGGCAAAAGGGAAAAGGGGGATTTTTGCAGATCTCCTTCCTGTGGAGCTTCCAGCACCCGCTCCTGTGTTGTTCAAGTGGGTTCTGCAACTATTGAGCAAATTTTCAAAGGGCAAGGATAAAGTGGAATGGTAGGGAACAGCTTTCCGCATTCCATTGGTAAGAATGTTCCATAAGGAACTCTACTCACAGGAAGTTAGAATCCAAGTCCGTAGTACCCGAAAGAAACAATCATAATCGTGTTTAAAAAGCAAACAAAACATTAGTTTAAAAGTACAGCATAAGATCAGCCAGAATAATAAAATGGCAAGAGAGAGACAATGATAAAAGCTGTGAAACGGATAGCTTTCACTGAAAGTTATTGTGTGAGGTTCAAAGATAAAGTTAAAAAGAAAATTAATGTGTGGTAGCTCCAAAATGTTGAGAGCAGCCCACTTCAGTTCAGCCCATTTCATACAAGAATCTCCTCAGTTGAGAAACAAGTCCAAATGCATTTAAAGTGGACCACTTCTCCTTTGAGTAAATACATGCAAAGTTTGTTTGTTTGGCCTTCTCTTAATGGCCATTAGGGTAATTTTTCTTCACAGGATGACAGCAATTTATAGCGTAATGCCATAGTACACATGGTTTCTTAAATATGATAAAATGTCATGGGCAAAATCAAAGACAAACTAAAAGATGTTTTCTGTAAAATAAGCAATCCATATGTAATCCAAGCATAGCTACTATTTGTACTGTGGTGATTCTTCTGCTGAAGATAGAAAATATTATGAATTTTATATTTCTTGCTAAGGCAAATGGTATCTGAACTCCAAGAAAAAGACCTACCCGACTTAAGAAACAAATTACAGACACTCAACAGAGATATTCAACAACTTAAAGGTGATACAGAAGAACAGGAAACCCTCCTAGGTACTATAATGACCGAGGAGGAAAGTGCTAAAGCATGTCTGCAAGATATTACACTTATGGAAAGATATCAGGTAAGGCAGGGGTGCCTGCAAGGTTTTTTGGGCTCAGTGTATGGATTTGGCTACCCTCTCCATCCACTGTCTTTTGGCAAGAACTTCTGTTTATGTGGATTTTAAAAAACAGAAAAAGTCTTGTTCAATGTGATCTCTTTCTCTCTAATTTCTCCACCAGCACTTAGCTAGTGCAAGTAATTTCAAATCCACTGCCACCACTTGATACCATCAGCACTTGATACCGAGCAATGACAAATCAACCCAATCTAGACTGCAACTGTCACAACTAGAAAGAAAAAGCCATATGTACAGAGCAGATAATCACACAAAAGTTGGTCAAGCCATAGTAATGTGCTTTATAGTATCAAAATATAAGCAAATAGAAGACTTTCCAGAAAACATCTGCTCATTTTAGAGATGGAAACATAACACTTAATTGTAAGAGATGGGGGGGAAATGTTAAAAGCCTGAAAGATTAAAATTTTGATAGATTATAACATAGCCTCTAAATTCCAGCTGGTGAAGACAGACAGGAGGATTCAAACTTGCCAGAGAAATTTGGAGTTCAATACAATGTGAATGGATAGAGTCTATCCAGATAGCTAAATACATATATTAAAAATAATAACAAATACACTGAAAAGACTCATGCTTCATCCCTGTGCACACGGAAATGGGCTGAATGTAGTGTAAACATGCATAGGATTGTACTAACACATAATAAATGTACTCACAAAATACAGTTTTTATTTCCCCATTTTAATCTTAAATATCTCAAAGGGTAGATCTGTGGGTCATACTAAAACTTGACTCCCTCCTTGCCTCTCAAAATCTGAAAAAGGTTTATTTAGGCAACATCTCACTCCTTGGTTCTTTCACATCTTTGCATACTTTCTCCCTCTCAAGCCCTCGTCTCCTGTAAAGCAAAGCAAATTCAAAGGTAATGGAGAAATCAGTCCAATCAATCTGACCCCTTCTTAGCATGGCATGTCCTGGTTCACAGAAAGCAAGCAGCTTCTCTAGGATCTAGGTGTATAGGTCTGTGCTCAAGATTATGAGCTGCCACACCACCATTTGTGGGCAGTGGGCGGGTGAACAAACCCCATGGCCCTGCTGCCATGGGCTACAAGTCCCTGCTTTGTTAATTGCTTCAAGTAGGTAGTATCTTGCCTCTTCCGCCTCTGCCAGCCTATTGGAAGATGATGGTGTGGGGAGGGCAGCCTTTAGGGACAAATGGTTCAGGGAAGGCTGCAGTAAGTGGAGCAATGGTGGCGCGGGGATTGCTAGCCTGGGACCTGAGCAGGCAAATGACAATAGCAGGTGCCCTGACCTTCATGCCCAGAACATCAGTACTCTGTATCCCTCCTTTGGTAAGGATACTACAAAAGTTTGATTGCATACTAAGAAATATAATCTCATGTGTCCCCATCCAGCTCTTCTTCCTCTGTTTAGCAGTTAATGTAAAAGCAGTCTGCAGTGGGGGTGTGAGATGCCTGTGTAGGCTTCACATTCCTCCACAGCATATGCGCTAAATGCACCAGGTCATTAGAAGGAAGAGACGGCTGTGTTAGTGTCTTAAGGGGATTACTATACGTATAGCCACTTGCACCTACCAGGTGCTTGACTGCATCCCAACAGCGATATCAAGCACTTCAAGAATATCAGTATTCAAGAATATCAATATTGGCCCCTTCATTTTTCAGACTGATCTAAAGGATGTTGAACGAAAAATTGCTCAGCAGGCTGCTAAACTACAAGGAGTGGATTTAGGTCGGACCCTGCTACAAGTAAGCCAGGAGAAGCAAGAGAAGAAGCACCAGTGGGATACAGGTGGGGTGCTTTGAAAAAGTTTTAGATTATTTTTGTAACAAGACACTGAATTCTATTTCTGCATTTCCCACATGGATGTAAAAAACCCACTGGCAACATACCATATTGTACCGTTTCCACACTCCTAGAAATATAATCCTTTTAGGATATTCTATCACTACCAAGGGGGGGTGGAGTGGCAACCAATGGAATATCTTTAACTCTTACAAGCAGAGGGCATTGCTTTGACCACATCAACTGTTTGAAATACTTGTCAAACTTTTATTCACAAACCTAAACCACTTCATATTCCATGTATTCTTCAATGGTATAGAGCAGGCATATCCAACTCCCAAGAGACTGTGATCTACTCCCAGTATAAAAAAACTGGCAGTAATCTACCCATTGTCATTGGAGGGAGAAGGAGTGTGCATGGGGTGGGTGGATTGCGCAGAATTGTACCAGGATCAGCTGGGGATCAAACGGTAGATCACAATCTATTGGTTGGACATCCCTGGTATAGAGTCAGTTGTCATATGGTTTTACATCTTTATAGGAGGACTAGAAACTTCTTAAAAATAAAATAAAATGATAGCTTAGAGTCTGGGGCCCTTGCCTATGGTGACCTTGGTTATAATTCAGTTCAGAAATCTGGGGGGACCGGTTTTCACCAAATAAACATTTGCCACCCTCAATGTAGCAAGTAGTAACCATTTTTCCACATATGCAGTCTTTAGTTCTGTTGTCCTCTATGAAAGATTGTCACAGTATTACAGCAAGATCAGTAGAAACTTTGTATCTCTCTAAAAGTCTTACCAGATATATTTTTGTCCACCACACAACCTCAGGTATCTTTTCTTTTGAACAGGGTAAATTTGTGCTCTTCAGTGTTAAAGGTAATGATCAGTTTTCATCTGAGATTTATTCTCTGCTTTATGACATCATGCCTGCCTTTAATTACATTTGCAGTTACTGGTAAAATTGAATTGAAGCAGACTCTTAAACAAGACCAACAAAATCAAGTCCAGAATCTGAAGAGTGCAGTGAATGAGCTGCAAACAGAGAAACTTGAAATTTCCAGTCGTATGCAACGTCGACAGCAGCTGGAAGAGCAGCTAGTGGAGCTGACCACTGAGTTACATTCCTTGAACAGAGAGATCAAGGTAAGAGGAACAGCTCCTATTCTGGTGTGGGTTGTTTCTTCTCACCTTTCAGTTTTGCTGAGCATCACAAAAAAATCAGCCAAGTCATTAAAAAGTTAAAATCTGCATGTACCTAGAAGTAGTGACAAACGTCTAATTTAAAATATACATGTTGGTGGTTTGTTTTTCATTTTCAGGAAGCAAAGGAGCAGCTATTTCCGCTTGAAGCAACTTTAGAAAAACTGCAACATGAGAAAGAAGAGTTAATAAACAAAAAGAACACAAGTTACAAAGTGACACAGGAGAAGGTTAGACAGCCTGTCTTCAGTTATTTTGTTAAAATAATGCAGCCTCTTACTGCAGTCAAAGATACATACCATATTTTCCCGTCTATAAAAACGAGGTTTTTTACCCATTTTTTTAAGGTTTTAAAAGTGGGGCGTCCTATCTATGGAATATAGCAATTAAATATATAAATAAAGACGGTACTTGCTCTAGCAGTCGCAGCTCCTGACAGTGCCGAGCCGGGGGGCCTCCGTAGTCCGCTTGGCTCCTCCCCCTCATCCGGCCCTACAGCTGGGAGGGAGGCTGTAGGCTGTTCATTTTTGCCATGCCGCAAAAAATGAAATGGGAAGGGTGGAAGGCCGCCTGCAAAGTGGAGCTGCTGATCAAAGATATATCTCCCCTCTGTGCCTTTCCTCCGTGGGAAAGGCACAGGAAAGGCACAGAGGGGAGAAATAGCTTGATCGGCAGTTCCGCTTCGCAGGCAGCCTTCCCTCTTTGTTTACAGAGTTTGCATGGGTGGGGGAGGCTACGGAATAGCAGGCGGCACAATGTTACTCGAGGAGCCGCGAAAATTTCTGCACTGCTCGCATCGCAGAAACCAGCAGCAAGCAGGCGGGCTAATGGCGGCGATCAGGCAGATGCGACTGGGGGAGTTGTGTTCTGTGTTCTGGCAGGTGAGCAATTTTCGGCATTCCCACCAAATAATCCTCCCCAAAAGCTCAATCCCCCCAATTTTCTAAATTTTGAGGTCCCCAAAATAGACGGGGGCGTCTTATAGACGGAAAAATATGGAACGCTTCCAGGTTAAAGTACAATTAATATTTTTAAGTGTACTTGAACAATATGTTGTCTTTGAGATTGAGAGAGAGAGAGAGAGAGAGATAGACAGACAGACAGGCAGGCAGGCAGGCAGGCATGTCTTGGAAGCAAACACATTTTTTTAATATGTTTTTTTCACAGATAAATGAGATTAAAGAGAAAATTAAAAACATCCATAACTATATAAAAGAGATTGAGAACTATATTCAAGAAGGGAAAGAAGAATATAAACAGGTAATTGCAAATATGATAATACCCTCTATAAGAGTAACCTGTTCCTTCCACTGTCAGCACTGACAGAGAAACCGGAATCCTCAACTTCAGCCAACCGCCTGCAACACAGGAATCTCAACGAAATCATATTAGACAGGTGGCCATCCAACTTTTGCTTAAAAACCTCCAATGAAGCAGAGTCCACCACTTCTTGTGGGAGTCTGTTCCACTGTCAAACAACTCTTACTGTCAGAAATTTCCTAATGTTTAGTGGGAATCTCCTTTCTTGTAACTTGAAGCAGTTGGTTTGTGTCCTAGCCTCTGGAGCAGGAGAAAACAAGCTTGCTTCATCCTGCATGTGACAACCCTTTCGATATTTGAATATGGTTATCCTATCTCCTCCCAGTCTCCTCTTTACCAGGCTAAGCATACCCAATTCCCTCATAAGGTTTGGTTTCCAGACCCTTGATCATTGTGGTTGCCTTGTTCTGCACATGTTCCAGCTTGTCAGTATTCTTCTTAAATTGTGCCCAGAACTGGACACAGTACTCCAGATGTGGTCTGACCAAGGCAGACTGTGGTTGTACTTCTGGCTTCTTGGGCAGTTACATGATCTTAAAAACCTGCTTGTATAGCCTTCCTCTGAAAATACATTTACACGGCAGCCTCTTAGCTTAACACAGACACTGGCTCTCTCCTCCTGATCTTCACCAGCAAAGTATTGTTAACACAGTGGGGATGAAAAACTTAATACGCAGGCCTTAAGTGTCCACTTTCTTGTCGACTTCCTCTGCTCCCTTTCCCAACTGTCAGCTAGCTTCCCATTATTCACTTACAAGAACCTTCAGCCAATCAGAGTCTGTTGTTTCTCAGACAAATCAGAATGAATTTACTTGATGCAGCCCCCATCTATAAATATCAGACATAAATATTAAAAATGATCACCTCCCTCTCGTCTTTCAGAACCAGTTGTCAAGTAGCTTCTGCTAAACAGACTGCAACTTAGTAATAGTATACATAATAATAGCATATACTGCAACATCAGTGGTCACAGAAACCTGTTTTTCAAAACAGAACAGCATTTCTTCACACCTTCCAAAGTCATGTTAATTTTTTTCATCTCTGTGTTTTCCTTTTTTAGCAAAAGGAATCTGAACTTGATGAAGTCAAGGATCTGCTAGCAGAATGTGAGAAAAAGAAAGAAACGATAAATAAAGAAATTGGAACTATTAGACAAAATATTGATACCCAGAAGGTACGTTTGTCTAGTTCAGATATTTTTCTCAAATATTGTTGATATCTATGCATAGTAGACAGTAGTCTTTGTTTTCAAAGTAGCCTTCTGTATGATTCTGACGTACTTAACAGCAGCATTAAGGGCCTGAGAGAACACTCCTGTGAGTCAAATGTCCTGCAAATAAGTTTGAAAAGAAAGTATTTTTTATTGAATTCACTCAATATGTTTTGGCAGCATGCGCGTTTTGCATGTATCGTCAAGTTGAATTGGTCATGTGCCTCTGATTGACCAGTTAGCATAACAATTTAACTTGTGACATTACAAAGTATTTTTTCAATGCTATATTAAAAAATCCCCTAATAGGGAAATCTGGCTTGTTGACACACTCCTCCAGAACATGTGATTGCTACTCACTAATATCCCCAAGAAGCCCAATTCAGCACTGCAAATCAAGGAGCTAAGGAACTTATCCTCCCTTGTGCCAGTTCCACCTGCTCTGTCAAATTATTTTACTGGGTCCGATGACATATGTCATGCTACGTATTCATCTGTAGGTATACTAGCATCATATGTTATCAACCCACATTATTCTTTGGTTATTTCTATATCTTAAAGAGAGGGTGGGCATGAACAGCGCATTAAATTGAATATGTAACAATAAATAAAGGAGCATTTCATTCACCCTGAACCAGGAATCTTTTACATTTGACCTTTGAATTAGCCACCACTGTATCTCAAGTTATCATACTACATTTTTTATCTACTCATTGCTTCTTGTAAAGTACGTTCTTTCTAAACAAAATGTTATTTCACATTAATTCAATTAGATTTTGAAGTTCTGCTACCATTTTCCTTTTGAGAATTTAAAAGACTTTCATATCTGTATTTTTTTTTTTTAAATGCCCCATCCCAAAGGCTGAGGCAGGTGACAAAACAGTAATCTTTTTACATAACTTTCTGGATTGGTATGGTTGTTTTTAATTATCATTTATAAGACTTTGTTCTTTTTGCTTGTCAGATGTTAGGGTTCAACTCTGATTTTAGTTAAAATTACTGAAATACCAATTCTGTGAAGTAATATCTGTTGTTTTTCATTGGTGATTACTCTCAGTTAAATTTATAAGATTGCAGCTAAAAGTACCAATTAAAATACAAGTACAGTGGTGATTGAAAACAAAACACTGCTACATTTTGTATAGTAAATACATAGCCCATTTTTAACTACAGCTCATGCTTTATTCAGAGATGCTGTAGTAGTGGATTTCCTGCACCGGCATTGTAGTTAACCGGACTGTCTTTGAAATCCCTTCCAACTCTCTTCTCAAATAGTCATGGCACAAAATGACTCACTAATATATTTTATTTGAATTTAGATTCAGGAGCGGTGGTTAGAAGATAACCTTACTTTAAGAAAAAGAA
This sequence comes from Podarcis erhardii, assembly GCF_964252035.2. Lineage (NCBI taxonomy): Eukaryota > Metazoa > Chordata > Lepidosauria > Squamata > Lacertidae > Podarcis > Podarcis erhardii. Next base: position 56,971,688 of record NC_138498.1, on the reverse strand, counting down.
ATGAAGATCTAAAAGAAGTCGAAAATAGTATAAAGCAATATTTGAAGGAGATGGGGGAAATGGAAGTCCCACAACTGAAAAGGTATCTTCTGAACTTCCTTTTAAAAGAAAAAAAATAATTTCTTAATTGCAAAGCAGTAGACCTTAATTATTTGCATATTTACCACTTTTCCATACTTGGTCCTAGCTAGTAGTCCACAAGTATTTGCATATTCACCATATCTTGATAGATACTTTTCTTGTAGACCAAACTGTTTTTCTCCTTTGCTTAGATAATCTAAGTTTCTAGTTTTGTATACTGTGGTCAACCTTGTAGCAACTACAGCATAAGCAATTTGATTATACTTAGAAGAGTGGTTTTAAATACTGTATAGGCTAGCATGCACCATGTGAACTACCTTTTGGCAAGCTTCTGGTGATACTTTCTAAGTCAAATTCACCTGTAAGCACCTAAATTTATGCACGATCACACTTGACCTCTGTAATCTGTCCTCAGTACCAGGCTTCCTTATTCTCACAGTGTAACTCAATGGGTGAATTGCAAGTTTGATTATGCCCTAATGCCTCAGATAGGTTTTTTTTTAAAAAAAATGGCTAAAAGTGGACAAATATCTATCTTTGGTACTCTAAGAATATAATAGTAGCCTTACTGGTTTTAGAACCTTGATCACAGATTCTGTCTCTTTTGGGGAGCCTAAGCAAATACAGAAGGCTTCCCACTACTGGTGTTTGCCCTGACCAAATGGGAACAAGGGACTAACCATGCAACAATAGGTGAAGGTCTAAAGACGCAGTCCCTTTGAAATTGTGTTGCTCCGTCATGCGAATAACTGAATAGGGCTTTAATCCAGTGTCTTTTCTTTAGCAGTGGCCAGATGGTTGGCCCCAAAGCAGGGCATGTGTCATGTTTAAAATGAATCTTGCATTATTTAACCATGTCTCTCGTAAGTTAGGAACCCTAATGAAGCAGAAGCACCATGACCAACCTGTGTATTTAACCTAGCAGGCTTACTAGAGACATTTATGCTTATCATTCTTTATAACAGCCTCCCCCCCCCCCCCCATTTTTCTCAGCAGCTGATATTAAGAGCTGTGCTGCCTCTGGTGTTGGAATTTCCAGTTAAGGTTGATAGCTAAAAGCCATTGATAGACTAATTCTCCATGGGTGTAATCCGGTGGGATGAGGAGCAAGATCCCATGTCCCTGTAAAACTAGATGGTCCCCAATCTTATAGTGCAAATGTAGAGGGGATGCAGGGCATTGCATGCAAAAGGTGGGAAAGATTGCTGGAAATTCCCGCCCTCCTTTCCTCCCTGTTCTGCTGACAGTCCCCCCCCCCCCCCCCGTCTTTGAATGCCACCCAGCAAATCTGTCTAAACATTTTAGGCCCAACTGAGACTCATTTTAAATGCACTGCCATTTATTTCCATCCTTTTCTCTTTCCCTCTTTGTGGCTTGGTTAAGTTATTATAAACAACATCAAGCAATTTACTCATGGTTAAGAAATCACTTTCTGATTACTGCTATAATAGATAACAAAGCTGTATATTAACTTCTACTTGACAGGGACCGACAGCATTTAGAGGAGAAAATAGAAGAATTGAAAAGAAAAGAAAGCTTGGCGCTTGGTCGACAGCATGGATTTGAGGAAGAAATCCTTAGGTTTAAGAGAGAGCTGAGAGAATCACAGTTTAAAGATGCTGAGAAAAAATACAAAGAAATGATGATTGACATGAGAACAACGGAGTTGGCAAACAAGGATTTGGACATTTACTACAAAGCACTGGATCAGTGAGTTGTTTAAATAGCATGTTGGCTTTGGTAACTATCAATTAATCAATTATCTCCCCAAGGAGAGCTTTAAAATTTAGCAGGCTGAATTTTTAATCCCCTTATTCCTGAGAGGCAAGACAATAGTTATATTTTATTATCTTGTCTATCGGTATCTATAAATGTTACTCCTAGCCTTCAGAATTTGGGATGAAGGTGAATACATTTTTTAAAAATATTACATGTAAATTGTTGACATGCAGTTATGTGTCATTTTGCCATGCAGACATACACTAGCAAATTTGCAGCCTTAAGATTTCCTTTTGATAATGGAGAGCTTATTTACATATAATCAGAAACCAGTGAGGAAAAGAATCTCTTCCGTTTACGAGAATTTGAATTCTGCTTATGTGTCTAGGAAAATATGTTCACTTTAATGCTATTAGTGTATATAGTGTAGGCCCAGTCATGGCACTGAAACCACTGTGGTTGCCCTGGTTTATGACATCTGTCAGGAAAGACATGAGGGGGGAGTGTGACCTTTGATACTGTTGACTAAGTATCTTTCTGGAGTGTCTTGGGAAAGTTGGGGGGCACTGTAATTCAGTGGTTCTGCTCCTACCTTCAGGGCCATTTCCAGATAGTTATAGGAGATTACTGTTCAGCACTATGTGAGTTGTCCTGTGGTGTTCCATAGAATTCCATTTAGTCTCCCATAACATCTACATGAAGCCACTGGGAGCTGTCATCAGGTGCTTTGGAGTGATGTGTCACCAATATGTAGCCAGGTCCCATTCTCTCTGTGTGTTCCATCTGAATTGGGAGGTGCAGTTGTGATGTTAGCTTGGGGTAATTGATGGGCTGGATGTGGGCCAATAAACTGGAGCTGAATCTTGAAAAGACAGGTGTTCTGTGTCCCAAGTTTTTGAGTCTTGGAGATAGGAAGATGGCCTGCCCTGGTTGAGGTTGCACTCCCGTAGAATAAGCAGGTTCATGGCATGGAGGCGCTGCTGGATTCAACATTGTCACTAGAGGCTTGGGTGGCCTCTGTGGCTAGGAGGTCATTTTCCAGCTCAGCTGGTTTGCCATTTATGGTCCATTTTGGACAGAGATGATGAGGCTATGCCCCAGTAATTTCCATATTTAATCATTGCAATTCACTCTATAGGAGGTTGCCCTTGAAAATTACTTGGAAATTTCAACTGGTCCAAAATGCAGCAGCCATTTGACTGATCAGAGCTCTGTTTAGAACTAATACAACCTTTGTTTTAAAACAGCTTCACTTTCCCCCAATTCATTTCCAGTTCAAGGTGCTCATGCCAGTTTTTAAAGCCCTTAAATGAGTTAGGTCTCAAATAACTGAAAGGCCCCCTCTTTCTCTACATACCATCTCAGGTAGTAAGATTAGCAGATAGGTACCTCTTGATAAGGGTGGTGCTGTGGGTTAAACCACAGAGCCTAGGACTTGCCGATCAGAAGGTCCCTGCTCCCGCCAACCTAGCAGTTCGAAAGCACATCAAAGTACAAGTAGATAAGTAGGTACCGCTCTGGTGGGAAGGTAAACGGCGTTTCTGTGTGCTGCTCTGGTTTGCCAGAAATGGCTTAGTCATGCTGGCCACATGACCCAGAAGCTGTACGCCAGCTCCCTCGGCCAATAAAGCGAGATGAGCGCCACAACCCCCGAGTCAGCCACGACTGGACCTAATGGCCAGGGGTACCTTTACCTTTACCTCTTGATAGTTCCACCACCCTTAGAAGGTTTTTCTCTTTTTGTGGAGAGGAGTGGCCTGGGAAAGGACATTTTCTGTGGATGCCTCTAGGTCCACCCCACATATGTTAGTTTGGCACCTCCGTTATGCGGCTTTCACCTGAGAACCTGAAAGGAAGGAAGGAGGCTTTCCTGTCCCCTCTCCCCAAAAAGCCTCTCTGAATGGCCTGGGGATATTTCTGAGCTGTGGGAATTGGGAAGACCCTCCCTTGTTTGCTGTGGCACTGTGAGAACGGATCATTTTGCAATGCTACGATAAACCCTGGCTACTATAGCATGCAAACGCTACAAACCATATTCTTAAGCTGCTTAAAGATGTAGCAAGTGATAATGTTTTCACACAGCGCAAAAGGAAAGAGGTAACGTACGAAGGCGGGAAATGTAATATTAGGCCTCCTGCCTTTTTTTCCCCTTTTCCTTTTTCGAAAAACAAAGCATCTTTTATTGCCATGGGTTGTTTCCTCCCTCCAAACATGATAAGAGGTAACATTTGCTTCTTTTTCTGCATCCTTATCTGATGCACTTAAATGTGCAACTCAGTTCACCAGCAAAAAATAACCATGACTCAACATTAAACAAATTTGATGTTATCAAATGGAGAGCTGCTATATGAAGCTTTACTATAATGGAAGCTATGACTAAATATAACTAATAAGAATAATGAAAGTAATATTTCTTGGTATAAAGACCAAAGGTGTTCCATGCCAAGCTACCGCTTTCCATTATATCTCTTTCCTCTTGACCTCTAGTGCTCCTGTTACAAAAGATGTAGCATCTAGGTGACTTTCTAGGTCTGGCACCTTTTGAAGCATTCAAAGGAAAAAACGATGCATGGTTCACCTGATCCAGGTGTTACAAAGCACAATGAAGCTTCTACACACCAGGAATTTGTTGACTGGTGTTGGAGGAAGTTCTGTGTGCACAATGCACAAGGGTGCACAAGGCCTGTTTATGTAGGAGTTATATGTGTGTAGCTGTGCACGTACGCTTTGATCTGTGGATTAGTATCTAGATTGGAATGAGAATTTGTCAGTGACTATATCTACATGATTAATATTCTCAGTCTTTTGTTGGCTTAATTAGATATGATGTAAATTCAGAGATTATCTTGCATCCCCATCTTCCTGTTAGGAATGGGGTGCTTAAACTTCATTTTTTTAACTTTGGATTTGCATGTACATTGTCCATACCTTTTATAGCCTTTTATATTCCATATATAGCCTCAGAAAGGCATAAATCTAAAGGTCAGACACTGTGAACACAAAGTTTTAAAATGCAAGCCAAGCTCACACATAGTAGAAAACCTTGGGAGTTATAAAAGACAAACACACTATACACTATTAAGAAATTTAGGGTCTTTTAATAAACCACTACTAGATCAACAAATTTCATAGCAATTTCTGTTCATGTGCTTTATTTTAATTATTTAAAAAACTCCACTATTCTAGCTTTCCTGGTTTAATTCCTTTGTATCTGCCATTTTTCAAAGTTTCCATATTTTAGCAGTAATTCTAAATTGCACTTAATATGAACTTCTAATTTGTTTCTTCCTGTGATGCTACCCTGGCCCATCTTCTAGACATTTACCTACCTAAATATTTCAGCCACACTTCCTTATAGAGAGGAACACTTAGACCCATTCCACACCTACCTTTGTTTGCAGCAATGATTGACAAAAGTCTCATGGGATTTATTATATTTAATTGTAGATTAATTACCTCAAAATAAAAAATGTGGCATTAATAAGTTTGGGTTCTATCAGCAAGAAAGTCTTTATACCAAATTAGAAGCAAAATTTATGCAAACGTGATTTAAATGAGTTCCCTTGTGAGGTACCCCTGACTTTTAGGTCCAGTCGCAGACGACTCGGGGGTTGCGCGCTCATCTCATGCTATAGGCCGAGGGAGCCGGCGTTTGTCTGCAGATAGCTTCCGGGTCATGTGGCCAGCATGACTAAGCTGTTTCTGGTGAACTAGAGCAGTGCACGGAAACACCGTTTACCTTCCCGCCCGAGCGGTACCTGTTTATTTGCACTTGATGTGCTTTTGAACTGCTAGGTGGGCAGGAGCTGGGACCGAACAACGGGAGCTCACCCTGTTGCGGGGATTCGAACCGCCAACTTATGATCAGCAAGCCCTAAACCACAGAGCCATCTGCGTCCCGTCCCCTCTTGTGAGGAATAGTAGGATATAAATTTAATAAATAAATTAAAAGTGATCATAAGAGAATTTCTAGATTCATCCATATGACACACACATCATTTATTTTTCAAGTACTGTAGCACAAACTTGTATGCCTAGGGTAGAAAGAAAGTGAAGTCTGATGGAAGGAGCATAATGAGCTGTGGTTTTTCTTTTTCTTTTAGAGCAATAATGACATTTCACAGCATGAAGATGGAAGAAATAAACAAGATAATTCGTGACCTTTGGCGAAGTACCTATAGGGGACAAGGTACCAAAGTATTTCTTCTTAATCTTTTTTGTGTAGATTTATACTATATTATGCATTTTCTTAAAGATTCAGGATGGTTAAACATTTATTCAAAAACAAAAATATGTAGAAAATCAGAACAAAAATCAAAACATATTTAGAATTAACATTCCTTATAATCATTGTGGACTTTTTTCCTGGATAGACAAAAAAGCGTCCTCTCTTAAGTTACAAATAGGAATTCTAATTGGGGCCTGGAAAGGGTTATATTGTTAATGGTTGCATTACTGTGACTTGTATTTTAGAGTATATCTTTTCTGTAAATGGCTTTAGGATTACTTTGTCTCTGGGAAGTAATAAATAAATCTAATAAACTAAACTTCCTATAAAAAGTAGCATGGTTAATCCTGCTTGAGTCGTCTTGGTTTATCCTGCTAAATATATGCCTTTCTCATAGAGTCATTGATGTGGTCCATCTTGATCATTCCTTCTTTCTTTTTGTGACATGTAACTAGGGCTCTGTTCATTCTGCCAGTGTTCCTCCATTTAGTACTAGAGATGTAATTCATCAATTTAACAGGCTTGCCTATAACCCTGCTTATCTGGATTATGAAGCTAATTGCTTAAGAATGTTTGGGTATTGTACATCATGCCTCTGTGAAGAAGATTGGACTAAAGAAAGTTTAGCTGCTTTAAGGCCAACGAATCTATTGATTTGGCAACTAACTGTAGTGAAACTGCTTTCTTTTCCATGCAGATATTGAATATATAGAAATTAGATCTGATGCAGATGAGAATGTTTCTGCTGCTGACAAGAGGAGGAGTTACAATTACAGAGTAGTAATGATAAAGGGAGACACTGCTCTAGATATGAGGGGCAGATGTAGTGCTGGACAAAAGGTAGGTAACAACACTTGTTTGGATGCCAGTGCATAGGATATGTTGGGTTTCATATTTGATACATGCACAGTCAAAATATATTTTGCATTTTTATTCAAAAAATTATTACGGCATAAATTTCCACAGACTGGTCCACTTTGTCACTTGCATCTGGTAGAGGAGAAGATAGGTTAATATCATTGGTTGGGGTGGAGGGAGATGCAGCACATTGGGCAGGGAGACATTTCCCCAGATAAGGCACACACACTCACTGTAGTTACGTAGTACCTGCCAGAAGGGTAAAGTGTAGTTTCCTCATGTTTCCACCCACACTTGACTTCAGATATCTGCCAGACTAATGACTCCTGATGGCTGAATCCTGGTTTGGCTGATGATGAAAGGGTTCTACTCAAACCTTTTTTAGACCTATCTGTTGTAACCCACAACCACAGCTGCCAAAGAAATGTGAATACATGAAGTGCTTGAAATGGAAGGGAATCTATTGGAAGACCTGCAGGAAATGCAGTACTTGCATGCATTCTCACCGGGAAAATGGGCAGGATGTGCTGCTTCCCTTCTCTGTTCTCTGTGGGAGGGGGGATATTCAAAGGATTAAAATGTGTTAGGTAAAACTTTTTTAGTACAGTCGTACCTTGTTTTGCGACCAGGATCTGTTCTGGAGCCCTGGCCACTAGACGAAAAGAATGCAGGGTAAAGCACCGCGTCTGCGCAGAGCGGTTTGCACTTCTGCGCATGCGCGATTTAGCACTTCTGTGCATGCGTGAGTGGCAAACCCGAAAGTAAACCATTCCGGTACTTCCCGGTTTGCCTTGGACGTTTGCCGGAATGGATGCTAGACAAGGCAGACGTTCATGGCGGTATTACTGTATTACATCTTCTGAAGCACTATACTCATGGTGATAAATATAATCTAGGAAGGGAAAGCTAATGGCAGTATGTAAGAACACATACTGCTGGATCATACCAAAGAACTATCCAGTCCAGCATCCTGTTCTGACAGCATCAGTCAGCAGAGCAGTGCAGGAAGGGTAGGTTTGTGCGGCTGTCTTCACAACACAAAGCATCACTTCACCCTACCAAGAAGGAGGGGCAAGGTATGGGAAGTTTGATGTGGTGGCAGGAGCATTGGATTGGCTCAATGCCCAACACTGCTAAGCAACCCATTCCTACCTCTTTCATTACCTCTTTCATTTGGTGTTGAGAAGCTAGGTGCATAACCTTGTCCTTGCCTGTGCTCCCTCCTCACAGACCACTACTACATGAGCACAAGAACACTCACCAACTCACGTTCCCCTAGCAACTGGTATTCCAAGGCATACTACCTCCAATACTGGAGGTATCACACAACAATCATGGCTAATAGCAATTAATATGTTAGAATACACCTGCATTAAAGTTAGTAATAGCTTTTATATGGCATTTTCTGATTTTTTTTGTTGGCTACTTAACTTTTCATTTGCTTTGCCTTATGATTCTAATTTGTATGTTTTCTAAAAAAAAAAGTTTGCCCTTTTTTATCAGCTAAGTAAAGAAAAGCACTTGAATTTATTTAGAATTCTAGCTTAGTTCTTGTTAGATGGCAACCCTTTGTCCTATACTTACCTTTTCAGGCAGTAAAGAATTCACATTAGTGAATGTTCATACATTTTCTAAAGAATCTACATTGGAAACGCGCATGTCAGGATGAAAGTTAGGCTAGAATCCTTCCTGACATATTAGTTTTCTATGTGAAGGGAAGATTTTATTCAGGGCAGCACTCAGTCATGTTACAGTCATTGTAGAGTCCAGATATGGTGCTGCCATCATGGTGCTTTTAGAAGCGTTTGTGTTTTGGTTAACTTACTGAACGGTTGCCTTTTACTTTTGGTTGTAGGTTCTTGCTTCCCTCATTATCCGCCTTGCTCTAGCAGAATCCTTTTGTCTCAACTGTGGCATTCTTGCACTGGATGAGCCCACCACCAATCTTGATCGGGAGAATATTGAATCTCTTGCACATGCCTTAGTGGAGTAAGTATCTGTAGATTTTACAAAGAAGCCTGTGGGAACCTAGGTGAGAAAGCATTAGTGAAAAGCAATTAGTGCCCATAGATCAGTCTGGCCCAGTCCTGAGGAATGCCCTTGTAATGCACCTCTGCTGCTTCATTTGCATGGGAATTTTGAGCAGTCGGCTGAGTCTTCCTCTTATTATACTCCACTTTATTCACACCAAATTGAGTCCTAAAGCAAATTGAAAGTGCTCTATAAATCCCCCATATCTTCCTTTTATGAAGACTTGCACCTCTCACCTGAGAAAAGGTTTGTCTCCCTGCTTAATACAAAGTTAACACAGTGTAGTTTTAATTGCCCAAAAGTTAGATTATGGAGGGATCACTTACAAAGGAAAGAGCACCCAGAATGGACTGCTCTACTGATGAAGCAACTGCTGCTATTGGAAAAAGTGTGGAAGAACCTGGAAGTGTGTATGTGTTTCCCCCCTCCAAAAAAAATTTGTAAACCCTCACATGTAAACCCTAATCCAGAAACTTAAAAAGATCAAACAATAATTTAGGGTACTGGGTCAATTCAGACATTTTTCTCTGCCATCTGATCAACAGGTGCATTAGTCACTTCAATTTGGTTCTGTGTATTTCTTATGCTTTCCTCACACTTTTTTCTGTTCTCCATTCATTCCATTTCCCTTATTTGTTTTCTCTAGTAGCTGTGTTATTAGAGGGGTTGGGTATTGTTGAAGGACAGCTTTCTGTTGTATAAATGAAATAATCATAAACTTTAAAAATGAGTGGAACAATTAACATCTTATATTTGCAGCTTTCTGTGCTGTTGCCACCCAGATTTTGATGGCTATAAGCTAACACATTCTAAATGTTGATTTTCCACAGGATAATCAAAAGTAGATCCCAGCAACGCAACTTCCAACTTCTTGTTATAACTCATGATGAAGACTTTGTGGAACTATTGAGTCGGTCTGAATATGTTGAGAAATTCTACAGAATTAAAAAGAACATTGACCAGTGTTCTGAGATTGTAAAATGTAGCGTTACATCTTTGGAATCATATGTCCATTAGAGTTTGCAAATGCTTTTGTGATACGGGACTTATCCAAAACATAATAGAGTGAAAATAAAACTGCTTTTGGATAGCATCAGATGCTTGCTGATGGAGACTTTTTGCTGCATGTGTAGCTGGTTGATTTATATTAAACAGTTGTATTATTGAAAAGAGGGGAAATTGAGATTAAAATTCTGAGCACAGAAATGTGGTATTCTAAAAGCTAAGCCTTCTTTCAATATTTCTCATGTGTGAGTCTTCTAAGTCTGTAGACCAGGCACCACCAAACTCTGCCCTCCAGTTGTTTTGGAGCTACAATTCGCATCATCCCTGACCACTGGGCCTGTTAGCTAGGGATGATGGGAGTTGTAGTCCCAAAACATCTGGAGTTTGGGGGTGCCTGGTGTAGACCAAGGAGCAGGGATGCACCTCTATCTCTTCCTTCCAAATTGCAGCTATAGTGCAAAGTTGCATGAGCAGAATACCCAGTGTATGAACTCTGTGCATTTGGGATACCCAAATCACACAGAGCCCTTACTCATGAGCAGGAAGGAGCTCAAGCTTTGTGCTTTCTGCTCAGACAACTGTGTAAAGCATGTAATTACTGGGGGTGTTTGGGGCAAAGCTAAAAGTGTAGCCCTCTGCTTGCTGTACATGATGATGCACTACACATAGTAATGTATTGTGTTGCAGGGAAACATTGACCATGGCTCACTGGTAGAGAACCTGCCAGTGTTCTCTGCACTCTCTGGCATCTCCAGATAGGGCTGGGAAAGACTCCTACCTGAAACCCGAGGGACTCACTGCCAGTTATTGTAGTCAGCACTCAGCTGAAAGATCTAATGTAGACAACTTTCTATATTCCATCCTATTATCAAAGGTGGATCTAGGGGAGCATGACTGGTTTGGTGGCACTGGGTGCAGAGTTTCTGGGGTACTGCAGCAGGCACTGCAACTATGAAATCCAACGGAAAGTGAGAAGCAGTAGGGGGTGTCACATAAGGCACCCCTGAAATTTGAGACGCCAAGGTCTGCCACCAATACCATACCATTTTATCATACGATGCAATACTTGTCAACTAATTCTCAATAGCTTTTTCATTCTATCAAACTTTGACCCATTTGACATTAATAATAATAATTTGGATATTTTGTGACATAGTTTCTTTGCATTTCTCCTTAATGTGTTTCATTGTGTCACGGTGAGCTTATTGAATGCCCACAACATTTGCTTATACTTTAAAACTTCCTGTGGTATATATCTAAAATAAGAATTGAAACACATGGTTTCAAAATTTAACCACTGATTACAAGATACTGTGCATGCTAACATGAAACGATACTTAGCAACAGGCACTTGGGTGCAATTTTTCATGCAAACATTTCATCCTGTGAACTGATAGACTATTTTAAAAAATGTTCCATTGCTCTGAATTACTCTTCTAAAAAAAACCCTTTGTATTAACTGTGTACTTCCTAAAATATACTTCTGAGATCATCCTTATAAAACAAAAATGGAAGGGGAAAGTTAGAGTGGGCTATCCCTGCTTCTGACATTACATACTCCCACCATCAAACTACTTTCCTAGGCAGGCAAGACTGTTAACCAAACTAAACAGTAAGGCAGGCAACTGAATGTTGGGCATGTTTTAGCTTCATATCAGGGACAATTCTAGACCTTGCATGTGTCCTTACTTGCGAGTTATTCCATGTATTACACCAGAATTCTGTCAGTTTCCAGCCATTTGGAATGCTTTCTTTGGTCTAAGTCTATAGGAGCAAACCTACTATAGGACCAATCACCCCTCAGGCCAGGGAGGCTGGTTAGTACCTGCCTGGTCTGATTGTATATATTTTTCCTTCATCTGAGTTGATCTTTCTTGGTGCGATTGCTGCCTGCCCACAAGTAAGAGGGTTTTCTGGCTGATTGGTGCTTGTAACAGTGCCAGATGACCAAGTAGGCAGAGTAAGCAGCAGCCGCCTATTGACCCCACACCTTTTAGGGGCCCTGCAACAATGGATCAAAAGAATATTTGATCTTGAATGAAAATTACAATTTCTTATGTTCAATGTTATCCCTCTAGAGTGCGCACACGAGAAACCTGATATGAAGCTTTCTGTGAGTTAGTGTGTGGCGAGTTCCCACAGACGCCAGATCCTAGTAGAATATTCACAAGTAGTTGAGTAGAAGCTTTGAGATAATTTGTGAGAGGCCCCCTGAGATTTACTTAGTGAGAGGCCTAGGGGCCTCTCACAGGGTTTAATACAGCACTGGCGTGTAATATTGCTTGGTTGGTGGCCAAGTGTGACTTGTCCTAAAACCTGAAGGGCACCATGTTGGGTACTCCTCTACCCAAAACTCCACCCAGGATAAGGATCTACATGTACTTCCCCCCTGTGTAGGCCTGACCTAGGAAAGCCAAGCCTCTCTGTACAATTTTCCTCATATTATATACACTTTTTGTTCAGCCTACCCTCAGTAATAACTCCATTGCCTGTGGAATCATAGGGGGCAATTGAACTATCTGCCGGCCCCAGGAAATTCTGGCATCAAAAGGTGTGGACTGGGTGCATACCTTCAAGCCCCCCTCCCAACCAGGCTGCTTATGAATAAGGGACCTCCTTTGAATCAGGTGGTTTTAGTTAAAGCATGTAACACACTTTGAAGACTCTACAGTTCGGACCATCACACTTGAAAAGGATATTGCAGAACTGAGAAAGGTGTGAAAAAGAGCAACCCAAATATCTGGGGGCTGCAGCAACTTCCATGTTAAGAAAAGTGGCCAGACATTTGAGGATCTCAGTATTTCCCTACCCAGCATAAGTTGGAAAATCAGATGTACACTCAAAAATAATATACTTACATGTGTATAGTTGTGTGTTGGTCCAGTGGTATCATTCCCATGAAAGACTGCCACTTCCTTCTCCCGCTCCTTTCCTGCCTCTCATACCTGCAAGAGTAAATTTTATGTTTATTCTTAACGTAGCTGTTCTGTGCAAAAGCAGATGCTTTAAAAATACTGTGAACATTCCTTCAGCAGCAACAACAGAAGTGCAAACTGCCTCCTTTCTTTCAGGCTGATAGAAACAAAATCGAAGTTGGGTGTGTGATAATAGCACCCAGCGAAATGTCACTATACATCTTTAGAACAAGAAAAAACCTGCCTATACAATTCAGTACATCCACAGTCGAACAACGTGGGTGTTCAGTTATCCTTAACTTGGGAAAATCAAGTTTAGTGGGGAGACGGTACAGGTGTCCACTTGGATCGAGAGGATGTTGTGTAAATTCCCCCTCTCCATCTTGAAATCCACATTAAAACTCCACAATTAAATCCACAATGTGGATGATCCAAGACATTTTGGCACCTGAGGCGAATCAGAAAATGCCAGTGAGCAAAGATCTACACAAGAAACATGCGGTGGGGGAATCAAATCATTATTGCCCAGCAGCTGAAGTGGGAATCGGAGGCCTTTGCGAAGGAAAAAGAGGCCCAGTCTGAATCATGCCGGGTGGTTGCAGAGCCCAGGAGACCCCAGAGGACAGCCTCTGCCATTTCCTCCTAGGGATGGGAGATCAGCAGCATTGCATAGTGGCCTTGCAAAATGGAGGCTCTGATGATGGTTTCTCCCCGCTCCTAGTGGGGAGCATTGCAAGCTGTTGAGGTGGTGTATCCAGCCTCCCAAGGAGTGACACAGCAGTCTCTGACACTCCTGCCACGCCAGCTGTGCTGTGTGATGCATTCATTGGAGGCCAGCTCTTCCGCCCCTGTGGACCCTGCTACGTGAGGCAGTTGCCTCACCTTGCCTCATGGACCATAGAATTGTCAAGTTGGAAGAAACCACAAAGGTCATCCTAGTCCAACCCCTTGCAATGCAGGAATCTTTTTGCCCAACATGAGGCAGATCGAGATTAAGAGTCTCATGGTCTACCAACTGAGCTCTCCCGCCCCACCTTCAAAATCAGAGGCACCATGCTTTTGTATACCAGTTACTGACACATTATAACCATCCAATAGTTTGACTTCACCCCCAAAGGCGCACTCCTCCATTGTCCCCCAAGACAAATGGATGTCAACTAACTATTGTCTCATACCTGCTCATGGGTTTTCCATAGGCACCTGATTGGCCACTATGGGAAACAGACTGTTAGGCTAGATTGGCCTTTGGTTGACCCATCAGTTATTTTAATCATTTTTCACATCTACAAGGACCTGACTATAGCTTTATTCCAGCCTTTAAAATTTGCTTTCTAAGGGATCACACATATCCCTTACCCATACAGATGGTGCTCAGCTTTAGATGGATCTGTGTCTACAAATCTTTCTCTACCATTAGTGAGTGATATCTGATGACACATTAGTTTTACCATTTTTTAAAATAGTGGTAGTTATATTGCACTGAGCATCAGAAGCCCAAGTTGCTAATAATTAGCACCACTTTGAGGAGACAACTAATTCATGCTACAACTTTCCACCCCATGTATTCTGGCTGATACGGCGAGTCCAATTACTAATTCTTAGTTTGCTTATATGTGTAAAATCCCTGGGGCAACTTCTAAGAATGCTGTTCCGTTAGCTCCTACAAACCTGCCTTCCACTCATGCTACGTGAACTATCATAACCATTTCTTTTGTTTAGTATCATCATTTTTTCTTAAGCATCACTTTGTGATAAAATCTTTTATCTACCTCTTGCTTGTTTGTCCCATGGTGGTTTATTTTAATAACTGACACTCCAGTTTCCTACCAATATCCACATTAAGTTGCATCTTTTAAAATGACATGCTCCTTTTCTCTCACTCTCCCCCCCGCCCCCAAATAACAGCCAAAGAAATAAACCACTTTCTTTTCTCACAGTGTGGTCATTTTCATTTTGCTAATCTTGGGCAGCATTAAAAATGCTATGCTACAATCATGTTGCATAAGAGAAACGTGTGGCGATTGTATTATGGCGATTGGCTGAAATCACCAACCGGGTCACAGTATACTGAATACCCTTCAAAATCAGACATACATAAAGCATATTGTAGTAGTCCCAACAAAAGGTTTACTATACTGTGAATGACAGTATAGAAACGCCCTCTCCGACTGCATGGAGCCCTGAGAGCCACATGGTTTTCCTTGGAACTGAGGGCCTTCTGGCGGTTCCCTCACTGCAAGAAGTGATGTTACATGGAACCAGGCATAGGGTCTTCTCGGTAGTGGCGCCCGCCCTGTGGAACACCTTCCCACCAGATGTCAAGGAAATAATTAACTACCTGACTTTTAGAAGACATCCGAAGGCAGCCCTGTATCAAAACGTTTTTAATGTCTGATGTATTAGAATGTTCTGATATATGCTGCGATCTGCACAGAGTGGCTGGGGAAACCCAACCAGAAGGGCGGGGTATAATTATTATTATTATTATTATTTAGCTACATTGCTGCTCCTAGAAGAAGATACAGCCGATGAACCAACCAACAGGCATTACTCGTATCACGGATGCTATCTTGACATCCAAGAGAATGTCCAGGACTTAAAATGCCTCCCAAATATTTACTTTATGCAAGTTTGGGAGACAGACATGCAATTTGTTTTGCTATTTTATCTGTGAGTGCAAACATGCCACCACGTGGTGTGCTGTATGAGATAGAGTCTTGAACTAGAACTGGTGGGGCCCACTATTGTTCTCAGCTACTCAGAGCCTGTCTTCGTATGCAGGGGAAATTCCTAATTCACTGAGGGTTTGAGACCCACCGGCTACCCTCCCCTGGTTTAGCTGACAAGTCAAAGCTGTTTCCAAGGGTGTTGCTTGCTGACAGCTTCTAAGAGCCACAAGTGAGAGCTGAATGCAGAGTGGGGACCAAAGATGGACAAACTACCTCAGAAGGAGCACAACATGTCCCCTACCAGAGGTACTGTCACTCCCCTAACACACACACCCATGTGCAATATAGAAACAATAACCCAGCAAAAGGGCAGCAAATAATATATATTTAAAGACAGGAATGCTCTCAGAACAATGAGATAACAAGAAAATCCCAAAGATATATATACATATACAGTGGTACCTTGGGTTAAGAACTTAATTCGTTCTGGAGGTCCGTTCTTATCCTCAAACTGTTCTTAACCTGAGGTACCACTTTAGCTAATGGGGCCTCACACTGCCGCCACGGCACGATTTCTGTTCTCATCCTGAAGCAAAGTTCTTAACCTGAGATGCAATTTCTGGGTTAGCAGAGTCTGTAACCTGAAGCGTCTGTAACCTGAAGCATCTGTAACCCGAGGTACCACTGTACATATATATAGTCAAAACTGAAGCAGTAAAAATAATAGTTGCTA
The DNA here is from genome assembly GCF_964252035.2 of Podarcis erhardii. Classification (NCBI taxonomy): domain Eukaryota; kingdom Metazoa; phylum Chordata; class Lepidosauria; order Squamata; family Lacertidae; genus Podarcis; species Podarcis erhardii. The sequence continues at coordinate 56,955,449 of NC_138498.1, read as the reverse complement.
GAAGGCCTGGGAAAACAAAAGGTTTGCGACCAAAATCCTAACATAAATGGGCCTTTTGTGGGAGGCCATTCAATAACTAGACCACTGCCACCAAGAAGACCCTTTCCTTACCACCCACCTCAGATCAATAGGCAGGCAGATTTTGAAAAGGCCTCCGATGCAGATATTTTATAAACTCAAACAGAAAAGCAGCTGGTCCCTGGCGCCCCCTCCTCTGCCTGCCAGCTTAGCCCTCCAAGGCCTGGGGCAAGTGTGCCCAGCTCCTCATCGCCCCGCATGAGCCTGCTTAAGGGGATCCTGGCTTTGATAGATAATACCAGAACTCTGAACTGGACATTGAAACCCACTGGAATTCTAATTGAGCTTTAGGGCCAAGGCAAAGACAACCTTCTTCACGCAAGCCCTGCTTGCGATTTCCATTAAGCAGCAACAATTACTCATTTTGCATTGAGAGATCTTCCACATAATCAGATATATGTGGTTTTGCGCTTTTGCGGATACTGTAGTGGGGATTCCACACCAGCTATCTCCTTCCCCCTGTTGCACATATAAATATCCAGCTTGCAAAAGAGCAACAAGCAGTAAGGATCTTGTCTGTAGCTCCTAATAATCAAAAGGATGATGGCTGTGTTTCTGAAAGCAATCCTGGCAATCTGTTTGCTGGTAGAAATTATCTCTACTACTCCGTTAAAACAACTAGGCAAGTTCAGAAGAGAGGTACAGAAAACGGACAAGTGCAGATTTCAAAGAAAACTAACAATATTACAGAAACGGCTCGTTACGGAATGCGAGAACCTGGAGGTACATAATTTATTTTTTTTATGTTTTGCAGCCAATTTATTGCTTGCTTAACAGTTGCAAAGAAGGCAAGGAGGAAAGATTTATTACTGAATCAACTTAATGGGAGCCAGATGTTGTTACTTTCTCTCTCAGAATGTGCACTCTCTCTAAGAATAAGAAGGGAGCACTTTCTTACACAGCAGAAATGGTTCAACAGGACGTATTGCTTTACTTAACATGCAGGCATGTTGACAATGATACCCAATTTGGTATTGTACATGTTGCAGAACTGAAATAATCAAAATGAATATTTAAAATGTTCGCTACTTTTAAAAGGCAATACATTATTATCTTGTTAATGTGCAGCTACTAGACAAAATTTTCAATACTTTATAATCCTGAGCCACATCAGAACTTTCATTCAGTGATGTATGCCACCTTGAGCTCCTTGCATAAAGGTGGGGTGGAAAATGTAATGAATAAATAACTGTGTACATTTTCAGGATAAAAATTAGGCTGCTAAGAGCTTAAGATATTTGCTAGTTGCTATAAGTAGACCAGGCTAGTATCTAATCTAGAATCATAAATAAGCAGAAACTGGTAATGGTGATTTTGTGAATGCTCTCAGAACAATGAGACAACAAGGAAACCACAGAGTAATCTCCTTTCTTTGTAAAATCTAGAACTGAAATTACAGGTCACACATTCTGCTCTGCCCAGGGACCACAATCCAGAGATATGATGCTGAGGTCCATGGCTCCATAGTGTTCCCTGTGTATCTTAGAGCAATTGGCACATTACACATGATACAAATCCACCTATTACCCCTTTAATCATGTTTCCTTATGCTGGTAGACTTCTGTGCATGAAATATACAGGAACAGGCTGCCTGTAGAAGATTATTTTCAAAAGATTGTTTCTTCTTCTTGTTTCCTCTCACTCAATTCAGCTTGCAAAGTTTACAGCATTAGGGTTGTTGTTGTTGTTTTTAAAAAAGATTGTTTCCCCTGGAGTTCTTTGCAGAACATCCTTTTCACAGCAACGTCCATCCTCATATCTTTGGCAAGTCTACAAATGAGCCCTGATGGTGGCAATTGCCATCCCAGGTTGGCTGTCCCCAGCATCTGGCAACTAAGCATACCCTGCCTTTGCAGGTAGAGGCTTCATGTTGAATTATTGTAGCCACTGAGACACTCTTTCTCATTGACTCAGCCTAGTCCATGTTTGAAGGCTGTCAAGAAGACCAGCATGCACTTCTCCTGCTTCTTTCCTCTAAAATGGAAATGAGGGCGGGAGCAGGAGGCAGTTGCCCAAACTCTAGCCAGCGAGTCAGGACTCGCTTGCCAAAGTTTCCTTCTTTAACCAATTTATTGCCTTTTGTTTTACAGAAATCATCTTGTGGTAATGAAGAAATAAGAAAGATTCGTTTTGAACCTAATGCTGAGCGAACGGTAAGCAAAATGTTTATGTCCTTGACATAATGGACACTTAGAAAATCTTCCGTAATTTTCAAACATCAGCCATGGCTAATTTATTGAGGAGTGTCCACAGTTGGCATCAAGCCATTCTTCCTTCATTATTTTGAAATGCTATATTTGGACCTTGAGAACCTTCATAGGAGTCTCACAACTTGTACACTTTATTTGAGAACTTCTCTACAGATTACTGTCTAAGCTGTCAAAGTCTTTGTTGCTATGGCAGGTCAATGGAAGGGACACTAAATGAAAAACACATCTCAAAAATGGAATTCCACTGAAAACATTCTCCATAGTTGGAAATTACCACACAATTTCTCAGTACAGGAGATTTGTTGGGGTGACCTACAACGCTAGATTACATTTTGGGGGAAATTGCAGCATTTTTCATAAATCAATACATTACTTTTACTTAGTTTTCTGCTCTCCTCAGTTATAAAAGTTTTTGGAAGTGCCGCTTCTCAGCCTGCTACTTCATTTGATTCAGGCAGGTCTCTTCACAATACGTGATATGGTTCAGGCTCATAGAACTTTAAACCACTAAGAAAAATGTGGTGGCAGAAATCTATAAGCTATGCAATGCCTTGTTATGACCAACCAGGGGTATGTGGAAAAGGAGCCTTGCTTCTGCAAGTGTTGAGGCCTTCTGATTAAAACTTTAAGCCTTTCTCAGTCTGGAGTACAAGGAAGTCATTGGTTAGGAGACAAGCGCCACAATGCTAACCATGTCTATTCAGAAGTTAGTCTTACTTAAGTCATTGGAGTTTACTTCCAGATAAATGTTGTTAAAATTGCAGCCTATTGCTGTCATGCATTCTTGCCTTGGAGTAAGTCATATGGAACTCACTGGGGCTTTTTCTAAGGAGTCTTCAATCTTGAAGTCTCCAGGCGTTCATCTTGTTAGTATTTCACGCCTCCGATGCTGCAGAAGCCTCTCTGAGAAGAGTGTGGGAATGGAAGACAGTCTTATCTCTTCCACTGTATATACTTATTGTACTGTATAGTGGTACCTCGGGTTACAGACGCTTCAGGTTACATACGCTTCAGGTTACAGACTCCGCTAACCCAGAAACAGTACCTTGCATTAAGAACTTTACCTCAGGATGAGAACAGAAATCATGCACCAGCGGCGCGGCGGCAGCGGGAGGCCCCATTAGCTAAAGTGGTACCTCAGGCTAAGAACAGTTTGAGGTTAAGAACAGACCTCCAGAACGAATTAAGTTCTTAACCCGAGGTACCACTGTACTTTTGCTTTTACTTCTGCCTGTTTCTTCTCTCGGAGCTGGAGAGAGAGGACGCCATGACTCCTTTGTCTGTGCATAGTGTGTAAATAAATACATAGATTAGCTCTACCATGTCTCATGCTTCTTGCTGTGTTATGCTAGAAGATTAGTGTACAGTGGTACGTCAGGTTAAGTACTTAATTCATTCTGGAGGTCTGTTCTTAACCGGAATCTGTTCTTAACCTGAAGCACTACTTTAGCTAATGGGGCTTCCTGCTGCTGCTGCCACCGCTGCGCCACCAGAGCATGATTTCTGTTCTCATCCTGAAGCAAAGTTCTTAACCTGAAGCACTATTTCTGGGTTAGCGGAGTCTGTAATCTGAAGCGTATGTAACCTGAAGTGTATGTAACCCGAGGTACCACTGTACATGTATCATTTGATATAATTCGCTGAAGTGCACTGGAGAAGAAGGGGAATGCCTTTTCCAGAGCTGCGCATACCAGAGGAACCCCCAGAGTTCTGGGGTTGCAGGGGCACCTGCATAGTTATTATGTCATGTGTCTGGCTGGCAACCTGCTAGAAGGGCACATGCTCTTTCTGAACAGCACTATTGCACTTCAAAAACCAGATTAAAATATGCGTGTTATGTCATTTTGAGCGTCTGCGCATGCGCGAGCAGCGAAACCCGGAAATAACACGCTCCGTTACTTTTGGGTTGCCGCGAAAGCACTCAACCTGAAACACATTCAACGCGAGGTATGACTGTACATATAAATTCTAGAGAATATTTCCCTCCTAAACAGATAGTGCAATAATAAAGTATCACCTCAAATGACAAAAAAAGAATGAACCTTACATTCAAACTGCATTGAAGCGGTCATGCTGCATTCAATCTTAAACCTTTTTTTTAACAGTGCAAAACTTACGGCAGAGTATTTTGCCAAGTCAACGAGGCTCTGAAAAATGTCTCTCAAAGTGCTTGCAACAGCACTGTATCAAATATGCTTCCACCCGACTCTCTGTATGAAGACCATGTGAGTATTTTTTGTAAATGTATATATTTCTCATTAGTGAGACATAGTAGGGAAATAGTTTGCGCCTCCTTTTTTAAACGTTCAGAAGGGATTCTCGGTGGGTTGGGATCTATTTTTACAAATGTATTTACAAATTGCTTTAACTTACTTTACCTGAGAGGTCAGCTCTAATCAACTGTCGGGAAAACCAAAATATATATATATCTTTTCAATGGGCCAAAATAAGCTCAGGCCTCCTCCTCCTAATTATCATTTTATTAGCATTGTACTGTTGGAACTGTATGGTCAATTTAACTCTCCTCCCCCCCATCTTCTTTTAAAGACCAACTGCACTTTGCCAAACATTGGTAGCAGGCCAATGAAGGAATTCTGTCCAGCTCTATTGGACTACGTCAGAAGCTTACATATCTGCTATGTGGACAAGAAAAAGTGTACATCATAAGATCTAGGAGGATCTCTTTTTCCCCCAATAAGAAACCATGGCACCCGACATTGTTCTGGAAACCAACAACTCATTCATGTTTGTTATTCTTAATGTATGCAGTCAAATAGGGAAATGCAACAATTAATTTATTAAGCCAGGAAATATAAATCAATAATAATGCAATCTAACGCACAACAGCGAGCTCAGAGACCCCTTGAGCTTCGCCATATGTATTTGGAGGTTGATGTTTTGCGCAAAGATTTGAGGACTGGAGTCACATCCACACCATTCCCTTATAGCACAGTTAAAGCAAATGGCTTTCCCCCAAAGAATCGTGGGAACTGCAGTTTGTTAGGGGCTGGGAATTATAGCTCTGTAATGGGTAAACTACAGTTCCCTGGAATTTTGGGTGTGGGGGCTGGAGAGTAGAAAGGGCAAAGATCTCTGACATCTTCTGGCCATGCCCTAGCATCTAAGGGCAATCACATTTTATTTTATTTCTTATTCTTTGTTATTTGCTATTCTGTGTTGTTTTTAGTATAAAGCTGCAACTGATGACCTTTTACCAAGCAGTAATTTAACATGGTGCATGTGTGTATGTCACTGCTGTCTGGATTGTTCTGTCAAGTTGTACAGAAAATGTCAGTATAAATCTTGGTCAGATGTATTGTAAAATGGTTGTCTGCATCTACCCATCCATTCATAAAGATGGAGGGGTGTGTGAAAGCACTGAAATAGTGTTTATTGCCTCTTAGCAGTTCCATGACATTGGGTTGAACTTATTTATTTCTGTTCTATTTAACATATTTAATGTTGCATATTCTAAGTATTTTCCGATCAACATTGGAAAACAAACCTGTGATTAAGTGATGCAATAATGCTGAGCACATCTAGAGAGAAATATTTTATTGAAATTAGTAACAGTAAGACTTTTAAGTTGTGGCCATTATTTAATATTTAAAGTTATAGTTAAAGTTACATATTGTATTCTTTTTAGTTATATTATTGACACTGTTACTAAGTTGGTACTATATAATTATTTTATACATGTTTGTATTACAATTAAATTAATACTATATTTAAACTAATATGGTTTTCTTATGTGCCTTTTATATATTAAGTTGAGAATTAAAATGTTTCAGTAACAAAACGCACAATAAAATATCAAGCAAGACTCCTGTTTTCCCTTGATTGTTTTCCCTTTATATTTATGAAAATATCTCCATAAAGCTTGAATAGAGTCATTTTTGAAACAGTATACATTTCCATTTGACATTACACTCCGTTGGGCAATCTGAACCTGTAACAAAGATCACAAACTAAATCAATTAGTTCACCTCACACCAGCCTTTGCTTTTTAGGTCAATTCATTGTGCTAGGGAGATAGAGTGCTTTAATTCACTTTCACCTAAAATTCCAGTATTGCATTCACTTCAAGGCGCCCAGGGAGGCAAACATATCAATAGTAATACAAGTTTCAAATAAGGTTTATTGCCTACTTGAATCCCTCCTGCAAAATAGTGACAGCCTGGACTCTGGAGATACCCATAGAATGATTACATTAAGCCTTAACTTACTCACTCTCATTATTACCATTTGTACGGAGCGTTGGGAAAGAGTACTTTTTACAATGACCTTCACATTCTTAATTCCATAGATATCTGGTCTATCTCATGAATGTTTGTTTCTGCACGTGGAACATCTTAAATTGCACTATCCCTGACTTCCCATTATCCACCAGCCACCTACTGTATGTCTACTTCTGCACCATCACTAAGCTCTTCTTCAAGCCCCATTCAGGAACTTCTACACGGGAGGGTCCTTATTTGCAATTGTGATTGCAGCTGGACTTGGCCCACGAGTATGACAGAAGCCTGGCCCCCGCAAGGGAAATGCGAAAGAGATATTACAATGAGAGAGTGGTATCTGACAACTTAACCCTCAGATACTTTGTGCCAGGCCTCACCCTCCAACATTCCTCAGGTGCAAATGGGGACACTCTATTCTACATCAGTATCACTGCTTGGACATTTTCTCCTGCTCAGGTACCAAAGTTATTAGAGTAAACACACAAAACTGCGGCATTTTAAACACAGAAGTCTTTGAATTTATGTACTGCGTGCAAGGGAAGCCTGAGGGCAAAAGAAAACACCAAATCAATAATACAACTAACTATAGGGTTGTGTGTGTATATATATAGACTATAGTATGTGACTATTATTGTTGCAATTGCACAGGTGTATGATATGAGGTACGCCAATGTTTGTTTTGGGCACCAGGGACATATAAGCTTTTGAGTTCAAGGATACACAAGCTTCCCTTTTTCTTAAGTGTTTCAAACTTCTGAGCAAATTAGGACTGTGTAAGCAACTGCAGCATTCTGCTGCTGTGGTGAATCCTGGTTGAATCACCTGCACACCTGTCCCAAATCCCTGGCCTACCTGGCAGCAAGACAGTATGACAGGTATGTCCGGAGTCCATCCACATGGCCAAAGTCCAAACCAAAGCACAGTCCCTCAGAGATCCTGAAGTATCCAAGTAGTTGAGCAGACACAGCACCTCAGCTCCGCTGCCCTTGTGTACTCTGCATGCTGATTGCAGCATGTGGGCTTGATGAGGCAAGTGAGCCTCACCTGTTCTGAGCCTACTCCAGCTAAGGAATCACACACCTCCTCTCAGAGCTAGCGAGCCCCACCTGGCCAGCTTTCTTCTCCCTATGCCTCAGAGCCTGCTGTGTTTGAGGAGACAGGGGCTTCTCTGTCCCTAGAGATGGGTCCTGCTCCTCTGGTTCTTGTGTCCCATTGCCTCACCATCCTCCGTCACTCTGTGAGTACTTCCTACACCAATCTCTCCTTCCCCTTCCCCAGCTCGCCCTGGTGTGTACCAGTCCTGGGACTCTGTATGACAAAGTGAGAAGCCGTGATGGCTTAAGCATTTTTGCAAAGGTCCCAACATTTGCGTGGCAATTGTAGGCTATGCAAGGACTGCAGAGAAACCTGAACCTGTGTTGTTATTATTACTCCTTCAAGTGTCCTTTAAGAAGTTAAGTGTGTTTAGGAATGTGTTATGTCATGAGAAGGGATGTGGGCTTTGGGTAAGACTGCAGCATAAGAAAGTAAAGTAATAAGGGTGGTGGGCTTTCCTTATAAGCCATCAAGATAAGGCATTGGACAGGCACGTCAGTACTCTCACTAACTGAAAGAGAGAATGAGAAAGACTTTTGTTAGGAGAGAGACAGTGTTAACGGAAAAATCCGAGGGCTCCCTTGGACAAAAACAAAGACACCAACCAGGATAACTTGGAGCAAAACAGCAGCTTGTAGGCTTGGCCTTTATTGAACTGTTGCAACAGGGTGCTCCCCTCACTTGCAGGAGAGAGGAAGGACCCAGAAAAATGGTGTGCAAGGCCTTATAAAGACTTTTGAAATTGCCACCCTGTAGATCAAGACCACCCCCAGAACCATCATACATACATCACAGAAGGGGTGTAACCTAAGACCACCCCTCAGATACATCACACCTTCATCACAGAAAGGAGGGGTTGAGGGAGGAGTTGCGGTGGTAACCTGAGTGTCCTGTCACCTGGCTGGTTCCCCCTTTCCCCCTCCCCATGAGTACTTTCCAGGTGACAGAGGGGAATTTGTAGTTTCCTGCCCCCAGAGGGAAGAGCTGATTATTGTCCTTTGTTCCAGTCAGTGCTGAATCCACTCCCATATGCAAGTTCTTTGTGATCTTGATGGTCTTCTGTCTAGGACCATCAGGGTCGGCATAGCAACTGGGCAGGGCTCCTGTGTATGTGCTGGTATGCTCAAGGGATTATGGCTGCCCTGTATCAAACCTTCCCCATTTTGTAGTCCTTCCTTCATGGAGTAAAATAAAAGTGGAACAGTGCAAATCCGATGCATGGTTGCTTTTCTATGAATTTATAACAGAAGCGTGGCATATGTAGTGTGTGTGTGAAGTTTGTAGAAACTGAATGATGGGGGGGGGGGTGTTCCTGCGACAACAGCAGTTGTCCGAGTTATGACAAGACTGGGAGTGGTGACATTTGTTTATAAGACAGTTCCGACTTACAAGGCAATTAGAAAACATGTTGAGGGTGATATTATTATTATTATTATTATTATTATTATTATTATTATTATTATTATTATTACTGGAGGGAGGGGGAGAGAGAACAAAAGAGAGAGCGAGAACAAAAGAGAGAGTGAGAGAGCGCAGATGGATTACTCTATAACTGTTTGGTGCTGAATGTCAAAGCTAGCTCAAGAGGAAAAGAGCAGCTAGGTGGCGCTGGTGAGTCCAACTCTTCTCACCATCCCAGCATTTCCACACACTGATAGACACCCACTCATCCATTCAGGGCAATACTAGTGCAATTCTTCTTCTCTTTAATTGTTTATTAGTGTTTTTGACAAAGTGTTGCTATCAGGAGTGGGGCTTGAGGTGAAGCCTGGCAATGGCCCAGAGGTGAGACCAGGGTGGCTAGTGGAGAATGGCAAGTTGAGTCCAGTGCAATTAGGAATGTGCCACAAGCAGAAACAAATGTTCACGAATTTGACGTACGTATTTACAGAATTAAGCACACAGAAGGCCTTGTAAAACACAGTCCACCCTCCATCTCACTGTACAAATGGGAATACTGAGGACGATTAGGCCAAGGCTTAATGTGACCATTCTCCAGAGTGTCACAATTTTGTGCGAGGGATTCAAGTGCATAGTACTTAGTTGCAGAGCAGGTGATTGCTTTGAAGAGCTTTAAGCTGTTTTAAAAGGTTGTTTTAAACTGTTTCTAGAAGTCTTATTTGTATTAGTGTAGATATATTTCCCTTCCTGGGCTCGTTTTAGTAAAAAGAATACTCAAATTTTAAGTGTGCACAATTACAGTGAATTAAAGCACTCCATCACCCTAGCACAATAAATCTTTTAAAAATACATATTTTTGTGCTTAGGAAAGTGATGAGCAAATGCACTGAAAAGTGTGAGGTGAACAAATTTATTGGGTTTGTAATCCTTGTTGCTGGTTCAGCTTTACCCAATAAAGTGTAATGTCAAGCCCAATTCATACCGCTTCACAAATGACTCGATCCAAGTCTTCTTAAAATCAAAGGAAAACACTTCACTCTTGCTCAAAATTTTATTGTGTGTTCGGTAACTTAAATATTTTCATTATTAACTTAATATAAAAACAGCACATAAGAAATCTATATCAATTTAAATACAGAATAAATGCAATTGCAGTACAAACATGTATAAAATTATTCTTCAGTACAAAATGAGGAAAGTTTATGAAAACAATAACAGTACCAATTACATAACTACAAACAAGAAAATATATAACTATGGTTTTAAATATTAAATAATGGTCATAACTCTTATGGTTACTAATTTCAACAAAATATCTCATTTATTGTAACACTTAATCACAGGTTTGTTTTCTAATCTTGATAAGAAAATATTTATAATATAAAATATTAAATATGTTAAATAGAACAGAAATAAATAAGTTCAACCCAATGTCATGAAACTGCTAAGAGGAAATAAACTCTATTTCAGTGCTTTCACACACCCCTCCATCTTTATGAATGGATGGATAGATGCAGACAACCATTTTACAACACATCTGACCAAGATTTATGCTGACATTTTCTGTCGGACTTGACAGAACAAATCAGACAGCAGTGACATACACGCACACCATGTTAAACTACTGCTTGGTAAAAAGTCATCAGTTGCAACTATATAACAACAAATTTAAGAAATAAAATAAAAATGGATTCCCTGCTGATGTTAAGGCATGCCTTGATAGAAAATGCAACCCGCACAGAGCACTTTTAACAAACTACAATTCCCAGGATTCTTTGGGGAAGCCATCTGACTGAAATGCACGGTGTGCATGCAGTCTGAAAAAGTGTCTCATATGAAAATGCCCTAAATCCATGGACTCTCCTGTGGGATAAGAGGGAGGAATATTGCTGTACTGTACTATATTTGCCTTAAATTTTTTGCTTCTGGTTCAACCTGTTTCCACCTTCAGTTCCTAGATGGGCACTTAAAGGCTGCTGCTGCCACACTTGGGCACAACCAGACTTCGAGAGAGCTTCTTCTTCTTTCATACCCTCCTCCAACATTTCTCTGATGAAAATAGGGACGTCCCATTCAAGAATGATAATTTTATACCCAACACATCTTACTGGGTTGCCCCAGTCACTCTGGGCTAGCTTCCAACATATAATAATACATGAAACATTAAGAAAACTTTCCTATATAGTACAGGGTTGCTTTCATACAGTTTGGGGGTCGGATGACTCCATATCTTCCGACACTTCTCCAATTAAAATAGGGATGTCTTAAGGAAAAGCAGGACATTCTGGGATCAAATCAGAAACCGAGATGGCTTCTCTAAATCAGGAATGTCCCTGGAAAATAGGGCACTTGGAGGGTCTGTTCTTTGTTCCAGTCATTTTTTAAGGAGATGTTCTTTTGTGACCCCAAATAATCTTGGGAACTGTAGTTTACCCACCACAAAGCGACAACTCCCTGCCCCATTACCAAACTACAGTTCCCAGGATTCTTTGGAAGAAAGCCATGGACTTTAAACGAATGGTGTGGATTTGATTTTGGTCCTCAAATCTTTGCCCACGGTAGCAGCCTCCAAATACATATGATGACGCTCAAGGGTCTTTGAGCTCACTGATGTGGGTAGTTTGTATTATTATTGATTTTCTTTTTTTCCTGGCTGGAGAAATTAATTATTGCTTTAACCCTTTCGATAGCAGACATTAAGAATAACAAACACAAATGAAGTGTTGGTTTCCAGGACAATGTCAGATGCCATGGTTTCCTATGAAACAAACATCTTCTTACTCCTTATGATGTACACTTTTAGCTCTTCGCACAGTTGGCATATAAGTGGCTGACGTAGTTTTGTAGTCTGAGGCAGAATTCCTTCATTAGCATGTCATCATCGTTTGGTAAAGTGCAGCTGGTCTTTAAAGGGAGACAAAAGGAGAGTTGATATGGCTGCACAGCGCCAACAGTACAAAGCTACCAAAACGGTAATTTGTAGAAGTAGGCCTGAACGAATTTTGGCTCATTCAGAAGATTATTATTATTATTAGTAGTAGTAGTAGTAGTAGTAGTAGTATTGTTTTAGAGACAGATGATTAGAGCTGATCTCTTAGGTCAAGATAAAGCAATTTATAAATATGCTTGTAAAAATATATCTGTAATGGGGTGTGGGGTTGCTTGTGCGTAAAGCGCAAACTGCTCCAGGCTGAGTAGTTTGGACAAAACTTTTTCCCCCAGGCTGGACAGTCAGTACACCATGACTGTCTCAATCACTGGAAGAATCCGTCAGTGGGCGTTTCCTGAATTTCTTCCAACATAAGAGTTCTTTCACACCCAATCGTCGTCTCCCTTCTCTGCGCGAAAGCTGTCTGCGCAGAGTGGGCGTCCCCAGAGGAGGTTCTGTGCTCTCCCCGCTGGTTCCACTGGAAGAGTACTGGAGCCTTCTCTCCGCAGCTCCCTCAGACTCCCCTTTCTCCCTGGTGTCACCTCTATCTCCTTCCCCAGCGGAAGCGTCCTCTCTCCCTTTGCTGGTTCCCTCTCCAGCATCATCATTAGGGAGCCTCAGCGCCACCCTTGGCTCCGATGGCAGTTCCCTGACAATATCCCATACTGGAATCCCTCCCCAATAGTGTCTGAAAGGGGCAGGGGCAAACTTTCTCTCTACCACAGGCTCATCCACACATTTTCTTGGCCCATATTCTGATCGTATTTAAGTACTGATTAATTCTCACAGGTCTGAGAGCTTCTCTCATCATTCTGTGGCTGTGCCTTGCAAAAGGCCTATCTGACCTGCTGGATCAAAGTTTGGTTAAGCAAATCTCTCTTCAGATTTTCCGCACATCTGATAAGATCTGAGTCAGCGAATAAGATTGGATTTTCACAAGATTCTCACTGATGGGAAATATATATGTTCAGAGAATACTCACTTGGTTGTCAAACAGCTCTGGGTGTAACTGGATCTTAGACACAGTTTTGTTGCATTCAGTTGGACTGCTTTTTGCAACTTTATCGAGGGCACAGTGGACATCCAAAAATACGTTTTTGTAAGTTTGACACTGTTGAGAAAAGTTCAAAGTTGAATGTAGAATGACTACTTCAATACATACTGAGTACAAGGTTTGTTCATATTTCTTACTTGACACAATACTTTTTTTAACTGAACTACTTGTTTAGGGAGATAATGTTCTCAAGACTCAAGTTACTTGTTATAATTATGTATAATCTAATTTATTTATGTTTCATGCTATAGCGGATCAATCCCTGGTGGTTTCCCCTTGGTCAGCTACTTGCATGGCATACATAATTACAAAAATCATGTGTGTCTTTTAACATGTTATTTGAAGTGTAATAACAATATTCCCAAAAAAGCACATGTCTTTCTAGAAGGATGTCACTTCCAAGATTGTAAGACTGAAATCCTAACCATGCCTTCTAAGAAGTAAGCCCTCCTGAGTTCAGTAGGACTTACTTCAAGGCAAGAGTGTATGACAATACAGCTTTAGGCTGCAATTCTAACCACACTTACAGTGGGGTAAAGCCTAATGAATTCAGTAGGACTACGTAACTTGTGAATAGACATGGCAAGGATTCTGCTGTTTCTCTCCCAACTAAGTACTTCCTTGTACTCCAGACTGAGACAGGCTTAAAGATTTAATGAGAAGGCCTCAACACTTGCAGAAGCAAGGCTCCTTTCCTACATACCACTGGTTGGTCATAACAAGGCATTAGGTAAAGGTAAAGGGGCCCCTGACCATTAGATCCAGTTGTGACCGACTCTGGGGTCGTGGTGCTCATCTCGCTTTATTGGCTGAGGGAGCCGGCGTAAGCTTCCGGGTCATGTGGCCAGCATGACTAAGCCACTTCTGGCGAACCAGAGCAGCGCACGGAAACACCGTTTACCTACCCACCGGAGTGGTACCTATTTATCTACTTGCACTTTGATGTGCTTTCATAGAATCATAGAATCATAGAGTTGGAAGAGACCAAAAGGGCCATCAAGTCCAACCCCCTGCCAAGCAGGAAACCTTTCGAACTGGTAGGTTGGCAGGAGCAGAGACCGAGCAACGGGAGCTTACCCCGTCACAGGGATTCGAGCTGCCAACCTTCTGATCGGCAAGTCTGAGGCTCTGTGGTTTAACCCACAGTGCCACCCAGGTCCCTAACAAGGCATTACATAGTTTGTAAATTTCTGCAACCACATTTTTCATAGTGGTTTAAAGTTCTATGAGCCTGAACCATATCACGTATTGTGAAGAGACCTGCCTGAATCAAATGAAGTAGCAGGCTGAGAAGCAGCGCATCCAAAAACCTTTATAACTGAGGAAAGCAATTTTTATTTATTATTAAATAAAAAGTAATATATTGATATTTATGAAAAAAATGCAATTTTCTCCAGTGCATAATTTATATTTTATCCTGTACTGAGAAACTGTGTTGCAATTCCCAAGTGTTGAGAACTTTTTCAGTGGAATTGCTTTTTTGCAACCTGATAATTTCGTGTCCCTTCCACTGCCCTGCCATAGCAACAAACGTTTTGACTATATGGACAGCAATCTGTAGCATTTCAAAATAATGAATAAAGAATGGCTTGATGCCAACTGTGGACACTCCTCAATAAAGTAGCCATATAAATACAGAAGATTTTCTAAATGTCCGTTCAGCCCACCCACCACATGCCCCAAACAGCTCGGTTTTTGCTGCTAAACACTTTCAAGCTATACATTTTGGGTTAAGGACATAAACTTTTCACTTACAATTTTCTCAGCATTATGTTCAAAGTGAATCTTTCTTATTTCTTCATTACCACAAGATGAATTCTGTAAAACAAAAGGCAATAAATTGGTTAAGGAAGGAAACTTTGGCAAGCGAGTCCTGACTCGCTGGCTAGACCTTGGGCTGTTTCCTGCACCCACTCTCATTTCCATTTTAGAGGAAGGAAGTGCATGCTGGTCTTCTTCAAACATGGACTAGACTGATTCAATGAGAAGGAGTTTCTCAATGGCTACAGTAATTCAACATGAAGTCTTCACCTCCAAAGGCAGCGTATGTGTGATTACCAGATGTTGGGGACAACCAATTGCCAGCATCATGGCTCATTTGTAGGTTTGTCAAAGATACCAGGCTGGGTGTTCCTGAAAAAATGATGTTCTGCAAAGGACTTCAGGAAGACTTTTTTTAAAAGCCTAAAACTGTAAACCATGCAAGCTGAACTGAGTGAGGGGAACACATTTGCCCTCATATAGAAGAAACCTGAATCCATTTGTGAAAACAATCTATTACAGGCAGCTTGTTCCTATATATTTCATGCACAGAAGCCTACCAGCATGAGGGAACATGGTTAAAGGGGTAATAGGTTGGCCAGTATCATGTATATTGTGCCAGTTGCTCTAAGATACACTGTAGAGCCATGGACTTCAGCATCATATCTCTGGATTCTGGTCCCTGGGCAGAGCAGAATGTGTGACCTGTAATTTCAGTTCTAGATTTTACAAAGAAAGGAGATTACTCTGTGGTTTCCTTGTTGTCTCATTGTTCTGAGAGCATATTCACTAAATAATTGTTACTGGTTTCTGCTTATATTAATGCTTATGATTCTAGATTAGATACTAGCCCGGTCCACTAACAGCAACTCGCAAATATCTTAAGCTTTCAGCAGCACAATTTTTATCCAATAGTTACTTACTTTTACACTTTCTATCCTACCTTTCTGCAAAGTGCTCAAAGTAGCATGCATCAATGAATAATTACTGAAATCATTGTTGAATGAAAGGAAAGTTCTGGTGTGGTTTAGAATTAATAATGTAATGAAGATTTTGTCTAGTACCTATACACTTGCAAAATAATAATATATTTCTTTTTTAAAGTGGCAATCATGGTAAAGATTCTGAATCAGTAGCATCATCAACATGCTGCTGTTAAAGGTTTCCTAGAAAGATAAAACACTGATGCTTCCAAGGAATGAATCTGAATATTGAGTAAAGTGATACATCCTATTGAACCATTTATGTTGTGTAAAAAAGTACAACCCTTTTTCTTCTTCTTCTTCTTAGCACATTTTGAGAGAGAGAGAAAAGTTAGCACATTTTGCCAACGGAAGTTGGTTTAATACCAAAACATCCTCCTTGCCTTCTTTGTGATTGTTCAATGAGCAATAAATTGGCCACAATACATAATGACATGACAATAAAAACAAATATGATATTTGACTTACCTTTAAGCTCTCACATGCTGGACCAAGGCTGGTGTTTAACTTTGCAACATATATTTTAAATTTTCTATCATCCATCAGTTCTGGTTGTCTTAATGGAGTGGTAGAGACAATATCTACCAACAAGCAGATTGCCAGGATTGCTTTCAGAAACACGGGCATCGTCCTTTTGATTATTAGGCACTACAGCAATCCTTACTGCTTGTTGCTCCTTTGCAAGCTGAATATTTATATGTGTAACAACGGAAAAAAAGATAGCTGTCAGTATGTGCAGAATCTCCACCCTCCTCAAAATCGCAAAACCACATCAATCTTGACATCATGGTCATAATGAGCAATTGTTGCTATTCAATGGAAATCCTATCAAGTTATATCTGATAGGACTTCATCTTGTACAGGATTATCTATGCTTTCGGCCCAAATTAGAATGTCCAGGTGGTTCCCTATTTTCCCCCCCAATTTTACAAAATTTACACATTTACAGTCACCAAAATACAAACCATACATTTCACCTTGACTTCCCTTCCCCCTGTTCCATGTTTCATTTTATTTAACCTTTACCACTGCATATTCTAGTTATTTCATGTTCTTTCCCCCCTTTTTATCTCAGTTTGCATTATACTTCTGAATTTACTCTAATCAGTTTTAATTGGTTTACAATAGTTTTTCAAATATTCTAAATATTTCAAATCTTTTCCAGTGTTCCTGAAAGTCTCTTTCTTCCTGGTCTCTTATTCTACTAATTAAACTTACCATTTCTGCATAGTCCATCAGTTTCATCTGCCATTCCTGCTTTGTGGGTGTTTACCCTCCTTCCATTTCTGAACATATACCATTTGGGCTGCTGTAGTTGCATACATGAAAAGATTTTCCTTTCATTTTTCCCTTTTTTTAAAGGAATTCCCCCCCCCCCCCGCCCCGGATCTCTAGGTACATCTGAAACAATTCCTAAAAGAAAAGCTTTTTACAAAGGGCCTCCCCCCCCTCTTCATTTCATTGTGTATCATCTCCCAGAAGCCCTTAGCCATTTTGCATGTCCACCACATATGATAGAAAGTACCTTCTTTCTCTTTACATTTCCAACAAATATCTGATTCTGACTTATACATCTTTGCTAATTTACTAGGCTTCAGATACTACTGATAATTTTCATAAAATTGTAACATGCTATAAATTTTAAGTCTTTCTTCCATAATTTCTCATGTGCACTGAATTCTATATTATGTTCTATACCCCTCGCCCAATAGCTTATTTACCAGTTCACCTTTTGTCTCCCATTCTAGTAATAACTTGTACACTCTAGAAATAAGTTTTTTTCTGTATTCCAGTTTCCTGGTCTAGTTCAGAGTGCTAGTATTAATCTTCAAAGCCCCAAGTTGCTTGGGGACAGGACACCCGTAAATCATTTCTCCCCACATTTGACTGCCTGGATTTTAAAATTGGATCCCTTATCTACCACCATCCCCAACTGCCTCATGGTGTGAGGTGGGTGAAGAAAACGTCTTCTCTGTGGCAGTGGCAGGGCTAGCCAACCCATGAGGCATTATGAGGCAGTGGCCTCAAGGTGGCAGTCATCAGGCAGTTGGGAGGGGCAGCAGATTTGACCTTGGGGGAGCGCACCGCTCATTCCCTCATCCATTTTCTATTTTGCCTCTAGTAGCAAAACATCCTGGACCATCTGTTGGCAATGGACTAGTTTTTAATGGGTGCAGACCTTTTATTTTTCCATGCCTGTTGGCAACTATGTTTTTTACTGTTGTTGTTTTTTTAAAGTTTTCGAACTATTGTTGTTTGCTCCCTCTTTGCTGTGTATGTAAACAAAAGGTAAAGGTAAAGGACCCCTGGATGGTTAAGTCCAGACAAAGGCGACTATGGGGTTGCGGCGCTCATCTCGCTTTCAGGCTGAGGGAGCTGGTGTTTGTCCACAGTCAGCTTTCCCGGTCATTTGGCGAGCATGACTAAACCGCTTCTGGCACAATGGAACACCATGACGGAAATCAGAGCTCATGGAAATGCTGTTTACCTTTCCACCACAGCGGTACCTATTTACCTACTGGAGTGCTTCCGAACTGCTAGGTTGGCAGGTGCTGGGACAGAGCAATGGGAGCTCACCTCATCACGGGGATTCAGACCTTTTGATTGCCAGGCCCAAGAGACGCAGTGGTTTAGACCACAGCACCACCCGTGTCCTGTGTATGTAAGAACTGCTGGAGGCTACACTGTTTCTTAGTATTTACTCCACTTTGTCAAAGATCATAAGATTTATGACTGCACCAGTTCTCATTTTGGATCATGCCCCAGTGAGTTTAGTGCTACAGCCACTTTGAAATGACTCGCCTCACCAGTGGAGACTCAGTTCCTTCCTACTTAGGACGCCATTTTTCTCTCAGCCATACAGTAATTTATTGAAATAGCACAGCCTCTACTAATGGGATGTATTGAAATCATACTTATGGCGTAAAATAATCTCACAAGCCTTAATTAATAGTAGGAAGAGACTCAAAGTTTTGATGCATATGGAGATTAAGCAGTGGGAAAGACAAACTGGACAGTTATATAAAACACCTTTTGCTCATGACTTGCTCTTGTAATAAAATTAGGTTCGTAATGTCCAGCATGCTGGTTATCTCATGGCATGCATGTGCCCGGCGTACTGGAAATCAGAAGAACAAGTCGGCAAATTCCTTGTGTAAAAACTCAAGGAAATTCCATCCAAGCCAACTATTAATGAGATAAAATAGAAATAGCAACAGAAACAGACCCACAGAATCCATTGATGCTTTACATTGTAGAAGGACCTTTGTAGAAGGAGACCACTGGTTTTAGGAGTTACAGGTGGCAGCAACATCTAGATCTCAGCAGAATGTCCTTCAAAGTCTCTTCTCTGCTTCTGAAGTAGGGGGAGCATAGGAAGCTTCCTTATAATGAGGTCATCCAGGTAGCACTGTATGCACAGTTACTTCATTTATTTATTTTTTAAAATCATATGCAGTTAAACAGGGTCTTTATTCCCCCACCTTTTTATTTTTAAACAGTATACCCGAAGGAGCATCTCCACCCCCATTGTTCACCCCGGACACTGAGGTCCAGTTCCAAGCGTCTTCTGGTGGTTCCCTCACTGCGAGAAGTGAAGTTAAGGGAACCAGGCAGAGGGCCTTCTCAGTAGTGGCGCCCGCCCTGTGGAATGCCCTCCCATCAGATGTCAAGAAAATAAACAACTATCCAACTTTTAGAAGACATCTGAAGGTAGCCCTGTTTAGGGAAGTATTTTATGTTTGAAGTTTTGAACTATCCAACTTTTAGAAGACATCTGAAGGTAGCCCTGTTTAGGGAAGTTTTTGATGTTTGAAGTTTTATTCTGTTTTTAATATTCTGTTGAAAGCCGCCCAGAGTGGCTGGGGAAATCCAGCCAGATGGGCGGGGTAGAAATCATAAATTATTATTATTATTATTAAACAAGGTTTCTTTTTCCCCTTCCTCATTTTTATAACGGCGTCCCCCCTTTCTCTCTCTTTGAAACATGTCTTCCCAGTGCTTGACACCATTAGTGGTTGTCATTTTAATTTCCTGCAGTGCTCCCAAGCAACAATACATTGGGGCATTGTGGGAAGTTAAAATGGCAGTTGTCTGGTGCCAGTTATAGTGTCATTGGTCAAAGGAGCACAGTCACTTCTGCTGGGTAAATCAATCAGGGATGCTCATTAGCAGAGGAGGTGACTCTTGCCAAGAGGCCTCTCAAGTCTTAGAATAGCCCTGAAATTAAAACATCATGTCCCAGGGTTTTGTCAAGTCCTCTGGAATGAGGTCCTTAGTGATGTTTGTGGATTCTCGACTGCAGCTTATGCAAACTGCTGAACAATGTTCAGGACTAGGAAGTACAGTGGTACCTCGGGTTACATACGCTTCAGGTTACAGACTCTGCTAACCCAGAAATAGTACCTTGGGTTAAGAACTTTGCTTCAGGATGAGAACAGAAATTGCGCAGCGGCGGCGTAGCAGCAGTGGGAGGCCCCATTAGCTAAAGTGGTGCTTCAGGTTAAAACCAGTTTCAGGTTAAGAACGGACCTCCAGAACGAATTAAGTACTTAACCCGAGGTACCACTGTAATTGTTCCAGCTACATATATATTTTTCCAGTCTGTATGTGACAACCCAGTGATGTAGATTAATAAAAAGAGCATAGTAGGTGACAACAGTTAAGCATTTATTTCATAAATCGCCTCTCACCTTTCCTCCTCAGGAAACATGGGGACTAATGATACTGACTTGTCCCCTACAGCATGGTCCCCATTGCCACCTACTGAGTTAATCAACTCTCTTTTTTTGGTAAAAAAAAAATGAGGTACAGGTACTCATATCTTGATAAACTTGCTGTGGGTGCCAGTTCTTCCTCTAGTTTGAATCATAATCACTGGAGGCGGTGAGCGTCCTGTGTGAGTGTCTGGAGGTGTTTGGAGGGTGGTTAACGGATTGAGGTCACATCCCGACAAGACAGAAGTTCTGTTTCTGGGGGACAGGGGGCAGGCAGGTGTGGATGACTCCCTGGTTCTGAATGGGGTAACTGTGGCCCTAAAGGACCAGGTGTGCAGCCTGGGGGCCATTTTGAACTCTCAGCTGTTCATGGAGGCGCTGGTCAGCATTGTGTCCAGGGCACACAAAGAAGTGCTTCAGATGATGCTTGTAGGATATTCAGAAGCCTTAGTGCCTCTAACTGTGGAGATGGAGGATAGTCATCATGGCTAGTAACTTTTGATAGCCCTCTTCATGAATTTGCCGAATACTCTTTTAAAGCCATCCCAAGTTGGTGGCCCTCACTGTCTCCTGTGGAAGTTCCATAGTCTAAGAAGTGCTTTCTTTATCTGCCTTGTATCTTCTAACATTCAGCTTCTTTGGAGGCCCATGAGTTCTAGTGGTGCGAGAGAGGCATACAAACATTTCTACAAGGCATGCTTAATTTTATGAATTTCTGCCGTGTCACCTCTTGCTTATATTTTCTCTAAACTAAAAAGTCCCGAATACTGCAAGCTTTTTTCATAAAGGAGCCGCTCCATCACCTTGATGGTTTGCCCTTTTCTGAAACTTTTCCAACTCTACAGTATCCTTTTTGTGGTGAAGCTACCTCAAGAACGGTACACGGTATTCCAAATGAAGTCGTACCATAGGTTTGGAGAATGGCATTATGATAGTGGTAGTTTTATTTCAATGATCCTTTCCTAATGATCCGTAGCATGGAATTTGCCTTTTTCTCGGCCATCGCACATTGGGCTGACATCTTTATTGAACTATCCACTATGATTCCAAGGTTTCCTTCCTGGTCCATCACAAATAGTTCAGATCCCATGAGCGTATATGTGATTATTATTATTATTTGTCCCAACACAAAATGAAGGGGAAATGTGTGTGCGTCCTATGGGGCGAATGCAGGCTTTTGCTGAAGCCTGGAGAGCGAGAGGCATCGGTGCGCACTGACCCCTCTCGTTCTCCAGGCTTCAGGAAGCTATCTGCAAGCCTTGCGTGCCCGGCGGGAGGTCCCGCCGGGCGCACGAGGCTTGGGGCGGCAGCCTGCCGCCTAAAGCACGCAGAGCCCTCCAGAGGGCTCCCCGTGCTTCGGACGAGTGTGTGCAAGCCTTGCGCGCCCGGCAGGAGGTCCCACTGGGCGCGCGAGGCTTGGGGCGGCAGCCTGTAGCCCGAAGCACGCGGAGCCCTCCGGAGGGTGCCCCGTGCTTTGGGCAGGTGTGCGCAAGGCTTGGGGCGGCAGCCGCGGTTGGGGGGGAAATAATTTTTTTTTATTCATTCCCCCCCCCCAAAAAAAACCGAGGTGCGTCCTATGGGCCGGTGCGCCCTATAGGACGAAAAATACGGTAATTAAGTTACAGTACAATGGTATACATGCCTATTCAGAGTTACGGTAAGTCTTTATGCTTAAAGGGCCTTACTCCTAGCTAATTTGGTACAGAATGGCAGCCTAGGCTTTGCTTTATGGTTACTATTGGGGGAAGCTGGGTTTTGTACCTTTGACAGCAATACGGCAGGCAGAAATTCAACAGGTTAAGAATTTTCTTGTATGGAAATACAGTGGTACCTCGGGTTACATATGCTTCAGGTTACATATGCTTCAGGTTACAGACTCCACTAACCCAGAGATAGTGTTTTAGGTTAAGAACTTTGCTTCAGGATAAGAACAGAAATCGTGCTCCGGCGGCGCGGCAGCAACAGGAGGCCCCATTAGCTGAAGTGGTGCTTCAGGTTAAGAACAGTTTCAGGTTAAGAACGGACCTCCGGAACGAATTAAGTACTTAACCTGAGGTACCACTGTACAGTTATGGAACAGCTTTACCATCATTGTACTCTCTATAATTTTTGTGTTATGACATGTCCGCCTCTCCACAGCCATTTTCTGATATACCACAGAAACACCCAGCAGCCATTCTGTGGCTGGCACCTTCATAATTTGAAATGTGCCCATTGGTCCAAAAATGTTGACGACCCCTGCCTTCAGGTAACAAGTGACTAATATGCCAAATGAATGAATGAATTAAAGAAAATAAAAATAAAATAAAATAAATAACTCTAGAAACATCTCTTCACTTGCCCCCATTGAAACATACTGCAGTTGGGTTCCCTTTAGTTGGATGCTATGATATAAAAGGCAGGGTAGGAATACATAAGTACTGCTTAGTTTACAATCTTTTGTTGCAATTTTTATTATTATTTGTGAACTGCCCTGAGTTTGAGTTAATCGCTGGCACTACTTGATGTTGAAATAAATAAATATTCCCCCACCTACCCACCCCCAAACCCAAGCAATCTGTGTACAGATTTACCAAGAAAAATCAATAAAATAATTAACAAAAATCTATGCCGAGTTCCTGTTATATTATATGCATAAAACGATGTTGAAACCAAGAACAGTTAAAAAGTCAGTTAATAACTTTACTCTTATTCCTTCTGTTGTCTTCTGGGTCTAGACTGTGGTTGGATGATGCAAACTGGAAGCTACCAGTAACCACAATGACATTGTGCGGATTAAATAGTGATTTTTAGCTCAGAATAGAATCATAGTTGCTGTCAGCCTCCAGCCTCTCAACAATCCTACGCCAATCTAAAAGGCATTGCATACCTCTAGTGATGTCAGAGTAAATACTAATCAGATGCTGAAAAATTAATAGACACTTATTTTTAGTGGGGAAATGTGACAATAGCTGTAACAACTGCTAAGTGAATGACGAAAGAGAGTTAGTTGAACGTTCAGCTTCCTCCTTCCTTGGTAACATGGCATGAGCCAAGCTGAGAATTTTAAAAACACTCAGGATGAACATATTCTAAAGAATTAGAAGCATATAGAAGAGAGCTGTTCTAAAGAAAAAGAAAATACTCGATAAAAATGTGGGCGGCACTTGTAAGCTCTCTCCCCCACCCCCCAGCCTGACAGGCCTTTACAGAAACGTGGAACCACATTCCCAGACCTGCTAGACATAGCAACTGGGGTGCCCACCTGGAGCTGCCATGTCAGGAATATAGAAGCAATTGTAAAGTATTAAATTTGGGGGGTGGGAGTATAGGGGGAGAAACCTTAATTATGTGTTTCACTTTCACAACAGAAGTAAAACATTGCCTGTTAAAAGGGGAGCATCTATAAAACCGCTAAATTCAGGGCTTAAAATTACATTGATTCAGAAATTCTCTTTCCTTTTTAATACTTGACATTCAAAACACTCCAAAAGAAACATTCTCTATAGTTCAACCCTCTGAATCAAGAGCATCTCCAGCAACCACACTAATTATCTCAAAAGAACCAACAAAGTGAAATAATGCCTTCCACACAGAGAATATTAATTTATTTTAATTATTTTAAAAAAATTATAAAAACTTCCAGCTCATTTTAAAGAACTATCAAGGTGTTGTACAATAAAATCATTAAAATATCATAAAACTCTGACATCATAAGTTAAGGAACGAATGACCAACAGGAAATCAAATTAATTCTCTGAACATGCTTGGTGAAACAAATCTGTTTTCAGCAGGTGGCAAACTATCAGGATTGTAGGTGCCTGTCTAAATGTCTTCTGTAGGTGGTTGATTGCAACGAACAATCAGTGTAAACTGCTTTGATTGCCTTTCTACAATCGAACAGTATATATATTTTTATGAAATAGGTAAACATCAAACTTCTATAGGCTTCTTCAGATGCCAGCTGAAAACTCAACCACTGCCCATGAAGAAGGCAACAGAGTCACACAAGCCTGGCTCCCACCATCTCCACAACGAATAGGGAGACCTGAAGGAGGACTGCAATCACATGCAGCTGAACATGCTTACAATATTCCCTCTGATTGGAGACCGGGCATACGACAATGTCCGCAAAAGGCATTATTCAGTTAACCTCACTGGTGCCCTGGCTGGCTTCTAAAAACTGTTTGTGGATATATGGTCTGATCCTGTGTTGGACTACTTCAACTGGCATGACTCAAGAATGAAGCACTCCAAGAAGTTACATTTGTTTATACCTGCAGAAGGTGTAAAATGAAATGTGTTGAGGATGGAATGTGGCTTCCATTGGCCAAGCAAGACCTAACATCTCTTCCCCTCTTTTTTCTTTTGAAAAGGGAAATTACTGTAAATGGTCCAGGATAGATGGTAGATGCATCTCTTTAACTCTTAGAGAGTGATTTCATGATCACCCCTGGGATGAAAGATTTCCATCACCCCTGGGATGTAATGTCGTTTTCCATTCTGCCCTGTATTCATGCAACAGTTTCCATTATGCTGCAGTTTGACTCCCACCAAAACCTACATTATTTATTCTGCCATCTGCTGTGGTGAAACTATATAACCTACGTATATCACATAAATTAAAATTGAATTACATTATTGCACCCCATTCATTTCATTGCCAAGGAAATGCAATGCAAATGGAGGGGGAATAGTACATAATCATACAAACTGTATTTGCTGGATTGATTTCCATTCCATTCTGGATGTTGGATGAATGTGTGAACATTAGCAATTTCTGGTCCCGTTTTCATCAGAATTCTCCAATGTACCTATCCTCTGGTAACGCTGAGTGTTAAGGTCAGTGATCAGAAGGTCAGTGGTTTGAATCCACACGGCGGTGGTGAGCCCCTGTTGCTCTGTCCCTGCTCCTGCCAACCTAGCAGTTTGAAAGCACACCGGTGCAAGTAGATAAATAGGTACTGCTGCGGCAGGAAGGTAAACGGTGTTTCCATGTGCTTTGGTTTCCGTCACGTTGTTCCATTGCGCCAGTAGCGGTTTAGTCATATTGGCCACATGACCCGGAAAGCTGTCTTTGTACAAACGCCAGCTCCCTCGGCCTTAGATGAGCACCACAACCCCATAGTCGCCTTTGACTGGACTTAACCATCCAGGGGTCCTTTACCTTTACTTACAATCTACTTGTACTTTTGTAAATAAACCACATTTCAGAGGAATAGTTTGATGGTTCATTCCTGCTGTTGTTTAATGTGGTTACAAAGCTTCCTGTACCTCCATTACCGTAATTCTCCATTGTCCATATGATGTTCTCCAAATCTCTGCCTTCCTATACTTTCCCCTTGCTCAATCCCAATTTTCTCCTAATTTCCCCTTTACAGAGTATCCCTGATTGAGAAAATCTACATTAAGGAAAGGCAGAGTATGGGAAGGCAGCGACTGAAGGGGAACGTCATATGGACAGTGGTGAATTAATGGAGGTACAGGAAGCTTTTAATGTTTTATCCTCTTTTTAATATTATGTTGGGAGCCACCCAGAGTGGCTGGGGAAACCCAGTCAGATAGGCGGGGTATAAATAATAAACTTCTTCTTCTTCTTCTTCTTCTTCTTCCTCCTCCTCTTCCTCTTCCTCTTCTTTTATTATTATTAGCTCCCTATCCTAATTAAATGACAGTGTGGATGAGTCCTAAGTCTCATTGTTCAGAGAAATGGGGCGCACATAGTACTTCATACCCCAGCATTGTTTTGAGGCTTTGCCCCCCCCCCCCCCATTATTATTAATATTTTTACTCATTTGTGTTCTGGCACTGTTCTCTTCTCCTTTATGCCTCTTCCGTCCTTTCACCACAGTGGTTGTGGAGTTATACTATGTTGCTGAATAATGAAATACCATTTTGGAATGAATTCATCTTTTCTTTGATTTTCCACCCCCTGTAAACTAGCAGATGATTCTTCAATTCTTCCTTTGACAGGGCTGTTACACCCCCACTGCAGTTTGGTGCAAATTCTGAGAATGCCTCTCCAATGGTTCCTATGAATTTGCTCCACTCACATAATCATAACCATTTCCTCTGCTTCATGTTAGCAGTTTTGGTACCGTCATGGTGATAAAAATCTGTTATCTCTCCCCCTTTCTGAAGTGGCACTTCTACCCCTTAACCCTTTTTCTTGATAACACCAAGATCAAACAAGAAATAAAATGACAGACACCTTTACCCCTATTTGTGTCCCAAATCATAGTCTGCATCTCTGCTTCCCCACGTTTGGCCATTTTCATTTCTATGACGGAAACAGAAATACTAAACCTCATACGGTTCATGCACACACTTACTCCAGTTTTTGCTTTTTATTGTAGAGATGAAAAAGCAATATTAGCATGAGAGAAATCCATACTGATTATATATTTGTGTTTAAATTTTCTAAATCATCATTTATGTCTGACCAAACCCTCAAAGTGGCTTACTATAAAACAGGCACACAAATACATACCATTAAGTCAGGTAATCCAATATATGAGAAAAGATAGAAATAGAATAATTTGTTCCAATCTTCTTCCACTGACTCTTCACCTTGGTCTCGGATTCTGCCAGTCATTTCCGCCAGTTCCATATAGTCAATCACTTTCATCTGCCATTCTTCCCGGGTGGGAAAGTTTATCTAGAGAAACATTGCAAAATTAAGGAATGTTAGAAGGATGTTGGAATGAAGTAATGTGCTTTTAGCAGAAATGATATAAAGGATTAGGTAAAAATGGATTTGTTAATTGGTGAAAGACGAGAATGTAAAATTACAGTATATTAAGATAAATTAATAGGATAAAAACAAAGCTGGAAAGGATTTGCTGAAATATCTAATTGAACTAGAATACAAAAAAGGGAGGTGTGAGGTCAAGGAAATAAGCAAAGGAAACAAAGTTATGTAAAGGTTTGATCTGTGTTTTTTATTTTTAATTGCTTGCATTTTTTCTGTATTTTCTTGTTTTTCTTGTTTTTCTTTTTTTCTCTTTGTAATCTTTAAAAGCTGAATAAATATTATTTAAAAAAAGAAATAGAGTAATTTGGTTTAATACTACTACTACTACTACTACTACTAATAATAATAATAATAATAATAAATTCATTACCTGCCCTTTCTCAGCAGGTCCCGGGAAGATCACATCCATCTGGAAAAGTGTGACTTTGGGGGTAACGTCAAATCATTGGAGTCACAGCGCCTGCTGTGGCTGTAGAAACTGGTATAGGAGAGACACGCATAGTTGCAGCTGGGACAGATGAAGGCATCCAGTTGTGCTGATGTTGGTGTGTGATTAATGGGTTACGGTGAATGTGTTGATCACTACCACCTTGTTCCTTCCCAGCAAAGCACAACCCTTAAGAAGCTGCCTTTCACTAAGGGGTAGTTCCCCTGCTTTTTGTAACTTTCCCCCATGTATATGGTATATCTCTCTTCTCTTTGGCAAGTAAGAGTAAGATTGTCTTCCATGAAAACGGTCTTAACAGTGAGTCCGTGACTGTGGATTCATGTTTCTTCAAAGTCCATGACATCTTAGGTAAACGCTGTTCTCCAATTGGAGCGCTTGCAGGCCAGTGTTTCCCAGTTGTCAGTGCTCATACTATATTTGTAAAGATTTGCCTTGAGGCATCTTTAAACCTCTTTTGTTGTCCACCAGTATTTCGCTTTCCATTCTTAAGTTGAGAATAGAATAGTTGCTTTAGAAGATAATAATCAGGGATCTGGACAACATGTATATAACCTTTCCTTGTGCCTTTGAGAGCCTACTATCCTATATGTGTTTATCTACTGAAGCATTTCCCCACAGAACTGATGAATTTAAAACCTCAACAAAATCACAACCCAGTCAGATGGGTGGCATACAAATAATACATCATCATCATCATCACCATCATTATTATTCTCTGAATCAAAGGTTTGTTTTTGGCTTCCAGACCACAATACCCAATTTGGATAAAATGCAAACCAAAACTTGTTGCTTCCACTCTTGCTAGGGGAGGAGTGAAATGATAGCATTCTGCTCATTCATTGTAAGATATTAGCTATGGCTCACTGTGATGTGTGAATTGGCAGAGAGAGAGACTGCACAAATATGTTGGGAATCCAATTCTTTTATTTCTAGGCATCAACATGCTCAATGTCAAGACATTGTGTCACTATATACAACATAAGGAACACACTTTGTACACAATGCAACCAGAAATTGTAACTCTCAAAAAAGTTAGCGAAACAATAAATAGGGACCAATTTTACATCTGGTATTTACGCCCTTATATACAGACTTGATGGCATGGACTAATAAGCAGTTGCTAGAATGGTAAAGAACACAGGGTAACTAATTCCAAAGGCATGGAGCGAGACATCTCCTCCTATTCTTGTGGTCCAGGAACCGGTTAAGTCATTAAAGAAAACGACTCCACAAAACCCATGCAGACACCATTTCAGATGCTGACCCTGAAACTAAGGAAAAAATTAAAGGCTTTGGGCCAATTTTCCTAAATTAAGACGACTGCTCTGCTGGAGAGGCATCTGTGTGTGCACAAGCAAGGTTGGACTTGCATTGCATGAGTCAACAAAGGACTATGAAGCACTGTACTGTGAACTTTCACTGAAGCTCCTGTTAAGAGTCTCTTGCTCCTTTGTTCAAAACGGTCCTAAGGCTGTGTCTAACCTGGAATGCCACTTTTGAGAAAAACAAAACAAAACCTGTGTGCTATTTTAGACTTGTTAGCATTTTAAGACTAAAGAACTGGCCCAAACTGGCTACAAGCTATATAAAAACAGTGCCCACAACTACGGCAAAATGTTATTTTAAAAACTGAAGAGTCAAGTCTGCCAGGATCCTCCTAAAACTTACTTTTAAGGGACAACATTTGAAATTTGCCTACCTCTTGACAAGCAGGAATTTTAAATCTCCAAAACTAAAGCTAGTCAAGAGAAAGACAAATGTTCCAGCAGTAATCAAAGGTCAATGTATGCATTGGCATTCCAATTGGTCGATTGTAACTATCACATTTCTTCATTAGATGATGCAGTCACACTGTATTTCAGACACAATTTGCATGCCCAATGTGCGTCTTCTGATAACACCACAATTGTGGAGTCACTCACCTGTGGGCTATCAGACAGGTGAGCATTTGGGTGGAGATTCCTTCCTTTGGCAATGACCATTACAACAATGTATGGATTAGAAATGACACCACTGATCTATTCCTAATCCAGCAGAGAGTTAGGAATACATTATGTATGAAAAGAATCAAATCAGCTCCAATCCTTATGCCTATATAAGTGGGTTGAACCAAACTATGAACAAAAAACTCGTCTTTCCCCATTTCCATTTTTTTAATACAAGTTTGCGTTCCATATTCATACTAATTTTTTCCTACAGCTGACATTTAGCTGAAATTGTCAGTAGTTTTCATGTGTGTGTGAGCAATACAGCCTATAGCAATTTAGCACAATCAGTAAGACTCAAGAGTGCCAATCGCAAATCCTGTTATGACAAATTATTATTATTATTTTGAGCATCAGAGTATTTCACAACAACCAACACATTTTTCAGAATACAAGTCGCACAGTTAGTGTCATGTTTAATTTAAAGACTTACAAAATACATACAGTAACAGATATCTCCAGCAGTTGTCACACAATATACTTAGTTACAAAAGAAACAATATTAACACATAATATTGTGTATGGTAGTGGCACCATTTCATAAATAAGAGATTGGAAAAATAACCTGGTGCCAACTAAATATCTGGAATGATGAACAAGGAAAAACTTTTATTTCTTTTAAACTCAAAACAAGTACAGTCGTACCTCCTTTTGTGTCCAGGATCTGTTCCGGAGCCCCAGATGCTTGACGAAAGGGACGCTCGACAAAGCGCCACTCCGCGCATGCACGAAGCGCAATTTAGCTTAGTAACCTGTTCCGGGTTTGCCGTGGACAAAATGGACCCTAAAGGAGGTACCACTGTACAACTAAAGAGAGGGTAAGAATGCACCAACCTGCTGACACTACCATTGCGTAAACACCCTGTAAATCATCACTTGGTAATTGACAATGGAGCAGTTCATGACATCCTCCACAACATTTATTGTTCCTCCACTGAAACACTGAAGGGATGAAGCCCAAGGTGGCTTTCTAAAACGTTCCCAGACTCAGCTGCTTTATCCAAAAACCAGTGTGGCCAGATGATTTAGGTTCACGAATGCAAGAAAAACCTAGCATGTTTTGTTCACGATACTACATTTAAGACTATTTATGATAGCCCCTTCTATAATAATGTCACAGGATTTCATTTTTCAGTTCAGTCTGCCACAGCTATCCAACAGCAACTGTTCTCACTGAAAGTCATCGCAACCTAATGTAAGGGGGATGAAAGATTCAACAGTAGAAAGAGTGAGAGATCACAATGTCCACTCAGACTAGAAATGGCATCAGGTGGGGAGAACGAGTAGTGTTAGTAACTGATGCAAGTGCTGGGGAAAATAATCAGGTGGTGGGCACTTGATGTAGAATGCATGCTGCAACTTCAGTCTAAAGGATTTCTCAGTCTTTACCCTCTAAACCAAAACACGTCCCATCACCACCTAAGGTCTACAACAGTCCATCTTTGTATAACAATATGGAGAAAAGTCTATGCACATGAAGTACATGCTGAAGAAATTAATAAGTTATTTGCACATATGTGGTAGGGGATACTTAAGACAGAAGGGGATTCAGAGCATCCCAAGAACTTGCAGCTACCAGAATAAGTCTGCAGTGGCGCAAAGGCAGAACAACACAAGAGGCAAATGGAAGCAAAACAGGTCTATCAGGATGTGGAATCCTGGTTATCTACTCACAACAGGGCTATTCTGATTAAAATTCAGTCACACACAAAACCTTTTCCAGTCAATTCAGTTCATTTTAAACACACCATATATCCTCAACAGCTTCACCTGCATAATGCCCGAAGCAGGATTAGTAACATTGACAAATTTACAGTCACAATCTGGTTTAGATTGAACATAATATACATGTAACAGATGACATAAAAGCAAATCAAGGGAAACAAATGTATTTCTTGTTGTCTCCAAGACACAAGTGTAGCCCTTTATAGCTACTTCTGTGTCAACCAAACATCAAAACTCTTCTGCGATCTCCAGAAACGAGAATCTGCATATTTGGGCCAAGTATTAAGCCACACACTAATCTTTATTGCAGTCCCACCACTGTCAGAGTCTACTGGAGCAATGACTCGATCACAGCGCCTGATTTGGCAGAACGTTTTCTGTTTGGAGAGGAGAAGGAAAGTTATATGAAGAGAGAAATTAATGCTGTCAAATCAAAGTGCACATAACAGACAACAAAATCTAGAAACCAGGCTGATTTCAGGAGGAAGCTAAGATTCCCCCATTTAAGGTATGCACATGGTCACAACGAAACATTTAAAAGGTGCTTACACTGACATGTTTTAAAAAATGCTTAAAACATGTTAAACATGTGTCGTAATCAATAGCAACCATGGATTCAAGGGCAGGGAGAGGAAAGAGGTTGGGGGGGGGCAGGGAGTATAATTTGCCGTAGATTAATCTAATATACTTTTAGGGAAGCAATGTCCCTAAATACAGCTTTAAGTTCAGTACTGCCCTGGGCTAAAAATATATCCTCTTGGGAGAGAAAAGATTCTTGCCCACTTGTAAACTTGTGGGTGGCCAGTGGCTTCAATTCTCCTAATTGCAACCACATTCCATTTGAGAGCTACTTTTATTTCACTTCTATAATCTTTCACTGGTTCCCCAAGCAGAGTGAATGTTGACAACATTCACAAACGGAATCCTTTGGCCCTGGTATGCACACAGCAAAGACACCCTCAAATTTTGCAATTTTAGGACAGCTTCAGACATGCAACATGGGCATTCACTGAGTTTTTATTTGGCATTGAACAGAATGGGAGTGATGATGAAGTTTCAAGATGGTGCAAAACACAATATCCTATAGCAGTCTTACCTTCTGCCAGTTTTGGGTCTTGATCGGCCTTTGGAAGTCCTTGGTCTCTCGAGTTTCAGCAAAGACTGTCTCAGGCTTTCTTCTGTATAAGCTAGATATACATGGGAAAGGTCCACCTCAAAGGGCTGGGGAGGGGCCAAACAGACACTGTGAGTGGACATTTGTGGGTCATACCAAAGTATAGCATCAAAGTTGAAGGAAATTATACAAAAAATGCAAGTGTAGAAAGCTGGAAAAGGGTGGGCTGCACCAGCCTACATTTGCAAAGGATCACTTACATCTTTTTCCTTTTTATCTGGCACGGGAGTCTGTTTTCTCATATTATTTCCGGTATATGCCACACATTTCTTAAAAGAAAAAAAGAGAAGAAGATAAGGAAGGAAATTAGATATTGTGCCAAGTAACCACACTGCTGGGAGGTCTCTGGCTTCCTTGGTCGCAAGGAGGGCAATCTCGGCAATTTGAAAAGAGGCAGGTTTTCTCCTCAATGTGCCCAGAAGCACTGCAAGGGTGCAATCCTGGCCATGCACCAAAATCAGTGAAGTCAGTGTTGACAGGGCTCGGGTGCTTATTCATTTGAATTTATTACCGTATTTTTCGCCCCATAGGACGCACCAAGTTTTTTTGGGGGGAAATAAAGGGGGGGGAATTATTTCCCCCCCCCAGGCGCTTGTGGGGCCAGCAGCGGGGAGAAGCGCTCTTCTCCCCGCCGCCCGCCTGCAGACCAGGTCCGGGGACAGCGGGAAGACGCGCTGCGCCTCCCCGCTGTCCCCGGAGCTTGCGGGGCTGGCGGCGGGGAGAAGCACGCGTCTCCCCGCCGTCAGCCTCCAAACCACATCGGGAGACAGTGGGATGGCGGCATTCCGCCTCCCCGCTGTCCCCCGACCTTGTGGGGCTGGCGCTGCAGCTCTCTTGAAGCCTGGAGAGCGAGAGGGGTCGGTGCGCACCGACCCCTCTCGCTCTCCAGGCTTCAGCGAAAGCCTGCATTCGCTCCATAGGATGCACACACATTTCCCCTTCATTTTTGGAGGGGAAAAAGTGCGTCCTATAGGGCGAAAAATACGGTAATTACATTTTTATACCACCCTTTATCTGAGGTTCAGAGGGCCATTTACAGTATAAAAACACCCACCCCACATAGATAATTTATTTAAATAGGCCATAGATTGGAAAGGCCTGGGAGAAGAGAAGTGTTTTTGCCTGGTGCCTAAAGATATGTAACGAAGGCGCCAGGTGAGCCTCCCTGGCAAAAACATTTCACAAGCAGATGTAAGACACAGATATTCCATCTAATGGAAAGAGTGGACCACTTATTTTATACTGGATAATAAAAAAATGACTCAGGTAGGTTACTGCTTTTGTGTCTAGCAACACAATATGGGAAGTCCTGATAATAAAGGGGGTATAACATAAAAGATCAAGGTCCTTCAGGCTGTCCTAATGTTGCCCTGGTAGCAGCTGGCAGGGCAATAGAGCTTACCTGACCTCCTATCACCAGAGCTGCTGAGGCTTACTGGAGAGGGATGAAGTTGGTGCAGTGCATATGCACTGATGGAAGCCCTGAGTAGCTGTGCCTATAGTTTAGCACTGTACGGACTTTGCTGTCCTTCCACATCCCAGTAAGCCACACCAACAGATGCAGTGACAGATGACTAGGTATGTGCTGCCACCACCCTGATGACCGCCACTGGGTTTCCCATCACTGTTCCCATGCATTGCAGCTGTGCTTACGTACCAGCTGCCATTCTCCAATATCTTCATTCCAGTGAACGTAGTTTTCAATCATTTCCTTGAAAGAAAAATCAGAAGAGAAGGGGGGAAAGTAACACAGGTGCATGACCTCTGAGATCAGGGCCATCTTTAGCGGCGCCGGGGTGCAAAAAACTGCCCAGCGCCCCTAAGTTGTTAAGCTTTTGGGGGGGGGCACGCAACTCTCTCCCATGCCACTGCGGGCAGAGGGAGGAGAGCAATCCCCACAGAGGCTTGGGAGGGAAGCTGTGCGCCTCATGTGAGCAGTGTGCGTGCATGCGCTAGGTGGGCCTCTCGACAGGCCGCCAATCCCAGGTGCGCAAGAGGGCGTAGCTGGCCAGCTGCCTCAGCACCCGCAGCATAAAAGCCTGTGGCGCTCTGAAGGGCTCTGCTCCACTCAGCAGTGGCTGTTGACTGGCCTGGCTCTTCAATCCCCGGACTCCAAATCTCGGCCCTGGACTCTCGGCCTGACGCCCCTGAGAGCCTGGCGCCTGGGTGCTCCACACCCCTAGCACCTATGGGTAAGCTGGCCCTGTCTGAGATTCAGACACAACAAGGGCAGCTTGGGAAACTATGCTAAGGGAGGTGCAAGTATACAGCTTCTGTTAACATAACTGGTCCTGAGGGTGAAAAAGGCCGCTTCCGGGGTCATTATTGCTCAATCTCTCAAAACAAATACAGGGCTCCTTCAGTTATTGTACCTGATAATCCTGAGGTATAAAGTTGTCAATGATAAGCATTTGAAGACGAAGCTCCCTGCTGAGCTGTCGAATGTTCTCCAATAAGCCTTCAATTTCTCTCTGATGTTCTTGTTGCAAATCTGCCATCTATGAATACCAATTATAAAGCAAGCCATCAGGAAGTGACAACCAGGATCATCCACTAAGAAATGGACTATTCAACCAGACACATAAAGCTCGTGGTGTAAAGATAATCGTTATCATCCCATGCCAAACCTGGCATCATACTTAAAGAGTGTTTTCATGTTCAGTTCATTCTGAGAGAATGAACTTGTACCTGTCAAAGCCCCTTCCATCTGGTGGTTTTAAAAACGAACAAGCATTAATTTGTTTTCATCTTCTCCATTATTCTTTCTCCCCATTCTAACCATTTGGTGGAAAGTAATTCCAGCAAATGAAAATTACCGGTTAAGGAAGTTAAGGAAACCTACTTTTTATTTATTTTTTGGCCACTTTCAATTAAAAGGACATTCAAATTAGCTCACAGAAGAATAAGGAAAACAATGATGAAGCCAACAGGCATGACTTGATCAACAAAAAGCATGCCAGTTTAGCACCAGCATTAAGGCTCCTTCATATTGACCCAAGCGTGGAGGCTTATGCTGATGTCTTAACAGATGTGCTCTGTAAATGGTTGTTCTTCAAAATCAACAGAAATAGTGCTCACTTCCTTGGTCTTTCAGGCCCAACGCCAGATTGGGAGGATGAAGGGACCAACGAAGATGTCCCATGTTGTCTGGATCTCATATGGTCTTATAAAGCATCCAAGCTTACTGTATTGCTAGAGAAATTTTGAGAAGGAACTATGCAGAGGGACCCTCTTCTAGCACCCTTCGCCATCCTTAGAGGGGTATGCACATTTGTGTCAGTGTGTGTAGGAGGGTGCTGCAGTGTTGAGTGGGGCAAGGGGGGAACGTACACACATGGTTGTGCGTTGTGACCCCCCACAATAGTTTCTCATTTTCAAAATGTGCCTAGAAGCCTGAAAAGATTGACAATCTTTTACCTAACCATTGCACCATTCTGTTACAGTAGCACCTTGGCTTACGTTACCCTTGGGTAATGTAAACTTCGGGTTGCGAAAGTGACAAATCTGGAAGTGTTTTGCCACACATGCATGCGCAGAAGCGGTTCCTCCGGTTGCGGAAACCTCGGGATCTGACTGCAGCTCCGGAACGGATCCCATCCGCAACAGGAGGTACTACTGTATATCCCATAGCTAGAGAAAGAGGCATTGCTTACATTATCCACCAGGTGGCTCCCTTAGCAAACACTGAAGCCCTGGGAAATTTTCACTTCAAAATTTAGTTACTGCCACAGGCTTAAAAAAAAATTACTTTTGAACTGCTTCTCAGAACTTCACCAAACCAATGAAAGTGCATCTTCTTTGACAAGTCTGAATAAAGTCCACCAGTAGTTTTAATCAAAATTGGAAAAAAACAAACATATGATATACTGGTATAATAAACATAGCAGTAAAAAGGGATCTTCAGCTTGCTTAAGCTGGCTTTCCTGTAGAAATTTTTAGTGAATCAATTTGAAATTCAGCTCATTCCCAGACCTCATCAGGCAAATCATGTATGCCAAATTTCAAGTTATTAACTCAACAGGTGCCATTTTTATAAGCTATCGATTATTGAGGCTTACAAATAGCAGAGCATTTTTTTGTGCTGCGCACTTTCACTAAAGGGGCACTCAGAGGATAATAAAACTTAAGCAGAAGAAGAATAAACTGAAATAAAATCAATGTAATAGCATAAGACTTATAAAAACAATTAAAAGCTAACAAAACATTAAATAAGTCAATAAAACTTCTTCAGCTTTAAAGGAAGGAAAATAAAAATAAGATCAGTAGAAGACAAAGTAAAGTTTTTGTATAAATACGAAGAAGATCTGCAGAAGGGACTTGGAAAAGAGCTAAGAGCATCGGACAGAAGATCACCAGGTTGATGGACTATATGGAATAGGCGGAAATGACTGGCAGAATCCGAGACCAGGGAGAAGAGTCGGTGGAAGAAGATTGGAAAAAAGTTTAAAGACTATTTATAGAAATATTGTAAAATTAATGAATGTTAGAAAAATGTTGGAATGAAGTTATATGGCTTTAGTAGAAATGTTATAAGGAATTAGGTATAAATAGATTATTAGAGTATTAAAGGAAAAATAAGGCTAGAATATGTTAAGATAATTATAGGACAGAAAATAGAGGAAGAGGGAAAGGAATTGCTGAAACAATTAATAGAAGTGGAATACAAAAAGGGAGGTGTGAGGAGGTCATTGAAACAAGTGAATGAAAGATAAGATACTGAAATTGTATAATGTGTGCTAAACTGTCTTTGTTTTGTTTTGTTTAGTTTATTGTGTTAGTGTTGTGTAATCTTTTTATATTGTATTGTCTTTTTTTTCTTTTTTCTTTCCTTTTTTGTAGTGTTTAAAAGTAATAAATATTATTTTTTTAAAAAAATAAGTCAATGAAACCATCAAAAACCCGAGAGAAGAAAAAAGTTTTACTTGACTTCTAAAACAAAAAGATGGGTGGTAACTCTTGTACCAGTCAGGGGAAAGCATTTCACAGGTGAGACATAACCACTGAGAAGCCCCCCACCCCCCTGTTGCCACCAACCTCATCTCACCTGGCAAGGAAAATTAAGTGAGCTCTTTCCAATATTTTTTTTAATGCTTACGTTATCATGTAAGGCACACTGCACACTGATGACCCTGTATATGTGTGCATTGTTAGCATATACTAACAGTATATGTGTTCACTTACGTAAATAACCAAATACTCTGGAACAGCCATATGACTCTCACACACTCCATGCTATTTCCTTCTGTGGTTCTTTCTTACTCCCAACATGAGCAACACCACCTTTTCTTTGTACAAGAGTCAAGGGCCATTTGCATGTTCATATCTTTATGACACTTTATGACACTTTATGACACTGACCTCTGACTTGGCTGCCATTAGCATTGTCCAGACTTTTTTCAGCTTCTTGGTCTTCCCTTGTGCTTCCTCCTGAAGGCTGGTGTACTTTTCCTCAATGTCCAAACGCTCTTGCTGTTTGCAAATTATTAAAAATGCCACAAGTTAGACAGAATTGTCCAAAGTGATGTGCTGGTGGGAGGGTGCTATTCAGTCCTGGCTTTTGGGGATGATTCACTTAACAAGTGTATGTAGGAATCCTATGTAAACGGCTGCCTCACAGCACCACCTCACCTCCATTTTGTCCCCACACCATCACTTTGTTTCAAAAGTCTCTACTGGCAAGTTGTTATCACTATTTATTAAATTTGTATGCTGCTCTTCATCATAGAGCAGTTTACAGCATAAAAATACAAAATGAGAACACAAAATGCATAACAAAAACAAAGAAATAAGCACCTTCCACAAACCCATTTAAAAGACCATAGGATGTTGAAGCAGCCAAGGAGAGAAAAAGGTGTCACTCTTTTCTTTATTGCCAGCTTCTACCTCCTCAAGCCCTGCAAAGTCTGAAGCATCCTTCTTTCAGCTTGCTGTTCTCTTACTCCCATTCCTCTCTATCCTTCCCTTCACTGGGACAGCCTTTATGGAAGTTAACCCACTATTCTTTTTTCCCCCTTTGTAAAGCTCTGACGCCATTTCTGTGGCTCCCACTCAAGTGCCTCTGCTACCTCTACTGAAGTTCTTGCAGTGATGCATGCTGAGCTCCTGCACATTTTAGTTTCTGGGCCCAGTTCTACAGCCAGGGCGTGTAGACGGAAAAGTTTCCCCTGGCACTAGAGCCAAATTCTCTCTAATCGTTTGTAATCTGGACAAGCTTATTCCCTCAACATGGACAGGAATCTTTCAGACACCAAACAGAAACACCTATCTTGAGCAAGTGTGATAGCACACTAAAGCGGAAGATATCTAATCTTTCAGGGATCACCATGTTCTACAAACGTCGATACCATCTCCTGCCTCTCATTTCAAATGTGCCTTCGTCTTGCCTGCACATGCACAACATGCAGGTAAAGAAAAGTACTGTGAATGCCTTTTCAAAACACAGCAATTGAACAGGGCAGCAAAATCCAACCTCTTTCTCTTCAAGCTCCCTCCGGAGCTGCTCTGCTCTTTTCCTACGCTCTTCCAGCTCCATGTTGGATTCTTCTAGAAGCTTCTCCTGCTCCTCTGCTTTTGCCAGTAAGTCCACACCTCCCACGATCACTTTCTTTTCCAAGGCTGACAACTTCTCCAGAAGAGACTGATGTTCTTGCCTGGATAAAAACAGGAAGGGAGGGGGAATCGTAACGATTCTAAAGCTACATACAGATCTCCAACTTCAGTTGAGGGCCCCCCACACTGCATGCCCGAAATCCCAAACAGTTTCCTTTAAATCTAATAAATAAATGTAAGAAAACAAGCAACCACTGTAGGAAGACTTAAGCCTGTTCCTTAGTGCTTGCTTAAATTTAGCTGGGCTGAACAGGGCCTACTTTTCAATCCACTAGGGGCTGCTAGAAGGAGACAGTCTCACCCTGTTCTCTCAAAAATCTCTGTTAGTTTGCTGTCCTGCTGTGCTCTCAAGATGTTTGCAAAGAGGGCAAGACAGAAGGTTCTAGATCTTGTCCCCACTCCCAGTTCTCTTTATTTATTTAGCATCTTCTGTAGAACTGTGCAAACTGTGGGGGGCAGGGGAGAGCATTAGACAACAGAGGCTTTATTAAACCCCGTCAACTCTCCTTGGTACAGACTAACATCTGAACAGCCCCACAGTATATCTGTGGTGCGGGGGAAGTTGTACATATTGGAGAACTGCATGTAGGCAAGGAATGCATGTTTGGAATGCATGGCCTGAAAGTCTGTAGAGGGTGGGATGGAGAGGAAGAGAGAAAGCTTTCTTTAGCCTGTGAACAATCACAAAAGAGGGATATGAAAAATGCAACTGTATGTGTGGGGTGTATGCATGAGCATTCCAGTTACATTTGGGGTCTTTGGAGTGTGCAAGTCTCCCAAAGAAGGTTTTTAGAGTGCATGATAAAGTACGCATGCCCAAAGTGTCAATGAGCTGTTGCAAGGCAGGGTCTATTGCAGGTATGGCCAAACTCGGCTCTCCAGATGTTTTGGGACTACAATTCCCATCATCCCTGACCACTGGTCCCGTTAGCTAGGGATTATGGAAGTTGTAGTCCCAAAACATCTGGAGGGCCATGTCTGGTCTATTGCCACTGTGAGCAAGATGCTTCATAAGTTAACTTCTATACCTTGACAGGCAAGCAGTGTGTGTGTGTGTGTGTCTCTGTGTGTGTACACACGTGTACATACAATTCAAATCCTCCCACTTTGGGGACCTTGCCAAGATCCCAAATGCACTTGAAATGCCCCCAACCACATCTCAAACCAAATCTCAACATGCCCTTATCACCAATGAGCTGTGCCACCTAAGAGACTGAGCTATGAAGCAGGAAGTCCTGGATTTGAATGTCACTCCTGCTATAAAATCACGATGGAGCCTTAGGCAGGCCACTTTCTCTCAGCCTGAGCCCGACAATCATACCGATTTGCTTCACAGGATTACAACCATGTAATTCTATACAAACGGCAAACATGATTCTATTCCAATTTCAGCATTGCTCACTGTGCTTTAAGCAGGTCTTTCTCCCGCTTTTCCAGCTCTGCCCGGGCCTTGTTTCTTTCTTCTTCTTCCATATCAAGCTTTGTTTCAAGAGCCTTCCTTTCTTCATCAATCTTCGCTTGCATCTCTATCATCTTGTCAGGAGAAACTTTCTTCTTTCCTTTCAGGAGAGCCAAGTGCAGGTTTAAATAAATCAAGCATATACATACATACATACATACATAGTCCCAATATGTGAATTATCATTAAAAAAATTAGATTAGTTGTTATAACAAGAATTAAAGAGCCTACGGCTGCTACTATTAACTCAGAAGCTACAGGAATGCACAACTGTAAGAGAAAGAAAGAACAACACTGGTGATAGCCCTGCTCCATCTTAGTGATTGTTTTTTAATTATTTACTAGGAGCTGAAAGTTTTATCAAAATATTTGCCCTGGAGCATTTGCCCTCAAAAATGTCCTCTAGCCATATAACAGAATTCTAATTTATTTAGAGGCGTGAGTGATTTTTAAAAACCCAAATAATTATCATAACAATCATCTGCTGAGAATCAGTGATTGGAATGAAGAATTGTAACAGGGAATAAATTGCTGATTTAGAAAAGGACAGTTGTATATCAAATTAATTGCAGAATGTTTTCTGTAACTCAATCAATTTGGAAGTTACTTTAAAAGACACACAACAGCCACATGTACCTAAAGAGGCCAGCACTTTAAAACTAATAATTAGAATGTATATAGTCAGAATAACAGAAAAATAAAAGATATATGTATGAAGGAACAAAATTAATGTGACAGAAGGGGTACAAAAGCTAAAAGCAGGTTTGCAAAACCAAAAGAAAACTCTTTGCACTGCGATTTGAGGGAAGAAAAAGAAGGGTGGGGGGAAGGAATCATTACTTTGTTTGCCCCATTTTGCTCTCCCCTCTCTTGCCCCCACATCTTAGGCTATCTGGATACATCTAGACTGATTATATCTTGAAAAGGAGCAACAGTTTTATTGCTGCTGTAAGGGGAAATCCCTTAGACTACCCTTGCTCTTTCCCACAGCTACATTTGGATAATGTCACACACAGAAAAGCTTTGCTCAAGTGGTGACAGTTCAGTGTAGAACTGCATTGGATCCATTAACACTGTCTAAGATATTTGGGGGCATCTTGAATGGAGGTCTGAGAGAAAAAGCTAGGCATTCTTAACAAAATATTAAGCAGTTTCAACTGTATTAGATGGAGTGCAAATCAAACACACCAACCTGATTGATCTTGCATTTTAAGAGGAAGAGGCAAACAAATCGCAGAGAGGCAGCACACGCACAAAGGAAGTGGGTGGGGAGG
Source organism: Podarcis erhardii (assembly GCF_964252035.2). NCBI lineage: Eukaryota > Metazoa > Chordata > Lepidosauria > Squamata > Lacertidae > Podarcis > Podarcis erhardii. Next base: position 56,913,578 of record NC_138498.1, on the reverse strand, counting down.
GAAAAAAGAAACACATTATTGGCTTGATTTGTTTTACAAAAAGAAAAAAAGAAACAAGATCTTAAGTAAAAGCATTCATCAAAATATGCTTCCATAGACAAAAAGAAAAGAAAAACCAGCAAATTAAAACTCCAAAATGCAAGATTAAATGTGATCATCGCTGCCCCAAATTATACTGAAGAGTATCATTAATCTTCAGTACATTGGAGGATAACATTGTTTCTCTCAACAATATTATGCTAAATTCTGCTGTTCAAGCTGCAAGCCTCTCACAAAGATCATGCTCTAAGAAACATCCAAGAGGGTGATCTACTACCCTCAGTTAAAACCAGAGCATGTTGACGTAGCCAATTGCCATAAATGTCCAGTTAAGCTTACTTGGCGTTTGAGCAAATTGCCAATCGGCTGTTGCATCTCACATGACCAATCACACATGTAGGAGAGTTCATAAGATTTCAATGTTAATTTCAGCTGGGAGTTGCACAGTTTTGTTTCTAGAAACTCAGGTGCTTCCACAGAGGCAAAGTGGTAAATTTTAGCTGGTGCCATCAAAGAGAAGTAGTAGCATTGGGGGAGAAGGAACAAATGCAATGAAAACATGCAACATGCAAAGAACAGGAAAGGGGGAAAGAGGTCACAGAATGGGAAGAACAGTTTTTGTTAAAACCTGAAAGCCCAATCTATGCCACACGCTCCTTTCAAGCTCAAGGTTATTTTGCGGACCGAAAGTGTTCTTCAAATGAGAACATCCCGTTGTGATTAAGATCAGTGGTTAGAAGCAGAAGATGCAGCTCATTTGTTTCCAACTGTTAATGAAAAGGGCCTAATAAAAAACCCTTGAACCCTGTTCTACCTCATCAGCACCAAAATTGACATGTCTACCCACAACAGTTAAATGCTGCAACTTAGCAGCTCCAAGATACACAGTAAGTCCCACGGGTGGAGGGATTTCCCAGTCACTCCTTCTGATGTGCAGAAGGAGAAATGCCAACACATATTGTAGAGGATGATGGGAAGTGGCCTCTGCGCAAGCAGAGCTTTTTGGCCCAGGAAAGGAGTGTGAAGTTTTTTCTTGTTTAGCGATAAAAGAGTTTCCGCCAGTTTTCTGGAAGATTACAGAACTATGCACACTTGCTTAGCAACTTTTCCAATATATATATATCTAGAGAAAGATTGTTAACATCCTACTGAAATATATATGACTGTATATCAGTATAAAGATATGATTTTAGAGAACATCACCCAATGCCAAAAAATCCACTCGTTTCCTGCCACCTTATATGACCAGTACTAACATGCATTCTTGCCGTCCTCGGCTATTTAGCCAAAGATTAATCTCAAACAGTTCTCTCCCCACCACCCTCCACAAGAAGTTTGCAGCAGCAAAGGGAAATAAAAAACATGCTTTAACTTGGGTAGGTGGGTGGGGAAGAATTCACATTTCACTCAGAACAAAACCAATGTTGTGGACAGGGAGCAAAATGCAGCATCAAAACAAAGAGTGCAAAGGTTATGGAAAGGCCAAAACTTCACTGGATGACCAAAGAGCTCCCACTCACTAGTGAAGGATTTATCCAGAGGTTTCTCTATGACAGAGCATGTAGACTCTGAACTACTGCTGCTGCTACTGCCTGGAAAACAGAGAAGCAGGCCCCATGGAAAACCCAAGAAAGAAGAAACAAGATGAAAGAAACACATGCTAAGCATTAGCTCTAAAGGACAAGAAGCTCAGAGAGACTGGTTTCATGTTGCACAATCCCATTTTCATCGTCTTCCTGTGTACAGCTGCAGTGTTGCACATGACTGATTGACCCAAGTCATCTTAGTGGCTTAGATAAAAAATAATAATCAACTGAGGCAATTGACAGTTGCCTTGGTCTCGGGGAAAGTGTGCCTCTCTCACTTCTTCTAGCAGTCAATGTGGTGTTTTTCAATAAAACAGTTTCGGTGTTGGGTCACTTATTAACTGTGACTAGCAATGAATAAATGGGAAACTGAACAAGGACGCAATCTGGAAGAAGGAAAAGGACGCAGACCTTTAACATTGGAACAAAGACATCTGAATGGTAGCACCCCATGGTCTACGGCTCAAAGGGATGCAGCCAAGATTTACATTTAACCTCAAGTCAATAATTGAGCATGTGGAGGGGGACTGCACTTCTGAATTACATCTCATGAGAATGTGAAAGAATGCAATAGGCACCATATCCCATCCAACAGGTTAAATAATTTCCTTCTTCGGACCATTATTTTGAGACTCAAATCCATCTTCCCCATGCCAATCCCTGTCACAAAACTAATGAATAGCTGTGCATGTTTTCACGTGTACAGGGATAACTGGTAAGCTGTGTGCTTAATTTGGTTCAAACAGCACCATCACTTACTTTAGAACAAAATAAAAAAATTCCTTCCAGTAGCACCTTAAAGACCAACTGAGTTAGTTCTAGGTATGAGCTTTCGTGTGCATGCACACTTCTTCAGGTATCTGAAGAAGTGTGCATGCACACGAAAGCTCATACCTAGAACTAACTCAGTTGGTCTTTAAGGTGCTACTGGAAGGAATTTTTTTATTTTGTTTTGACCATGACAGACCAACACGGCTACCTATCTGTTACTTTAGAACCTCTTTGTTCCCACAAAACTCTGGCAGTTGAGTGGAACACGGTGACGGATGGGCAATGAAGCAGTTTTTGAAAAACTAGCTTCAAAATTACTGTTATGATGACATAGGCAGGTAGCTTCACCCTCAGAAACATCTTAGTTTCATCTTAGCTGCCCGACAATAAGAAATCATCTTGGGTAAGAATAAAGCCAGCAGTTGTTATTACTAAATGAGAGTGACTCTTCCGCTCAGAACTGAATGGGATCAGAGATCTTGCAACAAGCCTGCACACTGCTCTGAAACCGGAACAAATCTGGAGGCAGCATGACCATAAATAAGCCTGCTCCTCTTCACTGTGATCAAGGAAATTGTCAGGATTTTTATTAAATACCCACTGTTTCAGAATGAGAACACAGATCAGACAGACCATCTAGCAATACTAGCTTTTCAGACCCATAAATGAGCACTAGTTGCACAAAAACACACACCAATCTAAGCAGAAGACAGAAACCCACTGAAGGAATGTCAACAGAGCAGACACCTATTTGTTTTTCTAATGCAGGAAGGATTTTGACCCATTGAGCTACTCATGATTTAAACAGATATAACACAAGGCCTGTTCAGGCATTCTATCCCTCTGCCATGCATGGTAAAGATAAAGAAAATTCAGGGTTGCGTATCACCTTAATGCATATAGATTGGGTGCTGGGAACCGGATCTTTACTTCCCCCACCCTCCATGGCTCAGTGCTGGCAGGGCCCTCCCAGCTGGCACTGAGATCATCTCCTTCAAAGGTGAAGAAACCCATCAGCTGATGGGCATTGAGCACAGCCCCATTGGCTGCACTAGAGAACTACTAATGGGAAACTGCCTGGCGCACCCAAATCCAAGCATGTCTTTAGTTGTCCCACACCTGATGTCACATTTGATGTCAACTGTTGGGCAGGTGGGTGTGACTTGGGGAAAACAGTTTTAAAGTCTTAATTAGGACCACTGTCTTGCCCTACTAGGCCTGTGGACCATAGGTTCCCCAGCACTTATGAAGACAACAACATTCCAACCAAGAGATTCTGCATTCAGTTAGCCACAGAATCTCCTTGCCCTGTTCTCTGGCAGGTCCAATATGCAGCTGCATATGTTTTAAATATGTCCAAATAAGTGCAAGACCTCCCAGCATGGGGTGTCACAGTGAGGAAACGCATGAGTGTGAGGATCTGGTCAATATCCTTGGTGCTACAAGAGGCTTATTTAACAAGAAAAAGTTTGCAAAAACTTCAAAGTATTCAGTTGATTCATGTTTAAATCAATTTAATTATTTGCTTCTTTAGCCAAAGGTAAAAAGTATAGATGGGAGCATCACTTTTGCCTAATCTGCTTGCATGTAAGCCTGAAATTAGTTTACAGAATGCATCAAGTTATACTGATAACTTGGGATTGAACTTCAATTTTCTTTTCACACTAGTTTAAAAATGTGCTGTGAGGGCTCAGTGTTAAAATCATGACTTTGCATGTGGTTTAAATGGATGAAATTATTTCAGGTTTATGATTATGTTGTTTGGATTATGTTGTTATGGATAAAATATATGGATTTCTATTTACAGAGAAAACAGAATGCCAGTGGTCCCTGGTTCCATCCCTAGCATGTTCAAGGAGGCCTGGGATAGACCTCAGTCACACCCCGGAGAGCTGTTGCAAATCAGTGCACACAATGCTGAGCTAGATGGCCCAGTGGGTCTCTCAGTATAAGGCAACTGTCTTTAGAAAGAAATGATTAAAAGACCCATCACCACTGCTCCCTCATTCCCAAAAGGAAGATAACAGAAGGATGCAACAGATTTGCAGATGTGGCAAGGTGTTTCCTTAGGAATGAGCATGGCATAAACACAGAGAGGCCCATACAGCAAACTCCTTGGCAACTGTGGCTGAATATCAAATATGTTCACAGCTAGATCTCTCCAGCTACACAATCAAAATCCAGGCACTAACATGTTGGTTCAGTGGAGCTTGCTTTCCAGTAGTATTTTCAAGAGTCAAGTGTATATCCTAAAATAAAAAAGCCTGTACTAAGTACACCAAAGTATTGAGACAAGACAGTGACCACCTTGATATGCACAACCCTTGACAGTTTATAGCATTTCATACAACCCAGATTATCCGACTACCCGTGCACCCTCCCTGTTACAATTGCTGAGAAAAAAATCAACCAAGTACTCAAATACCTGTGAATTCCTGAACTATGTCACTTAAGAGCCACGTTATTCAAGAAAACTAGCACAAGTGTGTTGTGCAAGCGGAAACAGCATTTATCTTTTAAGTAAGCAATTCCAACACTTCTAAAAGAGCCATGATAATTACAGCAAAATACAGATAATTAAAAGGCTAACTGCAGCTATTTTTTCAGCACCTTACCTCTTCGCTTCTTTCGCTTTTCTCCATCTTCTCCAATCTCCCCATCATCATCTTCATCATCATCTTCAGAGCCACTCGTCTCAGAGCCAGAGATCTCTTCCCCTATGGTATTATTGTGTTTTTTTAGCGGCTTATCCAAGAAACAGACACTCTTCAGTCAGTGCTCATCTACAGCTTATTGTTCCATTAGCGAGGCACCCATACACTTCATTATCTTAATTTAAAACACCCTAGTTCCATCCAATTTCCTTTCCCACCCTTCCTAGAAAATTGGACTGCAAGGAAGCCTGGCAGACCAAACAGACTACCATTAGCAGCTGGATGTGGGCCTGGTCTTTATCAAATTGATTTTGCTGTATCCTTTGACATCAGGCAGGTGCCTTTGCTGTGCCTTCAGTAGTTTCCAGACTTTTCCTCCGGGTGGACCATGTGAAAATATCAAAGAATCTTAGCAAGCCACTTAATGATTTTTCTACCTATTGTAACAATTGTATTGAGCTGTGCTAGATGCTGTGTGATTTCTATTGCTTTTTATTTATTACATTGTGTCTTTTTGTATTACAGTTAGAATTTCATAGAACAACTAATAAAATATAAGATACAGTATAAGAGAAGCAATAAAAATATAATTAGAAATCAGTATGTTTAGTGCACTACATTTTCAGCTACTGCTCACCAGACCACTTGAATGAAACTTATAGACTACTGGTTGTCTGTAGACCAGTTTGGGAACCTCTGTATTATTATTTTTAGTGCCTGCTAAAAGTATTTTTATTTAGGCAAATGTATCCAGACATGTAATAGTTAACATGTGTTTTAATTTGCTTTTAGCTTAACTGTCAATTTTAATTATAAAAATACTTTTTAAACACTTTTTATTAACAATTTTAATGTGGTTTTTGTGTGTGAACCACTTATAGGTTCTACTTTCAATCAAGCAGCATATAAATTTTGTTAAATAAGTAAAACACTAGTTGCAGGCAAGCCTAAACAAAGAAAAACAAGTAACCGGCAATCTACTCTTAGCTCCAGGTGCCATCTAGTGGGCAGATGTAATATTTTACTGAAAGGAATTAAGCACTAATTTGAAGTTCAGAGCAAGTATGATGTAGTGGTTCAAGTACTTGACTTAGATTTGGGAATACTCGGGTTCTAACACAATGGCTTAGGGGTCAGTTGCTCACTCTCACTAACCCACCTCAAAAGGTTGTGAGGATTAAAGGGGGTGTCATTCTGTACACCCCACAGCAGGTCTGGGGAACCTTTGGCCCTCCATGTTGCCAAACTACAATTCCCATCACCCCTGGCCATTGTCCATGCTCGCTAGGGCAGATGGGAGTTGTAGTTCAGCAACACCTGGAGGGCCAAAGGTTCCCCACGCCTTCCTATGAGGACAGGTTCAAAATCTTTAAGCATTTTAACAATCAGAATTTCTCTGCCATTTGGAAAATTATAAAGGTAATTTCGACACTCAGTGCTATTTCTACTACCTGCTTGTAATCTCTATTGAAAAAGAACTGGTAGAAAAGAGTTGGCAGGTTACCTTCCTCCAACTTTTTCTTAAGTTCTTCAATTTCTTTTTGAAATTGGCGAAGCAAAGCATCCTTTGGATCTTCATTAATTCTAGCCTTATTCTTGATGTTCTTGGCACGGTTGGCATATCGCAGAGTGCTGATAGTCTCGTCGTAATTGTAGTCTGCTGGACCAATGTTTGCACACTAAGAAAGAAGAATAAAGCTATGTACAAAAAGCTGGGTGGAAGCAAGAGCCTAGAAAACTACAGTTTGAAGAAAAACAAAGTCAATTCTACAGACTGCACAGCACAGTGATCACATTTAGGGGAAAGTTTTGTCATCTGTTGGCCATGGAGCTGCTCTACAGATCTCAGCCCAAAGCATAACAGAAGGCCAAATGTCTGTTGTCCGGCTGTTAGAGACCCCTACTTGGTTCACAAATTCCTGTGCCCAGGTTTGGCCTGAACTTATACAGGGGGCACTCCAGTTAGGAAGCCTAATATATAAAGAGGTGGCTCCATAGAATCACAGAATCTAGTCCAACCCCCTGCAATGCAGGAATCTTTTGCCAATGTGGGGCTCAAACCCATGATCTTGAGATTAAGAGTTTCATGCTCTACTGCCTGAACTAGCACCTTTCCTTTAATGCACAGAAATGTATAAAGTTATTTATCGATGTGGTTTGTGTCTGCTTCACCAATTGGTAACGCTTCCTACATTATACTAAACACACCAGGCTAAAAAAAATGTTTCTGTATGCATTTGCCTGCTTTATCATGCTTTCAAGAATTATGCTAACCCAAACCCTAAACATGGAAAGCTAAAACTTTACATTCATACCCCATATTGTATATATTACTTATAAATAGAGGGTGGAATTCAAGGTAGCGCTAAGTGGGGTACGCATGCAGACAGAGGTTTACTTGTGCAACAAGACCTTCCCCCTTTCCTTCCCCCACATGCCCCCCAAACCTGAGCCAGAGAAGATTTAAGGTATATGGGAGCACATAAGGACGGGGGGAGTTCAGCTGTACTAGCAGACATTGTTCCATGTATACAGCAACTTAACTGAATCCCACACACAATTTTGCAGCAAAACACATACTTAAAAAAATTCCCATTAAGGGCTGGTGTGGCATATTGTACAAGCTGCCCAACTGAAATCACAGCTAAGTGAGGACAAAATGGGAAGGAGGGAGAAAGTGCTGTGTGGAAACTCCTTGGGAAGGAGCATAAAGGAGAAGTAGCAATAGCAGCTATTACAACAAGCTGTTGCCTCGGCTCACTAGAGCATTATGGAACTGAATGTGACATTCTCATCATTACCATCATAGTTTTAGAGTTGCCTCCAAGGGAATCCTGTAGCAGTCGAGTCAGTTTAGAGTTCCGGTAAGGCACATGAGTGCTCTTTCCATCCACTAATGCAGAAATGACATTCCCAAGGGTAGAGAGGGAAAGGTTGATTTTGGTAGCTTCCTTTAGTCGTTGCCCAGTGGCTCCAGTTTTTGCTTGCCTCTCTGATCCCTTGAAAAAGAGAGGGGAGAAATTTAGAAGGGATGGAAAATCCCAGCACAAGCATTTTCTGCAAATGAGAGCAGAGAACACTGCAAAGCAGCTAGAAAAGGAAAGAATGGGGTTGCCTATTTGAATAAAACAAGGAAAGGGGAAACTTCACTTAATCAAGAAGTTCATACTTGGTGTATGACTCAAAAGCTGCACCCCAGAAACACTGCAAGGAACCCCAGGGCAGATGACATCCCTAAAATAACAACTGCTAGACTTGAAAACAAGAAGAAAAAGAAGTATTACAAAGCTACTGCACTGCAGGAAGAGGGAACAGTGGGATCATTTTTATTAAATAAAACATTCCTAGCCCTCATTATTGCAGAGCCAGAGGGGCAGATCATGATTGCTGTGGGTTATAAAAGGCACACAGGCTGAAAGGCAAATAAAGTTCCAGATATACTGTTTTTTTATTTGAGGATTTTCAGGAACAAACACTGTATTTTAAACACTGGGAGGCCGAAAAAGTCCAGCTAGGACACAGACGTTTCAACTGATCTAAGGGAACCTACTACATTTTTCCAACAAACCAAGAATCAATTCCCAGAAGAAAACATGCCACAGATCCTCATCCTCCACAATTTTAATGATAGTTACATAGTGAAAGCTTTTAAGACTCTTCCTGCAAAGTTATGGTCTTCTTCTTCCTTGCAACTGAGCTTGGGTGAATTTGACCAGGTTGTCCCAATGCTTTGAGCCAGCAATCTTTTGTGAGTAAGCACCACTTAATACAGACACACTTGCTTTTGAGTACCCGCACAAGATGGCTCTGAAAGAAGGGTCTCCTGTGATGCCTGTGATGGCATCTCAGCCCTCGTGTTAAGACAGCCCAAGACAGCGGCATCAGAAATGCATGCAGCAACTTCTCCGCAAGAAATGAATGTAGCAACTTACCGCAAGGTCTACTAAGTGCAGTTTGCCCATGCGCACATGTATATTCCCATCAACACCCTTCTCACTGCACTCAATTGTAATTGTAAAGATAGCATGGGAACGGGAACTGTGCTCATTCATATTAGTGGCACCAACAGAACCTATGTACAAGTAAAGGCTTATGTTAACAATTCCATTTAAAAAAAATTAAATTTTTATACTGCCCTTCAACTGAGGATCACAGGGCAATTTACAATATAAATGCACAAAGATGCATAACAATAATAACATGTGAAACAATAACAGCACCCCAACTGAAATAACACTGTTTTGACACTACCAGAGCAACTGCAACACTTTGCCCAGATTATTGTTTCAAAAACATTCAGGTATTGTGTATTTTCCTAAATTGGATGGCGTGTCTCTTCTTTTCCACAAGAGCATAAGAGCTCAGCTGAAGAGCCAGTGTAGTATATTGATAAGATTTGAACCAAATCCTTCCTCAGTTATGAAACTGAGTAGCCTTACTAGACTTAGACAAGTCAACCTATCTCTCAGTTTAACCTGATGTATAGGGTAATTACAAAAATAAAAGCATCCACTGTGAACTGCTTGGATAGTGGTTGGTATGCAAATTAATAATTTAGAAAAGCTGCAATAATTGGATGGTATCCAACTAAATCTTTCTGTCAGCCCAAGGATTTCTGACTGTGCAATGGAACTTGCAGCCGTGCCCACCTCAGAGACATAATGTGTCGACCACACATAACGGAGGCAAGAACAGCTAGGTGGCTATGTGCAACTTACGGTTTTTGTGACCAAGTGTCATAATTCTGTCCATGTCATCCGCATTGTTTACAACATAAGCTGAAAGATCTTTGATATAGACTCCCACATCAGGTCGTTCTTTAACCTATAAGATAAATCAGGCAGTCATTTTGGGAAAGCGCCTAAAAACAGCCTTTAAAGAAATACTGCCCTGTGTCCCTCTGCTCACAGAAGAGACTCTGAGTGGAAGCTTCTGTGAATGGAAGGTGGAGGGGGGGAAAGGCAATTTTCACTTACTTTTCACCAAATAAATTCCAGAGGATTAAGGAATTTTTGGAACACCATGAGAGAGGGTGAAGAAGAAAGTGAGAATTTGCAAAACATAATTTCCTTCACTCTTTCATTCACAGAAGCTGTTGCTGGGGTGAAGAGTTTTCTGATGAGTGGAGTGACATTTGGATACAACACTTTGTATTTGCCCATTAGTAATTTTGTTATACTATTCCCATTGCTCACTAGTTTAAAAGTTATTGGCGCTTACCTCCAGCCTCTGTGTCTGGTCCTTCCCCAGCAGGTCTCGCACTTCCTCATTGTAGATTTCCAAGTAAGAGACTCTGACCAAAAACCTGAAGTTTAATGCACCCAGAAAAAAGAACATATTCAGAATTAATTTGTTCTTACAAGCAAATATACAAAACACGAGACTGATATAAAACTAATAATGAAGGGATCTTATTTCAATCAGGAGGTTGGAGCATGTTTCCTGTAGGAAAATGTGAAAGCATTTTTGACTTTGGGGGACAAGATGCAGCCAAAGTGGGATCATGATGCAAGATTACAAAACAATGATGTCACAGAGAGAGAAAATAATCATCCTCACATTAGAATGTGACCATGTAATGAAACTGAGAAACAGTAGATCCAGCACATACAAAGGATATTTCTTTGTATAACACATATTGGTGAAATTCACCGTCACAGGATGTGACCATGACCAGTGGCTTTAGTAGGAAATCAGACAAATTCATGGAGGATGGTTTTGGGTAGACATAATAGCACAAATAGCTAAACTGCAACCTCCATGTTCACAAGTAATCCAAACCTCAGTCTAACCTAACACCCTAAATACCAGATGAAGGGGAAATGCAACAGACTGCCTTGATTGTGGGCTTCCAGGAAGCATCCAGCTGAGAATGTGTTGAAACAGGTTGCTGGATTAGTTTTGGCCATTGGCCTCACCCAGCACTGGTGTTTTAGGGTTTGGGGGGGAGGAAAGCAATTAAGTGATTTACCTTGTATCACCTTCTGCCTTTGCAATGTGGCCAAAAATATGAGCAAAAGAATTTGGAATGATCCCCCTGAGTTCTGGAACAGCCCGGACACCTTCCATAGTAAATGTTTTCCCCGTTCCAGTTTGTCCATAAGCAAAAATGGTGCCTGCAATATAGGGCAGAGAAGTTGTTAATCCTTTCTTGGACACCACCAGCACTATTAAGACAATACAATGTAAATAGCAATGGTTGGGTATGAAATAATAATAATCATGGTTTAGCTTAGCATGACGTGCACCAGCCACAGCGAACCTAACACACTCCTACCTCCTTAGTTTTGCCTTCACTAAACCATCTCTTCATATTTCATTTAAACTGAGGATTGAAATTTAACATTACCTCTGGTCAGTTTCACTAGACTGTGGAAGAAAATTGTTACTTATCAAGAAAGCATGTATCAATAGGACAAGCACAGAAGGGGAAACCCATTAAAACTGATTTTTAATGGATTTTTTTCTCAGCAGTATTAACTAGCAGCCTCCATGTACAAGTTCAGTAACACCCTCCTCTAATTCTAACACAGGCCCAAAATTCACCTTACTTGTCATAGTAGGGTACACATTACTGTACTAAGTGCAAAATACACACCTTCCCCATTTACTACGAAGGGTACAGAGTCCCATAATAAGGTCTCTCTCTCTCGCCTTAAAAACAAAACAAAACTTCAAGGTTTCTATATGAATGCAACTTACACACCAGAAGGTGGGGGGGACGACTCAAGTATATGTATCCAAATTCATTCATTCATTCATAGATACATACATACATACATAATGTGAGAACAGGCCTATAACAGGAATTGGAGAAACAGCAAGTGAAAAGTCAGGGATGGTGTCATGTCCTGGCATGGACACAATGCTAAACTATGGTTCAGTGCTATGTCAATGAGCTTGCTAAAACTTTGACCTTGCCCATCTCCTCCTTTAATGCAGCTGTGGGAATATTAGTAGTTTCGTTTAAACTATGGCTTATTGGACAAAGCTAGGACCTGTGTTTCATGATCCTGACTTTTTACTGTGAGCGGGATGCAGTTGCTGTTAACAGGAAACAGACCCTGCCAGTCTCCTCCTTACAGCATCACTGAAAGAAGAAAGGGGAAAGAGGAGTGCAATAGAGCCCAAGGTCTGAACAGGCTGGTGGGTGTTGGTAGTCCAACTGTATCTGGAAGGTACCATGTTGGCTATCCCTGGACACAACTATTTCTCTAAACAAAAGTTGCCTCTGCAACAAGGAGAGGAAATCTACATGCTGTCTGATGGGGACTAGATATGATTCTAAGAGGAGATTATAATGCAGAAGGATGAATATTATGTAAGTGTGTGAACAGGGATATTTGCAATGCTTAATAAAACAAGGGTCAGCTCTAGAAGGATGTTTACTACAAAACGAAGTCCCTCATACCATCATTTTTATGCAACAAAGAAGCACTTACCATTATAACCTTCTAGAACAGAGTCAATAATTGGCCTTGCAGTTAAATTATAAACATCAAGTTGTTTGCTCTCTGGTCCAAAAACGGTATCAAATGTAAATGTCTTGGGAGGTTCATTGGAAGAATCTGTTTTATGGACAGTAATAGTGCCTCGCATTTCGTCGACATTAACTGCCATCTTGTAACACATTGCTTTCTCCCGTTCATTGAAAGGCCGGCAGCGAACAACAACCTTAACATTATCAGAATTGTCCGACTTCTCGGATTTGTTAATCTACATAAAGAAAGAAAGAAAATAACCAATTATAATTCATGAAAGAAGCAAAGCTCTAAGGCAGTGATCTGTAATCACCACCTACTAGATAACAACTATTTCTGATGGCAGAGAAACAGCATACTGTTACAATGATCCCTCAAATTCAAGGCCCTTCAACTTTTTTGTGTGCCTTGGTACCTGCTCAAAATTTGTGGTTGCCTCTGCCCCGTACCCAAAGTGGTTTTGAGGAAAGGACTTGACCCTGACTTCACCACACTTTCCTTCGATGGCCACGGACTCTCCCATGCTTCCCATATCAGCTCTAAGCTTGGGAAAAGGTCTACAAGAAACTGAAAAATCGACCTTTGCTTAAATTTATTGTAGATGCTTGTTTTAGATACTTGTACACTTTTATTCTCAAGATATAAGATTTATTTTTTTTTTAAAAAAGCAGGGGAGGGAGCAGGGATTACCCAGCAGATTAAGAGGTACCCTGTACCACTGGAAGAATTATTCATCCCTCTCCTGGTCTGGGGCTTGTTTCAGTGCTCCAAGATCAGGGCCTGAACCTGTCCCAACCTTGGAATTGAGGCAGAGGATCATCATCCCCACACTTGTTGTGCACTTGCGCTGTATCTCCAAAGACTTAAATGCACAACTTTAGGGTTCATTTCCAGCTAAGTTAAGGCGAAGGCTGGAACTTATTGTACTTGCCATGGTGAGCAGAACTATAGGCCCTTTCCCAAACTTCCCTGAGTTCAAAGATGCTTCCCCAGATTCTCCAAATGAAAGAGAACATCAACAGACCAAAAAAGAGGGTGACGCCAGAATATTGGAGCACCAATATCTCTTTGGATTGCAGCATACATGTTTCAAAATTAAGTCAAACTGCATTGCAGATTTTTTTGTAAAATCCCCAAATTCCAAAAGGGTTTACACCATATTTAAATGTGTTACATTTGCCAAGTAAAAGATTTACACTGAGATTTTTTTTCTAGGTGAACCATATTATAAATACCATGCAGTGAAAGAACATTGCCAATATCAATATTATTTGATATACATGTTTGTAAACAAAATGATTTAAAACAAAAAGCTAACAAAATAAAACTGTGAAGTTCTGCATTTATGCAAAAGTGAAAAGAAAATTAAAAAATTGAATATGCAAGTCTCGGATGAAAGATATTTGCCCTGGCAGCATTTCAGGTGAAAATGATCTCAGGACTGTAGCTGGTTACGGACTGGACATGAGTCAGTAGTGTGATGCAGCTGCAAACAAGGCAAATGTGATTTTAAACTCCATTAATCAGTCCAACTTCATTTGGAATACTGTACCATGTCCAGTCATGGATGCCATGCTTAAAGAAGGGCACAAACTGAAATATGGGTTCAAAGCAAGGCAACAAAGATGGTCAGGAGGAAAGACTGAACAACAAAGATGGTCTTATGAGGAAAGACTGAAGGAACTGAGTATATTTAGCCTAGAAAAGAAAAGAAAAACTGATGGGGACTATATACTCTTCAAAAAACTGAAGGGCTATCACACAGAAGAGGGCAAAGACTTGTTATCTGCTGCCACAGACATTAGCTCAAATGGGCTAATATTTGAACACTAGCAGAACTGCCTGAACAATTTGACATTAGCACCAATTACCCAGAATAGGGTTGGGGGTCTTGCTTGATGAAGGTTTTCAAGCAAGAGGCTGAACAGCAACTTGCTGGGGATGACCTAGTTCTGGATTTCTTGCAGCAAGCTTAGTGGTTGGACTAGATAGCCTGCAATACTCCTTTCAATTCTAGAATTCTAAGTCAGATATGCATTTGCACAAGGTGGTATATGGGCAATTTAAGCATCAACAGTACAATCCTAACCATATCTACTTAGAAGTCAGTCCTATTGATTCAATAGGGTTTACTCCCAGGTAAGTGGAGTTAAGACTGAAGCCTTAGCCTCCATGTCATCCTCCGCCAATATGTATTGTTTAAATTATTATTAATTGTATACCACCCTATACCTGTAGATCTCAGGTGGCTCACAACAAAAAAATACAGTATAAAAAACACAAAATACATAATAAAAACAAATACAATCCAACAACCCCCCCCTTCAAAAGGGCATCAAATGTCAACCAGCCAAAGGCCTGGTTCTCTATATTACATATCTCAGAATCATAAATCTGAGCAAAGGCATAGGCAAATGGTCCTTCTATGAAAAGCAATAGCAGTATTGGCAAGGTTTTTCATCCGCTCCTTAATTTACCTATGTGCTTGCATCCACTTTGGTGGGTGCCATCTGGAAGGGTCCTGCAAAATTCCCTATGTGTGTGTGCATTCGTAAACCCTTTGACCACTCCTACTTATCAGCAGTCGAAACCCACACTTCACCCAAATGTTGCTAAATACAATTCACATCAAATCCAGTCACCATTGTTAGGATGGTGATAACCCCCATTGGATGATGGGGGGTTAAAAGCCAGCAACACCTGGAGAGCCACAGTTTAACCAATTTTGAGACAACTCTGATGTCTAGACTTTCACGCTAAATTGCCAGGAAGTCTTGCTGTAGAACAGCATACACGTTTAATAAAGTTGCTACAGCTTTACAGAGGATGCATATGACTTCACAGCAAGGAAATCACAAACACATCAAAAGGCTTTTACTTAGACACAACAGAATGCATTAAAAGGCTCTGACTCAGCGGTAAGTTCAACTACACATACATTGTGACATCTGTAACAACAGGAAAAAATGTTGGTTTTGCTTCAAAAAAAGTAAATGAACAGCCTCAGTGAAAGTTCACAGCACGGATGTAGGTATAAGGCATGATATTCTAATGTAAGCAAAATTAACATAAGCCATACTAAGTCAACCTGAGGAGATTTCAATGACTTTTGCAGGCTAAATTTGATTTCTGGGATCATCTTTTAAATATATTTTACTTTTATTTTTGCAATCACATCTCCCAGAAAACACTTATTCCACAGACTTCCCCAACATACAAAACTGAGTCAGGGCTTAATTCAACACAGGATAACCTATCCAGTCACCAATGCACACAGTACTGTAAATAACAAAACTTGTTCTGCCTTAAGGCTGAAGGCATTGACTGTGATCACCATATGACACCACACAATTTTATTGTGGAATTCATTTTGAAAGCTGCCTTTCAAGGGTCCCTACCCAGTATGGCATATGTCCACAACATCACAACAAATAATCACATGATTTTATTGCATATTTAAACATGGCCACAATCTGCAAAAACCTTGTTTTGAAAACTGCCTTCAGGGAAGGCCCTGCTCAGTGAGGTACATCTATCCACAGCATCACAACAAGTAATCGCATGATGATTTCATTCTGAATTTGCGGCTTCATACTGCAGGAATCTCACTTTTGAGAACTGCCTTCAGGGCCCAGGCCCAATGAACAGTATACATACATATATATGGTTGGCATCCATCTGTCTTGAGAGACATCAATGATGTGAAGTCAAACGGCTGCATTAGCAGCACCTAAGTCATCTCCCCGGGGCGCTCTCTCTCTCTATATTTGTGTGTGTACAGTGCTTTTTTTCTTTAAAAAACGTTTAGGGGTACTCTCATTTTGATTCAAGAAAATCCCCATTTCATAGTTCACATCGGGAAAAATAAGTACAGTAAATGGGCAAAAGTACAAAGGTTCACAAAATGTTTAGGGGTATGTGTCCCCCTGCGTCCCCCCAGAAAAAAGCACTGTATATGTATGCATGTATACACAAACACACATACATATGTAATATTCACAACAGCCCACATGCTTTTACTGCGAATTTTCCAATCGGTTCTGTAGGTAGCTTTTTCTTTTTAAAAAATCCGCTGTAAGGTAGATATTATACATAAGGTAGATAGATATTAATAGCATAGGTGAGGCAGATGTTATTGACTCCAGTAAGGTAGACATTATTAACAGCAGCAGCAGCAGCAGCAACACGTTTAATGCATGCGAAGCCACCACCCCCGGCCCATAAGCCTGCAGAACCGCCCGGCCGCCCCCTGCGGAAGCCCTGCAGCCCGCCGCCCTCCCGGCCCTTCACCCGCCGGCGCCGCCCCTAGCAACGGACCCGCAGCGCGCAGGGAAGCAGGGAGGGCGGGGAAGGGAAAGGGGGAGCGCGGTCTCTCACCGGCATCTTGCCTGCCTGCCTGCCTGCCTGCCTGCCTGCCTGCCTGCCTGCCTGCGCTGGACTCAGCGGGGCTGGAGGGGCTCCGGCCCGGGACTGCGGGGCGTTGAGGGAACAGGAGGCCGGCAGCAGCCCGTCCGCTTCGCTACAATAATGGTTAACACAATAGCCGGCCCCAGTGCGCCTGCGCCGACTGGATGACAGCGGGAGCAGCCCACCCTTCCCCGCTCCTCCCCGCCTCCGGTCCTCAGCCTGCGTCATGCAGAGGCCTGTCAGCCAATAAGGAAGCGGCAGCTCCGGCGCCCGGCGGCTATTGGAGTGGGAATGCGGCCAATGGGAGGAAAGGAAGGCAGAGCGGCGGCGGCGGCGGCGCAGTACGCGGGAGACCAGGAGGAAAAGGGGAGTCGGGGAGGAGAATGTGTGGGTGCGCTCGGGTCACGTTGTTGGGTCTCAATCATTCAAGCTGGCAGTCCGCGAGCAGCTGAGCTATGGAAGCGGCCGAAAGTGCGCTCGAGTGCTGCGGAGAGGCATCCTACGCTGCTGTATTCCCTGCCTTCGTTGCAGTGTGCTCGGCCAGCTCCGGGTGGTGTCCGAAGCAGCTGGAGCAAAAACTTTCGGGGGAGGCGACGATTTGAGCAACGTCCATCACGTTAAATGGCGGGCAGGTGTTTGATTTGTGCCGCTTGATTTGAAGCCACGTAGGGCTTGTAGGCACCGTGTAGCTCGGAACTGTCTGTTGCACAGGTGGGCAGCTCTCCAGGGTCGTCTGTGACTGAACCTTCCTGCAGTGCATGTGTTCTGCTACCACTGAGAGGAAACCCCTTTCCTTTTGTGTGTGTATGTGTAATCTACCTACAACAATTGCCTTCCATTTTGGGTTTGACAATAGATTCGGTTGGCATGCATATATATGGTATGACAAGGTAAAAATTCATAAAGGATTTAAAAACCATATTGTTAGGAAAGCATTATACAATGTTTGGATTCGATATAAGGATCTGTTGGAAAACAAAACTCCTAGGTGGCTGTCACCAATGGAGGCTAAGGAGGTGAAAAAACTTAATATGGAATCTAAATGGCCAAGATATGGTGAAATTTTAGAGCAAGTGAGCGGGAAAATTAAATTACAGAGCTTTGAGAAATTCAAGTCTAAAGTAAGAGACTGGCTTCATTACTATCAAATAATGGAGGTGTTTAAACAAGACAGGAAAATTGGCTTCCAGATGGAGAGATCAAAACTAGAAACAGAACTGTTAGAACCCAATACTAAGAACTTATCGAGAATGTATAACCTGCTGTTGAAGTGGAATACACTAGATGAGACAGTTAAACCAGCTATGATTAAATGGGCACAAGACATTGGTCATGACATTATGTTTGCTGACTGGGAACAATTATGGACCACCGGTATAAAATTCACGGCATGTAATGCCTTAAGAGAAAATATTATGAAAATGATTTATAGGTGGTACATGACCCCAGTCAAGCTTGCAAAAATTTATCATTTGCCCAATAACAAATGTTGGAAATGTAATGCGACTGAAGGTACCTTCTACCACCTTTGGTGGACCTGCCCGAGGATTAAGGCCTGGGAAATGATTTATAATGAAATTAAGAAAGTACTTAAATGTACATTTAATAAGAAACCAGAGGCATTTCTCCTGGGCATGGTCGGCCAATTGGTGCCAAGGAGGGATAGGACGTTTTTTATGTATGCTACCACAGCAGCAAGGATCCTTTTAGCGAAGTATTGGAAGACACAAGAATTACCTACGCTGGAAGAATGGCAGACGAAGGTGATCGACTATATGGGACTGGCCGAGATGACTGGCAGAATCCGTGACTAGGAAAAAGAGACGGTGGAAGAAGACTGGGAGAAATTTAAAGTATATCTTAAGAACTGTTGTACAATTTATGAGTGCTAAAATGTCAAGGGAAAGGAAAGTATAGATTTACAGCTGTAACTGATTGTATGAGGAGAAACTAAAATAAGAAGATGTCATTAATTGATTGGCGTGAGGGGTTGCTGAAAAAAGGTTAAAACAGGGATGCAGAAAAGGGGAGGTAAGGGGAAGTCTGGGAAACAAGGTTTATGAAAAAGAGGTTCTGAAATTATACATGTTTTTATGTGTTTGTTCTTTTGTGTGTGATGTTTTGTCTATAATCTATGTTGGAAAACTAATAAAAAAATTATTATTATTTTTTAAAAAAACAATTGCCTTCCAAAACCCGTACCCTCTGTAGCAGGAAACCCCCCCCCCATCATTCAGTTTGTACAAACTTCACACACACTCACACTACATACGCTACGCTTCTGTTATAAATTCATAGAAAATCAACCATGCATCGGATTTGCACTGTTCTACTTTTATTTTACTCCATGAACGAAGGACTACAAAATGGGGAAGGTTTGATACAGGGCACCATAATACCTTCACCATCCCAGCACATCCACAGGAGCCCTGCCCAGTTGCCATGCCAACCCTGATGGTCCTAGACAGAAGACAATCAAGATCACAAAGAACTTGCATATGGGAATGGATTCAGCATGGACTGGAACAAAGGACAATGATCAGATCTTCTCTCAGGGGGCAGGAAACTGCGACTACCTTTTGTCTTCAGAAAATGACTCATGGGGAGGAGGAGAAGGGAACCAGCCAGGTGACAGGACACTCAGATTACCACCACAACTCCTCCCTCAACCCCTCCTTTCTGTAATGTATGCATGATGTTTCTGGGGGTGGGCTTGACCTAGAGGATGGGAATTTCAAAAGTTTTTATAAGGTCTTGCACACCATTTTTCTGGGTCTTTTCCTCTCACCTGCAAGTGAGGGGAGCACCCTGTTGCAACAGTCAATAAAGGCCAAGCCTACAGGCTGCTGATTTGCTCCAATTTACTCTGGTTGGTGTCTTTACTTTTTGTCCAAGGGAGCCCTCGGATTTTTCCGGTAACACCTCACCCAGGTTTCACACTCCCAAACAGAGTCTGAACAGTGGAGCCTGGTTGCCCACAACATGTTAAATGCAAGTTACACCCATTGCCACGTAACTTGTGAGAACTCAGACTGCAATCCAGACTTCCTTCCACCAGCATGGCTTTGTGGAGTGGTGGGGTCACCCACTGCAGCGAGATTGATGAGCCAGCACAGAATTGGTGTGGAGGCTGGGCCAGATGCCATCATGCAATTATTATTAATAATAATTCATTTGAAGATCACAGGGCAGTTTACAATATAATAACAAGCAAAAACAATACCTCCCCCCCACATATTATTATTGCAAATGCACTGCAATGGCAGTGAGACCCGTTTAGTCAGGATCTAATGCAATCTCTCACCTTCCCTACCTCTGGAATGCTCCATTTCAGCACTTTCTACTGAGTGCCACTGTTGGAGCGTGAGAATGTTCTTGCATATGTGATGGCCTTAAGCGCTGCAACCCATTGCTATGGATCCAGGTAGAGTGCTACTTGACAAATTCACAAATTGTCTAACAAAGATTCTTCATGCAGGTCTCATGCCCCATCTTGTTATTTGTGTTTGGAATAAGAATCTTCACATGCTCAAAGAACATACTTCCAGCAGAAATAGCTTGGCCAAATATGTGGGGCCATTTGTTTATGGACAAGTTAACCACCAAATGAAAGTATTCTGGAATTTGGTGAGACCTGATTATGTCAAACAAACACCTGCTACCCCTTTAAGACTCCTAGTGGTTTACACTAGATGTTCTGCACTCATGTTCTGCTTGGGGCTTCCCAAGATTGGCCACTGTCAGAACAGAATGCTGGACTTAATAGGCATTTGGTCCAATTCAGCAGCACTCTGCTTATGCACTTAAGTTATTTTAGCTAATAAGATGATTACTACTGTAAAACTACTTTATCTCTCACCCTTTAAACCGAAATCTACCAAATTTTCTCAAGATTTGCATTTTCTTTATATATGATTTGATTACTTTTCTGGGATCACTTTGGGGACCCTCCCCCAAAAAAGTATGAACTTTTTTGTTATTGACACAATGGTAGACCCCATCTACACTATACATTTAATTGTTTTGCCTATAGAAAGGATTCCTGTCTTGCCACCAGAATTACAGTATGAATAAGAACTCAGTCTTGGGCTTGGGCAAGTATGCCATTCCGATGAATTTTCATAGTGATTTGCTTAAGAAGCTAGGAAGTGCCCTGCTAAATCCGCCGAAGGCCCATCTGTTCTCACACTGGCCAGCCCAGATGCCCTAGAGAAGCCTGCAATAAGGACCCGAGGACAAGAGTGCTTTCCCCTCTTGAGGTTCCCAGCAACTAACATCCAGAGGCACTCTGCCTCCACCAGGGGAGGTAGAACATCGCCATTGCCCTCCATGCACTTATCTTCTTTTAAAACCCTCCAAGTTGGTGGATTTTGTGGGGAACAAATTCCCTCCGTAAAGAAGACTTTTGTTCATGGTCCTTTTGCTTAGCCCTGAGTTCTAGTCTCATGAGAGAGGGAGAAGAATTTGCCAGACTGCTTGCCTTTCCCCCCCCTTCTTCCTAGAGGAGAGATCACTGGGAGTTTTCTCTTCCAAGAACAGTCCAAACAAAGGCCATATTGTTACTGTTGGGGGCGGGCCAGCGATCCCCCAGGAGGCTGGGGCAGCAGAGGAATCGACGCTCTGCTGTTGCTGCTGATCCTGCTCCAGAGTCAGCCAGGAGGCGCACGCGGGTTGAATCCGCCTGGCCCAGTGATCCCCACCCGCCCCCACCTTGGAGGTTCATGCACGGCGTCACGTCCTGAGCCAGTTCTCCCCATCCACCCCCCCACAAGACCCATCCGGGGGAAAGGCGCTGTCGCTGTGAGCAACCCCCAAGCCCAGAGGCGGAGCCTGCCGCGGTTTGAATCCGCCCACAAAGAAAGGACTCTCCCAGCCGTTTTGTTGCGCTTTCGGAGAGGGGAGCCTTGCAAACGGCGCATCGGCGAGCCAACAAATATATTTTAAAGCTACTTTATTATTACAGTATTGTATTATTATTGTCCACCCTGGGTTTAGAAGCAGGAGGACGCTGCTCCTTCCACCCGGACTTCTGGAACTTAGCAGGGCCCATTAACTTCACCAGCCGCAACTATGATCGGAGGAGGCGTCTCGTCGTCCTCCTCTTCCCATCGGATCGAGCCTTTGCTTGCGACGCGGAGCCGAACAGCATGAGAGAAGCGCCCCCAGCGCCAAGGGCAGAGCCCCGGGCAGAGAGGTAAGAGCCCATCGGACCAGAAGGGAGGGGAAGGAAGAGGCTCGTTCTCTGGAGACCGACAGATGTGCCCCCTCCCCCAAGTCCCGATCTGGGGCTGGCACTCTGGTAGGCGCCTCTAGCCATGTCGATCTCTTCCCTTGACTTTCGTTCGCCTGGAGTTTTGCTTTCCAAAAGCTGGGCACTTTTGTGTATGTTTTGTTTTAAAGTGCCAGCCAGTCATGTGATCCGAGCGTCGTCTGTTTTGTTTCCTTCCGTGAAAACGGAAGGAGGCCAGTCGTGTGGTTATCAGCCGTCTGTTTTCCTGTCTCTTCTCTCCCTGTTGTATAAGGCTGGGTTTTGGGGGTTTTTTGAGGTTTTAGACAGGATGTCTACCTGGAGGAGAACCACAGTTTGTGGCCTTTTACTTAGGAAACGCATCCGTATTTGTAAACAAAGGCTTCTAAGTTATGAGAAGTGGAAACTTTTTGCAGTGGTGCACTCAGATGGGAATATCTCTTGAGGATATTCATCCCGTACCCTTCAACGAAGTCACCCGGCCAGCTTAATTTCATTTAAGTTTACAGTACAATAAATCTAGGAGGGGGTACACATTAAAACATCACCATCTAAAACAGCGACATAAAATCGGTTTGCAAAACAAAACACAAAACAGCATTAAAATAATTTTGCAGAGGATTAGAAAGCTTGGGGAAGTTATTTTAAAAGGTTTTTTGCTATTACGCAAACAACATAAAGGAAGGTGTCAGGTGAGCCTCTCTGGGTGAGCGAAGATGGTTTTCAATTGTGTTATTTTCCAGGTCAAATTTAGCTGTGGTTACTTAAAGGGATAGCCACACCTCCTCTCCTCAGGCCACACCCCTCTGTCATTTTTTCACTCTTCCCTCACATGCTTTTTGTTGGCTGGACTGTATCCTTGAGCTCCTTGCTTGGATGCAGAGATATGCATGTAGGAACACCAGACTTTGCATGGCTGAAAGGTAGCCTACTATAAAAATGTAATAGTATTGCTCCATCCAAGTTTCACCTCAGACCACATCCACCTTTGCCCTTGGCCTTGGCCTTGCCCACAACTGGCTGCAGACCCTGAAAAGTTGCTCATGAGGAAATGCAGCCTTCAGAAGGAAAAAGGTTCCTCACCTGTAGGTTTCTGATCTTAGGCACAGCTTATGAACTGTTAGCATCTAGGATCAGTTGCAAGTCTTTTATAGCCTGCGTAGCAAACCACTTCATGATATTATGTCAGGTGCATCCCCAAATGTAGTGGCGAAAAGGGCAGCCATTAATTCTTCAGGCTGAGGAGGCTGGGACAACCGTGCTCTAACCTAGTTTTTGAGTAACAAATTTGAGGGTGGTAACAAATCTTTGAGTGCTTCTGATTTGTTGCTAAACTTAGGATTCTGTAGAAGCTACTGTGGACTTTTTTGTACTTTATGTAGCAGTCTGCATACACCAGCATTTGAGCAACGTTTTTCAACAGCTGCAACAACCTCTGCTCCCTGCAACCTCTTGGACCTGTGGTATTGGGCTAGTCCTTTGTTTATTAATTTTGGGTCCAGTTTCATGCAGTGTGTTTAACCCCAGCACCTCAGTGTTCCAGAAACACAGATTTCTGTTCCGAGACTGATTGTACAGTAGGAGAGAGGTGCAGTACAAAACCTGGCAATTTAAGCCATGTTCAGGCATTCAGCTGAACACTGAAGGGCTCAAAATGTGAATGGGGGCCGATGCAAGCCTTGTCCCCAGTGTGAAGGTCTGAAAAGGGTTTCTAAGCATGTTCTATTGAACACTCTTGGAACCTCTCGACTGGGAGGATGTGGGAGGATTTATAAGTGTGTTCAAATGAACATTACAAATTCACTACAAGGGTTCACATGAAATGCACAGAGATGTTGGGGATGGGGCTTGCCTGTGATTATAGGGATTTCCTCCCCCCTGAAAACTTTCCAATGCCAATTAGAGTGGCTTAGAAAGTGAATGAAGCACTATAAAATTTCCTGCCCCACACTAGTGATTGCATTTGTGCCCCTGCTCCATCCACAGTTTGAGCCTGCATGTAATCCAGTGAAGAGAAATGCATATATAATACCCCTTGGGCAAAAATACAGGGTTGTTTGTTTTTACATGAACAAGGCTTAAGCCCTAACAATTATTAGAACTCATTTTGGTGACAGTCAACGAAATGGTTGTGCAAGCAGTATGATTTCCACATATGCAACGTAATTCCTCCATGCCCCATATGTGTGCCATGCACCGTCCCCAAATCTTGTCCAAAAAGTTGGGGGTACATGAGGAGAGAGCAGAAAACCCTGTTGCACAATTATTTGTGTAGAGGTGGAAGGGATGGGCATGTGAGCAACTCCACCCCACCCCATCCCATTCCATCCCTTGCTTTAGTGCATTTGGCATGAAGGTCTGAAGGGGGGTTCTAACTGGAAAATTGGAAGCTCTCCATTGTTGAGAAGCCTGGTCAGGAGCCCAACAACCTCTGTATGAGTTAACACAATTTCTAGTCACACCTCAGTCAGATAGTCACAGGGATCCTCTGGCACTGTAAATGCAGTGTTGTGCAAATGGACTCCAGTCCATTCTCATATAAGTCTGTGCCATTCATAATGCTTCATCCCATTGCTTTAGCTGCCCGCAGGCCTTTCTCCTGTGGACACCCTCACCAGCCCTTTCCTCTTCTATCTTTCGAGGGAAGGGGAAACATACCTTGACTCTGTTGTCTCCTAATCCAGAACTTGCAAGGTCAGGTAGGGTACCATAGGGCATGTGACTCTGTGTGTGACGTAATCACTGCTTGTTTGTCCGTTTTCATCTGTCTAGACAAAAAGTTGCAGAGCTGTTGTTTTGAAGGGAGTCCTGACATGTGCGACATCATCTGATCTCTCATTATCCTGCTGTGTGAAGGATCTTGTTGGTTTAGAATTTAATAGGGAAAGTGCCCCCTGCGTGTGTACATTAGAATTTCACAAGGGGAGGAGAGAAAAATCCCATAAGATGTGGCATGATCAGATAATTAAACACACTACCACAGATCACTTCTCACCCATCCAGGACAGCTGCTAGATCACTTTGAGTGAGACATCCAACATGATTTTGTACACTTAGCCTCCTTTGTCATCATTTCATTTTTTTGTTCTTTGCAAGTTTGAATGTACATCCATAATTTGTGTGTGCCAGACACGTGTCATTCAAATGTATTGTCCAATCTTGATTAGCACCATGCCATTCATTCTGAGATGTCACTTTTCTGAGATGTCAGACATTTGCATTGAACCATGTTTACCATTCTGGCCAGTTCTTAAATTGACATGCAAGACTGGGGTGTGGTTGGCCATGGGAATGCATGTCAGTTTATATGTGTATGCACATGTAAAAACAAATGTACTGAAATCAAAATTATAGAGAAGCATAAGTTCACAGGCACTTTTTGTTCACACCCATGAGAAATAATTTTCTTCTGTAGTGCTTCATATACATAATCCTAAAAACCATTCTCTAAGGATTTAGTTTGCTCGGGGTTTTTGTTTGTTTGTTTTTTAAGAACAAATGTCTTTGCTTCTATGGCAAGGGCTCACAAAATGAGTCCGCTTTTAGTTTTTGTATGCTTTTTTCTGTTTTAAGTATTGCCTTATTTATTGCTTTTATTACATTTCTGTAATCCGCTCTGGGATCATGCTAGTGTTGAAGGTGCAAGATATAAATTGTAGAATACATAAGTCGTGGGTCTCCCTAACCAAAGAAGAGATTTGAAGTTCTCCACGTGCAATGGGGGGAAAGGGTGTTAGGTGACTGTGTTTCCCTGTGTGCTTGAGCCAGTAGACATTATGATTGGTACCCCATGAATGCTGCTTTAAATGGCGAGCTCTCTATCTGCCACAGCTCCCTGTGTGAACAGAGCACTTCTCTCCATGTCATCACCCTTATTTGTGGGAGAGGCTTTGTGTTGACACATAGAGGAAATGGTCCACTTTGGAGTGTGAGCTGCTAAATGCACACAGCTTGACACCTGGAAATAGTTTCATGTGAAGTAATTTAAAGTGCCTTCCTTATAGTGGGTGTATCACATTCTTTGGTCCCCACCAAGGATAGGCTTCATCCAGGAAGCATGACAAAAGGAGGTTAAAAAAAAGAAGCCAGAACAGAAGGTGATTAAAACAAAAAAAACAAGAGTAGCCTTCTGTTCAGTTGCTTAATCATGACACATTGCATTCAAGGTTAGAACTAGCCAGAATTATTAGTCACCAAGTCTAGTAGATATAGTGACCTGTCTGGATAGTATTTTCTGCCTGCCAAGAGTTTGGTCATCAAAACACACCTGTAATGTACAGGTACTTGGCAAAAGGGTTTTAGAGCCTCAACTTATATAGTCTACGAGCAGACCCATTTACACACTAGACTGTAGTTCTGTAAGAAATAATACTAATAGTTTTATTTTGTTTTCTGGTTGTAAGGTAGTGGTTCCTCACCAGGAAGCCGGTCTATTCAGTAACCGCTATGAAGTGCACAGGATCTCCGGAGAGCCAGAAACTTGCCTTGGCAATGGAACACGCTCTAGCAAGAGAGATAGAGACTTGGAAGGTGCCAGTCTTCCATGGTTTCACACTGAAGGTATGCTCTTCATAGAAAAGGACTGTGGTTCATGAAGTTGGAGAGCCACGTGCATTTTTCAATCTTTGACCAGTAATTTCCTTAGATTGGCAATCTTATTTAGTCAGTCTGAGTGGGGTAAGGGACTGTCCTTAACAAAAACTCTTCCATCTAAATATTAATAACCAGTCCTGATTACAGTGAGCAATGAGAAGCTAGAGCAAAATCTCTGTTATGTGTGCCTGAAAAAATATGTCCTTTAAACTTCAGCAGATCCCAAATTATTGTGTTTGTTTTAACCAATCCCATTATTCCATTTTAGGGCACAGACATATCTCCATTTTATTATGAGAAAGCTGTTTTGTGGATCAGGGAATCGAGTTCGCTCTTCCAGTTTTGCTCCGAAACGTTTGCTCTGGCTGTCAGCTTTTTTAATCGGTTGTTGGCATCAGTGAAGGTAAAGAGCTTCAACCTCACCCTATTCCTTTTATCGATGGAAAACATAATGGGGATTTTGCTGGGCTGCAGCATGCACTCATCTAATATTAGAGAGTTGGATCCAGATATGCAGTGCAGTCCTATTGGTACCCCATGAAAGCTGCCTTAAATTGTAAGCTGTTTGTATACCACAGCTCCAAGTGTGACCCGAGCTTCTCCATCAGTGTTAGCATGAGCTAGGGCAGAAACACATCCAAGTGCTTTGATTAGAATGAAAATAAAGGGAATATATGGAATAGGTACATTCTGCATGAATAACACTGATCTCGCTTCCCTGTCCTAATTCTGATATTTAAAAAAGCAGTGACTGTTAAACATTTCATGCTAGGCCCTTTCTGTCTTGTATTAATTACTTGAAGTGATTCCGTCATAGACCATATACAGTTGTACCTCCTTTTGTGTCCGGGATCCGATCCAGAGACCCGGATGCTCGACGAAAAGGACGCTTGACAAAGCGGTGCTCTGTGCATGTGTAAGCATGTGCAGCAAACCCAGAAGTAACCCATTCCGGTACTTCCGGGTTTGCTGCGGACATTGGACAAAATTGACCCTAAACAGGGCGGACTCAAAACAAGGTACCACTGTATAGCTTTGAAGAGTACCGCTGCTAAATTGCCATGGCTCAATTTACTCAATTTACATGCCAGTTACTCAGATAGACTCCTCTTACTGCTTGATGCACCACAGTGAGGCAACTCAGAAGCATGAATATGTATATATATATCCATATAGTTTTCAATAGTTATTTTCCCAGTTGGGTATTTTTCCTCCATTCTTTTTCTTTAAACTACTACCCTTCCCTTTCAGGCACAGTTAAAATATCTCCAATGCATTGCAACAGCTTGCTTGGTTCTTGCAGCAAAAATCAATGAAGAAGATGAGGTGTGTATGTTTTAAACGTGGCAACCTAAGAGAAGGATTTGTCTTCCATTAAAGCGACATGTACAGGATCTTCACAGACACACACCCTTTTTTATAGATGTGTGTCGTTGGAATGGGTCAAGCCACTGTGAAAGTCTATGGGCAACCTGTGTCTGAGGGAGCCTGTCTGTCCCAATAGGCTACCTGTCAGTTTAAAACCCGTTATGAATGCTTCTTTCAGTGTATCAGGTGTGTAAAGGTTACAGTGACATTGTTGGATGTTCAGCAGCAAAACTACTTTGGAACATCTAGGTAAGTCACTCTCAGACTTGCCTTAGTCTGCTTGGATCATACACTCTCCGTTTTTCAGTTGCCTGTCTCGTTGCTATGCTGCATCTATTTATGTGTGGTGGTTGCCGATGCAATCCTGGACAAGCTTGCAAACAGTGCACCAAGTTGCAATTGAAGGCTTGGGTCCACGCTACCTGAAAGATCGCATTTCCCTGTAGAAACCTGCTCAGGTGCTAAAATGAGCACCTTCCCTTAGTCCCATCAACATCAGAAGCATGGTTGGTGGTGACATGAGACAGAGCCATTTTTGTGATTGCACCTGTTTTGTGGAATTCACTCCCAAGAGTGGTTAGATTGGCTCCTTCTTTGCTATCCTTCCACCGTCAAGCTGAGACCTTCCTTTTCAGACAGGCCTTAGTTTTCAAAGTGCTTATCTCTGTTTGCCTCACTGCTTACCCCAGGAAAACCTGATCTGTAAATTGGAACACATGGCAATCTGGTTTGGTCCAATTTGTCACTAAAATTTTGTCCTTTTTAAAAAAAACCAAAGAAAATAAAAAAAACCATTTTTTTTAACAGAATGGATACTCTACTGTAATACCAAAGTGTTTTTGTGCCTCCCAAGATCCTTCAAAAATATGTTCATTAACAACCCCAAGCCCTTATATTTATGTATTTATGCATTTATACATATTATGAAATTACTGATTACTAAGGCAGGTCTCCTACTGTGATTCTGGAGTGTCAAAAGTTTTTTGTGTGACTTGCTCAAGACACCCCCCCACACCCCAAGCATGGTCCTTTTTAAAAAGCGGGGGCACATTCACTGTACACTTCATCCTCACCTACTTTGACATGTGGACCTCAGAGAGTTGACCGTGGATCAATGTGGCCCTTGGCCTGCAGAAGTCCCCCTCTCTGGCTTTAAGGTTAGTACTCTAGAAGTGAAGGTGAATATGCAATAAAGATAGCCAAATCGCAAGAGAAAAAAACCTCGAAGAATCCAGCCATTGTTTCAGAACACAAAAAAAGTTGAAGGCAAGTTGTTTTCATACATCCTCAAGATGCATGACCAGTGGAATTAGTCTTACACATACATAAGGGAATTCACAAGGGTGGGGAATTACTTTTATTAAAATCTGAGAACATGGTGCTATAATGAATATTGGGATTATTTCAAGGGCCTCTTGGTTTTTACCCCAAAGAGGATAGTTGAGTAGGCTGCATTTCATTTATGTGATAGTAGGGCGCACACACCACACCATACAAAATTTCATAGGAAT
Source organism: Podarcis erhardii (assembly GCF_964252035.2). Lineage (NCBI taxonomy): Eukaryota > Metazoa > Chordata > Lepidosauria > Squamata > Lacertidae > Podarcis > Podarcis erhardii. The sequence goes on along the minus strand of NC_138498.1, from coordinate 56,883,920 downwards.
TTGGGCTTCTTTTATTATTATTATTTTTCCTTTTGTTTTAAAACAGATAATACCGTCGGTAAAGAAGCTTGCAGTGCAGAGTGGTTGTAAATGTTCTCCAGCTGAGATTGTGAGAATGGAAAGAATTATACTCAATAAACTTCACTGGGATCTTTACACAGCAACATCAATCGATTTCTTAAACATTGTAAGCACTAGACATGTTTTCTTTTTCTTTTTTGCAAAAGGCTAAACTAGGGTTGTTGTTTTTACCAAATAAGACTAGAAAACAGCAATGGTGCACATACATTCCCTTCTAGTTAGCCTCGCAGACCACTCTTTCTTAACTATCTGCAAATCTTTTGAAGTGAATTACTGTTCAAGATATTGAAATTCCATTTGAACACCCAACTATTCCATAAGTTTGATTTACAAACAATGTAGACTCCCATTTTGAAAGGACAACTAATAATTGACTTTTAAAAAGAGCTCATACTGTACCACTAGAGATTTGTTCCGTTTGTTTTAAATATACACTGCAAAAATATTTCTAACTATCTGCACTCTCAATACTGTACATAAAAAGCTTTCAGAGTTTTTGCTACATTTCACAAATGGGGCATCTCAGGTCAGCTTTTCTTTACTCCTCACCCTGCATAAAAACATTTGACCCTCATTTTTAGGCAAATTAGATCATTCTGATCTGGCACTTAAGTCACATCTTATTTGCTAAACATTTTCCGGAAGAAAACTCCCCATTAAGAAGTTACCATGTGCTATAGTAAGGCAAAAGTCGTGTGATAATGTCTCTCAGAGTTCATCTCTTCACAGCATGGGTGGGTGACCTCTGACTCTCTTAATGTGGCTGGACCCCAGCTCCCATCAACCCCCTCCAGCCTGGCCAGAAGTGACAGGAGTTACAGTCCAGCAGTATCCGGAGAGCTGCAGAGTCCCCCAACCCTGCTTTATAGCAAAGGGTGGATTTCTGGGTCATCCTGGCATTAGGATTGTTTTGGGGAAAATGTCTGATCAGAACCAGGATGATGAGATTGTATTAGTTCTGCTTCCAAGCATCATCAGTTGTTGTTCTCTCTCTCTCTCTCCTGTTTGCTGGCTTGAGTTATCACCGTTACTCAGTTATACAAACGAGAAGTCAAAACCTTCTGAATTGACAATTGCGAACAATGCAACGAATTCAGAATTAAGTTACATTCAGTAGAAGCTTCAACATTTCAATATTTGGCAAATACGACACAAATGGTAACAGCAGGACAAAAAAAATAATAACAAAACTTTATAAGAGGTTTCCTGCCATGAATAAGGATTAGTTTGCACTTCTGGTCAATGACATATGAAAACGTACAAAGTTCACAGTTGACCTCAGTTCTGTTTTTTATATATATATATACGTATATATATAAATAAATATAAATAAATGTGCGTGTGTGCTTAAATATATATATATGTGTGTGTGTGTGTGATATAAATGTTTTCTCTTCTCTCCAGTTCCATGCCATGGTGATGTCCAAGTGGCCCCATCTACTAAATGGGCTGCCTCAGAGGAATCCTTCCCGCCATGCCGCATTCTTGACCAAGCAGCTACAGCACTGTATGGCATGCCACCAAGTATTGCAGTTTAAGGGCTCCACATTGGCTTTGGTGATCATCACCTTAGAGTTGGAGAGGCTGACTCCTGACTGGTTTCCTGTAATTACTGATCTGCTAAAAAAAGCACAGGTAGGAGTCAAACTGCCTCTGCGGCACAAACCTGAGGCCAGCACAAAGACTGATAAAAGGAAAAATGGAAAAACTTCACAAATACTTTAAAGCCATTTAATGTACGTTTTTTCATGTACTTCTCAGGAGTGCTGGTGTGTCTTTTGTTAGGATGCATTTTTTCCACCGCTGGATGCAAAATTCCATGTTAGTGTAATGAAAGTTAGGGTCCGGATGAAGGGCAGCCATTCCAAGTCCATTATTGGGTTATGCAATGCCATGACATTGTGCTTAACTTGGGTCACGCTTTCAAGAGATGCTCTATTCTAAACAATAGAGCATCACCACTGTTCTCATTCTGACAATTTGTCACACCCCAAACTTTAAAAACTCACATGGCCTCATGTTGGTTGGCCCATTATACCTGAAGGAGCGTCTCTACCCCTATCGTCCAGCCCAGATAGTGAGATCCAGATCCGAGGGCCTTCTGGTGGTTCCCGCATTGCAAGAAGTGAGGTTACAGGGAACCAGGCAGAGGGCCTTCTCAGTAGTGGTGCCTGCCTTGTGGAATGCCCTCTCACCAGATGTCAAGGAAATAAACATCTGAAGCCAGCCCTGTACATGTAGGTTTTTTAAAAAATGTTTTAGGTTCTAATACTTCGTTGGAAGCTTTCCAGAGTGGCTGGGGCAACCCAGTCAAATGAGTGGCATATAAATAATAAAATCATTATTATTATTATCTCCAGTTCCCCAAGCCAAGCTCTAAATGAGGAGAATTCAAGAGTAATTAGGTTTGGCACTAGGCACCAATGCAATCCTGCTGTGAACAAGGGGGACAGAGTAGTCCCAAGTGTTCTGAATGAAAGCACTATGAAACCACCCTGGGGTAGGTGAGGAACAGTACAGCATAGAACTTTGAACCTTGCTTTACTCTCCAGTTCCTTGTCCCACCATACTAATCTTTAGGGGAGAGACCAGGTGTAACTCTGGCTTTTCTGCCATAGCAACTTTTCCCTGCCCCCTTAAAGCTCTATAGTAAGTATTAGGGGATATTTCTGTGCAAGAGTTGAATTTCAATGATCTGAGTGGAGTTACCGTGTGACTCTTTTTTTCCTTTTTCTCCACTGGCACAATGCCATTTGTAGGTTCCTGTTCAGGAGTAAGTCACATGCTGGGTTCAAACACAGCAGTAATCAATGGCTGAACTTCCACTATAGTTTGAGCAAACAGTGGTTTTGAGCAGCTTGTCTGCTTTTGTTTTCCCATCTGCTCAGGACTTGCTTCATAAGTGCACTTCAGTCTGTGGTGCATCAGCTTAGAGCAATGGCTCTTTGAGCTTTTGTCAATGGCCTGTGAATTCAGAAACAGCAAGCCACAGTTAATGCAGCTATGGTTTGCAAACCAGCTTCAAACTGTAGCTTCAGATCCTGGTTTGTGGGCACCAAACAAGCCATGGTTTGTGTTAGGCTGACAACAAAACAAACTATAGTTCTTTGTTGTGTTTGAACCCAGCCAGGATATACACAGACTCCACATTTGCTATATGCAACAGAAACTAGTACATGTTATGCATATCCCCTGAAATAGACTTTGACTTCATTAGTTTAGTACAGCTGGAGATACTGAAACTGAAAACTGATGACAGCTAATAATTTCAGAAGTTGAGAAAAAAATAGTTGTGTTATATATTGCATTACAGATCGACAGCACCCAATTCATCCACTGTAAAGAGCTTGTTGATCAGCACCTCCTGGGCTTCCAACCATCCAATACTGTTTATATATTCAACCCTGCAAACCAAAACATCCAAACTCACTTGGACAAAAGGTTACCCTGCTGTTATTCCACAGTGAAGCAAACAACACAGATTAACTCAGGAGCCAGAGGGAGCTGGCCAGGCCCATCAGCTTTCATACTTCTCAGAGCCAAAACCCATGAAGATGACATGCAGCCTGATGAATTCTATGATGGATTCAAATACCTGTACAGTGAAGATGAGATCCCAGAAGCTGGGCAGACCAGCAGTATGGGTGGCAGTGATAATCAGAGGCAAGAAGAAAGCAACAGCACTTGTCCACCATTACAGCCTGTTCCTCAAATTGACTGATTTCTGTGTAGCACCATGGGACCAGTTGGTTCCCAAGGCTATTTCAGAGGTTAGTAGAGCTGTGAATAAGAAGCACTGCCTATTTTTGAAACCTTTAACTCTCTACCTTTTAAAATGCTTTCTGCAACCCTGCATGCCTTTTTTCATAGAATCATAGAGTTGGACGAGACCCCAACAAGGGAATGCAGGAATGTCAGCCAAAGCATCCATGACTGATGGCCACCCAACCTCTGCTTTAAAAACCTCCAAGGAAAGAGAGCCCACAACCTCCCAAGGGAGACCACTCCACTGTCAAACAGCTCTTACCTTTGTTTTGATATGGCTACACTATAAGAGAGACTGAAAACTTAAAAAATAATAATAACCCTGATCTAGAAGCAGCTGAAATACACAACTTCAGGGATCAGCATTTAGCAGACTGGGCTATGTGCTATGCTTATAAATACAAATCAAGCCTTATTCCAGGAAGGAGTGGGAGCTTCCTAGGTTCCTCTTTCTTTTGTGTACACAGTAGGATAGTTTGTTTTTATTCAGACACTAATTGTGGTCTCCTGCACAAGCTAACCTATTTTACGTCATTACTGAGCTGTGAATGAGTCCTGAACATTAGTTGTAGGGATGAGTAGACTAATGACATGCAACTAGGCTCAGACTAAGCTTAGATAGGGGCCGGCATGAAGACATTTTCCAGGCGTTGATAAAATAGAACACCACTTGGATAAAGGTGTGTGAGCTGGGCTTCAACCTTAGTGAAATTGTGCTACAAAAAGAGTTTACCCTTGCTGAACAATTTAAACTTTTCTCCCTGCTGACTGACTCTGAAATCAAAGACAACTGGAGTGCTCATCAGATTTCAACCCTACTGGACTATGGAACAATTCTTAAAACATTGGAACTTTTCTTCACACTGTGTCTCTGGCTTCTTTGCTGTGAGGTCTTTTCGACAAGTTCATTGGAAGTTGTCCTTAGAGGAGAGATTGCAGTAAAATTATTCAAGGGTCACATTTAGCAAAAAGGGAAGGGGGGCAGCATTTAAAATGATTCATTTTTAAAATTATGTATGGAGCAAGCTTTCCTTTCCAGTTGTCGGGGCTGACAGCTCAAATTCAAGTGAGCTAACCATTAGTATACACACCATCACCATCCTGTATTAGGTTTATTTTACAATGACATGCTCAGCTGAAGCATACCTGTATCTGGTCATGCAATCCAGCTCTGAATGAATACTGCAAGCATCATGCAAGTTCATCTGAGTAGATAATTGTCAAGTCCTCCAGTACTTGGTGCCTTATTCCTAAATGCAAGAAATGGGCAGGCCTGTCTTGATGTGAAATACGCTTGCTAATGAGGTTGGATGAGCAACAAAATGTTGGCTTCTGGCACTCTTATCTATGGGAAGGGGGCCACCATTTCTGCACATAGCATTGGAGAAGGATGCTGTAGCCACACTTCCGCAGTTATGCCATAGAACTGGGGAATGGCGCAGAATTCACCATCCCAGAATCTTTTTCATTGAAAAAATTAAAATAAGATTCTAGCCCTATGAAAGGACATAAAATACACCCATACCACTTATGACTCACATAGTTGAACATAGTACCCCCAGCCATGTATTGTAGCTTACCAAATAGTTCTCATTGCTCTTACAATTATAGTCACTGGCAGGCAATTAAAATTGTTGCTGCTGTGGAGGGACACCATCTCTGGTGATCTGTATTTGGTTTGATGGGCCATGTAGTTCAGGACTGATATAGACAATACAGTGGTACCTCCGGTTGTGGATGGGATCTGTTTCGGAGCTCCAGTCAGATCCCAAGGTTTCCGCAACTGGAGGGACCGCTTGTGTGCATGCACGTGCGGCGGTAGACCAGATTGCTTCTGTGCATGCGGCGAAACCCGGAAAAATACTTCCAGGTTTGCCGCGTACGTCTCCCGAAGGATACGTAACCAGAGGTGAACGTAAGTAGAGGTACCATTGTAGTTCTATTGGATTTTTATTTATACAGATATATTCCCTGTCTTTTAATGATAAAATCAGGTATCCTGTGCTTCCTTCAGAGAGCTCAAAGCAACCCACATAGTTCTTTCTGTTTTTATACTTGGGACAATCCTGTAGGTTAGGCTGAGAGAATGTTGCAACCCAAGGTCACTAAGTCTAAGTGGGAATCTGAACACAGATTTCCTCGGAAGCTAAGCAGGTTTTCTAGTGATGCAGAGGAGGATTTCAGGCAGCTGGATCGCCTATTGCCCTCCCACAAAAGCAGAAGTAAGTTGTGCAAAATAAGCCGTGAATATGCTTCATTTCCAAGTGTCTCACAGATTTTAGCTTTTCTTGATGCGGCATTCATATTAACTTGAGCATGTTGCTTTAATGTTAAAAAGCATACAGAGCTCTGTCTATGAAAGCTCAAACCCTTGTTTCAGCAGGAAGATGTACAACAGCACAGTGCTGAGCTGTGCACAGAAATAGGCTCAGATTCTATAACGCTGAAGGGTACAGTGGAGCAAAAATAGTTCAATTGTGATTGGATACCACAAGGAGACTGTAGATCAATGTCACATTGGCAGCTCTAGTCTGCAGCAAGCAGTTGAAAGGAGAGATAAGGGAATAGGTACAGATACTTACTGCAGGTCCAGTATTGCTAGATGAGCAGTCTGTCCCTGGTCCCACTTGGCGTAACAATCAATAAATAACTCTGCAGCAAGAATCCCACACCTGATCAATGCTGCAGCAGAGGTGCATTTCTCACATGTGCATGTGCTTATGCCAATTGTCTTTAGCATTTTGGAAAAACTGTTTCTCAAGTTAAACGCATTAATAGGGGCAGCCCTTAAATGTTTTAGCCCCAAATCCTTAAAAGCCGTTTGTGCAACCGCATTGGGCCTACCTTTAAAGAATGATGTGAGGGTGAAGATGGCCCCAGATACACACTTTGGCACCAAATGATACCCCTTCGCACATAGTAAAAATGTCACAGTCAGTTTCATTATTGACTATTTTTGCTCTCTCTGCTCATAGTCCCCCAAACTGTGCTTACTGAAGTGCTCCCTACCTAATGGCAAGGGACAGAAGGGTCAATAGTGCAATATATGCATAAAGTCTTTTTAAAGACACAGCAAAAAGTCACATCAATGTGAAGATCGAATGTGAATAAGGGATCTTTTGCACAGCTGCTGTGGAACACAGTAGCTATGGAAAAACCACAGGTGATATTCTGGTTCCCAACCTATCGCCAGATGGATGTGGGTACAACACTGCAGCTGCTCGAGACACAAAATCTGCATTATGTTAGCAGTCAGTGTTTCTGCCACAGTGTGCATGCTTCCATTCAGCTTACTCACACGGTTCTCTCAGAAACTTCCTGTGGTAACCACATGCCTGATGGTTGCATGAAGAGGCCCTGAAGCACACCTGGCAGGTGTACATTGCAGCAAGTGTTGGAATACGTCAGGAAAGCACATGAAAGCTACCAAAAAAACCTCCAAACTGTGAATGTTATGCTTAGTGCTTAAGAACTCAAAGCAATACCTTGCCAGCATGGCAGCATAGGAGTGGTGCTGATACATGGGAAATAAGCTAAGAACCGAGGAATTTAATTATGCAGCATGTTAAACTGCAAAATCAGTTGGAGTTTCTCTAGTCTAGTTATTCAGGGAAAGCTTGGAACAAAATGTCCTTGGTCTTGCTTTTCTTTTTATGGGACCAAAAGCACTGTCCTTTTCTTTGATCACAAACTGTGACATGACTGTTTATATTTTTAATATAGGAAAACATTTTGTTGTTGTTTTTAATGTGGGTAACCCCTCCCTTTTCGTTATATAAAAATGTACTTGAAATATTGTTTCTGTGTTTTTTCTTCTTTCTCGGAATCACATCTCTGCAGTTTCTTTCAGTCTGATCATTGAATGGCAATGGTACTGAACTCTGTTGATTGTTTATATTTACTGTATTAAATAATGGGAATACTATATAATAGGAATATATGCAGTATATTCATAGAGTTGGAAGGGACCCCAAGGATCATCTAGTCCTACTCCGTGCAATGCAGGATTTATTTTTGCCTAACATGGGACTCAAGCACATGGTATTAAGAGTCCCGTGCTCTACCAACTGAGCTATGGGGAGAGCAACCCATTCCCCTGATCCGCCGTTATGGAACTGGTTCAGATGGGGTGGAGGTGGCCCTACATTGGGGCTCTGGTTTGAGGAGCTACGCTGTTCGTTGGGGGAGCCCCGTCAATGAGCACCCCAGTGTGCTTCCCAAAATTGCACGTGGTTTGGCATCTCTGGCAACATTGAGGGCAGCCCAGTGCAGGATCCTGTGTGGACAATGCTGCTGTGTGGACAATGCTGCTGTCAAGTGAGGGCAACAGACCTTATCTGGGCCTCTTGCTAGACTGGAAGCTGGCACTGCAAAGAGACACGTTCCCCTGTCCCTGTCCATGTTTACACCACTTTCTGTCACCTACCTAACAGAATTCAGGCTGTTTCTTATTTGTAAAACACTGCAGCTGCTGCCTTCATCTTCTGGTGCCTTACTCGTAGCCCTCACAACACAAAACAACATCTCCCCTTGAATTCGTGCTCATCAAGATCTAAGGGCACAGGGACATGAAAACTCTGGAAACAGTTGCTATACAGTCATAGAGCTTGCATCCCTCAGACATTTCGGGGCGATACCAATAAAGGTGGCTGAGGTTAAGAAAGTAAGCAGCTATTGAGACACTGGGTGCTGCTGGCCATTAACAGGAATTTCTCTATGGAATTACTGGTAGGAACTCCCACCCGTAGTCAGGAAGAATGGGGAAGAGTGGCCAGTTCACGCTGTGAATGACCCCCCAGAGAACTGCTAAATTTGGAGAAAATTGAGCCAACTGCTGCATTTTAGGAATACTGTAGGGCACCAACTTTACAGCAATTGTTCTCACATTTTGCCTTTCCAATACATGTCAATTTTATTTATGGTTTTCACTTATTTTGCTAAAAATATAAATAAATTACAAAATACACCAAAGCCCCTATCCACATAGCTTTCTGTCTTAACACAATGAGATAGCCAAGTAACAGCTTGTTAATAGAATGTTTAACATTATTTTGCTTCCTAGGTGTCTTTTTAGATCTTATCTCTGAACAGGGCAGGAATTTAGGCCTTTGTATTACAAAATAAACCCTGTTTGCTAAAAGGAGAGCATGGGCAACAACACAACCCTCTCAGTTCCACTATGGCAATCACTTTGCACATGCTTGCTGGCTCCTCTTCCCCTCCCCAATCAGTTGTCCTTTTAAAATGGTTTCACAATCAAGTTCAATTTATTATTTGCAGATAGGAAAAGATTGGGGGCACTCCAGCCATTTCCTGTAACAACAAACAGATGTAAATACAGAAGTAAGGAAGGAGAAGAAAATGGGTCAAGGAGGAGCCTCCCTCTATCAAATTAGGCACCTTCTCTTTAGGAAACTATTGGGTGACTTTCCTTCCATAGAAAATACCTTGACAATACATTTTATATAGGGGAAACCTCTGCAAAATAGTTAGCGCTAAAAGATTCTAAAATTTCACGGGAAGGTTAGGGATAGTTAAAATTTGGTATTTTAAGCCCCAATCTGAAATACATTGGGCAGTTATTATTAGTCCCACAAAAGGAAGTTATAAGGAGTGGGACTTTTGTCTATGAAGCATAATTAGGACACACTGTTACTTTATAGACCCAAAGCCAATTTTATAGACAAACATATCAAGCTCCCATTTACAACGGCAGTTTAAAGCAGCATCTATTTCATGCTGAACACATGCCAAGTGTGTTCAGTCTGCCACTGGAAAACTTTTGTTTGGGGTTCTTTCACCCATCATGTAAGAAGATTAGTTCTTTGGTTTTAGTGCATGCCATGCATTTAGCTGGAATTAACAATTTATGGTTGAATTATCAGAGGTCTACTTAATCAAGAAACCTGGTCAAGGCAATGTTGTCCAAATCACTTCTTGCTTTGGAATCTCTTCTGTGCAATACATTGCAAGCATAAAAAAAGTAGAAGCACCAATTAAATTTCTTCTGCATGAGATGTTTTGGCCTTAATAAATCTTCTAATTTACATATCTTCCTGATGTTATGGAGCGCGAACTGGGAAGACTAAAGAAGCTACAGAAAGAACAAGAGAGAATCAGTGTTTAGCTTGCAGGTTCACTCAGTTACATCAAGTGTATAGCATGAAACCACATGGTTGCAACTCAAGGAAATATAGAAGTCCAGTTATATGCATGGAAATTTCTACAGTCTTGTTTAAAGAATTAAACCCTATTTAACCCTGCTGCTGAACTTTTAAGGGAGATATGTAGTCACTACCATTCTAAACAGATAAAATATAAAAGGAAAGTGTATGCAGCTAGATATATTTAAGTTTGATAGTACAGCAACAGCTAAGCCATACTGCATCCCACACTTAGCATCTTTCAAATACAAAAAAAATACTTTCATAAGTAACCTGCTCTCAATGATTCAAACAGACTTAAAAAGAAAGAAGAGGACAGACAGCAAATACAACTAAAGAACCTGAATAAAGCTTGCGGATCAATATTGCCACCCGGAATCCTAGATCAGCCTCTGGGCTGTCAGTACCCCAACAGGGCCCCATCAGGCAGCTAGGTGTGTAAGCTTCCATTTTAATTTCCCAACATGATACAGCACTGGGCACTCTGGGAAATTAAAATGGCAGCAGCTGCTGCTACTGTCACCACCGCCACCACCACAGCCAAGAAAGCCTGAGGGGTTCATCAGTATAATAGGCATGATATCAGAATGCACTTTGCCCCCAAATCTGGAAGCAACCTTAAGCAACACTGCTGAACCCTTCCCTGACACATTTGGCCATGATCTGGTTTCACCTGCGAAGCTTATTGCTCATCTGCCCTTCCCACAGTTCTTGTCACTCATTGGAATATAGCATAAGGAGAGTCCAAAAGAAGCCAGCTGGCTCATTTATTTCTCCTCACCTAACTACACATACAAAGTCTATATGCAAAACCATTAATTTGCTTTTACTGTTTCCATTAAAGACGGAAGGATCCATGGCCCGACGGATAACTTTATCAGACTGTAACCAACTATTTGACCTTTCTGCCTGTTTTTGTCCTCACTCGCCACAATATGTCCCTGCCTCTCAAAAGAAGATCAAGCCATGCCCAAGTCACTCCGATATTTAAGACACCATGGTAAGACTTCAGAAGGCAAGTCCCATAGCTAGACTCTTGAGACATTACATTGTAAAAATAAGCGAAAGTTGACAAGTGTGGGGAGGTGCACTGTGCATTTGGGAACCCTATGAGATCAAGGTTCCTACACACGCAGGAAGCTGCCATGGATACGGAAGGGAACCTGCTTCACACCATCCTCCTTCATGGTTGAGGCGGGGGCAAAGTTAAAATGTTGCCCTTTCTTCCCCACCCCCAAACGTGTATTCCTTATACTGAATTGCAATACCTGTAGCAACTGTGATGCTTCAGAAGCCATTCAAAGTTCAGTTACTCATGCTATCATTGTAAAAAGACATTACTTAAGAAAACTTCTATGCCTGTTCTAGAGATGTATTTTTCAGGTGTTGTGAATGAAGTGTAAAATCTCTTGGACCTGTGCAAAGTGCATGCATCTCCTGCTATAACTTGAAGCAGTCGGTAGAAAACACTTTGTCACGACTCAGCATCCATTTGAGTGGGCCTGCCCTGCGTACAGCTCAGGCCCTTTTAAAGTGAAAGAAGGAAACACCATCTGGTGGACTATATATGTTGGATTCCCTAGTTTCCAGGTACAGTATTTTCACCGCCTGTTGGTCCCATTTTTATTAGCTGGCTCATTGTGAAGAAGCAGATTTCATGCAAGCACCCTTACTTGTTCTGCCCCAACAACTGCAAATTTGAAAATCTACTACTTTAGTTCCTTTTACCTGTAAAAGAAAGACCTCTTCAGATTCTCTACCTTGGCACCTTTATGTTGCCAATACATTCCATAATTCAGAGTTAGAACTATTATCATGGGAAGTCAATGTTGATAATACATGACAATGCAACTTCCTTAAACTTCTCTCTAACCAGATTATTCCTTGCACACACCATGCACATTAGGCACTTTGCCTCATGTCACTTAGATTTGACCAGAAGTGAAGCCTTGTGTTTCTTTTGAGCAAGTTTGGCCTTATAGCATTATGCTGAGCCATCTTGACAATTCTGTAAAGAGCAAGATAGCCTTTGATGTATATCAGAGCAGGGTAACAAATGTGTGAATTTGCTCCATCCTTAGGAGCAAAATGATATATAAGTATGTAATACCACCCAATGCAACTGTTTAAAAACCCAGACAAACCCTAATTCCAAGTGTTTGTGTATGTAAAGTGGTCTGCACCCACAGAGATCAGTGAAATTATGGTTTCATCCCATCAGTTTAAGGAGATGATAGAGCAGAGCTTTACATGCAAATTGGATTTGTTAAATTATCCCCCCCCCCCCATTATACTGGTCTAATTGATATAGGTTGAAAGGAATATATATATCAAAATAAAAAGACCAGAACTCAAAATAAAATGTAACATTTAATAAAAAGAAAGAAGTACAAAGGAAACTGAAAAAGTGAAAGTTTAAAAAAACTTGTAAAACAAAAATGAGAGTGACATGTTAGCAATTCATGAAATCAGTTCCATAGGTTTTCCTGTTGCCTCCTTGTAAGTTTCATTCAGTACGATCTTCCAGGTGGAAATAACTGCTTTGCTCCAATCAAAATATGCAAACTACAAAATGAATAGTCATCTAAAATATGCAAGCTTGAAAACAGAAAAATATGCATGTTCACTGGAAAGTGGTCTTTCCATTCGTCAAACTACATACAGAACGGAGAGATTTGAACAGATTGTTGTCTTCCTGTTTCTCTTACCTCACACATAAGAGATGAATCTTCAAGCTTAGTTTTAAGAATTAATTTAAGATTAGTGTCACATTGTAATAACCAGGAACTTATTAAATAAGAAATAACATATAGAACCTACTATATGCAGTTTGGTCTCATACAAAAAATGCAAAGTCAAGTACTATCCCAGCTGAGAAAAATGATACTGGTTTCTACTGGGGGAGACTATTGCAGAAAGTTTAACAAAGAGACTGAGGCCAGCAAAGGTTGAGGCCAGTATTTCACTAAAAATGACAAAATGGTCAGCACAACATAAAGGTACAAACACACAAACATACATACATACATACATATATATATATATATAATTGTATTTAATATATTGTTACATACATTTTGAATGTCTTCATCAGAAATATATTGCCATTATGGCCATGTGTCTACATGTTTTATCTTTTCATTATTGCTACCACTTTTTCATAAACTTTCAAATAGGGCTGAAACAAAGTGATTGCCAGAAAGTAAATCAGAAAGAAAATATTTGCATAGATGATCTTGCTGCCTTATGCAACTGCTGGAAAACATACCATGCTATATTAGTTTGCATATCTGATTTTAAAAACCACACCTTTATTCCACAACCCTGCAGCCTTGTTCATATTAATTAATTTCCAGGCTCATGTGAAATCTTGTTTTTCACACAAGCGGACATGGTTTGCTTTTGCAACTTTAACCGATCGTGTGTCGGGATTGTCACTGTGTACATAATGCAGCATATTTGATCCTGTGCACAACCATTCCCCCTTCCCTACTATTTTGAAAGCTAATATTTTAGAAAATATATTTAGCTTAATAGAGGCACAGCCTTTTTATTTATTAAATTCAGATTGCTACAAACGCCTAAAAAATGCTTAATTATCCACTATACCACCATTAGGTGGGTCTGCTATTAAACAGTACCAGTATAATTTTTTCATGAGGTTTTTTTTACAATTATCAAGTAATACTGTAACATATTTTTCAATATATTCAGACATTGTCCTTTTAAGAGAAAAACAAACAACCAACCAAACAAAAGACAGGGTTTCAGTATCTGAGTATGTGTAATGGGCTTCTGTGGGAAAAGATGAGGAACCTTAGACCCGGACTATAGCTAAATGCTACTTTGAGACAAGCAAGAAAAGATGCCTTTTGCTCTTTTAAAAATTTAAAACGGGCTATGCTACAGCACTGAAGAGAACTGAAGTGGAAGGTTAAATTAATTCCATAGCAAAAAAGTGAACTGTCACTTAACATTACACAGAGACGGGGGGAGATGGTGGTGGTGAACTGTGTGACCCCTGGCTTGTCCATGTCTCCCTGTGGGTGACAGGTGCATCCCAGGTTTGCACAATACAGCGAAAAGAACTGGCAGGAGACTCTCAGGCTGTGTACACATTATTGGCTTAAAACGCAAGGTGGTTGTTCTTTTTCACTGTGTTTCAAAACTGCATTTGCATGCTGTTGTACACATCAGCATGGCTTGGTATATTGTTCCTACCTGAATGTTCCCACCTGAGGTTGGAGACAGGAAAGGGATACTTTTACCCAATTGAAGCTGGCTTGGTGGGGCTGGGGTGGGCAGGAATAAAAATGCAGTCTTCCACAAGGAGCTACAGGCTGCAGCTAACTTTGTCTCCATGGCTTCCCAAACCAGTGGTGGGAGCCCACTGAATGCAGAGGAAACAGGAGTGTGTACACAAGCCTTAGTAAGTCTTCCATCCTCCCATCTGTACTTCTCTACACAAACAAGCTCTTACAGCTAGCCGTGAATATGGGTTTTCTCACCAAAGCTTATGGAAAAGAATAAAATGTGATGTTCAACAACATTGTGGAAGTTCATAGATGACCTGAGAAATTGTTGCCCTGCAGCCCAATTAGTGTTAAGTGGGCCATGCAACTCATTTTTCCTCACTACAGGGAGATCTGCTGGACATGGAACTTTGCCATTTTCACTTTTAATTCATGAAGGTGTCCAACATATATTTGCATCCCCACTCACAGCAGGCAACCCTACTGGATCTCAGGGTTGCCTGTCGGGCAGGCTGAGATGCCCCTAAAAGTTGCAGTCATTTCACAAGGCCTTGTCTCAAATGCATCCTTCCACAAAGCATGTGGCAAAAAGGCATGATACATTTGGAAAAGCAAATCATGTTAAGGAGCCCTCTTAATTTTGTCTAAAGAGTCTAAAGGGGCTTTTTTGGATTTGGTCAACTCATGTGCGTGAGCTTGGCTAAAGAATGTAAATCTGCACAAAGACATTGCCTTAAAAATATTCACATCTAGGTGTTTGCAGGATTACTTTAATTGATAGCTGCCTTCGGTTCAAGAAGTACAGGGAATTCTTTCTATCAAAGCCATTTTTACTGATTGTTTCACCGCCACCATAAAAAGGAGAACATCTCCTTCCAGCTACTGAAATATCAAAATCTTGGGTTTTTTTACAGTCATTTTAGGATAGTCAAAATCAACAGGTTTAAAAAATGGGAGCAGCATTAAAGGCAGAAGTAGCATCCAGAGTGGAGATGGATGCAGAGAGTGATTTATAAACATTAACTGCAATTTTCTAGGTTCTACTTTTGATTATGGAGTTGTAATTTATTTTATTTATTATTAAAAATAATAAGTTTGAGGATGAACATCTACTCAGACAGGAGCATACACTAGTGAAAGAAAAGGAACTACTGTTTAATAAGGAGTTGCACTTCAGCAACATAATATAAATAGCAGAACAATATACAAGATGTTTGTCTTATTTAAACTGCACACTAGTGTGCACGTTATGAAGTAGAAACTGCTTTCTTCAAATAATAAATTTAAAGTGTCACTTCAAACTCGTAATGCAATTCAGTTTGCAATTTTTGTTAAAAATAAAATATTGGTGATGTTTAACCTAAAATAAATTTGAAAAATGAAAATAAACAGGTTCCCAACAGAAACTTTTATACGGAACTCTTTCATCAAGATAGCATTTTAAAAAATGTATTAGATATAGTTAGGGCCATTTTATAAATAGATAGTAATTCATTGGGTTTAAAACAAATTAAACCCCTGACATTTCAGAACTAGCAATACGAGTATTTTCCACAGGGAATCTGCAAAGACAAGGCAAATGTTTTCTTAAAAACGTTAACATCCTGCATAGTCACAATCCAGTCACTGAAAAACGCACCAGATGGTCAGTTTGTCTTTCATGCTGTTTCACTTGCACAATGGTATGACAGAAGGATTCACAAGGTGGAAAAGCAAGCAACTAAAACATATGAATGCACAGAGTCCGCTCCTGGCATACAAGTCTGTGTGTGAGATCAACTGAAACGAAAACATAAAAAGCAAAAATTAAATGATAGAAAATCAAACATAATGAAAACGTAAAGCAATATCATACACAATGTTAGTGGCAAAAACACAATGTGATCCTTTGGGACTTACATGCCACACTAAACCAAGGTTTAGTGTTGTGTGAATAAGCCTCCCCAAGCCTACGCAAAGCATCAGGCAAGTATTCTCTTCCCTTCCTCTGTTGTGCAGCCAACAGAACTTCTGCTGAGTTTAGTTTCGATTCCAGAAAATATTGGCTTAGCATTACACATGAACCCGGTATCCTGGTTTAAATCAATCCACGGTTAGTTTCCAAACAAGCCAACCTCAAACTATGGATTATGAAGCTGGCTTGTTTCACTAACCATTACTAGTTTCCAACCAGGATTGCTGGTACATATGTAATGCTAAGCTGAGTTAATTTGCAAGTTAAACTAAGCTCAGCAGAAGTCACACTCCTGGCTGGAGAAGGAGGAAAGTGATGTGAATGAGTCTGACTCTTTGGCTTGGGCTTGCAAAGGTTTGGCCACATAACATTAAACCATGGTTTAATGTTCTATGTAAACCAGACCACTCCATGATCAAAATCAAATCATTCTTGCCTTACTTTTTTAAAAAAGACAAAACAAAAAATCTAATTAATTGCACTAGAGAGAAGATTAATCAGTTTACCTGAATAACAGACCACAGGTTTTAAACTTATGAGTCATCTAGTTCAGTCTCAGGCATTTCTGTTTTTAAGATCTCTGTTAGAAGGACTTGGGTCTGTTCAAGATCCTGGATTGGCGCTGGCTGACACTGGTGTTCTAGACAGGCTATTGTGACTCACTTTAGCTCATCATATTGTAAGTCATCTTGCTCACGCTAAGTAGGATAGTTACAGTGCTGCTCCATAAGATTCATACAGAAATATAAATAGACTGTTCACCAAAACTGCTGATTTTTTTTTTTAAAGAAAAAGAAATAGGCACTAGTAATGTTAGAAAGAACTAATCAGGATAACCAGGCATCTGTCAAGAGGATACGACATCATATTAAGCTTAACACAAGCACAAATCATCACCAACATTCTTAATTCATGGAAGACAAGAGGCTGAAATTTAGCAAGAGAAAAGAACAAAGAAGCCACTTGTATATGAGACAGAAGCCCCTACAGCAATCTTATAGCCCAATTCTGTAACTTTTCTACAACTTGTGCTAGACATTTCAGTTTGAACTACTAGTAAGAGATGAGCAATTTATCTTACAATCGCCACCATCCACTTACCTAGGGTAAGTATGCATGGGAAAAATAGATTGCACTGTGTATTACACAGTAAATATTACATCATCTGAGACTATGTAGTTGTTGATCAGTTCTGTAGCTTAGTCACACAATCATATCATTTTTTTAAAAAAGATAAAGAATATAAATCACATAAAAACACTAGGGTTCTTTCCTTGAAGTTAAATAGTTAATGCAAAACTACTAACATTCTGAGGCAAAGCAACTTGCTAGGATTTTGTAACACACATTAGCTCAGAAAGTCATTGGCTGTCAAGTTCACATCAACTTGCTTCAGGCGAGTCCCGTCCCCCCCCCCCCAACCTTGCCTACACCATTTTTTGCACCCTCCCCAGCTCTGGTACACTATATGCCACTTGCAGAACGTCATCCATTCCTCTCTTTTACACTGTAGCTGCAAGGACAACAGTTCTTGTATTACACAGATCATTAAAAATCTCTTATAAAACCTGCATTATTACTCCTAGGGCCCAAGCTGCGTGCATTGTATCTGGGCAGTAATAAGCAACTAACAGAGATCACGGATCCAAGGCGGATTATATTGTCCAATGACAATATTATCATTGGAGGATTCATTCACATGGTAGAGTGATGTCACCACCACTTCCTGACAACAGTAGGAAAGAAGGATCCCCACCATGATCCTAACACAGGCAAGTTCCTTCTTTACAGATGTCACTAATCTGGCAGTCCCCTGGGTCCAGGCAGAAGTGGCTTTCATGCTACAAAGGTAACACGTGAGCCCACTCTTGGGAATAAGAATCTGGAAAAGCTGGCAGCTAGCATCAACTGAGCATCATCTGGGACCCTGACCTCTAACAACAGCATGAGGATATCAACGTATGTGCTATGCAACTTCAGGTCTACAAAGGCCTTCACAACCATGACTATAATTGCACGGCGAAGAAAAATAGGACTGCGCACCCTTGCTCTGCCTCTACATCCATGCTAGCCTCTCTCCAATTCTGTCTCTGTGTTGGGGGCATGTCTGCAATGCAGGAGCCTGATGGACACGTGGGCTTTACCTGTGAGCCAGAACCCTCAGCAAACATGCACAGACAGCATTGGGAAGTGGTGGCGGTGTGGCGCAGGAGGAATCAGCACAGTGTGACAGTCCTGCTCTCTTCCCTCACAGGCTTATTGCTGTGTGGTTCTGAATACCTGAACAGGTGAGTTGCCTCTGACTGAACTGAGGGTAGAAAAACCAGAGGCAGAGGTCTGGGGAAGCTACAGACCACAGCAGAGACTAGAATGCATGTTACATTCTCTAGAGTTAACAAAGCATCAAAACTATCATACTAGTCCTTGAATGGACCAGAAGGAGAAGATACGCACAACTTCTGCAGCTGGTTGGCTAGGTATACATATGAATGCTGGCAAGTATCCATAGGCAAGCGTAGGTTGAGGAAGATGTTTCAGCGTTATCCTCGCCTTTTTAAGTAAAGGGCACCTTTAATCTCAAAGGCTGGACATGCAACCGTATCACACATGGCAATACTTTGAAACAAAGACTGCATTACAGCAGATCACTGAAAACCGTCGGACGTGAATCAGAGTATATCTCATAAAACAAGCTATGGCTCTTGGATCCTAGATCAAGTAGAAGAGATGCTAAAGATGAGAGGCAGGCGTCCTCCATAGTATTAGCAAGAAAAAGAAGTATTAGCAAGAAGAAGAAAAATAAACATGCCACAGAAGTTTCAGTACATTCTAAGCAGGAAAATTATTAATTTGCAGTGGAGGGATTTCATGGTCTTCAAACAATCTCGCACAGGTAGCAGGAAACTGTACTTAAATTAAAACTTGAACTGAGCTAATCCTTGCCTTGTATTCTCACCTTCATTATCATTATGATGCATGGTTACCAAAAACAAGGCCTGGACCTCCATGAACTTCAATATTTTAATAAGTATAAAATACCAGGTGTAGCAAAGTAGTAGTATGGTTTTTATCCCTGTTTATCCCCATTTTGTACTGCAGCTGGCTCAACTACGAGTAGCAGCTATAAAGAGGTGATAACCTGCCGGAAGAGTACATCGGAGAAACACTTTTAGCAGCTGATTCAAAACAAAAATGTGCTTATTCGGATATTGAAAACTCGTTTGTGGAATTCAGTATCACAAGATGCAGTGTGGTCACTGGCTTAGACAGCTTTACAATGAGATCCAACAAATATATTTTGAATATGGAAGTCCTGTTTTAGTCTGCCAGTTAACAGACACTGGAGACAACGATCAAAAGTGGTATCTCCACAATATGCTCTTTTCTAAACTTCCCAGAGACATGGCTGGCCCCTGTTTGACTAGAAGACCTTTGATCTGCTCCAACATGGTAATTGCTAGGGTCCCATGTACCAGTTTATCTGGAGGGATGAAACATGACTCAGTGGTACAGAATATGCTTTGCCTCAGGGAAGGCTCCCAGTTTTATCTGTAAGATCTCCAGTTAGCAGGATCTCACACAGCAGTGTAGGAAAGATCTCTGCCTGAGACTCTGGGCAGCCACTGCTTCTCAGCATAATGGGCTGGATTGGCTAATGGTCTGACTCTGTATCAAGGCAACTGCACACGTTCATGCAGAGGTATGACACAATATGCAGCCTGAACATTAAATTTATCCAATATAATGAGTAGACCTACATGGAGAACAGAACCTACTCTAACCCAAAATGAAATCAACTGCATTTCAAGATCCCATGGAACAAGAATCCCTGTTGGGGATGCTTAATGTCAACACTACATAAAACAATACTGATCTATTTATATAGAACTCTCTTATTTCCCTTTCATGGTGGCCAGTAGACAAAGAATTAATACTAGTTGTGTGTGTGTGTGTGTGTGTGTGTATATATATATATATATATATATGTGTGTGTGTGTGTGTGTGTGTGTGTGTGTGTGTGTGTATGAACTTGTTTTTGTATGAAATTGTTTTATGCTTGTTTTCATTGCTAATGCACTTCAAGAAAAAGTGACAAGACTATCCTGGGGCCAGAAGAGGCATTTACTGGATCAATCTTCATTAGTCTAAGATGGAGGTCTTTTCCCTCCTCAAATCTCTGGTATGGTTGCAAAACTACGGCTAAAATTTATACAACATTTCCTTGGCTTATTCTGTTAGAATGGGAAATTGGGGCTTCTTTATAATTCTGGAAATTGTCTAAACCACATCTTGAGCCCCTCCTCATTCCTTCCCACTACTTTTTAAAATAATAATAATAATAATAATAATAACTCATCTGTTGCAATATTTTTAGATGACTTGACCTGGGTGTGAATGTCTTGGGAAAGGATGGAAACAAAGTGAATTTCATGTCGAACTGCTTACTTTTTCTTGTCTTTGTCCTTCTTCAGTGGCTGCTGTGAAGTGGCTTGCAGAGACTGACACTGCAGGGTTTCAACTGCCACTTTCCTCCTGTTGAAGGCGTTCATCTCCTCCTCCAGCTCTCTTCTCTTCTCCTCCACTTTCCTCTTCTCTTCCTGATGCATTCTTTTTAGATGTTCAAACTTCTCATGCAGCTGGCCAAAGGAGGGGAGGAAAAAACCCAGTCAGCACTGCCTCCACTAGCAGGAAGTAGAACCCAATCCTGACCTACAGCAGGGCACTCCCATCCAAGCAAGTGTGTCCTACAGGTCACCACAGAGGGCAAAGTTAAACCCTAATGAGAAACACAGGTGTCCCTTCTGGATCCAGCACTGCTCTGATTAACATCTACGTAATGGATCCATGTGGGATGGACTAATTTTGCTTCTCAATACACCTGCATACCACCATGGGAAGAATAATCTGCCTGACTTGTGCGGGTTCTTTCCACAGACATCAGTGGAGGGACCACTATAGTGAAAACAGCAATTCCTCCACTCCATTAATATATGGCCTGGCCCTTAGTTCCAGCTGAACAACAAAGGTTTACAATTATTTGGCACCCACTTGCCTGACCTTCATGTGTCAGATTAGTCCCCTGTGCTCCTGAAGGATAGCAACATGCCTTCATGATTACAGTGGTGCCTCGTGTTACGTACTTAATCCGTTCTGGAGGTCCATTCGTAACAGCAAATTGCTCATAACATGAGGCGTGCTTTCTCTAATGGCGCCTCCCACTGCTGCTGTGCCGCCGGAGCGCAACTTCCGCTCGCATCCCGGGGTAAAGGTCGCAACAAGGGGCATCTACTTCCAGGTTAGCGCAGCGCATAACTCACAGCATTCGTAAGGGGGGTGGTACGTAACACGAGGTGCCACTGTAGTTGAAAGGTTTCTTTTACAAAAAATGAAGCAGCTCATAGCTAGGGTAAGATAATGCTGGAGGTATGACATGGATGCAGTCATTTTGGGATTGTTTCATCTAGGTTTTAGGTACTGAAAGCCCTGGAGCAATAAACCTTAATCTTAATAAATTCAAATACAACAATTCAGAAGTTTTAAGACTTTCCTCCACAACCTTCATATAAAATAAAAGTTTGAGCCAGCCTATGAAATAAACTGGCAGTAGTTTCTCACACAAAAAAAATAAGGTATATACTACCACAAGGTAGTCAACAGCAATAGATTAGATGGCCTTTAAAAATGGATTAAACAAATTAGGGAGCAATCCTAACCCTCTAATGCATTCCCCACAGGATGAATGTCCCTTTAATGCTCCCAGAAGGATCTGGCTCCTCTTATCAATGGAGACAGAATGCTGGATTTGACAGGCCTCTGTTGGATCCAGCAAGGAAGTTCTCATTTTCTTTGCTTCTCAGTGTTGGAATATTGTAATTGTAGTCAAAAAAAAATAAAAAAAAAATCCTTCCAGTAGCACCTTAAAGACCAACTAAGTTAGTTCTAGGTATGAGCTTTCGTGTGCATGCACACTTCTTCAAATACCTGAAGATACCTGAAGATACCTGAAGAAGTGTGCATGCACACGAAAGCTCATACCTAGAACTAACTTAGTTGGTCTTCAAGGTGCTACTGGAAGGAATTTTTTTATTTTGTTTTGACTATGGCAGACCAACACGGCTACCTATCTGTAACTGTAATTGTAGTGTCATAGGTATACACACTCACACTCACTCCTACCCACCACCCATTACTTATGGCCATATGAATCTGTGGCCCAGATTCCATTCTCTGCCACTCACTTCTCTCTCCTTTTCTTTCAGTTCCAACTCTGTTTCCTTGACCTTGTTCACAAACATTTGCCTCATTTCTTCCTCTTTCTTCTGCAACTCACAGAGGAATTCTTTTCTCTTGGTCTCATAGGTTTCTTGAAGGCTGGTTAAGACACAAAAGACACACAAACCTCAAATCACTTAGACGTTAAAAGGTGATGAAAAACAACAGAAGACAATAAGCAGCTATAAAGCTACACCTACGTACATGTGTTGCGCATGCATGTGTCAAAGAGGGAGGCGGTGAGGCAGTAAGGACATGACACATTACTGTCACCCTGCTTATGAGAGTGCCCCAGATTCTGACAGAACTTGCAGCCTTCACACACCTGTGCAGGTATTCCAGCAGAAAGCAAGAATGGAGAGGATGATGCTCTCTCACCTGAATGGCTGGCTGTCAGGATCAGTATCTTTGAAGCCCATTTCTTCTAGCTTACACCGCCTGTAAAGCTCGTAGTGGCGAGTGTGAGTTTGCTCCCGCAGATCTTCCATGTTGACACGGATCAGCATCTCTCGCAGCTTTACAAAGTCACAGTGGCTTTCATTCTCAACTGAGCAAATGAAGAGAAGGAGCATAGCCATTGTGAAAAAATGGATGGTTTATACCAGGGGTCAGCAAACTTCTTCAGCAAGGGGCTGGTCCACTGTTCCTCAGACCTTATGGGGGGCCGGACTATATATTTTTGGGGGGGGGGAATGAACAAATTCCTATGACCCACAAATAACCCAGAGATGCATTTTAAATAAAAGGACACATTCTACTCATGTAAAAACACACTGATTCCGAGACCGTCCGCAGGCCGGATTTAGAAGGTGATTGGGCTGGATCCGGCCCCCAGGCCTAAGTTTGCCTACCAATGGTTTATACACACCAACTTGACCCAAATTCCTGGGGTTTTCTTTGTTGGTGTAACATTCTAAGCAGAATTGAAGGAGTGTTTCCTCTGTTAAGAGAAGGACAGCTTTGTGCCATCCGATTAGCAATCCTATGCAAAATTTACTCAGAGATAACCCTTGGGTACAAAAGGGGCTTACTCTTTAGCAATTGCATTTTGGATTGCTGCCTTTGTATAAATAAATATGGAATGCAGGATATCATCCATATTATTGTTATGGTGATTGTTTTAGGCTTGTTTATTTGGAAGCAGGCAATGATTGTGTCTGGTACTTATTTGAGTGAAACCGGTTTTTTT
This sequence comes from Podarcis erhardii, assembly GCF_964252035.2. Taxonomy (NCBI): domain Eukaryota; kingdom Metazoa; phylum Chordata; class Lepidosauria; order Squamata; family Lacertidae; genus Podarcis; species Podarcis erhardii. Next base: position 56,860,241 of record NC_138498.1, on the reverse strand, counting down.
AAAAAAAATGTTTTTCATTTCTTTATTAAGGGAATTTATATACCACTAGCTTCTAACGAAAATATTGTGGTGGTACACACCAAAAAAGTAATATAAAATCATCAAAATATCATAAAATAAAAAATACAGAACCAACAGAGAACTGAGTAAATTTTCTAAAAATACCTGATGAAACAAAAATGTTTTTAACAGATAAACACCAGAATTTTAGGAGCCTGTCTAATTTAATCAGGAACAGTCTTCTAAAACTACTGGTGCCACTATGCTTGAAAGCCTTGGTTTAAGGAGCAGCTTAGTGAGCATGTAGCATGAATTTGTGGCGACCATGAGGGTGTTTTTGTATCCTTGTATTCAACTGTATTTTAATTGTGTGTTGATGTATTTATTGCATTATTACTATCTGCTTTTGATTTATATTAATAGATCACCTGAAGTATTGTTTAATTGTTTTTGTATTTATATATAATTTATTTTTAATGTATATATGCAATGGTTTTATAAATGTATTAATTGTATTGTAAAATCACTTTGGGATTCCTCATAGGAAGCAATTAATAAATGGAAAAATAGCAACAGCATCCGTTTTTAATACACTTTGCTATCTTTGGGAACCATTTTCAGCTCAACTTGGTTGTAGGAAAATCAGCTTACAAAAACAAATGTAAAATAAAACACCACAGAGCCTTGCCAGATCAGCATGCATATTTTTTGTGTGTGCTTTTAAAGCCCCTCCCCCTTGGGAACATTTCCACAGATACTGCAACTGACAAATAATCAGTAAAAATAAAAAATGTATAATGACACAATAAAATACCAGCCTAGCAATGAAAACAGAGAACAGCCATCAAAATAAACTGCCAGGTGCTAAAAATTAGATGGTGCCAAGCACAAGTAGGAAAAAAAACCTAATTGTCATCTAAAGGTGACATGACAGGAATGTTCCTTGTGAAAGAGGACTGTGACATTTCCTGGAGCTGAGGGCAAGCTGACTTTGGCATAAAACTGAACATTAGTAAACCCATTGGGCTAGTCATACTCTGGGTAGGTCTACTGGAATTAATGGTCCATTAGTCATGTCCATTCATTTCAATGGTTTACTCCGAGTACGAATAATGATGACTACAGCCCATACAGCTACAAGAACAGGAAACAATCATGGAAAGTTTACACAACACTGTCAAGAGGCTTGGCTTCCGACTTACCTTGTACCACACCCCAAGGATATTGGCGAGCCCTCACCATTTTATTTCCAACCTTTACCTCTTCTGTGCTTCCTACAACAGCAAACGGCAGATGAGCCTAAAATGACACATAACCATGGAATTCAGTGCAAAATATAAATTGTCATTTGCGCCTTCAGCCTCAGTTCAACTCCTCATAGCACAGAATCACATTTCCCACATCTGTGGTATTGGCATTTTTGCTAACAGCAGAAAGAAACTTATTCTGAAAAATCTTCTGCTGTTACACTAAAACAAGACAAAGGGGGGGGGGACCTAGCATTTTCAACTATAAACCAAGAACTGAAGATTTCACACAGTCACTTTCTCCATGAACAACCTTTGCCAAAAGGAATGCTTTTGGGTAGATTATATATTCCATATCCCACCTGACTCTTCATTGCTCAGATGTATACTATCACGTTGCTTGCTCAGGGCTTCCAAAGATGGGACTCATGGGGTGAATCAAGACTATTAAATAACTGTAGGCAAGCTACTGACCAACCAAGCATTGAGGTTTTGCCTCAATGACTTCTTATATCTGAGATATAAGAGTAATCATACTGATCCACCCAACAGGGTCTTTATATGGACGCAACTCAAGGTGAAAGAAAGAAAGAAGGAAGGAAAGTACTCTGGATGTCTAGTATTCCTACTCACTCAGCTTCCACAATCCACAGCTTATTCAGGTATGGAAGGAGGCAACTTGTAGAGCCTGTCACATCCACAGTATGTTTAGAGATAGCATTGCAAATTCACTCCCCATTCCAAAAACGAGTGTGAAAGGGATGTTCCATATCTCTACTCTGTCTGGTACTGTCTGCTGTTATGAAGTTGACCATAGTGCAAGCTTAAGCAAGAGGCATTTTAAGAAGAGTGTCCAGTTCAGGTAATTGGGTTGTGTAGGACTATTTGTGTACCACATTTTAGCATTCTGTTTATTGGGAAAGTACTAAGTAATTTTGGTAATACCCATGAGTATTTATTGTATATGATGATAGCTGTGACGGAAAAGCTTCTTTTTGCTAGGGCAGGTTGGGTCCCCAAGTATTTTCTTTTTCTTTTCCCCATGCCAGAAAAGGGTTAATGTATGACAGTCTTTGACTGGCCTATGTTCAGGGGGGAGGGGTTGAAAAGGAGAGGCTTTGGAGAGACCTTTAGTGAGTTTTGGAGGGAGTGTTGGGAGGAGGTTTTGGAGTAGGTTGGGATTGAGGGTGGGAGGATAGGCAGGAAGAGAGGGAGTGAGAGTTGGTTCTGGGTAGAAGTATCCACTCTGAGGAAAATACCGCATTTTTCGCCCTATAGGACGCACCGGCCCATAGGACGCACCTGGTTTTTTGGGGGGGAAATCAAGGGGGGGGGAATTATTCCCCCCCCCCAGGTTTGCGCAGCCATCCCCAAGCTAGAAGAGGGAGACGGAGCGCTCCATCTCCCTCTTCTGCCTTCAGGGACAGCCTCTCTAGCCTCTGTGGGGCAGCGGCTTGCCCCGCTGTCCCCTGAGCTTGTGGGGCTGGTGATGGGGAGAAGCAAGCTTGCTTCTCTCCCCCCCCCCCCCCCGCCAGCCTCCAGATCAGGTGGGGGAATAGTGGGGTGGCGGCGCTCCGCCTCCCCGCTATCCCCCGAGCTTGTGGGGCTGGCGGGGGGAGAGAAGCAAGCTTGCTTCTCCCCCCCACCAGCCTCCAGATCAGGTCGGGGAACAGCGGGGTGACGGCACTCCGCCTCTTCGCTATCCCCTGACTTGTGGGGCTGGCGATGGGGAGAAGCAAGCTTGCCAGCCTCCATATCAGGTCGGGGAATAGCGGGGTGGCAGCGCTGCACCTCCCCACTGTCCCCTGAGCTTGTGGGCTGCAGACTGCTGCCTGCAAGCCTTGCGAGCCTGCGGGACCTTCTGCCGGGCTCCCAAGGCTTGCGGATAGCTTCCTGAAGCCTGGAGAGCGAGAGGGGTCGGTGCGCACTGACCCCTCTCGCTCTCCAGGCTTCAGCGAAAGCCTGCATTCGCCCCATAGAACGCACACACATTTCCCCTTCATTTTGGGGGGGGGGGAAGTGTGTCCTATAGGGCGAAAAATACGGTATCACAAGCTAGAGAAAGGAGTCTCTGAGCTTAGTGTGAAGGACAGTGTGTAGTGTCCTGTACGAGTAATTAGGCCAGGAATTAACTGGGAGGCTGAGGCTGATAAAGGAAAAGTAGAGGCTGTAAAGAGACAATTTACTTAGGTCTCATTCCAGTCAGGAGGGGAGAGATTCTTCTAGTATGAGAAGACTCCCAAACCAGTGAAACCTTGGGTCTATTACTTGGAGTACATCAGGAGTAGGGGTGTGTAACTGACAGGTCTAAGGGGTGTGTAACTGACAGAAAGTACCACCTTGTTAAGAACCAAAGTATTAAGTTAAGAACCAAAGTATTAAGTGTGAAACAACTGAGAAAACCTTGAAGTAAAATAACAGTGTAAACGGAAGTATCCTAAGTTTTATCCACTCGTGCCATAAACTTCCTTGTTAAATAAAATTGTTATTGTTTATTTGAACAAATCCTGCCTGAGACTCCTAATTATTAAGTTCTACCTCACGCAAGTCCCCCACAAGATAATCTGAGGTAGTTTGAGGGAATTTGTGGAAGTGGTGTTCTGTGAGGTGGGTGCACTCTATTTTTAAGTGAGTGCGCCCCAACAGCGCCAGGGGAAAAAGGGCCATCACGCCATCGCAATAGCCAACCCAACAAGACCCCACTGCTTCCTTATACAACAAGGAGTGCTCCACTGAGAAATGGGAGGAATAGCACCAAAGCACTACTACAAATAGAGTCTACCAGTTCACACAATCTTCAGTTTGGATATGTCACTGCTATCAATACAAAACTGTAAAAACTTGTTGCAGTAAGCACATTACTCACATTCATCACAGAGTTAATCTCAGCCACAGCATCATCATCTGTGGGGAACTGATAGATCTGGACTCCATTGCTAACCAGTTCGCTCATGATCTTGATCTTAAACTTGTGCAACTCGCTCTTGGAAATCGTGTCAGCTTTGGCAATTATAGGGATAATGTTCACCTGCAAAAGAAATAAAACCAATGGAAGTATTTCCCCCCCGAAAGAGTTTTGGAGGCCTGTCATTAATTGCACTGTGTTAGGGATACTGGGCTCCCCCAACCTCACTTGTATAAGCACATTAAATTAGGTCTCCGCTCTTCTTTAATATCCCGTTGCCACCAATTCACCCAGAATGCTTTTAAAACCTCCTAGTAGTGTGTATAGTTGAAATTAAGTTAGCTCTGTTCATTAATTTCAATAGGTCTACTCTTGAGTAAAAGCTAGCTGAATACAAGCTGCCTGGAGCACCGGCTGAGAGCAGAATGTTGCTTAGCATTGTGAATGCAAGTCTGTCACATCAAACAGTTGAACTAGCAAGTGTTGCCACTCAAGCATTGAGCATTTAGCCACCCTTGGCCACAGTGTATTCTCTTGCATTCAGATATCCAAGGAAATTTACATTAAAGCAAGGCGGGGGAGAGAAGAACTATTCCGAGTGAAGTCAATGTGACACAATTAACCGTAACCAGTGTCAAAAAATTGACTTTCTATCACAAAAAATCTATTTTTTTCTGAGGCCTTGCAGTAAGTCAGCTAGGTTGGAGTTGTAGTCCAAAACATCTGGATGAACAAGACTGTACCATGGGTATAAAGTAAAGCAGAGATCTACTTTGATCTGCTCTAATCCTGTCTGATAACAGTAGTTTGCTTTCAAGAGGCAAATGAAAAGAGATTTTGGCCGGGATTCATAACCCCCTCTATACAAACAGAAAACACACGATGTGTGTGAATAATATTTGCATTCCATGGCAGCCCCTTGAACCTCTTGGGTGCAACTCTGGGAGCTCCCTGCCTCAGGTAAGACTTTACACAGGTTGTAGGTATTGGGTGCTACTGTTGGAAAAGAGCATGTTGTGCTTTAGATCTAAGCCTACCCTTGCTTTAATTTCCTGGCAGGCTTTGTGAACAAATGAAATTTATAAGCAACTGGCAGCCAATTAAAATGTGGTTATTTCTTAAACCTAATTGCTAAACCATGCATTCACTGATTCCAGCAATTAGCTTGAAGAAATGCAGAGGTGCTGATTTTTTTAAAAGGTGAATTTATGGGGGGGGGAGCATGGATGTGTTCCAAAAAGAACAGAGAAGCACGCTCTAAAAAAGCAGCATGAAAAAGCAAGCCAGGCAACTTCAGGGAAATTGAGCTTAAAGTTGAATGCCTGGTGGCCCACCAACACACAGGTACTTGAGTGACAATGGCTTTTCCATGTCTGCCTACAGAACAAAATTCCCACAAATTCTATTTGCATTGACTTGGCAGGTGCAGGGCTTACTGCTATTTTGCTGCAACAAAGCACTGTCAGGGTCATCAAGAAGACACAGTTGTCAGTGCTGGCCTGGATTGAAATAACTGCAAAACCAGTCTGTTCACCCAAAGGAGGCTTTAGGCTTGTTTTTCCTTAAACAGCAGCTTCCCTCACACCTTCAGTGCAAACTGCTTTGGGAAAGAAAGAGTTGTAAAAGCAGTTTGTGATCTAGCTTGAGAGCCAGTTGCTGAAAAGAGTAAAATATGCCACTTGGCTGACCCAAGCCAATTGTACAAGCCCACTCAGTTCTTTGGAGCCCAGCCACCATCTCCCATCACTATATTGTGAATTATAGAGCAAGCTGGACAACTTTTCATTATCTTGGGATTTCTCTTAAAATATTCCCACAGGTAATCAATCTGTCCTCCCAAAACTGTATCCAAAATTGCATCTTCTTGACCTTCACTCCCAATTCCATTTCCAGAGCTGGAAACAAAGCCAGAATCTCTCTTCTGAATTATCAGGTGAAGCCACCACAAGGAAAGAGCAAGCATGGAATGAGATTAAAGATATGCAACATCAGTATGCTAAAAATCGAAGCCAACATAATAAAACATACATGTATCATAAAAGCCCTTTTAGAAACAGGTGGTTTTCCAAAACAGAGCTGTACTTTACTGCGCCAAAATGTATGCTGAGTTAAGATAAAGTGGTAAATGAGATAGGGTTGGATACTTTTAACTTGTGAGTGTCGAGATATGAACGGCTAGACATGGTGCAATCTCAGCCATCTATTATTTAATGTAGTAATTCAGCTTTGAAGACCATTTTTGGCTGTCTGGAAGTAATCAGATAAAGTAGGCAACAGATCCTTTGGTTATGACTTCAGCGGCACCCCAGTGCATGATGGGAGAGAGAACTGCGGAGAATGATCCTCCACCCTGGAAAAGCCTGGTGAAGTCATTTGGATGAACCAGATACATTAATATCACAGGAAACCCAGACAGTCTACCCAGTGTCTGACATCACCATGCTGACATTGCAGAGTTGTTGAACAGCTGCCCCCCTCCCCATCAATGCATAGCCAGTTCAGATGCCTACATCTTTGCTAAGCAGATGTTTGATCTCAAGCCAATGTAGTATCCAAGCCACATCTGAATCAGGAGAATCTCGGAAAGGGACAAAGAGCAAGTTGGAAATTGAGAGCATTATTTCCTACGTATCCCACAGACCTGGGTTCTGAGGTTCAGACTACACTTAATCATAACATTTTCTTTACCAAGGCACTCCACTCTGAAAAATTAGGATACCTCTCTGGCCACCAGAAACGTACTGTTTATTATTATATTAATATTTATGCCCCTGTAAAGAACTTCCTGTGAGCTGTAATGAAAGAGAACAAAACATGACAAAGTTCTGCAATGGAAGCACACAATCCTAGTTAGCCACTTGTCTTTCTACTTGTTATTTCTACTATTTTATTGTCAGCCCCATGCTTTGAGATCTCGATATCTTAAATACTGACTTCATATGCCAACAAAGACTAAACTGGAGCTATCAACCAGACCTTAATGTTTACTTGGGATTGATTCTCTCTCTCTCTCTCTTTTTCTATTACATATGCATACTTGAGCATTATACACATATGAATCTGATTAAATATCTATGCATGCAGGATTAAGGATTCTGCCAGTGTCAGAAGTGGTTGCTGGGGGTGGGGGTGGGGATATAGTATAGCCTCCAAACAGCAACACACAAAAGTAGTGGGCAAAGCTCAGCATATGAAGCTCAGGATTCAAGCTGATGGAGCCGAAATATATAAGTGACTCATCTCTATTCCTCAGCAGATGCGGTGTTCCAATTAATCCTTAGCAAAGTATATCATTTGGTCATTTAAAATGTTTTACGTTCTTAAAGTTTAAAAAGGTCACCCAATAAAAATGTGAACTTTTTTTGTTTTGAACATGAATCCTTTCACGTGAATGACCTTTGCCCTCTGCCTCAAGCTCTCCTCACAGCATGGACTTCAGAAGACTTGCTTTTTCACTTTGAACATCACACACCTAGTCATCAGCTAGGAGGAGAGTTGGCTGGCTGAGCACATGCTGCATGGAAGCAATTATCAGCATTGCTAAGATGGTCTACATCTGGCTACAGCCACAAATGGTTGCTGCCTTATTGAACTCACCAGAACAATGACTACTGCATCAGAACAACTGCCGTTAACACAAACTGATTTACAGAGTTGACCATCTTCTTATAACTTCTGTTAAGTTGTTTCCTACACGCAATAGTCAGGGCTGTCTTACTTTAATCAGAACAGTGATACGTAAATTCCATAAGCCTACAGGATTTCCTTCCCCTAACCTATTTCCCCAATCCATGCATATCTCAGCACTGTTGATGCACTCTGTATTGCTCAAAGAGAGACATTCACAACAACAAATTTTATAACGCTGAAGTGGCCTAGAGTGAGTGTAATGAAGTGGGAGGGATAGTGTCTAAGGCAACTGCTGAGAACAGGGAATCTTTTACCTCCTTGGCAGAAGAAGTGAATAAACATTTCTATTTATTTATTTAGACCATTTCTATGCCACTTAATATTTTAAAACAATCTCTAAGTGGCGTACAGAAAACTAAAGCAAATAAATTAAATCACACAGTGATTGGTGGTTGAAGGTGCCAACCAAAGCTTGTACTTAATTGAAAGTCAATGCTCGTAGGACATGTGAGGTAAAGCACATACCTTACTATCCAGCTTTTTCATGGTTACCAGATCCAAGGACTTCAGCGAGTGACCAGTTGGAGTGATGAAATAAAGGCAGACATGGATTCTTGTATCATGATAATTAAAGAGGGAACGCCGGATTTTGAGCTCTTCTTGTAAGTAGTTTTCAAACTGCGTGTCAATGTAATCTACTATCGGCCTGTAACTAAAAACGAATTCCATTAGCAACCTGAATGCTAAAGTTAACAAAGGATTACTGGGTACTTTCAAGGATGCTGTGAAAGAAATGGCCAAATCTCCCCCATCTGCCAAGCTTTGATAAGAATTCAGTGCAAGAGATGTTAAAAACTTTTAGTGCTAACTGATGACAGGTTACCTCATGAGGTAAAGCTAAAATTAGGCAGAAGGTGGTGCACACACAAGAAGTGAAACTGGAAATAAGGCCAAAAGCACTTCTGGGGGGAGGGGTGTTATGCTGATGAGCTGAACTTGATAACTTTGTTATAAAGCAGAAGTGATAACATGAAACCACAGTTACTCACTACACACTTGAGTTATAACCAAGAATGTTCACACTGTTCATATGTCAAGTGAGCATCTAATGGCAGCTCATTTACGGAGTTCACAGAGTTAGTTGGGTTAGTCACCATCTGTCAGATGAACCAACCATACAGAGTGGTTGCAAGGCTAAAATACTGTTCCACACTCCCCGGATGAAGGTCAGGATACAAATAAAACTAAGAAATACATAATTAAAGTATAATACAACAAATATTTGAGAGGCATTTACTCAATTCATTACCCACCCTTCACCATAAGGTCCCAACTGGTGGGTATTTATTAATTTTTTGCAACTAGTTTTCCTCATGGCTGAGGAAAACCACAAGCTACCCACCCTGAAAAGTAAAAAATCGGTAAGAGATTTGATCCTTACAAACTAAAACGCTGAAGTTTTAAACAAGTGTTTTCAGTTACACAGCCTAAAAAGGATTATCAGGGTTAAAAAAAAAGTGTGGGAGAAGAAAAAGAGCATGGGGGGGTCCAAGTCTGCATTACATTATGCATCTTTTACTCAGACATCAACTGTCCTCAGCTACTTGTTTCTAAGAATGGAAGCCAGAGAAGGGTGGGGGCTACATGCAAAGTGATAGGGTCACAAAGGAACAGAGAAAGCACTGATTGTTTATCATCTGCCCCAGAAGAGAAGAGCAGCCCTGTTGGAGCAGGTTAAAAGGTCTGTCTAGTTCAGCATCCTGTTTCCCACAGTGAACAACCAGATGCTTCTGGGAAGCCCACAAGCATGACTGAAAGGCCCTCTCCTGTTGATGCTCAGTGCCATTATGGACCTAGGATTCCTTCCTCCAAATTGTTATTTCTCTCACGCTGGAGGAGGCACATAAGCCGCCATTTTGCAAATGAGTCAGGGCAAAACTTAAGAACCAATTAGCTTACTGTTTAGAGCAATGGGAGGATAGACAGAAGCAGTAAATGGAAGGGAGGAACAGCACCTCAAGCATCAACCTAGGTGTAACCCACCGAGTTGAGTAATCAATAATCAATACAGCCGGTATGTCCAAAGGCCAGAGGTTTAGGGTCAACATTCAGTACATAATGTCCCACCAAGCCCAACTGTGAATGGGATTAGTAAATCATTGTGTCCTAAGCTGCCCATTGCTAACCTGGTGCCCTTCAGATGTTGTGGGCCGCAACTCCCATTGGCCCCAGCCAGTAATAGGAGTTGCAGTCCAAAATGACTGTGCTGGCTGAGGTTGATGGGAGTTGTAGTCCAAAACATCTTGAGGGAACCAGGTTGGCGAAGGCCGCCCAAAGCAGCTGATCACATTATGCATGGCCACTCTCATGTGAGGCCCAGCTTATTCCCAAGACATTCCTTTACACGTCGAAGCACTGCAGGCTTTTCTGCACCAAATCGGAAAGTGACTTGCCTTTCATCTTTATTGATCTGATCCCCAAACCCCACAGCATCTACAATGGTTAATTTCAGGTGGACGTTGCTTTCCTGCAGGTCGTAAGTCCGTGGCCGCAAGCGAACAGCATGCTCATAGTGACTGGCTTCTTCAGTCTCAAATGTTGTATTGAAGAGAGTGTTCATCAACGTTGACTTCCCAATACCAGTTTCACCTGAGAAATTCCAGAAATAAGGAGATGCATCATTGTCTTTTTCCCCGCTAAATATTTCTCATGATTTCAGAACAAATGGATTTCAGGGAGTTCGCAATAAAGACCCTTTGATTTATCTACAGCTTTCTCCCCAAAGGCTTCTAGCAAACAAAACAAACCTTCAGTATGTGCAACTCCTCAATCTCTGTTAAAACACAGATGGTGTCTCCCACCTCCCACCCACTTCCTTTGTTTTAGGAGCAAAAGGCAGTATTAATAGCATGAGGCAATATCCTTTCTATAAACATGCCACTTTCTTTTAAGTTCGATCCTCTGTGCTGCTAAGCAGCCACGGGCTAGCATTGCTTTTCCAGACATAAAACTGAAAAGAGCAGCGAGACGTGAAGACTAATAAGGGAAAGGTTTACAGAATGTCAACACGATCTCTCCACAACCCTATAGGAAACTTCCAATGTTCTAATTATGGGCAAACTCCCCTTGAGAGATCATGATTCAGTGTGGAATAGTGTAATAATTTCAATCTAGTCTGGATATTTGACAGATGGCAGAGCACCAGAAACCCCTGGGCTGGTGTATGATGCAAGGACATGTTGCAAGGAGAGCTGGCAGAGCAAATGGGAAGTGAATCAGGGAATACTTGCTCCTGGCTATGGCTGGCGGCTACCCAAGCTTGTGAAATAGTGGAGCTGTTTTGTCAGAGAGGCAATGAAGTGTGGGTATATTTTGAAACATGAGTTAACAGAAAGCTTTCGAGGCTGGCCCAGTCCCATTAGTAACTGAGATTCTATCAAGACATTCCAAGCCACAGAAAGGGTCTTTATATATTTCTTTTGATTTTTGGCCTTTAACCTTAATCCTTCCTGCTTGCCCATACCGCTGCCTACGCAACTACAGTAAATGCTTAGTCTTCCTGTCAGAATCAACGTTGATCATCTTTATTTTGTTACATTAATCTGCGGTGAATGGAGAACAGAGAAAGGAATTCAGCATTATTGGGGGTTTCCTTAAAATCAAGGTCAAATATCAAGGTCAAGGTCAAATTTCCCAATTCCATCGCTCTGCTTCTTTAAGTCCCACCACAATTATGATCATTTGCTCCCCATTTGTTCTAGTAGAGAAAATAAATGATGCTTCCCTGGTTAAATAACTTAGCTGATTAGAAAGATGTGATGTGAAAAACAAGGGGAAGGGGAAATATACCAATGAGTGTGACAAAATCACACAGAAGTTTTTGTACACACCTATAGCTCTCAGTAGAGACCTGGAGTATATTAAATTCTCTCCTGAGCTATTTTACTAAGCAGAAACCATGAGCACATAGAACAATGTATTTAAAAGTATTTTCCAATACTCGCCAGATTGGACTGGGAAAAATTATAATTAACACGATAAGCATTTATGGAATTTTTGCTGCAGCTAAATCTGCAAAAATAAAAGCAAGAATTTGGCCTTGTAGGTTGCCTTCTGGAGACCAAAACCTGTTCCCCAGGAATCATATGCATGTTTCAAAAATTAAAACAAAGATCAAAGGCCCCAATTATCATTGCCAGAAGCAAATTATTCCAATCCGATTCCAATCTAACCACCGTAACTTTAATGCTCCCTGTGAAAGTCATAAGATAGGGGAGACAACTCTATCAGACTATGGAGGAGAAGGCAAGTAAGCAAACAAGCCAGCAGCTTCAGCAACAACATATGGTTCAAGCTATCCAATCCTGTATTCACTGAGTTTTATTCTAACCAATGGTTGAATCTCGTAGGAGCAGGTCCAGCCATTAGAAATGCAAGCTACCTGAAAATCCAGCTTCTTAATGTGACTTTTTCACAGTAGTTGTGAAAGCAATGTATAAGTCATGGCCTTCATCAATATCACATGAAACTCAGTCATATAGAAAGCAAGCAAAGCCCTTACCCCACTAAAAAGAAAAAAAGGGTGAATGGTGTTTAAATCCTATTACAGTGGTACCTCGGGTTAAGAACTTAATTGGTCCTGGAGGTCTCTTCTTAACCTGAAACTGTTCTTAACCTGAAGCACCACTTTAGCTAATAGGGCCTCCTGCTACCACTGCGCCGCCGCTACATGATTTCTGTTCTCATCCTGAAGCAAAGTTCTTAACCCGAGGTAATATTTCTGGGTTAGTGGAGTCTGTAACATGAAGCATATGTAACCTGAAGTGTATGTAACCCGAGGTACCACTATAGTAGTTTTAGCCTTGCCTCAACAAAATGCATTACATCTCAAATTTGGGAGATTCAGCTCTGCACATCAGCCATGGTATAAGGTGTTGGGACTGCTCTATTAAGGCAATGGGGAATGCCCTCATTCAGCCCCTGCCTGCCTGCCTTCTTACTTACGACCAGACCAGGAAGGAGGGTAGCTCAGCCTGTCATTGGCTCTGACTCCACCTACTGCTAGGGCTCCCTGCTTTCGACCCCACCAGTCCAGTCCCAATGGGCACCTGCCACCATGGGCAGAAGGCTGTGGTTTGAAAACAGTGCCTGAAACACACCAGGTCAAATTCTTTGTCCATCTAGCCTAGGAGAGCTACTGTCGGAGTAGAAGAGGCTGAGATCTCTCCTGGCCCTTTTAACTGGAGACACCAGGGATTGAGCCTGGGACCTTGTGTGCATACAGAGCACGTGTTCTTCCACTAAGCAACCGGCTCCCCCAGGCTTCTAACAAGTTGGTTTCTTCTACGTGTTGTTTTTGTCCAAGTGCCTTTCTCGTTTGCAGTGCACACTTTACTCACCCACACAGAGGATGTTGAAGCTGAAGCCTTGCACTACAGATTTGCTGACAAGCTGATCAGGAAGACTGTCAAATCCAACATGGCCTCCCAGAGCGAGATTCCGTTTCTCTTCATTCTGCAGGGGGGAGAAAAAAGAGAAAGCTATTATTTAGCAGGGGTTTTCTGAAAGGAAGTTAGCAGAAACTGGAGACTGGGTGAAAAATATAAAAGCCATAAACACACTACCATTTCCCTTGAAGCCAAGCAGACTCCGTAGTCACAGAAGCAATCCTAGCGCTGCCCACACAGAGGTTTATTATGTTTTTATATGCCACATTCCAGACATACTGGTAATTATAGTCAAGCATCAGAAAAAGAAGGGGTGGGGGGAGAGGAGAGAGAGAAACTCTCCCTGATCTAACAAGGAATCGTCTTAAAGAGACAGGAGGCTTCAACTGTGAAGCCATTTCAAAAGGAAAACCAACACACAATCGGATCCGGCAGCTTTCACTGTGCAAAGGAGTGGTGGGGGAGGGAAGAGACAAATTCACATGTTTTATTTATTACTTCTTAATCCTTTCATTTTCTAAAGTCTCCTGCATCTGAATCGTGTTAGCCAAGGGGAGCAGCTTTGGGAGCCCTTGATCTGTTTCCTTTGAATCTGCCATAAGCAGCTTTGTTCACCCGCACTCCTGAAGGGGGGCGCGAAGGTGGTGGGGGCTGCACATCACTCACCTCGCCATCTGCGACCACACCAGGTTTTCTTGTTACGGTGGTATTTTGGGGGTCTTTCCACACTTTCCATTTATAGTGGGATAGTTACTGTTTGAGCCGGCGGTTTAAAGAGTGGGTTTGGTAGCTGACTGTCTGCACCTTTGCTTATATGTCACTATTAGAGGGTGAGGTTTTCCTTTCTACACCAAAGGCAGGTACTGACCAAAGTGGAGAAAAGTTCCATGGCTGTAGGTCACACCCCTAACGCCGCCTTGTGCTCCTCCAGCCAGTAAATGGAGTTATAAGCATGTGCATGAGGGTAGATGTTATTTATTTAATGCCTAATATTTTGGAGAAGGGACGTAGGTGGTGTTGTGGGTTAAACCACAGAGCCTAGGACTTGCCGATCAGAAGGTTGGCGGTTCGAATCCCCGCAACGGGGTGAGCTCCCGTTGCTCGGTCCCTGCTCCTGCTAACCTAGCAGTTCAAAAGCATGTCAAAGTGCAAGTAGATAAATAGGTACCACTCCGGCGGGAAGGTAAACGGCGTTTCCGTGTGCTGCTCTGGTTTGCCAGAAGCGGCTTAGGCATGCTGGCCACATGACCCGGAAGCTGTACGCCGGTTCCCTTGGCCAACAAAGCGAGATGAACGCCGCAACCCCAGAGTCAGTCACGACTGGACCTAATGGTCAGGGGTCCCTTTATCTTTACCTTAATATTTTGGTGTACTGAACTGGAGGGAGAATAGAGGATTAGAAGAGGACCTATATGTCTGCCTAAGCTATAGTGAACCTGGCTACCGTGAGGAAATTTTATCTGAGGATAAGGATCGCTGTCATGGGCAGTACTTTGACTCTCTGCTGTTGTCGCTCTCTGCCATCTCTGGTCAAAGAGAAGTGGCCTTGAAACAGACCCGTCACCTAAACCATCCCTACTCCACAAAAAGTGAGATGGCGCTTGTACACATGCCACACTACTGAAAATATCAAGTATATCCATTCCAGATCTTTCACAAAAGTCAGATTTTTTTTGCACTATAAAAAATGGGATGAAATGGGTTCCTCACCCCAAAACAAATCTCCATATACTGTCGCATTAGCAAAGAAGTTGCAGGCACCCAGTTGGTAACCCCGATTGTACACGTTTGAGTGCTTGTCCTCTGAATCAACACAGGCGTTATCTGTAACATTAAACCAGGGGTGGCCTTCCAGGTGTTGTTGAATTTCAACTCCCATCTGAAATCAAAAGAGGAACTTCCCTCATCTATTATTTTAAAAGTTGTCCACCCACTTCTCTGCAAACACCTTTCATTTAATGATAATTTTATTATCAGGATCGCAGTGGTTTGGTAGCTCCACAGGTAACAATTTGGAGAACTGTCCCAGAAGGACTACCCTGTGGGTTTACTTATGTGAAAACTGAGGAAGGCTTCTAATCCCTCAAAACTATATGGAGGTTAACTGAGAGTAGGAAATGAACAAACACTGATGCTTCTGGATTGAGTTTCTCCGTTCCCACCCGCATAAATCCTGTCTTGATGTTCCATCAGGCAGAACAGTCTACAGAAGCTAAGTGTTTATGAAAACCTTCACTGGCTGCCAATTTTAAATTTTATTCCAGTGGAGGACTTGAAGCCTTGAGACTTCTCTCCAAGATTACTAAACAAAAGATTAACTTGTTGTTCAACTTAAGACCAACTCAAGCATTTTAATGTCCTCTTTCAAAAGACTAAGCACACACTCCCTTTATTTTAAAAGGCAAGAGAAGAAACACCAAAAACAACTTTCTTGGCTGTGACAGAACTCTGCTATTCAAGCTCTTTTTTTGAAATGATCTCATCTTTTTTTACGGAACATATTGATAGACATTTGTGCTCCCGCTCCCTTTTCCTCCACCAAATGAAGAACAGCACAGAGTGTCTCCAGACAGGATTTCAGGGTAGGGAAATATCCTGACCACAGGGCTGTCTTTCCCATAGGTGCTAGGAATGAAGGACACCTGGGCGCTGGGCTCTCAGGGGCGCCAGGCCTAGAGTCCAGGGCCCAAGAGTTCGGGGAAGAGCCCACTCGTCGGTCAGAGCGCTGCAGCGGGCTCTTCTGTGCAGGTGGCTCTGTGCCGTGAGTTCGGGGGCGACCAAGCCAGTGAGACGCTGAGGTGGGCAGCCGGCTCCGCCCTCCTACACACCTGGGACTGGGCAACTGGGGGGGCGGGGCGCCGAGTGGATCTTTGCACCCCGGCGCCACATATGCTTAAGACAGCCCTGGCTGACCACAACAGTTTACTCCACTATCACCATCAACATTTTAAAAACTCATCTACACCTACTGCGTTTGTCAGCAGAAACTGAAGCCATCACTCAAAGCTGTATATTTTGTATGATGCTGTTTCAGTAAATCACTTCAGGACTCCCTGTTTGTGTAACACAGTAAGCCACGTTATGGTATCACTTAGCACGCCACCCAAGCTGGAAGTTGCAGTTAAGCTCCCTTCTCCCTAAGCAGAGCTCTTCAATGTGAAGAGGGATCCTGGGCCAATGGGCACGTGCACACACACTTGTACATAGGATTTCTTTGTGTGGACATAATATAGGTAAAGGTAAAGGGACCCCTGACCATTAGGTCCAGTCGTGGCTGACTCTGGGGTTGCAGCGCTCATCTCGCTTTATTGGCCGAGGGAGCCGGCGTACAGCTTCCGGGTCATGTAGCCAGCATGACTTAGTGGACATAATATAGGGGTTCAGCAAATACATGGCAAGTGGGGCTGATGCACAGTGAAAGTGTGTTCACAAAGGTTACTAGCCCAGAAAAACTGGGTAGCCTGAAAACCTGCTCCACATACGTATGGTAGGCTCAAATATTAAATGAATGTGAACATCTAAAGCAGGCCTGTCCAAAGTCTGTTTCAGGGGCCTAATCCAGTTAGTTGTGGAAGTTTATTTCTGGGGTAAAATCCTTAAAAACTTCAATCCTTTAAAAAAGGTCAATAACTTTCAGCAAATCTGGCCCTCTTTGAAAAAAGTTTGGACACCACTGACTACAGTATCATTTTAAAAAAGATACCTTTAAATCTCAAGGAGGGGATGGAGAGGGGAGAGCAAGAAAATGACATCAGGCAGGGAGAGAATATTGCACAGCGAGCGGGTGTCTAACCATTCCCCAACCACAACCGCCCTGATGTAAGCCACACACTCAAAACTCACTGCTGGCACGATTGGAAGTTTCTGTTCCAAGGCCAATTTCAGCTTGAGGGATGGAAGGATGGTGGCAGAGGTTTATAGCAGGACTGCAACACACAGGAAAAGGATTAAATCCTCCTTCCTATATGCTGCAGTCACAATTTCACTCCTCTTCAGCAGCTGATGTATTCTATAGATATGTATTGCTACTGTCTTTTTGTAAGTTAACCATTATAATTTATGTTCTGCTTTATGCTGCTTTTATTGACAGTGTGTCATTAGCTACCCCGTGCTCTAAAAGGGAAGAAGGCTGAGATGTACAAAATAATAACTTTTAAAAAATGCACTATTACATGCTTGTGCCATGTAGCTCAGTGGTAGAGCATCAGCTTTGCATGCAAAAGGCCTCTCCAGGTAAAGGTTCCCTGTCTGAAACCCTAGGGAGCCATTTCCATTCAGTGCATACAGTACTGAGCTGGATAGGCTAGTAGTCTGACTGGATACAAGACAGCTTCCTAGGAACTTAGTTTGGCCCTTAATTCATTTGTGCTGGAAGTGGGGAGAAACGAACTAGATCTTTTCCATTTTACAGAAGCTTCTCTTCACGGTCATCTGAAGTCTGTTCCTCCTCACCAAAGGAAGCCAGGTGAGTGACTGCCTGCTTTTACTATCGAAATACAAAATGTGAATTAAGGACTATCCAATCACTTCAGCTGGCAGTCTGTATTCTTAATGAAAATTGCCTAGGGCTGATATGTTCCTCACACCCACCCTCTCTAAAGCATAAATGAAAGACAAGTTATAAACATAAAACCAAAACCTTTGAAGGCTGTGTCATTGACACTGCCTGGAAAGGAAGTAAACAAGGTTTTGCCAGAGAGCTATGATTAGAATATGAATGCCCTGAAAGACCAGAGACATGTTCCTAGGCAACAGCCAGAATCAGTATTATGAGTTTATAAGAAAGCTCTGTCTCAGTCAAGCCAAATCGCAAAACCAAGACAATCCAAAAACGGGAAGATGAAAAGATAATATGTGCTTTGGGAGTTATTTTATGCTTCCCCTCCTCTTCTAATATGTTCACAGTTGCTTCTGAGTAGCAGCCCAAAAGGAGACTGCATTACTCAGCCCATTTCTCAAAAATTAATACTGTAAAACCACCGAGAAAGTCAACGGTGGCCTTACTGTTGTAGTTTTCCATCCGATTCCAAACAAACAATTCTTGTGACTGAAGTAGAAAGAACAGAAGAATCAGTTGTCAATAAAAGCTCAATCAATGGCCTTGGTCCAGCAGTCCACAGATTTATTCAGGTGGATCAACTCCTGCACGTGGGAGAGCCAGTCACATCTGGCAATAGAAACCCCACTCCAGTTCTTGCATGGATATCTCTTAGGATGAGTCTGGAACAGTCTGTCACTATAATCAATCACAAGACCCAGCACACGAACACCTTTTGAATGCCAGAGCCCATCAACTCTGGGGTGTGTGTGTGTCGGCCCCTTCAAATATTTCAATGGGAGGCAGGGCGAAGGGACATCAGACCCTAGGAGTTGACTCCTATGGTGGATACCAAGAAACACAATACTTGCAACATTTGCCACTGCTGTTAGCAGCCTTGAGACCATTTGGTGGAAAGGCAGGATACAAATGTGACACACCTTGTTACAAATGTGACACAAACCTTACACCTTGGGCAGGAAAAAAACAACAAGACAACATATCTGAAATACTGCAGCACATGAACTAATCAAGGAGGGCTTGGAACTGAAAATGATAGTCTTTGACACAAAGGAACTGAACCAAACAAAAGGGAGAAATGTGTTTGAATCTTTACTAAGACTATAATCAGCTGACTGGCCTTTTGTTTATAAGCTACTTTAGATGTGCTGCCTCAGCAAGACCAGACCCACCTAATTAGTTTGTTGATTGTGCTCTAAAGAGCCTTTAGTTATTAAGCCCTTGATTCTCCAGCCTTTTACTCACTGCCCAATAAAAATCTAGTCTCCTACTAGAAGGACAGATCCTGAAGCTGAAACTCCAATACTTTGGCCACCTCATGAGAAGAGAAGACTCCCTGGAAAAGACCCTGATGTTGGGAAAGATGGAGGGCACAAGGAGAAGGGGGCGACAGAGGACGAGATGGTTGGACAGTGTTCTCGAAGCTACAAATATGAGTTTGACCAAACTGCTGGAGGCAGTGGAAGACAAGAGTGCCTGGCATGCTCTGGTCCATGGGGTGACGAAGTGTCGGACACGACTAAACGACTAAACAACTAAACAACAACAACAACAACAATAACAACAGCTGACATTTAAGTGTCCTCTCATTTGACCCCATGTAGGGCCTTTAATTCTAAAAAGGTGTGCCAGAGCAAGTAAGCAAGCTCTCTAGGCAAAGCTTTATGCCTAACACACAGGAAACTGCCACATGCCCATGTTGTCAACATGAAGAAAAAGACTGGTTCCTCATGCCTCCATTTCCCTTGAGTGAGGCAAATCATCTCCAGAATCCACAGGAAAGGTTCTTCCTGGCAGGAAAATTTGGGGAATCCTGCTTGCCATTTCTATCAACTGCCTATTTCTGCCTCAGAGGGTGTCTTGGGTCTTCCAAACTCCTGGCCAGGTGTTCACACTAGTTACCTGCCCATGTGGCATAGGTTCTGAATGGTCAAAAGGAGCCGGGGTGTGCATCAGACAGGGCCAGCACACCCATGAGGCAAAGTGAGGCAACTGCCTCAGGCAGCAGGATCCATTGGGGCAGAGGATCCAGCCTTCAAGGAATGCATTGCCAGGTGCAATGTGCTCCTTGGAGGTCAGATCTGCCACCTCCTCAACAGCACATCCAATGCCACATCTATAGTGACAGGAGGCACTGCTGGTCTCTTCCCATGCCTGGGCAGGAAATGGCAGGGGCTGCCCTCTGGGGTCTCCACATGCCCAGTGTGATTCAGAGAGGGGCCTTTCCCCCCATGAGAGATTTTGATTCCCACTTCAACCACCAAGTAAGGTTGATTTGATTCCTTCATTTGTTCCCGATGTTGGTCTTCACTCTCCCCCTTGTTCCTGATGGAGATCTTCACTCCTTCTTCTTCTCTGGCAGGAGGCACCATTTTCTGGTTCGTCTCTGGTGCCCAGATGTATTGGGCCATCCTTGGGGGTCAGGAGAACCCCAGAGCAGCGTGCAGGAGAAGGGGAGACATTGTTCTGCTGGCAAGCTGATACACTTGCGAAGATGGAACATTCCACACAGCGTGCCGTTCATTCATTTTTATAAAGAACAGCTAGGCTTGTTGGCCTACTGTAACTATTTCTGAGATATAGGGCACTCTATAGGATCCATTGATTACTTTACCGGTAGGGAAATCTGTGACTCAGTTAATGTCACTCAGGGTGCCCAATTAGAGCACAACTGCAGGTCAGAATATTCAGACCACTAAACTCTTGGCATGAATTGTCAGGGCAGGCTGAAGTCCCGAGATCTAGAGCATTGTGACATGTCTTCTATTACAGCTGAACTTGCATGCTCTATAGCCACCTTCTCATATGCACAGTTTTGAAGGGGGAGGCATCTCCCGTCCATGGTACCAGGGGATAATGTTCCTCTTCAAGCAATCCTTTGGCTGGTTAAACAATCTATGGTCTTTAAAATATGTTTGTGGGAGGGGGAGCTATTAGGCTATTTGGGTTTTTTGCTATTATATTATGTATTTTGTGTTTTCTATTTGCATTTTTATGTTGTAAACTGCTCTGCGAACTTTGGGTGAAGGGTGGTTTATAAATTTAATAAATAAATAAAAATGAAACATACAGTGGTACCTCGGAAGTCAAATGGAATCCGTTCCAGAAGTCCGTCTGACTTCCAAAATGTTCAGAAACCAAGGTGCGGCTTCTGATTGGCTGCAGCAAGCTCCTGCAGCCAATAGGAAGCTGCGGAAGCCACTTCGGACATTCGAGTTCCAAAGAACACTCACTTCTAGGTTTGCGGCGTACGGGAGCCAAAATGTCCGCCTCGCAAGGCCTTCGGGATCCAAGGTACGACTGTACTTTCAGCAGAGTGCAATCAAGGACCCATCAGAATACAGTTTCAAAAACAGGATATGATATAGTTCTTGAACTGAAAGACTTGCTACAGCTGCAGAAAGGCTGCTTCCACTGCCCTCCCCCCAGTCCATGAGGTGAGGGAACTCATGGAGGAAGGGTGGGTTGCCTTGGCCCTACTCAAGAATCATAGACTTGCTAGGCTACATTGGGGTAAGCATGTGCAACACACACAATTTTTTTATTTTAAGAAACCTGCTGGCATCAATAAATACATGATGTTCAGAACTGATTGTGAAGCAAGTGCATTTACTGTTGTCAAGCTTTTATAGAGGTGTCAAGAATGCCTTTATGCAGGGGTAGGAAGCCTTCATGGTTGTCAAATCAACTTTGTTTTCTATTAGAACTACCAGCAAAAGCCACATGGTTAAAATTTTTAAAAAACAGGGTGCCTCTGACTTGGCATTCCAAGCCTAGGAAATTTGTTTTTCAACATCAGAACTGAACTGAGGGCACAGTCCTTTCACACAAATATCTATTCCTGGTTATTTTTCTACTTTCAACAGCCTAATTTAGATGGAGGGGAGTTATTTAGTTGTTGCTAATGTTTGAACAGCTGGGAGTCAGGAAAAACCCTTGCTGATCTAATGCAACCCCCTGGAAATACACCAGTAGATCCCAATCTGTTGTGTGCCAACCCCTACCTTAATATACCACCAGGTTTGCATTATAAATATTTTTCAGAACAAACCTCATGCACAGTTGCCTGACCACCTACAAAGGTGAAAGCCCTCTGTCATACCAGCTAAGGACACAAGGGGAAGCCAGTTTCTGCCTTTCAATATGAAAAAAGGCTGCAAAGACTGTGCCTATGAGCAAAGAGTCTGAGCACCACTTCCAGACATTGGACTAAGGCACTGGAAAAACTATATGCTCAGTGGGAAATTAAGGATCTCCTCCTGTCCCACAACATCTGTAAAGCAGGAGAGAAACTACTTCAGTCATTCCGCATTTCCTTCTGTGGCACATGCCTCAAACACTCTGATTCTGTTCCAAAGGAATGGCATTGATTTAAATAGGACTTCTTTGCTTCCTGAATGAAAGGTTTTAACAGCTTAGCAAACTATCCCATCTTGTAGCTCAGTGGGATAATACAGACCCTGATTAAAAAAAGAGGACAGGATTAGGATAAATTGGGTATTTTGTACAGTAATTGGGCAAAAGATATTGTCACTGGTTAAGCAGTCACATCATAATCCAAGTCAGGAGTTGAGAGACAGAAACAGAGACACAGAGTGAGGTGGGGGGGGGGGAGGAAGAATAGTTTGAGAACTGTTTCACAAGGCAGGGTGTGGGTAAGCAGAGCAGAAACATATCTCATAAGAAGGACTGTTGCATGCAGCTGCTGAGGAATTTGGGTGGCCTAGAGGCAATGGTTTGTATTAATTACATGCAGCTATGTATGCTAATTAGCTCTGGTCCTCTGGCCTACAATGAATTGCCAAATGTGACCTTTATATTGGTAGGCCGTTCAATGGCCCTCTAAAGTTATTACAGCGGCTTGTTCAGTGAAATCCAAAGTTCCATGCAGCAGAACTCTTGTTGTCAGAAACTAAGTAGGTATCAGCCATTTGATGATTCTGATGAAGCTGTTTAAGAATCAGTTCATTCACCATTCAGGAACAAATGCTTTCAAGCATCCAAAACCCAGACTGCATCTGTGCTAAGCAACACTCGTAGCCAACTTGAGCAGATGGGGGGGGGGGGGACACACACAGGAAGGGTAACATTCTCTTCAGCTCCTTCATTTGCAAACTGCAGTACAATCCCAGAATGCAGATCAGGAATGAAGGAGGGAGAATCTTCCGAACAACTTCGTTGCGATGCTGCTTCTGTTGATCTGGAGTGCACAGCAACCAAACCTTTCAAGCTTTGTCTCAAGCTTCTGTAACAAACTGTACAACTTTCCAAATGGGTAAACCAGAGGTGGGTTTTGGGCAGCGTGACTGGTTCCGCCACACTGGGTACTGAGCCTAGGGGGCGCTGCAAGGTGCCATGACTATGATGTAGTGAAATGAGCAGAAAGGAAGGAGACGACTTTTGGCCTCTCATGATGTGCCGCTGAAAAGTGAAAGACCAAAGTCTGCCTCTAGGTGAACCACTTCAGAGTGGGATGTTTATTGACTTCTCTGATTCTCCCACCACCCTTCTCCAGTCAATGCATCAACAGGAATTTCATACTCCTCTTATACCTTTAACTACAGGCATGTGTGGGCAGATCCACACCACACTTTTTAAGCACACTTGAGGCACATTTAAAGCACATGGTTTTCACCAAAGAATCCTGGGATGTAGCTTGTTAAAGATGCTGGTAACTATGTTCTGTGAGGAAAAAACTCCCATTCCCACAATTCCTTGGGGGAAGTCATGTGTTTTAAATGCACACTGAATGTTGCAAAAAGTTCACTAGGAATGTGAAGATAATCAACCTCTTTGTTGGTCCACCAAGCTCACAAGTTCCAACCCATTACTTTGCTGTTTCATTTTCCTTTAAAGGATCAAAAACAACAACCCATCCTCATATTCTGCTGTACCCATTAGAACAGCAAACATTCAGAGGAAAATCTTTGCTTCTGCTCAGCAAAGCAAGAGCTTTACGTATTAGCAATGCCACTCAAACCTTTTAGAAGCACTTCTCTGATGCTGACAAAATGGGGTTCTCTGGAAGGCAAAAATGACTTCTCCTCAACAGTCCCAGCATACTTATGGAAGGCAATTCAATGGGCTGGGGCTCTTACCAAGCAAGCTGATCTTACATTTGAGCCTCTTTATCTAAATGCTGTTTCTGGACTCACCTTAAAAAGCAAACAATATGTCACTTATCTTTGCTTAGGTATGTGCTGGATTGCTCAATCTTCAACTTCTTCATTGCTAAGCATAGCTGAAGGATGATCAAGGTATTAAAAACTTACGTTGTGAAAGAAATAGCTGCTCAGTCCAGAAACACATGCTCTCCCAGTTGCCCATCCCATTCATGACAGCGGAGAGCTGCTCTCTCTTTCCCACGCTGACAAACAGGACATTTGGTGAGCTTTTAATTTCAATAGCAGGCATGAATGCAAAGTAAAAAAAAAAAACCCTGTATTTGACTATAAAAGAAGAGGACAGTATTGTACACATCAATACAACACCAAAATACAAACTCATATTTCTAACTGGCCATGCTTGGATTACATTATGCCTTAAGTAGTTAAAAAAACCTTTGGAATTTTGCATTATAATATTTTCCATACCTAAACAAAGGATAGACTCCAAGTTCCTCCAAATTTGGGGAGGAGAGTTTGAATGGGATCTAAAAGGCTATGCATGGCATTTTGTTCATGTAGAAGTTTTTTGTGCCCCCCTTCTCACTACAGCCCCCTGTGATCCCCAAGAAGGTGCCAGAGAAACCCCTCCAGAGGAGAACAGCAACACAGTGCAGAGGAATTAAATGGGAGCAGGGCAAATATGAAACTCCCTGTGTGTATATATTGACATTTATGCAGGTCTCTTTTAACCCTGGCCTTTGTTCCCCCCGGCACAAATTGCAAGAGGTGCTAATTAATATCTCTAGAAGTTCTCTTGCCTGAATCACATTTTTACAGCAGTCAAATATCTCTACACTGCCCCCCCCCTCCAATGTTTTCTAAAAGCATTCATGGTAAAACCTGACAGACATCTATAGATCAGACTTATGGTACATCTTCCCTTCTCTAGACCAGGCAAATAAGCCAAAGATAAACAGATCAGGTCAAAACTCTAACCCCTGTCAATGTGTGCACACTGCAAGAATAGCCATCCAAGTATTTGTATAGATGGGTAAGGCTTCAGGAATGATGCTCCCCCACCCTACACAAAGTGAAAGAATGTTGCACTTAATCAGGTTTTTCTGATATGTTGCTGTATTTTTACAAGGCAGCCTAATGTTGCAAGAGCACAAGGGAACAAAATCAGGGTTTGCTCTGGTCTAGTTCTCACTAAAGTGGTAAACCTGTCTTGGACCTGGGCCACTTCAGCAGGCAGGCTCTTTATTTATTTACTTATCTTTTTACGGTTCTTAGAAAAATACTGTACAAGGAAGAAGGTTATACCAGCACTATTCCCCCTGTCATGTTCAGAGATTTGTTTTTATTTTTATTTGGAGGAGCGGTGAAATCTGGGGGCCCTCCCATCTACAGCCTCAAGTGGCATAGGCCAGACACAGTTATACCAAATTAACTGGGCCTCTTATCACTGCTGCACAGAACACACTCCTGCAAACGTAAGTTGGACCTTGGAGAAGTCAGCAAAAAAACAGAGGGAAACCATGAAACAAAAAAATGAAAGACATTTCCTCCAGAATGACCTTAAGGATGAGAAAGTTCATGATTTCAGCAGAACAAGAATTCCATTCCCCAAATGAGTACATGCTGGAAAAGATAAACAGCGTCTGGTTTGGAAAACGAAAGGCCACAGTCAGTTCTGTTAGCAAGCCCCTGCTCAGTCGCACTTTCAGAGGAGCTAAAAGCACCCTTCACCACCAGTCTCAAAGCTCTTCGGCAGCAGAATGACACAAGGATACACATTTGAAATCTAAATACTTCAAATCCTTAAGCAGTTGTTCATTCAAAACTCTTAAGACAAATCCTTGGAAATTTAGACATTTTTGCGCACCATTCCAAGACATTCAAGGTGAGAGAGGGTTTATCCATGCAGAACTGTAGGGCAGGTCAGAGAAAAGCAGCAGCCCAAGGTAAGCACTGTGTTCAAGTGGTGACTCGGGTCCAAGACTAAACTATCCACTTATCTCTGGTGCAAATGCGGAAGAGTGGTCCTGCCCTTCATCTCCTGTTCACTCAAGTTCTCTCCCAGGCACAGGTTTAGACAAGTCTGCACTAGAATATAAATAAATATCTCCTGTTGCAGCCTAAGACAAAGGTTCTGTATGTACCTTGTATCAATTATGTAGGCTAAGGCTGCAATCATATACCAAGTTCCTTAGCAGTAAGCCGCCCTGAACATGGCTAATGTGGATTTAATAACTACCTGTGTTGCTGATATTCTGGCGTTTTCCCTTTTAATCTCAACGTCTGTCTCATAAGCAGTTCTGAAAAATCTTTGGAGTTAACACACCTTGGATATAAATATATTAAATGAATAAATTAAATAAAACATAGTCATTCAGATGTAGGTGATGTGTGCCTTAAATCCGCAGGGCCAAGCAGCAGAAAAAAGGAGCCATGAATCCATAAATTCACTCATGCAGTGGTAAACATGATGCGTGCCAGTCTCGTCTCTCTTCTCCCCATCCTAAGTTTAGAGATAGGAAAGGAGCAGCTGAAAGGGCTTGCAAGTTGCATTGCATCAGTCACACTGCAGTTCTAAGGTTCTAGGACCGGGAGCGGCTGCCAAGACCATAATTGGTCCTGAAAGACCTACATTGGCTCCCAGTATGTTTCCGAGCACAATTCAAAGTGTTGGTGCTGACCTTTAAAGCCCTAAACAGCCTCGGCCCGGTATACCTAAAGGAGCATCTCCATCCCCATCATTCTGCCCAGACACTGAGGTCCAGTGCCAAGGGCCTTCTGGTGGTTCCCTCACTGTGAGAAGCAAAGCTACAGGGAACCAGGCAGAGGACCTTCTCAGTAGTGGCGCCCGCCCTGTGGAACGCCCTCCCACCAGATGTCAAAGAGAAAAACAACTACCAGACTTTTAGAAGACATCTGAAGGCAGCCCTGTTTAGGGAAGCTTTTAATGTGTGACATTTTAATGTATTTGTAATCTTTGTTTGAAGCCGGCCAGAGTGGCTGGGGAAACCCAGCCAGATGGGCGGGGTACAAATAATAAATTATGATGATGATGATGACAACCTGGAAAGTGCTGTGCAACTGTAGGGATGATCCATGTCTGTGCTCCAACTCCCTGCTCAAGAAGAGGGTAGAACAGCCTTCACCATCCTAGTGATACCCAGATACCATGATCTACAATTCCCATCTGTCCCTGCCAACACAACCCCATCCCTGCCCTCATGCTGCCCTTGGGAGGATGCACTAAGGGGCATCAGAGACAAGACAAGACCTGTACCCTTTGTAGGAGAAGTACAGGGTCCCAGCAACCATGGATTTTAATCTGGCTAAGGCACCAGCCTATGCATGCAGATCCATTCAGGGAAACTGTCAGCCCAACAAATTAAATTAGTTGGATGGTGATTGGAGAACAGGCACTTTGGGGACATGACATGTGGCACCTTTCCTAGAGAATATCTAGGGAGGCTCATGTCATCCCAATTCCACGGTGGTGGTGGTGGTGGTGGGAAATCTAAGAACACAGCTCTGGCTCAACTCCCTTTCCCGCAAAGGAATTATTTGCCCTGTATCCTTTTGTGAGGTAGGAAGCATCCCAAGCCGGCTCCAAGGCAATTCAAAAGGGAAATCACAGCCATCAACTTTCCCACAGCAGTCCTCCACAGAACATTTCACAGTTGTGGTCTGTTATGAAATGAGAGAGAGACACATGACCTCTTCTCACACTGTTGCCTCAGCTATTGGTAACATTTCTGAAATGTTTTTCTAACTCCTTTATTTGCCAAGAACACCCTATCATCTCAAGAGCTTTACATCAAACCTCAGCAGCTGAGGGTGAAGCATAAAACCATTAGCACGGGGGGGGGGGGGGAGCCCAGCAGAACAAGCCCAGCTTCCCAGATTGTGCCACATCAGTTGTCAGCTTCTTATAATAGTTCCTTCCATCGCACTTTGCATTTAGCAACGTGGGGGTGAGGGGGGTAGAGAGAGGAGAGGGGCTGGCTTGTTTTAAACATAGTGTGGGAAGTGAAGGTAGCTTCCCAAAGAAAAATGAAAAACAAACCCCAAACCCATACAATCTAATGTGGGACAAAGGTTTGGAAATGTCAACAGTTGACAAGGAAGAGTGACATGCTTCATAAGGGTGTCCAATCCAACAAACATCTGTTGTGTGTATTAAGGGCATCAGGCACACAATATAGCCATCTCAAAGTGAACAACCCAGAACACACAAACCCAGAACAAAATCCCCAATGTGAACTATGAAAGAAGCACCAAGAAGGCGCTTCACACGTGCTCAGAAGGGTCGCTGAATATCCCAAAGCCCAACTATAGCCCTGCAGGGTAGAGCTTAAACACAAGCTGCTGGCTCAAGGGGAAAAAATTATGCTCCAAGTTGCTCCCATCAAGCTGTAAGGAGAAAGGGACCAAGATGAGTTGCAGAGAAGCAGCAGAGATACACTCTTCATATCACACTTAAATTACAATTATGTTTAATAGATGCATTCCACACTTCCAGTTCTGCAACCATGAATAATGGCTTAATAATGAGACCTTAACTACTGGGTGTTTGTGTGAGATGGAGTCCTTATTCATCAGGATTCCATATGACATTGGCTTTTAGGTCATGCAGGGTTTCTGTGGGAGTGCTGGAAGTATTGAGAATCAAATGTTATTCCAACCACAGTTTTGGATTCAATGATCACTACTGGTATTTAAAAAGGAAGCTCAGAACTCCCCCATAGAAGTAACATAATGGCCTGGTTCTGACAATCATTTCTCAGCTTAAACAAGGCAATATATGCACAAGCCCTTTGCTCATGCTCTCTGTCATTTTGCCACCTTTTCACTCCTTGGCATACACTGCAGTAAGCTGGGAAGTTTTCAACTAACCATACCTTCTCATTCCATCCAGACTGGGAAACTATGGTTACCTGGTTTCAGAGCTAGACAGAGTTTTAAACCAGCTATTGCAATGAAGATGAAAACATTCAAAATGTGAAATCCTAAGTCTGCAGTCCTACACACACTTAACTTGGAGCAAGTCCCACTGAATTCAATGGGGCTTACTTCTGTATAGAAAAGTAGGCTTGCACTATAATTCCCGTAGGGTCAGAGCAGGTGTGCAGTTGTGAAGTAGCTATTCAACCATGTTTTATGAGCACCAAATCAACTCTTTGCCCTCCCTTTTGGCATCACAGGATAGGAAAGTGATTCAGCACCTAAATCAAAGTCGGCCAACGTAATGCGCAGCCAAACTGTATGTATGGATGCTAACTTTCTCTTGACTTCCATGGAGGTCCTTAGACCTTGCTTCCAAGTATACACAGGAATGCAGCCTTAGATTTCATTTAGTGTATATTGTATATCTTCAGGGGCACCAAGTTACCCAGCAGATATCAGTTATCAGCCCTGAAAATGTAACAAAACTAAAGAATCCATGTCTGTGCCACTATTGGGCAGAGATTTATATTTTATCCTCTCAGCAAAACCCTGTAGGATGGATTAAGTTGAGAGATCGTGACTTGCTCAGGGCCACCTAGCAAGCTTCATGGTCGTGCAGGGATGGATGTTCAGTTTGGCTACATCTCTAATTAAATTAGGATTGATCTGCCCTTCCAGAGGCCATCATTAAGGTCACAGGCAGACAGAACACACTGATGCTCCAGCAAAATCTT
The DNA here is from genome assembly GCF_964252035.2 of Podarcis erhardii. NCBI lineage: Eukaryota > Metazoa > Chordata > Lepidosauria > Squamata > Lacertidae > Podarcis > Podarcis erhardii. Next base: position 56,830,654 of record NC_138498.1, on the reverse strand, counting down.
ACATAACAGCTGGGGCTGGCAGGGGGTGGGGGTGGGATTCACATTCCATTGTCTTACACAAACATACCCGAAATTTATGATAGTGAAAAAACAAACCGTTCTGAACAATATTTTAAATTTAATTTTCAACATGCAGAACAATTCCCACAATATATTTCATAATAACTAAACACCGAGCTCCTCTTGCTTGACAGAGGGCCTTCCTAAGGTACAGGGGAATGGCGCTTGATGTTCAAACTAGTATTGGTCCTTGGAAAAAGTAATGGAGGGGGGTGGGAGCGGAAGCCAGGTTGCTGAATCCAGTATCACCAGACACCCAGTTTTGAATCAAAAAATGTTTTCCAAGGATAGACTGTGCAGCACTCAGATAAATGGGTCACAGCCCAGTTCATTTCATGCGTTACTTTCTCCCCATAGCCAGAGCTGCATAAGGGCTTGAAACTAATGCAGAATGCTCAACATTTTTGTTCAGAGATCTGAGAAGGGAAGGAGGAAATGTTACAGGAGGGATGCACTCAAACCATGGTGAGAAAAGAATTTCTATATATTATGTTAGCTCAAACTACGACAACTTGAGCTTGGGAAGTTAAGCTATTCCCGATACATGAAAATAAAAGATGATGGTCATCACTGTAATTCCTCCTGAATAACTCTACAGTAACATATAAGCTTTTGAACACCACCAATGGCAGCTTTAAACCTACACAAATCCCATCCAGCTTGGCTTCTGGTAGCAATTATATAGCATATACTGTCTGCACCATTCACCTAATAGAAACAACGTTTTCGATTTCTTGACACCACACAAAAGCAAAAACCTGAGCAGCGCTTACTTTTGTGATTTGTTTTGCATTCTGAGTGGTTCAAACATTATCACGGGAACAATTTTCCTCCGAGCTAATTACTCTCAATAGAAACACAAGTAACCACTGAGAGCAAGTTTCTGGCAAGGTTTCAAGGCACTGGCGCTGGAAGGGAATACAAATGACTTGAGCTTGCTGTTTTAGCAAAAGCCTCAACTCGGTTTATTTTTATTCCCATTGTATCAATGCCTACATGGATGTCCTTTCAACACTAACAACAAACAGCAGAACTTTTAAGTTATTCCTCCCCTCAAAAAAATTGGCATTACAATTATTTGGCATTTATGCTATAACTAGTGCAATTCCATCGTTATGATGGACTGGGGAGGGGGTCCACGTTGCAGGCACTTCAAGATGCGCAATTTGGCTGTGTGCATAAACAGAGGAAATCCCATTAATCCCACAGTGCCTGTTCCAGTATCAAGTTTTGCCCTCCTGCCATGATGTACCCAAGAACGGCAGTTTATGCTCCTGCGCATAACTGCATGCTTTCATTCTCACTGTGGATTGTCCTCCTCTGTGGACTGTTTCAAACTCTCTGTTTTGCGAACTGCATGCAGACTGCAACCAACAGTGTGATATGTACACGTGCATTTCATTGCACACACATGGGCAAGTACAGTTTCCGTACATGTGTGAATGCAATCAGTGAAGCGGACATGTGATCATCACATGATACTCCTCCCCCCCTCACATGGAAGAGCTTTCCATTCAGGAGAAAATGCTGCAAGCCCTGTTGATTCAGGCTGCTTTACATATCACATTAATGGTGCTCTTGCTTTAATCTCAACTCTCCCACTTTGATTTGCCCCCACACTAAAACTTCACGGAAGATCCCGATATACCTCTTGTCCTCTGGCATTTATAGGCACCACCACTTAGCTCAGCTTATTGGACTGGAGTGTTTGTCTCTTGGGTATATCTTGGGTATGAATGCAATTTCCATCATTCCACATGCGGAGTGCTCTCCCCAGGGAGGCTCGCCGGGCGCTTTTGTGACATATCTTTAGGCACCAGGCAAAAACATTCCTGTTCTCTCAGGCCTTTGGCTAATTAAACAATCTATGGCCTTTTAAACTGTGTGTGCATGCGTGGTTTTATGGTTTCTGTTCGTTACTATGCTGTGTATTTTTGTGTTTTTACATTATATAACCCACCCTGTGATCCTCCGATGAAGGGCAGTATAGATGTGTAATAAATAAATAAATAAATTTCACTCTAGCACCCATTACAATGCCTCTCTCCCCTTTTTGATTTCCCCCTATGAGGCATCAACTATCAGGCTGTGTACACACCGTACCTTTAAAGCACATTCTTGCCCTCAAAGATTTCTGGGCACAGGAGTTTGCCCTTCACAGAGTTACAATTCCCAGAAACTCCTAACAAACTTAACCCTTAACAGTGCCAGCAGCAGTGCACAAGCTCAACTGTCATATATAACAGCCGCAGTTGCCCCATATATTTTGCACATGCAAATGTCGCCGCACACCATCCATCGGTTTTGAATGTTCCACTGACTACCCTATTAACAAAGGTTCCGGCTAATGGGATGGCTGCTATGCCAGCAGAAATACACCTCTGAATATTACCCTGCATTCATTTAAAGAATTTGCATCTTCAGAAAATCCCAGTGCAGGAGTTAGCCAACCCTGAGTTGGTTCCTTTCATAACACAGAGTTCCACTTGACTTTTGCCATAGGCTGCAACACAATAAATAAACCTCCAGATGGCCAGAGAAAATGCTTGTGTGAATTAGCACAAGCTAAAAGCCAGGAAGGAAACAATATAATTGTTTAAATGAGCAGTTAGAAACCCATAGATGCAAGGCAGTATCAGATCGTTTTAACTAACCTATGCCTTTCATAGAGTGCAATGAGATTATACAATGTATACAGTTATATGTACACAATGTATATATAAGAGCAGCTGTACATTTTGTAATTGTTTCATTTCTTCTTAACAGGAGGTTCCTGCAGACCCAACATAAATATACAAAACACTTCCCAAACTTTCCATCTGACATTTCAAACACACTACAAGGCACAGTCTTAGTTTGTGCCTCATAAATGTGCATTTAAATGATGTTGCCATTCAGAGACACCCACAGTGTTGGCTTAGAAAGCCATTCCTTGGCTTCTGTCTTGTTTAGATGCCAACATTTACACAATTAAGGATTTGCAATGGCCAGAGACATCTGGCAACTCAAACAAAACATTGGCTGTGTTCTAGACCGGATAATGGCACACACAGAGGTTTGACAATCAGCCTTCAAAAAAGAAATTATTCTGAAAGAAAAAAAATGTTGTTTGTTTTAGTAAGCATACTAAGGCATACATAAAACTAGTATGTCCCAGGGTTTTGTGGGGAAGGAGATCTCTCATTCTTTCACAGAGCTAGATAAAAGGTGTCTGAAAGAGACAGCACAGAGTGGTTAAATGCATAATGAACATGAAATTTCATTCATGCATGTTGCACGAATGCATATCACAGACTTGAGGAATTCAAGGGTTGGACTATTAGCTGAACTGTGTTTGCATACTCTCACGTCCAAGATAATGTGATATATATATGTGTGCAGTGTCAACATCACATATGGGACTTCCAACAGACAGTTCACATTTCTATAATCAACTTATGTCAATAGGAAGATACTATTTAGCCTCAGTAGAAATGGTAGGTTCAGGCCCATAATTACAGCTGCTCATCATTACTAGAGTAAAAGCAGGGTTCGAAATTAGCAGGGAGCCAAGTGCATTTCATGCATAAAGATTCTCCATTTGCAAGCAGCTCAAAAAGTCTAGGTGCCATTTTTTTGCACCTGGCTGACACTCAAGGATTATTGAAATGTATGTGCTTTGAAGCCTCAAAGTATATGTTAAGGATAGACAATATGTTAAGAACACAGTAGAGTGTTTTGAAAACTGTAGTATGGTGCCAGTATTTTTATTGTAAGCACCAAATTAAACATGTATTAACAATTTCTGTTAGAAATGTGATATTAACAATATGTCACTTATGTGAATTGCGTATTAGTTCATGCTTATGCAATAATAAATAAAAAGTGTTGCTGAACGGCAACTAGACACTCTCTTTTGGCGTCCACAACCCAGGAGCCATTTGGCTCCTAGCTTTTCTCTCCCAGTTTCTAACACAGAGTAAAAGCCACTAGGAAACAGAAAAGCTCACTTTTGCTTCTCTCTGTTATGCACTGCAAGTTTCGAGTTGCGTAAGTAATCGCAGCAATATATTGGCAGCCAACTATGTGGGTAATACTTCTGCTGAGCATCTGACTTCCCCGCCCAGGAATTATTAAATTAAGGACAGGGAACCTGTGGTCCTCCTGACTCCAACTCCCATGAGCCCTGATCATGAGCCCTGATAGCAGGGTTTTTTGTTTTTTAAAAAGCATATCTGGAGGGCCAAAGGTTTCCCACTCCATTAAGATTAAATGCACCGAGAAGAATCCCCTTTGGGCGACAGCTGGTTCAGAATGAAAGAGGCTCATCTCTTTGAGATCCTGCACACAACATCCACAAGAAACAGCCCTAGTTTTCAGTGCGACTTCCTCAGAGGTGAGCAGTGGGAGTCGAGTCCATGCAGACACGCACAGGATCGAGCTGCAAGGACGCTTTTTTGAATTGCAGCTGCTGTTTCCATTCCTGAAGGCCAGCTGCCCATCTCCTGCCGCAGAGCCTAAACAAATACTGCAGGGCAGGGCAAAAAGTCCATCGGAATGGGAAGATCCCCGATAATTTGGAAAGAGAAAGTCGGCTGGTGGGTCTTATCCGACTACCTACGACAGTCCACTCCTTGGGTGCGGGCCACATGTATTAAAACGCGGCAGCCTTGGCGCCTGGTGCAGCCGTACAAAACCCATGGAGGATCCCCCCCCCCGAGACTGCAACTCTACCCAGAAATAAGCCCCACTGAATTCGGCGGGGCTTACCCCCAGGTAAGAGGGGTGGGAAACGCAGCCTTAGCCCCCACGTTCCCACAGAGTCGCGCTCACTGAGGACTACAGGTCGCCCCCACTCCAGTCCCTCCATCGCCATCTATCCTGGCAGAAAGGCACAAGCCCCCTCCCTGCCCCCCCCCCGCCAAACGCGTGTTTCGTGGCGGGGCTGGCAATCTGGTGAGTAAGTGACAACACGCCTGCCTGCTGGAGAGTGCGCCGAGACGCGCAGCCTCTTCTGCAGAAGGCGGCGACTCCCTTCCCCGGGAGATCCCTGATGCCCCAAGCTCAGCCCAATTCAGACAGGCAGCCCCCGCGCGGCCCGGACTCCCGTCCCTAAACTCCCCCACGGCGAACCCTTTCCCACGGCGCAGCCCCCGCCAGCCGGGGTCTCTAAGCTCTTGGAGGGAGCGGCGTGCGCGCGGCGCCCCTGCCCTCCTGGCTAGAGACCAGGCGGCGGCGGCGGCGGCGGCGGCTACTCACAGAGAAGCGCTCCAGCTCCGTCGCAGCCATGGCAGGGAGATCCGGGGGCCGAAAGGCGAAGGGGTTCCTGCTGCTGGGGCTCTAGGAGGCCGTCTTGCCGGGAACCTGCTCCTCCTCCTCCCTGGGCTGAGGCAACTGAATGAATCCAATATGGCCACTTCCTGGAAACTCCCCCTTCTCCGGCTGGGGAGGACGCGGGACGCCGCCCTCGCCCGGGGCGCCGCGGAGCTGGCGGGACCGGGGAGCCCGCTCGTCCCACGGAGCCTCGACGCCCAGCCCGCCCGGCAGGAGAACGCCCCGCGAGTGGCAAGGGGGAAGGCGGCAGCGGCGCCGAACCGCAGCTGCCCGGCGTGCGCGGTCCGGAGAAGGATGCCGGGAGTTGTAGTCCGGGGCTTGATTGGGTCGCTGCGTTTTGCGGGCGGAATTCGGCGAAGCTGGAGAGAAGCTGCGCAGCGTCGAGGGAAAGCTTTCCTTCCAAGCGCTTCCCAGGTATCAGCGCAGAGATCGCTGCCGCCTAACCTACCTCACAGGATTGTTGTTGGGGTAGCACGGGGAGAGCGGGAAGCATGAGACCCCCCCCCCGGGTATAGGTATATATATTCAATAAACCATAATAATAATAATGTACGCCGCCTTGAGCTCCTTGGAAGAAAAGATGGGCTACAGAGGCAATAAAGAAAGAGACGCATAAAATGCTGGGAGGGGAAGAGTGGCTTGTCTATAACCCCAACACCATCCACTCCAACCAGATGTCCTTTAGATCTTGTTAAATCACGGCTCCCAGCATCACTCAGCATTGGCCATGTTGGCTGAGACCCGTGGGAAGTGGAGGACCAAATCATCCTGGAGGGTCACTTGGAGCGCAAAACATATGATGTTTCCTAGGAAGAAAGCAGCACTGGATTTATCACTCTGTGGGTGGTTCCCCTGCACCAGGTGCTGAGCTGAGGGGGCGCAAAATTGAGAAGATCCATTTTGGGGGTGCCAGATTTTGGGCTCTCTCAGAGCACCATATTACCAAAGATTGCCAAAGTCTGAAGCCCCAATGAATTAAAGGGGGCTCATTTGGAATAAGAGGGCAGCCTTCGAGAGCGGCTGGAAGTTTTCAATCAAGGGCGTTCCCATTTGTTGACTTATTTGCAACAGTCACACAACTCCACTTATTGTTAGCCACTATGTTGCACCAAGTATTCAAAAGTTCTGTGGGCTCATAGGAATGCCCATCCTACTATTCTGATCACAATAAGTTTGTGCTGAACAGTATACCCGTTGTAAGTCCCACGGGTGTTGGGGTGGGGAAGCACTTCATGAAGACTGCATGGGAGGCCTGTTTCCATCTGGGTCTCAAACGGCTTTCTTTCCAGAGCCAGCCCAAGTGGTAACTTGGGGGGAGCAAAAACATTTAATCAAGCAATAGATCTTGTGATCAGCATCTTCTTTGCAGCTGCTTGGGGTGCCTCAAATATAAACATTTAAATGTTGTTTTTATGTCACTCCACACTTTAAAAAATAATAAAGTGGTGTTACAACGCAGTGGAAAAATTTAAAATAAAACCAATACCTTTCTAGTACAATCACAAAACTAGCAAATCCTAAGCAAGCAGATTAAGAGCAAGCTGGTATTAATATCCTAACAAAGCAGGCCTGGCCTGGCCTAATCCTTTGTCCAGTTGAGAGACGAGAGCCATACACTGTGAGCTTGTTCACGTCTTCCCCTTTGAAGATGAGATTAGATACCATTTTGTCAAATACAAAATCCACTTTGAATATAAGTTATTTATACTGTTCATCAATCTTCTCACAAGAAGATGTCTCAAAGCACTTACAAATCCATGAAACCAAAACACCTTCATATTCAAAACCAAAAATGCATTGAATAAAAACACAAGAAAACAAAACCCCTAAAAGTGCTCATCCATTAGTAATGGATGAATCCTACCAAACCTCTCCTCTCCTCCAGACTTGAAGATGAACACCAAAAAACAGGCCAGATATCACAGAGTATATAACCAGTTACCATGTTCAAGCTGCCGTAGTCCCTGTCAGGGAGAAAGGCAGGGTATAAATAAACATATAATGTAATAACATTCACTTGTTCACATAAATGAAGAGGATATTTTTCTCTCCACTTAATTTTTGTACCCGCAAGTAAACCTTAAGCTACATTCCAATGGCTGTGAATGGTTTTCTTTTGATACTACAGGACACTTCACTTTCCTGGACTTGCTGCAATCCAAACCAGCATGGGCAAAGCCACTGTCTGCACCTCAGCACCACTGCTCACACCAGCCAGGGTGAAAGGTGGGGTGTGGCGGGGGGGGGGGGGGGACGACGACACTCCTTGCTGTGCCAGATTCCAGGCTGGTTCAGTGATGATTGGACCTGTTGCTGTCACATGATGGGAGGAGGGCTGGCTCAGGAGCCAGCTATGTTCTCACCTCCTCCATTTCCAGTGGGGATGCCACCAGCAGTGGCTTCCATTTGAGGAGGTACATTTGCAGTGCTCCTCACCAGCTAAGCCAGGCAGGTCTGGCTAAACCCCCTTCAGTATGATGGGTTGTGTTTGTGTGTGCAAATGACTCTGTTAGGCAGGGCAGAAGTTGGCATTGATGTTCCTTCGATACTCATGTCATAACCATTCTCCTTTCTTACAATAATAGGAAAGAAAGACCGGTTATGCACTATGATTGAGTGTTAGAGGCTATGCAACATCATGCACTAATCTTTTCTGGATACTTACTGTCCTTATAATTTTCAAGTGAGCAAGACCAGAGATGTGGCACTCATCTCTAAAAGCAATTAAGAAAATCAGAATTCAGGGTTTGGAAATCAGATACAATTCAGTTTGGGAGATGGAAGATGCAGACAGGGAGAATCGTTTTTAAAATAAGCCCTGTATTCACTACTACAAAAGGAAGATCTGTTGAAGAGGTTTCTGTGAGGCTTTTGCTTATGGGACCAGATTAGTCACTTACACAGTGGTTTACATCAAAAGGAGAAGCAGGGCCATCTTTAGCAGGGTGCAAATATCCTCCCAGCGCCCCCCAATTACCACGGATAGTGTTGGGGTTGCCATAGCTGCGCACTGCCAGCCATGGGGGGGGGTGCAACTCTCCCGCTGCGGGAGAGCGATCCCCACCTTTGAGGCTTGGGAGTGAAGTTGTGCCCCTTCCAAGCCTCCGTGGGAGGAGAGCACAGCTTCCCTCCCAAGCCTCCTCGGGAGGAGAGTGATCCTCGCAGAGGCTTGGGAGGGAAGCTGCAAGACCGCCAGCCTTATGGTTGGCGGGGCGCAGCTGGTGGGCGTGCAGGGAAAGGGGAGGCCACCAGCAAAGCCACACAGTTTCCGCACTTGCTGGAGTGCCCCTGAGAAGCCGACGCCCTGGTGTGACGCACCACTAAGCCCTATGGGAAAGACTGCTCTGAGGAGAAGCATGAATCACTGCACCATAGAAAGCAGTACATTCCAACCATGGCACCCTGTCAAGGAGATCACTTGGTAAAGATGGTTACGACACAATGTTAATATTGACTGATAAGTGTAGAGAGCATACAAATAATGGAAACGTTTGCTTGTGTGAAGTTAGGTATCTGTAAAGCAAATATGTTTGTGTTGTGAGGTACTTGTTTTCACAAACTAATATTGCACAGGCAGCTCAACATTTACCATGACAGAGTCTCCCTCACTCTACACTTCGGTGTAGAGTTACACTGCGGCTTTTCTTTACAAACAGGCAGCTTTAGATACTTGGCCAATGTGCAGCAAAGTAGGGCTTGCCCCACTTTGTTTTCCAACTCATACAATTGGAAGGAATCCTGAATGCCACCTCGCCCAACCCCCTGCTCCACGCATGAATTGCAGGACAGGATAAGGACATGAGAAGAACATGAGACAAAAGTCTATCTAGTTAGGGTGGTTATATGTCGTTTTTTACAGAGCAATGTCCTGCATCTGGAGAACTGCCAAAGGATAGTCAGCCCTCAGTTTGAAAAGTTGCCTGGTCTAAGCCCAGATTGCAGATTTTTTTTAAAAAAACTCATAAGGAGGGAGAGGGGGACCTTTTAGAGTTGCCAGTTGACAGGTAGCAACCTGGACAATGTTCAGTTCACCTAGTCACAGTCCAGGAGCAAAATGAGGCCCAGTTTGGTGCACACACCCCATGTGGATTTGTGTACACACACAGGCTGGGAGTCTCAATGGTGCCCCTCTGGAAGCTTCACCCAGGGTAAAAAAAAAATGGCTAGCCTCCCCCCCCCCCAATCCACAGGCTTCCCAACTATAGTAAGATGCATTGCATTTCTATCAAAATTGTTGTCGTTGTTTCTAAGTGTGCATTCCCTACATACAAATTAACCCCTTTATGCAGACCTGCATCATACTTTGTCCTCTTTTGGTGATGCTTTGGCAAGGTGGAAGTGTTCAGTTCAGCATTCTTTCCCCACAGGAGCCCTCTCTCGCTCGTGTTCCCCAGCAGCCGATATTCAGAGAGGCCTCTTATGCTGGAGACAGTGCACAGCCATCATGACTAGTAACCATGGATGGACTTATCCTCCATGAATTTGTCTAATCCTCTTTTAAATGAAGCAGCTACAGCATCTGTGGCAGATGGCCATGCGGCCTCCCCTTGAATACCTCCAGCCAAGGAAAGCTCCCCACCTTTGGGGAAAGCCGCCTGTTCCGCTGCTGAACAGCTTGTTCTGTGACGATGTTTCTCTTAACGTTTAGCTGAAATCTGCTCCCCTGAAATTTCCAGCTGTTTTTTTTTTTCTAGCCCTGGAGGACAAATTCTGTTCCATCTTCTGAGTGTCATCCTTTTAGATCAGGAGTCACCAACCTTTTTGAAACATTTCGTGGTCACATTTCAAATTCTGAGATAGTGCTGGGCGTGCCAGCCACAAAATGGCTGTCACAGGGAGCATGGCATAACATACAACAGAGCAATAGCCACCTGCAACAATTTTATGCTTATCATGCCAGCATTACACACACACACACACACACACACTCCTGCACATATTGTCGCATAATGTTCTTTCTAGAAGGGCTAGAGAGGTTCTTATTTTTTAAAGTAGAAAACTCAGAGGCCAGGGCATCTGTCTGGGGGCATGAAAGAAAGCCTTCAAAGGTGCTATGGTGCCTGTGGGCACCATGCTGACAACCCCTGTTTTAGATATTTGAAGATGGATGTCCCTTAATCATATCCAAGATGGCTTCCAAATCCTGCACTATCCTGGCCAACCTTTTTCTCATAGCACACAGCTGGAGCCAATTGGTTCAGATAGCCTGTGTTAAGGGATATGTCTCTTGAATTCTAAGGCAAAACAAAAAAATCCTCGTAGTGAACACAAAAATGCACACACACACACACAGAGAGAGAGAGAGAGAGAGAGAGAGAGAGAGAGAGAGAGAGAGACTCTCACTATGCTTAGCTTAAACTGCAGCACTCAGAAATGGTAAGTGACAGATCTGGGCACCTCTGCTATAACCTGAAGACTCAGGAAAGTGAGGAGTTTATGTTTTCATTCTGCTATGGAACAGCTGCTTGGCGCTGGGTGAGTCGTGGGATCCCAGAGGGCAGAATAACTTTGGAAGGGGGTTGTGGAAGTTCAAAACATCTGAGAAACACTGCAGCACACATCACGGGATCGGTCCATGAGTGGCTATAAAGCTGCCCTCAGAGAAGGAGAGCGAGTCCTTGGCAGGCAAACAATGTGTGACTGTCCAAAGAAGATGCGTCCCTGTTCATCTCTCCATGAGTATCACCAAGAGCCTTTCATGGCTTATAATACAAACAGTTTTGGAGGCTTCTGAAGTGGAGATAACATTTGCATTGGATTTCACCCATTTGCATCTTCTCTCCAAAGTCTTAAGATTGGCTCAGTCGGCACACATTAATTCTGTGTTTTGCTTTTTAATGGGTTCTGAGACTGCATAGTAACATTTGACTTAAATGTCTGTGAGTAGCCCAAACCAGAGACATTTTCTCTCTTGTTAAGCCATTAAGGCTGCAATCTTCAATGGGCGCCTGCTTGGTGCATATTTGTATGCGCAGGTGCAAACATATTAATCCTTTCTTTTGCTTCCTACTGGCTTCCCACTGTTAAACCACTACCTTAGATTTAGGCACAACCAATAACAATACACACACACAGACCCATTTAAAAGGCCATAGTTAGTGTAATTAGTCAAAGGCCTGGGAAAAGAATGTTTTTGGCTGGTGCCTAAAGATATGTAACGAATACAGAGGTAAGCCTCCCTGGGGAGAGCATTCCACAAGTGGGGAGCCACCACATAAAAGGCCCGTTCTCGTGTTGCCACCCTCTGGACCTCTCAAGGACTCACACAAGGAAGGGCCTCAGATGATGACTGCAGGGTCCGGTTCAGTTCATATGGCGAAAGGCGGTCCTTGAGGTCTTGCGGCACTTTGAATTGGGCCTGGAAATTAATTGGTAGCCAGTTGGACTAGGATTGGTGTGAAATGCTCAAACCATCTTGCCCCAGTGAGCAACATGGCTGCTGAATTCTGCACCAGCTGAAGTTTCTGAAACATCTTCAGAGGCAGCCCCACATATAACCAATAATCTAACCCAGTAGTTACCAGAGCATTCCTATCTGGATTGAGCTTCAGTTTGTTGGCTCTCATCCAGTCCATTACCGAGGCAAGACAACAGTGTAGCCCACCCACTGCCTCACCTGCAGATGTAAAGGAGAAGTAGAGCTGTGTGTCATCAGCATATTGCTGACAGTGTGTACTCCAAAATGTCAGAAGACCCCACTCATGCAGTTACAACAGCATGGGGGATAAAACAAAACTCTGAGGAACCCCACAGTGAAGAGTCAAAGAACACTTACCAAGCATCAGTCTCTGGAAATGACTGTCCAAGTAGGACCAGAACCACTGCAAAGCGGTGCTGCCCACTCCTAACTCTGACAGATGCTCCAGGATACCATGATCAATGGTATTGAAAGCCACTGAGGGGTTGAGGAGACAGGGACACATTTCCCCTCTGTCTCTCCCAACAGAGGTCACCATACATGGTGACCAAAGCAGTTTCTGTGTCAAAAACAGGCCCCAATTAAAACCCCAATTAAAATGAACCTAGAACATCCGTTTCATCCAAGAGCACCTTGATCTGGACCATGGCTCAAGAATCTTGCCCAAAAAGGGGAGACTGGCACCTGGCCAGTAATGACTTAGATTTTCCAAATCCAGGGAGGGTTTCTTGAAGAGTGGTTTTACCACTGCCTCCTTCAAGCAGAATGAACTCAGATGAACCACAGCAACTCCCCCTGCCCTGCCCTGCCCTCTAGGCTCGCTTGATGCTGCATGGAGTACCCAGTAGGGCAGACCTGAGTATCTCCCCCAGCCCCCCAGTCTTGGTGATGACCTGACATTTATAGCAGCAGCATCACCACCATGCTATGGGGCCCTGTGGAAGAACATCCAACCATACCATAGGACTGCAGGGAGTTGGGGGCAGGCATCAGATACAACCACCTGTTGCTCCATCTCTGCTTCTCCCCTTGATCACTTAGGTGCTAGATAACTGCCATTATCCCAGCTCATGTAAAAACAGGTGTGGGGAGGAACAACTTGGGATTTAAGATAGCTAGTTTGAGCCATTTCTTACTGCCACCACTGCATTCAGAACTCAAGCCAGACACAGATGCAAGCCAGAAACATTTCCCCCTGGGTTGTATTTGAATTAAGACAGCAGAAGCTGCCACCAGCTTCCAAGATTGCAGCAGCGCTTCCACCGGCTCCTTTGATCACAGCAGTCCCTGTTATCTGCTGCTAGCTGTATCAGTGTGCAGGTCTGTTCATGTTGCCATTTCCCCACATGATCCTGTATCCAGGAACAGTCAGGGTGACCTGTGAAGACAACAGTAGTAAAAAGCTGCTTATTTCTCCCACTTATGTCCTGAAAGGTAACCTATATTCCAAGCAACTTACATAAAGAACTCCAGCACATTCTGACTCAGCTATGCAGGCATTTTCAACGTAAGGCAAATTTCTCTGTATACATTTAAGGTCTGCTGTTTACAATTTGCATACCAGGCAGCCCTTCCACAGATGTTTGTGTTTTCTATTCTTTGTCCAGCAGATTTAAACAATCTTAAATATGAGCTGGGCTTTGCACAGGTAAGCAGTTTATCACGCAATATCTCCACCCTGGTCCAGCTGCAATGAAGCCGGAGAAGCAGAGCTGATCCCACTCTTGTCCCATAATCCCATGTTCACCCTCTTACTTCTAGGCTTTCAAGCACAGACTTTTAACTGATTATTACTTGGCTTCTGGCTAATTTGAAAAATCCCACATCAGTTACATGAATTGTGGGATGGGTTTTAAAGGGTAGGAAAGAATATATTAATTGCAATTTATCCCTTCAGGCTCCTGTATGTGTGGATTGAACAGAGTTTTAAAAATCCCACCCTTGACAGCAAAATTAAAAGCATAGGAACTAGGCTGCAAAGCCTCCATTTGAGCAAGTCTAACTACAAAGTAAGCTGCTTTCCCCAGTGCCGGATTTACGTATAAGCTAAACATGCTATAGCTTAGGGCCCCACTTTCTTGCCCCCCCCCCATTTCACTATTAATATACTTCTTCTTAATTGTATTTCAGTTCAACAATTACTTTGATAAAATACATATTTTGTTATGTGCAAATGGCTTTAGATACCTATTAGGTCCATAAATTACCATATAGCACAGGGGTCAGCAAAAATGTTAAGCCGTGGGCCGGTCCACTGTCCCTCAGACTTTGTGGCAGGCCAGAGAAGCGGCATCAGAAGGGGGAGCTGGAAAAAGAGGTGAGGGGGGCAAGTAGTCCTCCTCCTCCCCACCCCCAGCCGCTGCACTTACCTTCCCTGGGGCTGCCACCACCACCACCACTGCTGCTGCTGCTTCTCATGGATAGGCAGAGCAAGCTTGTCCGCTCCGCTCTCTGGCCCACAGGAGCAGCAGGGCGGCGGCGGAGGGAAGATGAGCAGTGGAAAAAAGGCTGGCTCCAGAGAGGACCTGCTTAAAATGGCAATCAGCCAGCTCAGCCCAGCCCCCTTCCTCCTCTAGGCAGGGCGGGGAGAAGCCAGGAGGAGGGAGGGAGGAGGCACTGCCATGGTGTGTGTGAGGGAGAGGGGCGGGGAATGGAATGGCACGGGGGGGGGGGGGAATGGCGCAGCCTGAACAAACAGAATCCCCACGCCAATCCACGGACAGTCCACGGGCCGGATCCTGAAGGCCATTGGGCCTGATCCAGCCTGCAGGCCTTAGTTTGCTGACCCCTGATATAGCATATATTCAACACAAAAAAACAGAGACAATTTGTTGTTGACAAAGGACAGCTGGACATATAAAGGGCTCCATTACCTTCAGCAGCTTAAATCACACCTAAATCTGGCCCTGGCCTTCCCCCTTCTTCTTCCACTTAACAAAGGCAACAACTTGCAAAGGAAGTTTAAAAATAAGATTCCTTACTTTATAATCATGCATTGGTTCTCAGAAATAACAGCAGTAAAAAGTATGCAGGCAAAATACTTATATTTACAGTACAACCAGCTTCAGGCACATGCTAAAAGCTGGAGGAAGCAGAGGCATGTTTGCATCCAAGGCTGGTCAAAGGAAGAGAGAGGAACAGGAAGTATGATATGCTCCTTCCTCTCCAGGAGAGGAGGAGAAATGACATCACACACGAGCCCTCTCTGCTGATAGTATTTCTATGGTCTGAGTATTTGCCTATCAGCAATGTAGCTCTGTGGGCTTAGTCCTTGGCAAGAATATGCACTTGTTTGGTTTGGCTGCTCATCTCCCACATTCATTAACTAGAGAAGGCAGGTCCATTAGGGCAAATGGGGCATTGCCCCAAGCCTTGATTCCTCCAAGCCTATGTGCCTTCTTATTTACAACCAAACCAAAGGCTAGCACTGGCTGTCTGCTTCCTCCTCCTCAGTCTTAGAGCTGCATTTGTAGAACCCAGCAGGGAGGAGGGTGGTGACTAAATTTGAATTATTTGGCTCTGCCTGGCCTTGGCTCTGGCTCCACCTACTTTAGGCTTCCCTGCCTTCTGCCCCACCAGAACCATTGGGCACTGGCACCACTGAAATTAGCAAAGTAGAAGGAGCCACTTAGAGTTGCCTGAAGAAGCTACCTTTTCATACATGCAGGATAACTTTCAATTGATTGATTTACAGAAAAGCAACCACACATTGTGAGAGTTGAAGACTATCTGGGGAAATGGAATATTCCTCGGAATTGTTAGTAAGGCACCATTGCCATTCTTACTCAAGCAGGTAAGTCATCGGGCTAATCTAAACAATCAGAAGTGGGGGGGGGACACACCATGGTTCACCTTCCTGGGAGCTCACCATTTTAGAAAGCACGGTGGGGGGGGGGGCTACATGATTAAGTCTGCCCTCATTTCAAAATCTTCCTGCACATAGACAAGTAGCACTTTGTTCTGGCACAACGATAGACAATTGGTGCAAAACTGTTTGGGAAACAGCCTTCCTTTACTGATTAACAAATAAACCTGTTGTTGTTTAGTCGTTAAGTCGTGTCCGACTCTTCGTGACCCCATGGACCAGAGCACGCCAGGCACTCCTGTCTTCCACTGCCTCCCGAAGTTTGGTCAACTCATGCTGGTAGCTTCGAGAACACTGTCCAACCATCTCGTCCTCTGTCACCCCCTTCTCCTTGTGCCCTCCATCTTTCCCAAAATCAGGGTCTTTTCCAGGGAGCCTTCTTTTCTCATGAGGTGGCCAAAGTATTGGAGCCTCAGTTTCAGGATCTGTCCTTCCAGTGAGCACTCAGGGCTGATTTCCTTCAGAATGGATACGTTTGATCTTCTTGTGGGACTCTCAAGAGTCTACTCCAGCACCATAATTCAAAGGCATCAATTCTTTGGCAATCAGTCTTCTTTATGGTCCAGCTCTCACTTCCACACATCACTACTGGGAAAACCATAGCTTGAACTATACGGACCTTTGTTGGCAAGGTGATGTCTCTGCTTTTTAAGATGCTGTCTAGGTTTGTCATTGCTTTTCTCCCAAGAAGCAGGCGTCTTTCAATTTCGTGACTGCTGTCACCATCTGCAGTGATCATGGAGCCCAAGAAAGTAAAATCTCTCACTGCCTCCATTTCTTCCCCTCCTATTTGCCAGGAGGTGATGGGACCAGTGGCCATGATCTTAGTTTTTTTGATGTTGAGCTTCAGACCATATTTTGCGCTCTCCTCTTTCACCCTCATTAAGAGGTTCCTTAATTCCTCCTCACTTTCTGCCATCAAAGTTGTGTCATCTGCATATCTGAGGTTGTTAACAAATAAACTAGTGCCCAACAAACCTAGATCATGTCTAACTTCAAGTGTAACTCCACTTTTTAAAAAATTGAGCAAAAAGATTATTCTACAATACTAAGATTTTTTTTTAATTGGTTCTTGATTTGTATCCAGCTCTTTGCTCAGAGAATGCCTTTTATCTGTGGATGCCCCCCATCTCCCCACAATCTCTTGATTGTTTATCCATTGAAATGTTACTGCGTCTTTCACCCTAACAATGGAGAAGCTGTTTTGCCTGCACATAGCACACGCTTTGTTTCAAAGGAAAATATGAATGAGGAAATTCGATAGCGCTGGCTTTCATGGTTCTGTTTGTTGTACAATGCAAGATTGCATTCCAGGAGCAGATTCACTTGGTCAGAACAGTTTAAAAATATCACCAGTTCTCACAATGGAGAGTTAGCTCACTACCGTTTAGCTATGAAGCATGACTTTCTCTTCACATTGTTCATTCTCATATTTTTCCGGCTCATTCAGCATTGCTGCTCTTTCTCTCCACCTATATTGCAACATGATGCCACACCTTATTTACAACAGTGAAGTCTGGCTGCCACTTAAATTGCTTTTAACCATAAGTTTGGTTGGGAAGGAACATCTGGGTGGAAATCTGTTTGCGTTAGGAGTTAAATCACTCAGCAGAAGTTGAACTTCATGCTGAATCCTGGTTGGAGAAGCACAGTTTATCCTGCATATAATCACCCTGAGATTCTGAGTTTAGAAAAAATAAGAAAGCTATGTTTATTATGGGAATACACATCTGACTGGAAAGGTCCTAGTTCTATTTAACTAAGGTGGAGATGCCTTGAGCCATGTTTGCTCTTGCATCTCAACAGGAAAGACACAAAAGATATGTCCTCTCCCAAGATGAGAACGAAGAAGGAGGAAGGAGGAAATGAGGTCAGCAACCCTAAGAGTATCAGTCTAGTACCTGAGGGCAGGTCAGCACAAGTTTGGTCAGAAAGGGCATTCTAGGAAACTTGTCCCTGTACTCTACTTAACTGAGCTTAAAAATGTGTAGTTGAAACACAAGCACATTCCACCCTTAATTCTCCCTGCCTTCATGTTATGTACTGAGTTGAATAGGATCCAAAATGCAGCAGTCTGATTGGTCCTAGAACAATAGGATCCAAAATGCAGCAGTCTGATTGGTCCTAGAACAATAGGATTCAGAATGCAGCAGTCTGATTGGTCCTAGAACAATGCAGCAGTATGATTGGTCTGCAGGAGCCACCCAATCCGGCTCCAGATGGAAGTGAATCTACAACCTGATTGGCCTACAGGAGAATTCTGGAATTAGCCAATCACGTGCAGCCCATTGTGTAAATAATGTATATAAAGCAGATACTTTGAGGGGACTTCCATTCCTCCTCACCACTATGAGCTGAATAAAGAGCATGAAATCCACTCTCGACTCTGAATCTATTTCACTTCATTTCTCTCCCCCAATATATGAATTTTAGATTGTTAGCACCTCAGGACAAGGGTCTTATTGTTTCTGACTTTTTAAATTGCCGTGTGTGGTGCAGCAGTAATAATTTACCAGTGCCTAAATCAAGAGAATTAATACGGAATCCTTGTCTCTATTCTCTATCTCTTCTTCTCTAGTGCAAGGCACATATTAGTTTAAGATTGGGACAGTTTGTGCACAACTGAAAAGCAGCAGCCACAACAAACACCCTCTAACCAAATGCAGCTCAGCACTCATAATTCCCCACCCCTCACGTCATTTCACCCTTAGATGAATACAAAATATTCTACCTAGTTGATGCTATTCGTTGAGCTACTTTCTGCTGTAATGTCCATAGTCAGAGTAATGCTGGCCTTCTGCTTAGACTTTAAGGGAAACACATTGGCACTAACAGGCTGCTGAGAGAGGGTTCACACTCAGGAACTTACTTGTGGGACTCAGCACTGTCTCAACAATATTTTTGTTAATAATAATAATAATTGTTTTGGGTAGATTTGAGTCAGCACCCTTGGGCTCACGGAAGGGCTTTTGATCCAGTGAAAGCTAATGAAAGGGAAGAGGGGGTGATTTTTACCAACTGCTGCTCTGCCACCCCCCACCCTCCAGAACAAGGCAGAAGGTGGCATGGGGACTATGGAAGGAAGCATGAATCGATAAAAACACTCTGCCGTCCTTTTGAGGGGTACAGGCCATAGCTCAGTCTTAGAACATCTGCTTTACATGCAGAAGACCCCAGAGTCAATTTGTGGCATCTCCAGATACAGATGTGAAAGGAGACCTAGTCAGTCACTGCCAGTCAGTGCAGGCAATGATGAGTGGTTTGGGTCACTGGTCCAAATTCATATAAAGCTGTTTCGCACCTTCCTTTTCTGTTAACATAGATACCTCCGCTGGCCTCAAAGATCTTCCACGCACACCACCAGGACACCACTGGGATTCCATCCAGTGGTTCTGTAGGTTTTGTTTGCTGAAGGTGTAAGTTACAAATTGAATGAAGAAACGAAGAGTTACAGATGCTGAAGGCAAACACAGTGGGTGGTTTTCTAAGAGGCAGGTGCTCTAAACATAATGATGTGTCAAGTTAGGCATGCCTTGACAGTTTTACAAAATTAATTCACCAAGGAACCAGTAAAAACTTAGTTGAGGTCTGGTGATGGGAAACACACATTACCCTAAGAATTCATGATTTAAATTATGTTTTAACATTTGGGTTAGACCAGGGAAGTTTTGTAATGTTTAATGTTTCATTGTTTTTGTGTATTCTGGAAGCCACCCAGAGTGGCTGCGGCAACTCAGTCAGATGAGTGGGGTACTGTTGTTGTTGTTGCTGCTGCTGTTATTACCAGATTACATTCATCCTGATGATACAAACATCCTTTAAAAATTATATAATATAGTGTTGTTTATAATGTTAAAGGATTTGCTATCAGATTTCTGTGAATAGGGCTACTGGCTGGAATCTTGGACTTGACAAAGAAGTGTTAGTAGCCCAAGATTTTCAGGTGTCTCTCCATAGAAGCCAGGACTTTTTTTTTTTTCATCTGGAACTCCCCAGAACTCAGTTCCAGCACTTCTCAGGTGGGCACCATTGCCATTCTAAGAGAACAAGGGAGGTGTTCAGGCACCTCTTTTTCTAGAAAAGTAGCACTGATGGGAGCTAATTGTTAGAAGATGACTTCTTGATACAAGCCCACTCTTTATTGTTCTAAATAGGAAAACCAGTCAGAGGCAAGAGTTGTGGAGGGACATACCTTTCCACCTCCCATCTAAGGATGATGTAATCCAGTGCTTTTTAAAAAAGAAAAAATGGGTGCCGGTACTCAACATGAAGTTATTACAGTAAGGGCGGGGGGGGGGAGGTGCCGGTACTGTGCACCCTTGGCCCCCAGGGAAAAAAAACCACTGATGTACCGTAATCTAGGTTGCTGTGTGTCTTAGAAAGGTAACAAAAAGGGAAGACTGCAGTTTTCTGAGCACAGCACAAGAGGAAGAGAGCTCTGTAAGCATTTGGGGAGTTGCCTCTTGCTAAAGATTTGATGTGTGGCAGTGGTATTTTCGGCTGGAGTGTTTAAACTGCACATCCACCCATGCAGTCTGTGCATTTGTAAATAAACCCAGATTTTGCAAAATGCCCGAAGCCTCCAGAGACTTCCTTCCAAAGTAGTAGTAGTAGTTGTTGTTTATTTGTTTAGTCGTGTCCGACTCTTCGTGACTCCATGGACCAGAGCATGCCAGGCACTCCTGTCTTCTTCCAAAGTAGTAGTAGATGACAAAAGTGGGGTGAAGGTGGTTATTTGACCTCCCTGCAGGTGAAGTGCTTCTGCTTACCAGGAGGGGGAGAAGCTAGGTGGCAGTGACATTGGTGTGGTCCAAACACACCAGCAGAGCCAGTTCCATCACTCTCCCTGCTACCTCGGCCTCCACTCTCCTTCATGGTGAGCAGTGATGATTCACTTGCTGAGAGGTCCAGAAAGTGTCTCTGTTCCACCACACCATCTGCTACTGTTCCATAGGAAACCAAATCTGAGTAAGGTCATGTACCACTAGGACATCTCACCTGAGCAGCTGGAGACTTATCAACGGGACTGTGAAATGTACTCCGCAGCAAAGGTGACAAGAAAGAAGGGGAAATATTTGGAATTGACAGAAACTGCCAAAGCTGATCCTGGCAACTTATTAGCTGTGAGAATATTTGGTTATTTTTATTTTTTTTAAATCATTTTAAAATGCTGATACTGTTTTTGCTCTTTTGTACTTTGCCACCCGGGGCTCTTTTTGCAGGGGTGGCGGCAGCAGCGAGGTGGAAGTTAAATAAATAATGATTTCACAGGTTGTTCTGTTTTATAAGCACTTCCATATAGGAAAGAAGTATGAAACCTGAGCACAGATAGCTAAACATGATAATCAGACATTAATTTTGCTGTGGTTTATTTCTACAAAGAAATTGTGACTGTGGCTTCCCAGTGTTTGTACATATAGCAAAATAAACATTCATTCGTTGTCGCAAAACCCAAACCTCAATTATCGCATCTGAAAGAGTATTTATGAATTGTACCCACCATTGTGACTTCTGGTTCCAAGTGCATACACACGGAGGCACATAATTTTCTTGATTGCAGCTCATAAATGTTTTGCAAGCAAATCAGTCCACATACAAGTGCACTATTCATGAATAATGTTGTTTGCATATATTTTGTACATTTCTATGGCCCTGAATATACTTATAGGTGTCTCGGAACATTTCACTAACATTTCCCAAGTTGCTGGCACCACTGGTGGGACAATAGTAGGAGGTTTAGTTAGATCTTGATATTTCATCTGAGCTAGGCTTCACCAAATCTTTATTATTATGATGATGATGATTATTAAATAATAATTTTCATTTATGACAAATAAACATTTCAAACAGAATCATCTTTACATATCATATTTTTACTTCCCTCCCCCTCTTTCTTTGGTTCCTTTTATTTACTCTATTTTCCTGCATATTCCAATTTAAAACTATTTTATATTTATTTCCATCCATTTTATATATGCTTTCCATACTGGACATTTTACATTAATCCTGCTAATGTCTTAATTTGTTTATGATGAATTTGTAAATAGTCAATAAATGATTTCCATTCCCCCTTAAAGACTTTGTTATCTTGATTTCTTATTCTTTTTGTAAGTTTTGCCATTTCTGCATATTCCGTTAGTTTCTGTAGCCAGTCTTCTTTCAATGGGACATCTTCTTCCTTCCATCTTTGGGCAAATACCATTCTTGCAGCAGTGGTTGCATACATAAATATATTTTTATATTGTTTAGGTAACTCCAATCCCATAATTCCTAAAGAAAAGCTTCTGGTTTTTGTTTGTTTTGTTTTTTACAAAAGTTAGAGCTCACCAAATCTTAACCCCCATGATCTGCTTACACAATCTTAGTTCAGCTCTGAAAGTGGAAACAGTGCCTCTGAGCATGTACAGTCTGCCTTTCACTTAATAGATATAACCATCCCATTAGCTTTCATTTTAGCACTGCTAGACTGACCGAGAAAGTTCTAAATAATCAATCCACATGCTTTATGTCAACTATTCACTTTACTTATGTATTATCAATGCCTTGAATCTCTTCAAAGGCTCACTTAAAACGAGGTGTGTGTGCTTCATTCAGTTTTGCTTGCTTAACCCAGAAAATATGAGAAAACCCAACATAGACAAAGGGCTTTAGGAACACAGAAGAAGTAATGAAGTCAAATGATTCCATCAAAAAGAGGGATGGCACTATATAGCTGTTGCTGCTAGAAAGACTCAGGACAGCCTTCTGCAGGAGATATATCAGCACTGCAGAATCTCTGTAAGGCAAAGAGGTGTTTCCAGGAGAAAGGCCATCTCCACAAAATTCCCACAAACGAAACAGGTAGCCTTGGCAAAGGGCGCGGTAGTGTGTCAACAATGTGAAAGGCGGGGCAAGGAAGTTACACAAGAAGCTACTAAACATCTTCCAAGACAACAATGCCCATTTACTCCACAAAGAACTCATAACCCACCTACTTTCAGCAGCCAGAAACACCATAACCAGACACTGGAGAGACCTGTCAGGAGTAAGCATGGACCAATGGTACCAAATAGTATGGGAAACAGCCCTACTAGAAAAATTAACTAACAAACTGAAACTGACACGGGGACAAACAGAAGAAGACACCTTCACCCCGGTATGGCTCCCCTTTATCACATACACAGCCCAACAGGACAATGACAATAATCCACCAACAGCATACAAATCAATATGGCTAACTTGATCCAAAACACCCACCCACCTCACTCACACACGAAAACAAAGATCACCACAGCCAATCACAAACAAACAATCACATCCTAGGCCAACCCCAACCTCTCTCACCACCAAAGGAACACAAGTGAACAACACAAGCACGCTGACACCAAACTACATACATTAAGCATAATAGAAACACCGCTACCCTACCCCACCCCCATCCATCTTCCCTCCTTCCACCCTCCTTTCTTCTTCTTTTTTTCTTTTCTTTTTTCTTCTCCCCCTAATGCCTCAACAAATGAAATGGATTTGTAAAAATGTTACACGGGGAAAAAAAATACACGAGGCATTACACTTACACTGTAAAACAAGAAAACCCTTAATAAAATATATTTAAAAAACAACAACAAAAAAAAAAGAAGCCAACAAACACCAGAGGGTTATAAGCAACAGAAGGATCAGGCTGTATTAAGACAGCAAGACCCAGCATTGGCAGAACTTTCTGCAGACTGTTTTGGCAGGAGGTTTAGTTACTTGCTCCATTTTTAATGGGACATGGGAACTATTAGAGGCCGGGTGTGATAAGCTCTCTAGGCGCTTTGAGGATAAAATCACTTGCGTGCACACAGATCCTGATGCTCCTGTTAAAGCAGCCTCTGCTCTGGCGAGGTGCCTGGTGTTGTCCTATTTGATTCTGTGGGGTCAGTTCCAGTTACTGAGGCCCAAAGATGTGGATGAGGTGCTTGTGACTGTCCATCCCAGCAGTTGCCACTTCAACTCTTGCCCATCCTGGCTTGTTTGAACAGATTGGGGTGGGAGTGGCTGAAGAAGGTAACTAACGCATCCTCGCATGAGAGGGTGGTCCCTTGAAGGAGGTGGTGGTATATCTCCTCCTGAAGAAACCCTCCCTAGACCCTGAGGCACTTGACAACTACTGCCCGGTCACTGATACCTCTTTTCTAGACCAGGTGCTCTAGAGGCTTAAAGCTGCAGACATTCCTGGAATGTCACCAGAATATGTGGGGCACAATGTTATCAGGATGCCAATGGCACCCAGGACTACTTACAGTATCTATTAAATCTGGGTCAGGAGAGGCTATGCACAATCGGAACCAGTGCCTTGACACAATGGGGCTAAGTGAATATATCATATGACTCTGAGTTGTATGGATCGAAAGTCACACAAGGTGGTTAGGCTCACTAAAGATTTCTGACTACTGTTAGATACATAAGAAGCTGATTTATACCACGTTTATCTAGCTCAGTATGTGTCCAGTTGTAGGGGAAGCTACAGAAAAACACTTCCCCCATTTGTGTGCCCCAGCAATTGGTATTCAGAGGTATACTCTCTCTGATACCCGGAGCTTTTGCATGCAAATTATATGCTCTGCCACTGATTCATGGCCCCTCTCCTGTTGGAAGAGTCTATCCAGAGCTGCTTTCATTAGTTGTACAAGCATCTACACAGCTAAAAGGTCTGCAAATGTTTTCATGCATCCACTTTACCTTCCCATTTGATTTTGAAAGACATTAAGAAAACCACACCACTCTCTGCCTCCCCGGCAGATTTGGCACAAAATCACCCCCTTGCAAACAGTTGGGTAGATCAGGATTTAATTTCATGACCCTGAGAGCAAAACAAAAACAAACACATGGTACTGTTGTGTAGTGTAGTCTTCCTGCAAAAAGGCCTTTTTGGTCCTGCCAAAGCATACATCAGTATTAACAGGGACTAGAGGCAAGAATTGCAGAGCACTCTAATTTTTTTCAGAAACCTAAAAAGGCATGATCCTATTCATTTTCATGCAGCAATATATTTAATTACATTATAGTAACAAATTCATTTGGCAATCCAAAGCAGTGCAATGCTCCTTTCAGAATGCTAAATTTAAACCACGAAATCTTGCCTAACAGTCCCAGGAGCTGCAGAGTAAACGATGACTTGAGCCACTAAAACTGTCATATTCAGATACAATTTGGGCAAGCAAGGGAGGGAACACCACACTTGCCGCACTCATCCTGACCATCGCATCAGCAAGGTGGTAACAGTTTCATTTAGGCCCTAGTGGACCCAACAGACATTTAGGATGCCATTGCCATGCAAGGTGCCAGCACAGAGGAGCCCCTGCTCCACCTACCCTGCTCCTGCTCATAGAAATGTATTTATTTACTTCCACATACAAATTGCCTCCCATTAAATACTTCAAAGTGATTTCACAATAAAAACCATCAGCAATAAAAATAGCACATTTTCATATATTCGAAACAATTATGACAAATATAACCTCACACCATAGTCATGTATAATACAGTCGTACCTTGGATCCCAAACTCCTTGGCTCCCAAACAAATTGGCTCCTGAATGATAGAAACCCAGAAGTGAGTGTTCTGTTTTTCGAACGATTTCGGAAGCTGAGCGTCCGGCACGGCTTCCAATTGGCTGCAGGAGTATCCTGCAGCCAATCATAAACCGCGCTTTGGTTTCCAAACGTTTTGGAAGTCGAACAGACTTCCAGAACAGATTCCATTCGACTTCCAAGTTATGACTGTACAAGTGCTTCACTTGTGTCCCTGCACTTGAGTGCTGCTCCCTAAATGTAAACCTATGGACTGTTATGCCTTACAGAAGCTGGCAGATTTAATAGCCAGCTGGAAATATATGTGTCACCAGAACTGCAGCTTGAGATGCATACAGATGAGAAGTTCTTGGGAACAATAAAAATGCAATTTACAAACCTCAATAATTGTACTGAAAGCTGTGGCTTTGGCTTGATAACTGAGGGCAAAAAGTATTCATTACTTCAGGAAATTGTGGCAGAAATAAATCAAGTGAGCATCTTTTATTAGCCCTGGCAATCTTGCTATAAATATTATTTGATCCGTTGCCTTTAGAAGTTAGTTTGGCAAGTGGAATTAAAAAATGCTGTTGCTGCCGACCCCTTTAATCTCTTCCATATCCAGCTGTAGGTAGCGAAAGGGTGGACTGTGCAATATTATCGAGATGGAAGATAACTTCTTAGCAAAGCTAATTCCTTCTTCTAAAATCACTTAAGGAAGGGAAATGCAGTCCACTATATACTATCTAATAACTTACCATGGCAGACATGGAAACATGAGGGAGGTGTCATTTGTGTCATTTATTCATGTGGCAAGGATAATTTTAGCATTCTTTTGCTTCTACAAATTTCTGATCAGGTTCAGAGTAAGGTAACATTTTCTCTCCACCTCTTGGCTAAAAGGTTAGGGTTGGGTTGGCATCCATCATTCTCAGAAGACAATGGAGGAGTGTGCCTCTGCTGGTGAAGTCAGATTGTTGGAAGGTTACAGCACCTGCTGTGGCTGTAGAAACCAATACAGGAGAGACATGTTTTGTTGCAGCTGGGGCAGATGTAGGCATCTGGTTGCGCTGCTGCAGATGCACCATGGCGTTTATTCTCTCTACGCTCCTTCCAGTGGTCATTTCTCCTCTGGTCATTGCTATGGATAAACAAGTTGACTGTCTGTCTCCAGGCACTGTGGTCGTCTGCAAGAGATTACTACATGATGGGGTTGATGTTGTCAGTCTTCAAGTCACATTTGCAGACATCTCTGTGGTGCAGAGTTCGTCTGCCAACATGCCAGTAGAGGACGTCCTCTCTTTAGCTTTAAACAGGAACAAACAACAATGCATGGAAAACCCGAACTGCTGTTTGGTCCAATAGAGTGCTAAAGAGTGGTTCCCCCAGGGGGAAGCAGCAGGACAAGAGGAAGTGTATACAAGCCCAAAATGTAGGACCACCTTTCTAGTTAGATCGCATTCAATGCACATTGAAAGCACATGACTTCCTGCAAAGAATCCTGGGAGCTGTAATTCAACATTTCACTATTCAGTGAGGCTCTCACCTGTGGACAAGCAGCAGCTGTGTCAAGTGTACACACCTCAGTCTAACCACAGCTTGCATATTCAAATCAGATGGAAGCTGGCATCAAACAGCAGAATTTCTCGAGCGGCTACAGGATGCATATGGATCCTGGCTAGCATCCTCACGTGTACTCAGCTTCAAACACCAGCAGTGGGAGCGCCCAAGAGCAATGTGTACACAGCCTTAGAGAAAGCCGGATTATAAACAAGTAAGCGTAGCAATAAGAGTGGGTGAATGGTCTGTATATATATTCACCTAAATATGTCCTCTCCCTCTGCGGTTCTTGCTCTACCAGATATCGCTGATGGCAACTGCAGACGCGTTTAATTCTCCTTATCAGAGCATTCTATTAAAACGTGCATAGGCAAGGTTACTACTACGAACACCCATGAAAATATTTTCAAGGCGGCTGCACGAGCAAATAAGCGGTTCTGCCCGGTCCACGATGCCCGCCGCATTGGATACCACGCTCGATCAACGAGCTGCTGCTTTAGCTCGGTGCGAGGGCGATGCAGCCGTCCAACCTGCCACTGGCCACGCGGCCGCTCCTGGGAATCAATGGCAACGAGTGTAGGAATGTTTCATTTCTGCCTTGCGCGGGGAGGGGAATGCGCCTCGCTTTTATCTTCTTCGCGTGGGATGGAACCCGAGATGCGCGCTTTGCGGGCGCAACCACTTGGGAAAGCGAGGCGGGGGTGGGGAGAGCCTGGCGGCGGTGCCTGGAAGCCGCGCTCGGCTTCGGGAGAGGCGCGCGGGGCTTCCGCCTCAGGTGTGTCCTCGCCTACAACTCCCAGGCACCTCGGCTGTGGGTGGCCTTTCCTTCTTCTCCACTCCACCCCGCCGCGCTGCTGGCCAGCTGGGAGAGCGCCAGAGCTGCTCCTTCCCTCAGTAGAGGCGGCGGCGGCAGCAGCAGGTGGCTTCACCCGCCCGGGAAAGAGCGCGCGCCGCCGCCGCCGCCGCCGCCACCGACTCTCTCTCTTCCCGCGCTGCGTCTGTCCGCGCTGAGGCGGGCATGGCTGAGCCCGAGCTGAGCCAGGCTGCCGTGCTGGGCTTCTTGCGGGAGCGCGGCGGCAAGGTGCGCAATTCGGAGCTGCTGAGCCGCTTCAAGCCGCTCCTGGAAGCGCCCGGCGGGGAGCCCGAAGCCCGAGCCGCCCTCCGCGAGCGGTTTAAGCACTTCGTCAACAACGTGGCCGTCGTGAAGGAGGAAGACGGAGCGAAGTTCGTGGTGCTGAGGAAGAATTGGCGCCTGGAGGAGGCGGAAGTGAGCGCAGCGCCCGCTGGGGGGCGCTCTGGCGAGGAGGAGGAGGAGGAAGAGGAAGGAGAGGAAGGCTCGGCCACTTTGGCGCCTGCTTGCCATGCTGGCCCAGAGGGCCCAGAGCAGGAAAGCGGGCCTGAGGCTAGCCCAGCAATGCCTGTGTCCCAGTTGAAGAGCCTGTTTCAAAAGGAGGGCATGGAGGCACCCAAAGCCCCCGGGGACCCAGACAAGTTGGCTCCAAAAGCTTCCCCCCAGAAACCCTGCATGCTGCCCGTGCGCTGTGTGCTGCCTGCCAGCGGGGCCAAGGAGCCCAAGGACCCAAGCCCTGAGCCGAAGCAGCCGGAAGTCAAAGACTGGCTCCAAGTGGGGCTCCCAGCCATCACCCCCTCTACGTCGCCTTACATGAAGAGGCGTCAGCTGGAAGAGATGGGATCCAACTCCCCTTACCTGAGGAGGGTGCCGAAGTCTCAGAAGGTGGGCGAGGAAGCGGACTGTCCCGCTACGACCATCCCTCTGGAAGCCGCTGAGCACGAGTGGCTGGTGAAGGCCACAGCCGGCCAGTGGTCCCAGCAGCTTCACGGCCTGCTGCTGAGCGACAAGAACCTGGCGAGCAAGAGGGACTTCATGACCGGCTTCACCGTTCTGCACTGGGCGGCCAAGAGCGGGAACTGCGAGATGGTGGGTAAAGTCATTGAGGTGGCCGAGAAAGGTGGCGCTCATGTCAACGTGAACTCCAAGTCCTACGGCGGTTATACCCCGCTCCACATTGCCGCCATACATGGGCAAGAGGAAGTCATTGCCCAGTTGGTCAGGGATTACGACGCCAACGTTCACCTGAGAGACTACAGTGGGAAGAAACCCTTTCAATATTTGAAAGAGGGCTCCTCCTTTGCAGTCAGACACCTCTTGCGGGACCCCCACCTTCACACGGTCTCTGGACACAACGCCTCCATCAAGAAGAACCCCAAAGTGGCGGCTTCCATTTTGAGTTCCACTAGTGCTGTCCTGGGGCTTTTGTCTGATGACACTGCTTTCTATGAGCTGACCAAAGGCTTAAAGAAACCAGCTACGCTCAATAAGTTCTTCAATGCAGCCTCAACCCCAAGGAGGAAGCTGAAGTCCAGAGGGACTTTCTCGTCCTATTCTTCCTTATCTGAGGCAGTGGAAGATGACCAAGAGGAAGCAACGACAAAACGCAGACCAGTTTCAGAGTTGTTTTTTGGTCACTAGGCTCTGTCTTGCTGAAATCAAAATAATATGAATAGTGAAGCAGTCATGTGTTGCTTATTCTTTCACATAAATACTTCTGCTTTTGTGTTTTTAAATATGTTTCTCATTAGCATGTCTAATCCAGGGACTGAATGGATTCTCTATAGGGTTGTATCTGAATACCAGTTGAATTCAGTATTCCTGAATGTGATCTTTGCCTCATACATTTCACTGAAAATAGTTTTGCTCAGCAAAAATTACCCTTACTAAATCCATGTGACATTTCATGCAGGGCTTGGTTTGTTTTCTTTTGTTTTAGTGAGTGATTTTAATGTGAGACCCTTATTTTGTTACGTGATGAAAGGTCCATTAAAACCAAATGAATTAAGTAACAGTGCAGTCCCAGACACAGAAGTAATGCGCAAGCCAATGGGACGTATTCCCAGGTGAGTTTGTATAGGATTAAGACTCTTTCTTGGCAGTAAGGAAGTCCTATGGAATACAATTGACTTCCTTTTGAGGAAGCATGAATAGGATTGAGTTGCATGTCTGAAAAGGACAGGAATAAAAATGTCAATTTCAAATACAGTAGATGCCACTGCATATAAAGCAGTACATCTTGAAACAAACACTATGTTCAGTTCACGGCATGCACATTTTTTAAAGAACAAAATGTTTCCTTTATAGCCTCTAAAAACTTCTGATCTGGGAATGAAAATCATTTCAGGGAGGTTCTTTGCATCCCATCCATGCCTGTCAGCACAGATTAATGAGTTAATTAAAGGTAGTGCTGCCTTCCTAATGCTGTGCCATATTTAGTATTCAAAACATTGAACGTGTTCTGTAAGAGTTTGCATTGCATGCAATTCTTATGAAATCCACCTTACAGTTCAGTGAATCTGTGATCCCTATGGTTAAAAAGGAAGGAACAGTTATGCCGTAGTAAAGCTTTATTTTGGCTTTTAAAGCAGATGCCAAAAATTCAAAATGTCAATTTTTTAAATTACAGTTTTAATTATGTTTGAAAAGGGATACATAATTCTAGTGGCATGCTGGAGAGAAGGGCAATTCATTATATTTTATACTTTGTATTAAAAATGCCTCCTAGTAAGAATTTTACTGCATGCAGAAAACAAAAAATGCAATGAATTTGAAGAATCGGCTCTAGCCAACTTAAAAAGAAAAGAGAAGAAAAAGCCCTAAGCATCTCTACCTCAGTGCTGTATTTATATTATCAACTTAAACTGCAATCCCAGCCTCACTTACCTGGGAGTAAGCACCATTGAACTCAATAGGATTCAATTCTGAGTAGGCATGGCTGAGATTGCAGGTGGAGATATGTCTTGTTTTATTCAGAGAATATATATAATAGTTTTCGCAAACTAATGAAAACCTGTGTGATTCTAAATGCCATAACAGTCTGACAAAATATACAAACCTCTTGTCCTCTAAGTATAACTTTTCAAAAATGTAACAAAAGGAAAAACCTATTTAGGGTACATATTTTTATATGAGGAATAGACTAATGGAAATATAGCTCTTTAAGATAGTTATTTTTATATTGTATATTATGTAAATACTGACATGTTTTGGTGTCTTTCTGGTGATGAACTTTGATGTAAACTAAGGCTGGGCATGTTAGGTGCACCATCAGCCATCATTAAACACTCAAAAGAAGTGTGCATCTCAATGACATAACTAACTTAAAATATGTCAAGTGGTAAGGCTCCGTGGGTAGTTTTTAAAAAGACATAATGCTCTGCAAGAACTAAAAGCCTTTTGTAAATAAGGGTAGTTATTGTCCCACCATTTTAAAAATTGTATGGATGATAGTTCAGTATAAATTGATTTTAATACAATTGACTATTTAGTGGCGTTGTATGGGGACTTCTAACCTAATTCTGTGGCGAGGTTTATGGATCACTTTAAATCACAGTTACACTTAACTCCAAACAAACATTGAGCTCATAGGTTTGTTCCTGGCTTCTCATGGATTGTTTGCAAGAGACAAACCACAATTCCAGGTTCAAACATAATGCTATGCCAAACCATTGTTTACTTTGCAAGAGCAGGGGGAAGAGCAAAGTAGCTGTGATTTTAGTGCTGTGTACCAGCTTCATCCAAGCGATACATCCAGTCCCTCCTCCAAAAGTTGCAGTTTTGGGATAATTTAAATTCTGTTATTGAAGAAGAGCAGATTCACTTCAGAAAGGATTAGTGATCAGTCTCATGTGTCACACATTTAATCTCTGAATACATCAAGGGCCCAAACAGGCAATGGCTGTAACCTTTATTGATTTTTACGTCAGACTTTGGCCTAGTAAACAAAGGCCCTGCTGTGGCACAAGTTGGCTCTTGGAAGGTTGTATCTGCCTTGCTTTAATAAACTCAATACAGTACTACTATCTGGCTACCTATGTGTGCATATGCATAATAGTCTTTGCTAAAGTATTCCACAAGTTGTTGTAGGACTTTATCTGCTCAAGAGATGGGTAGCTAACAAATTGTTTCTGTTCCCATTCTTAGCAAATAAAAATAGCAAGCTCAATCCAGCATAGAGCTAGGGCCAAACATTGCCAGACATGGGTGTTTAAATCTGGGCCGGCCCCATTCACACAGAAAGAGGGGAGTGAGTGCAGGTTCAGTTTTAACAGCCATTGGGCAGATGAATAAGGATTGCAAAACAACCTGCAGCTGAGCTCATTTCTTATATTAAAGGTTGGCTAAGGAGAAAAGTACTCAGGGATTTCGAATATGAGGTTTACCAGCCCTTGGCCATATGCTCACTTTGCTGTTAAAAGTGGACCTTCTCCAAACCCCTTTCTTTGTGAAGCAGGTGTTTGTAAAAGGAATATACAGTGGTACCTCGGGTTAAGTACTTAATTCGTTCCGGAGGTCCATACTTAACCTGAAACTGTTCTTAACCTGAAGCACCACTTTAGCTAATGGGGCCTCCTTCTGCTGCCTCGCCACTGGAGCACGATTTCTGTTCTCATCCTGAAGCAAAGTTCTTAACCTGAGGCACTGTTTCTGGGTTAGCGGAGTCTGTAACCTGAAGTGTATGTAACCCGAGGCACCACTGTACTTGCATACTAAAGGAAATGCAAAGACTGTTTCTCCAGTGTGACTGATTTATTAATCAAAGATGAAAACAAGTGCCATGCATATGTAACATGCGTATTTCATTTGCAATATTTTATAGGTAATATCCAACTAAAGTCATTCCCAAAGAAGCCTTATTAAAATGAATGGATGGATATCAATGAATGTATACACTGAGTATGACTAAGAGTGGGTATTGCCTTAGGCTAGCCTTCCAAGCAACTCTGTAGTAGTTTTCCTTAAAGAAACTAGGGGTTTCTTAGAACAAGGGTTATTGCCAACATTAGTCCTACTCAGAGTAGACCATTGAAATTAGTGGACATGACTAAGCTAGGCTCATTAATTTCAATCAAGCTACTCTGAATCTAATTTAGTTCAGTGCAGCCCCAAACTACATGACCAGCAGAACTATATTATCCATGTCAGCTGACACTTTTGGCATCACTGCATTTATACACAAAGTTACACATGCTGAGTTTTTTTTACTAATCACATACCCATGGAAGTCATGAGAGCCTTACCAGGAAAAGAGAGAGAAAGTCAACCACTGAATAACAAATAGCATTTGGATTACCTTTTGGAACACTTTTCTTTTTGTTTCATTTTTTTTTTTCATTTCCCTTGCTCCACTGAAACTTTTCATTAAAATGTAAACAAAAATTTAGAAAATCCATTTGGATTATGTTGTAAGGTGTGGCAGGGACTTAGCAGTACAGAGAATATTTCCCCCCCTAAAGACTTTGCAACTATATGAATCAATGATGTTATCAGATGGTTCATTACCCATTTCTAGTGAACAATGACATTAATTCACTTTAGTTATCTAAACTGTAGTTAATTAACATAGTGAATGAGCAGTAAATAACAGCATTCTCATTATACTAGAAGTAATTGCTCTATACAAGCAAATTATATATAACTACCACAATGGGAAGCAAACCCCCCCCCCTTTATTCACAATGTCTCATGTGTTTTACTTTAGATTATAAAAGGAGCATAGCCATGAATCATTTTGCTTCCTTCTGAGCAAAGAAAATACATTATCAAATTGATATGGTACATATATTCTATGGTTGCAAGAAAGTAAAACATCTCATATAAGGTGTTGGCTGAATATTATGAAATGAAGTGCTCCCTTGTCTACCTAATTTTGAATGGTTTGATAGGACTTACTTCACCCTTGTAAAGGTATAGAAGATTAATGAGTCAGTGGGTAATTCAAAGGAGCAGAGTCCCAACAGAGCTTCCTTTTTATTATAAAAATGTGTGGGATTAATCTTTTGGTTCTTGCATTGACAAAGTCCTCATCAAAGCAACTAGTCATTTCCTTCAGTGTAAAGCATACAAAGAATTCAGCCTATGATTATTGAAATGTATGAGAAAATACTTGTCCTATTACCCAAGGTAATTGTTTTGTCATGCTGATAATAACATAAACTCTCCCACTGCAGGTTAGTAATGTAACAATCCTATGCTCATATTACATCAGGACATATTGCACTGGAGGTACAATACTGCTTACACCAGCAGAATACCCCGCCCCCAACATCCAAAGTGTGTGCACAGCTTCAAAAGGAACGAGTAAAACACAGAACTAGAAAATGGAAAAACTGAATTGAAATTTCCCGCAGAGTCCAAACCTCTCATGGCAACCAGTCAGGACTGTATGAATAATACCCACAAGCTGCCCACACACGAAGCTCATGATGGTAGGGAGGGGCACGTACCCTTACATCACAACCACACAAGGATGCCACAGCGCCCCACTCCAGCCATCTCAGTGACTCTGCAACAACCATTCTGAATTTGTATGCAGAGCACATCTTGTCACCAGACCATAAACATTCTTTTCCTGAGGCCTAACTTTGCAAGGTGCCCACACCCAGATACCACAGACTAAAGTTCAGTTAGGTGTAGGTGTTTACCTTTGTCCTCTAAAGAAATGAAAATATGACTGTGCAGAATTGAAATGAAGTTTAAATGTGCAACTTCTGGTCTTGGCTTAAAGATGCTATCACTAGATGTGTAAGACTCCTTAAGCTACTGTGACCCATTTATGGACTTCTAAGGAGTGAGAGCTGGACCACAAAGAAGGCTGATCGCCGAAGAATTTTTTTTTTTAAAAATAATTTTTATTGGGTTTTTACATTTTATAACAACAGACACACACACAAAGACAAAAACACACAGATACTATTTCATACCCTAATTTTCTTTACCCACTTTCATTGACTTCCCCCCACCCCCTCCTCTTACATCCCAGTTCCAATAATTAATTCAGCAAGTTCTTACCTAACCTCTTAAACATATTCATATTGCTTTTAAAAAATTTAATTCTTTTTGTTTATCTATATTCAACTTATCCAATTCTCTTATAATCATTAATTTTTTTTTTTTTAAGGTCGATCTAACTTCCCTTCCACAAATTTTTCCCTTTATTATATTAATTATAGGTCACATTGACCAAATAAACAAATCATAACATTTTATAGTTCTATTCTCTCTCCCCCCCCCCGCCCCGGTTTCTGTCCCTTCCCAAACAAATGTCCAAAAAACAAACAAAAAATAGTTCTTAGCCCGGATTCCTCACGTCCGAGGCGTCTGATTCTCTGTCAGTCCCTCTCTGCCAACTATATTGGTAGTCCTCTTTGTTGGTCCTAAGACCCCGAAGGAGTTCAGTCAGAGTCACATCATATTTTCTTTCATCCAGAATGTTTAAAAATGGTTGCTGCGAAGGATCATCTACTTTTCCATACTCAAGAGGAAAGTCCCAATCATGTTGCTTTATTCTTTTTAGTTTTAATATTCCAAGTACTCCAGGGACTTCCCTCTTCTTCTTTCTCATCTTTCGCAGGTTTGTAATCCAAAGGTCTTCTTGCTCGTACTCTAACAGTGTAGATTTCTGATTGATATTTTCCACTTGTAGTGTCTGCACTCCTTCTTTCTTCTCTGTCAATTCCAAAAGCATCTCTTCCTGCTCAGCTGCAGAGTTTTTGTCATACGTCTCCTTTGTGCATTCAGCAGAGTTGTTTGTTTCAGGATTCAAGGTCATAAATACTTTGCTCAGAGCCATACTCTGCTCTTGCAGGATTCCCACGAGAAAGAACATTTTTTCTATCTCCGCCAGTAATTTTCCCTCTGCAGCCATTGTAATGTCACTAATTCCCCCTAGGGGGCTTTCAGTTATTTAGTAGTCCTTTTCCAATAATCTGTTACTTTGTTATTATCACTACTTTGTTTCCAATCACCTCAGCTCAAATGTATCACCTTTAATTCAGAGAGTTGTTAAATAACAAAATTCTTTACTTTGTCCGCCCGTTTGACAGCTTCTTTGACAGCTGTCAAACTCCTTTCACTTTTTCCTCCGGCACCCAAACAGGACACTCCCGGGTTTTGGGGGGGATTACACACAAAGTTCCAAAGTTCCTCCCTTTCTCTCCAGCACGAAATCTTCTTCTATCAAATTTGTGAAAAACTTTTAAATCATCAAAACAGTATTCATTCCGCCTTAATTCTCCGTTCCTTGCTTTAAATCGTCTATAAGTAGAGGGGGTGCGGACTTCCCTTTAACACATCCCCCGATCGTGCCGAATTCAAAAGGTAAAAATTTTTTAAAGTCCAAATTCCACTACTCACGGGTCCTTTGTTATCCAATCCAAATTTTGGGAAGAAAGTCAGCGCTCTCCGGCCATGGCTCGCGGCTTCGCTCCACTGAAGTAGCGGTCTACTCTCAGCACCACGCCACTCTCCGTACCCTCTCCGTAGCCTTTAAAAAGGCTCTTCGTGGGTCGGGGAGGGCGCTTAAGGTGCCCACCGAGTCACCAAGTCCGCAGGCTTCCGCGCCTGCGGTTTCTGAGGGTCCCCGTGTCGCCGGCACGGCAAGACCCGTCTTCAGCGGAGCCGATTCCCTCCGGAGCTCGGAGGGAATCCGCCATTAGCCGTTCGCGCTAACCCGGAAGTCGGTAGATCGCCGAAGAATTGATGCTTTTGAATTATGGTGCTGGAAGAGACTCTTGAGAGTCCCATGGACTGCAAGAAGATCAAACCTATCCATTCTTAAGGAAATCAGCCCTGTGTGCTCACTGGAAGGACAGATCATGAAGCTGAGACTCCAATTCTTTGGCCACCTAATGAGAAGAGAAGACTTCCTGGAAAATACCCTGATGTTGGGAAAGATGGAGGGCACAAGGAGAAGGGGACGACAGAGGACGAGATGGTTGGATATTGTTCTCGAAGCTACCAGCATGAGTTTGACCAAACTGCGGGAGGCAGTGGAAGACAGGAGTGCCTCATGGGGTCACGAAGAGTTGGACATGACTAAACGACTAAACAAGAACAAAGGATTTCTCAACATAATGAGAAAGGAAGTGTGGCAGGGATTCAGGTTTGGGGTTTAGTCTTCCAAGGGATTAGGAACGTGGTGCATTCTGTTGACTAGTATCTCTTTTAAAAACCGGTTTAGAAGGGAAACTTCAATGCAAGCATAAACATCCTTTTGCTTGTAAATGCTCAACTCTGAATTGTAACCACACATTTCACAGATGAACATGGTTTAGTGTTTAGGATTTATTAGTGTAGCTTTCGACATACTTGTTTTAAATTTAGTTTTCTTTTAAAAATCAGGTTGGGTGGAATTCAACATTGTGATCTTCCAGCTGCTCCATGGTATATTGCAGCTTGGCAGATAGAAGATCCCCCTCCTCCCCTCAAGTGCTGTTCTGGGTGGGTTCTAATAATCTCCAAAACTAATTTTAGGGGGTACAGGAAGTGTGCAGGGGATAGGAGAAGGGGGGAGGCAAAGCCCTGTTGTGCAAGCAGAAGTCCTTACACAGAGCTTTCATGAATGGGGCTGGTTAGGTGACTCCTGCTCAGTTTGTTTAAAAAGATATTGCAACAGAAGTTTAAAAAAAATAAGATCTAATATACATTTTTTTAAAAGCAACTCAGATTTTTAAAAATACAGTAATAGTGTTTCAATCAGATTGTCTGTGCAGCCTTTATGAGTATTTTGTAAACACACAAAGAATCATGTTGCACAACTTCTGAAAATGATGGCAGCTTGCCATTTCCCCTTCATTTGTTTCTACCCTGGCTCTGCAGGTACTTTCTGTACTTCCTCGAAGATGAAAAATAGCTGCATATGATTGTGGACCCCTATTTTGAATAATGGGAGAGAAAAACATGAAAGATTGCAGTGCTACTTCTATAAAAACATTGTTTTAATTCACCATGTGCATAGATTTTGTTTTCTCTGGCCCTCGCTCTATGTATTGCTTTTCTGGCTACATTGACCTACATTCCCTTGGTCTGCTTTGTTGTTTGATTTGCATGTGAATCTAAGTAAAGCTGGGCACTGTGACAGCAATTGATGTTTCCAGGGCCAATGCAGTAATGAAGAAACTTCTAAATGAGGATCTTCACAGGATGCCCTTGGTGCAGGCCATTGGCTAGGCACAATGTAGTAATTGTCTGCAGTGAAAACAAATGAGCATGTGCATCCTCTGCCCCCATTTAGCAGGGACAGACCCTGCTTATGATGCTGAGGTTAGTTACTGCTTCCGTTTCCTGGGTCCTGCCCCTGATTAATCACTGGCCCTACTTTTCACTTTGTGGGATGCCTTCTTATAATGGCTAAAGTTATTGTTTGTCTTTTTCTCTTAAGTGCACCTGCAAGTTTGCAGTCTATGATCCACGCAACTGAAATTTTAGAGGATATATCAGAACAAAGGTTGGTTCGTATAATAGAGAGCAGCAGAACTGCCAGTAGTGTAAGAGAGATCCCAAAGAAAAACGATACGTGAGTCATATGTTGTAGAGTGTGAAGATAGAAAACAGTCTCTGAAGCTGTACCCACAGTTTGCCAGTGGCTAAGCACAAGATACAGTATTCAAAGTGAAACCATATGGTTGTTCTTCTGCCCCCCCAAGCAGATGTGTTATATATTGCTCTGATACAGAACAATGCTCTGTATAGGTAATTTGGCCGCGCTCATTCAAAATCCACATTGAAATATAATTTGCAGCATTTTCACCTTTAAGTTAAGAGTTAGCACAGACAAAGTTTTACCACGACTGGCAATGGGGTGGAGGGAATTTATGGACTTGGCTGGACCCTGGGGAGCTATTTTAGGAATTCGGGGTCTGGTTTTGCTTCAGAACCAGCACTGCCTCCCTGTGTGATTGCTGCTGTGCCACTTTTCAGTTTGTGCAGTTATAAATTAACAGGGCCACAGCCAGAATCCATGTCTTGGCCTGGTGCATTAAAGGGAAGGGTGTGGAGGGTTTGCACGTGCAAATTAACTCTGGAGTCTCCGGAATGCAAAACCAAATCTGGAGAGCTGCACACACACAGATCTCACTACAACACAGCTGCTTACGAGAGCAACCAGAAGGGCTTTGAACTTTGCAGAAGGTGAGACAGTAGCTTAGGCCCAGGAAAGTCCAAATGCACAGGTCATAGTTGCTGTGTAGGTGGCCGTTTATGCATCACACACACACAAAAGGACAACAAAAGAGAGTATCTATTTTCAAAGAGACAAAAATGCATCTGCTAATGTTTTGTGCATAGCTGTACACTCGGAATTAATTACTATAATTTAAATAGAAATGCAGTACATCTCACTATACTAAGGAAGATGGTTACCAGGCGACCTGTGTTCCTGTTCATTCTGCCACCCAGTTGCAACCTACTGCTGACCAACTGCTCTCCCTCTTTATGATTCTTTAGCTTTAAATGGGGTTTGGGCCAGACAGCCTTTCCAACTTTACCCTGTAAAGTAAACACATGGCCTGCTGGGTGTGTGCACGGGGAATCTGAATGGAGCCAGGATGCCACATGAGAAGGGGTTTCAATGCAAGGGAGCATCCCATGTCACAGTGTGGGTCACGACTCCTTTATTTCCTTAGAGTCATGAAGCTTTAGAGATCCAGATGAAGAAGAGCCCAGACACATTGGAATGCACACCCCTCGATTTTTGTGTGTGTGAGAGAGAGCACAGTCCCTTCCAAAGCACCTATGATCTTGTGCAGGTCACATGATGTGCATGGGAGTGTGTCGCCAGAAGACCTCTGTGGGCCTACACTTGGAACCAGAAGTCACAATTTGCACTGGTGGGTACAATTCATACTGTTTCAGATGGAATAATTGAGGTTTGGTTTTTGTGAGAATGGGTGCAAGCTTATCTGATCTATCAGTTTCTGCTTCTTCATGTTTGTCATATTTATCACAGACTTCTAAAAACTGAAGCTTTGCCCAGATTGGAACAAGCTTCTTGACACTTTCACATTTCAGTTTATTTCTTGATTTGGTGTGAGTATTTCCAAAGATAGAACCATTTTTCACAAGCTGCAGGAGGAATCTGAAGCAGACAAGAAGCCAGAGGAGTCAGAGGCTGTATTGTGCAAAGGCCTTGCCACCATGTTGCAGGGGGGTGTTTTTGGCAGAATCCTAGACTGCATGCCTGACCCAAATACCTGAAGATGTTGTATCAGCAACATTTGAAAGTACTTTTCCAGCCCCAAGCCCCAAGTGTGCTGCTTGTTTTGTAATTCAATCAAACACAGCATCAGTGATATCATCACTTCGATTTCTGCCTTTGAATCTTGGATGTAACAAATTTGCAGCAGCACAAGTTAGTAACTTGAAGGTTGTGGTTGTATTGTGTATGGGCTTCTGTTGTGCTGTACACAGATGTATTTTATACAGGATGTAGCAATATCATCAGAGAGCTAGGCTTAGTTCACCGGGAGAGCACATGTTTTACATCCAAAAGGCTGATTCCTGGCATCTCCAGATAGGGCTAGGAATGCTTCCTGCTTGTAGAAAAAAGCAGGAGATCTAATGCTAGTCAGCAAAAGAAGATACTGAGCTGGGTGGGCCAGTGGTTTGACTTTTTATAATGCAGCTCCCTATTTAAATTCTTCCTAATACTCTTCAGCAAGAGAGCTGTGAGGCTGTGCTTTGCCCATGAGCCAGAGAGATTTTAGCACATGGATGCCTAACTTCTCTCACATCCCACCAAGATTACCATTATATAAAAAAGTGCACATGTCTAGTTCGTTATGTTCTCCATGGAGGAATTATATTTGGTACTTCACACAGTATAATAAGATTTTGAAGGCTAACACTTGTACTGCTCACTGAAGGGTTTTAATCTTCCATTCTACAGCTACTTTGCAGAGAACTATGAAAAGGATAAGAGTGAGCCACAAAGCATTTGTCACACACTGTACCTGCACACAGCTCTCTGTTGCTGATAGGCATAGAAAGCTTTATCTGGAGACATTACCCATGATGGGAGAGAGAAAGACTTCTGCAGGCAGTGTCCTAATGGAGGCAATGCATCTGTGTCTGAATCTGTGCTGTATCTCCTCAGAATGCACATGGGATGAAAGCTTCTCCTTAGAAAAACTAGAAGACATGGGAAGGGGCTCACTATAGCCATTCCCCAGACTAGCTTTCCATTTGTAGTATTTTTTTTTTAAAAAAATATCTGTACTGTACAAAGAAGCATTTCATTATGTTACTTCCCATTTTCAATCTGCCCAGACATCGATTAAACTCCTTGGTAAAATTCAACATTACAGTCTCCATTTTAGACTCTGGAGGGGTGACTTCAGTTAATATAATTACACAGAGGTAACAAACTATCCCTATATATAGGAGACAAAGTGGACTATATTTCCCATGGTCAGAACCCTGTAAAAGTTTATCTAAAATAGTAAAGACCACTTTCAAGAGTTAAAATCATTGGCAGGGATGTAATGACACGTAATGTGGAATCAACTATGGTAAATATGGATATATAACAGATGGACAATGGTAAAAGATGCAGTGAATTTAATCTTAAATATGGAACCATGGAGGGAGGGAAGGAGGTCCGAAGGTTCAAAAGAACCTTTTATTTTAATGTTTGAAATGGTTAAAGTTAAAATGTATAAAATTGTGAAAACAAATAATAATAATAATAATAAAGTTTATCTAAAATAGTTGTGTTTTCATGCGCTAGTCTCACATACCAGACATTGCAAGATGGGTACAGCACGGCAAAACTGCACTATTTCTAAACCTACTATGGTACTAAGCACCATGTTGCTCCAAGTTACATTTGAGAATGCAGCTAATACAAAACTCTGTGCATTTTTGCAGATACGCACCCGTTGCCTCAAGAATAGAGCAACAAGCAGGAATTCTACAGAGGCCAGTCATTTTTAAGGTAAGACCTTAGCCTAGCCTCCACAGGAGACTGTGTGCTCTTGATTATGATTGCATTCAAAGGCCATCTTAAGGGAACACCAATTAAAAACACTAAACTGATTTGCGTGTGAATTTGTGAGTATACCAGTTCACACATGCTATTGTCTGGAAAATCGTAATACCTTCAAGTACAGTGGTACATTGGTACTTGAACAGCTTGGCTCCTGAACAAATCAGCTCCTGAACACTGCAAACCTGGAAGTGAGTGTTACGGTTTGCGAAAATTTTTGGGAAGCCAAACGTCCAGCACGGCTTCTGTGGCTTCCAGTTGAGTGCAGGAAGCTCCTGCAGCCAATTGGAGGCTGCGCCTTGGTTTTTGAACCGTCGAAAGGACTCCCAGAATGGATTAAGTTTGAGAACCAAAGTACCACTGTACCTGCCACTCAAACACACTTTCAATCATTCCCACTTTTTCCCTCCCACCCTCCCCTTTCCACACAGGTGCTTGATAATGTAAAAAAACAGCACCAGCATATTCCTTTGGGTCCTGCTCTGCCTCTTACACGCTCACCTGCTTCCCATTCCTGCCTGTATGCATTCCCCCTCCCCATCTCACTTGTTACTATTTCTACGCCCACCTCTCCTGCTACTGCCTGCACTGCACTTTGTTATATCAGAATTATGAAACCTTACATAACCAGAAAGCACTCTCTCTTGACACCTACTTTTCAGCTCTGAGTTACCTTGGAGCTCTAAGAGAAAAGGCGCACATGAATAATAAGTGACTATTCCCAGGCTGCTTGCAGATCCTGTGGGATGGAAGTAGCGATGGAACGCATTGATTTCTTTATATAGTTTTTGAAATGTGTGTAATAACTGAGCCAGCTGGTTAAGCCGCTTGAGCAAAAGGGGAGGTTACAGTCCCCTGTAGCTTTGCAAACCAGTAATTTTCCAGTTCTTTGAACAGGCTATGGAATGCAAGATCTAAAGAGCTCGGTTGCTTAATCCAATGCATATTTGGCTATCATAGCTGAAGGCAGGGGGGTGAACATTTAGCAATTTGTGGCTGCTGTCTTAACCTTTCACCTATGACCTATGATTATCTTATCATACAGTATGTTAAGTCAACTGTACTATGAGATGGGGGAGGGAGGGGGAAGATAATTGTATCGTTCGCAGGGGTGGAACTGCACTATATGGGTATATGGAATTTTGACATCTTGCTGATCTAAGTCCATAGCAGCCTCTACAAATTTGTCTATTTGACTGTGATAGTTGGTGTGTGAACCTACATTCAGTGTGTGTATGAGAGAGAGTGAAAGAGAGCCTTGTGGAATTTAATCTTTCTCAAGTTCAGATGTGAACTGATCTGCTCCTCCTCCTCCTGAGCTGAAGTGTGGATGGGAACAAGAGGTAGCCTTCAGATTTGGCCCTTCTCCAGATTTTGCAGTGCAGCTCTTGGCAAAAACAACATCTCAAAAATGTGTATTTTAAGAGAAATTATATTTAGAGATGTGCAGAAAATATGCTCAAAAAATTATGGAGTTGTATAATCTTTAAATGCAAATTTTTGTATGGATGAAAAATGAAAAACCATAAACCAGTGTGGACATAGGGTGGAAGGCATTTATGAATAAGCACGGGAAAAGTGACCCAAACGGCAAATATTCTGACCCCTCTTATCTGTACCTATTTCCAGGCTTCCTGGAAACAAGATGATGAACTAGATCAGGGTGAGGAAACTCAAGACACAGGAGTGAATGCACCCTTCCAGGCCTCTCTTCCCAGGCTATTCCCCCTTCCCCAGGCTTGACCCTTTAACAGCCTCGCTCTTCCTCCTCAGGTGCCTTTGCATGGCTGGCATGCA
This sequence comes from Podarcis erhardii, assembly GCF_964252035.2. Lineage (NCBI taxonomy): Eukaryota > Metazoa > Chordata > Lepidosauria > Squamata > Lacertidae > Podarcis > Podarcis erhardii. The sequence goes on along the minus strand of NC_138498.1, from coordinate 56,787,271 downwards.
TCCCAGGAGTGGGATAATGCCTACTGCTTGCCTGGATGGAGGCTAAAGAGATGTGTTTGCGATGTGGCTGTATGTGTGTAGAAACCTCAGTTTTTCACTGTACAAAGGTAAAAGTCGCACCTTTTGCTCCACACACTTCTGCCTCTAGCCAAGCTTACTGTTTGCATGCGGCCCCTGCAAAACTGTCCATGAGGTAATGGGGTCCCCCGGATAAAGCAAATTCCCCAACCCTGAGCAAGATAGACCTTTGATCGGTGGCATCTTTGCCAATGCCTGACTTAGATCTAGGCTGTACTTCTGCTTTGCTCTTGCTGTTTTTCTTATGCCTTGTTCTTCAAAAAGAAAGGGAAAGGAAGGAAGACTGTGCTTTCGAAATTCAGCCCAGATAAATGGAAATAGTATGACATTCCTGCCAAGAGGAATTTGAGTGCAGCAGCAAGCCCTGACCCCAAACCTCCATGAATCGGAGTGGCCTCAGCCTCTGTATTTTTATTTTTATCCTAAAACATATATTCTACCAACTTAAGGATGAAAGAAACTTAAAGCAGCTAATGCATTCAAACATCAAACAATCAAAACCTATATCACAATCCTCAGTCATAAGACCAGAATATTAATATTAACATTAAAAATAAAAACAGTAATCATTTCTAAAGCAGCTCTCTAAACTAAGGCTTGTAGCTAATGTCACACTAAGCAAATCTCCCATCAGCACAAGGATTTCTGCACAAATTGACCTTTCACCCCCCTCTTCTCCAGCCCCATGCAAAGCCTAAAATTGTTACAAAGGTTCCCCCAAACCCTGCAGAGCACATTTGGGGAGGGTTTATGTGTGTGGAGGGGGATACCACTGGACTAATGAATCCAGAGAAGGCAAAGCAGGATGAAGCAGGATGTTTAATACTAAATATTGTGTTGTAAGGTAGGATTGCCATATTTCAAACACTGAAAATCAAGACAGGAAAGTTGTTGAGCTTTTTTTTTTTTGGCAAAGTTGTTGAGCTAAATAGCTAAATATTGTGTTTCTTCTCTTTCTCTATGTGTGCTGTGTCTACCCTTTTCTGTACCTGTAGACTGCAGCATGTAGCAACTGGCCGGTTTGATTCACAGCTACTGGGCTATACAACAGTGCAGAAAAAAGGTCATAATCACTTGGTGTAACTGTAATGTGAGGAACAAGGAAAAGGATCCGTTGCTGCCACTAGAAGGTGCTCATTCACCAGTGCAGGGGATATGTAAATGCACAGCCTCCAACAAATGAGAGAGACAAAAGTCCCTCAAATGCAAGTGTCTCTGTCTTGTGGTACAGGGGTTAGCATGCTTGGAGTTCAGTATTCCCAGAGATGTACTCCTAAGATGATGTGACACTAGGGTAGAGGAATTAGCTACAGAACATAGCCAGTTGTAATAACATCTGCACAGGTTCCAGGCCTCATTGAACGCAGTGGAGCTTATTTTTCTTTGCTTAGGACTGTGCTGCTGCAGCTAAGGGCTCATCCAGACTTCCACTTGCCCCAGCCTCTTTCCCCTGAGAAAACCCAATCTTTAGAGCTAAATAGGAGCAAACATTGATTGGGTTTTCTCCAGATTGATGTTTGCTCTGATTTAGCACTAAAAAGCAGGTTTCCCGGGGGAAAGCAGCAGGTCAAAGGCAAAACCACTCAGATGCATGCCTAGAAAGCATGGGACAAGCAGAAAACTGCTCTGAGCCATGGTTTATAGGCACAGGACAAGTGGGAGTGTGGACGAGACCAAAGGCTGTGGCTCAAAATGCAGCTGGATTGTTCTTTCTCTCAGTTTGGATCAAAGCTGGTTTGGGGTGAAATGCATTAAAATGCAGTATTTCGTAAGAAACAATAGAATAGATGCAAGAGAGATATGGTTTGTGGCTAACATGTGCACACCACTTCCCAAACAGGCAGTGGGAGCACACAGGATGCATACGGCCTAAGTCAGGGGTCAGGAAGGTTCTCGCTGAGAAGGCGGCTTGGTTCAGGGGCTGCTCGTGGGCTGGTTAAACGACTCCCGTGGGCCACTTGTGGCCCATGGGCCTTGGGTTGCCAATCCCTGGCCTAAGTCATGGGCAAGTTTTCAGTTGTTAATTGCAACTGTGATGGGCAAAAGGGTTTCCTTGGAACTGAGCTTAATGTCAGGAATACTAGCTCTTTCTCCTACACAGTATCTCAGGTTGTTGATTGTAAGAGAAGGCTATTACCTCTGATAGGAAAACCAGATCTGAAAGGTAGCCCTTTTGCTCATCCCAACTGCAATTAACCATTGGAGACTTGCAGTGTTCCTTCTCTGGTTTAAGAAACCAACTGCCCCTTCTGATTTTGTTGGACTTGCAACTTCCATCTGCCCCAAACCACCACAGCCATTGGTCAGGGATGATGGGAGCTGTACTCCAACAACATTATGTTCCCCATTCTAGTCTTGAACTGATCGTTCTAGTCCACCGGTTCTGTCCTTTTCTCATTCAGCACCCTTTCCTTGTCCTTCTGTTAGACAAAGGCAGTCAAAGTAACCGACAAATGTGCAAATGGTGGTGGGTGTTTGAAAGGAAGATGTGGCAAAACAATTCATAACATAGCATATGGCCAGTTGGAAGAGTACATTTCCTGGAGCTGTATATTGCACCAAACCCTGTGTTTTTGAGGTACTTGGTTTTGGTTTAATTATTTTTAAATGCCTAGAAATGCCATGTGTATTTATTTACCCCACTCTGATTTTTATGTTGCAATTAGAGAGGAGAGATTCTCGCATCAAAGAAAATGAACATTTTAATATATCAATCTTTGTAAAATGTATTAAACACAACCAGCATTTGGAATAGATTAGCTGAGTGGAAAGTTATGCCCTCTACACCCAACACTCTAAGGTGACAAAGTTGGGTTTTGGCCAAGGCCAGCAGAGAGGCACTCTAACAGTGTTATCAATTCCATTTTGCACAGAGTATTCAAGAAGATCAGATTCAGCTTAAGAGAATTATTAGGCAATGACCTTCCTCTTCCACATTACGGGGGGGGCAGGGCGGGGGGAAGCATTGAGGTTGCTCTGGTGAAGAACTGCCAAATCCCTGGAGCCAGCACCCATCAGAACAGACCAATGGTTGGACCCAGTATAAGACAGCTTCTTATGTCTGTTGCTTCTTAAGGAATGAATGTTATAATTAAATGGAATGCTGTCCAGAAAAACTCATTCATAGGATATCAATTATTTCATATAAAATCTGGGTACATATTTTGAAAAAGATATGGCTGTATATGGGAAATCGCAAAGAATTTTAAGCACACCTAGTAAGAGTAAGGTAGGGGAGCAAGAAAGAAAGGCAGCTGGAAAGGGGTATTCCTCAACATCCTGCACACCCACGTTCTGAAGAAACAATTCTAGTACGTGAATAGCTCCAGGCTGGGTTTTATGACTGTTTCATAGAGCCCAGAGTTATTGGCCCTGCAAGCTGCTCCCTTTGTTAGAGGGAAGCCCTGTGGTTAAACTGGAAAAGGAGTTTGTTAAAAGGCCTGCAAGTGTTGTGCCACAGAGTTGGTGCTATTGTGTTTCACATTTAAACGTGAACGTTGCCTGTCAATTAAATACCCACTCCATCCAGAAAGAGGAAAACATTTTATGATACTTATATATTCTTTATTGGGATGATGTCAGTCTGGAAACAGACCAGCAGTCTGCAGGAAAGAAAAACAGCTCACCAGCTCATTAATGAAAGGCAATACACATTGCATCAGTCATTCCAAGAAAAAATGCATTGCCACCTACAGTTAAGGTTTTGTCACTTTCTCCTAAAAATGTTTGCCTGGGCCAATTAAGCCCTTGTCAGCACTGAGGCACAGAGATGCCTATGTGAAGTCACCAAACGCAGCCTTGCTCCCTTCTTAAATGTTTCCATGGATACAGATGGAGTTCTAGCACAGTCACTTCATTCATGAAACCAAGTGGCCTGCTAATATGGCTTTAAGTAGGAATACTCTTCTCCAACCTCTCCAGTTTCTCTTCAAGAAACTTAATCTGCTCCTCAAGGTCCTTCTGTTCAATCAATAGTGATGTCTTTTCCTGTACAAAGTGCTTGTAGTCCTGAAGCTGCATTTCAGTCATGTATTTGGAAAGAATACCCGACACCACCCTTTCTCTCCGATCCAGATTCTCTTTCAGGTCCTTTGCATCCTCCCGCTGCCTGGACAAGAGTCTGTGCCGCTCTTTTAATGACTGCTAAAGACAACAAAAACAACTCAGAAATTAGTGTGCGAACATTATAACATGCAACGAATATTTCCTTCTGTCCTGTAGTCAGTCAACTGGTCCTCCTAACACTTTGTGTTTAGAACTTGCATTGTATTTTAACAAAACTGGAAATGATTCATATCATGCCCTAAATTAATCTACCATGAATCTGAGTGTGGATCGTGGCTGGAGAATGCCCACGAATGCCTATTTATTCATAATATTTATTATCTGCTCCTCATTACGAAAAGTATTACCAGAGCAAGTTACATAAAAACAGCAGAGACTCTGTGTAATTGTAATTTATTATTTGTACCCCGCCCATCTGGCTGGGTTTCAATATGGCTCATGTTAACTGTGGTGTATTTTATGGACCCAATAAGTGACAGAAATGTGATCGGAGCAAACAAATGTATTTTACCAACATCGTTGAAGATGCAGAATGATCCCCCATCCCTGAAATATTTGTGCTTGTCTGACCAAGTACAGCTTATGGTGGAAAGACTGGCTGAGGATCAAATTAAATGTAACACACAGTAAATGTATGAACAGTTTCTTGCCAGCCTGAGGGTGCAGTAGAGACAAGGCTGCAAAACATTACCCATCTAGCTACTTCCCTGTTCTTTCTTTCTTTCTTTTTTTAAAAAAGCTTTCTGTCTACTTTTCTACCCATCTTTTACTTTATGGAAATAATTTTGAAGGGGAAAATGGCCAGTGATGAAAGGGATCCCATTCACCTCACTCTCAATTCCTCTGCTGTCTCCTATGCCGTGTGTCTAGTTTCAGTCTCCAAACAAGAGTTAATACTTCGCCTGAGAGACCTCCGTATTGTGAAACACTGAAATATTGTCCAAGATTTCCGAGGGGCAGAAGTCAGATAGGGGACAGCTGGCAACATGGTGATTTCTCACCCCATTACTGACAAGTGACACACACCCTCCTTCAAATGTTACCAGCAAACAGCCTGGGATCAGCCACATCACAGCAGCACCCAAGCAGCTGAAGGTCAATGTTACGTACTGGATCCTAAGCACCATTAATCATGGAATCCGCATTGCTGCAGCAGGTGTCTAGATTTAGAAATTTATGTCCAGGCAACCAGAAAAGTCATATCTTGAAGGGCATATAGTAAAACAGCCTACCCTCAGTTCCTGCCTTGGAACTCACCTTCTCCTCAGCATCTGTGTTTTCATCCATTTTCTCCATAGCGTTTTGGACCCGAGCAAGGCGGCTGGAGAGGCACAGCAGCAGGCTTACCACCTTCTCCAGATCACCAATGAACATCATGTAGCGCTCGTACTCATTGGGTTTACACAGGTCTTGGACCAGGGTCTCCAGCTCCTTGCCACGCACAGCATACCCCTTAGCTTCAGACTCAATCAGCTCCCTCTCAAGCCACAGAGCCTGAAGCTTCAGATGGATGCTGGAAATAAGTTCTCTCTGCAAGGAAGGAAGCCATTAAGAAAGTGAATTGGCTTTGATAGACAGGTTTTAGTAGGGTGGTACTCGGATAAGGTGGCAGGCCCTGAAGGAACACTTTGGAGGAGAACATTTTTAGCCAAAATTCCCTCCTACCTAGCATGGCAGGGTTTATAAGCCTCTTTTTACTGCCTTAAGCTCCTAGTTGAGTTTCTATGGGAGTGAAGGAAATCCAAGTCTGTCTAAAACATTGGGCAGCTAGGAAGGCCTATTGCTCCATATTCGCCACCACAAAAATTGTCTTATTGAGGTTATCCTAAAAGGGACACAAAGCTTGGGCTAAAATTGCTTATGAGTATATACTTCATTTTCAAGAAAACTGATCGAAGCAAGCCTTTTCACAAAATGCAGGAGCAAAGCTATACAATTCTGAAATAAAACAAATACAGTTTATTATAATGAAAATGCTGGCAAATATTACTCAGGTGAATGCCTTTTTTTACTACTTGGCCTGGGTGGTAGTAGCTGCTATTATTAATTAATTTATTATTATTATTATTAATAACCCCCGTCTCCCCCCAAAAAAACACATTTTAAAAGGGCATAGGATGTCAATGAAATCAAGCAAAGGCCTCATTAAAAAGGTACATTTTTGCCTGTGGCCTAAAAGTGTATAATGAAGATGCCAGGTGAAATTCCCCAGGGAGAGCATTCCACAGATGGGGGGCCACTGCAGAGAAGGCCTCTTCTCGTGTTGCCACCCTCCAGACCTCAGAAGCAAGGCCTCAGAAGATGATCTCAGGGTCCAGGTAGGTTCATAAGGAAAGAGGCAGTCCTTGAGGTATTGTGGTCGTGAGCCATTTAAGGCTTTATAGGTCAAAACCAGCAATTTGAATTGGGCCCGGAAACTAACTGGTAACCAGTGCAGTCAGATCAGGATTGGTGTAATATGCTCAAACCGTCTTGCTCCGGTGAGCAACCTGGTCAATGAATTCTGCACTAGCTGAAGATTCTGAACGTATAATGCATCTGAAGGCAGCCCTGTTTAGGGAAGCTTTTAATGTTTAACAGACCACTGTATTTTAATATTTTGTTGGAAGCCACCCAGAGTGGTTGGGGAAACCCAGCCAGATGGGCAGAGTATAAATAAATTATTATTATTATTATTATTATTATTATTATTATTATTATTATTATATAACACATTGCAGTAATCTAACCATGAGGTTACCAGAGCATAGACAAAAGTAGTGAGGCTATTCGTGTCCAGATAAGAGGCATAGCTGGGCCACCAGCCAAAGCTGATAGAAGGCACTCTGGGCCACTGAGGCCACCTGAGCCTCAAGTGACAGCAAAAGATCCAGGCGTACCCCCAAGCTATGAACCTGCTCCTTCAGAAAAGCATTCCTCAAGCAACACCCTCTGGGAACAAGCATCCAAGTAGGACTGGGACCACCCCAAGGGTCTAAAACGCAAGTGGTTGCCCTGAGTGATCCGAGCACCTTGTCCACATCCTTGAGCCTCATCAGCTGAAACTCATCTAATACAACAGGACTAGACTGTGCTCTGGACACCCCACGAGATTCATCTGCTAGTGGGATTCAAGACTTACAGTCACCAAAGAACTTTGTTTCTAGCGTTTCCATAAGTGTACAAAATAGCTCACACCACCATGGGGTCTAGCTCAGCCATCTGTCCTCAAGTAGGCATCAGGCAGAAGAGGAAAAATAGATTCCAGGAAGTGGAGGAAAGCAAGCTGCTGGTCCCCAATTTTAAAGCCTCAACTCTCTACAATAAAGTCAGATTCCCCTGTCTCCAGGGCCCTGTTATGCACACAATGAATGTCACTATACATCAGAGTTGAGGCAGCCACATCTCTGATGCCAAGATTTATCAACATTTAGATGGGGAAAAGCATGGTAGGGCAGATATGGAGTAAATATGTGGGTCCTGTCTATGTGTGTGATGGGCAGGATTCAGCCACAGGAACTTGAACATGCATGTTTATACTAACTAGGCTGCCCCTGTAGGCACCCAAAATGGTTTTTAAAACAGAGGGCAGTAAGATCAGCATGGCCACGTTTTAACAATGATTTATTTATTTACCTTTGTGCCTTGCTCAAGTGGCTTATGAGGTTCTTGCTCACCCATTTATTCTCACAGAAACCCTATGAGATGGGTTAGGGAGAGAGGGATTGAGTAGCCTGAGCTCACTCAGTGAACTTCATTGTTGAGTGGGGATTTGAACTTGGCTCTTGGATCTTGGTCTGGCGTTCAAACCACTATCCAACACTGGCGCTTATATCAATGGCTGGGACAAGTCAGGTTTATCATAGGAAGCAACAGCTTATAAACTGCCAAAGAAAGTTACAGGTGGGCAGAACATGACTGGCAGAGTTGAAATGTCGCCAAGTTTTAATGACTAGCGAGCCTCCTTTGCAAAGGAACCTGGGATTTCTGCCAAAGGAGCCTCAGTATAACTATTTCCTCAGTTATGGTTTCATTCTCTGCATTGTGAAAGCCAATATGACACACCAAGCCTGTTAATAGGAAGGGCTGCCAGATCTCAAAATGAAGCGTATCATATTCCCACGGGATGCCAGGTCTCATTCATGTAGGGTTCGTGGCCTGGTCTCTCTCACCCAGTTCACAGCCATGAAACTATTTCTAAGCAGGAGAATCTGAGGCAAGAAACCACATTTATTCAAAACGGAACCAATGTATGCCAAATCTTCTGGCAAAGACATCACAACATCGCCAGTGGAAAGGATAAAATAAAAGCAAAAACCTGTTGATGTTAAGGAAGGCAACTTAAACTTATCAGAACTGCACAAGCGATGGAACTAAGTTGCTAACTCCTTAGTGAATATTCTGACAAAAATGGTTTTTAATCTCATGGTAATAGCTCTTCTTTGTGTGTCACTTCAGAAAAGCTGAATGTTTGCACCATGCCTGCCAAATTAAACCTTGTTAAAACACCACTGATTTCAATGGAAGAAGCACATGCTTAACTCTTGCATAAATCAATAGGTAACTGGGCACAGCTGAGACGGTATTTGGTTTTCATGTGCTTTTGTTTTCTCGGGCTAATGTCCTCCTATACACATCACATTCACATAAAGAGAGGCACCATATGCACATGCATGTGTGTACACACACAGAGAGAAATGCCATATCTTCATGCCTGTGCACGCGCTCACACAAACACACATTTGTACACACAGTTGCCCTGCTACCTGCTCCTGGGAAAACCCTCTGTTTACTGCTGAATCAGAGCAAACATCAACCGGGTTTTCTGTGGATTGACGTTTGCTCCAATTTAGCACTTAAGAGCATGTTTTCCAGGGGAAAGTGGCGGAATAAAGGCAAACCCACTCAGATTCATACCTAGAAAGCATGGGGCAAGTGGAAAACCACTCAGACCCGTGCTTTCCAGGCACAGGACAAGTGGAAGCGTGGATGAGCCCTTAGTCTGCATCTTTTTCTTTCTTTCTTTCTTTCTTTCTTTCTTTCTTTCTTTCTTTCTTTCGAGAAAGAAAGAAAGAGAGAGAGAGAGAGAGAGAGAGAGAAAGAGAGAGACACACTGACCAGGAGGTTGGCAGGCACATGTGTGACAACAAACAGTGGGCCTAGAATGTATTTAGATGCTCTAGGTGCTGTCCTCTAAGGCTGGCTTATTAAACTCCCACATTTGCCTCTGGTTTCTTTTTCTCTCTCTTGTTCTCTTCATTTTTTCAGAGGAGGAGAGCAGGAGGGAGAACCAGAGAGAGAGAAAGACAGAGACTAAAGGAAAGGAAAGGGTGTTGTTTAGGGTTTTTTTGTTGGAGGAGGTTGTTGCTGTTATTAGTATTATTTTTTTATGTGTTATAATTTATGTGGAAATTGTTTCAATTGGGTTGTGTGCTTTTTGATGGCTTTTATTGTTTATGACTACTTTTGTTATGTTTGTAATTATGTGGTTTTTTTTATGTTGTAACCCGCCTTGAGTATGGTTTTAACTGTGGAATTGCAGCATACTAAAACAATTATGTATGTATGTCTATATGTATGTATGAAAGGATGCAGTCAGACAAACATGGAAGCTTAGGAAACTGATGGAGGGTGGCTGCTAGTGTAACATGTGACATGGCTTGAGGAGACCTCCAAAATCTGGATCTGGATGGTTGTCCAAAGGTTGTCTGAAGTTTCCCCAGGCCTATTACACTCACATATCAGAGAGGAAGTCCCACTGAACCCAACAGAACTTCTATCTGAATAAACATATACAGGATCGCATGGTCACTCGTCTACCTACTTTCTTTGATGTAATGCTGTCTGGATCATCAAGACTTTCTCTGTTTTTACTCAGAATTTGGTCCGTACTTTGCTCAAGAAAACTCTGAGTCCCATGAGATGGGTCTGCTGCACAGTCACTGCTTCTTTGGCTGTTAAAATAAAAAGCAATCATTATAAATGCTTCTTTAACAATGTGACAAATAATGTATTAACAGAGATATTGCTGATCACAAAAAAGTGCTCAGACAGAGCACTCAAAACCACTTTCCCAGCCTCTCCAACATTGGGATGGCATTCAAAGTATTACTAATTCAACAAAGATACTATAATGCCTGCTGGGTCACCACACTTCACAGTTTGTTAGGAACCCCTGGTGTAAATTTTCTTAATGGGAGTTCAGGGTTATAAGGAGACTCCCCTCCCAGATGATTTTCCTGCAGGGTGGGGTATGAAGCCAATACAGGTGCCCCTCCCTGCTGGCGAAGCGAGGAAGAAGCATATGCTGTGGGTTCTGGTGAAATCTTGTGAGTGCCCCACAAAATTTTGTGGAGAGCCTCATGAGATCTCGCTGGTGCCTGGAAGCCACATGACCCAGTAAGTGAGGCTTTGGCAGGACTGGCAAGGGTAGATGAGTTCTGTGCAGCATGCATACCAGAGAGCACTTTCCCATTTCACCTCAGGTGGCAAAACAGGATGGGATTCCCCTGCCCTTACCCAAAGTATAGTTCCTGTGGTTTTCTGTGCCATATAAACTTACAGTGTATGTAAGAAAATCTTTAATAAAAAACAAATAATAAAAAATATATAAACTTACTCTTTTTCTTGGACAGACTGAATTCCCTCCTTCCTTCTGCAGAATCTGCCTGGCATTGAAATGTTCACAGGGAAAAGGCCTTCCATGAGATCTAGAGCAGTCTTCCTGGTGGGATGGGGTGTGAGGATGTCAACCAGAGACTTGTCTTTGGCAATAATCTCAACCGCAAGGTCTTCACACCTTTGGTCCTCTGTCGATATTGACTGTGCTAAAGATAAATCTGTGCCTTGTGCTGGAAAGTTACACTCATGCTCATCTTGCAGAGCTCTTGAATCTGCTAGTGGATGGCTAGAATTTCTCTGTCCTTGGCTGTCTAACAAGGCAGTGCAATAAGACGCCCTGCTCTCTGAGTCATGGGTTGCGTTATTTGCCTCTAATTGCTGCCGCCGGGTTCTTCCAGAAGCACTGGAAAGTTGGGGTTTGTCACTTAATTCTTTCTTCAGCTGAGAATGTCTGCTGTTCTGTTCTTTGAAAGCTGGGAAGTCAAGAGCCATGTCTGCACGATGTGAATTTTCAGGAGAATTCTCATCTTCTCTGCTATTTCCAAGACTAGATTCTTCTTTCTCATGGACAGGGAAGCTAGAAGAAAGACAAAGCTGTATAAAATTGTTGTGTTTCTTCTTTGCCTCTGGGTTCTAGGGATGGAGTACTCACTCAAGCATCCATGTCTGGTTAAGTCCTGCTTTCAGGTTAATGACTGGTAGGTTTATAAACAGCTTTATTATTATTATTAAGAACAACAGAAACACAACTGTTTTTCAGCAAGGCAAAGCAGCACACATAGACTTCTCTTCCATCATATAGAAACATAAGCATGTGCACATGTGCACACACAGAGCCATACCCAGTAGGACTGCATCACACCTAGCAAGTATGAATGGGGAAACCAGATTATTCAAGTACAGGCCCCTGAAAAGGTACATTGAGTACACAACAGGAATTGTGTGGGGCTGATACCTTTCCCCACAACTGATTCTGCTCCTGTGTCCATCACACAGAAATGCAACAAATGACACTTCCTAGCATGGACAGAAGAGTAAGCGGCATCTAATTAATTTCTGTGCATCAAGCAAAAATCAGATATTTAGCTGCAATGTCTTTCAGGCTCTCCCACCCCCCTGCCCCACATTTAACCACACATGCTCGTAACAAAGGTGCTCCCCAAACCTTTTGTTTTTGTTACTTGAGTTACATTGGCGCCACTGTGTTGTGTTGTATACAATAGAATTCTTCAGGCATGGTATAACCATGCTTTAGATGTATGGTGTGAATGTGGCCCAAACTTAAGGGTCACACAGACTTTGCTGTATACCACACACATCTCTGCCCTCCCAACATCTCGCTGCCATCTGTGCCCCTTAGCACCTGTCAACTGAGGTGACTGCATCACGCCCCCTAGTGGTAGGGGCTGCCCCTGGAGCCTGGATGGAGAAGGCTGGTCCAGAGCCTGAGAATGCTTTGCAGCAAGGAAGATACTCCAGGCTGCAGTTCCCATAGCCTGCCACATGGGACAGCAGCACACAGAAACAAACATCCCCAGTTCCAGTCCCAGCAGTTCCCAACACTCAAGACTATTATTAAGAAGCAGTTGAGGGAGGCAAGCATGAATATAGTGTCAGCAACATTCTGTTCCTCTCCTTCAAAATTGCACTTTTCCAGGCCAAATTGATTGTGCCAAAGTGATTGTGAGCTTTTCCCGGGGGTTGCAGAGTGCATCGCCTTCTACATATTGTACATTTTATATGTGCATGTGTGCTCTCTCTGAGTTGACATGGCAGCTCAGAATAAATAGAAACACATTGGCCCCAAATGGGAATGTTTATTTTTACCTGGTACTAGGCTCTTCCTTGACTTGCTTTCCTTCTGTGGAAGCCGGAGGCATCGGGGCAGGCTGGGGTGCTCTTCTGCTCGGAATAAAACTCCTACTTTCTCTGTGGAGGGAAGGGATGTCAGAGGCTGTATCTGAGCCACTGCCAAAAGACTCCTTAAAAACCTCATCGTCCATCTCAGCAGGAGCAGGAGGGGCTGGTGAAGAATGAAGAGGCTCCAAAGGTAGGTTTGGAGAAGGCAACCTGCCAACCGAAAGCAGGGGTACACTGCTTACACTTGGGAAAGCGTGAGAGACTTTATTTGTGGCAGGGGGTTGTTTCAGTTCATGGACTGTTGAATTTGACCCCCTTTGTCCTCCAACAGCTTCCATGTGTGGCTGTCTGAGCCCAGATGATGCAGGCTCACAATGCTGCAAAGTATTTGGATGCTTTTCTCCTTGCCAGTCTTTGCCCATCTGTAGCCCAGAGGAAATATGCCAACTCTTCAGATGGGGAAGCTGATCCGTACTTTGGCTCAATGGGGACAGTCTAGCCATTTCAGAGGTCCCAGGTTCCCCCATAGATTCCCCTCTTCTTCCAGCACTTTGCTTTGCAGCCACCAGAGCATGTGTTTTGTCAGATGGATCAGCTTCCAATTTCTCCTTTGATGGGGAGCTAAAGTTTGGTTTCAAATATATATATTAAAAAGCAAAGTCACTTCATTTCATTCATGCTTTGCCCTAACAGACCAGCTTCCATTGTCTAATTACAGAATGAGGCTTCCCTCCCCACCTAGCGCCAAATGGAAACAGTAGAGAAGCACTTGCACTGAGAAAATGAAAAATAAAAACTAAATTTTTGAAGATTCATAACCTGAGCAGCAACCTGAGTATGAAAAGCAAGCACCTGGAAGTTCTCTGATACCCAAACTGTTACTTATTCATATGTAAAATCTGCTAGGTAAGGACACCCTCAGTGATGTTAACTGACACACGCAAATTGATTTTGTGTAAGGCTTTCTATGTGATCACTTAGCTATTCCCTCTCAAGGGTGTTCAGCTGCCCTGCTTCTGCCCAGGGCAACAACCGCCTTAGGTAATGAACACCAGCTTTTTGTGTGCGTGCAAATAACAACTTGTTCATTTGCTATATTAATGCACGCATTAAAAGAGCAGATGTCCCTACCATCAGATAACAGGCGTATATTGGGGGCAGGTGGGTTATAAAATGATGTGTTCCCTTTCTTTAGAGCAGCTGACTGTGCAAACCTAATAAATCTGAAGCACTTTTATGAGTTGCTTTGAAGTTGGAATCCTAATGCACTGGAATGCAGTTATGGTACCACATTTCGTTCTGGAAAGGAACTGAAGAATTTAAAGGGTGCGGGAAATGGAGGTAGCTGATGAAGGTTGAAGTGTGCTATTCTAGTCAGGCCTGTGGCTTTCTCTGTCAGTGAAAGATAATAAAATGCATCATCCATAGTCTATAAATCTGTGGTTACTGATGGGATAATCTTACATCTAAATATTTTTCCATCCTTCACTTAACTTGAGTTTTAACCAGTCTTTTTATACTTCATCTGTGCCAAAACTCCCTTTGGTTTTAAAGTTCTATTTTAAGCACACATCTTAAAAAAAGAGTTATAAACAGATCTAGAGGAAACTTCCATTTTGTTCTCCTTAGGCATGTCTCTCCCTTGCAAGTCAAATGCTGTTTCAACAGGAGATCAGATGGTGGAGCTATGATCTCAAATAATGGGCAACAGAACTACTGTTTGCACTTTTGGAATATGGAGAGGAATTTCCTCTGCTCCATTTGCAGCCATTTCACATTTTTCTTCTTCACATTTTGAGGCCCATGAGAGACTCAAACAACAGTCGAAATAAATAGAAAAATAAAAAAATTGTCCAGTAGCAGCTTAGAGACCAACTAAGTTTGTTCTGGGTATAAGCTTTCGTGTGCACCCACACTTCTTCAGATACACTGAAACAGAAATCACCAGACCCTTATATATAGTGGGAGGGTGGGGTGGGGTTTTTCTCAGCTGTAGGGTGGCTGAGGCCCCGTGGTGCGCCCTGTCCCTATGGGCACCGTGCGCTCTGTGCCTTCCCTGTGGGCACTGCACACCCCGTCCCTATAGGTGCCACGTGCCCCCTGCTGCACGAGGCACACGGTGCCCATAAGGACTGGACAGCACGGGGCCCATGGCGCCCATAGGGAAGGGATGGGTAGTTCGCTCCGCCCCCGACGCCCCGGGTACCCGAGAGTCTTCCTCCGCCGCTGTTTACATTGCGTTTCTAGGGGCTTTTCTTGCATGTGTTTATTACTCACTTGCAGAAAATGACAAGTCTGATCTACATATACAGCAGAATAAGTTTGCAGAATCTTGAGGTGTGGCAGAGTGGATTGTACTACTCCAGACTGCAGGTAGATCATGATATTTTTTCGATGCTGCCTCATCTCAAAAACTCCCTGCAAGTAAAAATAAAACAAACAAAAAACCTACCAAACTGGGAGATGGGAACTTGTGCAACAGGGCTTGCTCAATGCTGTGCTAGTTTTCTACCTGCAGTGAAGACCTTTTAAAAACAGGGAAGCATTCAACAGTATCATTCTATGTACAGTTGGAAGTAGCACAGTTCTTTCTGCTGCATGTATAGACCAGGTCACTGGTGAAGACCCTCTTAAGGAAAATAATAATAATAATAATAATAATAATAATAATAATAATAATAATAATAATAATAATAATTTATTTGTACCCTACCTATCTGACTGGGTTGCTCCAGCCACCCTGCACAACTTCCAGCATATTAAAAACATAGTAAAACCTTAAACCTTAAAATGTTTCCCTACACAGGGCTGCCTTCAGATGTTTCCTAAATGAAAGGCTTCTATTGCATAGAAATCAGTTTCCCACTTCTCAAAATGTAGTATTTTCTTGCACGGGAAATACTATCTTGCCCCAAACAGGCATGCCTGTCATGACACTTTGCATAGTTTGGGTGACTGCTGTGCAAAGGTCATAGGCAACCGGAAACTGGTAGGATTAAGTCAGAATCCACAAGCTGCAGAACCAACTGCAGCAGACAGTAGGTCAGTGGCTCCCACTTCTGCTTAACAGCTATGGAGACAACAGAAAGTTTGGCTGTAACCCTAACAATGCTACTGTAAATCCTACTGTATACCTTTACTCTTAATGGTAGGTGAGGTTAGGATTACAGCCTAACACTTGAACCTAGCTACCAAAGTCCTTATGAAGAAGTTGCTGAGTATCTTTCTCCATGCCCCAATCTGCTCTATCAATCTTAAAAATAGCCAAGGACTGGAGCACCGCATATAAGCAAGCCCTGGATCCTACTGAACCAAGATGACAGTTTTATGAACATTTATTCTAAGGAGTGTGGCATGCCCAAGAGAAAGTTCTTCCTAAGGAAAAAGAAATGGCTAGATAAAAATTAAGACTTCTTCTGGATTAATTCCATGAGCTGTTAAAGTTTTGGGTATACAGATCCAGAAGCTCTTGCTTTCTTCAAATATCCCTGAATTTGATGGTTGATGTAGGGGAAATCTCCAAGTCAGAGATATTGTGGTAATGCCACCCCCCCCAAAAAAAAAACCCACACACACCAAACAACACACTCTCCAACTCTTGAATTTGCTGCACTCGTTCTTGATTCCATCCTGAGTATTCTTTAAAACCATTATCTGCAACCACTGCATTCATTTGCAATCCCAATAGTGCTACATAGAAGGCAGAACCATTAAACCCTTTCAGTTATACAGATGTTTTGTTATTCACTTTTTTGTTTTCAAAGCGACAGATCAACAAATATATGTGCTGAAATGAATGGGAACTGAATGGAGAATTCCAGGAACCGTGCGCATCCACAAGAAAGCCTGAACATGCATTTGCCCAGTCCTCACACACAGTCTCAAAATGATGGTGGGGCAAGTGACTGTACCCAAAATGTAGTGACTGTACCCAAGAGATTTCGTGCACTGCTTGGTCAATAGGAAAGTTGCACAGTGTTACATCACAGTAGCCTGGCAGGTAGAACTGCTCAGATGTATCTGAAAAAACTTTTACGTTTGGGTGGAACTAAGAGCTGGTTCAGACATTGAACTGTGTTGTTCTTACCATGAGACACATTTCCAGTGATGCACTTATACTACAAATCTAATGTATAACTCACCCCATACAGCGATGGCCTCCCAGAAACAATTTCCATGACCATCGCAGTAGCTAAAACATTAGGGTCCAATGGAAATGGAACCAGAAGCAAATGGAAATTCCTTCTGAGATGCAATGGCCAAACTTCTGAAATGGGGCATGCCTGTCTTTGGTTCTCCACATGAATGAACTCATGGGAAAAGCCTATTCTCATCAAGACATAACACAGTGAAAATCTAATCGTAAGAGCTGGTCCTGTGAATATTTGCACACTTACTTGGGGTGCGTGGGATAGTATTCATGGTCTTGAGCCGACAACGCAGGGCAGGCTGTGGAGCTATAGAAAACCTGGGGATGGAAAACAACCATGTTTTATGATGAGGAGACCTCTCCATATGACTTTGTAGCTCTCTACTTTTCATTTGCATGCTAACTGACGAGGAAGAGATTTCTCAGCCCTAAATAAGAAAAGAAGTTTTTTAATACCCTCTGTTATGGCACTGTTAATACCCTCTTTTAATACTCTCTTCTATGGCACTCCCACATTTTGCTACCAGCAGAAAACTGAGAAATGATTAGGGACCTGTGTTTTCTGTGATGCTGCTACAGGCTCAAGATGAAATGGCTAATTTGACCATCTTGTATCCATTGGCTTCCTCCAGAATATTGTGCCCAAGACTTAGCTTCCAGAGAATCCCACCTTTCACACAGACAGCAGCAAACCCTTTTCTAGTCCTCACAGATAGGCTTGGCTATGTGTGTGCAAAGCCAGGTGACTCTTAGCAGCAAAATAAGTGCCTGAATAAATAATGGCCAGTCAGAGAGGGATTTTGCTCCTTGCTATAACCAAGAGAAATAGAATGAAGTTTGGAAAATAAGAAAAAATAAGCAGTTTTGTATCATTTTAGCACAGCAGCATACGTGTATCCTGGTGAGTTCTATTCCAAATTCCAATGCTCACAATCCAAATCTTCATCATTCCGCTGCCATTTGACAGGGATCTTTATCACCAAAATGTAGCTATCCTTCAAAATGTGCACTCTTCTGAATTTTGCAATGCCCAGATTTTGTACCGAATGAGGTGTACAATGAGGTGAAGCTGCATATATATTAGTGAAAATGACATATGAAAATGCATTGTGTTAAGGAAAATTGCTTTCAGAAATGTGTATATTACAGAAAATTGCACACAAAAATGTTTTATTCTGAGAAATTCACAGTAAAAGGCTGGCAATTTTTTATGAGGTCTTTTTTGTTTGTTTTTTAAAAAGATCACAATGTGATGTGGAAATCTGGAGAACTTAAAGACTAAATAAACAAGAAGCTGAGAGAAACCAAAACCAGCAGGCTCGTCCAACTCTAGTGGTAAGAATAAGTCTGCTCCAGATCACTGAAGAGGAACTGGTTGTGGTGGATAATGTAAGCTACTGGTTACTTTAGAATGAGCAGTCTTAGAAGGAATCTCTTTCAATCATTGTGATGCATGTCATTTATTTTATATTGAAAAGCTCTACAAACCTTTTGCTTATAACATACTGTATTTTTCTGTGTATAAGACTATATTCCCCCCCATTTTTTAAGTTTGAAATTGGGGGTTGTCTTATACACAGAATGTTTAAAATATTTATTTCTTAATTCTGGGCTCAAAGAATAGGGTTGTCGTATACATGGAGGCGTCTTATACACGAAAAAATACGGTACTTGATAATTTAGTAAGTATATTGTGAGCAATAGCTACCTAGAGAGCTGGTTACCAAACCACAAGTCTGGAACCAAAACTGAATAGCAATGACTTGTCGAAGGTCATATGTAGTTGAGGTGGGACTGGACTGAAGGTCCCTCAGTTCCAGAAGAAGAAACATTAGAAGACAGACCCTAAACTTTCCTTGGTTCTGAAGTAGTAATACACATAGATGGGGAAACTGCAGCCCTCCAGCAACCACCATGGCCCATGGTCAGGAATGATGGATATTGGAATGCAACAACATCTTGGGGTCCACAAGGTCTTTAGCCCTCTCTTAAGAGTTCTCTAAGGCATAGTGCCAGAGTACTCTGCCATGCTCCGGAACCTCATTTGTTGAATGGCATATACCAGGAAAATATTAAGCTGCACTATCCTCAGCCTGACACAGACCAAAGGTCCATCTTGCCCAATAACAGAATTTGCCTGCTGCTTCCTGATCCGTAATACAAAAAGTGACTAGCTACCCTTAGCAGGAGTCTTCTTTCTCTCTCCTGAAAACCAAAGAGATTATGAACAGTTTCTTATTATATATGTAGGTAGCACTACTGCTCTTTCTCTATTTTTTCTTTCCCTTTTGCCTCTGTTTGCCTTCCTTATCCTGTTTTTCCAGTACTGTTGACAGACATTGTCCTCCAAATGTTGGCACTGAGAAGTGCATATTTCTCCCCTGAAGCTGGAAAAGGTTTATGGAGCATGACAGAAATCAAAAAAGCCAACAGCTGATGTTGGGGCAGAGATGAACCAAGGGAGTTTTAAACAGGGAGTATAAGACAGTGAGGCTGGGGCAGTTCACACAACAGAGCCTCTTCTGGAATGGAAAGCTCCAGAACCTGTGTGGTTTCTCTGAGGAATGGAAATCCATCAAGATTCACCACCTGTGCCAGGATACCTTGCATAGTATCTAAGCACCTCTTTGCAAAAGACACTTCCATATAGGGAATTGTACTACTCTCGAAATTTGCACATTACAAGTGAATATTACATAGGCAATTGGACTTTCATGAAGCAGCTCTCCAAGCTGTTTGAAAGAACAAAATTATGGTGAGTTCATGATTGTGCTGGCACATTCAGACTGGAAAAGTCAGAAGTGAAAAGAAGTTAGGAGACCAGAAGTTTATTATATAATTTTATCCAATTCTTCTGTATTAGAAAATATGGAACAGAAGAGCTACTGATATGAGAAGAAAGTGTTGCAGAAGTTTTTAGCCTCACATTCCTAAGTCCTGCAAAGATCGCTTTATTTCAATAATGCACAATTCCAGATATACTGTAGCTCTGCTTTATGGCATTAAATTATGAGAGGGGGAGCGATTACAGAATGCTACAGTTCAAGCAGCACTGGGCATGAACAGTCAAAATTAAGCCTCAATGGTCTCAATGACAGAGAAAGTATAGGATATGAAATCATCAGTTTCATTTTTTGTTTGCTCTAATTCTATAATATGAACAATTCCAACTCTTGGTAGCCCCCTTCTTAAATCAGAATGAAAATAATTTAAGAATAATTTAAGCTACCAAGAATTGGAACTGTTCAGTTTACTGAATTAGAGCAGATTTTCTCAACCTGCCCTCTAGATGTTGTTGGACTTCAACTCCCATGAGCCACAGCCAGGATCACCAATAGTTGTGGATGATGAGAATTCTAGTGCTAAACAACTCAAGGGCCCTAAGTTGAGGAAGGCTAAACTAACATTTCATGCTAGTTTTCTTTAACATTTATTAGAATGCACCATACATAATAAAGGCATGCTTTCTTATTATTTTATTCAATGTGCTTTCCAAACTCCAGTGTTATCTTTCCAGTACAATCAACAGGAGGACTTCTACCCAGGCAAAATGCATTCTGATGGTGCACTGCAAGATACTCCTTCATGGTCTACATCATGGGTAGGCAAACTAAGGCCCGGGGGCCGGATCCGGCCCAATCGCCTTCTAAATTCAGCCTGCAGAAGGTCCGGGAATCAGCGTGTTTTTACATGAGTAGAATGTGTCCTTTTATTTAAAATGCATCTCTGGGTTATTTGTGGGGCATAGGAATTCGTTCATTCCTCCCCTCCCCCCCCCAAATATAGTCCAACCTCCCCCCCCCCCCGCCAAGGTCTGAGGGACAGTTTTCCCTGCTGGAAAAGTTTGCTGACCCCTGGTCTACATTTAGATAATTGATAATAGCAACTTATCAGTAATACAATTTCAAGTGGCAAGTTATATCTTAGGTCACATCCACGCCACACACTTAAAAGAACATTTCAAGCACATCAACTTCGCAATCCTGGGAACTGTAATTTACTAAGGATGCTGGGAGTTGCATCTCTCTGGGGAAGCTGTGACTATTAAAGTGGTACAAATGTGTGGATGTGACCTAAACAGCTACTTGGTTTACCTGCACAGGAGGAGGAGTTGATTTTGATCTCCCTCGGCTTCTGCTGCAGACAGAACCTGAGTGAAGAAGACTTTTAGCTGAGTCACACTTGCTGGCACAACTTCCTTCATTAGCCATTTCAAACACTGGGGAACTGGTGCTGTGTCTGTCGGTCATGGTGGCAGCAGTTGTAGATGTTAAATTAGGAGGGAAAGAGGGTGGCTCCTGAGTCTTCCCTGGAACAGGAAACTGGCAGAAACCATCCATATTCCTCAGCTTTCTGCTGGCACTGGGATGGGAAGTGCTGTCTTCCACAAACTTCTTTGAATTTGAAGTCCTCGGTTGCAAAGGGGGCTTTTGCTGTGCGCTGCTCTGCCCAATGGCAGGCCGTTGCCCAATTTTTCGTTCCATGTAGTCTAGAAGTGCGTTGTGCTGTATTTGTTTCAGTTCTGCCTTAGAAAGAGACCTTCCCTGGTTTTCCAGAGCTTTACCTCTAATGATCTTAGTGTCTTGTTCATTGATCTCATCGGACCGGGACCTTGCATTTTGCTTTCTCCACGAAATGCTTTGATCTCTCTGATCATCCAGCTGGTTAAGTTTCTCGGGTTCAGAATAAGAGATTTTTTTCTGTTCTTTGGTAGCCCTTTTCCTTCCCCCAATTCGGGCAGCTTGTGGCCTCTTTGATTCTTCCTCATTGCTGATGCTTTCCAGTGGCCTGGAGGAAGGAATGAATTTGGAGTCCTCGTTTGTACTAGATAATGACAAAGACCTGAGATGCTGAATGGATGGCCTTGAAGACGGTGTCTGCTTCAGCCGAACGGGCAAGCTCATTTGCAAATCCTTTCTCTTGAAAGAGGTTTCTCTCAGGACCTTTCTTTGAGCAACTTTTAGTTTTTCCCGATAGTCATTCTTGAACTTCTCATCCACTGATGATGCAGGACTCTCTAGAATTTGACCTTCATGGTTGCTGCCAGGATTATCCACACATGGGTTGGTGTCCCTTGGTATCTCTATCGGCTCTGCAGAGATTGGGAGATTGTTCCTTGGAGATCTTAAAGCAACATCATCTCCTCCTCCTTCTTGAGTCCAATTTTCATGACTCATAAAACTGGGATTTTTCCCACCAGAAAGATAGTAAAGCAGAGGAGTTGTCTTTCTGTTTATCTTTATACTGGCAAAGTTATCCAGGGGCTGGCTTTCAGTTTTCTTAGAAAAATGATGCTTTGGAAAACAAACAGGCTTGAGCATTTCCTCTTGCCTGGAGTTCACCAGAAGTTCAGGGCTGCTATCCATGTCATTTTTCTTTGCTTTTCTAAACCCATTCAGTGGTTGGGAAGCAGAGGTCTCAGCATCGTGACTATAATATGGTAATGCACTGGCTGTCTCCTGGACTTCCCAGTGAGGTGTTTCTGTGAGGTCCAAACCATGAGGCAGTGGCTTCTGCATTCTGGATTGCTGATTTAGAAGTGCTTGCCAGACATCTCTGCTTCCTTCTTCAGAGCTGAAGAAATGTTTCTTGTTGCCTTCATGGCTTTCAATCATTCCTAACACAGCCTTGTTGGAAAGAGAGCTGTCAGTGTATTTTAAGTTTGAACAGCTTTCGTATTCATCCTGGCCCAATCCTGAGCGATCGGCAACTCTGAATGGATGCAGAACACCATGAAGCTGCCCCTTCTTTGTGCTGGATACTGCCACGCAGCTTGGCAGATCTGCTGCAAAGGCTGGTTTGTGTACACTGCAGGCATAAAAATACTGTTTGTTCTCTTGTGTATCATTAACAGCGTTGTGGCTGGTATGTAGTGACGGAGAGGACTTAGACTCCATTGGCTCAGGAAATGCATAAGAGCAGACTGAATTTTGAGCACACGAAATATTCCGGGTCT
Source organism: Podarcis erhardii (assembly GCF_964252035.2). Lineage (NCBI taxonomy): Eukaryota > Metazoa > Chordata > Lepidosauria > Squamata > Lacertidae > Podarcis > Podarcis erhardii. The sequence continues at coordinate 56,764,562 of NC_138498.1, read as the reverse complement.
TGACCAGAGAACCAGATTTTAAATTTTCTTGAAAAATGAAAGGTGTGGTGGATATGGTGGAGCTGGTATTCCTAGAGATATGTTGACTGACAGGATACAAACTGTCACCCTCTTCTGTGACTGGGCTTTCATCCTCCCATCTAGAGAGCCAGTAATCATTGTGATAGTTTGCTGGAGAGTCGGTATCTTGAATGCACACATCTGCTTGCATACTGGGGTCAAAGCAAATTCCAGGATCTACATTTCTGTTTGTTTTATAGCTATCAACTCGAGTTGGTGGGGATGGTGGGTGAGGAGATGGAAATCTAGCCAATGGTGGTGATGGTTGGTATGGCATACCATGGGCAGAAGTGCTTCCATATGGCTTGCCAAGGCCAGAATTTTCCAATATATAGTGGCTGCCCGCTGCCCTGTCTTCATACATCTGTCTAAATGCTGGATTTATTGCACTGGGATTATAAATGCCTCTAACATATCCTGAGTCCATATATGATAGCTGCTCTAGAGGCAGAGAATCATGCTCATTATAGCAAAATAGGACAGGACACTCTGGGATATTTGAGCCACCCGAGAAAGAACTATAAGCAGAGTCTGCTTTTCCAGGAATGTGTAAGCACCGGTCTATGCCACTGATGGATTTATCTGGTGAAAACCTGTTAGCATCGCTAGGTGAGGCCACTGGCTCCAAGAGGTCAGCTATTCTTTTGACATGCCTGAGGTTCCATCTTGATATTTCACTCTCAACAGAAGACATATTCTCTTTCACTAATCAGTCTGTTCCTCCAAGTAAGAAACTGACATAATATTAAGAGGTCTTTAATTTTATGGCCATGACTAATCATATTTTGTTGCAGATATTTTCACATGTCATCATCGCACTTCATGAACGGAGAGATGATCCTAGGAAAGAAAAGAGGTAATTGAAACACATCAGTGTTGCTTACTGCTGTCTTACTACTACATAGCCCAGTTATATTCACGGGCCACCCTCATTAGCCCCACCCATAAGCATTTGATTGGTTGATCACAAGAGCCAGTTCAAATATCTAATAGAAGCAGGAATCACATAAAAGGTTACACAAGTTTCACTTGTACTTCTCCTCACCATGTAACACTCACATTGACTTCCAATGCTGTCTCTGTACACTTACAGTTTCCTACAGAAACCCTCCTCTGGCCCAAAAAACTAAAAAATGGTGTATTGCTTTCATAGACTCTTGATCCTGTCTCTCTCCATGAGTTCCCAGTTCTTCCTCCATCACTGTCTGCTTCCTTACCATCCCAACCATGTTTTTTTCATTTTGGAGTTTGACCCAGAGTTCAACTGTGAGTCACTAGGAATCTTCTGTACTCTTATGTTAGCTGCCTCTGCCCCAACTGATTCCACATCTGGACTTTCTCAGGCTTGAATACGGATTCACTTGCTAATTAGTGGCCCTAATTTGTCATTGCTGTGAACACTTGTATTTCATAAATAACTTGTCCTGTTCCTTAGCCAAAAATAGTGAACACTATGCTTCTTGGGGGCTTATAATTTGAAAGATGTAATTTACATTTTTGTTTTATAAACATAAGATTTGATGGCATCTTGATTCTCACAAAACATGAAATTTTTATAATTGTGTAAAGCTTTGGGGAAACTATTTGCAGTGCATCTGAGTTGAAGATCACATCTACCAAACAAAGTGGTGCTGTGTTAATATTTAGCTACATTATCACATCGAGACAAGGATTTATATAAAAAGCAAAACTTTTGAAGACCTGGCAAGGATTGCTGCATTTTTTTCATAAGGGTCCAAAGGTTCACTTTTCAAACTTTAAATAGTGGGCCAGTTCAGAAGTAATGATCTTGGCTCAATAAACCATGGTTTATTAAACTAAGAACAAACACAGAATCTGATCCATTTCTAGTTTTCATATCCTGGTTAGTAGGCAGAGACTAAGGCACAATTTCCTGGTTTCTGTATAACAGGGCACAAATCATTAGACAAGCACCTAAACCAGCACACAATGGAAGGAGAGAAGGGGGGGGGTGTCCAGGCACAATGCTCATTTTTTGTTTCATAAATAAATTATGCCAAGATTGTTTTATCTGAACTGGCCCAATTTCTTCAGTTAGTTGTAAAAATAAATAAGAGGGGCCAGAGTTTTGCAAAGGAGGGCACCATTCAGTCAAAATTTAACATGTTAAAATCAGAATGATTTCAGTGAGAATTGCTGAAACACATGCTTACTTGTTCAACTGAAATAAAACTTAGAAGTCCTTGGCTGTGCCCAGAACTTACTGGTAGAAATGCAGTGTCCCTCCTATTTTGACCAAAGCCTGCATTTTAAGTGTGTGTGATCCTTTCAAATTTATCTGTGAAATGTGGGCACATATTAATACAAATGTCTTGACAAACCTAAGAAGTAGTATCTGAAGAAGTGTGCATGCACACGAAAGCTCATACCAAGAACTGACTTAGTTGGTCTTTAAGGTGCTACTGGAAGGAATTTGTTTTGTTTTGACTATGGCAGACCAACACGGCTACCTATCTGTAACTAAGAAGTCGTGTTATCCTTTGTTTCTCTAGAATTCTCTAAATAGCTCAAAATATATGTCAAATACTAAAGGTCCTGCTAGATCAATCATGTTTAGACAAAAACAATTGCTACAAATTTCCATGATGACATTTTGAAATCATTATATACCTTTCAAAAGCCTTTCCTAGGACTCAGCTACAGTTGTAAAGATAAAGCGCTTTATATGCGTTATAACACTATAACACCAGATGGCGATGCGGAGTCCTGCTTTCTGCTAACAGGACTTCCCTGTGTGAAGTTTACCACTCATTTAACTAAATCACTTCTTTGATGTGTCTGGATCCAGTCCTAGACTGTCTGAAGTCTGATTTCCCCCTGCCCCACGAAGCAGAATTCTGTCTGCATTGACAAGATGGGAGAACAATAATGCTAAGACAACTTTGGCATTTTATGTCCATGGTTTTAGCAAGCTGGTGAGTGTCCAAAACAACAACAACACAACACCCCAAAACATTTTTAAATTAAGTTAGTCCAGAGAAATAAAGTGACTGCCTTCAGATATTGGACTAACAAAAGTAGTGGTAATGGCCATCAGAAAATACATTATCAGAAGTAGTTTTGTTACCGATGTCAGCAGATAACTGGAGAGGTCCTTGACGTTACACAAGAAATGCTTTCACTTCCACAGCAGGAAATTATCTGGTCTGTAAACAAGCACCTGGACCCAAAGAACATTGCAGCTAGTTTCGTGTGCCAAAATGAACTTTGGAGAGGTGTTCCATCACCACCACATCCATATGCCACATAGCAAACATCTTCTGAAACTGTTGGAAACTGCCAGTCAAAGGGAATGAATGAATGCATGAACCCCTAGGTTATCAGTGCATTTAAAGCAACTGGTTTGATTCTGGCCAAAATTCCTGGGACAGTAGAATCCAGTCCTCAATACTTTTATTAAACCCCTTTCAAGTTATATTTATGGTCTCATGATCAACATTGCTTAGCCAGCCTGCTGAAACATAACATATTATCAAGGAGGATAATTGTATGTTTGTGCTGGCATGTTCTAAGGATATCTTCTAGATTGGGTGTTTGGATATCTGTTTAATCTGGTAAAGGCATCGTGGCTGCCTGTCATCAAGGTTCTTTCCACCCAAAATATAAGAAGTGTGATTAAAAGCAAATATCACTGGTTACAAACTAACAGAAGATGGAAGGAGCCACAGAGTCTAAAATTGTAATCTGTGTCTTGTGACCATTAAGGCACATTGATAATGAAAATGGTAAAATGCATATTTCATAGTTTAAAAAATCACAAAACAGTTTATAACTTAGCATAGCTTCCATGATGAATAATTTAATAAATATCACTCACTCTATTTACATATTCTGACATATTGTATTAATCTCAGTCTTAACATAAATCAAGTTTGAACTATATGTTATAGCGCCTTGAACTTTGTTGTTCCAATGCATAACGTTCCAGTTTGCATGTAACGCTAAGCCAAACCATGGCTTAGTGCAAATGAGCAAACATGTGGGCTCCCAGAGGAGATCACAGCTGCTTTGTTCCTTCTCCAGCTGTTCTGCTACTGTGCTGAATGAAGCCATGGTTTGGTTTAGCAGGTCATCTGAAGCAAGGCTCACGGTTTAGTTCTCTCCAAGCAAACCACAAGCTTTAACTAAGGTTTGCCCTATGGTTCACAGTTCATGGTTTGCCTGGAGAGAGCTACACCACACATTTGGATTCAGTTGATACACTAAGCCAAACTACACTAAGCACTGCACAGCAGCAGAAGGACCAGAGAAGGAGCAAAGTAGCCACGAACTTCTCCCCAGAAGTCCATGCATTTGCTCATCTGTGCTACGTCATGGGTTAGGTAAGTGTTAGGTACAAATGAACTCTGCCTCTAAGTGTATGACCATGCTGCTTTCCTTCTCTGCATGAGATCCAACAAAGAGGTGAGAGGGTGTTATGTACTGGGTTGAATAGGATCCAAACTGCAGCAGTCTGATTGGCCCTAGAACAATAGGATCCAAAAGGCAGCAGTCTGATTGGTCCTAGAACAATAGGATTCAGAATGCAGCAGTCTGATTGGTCCTAGAACAATGCAGCAGTATGATTGGTTGGCAGGAACTACCCAATCATGCTCCAGATAGAAGTGAATCCACAACCTGATTGGCTTACAGTAGAATTCCGGAATTAGCCAATCATGTGCAGCCCATTGTGTAAATAATGTATATAAAGCAGATACCTTGAGGGGACTTTCATTCATTCCTCCTCACCACTATGAGCTGAATAAAGAGCATGAAATCACTTTGCGACTCTTATATTTCAGAGGGCATCTGCTTGTGCAACAGGGCTGCTGCTTCTTCCTCTCCTTCTCCCTACGACAGGCCAAAATTCCCTTTGCTAAGCTGGGTTTCTATTGCACAAGCAGGAAGACATCATTGGAAGTTACCCTCTGACACTTACCATAGCTGTCAAGTTTGTCGTATAATCTATGTTCCATACCCTTGGTATCCATACACCCAAAGAATAGAGGGTTTTGTTTTCTGAATCTAAACAGCCATCCAATCTGCAATTAGCAATGAGCTGTTATCTCAAGAACTTCCCTGTTACCTCAAAAATTACCCTGGGCACCAAACAATTTTCCAGTAAATCATGACCTACAGTATTTCCATGAATGTAGAGTTTTAGTAATTTGGGGCATGCCCATAAAACGTGCAATAGAGTTACTACAGAAGCTCAACATCATTAGCAATGATCACTTAAACTGTCTAGATTCTGTCTAATCTTCCTGTTGTTAGATATCACCTATGCAATGTTTTCTAAACAATGAAAGTATAAAGCACACATTTATATGCCAATATAAAATATACTAGTTGCACATTGCAAGACTGGAATGTTCTTTTTTCCATGGCAAACAACAGGGCAGCCAAATATTTATGTTTTAAAGGATTATGCAGCAGTTTCAGTGGCAATGAAACTTATTTTCCTGCAGCTTTTTCTGGGCCCAGGGTGCCAGGCTCATAAATGCATGCTGACTAAATAATTTCTAACGCAATTACACACATCAATCCAACACCTAGTTTATAGTACAAGAGAAAATCATTCTCTAATTGTCTCCATTGCCTCATCAAAAACCTAAGTAGTTATAGATTTGTGCTTGGTTAGCTGCTGGGATGAAAGGCCACATTGATTTAGTCACTTAATGTTCTCTATTATTATCATCATTATCATCATCATCATTATTATTTAAAATATAGTCTGGAAGCTCTTCCTCCAGATTATGGAAGGAAGGAACACCAGAATGAAATACCAGAGACATCATCCATATTGATGATAAACTGCTTTGTTGGTTGTGCACTATACATCATAATGACAGGCAAATACTTTTGGCCCTGCAAAACACACCAAACCAAGTGCAACTATTCAGACAGTAATGGAAAAGGCAAGCAGCAGCCCACAGATGCTCCATTATTAGAAATATGACATGGCAGCTACTAGAGTGTAAATCTGCCAAAGGTTTTAAAAACTAGTCCACTTTTATAGGGCTGGAACAGGCAGCAATTGGCAGCTGCAGTGCCTTTTGCTATTAACAACTTGATATGCCTGCTGCCATAAATAATCAGAACCCTCTGTAAGCACCTCGTCACAATAAGAAGGACCTCAAAGCAAGGCATCAGATGCTCCTCAGCAGCATGTAACATACGTCAGTGGTCACAGAACTGTGCACCCAAAATTGATGTTTAACATGCCACCAGACTGAGGCCTGCAGTCGAAGTTTTCAAACCTCCTTTATTGGAGAGGCTGGATGGTCATCTATCAGGGATTCTTTAGTTGCGATTCTTGCATTGCAAGGAGTTGGACTAGATGATGCTTGAGGGTCCTTCCCAATTCTAAGAGTATACGATTTGGAGAGGAGAAAAACTATGAGGGACACATCCACCCATCGCTCCTTACTTCATAGGAGTTTCCTGGGGATTCTGATTCTAACGTGCAAGGTCACACTGGTCATCCCTTTGCCAAATCTGTGGTCCAAATGATGCCAAATCAACCCCATTAATTGGAGGTTGTTGGAGATGCATTCCCAGAGGATAACACCCAGTGGTTGGGAAACCTGCTAAATTCATTCCTCCATAAGGATATGATTTTCAACGGAACAGAGAGACCGAAAGAAGGTATTTCACTGGAGGAGACCAGGCTTCGAACAAAAAAGCTTAGCATTCCTGCACTGCTTCAAGGACAGTTTCGCTATCAATCATTTTGAGCCAAGGGGAATGTGGAAAGCAGCCAAAGTGCAGCGCAGACGGAGGTGGGGGGGTGGGGAGTCATTACAATAAGTTAATTTATAAAGTGGAGCTACGTTTTTACAAGACATAGCAAACAAGTGAGGCAGCTCCTAAGAAAAGAACAAAGAGGACCAAGGGCGTCATTGATAGGGGGAAGGGTTTTCAATGGGTTCTTTGGGGATAAAAACCAGATCCTTGGCTGGTAATCAACAAAGTTTTACTCAGAGCAGACCTATCGAAATAAATGGGTGTAACTAAGTCATGTTCATTAATTTCAGTCGGTGGTTCGAATCCCCGTGACGGGGTGAGCTCCCATTGCTCGGTCCCTGCTCCTGCCAACCTAGCAGTTCAAAAGCACGTCAAAGTGCAAGTAGATAAATAGGTACCACTCTGGTGGGAAGGTAAATAGTGTTTCCGTGCACTGCTCTGGTTCGCCAGAAGCGGCTTAGTCATGCTGGCCACATGACCCGGAAGCTGTATGCCGGCTCCCTCGGCCAGTAAAGCAAGATGGATTCAACGGTCAGGGGTCCTTTACCTTTACTCTGAGAAATGCTTACTTGAATGACACCCACTATGGTGCAAAGTGGGACTTAACTGGGCTTCTAAATCAGAACAACCTATTTGACATTTAGGTAACTCTTCATTTCTAGAGAAGCTGAGAAATCCAAACAAGGAACAGAGAAATTCAAGCACACACCTTGTGAAAATGCCATAGTACCTTTGATTTACAAATGACCATGTAATACCTTCTTGGCTGCCATCGAGTTCATTCCAAGAGCTTAATAAAGCAACAGTCAATTTGACATTAAGTAGCTCTCTTTAAATGTTTTTAATAGTCATAGCCTGAGTAAGCAAGTCTATAGAAAACCTGGCCTGCTTATATATATATATTTTCTACTAAACTCCCTCCCCACTATTCTACAGACTTTTTAGATTTGGATGGAAAATTAACCCCATTAATTGGAGGTTGTTTGAGATGCATTCCCAGAGAATAACACCCAGTGGTTGGAAAACCTTCTAAATTAATGATGTCACTTGGAATTGTAAAATGATGTCACTTGGAATTGTAAACTAAACTACAAAGGCCCAAGCAGGAGGGAGGACCCTGGGTAAATTTTGCATCTATTACACACATCAACAGGACTTCCTCCAACCCCAAGTGGTGAATGCAATGTTTATGTCAAGGCCATTCTGAATATATGATGGGATGTAAACCAACAAGCCAATCCCGTACTTGTTTATTGAGAAATAAGCCCCAGTGAATTCAGTCGGACTTAGTCCCATGCATTGTCCAGCCTAAGCATTTGTAAGTTCCACTGATTTTAATGTGCACGATAGTTTTGAAATCTAGAATCATAGAATCATAGAGTTGGAAGAGACCACAAGGGCCATCAAGTCCAACTCCCTGCCAAGCAGGAAACACCATCAGAGCACTCCTGATATATGGTTGTCAAGCCTCTGCTTAAAGACCTCCAAAGAAGGAGACTCCACCACACTCCTTGGCAGCAAATTCCACTGTCGAACAGCTCTTACTGTCAGGAAGTTCTTCCTAATGTTTAGGTGGAATCTATGTGAGATAAAAAAAAGTGCACTCTTTTATCTGCACAAAGAGCATGGATCACACTTAAGTTTTTCCCCAGGCCTCTGCAAATCCTCAAACAATGCCAAAACATTACTCTTTATGTGTAAACGTTCTGGAAGAGAAAACACATATTGAGAAAAGCTTTTTACATTCCCAAGCAAAGTGATGAAACCAGCAGCTTCAGTCTCCGCGCGTTTTGAAAAGCTAGCAATAACTACACACAGCCAAAGCACCTTTTGCATCTGGAAGAAAGGAACACATTCATTTGCTGAAAATCCAGCTCATGTCTAAAGTGACACTTTTATTTTCAGAAACTGTTTTGTGGCTAAAAACAGCCACAATGCTACTTTCCAGAAATGTCCTGGCAATCTCATATTGCAGACTGCTGGGATAACTCAAAGCATATTGAAGGGAAGGCACTCGGTGTTGTGATTGTAATTCTCTGCCAGGGGTGGGGGTGGGGATTACATTAAACTAAGTGATTATCAGAGGCCAGAGAAATAGCAAATGGAGCCAAGTGCTTTAATACATGCTGCCATTGCAGGGGGCTGGATGGTGGAAAGCAAGAAGGAAATCAGCCATCACCTTTAAAAGGGCCATGGTTTTATTTCCCCATAATAATCATGAAACATAGGCTAGGATGAGATAGTTGTACTGCTTTATATGACCAGCACAATGTTTCTTCATGAACATCATGACTAAGCAGGGTTTGCAATTTATGTCCTCCTAGTCTAAAGCCAGTGGGACGCAGGTGGCACTGTGGGTTAAACCACAGAGCCTAGGACTTGCTGATCAGAAGGTTGGCGGTTCGAATCCCCGCGACGGGGTGAGCTCCTGTTGCTCGGTCCCTGCTCCTGCCAACCTAGCAGTTCGAAAGCATGTCAAAGGGCAAGTAGATAAATAGGTATCGCTCTGGCGGGAAGGTAAACGGCATTTCCGTGCACTGCTCTGGTTTGCCAGAAGCGGCTTAGTCATGCTGGCCACATGACCTGGAAGCTGTACGCCGGCTCCCTCAGCCAATAAAGCGAGATTAGCACCACAACCCCAGAGTCGGTCACAACTGGACCTAATGGTCAGGGTCCCTTTACCTTTAGTCTAAAGCCAACCATCTTTCAGAAGAACCTAAGAGCTCTGCTGCATCAGGCCAGTGGGCTATCTAGTCCAGCATTCTGTTCTCACAAGGACCAATCAGAGGCCCACAGGAAGCCCACAACCAGTACAGATTCTCAGAAACTGGTATTCAGAGGCATAGTCCCCTGCATCACACTGCTCTGAGCATTTCATCTCTGAAAACCAGTTACTGGTAACAACAGGAGAGGAGAGTGCTATTGCCTTCAGGTTCTCCTTGCAGGCAGCGGTGACACAGGGTGCCACTGAAATCTGAGAGCCCAACGTCCACCACTGCCTACATGGAGTACCTGAAGGCAATAGCACTCTCCCCTCCTTTTGTCCCCAGTAACTGGTTTTCAGACGTTTACTGCCTCCAGCGCTGGTTGGCCTTTAGCTTGATCTGCCTGGGGCTCTTCCTGTGTTCTGACCAGGGCCTTTTTCTTAAAGTCCTCAGACAACCACCAGCCTCTCACTCTCTGCTCATTTTATTCTGCAATGCCTTATGGGGTTCATTTTTATTTGCCTATTTAATATATTTGTATATCGCTTAATCCTTAAAACAGTCTCCAAGAGGTTTACAAAAAAACAAATACAATATTTATAACAATGAAACGGACAAGCTACAATATAATACAGTAATGCAGTATCAAACAAAACAGCAACAAAACCCTAAAAATCAAAAACAGAGCAGCATAGAAACATCTTTGGGGTTATAAGATGTTGTTGGGGCATGCCCTGAAGTGATTGCCTACTTGGTCCATTGTCTTGCAGCTGGCGAGAGAATCTAATTTGTAGTTAATTTATGTGTTTCATATCAGTAATTTAGGTACTGAGCAGGCCTTTTCCCAATGGCTTCTCAGAAATGTGAGACAACCACCACCACCTGCCATTAATCTTTTTTTCAAAATCCAGCCGTCCTCAAAAGAATGCGATCAATAAGCATGTGAAATGTAAAGCAAACACCACGACTAGCCTACCAGTGTTATGTCTTGTACCCAGCTGTGAATGACCCATTGCTTATCAAAGTACAAATGGCTAAGGTAAATATTAAACTAAATTCTTCAGATTCCATTCGCCTACAGGGTTGGCACCTGTAGCTTCACCTGATTTATAAGCAAAAAAAAATCTGTGGGGAAGGCACCACCTTCTGGGCCAGGCTGGACATTCAGGGGAAACCTAATTACAGAAACCTGGGTATAACATGTGGAAGGAAACTGATAGTGATGGTGAGTACTTAACCCAGGCATAGGCAAACTCGGCCCTCCAGATGTTTTGGGACTACAACTCCCATCATCCCTGACCACTGGTCCTGTTAGCTAGGGATGATGGGAGTTGCAGTCCCAAAACATCTAGAGGGCCAAGTTTGCCTATGCCGGACTTAACCCTCTTCCCACCCAGCACTTCTCCCTTGCATTCCACCTCCACAGCTGATTTTCTCCTAGCTATTGTTATTACGACAATTTATTACTCATCCTTCATCCCCTGGTCCCAGGCAGTGGCGTAGCGCGGGGGGTGCAGGGGGGCCCGGCCGCACCGGGCGCAACATCTGGGGGTTAGGGAAATCCACGGGTTAGGGGGCGCAAATCCATGGGTTAGGGGGCGCAAATTACTTGCCTTGCTGATAACCCACGCTACGCCACTGGTCCCAGGTCAGATTATAGCAATTAAAACACAATGTTAAAAACAGTTTAAGGCAACTTAAATTTACAGAACTGGGGGGGGGGCTCCTAAACAATAACAATGCAGTGGACCCTCTAGTTACATACTGCCCTGGATACGTAAAGTTCGGGTTACGAATGCGGCAAACCTGGAAGTGTATACTTCCGCATTTCGCCGTGCATGCAGAGAAGTGCACTTTGGCAAGGCTCCTAACAGAATATTAAAAACACGATAAAACATCAAACAAAAACTTCCCTAAACAGAGCTGCCTTCAGATGTTTTGCAAAAGTCAGATACAGTGGTGCCTCGCAAGACGAAAAGAATCCGTTCCGCGAGTCTCTTCGTCTAGTGGTTTTTTCGTCTTGCGAAGCGTCCCTATTAGCGGCTTAGCGGCTTAGAAAAAGGGGAAAAAAGGGGGAAAACTCGCAAGACTCGCAAGCCCATAGGGAAATTCGTCTTGCGAAGCGCCTCGAAAAACAGAAAACCATTTCGTCTAGTGGGTTTTTTGTCTTGCGAGGCATTCGTCTTGCGGGGCACCACTGTACAGTGGTACCTCGGGTTACAGACGCTTCAGGTTACAGACTCCACTAACACAGAAATAGTGCATCAGGTTAATAACTTTGCTTCAGGATGAGAACAGAAATCTCTCGGTGGCAACACAGCAGCAGCAGGAGGCCCCATTAGCTAAAGTGGTACCTCAGGTTAAGAACAGTTTCAGGTTAAGAACGGACCTCCAGAACGAATTAAGTTGTTAACCCGAGGTACCACTGTAGTTGTTTATTTCATTGACATCTGATGGGAGGGCATTCCACAAGGTGGACGCCACTACCGAGAAGGCCTTCTGCCTGGTTCCCTGTAACCTCACTTCTCACAGTGAGGGAACCACCAGAAGGCCTTCGGAGTCTGAGGAAGACTGTGTGTTATGTACTGAGCTAGGATCCTAGAATGCAACAACTGGGTTGGCCTGCAGGAGCAGCCCAATCAGGCTCTAGGAGGGAAGCAGAGTCAGCCAATCCCATGGGACCCATTGTGTAAATAATGTATAAAAAGCCTGAGGTTCTGGGGGAGAATTCACTGTTTATGAGATACAATAAAGAACATGAAATCACTATGCGACTCTGAGTAGATTTCACTGTGCCTGTGCCATCAGCTGCCCAGGTGCAAACTGTTGATAGACTGACTAGAATGCAAACAGCCATAGTCTGTATAGCAGCAGATTTACTTTGGGTTTTGCTTTACTTTTTGGATTTTTCAAGGTCTGAGGAAATCCAAATTTAGTCAACGAAAGCATGGATGCCCAGAAATCTTGGACTCAGACAGCCTCAGATGCATGGTAAAGTTCAGTGTGGACAAGCCCAGAGTCAAGCCATCATTCCACAGAGTTCATGAGGATTATCTACATAACACTGTTTTTCTCGCAGCAAACACAGGTTTAACTGACAATTACCCTCTGAACCCTCCGGCAAACTTTGGTGATCAGCATCTCTCAGGGCATTTGAAGTCTCAAATAAGGTATTGGATTACAACCTGTCTTTCTGGGCTTTATCTGAGCTGCCTGAAGCTAAGGGGTAAATGAGATCCCGTTAAAGACTGCAATCTGGCCATAGCTGGCAATACAAGAAATGGGATACTGTGATCTTGGTCTGGGCAGAATAGCAATTTTCCAGCAGATGTGTGTGTGTTTGTATAATATAATGTGTATAAATATAATGAGTTGTGGTGAAGCAGAAAAATATCCTCTATCATTACTGCCCAAGAGGCCCAAGCAAGGGAAAATGTGCATATGTCAGTTTCTTAGTCTACACCATCATTTTCACAGACATAAACTACCATAAACTCAGAGCCTTTTGCCTTCCCTCTGATTTCAAACTGAACTCATGAAAAGTGAACCTTTTTACAAGCCGGGTCTCTGCTTAAACAGTGCATTTCCTCTAGCAATACACTCCACTGCTCTGCTCTTAATAAAATCCACCCCTACGACAGAGCTAACAAAACCAAGGCATGGAAATTTGTTAGTTTTTAGCCGTGAGCCACATTCATCAGGACTGCAGTGCAGGATGAGTTGCACTGCCTTCCTTGTACCCATCCTTAACTAAGGTCAGTGTAAAACCTTTAACTGGGTCTCTCTGCTTTGGTTTCTGGGTCTGTCTGTCACTATAATAACTATAATTACAGACATTGTAATGCTGTGCAACAGTGAAGGAGAACAGATAGAAATACAGTGGTACCTCGGGTTACAGACGCTTCAGGTTACAGACTCTGCCAACCAAGATATAGTACCTCGGGTTAAGAACTTTGCTTCAGGATGAGAACAGAAATTGTGCTCCAGTGGCAGCAGGAGGCCCCATTAGCTAAAGTGGTGCTTCAGGTTAAGAACAGTTTCAGGTTAAGAACGGACCTCCGGAACGAATTAAGTTCTTAACCCGAGGTACCACTGTGAAAGTAAAGTTGTAATATGATAACCAGTAATATTAATGTCCAGCAAGGATGAATGAGCTGGAAACAGATGTTTGGACCTGGTGGTCAGAGCCAGTTCAACTATCTAGGCCCAGGCCAACTCCCGGTGATGGGGACTGCAGTCTAACATCTGGAGGGCCACAGGTTCCCCATCTGGTAGGGAACAGCCATCTGGATTAGCAGAATCCTAGGGCTGTGGGCTGTGTTAGAAGCCTGTGTCTAGACTCTTACAAACAGGCCTATACCTATCTTGGCTTTACCAATTCTTTATTGAGCATTTTAGACCTAACCACCTAGAGTGAGCTTCCCTGACCTCACCAGCAGCTTAAGGAAACACATTCCTGTCCTCTTCTACTATTACACTGCTTCTAGCACGTCTGGTATCTAATGCTAACTGAAGCTGTGCTTCAGAATCCTCTGATATAACGGGGGGTGGGGGAGTCCTGTCCCACCGACAGTGGCAAAAGTCCCTGAACCAGTCCTACATGGGATTTAGGAGACAGGGCACATTCCAAACCAAAAAGGCAGCTGCTTTCTGGAGTGGCAATCCTATACCCTCTTTCCTTAGAGTAAGTCTCATTTAACTAAATGGGGACTACGTCTATGGAGGTATGTACAGGACTGCAATCAGCTAAATTCATTGATTTTCATTGGGAGTTAGAAGTCTCCAAGTGTATTTTTTATTGTTATAAACTGTACTTTTGAATAAATACACAGACACACATGTATATACACACCAAATAAATCTCCAAGTGTCAATTTTGTACCTGGGATATCCAAATCTCTCTTAAAATAGTGGGGAAGAGTTATTATACCTTCGTTTTTCCCCCAAGCAGTTGCATGATGGATGGCTTTCTCCACATCGCCCAACTCTGCAAACATCCCCCTAAGTGTTTCGGCCTGATCTCTTGCTCCACATTGTGCAGAGTCTGGCAATCACAAACAAATGAAACAAACTATTCCATTGGTTAAATCGTCCTGCGTCCAAAATCAATTGGTCTTCAGAATGCATGTTTCAACTGATATCTGTCAATAACCTCTGAAACTATGCAAGGATTATGCAGGTCTTCAGTGGCATTTATTTGTGCCGAAGAGAAGAATGTACAGTATATTGTTATAATAGGGAAACAAGTTGGTTTTTTTTAAAAAAAGTTATCGTTCAGCAGTCAGAATACTCCAAATTGGCTGAGAATTGAAAATAAAACTCAAGCCATCTTTCTTGGCCATCACACTGGACATGCAGGCTCTGAGTGGCCTCCAGCATGGTTTCCTGATTGGCTGGGATCCATTATTATATAGCAGCCTCCAGGTCAAGTACTCATGGCTAATGAGTACTTGGGTCTTGAGCATTTCTAAGCAAGATTCAGTTTTCTGCTTGACCCATCTTCCTTAACTTCTGCCTTATCCAATTCTCACATCATTATGGGCTTCCTATTTGAATTCTGACCAGGCGCCATTTTCCTGTAAATTCTAATTAGAGAGAAAAACAATGGATTGGATCCAAAGGATATTTAGTTATTTCCATTGACGAGTCACGTTGATTTAAATGTTTACCTACTGATTGCAATGGGACTAAAGTGTGACTAACTTCTTCTAGATGCAAACTAAAAAGAATTTCACCAGTGTTTTATCCAGTATCTTCTATGATCACAAGAGATTATATGAACATAGGAAGCCATTTTATACTGAGTCAGACCATTGGTCCATCTAGCTCTGACTGGCAGCAGATCTCCAGGCTTTCAGAGAGGGGACATTCCCAGCCCTACTTGGAGATGACACTGATTAAAACTGGGACCTTCTGCATCCAAAGCAGATGCTGAACCACTGAACCATGGTCCTTCCCTTACAACATATAGGGTGGGGGTCAGCAACCTTTTTCAGCCATGAGCCAGTCCACTGTCCCTCAGACCATGTGGTGGGACAGACTATATTTTTTTTTTGGGGGGGGGGTGAACGAATTCCTATGCGCCACATTTTAAATAAAAGGACACATTCTACTCGTGTAAAAACACACTGATTCCTGGACCGTCCGCGGGCCGGATTGAGAAGGCGATTGGGCCGGATCCAGCCCACGGACCTTAGGTTGCCTACCCCTGATATAGGGTTATGTTACAGTATGAAAAACAGGGTGAATAAAGAAGATACAGGGTTATATTCAGCATGGCATCATGTCAGGGACCTCTTAGCACAAGAATTACAGCTCAACACTCCATGAACCCCTAAATTTCTTCTGGGACGCCCCCCCCAGCCCTCTGGAGCACATCTGGGGAGGGGAGGGGCTGCCACACATTGAGAGGAAGGGAAGTCCCATTGTGCTAGAGGTAATCCTTGTGCTAATGCAACAAGTCAGTTGAGTAACACCTACAGGTCCCTGGACGGCACACAACAAGCATTAAAAGCACAATTAACAACCAGCATTAAAAAAAGACATCATTGTCAACAATCAAACAGGTAAAGCAAGCACCATGCATTTCATCCTTCCCCAGAGGCGTAGCTGTCAACTTTTCCCTTTTTTAAAGGGAAATTCCCTTATTCCGGATAGGATTGCTCGCAAGAAAAGGGAAAAGTTGACAGCTATGCCCAGAGATAAGCATGCACTACAAAGGAAGAGGCATGCCAGTTAGCTGTTTTTGTCATTGTGTGCAGCAGCAAATAAATAAAGGAGGAGGGTGGCTTCTGCTGGGGCGGCCGGTATTGTGACGTGGTCAAGCCAAAGCTTGGCTCTCTGCTTTCTCTGCCAGGGCTCTGAAACAATGGGATCTTTATTACAGGGTGCCTAAATAAATAATACAGCCCTCAAATACAAGAGAGAGAAAGAGACTTCTATTCTGAAAAGTTCTCAAACTAAGAACTGCTTATGGCTTGGAGCATATTTATAATTACTTGGGGAGGTGGTAAGTCTCACTGAACTCAATGGGGTTTCCTTGTGACACACACACGATTGCACTGTTAATCATTTAATCAAATCCAGATATTAAAAATACACTGACTGGATAGAACAATAGATAGCCACCACAGTTACATCACACAATGGATGCTCAGCCATAACATGTGTACAACTACATTCCACAGTTCAAGGCTAAGATTACAATGCTCAGTGTGTGGGTGGGTACTGGCAATCTCTCAGACAGAATATATTTCATTTTGACCATACAATGATGAATTCTAAAAAAGAGTGACGCAGCACTGAGGGAAGACCTTTGAATGACGTTGAGGAAACCAGTAATAATGAGCATTTAGCTCACATGCACAGAGAACCACAATTGTGTTCATACATTATCACGGTTTCTGAGAACAAGGAGGATTCAAAACACTTTTGCCCAAATGCACTTAGAATCCCCTGAGTATAGAAAGGTAGGAAGTGGAACCGGCCCATGCAGAGACATGAGGGGTTGGGTATGGGTGCATATTTCATCACAACTTTAAGCCCACATGTTTTCCAGCCCAAATCCTTGAATGGGTTGTTGTTTTTTGTATGTTATTACCTATACAGTAAAAGGTAAAGGTAAAGGGACCCCTGACCATTAGGTCCAGTCACGGACGACACTGGGGTTGGGGCACTCATCTCGTTTTATTGGCCGAGGGAGCCAGCATACAGCTTCCGGGTCATGTGGTCAGCATGACTAAGCCACTTCTGGTGAACCAGAGCAGCACACGGAAATGCCGTTTACCTTCCTACTGGAGTGGTACCTATTTATCTACTTGCACTTTGGCGTGCTTTTGAACTGCTAGGTTGGCAAGAGCAGGGACCGAGCAACAGGAGCTCACCCGTTGCGGGGATTCGAACTGCCAACCTTCTGATCGGCAAGCCCTAGGCTCTGTGGTTTAACCCACAGCCACCCTCATTCCTTAGCCTATACAGTACACACCAACAAATCTGTATGTAGTGGCATCTTAATTCTAACAGAAAAAGGGGCACAGCATATCACACATCCTGAGATTTGACCCCCAAATCCTGAGTATTAAATGATTTCTACTTTAAATGAAAGATTAGTCAAATTCCAGTTCTCCCAGAAATACATTAGCATCTAAGACGGAAAACATTTTTAAAACAACCTGTTGAAGAATATGGATTTAAGTGAAGACAGGGTAGGCAATGGAATTTAAACAGCAGTCAGTCAGTCAGATTAATGTTTCTGGGAAGAGTGGCTCTTTTGAGGGAATTCTCATCCTATCTTCAGGATTATTTTTTTAGAAAATAGGCCCCTTTCCCCAACCATAGCAGCCATCCTCGTAAATATCACATTCACTCACTATTGGATCACACGTGTTAAAATGGTGAAGAAACTGTTGTGATTCCCATGTTCCTTTGGGCAGAATGAACTAATAATCCAAATAATAGGTACTCTTTCAAATGGACACTCTTCTTTTGCATAAAATAATCTTCTAAGATCAGGGATGAACAACCTTTTTCTGCTTGCCAGGAACATAACTGGCCAGAACCTATATCCCAGTGGTGGGTAGACCTGGAGTACATGAGGCCACCCCACTTTTCCTCTCACTTTCTGACAAGCTATAGGCAGACTTGCTGATATAGCAGCATCAACGTGGCTTACAGGAGCTAAAAAAGACTTGGTGTCTGTTGTAACATCTAGTTCCATTAGTGTACAAAGTGCTCCATTTCCAGGTGAAATGAACATGAGGTCAGTCAGGTGCATTTTTTCTTCTTCGTGTAGCTGCATGAACTACAACCTTGGGTCACCAAGCAATCCTTGTTATTTTTTTGACCTGCTTAACTAGAAGTGGGTGGGGTGGGTGAGGCATCATGCCTATGCTGGGTAAAGACATGGATCAATCTGGAGGACAGAGAAGTGCTGGACTTAGAGGGTCACGATAATCGATTCGGATGGCACGCCTACTTGTGGCATGGGCAGAGGAGAACGCATAAGGAATTTGGAAACCACATATTCAGGGGCCCACTGATTGAGGTATGGGAAAGGTATAAAGACGTGCTAGAACCTAGAACACCCCACTGGCTGTCACCATTAGAAGTTATGTCTGTTAAAAAGACCAATATGAGGGCCAATTGGGCCACATATGAACAACTGTTAACGAAGGAGGAAGGAAAGTGGAAAATGAGACCGTACGAGCAGGTTAAGGACCAAGTCTACGATTGGTTGCACTACTTCCAGACAAACGATATGTTTAGGAAAGATTTTAAAGATAAAGGATATGCTGATAAAAACTCCAGATTCCAAATCGAAATCTTGAAAAATAATATAAAAACTTTGTCTAAAATGTACAATCAGCTACTAGACTGGAACCTAATTGACGAGGAAGTCAAGTCGGTAATGACACACTGGGCTAGAGATTTTGGCCGTAACATTTACTTCGAAGAATGGGAAAAACTATGGAAACAACATCTTAAGTTTACGGCTTGTGTGACACTTAAGGAGAATCTAATGAAAATGTTCTACCGTTGGTATATGACACCTGCCAAATTAGCCAGAATGTACGGATCCTGTAACAAATGTTGGAAGTGCAAGGAGAGAGAGGGGACCTTCTACCATATGTGGTGGGAATGCCAAAAAGTCAAAGGGTTCTGGGAGAGTGTGTATAATGAAATAAAGAAAATCTTAAGTTATACTTTCGTTAAAAAACCTGAGGCATTCCTGCTGGGATTGGTAGGAAGGGAGATAAAAAGGAAAGACTATAAGCTGTTTCAGTACGCAACAACGGCAGCAAGGGTTCTATTAGCTAAAAATTGGAAATTAGAGGGTCTGCCGACAATTGAGGATTGGAGATCAAAATTACTAGACTATGTGGAGATGGATAAGATGACAGGGAAAATTAGATATATAAAAGACCAGAGGTTTGCAAAAGATTGGGAAAGTTATACGAAATATCTGGAAAACTTAAGCGATGGACAGATAACGTTAGTGGGTTTTAAAGGTGCTCTGTAAGAAGCAAAGGGTACTGTCTAAAGAAAAACAGGTGAACTAGAATGATTAATGACATTACAAAACAAGAAATGCGGAATTATTTGTTTTTCATTAATACGGATGATTTGTGGGAAGGTTGAAGGAAGTCACTCTTTAAAAAAATTTGTGAAATATTATGTGGAATATTATAGTTTGTTTTGTACTTTGATTAATGTAAACCAATAAAAATTATGCATGAAAAAAAAAAGAAGTGGGTGGGGTGGGAGAACAGCCTTGCCACTTCCAACTGCAATTTAAAAGTTGCAACTTGTTGAAGTCCCCCAAGCGAGAACATTGTGCCAAATATAGAACAGGACATTAAAGTTGTATTACTGTAGCTGGCATGCAAGATGTCACAGCCATTTGAATAGCTGAAGTTTGACGGGCATCTTGTGTCATGGGAACAGGCTCCTGCAGGGAAACAATGTGAAATAAAAGAGCCTTGTGGTCTTCTTTCAATGCCTCTTGGGTAGATGTGTCACTTCTGTTCATCACAGGGGCAACTAGGCACCCTAAATCTGCCTCTTGGATGCCGATGTGATAAGAGTCAAACAGCAGCAGCGTGGGTTGGATTTAAACTGGTGGCCTGAAATAAAAAGGGACACCATTCTCCAGTCCCCTGAGATGAGGCAGGAGGTGGAATCTACCTGTTCACCTCTGTCCTGAAATCTGAAACTCATTACAAAGCTGAAATTCGGGCCAAGTAAACAAGAGCTAGTGAAAAAGCCAGACCTAAGTTTCTATTGTGCCTGGGCCAAGTTTCTGGTGCCAGGAGGTGGATTTATGGGTTACAGGCTGAAATGTAGAAGCTTTGCATGTGTAGAGCACAAGTGGGATTTATTTATTTAATCCCCCAGAAAGGGAAAAAGACAACCACGGCATCAAGCACCTTTCTTTGAGCCAAATGAAAGATAATCCAGCCACCACCATGGTTAGGTTTTGTTGTTAAGAGTGGTTGGTTTTGTCATCTTTGCCAAAGCCCAATTTGTGGTCTTTATTTCATTGGTATCAGCTTCAAAACAGGTGTCGATCAATAACCCAGATGTGAGGCTCCACTAATAGAATCCCTTTTGAAACCCTGCCTGTCAGGACGTGCCCCCAATTAATGTCCCTAGCAGATGGTCCCTCAGTAGACCTACAAAGCTCCTCTTCTGTTCTTAAGTGCCAGGTTCCTATAAAAAAAGGTAAGGTAAAGGACCCTTGGACAGTTAAGTCCAGTCAAAGGTGACTATGGGGTTGTGGCGCTCATCTCGCTTTCAGGTCAAGGGAGACAGCATTTGTCCACAGACAGCTTTCCGAGTCATGTGGCCAGCATGACTAAACTGCTTCTAGCACAACGGAACACCGTGACAGAAATGCTGTTTCTCTTCCCACCACAGCAGTACCTATTTATCTACTTGCACTGGTGTGCTTTTGAACTGCTGGGTTGGCAGGAGCTGAGACAGAGTGTGATAGGGTGAGCTCCCATTGCCAGGTTCCTTTACTTTCTTATTGGCATCCCAGGCATGACTGTAACTAACAAATTATATGAGGCTCTTCTTGAGGGTGCACCAGTGAAATTTCTCTATTGGCAAACATACACACCAAACCGAAAAACTCCAGCTGTTTTCAGATTTTGAAAAAGTACAGCTGCTTTCAGAATTTGGATCATAGTGAAATTTGCATTCCACAAGGAGAGTTTGACCGGCAACGAAGTGATGCAGGGTGGAATACAGATGTCTAGCTTTGTAGTTAATAGATCCACCATATGCAAAAACAATAAATAAAAACTGTTCATGAATTGCAGCCTGCAGTGAGCTGCTACTTAAAATGGCCTTCTAATAATAGTGTGAGAAGAAGCTGGGAGAGTTTGGGCACATGCAAATTGAACATTTGCCACCCTGAAGAAAGTCTACACCTTTGTGGATTAAACCAAAATATGAAGAGCATGAGCTCAGTTCACTTTTAATTGGAAGGCTCCTTAAAGGTACAAATCCCCTAGTAATGCAGAACATGTGCCTGCTGCAAATATGAGGCAGGAGGATGGAATGATCTCTTTTTTGGTGCTACAAAACAAACATTCCTGGTGGAAACTGAGCTCTGAGTGTTTGAAATTCTTACTTGGCATGCAGTTCATCCACTTAGGCTTTCTTATACCACCATGGAGTTGATGGCTACCGCAGTAGGGTAACGTGATTTGGATGGGCCTCTTTAACCAATTAAAAATGGGCACTTTTTTAAAATGATTGTTTTTTTAAGGAAAAGGCATACTTTAAAGGACAGTGGACACAGGACAATAAATTTTTGTGCTAGGGTTGTTGGCCAGCATTCCTATTTATTTTGAATGCCAGAGTCAATGAGGAAGAAAGCATCATTGTAGCTTTAGCTGTTGTTTGCCAGGAAAAAATGGAATATAAAGCATGATCATGCTGACGGGTTTATGAACGGATTTCTAGACAAAAGTAAAAGAGGACCTTACTAAAAACTAGATCTGAATTGTTGGACTCAAGCCCACATTTTATTGAATCTTATGAACCAATGAAAGAGATGCTCACTCAGCAAACCTTTCAGCATAAACTTCAGCAGAAGTTCCAGTGTATGCATGAATCTCCCAGATATGCAAAGGATTCACCATTCATTTCAGTGGAACATGTAAAAGGCAACTTTGTGGTTGATTGTGTTCCAAGGAGTAAACATTGCAGAAAATGGGCCAATGCTCATTTGTATCAAGTGACAATTTATCTGCAATAAAGCTGAGGCCTCATGTAAAAATCCTGTTCATCCTTTAAGTCAATGCAAGTTTTACTATTAAAGTGGATAGCAGTATAGTTTCACCCTGTGTGGTCACTCCAGTTTACCCTCCTTTGGGCAATCCAGCTTTTCCCCGGATGTGGGAGTTATTTATAAAATACCAGAGCAGCATTTATTTACATTTTCATGTATACAAGGAGTACATTAACATTCCACAGTGTTTATTATTTAAAAGCCTTTTGGAGGCCTCTGAAGCCAAAGGGCATCTTTCAGGGATGTCTGCAGACATGAGACCCACCCACAGTTGCAGTTACTTAATTACCCACATTGACCAAGAAGTCTGCATTGACCCTGTCTGATTTCACTGCACAAATGGTGATGAAAGGTGGGCAAGGAGTGCTGACAACAGAACAATTTAAATCAGAACTATGCAGCCTTCCTTTGCCACACACATTGCCAATGTCATCTGAAATCAAGTAGGGTTTTTACTGAAGGGAAAAGGAGACACAAAGCAAAATGACACATTCTTGTTTGTTTCCTGACATGCAGATGAAGATACGATCAAAATACGTCTGTTCTGCTGGCCTCAGAAGAACTACATGGATTTTAATTACCTGACAATAGTACCTCAAACTTAACGGAGAAACAAATAAAGGCTCATTCATATCTTGGTTTATTAAACAGAGATATGATCATCTAAAAGCAGCCATTAGGTTCCCAATTCTGGCACAAGAAGTATTCTTCAACTTTCTACTCTTAAAGCAGGAGAGGACAATGTCACTGGCATAATTGCATTTGCCCTGGATGAGGCCATATACAAAGAGCACGAGTACCTGCAACACATTTGCTGTTGTTTCAGATACAGATGGTGAGAAGATGTTGTGTCCCACAACCCCTCTAACATGCATGTTAAAGGCTAGAGGGACCACTTGCGAGTGGAGGACCATAATCCTTGCCATGGTTCAGACCAGGGTTAGTAGTCCTCAAAAGCATCCTATATTCCTGGCCAGCTGCAGACCAAACTACACATTACACAGGAGATCCATGCTTCTTACACAAGCTCCATGATCATTATGTTGGAGGTACCAATGTTTGTTTGTTTTTTACTTAAAAGCAGCTGTGCATAGGGTGGGGGTTCAAATTTGATCAGAGTTGTGGTGCTTAACCTTTTCTCCCTGTAGTCCAAATCACACACACCCTCCTTAAATTAGGTTACTTCATACTTCATAAATTAGGTTGGGAAATTATACAGCATCCATCCCCTAACCCACAGCTCCAATCAAATTTGGAGGCAGCCTTCCCCTGCCAGTTGCTTTTCAATAAAAATAAAACACTGATCAATTCAATCATGGACCTTTCACTTAATTCAAAGTTTGGCCATCACTTCTTCTATACACTGTATATAACCTTATATACCGACCTTCAGTCAAATGGTTTCCAGAGCAGCTCACAACAAAATACATACAAAATCAGAAACAAAATGATAAAATCAGAAGAAAAAAAACTTATGAAGAAACCAGCAATTAAAAATAGCAGATGAATGCAGATGAAACTCAGAACTTTAAAAGCCTGGGAAATTTGCACTTCTCTGGCTTTTTCAATGAAAAGTTCTCCAACTCACACCCCTCCCCCTCAGTACAATGAAGCATATATTACGAGAAAGTGTCACACACAAAAATGCTCATACTAGTAAAACATAATGTACAGAAATGCACTATGTTAGATAAAATAACTTGCAATTATGTGTGTATCCAGCAAAATTGTATGCAAAAACGCATACGAATTTGAATGCTGACTTAAAAAAACAACAACAGACTGATGTGGAAATGGGTAGAATTAAACTTAAGAATGGAAAAACAAGGAATTGGTAGAAACTGAAATCGACAGATTTGTCTATCCTTAGCAGGCATGCAAGTCTCCTTGGTTACAGTCTCCCCAACAATGGTGATATCTATTTCTATTAAAATCATAGTAATTACTTCTAAATGTGCATCTTTACATATAAATTAGCATATGTTCACTTTATGCATCCCTGTGCCTTCTTTTGTTCTCCATTTTTGACAGTGCGTAATTTGGTCCCATCTCCCTCTTCCTTCTGCATACCCATTAATCTGTTCTATGAGTTCTCCCAACCCCCTCAAGCAGATCGTGGGAGCATAGGACACACCAGAGGAGTGGGTAAAATTTCTATTTCACAAACAGAAATTGTTATATTAATGGGTAGTTTAATGCCATCCCATGTCCCATATTAAAATAATTTTATCAACCAGTTAATGAGCTGATTTTCGGTATGCATTCCAGGGCAGAAATGCCTTTGCTTCAACCTGTTTAACCTTTGATGATGATGCATTGCTACTGCTATAGCTGTGGTGGGTATTTTTAACCTTTCATAACAAATGCACTTAAAAATACACTGCTTTTGCAGTTTAATATTTAATATATCCAAAAGAGGGCCTCTAAAGCTTTCTCAGACTCTCAATCACTACTGAAATAACATCCTTGTTAGAAGCCCATACCTCCTATACAAAGTTTCTAACTGAGACCAATATCTTATCTGATGCAATTTAACAATTTTGGTTGTAGAACTTTTTCCAACCAGAGTAAAGTCAGTAAAACCTTGAGAATTATAGACTTTAACTGGTTGATTCCTATTATTCCTCTTACGAGTATTTTGTTTTTATATTCTGTGTTTTATTGCAGTGCTGTATGTAGTGTTATATATTGTTTAACTTATGTATTACTGTTTGCCACCTTGTCAAAAGAAATTCTAAAAAGCAGGATATAAATTTATTGACTATAATTTTTTAAATACAATTTCTCCTTGAGTTTATGCATCTTCAGTTTAGTGAAACAGGATTAATTTTAATCATTAATCCCCTTTCAAATGGGTTTGTATGGTATTTTTGTATGGTATTTCCACTTGAAAGCAGAACTACATTAAGTGAAATAGGTGGTTTTTGAATATGATTGAAATGTTTTTAACTTCTTTTTTGAAAAAGTGATTATTACATTTCTGTTTAAAGTTTCCTGGCAATGATCACACAACACAGTCACAGATTAAGTCAGCTAGCCTATGTATGCCAACCAGGGGATAAGGCCTATTGGACATAATTGAATTTACTTCTGAGTACCATAAATATGCAAAGGACTGAACAGCAAATCTCTCATTTTCATTACTGAGTTTAGCCATTTTACACAAATGTCTCAAGGAAACGCACAAATGTTAGTAAAATATACAATACAACATTTAAAACCAACATGCAACACAAGCTAATCAAATCAGAAAAACAATTGTTCCACACACAACTCAGCTCTAACTCCCAGAAAAAGCCCCCAAAGAAGAGAATACCACTAGCTGTTGCAAACAAAAATTAACAAATACATACCTAGGGAGCAAGAAATAGATTTGCTTGACACTGAAAATTTGTCAGTGTTGGCACCAGGAATACCTGGGGAGAACATTCCAAGGACAGGGGGCCACTACTAACAAGACCCACAATCTTCTCACTGCCCTCTGAACCCTCGCTGGCTGGAAGCATACAGAGAAGCACCTGCAATGCTGACCACAGGATCCAGGCAGGCTCATATGCAGAAAAGTTTTCCACAAGGCACGAAGAACCTGAGCCACATAAGGCTTTATAGGTTGACACCAGCCCCTTGAATTGGGCCCAGAAACAAATTAGCAGCCAGCGCAGTACTGGATTTATGCGTTTGGACTGTGTGATTCCTTTCAATAATCTGGCTGCTGAATTCTGCACCAGCTGCAGTTGCAGGTCCATTAAAACGTTGCAGTAATCCAGTGGTGAGGTTACCAAGGCATAGATCACTGAAGACATGTTATCCTCATCTAGATAGGGTTGCACTTGGGCTACTAGCCAAAGCTAGTGGAAGGCCTTGTTATTCTGCTATAACCTGCTTTTCTCAAAGCAGCTATGAGACTCCTGTATAGGGCCAGCCCACCCATGAGGCAAGGTAAGGCAACTGCCTCAGGCAGCAGGATCTACTGGGGCAGCAGATCCCAATGTAGATCTTTATTCAGTGCCAGCTGATTCAAGAGGCAAGGTAATAGCCTCTGGAGACAGGATTCACAGGGGCAGCAGATCCCAGTGCCAATCTTTCTCCTCCCTCCCCCTTGTTCCTGATGTAGATCTCCCCTCACTCCTTCTTCCTTGGCGACGAGGGGGGGTGCCATTTTGGAGCCCACCTCAGGTGCCAAAATGTCTTGGGCCAGCCCTGCTCCTATATGTAGGCTCTCAGCCGATGTGGATATTTCTTTCGTTTCAAAATTGTGCAAAAGTTTACACAATCTCGAATTGCCAGCCTTTATTCCCTGAAGTTTTTAGTCGAGACGGAGTAGCTGTTTCTACACAGCTCTGCTTATTTCCTTGGCAGCAGCAAGAGAGAATCCCATTAATGGATCCCTGCATCACACAGCTGTAATGGAAAAGGTAACTGCTGCCCTTGCAATTGTTACAAATGCTTTGCGAATGAATAATAAAGCTTCCATTTAGCTTCCAACTGGTGCATATTGAGGGAAATGTGGCAAATCTGATGGCCGCAGCCCTGTACTGACTCTTAAGTGATCCTACCGCAGTCAGTAAAACATCTCTGGAATGAATTAATCCAGGTATAGGGCCAAAGTGGTTCCGAATTTTAGCCTAGCTCATTCTAAATTAACTCTTACTCTAGACAAGATATAATCTTACTATATAAGGCTAGCACAGACAACACTGCAAGTTATTTATTTTTTACTTTTTTCCAATTCTATAAAAGCAAGTCAGCTATAGCTCCAATACAAATAAAAAAAAAGCCCCACAGAATTTCAATGCATTCTTTATGGTTTTCACCTCCATTTTCCTGAGGTTTCAAACAAGAGCACAACTTCCTTGCACTGCTAACATTTTTTCACATTTAAAAAAATGCAACAAACTGGGTTCAAATGGTCAGTTACACATTTTGCGTCCTGAAGTACCACATCACTGAACTCTAAACTGTGTAAGAAGAAAACAGAATGCCTTTCTCAATCTCCCACTGGCAGTTTCAAATCCACCTTCTCTATAAATCCCATTCACCTTCCTTAATGATTTATTGTCTCCAGATGTGTACACGCATAACCAGGAATCAGAACCAATCAATATAATGTCTATAACATATGTCTTCTCTCTCCCCGACCGAATTTGTCATTTCTAAAGATAGGCTGTCAAGCGAACCCTTGACAAAAACCAGTCATAATTACCTGCATGCCATCATTTGGTGCTGTCTCTGTTTTAACTGTACTTCCCAAGCTGTTGGCTGAAAGAGATCGAGGTTTTGACAGACAGCATTGTTTCCCTTGGAGTGCTGGCAAGTAGCAAAATGTTGCTGTTATTCCTTTAACTCTCTTCCCACACAGGAGTGCAATTTCCGAAAGCACAGTGAGAGAGGACTCCGCTTCTTTTGAGTTTTCTTTGGTTCCCCTAGCTACTTTTAGATCATAAAGGTAATTGGAAGGATTCCCTGTCCAATCATGGGGAAGTAGGTGGGGCTAGAATAATGAACCTGAAACTCTGGCTTCAGAGTAAAAGCGTTTCAGCCTGACCCAGATCTCCTCATGCAAAAGAGAAAAGGGAAAGCACCCGCCAGCACTGGACAAAAGGATAAACTGGGGGATTTACGCCACTGATTACAGTCCAGCTCAAGGCTCAGTTAGTAACTAGAATCTTTTAAGGTATTGAAACAGCACACAGGGCAGCCGCACATTCATAATGCGCTCTGCTTATAGTATAAACCTCACATAACTCATTTGTTTCTGAGGGAAAAGAGTCTTTTATTACTTCCTTGTTTATTCTTTTCTCTTTCTCTGCTTGCCAGACATTAGCAACATTTTGATAGGAATGTTTCCAGCTCTTTGTAAGGAATATACAGTATTTGGAGTGCAGAGGCACAAGTTAGGCCTTTCTAAAGAGGATGGCCAGCTAATGGATGCTTTCCTAATTATGGTGTTTGTTCACAAAAGTACCCCTGCAAATTATATGCACGAGGAAAATCATGGTGTATGAAGAATTCATACTCCTATCTACGCAGGTGTCCGACAGGTATGTATTTGAATTCAGTGGTCCAGAATTAAGACAATAAAAAGTGAAACTCTAAGGTATAAATAACTACTGGGAGGGGCTGCAGCTGTGCAGTAGCAATTGCATTGCAGGTGTGAGACCTCAAGTTCAACCTCAGCAGATCCAGCAAAAAGTTTTCATGCAACAGAGCTTGGAAGAAGGTCTTCCTGAGATTTTGGAGAGGTGCTACCAGCCCAGGTAGGCAATAATGAACCAGATGGATCATTAGCCTGTCTTATAAACAATTTGCTTTGTATTCTTCTCATGGGTGTAGCTTGTGAGATCGTTCTCACAAACAAAAATTGTAATATGATAGAGACAGAATAAGAACCAGATTTACCTATGTGTCTTTAGCAGAAAAACCTCCCAGCTTACTCAAAACACAGGTATATTCACATTAAGCTATGGATAACGAACTCTTAAAACCCATAGGTCTCATTTGGATTTTGCTCCATAAGGTATGAATAAAGCTGGTTGGAGATGTATCTAGATGGATACAGCTAGGAGCTGTACCAATCACTGCTTCTCTGCTGTAAGATACAAGTGGAATTGCAACTGACTTTCCACACTTCAGAATGGGGCATAGCACTTTTTTGGGAGGGGGGTGTACATTCCCCTGAACAAACTCCCTCCAGTGCACACCAATTTTTAAATTCTGTTCTTTAATTTGCATGAATATGCTTATTTAAATTACAATTTTGTGATTACTTTCAGGATGTCAAAAATTATTAGAGGGCATTTTAGGGCAAATTTCATACATGAGGTGGGGTGTGAATTAATATATTGCTAAAATGGCAGCAGCCAAAAAGGTAGTGGAGGTTATTATAGTCATCCCCGTCCCCACTTGAACATGCTAATGATATTTCATTTCAGCATTATTGCACAAATTTTTCCTTTGAAAATATAGCTGGATACATTATAGCTCTAATTAAAAGATTGAATTTAAAAATAAGCATGACAATAAAATGGCACCCAGCCTGTGAAGGTGCACAGAAATGGCAATAGGTTCACCCTGCCTGATATATCACTGCACATGTCAGAAGCATGCCTCTTAGAAGGGTGGAGGAGTAGTCTAAAGCAGCAGAGAGAGTGACTGTTCCATTTTGTGGGGGAGTCAGATTTGGCAAGTCTTTTTGGAAGGCAGTCTGAGAAAGGATGGAAGCAGCGTAGGAAAACACAGGCAGTGGCGTAGCGTGGGGGGTGCAGGGGGGGCCGGCCGCACCGGGCGCAACATCTGGGGGTTAGGGTTAGGGGGCGCAAATCCACAGGTTAGGGGGCGCAAATTACTTGCCTTGCCCCGGGTTAGGGGGCGCAAATTACTTGCCTTGCCCCGGGTTAGGGGGCGTAAATTACTTTCCTTTGCCCCAGGTGCTGACAACCCACGCTACGCCGCTGAACACAGGACCACAACAATTTGATGATGCCATCGTATGGATGCCCCATAAAAGTGGAAAGCATGACAATTACACACTAAATACTTACAGCGC
The DNA here is from genome assembly GCF_964252035.2 of Podarcis erhardii. Classification (NCBI taxonomy): domain Eukaryota; kingdom Metazoa; phylum Chordata; class Lepidosauria; order Squamata; family Lacertidae; genus Podarcis; species Podarcis erhardii. The sequence continues at coordinate 56,734,705 of NC_138498.1, read as the reverse complement.
AATCTTAGGCATGTCTACTCAGAAGCAAGCCCCAGTGAGTTCAACAGGACTTATACTTGAGTAAATGGGTATAGGACTGAGCCTAAGGCACCCTGAGAAAGAGCTTTCATGTGAATCTCACATTTGTACTTGAGAACTGATGTATTACAAGAATCGGATAATATTTAACCAAGTTGCAGAACAAGTCTTTGGCTTGGGAAAAATGTATTTCCTCCTGTAGAGAGGCTGACAATGTAGTAAATACTTCTACTGATAGGAAAGTATGTGAAGTTGGGGGGGGGGGAGTAGTTCTGACTAAGCAAGATGTCTAAACGCTAACTTTTTAATCAGGTGTGTTTAACAAGAGGGTGGAGCTAAATATATCCCACGTCACTACATACTAAATCAGGCTGGAGACCCTCAAGCCCAGTGCCAATTGCAGCCTTCCAGGCCTCTCTCTGGCCCTCACAACTCTCCCCTGACTGTACCCTTCTCCCCAGGCTGTCTCCCTCACTGGTTCTGCTCCGTGGGCTTTTATGTGACCAAAATGCATCCTTGGAGTATGATTATCCACTTGCTTGCTTGGATGGGAATGAAGAGATGTGTACATGCATAGACTTCTGACTTTTGTAGGGGTGCTCTATAGCCTCTTGTACAGAGGTAAGAGTCACGTCCATTACTATACTACTGCTCATTTAGAGGTATCCTAAAACACAACATCACTGTAGTGCGCAATTGAAAAGCACGTTGTCCTAAGGACATACTGAACACCCTACCTGTCCATTAGGTCAATTTTATCATTAAGGAAATTGTATCTAATTTAATATTGTCATACTGCTTTTCTGCCAAAACACAACCAATACGTTTTTCTACAATAGCACAAATTACATCAAAAATATGTCAGATACCTTGAAACAGAACAAAATTTTAAAACACAATAAAAATAAGCAGCAATATATAAACCATTAAAGCCTTAAAACAGACAACAACAAAAGCATTAACAGAGTGAGGTTCTAATCCTAAACCTTATCTGGAAGCATGTCTCAATGAACTCCATGGGACATAGTTCTTAAACTGACAGGTATAATATTGCACTGTAAAACACAGTTCATACTTTTAAAGCTGACTGGAATAAATGGAGTACCGTATCTGCCTCCAGTTTAAAAAAGAGGAAGTCTGGCAGAGCTTCACAAGCAAGCAGCTCCACAAACCTGATCAAGGGTCAGCAAACTTTTTCAGCAGGTGGCCAGTCCACTGTCCCTCAGACCTTGTGGGGGCCGGACTATATTTTTTGGGGGGGAAATAAATGAATTCCTATGCCCCACAAATAACCCAGAGATGCATTTTAAATAAAAGCACACATTCTACTCATGTAAAAACACCAGGCAGGTCCCACAAATAACCCAGAGATGTTTTTTAAATAAAATGACACATTCTACTCATGTAAAAACACGCTGATTCCCGAACCATCCACGGGCCGGATTTAGAAGGCGATTGGGCCAGATCTGGCCCCCCGTGCTTTAAAAGAGCCTTGCAGCCTTAGGTTACTCATAGCCACTGTGTTAAGGATAATACCAAACACAGAGAATAAAAATCCACATTAAAAAAAAAAATAGTGTAGTGCACTAAACAAATCAAATAAGGGGCTGATGCTGGTGAGTGCACCCAGTGAGTTTTCTAGGTTGATGTGAGAATACAGAGTAAGCTAAGGTGTACAGCTTTATACATTTTGAGAAACACTGACGCAGTGAGGTTACTATAACATCCTAAACACTTCACCCATAGGGCCAAAAAGTGTTGCATTTGCTCGTGGATGCACACCCTCTCTTAACATAAACATCTGCAAGGACACCGGCAAGTGGATTGGGTTATATGTTTTAATCTCTGGATTTGATTATAACCATGGCCTGTCTTTATATTTTTAATCTTTGGATTTTATTATCTTTCCATTGTGGTTTGAGGATTTAACTAATACATGCCACCCTCCTAGAACAACCTCTAATGTCAGTATAATGCTGCATGGTTCAAAGAATACAGCTTGAGAACTTTTGTCTAAAGATTTTGAAACTACAGATCATCTTCTAAACCAAATCCTCACGTAGGGCATGCCCCAATTTTCCTTGTAGTAATGGGCATCTTTGCAGGCAGAATCACAATCTGCCTGTCCCCACTAGACTTTTCCACTGAGCTGCATATGACTTGAAGTTGCAGGAAGGAATGTTTAGTGATAAGAATCAAACCTTCACCACTCAATGAGTATTATGGCAAGCAGGCTCTGCTGACAGCCTGGCATATGAATGGACTGTTTCTTGTCTAGGGAGAGCTCAGCAAATCCCTGGCTTAAGTGGCTCAGAATTTGACTCAAAGGAAAGGATGCAACAGGTGGCATTATCACTGCTAACCTTGCCTGCCCCCACTTTCTTACCTGTTGCAACAGTGTCTTTTGGTTCTTGCATAGGGCACACTTATGACCCTTCTTAAGTGCCCTAACAAGAAAGTAAATTACTGCCTTGTGCAGATTGCCCATAAAGCCTTGCAGTTAGGAGGGGGGGAAATGAAAAGCTACTTTTGCAACAGTGCCATTCCCTTTCATTAGCAAAAGAAAGTAGATCTCATGAGGTCAGTGGAATGTTAAGGAATGCAGTAACTAATGGGAAGGAAAGCGCTCAACAGATAACGTTTGCAGCAGTTTGAATTTTCATAAGACGACCCTGTAAACTAGTATTTCAGAGGCTTACCTATGAAGAGAAAGAAAATGTGGGGGGTGGGGGGCAGCAAGTTCTGTTAAGTTGTGGGTTGACATAGCAGAAGACACAGCGATTTCTCCAAAGCAGCTCTTTATTTGTAAGCTGGAACAGAACTGAACTGAAGGCCTCAGTCAGCCTGCTTATATAGAGATCCAGTACCTTATTACTGTAAAAACTTTCTAAAACTATCCAATCACTGAATGTCACTTTCGATCCTTCATTTGCATACAAACTATCCAATCACTGAACGTCACTTGCGATCCTTCATTTGCATAACTATCTACAGTATCCCCTTGCTGGCCCAGGGTGAGAACTTTAGTACATAACAATTTCCACTCTCCTTAACAAATTCAAAAAGGTAGAGCTAAAGGAAAACGCTCAATTCTGGGTTACCAAAACATAAAAATAACATTTTAATATTCTAATAGATAAAATATATGCTACAGATAAATATTTGGCCAATGCAAAAGGACAAAAGAAGTGCAGAACTTCCTCATCTCACCTCGTTGCTTTAGGGATCCCTTAGGCTGTGACTGGTTTAGAGCCATAGACATCCCTTCCTGGGTGTGTGTAGCATCAGTCCTGTGCTATCTCGCTATGGAAAGGTCAGGGACACACTGCTTCCCTGCAGTCTAGATCTGCCTGACACAGCTTGTTCACACTTCCGCTTGCCTAGAAAGCATGAGGCTGAGAGGTTTCCCCCTTGCTCTGCTCTTTCCCAAGGAAAGCCCACTCTTTAGCTCTACATTGGAACAAACGGAAATCTGTAGAAAACCTGATGTGTTTGCTTCAACTGAGCACTGAAGAGCAGTTTTCCCTTGGCAAAAACCGTGGGACAAGAGGAAGAATGGATCAGCCCAGTCTCTCCCTCTCCCCATCTCCATCTGCTCCACTAGACTGACACCCCCTTTGAGTCGCACCAGTCACTTTGCCTTAGAAAAAAATGCTCAGTGAACTTTACTAGCCCACAGCCTGGTCACCAACTTTGCCCCTATGCTCAGGCTCCTGACCAACATCTGCAGATAGTTCAGTTACTGGAAACAAATAAGGATGACCAGAGTCTGTTACTATAATCAGTAAAGCTGTTTATCCCTTGACAGCTTTGACTGCATAACACAGCACAGTCACTAAGCAATCCAGTAATCGCAAAGACAAAGTTTGTCTCCAGGTTTTCTGGAGTTTCATATGGTGAGTGTTCGCATACCTGTGTGTATTAGGAAAATTTGGTTTGCAGTAAGGTGCTGGAGGATTTTTTAAAAAAGAACCCAAATTCCCAATGAAACCATGTGGAAATGGGGAGGACTGACTTTAAGATTTGAATAGTGAGAAACCGAAATGGACAGATTCACACATCCCTATACTGAAGTCAGAACAGCCATGTTAGGGTAGCAACTATCAACCTTCCAGAAAGCAGAACTGGGGAGAAAAATGTTTTGGTATGAGAAATTGGGCTGACAGCTGTTGCTTTATTACACACAAATTTTCAAATACAGAAGCAATACCCTTTTCCAGGTTTCCTAATTAAATCAGCTGTGAAAAAAATCCATAGATAGAAGTTGTTCTGCCACCTTTTGGGGGGTTGCAGGGGCATTCAATTTGCCAAATATAATCCTGAGCTTAAATTGAAGAAAGTAGGGAAAACAACTGGGCCAGTAAGAGACAATCTAAATCAAATCCCTTATGAATACACAATGGAAGTGAGGAACAGGTTTAAGGATTTAGATTTGGTGGACAGAGTGCCTGAAGAACTATGGATGGAGGCTCGCAACATACATGAGGCAGCAACGAAAACCATCCCAATGAAAAGGAAATGCAAGAAAGCGAAGTGGCTGTCCAACGAGGCCTTACAAATAGCGGGGGAGAGAAGGCAAGCAAAATGCAAGGGAGATAGTGTAAGATACAGGAAACTGAATGCAGATTTCCAAAGAATAGCAAGGAGAGACAAGAGGGCCTTTGCAATGCAAAGAAATAGAGGAAAACAATAGAATGGGAAAAACCAGAGCTCTGTTCAAGAAAACTGGAGATATAAAATGAACTTTTCATACAAAGATTACCATAATAAAGGAGAAAAGTGGTAAGGACCTAACAGAAGCAGAAGACATCAAGAAGAGGTGGCAAGAATACATAGAGGAATTATACCAGAAAGATATGGATATCTCATACACCCCAGGTAGTGTGGTTGCTGACCCTGAGCCAGACATCCTGGAGAGTGAAGTCAAATGGGCCTTAGAAAGCACTGCTAATAACAAGGCCAGTGGAAGTGATGATATTCCAGCCAAACTATTTAAAATTTTAAAAGATGATGCTGTCAAGGTGCTACACTCAATATGCCAGCAAGTTTGGAAAACTCAGCAGTGGCCAGAGGATTGGAGAAGATCAGTCTATATCCCAATCCCAAAGAAGGGCAATGCCAAACAATGCTTTAACTACAGCACAATTGTGCTCATTTCACAAGCTAGCAAGGTTATGCTTAAAATTCTACAAGGCAGGCTTAAGCAGTATGTGGACCAAGAACTCCCAGAAGTGCAAGCTGGATTTCGAAGGGCCAGAGAAACCAGAGACCAAATTGCAAACATGTGCTGGATTATGGAGAAAGCTAGAGAGTTCCAGAAAGACATCTATTTCTGCTTCATTGACTATGCAAAAGCCTTTGACCACAGCAAACTATGGCAAGTTCTTAAAGAAATGGGAGTGCCTGATCACCTCATCTGTCTCCTGAGAAATCTCTATGTGGGACAAGAAGCTACAGTTGGAACTGGATATGGAACAACTGATTGGTTCAAAATTGGGAAAGAAGTACGACAAGGCTGTATATTGTCCCCCTGCTTATTTAACTTATATGCAGAATTCATCATGCAAAAGGCTGGACTGGATGAATCCCTAGCTGGAAGGACAGATCCTGAAGCTGAGGCTCCAATACTTTGGCCACCTCATGAGAAGAGAAGACTCCCTGGAAAAGACCCTGATGTTGGGAAAGATGGAGGGCACAAGGAGAAGGGGATGACAGAGGATGAGATGGTTGGACAGTGTTCTCAAAGCTACCAGCATGAGTTTGACCAAGCTGCGGGAGGCAGTGGAAGACAGGAGTGCCGGGTATGCTCTGGTCCATGGGGTCATGAAGAGTTGGACACAACTAAATGACTAAACAACAACAACAACAGTAATTAAGCCATCCCAGAACACAAGCCTCTTTCTTGGAAATAACGAGGGAAGAAACTTAGGAAAGGAGTGACATTTTTAGCAAGTTACAACTGACAAGGAAAGGGGGTTATTTTATGTATTATTCTGCAGAAGCAAAACGGGGAGGAGGGAAATGTAAATTAATTCCTGGCTTGTCTTTCAGGGCACAGTGCCCTCACAAGACAGCCTATAAAAGGAAATTTTAAAAGTCATAAAACATCAGAAGCACAATAAAAACAACAGATTACTGTTCAAAACCATTAATTTAAACCACCAGCAGCCAAATGCTTTCAAGCACAGCACATTAATGAAATGTGAGCTGGGATAAAAGCATCCTCAAAATTCTCCTGAAAACCAGCAGTGACGAGGCCATACACATCTCCTTGGGGAGGCAGTTCCAAAGATGGGGTTCTGCCAGTGAAGAGACTTATCACGGGTAGACTGCATGGTCTTACTTAGCAGACCAGAGAACAGGGTGGGAAGAATAGCTTTTCTCCAGGCTTTTCAAAACACCTCCCTTCTTTTTCCATTCAGAAATCATACAGTTGGTACTTACCTGGAACGTGGGTCGAGATGTCAATCCTTGAAGAGCACTTCTGTTGTTAAACTTCATGCAGCACTCTGGACATGGCCCAGGGTATTTTGGGGTAAGTGATAGAGAAATTTAGAAAAGGTAATAATAATTCCCAGCAGGTACTTAAATGTCATTGTGTTGTCTCCAGGAGAATGTAGTTCCTCATCACCACCACTAGCAAGTCCTTAGTAATTATGCAAGAACAGGGATGTGTTTGTGGGTGTACCTGGGTACCGTGGGTGGAGCTGTGGTCTAAACAACTGAGCCTCTTGAGCTTGCCAGTCAGAAGGTCAGTGGTTCAAATCCCCACGATGTGGTGAGCTACTGTTGCTTTGTCCCAGCTCCTGCCAACCTCACAGTTCGAAAACACACTAGTGCAAATAGATAAATAGGTACCACTGCGGCGGGAAGGTAAACAGTGTTTCCGTGCACTCTGGTTTCCATCATGGTATTCCGTTGTGCCAGAAGCAGTTTAGTCATGCTGGCCACATGACCCAGAAAGCTGTCTGTGGACAAACGCTGGCTGCCTCGGCCTGAAGTCACATGAGTGCTGCAGCCCCATAGTCGCTTTTGACTGGACTTAACCAGTCATTACTAGGGCATTTGTACCTTTAAGGAGCCTTCCAATTAAAAGTGAACTGAGCTCATGCTCTTCATATTTTGGTTTAATCCACAAAGGGTCTAGACTTTCTTCATGGTGGCAAATGTTCAATTTGCATGTGCCCATACTCTCCCAGCTTCTTCTTACACTATTATTAGAAGGCCATTTTAAGTAGCAGCTCACTGCAGGCTGCAATTCATGAACAGTTTTTATTTATTGTTTTTGCATATGGTGGATCTATTAACTACAAAGCTAGACATCTGTATTCCACCCTGCATCACCTCGTTGCCGGGCAAACTCTCCTTGTGGAATTCAAATTTCACTATGATCCAAATTCTGAAAGCAGCTGTACTTTTTCAAAGTCTGAAAACAGCTGGAGTTTTTTGGTTTGGTGTGTATGTTTGCCAATAGAGAAATTTCACTGGTGCACCCTCAAGAAGAGCCTCATATAATTTGTTAGTTACAGTCATGCCTGGGATGCCAATAAGAAAGTAAAGGAACCTGGCAATGGGAGCTCACCCTGTCGCACTCTGTCCCAGCTCCTGCCAACCTAGCAGTTCAAAAGCACACCAGTGCAAGTAGATAAATAGGTACTGCTATGGCGGGAAGGGAAATGACATTTCCATGCGCTCTGGTTTTTGTCACGGTGCCCCGTTGTGCCAGAAGCAGTTTGGTCATGCTGGCCACATGACTTGGAAAGCTGTCTGAGGACAAATACTGTCTCCCTCGGCCCGAAAGCAAGATGAGCACAGCAACCCCCTAGACTCCTTTAACTGGACTTAACCGTCCAGGGGTCCTTTACCTTTTTACCTTTACCTGGGTAGCATCTGTGAGTAACAGTACTCCCTCTTCTCATGCCCACTCCATGTTGCAGTCTTTAAAATGTTTTTGGTTTATTTCTGTTTTCAAACATATTTATAGATCTAACACCATGCTGAAAAAGAAAAGGGGGAGCATTAAAAAAAAAAGTGGCGACATTCAATAGAACTACCATTTCTCACTCCTCCACCAGAACAGTGCCCTGCCATTTTAAAAAATCTTCTTTCTTCTATTTATCTTTAGGATTCATATTAGTAAAAGAAGAGAAGTGATCCCCCTTGCTACTGCATCTCCCCCATTTTAAAGCATTGTATATCTGTTACCCTGCAGCAAAGCAATCCATCCTTCAGAGGTTACTCAGGCTAACCTACTTGTGGATCTTTGTGAACACAAGCACTGTATTTACAAACAAAGTGAAAAATTTAAACATTTCCTGGAAAGGTCCTCTGAAACAAAACAGAGGGTTGGGGAAAATGTTATCTTTGCAACAGAACTACCTTGATGAATTTCTCTGGATCCTCTTTAATAAACGGGTAATTTACAGATATTTGTAATGCATCGGAATATCCAGAAAAGCCCTTAAGGTTGCAGCATCCTTAGAAACACTTTGTATTTGCATTCCAAAGTGAATGTTCCTACAGTTACTACAGCGTCCCCTGGTGGCAAGAAGGTGCACCTGCACAATGCAGGATCTGTGTTCAGCAGGTTTGGACTAGATGAACCCCAAGATCCTTCCTAGCTCTATAATTCTGTTATCCCTGCAATGATTAATGCTACATTGGCATAAGTATATTCATATCAACAAACTGCACTGAAGTCATTTATGGGACAATGATCAACAACATAGGCAAAGCTATTTAATGCTAACACTACAACTATTATGTGAAAATCTAATTCTGCCAATATCTTCAGTAACAATGAGAAATAAATTTGTTTTGTTTTGTTTTGCAGCTCAGTGCAAACCTATCTATTTATTTCACACCTTCCAAAACAATGCTTAGGCTGAAATAGTTATTCTTTGAAATTCACATTTCTTGAATTTTGCAGTGCAGTTCTCTAATCAAAAATATGTTCAAAAATATTTATACTGAGGGATGATGTTTATAAAAATGTGCATATATATATATATATATATATATATATATATATATATATATGAAAATAACACACAAAAATGTATAATGTTACAGAAAATTGATTGCAAACATGTATTTTAGTCAAGACCGCATACTGAAACATTAGGGTACAAAGATCATTAAAATCCTGATTTTAACAAAACAAAACAAAACACAAACCTGCAAACTGATATGGAAATGTGGCAAACTGAATTATAGACAGGAAAAATGAGAAACTGAGATAAGCCAAAATTGACAGATTTGTCCAAACCTAATCTGCACGTCTGCTTCAGAAATCAGTGGTTGAAATCTGTGGTCCCCTCTCAACTGGAGAACTCAAGCAACCTCTTTCAGAGGAGGCACACAAAGAAAAGTTTGCAGATTGTAAAAATATTATTCAAATTCATTTAAAAAATTAAATATGGTTTCTGATGACAATCCCAGGGTTTATGTAGATTAATACAGGAAGCAGCAGTTCTTGGAAGTATTGGCGTTCTTGGTTGCATAAGGCTTTATGAATCAAGTGATCCAACTCAGAGGTTGCAATCCTATGAACAATTACTTTTGAACAAGTCCCACAGAATACAATGTGGCTGACTTCTGATTGGACAGACATGAATTCAAGCTGCACAGCTCCAATCCAGGTTTGTTTGTTTTTAATACTTTTACTGTGCTTCTACTCAGTGCTTTTCCCCCTAGAAAAATAGGTGCCGGTACTCACCATGAAGTTGTTACAGTAAGTGCCACACTTTTTAACAACAAAAAAGAGGTGCCAGTACTGTGTATCCTTGAGCACCCCTGAAAAAAAACCACTGCTTTTACTCATATATTCGAATCAACATTTGATAATGGCTACAAACCAATAAAAACAAACTATATACTTTCAACAAAACAGAATAATAAGCAGTCATAAAATCCCCAAACTAATCTGATGCACAATTACTTGTAAGCACCGTAGAACACATTGGGAACTACACTAGAGTAAAGATGCCTTTATATGTGGTGGCTTTCTGCTCAAACTTCACAAGAAACCTCTGAAAGTCAGAGGGTCTTCAAGAGCAGCGTCCCATACAGTGGTGCAGTTAAGTAATTTTGTGCTCTGAAATGACCGCTCCCCGCTTAAAACGGGGGGCGCCCTTTGCGTGGACGCGTGCAGCCCTGGATCTGGAGTGGCCCCATCAGCATAGGCTTTGCCTTCCCTCAGGTGGGATACCTGGAGGTCCCCGCCTACCCCAGTGAGTTGTTAAGAATGGACCTCCGGAACGAATTAAGTACTTAACCCGAGGTACCACTGTACAATGAAATGTTGCAACTACAGTACTAAAACTAAGCACATTTCCAGAATGAGGTACAATTTAGTTAATTTGGAGCAAGCAAAACAGTACAATCTATGCAAGTCTACTTTGTAGTAATCCTTATTTAGTTCAACTGAGGTTACTTCCAGCTAAGTATATATAGGGCCTGCAGCCTTATTTCCAGGTAGGTGTGCTTGGGTTTACAGCATTTGCTATACTTACCTAGTTAGCTTAGTTAAGCCTTGGAGTGGAGAAGACCTGGCTTAGCAATCAATTTCACAAGCAGAGACACACGGTGGAGTATTAAGATGATCAGTAAACTGGATTATCTCATCAGGTGTATGTTTTTTCCTTTAATGCCTTGTTAGAAAGGAATTACACCTGGATATTATTTAAGAAACCAGAACTGACCAGACCAGAACTGACTGACCAGACCTGCATGTGGAAAGGGTGGTTTCTTTGCTTCGACAAATCCCCATCATGAAGATTTTTGGGGAAGTACTTGTTTGTCTGTGGTCTCTAAGGCTACTTTTTTATGGCGTCTTGTGTTCCCTCAGTCCCAAGGATGAAGGGGGATCTCAGACATCGCTGGTGTCAGAAGCCTCTGAGCTGCCTCCAGTGTTGTTATTTTGTCCAGATGCAGAAAATGGCTATGGCCAGTTGCCTACTCCTTCCAAGATATTGTCTGACCACCATCAGCAGGAGTTGGGAGATTGTGTGCCAGGACCACGACTGGATTCCAAAGCCCTGAGATACATGAAGAGGCTTTATAAAAGGTCTACTACCAAAGAAGGATTCCCAAAGATAAACCATCTCTATAACACAGTCCGACTCTTAACTCCATGTGCTGAAGGGAAGCACCTCACCATAGGACAAACAAAAGGTAAGTGAGGAGATATTTGATGACAATGCCCCCCCCCCAAAAAAACCCTCACATACACACACTTGGTGTTTTGGGGTTGAATTATTATCCCATCTGTAGATTTGTTATTATTATCCCATCCTATACTGTTCTTCTTATAAAGGTACAAAAAAAAAATACAATTTATTGGTCTTGTATTTGTGTCTGTGCAGGTATGCAACCTTTAGAGGTTAATAAGCTCTCTGGTCAAGCTCACATGGATCTTCTCTATGAGTAGTTCATGTTTCCAAGCATGTAGTAATGGGAATTTATCCTTTTCTAATGTGTATCTTCATGCTGGATTTCTATTACGGGATTTCTAATGTTACTATTGGATGTATATCCAAAACTGTATGAGTTTTGTTTAATTATTTGTGGGACAGGCCAAGTGGGGATTGTAATAAAGCCAGTCTTAATTTTGGCAGAAAGCTCGGAATGGGTCTGGTCATCTGGCCACAGTTTGGATTACTGTAATGTGCTCTTCATGGAGCTGCCTTTGAAAAGTGCTTAGAAGCTCCAACTTGCTCAAAGAGCTGTAGCCAGACTGATGACGCACTGGTTATAGGGAGCATATGGCTGCTTCTGGGCACAATTCAAAGTGCTGGTTGTCACATATCAAGTCCTATGTGGATTCAGTCCAGGCCAACCAAAAGACCATATTTCTCAAGCGAACCTGCCTGAGCTCTTAGATCTTCAGGGGAGGCCCTTCTCTTGGTCCCACCATCCTCACAAGCATGCTTGGGACACAGGAAGAGGTCTTTTGTGGTGGCTGCTCCCAAACTTTACAACTCCCTTCCTAGAGAAATTAGACTGGCTCCTTCCTTGTTGTCCTTATGCTGGCAAGTGAAGGCTTTTTTGTTGCAACAAGCTTTTGGGAACTGCCCATTTTTAAGAAAAGGGATTGAGCTGTGATGTTTTTATTGGAATGATATGTATGTTTTATTTGTGTGTGCATTCAATTGTTTAATGATTGCTTTTTTCCCTATGTTTTTAGCTGTTTATACTTTAGCTGTAAGCTGCCTTGAGTCCCTGTTAGTGGAAAAAGGAGGGATATAAATAAATATAATAATTTTGGTGGCATTTATATAGATCTGTTTAGCACTGTTTGGATTTAATAATTTGTAACAATTGAGGGACGCGGGTGGCGCTGTGGGTAAAACCTCAGTGCCTAGGACTTGCCGATCGCATGGTCAGCGGTTCGAATCCCCGCGGTGGGGTGCGCTCCCGTTGCTCGGTCCCAGCGCCTGCCAACCTAGCAGTTCGAAAGCACTGCCGGGTGCAAGTAGATAAATAGGGATCACTTACTAGTGGGAAGGTAAACGGCGTTTCCATGTGCTGCTCTGGCTCGCCAGAGCAGCTTCGTCACGCTGGCCACGTGGCCCGGAAGTGTCTGCAGACAGCGCTGGCTCCCGGCCTCTAGAGTGAGATGAGCGCACAACCCTAGAGTCTGTCAAGACTGGCCCGTACGGGCAGGGGTACCTTTACAAAGCTTTAACAATTGAGCCCTAGTTAGGATCCAAGCCTATTAGTTGTACCTTGGATCCCGAACACCTTGCAAGTTGAACATTTTGGCCCCCAAACGCTGCAAACCTGTAAGTTAGTGTTCCAGTTTGTGAATGTTCTTTGGAACCCAAACATCCGATGTGGCTTCTGATTGGCTGCAGGAGCTTCCTACAGCCAACTGGAAGCTGCATCTTTGTTTCTGAACTTTTTGGAAGTCGAACAGACCTGAAAAGTCAAGAGAAAGAAATGCAGGGTTTTGGCCCCTCTAAAACATTCTGGGGTTGCTCTAGGAATAACTGCATCTTTAGAGTAAGGCACACAATTGAAATCTTCCTTAATACTTATAATGCTATGGGAAAGCTGGAGTTGCTGCTTAAATAACATAATATTACAAATAAATTGCTATCATTGGTACAAAGTGTTTTTTCTTTCTTTTGGCAGGAGACCTTCGTTCACCAGACTTCCTCTTCAGCTTGGGCCATGTTACTGCTTTGGAGCACTTAGTCAAGTCGGTCTTACTCTACTCATTTGATAAGCCATTTCCTAAATCGTGGGCTGTTATGTGTACAGGTAATCTAGTTGTAAAGGCGGATGGTGGCTCTGGCCACGCACACCCCAATATTGAACATGCCACGACTTTCCATTTTGAACTTGGACGCAAGCGGGCTGAGATTGATGTGACCTCTTTTATCTGGCCTCTGATAGCCTCTAACAATAGAAGCGTTTACACGGCTGTGAATATTGTTTGCCCGAATGACCAGCCCTCCAACTCCAAACAGGATCCCTTTAATATGACACGGGCATCGCTTTCTCTTCTCCTGTACCTCAATGACACCAGTGAGCAAGCTCATCCTACATGGGATTTTCTCAAGCACAAGAGAAGGAACTCCATGCGAGCCAGGCTGGAAAGGGGTCCTTTTGCAGGTCTCGGAGGAGAGGCAGGAAAAGACCTCAAACAGAGCGCAAGAAAGCCTCGTCACCGAAGAGATGGAGACGGGCAAGAGGAAAACATATCAGTTTCCATGGACAACTTACGTAAGTACTACGAACAGTTTCTTTTCCCACAAAATGACTGTAAGCTTCACAACTTCAGGCTGAAATTCAGCCAGCTGGGCTGGGACAATTGGATAATTGCACCACACAGATACAATCCTCACTATTGCAAAGGTGACTGTCCAAGAGTACTTAGGCATCGCTATAGTTCTCCTATGCACTCGATGATACAGAACTTCATACATGAAAAAATAAACCCCTCTGTCCCCAGGCCCTCCTGCATTCCTGCTGAATACAGCCCCCTGAGTGTCTTGGAGGTAGAGCCTGATGGATCAATTGTGTACAAAGAATATGCAGATATGATTGCTACCAAGTGCACTTGCCAATAAAGCCAGTGCTGATTTATTAATAATGTGATATTTTCCCTTAACAGTAGAAGGAAAGTAACCTGTTGGTTAAAAAAAAAAAGAGACTTAGAATGGAGTACTGAGGCAGGTATTTTCAGGACAGCATTTCATTAGCCCCCTCTGATTTGAAAGAGGCAAAGTATGGGTATAAGGAGGTTTCCTTGTTATCTTTTTTCTTTCTTCAAAGTGGGGGGGGGAGGGAAGACATGAATTGTGAAATGTTTTGGCTAGGGGGAGAGTGGAAGCGCTGTTTCTCTAGATAAGCAAAAAAGTAGAATGCCTGTCCTTTCATGGCACTTTTGTAGTGTTCTTCTTTAATCATGTTGAAAATATTTTTTATTTTGAAGAAATTTTATGACAAGTGTTTGGGCGCAGAAGGTTTTATTATTGCTAACTGCTCAATCACTTAATTTTAATAAGTACTTTTAGTGATTGAAACTGGTTGTCTGAGACAGCTCCTGTTCTTTATTATGATGACTACCAGATGTAAAGGTTTGTTTAAAGCAATGAATAACCTTTTGTTTAACTTTGAAGGCTCTCATGTTACAAAAGAATGTAATTGTAAAAAAAAAAAATGTCCTAGTTGTGTGTCTAGGAAATACCTTATTAGGGTGGCTAAACACATGACAAAATCCAGTGTGATGACACGTCTGAGTGGGCAGTAACCTGTAACCTGCATGCAGATCATACATGCAGCTTTCTACATGGAACACAGGCATGACTTCATGCAAGTTTCTTGCTAAGTTCTACACAGAAGTGCTTTCAAACAGATCAGGGTGGGAAGTGGCCCACATTACTGTCAATTGAATGGAGGGCGCTGGGAAGGAATCTGTTGAACTTGTCCATGAGCCTACATCAGATTGGATTGATGAGCTCTGTTAAATATGGCATTCAGAAATGTTCAAATGCTTGCTGTCTTCTATTCTGGTTGGTTTATGAACAGGAAACAAAATTCACCTAAATACAAATTAAAACACAAAGTTACATTCTAGTGTAATAGTTAAGCGTGTCTGTAAATGAAAAGTAGGTGGGTTTTCCAGTGATAAGCTAGCTTAAAGCATTTTAATGATTCCTTTCTTCTGTTGAGGAACTGAAATTCTGTCTGAATGTATTTGTAAACCTGAACACTTGCTGGAAATAAATGTGAAGCAGTTATAGCTTGGCTTGTTTGTTTGCTCTTTCCAGGGAATAATTGTGATTCACTCATTTTATTTAACAGGCCACTGACAACCCAAGTTCACGATCTCAGTTAAATGGGAAATGCCGCCACACCAAAACAAGGTAGTGATTTCTAAACCCTTGGGTGGGACTCCCCAGACATGTGAACTAACTAGCTAACTAAAAACAGAACACAAATAACTTATGGGATGTTTAAAGAGATAAGAAATCTCTATAACTCATCAGCTACATGGAGAGGAAACTTTGGGGTTCCTGCTGAACACCAAATCCCCCTCTTTGCTCTCCCTTTGTTCAGGGAGGCAGCAAGTGGGGGGGGGGGGACAAAGAAGACACATTGCTGCCCAGTCGCAGCTAAACTAAAATCCTGGATTTCGCCATTGTTTTCAATAGACAGTCCTCACTGCCAGGGGGGTCTAAAGGAACTGGAATTTCAGATTGACTACTATAGCCTTGTTCGCATGTACAAAAAATGGTGTGAGAGCTTAACTGCAAAGGGAAAGTTGGTACACTATGACAATGCATGGTCCCTTGAATTCATGTTCTTTTGAATGCATGCATAGGGCTTGTGCGTTGAGCAATTAAATCTGTCGTTGGGGAAGTTGAAACATGGAATGCTGGTGGTTTGGGGGGTGAACAGGAAAATGGAAGCAAAGAGAGGTAAGGCATGCTTAAGCCCCGTAACTGTTCAAGATCTGGGAGGTGCACATTATGAAGTTCAGTGCTCCTGCCCATGCTAAAGAAACAAAAAGTGCTAATTTTTTAAAAAGTAGGTCTTTGTTGACTACCTAAGATTTTTGCAGTGAACACCATAGGCAGGCCTCTGTGAGAATGAAGGTGGGCGCTGTGACAAGAGATGGTTAATTACCCATATTTTTTGCTCTATAAGACACACCAGACCACAAGACGCACCTAGTTTGGGGAGGAGGAAAACAAGAAAAAAAATATTCTGAATCTCAGAAGCCAAAACAACAAGAGGGATCGCTGTGCAGTGAAAGGAGCAATCCCTCTTGCTGTTCTGGCTTCTGATAGCTGCGCAGCCTGCATTTGCTCCATAAGACGCACACACATTTCCCCTTACTTTTTAGGAGGGAAAAAGAGAGTCTTATAGAGCAAAAAATACGGTAGTTCTTAGCTGTGTTCCTTACTAAACAGTAGGTACATACGTTGTTTCTGCTGCTATTCTGAAGAACTTGCTTCCAATATGACCTCACCAGACTTCTTCTTCTCTAAAAAGCCAATAAGCAAATTATTATGCAGCACATTGTGTACGTACAGAAGCTTGACACATAGATTATTACTTTGAACGATATATTTTTATCTCCAGTCCTCTAAAACCTGCCTACCAGATCACTGATCCATTTCTGCAACTTCTTTATATAGTGCTCCCCTTTAAGAGAACTATCAATTTGATAATTTAACATTGCTTTCAAAGTTTTTGTGGTAGTTCAGTCTCGGAGACATGAATTACTTTTCCGTGTTTTCTCATATAAAATAGTGAGGGCATACAGATCTGTATGTTTTTCATCTCGGACATTATATTTAATGTAGTTAAATATATACCTGGGTCTAGGTCTAGCTTCATTTCATATGTTTGTCCAATTAACCCCAACACCATTCTCCAATATTTGGCTGCCTTTTACATACCAACCACATATGAAACAAGCCTCCTTTTTGTTGCTTAAAGCATTCAATGCTTTCCTTCCCCTTACAGATTTCCCAAGTTTGCCATTGACTTGGACACATCTGTGTACTCATTTCATAATTCTCTTTATGCTGTGTGGTTATTGAAAACCCAGATTCTTTTGTATACCAGTGTACCAAACAAAATGGGGCCCACGCTGACAGGAGTGACTGCATAATTTCAAAGGCCTTTTTGAAGTTGTTGCCTGATGTCATAATGATGTCAGCTGATCAACAGGTAGGCAGCCCCACCCCTTAACAAAAGGGGCCTGCAGGGCATGGACTAGTCCTACATCTGGCTGAAAAAGTTTATCCACTCAAGTTATATATTCCATTTGATTAATTCTCCCTATTAGATTTTTCCCTAGCTATGTATAAATAAAGCATTTAATTTCAGAACTGGCAGCCAACCTCAAACCTAAGCCCTTTTTCATTGATGTAGGGAAGGTTTCAGGCTGATAGGAAATATAAAGGGAATTCTCTCAGAGCTTCAACTCCTGTTTCATGTTGGTGGCTGGGGATATCCTGACACACTTTTTTGCGAGCCTTTTAATTCTAAATTCTGTAGTCTTACTCTAAAAGTGAACAACTTTACATGCTTACTCAGTCATGCTATGGTGCTGGGCTGCAAACCAGTGTTGGGCTGATTCCTCACCTTTGTGCTCTGCTAATGGCTGCAGGTGGCCATGACCCTGACTGCTAAATCTGTCTCCATCTAAATGGGGGTTTTTTTAATCCCAAATGTGTAGAATAGCAGTATGTAAACAAGTACCAGTTCTCTATGCAGAATAGTACAACTCTTGCAGCTGAGAAGATGTACAGTGACCATGAGGACACAGGCGAAGGAAGAGAGGTTCAGGAGGCGTGTACTGCCCCCGGCAGCGCAATCCTGGTGGGGTGCCATTGCGGCTGTCCCCCCCACACACACACACACTGCCAGCCCCCCCTCGCCTCCCCCCTACCCCAGTGCCAGAGCATGAAGCTCCACCACTGCATGGGGCACCCAAGCTAAAATAGTACCGAAGGTGTGTGTGCGCACACACACATATTTGGCTCTTTTTGGACATGCATGTGCCTCAAATATTAGTTATCACATAACATGCTAAAAAAGGTGCCTTCATGCTACTGTGCTGCACACAAATTTTAATGCAGGATAGGAAAATGGCAAAGATAAATGAAATGCCCATTCTCGTCTGCAGCTGTAAAGTTCCTTTAAACATATGTGAGTAAACCATAACAAGTTGTTGCACAGACAAAAAAATAATAGTAGTGGAACAGCATATGTAACACAGCATAGCACTCAGTGATGCAAGCAGGGCCAGATTTAGGTTTGATGAGGCCCTAAGCTACTGAAGTTAATGGGGCCCTTTATATGTCCAGCTGTCCTTTGTCAACAACAAATTGTTGCTGTTTCTGGTGTTGAATATATGCTATATGGTAATTTATGGACCTAATAGCCATTTGCTACTGTTGCTGTATGTAGGTTTTATTTTGTTTTTTATCTTAAAATTTGGAAATGTACATCCAGGGGGTTTTTTCCTTTAATTTTTTTGGGGCCCCAAGAGAGTGGGGCCTTAAGCTATAGCTTGTTTAGCTTATATTGTAAATCCAGCACTGGGCAAAGCATATGCCTCTGATCTGTATATGGGATAAATGCCCACTGTCCACATTCATGAAGCTGCTTTGCAGAGAGTCACACCAGTAGTCCATCAGTGTTTTCTACACTAACTGGCAGCAGTTTTCCAGGGTTTCAAATAGGCATTCATTTTCTCACCTACCTGGTTCGTGTTCTGGCTCAGTCAGGAAGGGGTTTTTTTTGGGGGGGGGATAGAAATGTAATAAGCCAACTCTCCCCCCTCCTCGTCTTTCCCGCCGCCCCAAACAAAACGAGGAGGCATTGGATGCCCCTGCTTGGTGATGCTGGTGGGTTGGGTTGGTGTGAGTTTTGCCCTGCGCATTTGAGGGTGAGGGTCCCACCAGTCGAGCGTGCGCGACTCTTTCCCTTAAGGTTGGGACTTACTTACCACACCTGAGGGGAAGCTGTCAAAGTGCTGGTAGGGGCGAGGGGTGTGTGTGGCGGCGATAAGTATCCTTTCCACTCTCTACCTGGAGCCATTCAAGGGCATTGGATATGGAAGAGGGTGGGGGGGGGGAAACGGCTGAGAGGGCTCGGCCCCCCCCCTTAGGCATGTGAATGTGGGGTTCCCGCCTTTACCGCTGGAGTCCTGCAGAGGGAGCACCGAGCCCACGTCGCCTCCCCGGCAGCCGATCCGGCGCGCGAGGGGGGCGCCCGGGCTTCTCAACCTGCAAGAAACAGCGGCCTGAGGGCGGGCGCCTCGTCCAGCCCAGTCCGTTGATTTCTGAGAAACTTCTAAGAATAAAGGCTGGGACAGGCAAAAAGTCCGCAGCAGGCTTATAACAATGACGGAGGCTTAGCCTGTTTGTGGTGTTTTGGCACCGTCAAAGGCTAACAGATTGCTAATGGCCTCATAAATGCGTCACTCTTTAAAAGGCCGCAAGACTATTGAAAATGGCCCGTGAGCTGACGCGACCTGCGACTTTACCGCCCGCGATTGCTCTTGTTCTAAGGTGTTTGCTTACAGGAAGACAGGAGCATTGCTTGACTGGTTATAACACGTTTGTACAAGACTTAAAGACACACACCCGTCCCTTTTGCACCTTAAGGGCATTCTTTGAGTATATCTGCGTGCCGAACACATTTTGCTGAAACCTCGAGTGGCTTCACCCCAAAGAATCCTGGGAAATGCAGTTTGCTGAGAGTGCCCTGCTCTTGTTTCTAATTTCTCTGGTTCCTGGAGGAGAGGGATATGACTATGAAACTCAGGCACGACTCCATCTTACTCATGTTTACTTGGAAGTTTAGTCCCAAGTATGCCTTGGCAGGATTCCAGCTGTAATTCTCTGCTGCTACCACCATTCTGGAAGTTTTGAGTCAAAAGCTGCCACGGCTCTGCCCAGCAAAATTTACCAGTACATTTCCATTTCCAACTTTTAGATCGATTTGTTGTTTACCCCCTACAATGTAAAATACAACCTTAAAATATGAAAAGCACACTTCAACTGTCTTGCTTATCAATATAACACCACAGAAATAAATCCAGTGGGTGAGACAATGCAATATTAAGTGTGCGAATTCAGAGTTTCTTTAGGGTGGGGAACCTGTGGTCTTTCAGATGACCCTGGTCTCTCCCAACTTCCATCCTTTGGACCACTGGCCATATTGACTGGGTCTGATGGGAGTTGGGGTCCGATGACACCTGGAAAGTCACAGGTTGCTCACCGATCCCTGAATTAAGGGCTTAAGCCTGTTCAACAGGCTTTAACATTCAACATTTTTCTGCTTCCTCCCCTCTCCCTCCGTGCTGCACTTCCAGTGGCTTTTTAGAAGCTTCTCTAAGCTTGCCACGCAGCACAGGTGACTGCAGTTTTGTTTTGCCTTGAGTCTGTAAACTACCATAAACTGCTTGGAGGTTTTAGTGCAATCAAGTGGTATATAAATTTTGTTAAATAAAAATAGAATACCGGGCATGCACAATTAGATGTGCATTTCTCTGAATTGTGACCGTAACACACATTGTGGAATAAAAGCTGCAGAGAATTAATCTTTATTTGCATCAGCCATCGGCCATAGCAATAAAACAACAATACGATATACAAAGAATAGAAATAAAAAGTCAATTATGTAAAATACATTTTAGGGTTTTGAATCAATTGTCAAACAGTGGATCTTATTCTGATTGGACCAGCTAAAAACCTTGCAACCTTTGCTGTCACCTGCTCATCTTGATCTGCCAAGAGAAAGGACACTGGCAGTGGTTGGGTGACCAGGAATGGACAATAAGAGGGGTGATAATCTCATTCCTCAAGCTGCAGAGACCTTTTTGTCCAAGAGCATTAGAAGGGGGGTGAACCACATAATTAAAAGTAGAGTTAGCAAGAGAAAGGAAGTATGTTGTTGGGACTAAGGGGGAGGCACCAGATTGGCAAAGGCTGATTAAAGCCAGGGTGTTTGTTTCAGGAGTACTATCTGGAATGTTGATACTAGCTAATGACAAATGGCCTGTCTCCATTATGCAGAGTCTGCTGGGATCCTAAATCCATAGCTCATCCATCTGCCGAGATGACTGGCTGAAGCACCAGTCAAGGCAAACTGTAGATAAGCTCTTTTCCATATGCCACACATCCTGCTGTTCCTCCAAAGAGGGCCATAGCAGACTACGTACAGTCTCTCAATACAAATGGATGCTTAACTTACTTCAGTGCAGTGGTATAATTTCAACGTGTGCCTTCAAACCGTTAGGCAGGAGAGATGCTTGATTTTTGAAGTCTGCTCTCCCAAGTTTGCTATGAGACTTTGGTGGGCTGGTGAAAGTAGTCAGTTTCAGCAACCATGCTAGTTCCTTTTTCTTCTTCCTTTGGTAAGGTGAGCACACCCACACCCACGTGCTGCAGCAGCATGTATTATACTTGTGGTTCTTGTTTTTTAAGTGGTGGTAGGGTACCTTTGGCTCTCCAGATATTATTAAACTTCATCTCCCATCAGCCCCAGCCACTGTAGCCAATGGTCAGGAGTGATGGGACCTGTAGTGCAGCAATGGCTGGAGGCATAGGTTTCTGCAGGAGTTTTTCCTGGGCGTTGGAGAAAAGCAGATGGGGAGAATGAGGGAGCAGACTCATTTCTAGCAATAATAGTGTGTGTACATTTCCCCACATATCTCAAGTAGCTAGAAGTTTCAAAAAAAAATAAGCTGGGAATTTGAGGGTTATGATTCATTGAGGTGAGCTTTCCCCTATTCCTCCTCTCCACTCACCCACATATGGTTCATACATGTTGGGTAGATATTTCAGTATTGTCTTTGCATTATTTTGGACATTAGGTCTCCCTCCCTCTCTTTCTCAGGATCAAATGTCAAAAGAACATGCTTTGAAATGATTGCCTAGATGACACTATGACCTAGATGACCAGTGCATTTAAAACTGAAGCTGAGATATTAAGCTGATCTGTATTGGCTTGAAAGCAGCCAGGATAAAAATGAGCTCCATTATCATGACAAGTCAATCTATCATCTTGCATTCTAATTCTGATTCACTTCTCTCAGTGCCATTGCTTATGTAGTCAAAATCGCAATAGACACATACGAGGAATTAGCAAGCTTGAAGCAACTTCAATGTTTGCAGTAAAAACAATGTTTGGGGGGACAAAGGGGGAGGAAACCCCCTAAAACAACCCAATGAAATCATGCTCAAGCGCCCACAGAAAGCTGGCTGACTGCTGAGAGTGGGGGAGACAGAAAATTTCAGATAAAGCTTGTAGGGGGAGGAGCAGCCCTCCCATAAAACAGCCCAAAAAAGACATGAGTAAAGTCAGTGGAGGATTGCTAAATCTTTAGGTGAGGTGGGGTCAAGGGAAGAGATGGGGAATGGTATGGACTGGAAGAGTACAGAGTACTAGCCCAGCCAGCCACAAACAGGAACACTCCACACTGCAGCACTTAGCTGCAGATCTCGCTTGTATTTACAAGTAATCATCCTCTTATCACCCTGTTCCGTGTAAATTTAAACATAGGCTTTGCCAAGTGTGCTAATGTTCATTCACCTTGCAAATGGACAAACAACTATCATTCGGGCTTGTTCCCCTTTGTGCTGCCTTGTGCCTGTGGCTATTTTGAGAACAACAAGTCTTAGACTGATTCCGTTAGACCATGGGTAGGCAACATAAGGCCCGGGGGCTGGATTCAGCCCAATCGCCTTCTAAATCCGGCCGACGGATGGTCCGGGAATCAGCGTGTTTTTACATGAGTAGAATGTGCCCTTTTATTTAAAATGCATCTCTGGGTTATTTGTGGGGCATAGGAATTCATTCATTTCCCCCCCAAAAAACATAGTCCAGCCCCCCACAAGGACAGTTTACCAGCCCCCTGCTGAAAAAGTTTGCTGACCCCTGCATTAGACCCTTTGCTGTTCCTGAGATCTTCTGCCTCACCCTCCATGAGATGCTCACATCTCTAACCACTTTCTTTTGGATACCTACAGACCACTGTGCATTTTCAGCAGAATACTTTTCCACAGTGCCACTTGAACTTCAGCAGAGCCTAGCACTTCTTTCAAAATGGAGCCACTGCTTCCTAAGCTGTTGCCTGATCCAGCCAAAGCAATTTTTATCTCCACCCTCCCAAGACTGAGCTTTTGGCAGTTCTAAAAAGGCAGTGGCAGTAAACATCATGACAGTGTGAACAGAGCCCAGCATCCTCCCTGGGTCATAAATCAAATATTTGATAGGGTGATAGGCCCCTTCCTCATATGACCTGCATGGACCAGCTGAGAAGGGGAAGCTGTGTGCCTCTGTGTGTGTGTCTGCAAGACGTGTGGGCAAATGTGGTATGGCCACACCCACCACTGCCATGTGATCCCTGGAAGGTGGGACAAGGATCAATGTGGCCCTCAGACCAAAAAAAGGTAGCCACATCACACCGGCTGTAAAGCAAGGCATGAACCATTAACTGTACTACTTAAGCTTCTGGCATTGCTGAACAACTATGTTGCCATTTCCTTGGTAATCGGAGGTATCAAATACTTGTGCATCCTTTGCTTGAATAGCTTCATGGGTGCATCTGTTTACAAACCTTTCTTGATCTGTCTGCTTGCTGCTGAATGATAAATTTAAAAAGCAACCCAAAAGGTAAAGGTATCTGTGCTGGCCCATAAGAAAAATTCCGAAAACCATATTAGAGCAGTGTGCTAGCTTTTAAGTTCTACAGAACTCTTTTTCAGACTAGGCAGGGGGAAACCATGGTTACAAGTGGCTTTCAGTTATTGACACACAACCGTTGCGTGTTCCACCTTCCCGGCATCCCTATGGGCAACCAGAAACTAGCACCTAACACAGGCTCACTTGAATGTATGTCAGCTTCTCTATGATCCCATCTAAAGCCTTTGAAAAGATGCAGAATCCATAAAATAATAATAATAATAATAATAATAATAATAATAATAACAATTTTTTATTTATACCCTTTCCTCCCCAGCCAAGGCCGGGCTCAGAGTGGCTTACAAGCAATAATAAAAGCAAGTTGAATGATTACAACTTAACAACAAAATTAAAATATAACATTAAAATATTACAACATTAAAATAAAATGTAGCCTCAACGCAGGAGGAGAAGGAAAGAAAAAAAGAAAGAGAGGAAGGGAATCAAATTGGCTCCAAGCCAAAGGCCAGGCGGAACAACTCTGTTTTACAGGCCCTGCGGAAAGAAATCAGATCCTGCAGGGCCCTGGTCTCATGAGGCAGAGCGTTCCACCAGGCCGGAGCCAGAGTTAGAATCATAGAATCATATGAGTTGGAAGAGACCACAAGGGCCATCGAGTCCAACCCCCTGCCAAGCAGGAAACACCATCAGAGCACTCCTGACATATGGTTGTCAAGCCTCTGCTTAAAGACCTCCAAAGAAGGAGACTCCACCACACTCCTTGGCAGCAAATTCCACTGTCAAACAGCTCTTACTGTCAGGAAGTTCTTCCTAATGTTTAGGTGGAATCTTCTTTCTTGTAGTTTGGATCCATTGCTCCGTGTCCGCTTCTCTGGAGCAGCAGAAAACAACCTTTCTCCCTCCTCTATGTGACATCCTTTTATATATTTGAACATGGCTATCATATCACCCCTTAACCTCCTCTTCTCCAGGCTAAACATGCCCAGCTCCCTTAGCCGTTCCTCATAAGGCATCGTTTCCAGGCCTTTGACCATTTTGGTTGCCCTCCTCTGGACACGTTCCAGTTTGTCAGTGTCCTTCTTGAACTGTGGTGCCCAGAACTGGACACAGTACTCCAGGTGAGGTCTGACCAGAGCAGAATACAGTGGCACTATTACTTCCCTTGATCTAGATGCAATACTCCTATTGATGCAGCCCAGAATTGCATTGGCTTTTTAGCTGCCGCGTCACACTGTTGGCTCATGTCAAGATTGTGGTCAACCAAGACTCCTAGATCCTTTTCACATGTACTGCTCTCAAGCCAGGTGTCAGTTGAAAAGGCCATAAGCTGCTTTCGCCCTGCCCCGCCCCCCAGCCTTTCTCTGTTTACCATCCTGCAACAGGGGTAGCAAACTCTGTGCCCTCCACATGTTGCTGGACTACAAACCTGCATTATCTCCGATCACTATTTATACTGGTTGGGGCTGATGGGAGTTGTGCCCAGTTGCCTGCTTCTGAGCCAGATGAAGTGTTTGGAGAACTGGAAACTTTCACAATATTTTGCTATATCTTTGTTGGCTTAATGAAGTTATCACCCTAATAGGGATTTTAAAAGCAAGTGTCTTTTCTTTGTTTCATGAGTAAGAACTTCCAAAGAGTTGGGAGTGCTTAAAATGTGCAATTGGATTTGTGCACAGAAGCAATGGTGAATCTTTGATACAAACATATATGTGCCATATATCTGGATTTTCCCAGACGTTACCAGGATTCCAAAGGCTGAAATGACATCCGAGGGGAATTTCCAAATTATGGCAACCCTACACAAACACATAGCCATTTCTGGTAACTTCATGGAAGTTGGAGCAAAGTGTGATTCATTTTAACTACATTTATATGCTGCCTTTGTACCAAAGAACTCAAAAAATCATAAAATCATAGAACTGTAGAGCTGGAAGGGACCCCGAGGGTCATCTAGTCCAACCCCCTGCAATGCAGGAATCTCAGCTAAAGCATCCATGACAGATGGCCATCCAACCTCTGCTTATAAACCTCCAAGGAAGGGGAGTTCACCCCATCCTGAGAGGTGTTACTATTTTAAAACCATGGCATTCAAGCAAATATGCACACTACCCCCCCCCATAAACCTGTACTACAAGGTATAGGAAATTACTTTGGCTTCAAAAAGACTGATCAGCATTGGTCAGATTTCCACCATCGCTTCCACAGAAATGCTGGAATGCTCTGGAGGAAGGGATGCTTTGAATCTTATACAGTGGTACCTCAGGTTAAGTGCTCAATTCGTTCCGGAGGTCCGTTCTTAACCTGAAACTGTTCTTAACCTGAGGCACCACTTTAGCTAATGGGACCTCCTGCCAGTGGCGTAGCGTGGGGGGTGCAGGGGAGGCCGGCCGCACCGGGCGCAAAATCTGGGGGGGGGGGCGCTCGCACTCGCAGCTCTCTGCCCCTACCGAGTTAGGGGGCACAAATTACTTGCCTTGCCCCGGGTGCTGACAACCCACGCTACGCCACTGACTCCTGCTGCCGCCGCGCCGCCGGAGCACAATTTCTGTTCTCATCCTGAAGCTAAGTTCTTAACCTGACGTACTATTTCTGGGTTAGCGGAGTATGTAACCTGAAGTGTATGTAACCTGAAGCATATGTAACCTGAGGTACCAGTGTATACTGGATTCCTCAGCTTTTATTTGCCAGTCACAAAATAAATGCCCAAATATTTGAAAGACGTTTATTTCTGTGGTTGTCTGTCCGTGCTCTGTACAAATTGAGGTGAAATACATCTGAAGCCCAGTCGATTGAACAGGCAAGGGAATAAGAGAGATGGAAAACAGTCATGGGCAGAGAGAGAGAGAGAGAGAGCGCAGTCAGTTCTGCCAAAATAGTATTTTACACAAAACATTATATATAGCAATGGGCTGCTATATGTGAGGTACTGTGTATGCTCACCCACCAAATAGATGGCTGATGCATGGCTAGAGGAGGGCGCAGAAAGTTGAGAAGGAGGGGCTCAAGTTGAAAAAGAAACCTTGAATGCTGCTGTGAGTGGTGGGAAGGACAAGTTAAAATAAAACAGGTCTGACAGGGAGCAAACAGGCAGTGAGCTGCATGTCGGGAGAACGCTGAAGCAGTGCCTGGCTGACCCCAGCTGAATGGGGACACCAGTGGCAAAGAACAGGTTGTGGCGGAATCTGGCTGTGACGTGGCGTTATCTTATCTAAATTAAGCACTCACTTGGCACTGTTCAGTATCTCTCTCCTGAGTAATTCTAGGAAACCGATAACCTCTCCGTTTTAAAACTGGGTTGAGTTTGCTGTCTGAGGAAAAGGACAAAATGGCGCCTCCCCCTTTGAAATGCAGTAGTTGATTAGACTGGCAGCTGAATTTTCAACACTAGTAATAGGATGGAGTTCCCCACCACACCTTGAAGCGTAGTGGTTGTGTAACAAACAGGCCAGGGGGAACAGTAAGAACAACTCAAGGGCTGCTAGCCCACAGCATCAGTCACCTCGGGCTGTTGCTTCACTGTGCCTAATTGTAGGTTCAGCCCTGTGAGATTTTGCTTAATTGAATGCACGGGAAGTACCGTATTTTTTGCTCTATAAGACTCACTTTTCCCCCTCCTAAAAAGTAAGGGGAAATGTGTGTGCGTCTTATGGAGCAAATGCAGGCTGCGCAGCTATCCCAGAAGCCAGAACAGCAAGAGTGATTGATGCTTTCGCTGCTCAGCGATCCCTCTTGTTGTTCTGGCTTCTGAGATTCAGAATACTTTTTTTCTTGTTTTCCTCCTTGTCTTATGGTCTGGTGCATCTTATAGAGCGAAAAATACGATAATTTAATACTCTCCCTACAAACCTGCTGCTGGGGGAGCAGAAAAGGTACTTCTCCTTTTTATCCTGCTTGCCTGGGAGGTTTCACTGCTGAGGTGAAAGGAAGACATGACAAATGGATTTGTGGAGACAGGTGCACACACACCCTTATTGCGACCACATCAGAAAAATAATAATGAAGAGAACAGTAAAACCCCAGTTTTACAGATGAGCTTGCAAGGCTTTTAGCCCATGCTACAAAGCTAAGATTCATCAATTTTCTAAGCTATCGGCATCAGATTTTGATGTTACAAGTTACAAAGTGTATTCTTTATGTACCACCTTGAGTTTGGGACACTAGAGTACAAAAAGTATTCCCTGTTTTATATTAGCTGTACAATCTTGCATTCGCATTTAGGAATGGGAGCAAATTATGTTTCTTGCTTTTGATATTTGCCCTAGGTAATTATTTATGGATTTTGTGTGTGTGTGTGTGTGAGTGTGTGTGTGTGTGTGTGTGTGTGTGTGTGTGTGTGTGTGTGTGTAGCATGCATAGATATTGGCTGTGTGTACTTCAGAAACACAAAAGTGGAGGGTTTAAGTGTGGCTGACTCTGCAATCCTATGCATGTCTGCTCAGAGGTTAAGTCGCACAGTGCAAGTTCCACCCAGATACATTTGCACCAAAGTCTTTGTTCTTTTTGCACACATTGCACATCGTACTGTGTACTAGTACAGGAACAAAAGTTTATGCAATTTAACTCCAAACCCATACATTCTGTTCTAAAGACAGTAAATATTTTTGAAGTACTATTTTGTTTCATTTTATTGTTTGAAACATTTGATTGAGTGTTATTTTTATCAACTCCAACTCCAGACTTGCTTTTTTTTAAAAGTCCAGTAGTAGGGTTTGGGTTTTTTTTTTTTAAAAAGACAGGTAAATAACCTAACAATAATAATGTCAACAACATATGAAGTGTTATACAGTGGTACCTCGGATTACATACGCTTCAGGTTACATACGCTTTAGGTTACAGTCTCCGCTAACCCAGAAATAGTGCTTCAGGTTAAAACTTTGCTTCAGAATAAGAACAGAAATCGTGCTCTGGCAGCA
Source organism: Podarcis erhardii (assembly GCF_964252035.2). Taxonomy (NCBI): domain Eukaryota; kingdom Metazoa; phylum Chordata; class Lepidosauria; order Squamata; family Lacertidae; genus Podarcis; species Podarcis erhardii. Next base: position 56,706,089 of record NC_138498.1, on the reverse strand, counting down.
GCAGGAGGCCCCATTAGCTAAAGTGGTGCTTCAGGTTAAGAACAGTTTCAGGTTAAGAACGGACCTCCGGAACGAATTAAGTACTTAACTCGAGGTACCACTGTATACAAAAGATAACTCTTCATATGTTGTTGAAATCATTAGTACGTTTATTACCTGTCTTTCACCAGCAGGTTCCTGGGTGGGCTATAGCAATGTAAAATTCAGTATTATAAACAGTTAAAACAAGTTACAGGAATAGCATTATTTTTAGTTTTTCTCTTGGTTATTTCTTGAATCAGCCCTGTTGGGTTTCCACCAATCCCATTTCAAAGATAAGGAACTGAAACTGACAGGGACTCTTTTAGAACTCGCTGAGTATAATTTCCTGAACTTAATACAGTTTCACCATCACTTGTCTATTCAGGAGGCAGTACTGTCCCAGTACTTTTACACTTAATACAATTGCTGTGTGTGTACTCTCACTAGAATTCTTGTCTTTCAGCAAGAGGTTTCAAGCCCTCAAGCCCAAGTGAGACCCAAAAACGGTTTATCTGTGTTAGAACTAAGCTACCAAAAATTAAAGAGCCACATATGAATCTTTAGAAGCTTCAGTATGCACTGTGGAGCAGAGAGAGGGTTTTCAAAAAGTAAGAAAACTGGGGGGACATTGCTCACCCCTGCCTCACCCTGAATAGACAAATCCTACAGACCTATCCACTACCACCACCTGTGGTGGCTAAAAAAGCTTGATTTAGAAAGTATGGATAAATAGTTTGGATAAAGCAACACCAAATAAAGCTTTGCTGTGTTTTCTTCCCTGAAAATGTTCAGCCTGTGTGTTGCACTTGAGAGTCCTATTTGCCAAGGGACAGCACTATTTCTATCTACAGTATTTTCAAACAAGCCAAGATTAGCTTCCTAGAGATTTAATTAATAACCATACTTGGAAACACGTGGACAGAACACATGAAACAGAGTGGACACAATGCTGGAGTCGGAGCTTGCGATTTTGGGGGATGAGGCAGGGGCCATAGCGGAAGTGAAACATTAAATGTTTGTGAACGTTTGCAGTTAAGTGGAACTAGGAGAGCCTACACCCAACCCACTGAAAATGTGGCCAGGCATTTTTTGGCATCTTTTGGAGGGCCTGGGTGGGTAAAGTTAGACATATTGTGGCTTATTCATAGTAAATATGAGACCCCATGAGCATATATGCAGTATGTATATATGTGCAATACAGTGGTACCTCGGATTACATACGCTTCAGGTTACAGACTCCGCTAACACAGAAATAGTGCTTCAGGTTAAGAACTTTGCTTCAGGATGAGAACAGAAATTGTGCTCCGGCAGCAGCGGGAGGCCCCATTAGCTAAAGTGGTGCTTCAGGTTAAGAACAGTTTCAGGTTAAGAATGGACCTCCGGAACGAATTAAGTACTTAACCTGAGGTACCACTGTATGTGCAATTAGGGGGTTTTGCCCAGATATGCATCACTTTACAGTTGTTTACAATGAATTGCATTTGCCATTTTACTGCCGATTCATTCAGGAGAAATCCTTCTGCAGCTCTTCACAATCCCTTTAAAAAGCCCACCTTGAACAGTTAAGTATCATCAGCAAACTTGACTACTTCACTAACTTCGTATCAGTTATGAACAAATAAAAAGCACAGGCCTCAAAACTGATATTGGGGGACTCTGCTGTCTACTGGAGAACTACCCAGTTATTCCTACTCTCTGCTTCTTGTTACTTCACCAATAGCTGATCCACAAGAGGACCTCTTATTCCATGACTGCTAAGCTTACTAAAAAGTCTTTGGTGGGGTACTAAAAAGGTGGTGGAGATGAAGAGCCCTTCATATGCACACTCCCACTGCCTGGTCTGGAAATCTGATTTGTGGGGAAGAATCAGGGCCGCAAGGAAGGGCCTTGGAGAAAAGAGCCAGGCCACAAATGCAACGATTCCAGGTTTTACAGCTCTTGCAGATAAGGCAGTTTGATCTTATCTCCATTTTCCAGGCAGGGAGAGAGGGCTGAGATGAGAGACAATGGCTTGTCTTGGGGTACTTCTAATGAGTTAAGGGTTGGAGATTTGCAACTGTGCTATGCCTCTAGGTTAAGGTTTGGGTCTCCAGTTGTTTTTGGGTCTCCAGTTGTTGGGTAAAGTTGGGTCTCCAGTTGTTTTTGGGCTACAACTCCCATCATCCCATCATAGCTAGGAGGACCAGTGGTCAGCGATGATGAGAACTGTAATCTCAAAACAGCTGGAGACCCAGAAAACCCTGCTCTAGGTGCTCTGCTAGAAGAGGTTTGTTGCACAGTGTTGCTGCATATTCAGAAGTTATTCCCTATTCAGGCATTGTAGGTTTATATTTTTGAAAATCAAATTAAAAAATTATTCTTTTTTTTTTTAAGGACTGTAGCCCTTTGGATGGGCATCCATAGCCTGCAAAAAGACACCACCCTCTGGTGAAACCAAATTGCTTGAATCCTCTCTCACCATCACCCCACTTCTTTTCAATTAACTCCAAGGAACTCTGTGTAAAAAAAGCCTTCTGCTCTGACCATTGACCCTTTTGCAGGTACACCGTGAAACATTGGATGAGATCTAGGTTTTAAAAAAGGAGCTGTTGGCATGTTTGATACATCGATCAAAGTACAAGTGCTGGAAAAGTAAATATATTTAGCCTCCAGGACAGACCTTGGACTATCAGTTTAGTAGACATTAACTTATGAAATCCCTTTGCCTCTCAGGGTGATCTTTGCTCCTTTAATAAGCTGATGCAATGCCAATTTGCATCTATAAAAGTCCAAGCAGAACAGCTGGACAAGTATGTCCGAAAGAGACTTAACATCATTTGGGAAACACGATTGTCGTAGGACAGCTATCCAAAGATGATGCAGTGTTTGAAAGTTGTGGCAGTCATCTTCGCTTGTTCAGTCCTGCTGTCTCAGGTAAGAACACTTCTGGTATTTCAATTCTAAAGATGAGGGAGATGCTAGCTTATTTGCATGGCATGCATTTCAGGTGTCTTTATGCTTGGCTATGCCAAGTTAAGAGACCAGCATTACCAGCCGTATCAAGAGAGCACTACTAGCTGTTATTAGCATTCTGCTCATCATTATGCCATGTGTGTTTGGAAGGAGGGTTTGGCTATTGCAAGGACTTGGAGCAGACATGTTTTGCTGCCACACAGGTTGTGTGTGTTAACTAGGCCAGGCAAAGGCCTGTTTTGCCTTTACTGCAACAGAGCCCAAGCTCTACTTTTGTCCCATAGAAATGAATGTCAACCAGTAACTTGTACTGGAAAGAAAGTAAAACGGTGTACTTAATGACTCCAGTGAGTTGTGTATTTTTGGATGTAGGAAGTGTTAGGTTTTGACATTCCTACTGGTCTGGAGAACGGTTGTGCAGAAACACCAATAAACAATAGCTTCCATATAGAAATGTCAGACTCCAGTCAAATTCTGCAGAGAAACAGGAGGGCTTAATAGCTAAATGGACCTCAACAAAATAGATAACAGCTGTCTAAAATTCTGTTTCAGACACACTGTGCCTCTCTGCATCCACAAAACTCTCAGCTATTAAGGCCGAAGAGAATGACACCGTTCTGGAGAGGGATCTCAAGACCAATTGGAGCAGCGTGCAGGGATAACAGTGAATGTGCCACAAGACTATGCAGGTAATTTCTATCTCACTCCTCGAAATGAATTCCATCATGCAAGGGGCAGCCATTTGAGTCATCCTGAAGAGAAATGAGGAACATATGTGACTCTTTGAGCTTCCAAATCCCGCAAAAAAAAAAAAAAAATTCAGAATGATAGGAATTGCAAATCTAGACTGTCCCATTTTAAAATGAATAAACTTTAAACCACACTGAGCCTTTAATACAGTCTAGATTATCTGGAACATTTTAAATATTGCCAGATGAATTACGATAGAGATGTCAACTGTGAAAATAGTTTAGGATCAAGACAGTAAAACACAGACTAGTCAATAAAGCTATTTATATTTATGCTAGTCATTAGACTATTCCCTGAAAATATACATCAACTGAGCACCAAAAACTAAAAGAAAAAATTATTTTTGGTGTGCTGTTCTAAAAACAAAATTACTCTGTGCTAATGAAATGTTTGCTGGTGACACTATTTGCTCTCCCCTTAAGACAAATACCAGACACCAATCAGTTTTTTTAAAATAAAAAACATCACATTTAACTTTGCTTTCATATTACAGAGCTTGTATTAAAGTATATTAATTCCTCTCTGTATATTGCTTTTTTCTTTTTCAGAAACAAACACTGTTCTTTAAGAGTATCGCAGGAGTGATTGTTCACTAAGGTGAAGAAACTGCTGCTGCTTTTGATAATGCTCCTCCCTGTTTATTTATTATCACATCTCCTGAGATCATGTGCTTAAAGATTTTCAATGAAAGCTTCTGTTGTATGGACAGCTACAAAGGACTTCAACGTGTCAGAAGCACATTTTAATTTAGGCTACATCTTTCCATCATCAGTCCTTTAGAGGAAGCTCAAGTAGTTTAAACCTATCTTGTTTTTTGTACTGTTTATCATGTTTTTCTATGCAAGACATTAAATAGCTGTTAAGCAAACACATTTTGCTATGTGCCTTGTATGCAAGCCAAAAGGAAAAGCCAGTCTGGGAAGATACCCTGGAAGTACCCTGAGCAAAGCTGAACTATAGACCTTTACCATTCTACAGGAGCTAAGGGAATGATATAGGTTTCCCCCCATTAAATCCTCAAGCAATTATTCAGCGCTGGTAAATCAAAAAAAGCCATAAGAGCAATAAGCACCTCGGTACCACAATTGATGTCACCTCTTTTACAATGTTTGCCTTTCAAACTTTAATTGTGTGGTGGGGAATGATGTAACTGGCTTAATAGTAAGGAATGGGTAATTATGCGCATACTGGAAACATAAAATGGAGTTTTCCCCACTTGGAACATATGGGCGCAGCATGCCACTCTGGCCACTCATCCTCAAACAGAACAATTCTTTCTGAACCAATGTGTAATGCTCTTGTAGAAAGGCCCATACAAAAGGATTAATTCAAGCACAGTGCTTATAAAGTTTAATACAGAAAATCTATTTGATATTTATTAAACTTAGTTTCTCCAGTTACAGTTTTGCATTGTACAAAGCATTTTAATGACACAGTAGTTAAAAAGATCTTTACAAATTGAAATGTGATACCCTTTTCTCCAAATATTTAATTGCCATAAATTTGTTTAAAAATACACATTAAACGCATATTTCAGACACTAAACTTTCTATAATCTCAATACCACAAAATACATAGATATACTATACAGATGTGGGGGGGAAATCTAGTTAGTATATAATACTTTGCTCACCATTAACATACGTGAAATGCACATACTGACTTAGAAATCCTAATTTGGAGCCCCAAAGTACCCTTTTGAAATTTCAAATATATTGCAAAGTAAAGGGGGGGGGATCACAGTTTTGTTTTAAAAGTTTAGTTTTGGTTGAAAACAGATGACTAATACATTGATAAGTAACAAAATGTATAAGACATGGACATGTCATGTACAAAGCATACAACAGAGAGCCATCCTGCCAATCATGTTCAGTACCAAGCTGCATGCTCAAGAAGGATTTTTTAAAAATAATTTTTCAATTGATAAGCCAAAGGTTAAAAACAACTTCCCCCCTCCCAACACATTTGCCCCCAAAAGGAAAAGAAAAGCCACCTTTACCAAGTAATTTCAAATATGATAAAGGATCTTTAATAAATATATAAGCACTTTATCCTCCATATACAAAACTTCTTAAAACCATTTAAAAATGGAACCAGATACATATGCCAGCAACTGTGCTTGCAGAGGCTTTTGGCCTGGCTCATGAAGCCAAGTTCTATGTTATTTTAGTGCAACCATCTTGGAATGTTGGCTGCCAATACTGATGTGATCTATGAACTAGGAGAAGGAAAACGTCTGAGCCCAATTTGCCAGCACCAGTTCTGTTCAGTTACATTACCAGAAACAAATGTGTGGTCAATACATTTACACATGGAATTGGGAAGACAAGCCAAAATTAGATCCACTTTGACAATTAATCTGAGCAGGAAGCAACAAACTGTCTTCGGCTGAGTTTGCTTAAAGCCTCGATGAATCGGGAGAAGCCATTTTGTAAAACCACTCGGGTTTCTACAAAAGTCTCGACTCCAGTGAGAATGTTACAATCAACCCATTTCCCATAACTGCTATTTTTAAAATGCCATAAGCACCCCAGTACCCACCCAAAATAATGAAACTGATTTCTCATACTCTGTACAGTTAACCTGCATTTTCTAGGTCTTGGGGGAAAGTTGCTGACAGAGCACACTAGTAAAAGCTTTGGCTACACTCTGTTGAAAGATCTCCAACATTAACTTAGCTACCAAAAACCCAAACTTCCCACAATACTGATTTCCACTCAATTTAACGTCATTCTGTCCTTGACGCAAATATTTATGAAATATTTGCCATTCTGGACTCTGCCATGTGGTCTGGTTGTTGCTTACTTCTTGTATGGGTAAAATGTATTCAGACTTGATTTGCTCAGGTCCATCGAAACCCCCTTAATAAAAAATACTGCAAAGTTTACAATGCTGGGAAATGTTACTATATATAGCAAAAGTAGTCTTTCCCAATATTTGCCAGATTTGGCAAGCTTCGTGGTTATCTGCCTACAGCTATGTCTCACTTGCCTTTGGCAATCCCCCCATTATATCCAGACTCCCTACCTGCTGTGGCTGCTCATAACACACACTACAGGGTTTCTCGTGTATAAAATCACAGCAATCAAGCTTCAATAATCTAAAAGAAACTGATAGCACTCCAGCATAATATGCAAAGTTTATCACCATCACCAAAATGAGGATGGCTCAGCACTCAATAAATATATTGATATAGTCAGCTGTACTATAACCTAACACAAGTATAACAAACTTTGGACAGACTTGAGTTCATTCATTTATATATGTATGTAGATATATGTATTAGAAACATGTATATTACAAATTGCATACTGCTGTCAAAGGTCAAGAGCCACTTGCTCTGCTTTACAGCCAAGAGATTTAAATCATATTGAACTGAACACACTGGGTCATCTTAGTCTGGTACCCTGAATGCTCATTTAAGATACAAAATGAAGTAGCTAAGTGTCAACAAGGTCAGTGTTTCCTAGGCATTTTATTAAGGGGATCTGCCATCAGAACTGATCTATAGTTTGGGGACGTGCTAGTCAGAATCGACTGATGAAGTGAAACGTTTGTAGCTTCTAATGCTACAGTGTCTCACCCACTCACTGCCAGCAGGCTGGTGAAACACCTAAAGAATTCCACTGGTGGATCCCGTGCCACCATATTCATGAATTGCTCTCCTATGACCCTGCAACTTTTGAGAGAAAATTCAGAATTACTTGAACACCTGAGCAAGCCTAGTCTGACTATTAAGCAGTTCTAAAAGGCTCATCACTGGGATACACAGCAACATTGATATGTGTAAATACACAACCATAAAACCCCTTATTCCAGAGTTTCCACACAAAGACAACAGCACAATGCCAGTGCTCAAAATATACACATAATGCATCTTAAGGGCAGATGTTAAGCTTGCTTTTGCTCTTTGAGAAGAGAAGGAAAAGCTCATGATGTGTTTGCATTTAACAATTAACTTTGGCAAATTACTCATGCACTTCAGAGACAAAGGAATTCCAAGTTCGATGGCCTTTTGAAATTTTGTCTACTAATTTAACTGGCTGGAAACTGCTAGACAGTTTGCATTCATGACGGAAAAGAACTGCACTTATTTAGGAAATACAAATAATACCTCTGGGAGGCATATATTACAAAAGATAATGCTTGCTAGCTTAGGTATACATTTAAAACTACAGAGGCCTTGCTAAATTATTAAACATACAAATGTCTAGGATTCATCTGAAGAAGCTTCTTTTAAAAAAATCCAATCTGATATAGAGTATTCTACTTCTGAAAACAATGTTTTTTTAAAAAAACGAGAGATTTTCCCACTGGCAGTTATGGTAACTGGGTACAAAACCAAGCCAAATCACCCTGCTGATCACTGCAGCACTACACAGCAAGTGAGCTTGTAATCCAACTCCTGCTAACAGTGTAGAGGCTTCGGTATGATAAGTGTGCCAGGCACTTCTGAATGTTAAGGAAAAACCTACCCACTGGATCTGAGTTAGCATCTTTGCTGTACCTCTTGGGACCAAAGCACATTAAAACGTGCCTGCTTTAAAACTGCTTCACGAGACTGGTACCTCTACACAAGCAGCTCACATGAAATGGACCACAGAAACCATTTCTTTTCATTTTTAAAAAAATAATCTGAAACTCTCTTAGTCTGTGTGCCGGGCACATACACAATAAACTGCTTGCCAAGGAAGCGGTTTAAAGAAGGTTCCATATGACAGCAGTTGTATTTGCACTGGCCAAACAGCGACACCAAAAGAATATGTAGCCATTTAATACATCATCACCCATTACTGCTTAACTGAAATTCAGTTTGCCCACAGCAAATCATCCTAGGCTGCATCATTTTCTCAAATATTGTTTGATTTATCATCTTTTGTATGCATGGGTGCGACTTCATATTTTTCCCTCCACTCTTACAATGCATTCTTGTGGATAAGAGTGCAACAGTAAACAGCATTAATGATTGTGAATACAGAACCAAGGGATAGTTGATTTCATCGGAAATAATTCAAAGTATCAAGGTAAGAGAACCTGTGCATTCCTTGAAGTACAAAACATCTGAACACAAGGCTCCGTTGACTATGCAAGCTATAGTTTAGTGACTATAATTTATGAAGTTTTTCAACGTCCCAAGGACACACTGCAGTACTAATCAATGTAGAATTCTATTCCTTCTTTCAACGTTCGCCATCATTTTGGCACATAGCTATACAGCTAGACATAAATTTAGTGCAATCATTTTCTTGAACATGCACATTTATATCTGGGGTAGGGTTCAGGGACAAGGGCAGGTAAAGCAGCATTCCACAACCCCACACTGAGAGGGGTTCAGAGTTTGACTCTAACGAACAACCAATGTGTGTATTCTCAACAAATGACAGCCACTAGTTATCAGGAAAAGGAAGTGGAATTTTACCAAAGTACTGCAGGAGACCAACTGGATACAGTATACCAGGTCCTAAGTGTAAAACCTCTTGTAAACAGTATTCAAAATCTTCGTCTAAAAAGGCATAAGGCACACCAGACATGTTAGGGATGCTAAGCAGTATTCTTTTCGTCAGGCAGGCACCTTCTATGGAAAGGTGCTCTGGTTAGTAACCTTAAAGCAGTCACTTAGAATTCCACGCATGATTTTTGCTGATCACAGTTATTTCCTTGAAAATTAAAGATTCTGTTCCCATCACAAACACTTAACATTAAGGAAGGTGTCATAAAATGGGGTAAAAGCAAGATTTTAAATCAACTGGACGTTAACAGTTTAAAATGTCCCTGTAATCATAGGTCTACTCTCAACCCCATGTTGCCCACTGCGTACACCTAACCATGAGAAACCCAAGGGTGTTTAGTTACTACTCACATTTTCTGATTTACCACTGGAAATGGACAAGCATCACTTCCATGTAGGAGTGAGTTAGTGGCTTCAGTGTCTAATAAAGACAAGCAAGGAAACAGAGGCTGCACCAAAGCACAAGATTGTCCATTTGAAACCATTTCTGGTATACACCTGCAGACTGAAGCTCAATTGTGAGACCCACATCACTTTGATATTGCATTAAATGCAACTTCCTGGAAGGTTTTCATATTATTAGTGTTAAGACATGTGTTTTGAAGCTAAGTGTCCATAGAGATATTATTTTTTTACATCTCACTTAAATAAAATGGCTTAATGTATAGAACAACATCCTTGGAACTTAGTACAATAATAAACCTGTGGCTGTCATTTAGGGGTTTAACTGAGATATTCATGAAAATATATCCCTACACTTTAGAATCTATCAACCCTGACTTTCTCTTACAAGCTCTACCACCACAAGACATTACAGAATAACAAAGCTCACAAAATACTTAAATAAAGTGTCTACATTTTATCTTCACTAAGTACTTGATCAGGTAAAATTTATAGGAAAAATTGCTAAATCTTAAAAAAGCCCAAAAATAGAGCTTTCAAAAACAAATTAAAATAAATATGTTTTAAAACAGATTTGTTAGGCATAATTACTAGAATTCCAATCCAATTGCAGCTCAATGAATCCATCTTACATTAAAACGTTGCAGAGTTTAAACTATTTTTTAAATACCTTTAAAATGGAACAACTGAAAAAGTTCATTAACATGATGGTTGGGAGGTTCTCAAACACATGATGCTGGGAGACACATGAAAGCATTCCTTAATCTCAGTGTCCACTAAGCAATGCATTATGGCAGTCTTCCTTATTTTTTTATGACACAGTGTTGAAAAAAAATCAGAGGCAGCAAGAAAAGTATCTTCTATGCTTTAGATTTCTTCAATCCAGTTATCACTTGGCATCCAAACGCAACCAATGCAGTCCCTGTCTTGTGTAACGTACTAGGTCTGTCATGACACTTGCATTAAAGATCAGAGGGCCCATCACTTTATCCAGTTCAGCAAAGAATTCTGCAGAAAAGAAGAAGCAACCAGATTGAAATACACCTTTACGCAACATATTCCCCAAGATTAAAACGATGGAAAATTCACATTAAAATTGTATTTTTTCTGACTGCAATGCTAAACAAAATAAAAAAGCACGGAATGGGAACTTTGATTCTCTGAATCTCTTAACTACTCTTGCAGGGATCACGCTCAGTCAGAGAACTTTCCGGGCTCTGAGCAATGCTAAACAAAATAAAAAAGCACGGAATGGGAACTTTGATTCTCTGAATCTCTTAACTACTCTTGCAGGGATCACGCTCAGTCAGAGAACTTTCCGGGGCTCTGAGCAATGCTAAACAAAATAAAAAAGCACGGAATGGGAACTTTGATTCTCTGAATCTCTTAACTACTCTTGCAGGGATCACGCTCAGTCAGAGAACTTTCCGGGGCTCTGAGCAATGCTAAACAAAATAAAAAAGCACGGAATGGGAACTTTGATTCTATGAATCTCTTAACTACTCTTGCAGGGATCACGCTCAGTCAGAGAACCTTTCCGGGCTCTGAGCAATGCTAAACAAAATAAAAAAGCACGGAATGGGAACTTTGATTCTCTGAATCTCTTAACTACTCTTGCAGGGATCACGCTCAGACAGAGAACCTTTCCGGGCTCTGAGCAATGCTAAACAAAATAAAAAAGCACGGAATGGGAACTTTGATTCTCTGAATCTCTTAACTACTCTTGCAGGGATCACGCTCAGTCAGAGAACCTTTCCGGGCTCTGAGCAATGCTAAACAAAATAAAAAAGCACGGAATGGGAACTTTGATTCTCTGAATCTCTTAACTACTCTTGCAGGGATCACGCTCAGTCAGAGAACCTTTCCGGGCTCTGAGCAACTGCTAACTGATTTGTATGCTGGGGCATCTAAATCAGATGTTTATTTAGTGATAGTAGGGTAGAAATCTTTCAAGTGCAGATAACTGAAGGTTTGTATAATAAGTGTTCACAGAGTGGGATCTTAGTGTACTTTAGATATAACAAAGTGCTCAAAGTTTCATATAACATTCAAACAATACATTCTAATATTGGTCAATTTTCTCTAAGCCTCAGAACATTTCATATACCTATATAGAAAAAAATATAGATATGTGTGCGCGTATGTGTGTGTGCGCGCGCACACACACCCTTTCAACTGAAGATCTCAGGACAGTTCACAAGATAAAAATATAGGATAAAAGCACAAATAAAAGGTTAGAATACAAAACTATAAAACCCCCTCCCACAAACATATTTAAAAGGCCATAGAATATTAATCAGCCAAAGGCCTGGTTGAAGTGGAATGTTTTCACCTGGTGTCTAATATATGTATATTATATATATATATATATATATATATATATATATATATATATATGCAGGTTTTGGTGTCCTCGGGTGTCTTCCCGTGTAAAAGTTGGGGTGTCTAGGCGACGTTTCGACGAGGTCTCACTCGTCATCTTCAGGCTGGTGCTTTCGGCTTCTTGTTACTTCTTGTTCCAGTAACAAGAAGCCGAAAGCACCAGCCTGAAGATGACGAGTGAGACCTCGTCGAAACGTCGCCTAGACACCCCAACTTTTACACGGGAAGACACCCGAGGACACCAAAACCTGCATTCCTGTACCCGTGAAAATCTACGAAAGCATATATATATATATATATATATATTAATAGATAGCTAGATAGATATTTTCAGCTGTCTGCAGTGGCTCCCCATTCGTAGAATGCTCTCTCCATTATAATGATGGCGCTGACAAAACTCCCTGGGGAGAGCATTCTACGAATGGGGAGCCACTGCAGACAGCTGAATACGTGAGCTGTAACAATGGGGATGGAGCTGTCTCCTAACATCCACTGGCCTTACAGGCTGGTCCTCCAGACAAGTGAGAGTCTGAAGAGGGTTTCAACTGAATGAGCTTGGAAATGCTCCCTGTGATCTGACAAGACAGGGTTCCTGCTTGTAGGAGGGTTTCCAAGTGTGTTCTACTGAATGAGCTTAAAACCCACTTATGATCTTTGTACATCTGAAGAGTAGCTTGCACGCTTTGGGATGAAGCTTGACACTGGCAGCAGCCCCCATTTTGCAGCTCAAGTGCTCCAGAAAATGCCTGAGGATGGCTTCTTAGGGGCTCAGTGTTATTGGTTTCAGTTTAATTTTCCTCCTTCTTTCCCCCCTTTTTAAAGTGTATGGGCTGGGGAGAGGAACGGGTCTCTTGAGGTCATGGAATGTACCAACAAAAGTACAGACATTTTACAGTCTTAAGTGAACCAGTACCAGCAATAATTTAAGTACTGATTTTAAAAAAACTTTAAATGTCATGGTCTATGTGACTAGACCTGACGGTAGATTAACACAGCCAAGTCTTACCCTTTTGCTCTCTAGCAAGCTGATCAGCTTGGTCCCAAATTTCAGTGGCATACAGAAAATTGGATGTAACCTGGACATAGCTGGCTGCCATCTGGTGTATCCGTTGTGGAATAGTAACTGAAGATGTGCTCCCTGAAGGGTTGGTTGACCCTGAAGAGTAATTTCCTGAATTTCCCGGAGACAACTTCGGAGAGACTGGAGACGGCATGCTGACTGGTTTGCTAATAATTAATAAGATCACACACATTTGTTTGCCACCATCAACATTAAGCCAAACATTAAGAGAAGGTATGTGATACTGACAAAGTTATGTAATATTAAAACTATATTCTGACATTCACTCTATAGGGACAATTAGAACTATTAAAATTGACGTCACCCATTACTCATAGATCTAATTCAGCACATATCACATTGTGCACAGTCCAGGATGCTAGATATGGGATTAACCACCCATATAGCATCCATTTGCATTCATACAAGCTGACGCAGAGGGGGCTAAATTTTCCTGGAGGTTTATGTAACACTACATACAAAAATATTGCCAATATGTTATTGCTACTAGACCCAAGTGTGCAAACTCTTATTTAAACCATGTAGCACTTCCAGTAAGTGCTACGAGTAATATTAATGTTGTGATAATCTTGTCAGTTAATTATTAGTGTGTTTCCCTCTCAATTTGTGGGAGACTGAATACAGTCCTTTGAGAAATGGAAATAAATCATGAAAATCTGCATGTTTTTCTAGAAGGAAAAAAGTCTATCACATTAAAGCCTCAGAATGCAACAGTGCACAGACCCTTAGAGAAAATGAAGGAATATCAGAGAACACAGAAACCACCACTTATCTGATGATGATCCAAGTATCAACAGCTAGATTTCTCATTTTGGTTGTATCCAACAGTGCTGTTCAACTGACTGGGAGGATAGTAATTTTCAGTGTTTCCTCATGCTGCTGCACCAAACCCCAAATCTGCTCCAAAAGCTTGTGTGGCTTTCCAGAGGCGACTATGGAGCACAGAATGGAGGAGTAATTGCTGAAAAATGCTTTCCTCCCTGTTCTGCTGACGGAAGCCTTTCTGAATGGCATCATTGGATACAACCCAGTATTGTGTATAAAAGAAACACTTACCTTCCCATACCAGGTGATGGTGCTTGAGAATTGTTATAGGAATTCTGTTGAGGAAAAACAACCCATTCAATAAATTGTACAATAAAATCTGGAAAATACAGCAGTCACCAAGTATGTTGATGCCAGATGTCAGGGATAATGGGAGTTATTATTCTTCATTCAATTTATTAGTCACCTAATACAAAATGTCTTTCTTACACAATTCATCAAGTTTAACTACACCGCCCCCCCCCAAAAAAAAACCATTAGAGAAGCATGGTGATCACAATGAATAACCCTTTGGGTTAGGCAATTTCTTTCCAAAGCTACAATGAACATGTTTTTTACCTTTAGATGTTCAGTCAATGTCTTGGAATACTTCAGGGCACTCTCCTTCTTCAGTTTGAAAAGTCTTAAGTATAACAGGGACTGGCATCTAAGACTAGTAAAAGAAATAACACCATCACTTTAATTATTATATATATAATTTTCTTGTTATGAAATTGTGCAAACAAATAATAAAACACGACATGACTAACCAAAAATCGGTCTGGGGGGTGTAAAATACTAAATGTATTATTTTATAGTACATAATAATGAGGTGACTACAGTAAGCTAATTATTACTTTGGAATATTGCCAATGGCAGGACAAATAATAACAGCTATGTGATGGGAAATGTACAGTGCACTTCTGTAACATAACCAGGAGTATTAGAACAGTTGAATTCAAAGAAGATTAAAGTGATACTAAATCCCAAGTAGAAGTGTGGACTTCTCCTTGACATCTTGAAGAGCTGTTACTAGTCAAGAACAAAAAGTATTTGGCTAGATAGTAAGCTTTGGGTTTTTTCCTTATCACAAAATGTATATTATACAGATATAGTCTGCCTTCAAAGCTATTTAACTGTAATTGCTCAAACTGTACATACCACAGCACTGCTAGCCTTTTGTCTGCTGCAGTAGCATCTGGTGCTGAGTAATTCTTCAGTTTCATAGTGTACCTGCAACCAAAAAATAATGTAAGCAACTGTCAGGTCAAAACATTCAGTTCTTATTCACAATTCTTTAATGAACAAATGTGAGGTTTGTGCTTTATTCTTTGAGCCAAAAAATCTGCAGTTAACCCCAAGTTGAAAAATACCGAGAGTGGAATATTTTTGTTCAATGTTTTACTAAGGCACTCACGCCACAGCTCCTAATCCCCATTTTGATGACAATGCTTGTTGCATGTTCTGTATCACTTACTTGATCAGCTCCACAGTTTCCGAATACATAGGGAACGGGGACTTTGATTCCTGAGCATTTTTCTCTAATGCATTCCCACATTCAATGAACGACACGACGGCATCAAGGTAGTACACAGCTTTCTCAAACCTGTCAGACTAAAGAAATATAAAGCCTTTTGACAATCAACTCATAAAAGTGAGGATTACTACTACAGTGTCAGGCAAAATAGTCAGGGGGCGGGGAGAGAATCATGCCAACCTAGGACAATAAGCAATGCCTCTAAGTAAACAACAGTTTAGCATTTTCCTTACCAATGCATCAGCATTGTGCTTTAATTTCTTTGCTTCTTGCAAGTAGTGATCTGCTGAGTAAGTCCTGCAACATAAAATAAAAACCTATGAGACTGATAATATCAGAGCAGTCTTATCCTGTGGTGCCTCTCCCATTTATGAATGGTTATCTAGGAGCTCTAAGCTGCTCTAGCAGCATGCAGGATACTGTGTGAGAAGCCCTAATTTCCTGGCCTGACAATGCTCACAACACACCGCTCCTGCACTGGCACAATGCATTGCATCCACACAGTGGCACTTTGGCTTACAATGTGTTCTCACTGTACTGGAGCAAAGGAATGACGTTTGGTTTGGTACTGGTTTGGGTCTGTGTTACTAGCTTTGCACAGCAGATACGTAGTATTGGCCTTCAATTCCACAACAAAACATGTTTGGACTGGTGGGCATGGTTTAAGGGAAATGGCCTTGTGGACCAAAGTGGATCTTCTGGGAGGCCAAGATTGGGCTGCAGGCTGGTGGTCCCAGTCCCTGATTTATAATGACCGGCAGAAGCTCTCCAGGGTTTCAGGCAGGAATCTTTCTCAGCCCTCCCTAAAGGAAATGTCTGGGATTGAACCTGGGACCCTTCTCAGGAGAACAGTGTCTTTTTGGGAGGATAGGGGAACTAATTCAGCTCAGAGAAGATCTGCAGGTTTGCAGAAATAGATGGCATCATGCTGCATTTCACTCCTAGCAGCTGTAACTCCTTGCAACAGATGAGCGCAAAGGTACCCAAACTATCATGTCAGAAAGACAGAGCAAAAAGACTAAAATGGACGACACACAGATGTCAGTATAAATATTCATCACATATTCTTGGTAACATAGAGACCAACTGCCTGACTTCTATCTGTTCTCACCTGTCATCAAACACTAGCTTTGCTCTCCGGGACTTCGAGTTATCTGTAGTCATGGTGGAGGCAGAAGGGCAGTTTGAAGAATTATTTAAAAGCTTCTCCTTGAAAGAAGACAGACCACAATTAGTTAAAACACTGATTTTTGGCGAACAAATATTCACTGCTTGTGCTTCACTTGCTGAGCTCAGGCTGGCTAAATGCAATCCAGATGTGTACCGTCATTCATGTTTACCACATATACAGCTTGACCGACACAGATGTTGCCATATGTACTCCAACAGATTCAAAACACAACACGGGCACTTTTCAATTAGGAACCCAATTGTTATTGTGTGCATATAATTAATTTAAACAATTTATTAGGCATTTTCTAATGCTCACATATATACAGCTTTGTTAGGTCTCGTTCTCAGCGCTGTTCCAACCTATGCTGCAGTAGAACTATGCAGGAAGGATCAAATTACAGTCAGATGCCTGAGCAACGGCTGAATATTGCCATTATGTAACAGTGCAGCATACAACCAAAGATATTCTACTTTCCAGACAAAGTGCAATACTTTTTTCCAAAGAAAGCTACAAGTTCCAGGGTGGCCAAAGTTCTGAAATCTAATAACTACAGCAAACTTTTCAGATGCCCACCATTCTTATCACTGCTCCCACGTCCCCAACAGTTCTCCGTAATCACTGTTATGTCTCGCTCCTTCTTCCAACCCTCCAACAGCTGTTTACCCTATTGAACTTGAACTTGAACTTAAAATACATCACAGTAAGGCAGAGGTGCAATGTGCCAACCCCGCTCCTAGGGCTTTTAGCACCTCTCTGTTCCTCCAGTACTTTTGTGCTTGTGAGTAGAGGCGGCAGCAGAGAAGCAGTCTTTCTAGCTGTCAATCTGCCCGGGAAGGGAGGGGCCCAGCTGGGAGGCTGGGGGGTGTCAAGGGCTTTGAGGGCGCTGACCTGTCCCACCCTGTCAGGATTAAAGAGCCACAAGCAGCCAGCGGGGTGGGTCCTAAAGCTCACCAACAGCGAGAGACTCTGGAGGGAAGTGGAAGCAAAAAGAAGGAAACCCAGCAGAACAAACAACTGTGTGTGCTTGTAGGCACAGAGAGAGGGAAAAGGAAGGGGGGGAACGGGCTGATTGGCTGCTGAGAGAAGCAGCGGGGAGAGAGCTTGTAAGTGAGAAATGTAGAGAAAAACAGCTAGAGGCAGAGAAAGGTATGGAGTGTGAAAGCACACAAATCGAAAGGTTACAAGGAATGAAACAGAGAGAGAGAAAGCTTGTGTGTGCACTTGAACCTGCGAGTCTGCGTGAAGTCACGAGGAAAATGAGAGTTAGAAGGTGTAAAAGGAAGGGAAGGAGCTTCATACAACACAAGTTTAACTGGCTTGTACTTCCTCCATGAGAGGGGAAAAACCAAGGCAGGGGGTTTACAAAGGATCTCTAGTGTTAATTACGCCAATGGCACTGATAAACCAAGGAAACAGAGAAGCATGATGACGGAAAAAAGAAAAACCCTCTAGCATGAGACTCCTAAGGGTTCACCTGGAACCGGGTTCACAGGGGACATGGGGAGCAAGAAGCATCACACTGCCCTTTTAATATATGAAGGGAGTCTACAGTCTTCTTTCTATTCAACTTTAGTTTTTCTTTCAATCATCATCTGTATGTTAAATCTGTTTACAAAACAGATAAACCAAATTCTGCTTCAATAATGAAACTCAGCCAACTAGGCTAATGCATTAATAGAACACATCAATGCTACCCTAGCAGGAGAATTATTAAAACCCAGCAGAACTATGAGGGGATACTAATTACCCTAATTTTAAATTGGTCCAGACATGACTCAGTGTAGGCTTAAAAGAAGGGTGCCAAAAAATCTATTAAAAACCAACTCCTGCCACATACACAAGCTCTTTGGAATTTCCCCCGTGAAAGCACTGTTTAGTCCAACTCTACTTGGCTCAAAAAATCAAGACTTTTGCAGCTACATTCCTTGGTGAAATATTTAGCCACTTGTTTACTTTCTGAGGTCCTCCCATTGTCCTAGTTTCTACAAGGCTCTAGTTTTGCTTGAGGCAAAAGCAAATTTACTTTCACTTACTAGTTTATCTACTACTATGTTCCTATTAATGAAACACTGACCACTGATGAACAGAAAACCTCTAATTCAGAGAAACATTTGCAGTCTAGGAACTACCGGCATGCAACATATCAGCTTTGTTGTCTACTTAACGGTGTGCTCATGTCCACAAAGGTTCCTCTAACACAGGGTGGTACAACTTTTCATATCAAGTTTACTTCAGCATACAATCCACGGGCTGCACACTGCCTTGTTACGTGCGGTGGGGGGAAACAAGGCCAAAATCTGAACCCCCTGCCCAACCAGCCCTTGTGCAGCCTTCCCAAATCCCAGTAAAAGGGCGCTGCACTTTGGGAAGGAGCTGTGAGGCTCTGGCAGGGTCCTAGAGTCCTCCTACCTCATTCCCAAAGCTGAGAAAGCACTAACTAGGATTTGGAAAGGAGATGAGAAGACTCTAAAAACCCTGTCAGAGCCCTCACACCTTCTCCTTTGCAGGGGACATCAAATGTTGCCGGGGGGAACACCAAAAGGCATTGCAGGTCATATACACCCCCTGGGCCACACATTGGACCACCCTGCTCTAACAGGTATCTTATAAACTCCAAGCTGTCGTGTCTCAATTAGAGAACTCAAAAGCTGTGAAATTCTAGCCTTAGCCAGACAAAACAGTCAAATACTCCTACAATGTCTGAGTGGAAAACAAGGCCCTCCCTCTGACGTCTAAAAGCATATAGCATGAATGTCTGCAAAGAGAAACCCTTTGTGCTTACAGCTGTACTAACAAAGGCATCCATGCAACCTGAAATTCTACTGGTTCCAGATTACATGGATGCCTTTGCTGGTACAAGAGTACACAGGAAGGTAACCTCCTTGCAAACGTTTGTGATGTAGGCATGGACAAGAGGGCAGGCCAAGCTAGCATGCGTAAGTCAGGTCAGTCAATGCAGCCCTGCTCCCATTTTTTGTTCAACATGTAAGGGTTTCTTCTGAAGAGGGCTTATTTGCTTGGTTTTACAAAAAGTGCAAACGAAGGGTTATGGACAATGGAAAACTATGATGGAAGTATAATCTTTTTACCTTTGCTTCCTTGGTATTACTTGAGGCCTTCCCTTCAGTCTTCTTTTGTTTAGAAGAGCTACCTTTGCTGCTGCTACTCTCCTTGTTATTGTTACTGCTCGATTTCAAGGAAGATGACTGACTGACGGTTCTCTTCCGAGACCCATGCTCTTGCTTGGAATCTTTCTGGGTGGCTGGGGTTGTGGCTGGAGACGGAAGAAGATCCTTCTCCTTAACAGCACTCTGCTTTGATGATCTGCCCCACAGGGAAGGGAAAAAAATATTAACCAATGCAAGTTACTGCAACCATGAACCTATGGAAACCTATTCCATGCTTCAAGTGCCACTAGCAAAAATATCCCATGTAAGAATGAAGAAAATATGGCAGCTCTAAAAGTACAACATTAAACAGAAAAACCAACCAATCGGAGCTTGTGACACCCCTGTCCCCAGATGTTGTTTGATGCAAATGGTTAGAGATGATGGGGGTTGTAGTGCAGCAACATTTGGAGGGCTACAGGTGCCCCCCGCCCCCGCTTTACAGCAATGGTGGTCAAGCAGTGGCCCACGGCCATTTTGGGACAGGTGCCCAAAGCATTCTCAAAATTCAAATATGCCCACTGTTTGAAAAAGGATGGTGACCTCTGATCTAAAAAGGTAGAGATAACGAGCTATGATCCAGAAAGGTGCCCACTTACAAAAAAAATGGAGCTCTTATAAGCTGTCTCTTCAGAATGGACAAATTGCAATTTAAACTACCAAATGTTATATGTGTGGTGGGGCATTTGACATGGCAGCTTTTTTATAAAAAATACTTGCTAAAAGCAGGTATACGTTTCCCCCCTAACTTTACCTTTGAACAAGTGCTGTGTCAACCCAAAATTGAGATTTCTTTTAAAGAAAGCAATCTGACAATTCTGCAGGGGTAACTGATCAAACAAAAACTGGAACTTTGTGTGCAAATGGACCGCATTTAAAACTGTGTGCTCTGAGCAAACCTTCTGCTTCATGCATTTCGGATCTTACATAGTGTAAACAGGCACTCACTCTCTGTTACTGGAAGTTTTGTGCGCTGAAGGAGCCTTTTCTTCTAGTTTAGTTTTCTTGCTTTCAACGCCTCGGCTTTCCTCTGCATTCTAAAATGAAACAACCACAAAGTTTGATGATCTCACATTAAATAAGTGCAGCTATCTTTCACAGACCACCACAATGATTTAACAAGCCACTTACAGGATTAAGATAATAATACAGCAAGTAATAAAAACATTCCCTGCAGGAACAGTACAAGATAATGTCAATAAACCTTACTGACAAAATGAACATAAGGCTGAAGTATTGTAGATGTCATACTCCTGCAATACAAGGAGATCTAAGTGTGGCTTTAATAGCTTCATGCATGCAAAAATGTGACAGCTCAGTTTACTCCCACTATAGACTGTCAAAACAGCAACTGGTCTTGTCATGCTGACACAAGAGTCTCTATACTGGATCTCACCAGCGAAAATTTATTCCTATTTACTATGCTAAGAAATGTGCAATTTAAAGGCTTACTTTAATGTTTAGCAAAAGACACATTTACTATTTGTAAACTGCTCCTTGTAAATGCACATGTTAAACCTTTCATAGCAGAAAAAAATGAAACATTAAATTACTTTTTAAGGGTGTTCATTAATATGGTAAAAATATAAATGAAATAATATAAATGTACTAGGTACTGTGCCCCTGCTCACTCCGCTTACCAAGCCCCTGCCATTCCTCCCCTCCCCATTAAGAGCCTAGAGCTTCCCCTTCCCCTCGTATTTTGCAGAACCTTTCATTTCCTTGCTTTCACCTTTAACCCCATGCCTATGCTTCCTATTACCTCCTTTTTGCCACCCCATTTTCACATTCACTCCTTTTTTCCCTTTACTCTTCCCACTTTTTCAGCTCTCTCTTGAACACAGATCACTCAATATCCATGCCTTCTTCTCTCTCCTATTCTGCAGCTCCCTTGGAGCACACATCCCATAATGATACATGCTACTGCATCTTTTAGATTAACAGAATCATAAGGAACTAGCCTGTCAGCTTGTTTAGTGAGGGAAAGTTAAATTCAGTTGAAGGATGTTGTCCAAATATTGGCGTATCTTCTAAATTACTATATTGAATATGGAACTTCAATAAGGCAACATGCGGTACCAAGGGTGAAATGCTTTGTGGGAAGGCACTGTGGAATATTTGAGGGATCTATATCACATCAGGCAGCCAAGGAATGGAAGAGGAAGAAGGTTAAAGCAGCCATTCCTCCCCCCTCATTGCTTCTCTCTTCTCGCTGTATTCAAACAACGGCAGAAATTTAAAGTACAGTGGTGCCCCGCAAGACGAACGCCTCGCAAGACGGAAAACCTGCTAGACGAAAGGGTTTTCCGTTTTGGAGGCGCTTCACAAAACGAATTTTCCTATGGGCTTGCTTCGCAAGACAAAAATGTCTTGCGAGTTCCTGCAGGGTTTTCCCCCTCCCCCCCCTTTTCCTAAGCCCTAAGCCGCTTATCAGCTGAGCCGCTGATAAGCCGCTTATCAGCTGATCCGCTAAAAGCCGCTAAACTGCTAATAGCGCTAATCCGCTAAGCTGTCAATGGGCTTGCTTCGCAAGACGAAAAAACCGCTAGACGAAGAGCCTCACAGAACGGATTACTTTCGTCTTGCGAGGCACCACTGTAAAGCAGGAATAGAGGGTCACTGAAATGAAGTTTTAAACAACATCAGAGGTTTAAGTAAATCAGGAAGAAGGGCACACTGAGGTGTTTTAAAAAACCCCAACTCCTAATAGTTTTAACATGGAGAAATAGCAGATAAGGAAAATAGAGAAGAAAACACCAAAAAGTTAATGCAACAGAACCTTTCCCAGTTTCATTTTCACTGTACTCAAAATGTTTCAAACTGCCACTCTACTCAAATCTCTGCCACTGTTTAAAATCACCACTTTCCCCCCTCAGTTTGGTTCCATCTCTGCTTTACTCAAACCTCTGCTGTTGTTAAAGCTTCCATTTTCCTGTGTGTCCATCTTCTACTTTCTTTTTTGCTCCTTTCCTCTATCCTGATTTCATGCAAATCCAGGATAGTGATTTCATGCAAATCGTCCCATAGGGGTTATTATTTGACTTCATGCAAATAAAGGGTTGTGATGCAGCACTACAAGTCTTCTAATATATGTAATATACCGGTATATAGATTTCAAGTCTGGCATGCAAAACTGGAAAATAAGCCAGAATATGCATGAGCTGGTTTAAAGTTGGCTTTTGAATCCTGTTTATTTGGATCCCATTAACCATGGCTCTCAGTTCACATAAAATTGAAAACTATGATTAACTGCTTGTCTAAAGGAAGATGTCAAGAGGCAAGAAAAGAGAGAAATTGCCAATGCACCAAGCTCATACATGTCCTGACTTATTAACCCAGGATTTGGTCAGCCACCATAAGAGGGATGTGCCTGCTAATTTGCTATCTGACCTAACTTGCCCCACTGGCTCTTAATTGATTTAAATTACTCTTAAGATCTCTGCTGTTTGCTGTTCATGAAACTTGTTGGAACCTCTGGTAATTCCCAGTCACCTCCGAGCATGGGCAATGAAAGCTGAGTACTCCCTGAAGGCAAAGGGAATGCTAGCCAAGAATTGGTCCAATGTGAGTTGAGGGCTCTGGAAACACTGGCAAAGACAGAATACAGGGAGACAGGAGAAAGAAGAGTTTCTGGGAACACTGCAGCATGTATGTTCTGTTTTGTAACCACCACCACCACCGCGAAAAAGTGGAGGGTATCTGGTGGGCCAGTGAAAAAAGGCTTGGCAGGCTGGTTATGTGACACTAGTTCTAGTCCCCTCCCCCACTTTAAAAATTACTGTTGTCTGAATTACTGTTGTTTGCAACAAATTATTAAGGTGTAGAGATATAGGAAGATGGCCACATCATAAAGTATTGGGAAATAGCAGCGATCCCTTTGGGGCTGAGCTTGATGATTTCAACATCTTTCTCTCTCTTGCTGTTTCTGGCCTGCACTGGTGCTTAGTCCCATGTAGTCTTAGAAGACTACGAAGAATCTTTTGTAGTGAGGAACAGTTGGAAGTTAGGAAGTGTTTGAACTGGAATGCAGCAATGTTCTCCTGCCTCCTTTGTTTATAACTTGGCTTATTACTCTGACATATGATGTGTCTATTAACGTCATTTTGTGATAAAACATGGCTTTTAAAAATACATACATATAATAGTATTGCTGTTAGACTGGGCTTCACAAATGACTAACAGAAAGGAATGATGCCAGTCAGTTTGTAAATTCCTGATTTTGATAATTTTCGAGACGTGCCTTAAACACTCTATAAAGATCTTATTAATCTTAATTACCCTTTAATGCAAGATTGTGCATATAGTTGCTGAGAGAATTTTGGCAACAGCTGTGACACAACTGATCCAGTTTAAATTTAGTGTGCCCCACCAACAGTCACAATAACAAGAATAACTAGAATTATTTAATGAAGCCTTTTACACAAGAAAAATGGGGGGGGGTTTACTGTTAGAATTCATATATATGAGAAGTGGAGTGTGAACACTTTGTGCACTCATTCAGGTAATATTTTGCCCCACTTTTAAAATTAAAGGCAAAAGAACTAAGTGTACTTAAATTGCGGGAAGACAGTCAGAACAAACAACTGGCAATAGCCAGTGTTCAATATTCCCCAGGTGTGCTTTGCTACTGGCATGGGTCCAATTACACCTACAAGGATATTCCTGGGCACCAGGTTGGCGACCACAGTTTAAAAACATCTGCCTTAGTTCACAGTTAATATCATTTCCATTTCTACTGCGTGTGTTTCTCCTTCTTGCATACTGGGACAAGTGAATTGTTGTAAGGACAGGCTACAGTCAAGCAATGCAGTTGAGATCATAGAATCGTAGCATTGAAAGGGACCCCTAGAGTCATCTAGTCCAACTCCCTGGCGAATAGACATTCCACTGCAATGACAGCAAGCTAGATTTAAGACACCATTTGGTGCCTAGCTAATACACCTGAGTTTCTTACACTGACCATAGGCATCACTGCACAGTGGTCATTCACTTATTAGGCGGGACTTCCCATTACTCCTGCAGCCTTCCCCCAGGTCCTTCCCAATTTGCTCCACAGGATCCCCCTGGAAAAGATTATGGAGGGATGCAGAAGATGTAGGGAAGGAGAATCTGGAACTTCTTCTGCCAACAGTGCCTGCTCTGCTGTTGGACAGATGCCACTGGATTTCACCCAAGCCTCTCAATCCTTACTGTGCTGTTTTTTCCTTCCCAACTTTTACGACACTTTGAGTCCTCGGAACAATAGCTAGCTTAGCTGTGGATCAACTATCAAGAGGGAATGGTTGAAATGAATGCCATTAATTCCAAACAGATGGTCATGTATCTGTTCCAAATTCAGCATAGTTTTTAACATGTATAACTTTCCTAAGCCACCACCAACTCATTGGCTGTGTAGCTGCTTTACTATAGCCATTGCACAGTGATTAACTCCCAAAGTCTTATCTTGGGTCTGCAAAACATTCACAGAAGAAGAATAACCAAAGAAATTTTCAACCCAAGCCTACAAGTGTGATTAAGGCTCCCTTGCATAACTTTCAGGCGGACACTTTTATCCATGTAAACAGGGCATCTACTGGCATGATGCCATAAAGTTGCAAAACTCTATAATGCAAGAAATTGATAAGATCACACAAGCCCATTTTCTTACCAATGCAGGACTACATGTAACAATTAACTCTTCTCAGCATGTATCTATAAACAATGTATGGGGTGTAGTTTGCCATATTTCACTACCTTCTAAACCGATTAGCTTCCAGTTTAGCACATAGATTATTGGCTAATAGTTATGTTGCTCCATTCACATTAAAGATCAAGCAAATACCAACATACATTTTAGTCAGACTACTTACTGACTGAAGTACTACTGGCAACATTTATAACCAACCACAGAAATTTGAGGTGAACTTAAATGCAAAATCACATTGCAATGGCCCAGTTTGCATATTATAGTAAACAATATTTAGTGGTTTGGATCATTTGCTCAGTATGACATCCAAACAAGGAGATCATAGTAAATCAAGTACAAACCTTGGCTTCACAATATGAAACACTAAGCCAAGGACTATGGTTTGTAGCTCCCACTAAAAAGAACAAAGAGGAAGCCATATGCATGCTCCTGGCAAACTTTTAATTATGGTTGAACAACAGGGAAAGCCAGATATTGCTGGACTACAGTTCCAATCAACCCTGACTACTGGCCATGCTGGTTGAGGTATGAGTTACACCTATTGCTAGTTTACAGCAATATGCAAATATTGCAACTGAATTATAATGTTTTCTTATTCTTTTGTTTAACTTTTTTCTTTTCTTCATGGAAGTGACCTTAAAACTAAAATTAAAAAGGCTAAATCAGTTCACTACACATCTTTGATTGCACAGAGGATACTAGGTTTTGAAAAACTACTCCCTTAACCCTCCATTTAGATGACACTAAAACGACATACTGAAAACTGACCTGACATAACTTATGCTTCCGCTTGCCCTTGGTGGAACCTTTGTCGGAGGATGTTTTCTGGGGCTCCCTTGGATGCTTCTCGGACACATTCTTCCTCTCAACTTTTGATGGGTCTGTGTCTTTGTAAGGCTTCCCTGGTATTCTGGTTAAGAGGCTCAAGTCAATCTTCACAATAAGGGGATACCTTTCATCAGGATCACTGAGTGGTGAAAGGAGTTCCTTCTCTTCCATAGGAGAGAACATTCGTTGCCGTAAAAAGCTGTCATCCTCCTCCATGGAGGGTTTAACAGGAGTCCTATTGCTCTCAGAATATTTGGGGGTTTGTGATGAAGGAGGCAAGCTCTCATTCTCATCAGAATCAGAGGATGAGGTATCTGTTTCTATGAATTCCTTGGATTTCTGGGAGGATTTGTTTGCAATCTTGCACTTCTTTTTCTCGGTTGTAGGCCGAGGTGAAGATTTGGGCTCCTTCTTTATGTTGGGCTTTCTAGAGCCTTTTGTGGCTGCCTTGTGTCTGTTAGAGGGTATATTTGTTGTCATGTCCACTGGAGTTTCACTTTCTATTTTCAGCCCCCCTCTGGGCTCTTCCACAGATGGTTTGTCTGTCTTTTTGGGCTGTTTTTTACCTACAGTCCTCCTTTGGGTCATGCTGTCACTCTGAGCAGGTGACTTTTGTCTGCCCCGATTGCTCTCTGATCCTTTCTGGCTGGTTTTTGAATCTCTCCCAGGAGTGGAAGAAATTGATTCTTTAGATCCACTCTGATCTGCATATCCACCCCCTGTGCTCTGATCTCTACCCTCATTTTTGTAGCCTTGTGTTGATGGGATGTTACTGTCCACAGAAGAAGCTGGTGATACTTTATGCGGATTCACCTTGTTCAGCCAGTTGTCCAGCTGCCACTTGTTCGTTGGAGGTGGTTCCGGCTAAAGACAGAACACAGGGAATCTTAAAAGTCAATACCTACATTCCCTCCATTTCCCGAGTGGCTAACAAGTTGAACCAAAGAATATATAATAAACATTTTATTCCAAGCTTGCAAATTTGGAACGTGGCCATCCATTATGCAGCTTACGCCTCTGTTGCTATAGAAAATTGAGGAAACTGCTGATTTAAGTATGTACTCTCTCCAGCCTAGCCATGTCACAACAGGAGAGGGGGGCTGCCACAAGGTGCTAGGTTTTCTTCATCAAGTTGCAGCGGGGGCAGCGTGCCACTTATCTACTCATCTGGGATCAATTGCTCCCCTGCTCAGGGCAGCAGATTACTGTCAAGCTGCATGGCTGACTTAGTTAACTGTAAAACAAACAAGTAGGCCCTGCGGCAAAATGTTAAAAGGATATCCCACTCCCTGGGAACCACATTAGCAGGAGCCTTAAATAGGAATAATATGGAGGCCCCAGCCAGCATAGAGCAGAAGCCATGTTCTGGCTGGCTGGCTGACAGTTTTATTACTGTATAGGTGGTAGTGGTGCCTAGAGAGTGGGAAAGGGGAAATTCATATATTTATCTCCTTCTGCCTGAAACAAACCTGCATATGTCAGTGAAGGGAATTTTTTAGCCTCATGGCACACATGCTCCCCAACACTAATCCCCCTCTCCAATATAGTTTTAAGCTGCTAGGCATGAGCCCTTTGCCTTACATTTCTCTCCAAACTGCCAATGTAATATTCCATGTCTTGACTGCAGCCTAAATCATCATCATCATTTTTAATTTGTATTAAATGATTCACAGCCTGCCTAACTTCTGGTCCACTTGGCCCCTTTTTGTCCCATTCCCAAGGACAGAAGCAATAAACTGCTCACAGAAAACAATGGTGATTTGCTTCATTGTGATAGGCCAGCAAGGTGGAAACAAGAACAGGCGTTCAGTGTGAACTCAGATGATCTCCCTATTATAGACAATGCACTAAGCATTCCACAAGTCCCAGAAGCTCAGAGGCCATGCTGGATTGTGTTTCTATGTATACTTCTGAACACATAGGAAGTCCTGTTTCACATTAATTCTTGGATATGATTGCTTCTAAAATGAAAGAAGATCAATGAACATTAATAAGCTGGGTATAAACAGTGCATAGTCTCTAACATTCATATTCCCCCTTTTGTCACATTACTGCTGTGCTATAGACACATATGGGAAATATGAAGACCACATGCAAGGGAGGAAAAAAACCATACCTCAGGAGACGCACTCTGGGATGGCTCATTTGCCTCACTGTCACTTGAACTACTTTCACTTTCAGAGTCGGAACCAGAACTGCTCTCAGATCCGCTATGGCTGCTTGAGTCATCTCTAGAATTATCGGCTCCTTCACTTGTATGCTGGGAAGGTTCAGAATTACTGGGGAGAGGGGGAGGTAGAACAAAAATCAAAGGACGCTATAGGATTTTATCCGTAGTTACTTTCAAACTATGGATAAAATAGTTTATGCATAAGACTATTAAGAAATATTTTAATGTTTAACCCAAGCAGTTGAAGACCCATGGCAATTCAATTGAAGATGAAATCCTAATTGGCTCTTGCTTTAAACAGATATCTTAATTCCCCACAGTCAAATTGTTACAGCACTACCAGTTCAACATAGCTTTATAATGCCAGGTGTATCAACCAATATTTACCTTCCAGGTGTACCTCTTGGCACAGTCTTATCAGAATCCTATAATTGAAATAAAAGATCCAAACTAGAATTACTGTCCTTGTAACAGGTATAACACACTCAACAAGGGTACTGGAAAAACATATTTTGCTGTCTTTCACTGACATGAACATTATCCATCTATAAGAATGAAACTAGCGAAAATATTGCATAATTGGCCAAAGTTTACAAGCAACCTATGGACAAACATAATATGAGATCCATCAGCCATCCTAGCAGGGTTATACTATTTCAAATGTTGTTTGACAGGTTTTGAATGTCAATTGGCATGTTCATTTGCAAGTATTTTTCTCCCTTTCACTTGCAAAGCAGCCCAGCTAGCCCTTCCTATACTCTCAAAACTGAGAGCCAGTGTGATGTAGTTGTCCAGAGAATTGGACTAGGAACTGGGAGCCCAGGGTTCAAATTCCCACACTATTTTAAAACAGTGTATTAGTTGCTTGTTTCTATTCATTTTCAGTTTTTGCCTTTTTAAATGTTGTGCTTTGTATTACTTTCTTTTGATGGTGCTGTCAGCTCCCCTGTATAGCTTGGTAGAAAGGCAGGACAGAATTTTTTTAAAAAAACACAAAAATAACCTGCTCGACATCACTGTCTTCGCTGCTGCTGATTTTCAAGTCATTTATAAGAACACTAGAAACAAACAGAAAAAGGAATGGTTTGGTGTGTGTTTTTTTACCAAATAATACCGTACTATCCTAACAATTTAACCTAATTTCTGATGATTGCCATTAATTTTCCTCCCTTTACATAATGGATTGACGCTCCGTTGAAGAAGCATACTGAAAATCCTGAAGTGCTTACACCATTACAAGGGCAACAGAAGAAATTAAGACGCTTAACATCCTTGTGGTGGGTGACAAAATGCAAAGAGCAGATAGGCTCAAAAGAGCTATTAGCATAGTTGTCCTGCTGGAACAAGGAAAACACACAAAACATTGAATCACTGTAGGAACACTGAGTGGGGCACCATGCAAGTCACATATAGGCAGAGAAGAAGGAGAACGCTGTGGGCCTAAATTAAGCAGAATCCTATCTCAATTAACAAGGTTAGGGAATTCATAGGCATCAGTGCAATGCTGCCGCAACCACCACCACCCATTAATACTATACTGAAAATGCAGTCATCAAGTGCAAAGGCCAGTACATCACAGACAAAATGTACTTTGAAAAAAGCTAAGACTAAACTTTTAAGAGCATAGACTGTGCGTGACCACACAACACCAAAAAGATAGGAGACAGGGAAACTAAATACAGAGTAGGCTTCATAAATTCTGGCATAAATTAATGGTAAGTCATTTTTAGTTTTACCATTTGCTTAAGAATCACTGCTATATTTTTAAAACATAATTGAAGGATATTAACTTGAACTCTTTCATGCTTTACTATGAACTCTCCAAGAGCTGGGCTGTGAATTAACTTTCTGCATAAAACGAAATACGAATAAAATTCTTGCATTAGCAAGAATTTAAAAGCAACACTTGACATCAGTAACAAACATAGCATCTTACTTTGTCTGGTTTGATTCACACCTGGGGGGAAACAGAAATATGGTTAAAATTATTCAACCTTCTGGGTAGTTCTGCAGTAAAATAAAAGTTGCTTTGCAATGTTAGCTTCCTATATCTAGTTTACGACTATTTATACAGCTGAATGATGTTCATCTAAGGTATTGGTTCCCAAACTGGACGGTACTGCCCCCTAAAGGGCAGTGGGATTACCAAGGGGGCACTAGGAGAAAGTTGGGCACTCCAGGTGAGTCTCTCCAAAAATGCTGATTGCTTATTATTTAATGAAATGAATTTGCAGTTGAAAGGAAATGAGGTCAGTTTTATTAAGGCCAAATATGCCATCTCTATGTTTATTTCGAATACAGGGTTTTTCTAGATTGTAAGCTCCTTGAGCAAGGACTTGCCCTCTTATTCCCTGCATAGTGCTGGGTACATGGATAGTATTACCAAGAAAAACTAACTATTAGACATTATTTCCCAAGTTAAGTTGCTGAATAAATTCAGGGGAGGGAGGTGTGCTAACTCTCAATACTTCTGAAGGTCAGTTAGGAGGTCTGACATTCTGCTCAGCATGCTTTTCATCACCCTCTGAGCAAATGTGACAATAGAGGTCCCAGCTTAGAACTAGAGAGGAACTGGGGTTCATCCTCAAGCTTAGAAGCACAAGACAAAAATTGAGGTGATCTTTCAGAAGAAGACGGGGGTTATCCTTTTGGTGCTGGGATACCAAAGTCCTTAGTATATCTCAACAGCCCAGTGCCCAATCAATTCTATGTTCTCCCTCAGCTTCAGGTTTGGAGCAAAATTGGGGACAGACTGACTGCACAATTGTTCTGGGCTGCCAAGGTGATCTAACTGTTTTCAAATCCCAGTGCAATTGTGGGAATACTCAATATGCCATCTATGCTCGGCCTCCATAGCTCAACGCAGTAATGCTTCTGAATACCAGTTGTTGGAAACCATAGGAGGAAGAGTGTTCTTGTGCTCAGATCCTATTTGTTTCCCACAGGCTTCTGGTTAGCCATAGCTAGATTAGATGAGCCATTGGCCTGGGCCAGCAGGCTATTCTTATGGGAACAACCTCTGGGCTATTCTCCAGCTCCAAATCTGAAGCTGGATTGGAGGAGATGGTCTTTGACATTGAACAAAGCAATGACATGAACAAAGGACAGATGGGGAGGGCCTGGAGATCACAAAGTTAGGCTTTGCTACTCAAGCTAAGCAAAAATTGTGTAGCCTTGACCATAATAGTCCCCCTTCGTCAAGTGTAAACCACGTTCTTTTATGGCTGTGAAGTACTGAGAATTAAGTAATTAAGTGCACCTGGGTATATAAAGTTCAAGTGAAAGTGATAGCCTTGTGCAGTAAATAATCAAGAAGCAGCACTCAAGATTTCATGTTGAATTACTAACCTGATTAAGAAATCCCATCACTCATAAACATATATTGAAAGTGAGCATATTAAAAGTAAAGAGATGTACTATGCAACTATATAGATTTTCTGTCTGTAGCAGTTCCATCTCTATGAATCAATATGGCCATTTCCATCATATATATTTTCAGAATATTACTGTAAATATTGCAAAGAAAATTATAGGACATACTTACGATTTAGACTGGTGGACATTAGATGTTTTTGATGAAGAATTGTATCTTTCTGGAGGTGAGAAAGATAAAATAATTGCTGAACTCTAAGTTACAAAAACATATACATCACCCAAATGATATATATGGAGGCAAGTATGACTCAGATGCAGATTGCAAGAGTGGGCTAACCCTCTGCATTCAGTAGCCCTTTCTTTTCTGACTTACATGCTAAACTTACTACTGTACTCTAGCTATGTCTTTACCTGGTTTCTAGAAAATAGGAGAGTGAAAGACTAACAGTAAATCAACTACTGAATTCACAGACTTGGAAGTGACTTGTTTGTGATAGTTTGACTTGTTTGTTTTACAAATATAAACAAGTTCTTCCTTAACATAAAGTAGATATTGTTCCAGACAAAAATGTGCTGTTTATTATTTCACACAGCTACTTAATGATTTGGCTAGTAATGCTGTTATCTTAGCAGCAGTTTCATTATCACCCCTGCTTGCAGAAGGTGAGCAATGAACCTTTTGTTCTCAAAGGCAAAATTAATACGCAAC
Source organism: Podarcis erhardii (assembly GCF_964252035.2). Taxonomy (NCBI): domain Eukaryota; kingdom Metazoa; phylum Chordata; class Lepidosauria; order Squamata; family Lacertidae; genus Podarcis; species Podarcis erhardii. The sequence goes on along the minus strand of NC_138498.1, from coordinate 56,673,542 downwards.
ATTTCAAAATACCTCATCCTATCATGTTTCCTAAAGTTAAAATATTACATGCTTCAGACCTAGTAACTATCATCACAAGCCTAACAATGTCTTTTCAGAAGTAAATCCTATTTTAATCAATGGGGTTTACTTCTAGGGAAACAGGGTTAGGACTGCAGCCTAATGTAACTTGTTTTGAGCTTCTTTGCTATCTCAATGAGAAAATGTTTACACTTTAGGGATGTTGAGTCATGCAATGGTTTGAAGAACTTGGACAATGTTAGCAATTCATTGGTCAATGCAGCAACTGTGTTGCCACCAGAAGAAGGCCTACCATTTTCAGGAATCACTTAAGTAGATGGAAGCAACTGACAACAGACCATATAAAGAGAGTGGTGCTTTTTGAGAGGGAGGAGAAACAAGATGCACTTGTTATATGGATCAGGAAACAATGCACACATTTGTTGGAGGTTCTGATGCAAAATACAAATACTAGGTTGGGGCCCAGTGACCTTTTCAAGTTCACTTTTCCAATAAAATTCTTCTAATAAAACAAGAAGAGCAGCAAGAGAGGCAAGACTTGAAACTGGTGCTCGAAAATGGAAATAATCAAATATTGATCATCTGCCATTCTAACTGCTGGTATAAAGGCCAGTTAATCTTAGAAATAACCAATCTGTCTGATTCAGATGTCATTCACATGTAATAAAGCAACAATTATCTCATACTATAGAACCCTGTGAGGAAGGAGGAGAAGCAGTTCGCAAGCTTACAGACGTGTGCCCAAATGCCAAACTAATGGTTTGACAATCAGCTCTGTGCCATCTAAATGGAGTCACAGTATATGAATAACTACTTATGCTTTTACAACTTAATCAATTAGTTATCCTAGTTACAGAAGACATTAAGTCAGATGTTGTGAATTAAATGGTGCAGTCCCGTTTCATTCACAGTGACTGCATTCCTAGTCATAATTATTATTTTGGAGAAAGCTAGTTCTTAAAAAGAACGGCCTTTGTTTAAAGAATGGAAGCACTCCAAGGGCAGAGAATAATAGAAATTGGCACAGTCTCACACAAGCTACAGAGACAGGCAAGGACTGCTCTGAGTTATGTCCCAATAAGGGAAACACAAGTAAGCTAGAAGTGAAGCTGTTCTGTTACTTATCCTTCTCACCTAGAGATTACTTTAAGCTCATTCTCCAGGGTGCCTTAACCAGCTGAACTTCCTTAATTCTCACAGACTGGAGTTATGAAAGCATTCAGAGCGTAATGGCAAAGATTTCTCAAAAAGTGCTACAACTTTCAAAGGGAACAAAAATAACAAACACTAATTCTCAAATCAAACCTTCCTAGTACAGTAAGCACACACACAAAAATAGATAAAACGAGAACACATTAACATTCTGATTCAGGTCTTTTATTGGGCCAGGCATCCTACCCACAAGACCAGAAAAACTATCAATAGAACTTTTCTTCAAGTAAAGCATCCAAAAGAGAATTTTACTGTAAATTCTTCTTTTAAAAAAAGAGAGAAATAATTCAGTACATAATATAAACACACACTTACTTTGTTCTCCAGTGCCAAAATTAGATTGCTGAGCTTCCTGTAAAAATACAAAAAGGTTACTTATCTGTTTAACAGAGACTACTAAAAGAGGAAGTGTTTTAGTTGTGCTTGTGCTTGATTATTTAAATTTTAGAAAAAACTACAATTCCTTTGAAGTGTTATCCAAGCCTATCTGAATCTTCCCCAGACTTTAGAGCCAAGAGAATCCTAAAAGCTGATGCCTTCTTTCCTATGGTTTAAGGCACTGATCACATGGTAAAGTTTCTCATCCTTTTTTCTTTTTTTTAATGAACACACACAGTGGTGTCCCTCAAACATGTTTTTAAGTGCAACCCACTGAATATGAATAAAATTTAAAGTGATGATAGTTGACTACTGGAAAGGAAAAAGGAATGCCTACTTTGCACATTAGGCTAGGGATTCTCCTGGATCAAGCTTCCACTTCTAAATTCTGAGGTTACCACTTTTGTGCTACATGACTCATGCCATGCAGTCATTTATACAAGCTAACATTTATATAATGCCAATTTACAACTACATATGACAATTTACAACTATTGCATGTAAGATAAATATCTACACTGGGCATCCACATCTGTCCTGGGCCTAGGGATTCTCTACAGAGGTCAGCTGCAGCCAGATGTGAAGGAGCAGCAAAAGATAATCAGAGGAATATCTGGAGAGCTAACGCTGCAACACCAGCCTATCCCATCTCCCAATATTTGATGTTCTCCTAAGGATGAGTAAACTGCAGTATAGAGATGTGCAACTGCCACCACCAAAGAAGTGGTAGTGCAGTCCAGAGTGTACCAAGATTTGTCAGCTTAAGCCCGACACTGTGTGAGTTCCAGAATGGCCGAATACAAGTTACAGGCACAATTTATATGAAGAAAACAAAGAAGAATTGATTTGCTTTCTCCATTACATTTTCCAAGAGTTGTCCAGCACTGTTGTTCTGACTAGTGACTAGACAACTGAAGTCCAGTTCAGATGAAAGGCCACAAACTGCAACAAATTCGGATACCACTGACTACATGGGGCAGAGTAGGAGACACAACGTCAGAGTGTTTTCACTCCAACCCACAGGGTTGATTCCAGAAGGTGGTTTGGGGAGATGGGACTTCTGCATGAGTCCAAGGAAGTTGGTCCATGCAGTCCTGCAGGGTTTCTTTATATCCTAAGTAGTATCTAACATAAAAATGAAGCTGCTGGGTGAGGCACTCAAGGCAACTGTAATAAACTGAATCCAGGTAAGATGAAGATGCTATGATCGGACAGTTCTAAGGCCTAGGAATTAGGTGTTTTGGATAAGGTTGCAGGCCTCTTCAAAAGAGCAGGTCCTGCTTCTAGGATATTCCTTGATTACACTTTACCACTTGAGTCCCAAGTGTCTACAGTGGTGTGGAGTGCATTTTCCCACTCAGATTATTTTTCCACAAAGGATCTCTTCAGCATTCTACCATCATCATGGGGGCAGGCCTTTTCTGTTGTGCACCCCAGCTTTAGAACTCCCTGCCCTTTCCAATTCAGCTTCTATGCTTCTGTCACTTAGACATCAGCTCAAAACCTGGCTGCTGGCATAGACTTTTGGGAACTGATTGGTAGCATATGTTCAGCTGAAAGATGCAAAAAAAGGCTGTGCTTTTTGTTACTTTGTTATGGTTGTTCTACTGAATAACTATTATCCATCCTGAGCTCTTTGAATTAAAAAAAACATTAAAATATACTTAAAAATAGCCAACAAACATGTACTAGTCTTGTGTGTTCCAACAGATGCCTATGTTAATCAAGTATGGTAAGTAAATGGCATGAAAGAAATAAAGTAATGCAACACACACTTTCTTCTAAATAGTCTCTCTATTTAGAAGTTTCCATGCCTGGAAGTGATTCATATATGTCATAATCATGTAGGTACTACATGCTGTGTTTATGCTTGATTACATGGAACCAATGAACCTAGGAGTTTCCTTTTCAAGAACAGTAGAAAGAATGCAATCACAAAACTAAGCTATTGCCATTGGTAACCGTCTAAGATGACTTTGAGAAATTCACTACTGCCAGTGCTTCATGTAGTTATATGAAAAATTGAAGTTGAATATCAGAGTCTATTAAGGACTAACGAACACTAGGTTTATGAAATAACATATTTATGTAAGTAATAAACCTTTGCCCTAGGCACCACCAGAAACCATGTGCCAAGAATGATACAATTGTATCATGTTTGTCTCTTCAGGATACATTAAAACATGATACTGAAAAAAATACATGCTATAATCTTTTGATAAGTTGTCAGAAAGTATTTCAAGCAAAGAATATTAGAGTTTTCCCACAACATGATCTCTCTTAACATGGAGAGATCACTCCACAAGCTAATATTTGAACTGAATAAAAATGAAAGCAAATAGCACGGCAACATTTTTTAAAAAATAAATGCTACAAAACAGGAGCATTTTAAAGAAGTCCTGCCTTCTTTGGATAAATTTAAAGTCCTCTTGTTTGATAATTTCTGTACATTTCTAGCCTCCAATATGCATATACTGTAGACAGCTACTGGGGTATTCGTAGGAGACAAGAGTTTACCTAGGAAAAGGGTTTTCTTAAGCATCAACTCAAGTCACCTGCTCAATACAAATTGCTGTTGATAAACCTCACAAATCAACCCAGGATCACTATTGAAGTGGCTGCACCAGATTTTAAGATGTCTAAAAGAACACAAAGTATTGTGTATGGAAACAGCATAGCTGGAGCTTCCTGACAGGAAGAGAATTTGAACAATTCATATGACCTAATGTTTTGAATGCATGAAATAACATGCCTGTTAAAAAGGGTATGTAAATTTGTTCTAGATGAAAGAACAGGACACAATTATAATAAGTTCAATATGAAAGGCAAACAGAGTTAAGGAAAAATAAAGCCAAAGCAGAACTTTCAAGCAAACAATATAACATGAAGCCAATAAAAACAAAGAGTGAACAATGCTGTAATAATTATAATTAAATGATGAAAATCTTGATCCACAAAAGGTAGCTTCCTTATTTTAGAATCAGCCAACTGCCGTGTGCAATCATGATCTTTCTGTTATCCACTGACCTTTGTTGGGAATGGAAACTTTGAAGGTTCAGTTTTGCAAGGTGTGTGAATAGCTGTCAATGGCGGTGGCCAAATATGGGTCATCTCCTGTTCGGAACACAAACCAAAGATTCCAGAAACCATTATACCTTTAACTTAATGCAAACCAAAAAGCACAGCTTACATGTGTTTTAAATTAAAATAATGGGAAAAGATGCCAATTCATGTAATAAGATTTACTCTTCTCCTGCCCCCTGCAGTCTCCTGTCCCCTACTGATTGACCGGAAGGTTCCCCAAGTGCTCCAAAGTAGATTTTACAGGGCTGCAGGGGGCTGCAGCGGAAAAGAGAAGGGGGGAGTGTCCTTGCACAAGCCGAAGTATTTGCTTTACTGCAACATTATCAATGACCAATCCCAACAAAACATTGTGATCAGAGAACTAAAAAATAATTGTTATCCTTGTGAACAGGGATAAATTGAACCAACTATGGGTGGAATCCAATGGATGTTGTTCTACTGACAAAATCCATCAGGAAAAAAGAGATGGAGACATTTTTAGCAATTGTTCCTTGCATTCTCCCTTGGTCCCATCTAATCATGACAGTCGTCACTCGTCATCACCCCGCCACCCCCCCCCAAAATGGGGGACTTCAAATGAGAGAATGAATTGTCTCCCTCACTGTCCTGCTGGTATATGTCATTCTTCGGAATAGTAACACCCATGGGATTCTACTTCACTTGTATTAAGAGTCTTAAATGAAACTGCTATATTTACCAAATAACCTAAAAGCTTTAGGTTTATCAGAGAGAAATGGAAGGAATAAGTGGAGAGGAAGTTACAACATAATCTTCTTTCAAGACTGACTGTGATTAGTCTTTCAGAATTACATCAATGTCATTTTCATGCAGGATACACAAAAATTATTTGATTGACTTAAGGAAGTCTTCCAAGGAAAACAAAACATCTATTTATTTAATCCATCAGTTTTATTGCCAATTTAATATATTGATATGCTTTTCCACTATGCATATTCAATCAATGGGGGGGGGGGGGAAATAACCTTTTTATTTAATTTCTGAAGAGAAAATACAATAACATACTGATTCGCATATACAGGAAAATATTCTTTTAAAATATTTTAAGACTTTACCAAAGGAAGACTTTAGAAAAATAATCCGAAAGTATTATTAAAAATAGAGAACAAACTGGTGGATACCAATGGTACACAGAAGAGAAAAAAAGGATAATCAGTTTTGAATGAAATGTTAAGCAATATACGTGGGCAATTTATTTTGGATTTTTTCAAAAAATTCAACACATTTAAGCAAGAAAATCTCAAAAGCCAGAATAAGAGAACAACTTACTTTTAGAATTTCATCCACACTACTCATGTCACTGGATGCTGATGCCTACAAATGAATGATCAGAACTTAACTGGCATATTTGTAATTCAATGTTATAAAACTTCTAGAAAATTCAATTATTATAAAATTACTTAAAATGGGATTCAAATTCAGTATTAAGGTACAAAGAGCAACCTTCATACTGCAGATGAAAAGAGACTCTACAAACATCTTTTCATAACTTGTTCACACCTTTGTATTTCTCATCAAAGTTTCCTAAAATGTATGCAGCTGAGGGAAACTATTGTTAACTTTTTAAATTTCTGAGAAAAATGATAATCTAAGCAATATAATTTTAACATTCCTGTTTCATGAACGCTTCACTTACGGACTCATTGTTAAAACCGTGTTTATGGAAGACAATCTTACTCGGCTACGAGTGATTGCCAAAGAAGAAGAAGGAGGTAGAACCCAGTTTCTCATATCCATTTCTTTTTGCACTGTCAGATCCAGCACAAAAAAAGGAAACAGTAATCTATGAAGAATTAAATGCCCATATGAATACTGTTTCATACTTGAAATTAAATATCAGATGGCATTTTAATTATATTTTAAAGTGCAAGACATGGCACAACAATGACAGTACACATTCTCTCACTTTTTCTTTTCAAACGGGGTGTTATGTCCAAGTCATATTCACAGTTGACCCACTGAAATCAATCTATTCCAATTAACCTGTAATAGTTCCATTACATTGTTTTCAATTATTCTACTCTGAGTATGACCAAGTAGGAGGGTTGTATCCAATACTGTCTCTGTGTGAGCAGAATGGACTTTTGCTTGTGCAATGGGACTTCATTTGCTTATTACCAGGCAGTCTCCTGGACTTCCCTCAAAGCCTGGAAACCCTCCAGAACAGTTTTAGGTACCGGAGGGGGCGGGGCTTGCAGAGGAAGGAAAGGAAGGGAAAGTCCTGTTGTGCAAATCCATTCATGAAGCAATGAATTCCAACCAGTCATTTCTGACTGGGAAGTAGATGAGGCTGCTATACGCTTGTTAATAAAACACCGTTATTAAAAGTCAATATTTAGCATAATTTTATCTTCCACTATGACAGAGGAGATGCTCAACTGAGTTGTAAATAAAATAAAAATAATGTCACATTAGTGTTTATTTAAAGCTGAAACACCCAAGCAAAAACATGTGCCGGGCCAGACCAGCATAAATGCCCAGTTATTAGAAGCATGGCAGATCAGAAAGCTGTAAATCCTTCAATTGTCAAAGAAATTGAAATTAAAAGAAATTATTGCATTTTAGTTAGGTGTGTTCCTTACATACAACTCAAGATGTCAATAAAAGTATTTTTCTAAGCAGTCTCTCTTATCTATGGAATAAGCACAAATGAGCTTTATTTTATTTTAATTTTTTTAAGGCAACTTACGTCAAGCGGCTGAGATGGAATTTTCAGCTTTGTTAGATGTGCTTTACCAGGTTTCAGTTCATTCATATTGTTGCTGTGTGTCTGGCTACTGTAGTGTTCAGAAGATAGCTTTGGTTCCATGGACTCCTGACCATCCATAGGCCTTACATAGGCAGTAGGCTTCTGCAACATTGTGTTAGATTTAGACATAAGCGAAGGAGGGAAAGCCTGACTACCACTAGAAAAGGAAGGGACACGGGAGGGTGAGTCCCAGTTGGCATCAGGGTCTCGCGGAGATTTGGAGCGCTGATGTTCCTTGCTGTGGTGATCATTTCCATGAGACCTGGAATGACTGGAGTTCAGAGAAGAAACAGCAGGTGGTTTTCCAGGGCTGGAAGAACGGGACTTTGAATGTTCAGATCCATGCTGGGCTTTTTTACGGCTACTGCTGCTCCCACTACTGCTATACGAGTCACGGTCGTGCCTTTGCCCACTACTGCTAGTGTTATTGCCACTGTTGCGCTGGCCACCATGTCCACTCTGTAAACCTATGGAACGCTTCTGCGACTGGGAAGAAGTGCTAGGTGCTGGACCTACAGGCGTCCATTTGCTGCTCTGATGAGAGCCAGTACTGTGCCTCTGATCACCAAAGAAACTTTGGTTTGATTTTTCATCTGTTGTTGATGGTACTGTTGGTTTAGGAATTTCAACAAGCTTCTGGAGGGACCGGTCACCTATAAAATCCTTCATTTCATCATAGTTTCCAAGCATACTTTGGATACGGCTAGATAATTTATCTTCTTTGCTGGTCTGTGTAAGGAACAAAAACATGATGCAGAAGTTTATTTTAAAATACACTCCTTCTACAATTAAACTTTTGGGTCAGCTGAATGTCCTTTATGATAACATATATTTGAAATTTACCTATAGAATAAAGCGGTCAGTCTTTATTTTGCACCGAAAATAAAATTAACTTGGGAACCACTTAATCTGCCATCCACAATGGCTAATGCTTACTGATTTCACCAAAATTCATTTTATCATGAATATACTAATAGTACTGTGCACTTTTATTAATTGCCACCAGTAAACTAAAGTTTAATTAACTGATTACTAAAACCAATATAAATTATATCTAGCTCTTGAATCATATTGAATCATATTGTTTCTTACTAGAAGATGGAATATTCCATGACAAAAATATTCAAGATCCAGCAATTACTGGTTACTTGTTTATTAAAATGCAATTTATTCTACTCCTGTGAAAGTGTCCTTTCCTTTAGAAAGCTTAAAAGAAGCCTCATTTCAGATGTGCAGTATAAATAATATATTAGAAACATCTCTTTTCTAAAACAGAAGAACATTTTGATATCATACTGACATCCTATACAGCAAGGGTGGCAGACTGTTTCCCCCAGCAGTCTAGATCAGTATCTGCTGTACCCCCCACAAGCTAAATCTGAGCTGTGGGTGGGGCTACCCATCTGTCAGTCAAAGGTGAGCCCCTCTGAATCCCAGTGCTCCCAGTACGCTTTCAAAGGGGCTTGATTTAGGAGCAGGAAGCAGTTTCAACTAACACCACTGCTTAAAGTCTCCCATTTTAGCTGTGGTTTCAATGCAAACTACTTGACGATCCTGGAGCATGTCTTGTTCCAGCAAAGGCACAAGAGGGAACTCACTTTAAGGTTCCAATTGTTCCTTTGACACCACAATGATACCTGGGCCCACATTTGATATCACATATGGCATATGGGCCAGAGGTTCCTCACCCCTACTGTACAGAAACAAAACTTGCAGTTAAGGAATCCAACAGCGTAGTCATTAGGAAATATCCAACACTGCACCAGTGAAATTCCCCTTTCTCTTGTCCTCCCCTGCAGCCTCAGTGCCCTCCAATGTACTGGAGGGTTCCTCAACTCTCTAGAGTAGACCTGGGGGGCATGCAGGGAGCTGTAGGAGGAGGAGGAGAAGGGAAGTCACACTGTTCTTGAAGAAATATGTTCCACTTGTGAATTGGCACCATTGGATATCACCCATTATATTCATCATTCCAGAAATGCACAAATGATTCTCTGTAAAACCCTAACCAGATTTTTCTTCTAACTCTACCATTCACCAAACAAAGTGGCTATGACAAGCGGTCCCTCTACATGTTTCTCAACCAGAACATATAAGGGTCTTTCCTGGTTCTGCTAAGTAACTGTTCAAAGGACCAAAAGGCAAAATCTCCATTTACAGAAGCTTTCAGGATGCTTTCTTAGGAATTCCCAAGATATCACATTCATTAGGATTTGTATGGTGCTGGGAGCAAAATGAGAAAGACTCTAAAAGCTTCTTATGCTAGAAGAAACAGTTTGAAAACTGTTTTTTGCACATTTAGAAACCAAACAGATTTTTAAAAGTAGTAAAGCTCAAGCAACAAAGATAAATAGATAATTTAAAAAATCCTCTTAAATAACTGAAACACATTTATTATTGTAATCTCTATTCACATGCCTTTCAGGTAGTTTAAGCTGCACTCCTCTTATTTAGTATTTCAGTACACTGCATCTACCTCTTTCCATCATGCATGTACTTTTAAAAAACAAGACTAAAAACATAAAGGACTACTTTCCCTTCTTTCAGCTTCTTCCACGTCTATGAATATTTTTAAAGGATGGAAGAAGCAAGTAAGATTTCAGTTTTTCTTTCTTTCTAGTGACTGTTAGTCAAAATCAGCACTGGTCAATCTTATAGCTGGGGGTGAATTCAGCCCTTCTAGAACTGCCCCTGTTGCCCAGGCCAATCCATATATAACATGGCTAAAAGCCTATACTAGAGCAGTGTTACAGATATCTTAAGTGGCATTTTTAAATGTAAGGTGGCTGAAGGAGGAACAAGATCAAACAGACAGGTCATTGTGCCCTCCTTCCCTCGTGTTTCATGTATTATTATTCAAGAAATTTATACCACACTTTTTACTATGTATCACAAAGCTGCTTACAAAAATAATTAATGAAGCATGAAACTGAAAAAAATTAAAACATAGATTAAAATACAAGAGAGCAGAAAACAGCACCCATAATGCAAAGGCCTCCTGGAAGAAAACCATTTTAACCTGATGTACACACAAATGGCAAAGGAGACAGTGGGGCTCCTTACTCCCACCTCACCATGGATAGAGACATACATTGCAATGTATTCTGTAGACTGCCTGATATCAAATGTTTACTATTCAACACAAATCCCTTCACCATATGTATTTTTTGTAATAAACAGCACACACTTTGAGACAAGCACCTTGAATGAGTCGCTAACTACTAAAAATCACAGACCAAAATAATTAGATGGTATTGATTGTCCAGTAACCACACCTTGAAGAACACAGAGAAGGAAAATTGTATTGAGAAGGAAAGGAAACATGTACCCAAGTTAACTTTAAATTCAGGGATATGAAGAAAATATGTCACTGTTAGTGAAATGCAAATGCTAAATGACACACAATTTAAATAAAGTAACCTTTAACCAATCTGTTGCCTGAAAGAGAGGTGTACAGGGATACATTTGCAGCCTCACAAAAACAAGTCAGTATTTAAAACAAAACAAAACCCAAATTTCTCAAACTGACAGTATTTCATAACCCAGTCTTCCTTCTAATTTGGTTTCAATCTTACTCACAACAGCTACAATTAGATTTAACTGCATGAACAAAGCAAATTAGCAGTATTAACTAGTGAACCTTACAAATAAAGAGCTAGACTAAAAACATCAAGCTCCAACAATTACTTGTAATTAATAGACTATTGTCTACAAAGTTCAAAAATGTTAATATGCTGTATTACTCTTTTACTACAAAGGCAAGAGTACTTTATAACAATTAACTGTTCAAATACTTTAGGGCTCTAATTCACATTTATCATTTCTATAATTTCAATTTAGGCTGTTCAACTGCAAGCTAGCTTCAAGTGTGGATAGTTATTATTAGCATAATGAGATATTTAATTCTTTCTTTTTAAAAAAAATGTTGATACAATGTCCTTTTGTTAAAACCAGAGCAGTCATAAAATTCTAGTAATCTTATATTTCAGCAACATTACTTTAAAAATGTTCAAATCATAACACAACTTCCAGGTTTCTTTACTTTTTCTAGATCTAGAGCAACAGGTCTTAGTCTCTTCCACAGTCAAGTCTCTTGTAGACTCTTGCCTACATCACAGGAATTTTGAGGATGTAAGACTTGGAACCACTATATAAATGACATTTATTTGTATTTTAATGAAACCATATGATACTGAAGTTGTATTACAGGGGGAAAAACTCAAACCATTTTAATTTGGAGTGAGATAAAAACTGCATTTTTAAAAAACCTCATGCACTTACAACTTTATATGGTTCAGCAAAGAGAGGAGAGTTAGGTGGAAAGGCTTCTTCACCCTGCTGAATTTCTTGATTACGCCTCTCTCTTTCTTTGATACGCAGCGCATTCCGGTCTTCACGGTTCATGTTGCTATGAACAAAAACAATTTGATTACCTAAATGGGTACAGAGGTAAAAGAACTGATGAAGGGTTGTCCCCTGGACAGTCTTATGAACCCCCCTCCCCTTTAACACCCTCCGGTAGGGAATGCCTCCACACTACAACTTGCCTTACAGATATGACACTGGTATAACTTATGCAATTACTTTGATATGTAAAACTGCAAAGCATTATTTAAACGAACTCCTACTCTTAGATCATGTTACCTGCACAATTAGAATAGGCCAATCGAGATGAGAATCAAAGGTTTTTATCCAATTAAACACTTTATTAACTTCAGCTTTCTATTTTTTATGGTTATTCAAATCACCTCCCACCAGCCAGCCTATGAACACACATTCCCATATACAACAATTGCCATCTACGTTTGATCTACCTCATTTTTCTTTCTTTCTGTCCCCAACAGAGCCTCCTTGGTGTCCATCCTCCGTAGCATGCTCTCAGCTTTGCTGTTTCTAGGTTCCCTAAAAATGACATTTCTACTCTAAATACACATTTCAGTAAACATCTCCAAATTTACAACAACCTCTAAAAATGCCTACACTTCCTCCCTGAATAGGAACTTCTGATCCTTGTGGGTTAAGAACTTGGAAGGTTTCCCTTATAAAACAGGCTTACTGACATCTGACGTAACAGAACACTGCTTTAATTTGACCTACTGCTCTAAATATAAGCCATAAATCTAAAAGGATTCCCCTTAAGCTCAAGGAAGCATCTAAGTTAAGAACAAGATTCTACTTACAAGAAAGTTTGTGAACACAGTGTGCTGAGTGCAAAGTCACACTAAGAGTGTTTCATGTTCAGAACACTTAACTTACTTTCAATTAAGGCCGAGTTTTAGTTTGGATTTCCAAGGTGAGAGCAGGGTAGACAACAAATTTGGAAGGGGGGGGTTAATTCACAGCGGCCACCACTTTTCTTTCCCAAAAGTCATCTAGAGCAATACCACGTGCAACCTGCCTCCATCTAATTTTTGGTCATTGCCCCCTCCCACTGCGGCCCATGTCACATACTGTACTGGGCCTTTCCTGAGTCCTGCAACCTTCAGTAGAGGCATCTTGAGGATGCATGGGCTGCAGGGGAGAAATGGTGGCAGGGAAACCTCATTAAATGAGTACACTTCTGGTCACAAAACTAGATATCCTCTTAGGTCAACTTCAATTAACACTATTTTCACAATAAATTGACTTTGGCCTAGGCTGTTAGTCTATTACAAGCAGAAGGAAGTTAAGTTGTGGAATCTCCATGAAATTCACTTACATTATATAGTGTGGGTGGGGAACTGTAGGTCCAGAGGCCAAATATAGCCCTCTAGGCCTCTGTCTCGCCCTCAGCATTCATCCTGGGCAAGTCCCTCTCCCCAGTCTACACCCGTCCCCAGGCCTGCTCTGCACCCATATTGAGTGCTTCTGCCTGGCTGGAATATGTCCTTGACCTCTAACAATGATTCTTGGTAACCTAGATGGAGGATGTGGGTGTGTGGGTATAGAACCTCTGACTTTTGTGTGACTGGATAGTAGCCTACTATAGAAGGCAAGAGTCACAATCCATTCTTGCCTCTGGCCTCATTCATCAGTGGCATGAAGCCCCCAGAAGTTCTTCCATGAGAGAATGCAGCCCTCAGTTCCCCACTCCTGTTATAAAAAGAGATTATTTAATGTGCAGTATCTTCTAAACACATAGGTATGCAGTCACCCCAAGATTTCCAGAGCAATAAGTTTAACTGCCACTAATAACCACTTGATGGGGCACAGTGAAGAGCTTCTTCACAAGAAACATCTGGCTGATGACTTATTGCACAGACGTTTATAGTCAATCCACTCCTCCCAGTCACAGATTGAGCAGAGTAAACTCTCAAAGGTTCTGGAAAGCTCACAAAGGTTCATCGCAAAACTGAATCTTACATAACCATTAACAGCTAGTGGAATAAATTTCACTTTACGTATTTTGTATAATCCATTGCCTTCTCAGTAACACCCTCCTTTATAAACTAGAATGGAAGTACAGACATACCTCATGTTACGTTTGCTTCACGTTGCAGCTTTTCAGGTTATGAACGCGGCAAACCCGGAAGTGTTTACTTCCGGGTTCAGTGCATGCACAGAAGCAATCTGTGTGCTTTGCGCACGCGCAGTAGCAACACTCTACTTACAGACTTTTCGGGGTGCGGATGGCACCCTGAAACGGATCACATTCATAAGCTGAACTACCACTGTAATGGATCATATCTAATGCTAAGTGTGACTTACGGGACTTCCCCTCCCCCCACACCATCAAAATCTTCTCCATAGGGTCTTGCAACCCTCTAGAGCAGATGTGGAGGGTATGCCAGGGCTGCAGGGAGGATTTTGTTGTGCAAGTGGAAGTCTGTTGCACTAGCAGAATAGCAGTGTTGGATACTACCCAACATTTTAAAACAGAATGCACCATTTTTCCAGAATGAGAAATATTACTATGAATATTAAAGACAGAATGCGTTAGGAAATCATGAAATTGCTCTAGCTATGATGTTTAGTTTTTATATTAAAAAGTATTATTTGAAACATGCCTAGAAGGCAAACAATTAACTTAGTAACTTTAATTAACCTTTAAGCAGGCAAAACAGCAACAGTTGTTTACTAAATTAGAAGCTTTATAACAAAAGCAAAATCAAACTTCAATCAGTAATTATCTTTAAAAACCAACATTGCAGGTGACTTTTCAAACCTTAAGCTTGTCCTCAGGCAAATATACTTGGAAGGTAGAAGGATAAACACCACTGAAGATCAAATGAAGTGACATACTAAGTGTTAAAACCAGAGTTAAATACATTCTTTCACTACCATCAACTATCTATGAAAGGGTGATTTTGAAAAATTAAACTCTACTTATTTATTTTAAAGCTGCAAGACGGACCAGGAATCAGCACGTTTTTACATGAGTAGAATGTGTCCTTTTATTTAAAATGCATCTCTGGGTTATTTGTGGGGCATAGGAATTCGTTCATCCCCCCCCCACCCGCCTGCAAAAAAAATATAGTCGGGCCCACCACATGGTCTGAGGGACGGTGGACCGGCCCATGGCTGAAAATGGTTGCTGACCCCTGTTATATGACAATAAGAACATTTATTCTGAAACACTTAGCATTTTGCCCAAAGGCAGAAGTTTACATATCAATCTTTAAAAGTCATTCTACCTTCATCTGACAAAACAAAACAAAACACATCACACATACTAGGAAATTGGTAGGATAAAGGATGTCAAGATGTCAAAGGATGTCACCATTTTTGGATGTGGTTTCATTTCCTCCTACTTACCCCTGTCATTACCTAATACGTTCTAAACTACAGTAATGTCCTCTTAAGAACATGCACAATTGCTATACTGAGCGATACCATTGGTCCATGTAGTTCAATACCATTCACACCGAATGGCAGTGGCTCTCCAGGGTTTAACACTTTCAGGCAGTCTTTCCCAGATCTATGTCAATATGTCAGATTTAACCTGGAACTTTTGGGCAGCAAAGCACATGCAGTATCACTGAGATACAGTGCAGTGCTATTCAAATCAAATGAATGTACTGTATAGCCGACTGCCATGTTTCATGCCCAAAACACAAATACAAGCATTTACGCATTTATGTATAAGGCTTTTTGAAAAACAAGATTTAAAAATTCTATTAAAGAATGTTAGTGAGTTTTGAAGTATCTCCTTGAGAAGAAATCACCATTTCAGTGGTCTTGAGGGCTTTTGAATGGTTTGTTGTTTAAATGCTTTCATAAGCAAAAGCACATTCAGTGCCAGTGAACTAGACATGATGCAACATGAGCTATGTTTGCCAATATTTGGCTATGAATGATAAATAAGCTCCAGCACAGCTATAAATAACTAGGTCTTTGTTATTCCACAGGATGCCTATCCACCTAACTACCACCAGAACTAGTTAGAAGTACAGCAGATCTAAGAAATCATTTCAAAATACCAAGTAAATGCTGAGCTAATGCAGTTCTACACAAACTTGTATAATCTAAAATGAGCAAATTATTTATTTCATTTATCAGTTACTTTTTACAATAAAGTCTCAATGTGACCTGACAAAAGTATGTAAAAGACAATTTAAAACCAGGAAAAAACTAAAACAACTGACAATACAAAATCCACAAGATATTATTAAGGACTAAGTTCTACCCTCCACTCTAAAATATGAGCACCACCCTAGGAGGCAACATTAATTAACTGAAGGCCTTTGGGTCATTTCTGATATAATATATGCTTCTGAAAGCTAAGAGTAAATACATTTGCTCAGTAAGAAATTCAAAAAGTCTTGAAATAAGTGATGTAATATACCCATTGTGCACAAGAATGTGTCCCTATCTTTCAAAGGCAGGTATCTTTTAGTTTAATATCCAATGGTTGGCTTTGATGCACAGCAAACTTGTATCAATGCATGTATCTGATATATACAGACATTCATGTCAGCGTCAGTTACAGACTGCCTCACTCGTAGCAATAATGTTGGCATAGGGCTGTTATAATCTTGCACATAAAAGGGGCTTTTAAAAATCGTATTTCAGCTGAAACTGCCAGGAATGTAATAATGCAGAATAAACTTATGAGGGCATAGTTTGCCAAGTTCGCAATTAAATGCCATAATCTGTTATGTTTATTTCTCTCACCTTTAATACCAGGTCTGAAGCTCTGTCACTTTAATAAATATCAGTTTATTTGATAACAAGATAAAATATGGCTTCATGTGATATTCTTTGTCAAATAACAATATAATGAATTAAAATAATTAAGTCTCAATATTATGAGAGTATCAGAGATGACAGTTTCTCTATAATTGGAACCTCATTGTTCCAAAGGAAGCATAAAAATGCTGCCAACTTGCTTGGTTGCAGTTACGAGATTCCCCAGTTATGATAAGCCCTGCTGACTGAAGTTAGTAAAGTTATAGTTGCACTGGTCTGTTTCCAAAAGTGTTTCTACTTCATTCAAAATACACAGGATTATTCTAGCCTGGCTGTTCCTTGTTTCACCAACAAAGCAAAAAGCAAGCTAAAAGACAACAAAACAACATTCAAAGTTGGCTTCATCCACTTTCATTCTGAAAGCTCTAATAAACCTTTATCAGCTTTGTCTATCACTGAAATAAAACAAAGTGTCTTTGGTTTCAACAGTTTCCTGTTCAGTTATCCTTATACCAGTGGATGACTTGAGCTTCACTTAATCCTGAATACCTACAGTATTCAGGACAAAAGCCACAAGACAAAGAAATTAATATATCAACACTATTTGGAGAAAAGCGGGATATTATTCCAGAGAATTTGATATTTAGGGTCATATCCAGTGTTAGTCATACTCAGAATGTACTTAAATTCTACAAGTTCACTGATTTCAATGGCGTTAATCTGAGCATGATGTACTTAGATATCACTCTTAGTTCTTGCAGTTACAGCAGAATGATTAGCATGCAGAGTTTCTGTGGGGCATGCTTTTACATGCCCAAGTACATAGCTCTGACAGTTCCTGATGTATTGTCTTATTTCCATAATTAATTAAACTCAAAAATATATGTGAACCAAAAGTATGTAGGTATTCATCATTTCTCTGTAAATTCAAATACACAGTCTGTACATTACTATCCACTATAGCTTATTCACTGCCTTCATGTAACATTTGTCATATAATCAAATCATCAGGTTAAGACTATTTGATATACAGTGGTGCCTCGCAAGACGAAATTAATTCGTTCTGCGAGTCTCTTCGTCTTGCGGTTTTTTCATCTTGTGAAGCACGGCTATTGCGGCTTAGCGCTATTAGCGGCTTAGAAAAAGGGGGGGAAAGGGAAAAAAACTCGCAAGAACTCGTCTTTCGTTGCGAAAGAACGAAAACGTCTTGCGAAGCAAGCCCATAGGGAAATTCGTCTTGCGAAGCACCTCAAAAACGGAAAACTCTTTCGTCTTGTGAGGCATTCATCTTGCGGGGCACCACTGTATGTCAGGTGACTAAGAAACCAACTATGGTAAGAAGTGGAAGTACTGTAGAAACACAATGGAATTAACAGCTCTCTCAATGCTCAGGAATTTGATGCCTACAAAGGTATCATCACCTTCTTAACTGAGCAGAGCTTCTTATGAATACATCAACAATTTTAGTATCTTCTCCAATGTATTATCTCACTTAACTGCAAAAATGAACAAGAATTTGGCTCAACTCTCTTGAAGCATAAACTTTTCCAAAGTCATATGGCCACAAGCTTAAGTCTTAACATATTGTCACAATTACACTCTGCTAACACTTCAGATTGTGACCCTCTATGCCTTTCTGTTGCCATTTGATGTTCCCATCCCCTTTCCTCACTGTCCAATTTCCTTCAGACCTCAGCCCAACATTTGTCTCTTCTATAAAGCTTTGGGCTTAAAGCTGCATTCCAGTACACATTTAGCTGCAAAGAACTCTCATTGAAAGCAATGAGACTTACTTTTGAGTAACATAGGATTGCACTAACCTTAGCCCACATTCCCAACTAAAATTAAGCCATGTGCATGTAGCTACATTTGTTTGCATTCATTCTTCACTACCTGAGCCTCTCCATTTCCCCCAGTCTAACATTTTTACTATAACTATTAAGAACAGGAACCCATCTTCTGCTTCAGTAACGATGAGCGTGTGCATGGTTGTGTGTCAATTGGATGAATGTAAAATGGTTGCTTCCAGTACACGGTTATTCAATTAGATTTTAATGTTAACCATCCTGAGATTTTTCGATTAAGGGTGCTACATATAGTTTGTGTGTGCGCGTGCACCCACCCACCCACCTGCTTCTTCTGGCAGTCTGCTCAGTTTTATGTTGTATAGGAGGGAACTTTGCCTCCTCCTCACCTAGAACTGAAATCAAGGAGTCTGTCAGTGGAAGGTTGGGTTGCTATGATCGTCCGCTAAGCTTCTGTTCTGGACACACAGAGAAGAGTGCTTTGTTCCTTGTGTGGCTCAACAAAGAAACATAATGAGCTGATGAAGTGACACAGGGACCCACACCTTCACTAACAAGCCTTCTATGCTCAGCAACCAGGCAGTGAAGCCCCTTTCTGCACATCCGGCACAGAAACCAGGTGAGGAGAGAACAAGGCAGGGAACATTCTATGTGCCCTCCACTAGCCAGCTTCATTTAAAATGTTTTCCTCACCTACTCATAAGAAAGGCTAGAAAGATCCCTCTACTCTACCAACTCCTCTTGTAAGTACAAGGCAGGTACTGTACGTTGGTTGGTTGGTTGGTTGGTTGGTTGGTTGGTTATTTATTTATTTATTTATTTGTTTGTTTGTTTATTTATTTATTTATTTATTTATTGGCTAGTAACTTTGATGGGTAATTCAGAAGGCTGGTACACACACTGCCTTACTTCCACTTCTTTATGAATTACCCAGTAAATCTTATACAAATCCTTCAATTCCTCAATCCATTTCTGCCCGAGTGGCTGCATTTCTTTTGCCCAGACACTTACAAGTATGAAGCTTATGCACCTCCCAAAGCATGGTATCTATGGTCTGTGCCAAACAGAACATGCCTATTGACTCAAACGATTTAATCATACCAGCAGATGTCTTCTAGCAAACCATACCTCTTACTGCAATAAAATGCAAAAGCAAAGCATAAATTAAGCAGGCTTTTCATCAAACCACTGTGACCTGAATGAAAAATCTAAAACTGAGCAAAAAACCATGACTACATGAACACATTCCAGTTGTTGACAAACAACACTTAACTACTTCACCACAACGTTATTCCTTCCTACTTGCCAATATTGCCATCTTATCTGAAAGCAGAATAAGGATGGGAAGCATATATTCAATACTGCTTCAAAAATAAGACAAAAAGTCTCATTTATATATAGGACTATGTGAGCTATTATATATATTCACTATGTAAAATATGAGAAGGATATAAATAGTACCAGCTTTTCAGAATTTTATATATAGTTTTATATTCACAGTGGATTGTGTCCAGTGGTGTTGCTCAGCTGACAGTAAGACGTCAATCAGTGGTACTGGGAGGAAAGAAATTTCACCCCCGAAAGGTATTTATTAAAGCAGTGGTTCTCAAACTTTTTCTCTGTACCAGAGAAAATTTGTTCGTGCTTAATTTATAACACAGAATACAACTATTTTATAATATGATCGTGGGACATCCAGAAAGAGTAAAACAATGCAGCTACATGAGAACTTGAATAACTCCCAAAATATAATTATAAATGACAACTACGATTATCCTCAATATTCTTGATGCTCTTGCTCTCATTTTGAAAAAATATTTATCCATATTCTGAAAATAAAAACATATTATGATCCTATACTACATTGAAATGTTTAAATGTTTCTTTGATTATCCTTGAATCTTCCCACTATACTTGATGTCAAATGCCACACCATGAGAATCACTGTATTAGTTTTCTAAAAATAAAACAATTCAAATCCAATAGTCACAGTGTGATTTAAATGGTAATAATAATAATAATAATAATAATAATAATAATAATAATAATAATAATTTATTATTTACACCCCGCCCATCTGGTTGGCTTCCAACAGAACACTACAATACAATAACCTATTAAACATTAAAAGCTTCCCTAAAGAGGGCTGCCTTCGGATGTCTTCTAAAAGTCTGGTAGTTGTTTTTCTCTTTGACATCTGGTGGGAGGGCGTTCCACAGGGTGGGCGCCACTACCAAGAAGGCCCTCTGCCTGGTTCCCTGTAACTTCTGGGAACCACCAGAAGGCCCTCGGCACTGGACCTCAGTGTCCGGGCAGAAGAACAGAGGTGGAGACGCTCCTTCAGGTATACTGGACCAAGGCCATTTAGGGCTTTAAATGTGAGCACCAACACTTTGAATTGTGCTCGGAAATTTACTGGGAGCCAATGTAGGTCTTTCAAGACCAGTGTTATATGGTCTCGGCAGCCGCTCACAGGCACCAGTCTAAGCTGCTGCATTCTGGATTAGTTGTAGTTTCCAGGTTACCTTCAAAGGTAGCCCCACGTAGAGCGCATTGCAGTAGTCCAAGCGGGAGATAACCAGAGCATGTACCACTCTGGTGAGACAGTCTGCGGGCAGGCAGGGTCTCAGCCTGCGTACCAGATGGAGCTGATAAACAGCTGCCCCGGACACAGAATTGACCTGCATCTCCATGGACAGCTGTGAGTCCAGAATGACTCCCAGGCTGCGCACCTGGTCCTTCAGGGGCACAGTTACCCCATTCAGGACCAGGGATATACAAATGCAAAATATATTTTCCTGTTACAATACAGTGATCACTAAGCAACACAATGAACAGGTAATTTCATATCCATGTAACTCCACACTGTCATATGGTGCAGTGGATGAAGGTGAGTTATTCATGTAACTTATAAAATAGGGCCAGACCTTATCAAACCTGTCATGTTTCATAGTGCTGATACCTAGATCTCCTTTCCACATCTCCCAAAGACCTCTTGCATTACCCATTGATTCGTCAATAAGCAGTTTGTAATTTACAAAGGCAGACCCTCTCAGTTGCTTGCTTGACAGACTGGGGGATCCTCTAGAGCAGGGGTGTCCAACAGGTCGATCAAGATCAACTGTTTGATCCCTGGAAGGTTCCAGTTGATCGCGGTCTCCTTTTCCTTTGCATTGTCATCAGAGCATCCAGCCCCACCCCCTCGGCCTGTCCTCCATTTTTGCATGATAGCTGTAATGGAAGATGGACTTTTCGCTGTGAGACAGATTGTTTTCTTAGCGATCTTTTGGTGAGTGAGTTTTCCCCTTTCCTCAATTTTGACATTTTTGTCCCTAAACGAAGCTCAACAACTTTGACCTGAACACCCCAAAAATGGGGTAGATCACTGCCAGTTTTTTATTCTGTGAGTGGATCGCAGTCTCTTGGGAGTTGGGCGCCCCTGCTCTAGAGCAATCATGGGGGGGGGGGAGAGAGAATACAGAGGGAGGTTTTCCTCCCTTAGCCTCTGATGAAAGTCTTACTGTCAGCAGAGTGCCACTAAATTTGCTGCACCATGGTTTCTGGTCAAAGCTCATTTCAGAAATTTGGTATTAGTTTAGTATTTATTAGGATATTATTTAAACACTTTAATAGTGGCAGTTAGCATTTCCAAACATTACTAAATGAGAAACAGCTGTTGCTTATGCATATAGTTCATTTTTAGTTGCATGTTCAAACTATGATCATCTGATTCTTTAAACAGAAGAGATAAATACTGTTTATTATTTATACAGTATCAGTGAATATAGTGCCTCGCAGACAATCATAAAAGGGCAGGGTACATTCTAAAGGAAATATTATGAGAAACAGGGTGCTTCAGAAAATAAAATGTTAGAACTGGACTAGGGAGGCCTATGTCTATTCACTGACCTCTTTCATGGGCTTGCCACTTGCTACTGGGAAGTCACATATTTTAAAATGACAATGATTGCAATCTACCTTAGAATAACTAAACAGTGAGAACACAGCAAGACACAAGCACTGGCAGGGATCTCCTGTCAGGAAGTATATAGACCCTTCATCCAAGTTTTAGCCTAACCAAGACAACTCCCTGTCTCCCAAAAAATGCATTTGGACAGGTTTTAGTTCACCATACCATCAGTTTAGAACTGAAGATGAGGATAAATTCATTAAATGGATTCCCTGCTGCATACCAGTTAAACTACAATTTAACAGGTCATTTTCCCTAAAAAGCATATATACTTTGCAAATTAAGAATCACACACAGGAGAGGAGAAATAGTTTTCTAATTCAAAATTACTCAGAAAACTTACATGAACTGGTGCTGGCTACCTGACCTGGCTATCAATATACTGATGAAAACTGTCAACTCCTGGTGAAGCAGTGTCATCTCTCTATTCGTCTGAGGTCAGTGATAGAGAAGATGAGGGTGAATAAACTTAAGTTCCATTCAGGTAAAAAAATAAACCTATATATGGCATGTGAGTTCCATGACATCTTTAAGGAGGGGGGCAATTTGGACTTGCAACCCTTTGCCCCTGTGCTGAAGGCCAAATTTAAATTTGCTCCAACCTAGAGGCTATTATGTGCAGAGAGGAAAACATATGGGCTTAAGAGCTTAAACCAGAAATCAGCCCCCACTTGTGGCTACAGCAGCTTTGAGACAAGATTTAAGTCCGGAGGAAATCATAACTTTATTGACAATAAACAGTGCAATCTCATAAGTATTGGTGGAGTCTTTGTTAAACTTCTGTTCTGGTACATCCCATAGTAATAGTCAAGTGCATACAAAGTAAGCTAAGAGGTTCTTTAGCCTTAATTTTGTGATGTATAGAAAATTTAGTCCAAACAAATTGTGGGGCTTAGGTTATGAACTCACCATCACTTAAAGCAAAGTATTTAGATTTAAACTAGCTTAATCCTATTATCGTCAATAGGATTCAACAGATTTAAATCCAAATGTCCCCATTAAATCATCAGCCTGATAAACAACAGTCATTTGCTGAAGGTAACAGGCACAGTAATAAACAAAGGAAAGAAGTGTGATACTTGTCTGAGAAGTATTTTCCTTGGAACACTACTCTTTGCTGAATGACTTTCGTTCCTCTCACTCTCAACACCATACATTTCAAATCACAGTGCAGGGATACTGTCCTGATTCCTTAAGGCAATATAGTAAATTGTAAAATGTTTCTTTTTCACATTTCTCAGAGTCAAGCTCTTTCAACAGATGATAAGGAACTAAGTCTGAGTCATTAACATCTCATTCCTGCCTAGAAAGAGATCAACACAACTGAAAGCTTCTTCTATCAACACTGTTGGCCCAGAGCTGTATCATCCAAGGCTTTCTGGATCCCATCCAAACTATAGCCGCCATTCCATACTTATACACAAGCAGTTCAAATACATTTTTGCACAAGTAATTATGATTGTTCTTGCTCAGGTGTACATACAGTACTGAGATCAACACAACACATGAACTGTGCCAGCAGGAGTTCCAGTGATAGTAGACCTTTGCAGAAGGACTGCTCTGTTCACAATTACCCAATTCACATGTTATATTTGTTAATACTCATTGTTAAGGACAGTTGGGATGTCCCACAAATACAGAACTAGTATTATGTAAACCTGCCCTCAGTATTACAGTTAAAGAGATAATAGTTATACAGTTAAGATGTATCTTATCCGTGTTACATTGGATAAGACATTTCAAATTCAGATTCTGTGTGGAGTAACAGAGATCAAGACAGTCCTTCCTTCAAATGGTGAGACTACTGCAGCTTTGGGTATAGTAACAAAAGAGATGGTGAAATCCCCATATCACTTTTAGAGGAACTTCTGCTGACATAGACAGATAGGATCTGCCAGAAAACTCACTCAAAAAGCAATCTACAGAACTACAATCGCTTTGCCTGATCTGTCCTAAGAGCTACTCAGTATTTCAACAACATAACAAACTGCTGACTGATCACTAGAGTGAGTGGGATTAAAACCCAACTATTGCAATAGAGGAGGTAGTGGTGGTTTAGTTAGCAAAACCATCCAAGAACAAGCTCAGATGCACATTTATCTCAAGCTACGGGCACTTCTGGGAAAGAAAGGCAGTGCCATCCCATCTCTGCTTCCATCCTTCGAACACACAATGTATCATCAGAAGCCCTCACGTGTGTGCATTTATGTGATACGGCATATATATGGGGGGGGGGGGGAGAGAGAGAAATAGAAGCGCTAGTAACCAGGTGTGCTTATCCCTATGCTAGCAGTCATTCTGGGGATACCTCGCTTAAGGATGAAGTCCGGAGAGCAGTAAGGGACAGATTAGGAAAGGGATCCAAGGGAGAGGAGCTCCCCTGAATTTCGAAGGAGGGAGGACGGGGAGAATCCGGGGCGTGGGAGAAGCGAAGAAAGGAAGCCCATTCCAAAGTAGAGAGGGAGGAGCGGAAGCAGAAAATGCCTACCCATCCACCACCACCACCACCCCTCCCGGAAGAAGAGGAAAAGAGCGGGGGAGATACATCCTGAGGCGACTTTCGACGCTTTCTATGGGAGGGGGGGTTGCCTGGGACGGGGGTGCAGTAACAGCCTGCTGCCCTCGGCAGCGAGGAGGGAGGGGCCGTCTCACCCACCCCCGGGGAGGGCTCCTTCTTCCCGCTACCTGAGAGGGGGGGGGAGGTGAAGCGGGGCCTACCTTACCTTGCCTCGCCCCAGCCCAAGTGCCACCGACAGCGGCGCCAGCTCCGCCCCGAGCCGCCCGGCCACTCACCTCCGTGGGCTCCGTCGCTACACCCCGACCATTTCCCGGTTGCCGCCACCGCCGGGCGGGCGTGAGGAGAGCCAGGAAGGCCCCAGAAGAAGTAGCAGCAGCAGCCGCCGCCGCCGCCGCCGCCACAGGCGAGAGGAGGGGCAGGCCGAGGGAGATCACCGCGGAGAGAAAGGCGCGGAGGCGGAGTTCCATCTCCGGCTCCCCCGCCGCTCCATGTCTGGGGGCCGCCGAGCCGGGGCTGCGCTGAAACGCGAGAGGGCGGCGGTGTCAGGGCCTCCCCGACGACGCCAGTCTCTGCCGCCGCCGCCGCCGCCGCCTCCCTCCTTCTCTTTCCCTCTCTGGAGTCGGATTACCCAGCAGCCCCCGCGGCAAGCACAGCCCCACCGCCCCCAAGCCCAGCAGCTGAGAGGAGGGGCCTAAGGCCTCACCACGTGACCCCCCGGCGGAAAGCAGCCAACACCGCCAGGAGAAGGCGAGCACCGCCCTCGCCCAGAAAGGAAGCGCAGGAGGATTCGGGCACGTCACGTGACCAGGGATCTCTTCATTTTCTTTTTTTTCTTTTTTGGAAGTCGATGATTACAAAAAACCGTTGCTCTCCCGCGCCCTCTACAGGGGAAAGTCGGAGCAGCAACGTGGGCGCCTGTGCTGTGGTCGATCCGGGCGGATGCGGCGAAGTAGGGTCTGGGTTTGCATAGGAGTCTGGGAGACCCCCTCGGACCATCCGAGGGATGGAGTCCTGCAAAGCTCAAGGGGCGAGTAAAGGGGGTTAACCGCATGCCTAGCCGCCATTGAGGAATGGATTCAAATCGGCTATGGTGCGCAATTCTTCCACGCAAATGCCCAAGGAGGTCACTGCTTTCTGCGGGAGGGCTTCTCCTTCAGATTCCCTGCAATATCAGTAGCCTCCTCCTCGTTCTCCGCAGTCATTTGCCTGCCCCTGTTTTGAGAAACGGCATTCCTGTTGAGATCCGACCGACAGGCGCCCGCTAACTTAAATTGTGGTTTTTTAAAGTGATTTTATCCACCCAGGTAACACATATTATTAGCCAAGAAAGTTATCTAAAGCCTTCATATGTTACCAAGTATTGTACCCTTAATAAGTTTACGAATAATATAATTGCAGGTTCTGACAGGGGGGGAAACACTCCTCGCTGCTGCTGACAATTCCTTCCAAAGAGAGAGCCCCTCGACAACATTTTATAGGTGCAACGGGCTCAAATCTCAAGAAAGAGAAAGTTGGTAACAATATCCAGCTTAAAGAACAGAAGTAAACATGGGTTTATCTCTTCGTTTCTGGGTGCTCTAAAACCATTTCTGAAGAGAGGACACTTTGCATGCAGTGCACTGACAGGATGGACAGGAATAACAAGATCCTCCTTCTGTTCATAGACCTAAAAGGACAGTTGCCTCACCCTGCTGCCTATTATCAGACTCAAATGCCTCAAAAAAGAGAGGTAGTGTGTGGTCATACAGCAATGGAATTTCACATTAAGAGTCCACTAACACACTAGAATAAATCCAGAGGTGGTGACTAGAAATCTATAATAAACCAGAATAATTTGATAACATTCAGTAAATGCAAACAGGCAGATAAGAGCAAAACAACAGAGAATTTATTGTTCTGTACTACACACACACACACACACACACACACACACAAACTTAGTTTAGGGACAGCTTTTTACAATATCTGTTTCCTTGTGATAGCCTTATGGAGAAGATGTTTCCACAATATCTGCCTGAAAATACACATTGGGGTGGACTGGACACCTAGCACTAGCTTGTAAAGCAGAATTGGTTTTCTCAAAAGAAACAGCATACTGTACTTCTTTGAACTCTGCCAATGTCCTCTTTGTCAGCCAACTGCAGAATTCTGTTTGTCTTTTGCCAGCTACTTTCAAGAATGTAAGCCTATTTCCTTCAGTATTACCACCCCTCCCCGCCCCAGTAGGCAAGATATATCTAATATACCAAGTATACTTGGCAATCAATAAAGTGCCTCTATGTGGACGCGGGTGGGTTAAACCACAGAGCCTAGGACTTGCTGATCAGAAAGTCGGTGGTTCGAATCCCTGCAACGGGGTGAGCTCCCGTTGCTCGGTCCCTGCTCCTGCCAACCTAGCAGTTCGAAAGCATGTCAAAGTTTACCTTCTGGTGGGAAGGTAAACAGTGTTTCCGTGCGCTGCTCTGGTTTGCCAGAAGCGGCTTAGTCATGCTGGCCACATGACCCAGAAGCTGTATGCCGGCTCCCTCGGCCAATAAAGTGAGATGAGTGCCGCAACCCCAGAGTCAGTCACGACTGGACCTAATGGTCAGGGGTCCCTTTACCCTTATGTAAACAACAGAGGATGGTATTCTACATTTTCCCTCTATGAATGTCCATAAGAAATAAAACTTTCTTCAACAGAGACTGCTGCTTCTATATTTTATCACAATTCCAAAGACTGAATATGTTTGTCAGAAGGGCTTCATCAATTAATGTTCTAAAAGCAGGAAGTGATTTTTTACTCCCTACCACATGGTTCCCATTTAATGCCCACATTTCTCTGAAACTCTAGCTACTGGAAATATAGCGACCACAAACAGTTGGTAGACAT
Organism: Podarcis erhardii; assembly: GCF_964252035.2. NCBI lineage: Eukaryota > Metazoa > Chordata > Lepidosauria > Squamata > Lacertidae > Podarcis > Podarcis erhardii. The sequence continues at coordinate 56,645,810 of NC_138498.1, read as the reverse complement.
AGGAAAATATCTGCACACACAAAATTGCTTTTCTTGTGGTATATAGAAAACAAATTACACCAGTTGTTATATTTATTTCAGATGAGGGGAATCAACCAAATATGTACATAATTCAAGAAGTAAAAGAATCTTTTCATGCAGCAGAACATGTTTTATAACAATAGAGATGCTAAATACAAGGAGAAGACAATGTCACTTTGATTCACAGCGTGGAATCCACCTCCCTTTCTCTAAAGAGCCTGGTATTCAAATGACCCCCTGCTGTTAGTGATAGCAAGACAGAGCTTGATAGAGACCCCAAATGGGTTAACAGGACTCCACATTCTGTCAACATCTGTGCATACCATGCGCTGGTCTCAACTGCCCTAGGTTAGATTAGGATATTAATTGCCCTTGACAGAGACAACAACACCAGCTTATGGATTGCTTTCATTTCCCCCCTTTGATGTTCTTTGTCCTCTCCTGTAATTAATTATTGAAACCAGTTCAAATTCTTTGTATGATATATAACTCATTCCCAGGCTGAAAAACAACAATAGAAGGTTCAAAAACAAGGTCCAGTTCAAGTAATTTTAAACCACTCTGTAATGACTTTAACAAATCAAGAGGCATGTTTAAAAGGGTTCTGAATACATATTCTAAGAATAAAAACATGCAAACCATGCCACAGAAGACTTCACGAGAAGGAAAGCCTCTACGGTACGTTCCAGTGTACATTCTTCAAAGTGTCTGTGAAGCTGTATGATGCTCAGTGTTGAACACTAAAATAAATTCCTCCAAGTCTCCAAATGGCTAGCAATAACCCATAAAATCAGTGCAATAAGATCTATTCATCAAATAAAGTCTATTCATTTTCTCAGTGGAATGAGTAAGGTTGAATAAATTAAGGTTCAATTAACAACATCTCTTTAACATGGTCAACTTAAGTACGCAGGACTTCATTCACAGATAATTAAAACATCATAAAGGAGTGTCCTTAAATATTGCCCCAAATCTATGGTTGTAGATTTTTTGGCACTTTGTCGTTCCAAAATATTACATACTTCACTTTTCAATAAAGCTCTTAGCAGCCTATGTGCCTTTACTCACAAAGTTTGTCAATTTTTCCATGCAAACCATGTCCCTTGTCTCTTAACAACCAATCCATAACGGGGCAGATTCAGCATTTTCCGGTTATAATTATAGCTGTTTTTGCTCATGTTGAAAAGAAAGATAACCAATTCCATGTCCTTGAACAAATTTATCTTAGGTTTTAGATAAAACCAGAGTTCCTATGTCTTCAGCAAACATTGTTGAAACCCATATGAGATAATCTATCTGGTAAGGAATATATATTTTAGGTAACATGAATAGCTGGAAGTCTCTTTCGCACATAAGCAGGAAAGGCCACATCAACATTACCATTACAATGATGTATGTTTATCTGTTTAGGCAGGAAAATCAGATTTGTGAGAATCTCTCCCATTTGCAGCCCAGGCATACTTGTGCATTACCTTGAGGAAAAGGGTTAGTTAAAACACTTTCATGCTTCACATTTAACTGTGTGGTTGATGCCTAATCTTCACTGGGATAATTTACAGCAGGTTTGATTACACTGACAAAGTCGGCATGAAACCTGAAAAAGCCACTTAAAACTGACCTATACATTTGGAAAAGCATATACAGTAGTGCCCCGCAATACGAATGCCTCGCAAGACAAAAAACTCGCTAGACGAAAGGTTTTTTCGCCCGCGATTTGCCTCGCAAGACGAATTCCCCTATGGGCTTGCTTCGCAAAACGAAAACGTCTCGCGACTTTGTTTCCTTTGTGTAAAAACCGTTAAAACCAAGGGTGCTTAGCTTGAGCAGCTGCAGTTGCGACTTGACTTCGAGGAGCAACTGTTAGCACGTGGTTTGGTAGCCTTTTCTCAGACTTTGCTCACTTTTGAAGATTTTCCAAAACTTTTCCAGAACTTTTCCAGAACTTCTCTTTCATCCATTTGGTAAGTTAAACTTTTAAAACTTTTTTGGGGGGGTTTGGATTTTGGGTTGGGGTGTTTGGGATTCAAGGACTTGGTGTTGGGAAGGGGTTTGCGATAATCTGGGGGCTTGTGGGCCTTTTTTGGGAATTTTTATGATTTTCTGTGACCACTGGGCCAGGTTGATTTTTTTTGAAAAATTTTCTGAGTTTGAATTTCTGAGTGCTGGCCATGTTGTTATTTTTTGAAATTTTTTTTTGTCTGGGTGGGGAAGCAGTTGGGGAGGGGTTTGCAGCAGTTGGGGAGGGGCTGGGGGAGCAGTTGGGGAGGGGTTTGCAATTTCTGTGTTGTGGGTGGGTTGGTGCATGTCTGTGGGAGCAGTTGAGGTTTTTGAAGACATTGGTGATTTTTGAAGCTTTTCCTAAACTTATTTTGCAGCCATTTGAGGTTTCTGAGGACGTCGGTGGTTGATTGTTGAAGCTTTTCCAGAACTTCTCTTTCATCCATTTGGTAAGCTAAACTTTTAAAACTTTTTTGGGGGTTTTTGGATTTTGGATTTGGGGTTGGGGTGCTTGGGATTCAAGGCCTTGGTTCTGGGTTTTAATTTCTGTGTGGTGGGTGGCTGGCTGCTTTTGTATTTTTTGGGTTTGAAGCACATCACTGATTTTTTTTTCTGTTTCTGAGTTTACGAAGGTAGGAGCTGTGCTGCCATGGGACCCAAGAAGACTGCTGCTGCGGTGGCCGGCGAGAGGAAGAAGGAGAAGGTGACGCTGGAAATGAAGAAGGAGATCATCTGGAAGCACGACGGCGGAATGCGTGTGACGGACATCGCCAGGGAGTACGGCAGGAACCCATCGACCATCGGGACCATCCTGAAGATGAGGGAGAAGATCCTGGCGACTGATGCAGCCAAGGGAGTCACCAGGATCGTGAAGAACCGCCCAGCTGTCCTGGAGGAGGTCGAGAAGTTGCTGCTCATCTGGATAGAAGAGAAGCAGCGTGCAGGGGACACAGTGTCTGAGGCCGTCATTTGTGAGAAGGCCAAGGCCTTGCACGCTGACCTCATCCGGGAACAGCCAGGAACCTCAGCCGAGCCAGAAGTCTTCAAGGCTAGCAGAGGTTGGTTTGACCGGTTCAAGACAAGATCTGGCATCCACAGTGTGGTCAGGCATGGAGAGGCTGCCAGTTCTGATGTTCCTGCGGCTGAAGACTTTGCAGCGGAGTTCCTGGAGGTTGTGACGACGGAGGGCTACGTTCTGCAGGCAGAGGCTGCGCAGGAGCAGGCCTCACTGGAAGAGGAGGAAGCAACTGAGGAACGGCTGTCCTCCGAAAGACTGAGGGACATTTGCCAGAAGTGGAAGGAGGTGCAGACTTTTGCAGATCTACACCACCATGAGAAGCACGTGGCACATGACGCTGGGAACTTTTATGATACGAGGGTCATGTCGTCTTTCAGGGAGCTGCTGAAAAGGCGGATAAAGCAGCAGACTATGGACAGGTTCTTGACCAAGAAGCAAAGAGTGGAAGAGGAGCCTTCTTCGAGTGGTCCCCCAGAGTCTTAGAAAATGTACTGTACACTTTGTTGATTTTTAAATGTTTTTCTGTCATGTTTATAAAGTTAATTTATTTTCCCTTCAATTTTTGAACTGCTCTTTACAGTATGTGTGACTTTAAAGAGCAGTTAATAAACTGTTGTTGTACCAAATTTGGCTTTGTTTGGACTTTTTTTGACCATAGGAACGCATTAATTGATTTTCAATGCATTCCTATGGGATTTCGTGCTTCGCAAGACGAAAAATTCGCTAGACGACAAAAATTGCGGAACGAATTAATTTCGTCTTGTGGGGCACCACTGTAGTACCATCATCTCCAGGCAGTAGCAGTTCAAAATGAAGCATGACTGAATGGTTTGTCATGTAGAAATCATTGTCCATTTGGATCCCTTCCAGTCGGGATTCAGGCCTCATCATGGGACTGAAACTGCCTTGGTCGCACTGGTTGATGATCTCCGGCGGGCTAGGGACAAAGGTGAGAGCTGTTTCCTAGTTCTGCTGGATCTCTCAGCGGCGTTTGATACCATCGACCATGACATCCTTCTGGACCGTCTTGAGGGGCTGGGAGCTGGGGGCACTGTCATACAGTGGTTCCGCTCCTTCCTCCTGGGCCGTGTTCAGAAACTGGTGGTGGGGGATGAGTGTTCAGACCCCTGGCCGCTCACTTGTGGGGTGCCTCAGGGTTCTGTCCTCTCCCCCATGCTTTTCAACATCTACATGCAGCCGCTGGGAGGGATCATCAGGAGGTTTGGGCTGGGTGTTCATCAGTATGCAGATGATACCCAGCTCTACCTCTCTTTTAAATCAGAACCAGTGAAGGCGGTAAAGGTCCTGTGTGAGTGTCTGGAAGCGGTTGGAGGATGGATGGCGGCTAACAGATTGAGGCTGAATCCTGACAAGACAGAAGTACTGTTTTTGGGGGACAAGAGGCGGGCAGGTGTGGAGGATTCCCTGGTCCTGAATGGGGTAACTGTGCCCCTGAAGGACCAGGTGCGCAGCCTGGGAGTCATTTTGGACTCACAGCTGTCCATGGAGGCACAGGTCAAATCTGTATCCAGGGCAGCTGTTTACCAGCTCCATCAGGTACGTAGGCTGAGACCCTATCTGCCTGCGGTCTGTCTCGCCAGAGTGGTACATGCTCTGGTTATCTCCCGCTTGGACTACTGCAATGCGCTCTACGTGGGGCTACCTTTGAAGGTGACCCGGAAACTACAACTAATCCAGAATGCGGCAGCTAGACTGGTGACTGGGAGCGGCCGCCGAGACCATATAACACCGGTCTTGAAAGACCTACATTGGCTCCCAGTACGTTTCCGAGCACAATTCAAAGTGTTGGTGCTGACCTTTAAAGCCCTAAATGGCCTCGGTCCAGTATATCTGAAGGAGCGTCTCCTCCCCCATCGTTCTGCCCGGACACTGAGGTCCAGCTCCGAGGGCCTTCTGGCGGTTCCCTCACTGCGAGAGGCCAAGTTGCAGGGAACCAGGCAGAGGGCCTTCTCGGTGGTGGCGCCCGCCCTGTGGAATGCCCTCCCATCGGATGTCAAGGCGATGGACAACTACCTGACATTCAGAAGACATCTGAAGGCAGCCCTGTTCAGGGAAGTTTTTAATATGTGACATTTTAGTGTATTTTTTATCTCTGTTGGAAGCCGCCCAGAGTGGCTGGGGAAACCCAGCCAGATGGGCGGGGTACAAATAATAAATTATTATTATAATTATTATTATATGTCCACCAGAAAATACTAGACTAGGCTCCTTTTCCACGACATAGTTTTTGATAAACAGCAAACTACTAGAAGACCAACAATATACCACCCCAAAATGTAATCTGGCGTGGTAGAAAAGGGGTGGTGCATCTTTTGACTGGGGCCAGAAGCAAAAGTGGGCGAATCAATGGATGTACCTTTTGCCTTTGTACAGTAGGCTAGTTTCTAAACACATACATACACACACACTCCTCTGACCTCCATTCAGGCAAGCAAGGGGCATCACCAGAGTTCAAGGACATATTCCAGTCAGGCAAAAGCACACTCCAGGAGGGGACAAAGTAGGGCTAGTGAAAACTGTGGCCTATGGCAAGTTCCAAGGGCCAAAAAGCAAAGCCTGGAGAGCCACATTTGGCCCTGAAACACAGGTTCCCCTCCCCTATGATACATTATCAGAAAGACTCTGTCTTGTGCTTTTTTAAAGAAAACATGTAGATTGGCCCCTAATCTAAGATGGTAACATGCTCAATAAATACCTTAATGAGCTAACTAGTTTGCATGCAGTGGTAAACAACAGTTAGAAGCAAATGATGGCTTACTGGGAATGAAGGTATGGTGCATGGTGCTTGGTTTCACTTAATCTGTCTTGCCTGCTTCCAGGAGAAGGACCGTGAACTTGGCTTAGCATTACATGCAAAGCACCACTCACAGCTTGGTTCTCTCCAAACCATGAGCAGAAGTCATGTTTGTTTGGAGTGCTACAAACCACAAGTGCTAGTCTACATGTAACACTAAACCAATTGCCATGGTTTTCTTCCAGAGGAAGCAGGGCAGAACGAGTGCGATTAAGCAGCATGAACCGCACCCTGCTCATTCACAACAAGCCGTAATTAGTTTCTGACTATGGTTTGCCATCAGGCACCAACAAGGCCATTAACGACTCTTACCCATTTCAATCTCATCCATACATTCTCATCAATGTTTTCTTAAGGTTTACATTTCATTTCAGTTTTGATAGCTATTCTTTTTTTTCTCCTACCAGATCTTTGTTGTTCTTCATTCCACATTAGAGAGTTTTCTTAGCAAGATCTCATGCTTATGAAACAAGAGACAAGAGCCTTGGCTGGAGCAGACCAAAATGCAATTAGCCTGGAATTCTGTACCCACCGTGGACCACCAGACATCTCTGTGAAGTCCACAAACATGACATGAAGCAAAAGCCCTAATGCTGCTGTATTGCAGCTACTCAATTGCCTTTGAACTAATATTAAGTAGCATATTGCATACAAACCATTAGAGCAAGCAGCCATAGAATAACTGTAATGAGTCTACTCGATATAATCTCCATACCACTCTTGCTCCTCTCATTCTCTTCTGTAAGTGATTAGCCAACAGTAGGTCCCCACCATCTCTTAAGATATTATCTTCATTATTGTCCATGGCTTCAGGTCCTTAAGACTACAATCAGCTAAGGAAACCAACTGCAATACAGTGGTACCTTGGTTGTCAAATGGCTTGGCTCCCAAACAAATCGGCTCCCGAATGCCGCAAACCTGGAAGTGAGTGTTCTGGTTTGTGAATGTTTTTTTAGAAGCCGAATGTCCGACGCAGCTTCTGCGGCTTCCTATTGAGTGCAGGAAGCCAATCGGAAGCCGCACCATGGTTTTCAAATGGTTCCAGGAGTTGAACGAACTCCCGGAACGGATTCAGTTCGACAACCAAGTTACCACTGTATTGGCACTGAATCTGCATTCTGTTAAAATAAAAAATAAAGCCATTTATTTGCATTTAATAATTTATTAATCTTTCCTCTTAAATGATACATTCTTTAGCATGACTTTCAAATAGTTTTCTTGTACTTTTAGAATTACAGTATCTGAGTTCTGCAAAACATAGAAATGGTTACAGACTAAAATGCACAACTTACATAAACATTTAAATAGAACATTTGTATTCAAAAGGCATTCTACACACTACATTTTCATAAAAATATAAAAAATAGTTCAATAGTTAATTCATATTTTAACTAGACTAGGATATTTAAGATCTTCCCCCACATGTTCCCTCTTAAAAAGACTCCCATCAATAAGAAACTAAAAGGAGACTGTATCACAAATTAAGTGACTACTGCCAATTGCTAAAATTTATCACAATAGCAAGTTAGTTCACTTCTGTAACTAGCAAGAAATGTACTGCAATATGATTTTTGCTATTATGTACTCTCCATTTCAAAGTTCATACAATTATATATAACTTGTGCTATGCAAAAAAGAAATAATTCTAAATAAGTGATTGTAAATTAGAATACAATGAAAGTTGCTATATGACCAAAATAAATCAAATTTATCTTACAGTTAAGAATTACTATGCAAAAATAGCACAAGGGGAAATATTTAAAGATACTTTCTTTTTTTTAAATCGGGTTCCAATGAAAATAAATGTTTCTTTTTCTTTTTTCCTCATTGAAAATACAACATTTGTATGTTATTACAATTTCTCTAGCCTCCCAAATTAGATTATGGAAGATAAAATGAAGACTTAAAACTCTCCTCTTTTTAACACCCTCATTGGGGAACATTTAATTTTATGAAAAGGCACAAAGATGAAACACTTCAGTTGCAACAGTTAACACTACTCTCCATGCGCAGTGCAAATGCAGCTTAAGGGATGGCCTTTAAGCTCTGAACGGGTCTTGTTAAAAAAATTAAAGCATTTGACCCTGGTCCAGAAATTGTGGTACATGCTGGAGAGAGGCATGTATGTAGTTGCATGGAAGGATCTCCACTGATAAACAGATGGTAGGCATTGTTAACATTTGACAGTGCTGTTTACTTGGGGGAGCAGAAAGATTTCTGGAAATCATTTACCCTCTAACCCAGATGGAGTGACTGTGACTTTTCTATACTGAGAATATACTTTTCTATACTTTTCTATACCAATCCCTTTGGGGGGCGGAGATCCTTAAGTGTAGTACCATGTGTGATTCCCACTACCATGTTAGGGTCAATGCATATCATTCTGCATATGCAGGACCACATTCAGAAGGGCAGTCTATGCACAGAAGCCTCTTTCAACAGGCTGAAGCAACCCCACTGGACTGGCATGAATGTATGGTCCTGATCTCCAAAATTCAGCAATATGATATTGCAACAAATATTTGAGCAGCTACTGGCAGAAAGGGGAGATCTGTTTCACTTGTGCTGAAGGCAGTATCACCCACCAACCCCTTTTAACTGTTAGTGGAGATTGAATATGGCTTTGACATATCAGCCAACTGAAATAAAACTTTGCACCCTTTATCTTCCTATCTTGCTTTTCACATGAAGTATATTGGTATGGACATTGATTGCTTATAACATAACAGGATGGTTCAAATAAATGTGTTTTGCTTGCTGGCATGTAAACATCAGGGTGACTGGACCTTAGTTCATATAAACATTTGATAGATTTCTTTAAAAACTAAGAAAAAAAAGTAGCATTTCCTATTAAACAATAATCCACAAAAATACTCTTTCAATAAGCGTTACTTGCCATTTAATGGTTTATGTCCTATCAACTACTATGTAAAACACACCAAAAAAAAAGAAATCAATTGTAAAAATTGACCTGTTAGTTTTGTTTGGCCATTAAGCATTTTAGATGCTAATCGTTCATCAACACCAGAGTCCTAACACTGCACCAGATTACTTTTCTTCTTCTTTTTCTTTGGCGGCTCATCATCCGTGCTGCTGTCTGTGCTGCTGCTGCTGCTACTGCTGGAGGAACTAGAATCTGTCTCAAAGTCAGAAGAACTGGAAGAACTACTTGAAGAGGGGGATGATGAGGAAGAGGAAGTGCTTTCATCACTGTCACTGTCATCCGAAGAGGAGGATGAGGAATCTTCACTCTCAGATGATGACTCACTGGCTGAGCTGGCGCTGCTGCTACTGCTGGAACTTGTGACACTTTTAGACCTGCACAAGAGTTTTAAGATGACCAGCAGATATTATTCAATGGCACTGCGCGATTCTGTGACTAGCAAAGCCTTGTAAAGCAATCTCAATCATAGAACAGCATTCATGTGTTTCCTAAAATATTCTTAGGATGAAAAACATTTTTTTTTTCTTATTTTGTATAGCAAGGATTTGCGGGGTGCGGGGAGCTTGGTTCTCTCTTTATAGATGTTTGGCTGCTATTTAAAGTAGCTGAAAACAAAAGCAAGGAATATGGGAGTTTCACATTGGTATACAAGTTACCATGAATATTAAATTTAAGCGTTAGGTGAGCATTAGTCCCCAACAATTATCAAAACCAGTGCTTTTTTTCTAAAAAAAAATGTTTAGGGGTACTCTCATTTTGACTCAAGAAAATCACCATTTTATAGTTCAAATCTGGAAAAATAAATACAGTAAATGGACAAAAGATTCACAAAATGTTTAGGGGTATGCATACCCCTGCGTCCCCGCAGAAACAAAGCATTGATCAAAACCATTCCTAGTTTTGAATTCTGTAGATGTGCCACTATCAACAAAACATTATTTTAACAAAAAGATTCATATAATCAATGATCTCCCTGACTGGGTTCTAGGCTCAGTCCCACTTGAGGGAATAGCAAGGCTATGGTTTCCTGCTATATGGATGAGCTGCAATAAGGCTTGGGCCCATATGCTACTCCTATATTTCAAGCACCCAGGGATAAGAGTGGAAGATTTTGCTTCCAGTTTCTGCATCTGCCAGAATGGGAAACTAGTTTATTCCACCCAGAAGCAAAAGAGGCCTGCAGCCTCTAAGCTGCAAGCAGGGGGCGTTATTTTGAAGCCTCCACAAAGTTCTTAAAATTACATTATTTTGTAAAAAATTGGCAGCATTAAAAAAAGTAGTTTATCATTAGTTGAATCCTGTATTTCCTTCAGCACAAAAGAAAAGCTGTGTGAAACAGCCAAGAGCAGTTACTATAAATGGGAAGATCCCAGTTTTCCAAAGTACATTGAAGTTTATTTTGTCAGTGTTTATCTGTTTGTTTCTAGAGAATCCAATAATCAGCAGATATATAGCAGAGGGCCACTTACAAGTTCAAGAGGCCTATGGTTTTCAGAGAGACTTGGAAATTAAAATAGTGGATATATCTTAGTATGAGAAACTACTGCAGGCTAGGAAGCACAGTTTTGCAGTTGAAACTCTGTAGGGAAACGTTTTTTCCTTCTATCCCTTGGTTTTGACAGCTACTTCTAATAAAACCATCTCACGTTATCTGTCAAGTGATACACCTGTGCTTACCACTAAAGACGAAGAGGTAGAGCAAATGGAACAAAAAATAAACTGGAATAGAACACACTATGCATAATATTAAAAGGCTATTAGAATTAAGTAAATCCCAGATTGGAAAGTAGGTCCCACAGACACTTACTTCTCCATGTCCATAATTAGCACTGCAGCCGACAACATGCATATCTAGTTCATTAGCCAAGCTACATCATTTATCACAGAATATAGGCATTAGACAGGGGCAATTGGCTGAGTTTCAGGTTTTCTCACATACCTCTTCTTCTTGCTCTTCCTGTCTGTAGTGCATTCTCCAGAACTGGTTGAAAGTAAGGGCAAAAGAAGAGAAACAATTGTTTTAACTAATATGCTGGATTTTATATATATATATATATATATATATATATATATATATATATATATATCTCACAGTTAGAACTTAAACTTAAGACGAGCAAAAGGGGTAAGTGGCAATGATACAGGTATTAATAAATTACTTTATTGAATGCTAGTGGCAGAGGTGTTTATGCAAACTGCCCTGGGGAAGACATTGAAAGCCAGTATATATATATTAATGAAATCCAATATCATGCAAGCAGAGAAAAAGGACTTCCTTTCCCATTGCACCCATACCTCCCCTATCTCTTGCACAGCCCCACCTCCACTTTCTAGAGCAGATTTGGGGATGCAGGGGGTGTTGCAAGGCAAAGTTTTATTTCACAAGGATGGAAGTCCATTCCACTCACACATGGACAGAACTGCATACAGGCATTAGTACACAAGCTAATGTACTTCCCTTGTGCTTGATCCAGAAGCTGCAGTTAGTAAAAATGGGGTAGCAAGATTGCTGATTGGAGCGAGGGTCTTGTCCACATATAACAACTGTGCTCAGAGATATGCACTGGTTACTGATTTGCTACCAGGCCAAGTTTAAGATGCCACAACTTGGGACCAGTTTACCTACGAGACCACCTTTACTCCACTTGTGCTCTTCAGTTGGCAGAACTGGAATTACAGGTGCCACATAATACACATTCTGCATTGGTAAGCACTTGATTGTTTAGTGTGGCCCCACCTGCCCTTTGGAACTCACTGCCTATTGAGATCAAGCAGGTGTCTTCATTGTTCTCTTTTCAGTGCCTGCTAAAAACATTCTTGTTTAGGTAAGCCTACCCAGATGCTTTAAAAGTTTAGGTAATTTTAATCTGTTTTAGTATTTTTATTTTAGTATGTTTTAAAGCAGGGTTGTGACTCTTTCCTGGTTTTCTTGCTTTATCTTTTAGCAAGCTGCTTTGAGGTTTCTTACAATCAAGCGGTGCAAAATTTTTATGAAATAAATAAATAAGAAGCAAAACTGAGAAAAACCATGTGCTGGCCTCTCTCTCAAGTTGTCCCACTTAAAGGAAATAAGAAACCCGGTAGCGTGGTAACAGCATTACTGAATTTTTCTTCGTTAGATATAGTTGCCTTTCAACATATCACACAGCTTGATTTCACAAGACTCGTCAAATTTGCTAAAAAGAACAGGGATGTAAATGGGTATATTATATGTAGTGTAATTTGCCCGAGCTTTTATGGTGAATTTGTAATACCAGATGACGGATGCATAGATAAAGAGAAAGCGTGGGCAATTGTTTTGAAACTGTACCAGCTAGCTGTAGCGAACCTACTTATCCATGTATCTCAGTCTCAAGAGTCTGCAGTTTATTCTATACATCCATTATTATTTGATTTGGTGTTGCTTAAAAAGAGGGCGAATTTGCAGTCTTGGTTTTTACACAGTTAAACTGCTTTGAAAATATAAGCATGGAAAAATAGTTGGTTCAGTCATTTATCAGAATTACACAAGAATAATAATTTTCAGGCATGAATGTTTAGGAAATTATTCAGAGTTCAGCAATACTGCAGGAATAGCTAGTATATTAAAATGCCAGTGCTGTCAAAACATCATGCAGCTCAGATGCCAGCTGTTTAAGTAAATAGCAGCACTAGTAATTCTGGGTGAATATAATATGGATGGCTGCTTTGCTGCTCTTGGCTAACATTTATATCTTCAACAGAAAATGGCGAGGCTGTATCTTTACTATAAACAGGAAACCAGCATCATCTTCATCATGCCCATTGTAGTTTAATACGTGTCTCACTGCATCCATTTATTCCTATTATGATACTATAGCTCCTATTTCTTAGTTTACACATGATGCGGTGAAATGGCTAAGAATGTAAGCTGGATACCCCTTGGCTCAAGTATCACTTCGGCTGCAAACTCACCTGTTGGCCTTGGAAAGCTACTATTGCCTCAAACTCAGCAAATTATCTTTAGTGTGGAGATAATGACTTGCTTTACAAGGCTGTTTTAAGGAGTACTGAAATACTCTAAAATTTGCTGGGAGAGTGGGAAAATATGTACTAAACATAATGATATGAGGAAATGTTAGGTTGAGAGTTAAATGTGTGCTTGCAAAACGAAAAACAAAACAAAAACCTCTTGGTTATTTTTTTAAGCCCCTTGGCTGGCAGACAATAGCAACAATGTTAGCTTTATTACACAGCCAACTATGTTTTGTTAAATAAATATCTAAATCTGCAATAGTAGTAATTTAAAATACACAAATCCATTGATTTTAAACTGCATAGGAGTGGGCTACATAAATATTCACTAAGCATTGTTCTCAATGGGTTAAGATGCAACATCACTCAAGTGGACTTTCTAGTCTTCTGTTTCCCCTGCAACCCCATGCCCTCCAGAAAAAAATCTGCTCTGGAAGGCTGGGGGACCCTCCAGAGCAGATTTCATGGAGGTGAGCACTACATTTGCAACCCCTGCTTTAAAAGCTTTCTCGCATTTAATTGCTGTATGGCAATTGTAGTGAACAACCCTGTAAGGCTTAAGAGTGAAGGGATATACTAAAAAGGAAAGGAGGAATTTTAGAGGTAAAAAAACAACAGGACAAAAACCATGTTTTCAAATGCTTAAAGAGCAGACAGAAGTGAGAGGTGCAGAGATTCTGAGGCAAGACATTCCAGGGAAAAGGGGCAACAAGACAAGGTGGAAACATGCAAAAGTAGTATGGCAAGGTTTAGCTAATAAGAAAGTATCAACATAACAAAGGCAACAAGAAACCAAGGACAGTGGTACCTCGGTCCTCGAACGTAATCCATTCCGGAAGACCGTTCCGAGTTCCGAAACGTTCGAAAACCGAGGCGTAAGGAGCTCCCTGCAAATTCAATTGAGAAAATGGAAAAATATGCAGCGGAAGCTGTACTACTTCCAAGGCGCGTCCAAAAACAGAAGCATTTACTTCCAGGTTTTCGACGTTCGGGTTCCGAAACGTTCATCAATGGAGACGTTCGAGAACCGAGGTACCACTATAAAAAGAAGCAAGCAAAAAGGACAGACAGGAGGGAGGGCATAAATATTATTAGGTTGGGGTCAGGGAGTAATAAAAAAAATGAAAGGGAGTGTTATGAAAAGAGAAGCTTGGTCAACGTGAGATGCAGAAAGGGGCAAATTCTAAACTAGCAGCAGAGTTAAGACTGGAGGAAAGATGAGGCAAACCAGAAAGAAGAACACTACAATGTTTAAGCCGGGGGGGGGGTGGAATAAGAGAACAGGTCATCCCATGTCAAGTTGCAAGATAACACCACAGTTGCATCACATGTGCAGTAGCCCTTGTTCCCAGAACATGTTTATCTTTTCCACTGAAATCAACCAATGGATTCAAGTTACAAGAAATGATATTCTGACTAAACATCAGGAAGAACCTTCAGTGAAATAGACTCACATGAGAGGTGGTGGACTCTCCTTCCTGGGAGGTTTTTGAGCAGAGTTTGGATGCCCCTCTGCCATGGATGCTTTAGTTGAGATTCCTGCATTGCTGGGGGTTGGACTAGATGATCCTTGGGCACCTTCCAACTCTACAATTGTACGATTCAAGGGCTCTTAAACTACAGCTTGATCACATGCACTTTTCTGCAAATGGTGTACAGTCTCCTTCCCCTGTGATCTTACCTCTGTTGTAATAGTTGCTTCTCTTTTTCCTGAAGTGCTTTTTTAAACTCTGTTGTCCTTGATGGTCTATGCAGATATTTTCTTTTCCCTGTACATTCATAGGTCCAGTGCCCAAATTCCAAACACTTCTGACATCTCACATGCTGCTTGTTTGCTTCCCTATGGAAATATCCAAGAGTATTTGAAAGCATATGTCTTTGATTTAAAAGCTGACTATTAACCACAGCTAAGATCAACATTCTAGAAAATAGATGGCAATTCCAACATAAAAACTACCAACTTTGGGCCCCTAGTAGGGGATTATATTTGTAATTTGATGAGAACAGACTGTGGCTGAACAAGAAGCTTATGATAACTGTGTAGTATAATCCACTGATAACATTACAAGTTAGAGGCTGGGTTCAACTTCCAGCAAAAATATCTCCTATCTAAGATATCCCTCACATCACAGCTAAGGTCATTCTAGTTCACTTGTTCCCTTAGTTCCCTTACCAGCCCAAATCCTGTACTCAATTACATGAAGAAGCCTTGTGCTCCTTTGATTTGCTCTGGTGTGTGCTTTGATTTTTAAAAGTCACAAATGAAATTAGATCCAATTTAGAATGAGCATGCACTAATCTCTCTGCTTCAATTCCTGGGTGGGCACAATGCCATCTAAATGCAAGCAACACTGAAATCCCACTGTTTCCTATGGGCAGCTCTTACTTCCACCCCAGGAGAAAGGGGAAAATATAGAATTTAAAGGAATCAGAAAGTTCCATTTCCAGACAATAAGGTGGCAAGGTGTCACAAGGAGCTAGCTACTGTATTGAACCAATCTACTGATGAGGGTAATTTTAACACTTCCCAGCTTATGATCTCTGTCCTTAAATATTCATGAGTGTGCCATCCCTGTTTATTCCAAAAAGGCAGTAAATTAGTAAAAGGGGGACAGTGCAAAGGAGGCTGAATGTCCAATGAAGTCATTCCACACCTGCTGCAGAAATCCTTTCATCTCTTCCCCCAACCCAGCATGAGACACAGATGTGTTACCAGCAGGAGCAGCTGTAACAAGAAAAAGGAACAGCTAGAACTACAGCATGTTCCAAAATAACATTTGAATGTTCTTTCCACTGTCATAGCAAAGATAGGTGAAAACTGAATCTAGACAGAAATGTATTTCTGTCCATATAATTATTTAATAGAAAAAAATGTTTACATAGTTTTACATCACACAAAAAATGAAAAATCAAGGAACAGCTGTCAAACCCTCTTTCAGTTTCCTTGAGCTGCCTGCCAGAACATCAAGGTGGTATAAGATTCTGAAGTACATTCTTGAAAATAAGTTAATACACCCAAGAGCAAACTGGACAGCAAAGGCCAAGTGTATTTATACAAGATCAAATGACAGATCGTTGCTAGATCCTAATTTAAATTTTCCTATTCAATTTATTACACCATATTAAACTCCTCCTTACCCTCTGCCTGACAATTGATTTGGGGGATGGTACGAAATACAGGTTCAGTACTGATGTGGATTCATAGCTTCATCTGCATTACAGGTCTCACTGGATCATGTTGGATATATAAGTTGGAGACTTGCCATGTTTGCACGGTTATCATAAGACAAACCAAGATAGACAAGATGCATAAAGTTATAGTTGTTTCCCATTATAGTTACTGGGATTTGGGGTGTGCTTCTGACTGCTCAGGAGACATTGCCTACATCTTCAACCCTTGCTACTCAGTTGTGTCTAGGGAGAACTGAAGGGAAGTGTCAAAGGTAGTATGCCCCTGAATACTAGGTGCTGGGAATCACAGGTGGGCAAAGTGCTGTTGTGCTGATGTCCAGTTTGCAGACTTCCTACAGGAATCTGGTCAGCCACTGCAAAAACAGACTTGGACTGGCCTGATGCAGTAGGCTTGTCTTACATTCTTAAGATGCCCTGCTTCCCAGGAGAGAAAGAGGCACAGACTGGATGCTCCCTCATATCGACAATAGTAATCACCTACTGTCTTGAGAATTGTCCTTGTCTCAAGGTCAGAGGAAATGGAGAGGTAGTGACAACATCTCTGGTTTTGGAGGCAGGAGCTCCAAAGGCAGGGAGAGAGAACACTCTTGGATACTACACTACAAAGAAAAGTTGGTAAAGGAAATATGCTTAAACTAAAATTATAGCTTCACTTAATGTATGCTTTGCTACTCACACCAACGACCTAACTGGAATTTAGGTGACTGATCCACAAGCCAGTTGAACCAGAGTACATGGATTACATCAACGCTCCAGTGCAATCTAACTCCATTAATAACATTTTTTAAATGATTGCGGTTTTACCATTGCCTCCAATGGTTGCTGCATTACTAACTTTTCCTCCCTTGGGACAAATATGACTTACATTTAAGTACAGTACTCTTGTTTAGCTGGACTGAGGATTAATCTTCTAGAACTAAAGCAGTGCTTTTGTTGTTGTTTCAGAATTAAGGCACAAACTTTTGACAAATTTAATTCCCATATTGGAAAGTGGTAAATATGGTTTCAAACTGTCCTGTTAGAATGCAAATAAGTGCAGGAAAGCTTAAGGAACTGTTACTATGATAAAAAACACCAGACAAAAGTAGGGAAAATGTAGCCAAGAGCTATTTTCACCTCACTAGCTGTGGAGCTAGCAGTTATTGACTTTCTCCTTCTCCACCACTACACACACCCCAGCCTATCACATGCAATTCACAAGACTGGTGATAATATCCAAACTGGAATAACAGCTATGGTAAATATTAGTACATTTATTCACAGACTATTATTCGGTGATAATGATTACAGCTGCAAAGCAGCAACTGTATAAATTGGAGCAAATGTATTAAAAATATAAGCTCTTCGCCATGAGCAGCAAGTTGAAAGTATTTCTGAAGATAAAAATTGAGAATTTATCTGAAAAACAAATACATTCTACCCGGCCTGAGATTGTTCCTAGAAGGCACAGAGTATCTTTTTGGCTTTTTAAAACTAAAACCAGAGTCAGGAATCTGGGCTGCAGTCCAGGAGCTATTTACATGAGAGCATCTTTTCTGACTTCAAATTGATTTCAATATTATAGCAATAGGCTCCACCCTTTGGTGCCTCACAGATCCACAAAAACTGAACCAGTGAATATCTGATATTCTACTACATTTCTATTGCTGAAACTAAGCAAGATTACCTGGGTGTCGTGTGTACAAATCTACATGTGGATGTCACACATCTAATAAATAAACAATAAATAAAAACAAAATAATAAATTGTTTCTAACTAGACAAAAGGTTTAAAAAGAGATGTAAGTATGAGTGAATTGAAGAGAGGTGTGCTAACTGAGGATTTAGTTTTGTTTTCGTTAAGTAAATTTTAATGTTCTCAATTCCTGGAGTTGATTTATATAACATTAATTCTGTTGTAAGCAGTTATGAGCCATTAGAAAAAGTCAAGATACTTACACTTCTAAATGAGTAAATAAAAGCTACTATCATCTTTTTTATATTTAGAATATTTCTACACTATCCTTCAATTTACATTTTTAATGCATCTTATGGTAAAAAGTTTCTAAAACACAATGGAGAACAAAGGTCAGAACGTCAATAAATTCAGCAAAACAGATGAAACTACATCTAGAACCAATTTACATTATATGTAGGAATACCATGAAACATTTGTGCTCACTTGGTGTCAGAATGACAATAGTTGACACCATGCAAGGTTTGATAATGAGGCACTCTATAAACTATATCTCAAATATATCCCCATAAAAACTTGAAGGGCCAATCACTATACCCCCATTGAAATTCTATGCACAGAAAGCTGTAACACAACAGCATTTCTGGGGGGGTGAGGCCTTGTCCACATTTAACACCTGTGCTCAGAGTCTGCACTGGTTGCCTGTCTGCTGCCGGGCCAAGTTGAAGGTGTTACTATGAATATATAAAGCCCTTAACAACTTGGGACCAGTTAACCTAGGAGATTGCTGTATCCCTTATGTGCCCACTTGAACAGCAGAATTGGCACTTTTACCAATGCCATATAACCCACATCACTTCTGCAAGAACTTGATCATTTAGTGTGGCAGCACCAACACAACAAGAAGTAAAAATTAAAAACTGCTCAGGAATGTAGAGAATATTCAACTTAAAAAGCAGAAAAGTATCCCATAGTTAACAGCTGCACTGCAGACATTTCTGCATGTTTGAAACTCCCTGTTTACTGATAACAGGCAGGCACTTTCTGTGTATTACTTTCAGTGCCTGCTGAATACATTCTTATTTAGATAAGCCTACGCAGATGTTTAGAAAGTTTGTAGGAGTTTTGATTTGTTTAGTCTAGCTTACTGCAGCTTTAACCTTCTGTGTGTTTCAAATTACAGACAATATTTTTTAAGTAATAATTTTATTGGGATTGTGTGTGGGGTTTTTTTGTAAACCACTTTGAACTCTTTTCTACAATCAAGTGGTACATAAAGTTTCTTAAATAAATAATTATTTGAGTGTCCACATGATAAAAGTGAGGCTCCCTACAGGACAAATACACCAAGAAGACCTCTTCCCTTTGCAGGAGTAGTGAACAAATTAGAATAGTCCATCTTGGAAACAGAGTGAGCCACATTTCCTGACAATGTTTGGGACCTAATTAGGAAGGGCTGATGCTCATGTCAAAGTCATAGCAGTCATAGCTGCAGAAATGACTTGGGCTTCGAACATCACTCCCAAATGCCCATACCTATTAAACAGAGCACATTTAGCTCTCTGTTATACTAGTGAACTGGGGACAATGAAGCAGACCAAACACTGGTTTGAACACAAGTTATGGGAATTTTGGGTCAATTCAACTGATTCCAATGAACAACTAATATTAAGAGCTACTCTGTACCAGTGATAGGAGTGAAGAATGAATACTTCACAACTGCTGAATCCCATGTTCAGTAAAACTTTGAATGGTTTGGGGCAGGTGTGGTGAACATGTGGTTCTCCAGATGTTGCCTAACTAGAAGTCCTGCCATCCCTGGCCAACGGGAGTTGTAGTTCAGGAACACCTGGAGGGCCAAAGGTTTCCCACACCTGGTTTGGGGTCTACAAGTTTACTTTTAAAAAGCCTCAGTAGTCTCCTGTGATTTATTTGCTAAGCACTTTAAGAATAAAATTGCTTGCACCTGCTTTGACCTAGACACCACTACTATTGCTGCAATCAGTGAATGTGTCCGTAGAAATAACTGGTAATAGTTTATCAGATGAATGCCAGTTGTTGAAGGTCAACATGCTTGCAAGGATGTGGCTTACTACACATTGCTGGACGCCTGATACTCATGGCTTCTAATGTCCAGTAAGAGATGGTTAACCAGCTGGCTCGAAGTGGGCATTAGTGTCTCATTCTGATAAGGAGTGGTTGTGGGTGTCCTGAAGGAGAATATTGTGAAACCACTCCAAAAGAAATCCTCTTTAGACCTACAAGTGTTGTTTGCTTCACCCTGTTGTACTAAATCAAAGAGTATGACTATGATGGATTTTCCTCCAAGCATTTTTGAAGCTGTACGTGTGTATATGAAGCAGCTAAGAGTATGTGGTTTGTACCAAGTAATAAATAATAACTAGGAGATGGGTTAGATGGATACTTGTGTCTTTATTCAACTTGCCGTTTTACTTACCCTTAGTAAAGGGAACAACATTTTTAAGGAATGGTACACTACTAATACGCATACCAAGATCTCATAAAAGGCCCTATACCGTTTCTGAGTAAATCATAAATCTTAATGAGGATTAAGAATCAACACTGTACAAGCCTTCTGCATGATAGAAATGAAAGGATATTACAACAGACCCTACAATCCATGCTGCAAGAGAAACTAGAAAAAATATAGGAAAACTGAATCGGTCAAACAGGGATAGAATTGTTTTGTGCAGGCATCTTAATTTTTGAAACCAAAGAACATGCAACATTTTAAATTGTCCCTCTGATATTCTTTCTGTAAATGACCTTGACTAACTCACATAAGTATTACTACTTTACTGTATTAGTACAATAATGTGAAGCAGCATTTATGGGTAATTAAAAACAAGCATGAAGTCATGTCTCCTTTTCACATTTTCCTTTAAGCTTAGAGCCATCAAAAAGTGCCGAGATTCACAGGGATTACACAATTCTAGTGTGAGAATCATTTCTATATATTTATTAATAGAAATGTCACAGCAAGAAGTCAACTGGAAAGCTTTGGTTATTTCCAATTCAGTGTTATATCCACATATCCAGTCTACATGTGGAACCCTAGTGAAGGCACCAAGCCAAAGAAAATACCTTCAACCTTTGCTAAGCATTCACTCTGAGGGAATCAGCTCCCAACTCTGTGTGCCTAGATAATCTTTTTTAAAACCACAGTCCTTTTCACCCTTACACAGAAGCCAGCCCCATTCAACTTAGCGGCGCTTACTTCCAAGCAGCTACAGCTTACTTCCAAGCAGCAACTTTTCCAGCTGCACTGCACCGAAGGCAACTTACCGCAAAGCCTGTATGAAAGCAGTGTGTCATTCCGCGCGAGAAGGAGGTGTGTGTGTGTGTGTGTGTGTGTGTGTGGCGAGGAAACAACCGTACGTCCCAAAACACAAGACCACCTTCTACACAACAGTAGCTTTTGAACGGCTAGAAGCGCTACTGGGCGAGATCACAACTTCGCAAACGAAAGACGACCAAGGCCACTAAGATTCATTTGAATGCCTAACCATATTTTGCTAGCAGGCAAGATAAACAAGAAAAGGAGAAAGCAGCGCCCACCAGGCCACGGAGAGCCTCCCTTCGTGAACCCGAAGGGGATTTGAAGCCTTTCAAGACCCCCATCTATCGCCCGCCCACAACCCTGGCGCTTCCCATAGCCGGACATTCAGAGGCAGGTGCGAGGTAGAAGCCCGGGTGGCACATCCCCGCCTGGACACCAAGGGACGGTCCCGCCTCGCGAAGGACCAGGCGCGCCCCCCCCCCGCCGCCGCCTCCTCTCGCGCTCTCATTCCATTTCTATTTCGCTTTCAGGCCGCGCGCGCTCCGGCCCCGCTCCGAGAGCTCGCGCTCGTCCTCGCGGCTGACAGGTAGCAGCAACCCGGGAGCTTCTTCGGCTGCACGCGACTCCCCGGCAGGATGCCGCTCCCCGCGGCTGGTCTCTAGCGGCGGCGCCTCCCCTCCCCCCCCCGCCGCCTCTTTCCCCGCAGCGCGACCCCCGACCCTCGCCCGCCGCAGCAGCAGCCCCTCGCACACTTACGCCTGTCTCCGAGCGATAAGGCGGTGCATGGGAGTCGCCATCTTAGCCACCGGCCGGGCACTAGCGCACGCTGCATGCCGGGAACGCCGCCCTCCCTTTATCCGCCCTATTGGACGAGCCGGGCTCAAGCAGCCCGTCGAGCGAACGCCGGGAGCGGGGGGGGGGGGGGAGTAGGGCGGTACCATTAGGGGCGGGGGGGGGGCCGAAGACGGTCTCACTCCTCCTCCACTCACCCCCATCCCCGCGTCTTCGCTGTACGGAGCCGGACCTGCTTTACAGTCCTCTTCTCCCAGCTTCCCTTCTCAATCTCGAAATGACGGCTGCAAGTTATGTACTTGGCGCTTTAGAAAGCTCTGCGGTTTCTAAAAGACATAGGATTGGGCCGCTTTCGTTCTCCCTTGCGTTAAGAGAATAACTCCCTGCAAGTGGAAATCTAGCACAGCAGGGAGGACCCGAAGTAGTTTGCTTTCTTGCAAGCGATGTTGTTGTGTGGTATCATAAATGGTGCGGCCCACCTGCAGACTTGAGTTGGACAGTCCGCTTTACAACCACTGAATGACAAAAACGGAGTGTGCTGTTTCAGACTGCAGGTGGTGTTCCATATAATGTCTGATTACGCCACGTTTAAACAAATTGCGAGAGGAAAACTACCTCATCAAAGAGAAACATTTGCCATGCCCCTTTCCCTGCTGTCTAGTTTCCTACTTACAGGGCACTCTGTTTTGTTTTAATGTCGGACAGCATCTGCAGTACTAAGTGATCCATTCCATTCATTCACTTCAGAACTCTTTCCTCTAATTCCTGACCTCTGCTGCATGTGTGGATCCAACCTGTAATATGAGAAATCTATAAAAACCCAAGTGAAGCATCACTTTAATTGATAGCATGCTGCTCACAGCGTAAGATACATACCTTGGTACCTAATAAACACCATAGATAAGGTGTCCTGTTCAAGTGTTGGACTAGGACTCGAGATTCCTGCTCAAATCCCCACTCTGCTATGAAGCTCACAGGGAGATCGTGCCCCACTATCTCAACTTGCCTCTGTTACAAGATGGTTGTGAGGATGAAATTAGAAGAGGGGAGGAATGAATAATGTATGATGTCCTGAGCTCCTTGGGGGAAAGGTGGACAAAAATAAAATATTTAACAAGTAGGTTTATGTGACATACATGCAAATACTGTAAACAGTGCCAAGCTATTTTGCACCCTTGGCACAGCTAAGGGCTTCCTCCACCCACTCCAAATTGCTAATTTCAGTTTTCAAAAACAGATGTCTGGTATAAATGATAAAATTCTTCAAAATATAAAATAAAAGTCAAATATTACCAGAAATTTGTAAGATATACCAAAAACTAATCTGAATAAAACTGTGCCCCTCAAAGGTCAGTACTCTTCACCCCTCTGAAGTCTGCACCCTGGACAGTCGGCCTAAGGACAGCACCAGCCCTGACTGTAAACCATACATTCTGGGCTTCGTTTGTGTTCACATCCCCTACAGACTAAACCTCTGCTGCACAAGTAGTTAACTGAAAGTAGACTTCCATAAGATTGCACCTCTGGGCATTGCAACCTCTGCCATCCTATCTTGCTACTACAGAATTATACAGCTTTCTTTTGCTCAGATATATTCGGCTCACTGACACACACACAGCTTGCAATCCAGCTCACAGATTAGATACAATCACAGTTTACAAGTGTAATTGGCATCATAGGACACAGACTATCCCTTCTTGCTGGTGTTAAACTTTAGCCACTAATTTAAGCTACTACGTATCTTCAAGTTGATATGGTATTGTGTTTATCTGTATCTATCAGACTTACATACTGCACTACCTTTTGTCCAAAATCTCAGAAAGGGGTTGCAAGTATAAAGACAAGTAAAAATCATACAAAATGTAAAAGTTAAACATGTCTGTTTATTCAATGGGTTAGCTTAAAAGGGTTGTACAAACAGATATTCGGCTGGCCCTTAAAGTTATGCAGTGTTGGCACCAGTTTAACCTTCAGAGAGAGGCATTTCCATAACTGAAATGCTATTGGAATGACAGGCATAGGATCACACTTTATTTATGTATGTGGCTTTAAAAAAAACAATGAATGTTTGCACTATTACACAAGTTCGATGCTGCCTGTTTTAGATTCTGCCGGGAGGTTTTCAAACATCCGTGCTGTATGGTTGCCACTTTTTATAAACAGAAGCTCTGTGTCTTTTTAAGATGCAGAAATCAATAAATGAATATTTCCCTCCGTATAGCGATGCAGTGATGGAGAGAAAGTTTCTTCTATTGACAGATGCCTGTCATGCTACTAATTGAAGGCACAGAGCCTTTGCTCAGAAAAAAAATAAGGCTGGCAAGCTTATATCCCACAAGGGAGGTGAAGGCAGGTCCCCCCAAATATCATAGGGTATGGCTGTGATCTTCTTCATATGGATTTAACTTAGCAGTCCCATTTGTCTCAATTGCAAAAGAAAATGTGATAGCAATTCTCGGTGTGTAATGCAGCATGGGAAAAACCAGCAGAAAAGAAAAGTAATTACATTTGAATTACATTCAATTGATGAAACAGAAGAATAGTAGTTACCATGAATCAGATGACTTACTTGGGGGAAATTGTGAATAAAGTCCAAACTAGTACAGTGGTACCTCGGGTTACATACGCTTCAGGTTACATACGCTTCAGGTTACAGACTCCGCGAACCCATAAATATTACCTCGGGTTAAGAACTTTGCTTCAGGATGAGAACAGAAATCGCAGCAGCGGGAGGCCCCATTAGCTAAAGTGGTGCTTCAGGTTAAGAACAGTTTCAGGTTAAGAATGGACCTCCGGAACAAATTAAGTACTTAACCCGAGGTACCCCTGTATGTGAGTTTTGTCAGGCTTGATCTGATGTATCTTGAGACAACCCTGTACAAATACGGTAAAATGTTTCTTGTGCAGTCCTTCCACGACTATAAGTGATGTAAATGTTCAGATACTGTAATGCTGCAGCATCTTGAGTCATCTATGTTCACATATCATAGCTTATTTAGACGACAGCTTACCCACTAAGCTGCAAGTGAGAATAATCCTAGGTAACTATTGTAGGTAGGGCTGGGAGTGGGGAATGTTTTCAACAATGACCAAATGGTGAAATGCCCTCCTGTAGCTGTGCCGGCATCTTTGGGTGGGTGGGGAATGCTGCCAACTCACTTGCAGGTGAAATTAGCTGGGAAATTGGTTTCTGGATACAGTAAAGCTGTGCTTCCTCCTTCCACTGTTGGAGGCGGTATACCTCTGAATATCAGTTGCCAGAAACCACAGGAGGGGCGAATGCTACAGCACTCAGGTCCTGCTATGGGCTTCCCATTGATTTCTAGCTGGGCACTGTGCGAACAGAATGCTGGGCTAGAGGGACACAGATCCTGATCTGGTCCTGGTCTGATCCACTGTTCTCATGTTATGTGCTGTTACAGAGATAAGGCAAAATGGGATTTTATTTTATTTTTAATTGCTAGGTTGATGCGAATGATTTGGGGCTAGGGAGGGAGTGCCAATGCTATTATTGGGAGTATTGTTTTGTTTATTGTTTGTACACTGCTTTTTTATTACTGTTAAGCGGTTTGGTTTCCCCTCCCCCCATATGTTGTATGGAATATAAGATCCTCCCCTCCCCCCCCCATGGTTGAATGTGTGTGTGTGTGTGTGTGTGTGTGTGTGTATTCAGTGTAAGTTGCTTGGAGACTCTTTGGGTGACAAGCATCTAATAAGTTTAATAAATAAATATGTACTGAGCAGGGAATGTGTATATTCAAATTATATCTGCTGTACATAAGATGGTACATCTGTAGAGATCCCAAGTCTCCATTTCTCTCTTGTCCAGTAAAACTTCTGTACTTCTCAGTGCTTGGGGAAGTGAGGCATGATTAACAATACAGTACTAAGTATATCTGTGTAGTATTTGGGGAATTTTTGTTCCTGCTCATATAGTGCCATTTGGACAAAAAAAAGTTTGTTTCCAACAAGGTGTCCTCTGGCAGATTAAAGTTTAGGCATTAACAGCCTCACTATTGTATTGATGCTCTAGTTTTCCTTCTGTATGCACGTCAGTGATAAGCCTGATCAATAGAAACTCTTGAGTGTCTTATGAGCATTCCACTTTTAACCATTCATTTCAGCCTACGGAATTATGCTGTGCAAATTAGCTTGACTAAAGTGATAATTGTCTGTTCTATTACTGCTCATGACACAATGCCAGTCATGAGAAGTGCAAACTGAACAAGCCAGCACCAATACATTTTGTTGCCTGAGGCAAAGGACAAGCTGGTGTCTCCCCCCCCCCATGCCCCACGACCAATCCATGTATGAAAACTGGGATCTTACATCAACTCTGGCAGTGGGATAAATGCCCTCCGCTACACCTGACGGCAGCAGGCTAGCTTAGCCTTAGAGGATACAGGACAGGTGAGATGGCTCTGTCTTCAAACACCTCACCACTACTCCCTGACACACACCCTCCTCCATGTTTGCTACTTGAGTTGGCTGCCTTCCAGTAGGGCAGGCCTGAAAGCTCACTTTGGACTCTGGTGGAGACAACCAAGGGAGGAGACAGAAGAGGGAATGGAGAGGCAAAAGTAACAGGAGAAGTATTGCATTAATATGGAGGAGTGAAGGTCAAAGGTAAGGACAAAATGGAAACTATGAAAAATAGCATGGTGCAAAGTCACTGAGAGCTTTAAAGGTAAGGGATGAACGCATTTGTGCTGAATTCATAAATGGGCAAGGATTTAACAATATATGTAATGAGCCACATAAATAGATTTTTAAAAGCTGCTACTCTGTATTTAAAAATACTGCCAGTCTTAATGTGCTACCACTAGATATTTCATACAAAGACATAACTGTAGTATGACAACCAGTTAGGATGTGTGCTGCAACAGCCTAACATAAAAGCATTGATATAAGAAGCTGAGATGATTCCTTATGCTAAGCTGAACAATCATTTCCATGAAATGAAATTCTATGAACGGCACATATGACAATAGCTTACAACAAACATTTTGGGGAAACTTGCTTTCCAACGCTATCAGAAACTGAAGTTGGGGCAGAATTTAATGACCCACTTAAAAGCTGGATAAGAACTGATGTCACAAATGTTACACCTGCATACACGGGTCTGCTCTGACTTCTTAGGCTTTCCAACATGGGCCAATTTCAGGACTCATTTTGTGCCATGAATCTAATGCATATTCTAATATGATCAGAACTGAATATATATTGCTTTTCCCTAAGAAATACTAAGTACCGTAATTGTTACTGATGTTCAAACATTGACTCAGTAAAACTATCACTTACCTGTTTCACATCAGGAATTTCTGAAGGCTTGCCATATATAATAAATGCTTTATTAATTTTTTTTTTAAGGAAAGAAAATACATCCCCTTGCCTCACCTGCCATTTAAACTAATCAAGATTTTGATTTGATATTCAGGCCTCTAAATTATCACTGTTAATTACTTCATGACTCATGACTGAATCCCAAAGCAACTCCCATTTCTGAACATTTTAATTGTAATGTTGAATAACTGCTTGTGTGCTTGCACTCTTAATGGTGCTGTTTGATAGTTCTGCTCCTTTTCAGTTTTACTGCTTGATTGTTCTATTCGTTGTCTATATGATACCATGCACTTATATTGTGATTACTCATATCTGCCTCTTGTTGTCCACCACTGCAACCTCTACTGCCAAATATCCAGTACAGTACTTCGTTTAAGATGCTTCCTAGACTGAGCAACCTAAATCATGCTTACTGGTACTGCTACCTCTTAGCCTACTCCTATGGACCCCTGTGCCCATAGCTGTCAACTTTTCCCTTTTTTAAAAGGAAATTCCCTTATTCCGAATAGGATTCCTCGCAAGAAAGGGGGGAAAGTTGACAGCTATGCCTGTGCCAATAAGCAAAAATCAGATGTAAGAATTGTAGCATTAATGCTACTTTTAAACCAATGTGCTGCAATGACAGGGCAGTGTCCTACAGTATTGGTAACCTCAGCTATTAGTATTTGTGGCGTAACAGAAGTAAGCTTGTTGTTACATGAAGATGGCATAGCCAGGGGGTGTGGCTGTCAGAAAAGTGGGACAGGATCAAGGACAACTCACACGTGACGTTAAAAGTCATTGAGACACAACAGAGGCAACACTTCAGAGGGCAACACCTAGAACCCCCCCCCCCCATAATCTAGCTGATTGTGGGTAAAAGCCTCAACTGGCCCTGTTTTTGCAAATGCCTTCAAAGCAGCAAAATCTATCTGACTTTTCCTTTTAAAGCCCTGAAGGCTACTGGTTTACTAGCTAGTTGGGATATATATGTAATCACCAATGGATGTACATTCTGTTGGCATTATTTCAGGACAAAGGAGAATTTTAACAAGATACTGCAATATATTCTCATCCCCTCACAGGAGTGTTGTCAGCCAGCCAGCCAAGCCCATTGACAGCAGGGCATTCCATTTTACCTCCACCACCCAAGTCGGTCATTTTTCTTTTCTAACCCAAACTCCACATTCTATTGAACATGGTCAGTCCCCAGCCCTCATTGGGTTGGTATCTTTTTCTTTTCTTTTTGCAGGGTGCCCTCTTAGGGTTTGGTGTTTTATTTTTGTTTTATATTTCTGAAACAACAGTGCTATTCTTATCCCCCCTCTTGTTTCTCAAGAGGCTGTGCTTGGCTCCATTTCTCACCACCTGAATATGCTAACAAGAGGGAGTGATAGAGGATTTGATATTTGTTCCCTCCTCAAAGCTGTTTGATCTTGCCTTCAGCTCATGCCTTCCCTGTCCTTTATCCCTCTGCTTCAGCCTACTTCCCTGGATTCCAATCTTACCTCAAGCCTAGCTAACCGTGATGATTACCTTTCCTCTGAAAACTAATGCGCACATTAGCATTAGCAATTCAAGCCCATCCCAATCTGGTTTTCACAGTCTGGCTATGGCACTGACTGTGTTTATGGCCCAGACTGATTATCTCCACCTAGAGTCTGATAAGAGGCACTGCACCCTCTTAAACCTCTTCCATCTTTACTGTGACCTTTGATACAGTTTACCATGAGATGTTGATGATGCGATGCTGTGATTTGGCAAGGAGGACCTATAGTTTGGTGATGGGTCATTGCTCATCAGGTGGTTCCCTGTGACATTCTCCAGAATGTCATTGTCTCTGCCCACTGCATGAGGCACATGTCTCCCGGTACCTCATTATAGGGCAGAGAGGGAAAACTGGATCCTACCAGCAAGCCACATCTTTATCTACTCCACCCCATGTCCCACAGGCCAAGTTTGACAAGTGGGTGGGGCCCTCTACCTGTCAATCACCTGAAGTCACAATGACTTGTTTTTGCTCACATGGTTTGAAATTGAATTGTATGGCTCAGGGCACAATGCTTTGCAAGCTTCAGTGAAGAGCTTTGCAGGCACTAAGGATCAGGTGATTTTGGGTGTTCGCAAAGCCCTGTGCACAGCACTTTTGCATGCCTCAACAATCAGCTGGTCATCAACACTTTCCAAACATGGTGTGTGCAGCTTTGTGGGTGGCACTAATCAGCTGGTGGTTGGTGTCTGCAACCCCCCCTTTCGGCTCAGTTGTGGGGGACAGGAGGGTGTAGCTTGTTCAAAACAGACTCACAGGACGAATGAGGAGGAGTGGTAGGCCGTTATGAGACTCACTGTTGTTCTAGGGCCAGCCTTGATAGTGATGACTTTTCTAACTTTGGGTGATTTAGCACTGATCAGTAAGAAACCCATATTAATATGCTTGCTTATTTATGGAAGATAAAACAGTTTAAGCATAAAAAGCGGCTTTTGAGGTTTAGCATGCCCTTCCAAAAATACAGAGAGTAAAAAAGTTTAATAAGACCTTATGCAGGCCACCCACTCACATTGGCCAGATTAGCATGTAGTTATGTTGTTTAGTCGTTTAGTCATGTCCGACTCTTCGTGACCCCATGGACCAGAGCACGCCAGGCACTCCTGTCTTCCACTGCCTCCCGCAGTTTGGTCAGACTCATGTTCGTAGCTTCAAGAACACTGTCCAACCATCTCGTCCTCTGTCGTCCCCTTCTCCTTGTGCCCTCCATCTTTCCCAACGTCAGGCTCTTTTCCAGGGACACTTCTCATGAGGTGGCCAAAATATTGGAGCCTCAGCTTCACGATCTGTCCTTCCAGTGAGCACTCAGGGCTGATTTCCTTAAGAATGGATACATTTGATCTTCCTGCAGTCCATGGGACTCTCAAGAGTCTCCTCCAGCACCATAATTCAAAAGCATCAATTCTTCGGCGATCAGCCTTCTTTATGGTCCAGCTCTCACTTCCATACATCACTACTGGGAAAACCATGGCTTTAACTATACGAACCTTTGTTGGCAAGGTGATGTCTCTGCTTTTCATGTAATTATAGGAAGGGAGAAGGCTGAAGATGGGGGGGGGGTGACCTTATATGGAGATGTGGGCCAGAGCTTGAAGGATCCAGCTTAGCTGGTGGGGAGGAGACTGAGAGAAAGAATCAGAAAGGGGACGAGTTCACATTCAACCCACTGGCTTTCATGCTTTCATCATAACTGAAAGAGAGCAAGATTAGGGGACTAAGGAAGTTGGAAAGAAGTCATAAACCTATGGGGTGCTCTGTGGTCAGAATCAAGAATCAGAGCATTACAGCACAAGATAAGAAGGGGGCATTTGGTGACAAGTCTAGCTAAGAGAGGCCCACAAATATGTGCAGTTCCTCTGGTGATACAGTGGGTAAAGCAGGGTTGGGGGAGGGACAGAGAGGGCGTAATGAAGACTAGGAATCCATTAATGCAGCTGTCGTTCCTAACAGTGGAAATCACTGCACCCCTGCCTTGCAAAAATATATAGTTGCAATGGCACTGGGCAAGGGCTCTGGTAAAAAATGCTTATTATAAATGGTGTGTGTGAACATTGCTGATAAACGATATTGCCTTTAATTTTCTTTTTCTTCTAGACACCATACATGTGAGACGAGAAAGCTGATAAAAAGCATAGGAGTGCTGACCCCTAAGGCAGCATAGATTTTCACCGTATGTAGGCTGCTTTGGAAGCCTTTTTGGCTGAAGAGTGGGGGGACAGGTACTCTAAGTATTTGTTTGGAAGCTATATCACACCTTTCTGCTATATTGTGTCACAAACACCCAGCACCTAATAGCCAGTTGGCACATAACGCAGAAAGTGCTTAGAGCCGCATGCCCAAGTGTGCTGTGTTATGTATCACAGTTAATGTGGACTTGGGCTGCTGTCGCTAGCATGAAAGCCTGGGAACCAGAAGCCAAGATCACACTGGAGCATATATTCCAGCTGTGACCACCCTTGGGGGGTGGATAGGTGCTGTTGCCCCTCTGCAATATGTGCTCATTGTCTCTGCCATTCATTTAAAGCTGTGGGTGTTTGACCTGTGCATCTCTTCTCATGGTTAGCAGAGAGGAAGCCTCTCCCACAATACTCACTACTGTTATTTCCAGGGTGGCCTGGGTTTTACGCTGCCCCACCCACCAAGGCTGAAAGATGTCATCCATCTCATGGCCTTGCCACTGGAGGTCCTTGCAGCTTATAGACCTGCTAGTCCTCCTTCCTCTCTCTCCTTATTGCTAGCAGGACAACAAACTCACACACTGGGATGCCGTAGGGCGAAGGGAGAGGGAGAGAAACTACTCTCTAGCCACTTTCTCCACACCACTCTACCCAACAGTGGGTTGAGCCAGTTAAAGCCCAGAAGGTCAGTTTCATGGAAGCAGACAGAGAAAAATAAAAACATCTATGGTTGGTGGCAACCATGATGTGAACATGAAGGAGGAGCTTGTTTTGCATGCTTCCCTGCCCTCTCAGTCCATGTCTTTATTGCCCCCTTGTGGTGAGAGCTGGTACTCAGCGGAAGAGAATGAACTAATTCAAGTTTTTAGTGGTTCAAGTAAAATAGTTCCCTGCCCCCGCCCCCACTGGATTGTGTCAGAAGCAACCCTCACACACCACAACCAGTGTTTTGATGCCCCTCACTAGCATAGCTGTGAATGGAGATGCCTAATGCTGAAGTTAAATGAAGGAAATGTGAAAGTAGAGTGTGCGCTGTACATGAATGAGACAGTCTTCTTCTTCTTCTTCTTCTTCTTCTTCTTCTTCTTCTTCTTCTTCCCTTCATCCGAAGATCACAGAACAGTTGACAACAGAAAATACAAAATAAGAAAACAAAATACATAGTAAAATAAAAACAAGAACAAACCAATAACCCCCCTTGCAAAGACACATTTAAAAGGCCATACATAGATTTGTTTAAGCAGCCAAAAAACTCATCGGATGGTAGATTGAATCCTGATACTGTACTTTCAGAGAAGAAACACAGGAAAGCCTTGCAGCTAGGGGAATGTGTAAATATTTTTATTGTTCTTTGGGGAAGAGGGTCATTAAAAGGCGTTGGGAACTGGAATGATTGACTTGGGTGGGTGAAAGTTTCGTGTTTCTGCATGCCAACCACTCTTCTTTCATGATGTTTTGATGATGATGTTGAAGCCTTATTTACCTAGGGATCCATTAGCCTCGCCATCCCCTGGACCATGGAGGGAACAAAAGTACCAGGAAAGCAACTTCTTCTTTGGAGAAAAGAGTTTATTGCAATCTGCGCAGAGTGACAACCAGCAGGATCTCTCCTGAAAGACTGGCTGTAAAGCAAAACACTTCAGCAGACTTTCTTATACTTTTCTGAACACTCTTCCCCCTCCCATACCCTTTCCAGATTTGCCCAATCAGCTGGCAAATGTTCAACTTATTCCCTTATATGGCACATCTATATTGCTTGTTAAACACATTTTAATGCTTGCTAAACATTCCTTATACGTGCCTTTCTGCTAGCTAAGCACTCCCCCTCCCCTCTTGCTTACACGTGTCTTTTCTTATCTTTGCATTAGTAAGCATAAGACAGGAAGAAGGGGCCTGGTTAAATCTGCAAACAGCAGCTAAAATATTTTTGCAAGCTAAGAAATGGACTTTTGACCTGCCAGACAAATTTAGCTGGCGATGTGCTAATCGTCTGGCAAATTTGGAGAAGTGAGATTAGCACAGGATTTCTACTGCAGATAGCATTTGAGAGCAATCTTTCTTAGGTACAAAGTACAAGGCACAGAGAGTATTGAAAGAAATCCTTCCCATCTCCCTTTACTCCCTCCTCTTCTTTTGAACAATCTATTACTTAGATTCGTTCTGGGGTAGGGGTCTATATTCTCTCATTACAGCAATCACGCGAGGTCCCATCATGCGAGACATCATTTTTCCCATCATATTCTGTAAGCATTGCATCAAGCAGGGAATACAAAAGCAGAGAAGCAAAAGGATTATAAGTGGCCCTGCTATAAATACCATAATATGCCTGATCCAACCACCATCGGGCAGCCAAGAATATAACCAATTCCATGGATCACCTTCTGTAATTTTTAGCGGGTTTTCAGCTATCATTGTTTCCATGTGGTCAATGGTGGCCGAAATGCTGACATTATTATCTGGGATAAACATGCAGCAATGAGAATGAATTAACGCACAAACTCCTCCCTTCGAGGCCAACATTACATCTAAAGCATAACGATTTTGCAAAACGACCTCCCTCATAGCAGACACTTCTTGGTTGAGGTCCTTTAATGCCTTAATGGTATCATTAAATAGTCCTTCTGTCCAATTGGCGAGCAAATGAAGATCTTTATAATTCATGGCTGCCCCTAAGGAGGGTAGTAGGGCCCGCGATATCTGGGTCCCAACATAGTGGTTAATAGGTGCGTTCACTGCCCTGCGGTTACGCAGTCTGAGAGATGTTGGTAACTCTCCTATTTTATATAAAAGGGGAACCACCACTCCTAGGGTACAAACTCCAGTAAGATCTCGGGGAACGGATTTAAATGCTGCATCGCCACAAATTAGCCAGAGCTCTTCCGGAAGAAGGCGACTGATGTTTTGGTGTTGCTCCGACCACTTGAAAGCTTGTGAAAACAGAAGGCTTACGTGCCATAGCTCCTGGGTAAAATTTAATAGGGTCTGAACAGAGGAATTGGAAATAGAGCTTTTGTGGAGGTGGTGCATATCAGTCATTAACTTGGCGCTAGTATCGGATTGATAACACCGGGAGGTATTTCCATAATTAACGAAGGCAGAGCAGGCCCTATCAAATACAAAATTCAATACATGTAAGCAATCAGGGTAAATCCCTCGTGGGGTTGACCCTTCAGAAAATTTTAAACAAATAAAAGCTGGCTCGGACAGGGCCAATTTTACGGGCGGCCACTGAGCTTCTTCAGGGTTTTTTCTATTTTCTATATTGAAGATATCATCAATGGGAATTCCATGTAGCATCAAACCTGGCCTTTTAGCATAAGGTGGTATGTGCATACACAGCCAACAATTGGAAAGATTTAACATTGTGGTGAACTTGAACATATCCTTGATATAAATATTGTCTTTCCACATCTTATGATAATTTTCTCCTCGTGATATTTTACTCAATAATCTAGTTCCCATCTGACCATGTTCACCAGGTGCAGCACCCTCCTTGTCTCCTGCAACTAGGAGAACGAGGAACACTAGGAGGATCATCAAGGGGATAGAAGGATCGGGCCGTCGTCTCCCGCAGAGCCTATGACGCTCATGCCAGCAGAAAAAGAGACACATCCATGTGGCAAGGGCAGTTGAAATAACTCCCATCCACCATCCCCAATCACTCCATGGTTCCTCCCAGCAATATTCAGGGGGTGTGCTCATTGTTGAAGAGCCCACTGATATTCGTGCTTGATTACCTGTTGAGCCTCAAGGATGAGAGCCCACCGGTGAGCTGATGCTCCCACTATGTGGGTCAACTTTCCTACTAACCCTGTTGGGTGGATTGAACTCTCGTGCTGCCTCCCTACTGACCAGAGCATATGGAAGCTGAAATCCTGGGGTGGCAACTCTTACTGGCACTTGTTCAGCAATTTCAATGCACACCTGGTTAAGGCTCCCACCCCTGCAACACTTGCATTAAGATAGGTTCCGTCCCATCTAGCGCCTGGATTAAGAGTAGGACCTGGTCTATCAGATGAGGTTGGTACAGTGCTCTACCCCCCAGATAACAGTTGACTACCCTCCCACAACAGCAAGAGCGGTCCAGAACTTGATAGAATTCGACCGCTTCTGCAACTTCCCGTATGAGCACTACCCACGCGTGCTGGACAGTGGTGTGGGAGAGGAGCCACAACGGGGCAGTGGGGTGTTTCAATACGGCAACCTCATCAAACCCCAGTTTCCAATAGCCAAAGAGCACGCCATCTCTTTCCACCGGCAAGACGAACCATTCGTAGCAGAGGCCAGCAGGCCAGTAAGGGCGATATGGCTCAGTGGGGTCAGGGCTGTGGGGCATAGAGCAGATAACACACACACACACAAAAGGAAAAGTCCTTATGAAAGTATTAAATGTCCTGGTGGACTTCCTGGATCAGTCCCAGCACGGGTTTTCACGTTGGGGACGCTGCCCGCGGGCGCCCCTCCCATCCAATTCTTCAGCTGTGCGTAGAGATATCAGCTTCCGGTGTGATATCAGCAGAGCGGTCGTCAGTGGAGGGTCTGGAGATGGTCAGCCGAAGGGGTTAATCGGGATTTAGTTGCACAGTCCAATCTGTAATGGTCACTCTGGTGTGGTGGACCCAAGGGGTGATGCCGGCAACTTTCACGGCTGTGGGTGTGGAGAGCAGGACGGTATAAGGTCCCTTCCAGCACGATTGTAGCTGCGTCCGTGCCCAATCTTTTACCCACACTTCATCACCTGGCTCGAACTGATTCAGCCAATACACAGGGGTTGTGAGCCTGGGTCCACCTGTTGAGACAAAAGAAAACTCGGAAGAATGTCTGGACATAATTATTCAATTGCATATCCTGACCAGCATGTGGGGACAACATTCTGACATATGGGACCGGTCTCCCAAACACAATTTAATGGGAGATTGCGGACCCTGAGTAATGCCAGAGGTAACATTGTCACCCAATTAGACCCAGTTTCCTGTGTCAGCTTGGATAGCCGATTCTGGGGTCTGTATGCTGTATGCAACTTTCAGTTGATTTGTAGTGCCTTAGCCAATTCCTGCAACATTAAATGAACAAAGGCTGGTCCATTATCAGCTTCTGCCCCTTTGCCAGGTTTAGGGCTCTGGTGAGCGCTGTTATTTCTACCAGTTGTGCTGATATTCCAGGTGGGAGTGGCTTTGCCTTGATCACCTGGTCTTCCAGGGCTACCACTGCATAACCTGCCTTCCGATGTCCAGCCTCAATGAAGCTGCTTCCATCCATAAACCATGATGGCCACTGGGGTCTGCTTCATCTTTAAGGTCAGGCCTGCTAGAGTACACCTCATCCATTACTTCAATGCAGTCATGCGTGGGCTCCTCACCTTCTCCTACCGGTAATGGGGTAGCTGGGTTGGGGGCTGTGGTGACTTGGAATTTCAAACGCGGATGTAATAATAGCATCTGACATTTCCTCATTTTAGCCTGGGAGAGGAAATAGGTGCCTCTCGGCAGATGGCATGCTGATTCTTTCCTAAGCGGCCTCGCCCTCCTCCCCGGGCGGTTTCTCCTAACGGTGGACCTCCCGTCCTCAGGGCCATCAACTTCTCCTTTTTCTTCTGGGCCTCTTCCTCCCTCTGATTATAAGTGGTTTGGGCTATGTCTAACATCCATTTCAGGGTGTGGCCCATCTGGATTTTTCGGCGAATATCGGGCGCTGCCTGGGCTACAAAGGCAGTTTTTATGATAGGGACATTGGCAGCCTTATCTGGGTCCACAGGGGCATACTGGCGGTAGGCTTCCTTCAGCCTCTTTAAGTAGGCTCCAGGGGCCTCCTCTGTCCCTTGCACTATTTTTCTGGCCTTCACAAAATTGGTGGGTTTTCTGGCTGCCCTTCTCATGCCATTTAAGACATTCTGGCGATAAATGGTGAGGGTATTCTGCCCTTCAGTGGTCTGATTTGCTGGGTTTTCCTCAAACGAAGGGTTTTGGTTCCTCTAATTACAAACTTCTGCACTAGAGAAGGGGGCATGTTGAACTGTATAAGTTCCATTGGGCACCACCCCATCAGGTCCCGCGGGGGCCGGAGGGTCATATACTCTACGTAGAGGCATCACTCTGGCCGTGCCCTTTTCCTGTGCTTCATGTGCCCTATGGAGGGTCACTCTCTTCACTGCCTTCCCCACTCTTTCTGCCACTTCCTTCTCTGTTCCCCTATATATCCTGCTGTTCTTAACAAATGGGGACTGACGTTCACTTCTCCTGCATAAAGTTCCACAGACTTTCTCAAACGTTCTGCCTGTTCCTCTGTCCATGTCTTTCCATCACTTGTCAATTTAACCAATCTTCCTACAAATGCCTCATCCTCATCATCCTCTTCTCTTTCTTCCCTTTCTTCATCTTTGCCCAGATCTAACAATGCATTATCCACGGGATTGGGGCTGGGGCATCTGCTCCCTGTGGCGGGGGTGGTGCCAGGGCTGTTGCCGGGGCATAAGGCGGTGGGGGCATTAAAACTTTATCTTCTTCCCCCTCTGAATCCTGGAGGACTGGGGGTTGTCCTCCTGTCTTCCTGACTGAGCAGATTCAGCTGCCTGAGGCTTCTTGGCAGCATGACTTCAGCCGGGGGGGGGGGTTCTTTTCCACATTGGTCTTCCATGTGGAGATATAGGGGATTTGATCAGAATGGACATTCAAAATGTTCTGATCTAATGGATTAATGAATTGCAAATCAAGGGTCCCGGTGGACGGCCAATTTATTCTTTTGGGTGGGCCAATCTAATTTACACAATGTCCTCATCCTCCCCTCATCAGCTTAAATCCCCAAAAGCATTCCAAAGGGGTACTTTTACTTTGGCCAGAACCCTTTTTCCAAATACTCCGCTCCTATTCACAGTAAAAATTCTCTCACACACTCAATCGCTTGGCCCAATTAGATTGGGTGGGCCAATCTAATTCGCACACCAAACCAAACACAAGACAGTATAACAATAACTAAAACCTCAACAAAATCCAACTATTAAAACATAACATAATACCTGGTACACACACACCACACAGAACACATCAAAAAATCACAATATATATATATATATCCCTCCCTCTTCTGTTCCCAACTTCTGCTGGTGGCACTCTCCTGCACAACCAGTCCCCTTTGTTTCCCTTTTATTTAACCTTACTGGCACACTTCTACCACAGCCAGTTCCCTTTTCCCTGGCGGCACTTTATTTGCCACGGCCAGGTGAGGCTGATCAGGCCTCGCCCTTTCCCTCGGGCTGCCCTTTCCGTCAGGCTTACCTTTTCCGCTGCGGACCCCTCCTGGCCAGTTCTCTTTTCTCCCTCGACCTGTGTCTCCACTCCGGAGCGGTGTGGCCGGCTTCCCCCCACGAATTGGCAGGGTGCGCGCTTGGAGCCTGCACCACCGATCCGAGCTGTTCACCGAGGTCGAGCCTGGCCCTCCGGTCCGTATTGGGGAGGAGGCTGATCCCGGACGAGCCCCCAAAGAAATGAAGCCTTATTTACCTAGGGATCCATTAGCCTCGCCATCCCCTGGACCATGGAGGGAACAAAAGTACCAGGAAAGCAACTTCTTCTTTGGAGAAAAGAGTTTATTGCAATCTGCGCAGAGTGACAACCAGCAGGATCTCTCCTGAAAGACTGGCTGTAAAGCAAAACACTTCAGCAGACTTTCTTATACTTTTCTGAACACTCTTCCCCCTCCCATACCCTTTCCAGATTTGCCCAATCAGCTGGCAAATGTTCAACTTATTCCCTTATATGGCACATCTATATTGCTTGTTAAACACATTTTAATGCTTGCTAAACATTCCTTATACGTGCCTTTCTGCTAGCTAAGCACTCCCCCTCCCCTCTTGCTTACACGTGTCTTTTCTTATCTTTGCATTAGTAAGCATAAGACAGGAAGAAGGGGCCTGGTTAAATCTGCAAACAGCAGCTAAAATATTTTTGCAAGCTAAGAAATGGACTTTTGACCTGCCAGACAAATTTAGCTGGCGATGTGCTAATCGTCTGGCAAATTTGGAGAAGTGAGATTAGCACAGGATTTCTACTGCAGATAGCATTTGAGAGCAATCTTTCTTAGGTACAAAGTACAAGGCACAGAGAGTATTGAAAGAAATCCTTCCCATCTCCCTTTACTGTGTATTATGGGAAAGCTGGGAAAATTTCAAAAGTCTGTGCAGCCCCATGTTCTTGGTTCTTTCTCTTTTTGCATTTGAACCTTTGTTGCAACAAATAATGACCAGGTCTACTGACCGCTGATTGGCTTCTGTAACTTGGCTGGAGATTCCTTCTTTGCTGACTGGAGGGACCAGCGGGGAGTGGCACCCCGACAAGCTGGGTTGCAGAATAAGTCCTGTACCCCCATTATAGAGAAACGTTTTCACTTTGCGCCTAAAGATATGTAATAAAGGCACCAGGTGGGCCTATTTGGGGACAGCATTCAACAAATAAAGGACCCACTACAGAAAAGGCCCATTCTCATATTGTCACCTTCTGGACTTCTTGTGGAGAAGGCATCCAAATAAGAGAAGGCATCCAAATAAGGGCCTCAGATGATGATTGCAGGGTCCAGATTGGTTCATATGAGGAGAGGCAACCCTTGAGGTATTGTGGTCCTGGGCCGTTTAAGGGGTGATGAATATTTTTTTCAGACAAAGCACTATATTGTCTCATGGGGAACCTTCCATGGGTCCCTCTCATGACCTCATGGTTACTAGATCCAAACATGGAACATAATATATTTTGCTGGGTTGTACACCAAGCTGTATGAAAAATCCATACAGAACTCCCCTTTATTTTATATATGATTCTATAACATAATATAAGAAAGTGAGGGAGTTGGTAGAATATAGAAGCAAACATATTGATTAGGACCAAGCTGTTTCAGTACTCAAGGGTCAACAAATTGTCTGTTGGTTTTTGTTCTAATTACCATTTCTCAGGCCTTCTGTTTCATGCCCTGTGAACCTGATACTACTGATTCATTTTAATGTAATGTACCCATGGAAGCATGCTGTTGCCTTTCTGTTTCCTTAGTAAATGCTTGCATGGTGAGTGTCCCAAGCATTGGACTATAAAGATCTGTGGTATTTTTAGATGCTGAACTCACATTTCCTTGAACATGGTGTATCTCTGTGTGGCAACAGTTCACAAACAGCACTGCTAGAATGTGATGTTTGTGGGTGTAAGAAGGATATTACTGAGGTGAATAATAATAATAATAATAATAATAATAATAATAATAATAATAATTTTATTGTTTATACCCCATCCATCTGGCGGGATTGCCCCAGCCACTCTGGGTGGATTTGCAGAGACATACACCATTCAACAAATTATTGGAATGTATTTCATGTTTTATTTACATCTACAAATGTTTCTCTCGTGCAATAAATCTCAATCTCTAGTGACTCTGAAGCCTACCTCAATGTGTGAAGTGGGTAAGTAAACATTGGCGAAGGAGTAGTGAATCATTCAACTGTCTATGCTGTACTATTCCCAATCCAGTTGGTGTTGTTATAGTAATCTGCCAACATGACTCCTAAGGATATTCCTTTTATAGCTCAGAGGCACCTCTGTCATTCCCTTTAACAGAAAACTCAGTCAATGCCTGCTGGGCCCAACATCAGCACCCAGCATACCCAAGAAGCTATTGGGATACACCCGCCACAGCATCTTGCTTCGACTCCCATAACTACCCCACCTCAGCATTGTGGTGTTTCACACCACTGCAACCACTGTGATCTAGGCGAGTATGTGCATGGGTTCCTCCCTCCTCTTGAGTAGTCTCATGTAAATGGAAGCATCCGGCAGCTAGCTGTGCACCTTGCTGGTAGCCCTGAAGATCCTGGATAACTTGTCATGTGCTCTACTCCCATGGCCCTGCTATTAACAAGCCCAGGCAACGTGTCGGTCCTCTGGTCAGAAGGCACTGCAGGAACAGTGGGCTCTTTAGGATTGCTGGTGATGCTGAAGGAGCATATTACAATATAATTGTTCTATTATTGAAGGACATGCTTAAATGTTACATTGCAAATGGGCCCCTCAGAATGTCTAGCCTGGGCAGCTAGAGATAAAGAACAAGGATTTATTGTCACACCAGGATGAGGGAGGTTGCAGGAAGGAGGGAGAGAAGACCAAGACCTTATATGGTAATATAGGAACTTATTATAAGTTTCGATTTCCCAGAAATCAGGTGACTTACAAGAAATCAGGTGACTTGCAAGAGATCAGGTGGTATTCTATTTTGCAAATCTATATAAAGGGGCGCACCCTGACTACTGTGTACAGGTTGCGTACTGATCGCCCTGTTCCTTTGTTCTGCATATGCACTTCAAATAAAAATCCTGTTAATAACCTGCAAGAGCGTTTTGCCGCTTTGTGTGAATCTGTGCTTCAGGGACCCAAATAGCAGATATGTGTGGTCCTTCAATGCTGAGTTTCTCTGTGAGCCCTGTTCCTCCCAGAAGACCTCAGGCTCAGGATGGTAGATGCCAGCAGAAATGGAGTCCAATGGGACTTCCAAGAAATGAGAGGATAGCATGTTCACAGAAGTGTTTTGTTTTTTTTTAGAAACCAATAACAACCAAGAGTGGGCACCCCCCCCCCCAAAAAAAGCTGCCCAGTGAGGAATGATCATGCTCAGTGGTCACTGGGAGCTGCAGAATGTTGAGTGTCTGTTGGGGGCAGGGGAAACCGAAGGTGGGAGGGGGAGAGGGACTTAGCCTGTTTGCATGCCTTACAGATTATAGCTGCCAGGCAGCCTTGCAAGAATGTCACTGTCAAATGGCAGACCAAACTGATGGAATATGCAGAAGTGGCAAGACTAACAGGGAAGATCAGAAACCAGGAAGACCAAGTATTTTTAAAATATTGGAATGACTTTTTAGTATATGTAAAAGACTACTACAGCCAGCTGAAATCATTGGGAGGAATACAGTGAAACTTGTAAAGTGAAATGAACTTTGGTTACTATGATTGCATAATAAATATAAAACGGTAAAAAGATTCAGGGGGAAAGGAATAAATCTTTAGAAATGGAACCCATGGAGGGAGGGGAAGAGGTCTGAAGGATCAAAGGAACCTTTTTTATTTTTATGTTTTGGAATGGATATGGTCAGTGGGTTTTTTCTTTAAAAAATGTTTAGGGGTACTCTCATTTTGACTCAAGAAAATCACCATTTTATAGTTGAAATCAGAAAAAAGAAATACAGTAAATGGGCAAAAGTACAAAGATTCACAAAATGTTTAGGGGTATGCGTACCCCTGCGTACCCCCCAGAAAAAAACAACCACTGGATATGGTTATTGTGTATAACTTTATGTAAAAATAATTTTATTTTATTTTAAAAAAGAGAATTCTAGTCAGCCTTATGGTATTGTGAGTCATACCAGTCGGGTATGGTTTAGTAATTCCGCTCATGTTCAATAAAAAGTGGCGTACAAGGGGGAAAAAGAAGAAGAAAAAGAATGTCACTGTCAAAACCACACCCACCAAAACCTGAGGGATAAAAGTGCAAAAAAGAACCCACAACTTCACAACCAGATTCTTTTCTGGTGCTGTTTCAGATCTTTCATAAAAGTTGAACTATCTGTGTTAGGAGAAAATAAGTGACTGGAAGGAGGGGTCGGCATGGGGTACTTTCAAAAAGATAATGATGTTGTGTGGAGCCCTGTGAAAACCCCCATAATGAACCATAAAGAAGTCACTCTGCTTGGAAGCACCCTTGGATTATTGACAATAAAATAAGAAGCCACTGAACTTATAACCAGGCCTTTAAAACAGAGAAGTTTTATGGACCATATAAATAATCAAAATACAAATTTCCTTCAAATATTTGGAAACTTGTTCTGGTGGAAAGTGGCTTATATACAACTTTCAATTCCACAGACAGTTGGGATGTTCTGAGAACTGTGTAACATTATCTGCCGACGATTTGAATGTGGCCTCTGAGAAACATGATATTCCTGAGTGCAAGAGACTACAAACGCCGCTCGTGCATGCACACCCGAGAATAGCACTATGAGCAATATGTTACATGACATGCTAGGGCTGCGTGCAATGACATCAGGACTGATTGACACAAATAGTAGCTATGGTTTATATTCAGGTCACATCTATTTTAACGCTCAGGCATCTATCAGTGGTTTTCAGGCTATGTCACAACATACAAGGCCAGGACATCTGGACATAAGCCAGGATATAAAGGCAGGCAGGTGTGAAGTGTATTCCTGCACTATTTTACTTTTTCACAAGGTAAGTAAAGGGAACAGGAGAAGGAATTATTAATACCCTTATGCTGTAATTCTAGAATTGGGAATGTGCCATTTAGCTCAATGTGACTGACCTCCAAGCCGATATGTCTAGGATCACACTGTTAATCAGATATAGTACTTTGTTTTGTATCCCATTCAGTCCTACTCAGAGTAGACACATGGAAATGAATAGACCAACATTACTTATATCCATGATTTCCATTGGCTACAACAATAATTCTGGAAACTCTTTCTGATAATGAAATATACCGTAATTGAACAGAAAAGATGACTTATTAATGAGAGCGGGATACACGCTGGGAAAGAAAGGGGCTCTTTCTCTGGTTTATAAATTTATATCCCAGTCATATAGAAGGCAGAGTTTTCACAATAGAGCCTGGGAACCTCTCTGATGCAACATAGATAGATATAGATAGTTGGGCATCTGATGAGGCCCATGGCTGACACCCAGAGCTATCTCCTTGCTGTTTCTGCCTATTCACTGTTGTC
This sequence comes from Podarcis erhardii, assembly GCF_964252035.2. NCBI lineage: Eukaryota > Metazoa > Chordata > Lepidosauria > Squamata > Lacertidae > Podarcis > Podarcis erhardii. The sequence continues at coordinate 56,602,257 of NC_138498.1, read as the reverse complement.
TCCAAGGCTTTAGTGGGGCTGAGCCAAGCAGTGATATCAACAAGTAGGACTAGCACGCTCATGTGCCCTGCCCTCTCCTTCTGGGTAGTAGTATGGATTTGGCCCAGAGGGAGACACTCATGCCAATGGCAAGAAGGGGGGACAGACTCAGGGATGAGGCCGGCTGAGGACGTTTTGCCCAAGGCTGCCATCTCAAAACTGTGGAGCTGCTACTGGCGGTGCAAAGGATGGCACTCATGTTATGCTGGCATTAGCCCTGACATAACAGCCGCTGGGATGGTTGGATCATAACAGGATTAGCCTGCTATAGCCATGTTCTTCTGATAGAGAGTTTCCTTGCCATATATAACTATCAATATATATTTTTTTTCTAGTAGGGAGAGCTTCACTGAGGTGTCAAGTGACATGCAAAACAGGTGTGAGGAGACAGTTGTAGGCTATTATATCAGCATGAAAGATCTTGTGATGCATGTGGGCCGCTGTATCCCATCCCGGTCATGTTCTGGCAAGGGGTCTCTTCAAAAGGAAAGTGAAAAAAGGCAGAAATACACATGACGTCAAGGTTAGCTTTCATAGTGACTTTGATTTATTCTGTCCTGTAAACCACAGACTTTCCCATTATCATCATTACATTTATACTCCACCTTTCCTCCCAGGAGCTCAGGGTGGAGCACATAGTTCACTCCCTTCTCCGTTTTATCCTCGCAACAACTTTGTGAGGTAGGTTAGGCTGAGAGAGTGTGACTGCCCCAAGGTCACCTAGTGTCACGAGAACAATTCTGTTCCTTTAATACTCAATCAACTGCTGAAGATATTTAGCATTTAAGTCATATGACCTCAGTAATGATACTTATCCTTTTTATTTCACTTACCCTAAGTGCTCACATGCAACCTCTACAGCAGCTTTATAAGGTAGGTTTGGTTCATTTTGCCAATATAACAGGAGGCGAGAATGAGGAAGATAACACTTGTCTAAGTGCCTAGAAAGCATGAGTCTGACCAGATTTCCATTTGTCTTGATGCTTTCCCTGGAAAACCCACTGGTTACCACTGAATCAGAGCTAATGTCAATCCTGATTTATATTTGCTCTGATTCAGTGGTAAACAGCAGGTTTTCCCTGGGGGAAAGTGGCAGGACAAGCCGATGTGTGGACGAGCCCTAAGGCTACCTATGACATTAAATCAGGGGTTTTCAGCTCACCATTGTGCTTTTACCCAATTACCAAGCATTGCATTAGAATTTGGTCTCAGGGCCTTTACGGACTGCTTTATTGCAAGTGTCTTTAACTCCATAGCACAGCATTAATGATAGATTTATTTTGCTTTCTTTTTTGTTCTGTGATGCTTCTCCACTGCTTACCACACCATTGCTATCTGGAGGGGTTATAACCAGTGCTTTTTTTCCCCTAGGAAAAACAGTGCCGGTGCTCAACAGGTTCATGGTGATTTGCCTTCCACCACCACCATCCCTTTTCACAGGGGTGCATCACGGAGCCCCTCAAAATGTCCGCCACCTGATGAGCAAGACAGTCAGACACCTGTCCTGTCCCTTCCCCTCATAGTGGCTAAGCCACACTGTACCTGCACTGCCGCCCAGCCATGCATGTGCACGCTCACAAGATTGTTTTTGGGCGGAAGGTGCCAGTACTGTGTCCCACTGAGTAACCACCAGAAAAAAGCACTATAACACAACAAAAGCAGCAACCCCTTCTACACACAAAAACACCAGAAGATTTGTGGCATGAAAAGTTATATGATTTCAGCAGGAAGTTACAAGCTATTCGCTGATGGGAAATGAAGCAGTATTGCTGCTGCAAAGCCTCTGCAGACACAAACGGTATTGAAATCAGGATTGTGTATGACTACTCCAATAGCATAATGAGAACAAATTGTTGTGAATGAACAATAAAAAAGACGTTGAGGGGCACTCAAGCTCTTCTGACTGCAACCCCTCCACCTGGCTGCTGATAAAGAGTTAGGGCTGGGGGTTCACTCGATTGGCACAACTCAGAGACGAGCTTCCACTCAACTGTTATCCTCCATGAACTATTTCCATTCAACCTGGTCATTATAATAACTATGTAACTTTAGGAATTAATACTGACTCAGTTTGCATAACTTTTCTCTTCGAACCTCATTCCTTTTCCCTTTTGTGTCACTCTTACTAGAATGTAAGTCTGAAGAGAGGGGTTGCCTTGGTTTTTTAATCACAGTACAGCACTTAGTAAATTTTAGTCACTTCATAAACAAGATACCATAATAATCATAATATTTACTTACTGCAGAAATCCTGATCCTCCCCACCTCCCTACGCAGGGTCATGAGAATGTACCAAATCCACTTTATTTATGCAGCCTGAATTTGGTGGAATGCAAAATACTGACAGTCTGGCAGCTGCCTATGACACTAAGCGACAAAATATTTTGGTTTTAAGCCCTGTAAAAATGTGGCTTTCTCACAACAAAGGAATGACTAAAATATCTTTGAATCCCATGCTGCAGTTGAGGAATTATTCTCTCCCCCTCTTCCAGTTTCAGTAGAACGCAGACCAAATTTTATTTGTCCAAAGCCTAATGGATAAAGCAAAGTGAATGTCAAAAGTTAAGCCCACAAAAGTTAAGTCCTGAAGTTTTGATCTAATAGATGTCAGGCAAAGGTTCAGCTGGCACACCGCTACCCACACCTGGCCGAGGGGAAGAACTACAGGGAAGTAAATTAGCCCACCCAGACCCAGTGATTTGTTTTTTTATTTGTTATTTTTTATTTATCAACAAGGCCTAGCACTTTATTTCTTGCCATTACTATTTGCCTCTGCTCCTTTGCTCTTGTTCTCAAGAAAGCAAGCTCAGGCATAGGGCTCTGATCTACATCTTCTGACCCACAGATACAAATCATTCATCTTCTCTGTAATCTCATTTTCACCTTTGACCATATCTTTGACTTCCTTCTTATCTAAAGGTCCAATCTCCTGCCTAGTCTTACTACTAATGTAATTTTTTTAAAAAAATGTGTTGCTGCTCTTTATGTTTTTAGCGATGTGCACCAGTTTCTGCTTGCATTTCTTTTGCTGAAGTGTGTTCTTTTTTCCCATTTGGACTTGGGAGTCCTATATCACCACCCACAGCAATTCTGTGGAGCAGTGTGGCCCTATTGGGATTTCTGGTTTCTTGGACTCTTATGCCCTTTTTGCATCACCACCTTCAGAATGCCCTTCCTATGCCCCACTGCTTCTTTCCATTTTACTATGTTTTATTCCATTTTACTACGCTTCCTACTGTATATTTATGCTCTCCTCTAACACCCAACACTCCAGCTTGCCCACCTGGGCTTGGAGACTGCTGGCATCAGCATATAAACATAGGTTATCTCTCCAAATGTCTTCCACACGTTTTACCTTACGGTGCTTTGGGTATCATACGAAGATGAAACCTCCTCCATGTGACACCTGCCATGCTTCTCCAGGTTAAGATTATCTTGGTCCTAGTGTATATGGGCTAGATCATAACAGCTAGACCATAATACATCCTTCTCCTGCTGCTCCGTGTAGTGTGGGTTCTGCGCCCTTTGACACAGTAATGTTGCTAGGCAGACATCTAAATGATGACTGCCTTTTATTCAGACCCAGGGACCTGCTCACACCATGAAATCATAATCTGTAGCCCTTCCTGCTTGTTAGTGGTAAAGTGGGTGACAACCAGAGAAGGATGTTTTCAGCTGTGTTTCCTTCCATGGGATGCCTTTTCCAGAGACTTGTCTGGCACCTTCTTTGCTTTCTTTTAGGTACAGCACAAAACCTAGTTTATCCTCCCAGGCTTTCAAGATATTTTAGGCATTTAAAAATATTGCTGATCGTGCGGCTTTATCTGCTGGCTGTTTTTACTGGGTGGTTGTTTCTTAAATGAATTTCCATGGTAGGGTTCATATCTGAATCATTTGCCATAAAAGTGCTCTCCTTAGTGTGTTACCAGCATGTTTAAACTGCAGTTTCCAGCTTGCAACAGTTGCTTCATTTAAGCTCCCAGACAAAAGACTCCATCTTTTTGAATGAATATTGTTCCTCCAACAACAACTGCCAACATTTGATACAAGTTATATAGGTTGAGGGGGGGGGGGAAACCTCCCTAAACCATAAAAATTAATACAACCATACCTTGGAAGTCGAATGGAATCCGTTCTGGAAGTCCATTTGACTTCCAAAACCAAAGCACGGCTTATGATTGGCTGCAGGAACCTCCTGCAGCCTATCGGAAGCCACGGAAGCCATGCCAAACATTCGGCTACCAAATATTGTTCAAAAATCAGAATACTCACTTCCGAGTTTCAATAATTTGGAAACCAGTTGGTTTGGGAGCCAAGGCGTTTGAGATCCAAGGTACAACTGTACATGGTAGGATTCTGACTAATTGGGACATGAAGAGAGAAATACAAGTTGGAGAGGAATTCCTGCTCTAGCCTATGCCAAACAACCTGGCAAAGCAAGGGCCATTAAGAAACAATAGAGGGTCATTGTGGGCCATTGGTACTGCAAGAACATAGTCCTTCCCTCCTGCCCTGAGGTGTGAACAGAGACAGGAGATTTGGAAGGTTGCCAGCATAACTGGACATGATGTCAGTAGAAGAGTTTGGGGCCTTTATGTAAATATGGCTTGCAACCATATAGCAAAAAGGGGCCATGAGAATTCAGTGGTGAGGAAAATAAAGTATTTGTACACTCAGATGGATTCTTCTTCCAGCGCCAAGGCTGGCACTGAAAACTCACTCTGGTGTGCATTTTATAAGTTTTGAGGCCAAGTCCTGGCCCAGATTCTACCCCCCCCATCAGTTTTGAAATGAGCACTTTGGAAAGTGTAGGTACTGGGGAGATCCTTGTGGAGAACTGCACTGCTGCAAGAGAAGCCCAGAGACAGATATGAGGCATTCCAGCACACTTGTGAGGCAAAGGCTAGCAGTGGAAAACATTTTTCAGCTTTGGGACCACATTCCCTTCTGTTCAATCTTCTGAGCTCGGAGTGGCAGTGGTGGGCGTGGCCAGGGCCAAAAGTAGGTGGAGCAAGAAATGTTATAGAATAGGCTAGTTTCCATACATCGCCCTTTCTAGCCTCCATCCAGCAAACAAGAAACTTTCCAGCCAGGCCCAAAACACCTGGGAGTGCAAAGCAGGGTCAGTGGAGGGTGTGGCCTGGGTCAGATAATTCCTCCTGCCCTTCCCGCCCCCTCCAGTAAACAAACTGTGAGTGTTTTAGGCTGAAGGGATGGCGCCGCCTGGGAGCACATTCGGAGTCTGGGTGCTGGAGAGTTCGGAGGAAGGTGTGAACTATGCTCCAATCAGCGACCAGTCAATTGACTGGTTGGTTGTTAGTTGCTTTGGGTTGCCCTGGGCAAGATAACACGACTAACAAATTACATAAATACCGATTGAGAAGCTGCCATATATTGAGTTAGTTCGATAGACCACTGGGTCCATCTAGTTCAGTCCTGTCTACACTGAACTCCCCTGGTTTCAGGCAGAGGCGACACCAGGGATCGAACTCGGCACACAAGAACCTTTTGCATACAAACCACAAGCCCCCACCGCTGAGCTACGGGGTCCGGGCGCGCCCCACCCCGCGCAGCGAGTGACGAACGGAGCGTGCGCAAGAGCTGCTTTGGGGAGGGGGCTTTCGGAGTGTCCCACCCCCTCCCGCCTGCCTTACCCTGGCTCCTCTCCCGCAGCAGCCGCTAGGGGGGCGGAGCCACAGAGCTTATAGACTACGTACGTGCGTGCGTTGCGTGTGAGAGCAGGACTGCGCGCGCACCGCGGGAACCCGCAGAAATGGGAATCTCGCGAGACGCTTTCCCGCCTCCCCTTCCTCTGGACGGGACAGGATCTTTCGAGATCTCTCTCTCTCTTTCTCTCCCCGGCTGCCTCTTGTAGCGCCCGCCCTCCCTTCCCCCTCCTCGCGAGGAGGCAGCCACAGCCGCGCGCGCCGCTGCCGCCGCCGCCACTCATTTAAAACTGCCTGAGCGGCCGCTCTGTGAAGCGAACCGAGAGGCTGAGGAGGAGCAAGACGGGACCTGCCCCTGTCCTGCCTAGCCGGCCCTCGCAGCGAGCTTCCTCCCTTCCCTCGGGGGCCCCTCAGGCCGCCTTGTTCCGTCTCCGCCGCCTTCGCCCCCTTTCGTCGCCTTCGCCCCCCTCAGGCTCAGCATGTCGGTGGTGGGCATCGACGTGGGCTTCCAGAGCTGCTATGTGGCCGTGGCCCGAGCGGGAGGCATCGAGACCATCGCCAACGAGTACAGCGACCGCTGCACCCCGTGAGTAACGGGGGGGGGGCGAGTGTCGGGGGGGGGGCGACGACGACGACGAATGGGGAGAAGGGCTTCCTGGGGGGGGGGCGGCGTGGGTGAGGCTCCGGGCAGGGAAGCAGCGCAGTTGTGGCTAACTTGTCACGCCGGATCATCCCAAGGAGCCAAGTATGCGGGGCCTAGAGGAAAGGGCCGGCTCTCATCCAGATCCCTTCCCTTCCCCTCCCCGCCCTCCTTTGTTGAGGTGGGAGAGTCTTTGCGACACCTTTTTTTTCCCCGCAAAGAAGAAAGGGAAGAAAGCGGAGGCTGAAGGTTTAATCTATGAGTAGGAGTAAGACGAGCCCCTGCGCCGAAGAGGAGGAGAAGGAGAAGGAGGAAGTACCTTTCTCTTCCCCACCCCTCTCCTTCCCCACGTGCGTGCGCTCGGGGAGAAAGATGGTGCATTAATGGTTGGAGGCGTCCAGCCGGGGGAAGCTGCGCTACCGCTTTGCGCAGAGGGGGCCAACCGGGAGGAGGCGGGATCTCGTGCTCTTCGTTCGTGGGGTTGCAAAATGCAGCCCATGTCGAAGAGGCATTCTAGAAGAGGCATTCGTTGTTTGTTTCGGAAATATAGTTCTGTGTTGCTCCCATACTGTCCTTTGCTATTCTTGTGTGTCTGCTTTAAATACCTGAAACCATCTGTGAGTTGATAATTGACCTGCTTTCGGGTTTGTAAATTCTCGCCATAAGGATCGCTTTCTCAAATGGTATGTATATCTCTGCATGGTGCTGACTTGTGGGTCCTTCTGGTGTCAGCTGTGACAGCAGAAGCCAAAATTTCTGCCTATGTATTTGGGTGAAGAGCTGAGAGGCTTGTGTTAAAAACCACAACTAAAGCTCTCCCCAAAAAGGTGAGGCAGCAAAAAACATGCATTACTGGGAAATAAAATTGCAAATATTGCTGAAGCCAGCAGTTCTCAGCTGGTATGAATTCTGAATTTGCTTGTTTGGTCGCCTTCTCTTGTTGTATTTTTGGGATAGTTTTCTTATGCACCACACAGAAACTTCTAAATTAAATAGCAGTATGACATTTTTATTGTGCTTTTTTATTGAAAACACACCAAAGTGTCACATAGTTGTGGCAAGCTTGATTTTCAGAGTGGTCCCAATAAAGGCGTGTCCCATTATGGTATTTTAATCAACCAACATGGCTACCTTTCTTTTTATTGTCTGGTGAGCTTTGAATATCTCAACACCAACCATGGTCAAAAATGCCTGTGTTCCTTTGGGAGGAAGGGTAAGATATAAATTGATGCAGAATTCAGCAACCAGGTTGTTCACCGGGGCAAGACAGTTTGAGCATATTACATCAATCATGCCCCGACTTTACTGGCTGCCAGTGAGTTTCTGGGCCCAATTCAAAATGCTGGTTTTGACCTATAGAACCATAAATGGCTCAGGACAACAATACCTCAAAGACTGCCTCTCCCTATATGAATGGGTATGGATCCAGGGGTCATCATCTGAGGCGTTGTTCATTTGCCTCCCCCATGAGAAGTTCATTGGGTGATAACATGAGTACAGTGGCTCCCCTTTTGAGGAATGCTCTGCCGGGGGAAGTTCTCCTGGTGCCTTCATTATACAGCTTTAGGTTCCAGGCAAGAACATTCTACTTCAACCAGGCCTTTTGCTGACATCCTATATCCTTGGAAGGTGTTGCTGGCAGCATTGGAAACGCCCATTGTTCTAGGTGCATTTTGTGACGGAATTTCATTAATGTGAGAAGTTTCTGAGCTCTGGGTGCAGTACTGAGCCTAAGATTTCAGATTAAAACTGCCACTGCTGGAACAAAAGAAGGACCCTTTTCTGCCTCCCCACTTCCAGCTACTCTCTGAGGACTGGAGAAGGGACCCTCATAAGAATATTAGGGGGGCAGGCAGGGGAAGTATGGTTTTGGTTTTTGCAGTCTTCAGATGAGGACTAGACCATGTGAAAAATGAAGATAAGATTTTAGCTGCAGTTCATTCATTATCAGCTTTGTAGTCTTGTTATATAAAAAGTGCCCCTAGACATTCTGTTGTGGCACCCATAACCTAGGTTAAGGTGCCATTTAGCTTTCATATCTCAGTTTCTAACACTGGTTGCTGGTTTGTTTTGTTTTTATGTATTTTATGTTTTTAAATAGGTCAGTAGTAACCCTATATTGCAGATATTAGTTGTGAGTGAGTTAGTGAGAATTAACTTGCCTACATAGTAAGCCTGCAACTGAGGTGAATTTTGAAATTGTGACCGTGGCTCACATCAGCTCTTGGTACCAACGTTTTAGAACTTGCTAAAAATTGGTTTTTTATCCCATGGGAGGCCAGTTGTACATGGAAGCTAAACTTTCAGAATGTCAAAAAGATTGTCTTAACTACAGAACTTAGTGAACCAGGAACAGGTATACAGGCAACTCCCTGTTGGTGTGGGGATTATGTTCTGAGTCACTACGTGTGTCAGCCAGTGTTTGAAATTAGCCAGGTAGCTATTGGCCACTTGCTACCAAGTGAAGACGCCTGGGTGCTATGGTGGCACATGACCTGACATCTCCACCATCTGGAGGTGCATTCCTAGGGATCATTGGAACTTGATAGTTTTCACACACTAATACCACATCCTGTAGAATTCTATCAGTTATAGTAATCTGCACAATCATAATAAATTTCAGGAACCAAAATGCTTTTTCTGTGCAGCCTGAGAGGGAGTAGTGAACAACATTATAGTTACAGTAATTTTTGTAGCTTGTCTTCACTTACCCCAGCCCACTACCCTGCTCACAGTTGTGAAGAACATTCATACATTATAAATGGTCAGTGTCATCATTAAGAAAAAGAGGTAGGAATAAGCCAATATTTATGTGGACTGTCCCTGGATAAAGTGACTTTTCAAGTTTTCAAAGTTCTTAACCTAGCTCAAGGTTGTCGTCTCAGCTAGCCAGATGTTTAACTGATAATCAGTCAGTCCATCATTTGAAAATGCCCCCAGATGGCAACTGGACATTCCATTTTGGCAACTGTAACTTGGTTTAAGGAGCCATTTGGCCCTATATATATATATATATATATATATATATATATATGAGTTTTTAGCGCTGCACCTGAGCCTCAAGTGACAGCAAAGGATCCAGGAGTACCCCAAGCTACGTACCCACTCCTTCAGAGGGGGCGTAACCCCATCAAGAGCAGGTGACCTCAAATCCATCCGGTCTAGGAAACCACCTGCTAACAGTGCCTCAGTCTTATTGGGATTGAGCTTCAGTTTGTTGGTCTCATTGTAATGGAAATGATGTATCAAGGAACCTAAGAACTTTAAAAGTCTTGTATTCATTTACTTATTTCTGAGACTTGTATCCTATCATTCAGTGTCTGATATGTATTCTGAGGGTGGCATACAAAATAAATACAAGTAAGTTGCTATTAAGCCTTTCTAAAACTGGTTTTTGCAATTAAATTTTCACTTTCTGGTAATCTTTTGAATTCCTAACACTTAAATTGTGGTGAGGAATGGCCTAAATTTCAAGCAAAACAAGGAGAAAGACAATCCACATGCAATTTGCTTGAAACAAACTATTCTTAAAGTAGGGAAGAAAAGTTAACATCTGATAAGTTGTGATTTATGAACAGTAGAGAGCAATATAGTGTTACCTTAGTTTCTGGGCGATGTCAATGCTTTTTTATGGTTTCTGTTTTTATTGCCTTTTATAGTGCACTTGAGGCACTGCTAATGTTGCATAGTTTGAGTTTGCTACCAAGATGGAGATTGCTGTCTGCCTGGAATTGCTGTTACCAAAATGATGGTGCTACGGCGCTATTTTCAAGAGCTAATTTGTGTTTAGGCACAATTTTATTCTAGGATCTCCTTTTGTGAGATACTGTATCCGTCTCAGTACACTACTTAAAGGGGTTTGGATGTGTCTCATTGTGTCTACATCATACCCTCTGATCACAGTTTGCATGGTGGTCTCTGCGATTAGGGCTGTCGTTGTGTGTTACTAGACCCTTAGTAAGCTAGTAAAAAAATGCTGTTTTTAATGGGCTTATTAACAAGGTTAATGTACTACAGGCTCCCCCCCCCCACTTTAGCATAATTGATTTGTGCATGACCGCCCATATGCACAGTGCCAGGAAATAATTAAATGATTTGATTCAAACCTTAAAATGGTGGAAGAGAGCTGGAGAGTTCTTATGGTGCATGAAGAGAACCCTTCCCGGAGCCCAAAGAGAACATCAGTGAGGACAGAGGAAGCCCCAAAAAGGAGGCACAGTGGGGCTTTGTTTACACTGCCCAGCCTCCCTTCCTAACAGCTGATGTGTGGGGTAGTGCAGCAGCATGGCCTCCCGCTGGCCCCAGAGCTTCAATTCCAGTTGTCGATATTTTTGGATACAGTATTTTTGGTATGGATTGAAGAGAGACCGTTAGGGTTTTTAAAGGGTGTTTAGAGCAGTGTTTCCCAACCTTTTTTGGGCAAAGGCACACTTGTTTCATGAAAAAAATCTCGAGGCACACCACCATTAGAAAATGTTTAAAAAATTAACTCTGTGCCTATATTGACTATATATACAGTGGTGCCCCGCAAGACGAATGCCTCGCAAGACTGAAAACCCGCAAGACGAAAGGGTTTTCCGTTTTTTGAGGCACTTCGCAAGATGAATTTCCCTATGGGCTTGCTTCGCAAGAAGAAAGCCTATAGGGAAATCTCCAGGGACCTCTTTTAAATGCTGGCGGTGGGGAGCAAAGCCTTCCCCCCCCCTCTGGCCTTCAGAAGAGGTCCAGGAAGGCCGGCGGGGGCCGAAAGGCTTTGCTCCCCACCGCCAGCATTTTAAAAGCAGTCTGGGATAGCAGGGAAGCGCTTCCCGCTATCCTGGACGGCTTTTGAAGGCAGGCGGGGGGAGCAAAGACTTTTGTTCCCCCGCCCGCCTTCAGAAGAGGTCCAGGACCTCTTCTGAAGGCTGGCGGGGGGTGAAAGTCTTTGCTCCCCCCTGCCTGCCTTCCCGGGACAGCTTTTGAAGGCAGGCAGAGGGGAGCAAAGACTTTCGCCCCCCGCCCGCCTTCAGAAGAGGTCCAGGGCCTCTTCTGAAGGCGGGCGGGGGGCAAAGGTCTTTGCTCCCCCGTGCCTGCCTTCCCGGGAGAGCGGAAAGTCTTTGCTCCCCCCCTTCAAAAGCCGTCCGGGACAGAGGAGAAACGTGCTGCGTTTCTACGCTCTCCCGGGAAGGCAGGCACGGGGGAGCAAAGACCTTTGCTCCCCGCCCGCCTTCAGAAGAGGCCCAGGACCTCTTCTGAAGGCGGGCGGGGGGCGAAAGTCTTTGCTCCCCTCTGCCTGCCTTCAAAAGCTGTCCGGGACAGCGGAGAAACACGCTGCGTTTCTCTGCTCTCCCGGGAAGGCAGGCAGGGGGGAGCAAAGAGGTCCTGGACCTCTTCTGAAGGCGGGCGGGGGGCAAAAGTCTAATTCTAATTTCAATGAGTGTGCCCTCCCACGGCACACCAGGCAACGTATCGCGGCACACTAGTGTGCCGCAGAACACCGGTTGGGAAACACTGGTTTAGAGGGTGCTCCCCATACAATTTCACTTATGCGTTTGGGGGCCTGGAATATAACCTCCACTAAGTGGGGTGTCGTCTGTATTTGTCTAGAAGGAACCTTTACTCACCCTGGCCAGATGCAAGACTGGTGCATGTTTAATGTCATCATGGCCTTTGCTGTTAGTCTGACATTGTAGGTTTACCCTGAGAAACTGGTTGGTAGAGGAACTCATTTCTTTTGTAAATACTAGCATTAGTTTGTAAAACTTGACATGTAGAGGAAAAGTATTTTGAATATGTTAGTAAATATGTAGTGATGAAGTAAAAATGGTTAGAAACATATTAACTAAAGTAATGTCATGAATACCAGAAAAAAAGTTGCATGGGCTCAAAATGCATGTATACAGAACAGACCTTCTGTTTTACATCTAAAGGTTTTTTCCAACAATTATTGAGTCATGCAAGTTATAAATAAAAAGTGCTTTGTTTGCTTGGAACACGGGGGCAGTTCTGGCAAGTGAGGTGTATTCATAGCAATAAGTTGCATGGTTGTCTTTAAAATTGAGGACAAAACACCCTGCCAGTTTGGAAGAAGTTGTGCATAGGTTAGTTCAAAGGTGACATAAAATCAAATCTCATCAGATAGTGATTTATCCATGACAACTGAGTTATTGTCAGCTCTTCCACCCACAGCCCACCTCCTACTGATCTAGTACAGAACACTGGATTTGTGTGTCCTGTCCTGCTGTATGCATTAAGCCAGATATAATTTGGGACAGGCCCATGAAATCCCAAGCCACTCCAGATATAGTGGCCTTGGCATGTATGTTGAAGTCCCCCAAGGCCAAAAGCCCCCAAGGCTTGGACAGGGAGACTGTTATGCAGCAACATAGGTCGTATCCTTAACAGAATCTCAGTCCTGTTAACATATCCTTGCCTGTCACATCCACTGCCATAGCCATATTCTGCTTTGTATTACCTGTATAATTACTGTACGTGTCCTTGTAATGGCTTGATATTCATTTTCCTTTGAAATGAATCCCCAATTCAGTGGACCTAAGTAACTTGATTTTGACTTTAAGAGCCAATCATTAAAATAGCATAAAAAGCAATATAAATAAGTATGGTATCATTGTTCAAGAATGTGCAGATAGTGGCCTAAATGTTTACCTGTGAAAAGTGTTGTACCCTGGGAATCGCTCAATTGAACGATAAAAATAAATTTCCTTTATTTTGAATATTTGTATCATAATAAAGCTATATCTAGTTTAAGGGGGGTGAGTGGATTTACTATTCTGTAGCATTGAACATAGTATTATATTAAAATGCAATGTGTCAGTATCAAGCAGTGTGTGTAAAATCAGGGTTTATTGCCTTAGTCTGATTGATATACTTACTTACTTTATCAAACCTTTATTAGGCATTATGGAAATAAAACCTTAAAAGAGAAAATAACATATAAAAGCCTTGAAATATATATAAAAAGGCAGCAGTTTGCTAAATGCATATATATATATACATATAGAGTCAGTGGTTTTCCTTGTTCCAAGGAAAACCACTGATTGATATATTTTAGAGGGCCATTAATCTGTGTACTTGATAGTTTATAAATAACAGGCAGCACAGTCTTGCTATTTTGCAAAGTTATTTTTCAGTATTCTTGTGTTTTCAATGTTTGAAATGTCTAATGAAGCAACATCTTTCTACGCAGGAACCAATAGTGTTGATATTATCTTGGCTTCACCAGATGGGGCTTTTCTGTCCCTGTTACTTCAGCGCTCCCCCAATCTTCAGGAATAGATTTTTGGGTAACCCTTGGGAATGGTGTGGGGGAATCCACCCTTGTGCAAACAGAAGGGGAATTTAGGTTCCAAACTGATAATGCAATGAATAATCCTTATAATACGCTTGCTTTAGCAGCAAAAGTTCATCCCTGAGAAAAAGGAGACAATAACAGCTTAGAAGAAAGTTGTGGGTGGATTGTGTTAATATTTTAATTCAGAATAAAGGCATTCATAACAAGTATATGTCAAGGAAATAAACAACTATCTGATTTTTAGAAGACATCTGAAGGCAGCCCTGTATTGGGAAGTTTTTATTGTTTGATGTTGTAGTATGTTTTGAAATATGCTGTGAGCTGCCCAGAGTGGCTGAGGAAACCCAGCCAGATGGCTAGGGTATAAATAATAAAAATATTAGTAGTAGTAGTAGTAGCAGCTGTATTCCATAGAAGTGATCTATTGGTGGCAATTTTAACTCTACCTAGCTGATAGAAAACCTCTCACAAAAGATCTGGTATTAAAGCAGATATTTGTAAATGGATCCCTTTGATTTTAATGTTTTCACATCAGGATAAATTGATTTATTTCAACCTGTGTCTTATAACTGAACAAGTTCTTCTCATTGTAGGTCATGTATCTCCTTTGGACCCAAGAATCGTTCAATTGGAGCTGCAGCTAAAAGCCAAGTAATGATATTTTTTTTTGTATTTGGAAATAATTAATAGAATCACCAATATAATAACTAGGACAGTAGTAAAAAAAAAACCACACACAAAAATACTGAAAGCAGAATTTCATAATGCAGTTTTATTAAATATTTTCTGCTGACTGTATTGATTTGACTTTTTAATGTGTGTGTATATGCTGTATGCAATCTGTACTGTACTGTATAGCTGTGTTGCATGTCATGATAAACTGGCTGGGGCTGATGGAAGTTGGAGCTTAAAATACCTGGAGGACACCAGGTTGGTGAAGACTGATATACAAGATAAATTAAAGAATGTGCCTGCTCTTGTTAGGGCAGTGCTAGGGGCCAGAGTTGCTCTGGGAGATTAAGGAGTTATTGAGCCCTTTCCCCACTGAGAAATACTAGTTGTGGCTACTAACTTTTGGCAGATGATTTGGCCTGCTTTCTGAGCTAAAGCAGGAGAATGAGATCTCTGTGCTCACCAGTGCTGGAGCATAGTGCCCAGTTCTTTGATCAAACTGTACTAGAGAATTCAAATAGAATAAATCTCATTATTTTACTGATAGAAAGCTAATTGTAAATGTAAATTTCCTGAGGAGCATGTTAATAGAATTATCAGGAATATGCACAGCTGTCAACTTTTCCCTTTTCTTGCGAGGAATCCTATTCAGAATAAGGGAATTTCCCTTTAAAAAAGGGAAACGTTGACAGCTATGAATGTGTAATGGTAGTATCTTTTATATGCCACTTCCAGTAGATTTTCAAATGGTTATTGCTGGCTTCTGATTGCTTTTGTGATATTCTCCCCCCCCCCCAGGAAATTCACTTGTTGCTTTATATATAACATGAAAGAACAAATTAGCTATAAAGTATGATTCATCAGGAAGTATTAGAAATCTTCTATGTTACAAGATGAAACTAAACTTTTTTGGGTTTTTTTTTTAAAGGTAATTTCAAATGCAAAGAATACAGTACAAGGTTTTAAAAGATTTCATGGCCGTGCATTTTCGGATCCCTTTGTTCAAGATGAAAAAGCAAAGCTTGCTTATGAACTTGTCCAGCTTCCCTCACACTCAGCTGGCATCAAGGTGAGTTGGTATGTATGTGTGCATTCAAACACACATACAGATATGCACATTATAGTGCTCCCTTCACGCGGTGATGTTTGATAGAAGTAAAAACAGTAGAATCCTTTTGGAAAATATCGAAAAACAGATATGGATGTGGTTTACTTCCTTTAGATGTTATTCTGATCAACACTAGAAAAGCTTAGGGCTTTCTTGAATGTTGCAACATTAAAATGTGTTTGCTTTGTTTTGTATTTCCACTAAGGTTATGTATATGGAAGAAGAACGAAATTTCACCATAGAGCAGATGACAGGAATGCTGCTCACTAAACTAAAAGAAACTGCAGAGAACGCGCTTAAGAAACCTGTAGTTGACTGTGTTGTATCTGTAAGTAGACAATATTTGCCTTAGTTTCTGTATGGATCTTTTGTAAATGGAAAGAGTATAATGGAATTTCAATCAAATTGAATGGGCACTTTGTCCCTCTGAATTTGGTTAACATGAAAATCTCCTAACTAGATTTTAATTCCTGTTATTTTAGGAATGTTTAGTTTTCTCTAAGTTGCAACCAGATTTCTTCATTCTACTTAAGAATACAATTAGGCAAATATTTGATCTAGCAAACCATTGTTTAAGTTATCACATCTCGTCTAACATTATTAATAAGAGTTCATCTGAGACTCATCAGTGTTGGATAAGATGACTCACCTTCATTACGTAACAGTAATAGTAGGGGAAGGCGAGGTGTCATTTACAAGTTCACAATTGGTCTGCAGATATGGCAGGGGCAGTTGAATTTCAACTGGAGCTTCTGGGAAAGGCAAAGGAATAAAAATGCATTTTGTCCTTTCAAAGCTATGTGGAGGTAGAAGAAGAAGAGTTTGGATTTGATATCCCGCCTTTCACTCCCTTTAAGGAGTCTCAAAGCGGCTAACATTCTCCTTTCCCTTCCTCCCCCACAACAAACACTCTGTGAGGTGAGTGGGGCTGAGAGACTTCAGAGAAGTGTGACTGGCCCAAGGTCACCCAGCAGCTGCATGTGGAGGAGCGGAGACGCGAACCCGGTTCCCCAGATTACAAGACTACCGCTCTTAACCACTACACCACACTGGCTCTCTAGGTTTGCAGGCGCTCTGCTTTTCTGGTGTTAGGAGCTCCCAGCAAGGGCAGAGCCAAAGCTAGCCTTTAATTTTCCAGCTTAGAGCTGGAAGGGGGCTGTTATACTATGGTATTCACATACCCCAAGTTTAAGTTTGGAATTTCAGAAGTGCTGCATGTAGTCAAGTACAAAGCTTACATGGAAGGAGGGTCCTCGTCCAAATGTTTGGATTCCAAGAGCTGCCAAACTCTGTGAACCTCTGTTTAATATTGCAGCTTCCGTCAATATTATTCTGGAAACCAGCCTGTGTGATTTCACCCTGTAGTAAAAAAGAGGGTTGGTTTGGGGTAAGAGATGACTAGTGTTTTACTAATGAAAAAGTATTATTATTTATTAATTTTGTATACTGTCCTTCTTCTGAAGATGACAGGACAGTTCATAACATAAAAATACAGAGAACAGAAAATACAGAATAAAACAAACAAACCAATAACCCCCGCCCACAAACACATTATGTGTTGCTGTTACTGTAAACTGCAGTTTAGTTAAAAAATATGTATCCCAGAATTTGAAAAACTTTTTGTTAGACTTTGTTTTGGAAAATTAGTTGCTGTAAAAATATGCTTTTGTCTCTCTTTCAGGTTCCTTGTTTCTATACAGATGCAGAGCGGAGATCTGTGATGGATGCTACACAAATTGCTGGACTCAACTGCTTGCGATTAATTAATGAAACTACAGCAGGTGACTACTTAATTGTAATAAATACAGAGTGATGGCTGTTCCCATAAAGCTTAAATCATTCAGGTTATTTTGTATTAGGTTTGAAGGGTTCACTTGCTTTATTGTTGGTGTTGAAGGGTGAAATCATTTCCAGACACTGGCTGAAAACTTTAATTTTTGACTTGGGGCTGGCTCACACATGAATGAACATCACTTGCTTACTCGACTTTTTATGGCTATTTCTGTAGAAAGGCTTTGAGTTGGCAATGGGTGAAATGAAAGTTCTGTCTGGTAATAAAGCTTTGATAGCTTATTCATACATGGTCATCACTTGATGACAGTCAATGCAAGGTGAGCATTCGTATGTGAACTTGTTCTCTGGATGCCCCAGAAACATGTAAGACATGCTTAGATTAAAAGGTTTGAGGAAAACAAATGCTTCTGTTTTGTAGTTTTATTTGGAACTTTGCAAAGCAATTAATATTAAGACTTGTTTGGTAAAAAATAAAGAAGCATCCAGAATCCCAAGGAAATCTTTATGGAAGCACCTGATGAGTTTATAGGGTAAGGATGGGGAACCTGTTTCCCTCCAGATGTTTCTGGACTACAACTCCCCATCATCCATGACCATTGACCATACTTGCTGGGGTTTATGGGAGTTATGATAGTACAACAGTATTTGGAGGGCCACGGGTTCTCCACCTCTGTTATACAGTATAGCATTTGTGCTTTGATAGCTTAGCTTTCTAATAATTTGCAGCCATATAAAGTTTTATTTAATTGTTGCAGCTACATAATTGGGAAAAATCATTTTGTTTAAAAATAATGTATCTAGCTAGGAATTGAAATGTATTTCACTCATAGTGAACTGAATTCTCCTTAGTTGCTCTGGCATATGGGATCTATAAACAAGATCTGCCTTCATTAGAAGAGAAGCCAAGAAACGTCGTGTTTGTTGACATAGGCCATTCGGCATATCAAGTTTCAGTATGTGCATTCAACAAGGGAAAATTAAAGGTAAGTAAAGCTATGCACTTATTTTAATAATGGAATATATTGATTTTCTGGTATACAAAATGTTAGAGTCAAGAAGCATTGCTATGTCAAGATAACAAACTGGGTCATTAAATACATGTAATGTTCTAGTAGTTGCTGCTCTGTCATCACTTCTGCAAAAGAACACAAAAGTATGATGGATCAGGCCAGTATTCCATCTAGTCCAGTATCTTTTTCTCATAGTGGACAAGCAGATACCTATGGGAAGCACAACAGCTCTTTCCCCTCCTGCAGTTCCCAACAACTGGTATTCAGAAACATATGGTCTCCAGCAGTGGCATGTATTCTGCTTAAAAGAAAACTCATGAAAGGTGTTAAGTTTTTTTGTGGGTTTTTTTGGTAGATAATGCATTCCCCACAGATGAAGTCAGTCCAGTTTTTTCACTGCGCCTCTTATGGTATCTCATCTTTCTTGTAAAGATGTCTGGATTGACTCCAGTGTCAGAAATGCACTGTTCGCACAGGCAGTCATAAAGTACTCCTGCTTCATTGCCTTGTCAGAACCACTCAGTAGCTGTTCATATATAGAAGGCTATATATTCCTTCAGGGGTTCACCCATTAAAAATAAGCTGATTGGATGCCTAACTTCTGTGCCTTCAGTGACTCACACATTTAGTTTAGCTATCATTTCGAAGAATGTTGGTTTTGAAAGGTCTCTGAGTCTGGGTGAAACTTGGATGCCTTCCCTGAAGAGGTTCTATGAAATAATGGTTGCCACATTAAATGTATGAATGGCAACTTGGAGTTGTATGCAGTGAAGCCATCACTCTTGAACAAGGACTTCCACTTGCACAATGAAACTTCTCCATCGCTTCTCTTCCCTGTGCCCTCAAAATCTGTTCTGGGGGTTCCCCCAACTAACTGAAGCAGATTTGGTGGGGAGGAGAGGGAGGGGAAATTCCATTGTGCAATTGGAAATCCTTGTGTGAGTGGGTTGACTTGGCTGAATATGACTTTGTGGTTGGCCAGGTTGCATGCTGACACAGACGACATGGAAGTGGATAGGCTGGTGTAAAGCTTTCCACATGCTGGTAATTTTCTCTCACACCTGAGCGTCGTCTTAGTGGTCTGTAGATAGTAGGGATGTTGTATAACTCTGTAAACGTTTTGTGTTACAATAAATAATAACAATGTGATAGTTTGTAAACCAGGCACTGATTTGAGTAAAATGCCAGTTTGAGCTAATCAAATCATTAGTGATTTAGAATATTGAAAAGGTTTTCTATTGGGAATAGTACCAGGAAGCCTAAAGGAAGAAGACAAGACCTTATATTCATACGCAACAGTAGCCGCAAGGCTATTGATTGCGAAAAACTGGAAAAGTGGTATTGTACTGACAAAAATAGAGTGGCTTGCCAAATTATTGGAGTACTACAATATATCCAAAACAATGGGAGAAATTGGAAGGATCTCAAAAGAGAAGATAGATAGGGACTGGAAGGTGTTTAAAGGATACTTGCAAAACCATATCGAAAAATCAGAACTCCTATTAGAATAAACAAGTTCCGTTTCAAACACTGGAATACTGAATAAGATGGATAACAATGTGCAATAGAAAAAGAAATACGAAATTAGGCTAAAGGTGTGTGAAAGAAAGTAATAGAAGTGGAAAGAAATTGCAATTGAGTAGATTGGAAGTCTAACACAAAGGTGGGGTGAGGGGTGGTGGATGGTGATGGGAAAAGGAATTATTTGTGGGATTGAGTGTAAGTATGTTTGAACACTTTTAATGATTGTATGAAATGTATGTTTGTATGCTTGTATATCTGTAATATATGTGGATTAATGATGAACTATTTTAACAATAAAATTAAAAATAAAAAAAATAAAAAAAATTGAAAAGTAATCTTATTTAACTGAGATACTTTATGCCTTCTCTTGTAAAGGTTCTTGCAACAGCATTTGACACAGTACTTGGTGGCAGGAAATTTGATGAAGTATTAGTAAATTATTTTTGTGAAGAATTTGGGAAGAAATATAAACTAGACATAAAGTCCAAAATTCGTCCACTGTTGAGATTATCTCAGGAATGTGAGAAACTGAAGAAGTTGATGAGTGCAAATGCTTCTGATCTGCCACTGAACATAGAATGCTTCATGAATGATATTGATGTCTCTGGAACTATGAACAGGTAACTTATTTTAATTCAGTGTATTCATTTTTTAATCATATGAATTCTGAATGTCTCTGAATGTCTTTCATAGCTAAACCAATAAAATTGCTACTAGCCAGATGGGCAGGGTATAAATAAATTATTAGTATTAGTATTTATTTATTTACATATAGCAAGATGTGACCCCCCCCCATCCCAACAATGTACTTGGGGATATCACTAATTCAGTGCTTAGATTACCTAAAACAATAGAAACTCATTCCATATTATAGATTTAAGATAATAGAAAGAGGAATGTTTGCCACAACCTGTTTTCATCATGGTCAAATATGTTGGATGCAGCTCTAACCCTTTACTAGAACTCAAAATAATAATAATATTAATAGTAATAATCTCAAAAGAGGAGGCGGTTGCTGAATGCAGACTTAGATAGCATTTTTTCCCCAAGGATAACAAAATTTATAATTCACTAACAAGTGCAAATATGAAAGAAAATCTGCGTAAAACGAGCTTAACACCACAAAAATTTCTGTAAAGTATTTGCTGGGTGTGAGGATAAATGTTAAAGGTGTCGATCACCAA
Organism: Podarcis erhardii; assembly: GCF_964252035.2. NCBI lineage: Eukaryota > Metazoa > Chordata > Lepidosauria > Squamata > Lacertidae > Podarcis > Podarcis erhardii. The sequence continues at coordinate 56,581,329 of NC_138498.1, read as the reverse complement.
AGGGAGATATGAACCACATTTCATGGTTATGGCCAGTGATTGACACTTTTGGGGGAAGGAACTGATGAATCTCACACATTATTGATATACACTTGGAACTTTTGACAAATTTCTTCCATTATTTAAGTGATAAACTTAAGCAGAAGAGTTAGTTTGGAGCTAAATGATTAATTAGTATAAATTGATTTATGGTGTGTGTGTGTGTGTGTGTGTATATATATATAATGTGAATTATATATTTGTAGTGTTACAATTTAGTAGAATCCTGTACAATAAAAATAAATATAGGATAATATCCAATGCTGGTAATAGTAAGAAAAGAGTGTTATTGGAATCAGTAGATTTAAATAACTTAAGATAATTGATTTCAGTAAGTGGGTGTACTTGAATATGACATACCATACTGTCCCAAATATAAGCCACACTTTCCCCCCCAAATTCCGACCATGAGAAGTTAAAGTGCAGCTTATATTTGCAACCTTGCGGTATGCAACCAGGAGCGTGACTCTCCCCCCCCCCCCCATGCAGCCAGGAGCAACGAGGAAGGGATATTTGGTTTTTATATTTGTTTGTTTTTTCCTTTTTCTTTTCTCCACTCCAATTTTAAAGGTGCGGCTCATATTTGGGCCAGTACGGTAATCAATCACCAATAACTGTAAAATTCTTAACATTGCTGCTACTTCTAAATACACGTGTCTGTACCCCTTGTAAGTGCAACTTCGTAAATTCTGGAGAGGCAGGATTTAAGAGGCTGCAGGAAACAACTGTTTTATTTTCTGCTTTGTTTTAAAGTATATTTTCATATTTTAACTCATCCACAGGAGCAAATTCTTAGAGATGTGTGATGACCTCTTGGCTAGAGTTGAACCACCACTTCGCAGTGTTTTGGAGCAAGCTAGTAAGTGCCACTTTAGCTCAAAGATTAATATAAACAGGAAAAATTACACAGAGTAGTATAATATATGGAGGATTGGTACATTGAGTATTCTATAATAAAAGCAGTAATTTTGTTTTAGGTGTCTTGTTAGCTTTTTACTAGGCTGGCTTTGTACCCTCAAGGTAACGTGGTTAACTCATTTTAGAAAACTAATAATACATATATTAAGTAATTTTTTTGTTTATAAGATTATTTTAGGTTAGAACAAGAGTTAAACTTAATATAGACGAATTGTTCTTCCTCTGAACTGTTGGAACAATATCTTAGCCATGAAGATGCTTTAATTAGCCATGAAGTCCACTTTCATTGGCAACTGCTGTCCAGTTTACAGTATATGAACAGAGACTTTCTTGGTGCTAATGAGTGGATCCAGCTGGGATGTTTCAGAGGTGTTCATCTTCCACTAGGGAACCTATTTTCTTTGGAGAGACAGTAAAGTTAACTTGATTTGTGTGTTCCAAGTATAGCTGCAATTCCAAAATGCACTTGTAACTCACGTTTCATCAGATTCTTCCAGCTCAAATAAGTTCAGACTTTGAATGTCTCAAGTGTCTTTTCTCTTTACAGAGTTAAAGAAGGAGGATATCTATGCAGTAGAAATAGTAGGAGGGTCTACAAGAATACCTGCTATAAAAGAGCGTGTCAGTAAATTTTTTGGTAAAGAGGTCAGTACAACTCTGAATGCTGATGAAGCTGTCACCCGAGGCGCTGCCCTGCAGGTAAGAGCCACTGTTGGAATATTGTAGACCTTTATCCTAGTTTCTTGAATGTTGAGACCTCTGGGTATAGGGCAGCATATAAATAATAGTAATAATAATAATGTTGGAAAAAATATTACACATTTAATTGAAAGGCAATACATTTATTTCCTACCTCATCAAGTATGTTGTGTGTGTGTTTTTAAAGGATGTGCTGCTCAGGACACTCTACATGCTTTTTTTTGCAGCTGAAATCTGGCAACTTTTTTGGTTTTCTAAAAATCCAATGTATCTTAATAGTTAGACTAAGTTTTTGGGAATGCAATACAAATAGAATCTACTTGAAAGTTATTTTGAAATCCTAGCTTAAAGAGGTCTACTGAACCACAATAGCAGATAGACATTGTCAAATCAAATTATAGGGGGGGGGCGCGGTTAAGAAACCATCAGTGCTTTTATATTACAGCTGACCTGTATTGCCCAACTTATTTTAATGTTTTTTCCCCTTTTCAGTGTGCTATTCTATCCCCAGCTTTTAAAGTGAGAGAGTTTTCTATCACAGATTTAGTGCCATATCCTATTTCTTTGAAATGGAATTCCCCAGCAGAAGAAGGATTAAGGTAAATATTTAACACCTTAAAGTGCTTCTGAAGGACTAGCTACCACTGAGTCATACCTAATTTTATACTATTTTATGTAGATGTGCATATGGAATATTTGAATATAAAAACTTCACTCTCAGTTGTTTGGCTTATAATGAAACATGCAATAAATTTATTATAAATTACTATGATTGTTGTAGGATATAGCACATACGTTTTCTGGGTCCACTAAACATAGCTGCTCCTGTCTGAAATGGCAGGGTAGCATGTTCTTAAATAGATTATATAAAGATGTACAATCAAAATAACCTCCCTTCCTATAGTGATTGTGAAGTCTTCCCAAAGAATCATGCTGCACCATTTTCCAAGGTCTTGACATTCTACAGAAAAGAACCTTTCACGCTGGAAGCTTACTATAGTTGTCCTAAGGAATTGCCTTACCCAAATCCTGCCATAGGTATGTATGCATAAGAAAGTAATGTTGACTTTGTAATATTACTGGAGTGAGAACGTAATTGCCAGTTTCCCTCTAGTTCTGTTGGTGAGATTCTTTTAGTATTACTGAAGCTTTCATTGTGCATAGGATTTGAATGTGTAAAAACGGGGAACTAATGTAAATATTAATTTGGTGTAAAGATGCCTACTAAATGGAAAGGTAAAAGCTATGTAAAGATGAGTTTTTGAACCAGTTTTGTACTCTGTTGGGGATGGGTAGGTGTTGAGTGCATGCCAAGCTTCTCACTCAAATCACAAAATGTTTTGCTACTATTATAATAGAACCAAATGCTTGCTGTTAAGAACCACCTTAAAATTACTGAATTTACTTATAGTAAAGTTACTGTCTTATTTTCCTGTTTAGCTCAATTTTTAGTTCAGAAGGTAATTCCCCAGAAGGATGGAACCAGTTCAAAAGTTAAAGTTAAAGTCCGAGTAAACATCCATGGCATTTTCAGTGTTTCAAGTGCATCACTTGTAGAAGTTCATAAATCTGAAGAAAGCGAAGAGCCTATGGAAACAGATCAGCATGCAAAAGAGGAAGAGGTAACTTCTCTTCATTGTCATATGCCCTTGTTAGCCTAGCTTTTAGCAGTACAGTCGTACCTCTGCTTACGTATCCCTCTGCTTACATAAACTTTGGAATACGTAAGCGGCAAACCCAGGTTTTTGGCGCAGAAGAAGAAGCAGTCCCTCCAGTTGTGGAAACCTCGGGATCCAACCAGAGCTCCAGAACGGATCCTGTCCGCAACTGAAGGTACCACTTTATCTTACCACTGATATGGGTTGTCCAGAATAATGAACTTTGCAAACACAGGACTTGAAACATTCCTTTAACAAGGAACGCTGAAGTTGCTGACAATTAACTTTGACTGCATCTTCACATGTTGAGTGAAATAGACTATGCAAAAAAATTCTTCAATGTAGCTGTCCCAACAACATAAATACATTTCGGTAAATATATAGGCAACTAGAATGTACCCACAGGGATGAGGAACCTGTGGCCTTCCAGATGTTGCTGGAGTGCAGCTCTAATCATCTCTAACCATTGGCGCTGATGGGACTTGGAGTCCAGTAAAGGCCCATGTTCTCCCTATCCCTGATGTACTTTTTTTAAAAAAAAACACACCCTCAAGTTACTTGTAAATAGAAAACAGGCTTTTGAACCTTTTAAGCTAAGCAGCAATCTGGATTTCTATAGTCATAGCCTCCTCTTTGGCATGTCTCCCTTCCTCCAGCTCCAATAGTCTTTAAAAGCCAGAAGAACATATGTTATTCTCAAACGTATTGTGCTCTTGCTGAACATTACTGTTAGAGGTATGTGCTGCCTCTGAACTTTAAAGCGCTTAGAGAATTTGCTGAGAGAGGACTTTGACAAGTGAGAGAGCCTTTGCAGTATGAGAAGTGAGTTCCTCACTTTGCTCCGAAATTGAGAGCTTTTCTGCCTTCCTTTAGTAGTGGAAGTGTAGAAAGAAATGCACTACAAGGACATAAAAGAAATTCAATTGACTTTCTGTCAGTCAAATTTAGTAAGATCTGTTTCCTTGATCTATATTCAAAGCTTTATTCACTAATTTCAGAAGATGCAAGTAGACCAGGAAGAACAACAGAAGGAGCAACAGAAGACTGAGGAACACCAGCAACAAGCACAAGCTGAAAACAAGACTGAGGCTGAAGAAATGGAGGTAAAAATTGTGTGTTAAACTAAAATGTGTTGACCAATAGCCTCCCTATCTTTGTGAGAAAGTTAGAACATATGCTAGACTAAACAGGCATTTTTCTCTCTTTACATATTACTTCAATTATAAAAATACTTAACAGGACACGGGTAGCCAGTGGGACTTGATTAACAGTGATTTGTTTTAGTGTCGAGTTGTTAGTGAGAATGCTGGTGCCCAACATAGAAAAGCTTCAATAAATAGAACTTGAAACAAATGTCTAGAAGCCACAATTGATTTCTCAGTTTCTTTTTCTGTTTTGAATTCTGTTTTAATGCAGACAACTCAAACTGGATCAAAAGAGAAGAAAACAGATCAACCTCCTCAGGCTAAAAAAGCCAAAGTAAAGACTACGACCGTTGACCTTCCTATTGAGAATCAGTTGGTGTGGCAGATAGGAAAGGATATGTTGAACTTATTTATTGAGAATGAGGTAAGCACTAATGTCAGTGGAGAAAGGTTTTTTACAAATTACTGGTGGTTGATGCTGAGGTGAGGGGATCATGTAATAAATCACAAAGGCACAAAGTAACCTTATTTTAATTGAAACGAAAATGTAATAAATATGTTTATGACAGGGCAAAATGATCATGCAAGATAAACTGGAGAAGGAACGGAATGATGCCAAGAATGCTGTGGAGGAATATGTTTATGAAATGAGAGACAAACTCTGTGGCGTGTATGAGAAATTCGTTAGTGAAGAGGTAAGTGCTTCTAAAAACAAGTGCTATGAAAGTTAGGATCTGACCTGTTCATGCAGTATCAGCATTGGTGGCTTACATAGTCCACTAATCAGAGAAATTTCTCTAAATCATTGATGGGCAACCTCTGCCATATTGGCTTAGTTTCCCCCAGCATAGCTCCTAATTTGGCCTATGAGGTGGTTCCACCAAGTTATGCCTACCTGCTACATACAGGATGTCATGTGAGCTGAAGATTCATGTCACTTTAGTTAAGCTGAAATGCATTGTTCGTTAAAAAAAAAGTACCCACAATTTGCTTTATTTACATTTTTTTCCTAGGATCGTAATAGTTTCACTCTCAAGTTGGAAGACACAGAAAACTGGCTATATGAAGAGGGTGAAGACCAGTCAAAACAGGTTTACATTGATAAATTGACAGAATTGAAAGTAAGTGGGACTTCAAAAACTGTCAAACTTTACTTAGCTGAAACCTGACATACAAGGGTCTATCTGCAATACATGAACGTTGCTTGTGCATTGTAATTACCATGGGAAAACATTCTGGCAGCTGGGGTGGAGAGTGAACTAGCTGTGCTAGGATTATACAGGCTCATCCAGGTTGGCCAGATTGTATACAGCATCCCTCCCAGCATTTTAGGAGGGCAGTTCAGGATACCCCTTCCTCCCCTGCTCCAACCCCACCTACCTTTCTCCAGTCGTCATCCTCTGCAGCACCCATCCTGTGCCATGTTGGCAGAAGCACTGCAGACCTGGCCGACCTTCCGGCAGGCCACACCCAGCCTGCACTGCATCTCTTGATACGACGCAGATCCAAGCACCCATCTTGGGATTGGGAACAGAAGCCAGGGCGGCTTCTGCCAATCTGTCATGTGCCAAATAAATTGGGACACTTGAGGGGTCTGATACAGTAAACCTGCAACTTACACACATTTAACATGTGTGCATTCAGCTTTGTGTGCATGGTGAAAGACACAAGGTTGGATTCAGTGAGTGGAGTTTTGGGGGAAATGACATTAGCAATCCTACCCACAATTGAACCCAATGTGTTTTGTCTATATGCGATTTTGGCTTTAAGCACAATCTGCAGAACATAACCCCTGGGTAAGTTGCAGGCTTACTGTATAAATGTTAACTTTAACATGTAAATTATACACTTGTAAAGCAATCACAACAAGCATCTTGAATCACCAGCTTTCCTTACAAGATATTATATTTAGAGCATTTTCTGTGTTGCTACTACAGTTCTCTGCAGTCAAGACATAAGTTGCTTTTGAAATTAATGTGCTTTGTCTTCAGTCCAAGTGTAACTCATCTTACAAGTGCGGTTCAGATCAATAACTGTCTTGGTAAACTTCTCTTCAATTCAGGCTGTGGGACAGCCTATTCAGGCACGATTTCAAGAATCTGAAGAAAGACCAAAAGCCTTTGAAGAACTTGGAAAACAAATCCAACTCTACATGAAAGCTGTTCTTGCTTTTAAAGCAAAGGTATCTTTATCTTTTATATGACAAGTTAGTATTTCAAAATTGTCTTAAATATTTGCAGTAGTAAACTTTAAGGCAGAAATCCTTTTTCCTTTTCAGGGCCTTACAGGATAAATTTTCAGGTGATGGTTGCTATGCTTGGAAATTGTAGTCTCTTCCCATAGCAAACAAGCAGATTTTACTGCTTATCCTCCCTCTTAACTTGATATGTTTTAATCAGTAGAGCATGATATAGTGCTCTTCTGTTAAGTTTATTTGTTTAGTAGACCACCAGGCTTCATTCATTCAGATTATTTCGTCAGACTGAGGCTAAAGTTCTTTTATGATTTACCAAAAGGAGGAAGTGTAGAATAGCATTACTCTACAAAGTCACATTTCACTACTAAAAATTTTAGGATGAACAGTACGACCACTTAGATCCTGCAGAAGTGGCCAAAGTGGAGAAGAGTGCAAATGATGCAATGGAATGGATGAACAACAAACTCAATCTTCAGAACAAGCGAAGCCTGTCTTTGGACCCTGTTATCACAGCTAAGGAAATTGAAGCAAAAACAAAAGTAAGTAATAATTTTGAAACTGCAGGGGAATGATGAAGTTAAGAACCTATGGAGCTGCCGTCTTATATGAAATCAGATCATTGGTCCCGTTTAGCTCAGAACTGTCTGTACACAGATTCTCTCAAGCATTTTGGACAGCAGTATTTCCCAACTTTACCTGGAGAAGCTGGAGCATTTGATATGCAAAGCAGGTTCTTTACCACTGAGCTACAATCACTCCCCATAAATTGAGTTAAACTAGTGTTGCACAGTGCCTTTAATTAGTATATTAATATTCTTGAATTTTCTACAACTGAGAGAATTGCATAAGTTATTGTACATTCTGATTCAGTTGGTCCATTCACATATATTTTCCAACTGTTTTCTTAACCTTATGTTATGGTTTATTTATTGACCACTTTTTGTCCCAAAGGCCTCCAAAGCGGTGAACAATGTATTAATTCATATCCTGCCCACTGCAAACATACAGCTGCTCCAGCTTCTCACCTAGGAGCAAGCCGACACACAACTATGTTATTATTTAACAAATTCATAAACTGCTTCAGAGCATGAAGTCATCAGTGTAGAAGATAAAAATGGAACAAAGCACAAAACCACAAGCTCTGAAAGCAATAAAAAGTATAACGATCTAAAAACAATAAAACTATCTCTGCAGACATACAATTAATAATCTGTAAAAGAAACCACTCACCCACATGGCTCCCTCACACTTCTCCCACCCCAAAGGAGGCACCCAAAGCTGGTGGTGACCAGCTGCCAATTGTGACCTCCAAAAACTAGGCTTCCCTGCCTTCCTGCTCCCCCCCCCAAAAAAAAGGATGTATTGCTGTGGAAAGTTGTTGGGTATCACTGGCAGTTTGCTGGCAAAACCTTCCAGCCACTTCAGGCTGTTTTTCTCCAGGTCCTGCAGAAAGAGGCTAGGGAAGTTAATGTTGGTATCTAGCTGCCAGCCATGGTCCTGCTACTGCTACATTTTGGAGAGCAACCTTAACATAACTTTACTTAATTTCCTGGTGTGATGTGCTCTGGTTCTTTCATTTTAGGAACTGATCAGTATGTGTAATCCTATAATCAACAAACCTAAACCCAAGGTGGAACTTCCAAAAGAGGATCAAAAGCCAGCAGAACAGAATGGTCCAGTCGAAGGCCAGGGGGATGGCTTCGGAGCGTCTCAGACTACAGAACAGAGTACTGATTCAACAGCCCAAACATCTACAGAAAAGAAACTTCCTGAAATGGACATTGATTGAATCGCAGTTCCTTGTTTATATTAGAAACTACAATAAAGCTTTAAGTTTGTCAACTTTATTATGTTCTGAGTATAAACGGGGAGCCAAGTGAGAGCTGCAGCTTCTCACACTAACTCTTTTTAGATCAGATTGGTCAGTATAAAGCATCTTGACTCTTGGGTAGCTTAATTATTCGGTCAGATAGGTTCTTTCTTTTGCCATGTCTTTAAAAGCCCACCAGTAACCACTTAGATTTGCAAAAACAGTCACAGGTGATCATTTAAAAAACGTGAGGATAACAGGAAGATAATTTTGTTCTAATCTGCCACTAGGTTTCTATTGTGAATTGCAGCAGCCGCATTTATAAGTATTGATAGACAAGTTCCAGGAGTGTTTGCAGTTCTGGTTTTATTGCACAAGAGTAATATAGCAAAATACAAGTTTGTGATCTGTCTACAATTACAGAGGCAATAATGGCATGTTTCCTAGCTGGAAGTATAATTCATTTCACATTGTGCCATTGATAAGTTATGTGAGGTATATGGCGCCATGGATCAGATTACATGTTTGTGCTAAATTCAAAGAATTGAAAAGGCTGGAGTGTTTTTTCCAGTTCATGTCTGCACTCCATTATTGTTGTCCTGGGCATTGTATCGGATTGTTTATCTGATACGCAGAGTAGCAAATATATACCTAAACCTGCTATTAGATATGCAAAAATGTATACTCATGGTAAAGTCGCCCCAGCTATATGAAATGCTGTATAAATTTCTGTCTCTAGTTGAAGTAGTTGCTTATGCGGGGGGAAAGACGATACTGCTTGCTGTCCACACTTCTGGATAATTCTGATTGTTAACCCTGAAGAGGATATTTGCTTCCTTCATTTTGGAAGTGCTTAGCTTTATCTTCTGGGCAAAACAAGAAGTCTGACAGTTTCTCTCATGTGCTCCTCTACACTTTGGCTGTTTTGCTTCTAGTATTGATAATTGTCATATAAACTTGTATGTGTTGAAATAGGAATTGATACATCCATACACACTGCAAGAAATAAATGCACTGGATTGTACTGGATTTTTTAAAACCCATTTATTGGTGAAAGACACAGGTTGGATTCAGCAATCTGCCAACAAAAGGGGGTGAGCGGAAGCCCACTTTTCTGTTCCCCTGAAGTTTGGAGAATCCTGATAAGTGGTGTAGGGGGTATTGCAGAAAAGTGAGCAGGTGCAGGGTCCTTTGGTCTTCTAGGAGGGGGAGATAATTTTGGTAAGCTGTAGGGACTGGCAACAGGAGGCAGGGGAAGAAATGTCAGCTTCTGCTTGCCTCCCTCTATTGCCAAATCTCTTTTTTTTTTAATCTCAAGAAATCTATGAGTTGAGTCCAGTCTTTTTGCAAATAGCTTCTTGTAAAGCAAGAAAACACTACCACACAACTGAGGTGGATTGTTTTAAGAAAGTAACGTTCTTTCATCAGTTAAGTCATACCTTAAAATCACACATGGATCAAACAATCGGTTCCGTTAGTTTAGACTAAACTGGTACTCTGCTACAGCAAAGTATTGTGTGCTAGTATCAGAGTGGTTCTTTAACATGCAGAAGTCCATTTTTTACCTCTGGAAATATCCAACTTTTAGTTAAAACAAAAATCATTGATTATGGGCTTAGAGAAGACTCCAGAGATCACCTTGAGTCTAAATGGCAACTCAGAATATTATTGCTGTTTTTTTTCTACCTGTTCATCAACCGCTGCCTGTAAAATTGACTGGGCAACCCTTCTACTGAAATAAAAGATTTAGGTCTATGATGCCCCATTGTTTTGTCAGCTTTTATTTCATCGGGGGGTGGGGAATAGTGCAAGTTTCCTTAAATCTGAAAAAAAAAACCATTTGCTTTTCACTGTGCATGAAACGATGAAATCAGTACTGCTGTACATCTATACAAATATTTAATCTTACCATATGGGCTTGTATGTAATGTTAGAGCTAAATAGGGTGTGTTCTTCCCAAGTATTTCAGAAATTTGGAAAGGGTGAGAGAGGTAGAACCAAACTGGAATGAAGGGGAATATTTAATGTGGGAAAAGACAACACATGCAAGGGAAGAAAAAGGTGGGAGTATAAACATAGAAGGTGCTGGTAAAAGGAATGGGAAGTCATGGGGAAATAGCTGATATACAAGGTTGCAGCAATAGAATAAAGCATCTTAAGGTCTAAAGGTTTGCTTGGGAACAGTATGCTGCTTTCAGCATGTTGTTTAAGAAGGCAAAAGGAGCAAAAAAGGGGGGTTCCTCTTTATTTCAGAAATGTTTTTAGGTGCAGGGTTAATATTTTTTCTCCGTGATCCAGTAAAATTCTGGTGGTGAGAATCCTGAGGTCACGAGGTTTACAGTAATCCAATGGCAAAAGTTTCCTGCAGTCAGCTGCTTCTCCTATGGAGAAATAGTACTAACTGAAATTACATCTATTTTCACAGATCCTTTTGCAATGAAGTCCAATTCATTATTTCCACCTTTTCAGTAGTATTCATTTCATTACAACTACTGTATGCATCTGGTGTTTTGATACCCTTATAATCATCTGTGGAGAAAAATGTTAATCTTGAACAACAACGAAAACTACGATGCAGTTGTATCCTGCACTAGATAAAACCTGACCAATATTATATGTCACATTTTGCAGAGAAGCAGGACAGCTGTGTGAATGTTGCACCATGTTTTATACTAACTAGCCTTCTAAAGATGTTTGTGCGTTGAGGTTGATACATGCCTAATACTCTGAGTACACCTATTACATTATAAGCAGACTATTCCCACTGAAATTAACAGACCTGTTAGTCATGTCCATTAATATCATTGAATATTCTCTGAGTAAGGCTAATGGACAGAAGCCACTGAAATCAGTGGACCATTTCAATAGATCTATAATATCAGCATATCTTTCCAGGGACTGTCTCAGAATTATAGAAGCTGTCTCTGTTTCTGATGTGATCCCAGAATGTCTGGTGTTTTCCTTTTTCCTCCTTCATATATCGGGAGAACAATTAAAAGTGTGTAGGTGCAAAACTAGGTCCTGTTTATCCTGAAAATAAAATCCCTGTGCCAAATTAAATAAATTGTGAAGCTGGCATACAAAGCCTTCCTATAATTTTGAGGAAAAGGTTACCAATCCACTTTAAATTCTTTAATTGCAATGCTTCAGCCAGCTATTTCTCTGGAAACACACGGAGTGTTTATTCCTTTACTGTAAATGGAGTCTTATACTGTCTATACTCAGAAATAAGTGCCACTGTTTTCAATGGAGCTTATTCACAGGTAACTGGGTCAAGACCAGGCAACCTTACACTGCACTCTGAAGCATTTTTACTTAGAACTAAGTCACACTAAGTTCAATCGGATTTACTTTCTGATCAGTCTCACAGTTTCTATTATTACTATTATTAATAATAATTACAGTATATCTCACCTCTTCCCCTGTCAGGGACTCAAGGCAGCTTACTGCTAAAAGTTTTATTTCATTCCATTCATCTGTGAAGATGTTGCACACGATCCCTTCCCTCGCACATTGTTTTCTTTACAACAACCCTGTGAGGTAGGTGAGGCAGAGCCACCAATGTCAATGTGCATATGACGTCTTATGTGTGCAGGCGATCAAACGCACGAGAAGCTTCCTGATGGAGAATAGGATGTCCCTATTTTCATCAGAGAAATGTTGGGAGGGTACGTGGTATCGCCCTGAGATTAATAACAGTGTAGACTGCAATGCTAACCCCACTTGCTAGTAGGGTGTAAGCCGTACCGAATTCAAAGGGAATGACTTAATAATAATAATAATAATAATAATAATAATAATAATATCATCTTTATTGTCATTGCCCCCTCTCGGGGACAACGAAATTACTTAAAGGTGCTTACGATGCCACGATCGCACCTTTCAGCAAACTCTCGCCTATTCAACTGTTTTCTTGGCGAAACGCAACGTCACAGACCCGGATCTCCATGTCGCGCTGTAATCACACACTGCTGCCAAGATGCAGCAGAGTCAAACTACACACCCAAAAAGATACACAGGTTATTTACAAGTTAAACTGATTTCGGCGAAAAAGGGCGTCTTGCCCAACACATTTGCAATCCACCCACGTTCCAAAGCGGCCAAAAAGTTCTCACTGGGGTCGGGAGGGCGATCCCTCCCTCTCCCCCCCCCCCGCCTCCCCGCTCAGCCGAACACGAACGCGGCTGCCGCTCCATTAACTTCCAACCCCTCCAAGAACGTTAAGATGGAGACCTCCAGTCAAACCGGAAGCCGAGGGGCGCGCATGACCCGTAGGCCGCCAACCCTGCGGCTTCTCTACCCTTCTCCTCTCCCTCTCCTTGCCGCTCTAGGAGTCGCACCCGGAAGCCGAGGGCCGGAGACTTAGGTGAGGGAGGGGCCGCATCGGCTGGTGAGTGACGGGTCGGGGCCGGGGTCCCCGCGCGCGCCTGCGAGGCGAGCGACGCCCGTGCTCTGCTCCTGGCGGCGCCTTCTGGGGGCTTCTGGCGAGGCTGGAGCGGCCACGGGAGCTGGCAGGGGGATTTGCCGATAGGAGAGGCACGCTGGCGCGGCTCCGGCGTTTCCTTGTGCACCGGCGGGGTCTGCCACGCCCAGGTTTCGTGACTCTTCGGGGTCTGGCCGGAAGCTAAGCGCAGTCTGTATTAGGAAACTAATCTGGAGTAGATGGTAGTCCCCGTCCCCCGCCGCCCCACAACAGGGAACTATTGGTGTATTTTCACTTTAAGGACGGGGAGGGAAGTTTAGAGCCTCCCCCCCCCCCCAAATTAAAATAATAATCGCGCCACAAATTTGCAGCCTCTTGGGGGGATTCTCTAGGTAGGTTTCCTGAACACGGTGCTTCTGTTGTAGGAAAATGCAGTCCCCCCTCCCCACCAACAGTAAAGTCTAATGATTTGCACACCTCCTTCTTTTGTCCCCAGCTACTATAGCTGAAAGTCCTACATGCTGGCATTTTGAGTGTCACTGACACCAAAAGGATGCAGTTTCCTCGCCCCTTTCTCTGCATTTGTGCTATTTTTGTTTACTTCTCCCTTAATGCTTTAAGGACACGGGGCATCTAGCTCTTGAGAGCCATTGCAGTCAAGGGAACACTTTGCAGGATTATGCGAGAGTAGGGTTTGGCGATATATTGTCCCAAACCAGTTAGTAGTCAACATTGTAATAAGCGTTTCATAATATATCCCGAATCACTGTGTTTTGTGTGTGCTATGTAAAAAATCACGATGTGGGGAAAACTGAAGCTGGTCATCGCTTCTCTCCTGATTCCTGCTACCCCTGTTGCTGTTCCATAAAATAACAGTTTTATCAATATGGTAAAGGTAGTTAAAAATGTATCAGTTTTAGACTGCTAAGTAGTAGCAGTTGCCAGGACATGACTCCACTGGCCTCTACAGATTTTCATCATTTCAGACATTGTGATAGATCAGTATATCACAAAATTGATATAGCACAATGTTGAAAACCAGGTAACTCCCAGCCCTACGCAGTAACTAAGGGAAGCTAAGGGTTTTTAGACACTGAGTAGGCATTTGTCAGGAATGCCTTGTTCTCCATTTTCTTCTGTCACGGAGCAGGAGTTTGTAGTAGATTTTTGTTGTTGCCTTCTGTTACACCACTATGACTTTGATTTTTGTCTACACATTAAGGGTTATATCCAATGATGTCATCCCATTTGGGCAAGGACTTCTGCTTGCACAACAGAGCAAAACCCCTCATGTGCTCCTCAAATCTGCTCTGGGGTTCGCCTCAATCCTCCAGATTGTACTGTATTTTTTGGGTAGGGGGCAAGGAAAGGGACAGCAAGGTTTGTTGCACAAGCCAAAGTCATTGTGCAAATGGAACAACTTCATTTGATACAATCCCATCTTTTAACATCAGTATATGCTCTGGGACGTGCTGCAGAGTTACAAACTAGACAGATTTACAGTGCAGTTTTATATGAACCTGCTCAGAAATAAGTCCCTTTAACTGCAATGGGAATTACTCCTACTAAATGAGTTTGCTGGTTTAGTAGGGTGGAGCCTTTCTAAATTCAGTTAATTTGTTGTGGGACTGAAAGCACCCACCAGGAATTTTATATTTTAGCAGAGTAGAAGTAATGTTAGAATCATAGAATTGTATAGTTGGAAGGGACCATGTGTGTCAAATAGTCCAACCCCCTGAAATTCAGGAATCTTACCTTTTATTTCTTTTTCTGCAGAAAATAAGCACTAAGCATCATTGACCCTCTGTAGACCACTTACGACACCAATGCCATTGTCTTCAGCAAGAAGTTATATTCTTGTTGCCCTAGATATTCAGTGGATAAACAAGTTTGATGATCAGGTCTTACTGATGTGACTAACTAGAAAGGTACCAATTTCTTATGACATTCCTCTGCTAAAATGAAAATTGGCAACGTTACACATTGGGGTTGCTTTTGTATTATTGTGTGTAGCTTAAGAAAGAACAATTATTTTAATGGAATAAAATGCATTTTCCATGTACCTTTAAGAAAAGATTGCTGTGCTGTCACCAGTGCATATTTCACGTTATCAAGTATGAGGGGATATGTAAGCCCCAAGGAACTTAGAAATTTAAAATCTGACACAAGAGTCACAACAGAGGAAGAGAGAAGTAGAGGCAGGTATAAACAGGGAAGTAATAGGAGGCTATATAAGTTACATGTGCTTAGACTTAGAAAACCATTGCTTTCTAGTCTTGCTTTCTTCGTCCCTACTATTGTTGTAAGGGACACGGGTGGTGCTGTGGCCTCTTGGGCTTGCTGATCAGAAGGTCACGGTTCGAATCCCTGCGACAGAGTGAGGTCCCGTTGCTCTGTCCCAGCTCCTGCCAACCTAGCTGTTCCAAAGCACATCAAAGTGCAAATGGATAAATAGGTACCGCTCCAGCGGGAAGGTAAACGGTGTTTCCATGTGCTCTGGCACTCGTCATGGTCCTCCGTGCGCCAGAAGTGGCTTAGTCATGCTGGCCACATGACCCGGAAAATTGTCTGTGAACAAACTCTGGCTCCCTCAGCCTGAAAGCGAGATGAGTGCCGCAACCCCATAGTCACCTTTGACTGAACTTAACCGTCCAGGGGTCCTTTACCTTTATCTTTTTACCTTATTGCTGTTCTACCACTTATTTCATGCCATTAGGTTCAGTATACAGGAGAGAGGAGAAAAGACAGTAGGAAGGCAGTTGAAGTTCAGAAGAGGTAACTGAACATAGTGGTCAGGAGGGAGGATTCCACTCATGAGACCTGTCAGTGGAAGCCCACAGAAGGACTTCTACTTGTGCACCCCTTCATGCACCCCCCCCCCGATTTTGATTCTTGGGTGGAGTGAGAACCCTCCCCCCCACACACAAAGTGTGCTGGTGGAGGTGAGGGGGGTTGTTCATTTGGCAAGCTGAATGCTTGCACTGATGGAACATTTGACATGAAGTTCAATTCCTCATATGGAAAGTGAATTTTGAGAAAGAGGTTGCTTGACCAATTAGCTGAAGGGAGAACATCTAAGCTGGCTATAGTAATCCAACAGGCTAAAGCTCACAGTAAAACAACTGTGTAACAGGAGGAAAACATCTTTGTCAGCATACAGCATCCATAAATTTTAAAGAGCCATCCCTAATTTTGTGGAAGCAGTGAAGTTTTACATGGCTGAACGCAGCATGCCTTAGCACTGGGTTGGGGAGCCTTCAGCCCTCAGGCCAGTCTTGACGCAGCATGGGTTCCAGTTTTGTCCCTAAGACAATTTTCGTGAACCATGCCCACCTATCAATCAGATGACATCACCTTAATGGGTGGGTGACATCTGCTGCTGGGCAGGTTTGATGGGTACAGCGCAGAAATCCGTATTTAACCCCCTTGCCCATTCAGTCCTGCTTTGTTGGTTACATGTACTTGTTTCCTATGGCCAATCCCTCCAGAAGCCAGGATTATCAGTGACGGCTCATTCTTTCTCGGCTCCAATCACCCTCAGATTGCCCTAAGCGTGATCTGAATTAATGCTGTAATAGACCATTCTTGTTACAGGAGTCTGCTTAATTTATACTTGGGATATGTTCATCATTCACAGGAACTGTAAATGTCTTCAGAGGACAAAGAAGCTCAGGAAGATGAGCTACTTGCTTTGGCAAGTATCTATGATGAAGATGAATTCAAGAGAGCGCAGTCTGTACAGGGAGGAGAAACTAGAATCTCTGTGGAATTGCCACCAGGCTTCACCATATATATGAGTGGTGAGTCCATTTCCGTGGATACTTACCTTCTTTGAGTTTATTGCAATACTATCATATGTTCCAAGTGCATTATTCAAGAAGTAGGGACTGATTTGCACAGTGGCCTGATATGTTCATTCTTCACATGGTATTGCACAGGACCAAGCCTTGGGATCACCTGCTCTCCCTACCTCCACCCCCATACTGGCGAATATATGGTGTGAGCAGATGGCTATGCCACATCCATGGATATATGATAGATGGGGGCAAGTATGTGTAATACAGGTTAGATCATACAGCACATTTTGTTGGTATAGGTCATGGGTAGGCAAACTAAGGCCCAATCGCCTTCTAAATCGGGCCTGCGGATGGTCCAGGAATCAGTGTGTTTTTACATGAGTAGAATGTTTCCTTTTATTTAAAATGCATCTCTGGGTTATTTGTGGGGCCTGCCTGGTGTTTTTACATGAGTAGAATGTGTGCTTTTATTTAAAACACATCTCTGGGTTATTTGTGGGGCATAGGAATTCATTCATATTTTTTTTCAAAATATAGTCTTGCCCCCACAAGGTCTGAGGGACAGTGGACCGGCCCCCTGCGGAAAAAGTTTGCTGACCCCTATAGGTTGTGTGATATAGGTTCTGTGAGTGTTGGGCCTGAAGGTGAACCAGCCCTAAAACATTTAGCTAACTGTAAATTCTATAAGGGGTAGGTGCGTTGAATGTTTGCCAAGAAAGCTGTTCAGGTTATGTGAGATCCCAGTCTGCTTGTATCACACATAATCACAGAGCTCGGTCTTCAAAATAAAATGACCTCCGTAGAGTGGGATTATTTGGGGACGAAATCAACATTGGGCTAAGGCAGTCGCTCCATCAGGGCAAGCATTTTGACTTGCCAGACGGATCAATCCTCCTCCTGCACACTGTTCTAGGGATTCTCCTGAAATCCCCTCCCCCATTTCAGGTTTTTTGGGAGGGGGAATGGAGGGGAAGCCCCTTGCACAAGCAGAAGTCCTTGCAGAAGGCTTCTGTTGATAGAACTCATTAGTTGAATCCCACCCTTGTTTTTTACTGAATATGGTTGTGCTGGTGTGATGCCAGCACAGAATGAGATGTTGCATTGACACAATATTGTGTTTCACCCTGCCTGTATCTTAGCTGGCATGGCAACTTAGAGGACTGAAGCTTACTTACACCTAAAGAACTGAACCTCACACTTCTTTTAAAAAACCAATGTGCTTTTCTATTAATTTTTCATTTGTGTAGTATCTTTCATCAGAGCTTCTTAGAAAAGTTCTTGAAATATTAATTGGTAGAAAGGGAGCTGTTGAAGCAACTCTCCTGTCTAATACTGTGTATAAGCATTGGAAATGATGCTTATGTTTATAAAACAGCTGCCGCTGACAGAACCATGCTATTTTTAAGATTGTGAGCTCAACAACTTTTTCCTACCGTTCTCTTCATTTGCAATGTTCTTTTTACAGAGCAAAAGAGGGAGGAACAATTTCCTAATAAGATATAGAAGATAGACACTGAACTTAAGCTCCTAGTTTTAAGTTTTCCATTACCTTATTTTGAAAGCTTTGTGGATTACAAGATATGGTTGGTGTCATGTTGTTCCCATCTGAAATATTTTATGCATACATACATTCATTTAGTTTGAAATCATGTGCACAACTAAATTGTCCCACCATACCTAACTGTATGGGATGACAGTGTTACTTAGGCTGAATTTGCTTGTCTGGCTTTTCTGTTTGGTCATGAGCATCTAAACCAGGCCTCCTCAAACTCTGCCCTCCAGATGTTTTTGGCCCACAACTCCCATGATCCCTAGCTAGCAGGACCAGTGGTCAGGGATGATGGGAATTGTAG
The DNA here is from genome assembly GCF_964252035.2 of Podarcis erhardii. Lineage (NCBI taxonomy): Eukaryota > Metazoa > Chordata > Lepidosauria > Squamata > Lacertidae > Podarcis > Podarcis erhardii. The sequence continues at coordinate 56,562,790 of NC_138498.1, read as the reverse complement.
TCTCAAAAATATCTGGAGAGCAGAGTTTGAGAAAGCCTGATCTAAACCGTTCTCCCTTTGGGGAATTCAGAGAAAGGAATGGGCTTTTCCCCTAAGCCTGGGGTAGCCAACATGGAGCCCTCCATCCCCCTCATCCAGCGCTGCCAGTTGTCAGGGATGATAACGTCCACAACATCCACAGGGTACCACATTAGCTACCCCTGCTCTAATCACAGTGGTAGAAGAATTAAGAGGCTTCAACTATTGCTTAGAGCAGGGATGGGGAACAGAATCCAGATCTGGGAGTGGCCAGCCTAACAGCTGACACCATACAATGTTAGGTATGGTTTGGCCAAAACCACCTGCTGGGCTTAATTTGGCCCACAAGACAAGAGTTTCCCTGTCACTGGTTTAGAGACATATTATTTAGCTAAGGCCTGGTTCAGACATTGCAACAATTGCAGGCTCACATCCTCAGACATAGTTTCTTGTGATGTCTGCATTGGGCCAATGACTGTTACTACTAACTACAGCTTGTCTCAGAACCACTATTGGAAGCTAGAACTTACTGAGTGGGTGTCTCATTCTTTGGAGACAAAACATGGTTAGTGATAACCATGATTTTTGCTTAACATCACAGCAAGCAATGGTTACTGTGAACCAGAAAGTGGAAGAGAGAATTAAAAAACATGTTGGAAGGAGGGACCATGCAATCCAAACACATCTCAGTAGAGTCTGTGTGAACTACTTTTATAACAGAAATATTTCAGATGAAGGGAAACTTTATGAAACCATATCAAACAATTCTGTTAGGTAGTAGCACAGCTTGTTGCCTCTTCCTGACACTATCAGATTTTTATTCTTTTAGGCAACCTGACAGAGAATCTCCAGAACAGCAAGTTTGAATGCAGAGTTTGTTTTTTGCCTCCGATTGTGCTGCATTTTGAATTCCCACCAGACTACCCATCGAGTTCCCCACCTGTCTTCACCCTCAGTAGCAAGTGGCTTTCTCAGGCACAGGTTTGATACAGATCTTTAACAATTCATGTAGTTCACCAGAATGGTAAAATTTCTTGTTAATGATTAATATTGTGGTTGGTTATTAATCTGGATGCAGCAACAAAAAACTACTTAGAAGAAGCTTAAGAGCTAGCTAGGAAGAATAATGTATTAATACTTCTTAGATGTATCACTGTCATACCTAAAGTCAGATGGTGTGAGTTTAAAATGTTTTTAGTTGTTCTTAAAGCTGCTTTAAATCCTTCATGTCCAATGAACTTTGGCATGATTAGCATTGCTTCTTCTTTTGAAAAATCCTACCATAAATTGTGGTTTTCCTTTTCCCTTCTACGTCATCTATATATGTGCATCCATAATATCGTGCACACAAAGGGTTGTTGTGTGATGTGGGACATGCAGTATGAATGCTGCACATGATGAGCAACTGTGCTCTCCTAAACATGGTGTGAGTACAGCAAAGTCCCCAGCCTTCTAGTTATCCAAACTCACTTTGTGCCCCATGCTTAGTTCTAAGTAAATAGTAATCCAGTTTATCAGAACACTGGATTTTCCAAAGGTTTTCTTACTCTGTATTTAGGACCTATGTCAGGAAATAAAGGGGTTTCAACATTTGACATCAATAACACTAAAAATGCTTCACGAAAGTGAGAGTTAGATGCTGTTGCCTTACATTAAAGAAATAGCTTTTATTTTAGATCTATGGTTGTTTATGAAAGAGTGAGAGAGGTATGTACATTTTGGTTTAGTTTATTCTATCATGAGAAAAGTGTGTGGGTGATATCCAATGTGAGTCAGGATCAGAGTAGACATTGAAATCAGTGGAACTTAGCTCCATTAATTATTGCAGAAACAATAGTGGATTGCCAAATGAGACTCCTTCCTTCTTTACTAGAAGTCTTGCCAAATTCTCTCTAGGTTTCCAGCTTACATTTTACCAATGTAACATGCTATTGGAATGAAGTTTTATGTTTTAACATTGTACACTGCCCTGGTATTTATAACATCTGGCATTTTATAAATAAAATATAAGTACAAAGGACACTTAATTGCTTCTGGAATTGCACGTATTTTACATCCTGTGCTGTGGCTGCTCTCAGGAAGACTTCTAAATTCTTACTATATTATTAAGGCTGTAGAGCTAAGCTAGGAGCTTTTATTCAACAGAATGCTCCCTTGCACTACATTGAGTTCCAACCCCAGGAAGGAATTCAGCATGGTGCTATGGTAACCATTCTGTCAGTGCAAGCATTTCAGCTTTCCAGATAGAACAATCTGCTGTCTCCTCCCCCTTTTTGCTATTCCGGGGGTTCTTCTGACTCCCACCCCCCAGCTAATTGGGGGTGGGAGAGAGAGAAAAGCCCTGTTTCGCTAGTGGAATTCCTTGTGTGGGCTTCTGCTAGTGGGACCCGTTACTTGAATCCAACCCCTAATCTTGAAATGGTATGCTTTCTTAAAAGATAAAGTACGATACAGATCTCGGGAAGTGTAGAAGATGCTCTCACGTCCCTGCTGTTTGTTTTTCTTCTAGCTCTCTGCGCTTTGTAAGCATTTGGACAACTTATGGGAAGAAAACAGAGGCTGTGTGATCCTGTTTGCCTGGATGCAGTTTCTCAAGGAAGAAACACTTACATATCTGAACATCAGCTCGCCCTATGAGCCAAAGATATGTGACCAAGGACAAGAGCAAAGCCGGAAAGGCAAAGAGGATGGGGCAGGTGCCGCAGCTGCAGCCGCACATGAAGAAGCCCTCGATGCAAGAGCCGTGCAGGATGTTGAGTCTCTGTCCAGCCTGATTAGAGAGATTCTGGACTTTGATCAGGCCCAAAGGCAAAAGTGCTTCAACAGTAAAATGTACACGTGCAATGTCTGCTTTTCTGAAAAGCTGGGAAGTGAATGTATGTACTTTATGGAATGCAGGCATGTGTACTGCAGGGCTTGCTTGAAGGACTATTTTGAAATTAAAATCAAAGATGGTGAGGTCCACTACTTGAATTGTCCAGAACCGAAATGTCCTTCCGTTGCTACTCCTGGGCAGGTAACAACAATCATTTCTATGGCAGTCCATTAAAAAAAAAGAGTTTTTGTTTTTTTGTTTTTAAGTGCAACCCTGTTCTCAGCCCCACAATAGATAGGCATTAAACCCAAAGAGAAAAGCCTGGACTTCAGTGCAAAAGATTTGTGGCTGTAAAGGACTAGGACGGTAGTTTTGTGAAATAGATTTGCACTTAGACTAAGCACAAGCTTAAATCCACGTTTCTAGTTTTCTGCAGTGAGTTATTAGGTAGATGGCCACGGTAATTTGGAATGGGTGTGCTACCTAGAGCTTTTTGCGAATATTTGATGCTGTCTGGAATTTGACTTGGTCTGGTACTGGAATAACTGGAACACATGTAGATATGCTGTCTTGGGCACTGACTGCTCTCTCCTATGATCTGCTAGCTGAAGTTCCTATGAAAAGGCAACAGGTCTAACTAGAAAGTAGCTGATGACTACCTCAGCAGTGTGTCTTTTGCTTCTCTTAGCAAAGCCATGACTGAATCTTGCTAGGCTAATAAAGCCATTGCAGGCTCCTCCTTTTTCCAATAGTTGAAACTCACCAACACTATGAGTTGTATCCAGTGGCAGTCAAACTCAGCATAGACCCATTGAAATGAATGGACATGACTAACTTGGGTTCATTCATTTCAGTGGATCTACTCTTGACTAGAATGTAGTTGGATCCAACCCTAAATTTTATTGATCACCATCATTTTAGGTAAAAGAGTTGGTGGAAGAGGAACTCTTTGCACGTTACGACCGCCTGCTGCTCCAGTCGAGCTTGGATATGATGGCCGATGTGGTATATTGCCCACGACCATGTTGCCAAACACCTGTAATGCAGGAACCATCTGGCACGATGGGCATCTGTTCCAGGTGCAATTATGCCTTCTGTACGTTGTGTAAGATGACTTACCATGGCGTCTCCCGGTGTAAAGTCACTGCAGGTGAGTTGAACTCAACAAAAGTAGTCTTTTTAACTGTGAAATGTTTGGATGTTAAATGTATGTACTGTTCGCCTTTTGAGGTAGACACCTTTTTGATGATATTATTTCCATAGGATCATTTAAGTGGAGTTCTCTGAAGGATGTAGTTTATTCTGTTGTCTTCTGCATAACATGTTCATCCCACTGTTTCTGCTGTCTCTCCATTCCACTGGCCTCTTCACCCCATTAGAAGAAGAAGTACTGCCTCTAGTTTTGAGATTCTGTTGTGTACAGTCAGATGTGCACCAGACTGGGGTGGGGAAACACTTTCCGGCCTGAAGGCTCCATTTCCAACCCTCCAAAGGCCACATGAGAGTGGTTGACAGGGCTAGAGGCAGAAGAAGGTGGAGCGAGAAATGTACATTTTACCTTTGTACAGTAGAGCAACTTTCTACACACACCACACACTCCTCTTTATCTTCTACCCAGGTAAGCCAGAAGCGTTTTCAGACACACTTGATCCAGGTAAAAATGGTCGGGGTGCAAAACAGGGGCATTGCCTGGAGAAAGAGGGCGAAGCTTGGGGAGAGCCCTGATAGCCAGACAGAGAGGGCTGAAGGGCTGTAATCAACTCCCCAATTAACTCAGTGCTCTTCATAAACCCTGAACTAATTATGTACATCAATAGTTTTGGAAATCAATTTCTAGTGGTGGAATTGATTCAGAACCCATTGATTGCCCGTGATTCAGCTGCTTCACAACCCTTGTTGATTGTTCCATATGGATTAAGCTGACCGGTAATGGCATTTGTTTTGCTTGAGAAGTGGAGTTGGGCACGTTTGTGAAGTACGGTTTTGCCAGACTTGACCAGCGCCTTCTGTTCATTCTATTGTTTCCCTCAGAGAAGTTAGCAGACCTGCGCAAGGAGTACCTTGAAGCAGACGAGGCCACGCAGAAGTTTTTAGAGCAGCGCTACGGAAAAAGGGTGATTCAAAAGACACTGGAGGAAATGGACAGCAAAGAGTGGCTGGAAAAGAATTCCAAATCTTGTCCTTGCTGTGGGACTCCTATAGAGGTGAGAACAGGACAGAGGGGGAAATGCTTCAGAGAATCAAGGGCATTTATTTTAAGGATATTAACACAGATTCTTATAGGCAAGTAACTTAGAACCTTGAGTGTTTCCTTCTTTAGCACCCATGCACAGTCTGTTTTGTGGGTAAAAGACTAAACCAAAGCCAGATTTCCCTTGAAGCTTTGGTACTGGGGTTCAAAAGCTGGAACACACACACACTTAGAAAATTGGCTTTTGTAGTTTTTAAGGGACATGATGTACCCAGGAAGGCAGAAGGAGAGGAAGGATGTCCCCTTCTATTGGCATTAGGACAAGGGCGCTTGGAAGTGTAACTCTGAAGGGAAACTATAATTCCCATTATGCGGGAAGCCATGCACTTCAAATGTGTGTTGGGTGTATTTTAAACATGTGGTGTAGATCTGCCCTAAGGCCTGAATTCAGACTGAGTCATGTTTAGAGTAGGCTCATTGGAATCAGTGGGGGTTAGGCTAGTTATGACTAATTTGAATCCCACTGATTTCCATGGGTCTACTCTAAGCATGCCCAAGTCTGGATTCAACCTAGACAAATTTAAACAGCATAAGTATAGAATAGACCCTGCTTTGTCAGATGCATGGTGTGGTCTTCTAAGTTGTGTGTGTGTGTGTGTACATCTGGGGCGAGAAGAATTGCAAGCTGTTAGTACATGTGTTTTTCTCTCTGTGCAATATACTAACACAGCCACCCCCTGTGGAAAGATCTTAAACTGAAATCCTGTGTGATTGTGTGTGAGAGAGAGCAGAGTTAACTCCTTTTCCCTAGAAAGGAATCAGCAAGTTTCATATTTTTGAATGTGCTCTGATTACAGCACTGATGACTGTGGCATAAGACATAATTGATACTTGAAGTTGTTTGCCTTTGTGTCTTTCTTTCCCTCCACTATCAGAAGTTGGATGGCTGCAACAAGATGACATGTACTGCTTGTACACAGTACTTCTGTTGGCTTTGTATGGGTTCTCTGCCAAGAGGAAATCCATATATGCACTTTAATGATCCAGCATCTCCCTGTTTTAACCGGTATGTATACTTCTGCAATGCTGAAACTGTAAAGTTACATCAACTGCATTTGGGGCCAGTTTATTTCGATCAGCAGGAGCTGAAACCTAGAAGGATTTCAGTGCAGATTATCATCTAGTCAGCCTTCTACCTGACATGCTCTCTTTCGGTGACCAGGCTTTATATACGAGTTTTGTTTGTGCTGAGAACATGCTGCCTGAAGTGTTGGAATCCAAAGATGTGCTTTTTCAGCACATCTGTATGAATGGGTCCTTCAGTAGGAGCTGAAGGAAGTTGAACCTCAGAGTGCATGTCTTGTTACGTATAGGTCCGTTTGGATGGTTTCCTGATTCAAGAGTTGCATTCTTGTGTGTTTCAGGCTATTTCGAGGTGGGGAAGATGATGGCAACTTCTGGGAGGAGGAGGGCTAGTCTGTACCCAGATCCCAAAGCGAAAGAAATCAAAGAAAAATGAAGTTGTGCCACCCATGCTGTGTTCAAGATTGTACTTAAACATTGGCACCTGAGAACAGTATGCATATGCACTGAAAGTGTATGCTTATAGAACTTTTTTTTTGGTCATCACTAAAAGTCTTCAAACTGGGGCTGGGGAACCATTTCCAGGAAGGGGGCTGGAACTTACCCCACAGGCCACTTTGATAGGTGGGCAGGGCTGCCCGCCTGTCACTCAACTGGCATCAAGTGTGGTGCAGGTGGGTGTGACTGGGGGGGGGGGGGAATGGCCTGTAGGCCAGAGGTAATCTATTCCACTTTAAATTCACAAGCTGATTTGAAATCCTACGTAATTTTCAGATCCATGCACCTTGAAAAATTAGAGCAAACTCACTAGAATGCCAGTTCTTGCAAATGTCTCTGCTGCCACTGAAACAAGTGGAAAGTGATTATTGTTATTTACCCATACTAAGGAGAAAGTGGCATTATAAATGTGCATTGCTATAAAATCAGGGATTCCTTAATGGTTCTTATGCTAGAACAGCAACTCATTCATGCTAGAATCTATTCCAGCAGGAGTGGAGATCCTCTCTGGCTTATGAACCTGAGAGCATGATTTCTTTGATTTTTACCTTTCATTCATCACCTCCTGAAGCACTTTCCAATACTGAGGTTATTTGAACTTTTGGGACTCTTCCCATATTCATTTCTGAAGCTGGCCTTCCACACAGCATATAGATATTTGCCATCCTACTAGCTCACCCTACTGAAGGTAAACAGGTGCTATAAAATAGCTTCATATAAATATTAAAATTACATACAAACTCACCTTCACCATCACACCTGCCTCTAGATAATATAGTTTACGGCTAAATGATGCACTGGCACAATAAGTCCTCAAACTATTGCCAGCATGCTAGTTTTAGGATTGTGTGAGAGTGGCAGCAGCCTCTGCCGGACAACCAGGTTGCCTCAAGAACTTGCAAAATGGGGAACAAGTGTCCTTGTCTCTGGAGAAGGCTTTGCAGTTAGTCAAGGAGGTGTTTATTTCTGCTGCAGAGAGAGATGTATACCCTGGAGATGCACTAAAAATCTGCATTATCCCAAAAGATGGAATTAAAGAAGAAACGGTTCCATTGTGAAGAGACTAAATAAGTGCACTATACATTTAAATAATTTTGGTGTGCAACCTTAATTTTCACGCAGGCTATATGCTGCTAGTATGGTATTTGATGTAATAAAAAAAGGAACCAAAACAGAAAACAAACAAAAACTATTTACTATCCTGCACCCCCAGAAGCTGTAGTTTGTCTTCCCCATGCAGGTGCCCTCCAGCTGTTTTGGATTATTACTCAGTTCTGGCTGGGGCTGATGGGTTTTAGTTCAAAACATTGGAGGCCAGGTTGGGGAAGACTACTCCAGGCAGTAATAGTAAGGAGAGTTCAAGAGCAGGCTGGTCACTGGCATGGGCAATGTTTTGGCACCATGGAGGACTTAGAAGTGGGGGAATTATATAGTCATTGTATATGATGCACTACAGAATTGTGGAAACTTTAAAAAATTGTGTTCTCTGGATGGCTTGCAATTCTTGCTTTCTCTGATTATGTTTCCTTAGTTCCCAGTCAGCCCCCAACAATGTTTCAATCCATCTTTCCAAATCCCACAGAATAAATACAACTTGATTGTTTTGGGAAAATGTACGGATTTTAATGTAAAAAAAAATTAGTAGCAAAAGCTCCACATTTTCACGTTCCATTCTTGGTTACAGATCATCTTTTTGTTATGCAAACAGATAAACATGTTCAGATTTCCTTCTCGGTAACCCTTAAGTTATACAGTGCTCTGTTAAGGAGAATAGACAGCCTCTGTTTTCTCATTTGGTCTTTAAAAAGGGGGCAAAATGACAGTTAGCTTTGCAGCTGAACAATGCTTGGTGTAGCTGCATCCGTTGCTACTACCTCACCATTGAGAAAATGATATTTTCCAATAATGTGTTTTGCTGTGGACCGTTCCCAAGATACAAAGGCAGGGTGCTTTCAACCAGCTCCATGTGAGTTTAAGGACTGCATAACCAGTTGCTCCAAATCGTAAGAGGCTAGTCACTATATGGCTTCTTGGACTGCCTTTTTTCTCCTCCCATTTCTTTCATACTGTATAGTGGATCCACAAGTTTGTTGTGAACAAGCATCAAACCTGAATTAATTCATACAAAACAGCAGACACTTAGTTCTAATGCAGATATTAGAGGAGTCCCTCAATAAAACTGGCAGTAGCTTCAAAGGAAATATTTCACATTCTGCCTAAACTTACAGTCACTACTAAAATAGCTTGGTGTGGTTACCAGTTGAAATGTTTTCAGTTCAGAGTAGTATACTGTACACCACTTAGAGCTTTAAAAACTATAAGCTGCACTCCTCAACATTTCTAAAAAGGAGTAGCAGCAAGTAAAGGGAAAATAATTAGTGACTCCCCAGTGAGGTAATAGCTTTGCAAATTGGAGAATGGACCCAAACCTGCATTGCATGTTATGGACTCAGAAGATTCTTCTTGTATTTAAGGCTCCCAAAAGATAAAACAGGTGAGCAGTGAGCAGTACTTAGCAACCCAGGGGGAGTTCTTGTAAAGTCCTTTTGAGTTACCATATTTCACTTCCGTGTTTTAATGGCTGTTTACACACAAGGTGACCATCTTTCGTCCTCATTACCAAGCTTCTTACCTTGAAAGTACTTCACAGTTTTTACTTTAAGTTCCAGCGTGGCATCTTCATCGCATACAAAGACAGTGCGGGGATGTTGCTGAAAGGCAGACACTGTCCACATGTGATTTACTCCTTCCTCAATAGCCTTGTACAAAGCAAATGCCTTATGGGCTCCTGTGATTAGAATCATAACCTGAATTGTAAGACACAACAGGGAACACGGTTAGGCTTAGGGCTTTTGTCACCTTCCGAGATAAGAAAAATGTTCCTTGCTACTCTCTAATATGTACAGATTTTAGGGTGGAGAAGGAGATGAGAGAGGGACGTGATTTAGAAAACCAACATTTTACAAATAAAGTAAGAGACAAAAGTTAGAGGATACTACCAATATTTGAGAGTGTCTGCCAGAAAGGGGCAGAGAGAGCAAAGTAGCAACTAGAGCTATCAACATTGGAATATTTGTCATAGTCAGTGTGACGTTGATTTCCACTCTAAGATTCCAACTACCATCAGCCCCCGTCAGTATTGCTAATAGGGATGATAGAAGCTGGTAGTCCAGCAACTTCCAGAGGCCACAGGTTCCCTATCCCTGAAATTAAGGTACTGTTGTGCTAACCTCTCTGGCATCCATGACTGTACCCACTCCAACTGTAAGTGCCATTGTGGGCACTTTGGAGAGGTCTCCATCAAAGAATCTGGCATTAGCCAATATTGTGTCCATAGCTAAGGTCTTGACTCTGGTTCTGGACACCAGGCTTGAGCCTGGCTCATTGAAGGCAATATGACCATCTGGGCCAATACCTGTAATGGAGACAGTACACGTTTAGAATCTAGCGAAAAGAAAGGAAACATCAAGAATACAAGAAAGTGATTCAGGATTAGGTGCTTATTGGGCTCAAGAAAACTTAACATGGAAGTTGCAAGTCTGCTTTAGCTCATAAACCATCCTGTGAAAATTTACTTGCCCCTGATAAACATTTAGGAAAAGCATCTTCTCCAATATCCCAGGACCTGACAAAGTCACTAAAAAAAGGAATGGCTTTATCTACAGGGTAAGCAGAAATAATGAAACTAGACTGCTACAGCAGTCTTCAGTTAACGTGACACTATCTGCCTCTTCCGTACATGTGTGTACACCACTTGGTATCTTATCCCTTGATGGTTCATCACTCTGGTTTGCAGCATAAAATGAACTGCTTTCGCTACAAAGCACATGCTCTGAGGTAGACACAAAAAGCCGTTGTGGCAATTTGCTGATCTATGAAGGTCATTTCACCACCTGCAAGTCACTGAGGGATGGCCACGCATGTTCAGACCTTGCCCCCTCTCAATGTTCACCTCCAACAAAGAGTTCGATTCCTCCAGCCTCTTTGATTTTTCTTTCAAAAGCCTCACACTCTGCTTCTAGGTTAGCTGCATTTCCATCCAGAATGTGTGTGTTTTCAGAGGAGATGTCAATGTGCTTGAAGAAGTTGTTCCACATGAAGGAGTGGTAGCTTTCTGGGTGATCCCTTGGAAGACCTGACAAGAACACAAGGTTAGCTCAGGGCGATATATTCCTGCATTTCTGTGAAATGAATGCAGCGGCAACAGCCCAATGTTCTCCTGTAGTATCCAGCAGGGGAGAAAGTTGCATATTTTATTGTTGGTTTTGCAGATGAGTTTCTCTCCAGGTGAGTTTCACACTCCACAGATATTATGTCACTACTTGACGACCCACGCTCCTCCTCGCCCGTTACACAGCAGTCTAAAGTTCACTCTCTATGGACCCATGATAAGAAAGAACAAATCTTTGGAGCTTGTTTTCTAATTCACAGCAAGCAGGGATCGTGGGGAAGTGTTTGTCTACATTACACACGCTAAATTCTTGCTTCCTCCCCCAAAGGCTAAGTTTAAAAACATGGAGAAGCAATTTAATGAATATTCCTTTTATACAGTGGTGCCCCGCAAGACGAAATTAATCCGTTCCGCGAGTCTCTTCGTCTAGCGGTTTTTTTGTCTTGTGAAGCAAGCCCATTGACGGCTTAGCGGATTAGCGCTATTAGCGGCTTTTAGTGGCTTATCGGCTTATCGGATAAGCAGATAAGCGGCTTAGCGGCTTAGAAAAAGGGGGGGGGAGGGAAAAAAACCTGCAGGAACTCGCAAGACATTTTCGTCTTGCGAAGCAAGCCCATAGGAAATTTGTTTTGCGAAGCACCTCCAAAACGGAAAACCCTTTCGTCTAGCAGGTTTTCCGTCTTGCGAGGCATTCGTCTTGCGGGGCACCACTGTATTTATTTTGGGTGCTTTGTCAGCTTGACTGAAAGCAACAGCAATGTGAAACAGACCTGCCCACAAAAAAACAGACTGCTGAACTAACAATGTTTGGAGATAAGCAGGAATGGATTTTTGAATGAAAGGACCATGAGCCCTGGTACTAAAAACAAAGCCCTTTGCTCAGTAGCTACTCAGAGGCACCTGAATCTTTAACTGGACATGTATGTATGGAACTTTACAGTGGTACCTCTGGTTACGAACAATTTGTTCTGGAGGTCCGTTCTTAAGCTGAAACTGTTCTTATCCTGAGGCATGCTTTCGCTAATAGGGCCTCCCACTGCATGTGTGCCTCTGGCGCGGGATTTCCGTTCGCTTCCTGGGGCAAAGTTTGCAACCAGGAGCAGCTACTTCTGGGTTAGCGGAGCTCATAACCTGAAGCATTCGTAACCAGAGGTACCACTGTATGTCTTTTACACCTACAGTAGCTCAGATTGGTGGATCTTGAGGTTTTAGTAAAACAACAACAACAAAACAGATCCTGCAAGCCCAAAGTCTGCCCTCTCCTGTTTTGCTGTGCTTCATTCTTTGCTACTAGAGTATGCTATTTGATAGTCCACTCTTCGTTTCTGAAAGGCAGTTTTTAGGTTTTCAGCATTCATACATTATCTCAGTAATCCTCACAACCATCCTTGCAAGGTGGGCCGTTATTATTGTCCTCGTATTGCAGATAGGGGAAAAAGGGCTGAGAGAGAGTGACTTGCTGCTACGAGGCGAGATGCGAACCAGCCATTTCCTGGTTCATAAGCTCGGTTCCTGAATCACTGCAATACTGTATAGAAATAAACCTTTATTGAGTTGATCACAGTAAATAAATGCTGTGGGCAAAGAATAGCAATTATTTCTCCCCCCTGCAGTTCTCAACAAAAAGGTGACTCACCCACATACTCATCCATATTGAAAGTTTTCACATACTTGAAAGAAAGATCTCCATTCTTGCAATATTCTATCAGTTTTCTGTAGCATCCTAACGGAGTACTTCCTGGAGATTCAAAAGAAGAAGAAGAAGAAGAAGAAGAAGAAAGCCTTGCACAGTCAGGGAGATCTAAATCTGGACCACAGAAATGGTAAGCAGCATGCATTTGACTAGAAATCACTGTGTGTGCTACTACAGAACAACAGCTCAGATGCTCAGTTCTAGCTCCACCTGTTTAGATTCATTCTAATCAGTACTTCCATCAAGGTCTCCAAGACCATATTGGCACCCTAGCTCCAAAACACATTTTCTTGAAAGTGTTTTCTGTCAATAGTACTGGAAGAGTCTCTTAAGTGCTGGCATGCAGAGAAAATGATTCCAATCTGTGCATATACAGTGGGGTAGTACGTGAATCAGGAATTTGGGGACGGTGTATGAGGCAACACAAATAAGCCAATTAAGTGACAGAATCCTCATCTCGTGATCTAACAGAGTCCATAGTCTGTACATTCCAAGGAAGATGCTATCCCCCACCATCATTGCACCCCATCTTCCAGTTCTACATAGCCCATAAGATTTTGAGGCTGATTTGGGGTTATGTAAAACTGGGAATAATATGTGTTGCATGTGAGGGTAGTGGAGCAGTTGCACAACAGAAAAGTGTTTAAAAAAGAAGTTTACATGGATCTTGTTTTAAAAGTAGTTTCCCAAAATAGAGATGCCCTCAGAATAGTCACTTCTCATAAAGAATGGCAAATACCCTATATAAAGAAGAATGCCTATTATATAGGCTGAGTTAGATAGATAGATAGATAGATAGATTCTTTATTGTCATTACACAAGTGCAACATTGCACAAGTGCAACGAAATTGGATGCCATCCCTTAAAAACAACAAAAGCAAAACAACAACAACAACAACCAAACAAACCACATTCCAGCCACACCCAGTTCTCCAGCTGACTAAGAGCAAAGTAAATTAGGGGTTGAAAACTCAGTTAAGAGCCCTTCCATCACAAAGCCAGCCTTGTCACTTACCAGTGGGAAGTCCAAGAGTGAAATATTTGCTTGGACCAGGACTAAACTGGATGATCCGATTCCTAATATACTTTGCTGCCCATTCACTGGCTTGAGCATAGTTCTCTAGAATGATGAGTTTCATGCTAACCTGCGAATTTGAAAGAAAGGTTTGATTAACAGATTGCTAACAGGTGGCAAGCTATCAACAGCATCATTACCCACCATTCCCTCCTAAAGCCAACAGCACATCTTCTGCTTGGATGCATTTGGCCTGCAAGCCTAAAACTGCTCCCAGGTAAAAACATTAATAAGGGTATTTTTAGGAAAGAAAATGCAACTTATACAGAGTCTCTCAAAGGAGGGCAAATGAGATCAGCTTGGAGCAGTGATCCTGAAGGATCAAACACAAAAGTGGTTTCTCTCCTACAGGTCAACAACAGTACACGGTGAGGGGCTGTAGCTCACTGGCTGAGGTAAAGGTAAAGGGACCCCTGACGATTAGGTCCAGTCGTGGCCGACTCTGGGGTTGCAGTGCTCATCTCGCTTTATTGGCTGAGGGAGCCGGCATACAGCTTCCGGGTCATGTGGCCAGCATGACTAAGCCGCTTCTGGCGAACCAGAGCAGCACACAGAAACACCATTTACCTTCCCGCCAGAGCGGTACCTATTTATCTACTTGCACTTTGACGTACTTTCGAACTGCTAGGTTGGCAGGAGCAGGGACCGAGCAACGGGAGCTCACCCCGTTGCGGGGATTCGAACCGCCAACCTTCCGATCGGCAAGTCCTAGGCTCTGTGGTTTAACCCACAGCACCACCTGCATCCCACACTGGCTGAGAACATATATGCAAACGGTCCCTGGTTCAATCCCTGGCGTCTCCAGTAAAGGCACTCAAGTAACAGGGCTGGAAAAACCTCTGCTCCAGATCCTGCAGAGCTGTCATTGCCAGTGCACATGACAGCACAGCATATACTGCAAGAGCAGCAGTGGATTAATCTACTCAGCTGATGCTCTTCTTTCATCAAAGCCTTGGGTTATTTCATTTCATGCCTCACTCCACTCACTTCCTCCCCTTTTCCCCTAGACTCTAGTCCTGTGATGCCTCAGACACCTGCATTTCTTCCTTGTTGCCAAGTGTTTAAACAACATCTACACTCATCTTTTAGCTCCGATTTCTGCCTCTTCTCCTTCTGTGTTTCTCCCCTGCTACTGTAACATACATGTTTGGCACAAGTTGGGTGGGTTGTAAGCCAGCGCACAGGGTTTGCTCTTTTGAGATTCATTTGTGTACTATGTCAAGTGTTGAGTAGATTAGATCAACAGAAGAGAAGTGGAGGCAGAAGAGGGCATGAAAGAAACAATGTACATGCAAAGTTCACTGGTAAAAAAAATCCCATAGGGCATAGACTGTGATGGTCCAAGAAAAGCTTTGCAGAAGAAGTAGGTTTTTGAAACAACAACAACAGCAGCAGCAGCAGCAGCAGCAGCAGCAGCAGCAGCAGCAGCAGCAATTATTATTTGTTTGTACCTCGCCCATCTGACTGGGTTGCCCCACTCTGGGCAGCATCCAGCATATATAAAAACATAATAAATAGCACCAGAGGGATGATCTGAAAGGGGAAAGTGGTTTGCTAGATGATGAAAGGATCTCCAAATAACCCAATGAGAAGGGCAAGTGAAACAAAGGTGTTCCAAACTTTTATCAAGAACATTGATATATGAGCATAAGAAGAGCCTGCTGAATCAGGCCATCCTGTTTTCACAGTGGCTAACTGGATGCCAGTGGGAAGCCTGAAAGCCAAACCCAAGTACAAAGCCCCCTCCCTACTTGTGATTCTCAGCAACTGGTATTCAGAGGCATAGGCCTCCAACCGTGGAGATAGAACATACCCAGCGTAAACAGTAGGCACCATGAGCAAAGACCCGGACCTGGATATTTTCCCAGTACAATTCCCACCTGATGTTGTGAGTGTGTTTACATAACACACACACATTCATATACCCTCCAGTGCATTGAGCAGAAGGCAGTAAGCAACAGGTTGCATGGGCACTTTTAGATCAACTAAGCAACAAAAGCAGCTAACACCACCTAGGGAAGAGTACATATCTGTCCCCCACATTATATAGATTGATCAGAAACACGGCCAAGTCTTAGTTGCTGATTCATAGCCATCAACCCGTGTAAGCGTGTCAAACTTAGAAAGCCCTCTTTCCCCTTTCTCTCTTCAACCCCCCGCCCCCCGATCGCGAGGCGGATGAGCTGTTTAAAAGGAATGTTGCTAGGAGACATAGCGGAAGCCACTGCAGGAGGGAAGTAACCTTTAACTCCTACCTGTATGCCAAGGGCTCAGAGACCAAACCACGGGAAAGGGAACTTTATTTTAGAGCACTAGATGGAGAAGAGACGACGAGGAGGGAGACAGACACGCAAAAGGACCCCTCTGTATCAGCCCCGCAAGGCAGCCGCGTCCGGCAAGAGACCCAGGTCCTGCAACAGGTCCCGATCCTCCGGTGCAGAACACGCCTCGACACGTCATTCAGCGCGTCCACACATGCAGGAACAGGCGACACCCAGGATCGGCATCCTGGATCGCTGCCCACACCGAACGCCGGGCATATTTCCTCCCACTTACCGTTCCGCTACAACCCCGACTTCTCCAGTTTACTCCTGACCCGCCTCCTCGTTGAGTCTAGGCGGTCATGTGAACGGCGGTGGGTCACGTGGAGAGACGAGCCGAGCCAAGGGCAGAAGCTCCGCCCCCGGCCCCCTCCCCTTCGCTCGCTCGGCTGCGGCCGCCGTGCAGCCAGGAACTGCTGAGCTTCGCACTTCTTCCTCCCTTCCGCTTAGCTCAGCTCTTCTGGGGGGGAAAAACCCGAAGGCACTTCTGCTTTGCAAGGGGGGCCAGGCTGGCGGTGTCGTGTGTCGAGCACTCTGCTCCAAGGTGCCAGCCAGCCACGACCTTTTCCAGGACACTCCATTCTGTTTGCCCTACCATCCCACTTTTCTAAGTTTTCATTGTTTATTTCCTCAAAGGTGGTGGAAACTGCTTAGAGGTTTTCATCAGTTGAGGCTGGTTTGTAAATCTTGTCAGATAATACTAATGAAACAAATTCCCTCCCCAATTTCTTTCCTCGCAAGAACCCAGCGAGGTAAGTAGGTTAGATTGAGAGGCGGTAACTTGCCCAAGGCCACCGAGTGCATTTCATGACTGGGGGGGAATTGAACCCTGGTCTCCCAAGGCCCTAGTCTAGCCCTTTAACCACTGATTACTACTGCTGTATCTAGGAGTCTGATTGATACAAGCTCAGACTGTTTGTTCATAATTAAATCTTTGGTCCAAAGCAGTTTTACAAAATTATATGAATTCTGAAAACCTGCCGAGTCTGTCCATCCTCCTCATCAATATGAAACAGACACACTTAGTGCAGCAGTTTCTGTAATTTGGCACAGTCAAGATTGTTAAACAGTCTTAATGGGGTGCAAACAGGCAAAGCTCTTGACAGTATCTACAACCAGTCTGGACTTTGCCTTTGTAAGCAGTTGGTACAAAGTAGACAAACTTCAATGGCCAGCATGTTGTTGTTTAGTCTTGTCCGACTCTTCGTGACCCCATGGACCAGAGCACACCAGGCACTTCTGTCTTCCACTGCCTCCCGCAGTTTGGTCAAACTCATGCTGGTAGCTTCGAGAACACCATCCAACCATCTCACCCTCTGTTGTCCCCTTCTCCTTGTGCCCTCCATCTTTCCCAGCATCAGGGTCTTTTCCAGGGAGTCTTCTCTTCTCATGAGGTGGCCAAAGTATTGGAGCCTCAGCTTCACAATCTGTCCTTCCAGTGAGCACACAGGGCTGATTTCCTTAAGAATGGATAGGTTTGTTCTTCTTGCAGTCCATGGGACTCTCAAGAGTCTCCTCCAGCACCATAATTCAAAAGCATCAATTCTTTGGCGATCAGCCTTCTTTGTGGTCCAGCTCTCACTTCCATACATCACTAATGGCCAGCATAGGAATGGGTTACCAGGAAGACAGCAGTGGCTTCTTCCAGCAATAGCTCTTGGAGAAAGCAGATCAGTCACAGGAGCAGAGGAAGCTACTTTATCTGTGTCAAAGCATCGGGCCATCCAGCTCAGCTTTGTACTAAACTGATGGACAGTGTAGAGTTTTAGACAGGAAGCTTTCCCAGCCCTACCTGGAGATGCTAGGGACAGAATCTGAGTCTTAGACATCCCAAGCAGATGTTCTGACGCTGTACAATGGACTTGCTCTCATATAAAAGCTACCACCTGCAAGGGAAACTCTTGATTTTTAACACTGCTCTTTTGTGCGAATGCATTTCTGTGCAAAAGAGCCGTTTTAATTGTAAAAATAGAAATACCATAAATGTGCCTTCAGCAGTTGGTTGTGGGGAAAGGCAGACTGCAGCCTTTCCTTTGGGCTGATGGAAACAAAATGGAAGTAGGGGGCATGGAGGGAGACAGCACCCAGAAAAACATCACCACAGGCAGGGATTTTTTTCATTCGGAACTCACAGAAACTCAGTTCCGGCACCTCTCAGGTGGGCACTTCCTACTGTAATTCTTGTGCCATTCATTGAATTTTAATAGGCTTACTGAGGAAAATAAAGTAAGATGCTGCCATCGCATTTCCTTATGAAAGAAAACTTCTTATACAGGTTTATATGGATAAATATGCAAATAAGTTCTATTTGGGTGATGTTTTATAAAAGAGTCACATGTCATTCTGGAATGACCAGCACCACCTGAAATGTAGGAATATATGCAAGGAGACTTTAAATGATGAGGAAGATGTCTGGGTGTTGGCAGGTTACTTTCGTCAATGCCCTGCTGTAAATACATTCAACCCTAGTATGATACTTTAATACAGCTTCAGTTTGTTCACCTCTGCAGGAAAATTAGGGAGGATGAAAAAGGCATCTGATAGGTTATACTGATTACCTCAATGAAGAAAAAGCTGCAAGTCACATACACATAGGCTGTGATCTTATCAAGTCAGCATTACAATAATAGGGTGCCCTTCTTGGGTTTGGGCCTATTAAGCAAGGAGCTTTTTTGTCCTTACCGTTAATATCCTGAAGGAGTGCTTCTTCCTATACTGTCCTGCTCATGCATTTAAGATCTTCAACTAAGACCCTTCTCCAAGTGCTGTCTCTTTGTGTAGTGTACTTGCATGAAGGAGACAGCCATTTCCTGGTGGCACTCTAATTTTGGAAAGCCCTCCTTAGATAGACTTGACTGGCACTGACATTACAATATTTTTGAAAGCAGGTCAAGTCTTTCTTGTTTGCCAAGTCATTTTAAAGGGGCTACATTTTGTTTTTAGCTATTGTATTTTGATCCTTCTTTTATGATGGCTTATGTTTTGGTTTTGTGATGGTTTCTCTTTTGCTTTTATGGTATTTTATGACTGATGTTATAGCTGTACGCCAGCCTTCCTTTGCTCTGCAAGCTATCATATACTTGCTAAGCAAACAATAAAGATAAAATTCAGTTAAATAAAACATAGAAATAGGAAGGTACAGACTAACGGTACTTTGAAAGCTGTTTTACATGTGATGTTCCTAACTGCAGGAAATAACAGACACAATATAATTCTCTTCCATAGCAGTTACAGATGACAACATCCAGGCATTTTGCTCTTATCAAGTCAGAAACCCATTTGTTACTAATTGCTGAAATTTAACAGGTATAAAATCATGTTACTAGGTTCACAATACATCACTGCTGCCTTTATCATCAGGTTTGGTTATACAGCTCCTGGATAATTCATACCATATTTGGAAAGCAAATGACTAGAGACAGTCTTTATTCAAGAGATGTTTCCAACGTCATAGTTTCTTTCATCCCTGATGTTTCAACCAAGGCAGCCTTTTACCAACTTTCTTTCAAATTACCAAAACATCAAGAAAAAGAGCTCCAATGGGGTCAGATTTTTAAAAAGTAATTTTAAATCCTATGATCCAGACAAAGCTAAGTGCAGCTACATTCTATTGGTTACACTGAGGGAGCTGAATAGTTGCATATGGTTGCAATCCTATACACATTTATATGGGAGTAAGTATCATTGAATTCACTAGACTTTGCAGTTAACATGCATAGGAAGGGGCTGCAAATCTTCTATTAGTATCAACAGGAATAAGAAACACATGACTTTGGCTGTATTGAATCTGCCATATCTGATAATTTACTAAATAGCTGAAGAGCAACCTAGCCAAAGTTAACCATTTTTCGGTCCTGTTGATTTCTATTTATTGTCATTGATCTCTTTATACAATGAATTGTGAATAAAGAAGATGAAGAATTCCTTCAGAAGATGCAAGAACTGGAGCAGGTACTGAGTGTGCATCCTAGTACACTGGTCCCTCGGTTTAAGAACAGTCCTGTTTATGAACGATTCGGTTTACAAACTCTGCAAAACTGGAAGTAGTGTTCGGTTTGCGAACTTTACCTCGGTCTACAAACGGAAACCGAATGGTGGAAGGGCACCGCGGCGGGAGGCCTCATTAGGGAAAGCGTGCCTCGGTTTAAGAATGGTTTCAGTTTAAGAACGGACTTCTAGAACAATTAAGTTCATAAACCGAGGTACCACTGTATAACCAATATTTCCCTGGAGCTGTGCATTGCAGAGGAAGATCAGAAGTGGACCCCTTGACTTTCTGCAACGCTTGTCATCCTTCCATTGAAGAACCCATGATATGTTTGGGAGGAACCCCAGAGTTCCCTAGAACACAATTGAAAATGCATGGCTAAAAATAACCACAGAGGTGTATGCTGTATGTCAGTGTCACTAATTTATTAGACAGCCATTTGATATAGTGAACAAGTTCCAATGTCTTTGACTTCATTAGTGTTTTTCATTTGTTCTCTCTTGAGCTCCCCTTTTTCCAGTTTCTTGGTATGAAAAGTGACAAATCAAAGGTATAATTCCTCATCTATCAGCTAGTTTAGCTGACCACTTGGCAAGGTAGAATCAACAGCTAGCAGGTGAACATTTAGAGTGCATTGGATTGGCAAAGGCTGTTTTATTAGGATCAACGAAAAGATCATTTATTCTTTTCATAGTTCTTTTTAATAAAACAACAGCAACTCATAAAAAAGCCAACAACTAGCAGGTGAAGAGGAATCTGAAAATATCAGAAATATTTTATACTAGAATACTTGAATCTGATTTGTAAAGTAAATGCTTTTAATAACATTTTCAATTTGGTTTGTATTTCAGTACCTATGGGCATTTTATGATGTTTCAATATGGGGGAGGGGAGAGTTTTACTTTCACAGAAAACAATGACTTACGGTAGATTTCTTAACAAATTTCCACTTGTACAAACCCCAGCACAAAAATGTTGATATGGGTGAAGAAAGCTGGAATGACCCACACTGAAGGCTTCACTTTTATGTTACTTTCTGAGTATGCTCTTGCAGAAGGGATGGCAAATTGTGAGCTGGGAGCACACCAACCTGGATTGCAGCAGGTCCTGTGATCTAAAGGAGGGGCGGATGTGATATCAGAGGTTCAGAATGGTACCTCACTCCCACCTTACAACTTTTAAAATTGCGCCATGAGCTCCCACGGCCTGACTTTATATAAACCGGAAACTTGGAAGGATTCACAGGATCAAACGAAGTCAAGCCAGGCTCTGAACTGGCTATGGGCACTGTAATTACAATGTATTGTGTAATCAGTCTGAGCTGCCTAATGACTGTTGATGCCGATTGTCCTTAGGATAACCTTAGCTCCCTTCCTCCATCCGTAAAATGGGTGACTGTTTTCTAGATGCTTAATGCCTTGGCCATCCAATGTGGGACTTGAGCAAGCAGGCTGGTGTGGCTTGTCTTACTCTCTTATCTGCTCTTCGAGTGAGCTAACTGGTTTTCGGATTCTGGCACAGTCCGAATGATGTAGTTATAAATTATAATCACTGGGTGAGGTGGGGGTGTTCAGATGATGGCACCACTTGGTGACAGGGTGCTGACAAGCAAATGTGGCTGCCGTGCACCTCAGTTAAAGGGCCTGTTTCCTGCAAGCTCCATCACTGGGGCCATCACTTGAACACAGGGCTGGATTTAGGTTTGATGAGACCCTAAGCTACTGAAGGTAGCGGGGCCCTTTATATGTCCAGCTGTCCTTTGTCAACAACAAATTGTTGCTTTTTTGTGTTGAATATATGCTATATGGTAATTTATGGAGTTTTTTATCTTATATTTTGGAAATGTACATCCAGTTTTTTCTCTTAAAATTTTTTTGGGGGGGCCCCCAAGAGAGTGGGGCCCTAAGCTATAGTTTGTTTAGCTTATACGTAAATCCGGCACTGCTTGAACCCAAGGAAGGGTGTCGTCGTTATCGCATTTCAAGATCAGCGGCGAAACACTCTCCTCACGCCTCATGGCTATGATAAAACGAGCTCAAGGGAGGAACCCTGGCATCAGATCAGTTCACGGGATGTGAAAAGCCGCGAGAGATTTTGCGCGGTCCTTGCGGACCAAATGAAACCAGGAGGAGAAACGAAGCCGCGAGGGATTCTTGTGTGGAAGGTTCGCACCGCGGCCTGGGGAAAGAGCGGGCGCGAGGGCCGTCAGAGGCGCTACTGCGCCGGCGATGGCGAGGGGGCAGCAGCACGAGAGCGGCTGCCTGGAGGAGGAGGAGGAGGAGGAGTGTGACGGAGGAAGGAGAGGAGGACGGCGACCAGAAGGGGTTGGCGCTTCAGCAGGCAGCAGCAGCAGCAGCAGCAGCAAGTGACCTAGCTGGCTGGCTGCCGCCCTCCTCCTCCTCCTCGGCCAAGACCAGCCCCGGCAGCGCCCATTCGGGGACGGGAGTTCGCGTGCACCGTCCCCAGCGGGGCCCCCGCCCGGTCTCTTTCTCCCTCTCTCTGCGCCCGGCACTCCAGGCTAATTCTCTCCCGCCTCACTCAGCACGCTCGCTTCTTGCCCAGCGCCATGGCGGCGGCGGCGGCGGCAGCAGCAGCAGCAGCAGCAGGCGGCGAGCCTAGCAGCGGCGGCGCCCGATACCAGCAGGTGAGGAATGCGCTGGGCAAGACGGAGCACGGCAGCGCCGAGGCTTCTTAGGCCGCGGGAAGCGAAACGAAGAAGGAGCTTGTGGGGAACTGGGGGTGGCGGGGGGGGGGGAGAGGCTGCTTGTCTACGACCCACATTGAAGACGTGGAAGCCGAGCCCGGAAGGAGCGGGGGAATCGCGCTCTCTCTCCCCCCCCCGTCATGGGCCTAATCTTGCTTTTTTCCCTATCTACTCCAAAACAGCGTTCCCCCCCCTCCAGCTGTTGCTTTGGCCCTTTATTTGTGGGGCCGTTTCATCTGTCTTCCCGCCCCCTTGCTTCGGATCGCCCACCCCAGTTCCCCCTCCCCTTGCTTCTGAAGGCCAGAAGCGGAAGCCGCCCCGATGAGAAGACGGCGGGGATACGAGGCCCTAAGTTAAGCCTCCCTTCGCTTTGCTGGGGAGGGACGGTGCTTTTAAGATCAACGAGTTGCCCGGCTGCCTTGGCATTCCCACCCTCGACAGTCGGGTCATTCAAGGCAGAGTAGCAGGGGGTATAAATGCCCCCCCCCCGGCCTTTCAGTGCGTACTTGCTTATTATACGGGGATTTTAACCAGCCTTGATTGCCAGTGATGTGGAGCTGGCTTGGTAGTTATCCCGCATTAATTGACATCGAGTACCATGAAAAGATCCCGAAAGCAATTCGATCCTCGCCAACCCCGAGTTTTCCAATGTAAGCAGTAAAAATCCAGCAGCACCAGTTTGCGTGTGTTTGTTGTTTTTAACTTAAGGGGCGTTATACATTCCTATGATCCTTAAATGTTCACAATGTTGAGATGTAAACACAGCCTCCCAGCCCACCTTGTAACAGGGTTTTCCAAACTTGGGCCTCCAGCTGGTTTTGGACTACAGTTCCCGACATCTCTGACCACTGGTCTTACTAGCAAGGGATCATGGGAGTCGTAGTCCAAAAACAGCTCGAGGCCCAGGTTTGGGAAACCCCAAAACACTCTTGAATTCCACCATTTGGGATTGTGTTTTGTAATTCCAAGGTCTCTTCTGTCCAAATCTCTGAAGACAATACTAAACTAGCTTGACCAATGGAATCAGTACACAGTAGCTTCCTATTTTGATTAAATTTGCAAAAGCAAAAGTTGACATTTGCAGAAAAGAATTGGTGGTGTGGTGGCATTCCGTGGATAGTTATCCTTTGCAACATATTTCCTCTTAATGGGAATTACAGATTTTCCAGTGCTTCAGTAAATTTAGTGCTCTGAAAAGGCCCAAACTGTCTCTGGGATGCCTTTGTTTATGCTTTCCTGAGTGCAGTGGGTGGGAGCCAAGGAGAAATGATAGTTGTTAGTCTTTGTTTGCAACCTAAATATATGGAAGCAGGGAGATTTCTATAAGTGGGTATCTTCCCACTAACAACCACATATAAAAATAACAATGCAGCTTTTTGTTTTTACTTTACTCTTGTTTTAATCAGTTGGTTTTGTGTTTTGAGTTGGCCCTGTCCCTGTTTTTTTCCTGGACTGAAAATTTCAAGGCAACAAATAGTCGTCTATTAGTGCCTTTTTGAGGACATTTTTTGGGGGCTGAACAAATAATTACTCTCACAATTTGCTTACTCAGCAGTTTCAGATCCCTATTGAAGGGAGTCTTGCAAGCAAAGCTAGATTTCTCAGGTTAGAGGGAGAAAATTTATTTTATTTGGAATTAATGCTTGTATACGTAGTTTAACATACAGTATGCTAGGCCTGAAAATGACTCTGTCTTCCTTGCAGCGACATAAAATTTAGATGTGTCTGATGAGTGATTGATGATTAGCTCTAGAAGACATGCATTTCTGTGATAGCACATTGCCTTTTAACTCTGTTAGTTGTGTGGTATTTTGTTAGAGCACATGATTGTTGGCACTTAGATGACATTGTTGGATAGAGAGATAAGCGCTCTTCCCTCCTAATATGAGCTCTAGCTGTGTTAGCACCCTATGCTCAAAATTATGGAATTTTTCAGATTTAATTAATGTATACTACTTTTTATTTTATTTCTGCAAATTCTGTAAACAGGTCCCCACACCCCATATTTTCAGCCATGCTTCACCAGATAAGGATTTGAGTTTGAATTTATAAATTTTATTTGTTAGAACTCTGAGAACAGTCTCCAGACTACATATTGCCCACCACCAGCATAAATGATGGTCCTAAAATTACACTTTGTGAGGGAAACATATTAAAATTTTCTAGACGGAATATTAGTTACTAACAATAACAAGTATCAGCGAACCTGAACATTCTGGACTACTTTGTTTCTTAGTTACTTGCATATTCTGTTCAAGGAACTTGGCAATATACATGGAGTTTCCTCTTAATTTTTTCTTACAATAACTGTGTGATGTAGGTTATGCCGAGAGCAAGTTACTGATCTAAGATACTAAGGTCACCAAGGTCACCAAGTGAGTGTTATGGTTGTATGGGAATTTGAACCTAGGTCCAATTCCCAGCAATGTCTACTACATTACACTAGATCTACCAAATCATGCAGCACCACATAGTACATATTTCAGATTTTGATTTTGTATAGCTATTTCTTCAACTTCCCTGTTGTACCTCAGATTTGGCCCTCTCAAGTGGAAATAAGATGTTTGACTTATCTGCAGCTATACATTTCATACTGTATTGTTGTTAAAAAAGATCCAAGAGTATCCAATGTATAACATTATATAGTTTTATTGTTAAAAATGATCCAACAGGTTATACATTTCATATTCTGTGGCTGTTAACAAAGCTCTACAATTTGTACAATCAATAACAGTAAAATTGATTGGGTGTTATCTTCTTTCAGTAGTGGTACTTAGCAAAGCTTGAAAAAATAGGACTGCTTATACAGTAGTTGTTTTATTACCATGCTTACCTGCTGAATTTATTACAATTTTTAAAACAGTTGTAAAATGTACCCTACTAAAATTTCTGGAGAATTTAATGTGAGTGTAGTAAGGACTTGCTGCTGGTGCATGAAAAGCCCAAGTAAATGTGATATAGGGTGCAGTCCTATGGTCCCTCACAGAGTGTCCTGGGGGCGGGCAATGGGATTTTGGAAATCTCCTCTGTGGGAAGAGTAGAAGGCCTATTCATTGTAACTGGAGAAAACTGCAGCTGTCTCTCTCCAGTGGCAGAAAGGACAAAAAGGAGACATGTTGGGATGGATTAGAGGAGGTTTTGGATCTTTATTTTCTCTCCTGTTGTATGCAGTGGGATGAAAAAACTTGAATAAAGAAAGCTGTTGACAGTAGGTGGGGGGGTGGTAAAATGTCGTGTGCCCTTCACAGCATCAGCCTGGCAAGGTTTGGGATTTGGCAGTTCACCCAGCCTTGATTGCCCCTCCCCAGACCAGGTAGGATTATTCTGAAGTCTTAAACATATTATAGAGTTAGCCACACTGAATTCAGTTATTTTATAAAAAACTTGCAGTGTGATGATGGTAAGTTTCCATTTTAACCTTTTAATGTCGCACAGTCAAATTTCCATGGTGTTTTAAAAGATCATACAATCAAAATTACCAACCACCAGAGCCTTGATAAAAGCTTGCATTGAAAAGAGAGAGAGAGAAATGAAGGAAAAGGAAAGAGAGGACAAAACACAAATGCGATTTTGTAAATGTGTGGCCCTCCAGAGGTTGTTGGACTCCAACTCCCATCAGCACCAGCTAGCATGGCCAATAGTCAGGAATGATGGGAACTGTAGTCCAACAACTCCTGAAGAGCCGCAGGTTCCCCCATCCCTGGAATTAAACATCAATGTTCACAATTCAGATTTCAGTATCAACCAGTTCTACAGAATTTTGTGATTCCAGAATATAGTGTACTACAAGCAGAGTAGAGCAATTAGATCTCATTTGATTGCAAGATGACCAAGTCCTGCCAAAATGATGTACTCGCAAAGAAGACACATGCTGTTCTTACACCACAATCCTGTGAATGCTTGTGGCCCATGTGACTTACTCTGAAGTAAGTATGCATAGGATTGTCGTTCAAAATGTAGTAGATATTTAATATGTTAATATACTAGCAGGAATGGCCTTTTAAACTGGGGGGGTGGGGGTATTGTTTTATTTGTTACTATGTTACATATTTTTGTGTTTTTATATTGTAAACTGCCCTGTGATCCTCAGGTGAAAGGTGGTATAGAAATTAAAATAACAACAATATCAATGGCAATAATAATAATATAATTGAAATATTCTATCCAATTTGATTCGTCAATGATAAGTTCAAGTTGGAGCAAGTGTAAAGAACTAGAATGAGTGCAGGACCGATGTGAGGCCCACATCCTCAGGCTGAGGCAGCATAGAAGGGTGTGCTGAGATATCCTCACAGAGTATACTGACTCATGAGGTGTCTGAATCTGAGGTCTCCTCAGGCAACACTGGGATCCTGAACATGGCAGTGGGCTGCCCACTGGAAGCCATCACTCTTCTGCCACTCACTTGCTTGGATGTAATTCCTTATTGTCAGTGACTGGCATAGTACACATTTAAACTTCATAACAGTTTTAGTACATATAAAAGCAACTGATCTTTACAGATCATTTGGAAGGTAATAATGTGGAATGATTTAAAATAGTGTAGAGGCAACATCTGGGGATGAGGTACCTAGATGTTTCAAAATGGCTGAATAAATGTATGTTGAAAAATGAAAGGCATCGGCTAGAAAATGACAAAAGATGCGGGTAGGACTGGTGAAATGAGGCTTTTACCATGTGGGTGTGACCCTCCATTTCTTTCAGCATTGAACAAATGACAATCTAGGTGACTTCTGCCTCTGTTCGATGTGTGTGTCTTCCTGTTGTGTCATTTAATAATCCTTAATTGGCAGCATCATGTATACTGCCTCACCTACAGGAGGTGGCTTCCATAAACTGGAGCAAATCACCTTGCTCTTCAGCAGGTATGTTTCTAAATGTAGTCATATACAGCTATGACATAAAGTAAAGAGGCACATTGATGAGGATATATGGTTCAGAAAGCTAGAGCTAATAAAGAAATGACTGGCAGTAATCCTCAGATGTAATAATACATTACCTTCATATGGATTGAGCTACATGGGTTGTATTTTACATGCTTTGTTGTGAAGTGCTAATTGTGTATTTTAAACATGCCTAGTAGAGATCTTTTAAGAACTCCCTTATGTTGCCATAGCAACAGGATGAGATTTGAGGAGTAGTATCTCTGCAATCTAGAGGCTCTCATGAGTTGTCATTCTGGGACCAATAATTAATTTTTGTACACAAGTTAAGGCAATAGAATTCAGAAATAGAAGCCTATGTTTAATATTCCAGCTTTCTTTGATAGTTTTGGTATGAAGGCTTGCATTTTTCTAGATATGTACATAAGCAGTTGTAAAGTAATGCCTGTATTGGTTCTGCTGTTGCATGCGCATGAGAGGTTTGTTGTGTTAAAACTCTTGAGGAATAATGGATTAGCTTTTACTAGAAGGAACAAAAGAAAAACATAGGCTAGGAAATATTGACCATTCTTCTAATTTAATTGGAGTTTAAATGCCAGTTGTTTGTGTTTTGTTTTGTTTTCCCTTTCTACATTGCTTTGTGAATGTGAATATGAAAATTGTAATGGCCTGACCTTTTTCTTTTCAAATGAAGCATCCTAATGGCTAGTGAACCAAGTACCCATTTTCCATTAAAATAGAATAAACCAATCACAGGTTTGTTTACACATTCTAATCTGAGTAATTTGAATGAGAGTGAGAGGCGCAAATACCTAATGAAAAGGCCACATCATTTAAAAATGTCATGAATAGTATCAGAATTAAGGAGTACCTAGCAAAAAAATGTACTCAGAAATTTACGCATTTTCATATTGAAGTAGAAGGATTATAGAGCAGTCCTAAGAACAAGGTGAGTGGAAAGTGAAGTTGCAGATATTCCAGCACCTCCCAGGCCCTGGTGACTTGTCCTGGCCAAGGAATGAGATTGGGTGGGTGTTCTCTTCATTCTGGTAGTTTTTCTTCTTCTTGTTTTTAATTCCCTGCATTGGTTTATTTTATATTGAGATTTTTTTATTGGTTCTTTGTTTGCTTGTGGGGGTACTATACCAGGTCCAGATTGGTATAGTTGATGGGCCTGGATCTTGCAGCCTCTTGAAGAAGCAGTGGGCCTTCAGATTCATTTGACTTCTGACGTCCTCTACTGCTGGAATGCCTTGTTTCAGGGCCTGCTTCTGGCAGAAGTACTGCCAGTGGTAAATTTATGCCTGCAGAGCTTCTGTGAATGGAGGTGCCTACCTTTGGTGGTGCTCCTCTCCACTGGCCGATGGAGCACTTTGAACCAATCCTAATCCCTTAGATTCAGTAGACATGGGGATTAGGATTGGTCTGTTTTGCCCTATCTCCATGTTTTAAAGGAAGAGTAATTAACTACTGGCCCATGTGCCTGATCTGACCCGTCATAATGTTTTTGACAGCCTTTCTGCCCTGAATACAATTTTCTGTGGGTGCTCAACAGCAAAGCACCCTTCCCTTTTATGATGTTATTTTAACTACCAGATAAGAGCACTCCAGAAACAGGAAGGAACTCTTTGAATGTTTCCAGGCCCTTTTGTCATCACCTGCACTTGGGAAACATTATAGCAAATTGGAGTGCTTCTTCCTTTTTCTGGAGCACTCTGAGCTGCTCTCAGTGATGGCGAAGAAGAGAGGATGAGCAGGGTTTGAGAAAGAACCCATGCAAAGATAAAGCAGATGGAAAAAAGAAGAGTGTGCAACAAATGAAAAAAGCAGGACTAATGTGAGATAAGAAAAGAAAGGTAAGGTGGAGCATTTAAAAGTAGCAAGTCAAACTGAATGCTGCCTGGAGCCAATGAATAAAATATTACAATGAGGAAATGTGATCAGAGTGACATGGGCATTACATTAACCAGGTGGTCAGATTTTGATCAGAAGTTAGAGGAGAAAGATGGAAAGGGAAGACCTGATAGGAGAATATATTGCAGTAGTATAGATCAGAAGTGGATTCTAGTCATGCCATTATTAACTGACAGAAATAACAAGAACAAAGAGAGAGCCAGTTTAGTTTTTGAATCTCTTGTAATTGGGCACTTTTACATACAAATTATGCTGTGGGAGGAGAGTGCTGTGCTGATATTTTGCCACAATCACCACTGGCATGTGATTCTGGAAAGGGTTGCCTTGACCCTTGGGCAGAAAAGGTTAGCTGCCTCCATTTTAAAGTAAACCCACTTCACCAGTTGCAAAAACACAAAACAGTTATTATCCTGGTTACCCCAAACTTTGAGCAGGCCTTATTTTCTACCTTTCTCACCACCCAGTTGCTAATTCTCAAAAAATAAAACTGTATTGCAAGTGACAACTGGCCAGTTTTATGCTATTAGAGCAGCATTTGTTCATGTAAAAGTGTATGATATGATCTTCCTACTATGTGAATCTTTACTGTGCTAATAAGCACTTAGCTGATTTTAGATGGCTGGCATTGTTGAAAAAGAGGCTGTGTGCTTTGTCCATTAAGAGGAGGATCATTTTCATGTTGCTGGCAAGATGTAATGTTGAGTCTTGGAATTTATAGCTTGCCTCTTAATAGAACAACTGAATAGGAAGGAAGGAAGGGGCCTGTAAGGAGATCCCATGTAACTTTCTGGACTTTGAAAAATGTATTGCATCTAAATGACCTAGACTTTGGTGCATTATAAATATCATGGCAAAATAACAAAATTTCAGCATATTAACAGAATAATTCAACACCACTATTATTTTACTCTCATTTTCTCCTTGTGTGTGTGTGCGCATATGCACACATACAGTGGTACCTCGGGTTACATACGCTTCAGGTTACGGACTCTGCTAACCCAGAAATAGTGCTTCAGGTTAAGAATTTTGCTTCAGGATGAGAACAGAAATCGTGCTCCGGCGGCGCAGCAGCAGCAGGAGGCCCCATTAGCTAAAGTGGTGCTTCAGGTTAAGAACAGTTTCAGGTTAAGTATGGACCTCCAGAACGAATTAAGTACTTAATCCGAGGTACCACTGTATAACTATCAGCATCACTGGAATTTGCTTGAATAAAAAAGAAGAAAAAATTCTTTTACCCTTCATAACAGAATTGTCAGCATGTTTTCTTGGTTGTTAATCTCCACCTTTCCTCCACCTTCATTCTGTCATTCTATCTGATATTATTATGTCACCTTTTCAATGGTTTCCCAGGGTTGACACTTAAATCTTAAATGGTCTCCCCCCACCCCCACCCCGCTCACCTCCAGCATGCCTTTCCTTCTTGCATCTAGAATGCAAAAGCAGCAGTTCTCTCATTTCTCTAGGGGAAATGTTTGTGGCATTTCTTCTTTCATTGCATACAAGGCCTCAGATTTCATTCTCACTTCTTTCACAGGTTCTTCTGACTGTTTCTTCCTGTTCACAGAAATATATCCAAAGTAATCACTTCTCATTTATCTAATGGCTGTCCATTTTTTTTGCAAATGTAGCTGCTCCAGTACCATAACTTCTTTCCCTCATAGCTATCTATCAGAGCCATAGACTAAAGTTAATGATTGCAACTGGTGGTCTGCAAGCCAAGTCCTGGTCTGCCATTTCCCATCTGCAACCACCTTCCCCTCTCGCCCCTCCCTTACTTTTCTGCCACACCATCGTTGCTCTTTTTGGGTGGTGCAGGAAGTAGAGATGACTTCCAGCTTAGCAGTAGTCTTCCATGTTCTTCTGGGTTAACTGGAAGCCGAGAGGAGGAAGGAAACACCATCCCTAGGCTTGCAGTTTGAGAGGCATGGCCTTCCACTTCAGCCTAGTCATTCCACAATTCTTGCTGCAAACAATTGCTTTATGCCAGGAATGGTTGACTCAGACTGCTCTCTGCTCCTGTGGTGTCACAGGCTTTGATGTGCATCTTGAGAAGGAAGGGAGGCAACCAAACTCATCCCTCCTTCACCACTGTCACCAAGCAGTTCCTATTTTTCTTTAATTGGGCCAGTATACTTCCTTTATTGAGAAGAGTCATATGGCACTTAAGTGTGAGGTGAATAACAAGTTCTCAACCAAAACAAACTGTTCTTTTACCTCAGAGTTTTTGTAAAGCATCAGACAAATAATTTTTTGGAAAACTATTTTAGAGAAAAGAAAACTGGCTTAGCATTTTGCTTAGTTACCTATAAGAGCAAATAAAAAGAAACACGTAAACACATCCAACTATTCTAGAGACTGTTTTTCTAACCAAGCCAATACTTAACAATTTATACTCTATAGTTGAGTTTCTAGGTCTCTTGGCATCCTTTAAAGCTATCTAGGTCTCTTCGCTCTTTCTCTTCAATTCTTCAACCATAGCTCTTCCGCTCTCTCCCTTACTATTCTCTAGTTTTACTTATATACATCATTTTCTGTCCCCTCCTAACCTTTTAACCAAGTCACAAGGAGAATTGAGTCCTAGTTATATTTCTATTTCTCCTTAATTGCTTACTCGCTAAATGTTGGATCCTTTGTTAAATACTGCAGTCAATATAGGTTGTAGTTAGAACAGACAACACTTCCCTGAGTTAGAATGTAACAGGGAGCTGTGGAAAGTTCTAAAATGAAAGTGGAAGCTTTTGTTCTCCTTCTTCCATTTATGGAGGAAGAGGGGAGAGAGTGCCCAGGATTAAAGTTCACACAGGCTCTTCTTCATAACAGAAATTATATCTGAATCAGCAGTTAAAACCTGCACTTGGGCACTCAGGAAGTTGCTTTCTACTGAGTCAGAGCTGGTCAGCATAGCTCAGTATTGTCAACACTGACTGCTAGTCCAGGAGATACAGTATTGTAACTCCCCAGATCCATAGAGGCAATATTTATTTGTTTAAACAAATGTGTGGATGACCTTTTACTCCAGCTATCTGAGTTCGGCAGCGTTGTAGAATATTTGTGACCCTTACCAACCAAGCAGTATGGGCATTTGCTTTCTATCTCATGGAGAAACATTGTTTTGCTATTGTTCTTTTACCTCAGAGTTTTTGTACAGCTCCATTCTATGCATGTTACTAAGTCCCAGTTTATTCAGTGGAACTTAACTTTCAAATAAATATGCATAGGATTGTAAACTTAGCCTTCAAGTATATGATCTTGCTCAGTATCGTTGCAAATGTACAAAGAGAACTAACCATACTCCTTTTTCTAAGTAGTCACAATTCTGTTGCACAAAGATGCACGATCTGTTTGGTCAAATGTTCTGGATTATGCTCCCACATTATATAAAGACTCAGTTGAGTTGCAAATTAGTACATTTAATTGCTACAGTAGCCAGAAAGTATGCATTCTTGTTTAGGAAAAGTATAATTTTAAAATTGGAAACTTGACTCAGTTATTTAAATTTTCTGGGAGGGGAACTGGGGAGTTAAATCATGATTTAAATCATTAATTAAATGTTCTTAATTTATGAAACATCTATACACCACCTAAAACATTTTAAAGTATGTTTATTAATAGGAAGAATACTCCGTTGGCATCTAATTTCTGCAGCCACACTTGAAATTAATCTGACTTCTTTTTATCTATGCCTTTAAGATAAAGAATGTGCACTCTTCATCTTGTCCTTGCCATTTTAAAACCAAAAATGTCTCTGTTTAGTTGCAGAATGAGGAGGAGCCTTGTGAGAACCTGCAGATTGTAAATGATTTCCCACCACCGTACAGCAGCATTTCTGGGGAGAACGCAGGTATTTATTTATTTTTTAAATGCTCACTGATTTTCGTTAGTCGAGTATCATTGCTAATGGTTGGAAGGATAGCAAGTTATGTGCAGGCAACATAAGTTCATGGAGAAACCTTTCTTGGCTCATCTTACGTTCCTGATTGCTCTGTCTTAGCACAGAGAGGAAGGTAGCATTTCATTCTGTTGCCAATTTATATTATACTGCATTTGTGGCTGTAAAACTTGATGCTAATGGTGTGTGTATCAGGAAAGGGAGAGGGAGAGTTTTTTTGCAGCTGGGTGACTGGTCTTATTTACGTAGTGTTGTGGACCCAAAAATTCTGTTGCCACCTCTGAACATACTTTGAAACCATGGATAATTATTCCTTGCTGCTTGCAGAGTGCATCTTTCTCCAAGTCTTCATTATATCTGTGAAGATTCTGCAGACATGCTTCGGTTGTGCTCAGCTGTTATGACAGGCTATGATCATCCTGCAAAGTTCCAAGCCATCTGGGTTTCAAATTGGCACCTGGGAATATATTTGCATGCAGTGTAGAATTAATAAGATGAATCAAAACACCATAATCTACTTCTAAGTGACACTCATTATATGATTATGTTCATCATTTACATCAGCTTAGCCTTGACAACCTTGCATTTTGGAAAGCACATTAACACTGATTTGTCTGACGAGGTTGTGCACAAGGAATCCTGCTTTATCCATTTCTATATCTGAACAAAAGACCATAGAGCAGGGGTGGCTGTTCAGTGACTTTCCAGATGCTGTTGGACTACAACTCCCATCTGCCCCAGCCAACCTAGCGAGGGGTCAGGAATGATGGCAGCTGTAGTCCAGTGGCATCTGAAAGGTCACAAATTAGCCACATTATGTGCCATAAAGCTGGGTTGCTGCCATGTACACAATACTTTCACTATAATCATTTCACCTATCCTTATTTTTTTATTATCAGGAAGAAAAATTAGGTTGTAATTTTTAGTATGTAGGTATTCTGATAATTAACCT
Organism: Podarcis erhardii; assembly: GCF_964252035.2. Taxonomy (NCBI): domain Eukaryota; kingdom Metazoa; phylum Chordata; class Lepidosauria; order Squamata; family Lacertidae; genus Podarcis; species Podarcis erhardii. Next base: position 56,528,595 of record NC_138498.1, on the reverse strand, counting down.
TTCTCTCCCCCATCTATTTCCCCCGCAGTGTATTTTGATTATAAAGATGAGGCTGGGTTTCCTAATCCCCCATCTTACAATGTAGCCACAACTCTGCCTACTTACGATGAAGCAGAGAGAACCAAGGCGGAAGCTACCATACCTTTAGTTCCTGGGAGGGTAAGTGTGATACGATTTTGTGTCATGTGCTTTTAGTTATGGTATCTCAACCACGCGATTTTCAAGGAAGAGTAAGCAATGACGGTAGCTGCACTTTAGCTTTCTTTGGGGGGAAAGTATTGTAAGCCTAATGCCGGTAAATTAGTTTGTCTGACATTTGCTCGCCACCTTGAATGATTTCTGTCTTAGGAGGAGGACTTTGTGGCACGGGATGACTTTGACGATACTGACCAGCTGAGGATAGGAAATGACGGCATTTTCATGCTGACTTTCTTCAGTAAGTACACTAAAAAAACCAACCTGAATCTTTGTGACAGAACTGTTAACATGATTGAACTAGCGCTTTACTTTCTTTTTTCGAAGAGGTGGTTCATCCATATAGTAGACTGTCTCACCTGAATATTGATTCTCCATGTTGATTGTGTGCTACATGCCTGCTTGGGGTGTGGTTGCTGTCCTTGCTAGTGCAGATGGGCAACTTTTATGACCAAGCCAGCCGTTTCTGGGCAGAGAAGGGATTTGTTGTTACTTGAGATGCATTTTATATTGGAAGGTTAGGAATGAAACTTTCAGAAAAATGGAAGGGTGGAGTGACCATTTCTGCTTAAAACAATATGAAGTGCATTGCTGGTTCAGATCAAAGATCCCTCTAGTTCAGCACCCTGTTTTCCAGTGAGATGCCTCTGTGATACCCTCAATTGGCACAAATTGAAATCAATTGTGATTGCTGTATTCTCTCTATTTTTTTCCCTTAGTGGCATTCCTTTTCAACTGGATTGGATTCTTTCTGTCTTTCTGCCTGACTACCTCAGCAGCAGGAAGATATGGGGCCATTTCTGGATTTGGTCTGTCTCTCATTAAGTGGATCTTGATTGTCAGGGTAAGTTGAGGAGTGGAAAAAGAAGGCTGAATAAAAGGCAAGTGCTCTGTGTATGATAGGCATGGCAACAAATAATTCCCTAGTGAGTCTTCCCTTTGTGAAAGTCCTAAAGACAAAACATATGTCTTTATTATATTAAGAAAATGCAGCTTGATTGAGTTACTAACACTGTGTAAGCATTCTGAAATTCTGAACACCATGATCTTTGCAACCACCAAACATGATTTTTGAAATGGAAATTATGCAGATTTGCACAGTGTGCTTGTTTCAGCTAATTTGCATAGCTTCAGATTATCAAAAGGCAGCTCCATTGAAGAGTAATTGAAAAAAAAGATATCTGAAATACTTCGCTGTGTAATTATGTGAGGTGAATGTTGTCTCAAAGGGCATGGATACTAAAAACACTCGTGTTTGGTGTAATGTATTCCCACAAATAGCGGGAACAGATTGGTTAGATAGGTTGATGCAGAGGAGCAAACAAATGCTGTGATGTAAACTTTTCATTTTTGATGTATGTAAAACTAAGGCGAGACTAGATGCCCTTCGGAGTACTGGCTACGGTATGCCAAGTTTACCTGCCCATTTTATTGATTAGATTTTATTCAAAACTGCAATAAAAGTTACTGGCACGGTTTGAGAACCAGTTAAAAATTTTTGTCTCTGTGTGTGTAGGTTTCTTGCATCACAGCATGGCTTAATAAAGCCAGACTTGCCTGTTGTTGGATAGATAAAACTACATGTGTATAATGTAGCTGTTTGTTAAGTGGTGCTTATTTAGAATTTCACTGGCCTTGTACCTTTTAATTTCTGAAGTGGAGATAGAAGAGAAAATGCCTATGTAGAAGCAATGATTTGAGTGGCTGAAAGGATTTGCTGTCTGCAAAGCTTATATCCCCTGCTGGAAGTTATTGGTGTTGCATTGGAGTCACCCAACACATTCTGTATGCAGTTCATGGACTGGTTTGTGTCAGGGTGACGATAGTTTGAGGATGTGCAAGAAAAAAATGTGATTGAATTGATTTTAGATTTTAGAAGCCAGAGAACTCATGTTTGTTTTTTTTTTTTTTATAAATATTTATTAAGGTTTTTTAAAATATAAATGCACACATCAAACAATCTTACTTTTATAACAACAAATTCTTCACTTCTTTGGACTCCCTCACGTCCCCCTCTCCCATTTACATCATTAAAAAAAAAGAATTTTTCCAAACAAATTATCAACTTGTTTACAATCTCATGTCCACACATTCCAATATAATTTAACACTTTTTCCAATAAAGTTTTTATATTTTCTTTAGTCTCACTTATCATCAAATTTAAATCTAGTTTAGTGGTGGCCAGTTTTTTATAATCTAGCATCCTTCTTAACATTCAAACAAATTACAATGTTTTTGTAGATACATCTTGAATTTCTCCCAGTCTTCCTCCATCTTTTCTTCTCCCAGGTCTCGGATTCTGCCAGTCATCTCGGCCAGTTGCATATAGTCCATCAGCTGCATCTGCCACTCTTCCAGTGTGGGTAAATCTTGAGTTTTCCAATTTTTTGCGATGAGAATCCTTGCTGCCGTTGTTGCATACATGAAAAATGTTCGATCCTTCTTTAACACCTTCTGGCCGACAATACCCAGAAGGAAGGCCTCTGGTTTCTTGGTGAAGGTATACTTAAATACCTTTTTCAGCTCATTGTATATCATTTCCCAGAAGGCCTTCACCTTAGGGCATGTCCACCAGAGGTGGAAGAATGTTCCTTCATTTTCTTTACATTTCCAACATTTATTGTCAGACGAATGGTATATTTTGGCAAGTTTAACTGGGGTCATGTACCATCTGTATATCATTTTCATAACATTTTCCTTCAGAGCATTACATGCAGTGAAGTTCAACCCAGTGGTCCACAACCTTTCCCAGTCCTCAAACATAATGTTATGCCCAATATCCTGTGCCCATTTTATCATAGCCGATTTAACCATTTCGTCTTGTGTGTTCCATTTTAGCAGCAAGTTATACATTCTAGATAGTACCTTGGTTTTGGGTTCTAACAATTCTGTTTCTAACTTCGATTTCTCCACCTGGAACCCTAACTTTTTATCATTTTTAAAAACTTCTTTAATCTGAGCATAATGTAACCAGTCTCGCACCTTATCCTTCATTTTCTCCAAACTCTGCAATTTCCAATTGTCTCCATCTTTTTCTAATAATTCCCAATATTTTGGCCATTTGGCCTCCATATTGGGTCTTTTTAGGGCCTTAGCCTCCAGAGGTGAGAGCCACCTTGGAGTTTTGTTTTCCAATAAGTCTTTATATTTCGTCCAGACATTGAACAGTGCTTTCCTGACAATATGGTTCTTAAAGGCCTTATTGATCTTAACTTTGTCATACCATAAGTATGCATGCCAACCAAAAGCATTGTTAAAACCTTCCAAGTCCAGCACGTCAGTGTCTTCGAGAAGTAGCCAATCTTTTAGCCAACAGAAAGCTGCGGCTTCATAGTACAACTTTAAGTCTGGCAGGGCAAAGCCACCTCTTTCTTTCGCATCTGTTAATATCTTAAACTTAATTCTGGGCTTTTTGCCCTGCCAGACAAATTTAGATATATCTTTCTGCCACTTCCGGAAGCACTCCGTTTTGTCCACAATCTGTAATGTTTGAAACAAAAACAACATTTTTGGCAATACATTCATCTTAATAGCAGCAATTCGGCCTAACAAAGAAAGCTTCAATTTTGTCCAACTATCCAAGTCTCTCTTAATTTCAGACCAACATTTTTCATAATTGTCCTTAAATAGACTCAGGTTTTTTGCTGTTATGTTTACCCCTAGGTATTTTACTTTTTTAACCATAGTTAGTTCTGTTTCTCTCTGAAACCTTTCCGACTCTGTATCTGTCAAATTTTTCCCCAACACTTTAGTTTTCTGTTTATTTAATTTAAATCCTGCCACCCGACCAAAATCCTGTATCAGTTGTAATACTCTTTTCGTACTAGATTCTGGCTCCTGCAGAGTCAAAACTAGGTCATCTGCAAAAGCTTTCAATTTGTATTGTTTCGCTCCGACCTGAATCCCTTCCACCAACCGGTCCCCTCTGATCAAGTTCAAGAGCACCTCCAGAACCGAAATGAATAACAAAGGGGAAATCGGGCAGCCTTGTCGTGTTCCTTTTTCAATTTTGAACTCTTCTGTAACCACATTGTTAACTATCAGTTTGGCCTTTTGTTCTGAATATATTGCGTCAATCCCATTCTCAAACCCCCGTCCCACTCCCATTTCATTCAAATTTCCCTTCATAAATTTCCAAGAAATATTGTCAAAGGCCTTCTCCGCATCTATGAAAATTAACACTGCTTTTGTATTTATGTCTGTTTGCAAAAGTTCCAAAACGTCAATAATGTTCCTAGTATTTGCAAACATATGTCTACCTGGGAGAAAGCCTGCCTGGTCTTTATGAATTACTTCATTAAGCACTCTTTTGAATCTACTTGCCAAAATGTCTGCAAATATTTTGTAATCCACATTCAAAAGGGAGATGGGACGATAGTTTTTGAGTTGTGTCTTTTCAGCTTCAGATTTTGGTATCAATGTGATAAAGGCTTCCTTCCACGATTCCGGCGCCTTCTTCCCTTCCATAATTTCATTACAGACCTCCATCATTGGTTGGGTCAGATAGTCTTTTAATGTCTTATAATACTTGGAGGTCAAACCGTCTGGCCCTGGAGATTTGCCCAGTTGCATGTTCTGGATAGCTTGTTCAATCTCTTGTTGTGTTATTTTGTTGTTCAGGATTAATCTGTTTTTTTGTGACAACTTTGTTAATCCATTTCTTTCCAGAAATTGTTTAATCTCAACCTCATCTTGCGGCCCTTGAGTGTATAATTTTTTAAAGTATCTCTGGAAGCACTTTCTAATTTCCATGGGGTTCTGGATATTTCTTCCTTCAATTTCTAGGTTTGTAACTGTATTTAATTTCTGTCTCTTCTTCAACTGCCAAGCTAGCAGTTTTCCACATTTATTTGCCGATTCAAAAGTTTTTTGTTTCATTAATTTAATCTTCCATTCTATTTCTTGGTTTATCAATTTAGAATATTGGGCTTGATATAGTTTAATTTCTCTCAGAATCGGCTGTGACTTCGGGTTTGATCTTAATTTCTTCTCCAATTCTTTAATTTTCTGCAAAATCTTATCTTTCCTTTCATTTTGTGTTCTTTTCTTTACAGTGTTCTGTTGTATCAAGAACCCCCTCATCACAGCTTTGCTTGCGTCCCAGATAGTTCTTTTTTCCACCGTAGTGTTCATATTTATTTCAAAATAATCCTTCAAGGTTTTTTGGGCCTTCTTGAGAATCTCCTGATCTCTAAACAAGCTATCATTCATCTTCCATCTAAAGGAGCCGGTTGGCAATAGTGTCATATCCATCTTCAGCGCATTATGGTCGGAGCAGGTCTTTGGGCAGATTTCCACTTTTCTGACCTTGGGTGCCAGACCTCTAGATATCCATATTTGGTCGATTCTTGTCCAAGTCAGTTGGGCTTCAGAGAAGAATGTTCCCTCTCTTCCCAGGGGGTTCTTAGTTCTCCAAATATCAATCCAGTCCATATTGTCAGCCATTTCAAAAAAGGTCTTTGGTAGTCTGCCGTCTTTTGTAACGTTTTGATTTTGTGACTTATCCATGTTTGTCGATACGACCCCATTCATATCTCCCATCATAATGATGTTGTTGTAGTCCAGATAGTCCAGCATAGTCTCATGCAACTTCTTGTAAAATTCCGATTTCCCGTCATTTGGTGCATAAATTCCTAATATCAGAATCTTTTCTCCTTGGTGTTGTATCTCAATTCCTAATATTCTTCCATGTTCATCTTTGAATAAGAATTTAGGTGACAGGCTCTCTTTTGCATATATCACCACTCCTCGCTTCTTTACTCTGTCCGAAGATATAAATTCTTGGCCAAGTCTTTTGTTTATTAACACCTTTCTATGGAGCCTAGTCACGTGTGTTTCTTGTAAGCAGATAATATCCAATTGTTCTTTTTTTAATATATGAAAAATTTTCCTCCTTTTTTCCGGGATATTGCAGCCATTAATGTTCCAACTCAAAAGTTGCAGAGACATCCTGAATAAATCTGGTTATTTTTCAAGGGGTGGTATCTTGTTCAGAGAATCTTCAGAGTCCAAGGGTGCAGATGCCTCTGGTGTTTCAGGCCCTGGAAGTTGATCAATTCCTTTGTGAAGGTCCTCTCCGTATACGTTCAGAAATTTATCTCTGTCTTCCGATGTTCTGATTTTGATCTTCTTCCCTCTAAAGGTAAAAGATAGTCCTTGAGGAAATTCCCACCTAAAGATGATTGAATTCTTCCTTAGTAGTCTTGTCAACTCCAAATAGTCAGATCTAAGATCTAGCAGTTGTTTAGGAATATCCTTGTAGATCTCAATTCTTTTGTCCAAAATGTCCAGTGACTTTCCGTAGTGTAGGCCCAAAATCTTATCCCTTTCCTCCTTTGACCTCAATATTATCAAACAATCTCTGGGCTTCTCTTTCTTTAGAAGTCTTCCGAGCCTAAAAGCTGAAACAATTTTAAAGTCCTTTTCCTCTAAACTCCAAAATTTGGAGAATTCTTTAGTCAGAAACTCAGCTAGGTTGCCTTCTTCCACTTCTGGTATTGCTCTTATCCTTAAATTGCTCTCCCTGTTCCGCAGTTCAAGCATGGACAAATAGGTCTGATGTTCGCCTACTTGCTTGCAGAGTGGTCTTACCTCTTGTTCTAAATTTTCAAGTTTTTGGCTGGTATCTTCAGCCAATTTCCGATTTTCCCCTGCAGCCTCCTTCAATTCTCCGATTGCTTGAGTATTCTGTGCGACTTGTCCAGATAATTTATTTAAACATTCTATGTTCTGCTCAATTTTGTATGTTTGCTCATCAGCTTTCTTGTCCAGAGATTCTACTTTCTTATCCAAAGATTCTAATTTTTCAAAAATTTTCTCTAAAATAGTAGTGCTTGCCCCTGAGGCCATATCTTCCAGTTGTAATTCCTCAGTTTCTCCCTCCCCTGCCCGTGGCAGAGAAACAGTTTCGACCTCAGAGGGCAAAGTAGGCACAGATGATCTACGTGCCTGTGAGGCTGCGGTTAAAGTTGTCAAAGTTGTTTGTTTAGTTCTTCCTCTCCTTCTTGTACCACTCATTCCAAAGTTATCTAAAATTCAAGGTCAAGCTGAGTTGTTCCCATGAGAAAGCCCCAGCACAGATGGTCACAGTCAATAAGGGGCCGGGAAAAAGAAAGTAAAGTAAAAGTCACTGTTATAAGTCCCAGATCCTCTAGGGGGAGTTTAAAATATTTCAGGGAAGAAATCAATTTCAGTTAAAATAAAGTCAAATTTCTAAGTCCAAGAACCTTCAATAAAAAGATTTTTCAGCAGAGTTAAGGTTTAGTGCAACAACAGTATTTCTGATGGTGTAAGCTGGTAATCCAAATGCTTCAAAGTTACAAGTTCAGACTCTCTCAGATTGTTTCAAAGTTCAGATTCAAAGTATCCAAGCTGCAAACTGCAAGCTGACAGCTCAGTTTCTCAGGCAGTTCCAGCGCCTGGGGTTTTTAGTTAAAATATAGCTCCAAAGGGAGAAAGATTAAAATATAACTAAAATTCATAAAAGTCCAGCACATGAGGTTATTTATTCCACTTAAAATAAAGTTCAATGGGTGCTCAGATCGAATAGTTTAAAAGGTCTCTCTTTGCCTCCACTCTTCCACGCTCTTTGCGTTCAAGTTCAATGGGAGCGGAAGACGGACTTCCTGTTTTTCGTCAATCCGCTTTCAGCCAAATTTAATGTTTTAAAGTCCCGAATTACATACAGTCCGTTGTTTACTCACGGGTTGTTGTTTTTAAAGCATAAATTTCAGGAAGAAAGGTCAGCGCTCACTGGCAACAGCTACGCGGCTTCACTCCGCCGATTGCGGAACGACCCACAGCGCCGCAGCCTCCTCCGCGATCCGGAGCCCCTTACGAGGCTCCCTCAACGTTTCGGTGGCCGCTTCTGGCACCCGCCGGGTCCCAGGACCGCAGGCTTCTGCTGCCTGCGGTTTTCCGTTTCTGGGTCTCCGCTGCGCCGTAGCGGACGACCCTTTCTCGCGCGGAGCTTCCCTTCCCGTTAGGAAAGGGCAGCCATTACCCTTCGCGCCGCCTCCGGAAGTCCCAGAGAACTCATGTTTGGTCCTTAATTGTACAATCTTTTGTATTTCAGTAGTTGCATTTTGCACATGCAGGAGCTTTCTGTTTTTGGCCATTAAGCACAGTATTGTGGATTCTTGATTTACAGCCACTCTTATGGATCTCAGGCAGAGAAGCTCTTTCACATCACCTGCCACCTTAGAATTCCTCATCCAGAACAGGTTCTGAGATTAGCTTTCCTACTGGCCAAAAGGACTCTATCTTGTCTGGATTAAGTCTGACCATGTTAGCATACATCCCAGACTATTGCAACAAGAAGTGCTTGTGTGTATCTGGAGAGTTACCTCTTCACATAGAGATTTTTCGGATCATGTCCTTTCACCATGCAGTATTAATTTTTGCAGAGATTTAGGAGCTTAACCCTGAGTTACTGGTGGAGTATGTGTATAATTTTACAAAATTTATATACTGCTTAATTATTATACTAAACAGTTTACAGAAGAAATGTGTGTGATAGCAGTAATTTATCCAGCAATAACTGCTGCTAGTAACAAAATGCCAGTGCAAAAATCCTGTAACTACATACTGATTGACCTTATTCTCCCTCCACTTTTTTTTTTATAGTTCTCCACCTATTTCCCTGGTTACTTTGATGGTCAGTACTGGTTGTGGTGGGTGTTCCTTGTGTTAGGTAAGTGTTAAACGTTCATTTCAGTTTTTGCTTTAGGAATTGTGCCTGAACCTGCTCATATCTAGTTGTTATTCCTTACTTGTAATAATGATTGTAGTGTATTTTTAATGATTTCAGAAAAGGGCTTTTTTGCCAGTATTTTAGGTTAGTTCCTATCATAGCTGTCAACTTACAGATTTGAAAATAAGGGACCAGCAGCCTTGAAAATAAGGGACCAGCAGCCAAAATAAGGGATCTGCAGCCTCACCTGTTCCAGGCACTCCAGTCTTCCTGTCCTCCTGCAGTCTGGTCAAACTCATGTTGGTAGCTTTGAGAACACTGTCCAACCAACTTTGTAACCAGAGGTTCAACTGACTAGAATCTGAATCACATGCACCACAAGGCCTATGCAGCCTCAACTTAAGATGGCTCCCCAGCCTGGCTTTGCACTGCAAAGTTTGCAGCAGCACGTGCAACAAAATGGCGTCCAGCATTCAAAAACCCCCTCAGCTTTCATTAACTAGCCACACACAAGACATGCAAGCTCCACCTCCCAGTCGTTCTTAGACTTCTTATTGGGTGAGCAACACAGCCAAGCAACACAGTTGGAGCCTCCCTCCTCCCTGGCCGGCAGGGAGGGAGGAGAGGAGCTTCTTCCTTTGAAATTTAAGGGACATCATTTAAGGGACATTTAAGGGACATCCATCAATAAGGGACAGCAGTGGGACATGGAGCTGGAATAAGGGACTGTCCCTTCAAATAAGGGACACTTGACAGCTATGGTTCCTATGCTGGCCACTTTAGAGAACTTTGGCAGATTTTTGAGATGTTCCTTTCAAGGAATCCTGCCATCTAGTGGGCATTTCATTCTTTGCAGTAAGAAACCCATAACCTTGTTTTACTGTGGAAAATGACAGGCACAGTGCTGTATCTGTCTCTCCTCACCCCTGAGGGATAATAGCAACTCTGGGAGTCATGGTGATCGGGGGGGGGGGATGGGGGATAATGTAGTGCTCAGATCCTGCTTACAAGCTTCCCATAGGCATCTGGGTACTATGAGGACAGATGGGCCTTTCGTTTGATCCAGCAGGGCTTTCCTTAAGTTCTTAAAACAACACAGGAGGAAAGAATTAAATACCCTCTGTTCTGTGATCAAATTGGCATCCACACCTGACATTTTGAAATAAAGAAGAAAAAAAGTGGGAAATTTGTTCCACAGGTCTGTTGGGTCGCAGTTTAGCCCTCATTGACTTGGAAAAAACATTAGTGATGTTTAGATGTTTTCTATTTAGAAAGAGAGTCTTTTTCAAAACGGAGTAAAACTGTCAGTGGTGGGTCAGATCCTCTCGGGAAGCTGGGAGGATGTACTTATAACAGGCTCAGAAAAATGAACACCACAGATTTAGAAACAAGTTCATGATGATAGCTGTGTGGTTAAATAATAGTGTGAAGAAAACCATAAAAGGCAAGAAAGCTTCCCTTAAAAAGAAGAAGTCTTGCCAAAATGAGAACAAAAATGATTCCTAATTCCAGCAAATAAATGTGTCAAGCAAGAAAAGGAAAAAATGAGGAGAAAGTTGGTAAAGGCATGAAAACAAATATTTCTTCAACTACATCAGGAACTAGCCGGGGAAGCAATAGGAACTTTGGACATCAGAGTTGTGAAAGGAAAATTAAAGGGGGACGCAGAGATGCTCCCATGGGTACAAACATGAGCCTCAGGTTCACTTTCCCTTCCCCACTATGCATGAAGTGGTGAGATTTAAAACTTCCTTTTCTGATTTGTAAGAAACTGTTGTTTGTCATTGCATTAAAACCTGGGTTGCTTGTGACTCATTGACAAACCATGGTTTGAACAAACCACCCTTTGCCAGGTTTGGATGCACTTTCTTCTAAACAGGGCATGGAAACTTTCAGTATATTCTCTCACTCAAAACAGCATGTGGAGCATGCAAGGTTCATAACCATAAGCCATAGTAGGTCCAGATAGTGTGAACCCAAGAGCTTTTGCTCAAAATTGAACCTGCTGAATTTTCAATGACAGTATACCACATCATTAAACTCAACCTCCTGATGAGAGGATTGAAAGGTACATTAGCGAAAGATGTACAAATGTTCTTCTGATCATGGCCACAACCTGCTCCTCCAGGAGCAGAAACAAATCCAAAGACACTCCCAGGCCCAAACCTGATCCTTATCAGAGGATTGGAAGGTAACCAATATGAGATCTCCCCCCCCCCCCGCCAAAAAAAGGGGGACTCGGAGGGAAGGGGAACTGAAGAAATAACAGACCCTGTCAGGCTAACCTTTTTTCTAAAGTTGGTTAAAAGTCATTTTGAAGCTGGAATTATTAAGCAAATAAAAGAGCAAGTTTTTCAGTCAGCATGGCTTCTATAAAGGGAAGTCCAGCTCACCAACTTTTCAATTCTTTGAGAGTACAGTGGTGCCCCGCAAGACGAATGCCTCGCAAGACGAAAAACTCGCTAGACGAAAGAGTTTTCCGTCTTTTGAGGTGCTTCGCAAAACGAATTTCCCTATGGGCTTGCTTCGCAAGACGAAAACGTCTTGCGAGTTTTTTCCCTCCCCCCCTTTTTCTAAGCCGCTAATAGGGGTGCTTCGCAAGACGAAAAAACCGCTAGACGAAGAGACTCGCGGAACGGATTAATTTCATCTTGCGAGGCACCACTGTATCAACAAACATGTAAGTGGTTCAGAAGATATATGGTTGGACATCCAAAAACATTTTGAGAAAGTCCTTCACTGCAGGTTCCTGGGTAAGTGTAGCAGTGATTGAATAAGAGAATGGGTAATCCTGTGGATCAATAACTGGTTAAACAAGAGGGAACCAATTGTAGGAATGAACCTTGCCTTTCAGAAGAATGGAAGATGTGTATGTGAAATATAACTCTGTTATTTTTTGTTAGGGTTTCTCCTGTTCCTCAGAGGATTTATCAATTATGCAAAGGTTCGGAAGATGCCAGATACATTTTCCACTCTTCCCAGGACTAGAGTTCTCTTTATTTACTAAAGGTAATTCTCTGGGGAATCTGCTTTAATTCTTCGTGTTTCTCTGCTTGATTTAAAAAGCAGGTCATCCCATATCCTATATACCATCTTCAGTGTTGTTCACCAAATAAGAGTGACTGATTTATTGTATTTGTAGAGCACCATTTGCTGTTATGATCCTAGACACATTTTGAAGTCCCATTGATTTCAGTAGAAGCCACTTCCTCCAACTTCTAATGTGCACTAGTATTTACACTAAATTATACCAATTTGAAAAGACAAATATGATAACATATAACACCGGTCTTGAAAAACCTACATTGGCTCCCAGTATGTTTCCGAGCACAATTCAAAGTGTTGGTGTTGACTTTTAAAGCTCTAAACGACCTCGGTCCAGTATACCTGAAGGAGCGCCTCCACCCCCATCGTTCTACCCGGACACTGAGGTCCAGCGCCGAGGACCTTCTGGCGGTTCCCTCACTGCGAGAAGCCAAGTTACAGGGAACCAAGCAGAGGGCCTTCTCGGTAGTGGCGCCCTCCCTGTGGAACGCCCTCCCACCAGATGTCAAAGAGAACAACAACTACCAGACTTTTAGAAGACATCTGAAGGCAGCCCTGTTTAGGGAAGCTTTTAATGTTTAATGTATCACAGTATTTCAATATTCTTTTGGAAGCTGCCCAGAGTGGCTGGGGAAACCCAGCCAGATGGGCGAGGTATAAATAATTTATTATTATTATTATTATTATTATTATTATTATTATTATTATCATCATCATCATTATCACATCACTTTTATTTCCTTTTTGCTGGAATCTGGGTAGTGTCTTACCGAGAAACCTGCGGTTTATTTATTTTGTTACATTTATGTATCACCTTTTCTTCCAAGTTCCTCAAGTCGCTTTACATGGTTCTCCTCCCCATTTCAACCACACAACAAACCTGTGAGTTATGTTTAAGAACTGGCCCAAGGTCTCCCAGTGGGCATCATGGGTGAGTGGGGATTCGAGCCCTAGTCTCCCAGATCAAGAATTGCTGGAGAGGTAGCCTTTTTAGAGTCTAGGATCTTAAATGGTGGAGCAAAACCCAAGAAAGGCATGGGATACAGTGGATTCTAGTCCATGAAAGCTTATGCCACAATAGATTCCAGATTATTTGTATTCACTATGACTCATCACCGTCCTTTGGATTCTCCTGGATACCACCATTCAGTAGCCAAGCCCAAAACCAAAAGTCTCATTTGGATGCATTTCGGCTTGCCTGCTGCTGAAAGTGGCCATGAGGTGATTGATAATATCATCATTTATCAGTTTCAGACCCTTGAGTAGTAGCAGTTGCCAGGACATTATCCTGTATGCCTCTGCGTAGTTCCTTCCTTATTTCAGATATTGTGATATATCACAATGTTTAACTGGTGATATATCGCAATATTGAAAAGCAGCTATTGCCCTGCCCTAGACACCACAAAATTTGACGTGGGAATCTCTATATGCACCTGCCAAGCAGATGTGCTGGGTTAGAAGGGCCTAGAAGCTGAGAAAAGAGCACTTAGTTAAAAATAGTTGAAAGACATGCCCTTGCCATTCCATAGAAACTGTTACCCCAGAGAAACCTGGAGCTATTCTGTCCAGGACAGTAGTGGAAAAATGAAAGTTTCAACTGGATGTTATTAAGCATTCATCCTATAAAACGGAACCTTAGTTTTCCCTTTCCACTTTTCTTTTTAGCTGGCCAGCAACCGCACAAGCTGTAAAAGGTTTGCCTTTCTTTCCAGTAGTTAATGAGATACATGGCTAGACCACACACAGAAAGAAGATTTCTTTAGCAGTGGTGGGACACTTAAAAAAACCAAACCCAACCACCATCATGACATGGGCCATATAAGAAACGCAGTTGGCACCCACCACATTAGAACATTTGAGCTGGAAAAAGCTATTTAAAAAAAGAGAAATACTCTGTGGTTAGGGTTTCTTTACTTCCTTAGTAAGGTTTGTGGTGTCCTCTGTAGTCCTTTTGGATCTGAAATTCACACTGAATTACAAACTTCCCTGCTCCTATGTTTTTTTCTCTCAGTTCCAATGTTAGAAACACCATTAACTAGTAGGCCACTCTTGTTCTTTTGCTCTTGCGGGAACCATTAAATACAATTTTTATCTGAATGTAGCTTTTTCAAGCTACTTTTTGGGGGGGGCAAAGAAGGGGAATTGTTATCTTCTTAGCCTAACCTACCTCACGGGGCTGTTGTAAGTACAGAATACAATTGGGAGAGCCATGTACAGATCTTTGAGCTCCTTCAAGGAAAGGGAGAGAAAGGTAATAAGAAATAATACATTGAAGCTGCTTGGTTCTTTATAACAAATTTCATAGGACTAGAAAGATGACTAGTTATTTGAAGTGTAGTATAATCCTAGGCATGTTTACCCTGAAGTAAGCCTGACTCAGTTCCATGGAGCTTACTTGAAAGTAATCTTAAGTAGAATGGGAGGCTTGACCTTGTGCTCATGTGGGAGGCCATTGGCTGGTGCATATGTAACCATAGTTAAGGGCTTAGGAGCCAACCACAGGATTGCATGCTTCCTATGTCTAGTCTGTCCTTGTTCATACACAAAATCACCCAGCCTCTTAATTCTTGCTTAACAGCACTTAGCAGTGTATTCTAATAACTCCCCCGCCCCATATATTATTTATACCCCTCCTCACCTTTTTCCCTGACAGGGTTTCAAGGTGGCTTACAGATAAAAAGAAAACTAAAAACATAGAAATAATAATAATAAAAAAAAAACAATTAAACATTGATAGAATTAAAACTCGTTCATTCTCTCTCTCTACACACAAAAACACACACATATAAAATCTATTAAAACCATACAAATAATTATAATAAAAACAGCACTGTGCCAGCCCTCTCATTAGGAGCACTCCGTTCCCAAAAGCCTGTTGGCAAAAGCCATTTTTCATATTTTTTGTTTCATATCCATAAGATCAGCAGGGCTTTCAGATTCCTGTCTATTGGAAATAAATGTACTGCTACTGTAATTTGTGAACAAAACACCAGGTCAGCACTTGTCCTTGTTTTCACCATTTACACTCTTGGGGGTTCTTCTTCTTTAATCTTCTGAAATTCCCTGAGAACTTTAAAAGGCCAGTAGCCTGATGACAAGAAAAAGTTGTTTCTTGTAATAGTTGGTTACTCTGCCCACATCCCCCTGCAGCCTAAGAAAGAACACTGCTAAGAGGTGTGTTTAGCTTTAATTTGTATAAAAGTTACCCAGCCTGGCGCAGGAGGGGGAACAGTGAGCAGCCACGTATGAACAACAGTGCAGCCCTTTGCCTGCAAACGGTTCCTTTTGGAGCTACTTAAACTGGATGGTAAAATCCAGTATATCATTACCAATCTTAATCTTTTGAAAAGGTATAAAAATTGCTTGATAATTAAAATTTACTATTCTCTCTCCCATTATGCTAGGGATACCATATGTCTGGGAAAACCTGGACATGTCCTCTTTTTTGGGGGGGGGCAACATGCCCATCCAAGTGGACTTTTACATTTCAAAGGAAATGTTGGGGGGGTTGTTTGGACTCCGAGTTGGAGGACAGCCGCGGCTGCTGCCAGCCCAAGCCGGGAAAGAGGCATGTGGGCACAGTGACCACGCCCACCTGCACCCACCAACCTCTTTCCCCAGCTCGGACTGGCAGCAGCTTGGCCTGTCCTCTTTTTTTGCTCTTCAGCCCTAATTATGTAGCTCTTAGAGACACAAACTCTGACAGAAACACACACAGACACACACACACGGGCGTATGCTTTTGATGTGGTCCAGATTCTGGGTGATTCTGCTAGTTTAAAATATTTTAAATCTAAACTTAAACTCATGTAATCAAGAAGATTTCTCTCCCCCACCTCCATCCCTGTTTAGGGTTTTTTTTTTGTGGGTGGGAGGAATAGGGTTGGAATTTATTGTGCCTCTGTTCCTGTGCCATACCAGAAATAAAGTTTGACCATGTACATTTTGTTCATCAGTCACAGAGGCACAGGAATGAGGTCAGAATTAAATGTAATGGGCAAGGTGGGAAATAGAAACAAAGGATTCAAAAACTAGTGAACAGTTGTGCATTTGCGTATGAAAAATGTATTCCAAGATTGTAAACATCCTTCTCTTAGCTAAAATAGTAACTGTGCTTTTGCTCTTTTCAGACTGATGTTTTCTGGCAACATTTTCCTGCATTGATGAGTTCTCCCTTAAGTGGACACCTGCAGGAAATAAATCAAGACTCTCAACACAGAAGGAAAAAAAATAATCACCCGCTTTAAAATGAATAAAGTACTGTTGGAAAAAAAGAAGCATTTCTTTCTATTTGTTTCTAGATGTAAAATTTTAATAGTTTAATGCAGAACTCCTGTAATCATTGAATCATTAGTGGCTAATGTTTGAAACGGCTCTTGCAATCAAGTCTGTGATGTTACTAATAATGCCTTATATAGTATTTGTAGTTCTTTAAATAGCATGAGCTATTGCCCTGCAGCCAGAAGGGGTCAGTCTTGCTTTTTGTTCTCCTTAAAATTGAACTTTGAATATGTTTTCTTAGTGTAAGATAAGTAATAATGCTGGCCATTGTGAAGGGGTGTTCTTGGAACTTTAGAAATTTGTTTTGACTGTATTTCTGCACATAGTATGTATCTGTTGTTAAAATAAAATGAAAACAACCTGGAAATAAAATCTACATGTACCATGTGGATGTTTTTAAGGCATAGTAGTGAAAGAGCATTAAGAAGCTGGTACAAGTATTAACTCTTGGTAGTATGTATTCAGTATTTCTTACTGTTGTACTGCACACTTTTGGGGTAGGAACTCTCATAGTATATGTTGGTGGCATCAAATTCAAAGAATTTGATAATGTGGTGTATAAAATCAGAAAGCACCTAAAATAATTTGATAATGCAGTGCATAAAATCAGAAAGCACATCGCCATTTTTGTTGACTTTAGAACTTGAAATGGTTCCTAACATAGCTGTACTTTCTTTTTAAATTTCTGGTGCATTTAAATATAGATTAATGTGCACTTGTGTGATTTCTGCAAAGCAGTAATTCAGAGTTTTATTATGTTAAAACTGTAAATATAGCAGAATGTTAATAAATGTCACTTATATTACTAGGGCTTTCTTTTTGCTGTACATCAGTGTTTACATGGGTGCCTTTTTTCCCCCCATTCCCATCTCCGTAAATTCATGGCAACTGAGTTACATAGACATGATGGTAGCAGCCAAATAATAACTATTTTGCTATTATTTTTCTTACTAAGTGGGGTTACTAAAGGAGCTCATTTTTTCTGTCTGGCATTCCACACTACTGTCTTTGAAGTCACTCCATTCTTAGTTATTTGTATTTCATTGCCCTAAACACTTTGACTTCCTTTGTGGATCCTTCTATTTGGGAACATTGGGTCTTTCTAGGGAGAAGTTGCCAAAGAAGACACAAACGTTTCCTGACTAATCCCAGGCAAGTTTGTCTGTGTGTTGCTGAATCAAATCTGGAGCAAAATCAGCTCTTAATATTACAATATTGGTGGATCCATAGAGTTTATTTTCCATAAACCTGTTGCTTCCATTGCCATTAATTCGGAAACTTGAAAGCATGTTGGTAGTTTTCTCACTCCTCAAAATGTCAGTCCTTATGTAGCCAAAATGGCACCATCCAACCAGGGTGGGGGTATAAAATATGAGCATCTGGAATTATGAACAGGAGCATTCCACACTGGAACATTTTGTTCAGGTCCCCCTTGTTTCAATCTTACTTCCACAGTTCAGTACAAGAGTACTGTTATGTAGCCAAAACTGCACCACCCACACACAATAGGAGCATTTCATCAGGATTATGGGACACCCAGTGCGCTGCTTCTTTTTTCTTCCTTTTTTACATATAAATGCTCGTGAACACCGCAATTTAGAAGCTTTTTTCCATTTTCTAAGGCATATCAGTCTATCACATGGCAATGTCTTTCTTGAAATGAGGTGTTATCTAAACTCTGCCTCCGTATCTGCTGACATGGAAAATCTGTTCTCCGTATTGACCTGTGACAAAGTGTTAAACTTGCAGCACAGTGGTAGATTTTACATTCTGGATGATGCAATATGTACAGGAGACTTGGTGATGAAAGTTTTAAAACTGGGGTGGCATAGCTTCATGGCTCGCTCACTCAATATTGTTACCCCTCGTTCTGCAGTGCTCTTAAACCTTTTGCTTGCTATTGGAACAAGAAGCTTAATGAGTTTCAACCTTTCAAGGGATTTTTGTTGATAATTTTAATGCATTGGCTCATAGTGGCTTATTTAGATCAGGATTATTTCCCTCCCACCAAAACACCATTAACATATTCTGACCCTTGTAAGAACTTTAAATTTATTATATTTAATTTTTTTTATTAAAAGAAAATAATCCTCTGCAGTGTATAACTTCCAGCATTCTTAATTGTAAAATGATCCTGAGTATTCACTGTTGTCACCTTCAATAGATATTCATTGTTTTTGCTAAAGAGGTGTCACATTCCCTCTTCCTCTGGTCATTTCCTAAGAGGTTTAAGGAAGCATACCTGGTAATAGGTAATTTGACTGTCCTGGCAGGGCACTTGGTGAACACAAATCCTTTCATTTGCAAAGAGAAACCAATCATTTACAACTTCGGCTTTGAAAAATGTGCATGCATTTGGAATTTTAAAAATAAACCCTACAGTGCCACTAAGTGCCCTGATAATTTAGGTACACCTTACTGCAACTGAGCTATTGTGCAGTCTGTATCAGTTAAACTTACTCATTCTCACTTGGCTCCAGAGAAGCAGACTAATTTTAAATGTCACTATCTCAAGGAGAACTGCCTCTCACATTTATTTGGTGCATGGCAGTTTTCACCTTAGTAAAATAAAGGACCCCTGACAGTTAAGTCCAGTTGCGAACGACTCGGGAGCCGATGTTTGTCCACAGACAGTTTTCCGGGTCATGTGGCCAGCATGACTAAGCCGCTTCTGGCGAACCAGAGCAGCGCACAGAAACGCCGTTTACCTTCCCGACGGAGCAGTACCTATTTATCTACTTGCACTTTGACGTGCTTTTGAACTGCTAGATGAGCAGGAGCTGGGATTGAACAACGGTAGCTCACCCCATCGTGGGGATTTGAACTGCCAACCTTTCACTGGGCAAGCCCTAGGCTCAGTGGTTTAGACCACAGCGCCACCCGTGTCCCATAGTTTTCACCTTAGATTAGCCTTATCCCACGACTGCCTAATCCCGCTCAATGAGTACGAGGCACCAGAGCCCATATCTGAGAATTGCCTGGTTGTGCTACTTTCATGGTGACCAGCTCACAGTTACATGTTACAATCCTATCCAGAGACAAACCTGCCATGCAATTACATCTTTAACTATCTTTTAATAGAAGGTGCCCTTGTTTTTATTGTGCTTGTGTGGATGAAGAGAGAGACTGCTGACTTGGCAAATCTGTTCTCTGTATATTCACTCTATTAGCAGTCAGTAATCTTAAATTAAAACATTTTGAGGTGGAGTGTGCTGGGGGTGGGTTCACAGGGTGCGCTTTATGGATAACACTTATTACTCCTCTTACAACAACACAGAGCATATTAAGGAATGAGGAAATGTCATTAAGTTCATCCTGAGTGATCTTTAGTGAAATGCATTTTTAAATGCTGCCTTTCTTTGGTCCAGAAACAAACACAGCAACATAATTCAGCGTCATTCGCGACTGGACCTAACGGTCAGGGGTACCTTTACCTGCTTTTAACAGGCGACTAGCATAAATCTAGCATCTGGGAGAAATGCAGCATCCTGATTTTCTGCTGGTTTTCTGGCAATGAAAAACAACTCTTTGGGCTTTTGGAGAATACATGACTCTCCTTCAGACTCCAGGTGTTTACCTCAACAAACACTGGCGTGGAGTCTGCTTGGCTATGCCAAATGAAAAGAAGCGCCAAGTCTTAACAACATGAAGAACACAAAAGTGCATGCTGTCATAATAACCTATGTGCCGCTCAGGCAATATTGACAGCAGAAATGGGGCAGAGGGAATAGCCATGGATGCAGAGTAGACAAAGGAACGTTTTGTGTGTTACTCTGAAAGTGTTCAAATAGACCTGCCGGAAGCACCAGGAACAGAGTATCAGCACCTTATCTCCCACTGTGTTTATTTGCACCTAGCAATCAGCCACATGTTTACCTTGCCTTGATGGTGCAAAGTTTAGAATTTCATTTGGGTCACCGTGGGGCAACTTGGCTTGTCCTCTAGGGCTTCCACGTGAGGTGAGGCGGGGTAGGTTGGGGGGAGGGAGGGAAGGATGTTTTTGTGTAACTGGAGAGGCGTGGCTTTCTCATGAACTTTTTGTTTACCATTTCCCTGGATCTGCTTGGCTTGAATGGTTTATGTAGAAAAGTGCAGAAAGACACTACGATTGACAGTGCTATTCACGGCACCTAGAACAAAATGCAAGCTGGGCAAGGCCTGCTGTGCTTCTTTGCCATGTTGGCACCAGAACATAAGAAGGGCCCTTCTGGATCAGGCCAAAGGCCCTTCTAATTCAGTATCCTGTTCTCACAGTGGCCAACCAGACAGTGGTGTAGTGGTGGGAGACACAGCGGTGCAAAATTGTTAGGGGCACAAAATTTCAACACCCGGTGCTGCATTATATAGCTGCATGTGTTCATCGCTGGGCTCTGTTAAAAATGGCTTCTCCATGCGAACCAGGAAGTGACCTTTCCAGACAACAGAACCACTCTTCTTTTCTTATCTCTGCGGCTGCAATCTCTTGAGTGATGCAGACACCATTAGGCAGTTGAATGCACATGTGTATTCCACTCATTCCCCCCCTCCACGCACCCCCAAGCTCTGGCAACCCACACTACACCACTGCAACCAGATGCCGGTGGGAAACCCAAAAGCGGGACCTGAGCAGAAGAGTACTGTCAGAGTTGCCTCTAGGTCCCAGCTCACAGAGGACCAACGCTAGTCAGTAATAACTTATAAAACGCTAGTCAGTAATAACTTATAAAAGTCTTTATTGAAGATTAGTTTCCATTTCCAAACCGCAGCGTGCAACTCTACGTCTTAGAAGCTAGACCGGCGAAGCTCCATCTGAGTCTCCGCCTCCTAGACACCAGTTTAAGACTCTAGCCTTACTCCACCTCTTCCGTTGTTCTTTCCTCCTCTGGGTCCTTCTGCCCCCTGGGGTTTCCTCCTTTCTGGACTCTTCTGACGCTGACCCCCCTGAGTCTTGCCTCTCCTTCCGGCGGGCTTTAGGACCTGGCTCCCTATCCGGGCTACCTGCTGTGCCGCTCGCCTGTACCTTTGAACTTGGCGCGCGCGCCCAGCCGGTAACTTTCCTCTTGACCGTTTCCCCACTCTCCAATGGAGGCGTGGTCAATCCTGACTCATCTCCTCTCGCTGGTGGTGAGAACACTGGTCCCGATGCCTGGGACTCCTCCCCGCCACTGCGCTCTGGTGGGGAAGCTGGTCCTGATTTCCAACTGCTGCTCTGGGAGTCCCCGCTGGCCCCTTCCTTCTGGTGTTTCCCCCTTGGCACCCCCCTTGCCCTGGCCATCGGCGCTCCCTTCTGTGAATCTTCCGATTCGCTGGAGAGGCTCATGGAATCACTCTGACCACTGTCACCGCCTACGCTCCCCTCGGATTCCTCCCCCTCGCTCTCCATTTCCTCCCTCTCCTGTGCCTCTGCTCCTGAGCCCCTGACAAGTACTCTCCTCTCTGTGGTTTCCAGCAACTGGTATTCAGAAGCATTGCTACTTCTGACTGTGGAAATAGAGTACAGTTGTACCTTGGAAGTTGAACGGAATCCGTTCCGGAAGTCCTTTCGACTTCCAAAACATTCGAAAACCAAAGCGTGGCTTCTGGTTGGCTGCAGGATTCCTGCAGCCAATCGGAAGCCACGGAAGCACTGTTGGATGTTCGGCTTCCAAAAATAGTTCACAAACCGGAACAGTCACTTCCCAGTTTGTGACCTTCGGGATCCAAAACATTTGGGAACGAAGCTGTTTGAAAACCAAGGTACGAATGTATAGGCTTCATGGCGAGTACCTCTGTCTCCATCTCGTTACCAATGGAACCCAAAGAGCTATTTTAAATGTGCAGAGGAGCTTGGGATTTGTCAGTAAGTTTTTAAAAAAAATCTCCCTTCCTTTGGTAGCATCTCACTTTCTGTTTCTCTCCCCCTCTAAGTCAAATCACTGGGTTTTTGTGGGGGTGGTGGGAGTGGGAACACCCTCGATTTCAAAATCCAAGGAAGTGGGTTGATCAGCCAATTTAGGCTTCACTGCTGGTCCCATCACTTCCTTTCTGTAGTGCAGTAGTGACATAGGAGGAAAGGTAAAGTAAAGGTAAAGGGACCCCTGACCATTAGGTCCAGTCGTGGCCGACTCTGGGGTTGCGGCGCTCATCTCGCTTTATTGGCCGAGGGAGCCAGCGTACAGCTTCCGGGTCATGTGGCCAGCATGACTAAGCTGCTTCTGGCGAACCAGAGCAGCGCACAGAAACGCCGTTTACATTCCCGCCGGAGCGGTACCTATTTATCTACTTGCACTTTGACGTGCTTTCGAACTGCTAGGTTGGCAAGAGCAGGGACTGAGCAATGGGAGCTCACCCCGTCGCAGGGATTCGAACCGCCAACCTTCTGAACTGCAAGTCCTAGGCTCTGTGGTTTAACCCACAGCGTCCAGGAGGAAAGGTACCTAAACCTAAGAACTATCCTGAGATCCTGACTGAGCATTCAAACATTCAATTGGGAGCAAGCAAAAGTTTTTTTTCCTGAGCAGTGGCAGCTAGGCAGGGATGAAACTAGGCTTTATTTCATCAGGGTCAAAGACCCAGTATGGCAAACTCACCCCCCATGTATTTGAGTACATACACACACAGGCTGGGAGCTTCAGTGGCACCCCTCTGGAAGCTTCACCCGGGGCAAAAAACCTGGCTAGCCCCACCGTACCAAAAGCTCTGCACTAGGACTGGTAAAGAGGCAGGTAGGGAGACCAACAGTAGGTGGAGTCAGAAGAAATGGCAGGCAGAGCCACCCCCACCCCTGATTCTCTGGCTGAGGTTACTGGGGAGCTGCCCTGTCGGCCTAATGGACCAGTCTCAGCTGTGTCTGTGTGTGGATGTGTGTGTGGATGTGTGTGGCAGCAACCACTATCCTTGAATATAGACTTATGCCATCTGGAAAATCCTGTTTTTCTTTCTTTCTTTCCTTCCTTCCTTTTCCTCTTACCAAGATCAGGTTGGAGGACAGTTAATCTCATTATTTTCAGAAGAGGCAGATTTGGGTAACAGCTGTGTTTTATGTTTCAGCCGTTGCTTCTTTACCTCTGAATCCTAGGCATAACCTGATACCTGCAGCACCAGATAGCTTACTTATGAGTAGGCATGTATAAGGTTGCACCGCATGTTGATGCTTGGGTGGTTCTCAGTATCCCAGAGTCCTGGGTTTTTTGTTTTTTGTTTGCTTAACTGTTGCTTTGTAATGAATTCTGACCTTAACTTTCTCCCATATCATTGACCTTGGCTTGACAAAATAACTTTGGCTCAGCTGTGGATAGATATTGACCAACTCTAGATTATCTCTTGCTGTGGACATAACTTCCTGTTCTGACGCTGCTGAGCTGTCAACATGCCATTCCATGCTGTTTCTACTGGTGTTTGATAACCTTGGGATTTCTAGCTTTGTTTTTCTTCTTTCTTCTATCACCAACTAAAAGCCTGTTTTTTGCTATGACCATTCTGGCGGTACTCCTCCCCACACCATGCCCCTTTGTGAAATGCCCTCCCTGGTGAGGTGTACCAGTCTCCCTCACCATTAACTCTTAGGAGAAATTAAAAACCATTCCTGTTTGCCAGTGCATTTTAGGGTTGGAAATTCTGTCCCTGGCAACCCTGAAATTATTAGTTTGGCAATAGCTGGTTGCTTTTAGGAGTTTTCATTGTTTTTAAGATATTTTTTTAAAAAACTGTTTTAGAAGTTTTAAATTGTGCTGTTTTAGTACTGACATGTCCGCTGTCCTGGGCTCTTTTGGAGGGAGGTGTGGGTTATAAATTTGATAATGACTAAATAACATAATTTTTTAGGTTCCAATGACCCAGACCTGCAAATCAGCCTGATCCCTGTATGCCTGAAGGAGCGTCTCCAGCCCCATCGTTCAACCTGAACACTGAGGTCCAGCTTCAAGGGCCTTCTGGGAGTTTCCTCACTGCAAGAAGTGAGGTTACAGGGAACCAGGTAGACGCCCTTCTCAGTAGTGGCATCTGCCCTGTGGAATGCCCTCCCATCTGATCTCAAGGAAATAAACAACTATCTGACTTTTAGAAGACATCTTGCAACACCTACATTGGCTCCCAGTACGTTTCTGAGCACAATTCAAAGTGTTGGTGCAGACCTTTAAAGCTCTAAATGGCTTCGGTCCAGTATACCTGAAGGAGCGTCTCCACCCCCATCGTTCAGCCCAGACACTGAGGGTCCAGCAATGAGGGCCCTCTGGCGGTTCCCTCACTGAAAGAAGCCAAGTTACAGGGAACAAGGCAGAGGACCTTTTCAGTAGTGGCGCCTGCCCTGTGGAACGCTCTCCCATCAGATGTCAAAGGAATAAATGACTACCTGACGTTTAGAAGACATCTGAAGGCAGCCCTGTTTAGCGAAGTTTTTTTTTTTTAAAAAAATGACTGATATTTTAATGTATTTTTAATCTCCTGTTGGAAGCTGCCCAGAGTGGCTGGGGAAATCCAGCCGGATGGGTGGGGTATAAGTAATAAATTATTATTATATTATTATTATTATCTGAAGGCAGCCCTGTACAAGGAAGTTTTTAATGTTTGATGTTTTACTGTTGTTTTATAATTTGTTGGAAGTCACCCAGAGTGGCTGGGGCAACTCAGTCAGATGGGGAAGGTATAAATAAATCATCATCATCACCATCATCCAGCAAAAGAGAATCACCCACATTAGCAGTCCTTTATTTTCAGAATTTTGATGCCTAATGAACTGGGTGGAAGTGCATTTCGATGCACATGGGGAGCTGCATTCTGGGCTGTCAACTGTTCTGTGTTAGTAGTTTGACCACAATTACAGCTGGATATACCAGCTTGGTATACCTCCAGGACTGGACTCACCATACCCGTACACGCCAGCTGCTAGGGAACAACAGCTGCCTTGCCTGTGGGCTTCCCTCCAGCATCTGGTTGGCCACCCTGGAGGCAGGATGCTGGACCAGGTAGGCCTTGGGCCTGATCCAACACAAGAGCTCTACTTGTGTATATCAACTCTGTATACTTTGCACGTTATTTAGCTGTGAAAATAAGTTGAGAGGCTCCTCCAACGTCAGTGACAGCTGGCCGAGACAGCTGGCAATATCGTTGTCATGTTATTTATGCCTGTGTGTGGATATTGTTCAAGCTGGGGTCGGAGAAGCGGAAGAACCTCTGGTTTCACTGCTGAGGTCAGGAAGGAGGGGTCTGAGGCGAGGGAAAGGGCCTCTGCTCTCCAGATGTGCCTGAAGCCTGCATGTGTTCCCTCTCTTCGGAAACGAACTAATGAGAATGTGTTTTGGAAACAGCAGTTCCGCTCAGGAGAGCAGAGTGCTGTGCCTTGTATATTCCCCTTTGCAAGAGGGCTAGCATGAATCCAGCGCTGCGCTTCTCACCATGTGGGGCAGGGTCACCTGAAAGAGGCACAGGGGAGCAAGAAGAGAACAGCAAACAGAAGCAGCAAATCAATGCAGCGGGGAGGAAATATTTATAGATATATATCCTGATGCAAAGAAATGGGCAAAGAGACAGGACCTGTCTGGTGAGAATCAGGAATATTGGGAGAAAGGCTGGCTGAAGGCTGGGGTGCTGGTGGATGGGATCAGGCAGAGTGAAAACCTTGGTTAGGGTAGGATGAGGCCAGGAGGAAGGAGAAACTAGGAGAGGCATAGAGTCAGATAAAGGAGGTGGCGAGGCAACTCGAATCAGCTCCTCTGTAATGGGCTTCCAAGAATTTAATGTGAATAAGGGAAAGAAAAAGGAGCTGCCTGTTTTGCACCCAGCACCAAATCATGAACGGTCAATTGCATAGGTGGTGGTGGTCGCATCAGGCACTCAAGGCATGCAGGCACTTGGGTTACAGTTAGCGCCCTACCTGAGTCCTTTTATAACTAAAAGTTCCTCCTGGTGGCTTCAGGGCTGAGCATTCATCTTGATGTGCTTGCATAAAGCTCACGGGGAGGTTAGACTGTGTCTGGTTTTTATTGAACCTTCCTTCTGAAAAGGTTATATGACATCGATCCTGATCTGCTTGTGCAGTGGCAGGGAGGCAAGGTGAGGCAGCTGCCTCAGGGGACAGGATCCACTGCTGTCATACATCCCAATGTAGATCTTGGTTCCCTCATTCTTCCTGGTGTAGATCTTCACTCACTCATGGTGAGGAGGGGAGTGCCATTTTGTATTTCACCTCAGGTGCAGTGGTGATAGGTCTCGTTGTCAATCATTTGTCCATCCCATACTTCTCAGTGCATTGTCCCCTCACTTTCTTAACTGCCAAAAAAACCAAACTACAGGGTGACAGAGCACTTGAATTCAACCAAGATAATTTTCTCGTTTGCCTCTGAATCCCTCCCACAAAACACTGAGAAGTATGGAGTATCTTGCTCTGCTGTCCCATCAGTGTTTCTACTGTGAGAAAGCCAGAAAACCATTGTGAGGGTGCAGAAGGTATGCATGTGTTGGTGGGGGAACAAAACTGCACCAAAAAGACAATCTTCAGATGACTCCTGTTACTCAGCCAAGTGCACCCCAAGGACCAGGCTGTTTCTGGAAATATCATCTGCATCATCTGCTGGCCTCCCATGAAGTTTGATTTTTAGTAAACACCTAATTTTGAGCCTTACAACTCTTTCCCAAGGGTGCCACCCCTTTCGGCAAGCTGTGGAATCTGCCAGAGCCTCCTCTTAAAATGGGCCATAAAGCACAGCCCCCCTCCCCCGTTGTTGCTGAAGCTCTGTGCACCAAAAGTGCACACAACTGACCGTTTGAAACCCAACAACAACAAAGCACAAAAAACCAGAAGCAGCACACAATCTATAATTAAAGACTCGGCAGCTGTAATGGGAATGGATTTCTGAACTCAAGGCAAATCCCTTCTGGCACTTCCTGTGCCTAATAACCATCAACAGAAAAATCAAACAAATCCAATTGGCTCCAGCTGCTAAATCTATAACTAGCAAAAGGTTGCAGCAGAGGCAAGAAAGGAAAGCAAACCCAAGCAACATCACTACACAAACACACACACAGGGTTGAATGTGTGTCAAAAGCTGGAAAACAGCTCATTGACCAGGGGCAGTGATTAGGAACCTTGCCTCAGCTGGCCCTGTGTAAGTACTGTGACTATGAGGAGGCCAAAGCCCTACCATTAGGCAGAGTGACAGGGCAGCCTCAGGCAGTTGAAATGGGGTGTCTTGAAATGGAAGCAAATTGGTAGTTATTTAGTTTAATGTAATAATAATAATAATAATAATAATAATAATTCCTATATCACCTTTCATTCGAGGATCACAGGGTGCTTTACAAAATAAAAACACAAAAATAAATACCATAGTAGCAAACAGAAACAATGCTCCCCCCACAGTTTAAAAGACCATTGATTAATTAGCCAAAGGCCTAGGAGAAGAGCAATGTTTTTGCCTGGCACCTAAAGATATGCAACGAAGGTGCCAGGTGAACTGCCCTGAGGCTAGCATTCCACAAACGGAGCCACCACAGAAAAGGCCGGTTCTCCTGTTGCCACCCTCCAGACCTCTGGCGGACGAAGCACATGAGGAAGGGCCTCAGATGAAGATCATGGGATCTGAGTCGGTTCATATGGGGAGTGGCAGTCCTTGAGACATTACAGTCCTGGGCTGTTTAAAGCTTTATAGGTCAAAACCAGCACTTTGAATTAGGTCCAGAAACTAATTGACTGTGCAGTTGGCCCAGGATTGGTGTAATATTCTCAAATTATCTTGCCCCAGTGAGCAACCTGACTGCTGAATTCTGCATCAGCTGAAGTTTCTGAACCGTCTTCAGAGGGAGCTCCATGGATAACACATTGCAGTAATCTAACCCAGAGGTTAGTGGAGCATAGATGACAGAAGTCAGGCTAACGTATCCACTGCCAGAATCTAACAGAAGGCAATAATTTGACTGCCACAGATACTATGGATGTTGCCTTGGTGGGAAGGGGTTCCATTTGCTTTTCTATCTCAGGCTGCAAAATATCTTGGTCTGGCCCTGCCAGCAATGAGTATAGCACTGGAGCTGACTTTAAAACCCTTCTAATGTCTGGTTAGAACATCATACTTTTGAGATATCTTTAGGGGGTTAAAATGAGCTGCAGTTCCTCAGGGCTCCATTTCAGAACCCATTTTGAATGCTCGGTTCAACCTCAGAACACATGAAGCAATTACAGGAAAGAGAGTTCCTCTGAGCATTTGGCAAATGTCATTTGCAGTGATCTTCACTCCCTCAGCTGACTAACGACAGCCAAAATCTGAACCTCTCGCCCATTTGGGGACAGCTGTTACAGTTCAGAAGCTACAGTTTCCTGGCTCGAGCTTTAGCACTTTTCATTTTAAGATGTTAAGCGCTGGCCAAAACAGTTAAAAACCAGGCCAAAATGGTCAGGGGCCAAAAGGACTCGTCTTCAGGATGTCTCTCCCTTCACCTGGGCCTGCCAGCTCTCCTTGTGGCAAAAGGATTGCCTATCCTCTTCCTCTGGCTGGGGAACAGAAAGCCATTGTAGACCAAGGGAGTTGGATCAGGGGGTCAGTCAGCACAGCTGGCCATGTGCCAGGGCTCACACCCCAGCAGGATGGGGTCTTCCATGTAGAGCAGGGGTAGGCAACCTAAGGCCCGTGGGCTGGATCCGGCCCAATCGCCTTCTCAATCCGGCCCGCGGACGGTCCAGGAATCAGCGTGTTTTTACATGAGTAGAATGTGTGCTTTTATTTAAAATGCATCTCTGGGTTATTTGTGGGGCATAGGAATTTGTTCATATTTCCCCCCAAAATATAGTCTGGCCCACCACATGGTCTGAGGGATGGTGGACCGGCCCACGACTGAAAAAGGTTGCTGACCCCTGATGTAGAGCCTTGTGGACCTGCTTTCCCTCACCATTGCTCATCTGCTCCCCTCTTGCTGGCTAATTCAATTCATTGGTTAAAAATAAAGTTCCAGCTTGCTACTCTTTAATGACATCCAGAGTCTACTGTCTGAGATTCTTCAAGCCTCACTCTGTCTTATAGTGTGGACAAGTAACACTGCCATTTGGGCTCTTTGCTGTTTTATTGTTTTGGTGTGGGAGAGAGGGGGGGTGGCTATTGGTTTGTTTTGTCTTTGTTATCAATGTTGTGCTTTTAACTAGCATTTTCATTCTGCGAACTGCCCTGAGATCAACAGATGAAGGGCAGTATGCAAATTTAATTTTAAAAAATATTGTTTTATAATTTCAGCTTGTACACAGTCTTGAGACAGATTATATGCCCCACAGAGGAACTTACGATCTTCAAATAAAAACATCTTGAAGGTCCCAAGCCACAGAGAGGTTAGGCTGGCCTCAACTAGAGCCAGGGCTTTTTCGGCTGCGGCTCCAACCTGGTGGAACGCTCTCTCACAAGAGACAAGGGCCCTGCAGGACTTGACATCTTTCCGCAGGGCCTGCAAGACAGAGCTGTTCCACCTGGCCTTTGGTCAGGGCGCAGCCTGACTCCCTCCTCTGGCAATCTTTACAAAACTTTAGTTTATGGTTGCCATCAATTTTGATTTTAATTCATTTTAATCCATTTTTATAATGTTTTATAATGTTGTACTGTTTTAGTGTTGTTAGCCGCCCTGAGCCCGGCTTCGGCTGGGGAGGGCGGGATATAAATAAAATTTATTATTTATTATTATTATTATATTAGGTGGTACATATTCCATAGTGCCAAAATGTGATGATGCTTGCTAGAGCTCCAAGGAGAGGTGATTCCATACAAAGGGGGCTGCCACAGAGAAAGCTCTTCCTCTGATCACTGCTAACTGAGATGGCCACACAACCAAGAGAACAATGGATCCCCCCCCTCCTTATTAGGGTTGGTACACATAGTGGACTCAGGGCACCTTAGTAGTTGGTTCCACAGTCATAACATTTAACGTCACTTATCTTTTTGTGCTAATCTGCCACTGTTTGCTGATCAGAAGATGACAACTATAATCAGTCGAGTGTTTATTATGGCTGACTGACCAGTTAACACGGTACAAAATATAAAAACCGCAGCCTCAGGGGAGCTAAATATTAATTATTAACTCTGGCAAGTTAGGAACTAACATTCATAGCAGGTCCGAGAGATAGGATAACATTCAAATATTTTGCCACCTGTTTGGTAATAGATCTATTAGTCCCCTCAAGGAAAATAGGTCTTGGAAGGCTGACCAGAATCCTCTGCTCCTAGTAGGATCAGCTATGTGTTCTCTAACCACTTGATAAAATCTGCACCAGATGAATGTATGGGATCTTGGAATAGTTGCGAAGACAACACCTATCCCTGAGGAGATACGATTCTAGAATGTTCTGGTGCTAGCAGAGAAGCAGTGGAAGCTTGGTTGGGCCTGGGCACTGGCATCAAACAAACATTGCTACAGTCAACAAGATTAGCAGAGCGCTGGCTTTAGTCAACAGGTCTGGGAAACTGAGGGCCTAACTACACAACATTCTATATGCCCTTAAAAAAAATCCAAATAGCATTAGTTGGGAGATGAGTAAAAAAAGAGAGAGAAAAGAACAGGGTCAGAGCAAGCATGGAGATGGGATATAACCCTGTGCTTCCTCATTACTGTGATCCTGAGGAAAAGTCTTTTCTGAAGCTGCTGTTTGCTACTATCCCCCTGCTCCCACCCAAAAAGCAAATACCATCTACAGCATTTTCCTCAGGAGCAGCATTTTCCTCAGGATTTGACTCTTTTCTCTCCCTTACTGTAGCAAGGGAGGGAAAACAGTCAAATCTCCTATTTCTGTCTGTCCTAGACTTGTTACTTCTCACCCACCTACACAACGGATACAACTGGCATTTTTAAAATTAAAAAACAAAAACACCTGCATTTTACAAAAGCACGTGATATCAATATAATGTGTAGTTTGGCCTTCTGACAATTCCTCAGCTCATTTGTGTTGTTTCTGGACTTGCATACATTGAAATTAAAGGGGACAAGTCTGTACATTTGTGAAGCTGCAGCCAGATGAGCAAAGCTTCCAAGCTGTAGTTCTGAGACCTACTGGTCACATACAGAGCTACTGGGCTAAGCAGGCTTAGAAACATAGTAATTGTGCTGTTATCTGACTTTGCAGCAAAGCATTTGGAATCAGACCCCCAGGGAACATGAAAGTCACCAGCCACACCGAGGCCAGATCATCTATACCCAAACATTCTCTAGGGTGGCTTTTTCCAACCTGGTGACCTCCAGGTATTTTGTACTACAATTCTCACCAGTCCCTGTTGGCTGGGGCTCTTGGGGATTATAGTCAGGGCTTTCTTTCAGCCGGAACTTGCTGGAACTCAGTCCTGGCACCTCTCAGATGGACGGCATTGCCATTCTAAGAGAACGAGGGAGGTGTTCATTGTGAGTTCTGGCGCCTCTTTTTTCTGGAAATATAGCACTGATTATATCCCATAATATCTCAAGGGCGCCAAGTTGGTGAAGGCTGCTTTAGGGCTTAGAATACGTTGAGTAAGGAACCTCAGCTGGATCTAATCTTGCAGTGGTAACAGGCAGCAACAGAGAGTGCTGTTATTTGACCCCAGTCCTTCTCGTAGCTGGAAAGAGGTCTGTGGAAAAACAAAACAAAACACATGCAGTTGGAATAGCTATGTTGAAAGCCTTCGGGCTAATTGCAGAGCATCTCTCTGAAGAGGAACATATCTGTGTTTCAGCTTGGAAGCTGTGGTTGCTCACTTCTACCAGTAAGTTCCTGTATATGGAAAGCTCATTTCCATTGCAAGCTGAAACCTCTGTAGGTGTACTTGCCTTTCTTTTATAAATATGTTGTCAGAAATCCTAGGCAATATAGAATACATATGCAGGTTTGCAGGGAGTACCTGGTAAAATGAGGGCAATTGCACCTCCATTTTATCCCGAGATTCTGGTGCACATGCCTCCCTGAATCAGGAAGGGCTACGCTAAATGGGGAAGGAGGGGGTCTAATCATTTTGGCATGAGATGCTATGCAGGTTTACATAGAACCCTCTGGCAAGGTAGGATAACCAGCTTCCCATAACCAACTTGCTTAAGTCTAATTAAAGCATGAAGGGGTTAATGCCATAGAGTAAGCTGTCTTTCCAGCCATCGCTAGGTCACTTCCCCTCACCCTGGAGGAAGGTAATCAAGCCTATTGTTGTACCCCAGTCTACCTGAGAAGCTCAGCATGTAAAGAGGTCTGAGGTAGTTGCTCCAAGCTCTAACCACATGATTAGAGACCACATGGCTCTAACAAGCCTTTCTTGAGTTTCTTTACCAATACTTTAGGAACCTTCACCGCTGAAACTAAGTTTTACTGCCTGCACAGTACACGACCTTGATATACTTGGAGGAAAGATGGGATATAAATGTAACATATAAAATAAATAAGTATAAATAACCAAATGGAAAATGGAAACATAGTAAACCTCAGTAGAAAATGTGTCTGATTTCAGTTCTGCTGCATTTTAGTACTATAGGATCAAACGTCTGCAGATACAAACAGCATTCTAGGTGCAAGGATGTCAGTTTTCCTTTTTAAACATGAGCTCTGTGCCTTTCACAGCTGCATGGGAAGCAGACAGTCAGCACCTGAAAAAAGCCTCACCTCTTGAATTTCTGCCTGCTAAGCAACAGTTCAGGAGCTCTACCAGAAAAAAAGAGTTGATACTAATTGCTCATTGGTGGGTCCAGAAAGCAAAGGGCATGCTTTCCATCCAGAAAAACATCACAGTTTCAATCTCAGTTTAAAGGATCTCAGAGAAATGGGTCTCTCTTTGCCTGAGAGCCGCTGCCTCAGGAGTAGACTTTATTGGACTGGATGGCACATAGTGTCTCTGATTGCCATGAAGAGGGTGCCTTTTTGAGGGCTGGGGTGGAAGCAACCTCTGCCTCCCACCTTAGAGAGCCCTAGCTAGTCACAATAGACCAGCTTTTGCCAGTGTTGCATCCTCCAGATGCTGATTGGTGATGCTAATCATATATTATTTCAGACTGGGTTTGCCAGTTCCATGGTATGGCATGCTATGGCTATTCCTAAGAGCAAGCTACACAAGTATTGGTGATGTTCACAAGCAGGACATGGTGTTTTTTGGCCCTGTTTATTAAAAATCCGGCCCAATTGCCAACCTTCACAAGTATCCTCAAGGGAGCTTTAAAACATTACCTTCCTTATCCCTATTCCTTCCTTCCTTCCTTCCTTCCTTCCTTCCTTCCTTCCTTCCTTCCTTCCTTCCGTCCTTCCCCCGAAAATAGTTTCATAGCTACTGTCTCTTTTGGTGGGAGTGGAGCAGAATGCTGTGATCTTGAGCAGCTCACAATAGTGTAACATGGGGCAGAACAGGTCCTATTGAAGCCCACAGCTTGGCATTGCATTGTGTTTTCAAATTGCCATGTTTGTTGCAGAAGTAGAGGGGCAGATAGAGGAAATGTCCCATGCAAATTTTACGCACACGCACACGCACACACACACACACACACACACACACACACGCAGTAACAGAATTGAACAAATGGTGGTATTTACAGGTACAGTGTATTCTTCTGGCAGTCAGGCCTTGTTGTGTCTGTTAAAGGGCCAAAAGAAAGACTGGCTGTGCCTGTGATAAAGTTAATGATTTCCTGATGTTAGCATTGTAAAGAGCAGTAAAGGGGGGGGGGGGAATCATGTACAGTCTTGTGCTACAAAACACACTGTACTTTGCTCAGATCTGCTGTTTAGATTTACCAAATGTTGCAGGCCTTTACATGCGAGTATTGTTTGCATTACGTGGAAATGGACCAAACCTTATTTAAAAATGAAAAATTTGCCATCTTCTGCAAGCACGGAGAGCGTTCACTAAAGCAGGGGGTTGTGTTGCATCTGCAAAGAGGGTTGCCTGATCATGGGTTCCTCGGATGGTGCCAGGAGGATAAAGCCACATCCTCTCTTCTTGCATGGATTGACACTTGGAGATGAGGTTGACTGAGGCACATGTTCTTTCTGAGTGTATAAAACAAGTGTTGCCCTCCAGATGTTGATGGACTACAACTCTCATCATCCCTTACTGTTGGCCAGGATGACTGGGGCTGATGCTGTCCATTTGGAGTCCAACAACATCTGGAAGACCACAGTTTAGTCATCTCATCATAAAAGGTTTAAAACCCCCCCAAAACTTAAAAACCCTGCCTTTCTCTTAATCTCAAATGCAATGTGGCTTCTGCTAGTGATGCCTTTCTCACATAGTTATATTGAATGGGAGGCTAAAGATGAAGAGGTTAAATGCATAATGATTAAGTGGGCACAATATCTAGGACATAATATACAAATGGAAGACTGGGGAAAACTATGGAAAGTGAATTTTAAATTCACCAATTGTATATTGTTAAAAGAGAATTATATGAAAATGATGTATTGGTGGTACATTACACCTGCAGAAATGTATAGAACAGGCTCCAATAAGTGTTGGAAGTGTAAAGAAAAAGAAGGCATTTTTTTTCATATGTGGTCGAATTGTAAAATAATTAAAAAATACTGGGAAATGATTTATAATGAAATGAAAAAAACGTAACTGATAACCTTTGTTAAAAGACCAGAAGCTTTTTTACTAGGCATTTCAGGTCAAGATTTGCCAAAAGAGAAAAAGAAACTTTTAATGTATGCTATGACTGCGGCTAAGCGTTTCCCGCTTCCGGCGGGAAGGTAAACAGCGTTTCCGTGCGCTGCTCTGGTTCGCCAGAATTGGCTTAGTCATGCTGGCCACATGACCCGGAAGTGGTACACTGGCTCCCTCAGCCAATAAAGCGAGATGAGCGCCGCAACCCCAGAGTCAGCCATGACTGGACCTAATGGTCAGGGGTCCCTTTAGCTTTACCTTTATGACTGCGGCTAGGATGGAAAAGCGATGAAATCCATCCAAAGATGGAAAAGTGATGAATGGCAAGAAAGAAGAATGGCAAGAAAAATTGATGAAATACGCTGAAATGGCGAAGCTAACTGAAAGACTTAGAGATATAGATAATAGAGTATTTAAAAAGGACTGGGAACCATTTATGTTGTACTTACAGAAACAACGTAAAGAAATGGACTCACTAGCTGGATTCGAGTAAACACTTACAATTAACAAAAACAAATATAGAAATTACAGAAATGATGATAAAATGATAAGAACAATATTTAATTTAAAGAATATAATATTAAGATATAA
Source organism: Podarcis erhardii (assembly GCF_964252035.2). Taxonomy (NCBI): domain Eukaryota; kingdom Metazoa; phylum Chordata; class Lepidosauria; order Squamata; family Lacertidae; genus Podarcis; species Podarcis erhardii. The sequence goes on along the minus strand of NC_138498.1, from coordinate 56,493,264 downwards.
TAAAGCAAGCAGGAGAAGTTACTATGCAAAAAATCAGAAGGGGAAGTTGAAGGAAGTCGCGTGGGGGGGGGGTGGAATCCGGGAATTGAATTTGTTGTTAGTTGATATGATGTTATTATGATAAAAATGTGAAACTTAATAAAAATTATTTTAAAATATATATATTGAGCTATAAAGGTGTTGGTGTTGTTAAAATTTTCATACTGCCCTATAACCTTGCTCTAAGTGGGGCTGTCCTTGAAGCTGACCCAGAAACTCCAGCGGGTGCAGAATGCTGCGGTGAGGCTCCTTACGGGGTCCTTGCCGCGGGATCACGTTCATCCAGTGCTTTACCAGCTGCACTGGCTCCTGGTGGAGTACAGGGTCAGGCTTAAGGTGCTGGTTTTGACCTTTAAAGCCCTATGCGGCCTAGGACCCTCGTACCTATGGGATCGCCTCTCCTGGTATTCCCTACGGAGGACCTTAAGGTCCATAAATAACAACACTTGGGAGGTCCCAAGTCTCAAGGAGGTTAGATTGGTTTCAACTAGGGCCAGGGCCTTTTCAGCACTGGCCCCAATGTGGTGGAACGCTCTGTCACAAGAGACTAGGACCCTGAGGGATTTGACATCTTTCTACAGGGCCTGCAAGATGGAGCTGTTCCGCCTGGCCTTCGGCTTAGACTCACTCTGACCCCTTATGTGGGATTTGGTAAAAAAAAAATCCCTTGGCTTTTTTGCTGGCCCATGTAGGACCAGCATGGATAGCTGGCTTGGGTGAATATCTGATGTTTCCTCCCTTTATGGTCTTGATTTATGGGCTACTACTAAAATGAGGCTGCATTTTAAGCTGTATTTTAAGCCGTATTTTAATTAACTGGTTTTTGTTGTTGTTGTTTTCCTATTACATTTTATTGTAATTCATATTTAGTGAAGGGGAGGGCCAGGTATGTATGTATGTATGTATGTATGTATGTATAAATAAATAAATAAATAAATATTAACCGTAGCTCTCACAAAACAAAGTTACAATATTAAAAAACAAAACAAATAATAAAAACAATTAAAACATTTAACAATACTGTACTAATTTATATGAACTAAGTCCCTAAACAATCCCCCAGCCCACAAATACAAATACAAAAATCTAAATTAACACATAACAAATACAAAAATCCAAATTAAAACCTAACATTTAAAAACAATTTAAAGCAACACCACCCTCACATAAGAGGAGTCCTGCTGGGGCAAGTCACAGGTTGGTCAACCCTGAGTTTCTGCTTCATGGAGTGGTCTACCTACTAATCCTCATCACATCTTGTGGCAGCAAATCCCATCAATTAAGTATGTACAGTATGGGAATTGATATCATTTATGAAGGCTATACGGAGGCTCCATATTTAGAGGCATTATGGCACAGAATACCAGTACCATGGATTCCTTGGAAGCAGCAGTGGCGTAGCGTGGGTTGTCAGCATCCGGGGGAAGGTAAGTAATTTGCGCCCCCTAACCTGTGGATTTGCGCCCCCTAACCCTAACCCCCAGATGTTGCGCCCGGTGCGGCCGGCCTCCCCTGCACCCCCCACGCTATGCCACTGGGAAGCAGCATGAAAAATTATGCACATTAAGCAAATGTGCATATTGTTGTTTCTTCTGTGTGTATGGTGAAGGGCAAGGAGCTGTGTGGGGTGCTGAAATCTCTCTCTTACTGGTTTCTGAAAGTCCTGGTTGTCTTTCCTCTGTTTCTGAGATATCATCAGATTCTTCTTGTATGTTTACAGTCCTTTCATTGGATTGAAGCACTAGAAACTTGCATTTTTAAAAATGAAGTTGAAATTCTCAGGATGTTGAATTCTGTTCTGTGTATTGAATCCTGTGCTTCTGTAACACTATTGCAGAAACACACCAGATGTGATAGCCGTATATGCAATCTATTTCTCTTAACTGCTCAGCCATCCATCAGATATCATTATATGAATACTTGTTGCCTTAGATTCTGTGTTACTGAAGGGTGTTGACAACAAAGGTAGCTCAGCTCTCATAGACTGAGAAACCATTACAGTATTTTGATTATTGCCTTGCAGAGTCTGTTTGGTAAGCTTTGTATGCATTGAAAGAAAGCGTACAAAGGGATGACATATAGCCTAGACTTGCTTTCATAACCCACTGTAAAAGGGTGGCACGCTACAGAATAAAAATGTTATCTTATCTTCTGTTTGTTTCAGAATGATCTGAGAACTGCTTTAGGTTACACCCAGCAATTTAGCTTCTAGACCAAATGCTCCTGTTGTCTTTCCCCAGGTACCATGGAATACTAGAAGGTTAGAAAAATTGGCCCTGCATCGTACATTTCTAGAAAGCATACTAGCTCTTTGCAGCTTGGCAAGTCCATCCTGCTGTTAAAAAATGAGAATATTTTCTTACAGCTTCCTTTTTATCCCATAACAATTAGCACACAGCCTGCATTCCCCAGTCTTCCTGGGTCAAACATAACATAAAGGGAATCCCTTGCAGAACACTTTATGCCATCTTCATTAGGCACCTATGGAGACCCTATTCTCTTTGACCATTCAAGGGTGAGAACCACAAGTCAAGTCCTTCCATGCCTTCAATTAATTGCTCATAATGTCAGCTGGGAGGAGAAAAGAGAGTGCTCTCCTTTGTTTTGGTGCATTACTGTGCACCATCACAGTTCTGTGATGATCCAGTAATTTTTCTTTATGTGTTAAGCCAACTTGAGGCAACCTGTAATGGTTGTCACACACTATTTCCTCACAAAATAGCATGCAAAAAAGACCTTTGTGTGAAAATCATCACTGAGTTGAGGGTCCTCTGCTTTCAGATGACGAGAAATGAGTCTACACAACCTTACAACCACAGGGAGCATTCAAGCATTATCCATTTGTATAGAAAGTCCATTTTTGTGGCAACGACATAGGCATTCTGTGGTTGCTTGGACACAGCATGGAAGGCAGAAACCACATCAAATGATCCCTCGAAAGGTGAGTGATGTACTTTCACATTGACCATGCAAAGTGACTGGGCATATTTGCCAACGAGGTTGTTATCATTAATGTATTTCAGAAGTTTCTAAAACCTCTCAGGGACAGGTGCATGGAAGGTTTCATGGTAACCACAGATAAAGAAAGTACCTACATCTGAGGATAGCAATGGGATGCACTTTTAAATGCCGAGAGACACTTGGAAACTAGAATTCCTATTGCGTTAGAATTAATTGATGTCCTTTGAGTTGAATGGAATCCAGTATATTTGTATTCCTGCAATGGAGGAACAGCCTTAGCAGGGAATGGTTGGGTTCCCAGTAAAAGGTGAGTTGTCACTGGGTCATCATTTCTCAAAAATCAAAATTGGTATGCAAATTTTACACTCAAGGAACACATCTGAAATGGCTCAAACTATGCTAGTATTTGGGCCAATCTAGCTAAAGTTAGTCATGACTAAATTTCATTGTAACCAAGGCATTGCATACATTGATAATCCTATCACTTTCTATGGAAGGGCATCACAACCCAGCTATGAGGTTTCACTGCTAGCACAGAGATAATTGGTGTAATGCAGTGGTACCTCGGGTTAAGAACTTAATTTGTTCCCGAGGTCCGTTCTTAACCTGAAACTGTTCTTAACCTGAAGCACCACTTTAGCTAATGGGGCCTCCCGCTGCTGCCGTGCCGCTGGAGCACGATTTCTGTTCTCATCCTGAAGCAAAGTTCTTAACCTGAAGCACTATTTTTGGGTTAGCGGAGTCTGTAACCTGAAGCGTATGTAACCTGAAGAGTATGTAACCTGAGGTACCAGCCATTTTTCACCTTTTCACCCCTTGCTTTTTCCTGTAAGACCTATTGCAGTCGTTAAGAGTCGTCAACAGGCTCATCACAGCTATCCCACCACCCTTCTGAGTAATACCCCTCCCCACCTTCTCACTATATAGAAGGGTCTGGTGACTTCTGTTTCAGTGTATCTGAAGAAGTGTGCATGCACACGAAAGCTCATACCAAGAACTAACTTAGTTGGTCTTTAAGGTGCTACTGGAAGGAATTTTTTAATTTTGTTTTGACTGAGGTACCACTGTATCTTGATTTTCCAACCAGGAGCTCAAGCTCGTACACATTTTCTCCCCTTCATATTTGAAACAGACCTGTGAGGTAGGCTGTGTTAAGTTAATATATGTACATAAGAGCAGCAGTTCCTGTCAGTAAATTGCTTGAGGAGAGGAGACAGGGGGCCCAAGCCACACAAAGTGTGCCATGCCCAGGAAACCCTCTTGACATCCCTGCCACGGGCAGCCTCACATAGGTGTTTTCATTTGGCCCTGCTTCGGTTCTCCTTCTGCATAAAACCAACTACTGAAGATACCTTATTCTGGCATTAGAATTGCCAAGCGCTCCTTTGGGTAGTGGCACAAATTGCTTCAAACACAAAGGAACACAAATCTTAAAAAGAGGGAAGGAGGCATCTTGCAGGAAGTTCATTTTCCTCTCCTGGAACATCCTAACGCACCCAGCCAAATATTCTTGGCTGTACATGCTTATTGTTTCAAATATACATGAGGTAATTCATAGTAAATTCAGGAAGTTTGTGGCCATAAAGCACTCCTTCCTCTAGATCTCCGGCAGCTGGATAGGGATTGGGTAATGAATTGTTCTTGTCTGATAAATATCTCTGCTACACAACAAGCAAGGACAATGCGGGCTGCCAAAACAAGAAGACGAGCAAAACCCAGTTGTGAATGACATGTCCGTGTGCGCTTTGTGTCACCTTACTTTGCCAGAATCTCAGCTATGAGTCAACAGCAAGCGTGTTTTGAAAACCAAATAAATCCAAAATGGGCACTACTTGCTCATTCCTGCTCCGTGGGAGCAATTATTTAGATACTTCTTCCTCAGCAGACCGTACTCAGGAAAAAGGAGGCACATGGAAATGAACGCAGATGGATCCAGGCATGTGTGCACTGGAGGAAAACGACGACAACAGAATGAGAACAAAAACAATGAAGGGGGGAACATCCGTAACTCTAAGCGGAATTTCTTTTTCCAGTTCTGAAGAGAAATTCTTTAGCAGTGACATCACATTCACACCAATGGTCCCTAGTTACCACCCCCATTTTTTAAGTAGATGCCCCTGTTAAACTGAGTTTCTTTTCTTTGTTGTTTTTTTCCCCTTTTGGGAAGAGTTTGGGGCTGCCTTTCCACTATTTTGTTCGTTGCTAAAGTTGTCTTTCTTCAGGTTTCAGCTCATTCCCTTCAGGTTTCTAAAAAGCCCCAAACCAAATGCCATGAGACGCCTTTCACACAACAAGCGATTTATTTTTTAATTTAATTGAAACAAATTAAATTATGTAATTTTGCTGGCTCAGTTCTGTGTTATTTTTGTGCTTCTGGAATTTGTTAAACAGATTGGATATTGTTAACTTATGTCACAGGCTCTGTTTTTATTACTGTCAGCTGCCTTGGGTCTCCTTGGAGAAATAGATGGTGCAGAAATGTTCAGAGTAAAATAAATAATAAATGGAATTAAAGCAAATAGAATTAAAAGGCTTTAAAAATGTTAATAGCAGGTGTATGTGTGTGATCAAAATCTGGATCCTGGAGGAAGGGAGGGGGCTTTAATCGTCCATTCCCTGCTGTGGGGTGGTGCTAATGAAAGAAAAAACTGTCAGTGGCACAAATGGGCACTTAACTTCTGCAAGTAGCAGCTGGTGTGGGTCCCCAGTCTGGATCAAGTCCACCGCGAGAGGCAAAGAAGGATCACAAAATCCTGATCAGGACTGGTGGGGCTGTGTCTGCTATTTACTTTTGGAAAACCACCATGCAATTGCTAATTGTGGCAATGGCATCTCATTTAGTTTAACCCTGCACGTCGGAGTAGGAGTGGGATACTTTCTGACTGCACTACACCAAGGGTGTAATTCTGCTCATGGCTGGCCTCCATGGGAATCAAGCAGGCTACGTACCTATATGTGCAGCTTGCCATTTCACATACTACACTTAGGCAAAGTTCATGCTGAACTTTTATTTAGGGCAGCTGAGGACGACTCAGAAACTTCAGTTGATCCAAAATATAACAGAGAGGTTACTGCCTGGGGTTCCTTGTAGATCGCTTATAATCCCTGTGTTAAAACAGCTTCCCCAGTCACCAGTTCATTTCTGGGTCCAATTCAAGGTGCTCACATTAATGGTTAAGTAGCTCCAGCCCCCCAAGATCCACAAAACCTCCTCCTTCCCTACAGACCCTCTTGGGTGTTAAGATTGGTAACACTGGAAGGTATGGCACAATATCCCAGGCTTTACATTGCTACGGCTGCAGTTCTTGAATGATTTATTAACAGAGTTGGCCCATCTTTGAAATGAGAGGCAGTAAACTGGAGTGCAGGAGCCAGTGTGAATGTACCTGTTAGATCTAAAGCCATTTTTGTTATGAATGCAGTCCTTTGAAATTTGTTTTGGTAGGACATTTGAGTTCACAAAGGCTTGCACAACATTGCACAATCTTTCTCTCCCCCCCTCCCCACCCCATTGAAAGCTGTCACGAATCCAACCTCCCACTTGAAAGCAGAACTGTTGAGCAACCACATGAGAAAAGAATGTTCTACGGGTCCCATTCACAAATTTCCTCCTTGTGTTATTTGAAAATATCGCTGCCAGTTGAAACAGCTAGATATAGAGCATGGAGTCATCTGTGTGCTGTGGTGGGTACATATCTAATGTGCAAGACCACAGGGGTGATCAAGATTGCAGGACAAAACAAACAGGCCCATGAGATCATTATTCTAATCGTTAGCTTCCAATTCATAAAGTTTACAGTCTCAAAACACAAAACAAGCAAGCTAACTTTTTCTAACTGTCATATCAGTATTTCAGAAGGGTAAATAAATCTCCTCACAGTGTGACACACACACAAAAGAACGTGATTTTCTTTCTTTCGTCTTTGGTTTTGACAGGGATGTACCGGTAATCATTCATCCCTGCTTTTACAGTAATTATATTGCTTGCACTCAGCAATGCTGTAGTGCTCTGTCAGGGAAGACATTTAACCATCTCTCTATAAAAATAAAGTGTTAATGAATAACTCACAATGCAATCCTATCCTCAACTTACGTCCATTGGGCAAGGATAGGATTGGTGGTGGTACCCAAAGATATGACAGCTGATGCACATCAGAGCAGCACTGGAGGTACCTAAGCCTTACACCAGTTAACCTTACACTGGTTATGGGGGTGCAGGATAGCCCATTTGATACAGCCAGTTCTGTCCTCCAACAGAAGGGCACAGGGAAGGGGCTCTAAAGTAGTGGACCCCAGCATCTACCTGAGACCATTGTCCAACTTTGCCTAATGGAAGGGGACACACACATACTTCAGGCATTATGCCCTACCAGCAATGGGGAAGGTAAGGACAAGTGCACTTGTTTCATACACCCACACTGTCCCATCACAGTGTATAAAACAGAGGCCTATCAAATTATGCACAGTGTGGGGAAAGTCCCCCCCCCCACCTCCCATGATATTAGAACTCAGGGTCATCCAACACAATTAGAATAGAAGCATAGAATCATAGAATCATCGAGTCCAACCCCCTGCCAAGCAGGAAAATTGAATATTGGAGGTTTCAGGATGGATAAAAGATACTCTTACACACTGTGCATAGATACGGGCACCAGCTTGGGTGGTTTTAAAAGAACATTAGATGAATTCATTGAGGATGAGGCCATCAATGGCTACTAGCAATGATGGCTATATATTGATTGAGCAATGAAACTGTGCACATATCCTGCTTGTGGACTTCTCATGAGCATTCTTTGCCATTCTTTGGACTAGATGGGCCTTTGGTTTGATCCTGCAGGTCTTATGTTCTTATCTCTATACAGTGATAACTCGGGTTACATACGTCGGGTTAATAACTTTGCTTCAGGATGAGAACAGAAATCGTGCTCCGGCGCGGCGGCAGTGGGAGGCCCCATTAGCTAAAGTGGTGCTTCAGGTTAAGAACAGCTTCAGGTTAAGAACGGACCTCCGGAATGATTTAAGTACTTAACCCGAGATACCACTGTACAGATATATGCCACATACTGCATAGTGCATACTGCATAGGAATAAACTCCCACACGAGGCAGTGAGAGAAACCAAGTTGGGTGGCTTTAAAAGAGAATTGGACAAGTTAATGGAGGACCAATCTATCAATGGCTAACAGTCATAATGGCTATGTTCTGTCTCCATCATTAGCAGTATGCCTCTTAATACCATTTCCTGGGGATCACAGATGAAGAGAGAGCTGTTGCACTCACATCCTGTTTGCCAGCTTCCGAAAGGCATCACTGTGAGAACAGGATGCTGGTCTAGGTGGGCTTTTGGCCTGATTCAGCCAGTCTTTTCTTATGTTTGTACGTTAAGCTGAAGGGACTTTAAACAGCCATTTGCAATACAGTTGGAGCCTCCTCTTCATGAAAAGCATGATAATCCTTCCTGTCAGTACTGTCAGCCACAAATTCTGAAACTGAACACCACTCTGGCACCCATAGCAACTGTTCAGGTGCACACCTAACGTGACTTGAAGCTGCATCCCACACAAACACCTTTCAAGCATTTTCCAAATACCAAATATTTCCAAATACCATATAAAATCATCATAGATTTTTGCAAGGCAGATTGCCGAGGTTCCTCTTTCAAAACCCTCCAAGTTGGTGCCCATCACTACATATTCTGGGAGTGGGTTCCAGAGCTTAAATATGAACTGTGAAGAAGTACTTTCATTTGTCTGTTCTGAATCTTCCAATATTCTGTTTCATTGGATGGTTCCAGGTTCTAGGATTATGGGAGAGCAATCCACTTCTTCCATACCATGCAAAAAACATATACATTTCTGTCATGCCCCCTTTCTTACGTCCCATGCTTTATTTTCCTAAACAAAAAATATCAGCATGTTGGAATATGTTATTATGGGAGTTGCTGCATTCCCTGAACCTTATTCATTTTGGTTGCTCTTTGTGAAACCTTTTCCAAAAGCGCAATATCCTTTCTTTAGGTGAGGGAGCCAGAACAATACAGAGTCGCACCATAAACTATGCCATTGCAAGTTCTGTTTTCAACCCCTTTCCTAATTATCCCTAACATGGAATTTCACAGCTGATCTGGGCATTTGAATTTTTTTGCCTGTGCCTGATTTGTTGTCTTATTCCCCTCCCCCCCCAAATGAAATAATGTAAGGCAGAGATTTTCAATCTTTTTGAGTCCATGGCTCCCTTGACCAATTACATTCTTTCTGCGGCAGCCCTGTGGGGCTCAGGAGCCCAGTTATGTCACCCCTTGTCTGCAGAGCTGGCAGCCTCTCACCCTTTTTTGAACACCCTCCCTTGTGGAGTGTTCCCTCAGCCTCCTCTCCTCTCCCCTCTCCTTGGGAGTCCTCTGGGCAGCCACAGCTGCCGCCCCTGGTCTCTGAGCTGCCCTTCTGCCCCAAAGAGAGCTGCCTTCTCACACTGCCCCACAGGGACCTGGGAAACACAGCCCAAGAGGACCATTTTCCTGGGGAGCTTGTAGCCAGGGCTGCTGCAATAAACAGCTGTGCAAGCCTTTGGGAGGCAGAGAGGCAAGAGGGCATCAGCGGAGGGAGGGAAGGAAAGAGGGACAGAGGCCAGTGTTGCACCCCTGACCATCATTCAAGGCACCCACCAATGTAAGGATATATTTAAAATATTGCATTGTAACCACAGGAGAACACTGATTACCTTAATGCATTTGAAGCAAAACAAACCCCCAAACAGCAAACCACGTGTCACATAGTAAGGAACCGAAGATTGGATTTTAAACTTGTAATGGTGGCATATCGGTTAAGGTAAGGTTACCAGACGTCCCTGTTTCCCGGGGACAGTCTCCGGAATTACACATCAGTCCCCATACAAAATCCATTGGACTTGAAAAGTGTCCCCGGATTCACTGGAAAAAATCTGGTAACCTTAGGTTAAGGATGAAACAGCTTCAGAGGTTTCATCTAGAATGTTAAAACCTGAGTTCTTGGTGAAAGAAAGGACATTGCAAAATGGCCATAGGCTGTTCTTTCTTTAAAACGTCCTGGGAAAAAATAGCTACCATATCACACATCATATGGCATGTGACCGACTACATTTACACATGGCAACATGCCAACCATTATCCTTCAGAAAAATAACTTAGCAAATGTAGCATTTAGACAGCGTCTCAACAATATGACAGTTGAAATCTGTCCCAACAGAAAATTGCTGTTCCAGGTTTAAATTTAAAAACAGTCCAGCATGAGTCATTCTTGTGGTGGCCAGATTCACTCCTCATTCATCTAGGCATTATCTCTTTTACAGCAAATTGAACAAAGGAATAAAACCATAAAACAAATGCATATTCTCCTCCTAACCAACAGAATGTTCCTCAGCCATTTCTCTCTCTCTCTCTATATCGCTTAATGCCAAACTAGGTTTCTAAGTGGCTTACAAGTATAAAAACCAATTATATATGCCTTAAAATATGAGCATCTACAAATAAACTGCACACTAGAACAGTGGTTCTCAAACTTCCCCCCTCCCAACCCCCTAAAAATGAGGGCCTTGGTGGAACACGATGATTTTTCTGCATGTTATAGCGATAGCAATGTGCTATGTTAGATGCCATATGACTTCTACTTGTCTTTTTATTTCTTCTTGTATTTCTTCTATATTGTATTTTATTGTACAGTAACTTGAATTCAATGAAATTCAAATTGTAATATAGTTAAATGCAATATAAGAAATAAAAGAGGTAATAAAAATGGAAGTAAAAATCAATACCAACATTTAATGGGGTGGATGTGCCATCTCCTTCTTCAGCCACAAATTCACAAACACACAGTAGACCCCTGAATGGAGCTTGCAGACCACTGGTGATCTACGGATCAGAGTTTGAGAACCCTTGCAACAGAACAATCTCATTAAAACATTGTTATGCATGTGCTGGAAACTGAGGGGTACAAATCTGTGTGTGAAACGAGCAAGCAGTAAAATAGAATCAGGTCACTGCAACATTTCTTACCTTTCGCCTGTGTGTGAAAGTGGATAGATAAAAGCATCAATGTATTTACATTGGGTTGGAGCCAGTGAAGCTGCCCTGTTAGCACAAGGACTTCCGCCTGCTCAGTGGGTCTCCCTCTCCCTCTTCTGTCCTTGTGTGCCTCCTGCATCCCTCCAAATCTCCTCCAGAACAAATTGGGAGAGGGGTGCAAGGCGAGGGAAAAGGAATTCCCATTGCGCAGGCAGACTTCATTGCACACAACCCATTTTGTCTCTGTTGCTATCACTTGATGACTGTAAAATCAAGTGATGGTGATTTGCATGTTGGAAAGAGCCACCTTCTATCACAGACAGAATTTTCATGCACAATACTTTTCCAATGGTGTTGGCTTGATTTAATATCTGTATGCCACTGCTCCTGTCTTGCTCCCAGAAGTCTAACATACAGTAGCACTGGCACTCACAGTGTTCAACATATTTTAGTGCTGATCCATTCAGTCCCAATTCTGTGCAAATTAAAACTATGTGAAGATCTGTAGCACTTTAGAGTGGCAGAGACTGGCTGGTTGGCCCAAACTGGTACTATGAGAATACTCTGAACAGTGTCCCAGATTGACTTTCTCAGGTATCTCACCTGTATGCCAGAGTTCACACTGCTCCAAGAGTGGCCTTATTTTTCCCTTCCTTCTTGGAAACTCTCCAGAGTCCAAGCTGGCTATGACCAGGAAGTGCTGATAGGACTTTTGGCTTTCAGTGGCTGTGGATAACCTTTGAGGAACCCTGAACTGGAAGGCATATCAGTTTGGATTGATACCTACCACAATACCCTAGGCTCAGCTTGTAAATATAGAAATAATGTGTCATTTCCCATTTCTCTACAGTGGTTTATGATGTCATAAACTGGGCTCCTCCAGGGAGGGCATTCCACAGCTGCAGCACAACATCCAAGAAATGTTTGACTCCAATCCCCCTTCAGCAGACTTCCCTGGTACTTGGGGACCTGAAGCAGAGCTTCTGCAAATGATCTCATCCAACATGATGGGCCATGTGTTATGCTTCCCCCCGTGAGCAGGCAGCACAGGACCGAGTTGGCTTTATGGCACTCAGTCCTAAAATTGGAAGGTTGTCTGCATTTCCAGGTTACAGTATTGCTCCAAGCAAAAGAAAAATTGCATTTCCTTTCTGTTCTCTTGCCTAGAGCTATTACCCAGACCAGCACTTGGCTACAAGAAGCTCTACCTGTACATTGTAACTGCAATATACCCTGAGAGACAAAAGCGTTTGCAGAAGCATTAGAGTTCTCTATTTCCCCCTTTCCTCTCCGCATGTGAATAATGGATACAAACTGCTGACCGTGGGGAACATGGAAACTGTAAGCAAATATGGAAGCCATTAAGCATTATTTAGCAACATAGACCGCATGCAGCTGTTATGGTGCATTTATGCAAGCTATCGCTGGAATTAAATTGGGATTTTTAAATGGGGGGGGGAAGCATTATTTCCGTCTTTCTTTCCATTTTGGCGTGAATAACCACCAGATGGGAAGAACAGCATGTGTCCAGAAGTGTTCACTAATTTTATAGCAATATTTTCCCTACACTAGTTTGACACAGAAATTCTCTCAACCTCGGGGCTGTTTTGTGTTTCTTGTGCATCACCGCCCTCCCCCAGAAAGTGATTGTCTGCATTTCTGCACACAGTTGCAGTTGGGTCTGGTGAATGAAATGTCACCCATCGCAGACAGCAAAGGCCTGATTCTGAAACCCCACATTGGCCACAACCTCTCTGGTTGCCTTTGAGCAAGCAGCCAGCCACCTGGCTTCAGGTCTGAATGAGCCACTGGCCAATTGCCCTCCAGTGAGGCCCTTCCTGCACTGGTGGGTCCACTGTGGTTCACCCGGCTGCAGTGCTCTGATTAGAACCAGGCACTGTTCTAATATCCCACCATGTCTCTGATGGAATCTCACTTTAGGGGATTGTGGGAAATGCATATGATGGGGTCCTGGGAGCAGCATTGCTGCATAGCTGTCATGGACTGGCTGGATCCAGAGGAGTGGTAGGAGGCATCAGCTGGGGAACCCTCAAGGGAAGAAGGCTCATGCCAGGGGGTTGGTAGTAGGATGATGACAAGTAGTCAGAGGGAGAAGAGGGAGCAGACTGGGAGGATGAGGAGGAGGGGTTGGAAGCTGAAACGTAACAAAGTTTGGTGAGCAGGAAGAGTCTGTGGCAGAAGCAGAGGCAAAAGAGGAGGATGGAGAGAAGTGGGGTGGGCAAGAGGCAGAGATACATCAGACTAGAGAGAAAGCCTGGCTGTCTCCTGCTTCTGCTCCTACCAGCTACCCTTCCCCCTGGTCTCCCAGAACCCAAAGAGGTATGAAGAGGGAGGAGCTAAGACAGACAAGGAGCCTCAGATTGCTGGGGAAGGGACCAGGGGAGGAGGAGACTTAGGGAGCTGTGGGAATGTGGGGACCTTCAGTCCTTGCAACTGTCTCATAGGGGCAGGTTCTACCAGGAAAAGTTGATGTGTTCTCTAGGCCTGGCCTCCTGAGCTATCTTGTTTGTTTGACTAAAGAGTTAACTTCACTGAAGCCGTGTGAGTTATTGCTGACCTGCTCCTGGCACCTGCTTCTGACAATATGTGACTAAGAGACATCAGGGCTGGTCCAAGACATTATATTGCCTGAGGTGAAGGCTCTCTTACCCCTTCATCTGCAGAATCTTACTTCACAGCAGAATCTTACTTCAATACTAGCAATGGGGAGAGGTCTAGTTATGAGGTGGGAGGGCGGCCTAGGACAGGCCATACAATGGTATGGGGAGAGGGCTCAGGTGGAATGACTAATGGGTGCCACCCCTACCCCCACCCAAGCATCTGAGCCTCAGTCTGCCCAACAGCAGAGCCAATCCCTTATTTCTGAACTGTTAGAAGCAGGCATCTTTCTTGCCAGCTTCTGCGAGATTTCTGTGAAGCCTTGTCAACACAATCAAAACATCAGACTGTTGCACATGGCTGGTTCATGTGAGGGTTGCTCATTGCTCAGTAAAGGCAGCATCATGTGCCATCTTGCGCCTTTGCAGCTGGAACTCTCCCATCACCCAGTGGTCGATTCAGACATGCTGCTTTTGTTACTTCGTGCAATCATCCCGTGGCATCCCCAGGCGTTTGTCTGAACCAGTCCTAGCCTTCCACTTCTTGGGAGGAAAGAAGGCACCCCCCCAAACATATGGTGTTTGTTTTCACTTGTGTTGTTTCCGCTTGGCTTCATGCGCTTGCTCATCTGCTGCGCTTACATCTTCGAAGCCTAAACTTAAAACAGAGGCCGGCCTGGATTTTGTGGGGGAACATAAGGGCAGATGGAAAATAAACAGCCCAAAGAATCCCTGGCTAATAGAACTGCGTATTGTTACCAAAAAAACAGGAGATCCAATACACTGGGGAGCCATCAGCGGGACTGGGAAAGTTGCCGCGGAGCTGTGTTTCCCCGCCATTTCTCATCTCAAAAGGAATTGTCAAAAGGAAGAGTATGTTCATTCTCCATTATAGTGGCCCATCACAGGGAGGGTCTTGGAATGTATGTTATTACTTGTAAAAAGATAAAAGAGGTAGGAGATGGAGTGGGGAGAGAGAAGGAATAAGCAGGTCATCAAGCTAGTGGCAGGAAGTGAGAATCCAGGAAACCTTGTCTGTGGGCTTCTCCAGATATATGGTACATTCATGATGATTTGTGCTCCTGGTGGTATATGGGACTTTCAATACCATTTGCATCTGCAAAGGTTTCAGGGCAAGTATGCTGCTTCATTTCTAATCAGTGTGTGTCCCACAACTTACTGCTGAAATCCTATAACTTTTTATACCACAAATGTCCTGGTTTGTTTGCTTTTAGCCTGCTTTAGTTGCACTAGAGCACAAGAGGGATCCTCTGGATGGCAATAAAGAGGTGATGCTGGAGAACATAGCAGAACAACTAGTAAAGCAAAATGATGTGCAGTCTAGAATACATTCACATTGCAGAATACACCTGCAAAAAAGCACCATTCTGGAGGAGGCCTGTGCTGTTTCCCAAAGTGGACAAAGTTAGTGGAAAGAGTGCATTATGATCTCAATATAATCATGGTATCTAGTCATGGCAGCATAATTACTGACAGTGGGGAACAGGTCACTGTCACAACACTCTGCTGGTGGAGAAAAATCTCAGTGAACTCAGACAAAGTGGAATAATCTCCAATACATTCATATGCAATGTTGAATCAGCACTAGCTAGTCAGAATCACGTGTCCCATGAGCGTAGCCTTTTGTTGGGGGGGGGGCAAAACCTCAGTTTGCTCTGTATTTTTATTGATTTAGGGGGGCAGTTGCCCCTTCCTGCCCCCCCGACTAGGCCCATGATGTGTCCCATTTCCAACCTATGCATAATAGGTTCTGTGCATAATGTGCAGTTGGGCACCAATGTGTCTGATCTGCTCATCATAGATGGCTTTCCACCAGTCCCCTGGACAACATGCCAAATGATTACAAGCTGAAAGCAAACATTGCTTCTTTAATAATTGTCAGTGGATTACATGATCCCTCATTCTTTGCCCAGGATGGATGTCCCAGTTTCCCCATCTGAGTGACACTACTCGAATGTAGGCCCAGTTTCAATAATGTGCTTGAGGAGAAATGTGTGTGTGTTCCTGGCCAAAGGAGGTCATAGCCAGGAAAGCAAATTATGTTGTGCAATCTTACCTAATGCAAGGGGCAGACTGACTACAAAATCAGTATCCCCTCTAGAAGCATGAGATAAACCATGAAACTCTTAATTTCAGGGTCATGGGTTTGAGTCCCATGTAGGTTGGACTAGATGACACTCATGGTCCCTTGCAATTCTATGATCCTATACATCACTCGAGACTGAACTCAGACTTAAACAGGAATGTGCATGCTGAATAGTTCAGCAGGCATGCTGGGCAATCAATTCATATGACATTTGCTTCATTTGGCTAATTATTAATACAGAAGGATGTAAATATTTGGATTAGATTTTACTCCCTTTACCTGTTTTCCATTTATGTATCAATCATGTCCTCAGAAGCAGCATCCTCCAATTTCACCCATGATCTCACTGAGGTAGTTGGCCATGCATAGGGATCATTTCGGTGAATGAGGAATGTTTTAGCATCTGTGCGCAGCAGGAGATGACTGTTGCTTGAAAACACGTCCGCTTTCTTAGCCTTACACCTGGAAAACAGGGGCGTAGGGCAGTGGTTGCCAACTTCTTACCAAAGAAGGTTTGGGCAGGTGTGCCTTCGCTCATCCCAGTGATCCCATCATTGTTAAGAGAAGTCCCACCTGCAAAATATTTCCTTACCATGGAAAAAATGAACAAGGCACCAGAGAAACAGACTATGAGACAAGGTGTTGACAACCTCCTAAAGGTGTGTCAGTAGCCTGTGCAGGCAAGCAGCAGTTGGTGCCCTTGATGAGAGAAGGGTACTAGTGGCCAAGGTGGAATGCTAATGTATGTGCACCTGAAACCAGAGGGAAGCATAGGATACCTTGGGCCAAATGAAACCACTGGTCCATCCTGCTCAGTCCTGTCTCCTTTGACTGGCAGCAGTGGCTCTCCAGAGTGACAGATTGGTGCCTTTACTCCCTGGAGATGCTAGAGAGCGAACAGGAAACAATATTCTGGCCATAGGCTTGCCATATTATATAAGTCTCTGCTCTTGACACCAAGAAATTATAGGATAAGGTGACTGTCAGGGATAAGTACATAAGAACGCCTATTCATTCCACCATCCTGCTCACACAGCTCTCAGCCAGATACACCTGGGAAATCCACAAACTAGATGGGAGGATAATAGCCCTCTCCCACCATTGTGGGAGATACCACATCTGGTATTCAGAGTCAAAAAGCCTCTAAACTTGGAGCTTGCATATAGCTGTAATACTGGTAGTCCTCCATGAGACAAAAACATCACAGCTAGTGGCCATTGCACTATCCTGTAGAATTGATAAACTGCCTTCCGTAAATAAATATTAACGTTTGTCTGTCTTGAATTGGCTGTCAGTCAGCTTCACTGGATTCTTGAGAGAGGGAGACAAATAGATCTCTATCCAACTTTATCCACATAACATATTTCTATGAACCTCTACCATGTCCCCCCCTTACTCACATTTTTTCTTCTAAATTTGCTATCCCCAAACACTGCAACCTTTTCTCATTGGAGAGTGACTCCAGCCCTCGGATCACTTTGGATGCCCTTTCCAGCTCCTTCCCTGGCTCTACAAAATGCAGATACATGTAGGGCCAGAATGCTGAGATTAATGGCACAGAGAGAGGAGAAAAGTGGCAGCCCTAAGGAGCTGGTATAAATTTACAGCTGCAGCTCAGGCCACTTGTAAAGTGCCATTAACCTTTCCTCTGTTCTTCTGTTTTGTTTAGGTTTTTTTGGTGGTGGGTAGGTTGGTTAAGGGTTTCCCCCATCCCTGCCCTGGGGAAACCAAGATCCTTTAGCTTAGTTGAAGAACGCCAGACCAAACAGTCCGTGAGGCTGAGACGACAGCAGAATGTTCTGATAATATTTCTTTCCCCCCAAGATTAGAAATGGAAGTCATGCCAGAGTGTGGAAATTCCTTGGAGCATTGTGACTAGGTAAAGGAAGTGGTTTAAAGCTGAGCTACTGGCTTCTTCTGTGTTACAGAACAGAAGCCAATTTTTACTTCCTGTAACCTGCCTGGAGTTAGTTTGGTGGGGGCGCTCTATAGATGCTTTTATAAGGAATAACAATAATAAACTTAAAGAAACCAAAAAGCTAACAATAAAACAAGTTTTCAAATGTGTCTCTGGTTATTTTCCTGCATTGCAGCAGGTTCCAACTCTCCAAGTCTATGATTCTGGATAGATAAACATAGATAGGGAGATTCTGTTTGCATGAAAAACACGACCCTCTCCATTCCTTTCCAGCTGAAGGTTTGGGGAAAGTAGCCTGAATCCCAGTAAAACAAAGCAAACATTTTTCTCATTCTAAATAGCATTTGGTTTTGGCTGCTGCTCTGCACAGTTGGAATTTTTATAAGGAGCACTGCTAGGCTGCCGTCAACCATCACCTCCTTACATGAAGGCTTATGCAGATAGTGACATGAGATGGACGGTGCTGCTTGCTTTTTCAACTCTTATTTTAAAGCTCCGTTAGAACCAAGTACCTCGGAGCCTCTGCTTGGAATGATGGTAATGAGCGACACCAGGAAACACCCCGTCATTCCTTTTTTTTCATGATCGTTACTTCTAATCATGTGTCTCTGAGCACACATTCTAGGCTCCTTCTTACATCTGGGGCAAGGAACGAAAGAAGATGCACAGTTCCCGAACCTTAACTGTGCTTTCGGTCATGTATGTTTCCATCTTGTATTACTGTACTCCGTGTGTGTGTGTGTGTGTGTCTTACAGGACCTGTTGTTTTACTGTTTGTTGTTGCTGTTATTACATGGTATGGGGAGTGTAGACCTCTTTGGAAGGCGGAACAGTAAAACGAGATGGACTGAATTGGTTTTTGGGGTCCCTCTCCCATTTCTGTGATTTTATAGCTGTCAGGTGGAATTCCGCACCACAAGGTGACTGCTAAAGTTGTTAATGGTACTAATTTGTTAACGCTGTGAGCCTTCCACCTTACTCCATGTTTGAGTTAATAGAACCATGTAGAACAAAAATGACATCAGTTTTATGTGACCTTCATTTCAAGGAAACCAACCCATGGAACTAGCGGAAGGGAACCACACCTGAAATCTCTCAGAAGTTCGGGTATGTGTAACAATATTGATCTCATCAACCAATATTCTCTGCTGGAAAATCCACTCTTAAGTTTCATATTCTTCTTGACTTGACTTTAAAGAGATCCCCATCCAACGTCACTGCAAAAGGGAATATTGTCTACATGGCGGAATGAATGTGGATGAAACTAAAGTGAGATAGGAAGACAGAACCAGCAGGGTGGGTCTATATATTTCCTTTCTCCTTTTGTTCAACCTCTGTAAACAGGTAATCAAGTCTGATCTCATGTGAGTTGCCCACCTGACCTACTTACATAATGCTACCACACCAAATATGAGAGGATCCTTGTCCAGGCATGTGGTTGCTTTTTGCCATTCAAGAAGCCTTCGCCTCAACTTCTATGGCTCTTTGGAGACTTCCTCTCGCTCCTGGCTTTTATTTCCTGCATAGACGACTGGAGATTCTCTGTGGGCTGGAGAAGCCATGCAGTGCATCTAACCACAAAGGTCAGAGGATTGCTCCGCTCTCGTTTTGGATTAACTAGTCCTGTTTTAGAGTGTGTCTGCTTGGTTTTTTTTAGAACCTGGTAACGAGAGCTTGCACTCTGCCCCTTAAAAGCACCATTAAAAGAAATGCATATTTGTATTTTTTTTTTAATGCCCATGCCTGAACTGAGATACTTACCTATGATCCTATGGCTGTGGACAACACATACATTTTGTAGTTTGTAAAGCATGCTAGGAATTGTAACTCTGTGAGGGGTATACTACAGTCCCCAAGATCTTTTGGGAGAAGGATGCATGGTGTGTACACAGCCATAATAAATTTTTCTTTTGCTCTGAACTGTTTCTTCTACCCATGCTCCCTTCTACTGTCAGATCTAAGGCTAGGATCCTGGAGGTACCCGAGTTGTACCACAAGTGAAACATATTGACAGATGAGTCAGGAACAATCTCATGCTCTGGGAGTCATTTTTCAGTGCCCCAATTTAGTCATTGTTGCTGGGTAGCCCTGCGGAAAGGGCTAGTCCAAACATTTTGATTTTTTTGCCGCCTTCTCCTTGATTATCTCTTTTGCACTTTTCCAGTGTAATCATAGATATGTTTGTTCAAGAGTACCCCCCACGGACTTCAGCAGGACTTTAGGTTTTAGCCTGTTTTTCTGGGTTTTTTAAATAATTCCCACAGCAACACTGTGAGGTAGGTTAGGCTGAGAGCTGGTGACTGGTCCAAGGTCACCCAGTGAGGTTCATGGCTGAGTGGGGATTTGAACCCTGGTCTCCCAGGTCCCAGTCCAACACTCTAACCACCACGCCACACTGGCTCTCCCTGTTTCCAAAAACAAAACAAAATCTCCCTATGCACACAGTGCCCGCCTACTTGAAAACACTATGACATGCCTTGAGGGTCACAAGTTCAAGTTTGATTACATTGGTAAAATGGTCTAATGCATGTGTAAAGTGGTTTCTCCTTTGCCATTGTGGTGACGGCGAGAGTAGGCGTTTCTGCTTTTCCTAGAATCCGTTGCTATAGAGCTCTTTGCCGGTTGGGCCCATAGTCTGTGCTGTTCTGACTGCTCTGAGTTTTCAGTCAGTTTTCCTTTCAGAAGGTTTACAAAGGGCTGAGAATGGAGCGCTTATGCGGAGAACAGTCATAAGGAACTGTTCTCTGTGGTTATTGATTTGTTCCCTAAGATGTGCATCCTGTTCTTCAGTGGGCATTTGGCATTCCCAGAGCAAGGACATAGGAAGCTACCTTGCACTGAGCCCAGACGACTGGTTTGGCTAGCTCAGTATTGCCAACACGGACTGGCAGTGGCTCTCCAGCATTTCAGAGACAAGTTTTTCCTTGCCCCACCTAAGGATGCTGGGGTTTGAACCTGGCCTTAATGCAAGCAAGGCATGTACTGTGCAGATGAGCTTCGGCCCTTATAAATAAAATTAGTGAGAAATGTTAACATTCAGCAATGAACCTTCAAGAATGCATAAGTGGTTTAATGGCCTTGTTTGCACTTAATGCTGATCCAATAGTTTAACTATGATTTATTTGAACCTTGGTTTGTTTTCTGCAAAAAACAAAACACAAAACCCATGATGTGAGGCCATATTGGTTTGGATTATAAACCACAGCTTGTTTTGACTATGGTTTAGAGTTATATCTGACACAACAGTCTTGCTTAAGCAGACACTTATCAAGCTACAAATGTGCAAGGCAAGAGCAGCTGGAAAATAGATAAAGTTTTGGAGGAGAAACCTACGACTTGTTCGCTCATCTGTGAAATGACTCATGGTTTGCTGAACAAACCATGACTTAGTGCTATGCGCCAATACAGCCAAATTGTTACTTGTGATTTTTCGATCCCTTTCTATGGCACCCAAGGCGTTTGTTCAAAAATAGCTTATTGGAGTTCATTGCACGTGCAACACATAGTTGCGGATGTGGTCACGGTATAGCCATTACACCTGAGGCTGGAATCTTATCTATTTCATAGACTTAAGTGGGATTGCACTTGTCAGCATAGGCCAAGATGAAAGACCTTCCAGTTAAGCCTCAGATGCTTTAGGAAAGTAGCAGTCTAACTGAATAAGCAGAGGCTGGATTTGACGGGCCCATGCACTTGCCTTTAGGGCAATATGAATACATAGGAAGACTTTGAAACATTGGACTCAGCTAACTACTGCACTGTCTGCTACTTAAAAGCAGATTACACTTAATAAAACTCACATAACCAGGGAACTTGCGTTATTTAGAACAGACTTAGCAGTGTTTTAGCGATTTGGAATATTTAGGGCATTTAGATATTCATAACCCCAGTTGTCCCTGGGAATGCATTTGCGTGGACAATGGAGCATGTGAGTTGAGTTTCCAGCTGCAGCTTCTCAGTGGCGATTTTTGTGGCAATGCATTTCCAGCTGTCACTGTAATGGGAGTGATTTTGGGGTAGTGGTGGAAATATCCGCAAATGTCTTGCATCACACACACACACACACACACACACACACACACACACACACAGCTTCTCTTGGGCACACTGTGTGGAAAAGATTGGCCCACAGAATATGTCAGGTTGCAATCCTATAAAATGCTTACATGAGCAAAATGAGAAACTCAATGGGCCTTTCTTCTGAGTGGCCACTGCACAATTTGTGAAGGCATGATGTGTATATAGCTCTCCTGCCTCAAGGTGGAGAGCAGAATTTAATGTTATTCTGGTTCCTTTTCACCTGAGCATTGTGTTGGTTATCCCTGTCTGGCACACGGCCCACTGGGAATTCCTTCTTCCCTAGTTAGCTCAGTTCAAACTATAGGGAGCTGGATGCGAAAGAAAGAGGGGGCTTTGCCCTGCCAGACTTAAGGTTGTACTATGAATCAGCAGCTTTCTGCTGGCTAAAAGATTGGCTGCTTCTCGAAAACACTGATGTATTAGATTTGGAAGGTTTTAATAATGCTTTTGGTTGGCATGCATATTTATGGTATGACAAGGTCAAGATTAATAAGACTTTCAAGAACCATATTGTCAGAAAAGCAGTGTTTAATGTCTGGACAAAATACAAAGACTTACTGGAAAATAAAACTCCAAGGTGGCTTTCACCATTGGAAGCTAAGGCCCTGAAAAGACTCAATATGGAGGCCAAATGGCCGAAGTATTGGGAAATATTAGAAAAAGATGGAGATAACTGGAAATTGCAGAGTCAGGAGAAAATGAAAGACAAAGTGCGAGATTGGTTACACTACGCTCAGATTAAAGAAGTTTTTAAACTTGACAAAAAGTTAGGATTCCAGGTGGAAAAATCGAGGCTAGAAATGGAATTGTTAGAGCCTAAGACTAAGGTACTTTCAAAAATGTATAACTTGCTGTTAAAATGGAATACACAAGATGAAATGGTCAAACCGGCTATGATAAAGTGGGCACAGGACATTGGATATAACATCATGTTTGAGGACTGGGAGAGGTTGTGGACTACTGGGCTGAATTTCACTGCATGTAATGCTTTGAAAGAAAATGTTATGAAAATGATATATAGATGGTATATGACCCCAGTCAAACTTGCAAAAATATACCACTTGTCTGATAACAAATGTTGGAAATGTAAAGAAAATGAAGGAACATTCTTTCACCTCTGGTGGACTTGCCCTAGAGTGAAGGCTTTCTGGGAAATATAATGAGCTGAAAAAGGTATTCAAGTATACCTTTCCTAAGAAACCAGAGGCCTTCCTTCTGGGTATTGTCGGCCAGAAGGTGCTAAAGAAGGACCGAACATTTTTTATGCATGCAACAACAGCAGCAAGGATACTTGTCGCTAAGCATTGGAAAACCCAAGATTTACCCACACTGGAAGAATGGCAGATGCAACTGATAGACTATATGGAACTGGCTGAGATGACTGGCAGAATCCGAGACCTGGGAGAAGAGACGGTGGAAGAAGATTGGAAGAAATTCAAGATTTATCTACAAAAATATTGTAAATTGTATGAATGTTAAGAAGGATGCTAGAGTACAAACAACTTGGCACCATTAAGCTAGATGAAGTGAAATATGAAGATAAGCTAAATTTAAGAAAAGATATTTTTTTGGAAATTTTAGGTTATATTTAAATTTTTAAGATTTGAATAAAGGATATCTAAAATTAGAGACACAACATTGGAAAATTAGATAATAAGAATAGAAACAAGGGGATAAATTTGCTGGATAAAATTTTATAGTCAGGAACGCAGGAGCGGGAGATGTGAGGGAGTCCAAAGAAGTTAAGAAAATCATGTTAAGAGATGTGTTATATTGTATTGTTTATTGGTATTGTAATTAAAAATAAAAACTGTTAATAAATATTTATTTAAAAAAAACAACAACTATAGGGAGCTGTGCCAGCGCACAATTACGGATTTGTGGAGCTCCCTTTCATTTTTTACAGGGCTTCCACAGGAGACATCAAGTGATGGAAGTTGCCTGTTTCGTATGTTTATTTATTATCACCTATTGGCAATTGCAGGGCCCAATCTTATTAGATGCTCTTCAAACTGAGTTTCTGGTCCTGGATCCCTCTGACAATTCCCATTTAAATCTTCCACGTTATTGAAATGG
Source organism: Podarcis erhardii (assembly GCF_964252035.2). NCBI lineage: Eukaryota > Metazoa > Chordata > Lepidosauria > Squamata > Lacertidae > Podarcis > Podarcis erhardii. The sequence goes on along the minus strand of NC_138498.1, from coordinate 56,469,431 downwards.
GTTTTGTTCAGGCAGGAAGACTTTCAACAAACACAACAGTGGGGGGAACTGCAGCAGTCGCCAAGTACACAGCTTGCAAAATGTAGTGGACGTCTTCTGAAATAATCCATAATCTAGAACATTGATTTTGGTGGGTATGTTTAACTGATGTGGTACTATAGCCTAGTATCTTATTCTCTGACTGATGCTTTCAAGACATCATTGTATCACAGCTCCCATCATCCCTGACCATTGGCTGACTGGTGTGGCTGGAAGCTGTAGCACAAAATATTTGGAGGACACCAGGTTGGAAATGGGAAGTTGTGACCAAACTGACAGCTTAGTCATCACTCTGTGTTTCTCAACTGAATGAGCTACTTAAATCTTTCAGTGATAATTTGTTTATGTTAATCAGATCTCCTAGACTGGGACAGATTTGTTTTCTGATAATGCAGGTAGGATGATATATGGCAACTATGTCACTTAACAGCTACAGCTTCTGCCGGTTAGGTGAGCTGCTTCCTGTGACTCATTCTGCTCCACCTTGTTCAGGCACTCATACAGCGGAAACCCCCACAGCCCAACCCTAGTAAAAACCAGCCATATCACAACAGGGTGTTTTACATCGACTTTGCATCTGGGCAAGCATGTCACTCAGGCTGCAGGAGGACAAAAGAATAAATAGACTAGGCCCAGTATTCATGTGCATCTTCAAGGTGTTGTTTCTTGTGACCAGTTCCTTCTGCTTCCCCTGTGCTTGTGGTATCTAGTCACACAATCTTTCCTGCTCTTGGGTCCACTCAAATAATCATATTTAACAACAAGTCTTTGTTGTTTCAATTCTTCATAAAGCCAGTTCTTTATAATCTAAAGAATCCTTATGCTGCCAGATGCTTGCCCTGTGGCTGGATGAGTTAAAGATCTGGCCCACCAGGCCAAAAAGGTTTCCCATATCTACTTCATATATATTCCCATATATTGCCCCCTTTCCACTCATCCATTGACGGATCTGATAAACAGGGAGGAGGCAATTTGCATCCCCATCAGGGTTGGGCAGAGAGGTTTGCAGCAGAGCTAACAAAGAGTCTTGTGTGGCACCATAAAGACTTAACAAATTCATTATGTATACATTTTTGTGGGGTCGAACCCACTTAATCAGAGACATAGGTGCCACTTCTTGCATGTGAGAAAGGGGGTTTGAGCCCATGAAACCTTGTGCCGTGATATATATGTATTTACAATATTCTGCTGTTTTATGTTTCTTCTTTTTGCCACTGGTTCCTAAAGTGGTGGGGTCTTGCGGGGGAGGCAAGGAAAAAAATGCTTTCGGAAGAGCATGTCAGGGGTTTGCCACCCCTGCCTGAGATACCCAAAAACATCAGGATGAGATTGGATCTGAAGAGCTTAGGGGAAGCCAGAAACTGATACCATTCAGCCAACCAAAATACTTAAGGACAAATAGCAGGCGGCCCCTAGTCTATCCAACAATAAGATTTACAGGCACCTTGGCTTTCGACTCATGTACTAACCACTGAAGAATGAAGCAGGCATTCCGTTGTGAGATAATGACATCCTCTTCATTTCAGATCTTAAGGAGAGTTTCCTGTGCTCAGACACAGGCTGTCCATGTAACTTGGGTGGGTGTGGTTCTTCATTGGCTGACAATAGTTTCCTGCCTGGGGCAAAGCTGTCTGTGTACTCAGTGGTCAGGTTGGGCTTAGTTAACATTCTTTCTTGTGTTTGTCAACCACCTCCTTTCTGTTCTCTCCTGCACATTCCAGCTGGCCTTCTACTTAGCAGTAAATTATGTTGGCAGACATTTGGAAAACATCCTCTTGATATACCCAAACCACCTACTTCCCCTACAAATGGAAAGAAGAAGACATAAATACAAAATGCATAGCTATTAAGTGGAACAAGAGGAGCTGCCTTATATGGGGTTAGACTGTTGGACCATGTTGTCTAAACCCAGGGTTTCAGGGAAGGGATCTTTCTCAGCCCTACCTGGAGGTTCTGGGCATTGAACCTGGATTTTCTACATTTAAAGCAGATGTTCTACCACTGAGCTATGGGCCCTCCTGAGCGTTCCCACAACTGAGTGGCTCTTGGTGCCTTTGAACCCTTCCTGGTTTTATTATGCAAGAAATAAGCACTTACTGCAGAAAATCAGGAAATCTTCCCACTATCTATATGCCACATCAGTTGCAGAAAAAGTGCACTTTTCCAGCACTGCTGCAGCAAAGTACATAATGGTCCTAGCCTGCTCCGGACCCAGTTAAAAATGCTGGTTTTGACCTTGAAAACCCTTAAAGACCTGGAAGATCTCCACCTTCTGGATATACCTGCCCAAACCTTAAGGGTCCTCTTCAGAGGCTCTGCCCCAGATGTCCCTTCCAAGTGAAATGAAGTGGGTGACTACCAGGGACAGAGACCTCTCAGTGGTGGCACCCTAGCTGTGGACTGCCTTCCTCAGGGAAGCTCACCTGGCACCTTCTTTATGGTCATTTGGCACCAGGTGAAGACATTTTTATTCTCCTTGACCTTTCAAATTTGCGATCTTAAAATCTTGAGTGTTGATCCACTGCTTTTATTGTGCTTATTTTTACTTATTCCATCGACTGGTTTTCTCTCTCTTTCTGCCAAACTCTTTTATGTGGCAATTGCTGTTAACACTGTAACAATGCTAAAAATACAGTCATAAAACAGCTTTGGTGACCTGTATTTAATTTTTATTTTATGTGGTGACTTGCACAGAGAATTATGGTATTGGGCTTCATCCATTAAAAATGCTGGGGAAATGCCATTTCCCTTCTCTTGTCTTCCATCCCTGTGTGTTTACTGAACAGCAAGACAGTGATACAAACAGGAGGATCACAAGGGCACATATTGGGGGTGCCCATCACATCACTGGGTGATGGGATAATGGAGCAATATCTAGGCCAAATTCTAGTTACTGCATGCTTTCCAATGCCTAGGCAGTTGCCAAAGTGTATTTAGAGTTTATGGCACGATTGTCCAAAAAGGTATTTGATAGAGCAGAAATGATTGCAATTATTGGCATTGACTCTTCCATTGACATTGATTACTCCGTAGAGCCAGTTCTAAGAAGCATGTTTGCTGGACTTAACCACTGTGTGAAATTAAAAGGGCAGCTGGATCCAGCTGACCAGCACTGCTGGTTCTAGAGAGGTTATCAAACAATTGATCCTAATTTGATATCAATCCTGAAATATTTTTGGACAGCTTTGAAAGATTGCTTTATAATTAACCCTAAGATTTCCATGTGCTATGAAATGCTCATAAAATTACATTGTTAGCCATACATATAGTGCTTTGCACTGCTTAAGTAGGTCAGGAATTCCAATTACATCATTCCAACATTAACACTTGTACAAATCTAAAACGTGGACAGGCATGTCAATATCTTTGAAAAATAATAAGGGAAGTGGGCCAGAGCTTTTGTTCCTAGAACATGTATGTAGGGCTGAATTTGAGTTGATTTGGAATGTGTAGAAAAATATTTGTTGAAGCAATTAGTGAAATAACAGTAGGGCAGCAAAAGAACCTCTTTGTCCTCTCCCTCTTACACAGACTTCCACACCTTTTTAAGGATCTGATACTGCGTGGTTGGAGGTGTGTGTGTGTGTGTGTGTGTGTGTGTGTGGTGAGGGGACAACCTGCATTAGACCTTGGAATGTTTAACTGCTGGTTGAATCCCAGTCACTAACAAGGTCTCTGCCATTATCACAGCCTGTCATCTCTCATTTAACTGTGCGCTTAAAAGCGCTGGGCATTGCCTCTTGGCTTCATGGCTGTTTCAGGCCTAAAGAACAAGGGAGGTGTTACTGGTGTTGAAAGGAGCTGCTCAAGCATGGTTAGTGAAAACATGAAATTATATCACTTACGGTTGATATTTCAGGGGTTTCAACTCTTCTATTTCCTTCAAAATATGTAATATTCAGTTGTTTGAGGGGACATTGTTGCCATCATATTATTTGGACTACCACGACTTAACAGTGTGCAAAATTCTTTCTGAATGGACAGAGGGAAATATTTATTTATATTGTGTTTACGTAAGGGATTTATACCCAATCCTTCAACAGCTTCCTTGGAGCAGCTTGCACAAAGTTGATTGTACGATCAAATGAACTTAAACAAAAACATTAAAGCAGAAATTTGAAAACAGCACAATATCAAAGAGCAGTATAAAAGCAGCCAGAAGAAATAAAGACAGCAGAAGAGCAATGTATAGCCCAATGGCATTTGGAGGGCCACAGATTCCCCATCCCTGATCCAACAGCTGCATACAGCTCTCATCTAGGTTTGCTTTTTCATCAAAAATGCCATGAAATCTTGGCAGTGGCAGCACTGCCAAGCAGTGGCACTGTTGGAAGTGTCAAGAGTCCACTTGAATTCATTTCCTCACTATCTTGAAACAAAATAAAGCACAAGAGTTGGGTGGTGGGACCTCACTGTAAAGGGTTAAGCATTTGTGCTTATCTTCAGTGATGTAATGGATGATGAAACTGTTTTTCCGCAATAAACAATGGTTGAATGCTAAGCTATGACAAAGGCTACATGTCCCAAGCTCTTTAATCTTTCCTCGCATTTCATGTCCTTCCTATTGTTCAGCCCTTTGCTGTTGGAAAACTGCGCTGGGATGGAAGAACACTGTGATCTTACCCATCTGGCCGGGGAAGTTGATGCTATTTATGTGCCATGCAGTCTTTTGGCCTCCTGACTTGGTTTCCCATTTAAGGAAAGGGGAGGGAGGAAAGAACCAAGATACGGTTATTTTTCCCTTCTCCTCCTCCTTCTCCTCCTCTGCAAAAGCACTCAAGTCCCATCCTTCAGGTTTCTATTACTTGGTATGTGCGGAAAATAGCACCTCGGTGGTTTAAGGAGAGGATGTACCACTGTGGATTCCCACAGTTTATAAGATGAGGCAGGAAGATCTTGATGACTCATAAGCACTGGTCTCTCTTTGTTGTTTATTATCCTTAATGCCATGGTTTTCCTTCTTTTGAGCATGTTTGTGTACTTTAGACCATGTCTTCATTTTGTCAGGACAACGTTGTGTGTGGTTCCCACACATGGGAAATGTTGTTGACTGCATCAAGGCTGTTCTCTATTCACTCGCAGTGAAAATAAAATAAAATAAAGCTCTGGGTGGAAACGAGGGAGGTTTCTAACTACACCACATCCTGACACACTGACTGTGGGTCACTTTTCCATCACATGCATGACAGCATCTAAATTACCCTGCTCCTCCAGAGCTGGGCCCATGGCTGGTGTAACGGAGTCTGGCTTTGCCAACATGCTTTTTTGAAGGCTCTAAGTCTGTGGCCAGGTTTCTTTGGGGGAAGTAAAGACTGTTAAAGTGGTTTAAGAGTGGGTTTCAAGACCAGGATTCAGTTCTGCTGGAGGAAAGGCAGCCTGTGGAGAATTATTGTGAAGGTAAAAACACTGAGCAGGCAAAGAATTCAGAACCCCCTCTCATCCACTGCTTAACCTTCTCTCATGCAACCACTTTGTTGGTATTTAGGTGTGACCCAAATTCAGACATGGGTCTGCTGCCATCATATGCAGCTGTTCATGTGATTTACAACAACAGTTACCCTGTGTTTTAAACCTATGAACTGGCGAGAGATTTACTTGCTACGGGAGCATTATATCATTTGACAGACTCCCCCTGTGCTTCCTAAATGGCACCTCTGACAATAAACACTCATCTGTTGCTCGCTTGATCTCCGCCCCCCCCCAGCCAGTTCTTCTCTTGAGGGGACACTGCATTTTCTCAACCCTCAAAAAGCCGCATTTCACAGGAAGGATCTGAAACCTGTGGGACCAGAGATTCTCAGAGGACTGGAGTCAATATTTGAACTATTTGAAAAGCAATTGTAATAAACAGATTACGCTAGTAGGACTGCAAGAAGTTTTGTAAGGAGGATTATGCGAAACATTGCAGAGAAGATTATGAAGAGAGTTATTAGTTAAGGACAATTAAAAGTAATAGAGAAATTAAGAAATGTAGATTAAGTGATAAATGAGGTTGATGAAAGTTCAAAACATGGTATAAGATAAGAAAGTATGTTATATGATTTTTGGAAATTATTTGTAAAAATCAATTAAAATATTAAAAAACAAAACAAAACAAAAAGCAGCATTTCATCATGAGAAAATGCAGCTTCTGCACCCTTGCATGCAGTTGGCCTGCCCTCCCTGCTTTTTATAGTGATTTTGGCTGGGTGAGTGTTAAGGTCACCTTGTCCTAGTGGAAAGTGTCCTATACATGGCTAGTGATGAGTAGCATAACTCCATCTCCACCCCTCACCCACATGCCTACATTATTCATTTGTGACCTTTTGCAAATGTTAACCCTCCCATATGTATTTGTGATCACAGCAAACCTGAAATAGATACTAAATATATACAGTATACAGTTTTCTTATTGGCCAGTGCTCTTGCATAGTCTATATCGGGGTGCCCTCCCTGTGTTGTCAGGTTTCTTCTAGACGGTTGCTATTTTGGAGGTTGGGATCCATTCATGCACTGGTAAATTCAGGCTGTGCAGTGAATGTGGATTTGGACTCTTACACAAGGAAGCCCTTCTCCAGCATGGAAGATGGAATGCACACCTCCCCTTTAAAACAAGGCATGTCAAAAGAAAACCAGTGGGAGTGGTATCCCCCCCCCCCCCATCTCAGAATGTAAAAGCTGTATCATGACACTAGGATCGCACTGGGGTATGTAATAAAAGGAGCCAAGTATCTTGACTCAGGGACAGAAGGACAGAAGTACGGCATTGTTTGCTTATTACGTATATTTCAAAAACCACCCTTCTTCCCATAGGAACTCAGGGCAGTTTGCAGCAGGATCAAATAAAATACCACTAACAGTTAAAATGTTTAAAACAAGGTGCCAACATTTTTAGGTCAAATTAAACAACAACTATCTCCCCACAGCTTATGCATTTCAAAAATCTACCCTTACACTACTGCTTCAAACATATCTCACCCAATGGATATTAATTCATTAATTTCCTAACATTTATACACTGCTTGATTGTAAAAAAATACAAACAAAAAAACCCCAACCTCAAACCTGTTGAGCATTGAGCAGCTTCACAGAGAGCTAAGTGGAGACAACCACTATTAAGAAAGCAACTGCTAATTCTTGTAGCTAAGAACAATCTCATGATGATTGTCTACGAAGTTGACTATACCTGTGATTTTTCTCTGACCATGTGATGATGTTAATGCATTGCCCAAAGACCACAAGCTTTAAAAGGCAGTTGCTTTGAAATTCTGTTCCCAGTAGGACCCAACCCCTAGGGGCTGAGGCGCCTTTGCCCCCCCAAAATAATTGAGGGGGCTGCCCCCCAAAAAAGTTGATGGGCATTGCTATTCAAATGGGGGTGTGTGTGCCACATAATGTGATCTATTATGCAGGGTGGAGCTTACCTGTGCCCCCAATATTTTATTCAAGTTGGCAGTCCTGTCGGGTCTTATCCTCTGGCTGTTTGACCCTCTCATTTTCATGCTCAGGAATGCTCTCCATATTGTCAAAAACTTTGTATTTTGTTCACTGGAAAGGAAGGAAGGAAGGAAGGAAGGAAGGAAGGAAGGAAGGAAGGAAGGAAGGAAGGAAGTATCATGTGGCATTAGGAAGAACTCCTGCTGCCATTTATATGATGCTAATTTGCTGTGCAAATAAAATCTGCTCCCTTTGTTATTTATAGGCCCCCCCATGCTGATGCTTTTGTTGTCATGTGCTGGCCTCATGTTGATGCACAGTAGTTCCTTGGAATCAGTACTATTGCTGCGGTTCTGGGTCAGAAGATCTGAACAACAGCTGGATTTGGTTGCATCCCCAGGCCTACATGTCTGCAAGAGGAGTGTTAAGTACGGTCCCCTAGTTCACAAGACTCCCCCTTCAGCTTCCTGCCACAACAGGGTACACAACGTCCCTGAGGTACTTACTGAAGAGGTTTGTATGTGTTCAAACATCTCACTGCTCACTTACCAAGGAATTTTACATCATTAAGAAGCAATTTTATCCAATCTTTTTTTAAAAAAATACATATACATAAATAGCTTATTTCCTTTCCATCGCAGCTACGCTGTTATTTATTGCCCGCTTCCTCTCAGCCAGACGGGTTGGAAGAGTTAAAAGTTGCACTTCCCATGGAATGCACAGGATCTTGGTGCTGTCAGGTTCCTGCAATTGTCTCTGTCCATGGGCTTCCGTTGGCAGTTTATGACTCACAGCCAAAATCTGACCTGAAGTGGAAGTGGCCCAGGCTTTGTCAAAGTATACCTGCTGCTTGGGGGGAACCCAACTTTCATGTGCTAATGATGTGCAGCATGTCACAACAGAGGAGAGACAAAGTATGGTAGGAGGTGGACCTCTCTCCTGGCAGTAGCTCAACACCAACGATGCAAAAAAAATTCAGTGCAAGGGCCCTAACACTTGCCACCATTGAAAATATAATCTAAAACATGTACTAATTTGTGTATTTTTTTAAAAAAGGAGGCTAGTGAACTGTCAGACTGGTACTGCACAGTGACAAAACCTTTCCAGTATTCTACTAATTCTGAGCATATCTGTTTCTGAGTACCTGGCTTTATATGCTAACGATGCATTATCCTGAGATATCAAAACACTGAGGAGCTGAATGGGTGGGTATGGCAAGGGTCAGAATTTCAACTACAACAAAAGGAAAGCACCTCAAAGAACTGGCCTGTCTTAAAGATGTACACTGGGTGTGTTCATAAACGTGTTCAGAAACAGGAGGTTAGCAGGAGTGTTCATTGGTAGTGTCCTTTTCTTCTAATACTATTGTGAAACTGCAGTCTATCAAGGAAATAGTATTCTTTGGCGACTACTTGTAGCTGAGTAAGATTATCTTCCATGAACACAGTCTAAACAGTGAGTCTGTAAGTGACTGTGGAGGCCAATTCTGGATCCACACATCCTTCCACAGTGGGGACATAGGTTTCAGGGCAGGAGTTGATCACGGTGAGGGTTTGCCAGGCGTGCCTTCCCCTTAGCACATTTCTCCCCTTCGTCCTGAGTTCGAGGGTCTTCAAAATCCATGAAACCTTTGGTAAAGGCTGTTCTCCAATTGGAGAGTTCGCAGGCCAGTGTTTCCCAATTGTCAGTGTTTATGCTATATTTTTAAAGATTTGCCTTGAGAGAGTCTTTAAACCTCTTTTGTTGAACACCAGCATTAAGCTTTCCATTTTTCAGTTCGGAATAGAGTAGTTGCTTTGGAAGACGATCATCAGGCATCCGCACAACATGACCAGTCCAACAAAGTTGATGTTGAAGAATCATTGCTTCGACACTGGTGATCTTTGCTTCTTCCAGTACACTGATATTAGTTTGCCTGTCTTCCCAAGTGATGTGTACAAATAGTATAGGATGACTTGTTCAACGGAAGCCAGTGATTCTGCTTACATTAATCTGAATTTGCAAAGAAGCAACTGTAAACTAAACTTTTCAACTGGCATTCCTTTCTAGAACATTCTGCCTTGACCTTTAAAAAACACACACACACACACACACACACACACACACACACCACTTACGATTTACTTGTTTTACAAGAAGAAACATTTGCTTTTTAATGCAGCAATTGGTGCTTGCCTTCAGCAGTAGCTGTTACTCCAGATTATTTGACTGAAATCTGTAAAGTTTTATGGCCCCTTTGGGGCAGGAGAGGCTTGGCAATTCCCTGTGTCATGCAGGAGGTTATTGTCATTAGGAAGTAAAGCAAAATGCAAGGGCAATTTATCTCTAGGCAAGCCATTTGGGTGATGCTCCTGGAAGGTTGGGTTCTTTTTCTGTGTGACATATATTGGCCCTCTTGCATTGTCTGAGAGGAGGCCATCATCAGCGCCCAGCATGAAGAATGACTCTCTTCCTTACCTTCTAGCATTAACTGTGTCCCCCTCCTTCCACTCCCTGCCAGGATTCTGGCATTTGCTCTTTCGGCTATAAATTATTTACAGAGGAAATGCTGAGTCAGGAAGCTGATGTTGTAGAAAAACGTTAGTCGAGCTATGAAACTCAATCCAAGCTAATTGAAAGCTTCCTGTGCTGCAGTTTTGCCCACTCTTTTCATTCATGGGTTTGGCTTGTCATTCAGAACCTGACACACTTGGGATGGGGGTACGAAAGTGAGCAAAAGTCATCACTCACAGCGACCTTATCCGGGGAAGCTTGTTCCAGGGCAAGGCAGGAATTGAATGCCTCACCTAGTATAAAACACTGGAGTACGAAATGTTCCCAGCTGCAAAGGGAAGCTGATTTTATTTTGCTGCTGTTGTCATTATTAACATATTTGCATTTAACATTTGACATATTAAAAATAACCATACTACATAGCCTGTAGCTTAGCTTATTTCAACATTTGCCTCCCTTTAATAGATAATGCAAGAAATAGTAGGAGTAGTAGTAGTAAACAGGCTGTTGATTGAAAATGAATCATTGCTCACCCATTGATCCTTTACCTTTAATAATTGTCCTACACTGTACAATGACATTATGTTTCTTTGCATTCATTTTGTCTATATTTCCCCTAATAATGGGTACGGATTAATTGTGCCCTGTGCCTTGTTATTCCAATATAGTATAAGCAGGTTGCATTTCTCAACATAGTTTTTCTCCTGTTGCTTTCTTTCTCCAACCCTAAAAAAATTCATCAACTTAACCATATAGATTATCATTATTAACCATTCTTCTGTAGTGGGGGCTGGGTCTGGCCTCTCCAATTCTTGACAGATGGCTAGTCAGTTAATGGAGGAATAATTATTTCTAGTTCTTCTTGAGGTATCAGTTCTTTACAGTATGCAAATAATACAAGCCAAGGGTCTTTTGGTCATTGGCATCCAATAATGTTTGTTTGTTTTAATTTCTGTCAAGATCTCATCCTAGTAATTAACAATCTTTGAATGGGTCCAAGAAAACTGTGCTGCTATGCCTGCTTTATGTTTTTGTTACAAGGCAATGACAACTCTTGCAGATTCAGTTACGGCATTGGGATATATTGATTGTTCATCCTGGAAGTTGCTAAATGAAAGGGCCGCTTTGATTAAAACTAACTTAAATTAGATGCAGATGTGACCAGATGTAGTAACTTTCTAAAGCTGAGAGCTAATAAAACTTTACTGAATAAAACTTTATGAGGCCAACCTTGAAAGAGATTTTCTGCTCCTATTGATACCAGTCACAACTTATGCCACAGTTCTTGGCATATTGCAGGGGTATTTCTAAAATGAGATTATGACCTACACCTACTTGGCCCCATAAAATTTATCTTCTTCTGTGAATATGGGCCACTGGTGCATGCGGCTGGTATTTTGTCATGAATTAATCTTACATTTTAAAAAACATTCTGGTTCATTTTTGTAAGGGGAAATGTTTCCCTCTGTTTTTCAGGGAACAAAGCTCTCCACCATCAGCTTTTAAAAATATGATTGAGGCTGAGGGGAGAGAGTATTAGCATGTACATTTATTTCTTCACTCTTTTACCATCACCCTACTTTTGTGGGACAGCTGCCTGTTAGGCTTCCTACAATGCACAGTTGCAGGTTTGTTTTTAAACAAACAAACAAACAAACAAACAAATGGTTTAAACTTGGTTGAGACATTATTAGCTTAATAGCTATCTCAGGAAAGCAGCAACAAGATTCAATTGGCAGTAGTCCAACGGTAGCAAGAAGAAAGTTCACATATTTCAAAAGTTTCTGAAACTTTAATATGAGAAACCTTCAGCAGGATTCAGGTTTACATATTTAGCTGGCAATGTTATTTTCATGCTGTACAAGCAGGAGCTCTGTTCAGCTGTTGATGAATTTCAAAATCTGATTTTGATTAAAAAAAAATTAATTTCCTAAATTGATCATTCACAATGTAACTTCTGTTTGTTTGAAGTGAATTTGTGGTTGAGGCTGCTGTCCTGCACTTAACTGGGATTAAGATCCAGTGACACACACTGATAGACATAGGTTGGATTGCAATGTAAGGCTGAAATCCTATACACACATACTGAGGAGTACTGTAATCCCGGCTGGATGCAATGGGACTTAACATACACACACGATTGCGCTGTTCACTACATGCCATCTTCCAATTTAGTGCGCAAAGGATTGCAGCCTCACCCCAGGTTTTGTAACAGAACTGAGTCACTCTCCTAATATATAAATGGCATCTCAAGACTTTCAATGGATAGGCTGGGAATTGCTGGGATGGATTTGCATATGTCCACATGGAGCAACGCAAGGAGAGAAGCTAGGGATGGGAAGGCAGATTTCCTTATTTTTATAAATGGAAGAATCGGAGGGAGGTTTATTTCAAGCCTGTAGTTGCTGAGTGATAATAGAGGTGTCAATGCAGGAAGTTTTTTTCTAATGACATGGGGAAATGAGGAGAATTTTTCATTCATCTCCTGCTTAGCACATACAGATGTATTCATAATTATCCCTTGCCTGAGGGCAGCAGGCACAGGTGGGTTCCAAAAGGGCTTGTATGCCTGCCAGATAGCAGAGCCTGAAAAAATGATATGTAGACAATCGGAATGCCATTTAGTGAGCAAAGCACAATAAAACTCCGGAGCTCTCTTCCTGTCTCCGAAACCCATAAATTATGAAAATCGCACCTGCCTCGGGCCACGTAGATATTGTTTTATTAAAGTGGGAGAATAAGAAACTGCTGGGGGGGGGGAGAGAAAGTGGGAAAGAGGGTGCAAAGCAGCCTAGGGCTTCTCCTCCGGCCCCTGTCACAAAATTGTTGGCTTATATTAATCCCATTTGTCATGACTGTACATTTCAAACTTCTTTCTAGATGAGTTTGGTGTGAGGGCACGTCCTACGGTTTTGATATGGTAACGTGGAGGTGGGAGCGTTAGGGAGAAAGCTGAAAAGCTGGGAAGGCTGCAGAGGTGGGTGGGAATCACCTCAGAATATACCCAGACAGTCCAGATATTTGAGATTTTTGGGTGCCCTGCTTGGTTCCTTCACTACAAGAGAGCATCAGTTGTTCCTGCAAATAAGCCTGAATTTAATGGATGCCTCTAGCGTTATTAGCATTTCTCGTTTAAGATGGTCAGTTATAGCATAGCACTGGATGCGGTGGTGTGGAATGCTTTGGTTCCAAGCCTTTCTGCTTAACTGGCCTGAGTGGGTTGCTTGCTGTGTGAGGCTAAAATGCAGTTCAGAGCTCTCTGAGAAACAGAAGGACACCTTTGCAACATATAAATAACAGTACGGTCCATTTGTGGAGGACAAAATGTGTGGATTTGCTCTCTCTTGTTGACAAGAAATGGAATTCTGTGGTTCTTGTTTGTCATTTTGCTCTCTGCAACATTACAAATAGATGTAGAGGCACAGCCATTTAGGGGCTTATTTTAAAAGAAGTGATTTTTAAAATACTGTAGCATAAGTGTAATGGATAGATTGTTGGACTAGGACCTGGGAGACCAGGGTTCAAATCCCCACTTGGCTATGAAGCTCACTGGGTGACCTCGGTCCAGTCACCATCTCTCAGCCAAACCTACCTCACAGTGTTATTGTGAGGCTAAAATGGGAAGAGGGAGAAACATGTATACCACCATGAGCTTCTTGGATGAATAGTGGACTATAAATGTAATAATAAAAAAGAATTAAAAAGTATAGCATCTTTTGCTTCCAGAGTTTGATGTGTTTTTGTTTTCAAACAGCAAAGATAAACACATAAGAGTATTTTCCAAAAGGTATTTTTCCTGCTGGCTTCTGTAATGTTTCTAATGATTTGTCCTTATGATTCCTTTCCTCCTGTTCTTTAGCTTCTGGCATTTTCTGTCTTACTATTTTCTCCAGAAAGGATGATGAGAATTAGATTCGGGTGAAAGGGTACCTGCCCCATGTGCATACTAGTTATTTTCTCCTCCACCCAATTTGATGTAACCCTGTTGTGCTTGCTTGGAACGTTCCTTTTTAAAGGTGTTAGAACTCTTTCGTTCACTTTAGAGGGATGCAAATGGATCCCAAGGTGATTTCCCAGAAGCTTCTCTCAACATCCAGTAAGGCAGAAGAAACTTGGGCAGGTTTAAATGGAAGAGGATGTCCTGCTACTCAGTTGATTGGAGAGATGCTGAGACCCATTTTAAAAACCTGATTGGAAATGTTTTACTCACAAAACATCCTGACCACTATCTTCAGGGATCAGTGGATGCGGCAGCTGAGCAGTTACATCAGTCTCTGAGGAAGCCGTTCACAAATATTTAATGCTCTCAAATGGGAAGGTTGCACTAGATTCAGTTTAAATCTTCCATATTCTTTAGTATTTTGGTGGTGTGTGTAGTAGGGGCAGCATGCAAGATTAATGTGCCCTGTCTATTAAAACAAGGCTTCACGGGACTATTTACTATTTTATTTACCAGGTGGAAATGGTGGTGGCCATTTTTAAAATAAAAAAGGTGGAGTTTGGAAATTGGTGTCTCAACACAACCATAACAGAGAACATGGCCATTCACTTAATTGATTCAGAAAATGAGAGATATTTCAGAAGGGTTTCTCTTCCTCTCTCCCCACATTCTCAATTATTATTACCTTAAAAAAATTTTTTTGACATGTATTAGAGGGCATAACGAAAGAGTTTTGGAAACATTGTTTAGATTACATATATGGGCACATGTACTTTGGGTAAAAAAGCACAGAAGTGATGGTAGGCCAAGTCCTCTTACAGGGGAATAATACAGACATCATAGTGTTTATTACCAATGCTAATAAACTTGCGAAGTGGCTGATTTTGTTGAAAAGCACTGGCCACAGTACTAAAATTGCAACAGCAGTACAATTACTTTTGCAAAGGAAACAAACACATTGCATGGGCCCAAGCAGTTTTTGAAAAAAGCGTTCTAACCAAATACATGATAGAGTTCAACTTACCAGTCATTGATCTACTGTAAGCATCCTCTTCTGATGCAATCTATGTGCTTACCTACTCCTTTTTGGATTATGGGCTGGATTCAGTTCAGTTGTTCCACTAGCAAAAGCCAGCACGATGAGTCCCTCTAGCCCAATGGGGCTTTCCCCGTTCTCCCCTTGCTGCCCCCCCACCAAATCTGCTTGGAAGTATCAGGGGAAAAACCCCAGAACAGCACAAGGGGTGGGGAGAAATAGTTCCATCTGTCAAGCAGATATGCTTGTGCTGATGTAACAATCTCTTTCATATGATGCTGAATTCTAGCCATCATCATTTATCTATGTGAACATATACAAAGATAGTATGGCTTGTCTGGTAGGGAATATTGAACTGAAATATTAAAGACTACCATGTAGTTTAATGGGACATTAATAGGGGCATTTCTTGACCTATGCCAGGGGTCAGCAACCTTTTTCAGACGTGGGCCACCGTCCCTCAAACCATGTGGTGGGCCGGACTATATTTTGAATAAAATAAATAAATGAATTCCTATGCCCCACAAATAACCCAGAGATGCATTTTAAATAAAAGCACACATTCTACTCATGTAAAAACACCCTGATTCCCAAACCATCCGTGGGCCGGATTGAGAAGGCGATTGGGCCACATCTGGCCCCCAGGCCTTAGGTTGCCTACCCCTGATCTATGCCATACACCTGGCTCAAAATGAGCCGCTATGAGTCTTTATTGAGTGTTGTGCTCTCCTCACCCCAAACCTCAGCCATTTAACTCAGCCTGTTCTCCCATAAGATTTCTCTTCTTGCCCATTTCTTGTGCTATTTTATCGTTCGCCTCAGATAACCAGCTCCACAGTGGTTGTATTCCAACTGAGATTGCTCAGATAGGTGGGTGATGTCAGAGCACACACTTTGGGCTATGCCTTCTTGGGAATTCAAATCGGCAAGTACCCTTTGACGTGCTGCTTCTTAGTTTCAAAACCAAGTTAGTTTATAAACAAAGAAGTGTTCTATGACATTAGGAATTCTGGCCGTAAGTCTCCAGGGAATATCTCTTGCCACCCATGGCCCAGTATGTGCCATTTCACCACTGAGAGTCAAAAAATATTTCAAGAAAGAAGTCACAGGACCTTTGTATATTTAACAATATATATTTTATATATAATTTCTAGATCAGTACATTCAGTTTAACTTGTTTTTTCTTCACAAACAGAAGAACTCTTACAATAGTAGACTTCTAAAATAAATACTATTAAAATAGAGCTTCAAAATAAATATTCTATACAAAGGAAAACGTTTGTGGCAATATTTTTTTTTCAGTTGATGGAAGAAGTAAAGAAGAACCTTGACTGTTTTCTGCAAAACTGAACAAAAATAAACCTAAACATGCACAGTGCTGCAAGACAGACATTTACTAGGGTCAGAAGAGGAAATAGATATTTCACTTTGCTAAAGCAATGAGAAAGAGTTTTCATGAAGGCAAAACAACAACAAGATCAACAATGCTTGAGTGATGGGGTCATCCCCAGGATCCAGCCTGACCTGCTGGGACAATTAAAAAGAAAGATGGTTCATTTTCTGATAAGTTTTTACCCTTGGGGGGGGGGTGCAGCCAGTGCAGCATTCACTCAGTTTCAAATGTATGCAGCCATATTATCCGACCTTTTGAATACTTAGTGTTTTGAACCTGGAGGCAATGTCAAAAGGTGTGTGTGTGTGTGTGTACCTTAAAAGTGGAAGATGGCCTTTAAAAAAAGTAAAAGGAAAAGTGTGTTGGCTTAAGAGGGAGGGATCCTTTGCTACCACAGCAGCCAAGTCCATCTAAAAGGAACAGTGTAATGTTGTCCAGGCTTTTGGGCTGGTCTAATCCGGAAACCTTTCAATGCTCAGTATGAAACTTGTCAACTTTGTTGCTAGGCCTCGAGGAAAGAGCCGGAGAAACATGCTGACTGACTGCTACACCAGAGGGGGGCCTGGACAATACAAGGAGCTTCATTCTGCTACATTTGTGTAGGCTTTCCTTTCACAGCCTTTTAGAGCACATTGATCCACTTACATCAGATTGGCCTTGACAGGTTTAAAATGGGGTGGGGGGGGTAGCCCATGTAGAAATTTCAGTGGTTTAGAGCTATGTACAGTAAAAATTAAAGGCCTGGTTTCATTTTAAAAAAAACAACAACAACACATTAACATTGTATAAGAAATATAGAAATGTTCCGGGTGGGTATGTACATATATAAATTGGCAAAGTGCTGATCCACCAGTTTGCTTACTTGCTATGGACAGCCAAGCCAGCTAGAATCTGTAGTTGCCTGATCAGGGCTGTCCCACATTAACAGGAGCATAAGATACAATAAAGCATATAATTAACCGAGAGTGTTGTGTATGAGGCTGGATGCCCAGCTTGCTTATACTCTGTGAGCCTGGTTTACCATCCCTTGAAAAGCTACGGCGATTTATACATTCAACAGTATTTTGGCTAAGTTTCTCTTTCTTTTCCCCCACTCCCCCATTGCATGGTTCCCTCAAGTTTGTGCAAGAATATATATGTACAACATACTGTGCGCAACCCAACAGGAACTTATGAAACTCTCTCCATTGAAATGGATGGGAGTGGCACCAAAGCCATTCTTGATGCCTCTTCCCATTCACTTCTATGGGCAGATGCTCCCAGTGGATGTGCCCAGTGTGTTCTTGGCAAGGCTAAACTATACAAATCAGTATCTTGACAACGTATGTGTAGCATCCCTTTTTCTGTGAAACACTATATACATAGCCAGCATATTATAAATATAAAAAGGAAGATTAAAAATATTTCCCAATCAATAAATATATACAGTTGTCAAAAAATGAAGTCAACCCCCAATGAGTAAAAGCAAAATGGGGGGGGGGGGATGATGGTTTGCTACTGTCAGTATATTATGTGTTTCATTTCAAATGAGAAATCTGATTTGCTTGGAGAATGACAGTGTGGTTTTGCCTACTGCTTGCCTAATTAAAACAAGGCAGTTTTCACACAATCACTCCAGTACAGGAATTCCAAGTTGAAAAATAAAACCAGCAGAGACATAAGTTCAGCTTTTTGCATGCAACAAATACCCACTCAGTTTGATTTATTATATTGGTGAACTGTTTTCTGTTTAGCACCTTGTGGTTGTCGATAGAATGGGATCAATCCACTTTAAGGGAATGGAACACTGGTCTTGAATAGAGGTGCTTCTGTTCTCTTCCCAACAGGAATTTAACAGTCCCTCATGCAATAATCCTAACCTTGAGTGTATAGATGAGGCGGAAAACTGTTGGCTACTGAAAATCATTGGAAGTTTGTAACAAATATTCACTTCTAAGCTTCCACGTGCTCCTCTAAAAGTACTTAATGCTAAAATAGACTTATTCTTTTCCTTTTTAAAAGAAATTCCTCTGTATTTACTAAGATAATGTTATTTTACAGGAGACAAAAGTTGAGCAGCAGCAATAAAAGTGAGAATTTAAATACTGAGCAAATGTCATTTGGCCAAAACCAAATCCACCTTTCATGTGAGCTTGGGGTTGCACTGATACACTGTGTGTGTGTGAACCCATCCCACATATATGCAAATGAATTGTGCTCAGTTTGCATTGGCCCTGTGAGTGCAAGGTGGAAGAAGGGTAATGTAGGGATAAGGTGATTGCTTGGCTTAGCTTTCACCAACCTGGCTCCCTCCACATGTTGTTGGACCACAACACCCATCAATCCCAGTCAACATCTGGAGGGCACCAGATTGCCAAAGGCTGGTTTAGGCTCATATGCTGTAAGTACTTATGTGTAGCTCAATTAAGCTGAACATAGTTTATTTCAAGGAGAAGAGGGCTGCCACAATTTGACATCGAAGGGTTTATGATATTGGTGCCTTCAAAGCTTTCCTTTTTTTCTTTTTTCTTTTTTGCCTTAGCAAGATCTCGTTGTGCGATACCCTGAATGTGCCGTTTGATTGGGCAACGTAATTTATTGGTGTTAAATGTGTGCTCAGAACCAAATGCATCTGAAACACATGGCTGAAAAGGGGCCTCATCTCTCAAGCACTCCTGTTACTGGAAGCTTTGCTCAGAGAACAGCATTTTAGCTGCCAGGGCTGCCAGCGCACTTTAAGAATCAAAACCTCAAAGAGTAGCCTTACTGAAGGCAGTGGATTATCTCCATATCAGTGATTGCAGGTCAGAGATCTTCCTGTCACTGGCAAAATTGTTCAGGTGGGGGGGGCACACACACCAATAGCATCCAACTGATGTTAAATGAGGGACAGGTCATGTCCCTAGGCAAGATGCATTCTTTGTATACACTCAATGAAGCCAACGAAAAAGAGAGAGAGCAACGAAGAAAAAAATGGCCTTAAGAGGAGGAAACTGGTGGGGTTGCCCACTTTTCCATCTGTGCCTCAACTGTAGCTTGATATGCATCAATCAGCTAAGAGCAACATCCTCTCCATGCTCTAAAATAGTAGCATTTGCTGATTTCTGCCTATCAAGTTCTATCATTTTGGCCCATGGAGGCTGACTGAAAAGGACTTAGGGAATGGATAGAAGGATCCTTTTCAATAACTGCCTTAAAGGGGGTGGAATATTGAGGGGTTGGGCAGGGTCCCTACTAAAGTGTTGAGAACATTAACTCTCGATTGCCAATGGTCTGCAGGTAATAAATAAAAGGTTGGAGTAGTGTGGGGGAGGGGGCTGAAATGGATATCACCTTCTAGGAATAAGAACCCTGTTTCAGCTGTTGATGTACCTGCCAATCCCATCTCTTAATTATTCTTGTGGTATGTAGACTTAGCAAGCAGCCAAGACTAAGAAATGAACAGAAGCAGTCTTCAGATTACCCTATCTAGTAGATTTCTGCCTTTGCTCTGCAAAAAAATATTCAGAAAGATCCTTCAGATCCCTACTGCATAATAAGTACAGATCACCACTTCCACAACCCCCTGAATAATCCCAAAGTGCTTCAGTTCCTGGAAAGAGACATTTCCCTTCGTTTGTTGAAAGCAAAAGGCTGACACGTTACACTCGCAACGCAGGTTATGAAACTCCCTTTCCTGTTGTTTTTCGGCACTTCTCACCCCCACCCCCCCCTTCCTCACTCCAGAGATCAAAATGGCTTCCCTGGCCTGCTGCCAACTTTCCCTTCAGGTGATGCTTTGCAAATCACACTGTTTGTGTTTTTGCACCGGCATCCAGGCCGACTCACTTGGTCGTAGCATCGCTGCGACAGCTTCACGCAGCCGGTGGCCGGCAGGTAGCACAGCAAGCAAGGCAGGACCAGAGAGAGGGCGCTCATGAAAGACCAGCGAGCGCAGCAGTTCGAATGCGAGCAGGAGCAGGGGTGGTCTGCGCAAGAGCCCTCATCGTCCTCGTTGGTACAGTGGTAGAAGACGCCCTTCACCAGACACATGCAGGTGGAGTAGTTGACCAGGTTCTGAGCCGAGCACAGGCACTCCTGGTTGCACACCCAGCAGGAGGGCAAAGTCCTGGGCAGGGCGCACTCCTTGCATTTGCATTTCCCACAGGCTTCGCACAGCAAAAAGTGCTTGTCCATCTCCTGAGAAGCAGGTCCCTTCAGGTCCAAGGGCTTGCAATTAATCGCCTTGGGCTGTATCCGGACAGCCCTCGGGGAGGACTGGTCTGCTACCGGGGCTGGAACCATGTGATCCAAGAGCCTCTGATCCGAAGATGTGCTGCTGCTACTGCTGATGGAACTGGGCCGCCCGCTGAAAGAGATCCACGGGTGGGTGATGTCCTGCTCACATCGCGGGGGGTGGGCGGGCTCGTGGTGGCCCCGGGGATGTTTCTGAGCAGCCAGCTGGGCCAGGGTGGGGTTGTCTATGTAGTCGTTCTCCAGGTGCGTGGTCTTCATTTGGTCAATCGGCAGGATGGTCAGAGGATGCTGCAGCCTGCCATAGGGGATGCGGCTGTCCAGGAGAGGCTGGACCACCACGGTGGAATTGGGAACCCCAGTAATGCTGTGAGGCGTCCGAGGCTCCATTGCTCAGGCTGTCCTTCAGCACCGAGAAACGCGGCTTTTAAGTGTCCTGAAAGAGATTGAGGGAAAGGGAGAAAGGAAGGAGGGGGGGGGGGAAGAGTTCAGACATTAGCTGTTGTTGTCACAGTTCCAACGAAGCCTAATTGCTTCAGCTGTTCCCATGCCAGCACTGGTCAAAGAGCCAGTTGCAGTGTAACTCTTTGTAGTCCCATCCCCGTGGAAGCAATGGTAACATAGACCATGTTACGTGTATTGTGGTGGCATGCCAAGCGATGCTTGCCACCACAAAGGGCAAGGCCAGGCCTTCCGCTAGAGGGCCCTGCTGCAACTGCCACCACCACCTGCCCAGCAAGGCTCTCTTCCTCCATCACTTCCTCCCGTTTTTCAAGAAGGGCCATGGAGGTCCTTCCTCAGAGCGAGGCATTCTGGGAGGGATGGCTGCGAGAGCTCAAGTGACACTCCTGGGGTTTGCTGCCGTGGCGAAAAATGGAATGTTACTGAACTTTGATGCCTATTGTTGCAAGCATTTCATGTAAACCATTTTGTGAGGGCCACCTGAAAAACAGTACAGAAATATCTTAAATAAGTGAATACACCTGCTTTTAGATATGTACTACTTATCTTTGTGAAGTCTCTCCCCCCCCCCCCGCTCAAATCACTCATGCACACAAACACACCAAGGCAACCAATCCAGCAAAAAGCCTAGTGACCGTCCATAAAGAGACCACATGTTCATTCTGAACACTGTTCAGTCTTGCCCATTGCTGGAACTGGGTTTATAAACACTAGCTTTAAAAAAACACAGCATTATCTACCCACTTCCCCCCACTTCAGGGATTGAACTGCCTAACTAGTCATGGAGAAAGAGGAACACTCAGACCTGTTGGGGTGTCTTTGCACATGCCTAGAATTAGATGGTGTCACACTCTTTCCGTTCTTTACCTGGAGAGCCAAATAGTTTCAGACCAACAAATTAGAAGCAGATATTTAAAATATGCACCCATACAAAATGGGGGGATGACGACCTTTAATTTGTGAACTATGAAATAAAACTATTCCCTAAAAGCCTGGTCAGGCTTTGCCATCTTATCATGAAATACACTCATCCTGAACATTAGGGTTAGAAAGATTGGTTATTAATCCACTGAGGAAAGAAAACTAAGAACACACAGACCACCCTAATGCTTACAGCAGCAGTTTTCAACATTTCTTCTGATATGTGGAAATCACATATGAACTCACACCCCAAATATTCACTTAAGTATAACAAATGATCAGAAGCAATCAGCAATTTTGCAACTCAATTTTACTTCGGCTCTGGCCCATTTGCTCTTAAGAGTCAGAACGGTGCACAGATTTGGAGCAATTATATAACGGGTACTTACATTCCTCAAGCATCCATTACTTTCAGATCGGTAAATTCTTGACTAGGACACAGCTGCATCTTCACGCAATATTGTCCCTCCTTTCCTCCAAGACATATTGGAAACTTCCACTTCCATTATAGATTATCCACAATTTACTGCTATGTCCAAACCCTAAACTGAGATTAGCTTTAACTATGCTTTGTTGAAGCAAGTTAGCTTCATAAACAATGGTTTGAAGTTGGCTTGTTTCAACAAGGCATAGCTGAGATTGCATGAAGCCTGAAAGCTAAAGTATGGTAAATCTAAAATAAGAGCAAAAGCTTCTGGTCTCCTACTTCTGACTGTGCTGAAGGAGAAGCAGGGAGTGGTGCATAAGGGAATGCAGGTTTTGTAAGCTGTGATTTAGCATTAAGTTTTTGAACTGCCAACGCTTTCTGCATTTTCACCTTTCTCTTCCCAGTAATAACATAACCAGAATACAAATGTCTTAAAAGCAGATTTCTTAGTTTCAGTCTCTAAAATCATTATTACTAGTCCCCGACATAGGGCTAGAAAAGTAACAGAAGGCAAAAACTAACTTCAGAGAGGATGGATGAAAACAAAGTTTAGTGACCTAGCTGAAAATTGGAGTAGAGGGCATAAAATCCTTTCAAATATTCAGACTATTTTTCATCCAAACACCAAGCAGCATAGTATTTGGTTTAAATGCTGTTTACTAGCTGACCCATCTATTGCTAGTCTCTAATTTCATTGGAAGAGTGCAATTTATACTGGAGCCCATCCAGAGATTCAACTGGAGTGTAGGACATGAAACCACAGGAAGCAACTAAACTTAAATCAAAGAGCGGAAATGGCTTGGTTCAAATTTAGAGAGTACACATTGTTTTCTGGTGGAGCTGCCACTTCCTCACTGTGACCTTTATATCATTTATTAATTATATTTTTAAAAGAACAATTTAAAGAAGCAGCCGACCAAAACCATTCCTAGCTAAGGGTGAGAGGAGAGGCTGTTGAAATCCGTAGAAGGACTGAGAGAGACACAATTAGAGGAGGAAAACTAGAGCTTCAGAAACCCAGAGAAAAATGTGAGGACTGGCACAGTGCGCCTCATCATAAGTAACGCACAGAGAAAAAAATAACTCAAAAGACCAAATATAGACACAGACACACAGCACATTTAGAGTAACAGTGAAATACTATATGCAATCTACTCAGAAATAAGTCCCATGGGGTTCAATGGGCCTCACATGCATCTAGGATTGCAGCCCTATGCTTTTAAAATCTCATTTATTTTAGATAGGAAAGCATGTGCTTAAACACTCTTCCCCATGAAATCAGTGGGACTTGCAGTGCTTTACTTTGGCTAGATTTTGGCTCACAGTCCATCGAGTTAAATCAGGGGTCAGCAACCTTTTTTAGCCGTGGGCCGGTCCCTCAGACCTTGTGGGGGGGGCAGACTATATTTTTTTGGGGGGGCGGAATGAACGAATTCCTATGCCCCACAAATACCCCAGAGATGCATTTTAAATAAAAGGACACATTCTACTTATGTAAAAACACACTGATTCCTGGACTGTCCACAGGCCGGATTGAGAAGGCGATTGGGCCGCTTCAGGCCCTGGGCCTTAGGTTGCCTATCCCTGTTAAACAATAAATTTTAAAAAACAGAGCTCATCTTTTTTTGGCTTGTGGAGTCAGCATTCCTCCTTTGCCCCCTTCTCCATTTCAAAATGCATTGGAGCAGATGTGCTCTTCAGCAATTATAATGCTGATCGCAATTGTCTACCTCGCCCCTTCTCCCAAAATCCTCAGCCAGGCTTTCCAGCTATTTTGTTTTTAAATTATAGTAGGATTAATTTATTTAAACATTTATTTGGCTCTTTTTATTTTATAAAAGAAGAAAGTACATTTTAAAGAGCTACCCAAAACAAGGTGCCACGGTTGGTGGGTTTGTGATGCTGCAAGCACTGGCCAATCAGTGCTGAGCATAATAGGTTTCTACCACAAACGGGCAGAACCAGTTTCTCCTGAGTTTGGTCCTGGATAGGGAATTTTATGCCTCTCTACAGAATGGTGGCCATGCTGTTGCAGTAGCAGCAATAAGCACAGATGACATTCTTAGCTAATCATCAACAAGTACAACTCCTACAAATTTAAGGGACCTCCAGACTGGTGATTGTGATTCCTCCGCACATTCTTGCTCTCTGGAGGGGCTACAGTGCAACAAATGTGGAGCAAAAATAAGCCAGAACCCTTGCTGTATAAAGAGTTACGGGATTTCAGCAGGATGCTACAGGGTACGCACTGACTGGAACCACACCGTGGGACGACCCTGACACTTTTGAAGGTGCATCAGGAGCACAAATCCTCATGAATGTGCAATTAAAAGGACATCTGGAGGAGTCCTTTGTGACATACCGGTGTGAATATGAGAAAAAACCCTAAGAATAAAATTACCGTATTTTTTGCTCTATAAGACGCACCAGACCACAAGATGCACCTAGTTTTTGGAGGAGGAAAACAAGAAAAAAAATATTCTGAAACTCAGAAGCCAGAACAGCAAGAGGGATCGCTGCGCAGTGAAAGCAGCAATCCCTCTTGCTGTTCTGGCTTCTGGGATCGCTGCGCAGCCTGCATTCGCTCCATAAGATGCACACACATTTCTCCTTACTTTTTAGGAGGGAAAAAATGAGTCTTATAGAGCAAAAAATATGGTAATTTTCATGAGCTTCTGTGAGGAACAATAATCCTGCATGACAGGAGCGTGACTTGGTGGAGTCTTCTAGACTGCAGGGTTCCTCAACTCTGAAAAGGGGCCAGAGCAGAGGTTTAAAATGAAACTGAGCTGAGGAACCTCCATCCATGGCCATCTATGGAAACTTGGTAACAGCACGTGCTGTGCAAGTCCAAGAACAAGAGAGACGTTATCTCTAGACTTCTGGTGGCATTGACCTTCATGCCAATGTCAGATTTTAACAATATTTTGAGGAAAATTCAAGCACCTGATATTATTATTATTAATTATTATTATTATTATTATCCTTTAAAAAACAACAACCACCATCCCATTTGTTGTCAATTAATCTTTTAAAGTTAGGAATTTTTGAAACCTGTAAAAAATATGCTAGATCTAAAAACATACACACACAACCAAAACCTGTCAATAAGCATGGATTCAGGGAAATTTGCATTTTCTTTTTGCTCAAAGGCCCAATGTCAGCAGTATTTGCTGAAGGTTAGAATGTATTAGCCATAATAGAACTTAGGGAACTATGCTATGCAGCTTAGAAACATGATTTTTTTTCATTGAGGAGCTAGTTTTCAGCCTTGATTGTTGATGGTACAAATGCTGACAGAAATATATAAAAGGAGTGAGGTTAAGCAAGCCCATCAGTTCCCTTTATTTCGGTGTTGATGGAATCACCAGCCCAGATTTTAAAGGTTGAGCGTATAACCTCAACTGGGACAGAAAACATATATTTTATTTTATAGCTTTTGAAACAAAATGTATAGGTGAACTACAGATAGAGCTCTGGCTGACAAGATATTGAAATAGTTAGATCTATTCACCACCACCTCAGCACACTGGGTTTTCAGAACAGTCATCTATAACTAAATTTCAAATATGCAGCAACTATGTGTCATTCTTCATTGTAGAATATATCACTTTAGAAGGCAAGTGGGAGAATATGTATTTGAATGTTTCCCACTAAAACCTTTTTCTGCTTCACTTGGAAAGGTCAGAGTGCATTTCTCCTTGCCTTCTTCCTGACTTGCTAGCTTTCTGCATGCAGAGATCTTGTCCTGCTTTTTTTAAAGCACTGAATGCTCAGACATACAATTCTCCACCAGCACTCTGGAGAACTGAACTTCATGCTATTCTTGCACATTTGAAATGGCCCTGAACTAAGAAGCATTGCAGACCTATGCACAACGAAAAAAATAGCAAATTACTCCCTACACAACAAATATACATCCATTTTCTTAAAATTAAGTCTTTCCATTTGCTCAGCAACTTTTATGAGGCTGCATCTGAATTCCACTCAACTCTCCAAACTGACCTGAGTGGTTTTGGGGGTGAGGGGGTGTCAGTCATGTGTTCTTTTCCCATTCAAGAACATTCTGCACTAGCTTAGCTTCAAGAGATGCAACTACATCAGATACTTTCCGGACATTGAGTGCAATGATCTAGTGTTAAGATGGGCTTTAACAGTTCATGCCTGATGTGGGGAAACATCAAAGACAGAAAGGGATGCATAAGATAGAAGACATTACAGGTCCTCCTTTAAAGATAATAAAAAAGATACCATAAATAAAATGTTCATGTAGGTGGAATAAGCTTTTCCAATATAAAGTACAAACTAGACATTTTCACCACCTGCATGTTTCAGCTCAGCTGGAAGCCCCCAGCTTTATTCAGGAATTCTAAATCCTGGCATACTGTAAACTGCATTATTGCTAGCTAAACATTTGTTTGCTGATCTAGTAAGTCAGAGGAAGCAGATTTAACATTGCTTGCAGGTTCTGAGTGTTTTAGGTCACCTTGCAAGGTCTGGCAGAGATCTTGGGCTCTGTGTGTGATGCGGGAGACAAAACTGTGTCCCTGCTAGGCACATAGGTCTCCGACACTGAAAGGTATAGAGCACAAGTTGAGAACTAGTGAAATGTTTTAAAAGAGTTCTTCAACAGGGCCATACAGTGCAGTGGTATATTAAAGGCTTTATAAAGATCTATTTGTATACACATCCCTTTAGACCACTGTTAAACCTAATTATGGTTTAAAGGTGAGTGTGCAGTATGAAGGTGCATGGGACTAAAATCACAAGCACTTCACTTCTCATCCGCTCCTGCAGCTGGCATATTTAGGGATGGCATAGCTATTGCAACGGACCACATGGCCACCCATTTTTAAATCACTAGCACTTGGATTCCGTGATTCAAACTTGCTTTGGGGGTTGTCAATGGATTGTTTGTCAGTGCAATGGGGCAAGAAAGGACAGAGTAAACCAGCCACCATCTAAATCATTAGCACCTTGAGTCACTTCTCCAGACTTTGCCACTGCTATCTATACTTACTTTTTCACCTCAGGATTTCAGTCAAGCACATACTCAGCTTCAGCCTGAGCTCAGGTTCAACGCTTGCCCCCATTTGAAATGCGACCCAAGATTCTAGAAGTGTTTCAGACCACATCTGTCTGTCCTTAAGTATTCCAATGCAAGTCTCACTGATTTAAAATGAAATTTGATTGAAAATGGAATCCTAGTACACCTAGAAGAGAGAGAAAGGATCCTGTCCCTAAGAAATGAAATCAGTACAAGTAGCACTATAAACAGGAGTCCAGAAATGATTCTGTTACTTTAACTGTTTTTTTGGTTTTGGTTTTAACTGTTTTAATGGCCATGTTTTTTCCTTAAAAAATAAACTTTAAAGAACAGAATTAGACCAGTTACAACAAATAAAGAACAAAAACAAAATGCCTTGTGAGAATATATCCACTATGACTGGCATGCTTTTTAATTGCTTGTTTTGTTGTATAACTTAATTAAGGATGTTTTAGTGACCCGGTAGAATTGTTGTTGTGTATTTTAATTATATATTGATTTCATAGTTGTAAACTACTTAGTTATAAAGTTGTACCTTGGTTTTCAAATGGCTTAGTTCATGAACAACTTGGAACTCGAATGTCGCAAACCCGGAAGTAGGTGTTCCGGTTTGCAAACTTTGCCTTGGAAGCTGAACGTCTGGCATGACTTCCGTGACTTCTGATTGGCTGCAGGACACTCCTGCAGCCAGTCGGAAGCCATGCCTTTGTTTCTGAAGGTTTTGGAAGTTGAACGGACTTCTGGAACGCATTCTGTTCGAAAACCAAGGTACGACTGTATAAGTGGAAAATACATTTAATAATACATGTAGTTGCTATTTTTTGAACAGAGCTGCCTGTTTGGATTTCCTCCCGCAAAACCTGTAGCACTTGGAGGAGTTGGAAGATCACTTCAAGTAATCTCTTAACTGTTTAAAATCCTTGCTTTCCCATTTTACCCACAAACGTGATTTGATGGCCTGAAGATTTATTGTGTCATAGGAAGGAAACAAAGCAGGATCTTTTACTATATTAGGTTTGTCAGTAGCAAATGACCTAAATCCTCTTCAAATTGCACCAAAGCCAATAATATATTATCTGAAGAAAGAGGGATGGGGGAAGATTAGTTGTTTGTATTTTTCCTGTGTTCTATACATCCAGTAAAATCCTTGGTTCAGGGGGAGCAAACAATATATTCTGATTAAAACACGTAACTCTTCATTAGCCTATAAGGCACGGCAGGGTGGGGTGGGGTGAGAGGATAGAATCCATAGTCATTTTCATTATTTACCCTATACTTCCTTTAGAAAGACTTACATGAGGTATCTCCCCCACCCCCATACAGGCAGGGGTCTAGTTCACACCTCCTTAGCTTCAAGAATGCTACAGTATTTGGTGCTCCCAGGCCTATGACTACAGGGTGCAATAAGAACAGAAGGATAGTGGGTTCCACCACTACTGACATTGCCAGGCTCCTCCCTCAATTGTCACGTAGCAGCAGCCATCTGGTCAGGCTACAGGGATGCAAGCGTTGCACCAGCTCACCTGATAAACCAGCAAATTTCAGCACCTCCTCTCCTTGAGCTCTTTCTGTTCCAGCAGGTCATTCCAAAAACTTCACAAAGAAGGACTAGTCCCTAAGTCTGTTTTTTCCTCCCTCCGAACTCCTTTTCCTTTTGTGACATGCCATTTAAATTGTAAGTCTGTCTTCTTATTGATATTCCATAAGCCGCTATGGGTGAGGTTGGGGGGGGGGGATGCTTTAAATTTTAAAAAGTTTAAAACTACAAATGGAACATTAGCCAAGCGTCAACGTAGCACTAGGATATGGGAGACCTGGGTTCAGATAAGCACTCAGCCATGAATCTCACTGAGTGAGCTTGGGCTAGTTGTTACTTCTCAGCTGAATCTACTCCACAAGGCTGTTGTGAGGATAAAATGGGAGAGACTGTGTTGATGCCTTGAGTTCCCTGAAAGAGAGCTAGGAATAAATAAAGAAGCCTCTGCAGATGGCCAGACCTCAAAAGGGGGGAAAGGGGAGGGGGGCTGACAATAGTAAAGTTACAAAGATGATGGAACCCACCAGGCACACTGCCCTGGAGCCTTGATTCGTTTCCGTGGGTCTTCTGCATATGTGTACTATTGAGACACACTGAGTGTGCAACAGTGGTACCTAGTAGGCTATGCACTGCTTTGAGATGCCTACTGAAATAAAAAGGACTGTCGTCCTGAAATGCCCAAGGCTACGGATGGCTCTGTATGTATGGAAATCTGCCTCTATGCTTGGAGGCAGCAATCCTTCTGAAAACCAGTTGCTGGAGACTATAGGAGTGGCGCCTGCTCTTGCGCTCAGGCCCAGCTAGGTTTCCCATGAGCCACTGTGAGAACAGGATGCTGGACTAGATGGGCCTACAATGGCCTGATCCAGCAGGGTTAATCTTACGTTGTACTACACTAGATGATCCTTGGGATCCCTTCCAACTCTAGAGTTGTATAATTCTAAGTCATGGCAGTGAGCACCAAAGCCCAGAGATCACGAGGAAATTCACCCACTCTTATGCCAGGGGAAGTACAAATGAGAACATCTCAGGCAGATCAGGCTGTGATAACATCTCAGAATGGATGGAGCACTCCATGGTCTGAGATGGATTTTTGAATTAAGAACCTTCCTCCAGGAACGCATCAGTCCACCCACTCCACGCAGTTGCCTTCCGTTCAACAGCTCACCAAAATGGGACTCTGAACACCATATAAACTGTTATGGGACTGCCCTGGATTTCTTCTTACCACCTTTTTTCTTCCAGGAAGGTCAAAGTACTGAAGTAAGGCTGCACTTCCTTGCACCCATACTTGGGGGTAAATACCGTGCAACAGAATGGGATTCATTTCCAAGCAGATAGGAGAGCCAATTGAATGGCAGGGGACATTAGATGTATAGTCTAAAATGAGTGTACATTCACATAGAAGATTAATTTCTTTGGAAACCAGCCCTTTGACCTCTTCCAGAAGCCCAGGAGACATTATTGCATATTCATAATAAAAGGAGTGGACTGTCTAATTATTATTATTATTAGTAGTAGTAGTAGTAGTAGTATCTCAATTTATATCCCACCTTTCCTCCAAGAAGCTCAAGATGGCATACATGGCTCTCCCCCCCCCACTCTGTTTAACATTCACAACAACCCTGTGAGGTAGATTATGCAGAGACAGTGAGTGACCCAATGTGAAGGACATTGCTGGGTGCAGATTTGAACCTGGGTCTTTCTAGCCCAGTGCTCTAAGCTCTACACCACACGGGCTCATCATCCTATCTACGCTTTTCCATCTTGGTCACCCCTTACAGCGAACTATAGCAAGAAGCTAGCATACAGTATTTCGCAGGATACTAGCCAAGAATTATATTTCAAACAACACATGCAGGCATGATTCAGCTAAGGGCTTCCAAGTCCCATTGAGTGTGGTTGGATTGTGCCCTTGGAACAGAGTGCACTGTACCTATGAATGTAAAGCAATGTAAATCGTGGGAAGCTTGGAGAACTTGTAAGTTGTCCCCAAAAAAGAACAGGTCAAGAAAGAGCAGCAGAAGCCTTCTGAACGGAGCAAACATACAATAGCTGTGGAACTTTTAACTGCTCTTGCTGAATGTCCCAGAGAAGCCTGGCAGGAATCGAGAGGGAATAAGAAAGTATTCATTCCTCTTGAACAAAAGAACTTCTGGAAACGAGCAAGGCAACAGGGAAAGAATCTGAAGAGAAGCTCTTTGATTTTCTGAGTAAATGCAGGGTGCAAATTGTTTGTGCGGTCATGAAAACAGAAGACAGCTTACCTGTCAAGAGGGGTCAAGCAATTGTCATGCTGCAGAGAAAAATCAAACTAGAAAGATGATATGGCGAGTTCATTTTTTAAAAAACCCACACACACAACCAAACAGGTGTCACTCCAATAAGCCACAATTCTTGATAGGGTCATGACTGTAGTCTCCCTTCTATGCCTGAGCAGGTAAACCTTCTGGAAGCAAAGCAGAAGGGCCCAGCTTGAAGGTCAGCTGGATTTCCAAGCACATCCCATCTCCCTATATTGCACAGCACTTTGTGTGGTCCTATGAGGAACAGTTGGAGAGCTGGATCTAGTTAGCCTGGGGAAAGAGAAGATTAAGGGGAGACATGATAGCCATTTCTATATCCCTGGAGGGCTGGCATGTGGAAGATGGTGGAGACTCTGCTAACCCAGATGGCAGTACTAGAATGGAAATGGTAATAGGAAGAGATTTTGGTGAAAGCTTAGGAGAAATGTCCTCTTGCCAAGAGCTGATTGCCTCTGGTAGTGGTGGACTCTCCTTTTCTGGAGGTTTTTAAGGAAGGTCAACTGTCAGAGCTGCTGTAGTTGCAGGCTGCACAGAGCAGGGGGTAAGGCTGGATGACCTTCAAGATCCCTCCCAACTCTGATGAGTTATACTGCTGCATGCAGTTATTGTTTTTCCAGTTGCCAGGGGAATGCACCTTTAAGGAGGAGATGGCCCCTGCTGAATCGGACCAAAAGTCTACCTGGAACTACACTGTGATGTGTCATCTGGTGACGCTTATAGCTTTACTAGTTCCAACTGTGAGGACAGGAGCTTGAAAGCTGAAACACGACTATAAAAAGGGGAGAAAACTGAACCACACAGCAGGAAAACCCTAAAGGGCATCAGAAGGATTTCCCAGCTCACCTTCCACTGGAAGGAAGCAGCAGATTCTCAGGAACTGACCAGGCCAGCAGTAGGAAAGGAGCCACTGTTAACAAGACTCAAATTACATGTAAACACTATAGGATAAGGGGAAGGGAGGTTGGGAGGAAAATAGAGCATCCACCTTCACAAAACGTCCCAGAATGTTAAAAAGACTATAAAGCTACATTAAAGCACTTTCTTGAAACGTATCAGCAGGTGTGCATTAAAAGATTTGCTTCCAACCCCACGTATTTTACCAGGTCTAAACAACACCCTACAGCAAAGCAAACTAGCATGAGATTTCTTCATCAACCATTTTTGCAGTTTCCAAGCCCTGCTAAATCAAGGGAATTGAGTGGTCCTTGTGCCCAGCAGCCTTGGCTTCTTGCAGAGAAACTAAACAAATAAGCAAGACCAGAAGGATGAGGTCCTTGAGAAAAGGCACCTGAGTGCTCAATGCAAGACATCAAATGGTTGCTGGCGATTGTGAAATCCTGAAGTGACTGAACAACTCTTTTGGAGAATCATGGCCAACTGTGCATTATTTCAGCTCAAACACGGCTAGACCTTTTTTTTTTTTGGCAGGATATCCAAATCTCTGGGAACTCTTTTTTTTTTTTTTGCCTCTAATATACGCACCAAGCAATACCTGATTTCACATTGGCAAACATCTCTGAGGTTTCGTTTTGTTTAAACTTTTAATTATTGAGATGCCAAAGTACAGGAGACTGTGCTAAGTACACAATCCTAAGCACACTTACCAGGCACATTGAACTCAGTGGTTCTTACTTCTGAGTAAGTGTGTTTGGGATCAAACCTCCAGCAGCCTTTTAAGGTTTCCACAACCTCCACACTCCCATCTGTCAAAAGCGAGAGGCAAATCTAACAAGAATGCAGGCCTGGTTAATGGTGCTCTCAATACCTCTAATGAATTTTATGCTCAATTTGAGCCAGACTTGAGCAAAACTAGATATTGTAATGGGAGAAAAAAGGCTCCTTGCTGCCATTTTATGAAGCCCGATGCTAACAGGCTTCCGAAGATAACATCATCCTGCATAAACAGAGTTAGTCATTACTCAATAGAAACACTTTTGTTTTTTATGCTTTCAAAGATTAGCCACAGGTTTGGTTTTTTCTTCCAGGGAAGGAGACATTCCTTTTAAAAGGTGCTTTTATTTAACGTGGCAATATCAAACTAGGGCTCCTAGTATGAATGGGACACAGCAGGCTGCAGAAAGCAGCACATTTATCAAATGGAGACATCCTCAGAAGGGTTCCAAGAACTTGAGAACTGTCTCTCCCTCGCCAGACACCCATTTTTACCATTCATATACATATGTGTGTGTGAGAGTGTGTGTGTGTGCGCGTTTGGAAGACAAGTGGGTTGGTGAAAAGGAAGCCAGTGGTGGAGATCATGGCCATTCGGTCCACAAGCTGACACTACCTTTAAACACATCAAGGAAGCTATGTTAAATATTGAACATGCTGATTAAAGCTGAGGGGGAGAGGAAGGAGAGCTTTGAAGCCCACTTGGAAATCTCTGCAAACAGCTGGCTTTCCCTTGCGAATTATTTTCTCTGTCGAAATCCTTCGGAGATACTAAAAAGAGGCTCCCTAGCAAAATCACCTCAGAGCGGAAATCAGCTGAGCAAACCGTCCTTTATCCCCCCCCCCCAACTCAGTTTAGCAAGAGGAGATTTTGACATTGACATTTCAGGCCCGATGGGAAGGTTGGGTTGCAGGCGCGTCAGGCTCTCCCTTGCAATGCATTGCATGCTCTCCTCTCAAGGAAAAAAAATGAGGGTGGGGAGGGGGAAAAGAGAGGAGAAGAGATTGATTTCCTCTCCTCCCTCCCTGTAGCATTCATCCCGGTGATGCCCTTCTGCACGCCCACGGACAAGCTCTACAATCCCCGGGCCGGCTCGCCCTCCTCGCTAGCAACCAGGGCTGCTGCCTTCCAGATCCTGGGTGGCCAGAATCTGCGAGGGGTTCTAGGCTCCTCTCGGTTTGCCAGGCGCTGTGACGCCACGGCTGCTTCCAGCACAAGCGCCAGCCTCGCCTATAGATCTGTACTACGCCATAGGTGGAGAAGGCCCTGAGCAAGAGAGCCAGGCGCTATTTTATTTCTTCATACTCCTTTTCTCCCCTCCACATGCACACACACGCACACTCCGGGTTCGCTGCGCACAAGTCCAGGAGAGAGCCCCTTGGCGCACCCAACCTGCGCAGTTTTATTCCAGATCTGACCCCCAGTTTCTCTCCAAGTTCAACATCACAAGATGGACAGAAAGGTGAAGTGAGGCTTTAATATAGCAAAAACAAATCGGTGGGGAGTGGGGTGGGAGGAAGAGAGGCGTAGTCGTCGTTGCAGGGCTGTTGCATGAAATAAAACGCGAGGGAGCAAAGGTCAGGCAGCCAGGAGCCGACACTCCAGCGGCTCGGCTTTCTAAAGTGCCCTATTATGGAGAGAGAGAGAGAGAGAGAGAGAGAGAGAGAGAGAGAGAGAGAGAGAGAGAGAGAAGGCTCCGGAGCCACTGCGCAGCCCGGCGAGGCAGAGGCGCAGGAGGAAGGAGGCGAAGAGCGCCTTCGGCAAGGCGCTCAGGGGCAGCTGCGTTTGTCAAGCCGGGGGCGCGTGGGCTCCGCCAGCCCTGGCCCAGCGAAAGGTTCCCTCGCCACCACTCTGGCACACACGAGCAAGGGACAAACTCAACCGGGAAAGCGGGGGCGGCTAAAATATTTTTAATTTTATTTAACAAGAAGAGAATTCTAAGACGGATCACAACGTCCACTCATACCTTATCTAAATGCCCAAATGCAGATGGCAACGGGAAGAGCAGGCGATGGCCAAGCCAAATTGTACAATCATCATAATCAGATCACAGATATCATTCATATACATATATATGAGATACTTGGCTTTATTTTTAAAAAAGAAAAAAGAGAGAGAGAGAGATACGTGGGTCGATTTTGGCTGAGCTACACACGCCTTCCTCGCAGAAGGTCAGGAAAAGTCAACCAGGAAAGGGAGCAAAATGTTTCCTCTACGGGGCATTATTATTTCCCCCCTCTTTCACCCTGTGCATTTAAATCCACAAAGATGAAATTCCTTACTTACTTGAAATAATCCAGCCAAGATCATCTCTCAACAGGCGAGTTAATCCTAAATCCGAGACAGTTCGCGAGCTGTGCGTGCAAGGGGGGCAGTTTGGCACGGAGCACCCCTGGCTTCTCCGGGAGCGACTTACAAGTGCTGCGCTGTCAGCAGCAGCAGCAGCCGTCGCTTCCCCCTCCGCTTCGCCTCGCTATTGCAACAACTGCTGCCTGGGAAAATGGCTATTTTATGAATGGGAGGGAAAGGCCCTCGTCTGCGCATGCCCGTCCTCTCAATTCTATGAATGGGTGAGCATTGCAGGGCCAAAGCGCATGCTCCGCTCTCATTCATGAATGGGGGGCCGGAAGAGAACTAGTTGCAAGTTAAGGATGGATGGTAGGCTGGGGCTGCCTTTTTTTTAATGAATGAAAGGAGGCAGCTGCAGCCAGCTGCGCATGCACCACACCCCCGCCCCAGCCTTGGGCTTCAAGGTAAAGCAGAACTGCAGCAGAAAGAGGGGGGGGGGGAGGTGGAGTGGATGTACAGTAACCGAGCCAAAGAAAGGGGAGCTCGGGCGTGCGGGAAGGACGTGATTTCTCTCTTGGCTGCAGCCGGAGGCTCCCTGGCGCGTCTCCCGCCCCGATGGCCAGCAAAGGAGCGGGTGCTGGGGATGCGTAAAAGCGCCAGGCTCCGTGCGCTTTTCCCGAGCCCATGCCGGCTGCTTCTGGCAGCTGCTAGGCGGGCGTGCCTCCCTTGCCAGGCTCGCTAGCCCCGGAGTTTGGGGGTGTAAAGGGCAGCCTGCTGCCGGCCGGGGACAACCAAGGGCGACCTCGGGGCCGCTGCGCCGGGGATGCCGCCTGAGTCCGCCCGCTCAAGTGCAGCATTGCTGGGTGTTGGTTCGAAGGAAGGAAAGCGGGGAGAAGACGGCCCGTTCTGCTGGGGTCCTCATCCTGGCCCTGTTTATTTCCCCATGGTCACTGAAGTGACTGGGGTGCAGAGGGGGACCGAACTAGAATTCCCTTGTTTTATGTGGCTGTATCTAAAGAAGTGTGCATGCACACGAAAGCTCATACCTAGAACTAACTCAGTTGGTCTTTAAGGTGCTACTGGAAGGAATTTTTTTATTTTGTTTTGTCCCTTGTTTTATGTCATGGCTTTTTCCTGTCAGGCGCGTGTTCCGAACGTTTTTCAGCCTAACAATCCAGCGCAGTGGCTTTTCTGCATACAGTATAGGCAAATTCGGACATTGTATTAAATGTTCGGACATTGT
Source organism: Podarcis erhardii (assembly GCF_964252035.2). Lineage (NCBI taxonomy): Eukaryota > Metazoa > Chordata > Lepidosauria > Squamata > Lacertidae > Podarcis > Podarcis erhardii. Next base: position 56,432,998 of record NC_138498.1, on the reverse strand, counting down.
ATTAAACACACACACACCAAGGCTAAAATACCATAGCTGAAAATCCATCTCGCCGTAATCAGCCTGGAGGAATTTCAGGCAGCAAAGCAATTAAGGGGTTCCTGTGTGTGTGTGTGTGTGTGAGAGAGAGAGAGAGAGAGAGAGAGAGAGAGAGAGAGAGAGAGAGAGAGGCAAAATGCATGGAAGAAAAGGAATACTGTACTGTTTCCTTAATCCCCCCCACAAACCTCCCTCTCCCATTTACAGGAGGGCAGATTTGTAATAACTGCTCCCTGGTTGTAGCAAATAAGGAAGAAAGTGGATCTCTGAATTTGGATTGCCTCTATGCCAACTGGGCTGAACTCACTCTCTCCCTCTCTCTCTTTTAAAAAAAATAAATTGGTTTTTTGTAATACACAAAGAAAAAGGAAAAACCCATTACCCCTCTACCACACAGGGCTGAACTCACATATAGCTTAACCTGTGTGTGTGTGTGTGTGTGTGTGTGTATCCTTGTTAACTAATTTCATTGACGACTTACATTGCCCAAATGGACAGTTCCATGTAGACCAGATATAACAAGTAGACCAAACCTGAATGAAACCTAGTGATGTAGTTGCTTCTCCTTTACCCCTATGAAGAGCACCAGCCTTCTCTGGGGAGATCTGGCTTCTGTGTCAGCCCTGGTGCCACTAATAGAACCAGGACTTTCCCATAGCTGATATGGGAAGGAAATACTGTTTTTACTGAGAAGCATGTGGGATAAAGGGTGTCATGAATCTCTTTTTTAGAAAACCAAAACTTAAAAAGCAGTCTGAGGTTTCCAGCCCAATCCAATGCGTGTCTGCAAGGAAATTGAGTCTGACTGTGTCAAATGATGGTTACTCCTAGGAAAGTGTGCACAGGATAGCAGCCTTAATATACTTTCGGCTAATGGAGTGGGGTGTAATGTTCTGCAATTTTAAAAAAGCTGTTTTTATAATCTTTTAATTATATTTTAGGCTGTCTTTGTTATATTTTGTACATTGTCTTGGGACAAATGTGGAGGGCAATGATGTTGATGATGATGATGATGATGATAAACACTCAGAAAGGGTATGTGATAGATTCCCACCCAAGAATACTGACCTTCTGGAAGTCCTCAGAGATCTCCAGCAAACTGTGGTGGTTGTTGTGGCAGTCTGAACCACAGGACTTTGTGCCCAATTCAGTTTCACAATTCAATGAGAGAAAGCCTATTGGCACACACCATCTTCCCACTCCCAGCAGCTCTTTCTGTCATTGCCAGTTGCTTGAAAACACCAGAGGGGAGAGGGTTCTTGTGCTCAAATACTGCTTGCAGGTTTTCTCCAGGCATCTGGTTGGCTCCTGTGATGCTTGACCCTATAGATGGGCTACTGGCTTGATCCAGCAGGCTCTTCTTAGGTCCTTACCAAATGGATTCTGTCATAAGTCAAGGTAACGTACGAATTGGGAAATTCTGGATCATGGCAGCACAGTAGTAACCCCTGTGACCTTTGAGCCTGGAAATGTGCCTCTGATATGGTGTAGTATTGTCTGAACAGCGAAGCAGAGCACTTCCTCCTCTTTATCATAATGTGTGGACCAAGCCTTGAGGGTCTCCTGGGAGGTCACAGAGTTTCGGTTTCCCACATTTAGCTTATGACAAGTTGGTATTTGTTTCACACTCATGTACGTAGATGAAACTTGTGGGTTTTTCCTCCTGCCTCACTTAAACACCTGGTCCTTGTATCCTCCATGTATTACTCATGTCTGATACCTTTTTTTTTTTTGCATAACCAACATCAGCTGTGTGCTTAATTTCCTTCCTTCCCTTGGCACTTCTTTTCTTGGACTTTGCCTAGAGATAAACATGCGCTCAGTACGTTTTCCTTTATCTCATAACTCTTCATCAGAAGTTGGAATGTGAACCTTGCTGTGCCAAAATAACTCCCGGAATTGGGAAACAGATTCTTATCCACCCACCACCATGGTTTACGGGCAAGATGAACTGCATCAGATTTCCACTATCTGCCCCATTTCCTCTCCATCCTTCCAGAATTTGTCTCTGGCCTCTGATCCTCTCTGCAAATTGTCTTCCCCATCCTTCGGCCAAACAACACTCTGATGGGAGGAATTGCTCAACTGCTGGCTTGGCCAAGCTTTGCGAGCGTTTCTCTAGCAGTCAATGTTTAAGTATTGCAGTTATATAATGGAGCGAAGGCATCTTTAGAGGGATTGCAGGGATAGGGAGCCTAAGTACCCTCCAGATCTTGTTGGACTCCAACTCCCATCAGCCCCAGCCATAGAGGCCAAAGGTCAGCGATGATGAAAACTGTTGTCCAGCAACATCTGAAGGGATGCTGGTTCTTTATCCCTGACCTTATTGGGCAGACTTTCCACCATCCTGTTTTGATGGCAGCTTTGTATTGTACAGCTTTAGAGTGAGTGGCTGGTTCAGTTAGTCAGAGCATGGTACTGATGATGCCAAGGCTGCAGGTTTGATTCCCGTATGGGATCCCTATATTCCTGCATCGCCAGGGGTTGGGGGGGTTGGGCTAGATGATCCTCAGGGCACCATCCAACTCTACAGTTCTGTTATTCTCTGATCAAGTACAGGCCATTATTGCTTTCTGGTCTTGAAAGGAGATATATTGCTGTTAACATACTTCTTCACATTTAACAAAATCAGAGGAGAATGTGCCTTCATATTCAAGGCCAGCCAGCCCATGAGGCCCAGTGAGGTTGTCGTCTCAGGCAGAGGGCTCAAGATAGCTAGGAGGCATGGCAGATCTGTGCCTGCAAGCAGAGCTCACTGCCTTCTCTGCTTGTTTCCTGATACAGTGGTACCTCTGGTTGCGAACGGGATCCGTTCCAGAGTCCCGTTCGCAGCATGAGCAGAACGCAACCCGCAGCGGCGCATCACACGCGGGTTGCGATTTGCCGCTTCTGCACTTGCACATGACATCATTTTGCGGGTCTGCGCATGCACGAGGGGCGAAACCCGGAAGTAACCCTTTCTGGTACTTCTGGGTTGCCGCAGGACGCAACCTCAACAAACGTATCATGAAGCAAACGTAACATGAGGTATGACTGTACTGCCTCCTCCTCCCTCTGCAGCGTAGGACTCACACAGGTCCCTGTGCAAAAACAACACCTTGAGCACATGGAGGCCAGGAACATGCTGTGTCCCCACTCCACCCGTGCATTTCCACACCTCCACAGTGCAAGAGTCTGATTTAGGCTGTGCGCACAGAACCCTTTGCTCCAGGTGCAGTGCATTCCCACTGCTGGTGTTTCGAGCAGAGTACACATGACCCACATGACCTTAGCCACAATCCCTATGTATTCTGTAGGTCCTTGAGAAATACTGCATTTCCCCTCCAGCCAGCTGCCATTTGATTTGAAAATGTAAGCCACGGTTAAGTTGAGGTGTGTACTTGAGACATCTGGTGCACATGTGATGATGCCAGCTTTGTGCAATAGAAATGGTGTGGGTGTGTGACAGCTGGGGAAAAACAAACTGGGCAATGTGCATTGGGTTAAAAACACTTATGCCCTCTCTGTGTTGTAAACAGCAACATAAAAATGCAACTTGAAAAGCAGGAGGGGGAAACAGCCTCACTGTGTTTTAAGCCACTAATGTGTACATAGCCTTACATTTCTACACTTCATTCTAGTGCTGCATTGGTTTATAAACTGCATTATATTATTTTCTGTTATTTGTATGCATCTCAGGGAGGTTAAAGGTGCCATTAGGGTTGCCATATGTATGGAATTTCCCAGACTTAGCAGTGTCTGGGTGGAAATGTCCGGAGAAACCCAGATGCATGGCAACCCATGTTGATGGTGCCGTTTTTGGCAATTTCCCTTAAAAATAGCTCAAAAGTTTCATTTTGATGTGTGTGTTTTTGTGTCTGGATTTTCCCTTTTTGAAATATGGCAACCCTAGGTGCCATAGACCCTGTACTCCCTCGCCTCCCCACTTGCCAATTGAAAAAAAATCCAGATTCTGTTAACAGAATAAATTAAGCAGATATTTACAAACTTCACCATTTGCTTTCCATAACAGTGTTTCCAAGGCATGGGCTTCCTAATTTCTCTCTGTGTGTCATGAAACTGGAAACAGGCAGTCCCGGTGGTGGTGGTGGTATTAATTTAATTAACAAATTTATATGCCACTTTATACAAAAATGGGCTCAACAGGAAAATTCAGACAAATGCACATCATACAATCACAACATTAAAAATGAAATAAAAAAAATCCTTCCAGTAGCACCTTAAAGACCAACTAAGTTAGTTCTAGGTATGAGCTTTCGTGTGCATGCATACTTCTTCAGAAAAATAATTCATTAAAAATGAATTAACACAATCCCAGTGAGAACTATTTTGTTAGCCGAACAATGATAAATGTTTGATAGACAATCTAATGCCTTCTGATATATGTATTTTCATACCAATATGCAGTGCTTTTTTGTTGTTGTTAAAAATAAGGTGCTGGTACCCATATTTTTATAAAAGCAGAAAACAGCAGACTCGGGCAGCAAAAAAAGAGGCACCAGCACTTGGTACTGGTGTGAGTACTGTCAGGCACTGTCAATATGTCTCATGTCTCCGTCTCAAAATAAAAATTTAAAAAAACATTCCTTGGAGTACAGCTGAGACTAATATCTAGTGGACTGAGATTGTTTGTTAGAATCCACTCACACACACACACACACACACACTGATTTGCAGACACAAATTTGTTAGATCAGACCTTTGTGCAGAGATGGAAATTCCATGGGCTCGATTCCACAATGCAATTACTCTGATGTATTTCCTTTGCATCTAATGGGAAAGGAAGGTAGTGCAGTGCTGACTGAGGAATATGTTGATAGCAATCTAAACAATGTTGTAGATGTTTTCTGTGTAGATAGCAGTACCACCAGTTCAGCCTCCTAAATCAGTAATTTTTACTTCTGACTCCTCCTGAGTCATCTAGGACCACTGTTATCTTAATGGAGGCACCCTTACTTTGAGTGAGTGGCCTTTGACATAATAAATTCAGCTGGTAAAATGACCCAGATGAGACTGTGGCTCCTTCACGTCTGATTTGCACTTGGCAATTATATTCAACGCAGGAGCGTTGGGCCATCACAAGATGGGAAGGGGTCCCATCCATTACAACCCTACAGCAAGAATTTGTGTCTCTGAGAACTATTCTGTGGGAAAGCCCATCCTTTTAAATTAGCTTATCTAGTTCCTACAACATATTGTGTTACCTGTTCTATTTAGCACTCTCTTCTACTGAATTACAGGTCTCAAAGCAAAATACTTGGGGAGTAATTTTTTCCGCCATTATCCATAAACCTCTTGAGCTGGTAAATTTGGAAGCATTGGCTTGAGGAGCATCCACGTGACATACATGATGGGGATGAAAAGTGTTCATGTAGTCCGTCTAGCAAGACATTTATATGCACCGGGACTTCTCTTTGAGCCAGTCCTATTGGCACATGTCTGAAAGGAGTGACTGCAAGATCAACTTGAGCACTTCTCACTGGCATCTGTGGGAACAGGTTGCTGGACTAGATAGACCTTTGGTCTGAGCCTCTTCTTACGTTCTCAAATGTGGGGCAGTGCAATCTGCTGTTGCCATGAGGTCTTACCATCCAAAAAACATACTTGGAACCCAAGCAATGCAAACCCAGAAGTACGTAAGTAAGTTTGCAAACATTTTTCGGAATCTGAACTTGCTCTGTTTTGAGTGTTACACTTCCGATTTGAGTGCCTCACTTCCGTTTTGAGTACCACACTTCCGTTTTGAGTGTCACGCTGAGGTCTGTCTGTTTTTGCTATTTATTTTGCGTTGTTGAGGCAATTTTGTTGTTTTTGTGACTGTGTGGAACCCAGTTCAGCTACTGATTGATTGATTTGTGACCGCAGTACATTGTTTATTGCTTTCATTTTATGGATCAATGGTCTTGTTAGACAGTAAAATTCATGTTAAATTGCTGTTTTAGGTTGTTTTTAAAAGTTTGGAATGGATTAATCCATTTTGCATTACTTTCTATAGGAAAGTGCGCCTTGGTTTTAGAATGCTTTGGTTTTGGAAGGGACTTCTGGAACAGATTAAGTTTGAGAACCAAGGTACCACTGTATGCACATTGGTCTGGGAGTAAGTTCCATTGAACTCAATGGGACTTACATTCTGAGTACATGTGCGTAGGATCACACTAAGTCTTAATGGCCACAAGGTGTAAAAACAAAACTGATTTTAAATCGCCTTGAGCAATTTGAGTGGTGCATAAGCCACACAATGTGTGGGTTCTATAGGATGGCCCTGCTGCAAAATGTGGTCTTCCAAGCCTCTTAATCTGGCCCTTAGGACTCTGGTCCAAGCCACAGCCCTTTCCCTAATCTCAACCCTAAGTGCTTTTGCTGAGCTGGAAAGTGTCCTTGATCTGTGATGATGCTTCTAGTTCACCTGGATGGAGTTGTACATTGTGTAGAAACCTCTGTACAAATGAGTCACAACCATTGTTCCTCTCACATTTGCCTATAGCTCTGTCTACCACTAGTATGCGACCTACAAAATGTTACCCCCACAAGAATGTAACCCTTGGACAAAAGAAAATGAAAAAGAGGTTCCCTTCCCTCACGCAGGATGTAAATTCGTAGGACCAGGGTCCTGTTATATTACACGTAAAGAAAGTTACTGCTCTTATTCCGCAGAACAGAACTCAACACCTGGAACAAGTCGGCTGTTTCTAATGAGTTCTTAAGATTCCTGTGAGAGATAATTATCTCTTTTCACTGGAGTTTTCAGGAGCTAGTATAAAACAACAAAAAGGCAGGAATAAGTTTCAGTCAATTATCATTCCTTAGTAAACACTTAAACACAATTGAGGAAGTGGAATCTTTTGCATGTGTAAGTAAAGGGGGAGGTAAAGCTTCTGGAAAGCAACAATCAATATTGCTACTAGTAAAGAGGACCTGCAAGATATATATATAGCCACATCTAGCTGGCCTCTGGGCGTTGGATAAGCCAATCAGACAGATTTCTGGGCAAGTACACATTAGTTTGCATACTTCCTCCTTTTCTACCATTGATTTTTGAACTAAGGCTGCGAAACCAGAAACTGGAAGTGTACTGGTGAAGGGCCACAAACTGCAGCCAGCCCAGCCATGGTCACATCCACACCATACATTTAAGTCCCCCTTATAGACCATTTGACAGTCATGGCATCCCTCCAAAGAATATTGGGAATGGATATTGGGAATTATAGCTCTGCTAGACATAAACTACAGTATTCCCACTGTAGTCGCAACATAGATTTGCATCATCATCCTTATCATTAATTGAATCTATATACCACCCTATATCCTGTTTATTGACAGTTTTATTTTCGATCCCAGCTCTAGATGATGCATAACATCTGCAAGATTCACACCGGGCAGGCAAGTCACCGGGAAGCCCTGTAGAACCAGCAATCTATGTATCTAATATCCAAGTCACCCACTACCAGAAATACCCATGGCACGGGAGGATATTTTTCATCCCCAAGGAATGGGTCCCTTCTAAGGGATCGTTTCCCTTTTCTGCAAAGTGATCCATTCTTTCCCTGAAATCCTAATTCTCCATGACATGAGGGAGTTGTCACTCTGGGAGCGAGACATCCCTATCACACCTATGAAGATTTCATCCTCTACCCTGACTCACCCTGCTTCTCCAGTTCAGCTCCTTTGGCCTCAAGAGCAATTACCCATTTTTTGTAAGATGCTCTTATTAAAAAAAAAAAAGTTCAACGCTCCTTTGGTTATGAATGTAATAGGCTCTTTGGATCCCAGCCATTGATAATCTCTTTTGCAGATATTAGAGATCTGATAATAGAGAATACTCAGCTTTTCATAATGTCTAAAATATTCCCCAAGGGGTGAACTTTTATTTTTTGGGAGGTGCCAACCTGGCTTAACCCTGGCCATTAAGAATCTGCACGACTAAGAGATAGAAATATAGTAGGCTCAAAACTTACATGGGGGTTACATTCCAGGGATCCATGTGCAAAGGCAATATCATGTAAAGTCAGGAAGATCCCTGGAACCGCTCCCCAAGACCCCTGCCTGATTGAAGCCAGCACACTGAGTGAATGAGATCTTGGGAGTCTCGCACGACCTTCCTAAAGACTGCTAAGCAAGGCGTAGGACTTTAAAAGCTTTTTCCTCACCAGGTTTTCCAACTGCAGAAAGAGCTTTTAAATCCCTTTGCCTTTCTTAGCAGAAGAAGTACCCCACTTTCTCTACCCTGAATCTACCACCAGTCAATTTCAGCGGGTGAACTCTTAGTATGATGAGGCGAGGGGGAAAAAGTTCAGTCCAAGGGTAACATTTCAACTTGGGACTCATATTCTTTAATTTTCCTATTGCATTTTGCTTTTTTTGCTCTTGCATGTTACCACTGAGTCCTTTAGGTTGGAAAACACAGAAGCAGAAGGGAACAGATTTAACTACAAAGCAACTACTTATAGTACATTTGATGCTAAGACTTTATAATTCGGCCATTTTATTGGAAATACTTGTCTATGATTTGCAATTAGCCAAGTGGGTATGCAGATGTAAAAAGGCCTTTTAAAAGTACTTTTTTTAAAAAAATATGATAAAGAAATTTGATATAGTGCAGTCTGAATCCATTGCAGTTAACAGAGTTTCTCCCCTTCGAGTTGTAAAACTCTGCTGGATTTTCCAACATTTTAAAAATAGATTAAGACTGGGAGTAAGAATGGAAAACAAGAGATATTGTATTCCAAAGTAAATGTGGTTAGGATTGGGCAGTAAAGTAGCTATCCAGAGAACACTCACTTGGTAGTAAATTCCACAAAATCAATGAAGTCTTCTTTCAAGTAACTATGCTTAGGATCAAGGTTAATCAGGAGGATAATATATAATTCACTCTGACCTTAGGCAACCTGGAAAATAAGTTTGCCTGACTGGAGGTTTTTTTGAAAAAGATAGCAGTATTTGAAGGGTTGGGGAAGTCACACATTGATTTGGGTTAACTGGAAGATAATGCCTCATTTGAAATGAGGATTCATGTTTACAGATGGGAATAATCCACTATTTAGCCACGTTTACTTCAAATTAAGGTCCACTGAGTTCAACAGAATTTACCTGCATTCAACAATGCATATTGACTAGGGATAAAATCCCACTGATCAAAACTAATTTATTTGTATGCAAAGCAGATGCATAGAGTCAGGATGTTAAAAAATACAAAGGTAGCCAATCTGGCCCATGGTGGTGGTGGGGACTCGGTGTGCGTTGGGGGGTGTACCCTCCAAAGCTGGGCAATGCATTTATCAGGACAATGCAAAAAGCCACAAAAATGAGCTTTTGAATTCTCCGGAACTTTTCCTCAAGCAACATGTTAATGGGGTGGTTGGATCCAGATGAAAGATGATAGTATCCCGATCCATTTCGGGTGGCGTTCACTTCCTACTAAACCTGCATAGGACCAGCCTGGCGAGAAGGAAACTGCTCTGTTTGAACTTAAGCGCTCTCTCCACATTCTGCAGTCCTGCTTTGTTTAATGAAGAGATTCCACTCGGGGTCTCCTGAGCTCCATTTTTTCGCTCTGCAGCCCTATGCAGCTTTAACTGCGGCAGGCCTTACTTCCTGGGTAAATATCCTGGGGACTCCTCATCTCCATAACCAAGCAGAGCGCTAATCCCCCTAATGGCATGCTATGCTTAGAGCAAGTCCGGAGGGGGCATCCTCTCTAGCAAGGATCTTTAGGGCTGCAGGCGAAAGATCCCTGGGCCTAGCGCACTCGGGGAGACCTTTCCACGACTCCCCACTCGACCCGGCCCTGTAGGCGCGCGCGTCCGGGGCGGCGGAGGTTTCCCAGGTCCCCCTGGGCGGGGCCCCCGAGCAAGGGGGGACTTGGCTGCCCCAGCGCCCCGCTTCCCGCGTCCTCTGTTGGCCACCGAGCAGGCAGGTGTGCCGGGGGAGGGAAGGAAGCCCGCGATCGGAGCGAGATTTCTGTGTTATTCTGCAGCGCCCAAGGCGGGCCGGTGCTTTGGCTGCCGCCGCTGCGATTGCTTTAAGGGAGCGAGGCCATCCGTCTGGCAGACGCCTTTGAGCCTCACAAAAGAACAGGATGTTGTTGATTTGTAACCAAACCACAGAGAGGAAATGATTGTAAATTTCCTCTAAACATCCCCACTGTCTGCCTCCCTCGCTTCCGCCTCCTCCTCCTCTTCCACCCCCGCAGCAAAGGAGCTGCTGCAGTTTCCATAAGGGGGAATCTCTCCTGCGCAAATGGCTTTCCACCTCGGATTCTCTTTCTCCCTTCTTCATTTCAGCATCACGATTTCTCTCCTCCACCACCACCCCTTTCCCCATCCGCCTTTTGTCTTTTCAATTTAAGCAGAGTTTACTTAGCAGTCCGCAGCTCCCGCTTGCTTGGCCGGGTGAGAATTGGTTTACAGCTGTAACACCTACCCTGCAAATCCAGAACAACCCGTCCCGGGGTGGGGGGCTGGGAGGAGGGGAGAGAGAGGGGGGGAGGCGCGGCATGAGTTCATTGTGTAACTTTCTCTCCCCTTCGCGAATGAGTTGCATTATTTACCCGTCATATTTGCTCATCCTTAATCCGTCTGCGAGCCGGCAAGACTGCAGGAAATCGCGCGGGAGTCCAAACCAACCCCTTCCGCTCCGAATTCTTTAAAAAACAAATCTGACCCTATAGAGTTCTTATCATTAGAGCCCTCTCTCTGTGCTTAATTGCAGCTTTCTAAACGGCACACCGCGGTCGCCTACCAGATGTCCCTATATTTTAAGGGGTTGTGCTCTTAGCTTTTCGTTGCCACGGGTTATGGCTTTCTCCGTGACAAATGAGATACAGCAAGCAACTATGTCCCTGGAATATGGATGGATTGATAGGTTGAAATATTCCCTAATTCACATCTGGATGTGGTCTGTACTCTCAGATCCTTCTGTTATATACAGCCTGATCCAGTTAAAGTTGGGAGTATGTGGATTCAAGCTCCTCCAGTCCCCCCCCCTCTCTCTCTCTCTCACACACACACACACACACGCTTGCCAATGATTGTAGGTTTAACTTTAGGAGTAAGCCCAGTTGATACCATTACAACTGATATACATAGAAGTGTGCTTAAACCACAGCCTTGCTGACGAATCTCCTGCAAATCAGAATTAAGTCTATATTTCTTCATTCAGGTGGCCCCATGTGCGTCTGTAAAAATACAACTAAAAATCATACAGCATCTAGCACAGCACAGTACAATCGTGACAACAGGCAGAGAAATCATTAAGTGGTTCCCAAGACCCACAGTAATTTTCAAGTGGGCCACGGGGAAATTTTGTTGGTAGCCACTGTTTGTTGTTGGCATCTGTTTATGTCGAGAGACAGTGGGGTGCACATCCAGGGGTGAAGTCAAACCTCTGCATTAGTAGCACCAAAGTAACCTTTCCAGGGTGCAAGCCTGGTTAGTGTGTATGGAGATCCTGGGATACAAGATTCTTGTCACTGTATAAGACCAATGGTAAAAATGGCCTGCCTGGCTAACCTACAAAGGGATATTTTGCTTTGTTTCAACACTGCTAACATATGTACCTTTTAAATCAATAATATGAAACGCTCACTATAGTGTGAAAATTGTCAAATGGGAGGGTGGGGGAGAAATGAGAAGAAGGAAAAGGATATAAATCATATGCCTACTTTGTCATAAAAAACCAACCAAACGCACACGAAACACAGTGATATTTTCAGCATGAATTCAAATGTGCCATTTGCAGAACAGGAAATATTCCTGAAAGCTTCTTCTTGTCCCCATTAAAAATAGTTGCAAACAGTTGAATCAACGTGGGCGATGCTGGCATCAAACTTCCCAAAGCAGAATATGAGAAAGAGGAAATCCCTGCACTGGACAGGAAATGAGAAATGATGAGCTATATCTGCGCTGCGGACCAATTTGGAGAAGACGTGATCTCTAGTGTATTGTCAAGCCCATTGCCTGTGCTGTCACAGGACTCCTTTCTTTATTGCTAACTAAGCCCAGGGGCTGCTCTGATTACAGATATACTGTAAGCAGCTGCTTAAGACGATAGCTATGGGGAGAAGACAATGTCGATGAATCTTTAGGGGAACCGCTGCCGAGCAGTGACATTCGCTCACCTTTGGAAGGTTTGTGCATAATCTTTAGCTAAGATAAGGTCTATAGTCATAGACTTGAAGCCCCAAGGTTGATGGGTCCTCCTTGATGGCTATGCATCCCAACGTCTCCCTCTCAAGTAATGCTGCACAATCATAATTTGCTGTGGATGAAAGAAAAACCCTCACGATTTCTGGTGCCTGATTTGTAGCCAGAGGAGAGGTTTTGGGATTATATTCAGTGGTTCTGTTAGGGCTAGATTTCAGAGCCCGGGTCCAGGAGCCCACCCCTCCCCAAATGAGCAGCAACAGATGATGGGGCCAATAGCGGCAGGCCAATAGCGGCAGGTGTGGTGTTCACTTCCTAGCATCACACAAGCCATGTGAGGTCCAGAGACACTGAGGATATGAAAGTGGCAATTCACTGCACAACCCATTAAATCTGTTTGCTTTTTTTTTTTTTTTTTTTAGTGAATGCTTCCCCCCCCCCCACCTGGCAAAGTGGGCCAGGTGGAGGGCAGCAGAGCAACCAGGGGAGAGGAGAAAGCAGAGCAGCCAGAGTAATATGCAGGAGGCAGCCAGGAGGCCTCTCCCCCTCCTCCCTGCCATCTTACTAAGAGTTTCCCCGAACTTGCCAGGGCCAGTGATGGAATATGTCAACATCACTTGAAATAAATAAAGAAAAGCTTATCTTTCTTAAATGGTTACAATGGTGGAGTCATCAGAGGACGGTGAGTGAAAGCATTTTGTGCCTTACCATAAAACACTTTTCTTTTGAATCTTCTTATAAGGGCATGGAAGTTGCTGTATAGCTATCCAGATGCTTTACAGAGACAATACAGGCAAGCAGCAGCAGTCAGGGTTAGGCATCCATCTCCTCCATTTTTGAACATTTTCAGAGGTCTGACAATAGATTGCCTTCCTAGAACTGTGCTGCTTGCAAAAGATTTGATCCAGAAACATTTACTGATGGTTAGCTTAATAAATGTGTCAGTGGAAGTGGTAAAATCGCCCTGCCTGAAACCTTCCTGAGGGATTGTGGGGCTTGCAGGTGGCATGAAAGTACAAACACTTTCCTCTCTTTTCCAACAGCCCAGTTGGGTGTGAACATTAGGCCAGAAGCGCTCTGTGCACCTAATTATAATGTTGTTGATTGATGGTGTTGGGGTGAGGATGGAGCAATAGAGCACCTGTTTTCCACAAGCCTTTAAGTTGCTTTTATTTATCCTCTATTGGTGCTTTATCATCTGTAGGGCATGTAGTTCTCCCCGCCCGCCACACTTACAATTTAGTCTGCCTCTGCACAGACCAAGATAAAGTGCACACATATGCCTGTCTGTTCAAAAGTAAGCCTACAGAGTTCAAAATGTAGGCACTTACTGTCGGGATGCATGGATTAACACTGCCACCCAAGGCTGCGTAAACACCATATGTTTAAAGCACATTATTTCCCCCAAATAATCCTGAGAACCATAGTGTACCTTCACAGAGCTCCAGTCCCCGGTGCCCTTCACAAACTGCAGTTCTCAGGATTCTGTGGGGAAAACAATGTGCTTTCAATGTACTGTGTGTCTATTTATGAAGCTCGAGCCAAGAGGCCTCCTTTACCTGGCTATGAAACGGTGTGCTCAGACTTCTTTTGAAAAAGAATTGAGACCCTCCAATGATATACAGTATGCGAATGTAAACTTCATGTGTTACATGTGCCCCATGGGTGATATGCATTGAGAGCACTGATGAAACTACAGAGGTGTGGACCTTGCAATCAACTTTTACAATGCGTTTAATATCACACTTACAAAATTGCAGATGGCAGGTACCTCTTAGAAAAGCCATGCCCCTTTCTCTCACAGGAAGAAATGCCTCCCCCCACCCTCAGCCACAAATAATGCTGGTTATGACATATGCCCATATTATTTGAAAGCAAAGTGCGCTTTTTCCCCAAAGAGAGCATTCTTAATTAACATAAAAGCATATGCAGACTGAGTAATCAAGGTTTCTTTAATTGGATGGCAGCCCTAATAAGACACATAAATAAAATTAAACCCAAATCTCTTGAGCTGCAGAATTCAGATTCAAGCATCTTTTAAAGAATCTAGACTCCAAAGTCAATGTAAAGTTGTTTCTACCTTGAGTAAGACTATTCATTTATTGCTGTGCTATAGTCCCTAGGAAATTGCAGCCCTTATCTTCAGGGCTGCAGATACTACTACATAGCAAAAGTTATTAGCCTGCAATCTTGTGTACATTTACCTGAGAGTAAGTCTCATTGAACTAAGTGGGACTTACTTCATAGGACTGTGCTGTAATTCCAGGGGATTGAACTAGGGCCGAATCAGCACTAAGCAAGGAAGCTGCATTTCTGAGTGGCTCAAAAAAGACTGAGCCAGCCAAACAGTCTCCAGCATCTCCCTGGTACTCCTAGGTGACCTCACAGCTGATTCGGAGCCAAGGAAAATAATGAGCGATTGAAACAAATTGCACAGAAGGGTGACATAGGAAATTGCCTCCTGAAGGCAAATGAACAATATAGGATATATAGAAATGAAATAGCACGGATGACACTGTAGGTTTTTTCAGTTACAGTATGTGAATATTTCGATTCTGTTTATTCTTTAAAAGTGGCACAACTCACTGTTTTTCTTCTTCTTCAATAATTCAGTTTATTTTCCCTTTCTTGCAAATTAATGTAGACATTTTCAAGTACTGTACTACACGTTTAATCTAAAAGCTATACACTAATCAGTTCCTGGTGTAATTTTCTAGGTAGAAACAGCAGGATGTTGAAAAAGAAAATCGGGTGAGTTTCAGGTAAGCAGTTTTGCACCTTTGATTGCCTTAGGAATGCCTGGAATTTTTCCAGTCACTTAAAATTTTTCACATTAGTTATAATACAGCTATCCCACAAAATTGCTGGTTGCAATCCGGCCATGGAATGCACGGAATAGCTGTTGCCCTGCCCTCAGCCAAGTCCTATCTAGGTAAATAACAGCACCACCAGTGTTATTTTATTTAATTTTGTGAATTTATATACTGCCCTATACCCGGAGGTCTCAGGGCAGTTCACAGTGTTAGGAGGACAGCTCTATGGATCACCTGCCCCATGAGCCGCCACTGTTTGGATGCTCTGCCATGGGACTGACACACAATGAACTACCTCCTAGTGATAAGGCTGAGAGATAATGTATATGGACAATGCTCGCTGAGGAATCTGTGCCTCTGTACATGTACTGACATAGGTCTCCATCAGACTGACATTGATGGGACACTGGCTAGGTGGCATGGCGGATGCACAGGTCAACATCTAGCAGGTGGACTAGTCTCCATGTTCTCAATGGCACCTTCACAAATACAGTATTTATTAAAAAAAACCTTTTGAGTGTAGGAATAAAATCCTGACAACAATTTTTGTGATCATGCTGTCCTATTGTGCTTCTAGGATGTAGGTGGATGTTGAGGATGAGCAACACTACCCATTCTGAGGTGTGTGTGTGTTTGTGTGTGTGTCCATTTCTCATCCAGTGGTTCTAGTATAATCTAGGTTATTGAGTGAGGACATGTAGTCCCATGTAGGCTGTTGCATTCAACAGGGATGAATGGGAGTGTGCAGCTGAGATCCTTTTCTTGCCTCAACTGGAAAAGGAAGACCTTGCATTTTATCACTTTATCACAGCTGTTTCTATCAGTCAGCACTAGGCAAAGAAAGTGCCTTAGGCAGTGGGTGTTAATTGGCAATCTACGTCCTTCCTGTCATGAAGTGTTACTTTGAGGTATTACCAGCTTCTGCTAACACTTGAGTCCTTGAATAAAGGAAGCAAATATGCAAGAGGGTGTATGTGTGTGTGGCAATTGCTTGACTCAGTTGAGTTGTGTGTGTGTTTTCAATATAAGTAGTCGCCTATGTTGTGCTTGGGGTTAATTTTGAAAGTGGGATTAGGGAGGCTTGTCGTGCCTGACCACAAACTGCAATTGCTAGTAACTGTGCTGCTTCCTATCAAAGGTGCTGCACTAAGATTGTCAGAAGGACCTTTAAAAATATTTGATCATGCACCTGCAGCAGCAGGGTGTTGTGCAGAGAACAAGCAATTCAGTGCAGTTCCTCCATGCAGCTTTACAGTCTAAAGGAGCCTTCCACAACCTGGTTCCCTTCAGAGGATTTGGACTGTAACTCCCACTTTGTGATAGGAAGCACTCTGCCTGGGACTGAAAGGAGTTTCAGTCTAAGCATCTGCAAAGGCAGCAGGCTGGGGATAACCGGTCTAGAGCATGTTACATGAAGAAAATAAGGGAGAGAAGGGGAAGAGGAATTAAAGTAGGAAACAAGGGGCTGAGCCCAAGAGCAGAGAGAAAAAAGAAAGTTTGATTATAATTGTTTTCTGTAATTCTCTCCAGAAATAATTCTTACATCTATGAGGATCTGAGCCTAATGTCCAACTTTGTAAATAACCTCAGATACAGAGTGGCAGGAATCTAGAAATCTTTTGGCATAGTTCTTGTTTTGCTTTTTGGTGTTTGCCACAGGGGCTCCTTTGGGAAGAAGAGCAGGATAAAAATGGAATAAATAAAATGAAATTAAAACTTTGGTTACCAAAACTACTTCTTCCATGGTGTAGACAAGCCATGGAGCTTAGAGAAGGAATTCCATATTTTGTCTGTGTTCCCGTACCAGAGTCCTTTAGAGGAACTTTTTTTTTTTTAATCCAGCAAGAGGATAAAACCATGGGTAGGCAAACTAAGGCCCAGGGGCCGGATCACCCACGGATGGTCCAGGAATCAGTGTGTTTTTACATGAGTAAAAGGTAAAGGTACCCCTGCCCGTACGGGCCAGTCGTGTCCGACTCTAGGGTTGTGCGCTCATCTCACTTAAGAGGCCGGGAGCCAGCGTTGTCTGAAGACACTTCCGGGTCACGTGGTCAGCGTGATGAAGCTGCTCTGGCGAGCCAGCACCAGCGCAGCACACGGAAACGCCGTTTACCTTCCCGCTATAAAGCGGTACCTATTTATCTACTTGCACTTAGGGGTGCTTTCGAACTGCTAGGTGGGCAGGAGCTGGGACCGAAAGACGGGAGCTCACCCCGCCACGGGGATTCGAACCGCCGACCATACGATCGGCAAGTCCTAGGCACTGAGGTTTTACCCACAGTGCTACATGAGTAGAATGTGTCTATTTATTTAAAATACATCTCTGGGTTATTTGTGGGGCACAGGAATTCATTTCCCCTCAAAAAATATAGTCCAGCCCCCCACAAGGTCTGAAGGACAGTGGACCAGCCCCCTGCTGAAAAAGTTTGCTGACCCCTGGATAAAACTATAGATGTGGTGACCATTTGGAACAAATTTTGAACTCGGTGAGGATGGTAGTTTTGGTCTTGTCCAGGGTCTGCATATGAATGGAATGCCTGTCTGAGCAGGAGAGGAAGGGGGTTCTCTAAAGTCACTTCTCTGAAACTACTCAAAAGCCATTTTTGAACTGGATTAAGATTTTTAATGAATGCTTCAAGGTCTACTCTCTGCAGGGAGCATCAAAGAGTACAAGAGGGTTCTTTTGTGGTTTACTGTTTCTTTATATAGGATTTTTTCCCCGGGGCTAGCTTTTCTTCCTTTTTAAAAAAATATGACCACAAGTTACATAAAACATGGATTACGGAGTCAACGAGTTACATGACTTTTCATTTTCTTCTTTCTAAAGTATAGTCTTAGGAGGTTACATATGACCCACCTAGTCTGGATTCTGGTAGAGAGGAGAAACCAGCCTTTCTACAGCAATAAGTCGTAAGATAGTCTTCATGCATTGAATAACATCCAGTCCCTAGAATTTGGAGAATAGATTGACAGATCACAAGTCATTCATGTTTACTACCCTTCCTTAAAATCCTTACTTTCAGCTTTCTTTGGCAAATGTATTGATATCCAATCCACCTTTGACTCTCACTACATCCTTGGCTTCCCTTGCATCCTGTGGCAGTGAGGCCGCAGTCCAAATATCTGCGGTGTAATAAACATTTGTGCCGAGCACAAATTAATGCTATTGATCTTGGAGAGGGCTGGAGCTTGCTTCTGGTCTTTTCTCACTCTGGGACCTCTTGTTCTTCCTTCAGTTTTCAATTTAATTCCTCTTGTGTGGCTCTTGACCCCGCATAATCCGGAGTCCTTGGTTCTTGCCTGGATGTGGCTACAATTCCCCTACCCACGAGTCCTCTATCCAAGCAACATATGCTATTTCTGCAAAGCACATTCACCACTGAATTAGCATAGCTAATATGCAGAGGTTGCAGCAGGTGCTCTAGTTCTGTCTTAGGTGCCGGAAGCAATGAGGCAGTTTGAAATCACTATCAAAGAGGAGACTTTTCCCACCAGGGCGAACTGTCTTCTCTCAGAGTACAGTAATATATGCAAGAAATTAGTGATAATGACTGCATGCTGGACTCTATGTTCCAGACAACCAACATGCTCTGAACATGTTGGAAATAAACATGTTTACTCAGAAGTAAACAACAACCTTGCTCCAATCATAAAACCATAGCATTACAGGAGGCTTTGTAGATCTCCAGAACCGAGCGGTAAAGTTTTACATGAAATGTACCTATTTTACCTTTAAAATTGTCAGTCTTCTTTCTTTCTTTCTTCCTTCCTCCTTCCTTCCTTCCTTCCTTCCTTCCTTCCTTCCTTCCTTCCTTCCTTCCTTCCTTCCTTCTCTCTATTTGCACTCAAGTTCCTTGGGAACAGGGATTGATTGTTAAACTAATTGTACCCCTGTGAGGAGAAGTGGGGTCTCCTAACAACTCTCAGCATCCTTAAACTACAGTTCCTGTGATTCTTGGAGGGAAGCCATGATTGTTCAATGTGGGATGATAGTGCTTTAAACATATAGTGCACATGGGGCCTCACAAAGTGACTTTTCCTCCTAACATGGGCCTACCTAGTAAAGTTGATCCTTGGTATATCTTAAACTTGATGTTTTGTCCATAGTTTGCCCTGTTGCTGTAATTATTGATATTTACTACGCAGTGGTGCCTTTAGAAGAAAACATCACTGTGTGAGAATAACTTGGAAGTGGCAGCTCTGTAAACCAGATTACATTTGACTTATGTGGCTCCACAGGTGGAAAAGTTCAAGAAACCGGGCTGTGCGGTAATAATTGTAATCACATGAATGGCATGGAAGTCTGAATCCAACCTGAGCAGAATCTGAAACCTGATCCACTGTTCTGGCATGAGCTGGTCCATGGCTAATAGCAAAGCATTAATGGAAAAACTTTAATACAACATTTTAGAAGTGGGCATGATTGCAGAGGGCAACTATTTTGTCACGATGAAGGGGTTTGTTTTTAGTTCATTCCAGGAGCGCCTCACAATGTTTTAATACTATAATTGCCAGTTTTCTCCTTTTCCACCTGCTAACAATGGAACAGTCCATTGTTAGGGAAGCCTTTGTTCTCCAGCATTAAATCTGTTCTCTGCTGAAAATTAGAGGGCAAATGGTGAACTGGTGTGGAACGCTGTGATACTTTTAAAAGGTGCTTATTACAAGGAATTACTCGGTATCAATAAGCACATTCTGTCACCGTTTGGGTACCTGATGGTTGCATTCAAAGGATCACCTGAAAAAAGCTGGTTTCTCCCCCTACACAAAAAATAGAGAGAGAATTATCCATACTTGGAATTAATTCTCACGGGAGCTTGGTAAGATGTGAAAACAAGCCCTTTTGAATGGCTTGACATAAATGAAAGTGTAAACGAAAAGCATTTTATTCAGTTTTCGAGGCAGTCTTTTGGGAGTCAGTGTGCCACGTGGTCTGGAACCAAATGTTATGGATAGCAGATCAGAACAAGGAGCACTGTGAATGCTGAACAAAAAAGGAAAGGAAAGGGAAAGAATGGCCCAGCCTAAGCTGGAACAGCTGAAAAGCAAGGAAACAACGAGTCTTCTCATGAAAAGCAAATAGCCAGGGAGAAGCCACCTTCAAAAACAATGTTGCCTGAGCTGCATATAACTCTCTTTTTCTTTAATTGCACATTTTACTTATCTAGTCCTCTTGCTTCTCGGTCTTGATGGCAATGCCTTCTTTTTTACCCACCTGTTTTCTGCATATTCTAAAATAATTTAACTTCGCTGATGTGATGAAGGCTGAGGGGCGGGGGGCGGGTGACGTGTTGCTCTCAGACTGCTGCCTGTTTGGGTGCCTGCCAAGAGAGCGCAGTGGGGCTTGCTTCAGTAGCATTTCGTTTCAAGCGGAGAAAAGTTGCCTTTCCTCTCAGACAAAGCAGAAGGGAATCCGTAAAAGGACTGCGCATAGGCAAAGGATATGAGAGGAAGAGAGAGATTTCTTCTTCAGCTGCTTATTTAATTTGACACTGTCCTCGGACATAAGGTCATTTTATTGCCGGCCTGATGCCTGCCAAACTGAGGAAGTCACCTTTTAAGGAAAAAGCTGGACCGTACTGTCTAGTTGTAAATGCTATATTGAATGAAGGCCATAGCTTGGAATATCTAGAGAGTAGTTCTTTGTGCCACAGTTTTCACTCTGCCAAAGCACTTTCCATAATCAGACCTAAGGCATGTTTACATTCCTGTTGTCTTTGGTACTGGGCACATTCTCTCGCTCTATGCTCCCTCTCTGTGCAGTACACATCCATCTTTCAAACATGCATATCTGGGGTGCTCAGGCTAACTCTGTCTCATAATAATAATAATAATAATAATAATAATAATAATAATAATAATAAAATTATTTGTACCCTGTCCATCTGACTGGGTTGCCCCAGCCACTGTGGGCTGCTTCCAATATATATAAAAACATAATAAATCATTAATGATTTTTTTTTTTTAAAAAAACCTTCCCTATACAGGGCTGCCTTCAGATATCTCCTAAAGGTTGCTATAGTTGCATATCTCATTGACCTCCGATGGGGTGGGCCAACTTTGTCTGGGCCAACTAAAGGCCCATCAGAGAGGTGAACATCACCATTTCTACAGTGTACCTTGGTGGCCCTGTGTTCTACTTGACAGTGGACAGTCCTCTATTTTGAGGGCTGTCAGGGGACAGCTGTTATTGAAGGGCTGTCTAGCTGAAGGCTAGTTTAAAAAGAAAGAACCGCAAGGAGGGACAGCAGGAATTGGCTGCCGGTTGCTTTCACCTGAAGAGAAGACTTAGCAGGCACACAGGTCACAGTTCCCCCCGCCACAGTGAGATAGAATGGGTGGAATTCAACATTGGGCTCTTCCTTTTTTTAAAAAAATAATTTTTATTAACCGACCAATCAAATCGCATCACATCACATAAATTCCGAATTACAAAGCCGAATTTTAAATTTTTTGTTGGGGGTACCCATATTTCAAGTTCCGAAGGGGATTCCAATCATCTTCTTGCTGCTGCGTTAATATCCACAAATCTGTCCAAATAATGTTCATAATTCTATTCAGTCCTATCTTGCTGTTCCCACATCTCATCTTATTCATATATTTTTCTTTTTTCTTTATGATCTCTTCTGATAATCTCCTTAAGCAGGTAAACACCGATTATAATCCTGTGTGAATTTTTCCGTTCATCCGATCACCATATCAAGATGGTTTCCATATATCATCACTTCCATAAATAAAAGCACTCTTTCCCTCATTAATCTTCGCAAATCTGTCGCCTTCTTTAGTCCCTCTGAGGAGGCTCGCCCACAGTATGAAAACAGATCCATTCCTCCTCCCAGACATAAGTCTTTCGACAGAACTTGCCAAAATGGTGACGCTGTTTTTTACAGCGTCATCCCAAAGCTCTTATACTTTCCACAATCTCCTTAAAACATGCTTTTGGTTAGAAAATTACCTCCACACAGTCTTAAATCATCAGCTTAGGTCATTTAAGCGGCATTTCTGACTTGTGGGGGGGGGGGATTCTTGGTTGATCACATAGATAAAAGAAAGGAAGGTCCCCCCCCCCATCCAGTCCCATTGCCGACATACCGAGCCTTGGTGTGTCTTCTCATGATATATTCCTGTTTATCCGACCCGTCTTCTTTCTCAGAGATCTCTTCAATTAGCAGTCTTTACTCCCCTTTCTTCCTTGAAATATGTGCATTAGCACCCTCCTAATTGTTTCTTTTGAAGTTGCTGCAGCTAGAGGCGTGAATCAGAGACAGCGTCCAGGAGTGCCGAGATCCGCACAAGGGCTTTCTGCCTAGTGCCCCCACCCCCTCAAATTCGGGGGTGGTATAGGGCACAGCAGGCAAGGGCAGTCCCCCCCCCACTCGCTTGGGGGGGCCGGGAGGCTGCTTACTCCCATCACAGCCTCTTAATTACCTCATGTGGGTCAGAGAGATGTTATTGTCGGCCATCTTCCAATGCTCCCCTAGTGCCCCCCCAACATTGGGCTCTTCCACTCGGTCCATCTGTGCAAGCATTCCAGCTTGCCAGAAGGAAAGATTCCCCCCACTCCTCTCCCTGCCCCATGCACTGGTCCAGGGTTTTCCTGACCCCACCCAGAGCCAATGGAGTTTGCATAAATGTGTACATTAGTCAAAACTGCATTCAGAAATATGCTTATTGGGATAAATTCACCCTAAAACGCTGAAGAATTTTAACGAGGTTTTTAAAGATTCACAAATTGCTGCAAGAATATTGAGAACTGAATTTAAGACAGGAAAAGTGAGAAACTAAGAAGGCTGAAATCAACAGAGCCTTCCACCCCTGGTGGGGATTGTAATTGTATTTAGAACTGTATCCTTGAAGAAGAATATTCTTTGACACGTGATCAGACTTTTTTTCCAGTAGAATATTTCAGTCTTTGGTGCTTTCCATATAAGATGCTACAGTAAGTGCTCAAGTTCACAAAAGAAAAGAGTGTATTCAAGGTTTATGTGATGTCAAACATAAGCTAATGAGATAATTTGTCTGGGAAATGCTCAGGAGCCTTGTAGAAATTTCCAAATATTTGGTCACAGCAGCCTTGTGTGAGAGGAACGGTATCTCACAAGAAGCATCAAGGTTCTTGGTCCCTCTTCTGTCAGTTTATTTCCTTCATTCATCTGGGAAATGTTTTGGTATTACATTGTTAATATCGGCCTTGATTAAAAAAAAACCGTTGTGTAAAAGACAAGTGGGCCCTATTAGACAAGGGGTGGGTAATACTTTCCCCCCTCAGGTTTGTGTGCTGGTACTGGGTGGGGCCAGATCCAAACATGAGCGGAGCAAGTGAAAGATGGGAGAAGGGTGGGAATCATCCCACACTCTTTCCTTCTTATTCACACACAATCCACACAACTATTCACACACACACAAGCATGCACCCCAGTCCCCCATTCATTCTCTCTTTCTCACATACCTTTCACCCTCATTGTTTCATTCACACACAGCATTCCATCACTATCCACCCACCTCCCCCCCCCCAAAGATATACATACACTTTTTAAAGTTTAGGCTAGTGTCCTGTTTCTAACAACAGCCACTTCAACCCTTTCAGTGCCATTTGCATAGCAGGAATTCATTTGTTGTGGATGATGTGGAAGAAGGTCCACTATTCTGCATGTTCCTTTTTATTTGGTGCATTAAACACACACACACACACAGCAGAGACATATTTGTGGCGACCTGGATTTCTCCATGAGTCATCATTCCTCTCTACAGCTTAGTTTATTAGAGTTCTTATACTCCTATGTCTCAAAGCGACTCAAGGCATCTTACAGCAGATTAAAACAGACAAAAGTTAAAACAAGGCAGCAGTACAAAACAGTATCAACAACGTCTTAGTATCACAACCAGACAAAACAACAGAGATAATCTGTGCTCAAAAGAGGCATAAAAGCAGCCGTCTGATCCCAACAAACGCCTGGGAGTAGAGAAACGTCTTGACCTAGTGCCGAAAAGATGTCTGAAGTTGTTTACTTGGATAAGAACTTAGGATGATTCCTGCTGGATCAGAACAAAAGTTTATTTAGTCCAGCATTCTGTTCCCACAGCTGCCAATCAGATGCCTGTGGGAAACCTGCAAGCAAGACCTGAGCGCAACTCTGCTCTTCCCAGTTGCAGTCTACAGCAACTGGTATTCAGAGTCATACTGCCTTGGACAATGGACGGCATGGCTAGTAATGATAGCCTTATCCTCCATGGATTTTTCTAATCTTCTTTTAAAGCTCTCCATGTTGGTGGCCATGGATGTTGTGGGAGTAAATTCCATAGTTTAACTATGTGCTGTGTGAAGTATTTTGTCTGTCCTGAATCCTTCATCTTCACTGGATGACCCTGAGTTCTAGTATTATAAGAGAGAAAGAAAAATGCCTCCTTTGCCACTTTCTCCAAACCTTACATAATTTTAGACACCTTATCTCTCCACCCCCCCCCCCGCACCAGTGCCTTTTATTTAAACATCCCCTCACTGAGACATCCCCTAAAACCCCAGCCCTATGGGTGATTTCTTGGAAACATGTCAGTGTGTTCTGTGTCCTGCCACATGAGGGCCAAGCTACACGATGCAAGAGCATTTGTGTGTGTGTGTGTGGGGGGGGAATAGCTTCATAGTATCATAGAGCTGGAAGGGACTTCAAGGGTCATCTAGTCCAACCCCTTACAATGCAGGAGCCTCAACTAAGGCATCCATGACAGATGGCCATCCAACCTTTGCTTAGAAACCTCCAAGGAGGGAGAGTCCTCAACCTCCCGAGGGAGTCCATTTCATTGTCAAACAGCTCTTACTGTCAGAAAGTTCTTCCTCATGTTTTGTGGGAATCTCATTGTAACATGAATTCATTGATACGAGTCCTGCTGTCCAGAACAGCAGAAAACTCATCTTCCATGTGACAGCCCTTTAGATACTGGAAGATGGCTATCATATCTCTTCCTAGTTTCCTCTTTACCAGGCTAAATATGACTAACTCTCTCAGCCGTTTCTCATACGGTTTGGTTTCCAGACCCTTGATCATCTTAGCCCCTCCTCTGCACACGTTCCAGCTTGTCAATATCCTTCTTAAATTGTGGTGCCCAGAACAGGATACAGCACACCAGGGGTGGTCCAACCAAGGCGAAGTAGAGTGGTACTATTACTTCCCTTGATCTGGAATTATAATTCTGTGATGCAAACTAGAATAGCATTAGCTTTTCTTTTCTTTTTTTTGCTTTGGTGCAGAGCAGGAAGGGTTAAGCATCTCTTCCCCAAGCTGATATCTTAATTCCAAACTCTACCCCTGCCAAACAGCAAGCTTTTATTCCATAGGTATATATTACCATGTACATTTTTGGCCCTAGTGTACGTCGGAGTTCAGCCTTGGTACAGAGGTTGCCATTTAGTTAATCAATCTCCGCCGGCATCCTTCTCCTGCCTGCGAAAGAGCACTGGGTGCTGTTTCTTTAAAACACTACTGATTACATCTGACCCTTGAAGCAGCGCTGACACAGTTTTCTCAAGGTTTTGTACACAGAGCTACAGGAGTGTTGTTTCAGGCTGACAGATATATGTATTTTTACTCGCAGCTCTTTGCTCAGGAGTCCCAGATGTTTATGCCACTTTTAACTTGACCTAAGGTCCTTTTGTGGCGCGCTTGCCTTCTGAAGACTAACCCAGATCCCAGCTTGGCCCATATGGCTGCATTTGTACAGCTGACAGACTCCAGAGCGGTTTTTGCCTGCACCTGGCTATCATCGCTATGGACGATGGGTGCGGGGAGGTGGAGCAGGGAATGGGGAGTGAAGCAAAAGCAGGATGACTAATTCTCAGGGTGTTAAATGAAACAGCTGCACAAAGTGCAAAAGGGAAGGGGGGGGGGCAGGAATCAGGAATTTAAGTGGGCTTTAAATTCCAAAGAGCAACTTGCTTTGCTTTCCTGTCCACCATGTGGTTTTTCCCTGTTCATGCTGTGTGCTCAGCAGTATGCTGGGGCAAGAGGCTTCCAATAAATTCAGCCTTACCAAATGTCAGAGTTTGATCCAGGCAGTTTGAGCTGGTGCCGTTTTTCTCACTAGCAAAGAAAAACGGGCTGAAGACTGGATTAAGGACACTGGGCTAGTGACAAACTGGCAACTCAAAGGGAAATGTCTCAGGCCTTGCATCTGTACACACAGGCAGGGGAGTTTGCAGTAGTTTGAGGCTGGCTGGATTAGTGCTGTGAGAAACCATGGTGGAAAAGTAGCAGCTGGACCAGCACTGAAAACTTTTGCCGGGCTTGCAACCAAGGAAATCCATCCTATAATTATAAAGTTCCTGGTACTATTTTCAGCTATGTAGAATTGGATTACCCTTTCGCTTGCTGTGTGTGTTGAACATCGACTCTTGTTGGTACATTCTGTTCAATATAGGGTTTGTCAGATTTATTTATTATTATATTTTTTAAAAAACAAGAGGGAATTCAAACTATTAATTTTAAAGATGGACATAGTTGTTTTGCCAAAGCATGAGTGAAGTGACATTCTTTCCGGAATCAGAGTTTTGTGATGTTTTTGGCCTTGCCTTAGTTTCTACTTGAAGACCATTACTGATATTTATTTCTTCAGTAATAAGCATTTCTTTCCTTTAGCTCATTTTGAGGGAAGCCTGCTTTTGTTTCTTGCTGCATGGAGTTTTTGTTTCTTGGCAAGGAGTTCCACAGGGCAAGGTCTGCCACACTAAAGGCTAGCCGAGTCCAAAATGCCCGATCAGGAATTCTCAGTGATCTTTGTGAAGACTACAGCTCAGGAGGGAAGAATGAATCCTGCCATTCACTGCAATCTCCATGAAGATCAACCACCACCCTGCCCAGGCTTGCAATTAAATTTGAGAGAAGTTCCTGTTATTATTTTTCAAATCTGATAGCTTTATGTTTGTGTGTGTACACACACACACACATGTATGAACGGAGACGTATGTGTGTGTGTGTATGACAGCATGAGTGGCCTCGCCCCCTTTTTTATATAGCTCAGTTGGATGAGGGCCTGGGGACCTCATCCTGCAAAATGTCCCCTGTCCTTGACTTAGAGCATTATGAACTCTTGTGAATCTGGTTTGGCCAGAGCTGGTGGTGAGACCCCAAAAATGAGCATGAGGATTCTGCTGGTGACGACAACCCTGCAGTATGGCTTCCTGTTCTTTTTGAGCGCCACTGTACAACGAAAAAAATGGAAGGTGTTTTTTTTTTAAAAAAAGACAAGAGTGGCCTATTTTTTAAATGGGCCACAGTCACTGACTTGACCTAATTGCATCAGCACATTCTTGAGGCTGACTCTCTCTGCTCTGTGAAGCGGTTGCATCTAGTTCCTCCACTGAATGCTAAACTTGCTAGAGTAATTTCCTCGGGCAATTCTGGCCTTCATACCAGTGGAGGCCACGACCAAGATGACAATTTCCTCAATGGGGATCATCTCCTCATGCAGGAAAAAAAATGTGTTCTTTGTCTTTCCCTGTGTCTACTTCCAAGTCATTATGCTTGCAAATAATAATAATAAAAAAAACATTCAGGCTGCAGTCCAAGAGATTTCAGAGCACACTCCCCCCCCCCCACTTTTTACATGGGGATTGATATTTTGGTAGGAAATCATAATGACGGAAGTGGCTCTGAGACAGGTTATTATTTTGTAAAATAGCTTCAGGGTTATGCTGTGACAAATGTTCAGTCTGGGCAAGCTTATCACCTTGCCTAACGGAAAGATCTCCCCTCCCCTCCCCTCCATGTACTGTTCCTGATGCCACCCAGAGCCAATTTTGGGAGATACTCTCACACAGTGTGTGCAGTTAGGGAGGGGGGAGCCTCATTCTTGTCATCAGTAGCTTTTTAAAAATGTTGATTTTATTTACTTTTGCACATTTTACTGGTGAAGCAGTGAGATTTTGGAAGTTTTGCCACTGGATTTCTTCCATTGTTATTATTTTTGAAAAGTGGACCACCCACTGTGACGCGGCAGCTAAAAAAGCCAATGCAATTCTGGGCTGCATCAATAGGAGTATAGCATCTAGATCAAGGGAAGTAATATTGCCACTGTATTCTGCTCTGGTCAGACCTCACCTGGAGTACTTTGTCCAGTTCTGGGCACCACAGTTCAAGAAGGACGCTAACAAACTGGAAGGTGTCCAGAGGAGGGCAACCAAAATGGTCAAAGGCCTGGAAACGATGCCTTATGAGGAACGGCTAAGGGAGCTGGGCATGTTTAGCCTGGAGAAGAGGAGGTTAAGGGGTGATATGATAGCCATGTTCAAATATATAAAAGGATGTCACATAGAGGAGGGAGAAAGGTTGTTTTCTGCTGCTTCAGAGAAGCGGACACGGAGCAATGGATCCAAACTACAAGAAAGAAGATTCCACCTAAACATTAGGAAAAACTTCCTGACAGTAAGAGCTGTTCGACAGTGGAATTTTCTGCCAAGGAGTGTGGTGGAGTCTCCTTCTTTGGAGGTCTTTAAGCAGAGGCTTGACAACCATATGTCAGGAGTGCTCTGATGGTGTTTCCTGCTTGGCAGGGGGTTGGACTCGATGGCCCTTGTGGTCTCTTCCAACTCTATGATTCTATGATTCTATGATTGGTAGATTCGGTGGTGTAAAACGTACATGTCGTCATGACTCTGAGCTACAGTGTTGTGGGAGCATTTCGTGTTTCCAAGCCCTACTCCTACGTGGATTGAATGGGGAGCTTATAGTGAATGCACAAGAGCCAGAGGGCAAGAACCTGCTAGGTAGGAACTTCCCAATTCCTCTCCACCAATCCATGAAGGAGACAGACTGGGGATGATGTTGAGCTCCCATCCTGCTGGGGACCTGGCAAGGCAATCTTCTGGCTTTTCCCAAGGCCCTGTCTTGAAGGTTCAGGGAGGATAGTTCTACTTCTCTACTGTGGGCTCTGCTGGCTTAGACTCTCTTTGTTCCAAGTGGCTTTTCATACTGGGCAGGGGATAGAAAACCTTTCCAGTATGCCTTTAGCTTTTAGTGAACACCAATCATGGGCTGTTTTGTCCATACATTATTTATTATTATTATTATTATTATTATTATTATTATTATTATTCAGACATCTGCTTGTTGGCCACAATGCAAATGTACCAGGAGATTTTAAAGGGATGGGTTGCAGTGAGCCTGCATGCCTCTGAAGAGCATAGAGTGAAGAAAATTTAATTACGCATGTGTACTGATGTTACTGACGTTGATTTAAGGAAGAAAGTATGAATTGTGCATTCCTTACACTGCACAGTCTTATCATTCCTTCATTGGATGGGCTTCAAAGCTGGGCTTAGAGTTTTAATGGAAAGATTTGTATTCCTGCCCCCCTCTCTCAAGAAAATGAAGGAAGGCTCTTAAATAAAGCCTTGTCTTGTTCCATGTTTGGCAGCCAGGCACATTCGCAGTCGTAACAGCCGGGGGTGGGGGGTGGGATGAGATGGGAGAGTAACCAAACCCCCATCTACTGATCACAGGAACTGGCTAGCTGATCCTTTGATATCAGGCTACAAGAGGACAAAACAGTGTGACATGGGACACTTCCTGTCCCAAATGGGGGCAGTGATACTGGACACCTGAAACAACAAGTGCACAAAAGCTTCATAGTCCTGGTCCAGGAATGTCCTATCTGGGTTGAAGTTGTTTCTCCCGGAACCTGCATCAAGGAATCAGGTCCTGCACATAGATGTGGGAGAGAGGAATTTTTTCCCCAAGCAAAATGAATTGAGGTGGACCTGACTGGAATTTTTGCATCACAATCAGAAGATTGCTGAAGGCAAGGGTAGGGAGGCCGGATTTTTGGCTTGTAGGAGCAGAGTGACATTTTTGTCTTTCCAAAAGGAAAGGAAATGGAAGGAAAACCAGATAAAAGATAAGAGTTTTGACTTCCTGTATCTGATAGATAATAGAACAGATAATAGAATTATAGAGTGGGAAGAGACTTTTTAAAAACTGCTGGCTTGTTTCAAGAAGTTTGTCACTTTTGATTGAATTAAAAAATGCATTGAAAAGCACCAACAATGATTTTTGCCCTTATTTGTAAATGTGGGACAGAGACATATGCTGATAGCTTCTCCAAAATGAGGGCCTTGAGAAATGTAATATGGACACGGGTGGTGCTGTGGTCTAAACCTAGGGCTTGCCAATCGGAAGGTCGGTGGTTCGAATCCCTGCAACGGGGTGAACTCCCGTTGCTCGGTCCCTGCTCCTGCCAACCTAGCAGTTCAAAAGCACGCCAAAAAGTACAAGTAGATAAATAGGTACTGCTCTGGCAGGAAGGTAAACAGCGTTTCCATGTGCTGCTCTGGTTCGCCAGAAGCGGCTTAGTCATGCTGGCCACATGACCTGGAAGCTGTACGCCGGCTCCCTCGGCCAATAAAGCGAGATGAGCGCTGCAACCTCAGAGTCGTCCGTGACTGGACCTAATGGTCAGGGGTCCCTTTACCCTTTACCTTTAAGCACACTTGCTCTAGAGTAGGTCCTATTGAAATTAAGTGGACAGTTCTGAGTAAACCTGGATAAAAATGGGATGTACAAGTAATTCATGAAAGTTTACAGATCCTATAAAGGAATACAGTGGTACCTCGGGTTACATACACTTCAGGTTACATACGCTTCAGGTTACAGACTCCGCTAACCCAGAAATAGTACCTCGGGTTAAGAACTTTACCTCAGGATGAGAACAGAAATTGTGCTCCGGTGACGCGGCGGCAGCGGGAGGCCCCATTAGCTAAAGTGGTCTTCAGGTTAAGAACAGTTTCAGGTTAAGAACAGACCTCCAGAACGAATTAAGTTCTTAACCCGAGGTACCACTGTAGTGGCAACTCCAGTTTTTCAGTAGCTGGAAGGACATAAGCAACAGAGAAAATTCTTTTAACCTCTAGAAGTGGGATGATTACCTCTCACCCCTCCCTCTCTCTGTAGATCTGTTCTCCCTTGAACTGCAGTGACTTCAAGAAATACAATAGGATGGGGATAGGAGACAAAGATGGTATGCTGGTTTCCCCCCTCCCTGTTGACATCCAAAGGCATCTGAGGAGCATGAGGTCTTTCCTGTTTCTAAGAAAACAGTTTCCCAGGAGGACACCTGAAACAACAACCGCCTTCTTCTCTTCTCTCTGTATCTTTGGTGAGAGTCACAAATCACCTCCCCCTCCTTTTATATCCCTCTCATTTATCAAGTCAGTTTTGTGTTTTGCTTTGTTTTCATTCCTCTGTGCCAGAACAAATCTCTGTGAGAGGCAGGTGCCAGGAAGTGCAGTAATCAGAGGAATGTGTTTCTAACTTTAGTTCTTTCAACTGCAGTGACAATTACTGTGTTATTTTATTTAAATAAACACAAGTCTTTTACTGGAAATGTGAATTAGCTTCTGTATCAGGAGCTGCGCGGTGGAAAGAGGTGTGTCAGTAGACACTTGCTGCTGAATGGCGGAACTATGGCAGAGAGTATCAGCGCTCCCCTTGCATTCTGGATGGCCCAAATGCCACAAGGAGAAGATCGCACCATTGTTCTCTTGTCAATGACATTGGGGACACAATAAGTTCTCCTGGGTGAGCCCCATTGGGTCAAATACAGTTGTGGCTATGGAGGAGCAATTAGGCAATCTTAAATAAAAGGACAACTAGAATTCGTTTTTATTAACGAGTTTCATTTCCCTAACTGGAAGAAATGGGGGGGGGGGCAAGAAAATGATGTGGATTATGTGCTTGGTGAGATAATTAACGTCCTTTGGTGCAAATATTCAAGGTCTGCCCATGTATTAAGAATTGCTGTAGAGTAGAGTCCCTTCCCCAAGTCCTTTAGCAAAGGTATGTCATGCATTCAAAAAAGGAAAGAGTCTTTTCTGTGGTGGTGTACCCAACTTTGGAATGTCCTCACTAAAGAGACATATGTAGCACCAACATTACAGAGCCAGGTGAAGAGCCAAACATTTTAGATTATTTGTGCAGTTGGAATCACCTTACTATTTAGTTTTAAATCTTTTTTTAGTCTGTCTCTTATCTTGACGTGTGTTTTATGTTTGTTGTTGGTTTTTGCTTGTTGGTGTACATGGTTTTTATATGGCGTTGTGACTAACTTTATTCACACTTTTGCACACTATCCTGGAATCTTTAGATGAAGAGTGGGTATGAAATATTTCCACCAGGCTCTTTTGATTTTGATTTCTCATTCTGCCTGGTCAAGAAGTTCAGAAGCACCCTTTGATATTCAGTAGAAGTGCCCATGTTCATTAGTGGTTGCCTCACTTAGGGTACTTCGATGTCTTAACCAGGGCTTTACCAAGACATTTTGCTACTTTTGACGACATGCAGAAGGCATCTGGCCATACTGGCAGCTGCATCAGCATTGGGGCAGCATCCTCCACCACACCTGAGGGCAGCAGGCTAATTTAGGGGGTCATATGACACACAGAGAGCTCTGTCCTCTATCATCTTGTCACCGCTCCACTTGGTGCCTGCTCAGTATCTGCTTAAACAAACACCACAGTGTAGTGGTGGCAGCACCAGCATGCATTGGCCGAGCAGAGCAACACATTCACAAGCAAGATGGCGGCTGGAGTGTGAGGCCCAGACAGGCCTCTTTGCCTGTTCAATGAGTCAGGGGCCTTTCCCAGTGGCACCATAAGTGACGTGTTGGAAGAAGACAGTCAGGACTGGAGGGACAACCAGACAGCCAAGGCCAGCAAGCAAGCTTATTGGCCTAGGTGCTGATTCCCCCAGCATCTACAGTGATACCTTGGTTCTTGAACGGCTTAGCTCTCGAACAAATCGGCTCCTGGACACTGCAAACCTGGAAGTGAGTGTTTGTGAACGTTTTTCGGAAGCCGAACGTCTGGCGCGGCTTCTGTGGCTTCCAATTGAGTGCAGGAAGCTCCTGCAGCCAATCGGAAGCCACGCCTTTTGTTTTCGAACCGTTTCGGGAGCCGAACAGACTCCCAGAACAGATTAAGTTTGAGAACCAAGATACCACTGTACTGGCTCCTTCTGCCTAGTGGTAAGGCTGGCTTTGGATTGCTAGTTGATTATGAAATTGTTTCCTTTCCCTGCCCTGTCAGCCGCATGTTGACAGGTAGAAATCCAGCCTTTCTCAGCAGGAAGATGAAGTGCTTGTACTGGGAAAGGGCTTCTGTTAATTTATGCCTGTTGTAAGAGGTTAAAGGCACAGGCTCTTTGCCAAAAGAGAACAGCAAACTCTATTTGGAAATGTTGTCTAATTAGACCCTTGTGTGTCATGGGAAGACTGCCCTATCTGGAGCATCAGACAGGAAGCATGATTAGATGGGAGTGTGAGCCTGTACTGCTATTGACTTCATCACTGTGGTGTTTAGGATTGCAATTTTTCTTTCTTTCTGTTTTTTTTAAAAAAGAATTCTGGCAGGGTTCCTGTGCCATTTAACAGCTGCATAACCATCAGAGATTCAGCAGCTGAATTAAGCTTTTCCTGACTTGGAGATGCAGTCATGGGAAAAGCGTTGGCTGCTGAATTTATACTTGCCATGCAGCTGTTAAAGGTACAGGAGCCTTGCCAGAAATAAAAGTGGCAACTTTAATTGCATTTGGTCTTTATAAAATATGGAGGGTGGTCTGCAGTTAGTAGTGTACGGTCACACATTTCACTTAAGCACTATGGGCTGCTTTTATGCACATCACATAATATAGAGACCAAGTCCTTTAGGCTGCAAGTTTCTTTTCAGTCTCTATGCACACGTACTTGTAAAACTTGTTGAACTCTGTGGGCTTGCTTCTGAGTAAACAAGCGTAGGACTGGACTCCAAAAATGAAGATGAAGGTCAATGACTTTAATGGAAAAGTCACTGGAAACCCAGCCAAATGGGCAGGGTATAATTAATAAAATTCTTATTATTATTAATGGTTCTAACCAAAAACAGGATTACCTGTTCTCTCCTGATCAGGTGGCATGATTAACTTTGTGACAGGCCTAACATTTGGGCCAGACACAATGGGGATGGTTTCATGCCCACGCCACCCAGGTATGTTTCACCCATTCATAATGCTAGTCAACCCCACCAGCATTCTGCATCTTCTTTGGTTGCTAGGAAACGAGACAATGTGAAATGCTCAGTCATTACAGATGGGGAAGCTTTCCTGTAATTATTATATAATTTCCCACCTGGCTACTGCATCCTTTTCACCAAGCATGCTGTTGCCACTTCCTCCTCATGATTATTTTATCTATTACTTCTATTGCACCTTTTATTGTGCTTGGCAACCAAGGAGGGAAGTTAAAATGTATGGGGGAAGAGGCCCCACTGTGAGATGCTTTCAATCTAAATTAGACTGACAGTAGTACGCTGAAAGCCATAGCTCAATGACAGATGGGGAGGTGGGTGGATTTGGGAAGGCACGGACAGAAAACAATGAAAAAGGGATGTTGGTCTCAGTTAAGCTTGGTTTAGACTCTGAAAAGCAGTTCTATGTTTCACAGTAGCTAAAAAGGAAACAGACTCATCGTAAGCAGAAAAGGAATTGTAAGTTGCTAGGAAGAAATTAAAAGTTTCCTTGTTCTCAGATAAAAGTAAGGGCTCCCAATTAATGCTCTCTGCTTTGTTAAACTAGATTTATGAGCTGTGTCAGAGTATGGAATGATGGTACATTTTTTTGTTTTACACTGTAACCTGCCTTGATAATATTAGGCTGTTTAAACAGGGTACGTGCAGGTGTTTGCATATTCATATTCAAGATTTATATGCAGACCTTCAGTGGAGTTTTGAGGGTAAGTTTACAAAAACACGATAAATACAAAAATAAAACAAAATAACATGTTAAGTGTGTGTGTGTGTGTGTGTGTGTGTGTGTGTGTGATGCCCACACTACCCTAAGTAAGAGATGGAGTGGGGCTCCTGGGTGCTTGATGAAGTGCTACTCATGTGACACTCTTTGGTGCTCTCCTGCTTATGAGTGACTCTGATTCTTCATTTTGCTAATTGATACTATCATTGATCTTTTCCTGCTCAACGAAGAGGCAGGCTGGGCAGAGCAGGTCTGACCTAGATTTGCCCCTCAGAGTACTCCATGCAGCATCAACATGGGCTGGGGCCACAGGGCAAGGCATGGTGGTTCATAGGGTGACAATCTTACTCACCTGGAAGCACCTTTGTCTTGGGGATGGGCCTGGGAGGACCTGCATATGTTGCTGGGACATTGAATGGGGATGCTGTTGGTGTACTACTCTCCTTACTGTCCAACTGCTCAGTGTATAGAGCACAGCATACCCCTGGTTTGGTCTTTGTAGCTTGGGAGGACTCTTAGCTGCATCACTCACTGAAGGCAGTGCTTTTCCCCAGCTTTGGCTTGTATGCCAGATGTGTACGTTTCTGAACAAGGATAGCTTGGCCACAGTGGTGCAACCTTTGGTAACCCAGCTCATTGCCAATTCCAGGCGCTGACCAGGTCAGCACTTCCTCTGCCTCACCCGAATCCTAGAAGAGAGATAGAGGTGGGTGTTGCCAGCATCCTGATGATATTTCGCCCCACATCCTTCAATGACCTCTCTTAGCAGCTTCGTGTAAATGTTAAAGGCATGGGGCACAAGATAGATCTGTGCACAACTACCATAGCACAAATACCATGTGCTGAACATGAGTTCCAAAAAGGCACAGGAAAATGAGCCCCCACCCACTTTTACTGCACATAGGACCCAGATGTAAATCTTGAAAAAGTTGCTAGTGTTCATGATTTTTCAGAACATCTTGTATCTAGGATGTCAGTGCTTCATAAATTAAAGGACAAAAAGAAAAGGAAAAAAACCCAACAACTCCGATGTCATCCAAAAGTATAATTATTTTTTAATATCAGGCTTTCAATTTAGCTCATACTTTTATAAATCTGATTTATAACATGGAGTTGAAGGTACATGAACTTTTGCTTACCCCAGTTATCTAGCAGAATAATTCATGAGCTTTTAAAATTGTTCTCTGGTTTTGCTGCTGTTGTTACTGAGTTTCCCACTCCGGTCATAAAATAAAAGATAGAAAGGGTGTTTCTATACTCAAGAGTAGACCCATGGAATCAATAGGCTGAGACTGAGGAGAAGGCTTTGGCAGGCAGTGCTTTGGACTGGGTATACACAACAATTAAAGGTCCAAGAATTCATCTTCTGGTCCCTGAATGTGCAAACACTGGGAAAACACATAAACATTTCTCAAGCATTTTAACCTGCATAACATCTGCCACTTATCTGCTGGGCTGGCTAATGTGCACCAGTTTTCTCTGTGTACCAATTACCAACATAATATAGTCATGCTAGTGAACAACACATTTCTTTAAGTAAGTGCATGTGGCGAATATTTAAGCTCCACCTCCAGAATTTTGGTAGGATATTTATTTATTGCATTCATATCCCACCTTTCCTTCAAGAGGCTCAAGCCCTTCGTCATTTAATCCCCACAACAACCCAGGTAAGTAGGTTAGCTGAGAGAGTGTGACTGGCCCAAGGGAACCCTGTGAGTTTCATGGCTGAGTGGGGAGATTTGAACCCTCTTCTCTCACATCTTAGACCCATATTCTAACCACTATACCATACTGGCTCTTTGGACCAAAGAAAACGTGACAGTGGGATATCGGATCCTCCCTTAGAGGGAGCACGTATTGCGGTGAGACCTGGATGACCAACACCCTGTGTTGTGGGTGGGTACATTCGGTAAGCCACAACACCTGATTGGTAGGTCCCTAAAAGCTGGGTACAATCTGGCCAATGGGAAGCAGTCCAAACAGTTTGAGGGACCTATTTATGCCCATTCAAGTGACCCAGAGCTTCCTCTTTCGGCGCGTGCATTCGAAACACCCGCCCACCTCTCCCTACTTTTGTTGCACTTGCCTTTGCTATGCCATTGTGTGTCATCTGTCGTTGGGACAGGGGCATGGCAGGAATTTCCCCCACTTGGCTGATTGGCTGTTGCCATTTGGGTTTCACCTGCCGCGTAGCAAATTGTCACAACTTGTAAGGTTGCAGACAGGCTCTGGTTCAGGTGATAGGAATGGGAGAATGCTCTCGCCATCCCTATGTGAAGGGTATTCCATTACAGGAATCCAGGGACTCGATGGTTTGGTCAACCACTGTGAGGGAGTTGTGCCCGTGCCTGAGTCCAGGGGGATATTTGGGTGGCGGAGTGAGCCCATGCCCGGCTTTCCGCCTATCCAGGTGTTCACCCTTGGCTGACCTATGCTGGTACCCTGGTCAGTGCTACCTGCATGGCAGGGAGCTAGTCAAACCAGAGCCTATGCACCCAGTCACTTTCTGTAATCAATAAAGTTGTGGCCTAAATTCTGCCAAAAACCAAACCAAAATTCGAGTCAAGTGAGAATTTATTTAGCGGGAAGGTTTCTGGGTCTGAACACGCAAATATATATCATTGGATTAAT
Source organism: Podarcis erhardii (assembly GCF_964252035.2). Classification (NCBI taxonomy): domain Eukaryota; kingdom Metazoa; phylum Chordata; class Lepidosauria; order Squamata; family Lacertidae; genus Podarcis; species Podarcis erhardii. The sequence continues at coordinate 56,395,609 of NC_138498.1, read as the reverse complement.
TTCAAAAACTTAATTGCAGCTGTGGTGGGGGTGGGTGGGTGGGTGGATGAAAGGAGAGCAAATCCAGTTGGGTCATGGTACAGAAAAAGAGAGAGATCAAGCCTTCCCACACTTAAGTTTACTGATAAAAATTAAACCCCTTTTCTCTAGTGCTGTGGTTCTGATAATATTTCCTCTTCTTGCCCTCCTGTCATTAAACTTCTTTAACAGAAAGCAAGAGATCCAGTTACAGCTCTTACTGTCACATGCAGTTACTTCATATGTCATCATGTTAGTAATCTCCCACATCCACCTACCTGCTTCAGAGAAACATTTTCAATCCTATATGTTAGGTCCTACACATTTTTTAGGTCCTATGTGTTGAGCTTCTGAGCAGAGCTTAGTGGTGATTAAATGCATGTTTTGTGTGAAAGGTCCTAGGTTTAATCTCCAATTAAAAAGATATTATGTAAGGCTGGGGAGGCCCTCTGCTTGAGACCCTGGAGGGAGAAGGCAATAGTGGACTGTCACGGCCCGATTTATCATAAGATAACTTTTGTGATCAGAAAAAGGCAGTGCAAATTCTGTTCCCCCAAAAGCTGGAGAGAGAAAAAATAAGGGTTGTAAGCTCCTTATTGACAAATAAGGTGGTCAAGATTTTTATTATTATTGTTTTTGTCCTTTTTCTTCCTCTTCTGTTGGTATCAGCTTTCAGCTCTTCTGGTTTTCACATCCTGTTGAGGTTGCAGTTCAGATGAAATAGAAAGATCATCAAAGGGAAGATCATGAATTTAAAAACTGTTTTATGACATGTCTTCAAAGTGCCTTTTTAAAAGTTCAAAGGACATTAAGAAAGGAGGGGATGAAAAAAAATCAAAGGAAGATGGGGAGGAAGAAAAGAAAATTAAAGCCTCAAAGGATCTTGATGGTGTGTTTTCTGTAACACTTTCAATGCCAAAAATCAAAAGTGTTCACAGCAAAGGGCTTTCTGTTCATGTATAATCAATGCAGGAAAACAGGGTTGCTTTCTCTCTCTCGCCCTCCCACCCCAACTGGGTTTTTTTTGCATGTAGAGATTTCAATACAGGGGGGCAGGCAAGCCATCTCCATGATGTTTCAGCTAACTGGCAACAGGCATAGGCGTAGCCAATGGGGGGAGGCAGTGGGGCAGCTACCCCCTCCATCAAGTAAAACCATAGAAATACTTAACTAACTGATCCATTTATAATATATGGGAGAGACTGTGAAGGTCCCAGAACTTGATTTACACGGGAGGGAGATAGTGAGCATAAAACTTATTTAATACATTTCTATTCTGCCTTTGGCAGGTCAGCTGATAATCTGCAGTATTACATATTCATTTATTGCCAGCCTTTTCCCAAATGAGCCTCATCAGTGCGAGCCCTGCATAACACAACAAAACTTTTTCTTCTTTCTTCCCCCCCTGCATGCCCCCATACCCATGAAATTGGCTTTGCAGGGTTATACAGCTTCATCAACCCTCCAGATGTTTGGGACTGCAATTCCTATCAGCCCTAGACAGCACAGATGTGGAGGGCATGAGAGTGACAAAGGCTGCAATTAAACAAACATTAGTTTCTTTAATCATTTGAGTTTTAGCCAATTAATTTACTGCATCTGCCTATTAAATTTGCATAAACTTGCACATGGGAAAGAAGATTATGCACACATGCTATACAGCAGGCATCCAACTCCTGTGTGTGATAGGATAATGTCACTTTCAAGGTGACCATTGCCACCTGCAGTTTTTATTTTTTTAATACAAAACAATCATTTATTGAAAAATGGGACTTGTTTAAATTTTAAAAATGCTTTTACTATATAAGCTTATAAAAACTGCAGATTTAAAGAATCTGCTGCCCAATTAATCAGAGCACCTTTTTAGTGATTTAATAGTGCAATCCTATATATGTTTGCTTAGAAGTAAGCCTCATGGCATTCCATGGAATGTACTGCCATGTGAGTGTGTATATAGGACTGCAGCCAAGAACTTCTTTAATTGATCAGCCTTACTAATTAATAATTTTTCTTTGCTTATTGCATATATTAGTTGTTTTGCCATTCCTTTTGTTGCTTAGACATGTCTGTGATCTGAAGCACAGCTTTTGCTATAGAGCCATAATATGTAATTCTTCCCTTCACTTTGCCCTACCATCCTATACAGTACTAAACATGCATACAGCTAGATGGGCTGGGTATAAATAAATTTATTATCATTATTATTATTATTATTATTATTATTATTATTATTATTATTCATACATACATACATACATACATACATACATAATTTTACTTGTATACCACCCCACAGTTCAAACCATGCTCAAGGTGAAAAAATACATAATTACAACATAGCAAAAGTAGCCGTAAACAATAAATAAAACACCAAGAGAATACACAACCAAACTGAACAATTTCCACGTAAATCATAAGATCTGTTTTCTTTAAAAGCAAACAAAAATCAATAGCAAAAATAACACCCTCCCCCAAATAAAACAATACCCCTTAAACAGTATTCCAGCCAAAGAGTCTATTCAGCAGTCTCAGCTTTTGTAGCTGGAGTCAGTCAGGGGCCCATCATCCTAGGTGTCCCCTAACATTTCATAGAACTGTAGAGTTGGAAGGGACCCCAAGGGTCATCTAGTCCAACCCCCTGCAATGCAGGAATCTCAGCTAAAGCATCCAACATCCTTCTTTAATTGTGGTGCCCAGCATTGGATGCAGTATTCCAGGTGTTGTCTGAGGAAGACAGAATAGGGTGGTACTATTACTTCCCTTGATCTGGACACTATACTTTTGTTGATTTGTAATCAAATTGCCCCATGTGAATAGGGTAGTTTTGAGCAGGACCACACCAAATGTCCTCTGGTTTCATCTCCCTCCCTATCCTCCAGCAATTTGCTTTTGAATTCATTTCTAAAATACAGTATAATTTAAACAACAAAACATTGGACTTGGATATGTACCTTTATGCCACCCCACTCCCCCAAAAGGCCTCCATATTTTTTTAACCTTCTAACAATGCTTCCCTGCTTCTGGAAGGGCTGTACACAGATAGGAGATTATTAGTTGTGGGTTTGGGTTTTTTCTGCTTAATTAAAAAAAAAAAGTCCTTAGGAGGATTGATCCAATGATTCACAGGTGCTTAAAACATTAAGTAAAGAAAACGCAATATATTAAGGTCAGGGAGTCCTTTTCCTTGCAAGTAAAGGATGTAGTTTCCCCAACAGAGGATATATCACCTACTTAAACTAATAATATCTGGCTTGCTCAGACGCTTGGTCAGGTTTTACCACTCATCCCTAATATAAATGTGGAAATCACTTGGCTGTCAAGATTACCAATAAATGCAGAAGAATAAAATATCCTGGAGTCTTACTAACTCAGCAGTTTCCAACAACGTGTTCTGAGCGAAATGTTTTCTAATTATAGAAAATTAATTGTTGCAAACATGTTCCTCGGAAGGAATTTCTTTTTTTGCAGTCCAAGAACAGGAATGGAGTGGGATGCTGAGAGGTCTTGGGGGACAAAAATCCTAATAAACTGCAAATAAACTTACTCCCAGTATAGAAAGTTGTCCAAAAGTCTGTTTGAAATAAAGGATTGATTACAGTAATTCATTTAAAAAGTAAAATTGAGTACTGGTACCACAGACTTAACTGGAATCTTTAAGTGGCAGATTTGTCTACCCTTCCTAATATCAATGCTACAAGTGAAACACATTTTTCTGAAAATAAGAAAGCCACCAACTTACATCCATTATAATCATTGAAGCAATAAATTTCCTGTTAAGAAACATATAGCTCAATAATAATGAGGTTTAATGTTTTCCTGTTCAGTTTATATTCTCTTCCATAACAATAATGTAGATTAAGATTTTAAATTTTAGAATCTATGAACTCTTCCAGTCAAAGTTAACTCTTGCATTCTTACATGTGTCCCACTGAAATCAATGAGTGATATCCAACATTAGTCATGTCCAGACTGAAGTCAATTGGTTTTGTCTGATCTGCTCTGAGTATGACTAACATTGCATATCACCCAAAAGAATTAAAAGTATGTAACTTTTGCCTGGATTCTGAAGACAAATCCGCAACCGTCACTTTTCTAACCCATAAAAGAGAAGGTTGTTTGGGGTTTTGATATTTGTGGATTGGCTCCAATGGGATACCACACTCCCTGAGCCAGCCCTGCATGGCTTTGCCAAGCAGCTCAGGGAGGGCAGCATGAGAAGCAAGGACACCATGCGCCCTTCGATCGCAGCCTCACCCCCCCTGGGTTTGGGGACCACAGGTTCCCCAGCCCTCTTATTAGCCCAAGCTATAGTGTGGCTTACAAAGATAATAACAATAAATAAAGGAGTAAATATCAATAACAGAACAAAAAGCAGAGTACATCAAATTCCAGCATAAAAAAAACAAAAAACCACTAAATGAATTGGTGGAAATGTTTTAGCAATGCACTTCAGGTACAGAGTCTATGAGAATGATCCACAAAAGCCATCCGCTGTTTTTATGTTCCCCTCCTCTCTATTTTGCAGCCTTGCAATCTCCATCAAACTCCAGGAAGACCTGGGAGCCCAATAATTGCATGGTTCATTGGTTATCCTGTCCTGTTCCTGGACAAGAAATTTTGTGACGGTGATTAAAAAATTGTTGTAGATCGTACCATGAATTTTAATTAAGTCTTCTGCCCGTATCTTAACTTTTCCAACACCCGTGATTTAGTTTGCCGTGTTATCTCTATGTAAGCTGCTCTTTAGTGCATCAGCTAAGAACTAATGGGAGGCTCCTATTTCTTTCCTCCTTTTTTTATAAAAAAGAAATAAAGTTACTTCAGCTAATTATACAGCCATCCATTTAGCTGATCAAACATGTACCGTTTCAGCAGATAGGGGACCCTGCCACAGCAGAGCCGTTCAATAGTCCAGCAATATCACATGACTCAGATTGTATAAAGAGTACGAATGATTTCCGCTCACAGATATATAATGGAGGTATCTCTTTACAAAGCCCCTACTTCAGGCCAGCTGAATGCCTTAACAGTGCCTCAGAAACCCTGCAGCCCTAATCCCTTTAGCAACAAAGATCTGTTTCTTTGCTTAGCATGAAGTAGGCCTCAGAGGCCTGTGTGTGCCTTGGCCTCTAGGCCAAAAGCCTCCTGTTTACAATTTCCCTATTCCTGTTTTTAATGTTGTTCTGAGAGGAGCCACAAAGGGCTAGTTTTGTCCATGAGGAACAAGGGAGCTATTAGAGAGGGCCGGAGGAAGGAAGGAAGGGAGATCCAAAAGGAGCAGCCCAGGAGGGATTAGCATACACAGCTGTTCCCTTAGGGAGTGCAGCTTTATGCATTTTATAATTTCCCGCTCCTTTACATTTTATTATCATACTTCCTGGTTTTCCTATCTCATCCATTTTTTTACAGTATCATCTGCCCGTTTTACTGGATTGGATTGCTAAACTTTAAAAATTAGTATGCTAACCCCTGCGATTATTATCAGTTAAATTCTCAGGGTGTTTGAGCTGCCCTGGTTATTATAGAAATTATACAGGTTTTGATGTTTCTCTCCTTCTTCACGTTGGCCATCAATCTCCACCCATCAGGACCTGTCACTTAAACACGCATACATGCACATACAAGTCTGCACATAACACTCCACATTTACCAAGACTTGATGAATTTAGATCAATTAGTATGCAATAATACCAGTTAGATAGTAACCAAACACAGATGTTGGCTCCTGCATTGCTATACTTTGTTTTGGTCTGTTCAAGGAAAAGCAATCATTTAAACCTTTAAATATTGGCATATCATATATATTACATAGCATAACATAACATTACATTATCAATATTTCATAGCAATAAAGTTTTATTTAGTAATACAGTACTGGATTTTACATCACTGCTCTGCTATCAAAACATTTCTGGGGAACAGAAACTGTCCTATGGTGATAGGAGAAATTACGGTAAGTGTTCAAACAGCACTAGTGCTACTATGTCACAAGAGACTGTACAATCCTACCATGATTTTGAGATCTTCTTTTAAGTGAAGAGCATGATTTTTGGAATTATAACATGAACCAGATGTAAGCAAGATTTCACCAGCTATGAAGAGGAGAATAAATGAACAAGCCTCTTTTAGATGTAATGCTAAACCATGGCAAGCCTTGGAATTGCACTTTTTTCATGTGCAAAGGGGGAAATGAGATGCTTTTGGGCTTGCAACAAACCACTTTCCTGTTTTGCCTGAATATGTGGAATTGTGACTTGTACAAACTCTTGTTTTGTCACAGGGTATCAAACCAGGATCAGATTCTATTTTGTGAATAAACTCTGGTTTCGTATCAAATGCCTCATTCTGATTTGATACCCTGGTTTGTGAGCTAATAGCTTCACTTATTCAAACAAAGCAGCACTACACACTGACAGAAACATCTCATCTCTTCCCTTCACACACAAAGGTGAAAGTAATGGAAAGAGGGAGTGCACAACGCCAAGGTTCATTGCAGCTCAAGTCATGAAAACACAGTGGCAATCTGGTTGGCCATTACATCTGAACTAAGCCTAAATGCCTTCAGAAAGGAGGCCAATTAGCTGGCTTTATTGCTATCAACTTGTTTCCCCTGTTTCTCAGGTAGAAGGGAGATGGTTTCTTGGAGTGCATGACTGGCAGTAAAGGTAAAGATAAAGGGACCCCGGACCATTAGGTCCAGTCGCGGACAACTCTGGGGTTACAGCGCTCATCTCGCTTTATTGGCTGAGGGAACTGGCGTATAGCTTCTGGGTCATGTGGCCAGCATGACTAAGCCACTTCTGGCGAACCAGAGCAGTGCACGCAAACGCCATTTACCTTTCCGCCGGAGTAGTACCTATATATCTACTTGCACTTTGATGTGCTTTCAAACTGCTAGGTTGGCAGGAGCAGGGACCGAGGAACGGGAGCTCACCCCATCGCGGGGATTTGAACCGCCGACCTTCTGATCAGCAAGTCCTAGGCTCTGTGGTTTAACCCACGGTGCCACCCGTGTCCCCATGACTGGCAATACTAACACTGTTTTGCCATGATTAACAAGGATCACAATCTATGAACTATAAAGTCAGTTTTTTAGCATCAGGCAGGGAAGGAAAATAGATTTCCCTTAGCTGTTATTATCACAACAACCTTGGAGATGGAACAGATCTTCAGAGTTTGCTGTCATATTGTTGGAGACATATTCCTCAGGCAAACCAGGATGATCCTATGTTTCTGGGTTTGGGATGCTTCCAGGTGGGCCTTAATATTGCAGACAGGTTGCAGATTAAGTGAGAAATATGGGCTGAAGAACGTGGACACTGCAAAAACACTTGAATGCATGAGGACCAACCAAACCCACAATAAACAGCAGTCAGAATGTAGCATTACCTAATGGCTCTGATTTGGAAATAATACCTTTGGACCTAGGTCTGCACTCTGCACCTATGCTAGTACACAGAGCTCCCCAAGTGCTATTGCTACTATTGTAACTGGTACTTGGCCTTTGTTTAATGCAACACAAAACTCTGAATTGTACATGACATGGAGAAAAGCAGTTACATTTTGAACATATTCTGTGTTCTAATGTTTGTATTTACTTTGTAAAGCTATATCAGGACCACTCAACATTTTGCTTTTGCAGAGTAGCTTCTGCATCTCCATAATGTGTGTGAAGCCATCAGGAGGTATAATCTGTCTTTGCAAGAGCTGTCTTTCACCCTTCAGGATATTTCAATGTAACAAATTAAACTTTATTTTAAAGGAATTTAGCAGAATGAATCTCTTTCCTTGCCCGCAAAACATTTAAAATACTTTAAAACATATCTGAAATAAATGTGTCATTCTTCTAAGGAAATATTCTTAAACATTCTCATGGAATTTGAGTGTTTCCTATAGGAAGCCATTGTAAACTGGTCTTGAGTAACAGAGAAATGTCTGTGATTAACATTCTCCTGATTTACCCTGGGACATCAAGTCTAAACCCTTCCTTCCTGCCCAAAGTGGAATTATCATTAACTGGTAACTAGTTTTCAAGAGGAACATTTTTTTTGTAGTCTGTGGAATTCTTCCAGGTATATACGTTTTTTTCCAATTTTTATAAATTAAAATGGGGAGTTGAAGCCAGATGCCAACAAAAATGCACTTACTATATACCAGCTAGCCAAGGCAGCAAACCACAAGTTAAGCAACACAACCTCTAAAATATCCTTTCTAGCACTGGCTGGTAAAAACACTTTCTAAAGCCACAGTTGCAGTTACTCTTATTACTCATAATATCCTTTATGGAGAGGAACTTAAATGATACTTAGGGAGCATAAGCTTCAACAACCCCAGGCAAACCTTGGTTTTTGGTTCTGCAGCAAAGTTTTCTTTTACAGGATTATAGACTACAAGCAATGATTGCAATGTTGACAATCATGTCTGCTCTTTAAATCACTATCTGCCTGTGTGGAAAAACCTGCGGTGCCTTTCTCTTCTTTACATATTTAGGAGAATTGCATGGCAGATTTTTCTTGCCTAGAGGTGTTGTCAAAGAGATATTGGGAAGGATATGGTCCTGAGTGTCATTTTCAAAAAGGGAGCGCAGTTGGGAAAAGGTTGTCATTCATCAGTGTTCTGTTATGGACATTTTACCCAACATTTTTTAAATTTCTTACCCTCCATGTAAAGGTTTTTAAAATACTTATTTAGAACTACAGTATGTGAAGTAGTATGAGAGAGACTGAGGGCGCTTTTACATGGCAGTTTTATTGTTGACTTTGTGCATCTCATGCACAGCCGCCACCAAAATGCTGTTCCACATTATTTTCCCATTTAATCTGGGGGGAATATTTCCAAGGAAAATCCACTTGGTAACAAAACAAAAAACCTGTAGTAATGGCAAATCAGGATGAAATGGGAGAGAAAGTGGGATGACATTTGATGAGGATGACATTGTGAGGATGTTGTGAAAAACTTGCATGCATGAGCAGCACTGAGTACTGTACACAGTAAATTTCTGTGTGGAAGTGCTGTGTGGAAGTGACTGGACACTTTGTGTCATGGAAAGTTTAGAGGACACATCAGTCAGGGTTAGTGCTTTTCCCCCCTAGAAAAATAGGTGCCAGTACTCCCCATGAAGTTGTTACAATAAGTGCTACACTTTTTAACAACAACAAAAATAGGTGCCAGTACTGTGTATTCTTGAGTACCCCCTCCCCGAATAAAAACACCGGTCAGAAAAAAGCACAAAGTCAGAACTTTGTTGCCTGTTAAACAAGAGCAGAGCAACAACAGAAAACTCCTGCCTCCATTCAGATACAACTAAGTCCAGTGTCACCCAGGAACTAAGCTATAAAACTATCCCCATACCCAGTGACCTTTATGGCTCAGCAAGGACTTGTGCTGTCAGTTGAGAATTTATTGTAGAATCAGTATTGTTACATACCTGCATTTTTCATAGCACCCACATATCGTAATAAAAATTCTGCATTCAAAAATGTGTGTATTAGGAGAGTTTGCACTAAAATGCCAATGAATTTTCCTAAGGATTTTTGGGGGAAAATGCTGCAGAAATGCAGAGAACAATATTTAAGGTTGAAAAATAGAACAAGTTAGAGAACCAAAATGGACAAATCCTTCCATCACTACTCCCAGGTAACTGTATAGGCCTTGGACCTTAATTTCCACATATTGTTAGTAGAGTTGGGGTAGAGTTGTAGCTGCTCTATTATGCATATTATTATGAACATTTTAGGTTGTTTTTATTATTATTTTATATTCACTTTAAAGTTTATTTTTGTATGTTGCTTTGATTTCAGGCAAGAAAACACACGCACAACAATATAAGACCAGTAAAGCAATAAAGAAACTCACTTATCACAATTCTTAGCATTGGAACAGCTAGAGTGAAATGGCATAAGGAAATTTCCCCTAGCTATATAATGTAAGTTAAACATGGCATTTACATCATAGTCAGAAAAAAAATATAAGCACCTGTATTTGATTGGAATTTGATCAGAAGCTTGAAGGACTTCCAGACAGGAAATAAATGGGAACCACAGTGCCAAAATGTATTTTAAAAATACATACATTATTTCTGGCTTCATCAAATAAGTTGACGGATATTAAAAGCCACTGAAATTGAATAAGAGGTGAGAAATTAACATATTTTGATTTATTGTTAGGTCCACTTCATACAGCATTGCGGCAGCCAACTCAGCTCAGAAACTAGGCCAGATTAATAAACGTGAAGTCAATCTAATCAAAGGAAGACGTTCCCACCAAATGTCCAGAAAAAAATGGGACATCCTGTTTTGTTGCTCAATATCATGGTGGCCATTTTGGGTGCTGCAATCTCACCCACAATCTCATCCCAAAAAAGTGTTTTATCAGGGCGAGTTTGTGGTGCAGGTCACGTGACTCACATGGGAGCACATCCCAGAAGACACATATCCTGTTTTTTATCTGAAAAAGTTGGACAATATGAGGAATATCTGCAATGGTCTCAAATCTTTACCCACATTTTCGCCAGTTTCTCAACTGGGATTTGTTGGCTGCTTCAAAATAATATGAGCTGCCTGCAAACAGGACCAGTGTTGTAGGGTACAGTCCTATAGACCAGGCTCCCTCAGCCTTGGCCCTCCAGATGTTTTTGGCCCACAACTCCCATGATCCCTAGTTAGCAGGACCAGTGGTCAGGGATGATGGGACCCTTATCTTGGGAGCAAGTTCCATTGAACTCAATGGGGCTTTACTTCCTAGCAGACACATATAAGATTGCAACAACAACACTGGGCTTCACAGTCTACATTGTAATGCTAGGATGACAGAACTGATAATAAATGAAGATATATTGGCATGTTACACAGCACACAATACCATTTTGGGGATTTCCAAAATGTAATAAGAAAGAAGTCATGGCAGTAGACAGTGGGAATTTCTGCTTCCTTTTTCAAGATACCCATGTTTTTCTCGCATGCTGCTGCATTGCTTGGAAAGGAAATCCTCCCCCCCCCCTCGAAGTCTCCTATTTTGCTAGCTTGCTTTTCTTTTATTCCTCTTGTCACCAGGCACCTCCCGGTTCAGATTTGTCACCTTATAAAGATCTGGCTTTGCTGAGATGTTCTAGTCCTTACCAATGAACAGCAGGATATTGAAGGATTTGGGCTGCAATCACCAAGCTGCAGCAAGCCTGCCTCTTTAATCCAACTCATTTCCATGCGAGATATAACTCATTCAGCTCTTGATTTCCTAGAGTTAATACTCTATTTCCGAGAGTTCATGTTGCTAGTCACTAAATCTTTGAGGGGATATATATATATATATATGAATGAATCTGGTGCTTGTGAATGAAGGTGAAGGTGGGTATTTTTAGCCATATTCCTGCAGATCAGCAAAAAGGTTCAGACACTCAGATTGCTCTCTTGGTGTAGAGCTTACAGATAACCTGATAGATGCAACATCAGCTGCGAATCTTGCCCATATGTATTGTCAAAACTCCACATAGGAACACTTGGAAGAGGATCAGGCAACCTTTCCCCCCCCGTTAAGAGTTGCAGTCTTTTTGAGCAGCTGGTGGGAGCTGCATGCTGGCAGTGGCCAAAACCAAAACTGGACAGGGACATCCCCTTATCTATGTCTTTCTGCAGATGACTTCCTCCAAAAAACAAAAATAAATCTTGGGAACTGTAAAGGTAAAAGGACCCCTGACCATTAGGTCCAGTCGTGACCGACTCTGGGGTTGAGGCGCTCATCTCGCTTTATTGGCCGAGGGAGCCGGCATACAGCTTCCAGGTCATGTGGCCAGCAGGACTAAGCCGCTTCTGGCGAACCAGAGCAGCGCACGGAAATGCCGTTTACCTTTCCGCCGGAGCGGTCCCTATTTATCTACTTGCACTTTGACATGCTTTCGAACTGCTAGGTTGACAGGAGCAGGGACCGAGCAACGGGAGCTCACCCGTCGTGGGGATTTGAACCCACAGCGCCACCCACGTCCCACCCTTAGGAACTGTAGTAGAGACTAAATTCCTAGCACCCTTTACAAACTGCAGTCCCCAGGATTCTTTGGGGAAAGTCATGTGCATTGGACATACTTTTAATGTATAGAATGACTGTCTCTCCCTCCCAACCTTTCTACCCAGCATGCTGCCAGTGATTTGATGTTGCTAGAGATTTGAACTGATGGCTTGCAGAGGTCTTTTGAAATTAGGCCAAGTTTGCCCACTCTTGCTTGATGTCCCTGTTTCCTCTCTTGCACTAGTAGAGATCGGGCAAAGGAGCTTCAGGAAGTCTGCTGCTGTAGGCCTGCGATTTCTCTCCCCAGAATTAGCCAGCGGCACCCATTTCCAATTCCAGCTGGATCTCTTGACATCAAGCAGATCCTCTGCCGCCTTTCCTTCCTCTTCTTCCGTCCAGTAGCTTTATCCTCTTGGAAATGTTCCCCCTGGTAGCTGAACAAACCACTTGGCTGGATCGTCTCCCTCCTGGGCTGTAGCTTAGGCAGGCAAGTCTGGAACAGGAACTTAAGAAAGAAATTTTCACTCACTGTAAAATGTGCCTCGTGCAAACATTTCTTCTCAGAATTAAAAAAAGAAAAGAATACCCAGCAGCGCTGATGGCTTTTGCATATTCTAAGCATGTGCTGTTGGCAATGCTGACTTAACTGAAATGTGAGGAGAAGCAAAGAGTAAGAAACATCTATCAGACAAAGGTTAGAAACTTAAACAAAATGTACAAAAACTCCTTCTGAAGCTTAGGAGCTGTTGGGTAGATGTATGGACTATTAGTCCATCTGGGTTGGTACTTCTGTTATGACTAACTGCAACTTTCAAGGTTCTTAGGCAGAGGATTTCAGTCTGAACCTCTCAGATCCTTTAAGGAGAAATGCCAAGATGTATTTGGGACTGGATGTATGGAAAGTGTGTGTCCTTCTGGCCACTGAACTATCCACCCACCCTTCCCCCATAAAACTAGCCGTGCCTTGTTCTGGAGCCAGCATGGTGTAGTGGTTAAGAGCAGTGGACTTGTAATCTGGTGAACCGGGTTTGATTCCCTGCTCCTCCACATGCAGCTGCTGGGTGACCTTGGGCTAGTCACACTTCTCTGAAGTCTCTCAGCCCCACTCACCTCACAGAGTGTTTGTTGTGGGGGAGGAAGGGAAAGGAGATTGTTAGCCGCTTTGAGACTCCTTAGGGTAGTGATAAAGCGGGATATCAAATCCAAACTCCTCTTCTTCTCTTCTTCTTCATCTAAGCTACTTATTTATTTTATTTTGTAACATTTATATACCACTTGATTGTAAGAAAAAGCCCTCAAAGCTATGACATCAAAGCCATGATGAGTCCTGCAAACCCTGTCTTCAACTGAGACTATTACCAGAAGGCTCCTTTCACCTATATGAATATAAAGCATTGTCAAACCTACACAGTGAAGAGCAGTGTCAGCTGTTTGCTGGTTTTCCCATCACTCATTCCACATTTGAGAGAAGCCTCTTTAGACATATGGCTAATTGCACAGGAAATGCAGAGTCCTTTACAGGAAGAGCCAAACTGGAGGCTGCCGGCACTCAAACTGCAAATTGCTGTCACCTGGAAAATAAGATTCCCCCCTCTCTGCTAGCAGTACCACACTAGGAGTGCAGACAGCAGCTCTGTGTGTTGGGCAGTGTGTGTCAAAAGCAGGTATTGGCTACTGCCAGTGATATCAATGGTCCCCAGTAACACTTGCCGATGCCATTTTGATCCATTATTGTATTGTTCTGATCTTATCATTTGCATTGTTTTGCATTTATTTATTTAGTTTTAAAATTTATGCACTGCTTAGTAGGACTTCAAGTGAAAAAGTGATCTACGAATGAGAAAGGATATTTTGTTTTTGTTCGTTTTTCTCTCTCTTTCTTTGAGGCCAGCTTCTGACCAGTAGAGTATTCCAGCAAGAACACTACACGGTTTAAAAATGAAAACACAGCTCTTTAAATTGGGAGTGAGGGGAGAGGAGCTGATCTCCTTTGAGTACAGTGGTACCTCAGGTTACAGACGCTTCAGGTTACAGACTTCACTAATCCAGAAATAGATTAAGAACTTTGCTTCAGGATGAGAACAGAAATCGTGCGGCGGTAGCGGGAGGCCCGTTAGCTAATGTGGTACCTCAGGTTAAGAACAGTTTCAGGTTAAGAACGGACCTCCAGAATGAATTAAGTTCTTAACCCGAGGTACCACTGTACAGCAGTCCTCCCTGCAAATGAACTGAGGGTATCCCAATTCACATCCAGCATGGGAGAGATGGCCTGTGCTTACCTAGTTCTGCCTTAGCTCTGTCTTTATCGCTGACAGACTTTTGCCCTTTCCCATCATCTGGAAGAGTCCTAGGGAATTTGGAGAAGAGGTGCCCCACATTTTCTTGGAACTATGCATAAAATGACCTTTTTGTTTGTTTGTTATATACATAACTGGACACACATCTGCAATCCCAGGCTGTGCCTCCGCTGAATGCTACACACAAAGAACGGCTCAAACCAGAGGAGACACTTTAAAGTGCCACATGTATTCACAGCACCTAATTTGCCTTGTCCTTTGGTAATTTGTCTGCGTTCTTTCCTCCTCTGCTGCTTCCTGCCTCGTAAAATGATAGCCAGCTGCCTCTTCAAGGGAATGATGGAAATCCCCTGGGAACAACTTAGAGGGAGGGAGCGTTGAAGAAAACATGTACACACACACAATCCCCAAATGGATGATCACCTAAATTCTACCTTGAGCTGTTTATCAGTCCATATGGCTGATTGGCCACCAGGGCTGTGGAGAAAGAAATGGCAGACATATTCTTTAAAAGAAAAAGTGGGGGGATTAGCAGTTTTTCCTTTTGTGGCAAACAGTTAAAACATCTTGGTATGTTTTTCATATACCTTCCAAGTTACTGACACCTATCCACCCTTCTAGGAATATAGGAAATTGCCTTACACTGATTCAGACCATTAGTTCATCCAGCTCAGAATTGTTGACACTGACTTGCAGCCCAGGGTCTTCAGACAGGGTCTTTCCCAGTTCTATCTGGGGACTGGGGTGTGTGTGTGTGGCCTTGAACTTGCAACCTTCTGCATTCAAAGCATGTGTTCTACATGTGACAGACCTTTCCTCTTTTTTTTAAAAAATAGAATGTTGCATTTATTGGACATAAATGGTATAGCAGTGTCCTTTCAGACAAGAAAAGGTATCTGCTGTGACCCAACATATGTCATGGAAGAAACCACCAAGAACATATTTATGCTATACAAACAACACATCAGATTTATACCAATTTAATTGCCCTGGATTCTTCAGTGCTGCAAACCCAGTGTTCCTTTCACAGAATTGTGGAATAGGAATATCCATTAACCTGCTTAACCTGTTTGTGATGCAGAAATAGCTCAATTTTTTCCTCAAGGCAGAATATTTTAAAGCATCTCCAAATGTAAGGCTCTGGCCATTCCTTCAAAGCTCGCAAGAATGAAGAGTCATTCTAAAGCTGAACAGGTTTCAGAATTATGAAGCTTTCCAAATTTTGAAGCTGTTACTCTGTCTCAGCGGGTCTGGTGAATATTTATAATGGTGAAATTCAACATTGCACTCATCCAGTTGTTCTGTCTGTGCAAGCATTGCAGCTTGCTGGATGGAATAATCTGCTTTCTCCTCTGTGTGTTGTCTTGGTGGTACTCCCGAAACCCCACCCCCGAGCCAGTTTTGATGGGTGGGGGGAGGAGAGGAGAGGGGGGAGGAGGAAAACCCTGCTGCACGAACAGAATCCTTGGGCAGGATTTATGCTGCTGGGGAGGGGGGGCTGGTGAGGTGAATCCTACCCAATATATATGTCCCACCTGATCATTAAAACACCCAAGGAAGCTAACACAAATTGTAAAATCCTCAATGATAATTGTTGTTGTTTAGTCATTTAGTCGTGTCTGATGCTTCGTGACCCCATGGACCAGAGCCCGCCAGGCACTCCTGTCTTCCACTGCCTCCCGCAGTTTGGTCAAACTCATAATTCTAAAATGAAACAAAAACAATGCAAACAAAACATAGCAGTTAAACATAAGAAGCTAACAGAGCCATTATTTCTGTCAAATACCTCTCAAAGATCTCTTGGATAAAATGGCTTTTGCCTGGTGTCTGCTGTCTAACAGACAACAAAGATGGAGCTGAGTGAACGCCCTGGAGAATGGACTTCATAATCCCAGTGCTGCTACTGAGACAGTCCTATCTACTGAGTAAAAAACTTGTTTAATTCAGATGGTGGGGAAACACAGTGCAGGGACCCTGAAGAACATCTGAATGTAGTAATAGGTTCATATGAGATGTATCTTGAGCCTAGATCATTTAGGCTTTAAAGTTCAAAACCAGAGCTTTGAGTTAGGTCTAGAAACCTACTGAAGCCTGTGGTGTGCGGTTCATGGACTAGGGGGACTAGGCTAGTCCTCTAAATGCTCCTTGTAAATTAGAGTATTAAAGTATTAAAGCCAGAATAAAATTTAAGATATTAACTGATGTAAAGGAAAGGGGTGGATTTGCCCTGCCAGACCTTAAACTCTATTATGAATCAGCAGCATTCTGCTGGTTGAAAGACTGGCTACTTCTTGAGAATACAGACATTTTGGACCTAGAAGGATTTAATAATGCTTTTGGGTGGCATGCATATCTGTGGTACGACAAGGTTAAAGTACATAAAGCTTTTAAAAACCATATTGTCAGGAAAGCATTGTTTAATGTTTGGATAAGATACAAAGACTTATTGGAAAATAAAACCCCAAGGTGGTTGTCGCCAATGGAAGCGAAAGCTTTTAAAAGACTTAATATGGAGTCCAAATGGCCAAAATATTGGGAAATTTTGGAGCAAGAGGGAGACAAACTGAAATTGCAGAGTTTTGAGAAACTAAAGAACAAAGTGTGAGACTGGCTTCATTATTATCAGATAATGGAGGCTTATAAATTGGATAAGAAAATTGGATTCCAGGTGGAAAAATCGAAATTAGAAACAGAATTGTTAGAACCCAAAACCAAGATTTTGTCAAGGATGTATAACTTGCTGCTGAAATGGAACACCCAGGATGAGATGGTGAAGTCTGTTATGATTAAGTGGGCACAGGATGTTGGACATAACATTATGTTTGCTGACTGGGAACATGTTAGAATGATGTTGGAGAGTAATTAAGTGGTTTTCAGCTGTAATGCTTAAGAGATATGCTTAAGAGATATGGTTTTGAAATAATTAAAAGAATTAGTGGAGGATTTGCTGAACAAACAATTGAAATTGGAATATAAGAAAGGGAGGTGTGAGGAGGTCGGGAAAAAAAGTTAAAAGAAAATAAGTGAATGGAAACTTTACGTGTTTTTAAATTGTTTTTATTTTCGTACTTTTGTATTTTTGTTGTTTTTTTCTTTTTGTTTTATCTTTGAAAACTTTAATAAATATTTATTTTTAAAAAATTAATGTATTAAAGCCTGGTGCATCCTTCCGTGGGAAGCCTGGGAAACTTCTGCCCAGCTTAGGGAGGGAGGCACAATGCTCATGAGTGCAACGTCGAGACATCGAGATGTCACACATGCAACATCGTTCTTGCAATTGCCCTCGCAAGCTGGCACCTCTGGCCCTAACTGTTCCCCTATGAAAAATTTCACCGCACGTCACTGACTGAAGCCAATGGAGAAAGCCAGCATGAAGTCTATTGTATTTAACAATGTAGGTTGCCTCATTCTGGACCACTTGTAATTGATCTCTGTTTTCTTCTTGCTTTTAAGTATTTTAAATGGCAACGACGTCTGTCCTTAGTCATCGCTTCTTCCCTTTTCAACTTAGCCAACTGTGAAATTTCATCTCAATGGCAACAGCATCCTTACAGATCTTTTTCAAGTTAGTTTCATTTTGATACATCCTCCATGGTTTGTGCTATCCAAAACTGGATGGAGGATGCACCAAAGAAGATTTTACCAGCACTCAGGTAGAGCTGTGTTACTTTTTTATGAGTCTTGGACACAGAAACAGTGGGTCTTGGAAGAACAAAGAAACAGTGGGGACACTCAGAGGAGAAGATGGTGAAATGCAAACAGGGGACACAGAAAGGGCTGAACTCCTCAATGCCTTCTTTGCCTCAGTCTTCTCTGATAAAGAAAACAATGCCCGACCTGAAGAATTTGGAGCAAATGATTCAGCAGAGGAAACACAGCCCAGAATAACTAAGGAGATAGTACAAGAATACTTGGCTAGTTTAGATGTATTCAAGTCTCCAGGGCCAGATGAACTGCATCCAAGAGTATTAAAAGAACTGGCAGATGTGATCTCAGAACCACTGGCAGTCATCTTTGAGAATTCCTGGAGAACAGGCGAAGTCCCGGCAGACTGGAGGAGGGCAAATGTTGTCCCTATTTTCAAAAAGGGGGAAAGAGAGGACCCAAATAATTACCGCCCAGTCAGTCTGACATCAATACCAGGGAAGATTCTGGAGCAGATCATTAAGCAAACAGTCAGTGAGCACCTAGAAAGGAATGCTGTGATCAACAATAGTCAGCATGGATTTCTGAAAAATAAGTCATGTCAGACTAACCTGATCTCGTTTTTTGACAGAATTACAACCCTGGTAGATGAAGGGAATGCAGTGGATGTAGCCTACCTTGATTTCAGCAAGGCATTTGACAAGGTGCCCCATGATATTCTTGTAAAGAAGCTGGTAAAATGCGGTCTTGACTATGCTACCAGTCAGTGAATTTGTAACTGGCTGACTGACCGAACCCAAAGGGTGCTCATCAATGGTTCCTCTTCATCCTGGAGAAGAGTGACTAGTGGGGTGCCACAGGGTTCTGTCTTGGGCCCGGTCTTATTCAACATCTTTATCAACGACTTAGATGATGGACTCAAAGGCATCCTGATCAAATTTGCAGATGACACCAAACTGGGAGGGGTGGCTAACACCCCAGAGGACAGGATCACACTTCAGATTAGAGAACTGGGCCAAAACAAGCAAGATGAATTTTAACAGGGAGAAATGTAAAGTATTGCACTTGGGCAAAAAAAATGAGAGGCACAAATACAAGATGGGTGACACCTGGCTTGAGAGCAGTACATGTGAAAAGGATCTAGGAGTCTTGGTTGACCACAAACTTGACATGAGCCAACAGTGTGACGCGGCAGCTAAAAAAGCCAATGCAATTCTGGGCTGCATCAATAGGAGTATAGCATCTAGATCAAGGGAAGTAATAGTGCCACTGTATTCTGCTCTGGTCAGACCTCACCTGGAGTACTGTGTCCAGTTCTGGGCACCACAGTTCAAGAAGGACACTGACAAACTGGAACGTGTCCAGAGGAGGGCAACCAAAATGGTCACAGGCCTGGAAACGATGCCTTATGAGGAACGGCTAAGGGAGCTGGGCATGTTTAGCCTGGAGAAGAGGAGGTTAAGGGGTGATATGATAGCCATGTTCAAATATATAAAAGGATGTCACATAGAGGAGGGAGAAAGGTTGTTTTCTGCTGCTCCAGAGAAGCGGACACGGAACAATGGATCCAAACTACAAGAAAGAAGATTCCACCTAAACATTAGAAAGAACTTCCTGACAGTAAGAGCTGTTCGACAGTGGAATTTGCTGCCAAGGAGTGTGGTGGAGTCTCCTTCTTTGGAGGTCTTTAAGCAGAGGCTTGACAACCATATGTCAGGAGTGCTCTGATGGTGTTTCCTGCTTGGCAGGGGGTTGGACTCGATGGCCCTTGTGGTCTCTTCCAACTCTATAATTCTATGATTCTATGATTCTATGATTCTATGATTCTATGATTCAATGCTCTTGATAAACCTAACAGTGGCACGTGCCACACGCTAGCACTTTAGTTCCTGGAGAGTAACAAGCACTCCAGACAAGCTCCACAATATATATAAGGCATCCATTCCTGGAACTGCAAGGTGTGTAAGCACATGTCAATTGGTGGATGGAAGTGGGAATAGAACAGCTATCTCAGCAATGTGCTTGCTGAACTGCCTGACGCATGCCACTCCTTGTAATATGCTGGACTAGCCTTGCAAATGGTTTTAAAACTTGTTTCATATGGGATGCTGAAGAGCCCAAAGGAAACACAGACTCTAGCCAAACCCAAATTTATGTCTGTGGTTTTCAAGCTCATGAGATCAATTTTTGTTCAGTTAAAGAAAAAAAAAAATTCAAAGCTTTAGTTTCTTTTTTAGTTTCTGGGCAATGTACTATGGCTCATAGGAAGTGTTGCTGCAGACCCATGGCTCTACATTTGTTGGATCGCATGCAGAATGAGGCCTGGCTGAAATATGGGCCTGTGGGGCCTCCAGAGGGTCAAGTGGGACTTGGAATGAATTACAGGGCACTCTTGGTCACTGCTTCCAAAGCACGAGGAGGTATTGATATAATGTCAACAAAGGGGAAAACCAAAGGGAGAGTGGCCTCCCCTGGGATTAGTATGCAGCCCTTGGATATACAGTGTAATCTAGCTTCCAAGGGAAATTTACTCTTTGAGCTTCTAACATCATTTCTGAATAATCCCTTATTTGATGTCAGTCTCAAGGCATGCTTTACAATCTGCGCCTAAGCATGTTTACTTGTAAGTCCCACTGACTCCAGCGAGAGTAACTTTCTCATAAATATGATTAGGTCTGCAACTGTTAAATTAATGACACTGTCGGCCTGTTTCTTGTTATGAGGAGCATTATGTGCAGTTCACTCCCCCATGTATTCTATCATAACAGGAACCCTGTGAGGCAGGCTGAACAGAGAAAGAAGGACAGGCCAAGGGAACTTCATAACTGCGTGGGGATTTGAACCCTGCTTTCCCCAGTCCAATGCTGTGTTCGCTGAGCCATGCTGACTCTGTAATTTAGGCTGCAATCTGTAATTCAGACAAAAATATTTTAGGCTGCAATTCTATACAAGTTTATTGAGAGTAAGTACCACTACATCTCCTCTCCCCTGTGCCTGTCAAACCCTCTGGAGCACAGGAAGGAGGGATGCACAGGAAGCATGCAGTAAGATGAGAGGGAAGGTCTCTTGTGTTCAAATCCTGCTTATGGGTTTCTTACAGGCCTCTGGTTAGCCTTTGTGGGAACAGGGTGCTGGACTTGATGGGGCTTTGGCCTGATCCAGCAGGCTCTTCTTAGGTTATTAAGATTCTGAGAGATGTTTTAGGCATGTACTCAGTTCATGTAGGCCAGGACTTCTTGGGCTTCTCAGTTGCTCTGTGTGAATTGAGAGTGTGCCTGGGAAAAACCCCCAACACTCTTCCTCAGGGATGCACTGCAATGGAAAGGATCAGCAGTCTTGCAGAGAATCTAGGATGAGGTTACCAGACGTCCCCGTTTCCTGGGGACAGTCCCTGGATTTACAAATCAGTCCTCATACAAAATCCATTTAAGTTGAAAAGTGTCCCTGGATTCACTGAAAAAAATCTGGTAACCTTAATCAAGGATCATAGGAAGCTGCCATATTATCTATGTAGTATTATCAGCCATCTATCTATGACTGGCAGTGGCCTTCCAGGGTTTCTGAATGAGGCCTTCCCCAGTCCTGCATGAAGGTGCCAGGGGAACCTTCTGCGTGCAAAGTGGATGTGCTATCAGCAGCCTATGGTCATTCCTCTAATCTAGTCCACCATTACTGATCTTGTCCCAGAGAAATTGCTGATATGCTTCTAAGGAACCTTAGGATTTTCCATGAGTTGTTTGAAAAACACTACCTGAGCGGATTCCAAGCTACTTTTCCATTGAAGAATTATAAAAAGAGAATCCGGATTGAAGAATTCAGCAGATAACAAAACTCAGAAGTTAGTAGACTGCCTCATGCATTTGATTCATCTATTTTATTCTTGCATAGGCCAAAGAAGCCAGTACATTTTTTTAAAAGTCAGAAACACGCAACAATAGTTGATATATTTAGGGTTTATCCCAATGGGATGTAACAGCCTGGAAAGAAATGCATATTAACATCCTTCAGGATAAAGTGTATTGGAAGATAAACATGTGGGATAAATAAAGTGCAGAGCAGGAAGCAATGGTTTATAAAGCAGTGGCCAAGAACAACACAGGTGATGTCAGAGCCTAAATCCCCCAGTCCACCTCCTCCCCTTTTTGAAACCATTCATATCACTCAATAAGGACCTCCAAGATGAACTGTTAGTTTCTTTTGGAATTTCCCCAACTCAGATCTTGGTAGTTGGGGAAGTGGAGACTAGAATTTTAACATTCATTGCCAAGGCCAACCTTAGCATGGAGCAGCGGTGGGTAACTGGGACCCTCCAGATTTTGTTGGATAACGTGGATTCCCAACTAACTCTCATCAGCCCCAGCCAGCCTGACCAGTGGTCAGGGACGATGGGAGTTGCATTGCTTTATTTCCTTACATTTATAATTCCACTTTTCTTCAGTCAAGGAACCTAAAGTAGTGTACATGTGATTCTCAGATGGTCCCCTATTCAGGCACCAGATCCAAATCTGCCTAGCTTCAGCAAGGTGTTGCTTCATGTGCCTTCAAACCATACCCTGGGACCATCAGGAGCATGCCAGGTTTCTCCATCCCTGAGAGTGGCTTTCCAGGGTTTCAGATAAGAGTCTTTCAGAGCCCTATCTGGAGACGCCAGGGATTGAACCTGAGACCTTATGCATGTAAAGTGGATGCTCTACTACAGAGCTATGGCCCTTCAATAATGCGTTGCTTTTTAACAATTCATTATTTTCTTCTGCTTTGGATACAATGGGGCCATTTTAAAGGATTACTTTTCAAATGTGGTCTTTTTGCTAGCGACAGTGAGCCTGTGCACGTGGATGTGGACATGATGGCAAGTGCATTTCCCTTCTGATTAATCTCCTTTGAAAATGCCATTTGGATTGTTTACATGGCGTTGACAACACGGAGTCTGCCTTTCGCAGAGCACAGATAACAACAAAATGGATTGTTAACCTTTCAGATGTTGTGCTCTGGATACAGCAATAAACTATTTTCTGAATCACAGCCCCCTCAAAGCATTTGTAAGAGTGGAGTATTCTTGAATCTGCAATGCCAATGCATAATGCAGGCATTTAAAACAGGGACCAGCTACCTTCCTTTAAAAGAAGAAGAAGAAAGAATGAGACAGAAGTTCTATATACTTTCTGTCAATCCTACCATTAGGCAGTGAGATGACTGCCTCAGGTCATATGGACACCATACATTTAAAGCAGTCTTATACCACTTTAACAAACATGGCTTCCCTCAAAGAATCATGGGGATTGTAGTTGAGAATTGTTAGGAGACCCCTAACGGACCTACAGTTTCCAGTACCCTTAACAAATTGCAGTTCCCAGGATTCTTTTGGAGAGCCATGACTTTAAAGTTGTATAAGAGTGGTTTATATGTATCAGGCATATATTTTTTCCCTTGATTTCCCCCTCTAAAAACTAGGTGCGCCTTATGGTCTGGTGCACCTTATGGAGCGAAAGATACAGTAATTTATTATTATTGCATTTTTTCCCCTGCCAGGAAGAGAGAGGTTCTTGTGGGAATTTCTTCTTTAGGTGACAAAATAACTGGACTGGTTGTGGGTGCCATGCGCCTTGGTTTGGGACATGTTTAGGAACATTATTTGCTACTCTGCTTCAGGCTACAAAATTCCTTGGGCCAGCCATGCTCTTTCTAGTCTTGCCAATAAGGGTGCCCCCACCAAATGAGTTGCAGTGAGTTGCTATTCCCTGGTTATGGAATGCCCTCCCCAGAGAGATTCATCTGGCATCTATGATCTGGTTTCTTTAATGCCACACCAGGTAAAGATCTTTTTTATTTTCCCAAGCTGCTTTAAACATTTCTGCCTTGAGCATTTTTTATGACTCTATAAGATTTTGGGATCCTTAAGATCTGTGAGAAACAAAGCCTTAAATCCCTTGATAGGGGGAAAAAGATGGAATATGTACATATAATAAGATACATAAATAAAAAGGCTATATGTTGAGATAGTTATACTGTTGACAGGGTGGTGAACAGGCTTAGATGTCAGTTTGAAGTTAATTTGGGGATAAGGTCCCTGGGATATGAGATTACAAGAAGGATGGATCTACGAGCGATGACAGTTTTGTATAGATTATACAACCTTGCAGACTAACATCAGGAGAAGACAAAGAAAAGTGGAGATGCAAGGCAAAGAAGTCTTTCAGTGTTCTAAAGAAAAAGGAAAATCATACAGGAGATGTTGCAGGGAAGGACATGTCATATATTAGAGGAAGAAAATTCAAAAGCCAAAGAGTGAGTTATATATCTATCAAAAGATGCTAGTAACAATAAGGGAGCCCTACTCGTATGTCAGAAAGAAAAGAAAGGAAGAGGCAATTGCAGGATTGACAGTCAGTCGGGTGGTTGCATTACTCGCAGAGTACACAATGAAAAGAATTGTTCAGTGATTTTGTCTGCATTGGTTGTGAATTGTGAGCAGGTGATGAGCAAAGTTTAACACAAAGAAAGAATGGGAAGCCATTGGAAGTGAACTGGGGAAAGAATATTGGTTCCTCTCAATCAATTCAAGCCCACATGATCTGATACTGAGTACTGTTAGGAATTTATGGAAAGTTTTCCTTACCAAGTAATAATAATCAACCTGAAGAACTGGACAAATGTTAACTGCCTATGTTTTAGTGGAGAAGCAGAATCCAGGGCAGGTGAGTGTAACAATGTGGCCTGCAAGGTGATTCTGATTTTCCAAACCATTTTATCTAACCTCTGGTAGCTCTACCAAATGTTAATGAAGAGGTAATAGAAATTTTACTCAGAAGGAAAGTAAGTCTTGTAAGGGATATTAATCCAAACTATAGCACGAAACCTTTCTCTTTGCTTCTTTTATATAACACCACTGCTATGCCTGAATGTATGTGATCTATCATGGTGAAACTCTCATTGCTGGATGGAACAAAGATTATTATAAAGCAGCCTTTTTCTCAGTCCTGGGTTCCCAGATGTTGTTAGACTAAAACTCTCATCGTCCATAGCCAGCAAGGGCAGCAGTCATGGATGCTGGGAGATTAGTAGTCCCTCCCCAGAACATTGCCTAAAAAAAGAAAAAGTAAAAAATTGGAGATCCCAGATATAAGGAACTGTGGATCTGGCAATCCTTAAAGAAATTAAAAGATGTTACAGTTTTTGCAGATCCAAAGCAAACTCAAGAGATGAGTAGTGGATATTTTTAAGCTAGTTAAAAATCCATAATATAAAAACAAACAGATCTGGCATTGAGTTTAAAATATTTTATGTATCTATTGGCCTTACTTAGGAGTTAGATGCATTGGATAAGTAGAAGAGGTTAAAATCTTTGAAAGCTGCCTGGGGTGGAGAGAACAGTATTCTATTATCCTGATGGTTGCTGCAAATCATTGTACAGAGAAGGTGGAGAAGGAAAGGACATCTATTGAGTTAAGTGAACATAGAAGTGAGCATGAGTGGAGGAAGAAGTTATTATCTGAACTAATAATAAAAGTCTTCCTGCCTGTCATAAAAAGTGTAATTTCCTCTTTGTGTGAGTAGTCCACATGACAAAGGATATAAAGAAAAGCCCCCCCCCCATGTAGTCATTTTGAAGGAGAGCAGAGCAAAGTGTGTGTTTTCCCTTGGTGTGCATACAGTCACGTTGCAGGAAACTTGCAACTTTGAAGGCCTCTGATTCAGCAAAAGGCAGCTAGCAAGCTTATTCTTTGAAGACTGAAGATATTGTTTCCATATGGATCACATAATGTGGCAATGGAGGGGATCTGAAAGCTACCTTGCACCCAGACATCTAAACCTAGGCAAGACCATCAGCACCAAAACCATTAAGCCAAATAACAGGATAATGCCTATGACTGTCATGCAGAGTGTAGGGTTCAGGTCATGCAATGAGAGCAGGGACGTTCAAGGTGTAGTGTCAGAAATGCCTATTGTGCAAATAATCCATCTATTCACTAAAAGCAAACCCAGATGCCTCAAGCCGTTTTCTGTAGTGGTGATGAATATAGTAAGTGAAATGTATAAGCAATTGGTTAGGCAGCCAAGGTGCAAAAGAGTTAAATATTTGTGTGCTGGTTTGTGTATGTGTTTGTCTTATCCTTCCAGATAAATGCAATTGGACATCTCAATGGAAAGACATGATTCCAAGAAGCTTGACATGCAAGAGCCCGACTTCCATTGACAGAAAGGCAGGAATGGGGAAGAAACTAGATAACCACTTCAGAGCTTCCGTCATCTCCACAGTTCTCTTGCTTCCACCATACCCTGTTAAGACATTTGGGGCCTGCTCACTAAGGACAATGGTTGCTACTAGTTAATTTCAAAGGGTGGGAAGAGAATGCACAGGGTGGTCATGTGTGGAGCTCCTTTTGCAGAGGGACGTCCTCTATTTGAAGGACCCTCTTCTATTTGACGGCATCCTCTATAATATGAACGGTGGTCCACCTGATCTTGTGTTGTTCAAAAAGAAAGAAAAACAAGAAGGGAGAGTTGGGGTGAGGGGCTTGAAGCTGCCCATCCACAACCTAAGAAAAGAAGAGAGCGAACATATTTAAATGTTCAGTCCTTATTTCTCTGAATGTCCCTGTTGAAGGACCGGTAGAGTCTGAAACGTGTTAGAATAATCAATATCCCTTTTGTCTACCCCACTGCTTTTTGTTCCTACTTCTAGTTCCTTTGGAGGCTCTCAGTTTTTGTTGCGTTTCATCCACAGTTAGCAGACTAGGGGGAGGTCCATAGGTTGCCTGCTCCCAGTCTTTCCTGCTGTGATGAGATGGATTTTATTTCTATTTCAGTTACAACAATTATTTCTAAATTTGCACCTATACATATCAGTTGGCACCTGCAGATTTTATGCATTCATTTTGGGTGGTGGTGGTGCTCTTCCTCTTTTATTGGCAATGCATAAATGGCCGCCGCAAGAGCACACTTGAATGTAATGAATGGCCCTGTGCAACAAATTAGGCCTTGTGTCATGTAGCCGTTCGTTCTTAGTGACCCGCGTATGTTACAGA
Organism: Podarcis erhardii; assembly: GCF_964252035.2. Taxonomy (NCBI): domain Eukaryota; kingdom Metazoa; phylum Chordata; class Lepidosauria; order Squamata; family Lacertidae; genus Podarcis; species Podarcis erhardii. The sequence goes on along the minus strand of NC_138498.1, from coordinate 56,368,626 downwards.
TGGCTGTCTGCCCAAGCAAGGTAAAGAACAGGAGATGGCAACTCCAAATGTGAAGTCCTTGGAGGGCAGATGAACAGAACCCACAAGGCCTCAACACCTGAAAAATACTGACTGTTGCTTTTGAAAAATAAACTAATATTCCAAATTCCTTGCGAGAGTCAGCTCCTAAGCCTCAGATGTCCAGGACAGAGGAAGCGAGGAGCGAGTCTCTTGCCAGCAGCCTCAGTGCATTGAAAACATATTTTTAATAATATCCAGATGGATCCACAGAAATTGTTAGCTCCCCACCCCCCCCAACCCTAATTCAGTTGCAGGATAAATGAGATTCAAGTGGTTTAGGAAGGGCAAATTGGAGGAGAGCTCTAGTGCTGTGATCCCCAAGAGACCTAGGATATGTCTGAAATACAAAACGCTGTGGTGGGAGTAGTGCTTCCTATGAAAACTTGGAAGGGAGGCAGTGCAGAGGCCCGGCAGGCTGTTGCATTGGGGAATGACAGCTTGCATGCACTAGGAGCGATTTGACAGAGCCACTACCTCTTATGTTTGCACAGAGCTCACTAATTTGATCTGGATTTGAAATCCTGTTTTATTTATGAGCCTGCTTTTAGAAGCGGCCTCCCTCTTACACTGCTTGGGTATCTGGGGATATATGACTTCCCCCTCCCCCTTACCCGCAAAAGAAAGGAAATGGGACTAACTTTGCTAGTCTGAAAATGCTGAGTTTTCTGCGCTGTAAATCAAAATGGGAGAAAGGCAGGCGGAGGGGAGAGGAAAGGGGGCTTGTGAGGCCTGGAAGCCTGAATTCAAAAAGTATATTGGCACAGCTTGTTCCTCTTGGTACATTTAACAGAGTTTGGCAAATGTACCGTCTACTTCAATGCTGGGTGATGGTGAGGCCTAAGAATCTGCCCTCCTCGACGTGTCCACCACAAAGTTGAGGGGGCTCCTCCACAGACCTGTGGATGTTTGGAGAATTCCCTGATGGTAGACGGTCTGAAAACCATTTGCTTTTAAGGCATAGGAGTGCTCCAACCAGAATCAAATGCATCTAAGGGCAAGTACAGTTATTTACCGGTATGTTCTGGTTACATTTAGGGCTGGCTATTGTTAACACTTTGTACAAAGCTGAGCAGTGTTTAGAAAACGCAGTTAGTTCAAACTTCAGCCACGGGACTTGCTTACAGGAACTAGTCAGTGAAAACATACCTCATTGGTATTTAAATAATTTCACTGGCTTCTAGTCTGTTTCCAAAGCTAATTTAAAGCACTAGTTCTTGGCTTTAAAGCCCTATACCATAAGCCACCTGAGAGCTCCCATACCAACCTGCCCTCTTTGAGGTACTCAAGCGCCACACCATTTGAGATTAGTGGCAAGCAGAGAGAGTGAGAGTGTGTGTTTCCTCAGTAGTAGTACCCCATTTGCAGAATTCTGTCCCCAAAGAGATCTGCCTGGCACCAGCATTGCTATCCTTTCAGCACTAAGCAAAGATGCTTTTAACATAGTAAATTACTGTATTTCCCCGTCTATAAGTCGTCCCCATGTATAAGACACCCCCTATTTTTTGGGACCCGATTTAAGAAAATGGGGGGAGTGATGTATCCGTGTATAAGATGCCCCCCAATTTTTGACATTATTTCTTAGGAAAAACCGTAGTCTTATACACGGAAAAATACGGTATATAAGTAGGTAAGAAAAGCCTGTTGTATCAGGCTAGTGGCCCATCTAGTCCAGCATCCTGTTCTCTCACTGGCCAACCAGATGCTAGTGGGAAGCCCACAGGCAAGACCTGAGAGCAGCAGCATTCTCTCTCACACACAACCCTGGTGATTTCGAGCAACTGGTACTCAGAGGCATTTTGCCTCTTGACAGTGGAGGTAGAACATAGGCATCAGGATTAGTAAGCACTGACAGCCTTCCCTTTCCCAGATTTGTCCAATCCTTTATTTCTAAAAATATGCTGCCATTTATTGTATTTCATCTATGCATTTTATCTTTTTGGTGTGCTGCCCCGGAAGCTTTGCTGAAGGGTGTTATATAAAGCTTACAAATAAAATATGTTTTAATAATAACCATAGTACATAACAAAAGGAGCCAGACAAGAAAAGCCTGGCTGGGTTTTTGGAACTAGTTCCGATTTTCTGCATCCAATTTTCTGTGTTGGCTTAAAAGGATGGATGTCTACAAGCAAGGCAGGCAGGGCTGCAAGCTTTTATCAGTTCAATCGATAGATGAGTCACCTAAAGCTTGGGGGCATTTTTAATTGGAGAGCATGCATGTTAAAGGTCCCCTCACTTATTTTTGAGGCTAATGTTGCCCTTGCGTGTTCAGAAAACCTGGATGTAAAGTTTAAAATAGTAATAATGACTTTTCCTCCTAAAAAAGAGTGGTAGATTTTGTTTATTAAATGATAAAGTTATATTTTTCTAAAATCTCAAAAAGTCTCCCATGCTGAAGTTTCGGTAATATACACATTTAATTAAAGTTAATTGATGGATGAATTAATCAGTTTAAAGGCAGATGGCTGATCAGCTAAAAATTCATTGATTCATTGAGACCGAATCCTTCCTGTGTTACATTTTTTAGACACAAGAGTGTCTTTCAAGCATGGCTGTAACTCAGTGACTATGAGATTGTGCTATAAATCAGGAGGTTCCCAGTTGAGATATTGCATGCATCTGTTTTGATCTCACCTGGTGACCATAGGCCAACTGCTTTCTCTCAATCTCTGCATCCTATTCCCTCCATCAGCCGATAATACTTAAAACGTTAATACTTACAACCTCACACAATTGTTTTAAGGATTTCAACAATGTAATGTATATGAAGCATTTCCTCAAATTGCCCCAGGTTCAGGGGTGTACAGATTCACCATTATATTATTCTTTTTGAGCTAGATGCTCCCTATGTTCTGGTGGTTTCCCCCCAGGTGTAAGTTTTGGAGGTATTCAGTGGGGCAGGGCATGGGGAGGGAAACAATAGGAGAGTGTTATTGCCTTCATGTCCCAAGAGCATGGATCTGGACTTTGGTCTGATCCAGCTGGGCTCTCCATATGCCTTCTAAATATTATGTAAATATGGATGGTGACGATGATTTAAAACTGTATTTTTTAAAATGGGGCTTAGGGCAAGTATGTGTAAAGAATGCCAATGTGGATTGCTTCCTTGGACAGTGATGGGCATGGGATGTCTACAGAGAAGCCAGGGTGAGGGGAGGAAAGAAGGTCAATGCCCTGTTCCCAGAGGACCAGTTGCATAGATTCCCAATCAGGAAACACAGTCAGAGAGGATGTGGCTATCAGAAGATTCATATCCTTGGAAATTCCAGTGTATAATGCTTGGGGTGTTTGGTACCATATAAGTGTGTGCATGTATGTCTTATTTGTATATATATATCCCAACTAATGCGGAAAACAGGATTTCCTGTCACAAGCTGTCACAAAAACCCCTAAGCAGTGAGAGCTGCAGGAACGGTCATTAAGTCATAAGCAGGTAAACTCATTATATAAAGCCACCCCACTCTGTTGGGATTACGTGGGCAGTTGCTCTCTCTTGCTTTACCCCCAAGTTTCTTTTGAGGAGAGTAATGGCTGTGACTGGCAGTTCGTCTGCTTGTATGGCATCTCCCTGAGGGCTGGAAAGGCCAGATGAACATGTAGTTGTCACAGGATTCTTCCTCCTCACACCCTGAACAATTAGAACCAATACAGAAGTATTATCATTTATGCCAGTGCTTCTCAAACTATCTGATGTGGTGGCCCAGCAATTCACTTTCCCCAATGTGCCAGGGAACAGAACCATATTTGGTCCTGGTGGAGTTGCTGTGGACTCACAGCTAATGGCTTGTGGACCAGCACCTTGGTCCTTGGACCTCCACTTTGAGTAGCACTGGTTTTTGCTAGCTGTCTCTCTAGTGCATACTGTACAAAAACACAAGCCAGCCATTTAGGCTGAGTTTAACCATAACAGTAAATCAAAATTTCCTGCTATGGGAACAGGCCTGGGTGAACCTTGGTCTTGCATGTTCCTCATACCATCTCTTTTTCCAGCACAGCTGTCAGAAGGAAATTGAAAGCATCTAATTCTGTTTTCAGCTACCTGCAGTTTGTAATTATTTCCAACTAGGTTTTATTGAGAGTAGAAACGTTGAAATGAATGAATATGACTAATTTCAATCGGTATGTTGTGAGTAAAACGTAGCTGAATACCACCCCAGGGACCTTAGTTTGTTTTAATGATAATTTACCCAAACAAACCAGGACTGTAAATCATGGTTTGACATTGGACCACAGTTTTAAAAGCTATCTACAGTTTGTCCCAAGTTAGTTTTGGGGAGCAAATGCCTCTAGATTCCTCTTCGCAACTGTACTGGAGAGAGGGGAAGGGAGAATGCATAAACCCAAGGCTCATTCATTCTCATTCCCATAATGCTAAACTATGGTTTTGTGTTTGGTTTGAATGAAACCTTCCTCTCTTTAGCCACACATTTTAATATTCCAGGTGGAGTGGGACATTCCTTTGCCAGTGACATTTGTTAGAGAAAACATCCAAAGTCCAACTGACTCCTGAGAGATTCAGTGCTATATATTTCTCACAGAGTCTGGTGCTACACAGATGTAATGCAAGGTCTGCCTCATATCTCAGATCTTAGCAACTTGAGGTTTGACATTTATTTTCTCTCCCTGGTATGTAGCTGCATTCAAATAAATCAAATTCAGCTGAAAACAAGTTTTGCAAAATTTTACATCTGTAATTATCAATCATAGCTGGAATGACACTCCTGTGAGACTCTCATTGTGTTGAATAATATCCTGAGCAGTGTAACTAAGGATTACCAAAATGGGAAATGTTTGGGATTGAAGACATTCAGGAAAACTTTGGCCTGTGGAGTTTAAGACAGATAATATCTAGCTACGAACAGAAAAGGTATTATAGGAAGATTTGCTGTAGACCATGAGGCACAATTGAAATGTCTTATTAAAATAAAAGAGAATATAAGCTGGTGGTGTTTCTGAATTAGACATTCACAGCAGAATCTTACGTGTGGCTACTGAGAAGCAATACCTCGCTGAATTCGGTGGGGATTTTTCACAGCTGTGTATGGGATTGCAGCCTAACTGAGATATTCATAGGGATCAGGATCCCGCCCCCCAAAAAATGTTTTTTTAGATGTAGTATGTCATTCTCCAATCCTGGCTGATGAAGAACAGCTAATTAATGGAACAAACAAGGAAATAAATACATTGTTCACACAACCCCACTGCTCTTATGAGAAGAAGTTGGACTGAGAACTGGATATGTTTTATGAAAAAATGATGTGTAGGAGAAGGGGGCAAATCAGCTGGGCCAATGACACATTTTGACGTGTGTCTCTGTATTTGAGTGTGCATGTGCCCCCAACCTTCTAAGTTGTGGGTACATACCTATTAAGTTCAGAAGTCTACTCACCCTCTTGCTGAAATGAAGCAGTTTTTAAGAGTTGACAGCTGATTAATTATAACTGACTAACCATCTACATTACTGGGACGTGGGTGGCGCTGTGGTCTAAACCACAGAACCTTGGGCTTGCCGATCAGAAGGTTGGTGGTTCGAATCCCCACAGCGGGGTGAGTTCCCGTTGTTCGGTCCCAGCTCCTGCCAACCTAGCAGTTCGAAAGCATGTCAAAGTGCAAGTAGATAAATAGGTACCATTCCAGCAGTAAGGTAAATGGCATTTCTGTGCACGACTCTGGTTTCACCAGAAGCGACTTAGTCATGCTGGCCACATGACCCGGAAAAACTGTCTGCAGACAAACGCCAGCTCCCTCGGCTAGTGAAGCGAGATGAGCACCACAACCCCAGAGTCTTTTGCAACTGGACTTAACTGTCAGGGGTCCTTTATCTTTTTAACCATCTATGTTAATTTGCATTTAAATAAATTTGCCCATTCCCGCAGTAAATCATCCATAGGCTACACTCCTATAACCAGTTACATGGGAATAATTCTCATTGTACTCATGCTTTTGAAGACTTGCATAAGTTTGTGCTGTTGTTGAAGGAAGCGTGAAAGGGCGTATTGTTTCATAAACAAAGGTTTAGCACTCCGAGGCAGAACATATGCTTTAAATCATAGAATCATAGAATTGAAAGGGACCCTGAGGATCATCTAGTGTAACCCCCTACAATGCAGGAATATGCAGTTGTTCCTTACGGAGCTCGAACCTGCAACCTGAGCACAAGAGCACTCTGCCCAACTGTGATTCCCAGCAAATGGTATTCAGTGGCATGATGCCTCTGACAGTGGCAGTAGAACACCTGGCATCTCCAGGGAAGCCTGGGAACATCCCCTGCCTGAAACTTTGGAGAAACCCATTGCCAGTCAAAGTAGAGCCTACAGTAGCACTGAGCAAGCTAGACTGGGCACAAGGCTGGTTCCTGTGCCCCACTCATTGTGAGCTCTCCTCTGAAAGTCTAAAAAATTCCCCCTTCCATTTCATCCGCTGAAGCAACTGATCAATATAGCTATGCACATGTACTTGGGACTAAGCCACTGAGAGGCCACCACAGTCCTGACAAAACAGTGTGTGTCAATAAGAAGTCCCAGAGAAATGAGGTTTCTGCTGCATCAGAGAAGGGTATGCTTCTTGCCATTGCCCTTATCGTTACAGAAGCACAGTGGACTGGGAAGAAGGGGCAGATTTGACTGGGACTACTGAAGTATAAAGCTACAGTCATGTCTGGCTCATCGTTTGGGAAACGGGAGAACATGCTGTTTTTGAAATAGTGTGCAACATGCCTTTGCTTTTCTCCAGTGTATTGATTTGCTGCCGGTGGCAGAGAGGAAACTCTGTTCTATGCAAGGCTACCAGCTTTTCATCCTTCTCATCCCTATCTTGGAAATGTCTTGTGGTTCCTGACCATTGGCTATGCTGGCTGGGGCAGATGGGAATTGCCACAACATCTGGAGCCCATCGTGGGGGCTGGTCTAGTGGGGCAAATGAGGTACTGCCTCAACTGTGTGCCCAGCCAGCCCCCACCTACCTGCTTCTTACTTAGAGTTTTCTTCCTCCTCCTCCTCCTCCTCAGTCTCATGGTTGCCCCTAACTCAGAATTATGGGTAGAGTTTTTCTACTCTGTCTTCCACTGGCACTGACTCCCGCTTCTGTTTTCCACTCTCCCCCTCCCCCGCTTAAGTGTCCCCCTTCTGCTTTATTTGTCCATTTCCAGTAACTGTCACCTAGCATCTTTTGATTGCGATGGCATCCCATGCTGGCTATTTTTAAACATGGCTTTTCTTGTGATTTGTTTGCATCCAGGCTACAGCAAAAGCTGTCACAGCAAATGTAAGTACATGTGTCATTTCCTCTTCCAGTTCTCCGGGGCTGCGTCTTTGCCGTCCAAATCGGATGGGAGAACTGTTTAGCTTCCTTGCTGGTGAGATTTGCTTAGTGGATTTGCTGTTTGCCTGGGGGCGTGGAGCATTTCCTTTAGAAAGGGTGTTGAGAAGGAAGCCTTCTATTTATGTACCAGCTAGCTGTACTGCAGGTGGTAAACCTTACAGCGTATAAATTTTCCCCTGCTGTAACATCTTAGAGGTCGGCAGCACCCTCTTCTGGGCTTAATCCAAAGGCTTCTGACTTACTGAGATGTTAAGCATGACAGTACCAAAAAATATATATATTAAAAAAATCTAAATGTCTTTTTCAAGGCTGGTGACTGCCTCTGTACTGCCCCCTTCTGGATCTCCATCCTTGCTTTACTTCAAAAATATAAATTATTTTCCACTCCAGCAAATGCTAGGAAGCTACTGTGACTCTGTGTCCCTTTGCACCTTACAACATAAAGGTAGGCCTTTAAAATGTTTCATGTGTACATGTAAAAATGTACATTACCACCATTATTGATGTGTGCTTAAAGGTAAAGGTAAAGGGACCCCTGACTGTTAGGTCCAGTTGCGGACAACTCTTGGGTTGCGGCGCTCATCTCACTTTATTGGCCAAGGGAGCCGGCGTACAGCTTCCGGGTCATGTGACCAGCATGACTAAGCTGCTTCTGGAGAACCAGAGCAGAGCATGGAAACGCCGTTTACCTTCCCACCTATTTATCTACTTGCAGTTTGGCGTGCTTTTGAACTGCTAGGTTGGCAGGAACTGGGACCATACAACGGAAACTCACCCCGTCGCGGGGATTCGAACCGCTGACCTTCTGATCGGCAAGCCCTAAGCTTACAGATATATTATTTGGATGCACTCGAAGTTGGGAGCAGTTCCCATTGCCCAAAAAAGGGCTTATGCATCAATGTACTGTGGGAATTCATCCTAATGGTAGTAATTGAGCCCCTGGCTATGTTGTCCTAGGGCGATTCCAGGGCAGAATCCATTTAGTGCTGCTGAGACATTGCTTTTCTCCATTTAGCTGGAAGCGGAATGAAAAAAGTGGATGTCCTGCACATGACTTAATAGCACACCGCAATGTCCTTCCCCCATGGGTGCGTCTTTCAGTAAGGTCTCCTCATACGTAAGTCCAATTCAGCCAATGTCCTTCTTAATGCCAAGCCTCCTGTTTATAAATCCAGCTGCTGCTTAGTACTTTCTTCTTTTTTGTGTGGATCCAGCTGGGGAAATAGTGATGAATTCCCCACCCCAGTTTGGCCCTTGAATGGCCTCTCTAAATTGCCCCGTGTCATTTTCTCTTCCTGTGTTGCTGAGTGGGTGGAGGGAAGCTTTAACTACTGACTTTAGCTTCATTGTTTGTTCTCTCCCCCTCTCCCCCGTTTTAATGGCAAAATTTAACTCTAGCAATAGCAAAATAGTACTTTCAAAAGAAAAAGAGGACATCAATAATGAACCCGTCCCCATCCCACCAGGAAAGGAACTGCAGCACCCCGGGTCATGTGGCCAGCATGAATAAGCCGCTTCTGGCGAACCAGAGCAGTGCACGGAAATGCCGTTTACCTTTCCGCCATTGTGGTACCTATTTATCTACTTGCACTTTGACGTGCTTTCGAACTGCTAGGTTGGTAGGAACAGGGACTGAGCAACGGGAGATCACCTCGTCGCGGGGATTTGAACCGCGGACCTTCTGATCAGCAAGTCCTAGGCTCTGTGGTTTAACCCACAGCGCCACCCACGTCCCTCCGTGGTTAGGTAGGAAGCTGCAATTCTGGCATTCCCAAAAAAGCACCAGAGCAGGGATAGTGAAAGTAGTGTCCTACAGATGCCATTGGAGCACAGTTCCTATCATCCCTGGACATTGGCCATGCTGGCTGGGGCTGATGGGAGTTGGAGTCCATCCACACCCAGAGAACACTACTTTGGCTATGCCTACCTTAGAGCAATGCTACATCATTGGATTGTGGCACATCAAAATGCTCTGCAGCTCACAGGGTCCTGGATTGTGAATTGTGGGTCTGCCAGGGTTTTGCTACAAACCCATTCAGACTTGAGAATAGGGGGACGGGACTCACCATTCTAAGAAGTTAGTAGGCCAGGGAAAGTGGGAAGTGTGGGAAGGAAGAGAACTTGATCAGAAAAATGAAAGGGAGAAATGAAGGTCAAGAGTTAGATGTCTGAGAGGGGGAGGAAAAGTGCAAGAAGGGCATATAGAGTTAGGAACGGCAGTTGAGATGGGATAGTCACATGCTGAGCTGAAATAAGCTTGTTTCTTCTGTGGGACTCTAGTAAAATATAATATGCAATGATGATGATGTTGCTAATGCACAAAATGCATGCATTTGACTGTAGGCCTCTTGTAAAGTGATAATAATACTATAGAAAATAGAGTCCTCACAAAGAGAGCATATCAAATATTAATGGATGTTAACACTATCTCGATCAATGATATCATGTTGCATTATGAAATATACACAGCTAGAACTACATGGTCAAACACAACCAGCTTCGTTTCATTCAGAAAAGTTGTTTGCATTTGCAAACTGACTCTGGATGTGTGTTGGAGACTCGTTTTGCCATCTTATCTTTTGGAAATCTTCTGTTGTTGAGCTGGTGTTCAAGTGAGCGATTGAAGTGTGCATGCACACGAAAGCTTATACCCAGAACAAACTTAGTTGGTCTCTAAGGTGCTACTGGACAAAATATATATATATATATATATATATATATATATATATACAAGTCCAGACATTCTTAACTGGCATTGGTATCTGGATTAGTTTTAATCTGGCTTTATGTCTGAGTCCGGCACTGAAACCACCTTGGTCACTCTAACTAGGAGAAGGATAGGAGGGAGTGCAATCCTGCTAATTCCCCTGCGTCTCTCAGCGCCTTTCTTCACTACTGACCATCCTTCTGGGCCAATGGCCTGGAATGGGAACTGGAGGCACTGTGCTCTGGCAGCTGGCCCCAAAAGGTCCTGCTTAGGGACTGCCGCTCTGCGTCTTAACCTTTGTGCCATGGAGTTTGCGCAGGGTCCTATTTTCTTCCCTTGAAACTGCTGGATGAGGTCATGGGGATTTGGGCTAAGGTACCATGAGTATGCTGTTAACATCCCATTTCATTTCTCATGCTCATGGGAGATGGTGCTAGGCATCCCACATCACTCCAGTTATGCAAACTGTGAGAGAAGGGTAAGATCTCACAAGAAAAGCCACACCAGTACTAATACCAGATTTTCCTCTTCTTCATCTGGTGCCGAAGTGACTTCAAAGCAATCCATTACAATCCATTGCAGCCTAACAGGGTGTCCCTAACTGGGGAGGGGGAGAGAGAAGACCTGAAAGCCAGGACAAAACTGTTATCAATACAGGATGTAGCACTTGACATTGAAATACGGGACAATCCTGCATTATACAGTCATACCTCGGGTTGGTATAGCTTCGGGATAAGTGTTTTTGGGTTGTGTGCTGCAGCGACCCAGAAGTAACGGAGCACATTACTTCTGGGTTTCGCCACTTGTGCATGCACAGACGCATGCACAAAATGACGCTGAAGCACCAAATCGTAGCCTGCGCACGCACAGACACACAGACACGGGTTGCGTTTGCTTCTGGATGCGAACGGGGCTCCAGAACAGATCCCATTTGCATCCCGAGGTACCACTGTACAGAACACATGGCAACCTTAGAGTCTTCTGTTTCTTCTTCCCTTGGGGAGGTCCAAACCTCCTTTCTCCTCAGCTTTTGGGAAACCTTCTTTCTGAGCTGCCTACAAACCAATTTTCTCCCTAATCTGGTCAGAGAGTTTATTACCTGTTTATCACAGTCTTTCTGGAAGCATAGAGGCATAGCTCAGAGGTAGAGCATCTGCTTTGCATGCAGAAGGTTCAGTCTCTGGTGTCTCCAGGCAGGACTAGGAAGAAACCCCTTTCTCAAATCCTGGAGAGCAGCTGCCAAGTCAGAGCAGACAATTCTGAGCTAGATGGACCAAGGTGTTAACAGTGGTACAAGGTAGCTTCCTAGGATTCCTATATTTCCTAATATTCTGAACTACAAAGCAAAAGAACATCCAACACATGCACACAAGCAACACACAGCTTGGTCTACTCTAGCTTTATCTGTTTAAGATTTAGATCTCCCTTTGCCCCCCATTGCTGCGTATGGGATTCCCAGCAAGGAGAGCCGTGAATAAAGCATAATGACTAGAAAGAGAAAGGCAGCTTCCTGCTTTGGTTTGCCGGAACCATTTGAGATAATCAATTGCAGGATCACAGGCTTCTTCCTCTGCGATAGGAAGGAGCGGTGTCACTCCCATGCCCTTGTCAGACTGACACAGGCCCATCAGCCGGCTTTGTTAAGTAGCATCCTGCTTGCATTCCTGCCCTGCCTCCCAGTGTTCTCATTTGAGAGGAAGCAATTCTTCCCTCCCTTGCGCTTAATAGGCCCTTTCCTGCCCCTGATGGCAGCCTCAGGCAGCAGCAGCAGCTTCCTAAATCACTTTGAATTGATTTCAAGCCCTGGCACTGAGGGTGGGCTTCAGGGCCCCCTAATCCTGCTGAGCAGGAAGGCTTTAATAGGAAAATGTTGTTTGGCTGAAAGTTAGAAGGTCAAATAAACCCAGTCCAGAGACAATCATACTATTTTATCTGCTGAACAAACTACTTTCCTTTCCTCCCCCCTGCCCCCCACTTACCACCAGCTCCTTGCAACATTTGCTTTGCTTTTGACAAGGGTCTTATGTTTTGTTAGGAGGTTTATGGTGATGAGGGATTTGAATGTGTCTCTGTGTTGTTGTTATTGTTGTTGCATGGAGTCCTTTTGCCTGCGGACGCCAGTCCAGTTTTAATGCTGTGATGGGTCTGTGTTTCAGCTCCCCCCACCCCACTAAGAATCAAAAAAGCTGCTTCAAGCCCTCAGACACACACACACACACACACACACACAGAGAGAGAGAGAGAGAGAGAGAGAGAGAGAGAAGAGGGAGTTGGCGGGTGGTTACAGGTTGCTAAATTTCATGGCTTTTTTTACTTGCCATAATGAAATCATCAGCATCAACCAAGAGTGGCTGGGGCAACCCAGTCAGATGGGCGGGGTACAAATAATAAAATTATGATGATGATGATGTCCGCAACACTCCCCTGACCACTTTCCATGCAGCACAGAGAAGCTAATATGGAGGGATTGCAAAATCTATCAGTTCAGTTTTGTAGGTCGAATCCTGAGAGACCTTCATCTACCCACAACAAGGGATGCATTTGTTAGAGCAACGTTGTGGCATCCAGGGATCACTCCCTTTGCAGAAACCATGTCATGGCAAAAGCTGTGAATCCAAAGAAGTTGACCTGCAGTCTACTATTCAACATGTCATTCCCTGTATATCGGTAACATGGGCACATGGAAGCTATTATCTCCAAATTTACATTCTTCTCTAACTAGCGGCAGCATTTGTGTAATAACACATGCGCACATGCGCACACACAGACACATATTGGAGAGTGTTATATGTACACAAACACTCATATGTACACACACACACACACGCACACAAACACAATGAAAAGGTCTTCATGATTAGGGTGGGAGAGAGGAATCAGTTGTGTGTTCTTCCTCAGATCAGAGGACAGCTGGTCAATTATACATTGCAAAAAAAGAGAGGAAATGTCTCACCAAACAAGAGAAATAATTCCTATAATTTAAACAGAAATACAATACATCTCACCATAGTGGGTAAGAGTAGAGATGACTTGTGTGGCTGCTTAGTCACCTCCCCAGTTGCTAACTGGGTGAGCAACGTCAAGGCTGCTGCCCTCCTTTCTTGTGGTTCTTTATCTTTAAACTGAAGCAGACAGTCCTTAAAATAGAAGGCTTCCTTAAATAGAGCAGCCCTTCAGATAGGGGACAACTTCAAACAGAGGACTGTCCTCTGTAAAGTAGAAAACATGGCCATCCTCTTAGCAGGGACAGATTTAGGGCTGTGTGATAGGTGTGCATGCACTGGCACTGAGCAGAGGGTGCTGGGCTTTGGGAAGGAGGCATGAGGGCTCTGGCAGGGTCCTAGAGCCCTCATATCTCCTCCCCGAAGCCAGGGGCCTCCTTACCTGCCTTCAGGGAAGGCAGTGCAAGAGCTGGGACAGGGGGGCGCATGCCAAGTTTTGGGATCACACAGGGTACCATAATGCCCAAGTCAGCCTCTGCTCCTAGATGATCAACTAACTCAATTCAGCAACATAGATTTAGTTCTCCAAAGAACTGAAATCCCATAGCTGTCTTAAAAATGTCTTAAAACCCTCTTTCTATGTTAGGCTCCTTGTTTAGATTTGGTAGATGGGTTTGGTAAATAAAAAGGGGTCACAACATATTTGTTTGATTAATGTAATGCTTGCCTTCACCATATTCTTATGCATCTATCTGTCCTGCAAGTGGAATGGTGACTGGACCACCTTCAGCAAAGACTGGGAGAGGAAATGTGATCTTTAAAGAGAGAGAGAGAGAGAGAGAGAGAGAGAGAGAGAGGATTCTACACTAGCAGGAGAAGAGCTGTAGCTCAGTGGCAGAGCATCCAAATAACAATAACAACAATAAAACTAAAATAAAGAAATCAAGAAATATTAGAAAAGAACCATAGGTCCTTATTTGATGTGGGGAATTACATTTTGTGTATTTGATGCATAGCCCTCCAGCCAGCCTCCATTGCTCTAACCCCAAGCTCATCACTGCTTTTATTTTCAGATCTGGAAGATACTTTCTGTTTTTCTGGTGGTGTGGTTACCCTACATTGAAACAATGTGGGTGTTGCTTCTCAGATTGCAGCCTGTTCCCACTGGAGAGGCATGGATATGGAGAAGGGAAGGCTGAAAATAAAGGTCTGACTATCAACAGATGCAAGAGCAACAGGATCTTAGGCAAAGGGCCCCGAGGAGAAGGGAGGCTGGGGGGAAACGAGATGGGTTGGGAAGGATGGAGTGAAAGAAGCTCATGGGAGTCCAGGTAGAAAAGACAGATTGGAGGGATAAGGTGGACAGGCATTGAGAAAAGTACTGGGAGGAGAGTGTGGATATTATGAGAGGAAACCTGGGAGATTGTGGTAGGAGATTGCTGGCCTGGTAGAAGTAGCATTAGGGGAATATTACAAGCCACAGGAAATGTGTGTGAAGGAAAAATGAATGCAAGCACTGACCCAACACTCTGTCTCTTCCCAAGATTTTCTGCATGTGGTCTTTGGGCCTGTTTAATTTTCTTTCCTCCTGACAGCGGAGACTGTATACTGGTTTCCATCCCTTCCAAAGTCTGCTTATAACCTGGAAGACTTGAAAAAGAAATGTGAAGATTCTTGCTTCCTGCTTTGGGGAGGCAGTAGGCTGTGAATGTAAAAAGGTGTGATGAAGTGGGTGGGAGTGGACTCTTGCTAGTTCCTCAGCTTTCTATTGTGTGTGACAGAAAACAGAAGCTTTGGAATTGAATGAGGAACTCCCCTTCATTTCCCTAAAAAAAACATAGAGGGCTTCTCTAGGGAAAGTAGAGGGAGCCCCTTTCTAGTTCCTCCTGGAACTGACCTGGGTGTTACAGTTGTTGCATGCACTGCTTGATGCTTTCCACATACAGTGGTACCTCTGGTTACGTACTTAATTCGTTCCGGAGCTCCGTTCTTAACCTGAAACTGTTCTTAATCTGAAGCACCACTTTAGCTAATGGGGCCTCCCGCTGCTGCTGTGCTGCCGCGCAATTTCTGTTCTCATCCTGAAGCAAAGTTCTTAGCCCGAGGTACTATTTCTGGGTTAGCGGAGTCTGTAACCTGAAGCGTATGTAAGCTGAAGCATATGTAACCCAAGGTACCACTGTAATGAAGTAGCCACTGTGCAGGCAGCATCTCAGTGTAGCAATGTGGACCACCATACCTCAGATTGTGTCTTCCTTGGACTGAGAATCACCTCGTAGGTGGAGGTGTTGTCACCAGTAATGATCAGTCATCTCTCTTCCCACCCTCAAAATGTTTTATCGGGAAGCTTAAAATGCATTTTCTCTTCACCTGCTTGTCTATCAGCCGGCATACATCGCCTGACAAAATTTTCTCTTGACAGACCACCGGAATTATTTGTGGACTATTTGAAGGTCTGATTTGCTAGGAATGAAAAGGTAACGTGGAATTTTTCAGCGTAGAAAATAATTAATGCTGTCATTGGTTGAGATGCAACTATTATTATTGTACTTTATCGTGGCAAAATATGTGCTTAAAGGCATAAACTAGTTGGTAACTTGCTTGTGAAACCATGATTAGTTCAACATATGTTTACACATGTAAGGTACAAGTACATTCATGGATTGCCCCTTCAGTATGAATGCACCCACCCATTCATGCTTTTTTACTCTTGTGAAAAGGGACCTACGCATGTACACATGTTAGGCACTTTCACAAGAGCAGGAAGACTCATTACACATCCACATGAGTTCAAACACTTGGCTACCTAGGCATAGCATGTGAAGGTAATTCAGTTTTCCTATGTGCACATTCACTGAGTAGCCCTGTGAGTTGCCAGCTGTTTTCTAAAATGGCTCCTGTGCCTTTAACAGGTACATGAGACACAGAACAATTCAGCTGCTACAGTTTCCAGTGGGGGGGAGGAGGGGGGTTCAGGTATTGGTTTTCTGTTTGCCAAGCAGCTGCTAAAGGCATGGGAGCCCTGAAAGAAAAAAGTCAGCAACCCGTATCTTTCATTGCAACTGGTCCTCAAGGTAAGATTACCAGATTTCTTTCAATTAATCTGGGAACACGTCATTGAAATAAGTTGGAATGATATGATTTTGTCAGTGGACTGATTTGTAAATCTGAGGACTGTGCCCGGGAAACAGGGATGTCTGGTAACCTTACCTCAAGGGCAGGTAAGGGAAACACACCCATTCCAAGCTTAGGGTTAATGCAACTCCTAAGGCTTAGCGGGAGAAAGAGAGGCCTCTTTTTTAATTGCCCCTAGATAGCCTCCCATATATAGGCTGAACAGATATCTGGACCAGCTCCATTTATGTGGATGTTTTGTGTGCATCCGACTGCAGAAAGCTGACCTGTAAAAAATCCCACCTCCCCCCCCCCCATGCAGGGCATGCCAATCCGCTTGAAGTTCTCTGTGTATAGGACCAAGTAATTCTGTCTCTGTGTTCCTTTTCTACAGATTGTTTCTTCATCCTCATTATTCAGTTACCAGCTTGTCATGGGCTTTAGAGCTGCAATTTATATGTCCAGCCAGCTTTTTCTTTATTACACCGAGGGGCCCTCTCTATCCTGGGGCTGTGGGAGGATGTGTTAACCTCTCTGCAAGAGCTTTTACATTCCAAACATCCTGTGCTGCTGCAGTCCTGTTCAGTTTTTCCCCTTCAGGTGCTTGAAGATCCTCTACCCTCCAACACCCTCCTCCTGTGCCCCATTCATACAAAATATACTCACTTTCTTACCTCCCCCTTCAGCCCAGCAGCTTGAGAACTATCCTGCCCCCCCACCCCCATTTTCCATCGTTAAGATATTTAGTTCCAATAATCTATTAAATCATTTTTTTAAAAGGAAGGTTTTGTCATCTTTCATCTCTTCATCTGAGCTGGAGGAGGGATAAACTCCTTAAAACCGTGTATGGCCATATTCCAGTTCAGATTTAAGCAGCCTTAAACCCATTGAAATTGATGGGCTTAGGCAGGCTTAAGTCCGTTTTGGATAATTTGTGGCCTATAGCTTTAGCTGGCAGTGCTGTTCTCTCCTGTTCATCCATCTGGAGCAATTACTGGGGATTATTTTTCAGGCAGAAGTGTTGACATTTCCCCCCAGTTGGGTGTCAAGTATACACGTGAGGTTAGCAATAGCCAGGCTTCAGATGTCTAATGAAAGGAATGCCCTGAGGTTAATGAGGTGCTGGGAAACAGCAGAACTAAATCCGATATTACCGTTTTCCAGCTTTCGGATTTAATTAGAAGTTCCAATCACCTGTGCACACAGACATTTCTGTTTGCACCCAATTGGCAACCTGGTTCTTTGAAAGAGGTGTGTGTGTGTGTGTGTGTGTGTGTGTGTGTGTGTGTGTGATGGTAGCAAAACCTGACTATATATGCTGGTTAGCTGTAGATGGCCCATAAACTAGTTCTAGCAGTTTCTCGTGCTGTGTTCCAAATCTGTTAACCTCTGTACTACTACTGTATCTTCCTTTCATAAAGACTTCCTTGCACTTTCCTTTGCCTTTTCCCTGTGGCACCAAGCATTCCATTTGCATTTTAGTGCACAGTTTTGGTCCTTTGCGAAAGTTGCTGCCGCTGTGTCCTTGCACTTCTTTTAATCCCAGGGCTTCCAGCTATTATCCATCAAAATTAAGCTGTTCCGGCATCAGGTTAATGGACATGAACCTTATCAAGGTGAATGAATTATGGAGTTAAATGCTAAGTCATTTATGTGAAGGATGGCTCATATCCAAGAGGGCTAAGATATTTGGATACCTGCTTTCTAACTGCACTGCAGAACCGACAGGTGCATATTCATACAATCACAAGTGTCATGATGTAAGTCTTCTAGCCAAAAAATAACTGCACTGTTGAATGAAGTGATCCATGTTTTTGCTGCTTAAGCATTTTCAAAACATGCCTACAGTCTGCATACATGTATTGCTTTGATCTACTCAGAATAAAGTCTCAGCTCAAGGAAAGGACAGATCAGGTTGTAGGATGCATTCTGCACCATTTCAAACCATGGGTTTTATTGACTATTCCTCTACATAAACAAAGCAAAAATGGGCATACAGAAAAGTAGAGGTCAGGGGCAAGGGTTCTTATCTAGCCTTCTCCTGACAAACCATTTTCTTTGTTTAAGGATGTATTGTCATAGTGAAGTTTTCATCTGTGGCCAGAGGTTCCCCATCCTTTTATTGTATAAATATTGTATTAATTTTTTTTGTATAATTATAGTACAACACTGTTTTATTGCATAATTATAGTGCAACACTGTTGATTTGGGATTGCCATTTGTTCCAATCTATCGCAAAAGAGCAGGTTTTCCCTCGGAAAGGAGCAGGACAAGGAGAAAATTGCTCGGATCCGCGTTTTCTAGGCAGTCCACAAGTGGAAACACGGACAAGCTCATGGTCAGTTCCTGTCCCAGCAGTTTGTATAAGACTGTATGGAGGAGCATAAACAGAGCAGGGAAGCTCCTCATGGTTGGATTACATCAGATGAGAGTCTCCAGCAGGCCAGGTGGAGCAAATGCACATAGATAGAAAAGACAGCTGGGCATTTCAACAGAAACGCTTAATCCCCGGAGAGGATGATGACTGGGAACAGGGAGGGGGGTCTTATAGAGAAGGAGTAAGCGAGAAGAAAATTTGGCAGGAGTTTACAAACAGAAGAAAAACAGAATGGTGGGAAAGAAACACTGATCTCATTTGACAAACGAAGTGCTTGCTGCAATGTAGTACTGTTGAATTGTATCTTATAGAAAAGAAAGAAAACCCTGCACGCACACACTGGAGAAAAGAAGTTTCCAGCAAATAAGAAAAGCGCCTTGTGAATCAGAGGCATATTTCTTGCAGACTCTGGTTCTGTGGAACTCTGTTCCTTTGCTGAGGAAAAGTTTCTATCTTGGGACAGGAACGGATTTCCTGAATTGTCCTCTGTCCAAGAAATAACAACATACCCTTCCTTTAGCTGCTATCCTGGAAATACCTCCCACATGCTAGGACTAGAGACAGGATGTTAGGTAAACTGGACTTGCACCCTGACACGTTTTGTTTTTTTCCTTTTGGAAATACTTGGTGGGTAGGCTTTGCTCAAGCTCAGGATAGGAACACAGGGAACTGCCTTATGCTCAGTCAGACCCCTGACCCATCTTGTTCAGGACTGTCTAAACCAGCCTTCCTCAACCTGTGGGTCCCCAGATGTTGTTGAAGTACAACTCCCATCACGCCTAGCTAGCAAGGCCAGGGCTCAGGGATGATGGGAGTTGTAGTCCAACACACCTGGGTACCCACAGGTTGAGAACCAGATTGGCAGAAGCTCTCCAGGGTTTTGGGCAGGAAATCTCTCCCAGCCCTGCCTGGGGATTGAGCCTGCAACTTTCTGCATGCAGAGCAGATCACCACTGAGCCATGGCCCAGACTATGATCACCATAGTCTGATCTGAAATCCTTCCTGTTCACAAATACCAGGCTAGTGATGCTGGGAAGCTTTTCCTTGTCGCATGCAGCTTAGCCTTGCGACACCTGGAGCCAGTGCTTGGAATGCGAGGGACCCAGGACTGGGGCAATTATTCCAAGTTGTTTTGGGTGGGCTTATTGGCACAGGTGGCTGTCACTTTTCTCCCATTAAAAATGTGAGTATTGCAATGGAAGACGGTTTTCTGTTTTTTTCTCCAGCACCTTGGCACTGAATGTAGTGGTACCTCTGAGGGCACAAGGAGAAGGGGACGACAGAGGACGAGATGGTTGGACAGTGTTCTTGAAGCTACCAGCATGAGTTTGACCAAACTGCTGGAGGCAGTGGAAGACAGGAGTGCCTGGCGTGCTCTGGTCCATGGGGTCACGAAGAGTTGGACACAACTGAACTACTAAACAACAACAAGCTGCTGAGGGATAGACCTGCCCTCTATGCATTTGTCTAAGCCAAATCTGGCTATCTCTCTCCACCCCTTGCACCTATGGTTGTTATAGGATCCCAGGCCTGTCCCAAACCAAAGCAAGAAAATAATGAGACTCAAGAACGCATCCCTGCAAAAAGGCCACTATTTCATCTATTGAGGAATGTTATTAGCAAGTGGGCCTAAAGGATTTCAGAAACCTGCAGTGATGGTTTGGGAGCAGATGGTCTAATGGGTAACACAGAGTGTCCTATGTTTGGGTTTGTTCTGGAACCAAGTGTGACTTTTTGGAAACACTCAAGTAATGACATGAACAACCCTTACTGGTGTGAGATGTAGGAACTGACAGTGGGGAAGGACTGAGGGTGTCCTTTGGTAGTGCCAGATATGTTGAGGTACAACAGAAAACAGATTGCCAGCAAATTAGTGTATCACAAAAGCTTTGATTTGAGCACTTTTAGCCAATTTTTATAACTGCATGCCACTTTGAGACATATTTGTAGTAAGCGGCAATTAATGTAATTAGTAATGATAAAAATAAAACTCAGGAAAGGCAGAATGTTTAATCAGAAGTTAATCTGCATGCTTTGCTGCTGTGGAAAACACACTGGGAAATCCGGAAATAAGAACAGCAAGATAGAATAGTTTGCCTCCCTTGGAACTAAAAACTGTGGCATGCCAAATATATGGCTGATCAAGCAGCTTTGAAATTCAGTAAAATAATACAGATTACTAATACCTAGGGAAGAAAGTGATTCATCTGTCATTTTGCAACTGGTCAATTTGCAATTGTATCCCCAAACCACTCTAGAATGTGCAGATGTTACATTCAGATGTTATGTCTATTAGTCTTGTCCTCTCCTTCAGCATAGAGCTTATGCCTGTATTGTAGGCAGATAAATAGGCTCTTTTGAGAAATGATGCTGAATGCATGTAGCTGGGGATGGTGCCGGGGGGGGGGGGGAGGTTAGGTCAGGGCCAAAGTGCGTTATTTGCTCCCACTTTTGTGTGTTTAGTCAACATTGAATGCAGCATCTCTGCAGCCCCTATAATGATCTAGATTCTAGAGTAATGTCACGCAAACAGGCCCACCCTCCTTCAAAATCATGGAAATCAATGGAATTTAAAGAGGTTGAGAAACCTGGGATATGACCTGCAAATCACAACAAGGTTCCATGTATCTTGCAAGGATAGAGAAAAGTACAAGTTCTCTTCGAAGGTTGTTGGAAATTCGGTTATTTAACCACACAGTCATTGTATACAGTTAAGCTGGTTGTTTTTATGTCTGCGGCAAGTAAATGAAATATGAAATATGTGGCAAAATATGATTACAGATGAACAATGAATTCCTATCACACTTCTCTAAGTCTGTTCCCTAGGGAAATCTGCTTTTTACCAGAGCTCCTTGCCCCCACCACTCCCCCAAAACATCAGGCAACCAGAGAGCACGTGGTTCATTGGTTCTGACATAGCTGATCATCATAGGTGACTGGTGGAATAAAGCCCCATCAGCCTGGAGCACCAAACCTAGCTGCAACACTCATCCTAACTGGGCGCTGTTATGATGGCTGCACCTACCCATAAGCAGTGCTGGCCTTTATCACATGGCCTGTGGGCCTTGCCAGCTCCAGATCTCTGGTTTGCCTGGGGTTTTCTGGGGCTCAATAGACTGTGCTGGTCTTGAGAGGTGGGGCTAAGTGTCACCATCAGCACAGTGCAGACCACATCTTTAATGCCACATTGAAATCAGCAGGATTTTGGCTCATGGTTAAACTTTCATTGCTTCCAACTGGAGTTACATTTGTATATAAATGATCCACCGTGTTTTTATATTTGTTCGGTGCTTTCTCATTTTCCTTGCCCAAAGTATTCAAGATCTTGTCTTATGCAGTGCTTTTTTTCTAAAAAAAATGTTTAGAGGTACTTTCATTTTCCTGCTCATATTGAAATACTGCCCCTCAATGAGGCCAAACTTAGATTCACAAAATGTTTAGGGGTATGCGTACTCCTGCGTCCCTCCCAGAAAAAAAGCACTGGTCTTATGTAATATACACAATATTGATTGTCTACAGTTAAAATGGCCTAACAATGTAGATTGTATACAGTCTTATTAATAAATAAATATATATTACAGAAATATTACCAAGAACCAGAGCAATGTTACTTTTTAAGAAGCAAGGATCCTGGTACTATAAGCACACAGTTAAATTTGTTTTAAATAATTGGATAGCTTCAGCATTGTTGGTTATGATTCCGTGTGATACACAAGGATTATGAAAAAGCTGTCTGGAAGTTAGATCATATTGTTTAAATGCGGGTTTCAGAAAAAGGGGAGCTTTGCTACATATATGACCGTAGAAGCTGAACACCAAGGTACGTTCTGTTGTATGACTATTAAGTGACCTGGTTCATTTTGGAGGCAGTGCATCTGAGATGCCTGTGCACTCTGCTTGTATACATGCATGTTTTATGGAATTGCTTTGCATTTTTCCCCATCTCCCACATCTTTTTCATGTTCCCCAGCAGGAGGGAGAATCGAAGGAAAGGAAAGGAAAGGGAAAAGTCTACTGGCTGCTTCGTTCTAAGGAACGTATTTTGCTACGTGGGGAAACTATCTAATCGGGTGAAACTGGCAGGGGAAGGAAGAGGATTGCCTTTTGGCCATAATGAGTCCGCGGTCCCAGTTTGCTTTTCCCATTCTTCTTCAAGCCAACAAACCAGTTTTTATCTGCGTGCATCTTTGATGTGTAGGTATTGTAATGGTTTTCTTCCATTCTCTCCAGGAACAAACACTCTTCCGTTGGCAACTGCTGAAGAAAAGAGAAAGAGAGAGGTGCATTCATAATGGAAAGCAAATGAAGCAGCTGAGTTCTCCATCAGCAATGAAGGATGGTGCTGGCTTCTGTATCAAGCAAGTGCTATCTCACACTTTTTGGTGCATTTCCCCATCACTTTTTTCATTGGGAAAAGTCTGGTCTTTGAGGGAAACAGGTGTGTTAATTGTGCAGCCTACATTTGCTGCAGTGTGACTGAATCCCACCCAGAGATAGTGAGAGTCTGGAAGTGCCCTTCTGAGTCAACAGTGTGGTGCAGCAGCAAAAGAAGCTAATGCTATTCTAGGCTGCATCAACAGAAGTATAGTGTCCCAATCAAGGGAAGTAATAGTACTGCTCTATTCTGTCTTGGTCAGATCACACCTGGAATACTGTGTCCAGTTCTGGGCGCTGCAATTTAATAAGGAAGTTGACAAGCTGGAACGTGTACAGAGGAGGGCAACCAAGATGATCAAGGGTCTGGAAACTAAGCCTTATGAGGAGAGCTTGAAGGAGCTGGGAATGTTTCTCCTGGAAAAGAGGAGACTGAGAGGAGGCATGACAGCCATATTCAGATATCTAACAGGTTGTCATATGGAAGAGGGAACAAGCTTGTTTTCTCCTACTCCAGAGGGTAGCATCCAAACCAGTCACTTCAAGTTGCAAGAAAGGAGATTCCAACTAAACTTTCTGATGGTAAGAGCTGTCCAACAGCAGGACAGACTCCCTCAGAATGTTGCGGACTCTCCTTCCTTTGAGGTTTCTAAGCATAGATTGGATGGCCATCTGTCATGGATGCTTTAGCTGAGATTCCTGCATCGCAGGGGGTTGGACTAGATGACCCTCAGGGTCCCTTCCAACTCTACAATTCTGTGATTTTGTGTTGATCCATGTGTTTGGGAAACCTCGATGGAACATAGGAAGCTGCCTTATAGGAAGTCAGACCATTGGTCCATCTAGCTCAGTGTTGGTCCATCTAGGCTGTCTTGCAGTGGTGCTCCAGGATTTTGTCAGCCTAGCCCTAACTGGAGATGCTGAGAATGAACTTTGAACCTTCTGCCTGCCACTATGATGCTCTGCCACTGAGCAACAGCCAAGAAGGCAGCACTAACTTTTTGGCTCCACCTATCTGTTGTTCTGCAGGGTTGTTTCTTTTCAGCCCTTCTCTATCCTTCCGCCACTCCAGCCTGCTGAGTGAACAGCACATACAACATCTCTGACGCTTGTTTATCCTAGGGTTAAATTTGGCTCAGTGTCCCTAATGGCATCACCCTCTGTGATTTGGCAGCTGGAGGAAGAAGCAGCATTGCTCCTTCCAAATACGAAATCCAGTATCTGGAAGTATTTTGGAACATCGCTTCTCATTATTTTATTTATTTTTCCAGAAATAAAGCTGGGCAAAATGTGGCAACCCAGCTGCAAAAACAACAAACAATGTCTATTTGCTGCTCGTGGGCTACAGTATATCTGCAAACCTCAAAACCTCCCCCAGTCCCAGTCCCACAGAAACCTCATACTTACCGAGCCATATAAACGGCCATTGGCATCCATGGCCAAGTAGTGCCCAGACTCTGTGCTCTTTATGTACACCTCACCCAAATTTTCCGCACTTAGCAGCAGTTGAACTGCAATAGAAAATAATAGTAAGAACAGCAGCAGGAAGGTAAAGCAGTGGCCCAGAGATGTAGGAAAGGATGTGCTAGCTTCTCTAAGCTCTTTGGAGGGAGAAAATGTGGCATGGGTGTAGCAACTGAGACCTGCAGCAAAATATTGCGGTGTGTGGGCTGTTCCTTGCTCAGCTTTCTAGTCTTTTGTAAAGTCATTCATTACAAATATCTCTGTTTCCTTCTTCTCCATGGTTGCATAAAATCCAAATCTGAGGGGATCATTTAGTCTTTTGGTATGACTCCTTTCACCTTTCTGGACCAGTCATCAGCATTTAATGCCTCCCCTTAAATATGAACCATCTCACAGAAAAAAGTAAGTTAGAATGACTAGCCCAGTGTGCCAGAACAAAAGTTATGAAGGGGAATATGCACCCATGCCAGAGGTTCTTCCAGTGGCAGGGAATTATTTTGTTAAGTCACATTCAGATGACTCAATCAGATGAGCCATTCCCTGCTGAAGGAGAATTTGACAACCCTCCAGGATCACTTGGGCTCTGCAGTAGCTCTGAATGCACAGCTACAAGTAGATGTGAAAATTGCAGCCAACAGCCATTTATGAAAAAAAGAACTGCTTCCTATGGGAGGTTGGGGCAACGATTCTTAATTCATATTCATGTTGCTGTTGTTGTTTTAAGAAATGTGATCTTGCAAGATAAAAGATGGTGCTGAATCCTCTAATGACTTTGTCTTTGAGAAAAAGTTGGCTGCTCATGGACAACTCATAACAAACACCAAACAGAGAAAGAGAGAGGAAATTACATAATATAGCCAGAGGAAAACTGACTTTATTTATATTACAATTGTTAAACCAATCCTTTATTTTATATAATAAACTCCAGTGGGTAATTTGGGGTCAGTAACAATGAGGTGGGGGTTTTTTGCCTTGGATATCCATTTGCCACCTTCTCTCTCTGTCTCCCATGATCTTCTTGCTTCCTTTCTCTGTCTCTCATTTTTTCTTTACTTTGCTTTAAAAGGGACACTTAGCAACAATCTGGCAGTGGTGCCACTGGTTCCAATCCACCACCCTGTACAGCAGCCCTGTTCATGTCTGCCCATTCAATTCAGCATGACTTTTTCTGAGGCAAGTGTGTTCAGGATTTGCATGTGTGCAAACACAGACATACAGAGGGAGAGAGAGAGAGTGCATGAGAGGAAGGGGTGAAAGAGAAGATTATATTTCCCCTAGAAGCAGCCCATGCCTCATTAAAGAAGACCTCTTCCTACTTTTGTGGCTGTTTTGTGGTGTGAGTGAGAGGATGGACTGCTTATCACTAAAAGAAAGGAGATTTCTGTTTGTACACATCCTTCCATGTAAATGGGCTCTGTTCACTTCAACAGAGTCGGGGCTCTGGCCCTGTACAAATGTCATTACAAAGATTAGTTCAATAGGTTGTGGAAAGTGAGGGCACCACCCAAGTTTACTTACGTCGTCAGCCCAAGACTTGTCCTCTGTAACTAGGGTTATTCCGCTGGCACATACCCGTTTAAGGAGTTTCCTCTGTAAATATTTTTTCATCAGGATGTCCAAGTTTAATAGCTCATTTACGCTAAGCTCATTTCTGGCACAGGCTAGCAAACATACACCCTTTAGAAAGCAACACTGGCTACACGCAACATTTTTCCGAGGGGGGGGGGGAGAAATCATTGAGAAGACTATAGTGCGCCAGTGATGCATGGAGGGAGGGGTGTGTGTGTGTGTGTGTGTGTGTGTTTTCACATGGAGCTAATGCTTTTCCTAGCTCATAGCTGTTCTTCCTCTTACAGCTTGCTGACCTATTAGGGAGTAGGAATCCATCCTTGTTACAACACAGCTGGACACTGGGAAGGCCTGGAAAATCTTTTGCTACCACAAAAATGAAGCAATGGCTACTGTGTTATATGGCCTTTTCAAAAGGATTAGACAAATTCATGGAGGAGAGGACCTCCAGGATCTGGTGGTGGTGGCTAAATGGGACCTCTGTGTACATAAGCAGCATCCCCCTCAATACCAGATGATCAGAATACACAATAGAGCAGGGAACCTTTGGCCCTCCAGATGTTGCGGGACTCCAGCTTCCATCAGCCCCAGCCAGCATGGCCAATGGTCAGAGCTGATTGGAGCTGAACAACATCTGTAGGACCACAAGTTTCTCACCACTGTAATAGAATAAGGCCCCACTTTTCTCCCCACTCCATTTTTAAAACAAAAAAAATTTGCCAATATAATAGAAAGCAAGAGAAAAATAAACACTGCCAGCTGACTCTATCTTCAGGGTCAGTTTCAGAGAACAGCATTGGGTGGTTGACTTTTGGCCCACCGGCAGTTGTGCTGTGGGGTATCATAGGGTATCATCTGGTCCCCAATGCTGTTTAACATCTATATGAAGTTGGGAACAGTCATCGGGAGATTTAGAGCAAGGTGTTACAAGTATGCTGATGATACCCAACTCTCCTTCTCTTTAACATCTGAATCAGGAGAGGCTGTGCACAATTTAGTCTTGGCGGTGTGCTAGATGAGGACCAATAAACTGACTCTGAATCTTGGCAAGACAGAGGCACTGTGGGTGGGTGGTTCCCAAGTCCAGATAATTTATCAATTGCTTGCTTTTCATAGGGTTGTATTTCCTCTGAAAAACAAAGTTTGTTGACTGGGGGTGCCTCTATATCCATCTTTGTTGCTAGAGACCCAAGTGATCTCAGTGGCTAGGAATGCCTTCTACCAGCTAGGGTACATAAGATAGGTAAAGCCATTTCTGGACCACAGTAGACTGACTATGGGCTGGTAGCTAATTGGACTACTGCAATGCACTCCATGTGGGGCTGCCCTTGTGGTAGGTCAGGAAGCTGCAGCTAGTGGAAAATGTGACGGCTGTACTACTCACTGGGACAGAATATTGTCAGCACCATGTTCTTAAAATCTAAGTGCAGGTCTTTTGCACCTGCTTTCACGGCAACTCTTGGAGTTCTTGTAAAACACATAAGCCTGGAGTGGATTCTGTTTTCCTTTGTTCTGAACAATGTTCTCTACACACACACCAATCTGTGAAACCAATGCATTATGAGTGTGTGTTCCAGTGCATAAAAACAATATTGTTGTGAAGTGGGGAAGATCTCAGCTTAAAATATTTATCTATCTATGTGTGTATACTTGCCAACTCAGGATGGCATTCAATGCATCTGATGAAGTGAACTCTCAACATAAGAAATTTGACTAGCACTGCATCCCCTCTGGAGCCTGTTCTTGATATCTCTGCAATTAATGGTAGAGGAGTTCCTGCCAGATTCTTTATGTTCTGCTGTGAAAAGCAAACCTTTTCTGAGGTCCACAGAACTCCCTGAAGGCAGTGGGACTGACTGATGGCTTTACTTTGAACAACAAAACATATTTCCCCTGTGCCATGTAACTGCTTCTGAGTGCTAAGTTTGGAAGACGTTATGCCCTTATGAAGACCATGTTCTGAGCAGGGAGTTGGAACTGGTTGACCTCAAGGATTCCCTGTGGGATGAGGGGGCTCTCTTTTCAAACAGTGCAAGCCCAGACCCCATACTGCATGCTGAGCTAGCTACACAGGGCTGACACCAAAGGTCAGCATCAGTGGACACCAGGCAGGGGCCGTTCAGTGCAGTGGGGCCACTCAGAAAGGGCATCTTGCCTGACGCCCCCTCCCAAAAAAAATAGCTCTAGAGCTGGTGCTGCCTATGTATTACAGAAGAGAGAGGTGTTGGCAAATACACTTGTCGGGAGGGGTGGGCCTCTGTGTTTCAGAGCATGTCTCTCCTCCTGCATCTTGCCCAGCTTGTTCCTTGCAAACGGCAGGCAGGCTTGTGTGCCTTCTGCAGATTTCCCTCCTTGTTTGCTTTCCTACCTCCGTTGCTTGAACAGGGTTTCTGAAAGGTTGCATGCCAGTTTACTCTGGGTTAGAGACTTCCCGTCTGTCCTTTGCTATGTTTACTCAGGATGAGATCATCTTCGCTCAGTCCACTGTTGAGCGTGTGTGTGAGAGTGTGAGTGTGTAAATGGCATTTATAATTAAACCTCTGCCATAAACTGACTTCAGAAACAAACCAGAGAGCAAAGTTGGGGCAGGGGAGGGAAACCACATATTCCTGTGGCTTTCCTTTAAAAAAGAAGAAAAAAGAAGAAGGTGCTTTTCTTAGAATTTGGAGAGCGCGTCTGACTGCCTCCTGTCAGCACATCCTGCAGCAGGGAGCCCAGCTGTATTCCAGTAAGTGCACAGCAGCACAGAGTACACACACAGGGCAGGAAGAGGCTCCTCCTGTGAAATCAGTGCATTGCAAGTGTGTGTTCCAGTGCACAGTGGAGCACGATGCATGTCAGAGCTGCTGGACCATCACAACAGTTGAGCTTATTGTCCTGTCTCATCTTCCAGTATCAAGCTGCCAATCTCACCCGCCAGCTTCCTGGGACAAAGGAGTTCAACAAGCCTCCCAAGCATTTTGTGACTGTAATAGCGTTGGAACTTCAAAACGCAGATTCGCATGGGTGGAGCCGTAAGCCATACATCTGTATGTATGATTTTGTAAAGAAAAAAGCCATTTCTTAATGACATAGATACAGGTAGAGTTCCACAGCTGCCACAGCTGCTGAGGAAGGATGCTAAACACTAGGCCATATTCATCAGGCAGCATGGGAAAACTGATTCACATTACAGGGCAACACCCAGTGCTTTTCTTCTAGGAAAAAAATGGTGCTGGCACTGTGTACCCTTGAGTACCCCCAGAAAAAAAGCACTGGCAAGACCCATTTTTTTCCTGCTTTGCAGTGTTATGGGTAGGAAACAAGTACTTTATGAAATAGTCATGTGACACCGTCCACGATGAAACTGGAAGCAATGCATTTGCTCCTAACATTGTAGTTTGGACATGCATGAAAGGCAAAAGTTTGGGAAACTGCTGCTCTTAACTGATCAAGGATAAAGTCTCTCTCAAAGCCCCGTTTAGTCAGTTTAGGACATTCTTCAGAACACACGGCGCAAGGAGCAAGCACTGAATCCCAGTAAGGGAATAAAGTGTTCTTGTCCTAAGGAGGAAACTATTGGCTCCCATGCATTCTTCGTCCTTCCCACTTCCTCTCTCCATCATGTTAAAGCACAGAATAAGCATTTCAGCAGATTCTGTTCCCTCAGGAATCCATTATGAAGTGCTGTGTAGGGGGAGAGGAAAATGGATCTTGTGTTGAGAACACATCCTATACAAAACAGCGATAAAACACATTCCTTATCCATAGGACCTTCAGTTACTGTAGGGTACTGCATACGGTCCCCAAACATGGAAAGTAAATTGATATGGTCAAGTAGGAAATATGGGCAGGTAGGATTTAAGTGTTTTATAATATTGTTGGCACCAGTGCCACGACTGCTGCTTTTCATCACTGTGCTTGACCCATCCTGAAGGTCATCAAATCATAGAATTGTAGAGTTGGAAGGGATCACAAGGAGTCATGTAATTGAACCTCTTGCAAAGCCAGTCAGCTGAAAACTGGGCAAGGGTGCTGGCTTCTATGCATAAAGTAAAAGGTAAAGGTAAAGGACCCCTGACAGTTACGTCCAGTCGTGAACGACTCTAAAGTACTCCTCCATAATTCTAAGAGTGTATATATTTAGTTTTGGGGGCTGGGGGAGAATGCGTTGGAGGCAGTCTGTACATGATCAGAGACACTTTTATTTATTCTTTCCCATATTCCATCACTCATGCTAATTAATGATTTTGAGCCTGATTTCCTCGGTGTTCTGGGATACAGGGCATCATTTTTTCCGAGGTTTAGAGCACCATGTTCCCTGTGCTTTGGAATTTATATGTAATAATATACACAGGGCCAATGAGGGCAATTATTCAATAGGTTTGATTAAAATGAGCAGGGATAAGGCTATACAATCAAGACCAACAGTACATGCAGGAGATTGCTGTGGTAATGCTGCTGGCTGAAGCAGGCTAAGGGCTGAGCTCGACTTTATAAGGGACATATCGCTGCCATAGATCTGCACCTTGCCTAGTAAAATTTCTTGTAAAAGGCATGTTCAGTGTAACAGTATCCCGTCAAATTTTCTCCACTTGCAGTGGGTTGGGAAATGCTGAACAAGGAGATCTCACTCCACATATTTCTCTGACTAGATACTGTCTGGGAGAATGGAGGGGAGAGATGTTGAATGGTTGTTACAGAGCAACATGCAGGACACTAGCTTCTGACTGAGTTCTATGGAAAGAGCCAGGGGATGCCCTACAGACTATGATGCACAATGCAGACATCCTCCTAACCAGCTTCTTGTTAAATCTCAGGCATTCAGGCTGTGGGATCAGTAAACACATGTAAGGGAAATGCAGCAGGATGAAGCCTCTGGATATGTGGCTGGACCCACAGCGGCCTCTATCTCCAAGTGTAAGATTCCCTGTCACCTGGAAGGATCATTCTGCGCATTGCAGGGACTCTGTTCAGACGTCCCGCACACATGTCCGTTGATCACACAAATCGAACCATTATCTCCTGGCTTGCAGTTCTTTTTTTTTTTCAGCTACCTGTGTCTGTGGTTTCGGCTATGATTTGTGTTTTAGGGGTGGTGGTTTATATTTAATGGTTTAACTTACACATGGGTACATATTTAATGTTGAATTATCACAGACACAAACATTAAAAACACACACATATAGATGGGAAGCCTTTGGCATGCTTTAAACATCAGTGCTTGCTACATTGTCATGTAGAGGAGAAAGAGATTTGGTGTTCGGCATGTCCTAGGCTACACTCAGCTCTCATTGGTCAAGCAGAAACCCCCCACAACAGTGCACTCTAGAATGTGCCACCAGGATCCTTTGCCAAACAGTCAAGTTCCATGGCAAATGATCAAAGGTTCCATAGTGGAGAGGTCCAGTGCTGGATATAGGGTGGTGTGAGTGGTTCCCCTGCACAGAGAACAAAGCCCAGGGGGTGCAAAACAGAGAAGATTCATAATTGAGAAGATACATTTGGGGGCCTCGCTCAGGGCACCATATTACCAAAGACCACCCTAATAGGCCACCACAATAAGGGTTTCTTTCAGTTTGAGACCCACTGATAAAAAGCAAGTAAAAGCTTACTGTGTTGGTCATTTCGATCCATTGTACCATCCACTTTGCCATCGGGAAGTATCCTCAAGAAATGGCCCCCGTTGCTGCAGTAAAGGAGTTTGGGCTTCTTGTAATTCCCCATCGGGAGATCAAACTTCTCTGTCAGAGCTGTGAATGTCGTGATTTCCCCTTCAGCCATTTCTTGAACCGTCTGGGTGTCTGGGTTTCAGTCCTGAAAGAGAATTTCTACAGGCTCATAGATAATAGCAATTGTTCCCCCACCCCATTTTCTCCCTCACCCTCTCAACATTCCTCCATTGCTTCCACCCACCTTTCTCACCTGCATGAAATGAGAGACCAAGGGTCACAGGTTGCCCACCACTGCCTTATGAGAAGATACCAGAAGCAGAGGGGATATGGGGAAATGTTTTCATTGCTGCTTCTGAGATACGCCTGCAAAACAAACAGTGGCGGGGGGGGGTGTGCTCTGCTGCCTGCTATTTTTGATGAGGTTTTTGAATAGCAGCACCTACTGCCAAAGCAATCACAAACCAAGGGGATGGTTAAAAGAAAGTGAGGGACGGGAATCCTTTTCATCTCTGAAGAATGATCTGGGTTAGACACAAAGCTGTTTCTAAACAGAAGTTCTACTTTCAAGGTATAGGAAATGAACAGCTTGAGGCAACCCAGAGGGTGTTCCTCAAGCCAAGCTCTGCTGAAAAACTTCTCTGATTTTTTTTGGGGGGGGGGCACATGGAAGAGCAGTAGCCAGCGCTGCAGCCAACACTGGGTTTGAGTCTCCTTCTCACCCAGTGGATGAGATACCCTCTTATACTGCTGGGCTGGAGGCAGCTATCCAGCTGAAAGCCCACAATTCAACTGAGTAGCAAAACTGTTTAGTTTCTTTTTATTTATTTTCTTTCTGTCCCGAACCGCCTGATCTTAGGGACCTCTGCTGAATGGAGAGACACAAAAATATAAAACAAAAAGTAGGACAGATATTGACAGATCCAGTTCCAGCTCTTGTATGACCCGTTTAAACTCTTGTGTCAAAGCAGACGGTCTACTGATTGCAGGTCATAGAAGATAACCTAGAAGGTGTCTCTCCAAGCACCTTGCAGCTTCTTTTCTAATATGCCATCGTCTAGTACAAATAAAATAGAAAACCAGCTCAGACCCATTTGTTTTATTTGTTAAAACAAGGAGGGCTTGACCATGATGCTTCCTTCCTGTATATACAGTGGTCTAAGGACCCAAGTGCTTCTCCAGATGGTTTTAGCAGAACAGCTCTATGAGACATTTGGAAATGATTTAGTTAATTCCACGTTGCTTCTCTCCTTTTAAGATTCGGCACTATTTTTAGAACCCATCCTTGCTTGCCAGCAGCCTTTGACTCCACAAGAGAAGTTGAATGAATACTATTTTCCACCCCCATTGTCCCGCTGTGCTAGACGTGAACGCTGTTCTCATACTTTTATGACCGTGTCGTTGGTATTCTGCACACAGCTCTCCTCATGGGCTCGCTATTATACTTTTGGCAGGGAGAGGTTGGGTTTTACGGGAATGAAAGTGTGTGTGCGCGCGTGCGCACGCAAGAGGGAGAGGAGGCAAACCAAAGACAACATAAGGGGCCTGATTTTTCTGGTTAGAGGCCTAACCCGCTTAATGATTAAAAAGCTTGGAGAGGGCCAGGAGGCTTCATCCAAGATGACATCTCCCTTCAGCACTTTGCAGCAAAGGGGGAATAGTCCAGACTAAGACACCCTGTAAGGAAAGGCTTTTGGCCTTGGCTTGGCCAGGGAAGTAATGAATGGCAGCACAAAAGCGTAGGCATCTCAGGCAATTTGGGCAGGAGTTTTGTCTACTGATTTTAGTCACTTGCACCCAGCTTCAGTTTTATTTATTTGTTTGAAAATAATTACATACTGTTACATCATTAAAAGAAAAAAGAAAAACCATCCAAGGGCTTTACAGCAATAATACATAAAACATGCCATAAAGCCATATAAAAAGTTTAAAAACAGACATCAATGAACCATTGTGGACTGTCTCATTTGTAGGTAGGCATTCAGCACAATGTTTACCTGGAAATAATTTGCACTGAGCTCAGTAGCCTTCAGTAGCTCAGTTCCACTGGAACTCTCCTTGGCTGGTTGGCATCCCTTTGTCTTGGGAGACAATGGAAGGGTGTGCCTTTGGGGAACTCTCTACATGCCCTGAAATGATGCGCTTGTTTTCTCTTTGCTTCAAACAATGAGTGTGATGCCTTTGCACAGGAGTCAATACTGTGTATTTAGAGGTAATCAGACTTGGGTACACCCCCATCAAGAGAAGCTGAGGTCTTCCAGCCAAAAAGATAGGAGAATTTCCCCATGGTGACTGATATGCATAATGAACTATTTAAATACAGGCCTAGTCCCCCGGAATCTCTGCCATATCTAGTGCAAATAGAAATCCTTATTTAGCATTAATTAATTCTTGACAGTTATCAAGGAGCAGTTTCAATCAAGCAACAACTTCTATCAACCCCAGGTAATTAGATTAAACCGAAATTTACATTTCCTGCAAAAGTCCTCCACCTTTTCCTGACTGACTAATCATTGCCTTCCATGGCAATGTCTTTCACGTGATAATCCTTCACATGATAAATGTCCTTCGCATGATAATCCTTTGTTTCTGAGCCCAGCCAGTCAGAAAGTCTCCTTCCTATAACTAGGCACCTGTCCCCAAAATGTTCATTCTCTTGGGTCTGACACTCTCCAGCCTGATCCACATAACTTATTTCAAAGTTTGCCTCTCCCCCCTGGATACAGATTAGAGTAGGACATCTTTTTTCTGAGCTGGTCCCTGTACCTTTGACTCCTGTTCTCATTTCCCTGCTTCTGATTCTCTCTCTCTCTCTCTCTCTCTCTCTCTCTCTCTCTCTCTCTCTTTCAGGTTATTCAGGACCTTTGCAGGAAAGCCCTAGTCAATTCCCACAAGGAGAGCTCTTTCTATTTTCAGACTTTATTGGAGGGTTCTGGCCCTGGCTGTGGCTAGCTGAATAAGCTTGAACCTCTAGGCAGAACTTGTCAGATTACAAAGAAGACCCCTTGCAGAAGGTATAGCTGAATTAATGTGCAAACTTAGGGCTTCTCCACACTGGGGAGAACCGCTCTTTAGTACTCAATCAGAGCAAACAGCATACTTTGGATCTGACCCCAAATTTAATTTCAGTCCTTTGTTACAGTAGTACCTCAGGTTAAGTACTTAATTCGTTCCGGAGGTCCGTTCTTAACCTGAAACTGTTCTTAACCTGAAGCACCACTTTAGCTAATGGGGCCTCCTCCTGCTGCTGCACCGCCGGAGCACGATTTCTGTTCTCATCCTAAAGCAAAGTTCTTAACCTGAGGTACTATTTCTGGGTTAGCAGAGTCTGTTACCTGAAGCGTATGTAACCTGAAGCGTATGTAACCCAAGGTACCACTGTACAGCATGTTGAGATGGTTACAAATAATCCACTTGTATAATAAATTATATTCGTGTAATTTAAATAATCAAATACTGTGGTACCTTAAGTTACATATGCTTCAGGTTGCATACGCTTCAGGTTACAGACTCCGCTAACCCAGAAATATTGCTTCAGGTTAACAGCTTTGCTTCAGGATGAGAACAGAAATCGTGCTCCTGCGGCGCAGCAGCAGCCGCAGGAGGCCCCATTAGCTAAAGTGGTGCTTCAGGTTAAAAACAGTTTCAGGTTAAGAACGGACCTCCAGAACGGATTAAGTTCTTAACCTGAGGTATCACTGTACTGTGGATTTAAATATGTGTTTTTCTTGTTTGTTAGTTAAATAAATAGTATTTTAAAAACCACTGAGACTTGTTTCCTCATATTTATCTACACTGAATTTCACTCTTCATCTGTTTTAAATCTTCTTTCGGGGGGGGGGATGAGGTATAAACCTGAGGGAACTTTTAAAGAAATATTTTTCTTGTTCTTCCTTAAAAACAATGCCACCCCCTCACTCTCCCCCACTTTCAGTTGTCTTGTAAAAACAATACTTTTGTGTCTATCCTGTGCATTACAGTAACATTTAAGTAATTGCTTATGTACAGACTCCTTGGTTTATGTGGCTGAGCGATTCCTCTTGCCAAGCAGAGAGCTGCCTCAGACATTCTGTCAGGTTATCAATATTTAATACAAAGGGATCATAAAATCTGATGGATTTCTTTGTACTCATCTCATTCTGCATCAAGAGAACACATCGGACAGAAATGAAAAGTACATTGTAAATCTAGTGGGCTGGAAGAACAAGCTAGGGGCGGGGAGAAAATTTTGTCTATATGCTTTAATAGCAAATTATTTCATATTTCATATTTGTCTATTCCTTTCCTCTCCTTCCACCTAACTTGCTTCTTCTAGATCAGTATTTCCCAACCTTTTTCGAACTGTGGCCCCCTTCTGACCTTGTTTCCTTCCTGTGGCCCTGCCCATAGGGGGGGCAGGGGGGCAGCTGCCCTCCATAAGTAAAAATCGATACAAATCAGAGGTTCTACCCCCTAACAAAAGCCTGCCCCCTAACAAAAATCCTGGCTACGTCCATGCTCCCCCACCCCCCCGCACCGTGCTACCTGTAGAAAGGTAGCTATTTACGGTAAGTGTTTTTTTTGTAAATAGAACATGTTTTATTTATATTTTGTATAATTTGTACAAAATATATGGTTGGCCACTAGAGAGTCCAAGTTAACTCTTCTCCCTTGCCTTGGGCCCAAACCAGATGTGAAGTGAATTAAACACTTTTAGAAAATGTAAGTAGCAGCTGCAACCAGTAGTGGCACTACTACTGGCTTAAAAGAAAAGCCCAACTAGTTTTTCAGAAACCCTTTAATTGGATAACATTTTGAGGAAACACTTGAAGTAACTGATATTATGGTTTGAAGTCTTGTTTATTCTGTTATATTTTACTCCAGGAAGACCCATTCATCCTAAATAGAACCCAATAAGGTTAACATGTATGTACAATTTTTTTAAGTGATCCCATTGGGATCCCAAGATGAAAAATTGCAGGAAGCTCTTAGAAATATAAAATAATCAATACATATTTTTTTGGAATTTTTAAAGCATTTTAGTTTTTTTTAATCACTTACTTTTTTTAAAAAAATATGTAAATTAACTTTAAGATTTAAAGTAAGTCTATCATGTGCCATATCATATTAGAGCCCATGAAGTTCTGAAGAGATTGGGGGGTTTTTAGTTCTGAAATATATTAATTCTGGTCTGAGCTTTTAAGGTTTTTGTGTAGTCTGTCAAGGGCAAAATTGTCAATTTTTTGAAATTTCAAACCTTCATAACTCAAAAACTGGATGAGATAAAAAATTAAAAGCTGAGATTTGGGACCTTCTATTACACTGAAGATGTAAACCATTATAAAATAGTAAGATAAAAATCCCTGGATCACCTGACATGGAATTACCCTATCGCAACATCCCTATCGCCCAGCTACACAACCAATGGCTTCCTTTGTAGTAAAATAGTTGACAGTAAGAACTTAAAACCACCTTCACCTTCCAGCTGAAAATCGAGCTTTTTATCTTTGTGCCTGTTTAGTTTATGTTGTGATGCTTAGCCCCTCTTGGAGTGGAGTTAGGGGCAACAAAAATGAACCTAAGTATAATTGAAAAATAAATGGGCTTTCTGCCTGTTTGGTGATGTCTTTGCAACAATTTGGCGAGCCAGTTCCATGTGTTATTTGAATTCAGCTTCACTGTATTTATCAACAACTGGTTCGCTTAGTTTTGGCATGTCCCTTGAATACAACTGAAAATTGGCTTGCAAGAGTGACACCTGGTGGATACGTTTGGTGTGGCTTCACTCTCTTCCCTTGAAAAAACCTCCTACTTACTTAAGTGCCGCCCTTCAGATATTGCAGGACTCAATATCAACCCCAAGAGCCAGTTTGGCCCATGTCCAGGGGTGATCGGAGGTGTAGTATAGCAATGTCTGGAGGGTCACAAGTTCCCTATCCCTGTGTTGAGGCCATGCCCTCCCTATTGAACAAAAGTGTCATAGGCCTTGGAGTTAAATTTTGATTTTGCCACATCTGGCTTTGAAGACCAAAAATAATAATAATAATAATAAAGTATGAGCAAGCTCATCATTGCACCACTTGGATTTAACAAAATATCAAAGTTATATTGGGGGGGGGGGAATTAAAAACTTCATTGCAGTGTCTTCTACTATTTATTATCATCTCAGATGCAATTTGAGGAAAAGTGCAACTTTTTCAAGGGCTGGAGCATCTCCCCTCAGAGGAAAAGTGACAATATTTGAGGCTTTTTCGTTTACAAAGAAAGACAAGAAAGAAGGGGCATGATAGCGGTGTTTGAAATTATGCGAGATACGGAGAAAGCTGGTAGAGGGATTACCCGCCCCCTCATAATATGAAAAGTCGACAAAGCTGAATTTTGAAAGATTCTGGACAGACATAAGAAAGTATTTCTTCACATAGCACGTGACCCTTTGAAATCTGTGGACATAAGCAACTCCAGTTCATTGATTTTAACAGCTCTGCTCTGACTGTGACTTGGATAACAATGGATATCATTTACGGTATATCTCACAGCTATCACAAATATCAAACCATCGCAAATGCAAAATCCCAGTACCAGAAGCATCCCCTTACCTATTTATAATTCCACATCTGTTCACAACAGCAAACTAAATTAAGTGCATCATAACACACTATATTGGGACGCAGGTGGCACTGTGGATTAAACCACAGAGCCTAGGACTTGCCGATCAGAAGGTTGGCGGTACGAATCCCTTCAACGGGGTGAGCTCCTGCTGCTCGGTCCCTGCTCCTGCCAACCTAGCAGTTCGAAAGCACTTCAAAGTGCAAGTAGATAAATAGGTACCACTCCGGCGGGAAGGTAAACAGCGTTTCTGTGCACTGCTCTGGTTCACCAGAAGCTGTTTAGTCATGCTGGCCACATGACGCAGAAGCTGTACCAGTAAAGCGAGATGAGCACTGCAACCCCAGAGTTGGCCACCACTGGACCTAATGGTCAGGGGTCCCTTTACCTTTACCTTTTTCACACACTATATTATATATATAAAATCTCCTCTTCATGAACTTAGAAGAGAAAGCCGTGTTTCAGCAACCTGTCGCACTTCTGCCCCAAAACACTATGAATTGCAAGTAAGGAAGAGAACTTTATTCAGGCTCATAACAGCATGGGCTCAGTACATGAGCAAGGCAAGAGATCAGGGGTACCAACTTGAATAAAATATTGTGGGGGCCCAGGTAAGCCCCACCCCTCATAATCAATCACATGACGCAATGCGCACACACCATTTGAATAGGAATGCCCATCAACTTTGTGGCCACCTCAAATATCTTATTGTGGGGGACCAAGCCCCCATGGCCCCTAGGAGTTGGCTCCTCTGCAAGAGATGCAGGATTGAGTGCAAGCATCAGAGATGTCCCAACGGTCCCGCTCCCAAGCTT
Organism: Podarcis erhardii; assembly: GCF_964252035.2. NCBI lineage: Eukaryota > Metazoa > Chordata > Lepidosauria > Squamata > Lacertidae > Podarcis > Podarcis erhardii. Next base: position 56,329,650 of record NC_138498.1, on the reverse strand, counting down.
TTAAAGATGGGCTGCGATGAGATTCTCTCAACATCCAAGATCGCTACGTATTCAAATGTGCACTCTGCCTGGGTAGGTGTGTCTGATCCCACCTACAGAGGTGACACCTGGCTCCTGGTGATGAGCCTGGGTCCTGCCCCTTTGACCCCTCCTCTGCCTGCTCAGCCCCTCCCACTAGTGAGTTGAAGTCCCATCCCCTCACTCCCCAATGGGCAAGGCTGACCAAAGACATTTCGGCGCCTGAGGCAAACCACAAAATGACATCCCTCCTCAGTCAGGAAGGAAGGGATGAGGAAAGAGCTACATCAGGAAGAAGTGTGGGGAGGGGGATAAAGATCTACATCAGGATGGCTTTAAAAGAGGATGAGACAAATTCATGGAGAATAAGGCTATCAGTGGCTACTAGTGGTTCCCTCACTGCGAAAAGTGAAGCTACAGGGAATCAGGCAGAGGTCCTTCTTGGTAGTGGCGCCTGCCCTGTGGAATGCCCTCCCATCAGATGTCAAGGAAATAAACAACTATCCAACTTTTAGAAGACATCTGAAGGCAGCCCTGTTTAGGGAAGTTTTTAATGTTTGATGTTTTATTCTGTTTTTAATGTTCTGTTGAAAGCAGCCCAGAGTGGCTTGGGAAACCCAGCCAGATGGGCAGGGTAGAAATAATAAATTTTTATTATTATTACATTATTATTTTTATTACTAGTCACAATGCCTATGGTCTACCTCCACTGTCAGAGTCATCAAGCGTCTGAATATCATTTGCTGGGAATCACAGGTAGGCCGAGGGCTGCTGCCCCATGTCCAGCTTTCAGGCTTCCCACAGCATAGCTGTCAACTTTCAGATTTGAAAATAAGAGATCAGCAGCCTCAAAAATAAGGGATCAGCAGCCTCACCTGTCCCAGGGACAGTCTACGGGATATCTAACAATCTGGGATAGCAGCAGGAAGCAGCGGGAAACGGCGCTGGAATAAGGGAATTTACCGCAAAAAAAGGGAAGGTTGACAGCTATGTCCCACAGGCACAGGGTGTTGGATGAGATGGGCTTGTGGCCTGATCCAGCCGGGTTCTCCTTATGTTCTGAATTACTTTTGCATTCATATTCAAATAAGAAAATTGTTCATTGCAGAGAAACAGTTCTGACATCTATACAGAGGAGAAATGTTTTGCATTAAAAACATACTTCTTGTTTTCTCTGCCTAAGGCAAGCTGCTTTTCTAGCATTGCCAACATAGAATCATAGACTTGCAGAGCTGGAAGGGACTACGAGGTTTATCTAGCACAGCCCCCTACAATGCAGGAATCTTTTGCCCAAGGTGAGGCTCGAACCCTGACCCTGAGATTAAGAGTCTCATGCCATAATATTTTATTCATAGAAGAGGATATGAAATATTTCTTTTTTGCAATTAAAAATGTGTGATCTAACTACAATTACTGTTCTCTGATTAATACCCAAATGGCTAGAAAGACTCTCATGATTAGAGGCAAAAATGCAAACCAATCCGTATTCAAACTATGTTTGAATTATACTCAAAAGGAAATCACAATACTTATGGTACCTTTTGCCAAATACAGAGCAATTCTAAAACATCTGCATTAATGTTGCTTGCTCTTTATTGCAGTGCCAATACTCATCAAGTTAAAAAGTTACTTATATTTCAAGCATGTAAAGGCTTCTCTCCCACCCCCCACCCCCCGGACCAATCTTAAACCTTATATCAAGTGATGCAAATTGAATTGCCCCCCAAGCCACATTTTCATAGCAGTGACTGCATATTAACTCCTGGATCTTTTATTCAGGTTTATTAAGCATTTAACTTTTCAATAAAGTTTTGAAAATTAAAAATCTTTCCTTTTTTAGGTGAAATTGTTGCACTAAGGCAACAGAGTGCTTTGTTGTTGTTTAGTCGTTTAGTCGTGTCCGACTCTTCGTGACCCCATGGACCAGAGCACGCCAGGCACTCCTGTCTTCCACTGTCACCCGCAGTTTGGTCAAACTCATGCTGGTAGCTTCGAGAACACTGTCCAACCATCTCGTCCTCTGTCACAGAGTGCTTTAATCCACTTTAATTGTGCAAATGTAATTTTCCAATATGCATCTGAAGTCCTCACACAGAATACTGACAATCTGAAGGTAACTTCCTTGGCACTGCTCCTGACAGCTTCCTAAAGACCCCTCTGCTTGCTTTAAGATTTTGGCTGTAATATGTTGGCATTAACTGTCTGTGATAAACTAAGAAGGCCCTTAAGTTCTGCAGTGTCCTTGCTCACTTCCTTTATGTATAAAATCAAAATAGATTACTGGATTATTTATGGCATAAAGGGATGCAAAGAAGTGATGCGAGGTGAATAGTGCTTAGGTCTGAATAATCTAAGACATAAAAATAAAAAAATGACCAATGTATTTCCAGTGAAGGGATTTTTATAATAACCATCTTAAGAAACACTCCTTAAAAAAAGTATCTAAGTTTAAAACAATCACAGAAGCTTTAAGATTACAAAGGAATTGTTGCCTAAAATGTATTCTCTATTATTGGAACCAGCATAGCATACTGGAAATAAATAAAAGGGAGGAAAGGAAAAGTGTTTCCACCCTTGAAGCCTATCATTGTATCAGTCTTAAAGAAAACATTATAAAATTTTATATCGTTAGGATTTTATCCCATGGAAGATAAACAAGATTGCAAAAATGAGAGAGAGACATTTTACTGCTATGGTAGACAGGAGTTTCAGAATATCTGCTGCTCCTGTCCTAAAATCCATCTATATTAGAAAATAAGAGTGCATGCACATTATTTACACTTCTATACAACTTGAACAGATCACGTAGAGCCTCAAAGCATCACCATCCCAACAGACCTTGCTTCCCCATTAGGGTTCCAGGGAAGCCCCAAGTCACAGCTTTGGGACCAGGTCAGAGCAGAGATGCCTTTGTCCTCCAGCTTCCAACATCAGCCAAACTTCACTCTCACACACAGCTCCTTTCTTGGCCTATTGTTCACCATCTTAGGATGAGGTGGCATCTAGCCAGGTGAGGCAGTAAAAGGCCCACCCATTTGTCTCTATGGAAATCTCTTTGGGCATGTAAATGGAGGTACTTAATTGAACAGCTGAGGCCATTACCTTAACAGAAAGGCTAGTCTGACTGGTTCAGCAAGCTTTCTCTCAGGGACTCTAGCCTCACATATACAGGATCAATGGTTTGGAAGGGATCCATACGTATCATCCAGACTGATCCCCGTGCCCCGTGTGTGTGTGTGTGTGTGTGTGTGTGTGTGTGTGTGAGAGAGAGAGAGAGAGAGAGAGACACACACACACACACAGTGGTATCTCAGGTTACATACACTTCAGGTTACATACGCTTCAGGTTACACACTCCGCTAAACCAGAAATATTACCTCAGGTTAAGAACTTTGCTTCAGGATGAGAACAGAAATCATGCTCTGGCAGCGCGGCAGTAGCAGGAGGCCCCATTAGCTAAAGTGGTGCTTCAGGTTAAGAACAGTTTCAGATTAAGAACGGACCTCCAGAACGAATTTAGTACTTAACCTGAGGTACCACTGTGTGTGTGTGTGTGTGTGTGTGTGTGTGTGTGTGTGTGTGTATATATATATATATATATTGCCCTGCCTATTTAGAACAGGAATAGATGGATTTGTGTCCCTCCAGATATTGTTTAACTAAGACTCCCATAATCCCTGGCCATTAGCCATGCTGACTAGGGCTGATGGAAGTCGAAATCCACAGGTTAGCCATCCCTGATTTAGAGCTAAGTACTTTGAAACAGTTTGCACATCTGTATGCTTCAGGAATAATTCATATATCCCTAGCTTATTCCTTCCTTTGTTCCTAATGTTACCTTAAGAGAGTGCAGTCAAGAGAGCAGTTAATTCCATGTGCTTCTCTTCCTCTCTGCTATAAAAAGATGCAAATCTGTACAGGTAATTCATGCTGTATTAATGATCATTGAGAACTAGCTTCTGTTTTAGGAGTTAACTAAAATGTTCTTAGCCTTTGTTAGGTGAAAACATGCTATGAGTATTTCACCCACTATGAACTCCTTCTGTGGAATCAAACCAAAGAATCTATTCCACAAATCATGAAAAAATATTTGCTCACCTGGTGACAATGGTCTCCCAGAAAGAAATTGTCTGCTGGAGTTTAGCATTTTACAGGTAAGGCTCTCACAATCAACCTGCTGAACTAGCAACCGTCATATGAATCCATTGATTCATTTGTTGATCAAGAGAAAACATCAGACCCATATGCACCTTTTGCTTCAGAGTTCTGTCTGTATGCATCAGTGGGGCGTAACCTTAAGGCTGCCTGACCATTTCCTTCTACGTGGACAACAAAAAGAAATCCTGAGGCAGGCCGACTGGTCTCTGTGGTGTTCGTGTTTGTTGAGTAACTTAATCATGATACAGTAACTGGGAACATTTAGTAGTTCTAGTGGAGAGAAGTTTACATTATCTGTAGACTCCAGAAGAAAAATAAATTATGGCTTATTAAGCAGAGGCAAAAGAATGTTGGCTTCATTTCACTGTTTTCTGAGTAATCTTGTGTCCACATCAAACAATATAATCTTTGCTTGAGTCTCTTTGGTTTAAAATGGAAAGTGTCATTAGTCATTGTGGTCAACAGAAGGCATCAAGCATGCAGGCAGAGGCCATACACAACAACAAAAGTAATCACCCCATTCTTCTAACACCCACACCCACAAATACACACAAATACACACACTACAGCTTCTGCACCTGAGAACATGAAGAAGGTGTCACTTGGATTGTTATTGATCAGTTTTGATCGTTCCAAAGAAAATTCAGAAATGTTGACACTCAAAGGAGCCAGCTTAAGCCAGCTCAAAGAGATAGTGCTTAGAAGGCTGGACTTAAATTGAGGAGAAAGAAAAGTGGGTGACTGTAACCTTAGGCTCATCACTATCCCTTAGACTTGCAGGGTTGTTGTGAGGAGACACACAATATATGCCATGCTGAGTTCTTTGGAGAAAGGGTGGGGAAGAAACCAAATAATTGGTTTCAACCATCCCACAATCTCAACCAACCACTACTGAAACAACACCCAAGTATGCATGGCTGTATTATTTGCTCACATTCATCCCTTGTTCTCCATGCCACTTCTGTGCCTCTCCAGTCTTTGCAATGTGGTACCCTTGTATTGTATCTCCCCTGTAAAGTGTCCAGGGTATCTTCAACCACAGTCGCAAAATGATCCCACTCAACCCCAATCAATGTAAAAATAATTAACATATCTTGCTTATCCTATGAATTCACCTGAGGGGATTGCGGCTGCTGAGGTGTGGTAATATCAGTTTACAGAATGCAGCCTCAAGTTGCCTCACATCACTGAATAGAGTTTGGCTAGGACTTCAGCTGTTTGTGTTGAGATTCACTGATCTTCCCAGCCAATGTGGTGCAGTGGTTAAGAGCGGTAGACTTGTAATCTGGTGAACCGGGTTTGCGTCTCCGCTCCTCCACATGCAGCTGCTGGGTGACCTTGGGCTAGTCACACTTCTCTGAAGTCTCTCAGCCCCACTCACCTCACAGAGTGTTTGTTGTGGGGGAGGAAGGGAAAGGAGAATGTTAGCTGCTTTGAGACTCCTTAGGGTAGTGATAAAGCAGGATATCAAATCCAAACTCCTTCTCCTCCTCTTCTTCTTCTCCTCTTTACTACTTTGGTAGCAGAATAATGCATAATAACCTTCTCTTGCTAGTTTTTGTTTTTTTAATGATACAGCAAATGCCACACGGAAGGTGTGTTAAAGTGATTTGGATACGTTTTGAGATCCAGGTTTAACCATTGAGAAAGGTTGATATTTTTTAATAAAAACCATTGTAGAAAAACAAAATACTTTATTCCTTATTGACAACCTTGTGAGGTTAAATGGGGCCAGATATTCACCCCACCTTCCCCTTCTCCACCTCCTCATTCTTTTTTCTGTATGACACAGGCCTAAATGTCAGACCACAAAAACAATACTGCTGAGGTTTGTTTGGTGTCTTGCTGCAGGTGTGGCTTCCTTAGCAGAAAGATCCTGTCCCGAACCACCTCCTACAGAGGTAGTTAGCCATTTCCTCCTCTGTATTTCAGAAAAACAGAGCAATCTCCCCTGGACTAAGGCGAGGCCTTTAATACGTTTATTTCACCATGCCATTTATAGACACCATTCTATCCCTTTTCCTCTGTCTCTTTATTTGTGTCTTTGGGGTCCGAAAATATAAATGGCCAGTTGTTTGTGGTCAGCAGGCCGGCCACTCACAGCTAGGCCCTATCCGCTGACCCCAGGAGTTGACGTAATATGGGACATGCTCCGTCTTGTGGATTTTGCTGTCATGCGTGCACATATAGGCTCCATCCAAGGAGAAGGCGTTATGTTTCGTTTATTTATGGCATTTCTTTATCCTAAAGTCCACTATGTCAGTTTATGGCATTAATGCCACAAAAACCAATCGATTCCAAAAAAGAAGAACAAAGAGAAAAACAGAAACAGACCAGCACAAAAAGGAGCATAAAGCCACCATAAAAACAACCTGAGAGATGACGCTATTTGTGTAATAGTCCAGATTTAGGCAGCTGAAAACAATCGGTTTCCCTTGAGCACTACCATGAGAGGCCAAGTCAAACTAATGCAGCATCCAGCCCTGGAGTCCATTTCTGACACAGATTTAGAAAAAGAGGGGGTCCTGGTACTGCAAACCCTTGAATACCCCCAGAAAAAATGTGCTGGTTTTCACTGTAACCAGCAGGTGCACCTAATGGCTAAGGCCAGGCTTAGAGGCAGGGCCAACCCAAGACATTTTGCTGTTTGAGGCAAAGGACAAGACTGTATACACACACCCCCAATTCTACATACAGAAGGCAATTGGACACATAGTTGAATCTCACTTATATCCTCCACAGCACCTGAGAGCCACTCTGCTTGAAACCATTCTGCTGGTGGTTTTGCTCCCCCCCCTCTAGACGCCTAAGCGACCCTCTTGGTCTTCCCTGATCCTCTTGACAAAAACAAAACAAAGCACAAAAAATTCTCACCAAAAAGCAAAGGAGCAAATGAAGGGTTTTCAGTGCTATAACACCGGACAAAATTATAAGCTTGAGTCGCCAGTACTTTTAGCCCAGGCCTTTCTGCAAAAAATAAAATAAAAATAAAAAAGTAGTCTAGGTGCTTTTGTAATTGAAACCTGTGAATAGATGCACTTTTTCAGTTGTGAAAGAAACTTTACTGGGAATAGAAATCTGGTCCCATGACTACATACAGTGCTATATTCCCTCATACTCAAGCTATCCTGCACAAACACACAGAGGGGTGTCATAATGATAAAAACGAAAACAGAAATAGTTAGTAAGGAAAATATTAAGTACTCTTCCTGTGCCCTTTTTCTGTTTAGAATCTTCCCTCAAAGTATTTTTCCCCCTTTTAAAAGGGGATCTATTTATGTTTGCATGGAATATGCAGCAAGCCCATAAGTTTCTACTTACTAGTGGAAAGAAAGATACATGTTAAGCTACATGTGTGAAGCTATGTGAACTTAAAACCACAGACCGCCACGTCTTCTTTTACGGTGGCCAATATGATCACATTCAATTGCCCTTCTGTCTCTCTCCAGTGCAATATGCCCTCTTCCTAAAGAAATCCTAGTTCTCCCGAAGCTTGCATTGTACAATTGTAGAAATGTCTCCATGAGCCTTTAGATTATTTGAGGGGAATCTGGAACATTTGAGAGCTTGTAAAACTGGATCCTGGGAGACTCATCAGGGATATTTCAGAACATAGCTGTCAACTTTTCCCTTTTCTTGAGAGGAATCCTGTTCGGAATAAGGAAATTTCCCTTAAAAAAAGGGAAACATTGACAGCTATGTTTCAGAGTTGACTATCATTTTAACTAAGAAACCCAGTATGTTCTTCCTTCAGTATACTATAGCAACGGAAATGTCTGTATGTGCCAAACTCAAGCTATTTCATATATATATAAAGTAGACTCAAAATATTACACTGCTCCAGTGTGCCATGCCTACTTATCTTAATGCCAGCAAAAAGTCACAGTCAAGAGGGTTTTGTCAAGAAGCCAGATATACCAAATGATGTGGCAAACTCCTGGTGACTAAAATTGCCTATATGTATTTCTGAAAGCTGGGTCTCCCCATCCCTATCTGACTTGATTCATACCCCTGCCCTTCCCACAGCATTTAAGGGACAAGTCACACTTCAAATGTAAAAGGGACCCATTTTTAACTGGTAAGATATATATGCACAGTGAGCACCACGAACATTTAAATGGCTGGATTTCACATGGAAATTAAACTTGATTGCTGCTCCTGTGTGTTTTGCAGCGAAACCTGCCCATCTATTTAAAATGTATGTGTTTCATGATTTTCCGCCACTTCAGTTTGTGTTTGTATGTGGTTTGATATGTTAATTTGAGTACATTTTGCACCTGATGTTAGTAAACATGGAAAACTGGCCCTAAGAGTTTCTTCCCTTATGATCAGTGCTTAAAACAACAATACATGGCACTTCTAGATGACCTGCTTATTGAGCATTCATCCTGATTATGGCATTTGAAATTCACATTTTGCACCTGGCTATTGGCCACTTGAGTGAGGTCAGGTGATACAACAGCTTTGTCTGATCCGTGATTGCTCATTCACACATGCAGGTCATCACTCAATATTGCATTCTTCAAGCAATAGACATGCATATCTGAATGAGTTCTTTATTTCACTTCATATACACAGCATGGCATTCCCACCATATGCATAGCCAGCTTGACATCACATTGTTTGTGGATCAGAAAAGGTTGGATAGGCACTGAGCTAAACAGACACAACAAACAGCTTTAGTGAAATAATGTTTCTATGCACATAGGCCAGCTGAGAAGTGGCAGAAGACAGAATGCTGAGACTGTATCATTCCAAAAAGAAGCATGGGCTTCGGTTGATTGACAGAAAATGAACAGCTCTCCAGCAGAGGGTGCTCGAGGTGAAGCTGAAGGAAAGGTTTGTTGGTATAACAATTCCAAATACCCAGCTGCTCTGATAAGAATCCACCCAGCTTTTCACCGTGTTTAGGCACCATGGGAAGAAAGGATGAGGAACGGCTATAGCATTCACTTGATATTGCTGGAATTTACTGACTTTGGCACAGTCTGCCTGGTATGAGGAGTTACTGTGTTAAATAGTATCAGCTCTTAAATCAGAGTTTTCTTCATATCTTTCTTGGTAAACCCTTCAGTTCTTTGGATTCTTATTTTGTTTCAATTTGTTACTGAATGCATAAGCCACCTTTCCTCCAATAAAGCTCAAGACATCATACATATATGGTTCCTGTGCCTGCATTTTGTCCTTATAACAACCCTGTGAGGTAAGCTTGGCTGAAAGAGTTACTGCTCCAAAGTCACCTTTATGGCTTGCCTGACATTTTCAGACAGCAGATAGATACTGGGAGGGACGGGGAACGAGACAGAGCAAACAGAGCTATGTGTGCCACGTGGTCCACCTTGTCCTCTCTAAGGTAGCTCTCAGGTACTGTGGAAGGCACAAGTAAGAGTCAAGTATCTGTCTGGTTGGCATTTGTATGTCCAGTTGGTGGACTCAAACTTCTTGTCCTTTACCTCAGGTTGCAAAATGTATGGGGGTGGGGAGCGCTGCCTCTAAACCTAGTCATGACAGTGCACCTGCCAGTTGCAGAAGAAACTCCAAAGGCTTGGCTTCAGAGCACCCATTCTATTTCCACCCAGGATAAGTAAGCACTGTGATTCACTTTCTCTCTGCCTCCTGTATTTTCCTGCCCACCTCTAGCTCGCTTGAGGCAAGAACATGACTACTTTGCGTGTAACCACTTACCCTTCATGAATCTTTCACTTTCCCAGTAGTAAAAGTCAGACCTTAAGACTCTGGCTCACAGTCAGTGCTGGATTCCACCCCACCCCAACCCCCTCACAAAAGTAAGCAAGGCTACCAAAGCCCATGCATCTACTTTTGTGGCCAGTTGTCTCATGTAAAGAGTCCAAGAGCAGTATGGCCAATTTCCCAACACTAGCTTTTTCACCAGAACACATAAAAGATATGTGTTCATGAACAAGTGCGTAGAAACAACTAGCAGATTTGGAAACAGGAGGCTTTTTGGGTGAGGGGCTCTTAATCGTCCCCTCCCCCCACTTCCTGAATGGGACCCCCTCCTCCATCTTCTTGCCACCATTGAGTGGCGTAGCATGGGGACCACAGAGCAGGTTGCCCCAGGTGCAAAATTTCAGCACCCAGTACTGCCTTAATACAGCTTCTGTTGCTGGGTTCCATTGAAAACAGCTTCTCCATGTGAACCAGAAAGTGACCTCTCCAGACAACAGAAGGACTCTTCTTTTCTTATCTTTGCGGCTGCAATCTCCTGGGTGACCTGGACGCTGTTAGGCAATTGAATGTACATGTGTACTCTCTCTGTTTCTCTCCCACCCACCCCTCTGTTTAACTCCGGGTGCTGGCAACCCATGCTAGGCCACCATTGCAATTTGCCTGTGCCCATTCACTTGCCTTTCTCTGAGCTTCACAGGCAACACCTCCCAAAGGGAGAGGACAGGGCAGAATGAGGTGAGTGATGCTTCTTTTTGTTCCTCTCTCTGTTCCCTTGGAGGGAGCAGATGGACAAGGTGACAGCAGCAAGTAGGGAGGACCATGGGGACAGGAGACACCCAGGATTGGCAGTGGGCCCCTACTGAGGCATGGGACTCAGCAGGTGCCTAATGATGCCAACTCAGCAGAAGTGAGTCTCCAAATTCAGTCTTTCATCACAATTAAACTGGCCTGAACAATGTGGTGGGGTAGGTGGAAATAAGCAAATCAAATGCCTGCTTGGGAACTCCAAGTTCTGTGCTTGGAATAAATCATGTAAATAAAAAAATAGGCACAAATGTTTGACCTGCATTATCTATTCCAGTTATAAACATTTGGGAAAGCTGGCAAGGTTAAGAACGCATGGGGTTGTTTTTTTATTTACTTATGTTTATTACAGAAAGTGCTGGCTAGTCCTAAGGGCCAGGGAGGGTTAGAAGGAATTATTTTGATAAGGCTCACCTAGATTTTTAAGATTCCAGAAACAGATTCTATGCTGAACGCATAGATGATGAATAACACTGACCACAAGGTTATCAAAATAAAAATGTCCTTTTAAACCCATAACCTACAATAGTCCTAGATGAGTATGCAGATGGAGGCATCCAGAGAACTGGTTTAATAATGTAAATCAGCAATTTCTCTGAGATGAGAAAACAGTTGGCACAATGCGGTCAACAGCGTGTCAGAGAAGGGCTGCCCCCAAGCTATTTATATATTGAAAGGCTTATGTTGCTTCCCGGTAAGCTGCTGTTCCCAAGCAACTTCTCCAAGGCTGCCAGGGGAGGTTCAGATCTTCAGACCTAATTATCAGGCGCAGGACATACCAATCAAGGAAACTAATGAAGTCTCAAATGTCGCTCCTTCTGACATTCAGAAGGAGACGCTTTATGTCGTGCAATTGGAACTGTCTATCTCCTGGCCACCAGTTGACGAACCCTTTCCTATATGTTCCTATATCTAAAGGAAGAAGGTTCCAAGTAAACACAAACTGCCCTAAGATAATCATTTCTATGTAGGGATAGTTATTATGGTAGCTTACTACCAAGGAGATATGCATTTAAGGAGCATTTAGCATAGCCTGTGGTTCTCTCTCTATGTGGGAACTTCTCACAACTACTTGCAGAACAGTAGATCAGTGGCAGAGAACACTTTGCACATGCAGAAGGCCCCAGGATCAATCCCTGGCCCTTCTGGTAGGACGGGGAAAGACCACAGCCTGAAACCAGAAGGAGCTTCTGTCAGTCAGTGTAGGCAATACTGAGCTCAATCAAGCAATGATCTAACTTGATGCAAAACAGCTTCCTTTGGTTCCTAAGAGCTTAATCCTTTAAATGTTTGTTCTTAAGTCTAACAGAGCTTAAGTATACACAGGCATGCAGCTTTTGTCTTCAAGGATGGCGATTGTACAACCCATTGTACACACTTACCTAGGAGTAAGCATCTCACCATCCCTGAATATTGACCATGCTGGCTGCAGCTGATTAGGGTCCATACAGACAGCACCACCCTGGCACCCCTGCTATAACATATTCCCCTGTTCATGTGAACAGACCTGAACAGACCACTTGTGCGAATAATTAAATGTCCAGTAAGCCCAAAGTATTAATGCTTGCAACAGCTGTCAGAGACAGGCTTGCCTCTTGGCACTTCTCACTCTTGGTTCTCACATACCTTCACACCGGAGTGTGCCCTCTGAGTCTATGACACTATGCTAATATCTTTAAGGAGTAACATGAGAATCAGCCTACAGAAAGCCATTTGTTCCAGTGATGGTGCAGAGGTCAAAAATGGTAACTAAACAAATCTATGCTACAAGCCAGAACTCTCAATGAACTAACACCCATCTGCCCTATAATGTGTGATGAAATCTTTATTGCCACAAAGAGTCAGACCTCGGGGTGTATATCTCATCTATTTATGTCTCTTTAAGGAGTGGTTACATCTGGTATAAATGGACACTCTCTGAAAACCCTTTCCAGCACCCCTAAGATATCACAACGTATAGCAGGCCAGAGAAACAACAGACCCAGGAGATGTTTTTCCCCTCTTGATATGCTTGCTTCCCACCCAGTGGAAAGTATACTGTCATCACAGCTGCTACAATATGTATGTTCTCTGTGAATTTCTTCCAGATAAAAATTACATTTTCTAAGTAATGATTTGTTTGATATTGTGATTTTGTAGGCTCCACAGTAGCCTCCGCCATCCTGGTGCCCTCCAGATGTTTGGGGCTGCAACAGGGGCAGAAGGCAGTTGTAGTCCAAAACAACTGAAGTTTCACCAGATAGGACAATCTTTCTAAAGGGGCCTTCATGTATAGAGACATATGGTGGAAGCCGCTGATCCTCACCACTCCCCTGTCTCCTTAGCACGTTCAATATATGAGTACACACATCTTCATGACATATCTCTGATGTACAGGGGTACCTCGGGATACATACACTTCAGGTTACAGACTCCACTAACCCAGAAATAGTACCTTGGGTTAAGAACTTTGCTTCAGGATGAGAACAGAAATCGTGCTCTGGTGGCACGGCAGCAGTGGGAGGCCCCATTAGCTAAAGTGGTGCTTCAGGTTAAGAACAGTTTCAGGTTAAGAACGGACCTCCGGAACGAATTAAGTCCTTAACCCGAGGTACCACTGTAGTTCATATTAGGGTGTTGGGCTATAACAGAAATGGCATCGCACAGCATGATTGTAGCCAGCACTTCTCTCCCTGCAAGCGTGCATTCAATGAATCTGAGTGAGGGTAGGAAAATGGTGGGTCCAATGATGTCACATTATGTGTTTCTTTTATTAAACATTACAGGTGCTTTTTCTGTGTGGTGGCTTCCCATTTGCGGAATGCTCTCCCCAGGGAGTCTCACCTGGTGCCTTCGTTGCATATATTCAGGCACCAGGCAAAAACATTCCTCTTCTCCCAGGTCTTCGGCTAATTAAAAAAATCTATGGTCTTTTAAACTGTGGTAGGGTATTGTTTTGTTTGTTATTACATTATGTATTTTTGTGTTTTTATACCATAAACCACTGTGTAATCCTTAGATGAAGGGCAGTTATTTTCCCGGGTACCGAGCGTAGATGTGAAATTGCATTTATTGGGGAACACCAGCTAAAAAGCCTGTCAACACCCTCTAAAACCTTTAAAAAACCCTTTAAAAAAGCCAGCAGCACTTACCAGACTGGCGTGAATGGTGGTGATGGTGGCTTTCAGTCCAGCTCTCCGCATTCCTCAAAGGCTGGCGCAAAGGCTCCCAGGATTGCTAGCTGATTTCCCACTCTTTTCACACCATTTTAGCCCTTTCCACACCTTTTTGCAGTTTAAATTGATTTATTTAATTATGTCCCACCTCCCATTTGTTATAGTATGTTACCCTAATGAATGTGGGTGGAAAGCCCTTTTGGCTCTGTGTGCCGGATCATTATCAGTAGTCTTGTGGGCCAACTTCACCCGAAGTCCCAGTGACATCAGATGACTGGGCAAACTGACTTTAGGGCATCCAATCATGCATTGGTAGCTGCCCCTCTACCTGCCCCACACCTGATGTCACCTGGTGTTGTTTGTTTATTTGTAAATTTATGTGCTATGTCAAAAATGTGCCATGCATGTGCATTTGACTGCTTCTCCCTTTAAGATGCATGTGAGAAAAAAGCTGATTCTTTCCCAGGACTGACTCACATATAGGGAAATGAACAAGGAAGCCATAAAAAATAAATTTGCACAGTGAGTATGAGAAACCAAGGAAAAGAGGACTGCACCTTTTTGGGAGGGGCCCAAACTCAATTATACACCCTACATTTTTTGCATGATTCAATCTCATTCCCTTCCATTCCCAGTTAACATAATTTCCCATAGCAGAGATGGGGTAGGACTTTTGCCCTGGAATGCTGCTACTGTCGCTGCTGCAGTCAGAGTAGATTGAGCCGGACTGTGTGAACCAGCATTTTGGCTCAGCAGCATGTGTGTGCTGTAGCCTGTTGTGTTTATTCTATTTCTTAGTTGCCCAATAACAACTATTCTCTGGGTGGCATATAAAAATAATGCAAATTCCAGAGAAAGAAAATTCTGCACAACAGCAGTTAAAAAACATGGTAAAAGGAAATACAATTATTTTTAAATCAGGGAGTCTAAAAATCATAGCAATCTCTAAAATATACAAAAAAAAACAAAAAAACTTATGAACTCCACAGAATTATAATGACCACAACATAATACAACATAAGACAAGTACAGAGTTTAAAAGGCCTGAGCAGATCAAAGATCTTTGGTGCATAATAATAATAATAATAATAATAATAATAATAAAGTAGGTGCCAGACAAGCCTCTCTGGATAGAGCATTCAACAACCAAGGGCCAGTACAAAGAAGGTCCTTTCTCATTTGACCACCCGCTGTATCACAGCTTGCTGGGAAGCTCAGAGAAGGGCCTCTGATGATGCTCTTAGGACTTAGGTAAGTAGTATATGAAGAGGTAAGTAGTATATGAAAAGTACAAAAACAGGCCTTATGAAGCAATGCTAAAGAAGAGTCTATATTTGGTTGAAATGCATGCCTATTATTCCAACGCTAATGACAGCCATCTTCAGATATCTGAAGGGCTGCCACATGGAAGATGGAACCAGCTTTTTTATTTCTGCTCCAGAGAGTAGGACCTGAGCCAATGGATTCAAATTACAAGAAAGGAGATTCCAACTAAACATTAGGAAGTTTGATCTAGAGTGTTCTTCTTATTACATAGGTGCAATTCACAAAACTCCTACCTTTGGAATTCATTTCAAGAGGACCTATGCAGGACCAGTTGTCAGTAGATTTCATTATTTGTTGTCACTGGTTTAACTAACAATTACCTAGTACAATCTCTGGAAGGTGAGGAAGAAGAGATGCCCCATGGTCTTTCCTGCAGTTAGGTGCACAGCTTGTTCACATTTCGAATCTGGGCCTGAAGTAGTGATGACCTTCTCGGAAGTTTCCTGTTTCTATACTGTATTATCATTGCAATATTGTACACCCAAATTACTTCAGACCCAGGGTGTTTTTGGCTGGTTGGTTATCACTTGGATCTGGAGGTATTGCAGTAGACTAGAAAGTCAAGGTGTCGGTGTTTTACCTCAAGTGGTTGAAAATCCAGTGGAAAAGACATATTTGTAGAATTTTCCTAACCATGCAGAACACATTTTTTCTTCGTGCCCTTGCCTAAACTTGAACCAGTGAAATACCAAACTCATTCAGCTTATTGGACTTCTGAAAAGCGCCTAAAAGAGAGACTCAAACAATCTGCTGCTCCAGAGAGTGAGACCCTTAAGTGATGTAAATAGATGTGGCGCCATTTTTCACTGCTGGATAGAGAATGTAAATAAATGTAGGGCAGACTCTCAAACAAGATACCTGCTATTTCTAGCCAGACTATAAACAGGGTAAGAACAACTTCTTTGCTGTTTTGCCCTTCCTCTTCTATTTGCAAAAGAGAACCCACAACTTAGTCAGGAGAAGCACCATGAAAATGAACAAAACGACCAGTATTTGGATTCTGCTTGTACTATGTGTGTCCGGATGATTGCATAAAAGAGAGAGAAAAGTGCACCTTTCATCATGCTTAGCAATAGCTAAGGCCGGGAACAACCCCCTACTTATTGGTCCCTTGATAACTGCAAGCCAGTTGATGCCTTCTACGTGTGAATGGGCCATGGCAGGTATTTCTCCTCACACCTTAAGCCCAATGCTTTTAAGCGAAGTCAGTTTGGACTTCCAGATGCTGGTCAAAAGGCGTACAACAGACAAGTGGTGTACAGGCACTTTATCAACCAGCATAAGGAGAGCTTCAGCTTGTGTCAAAATCTGAACCGTAGGGCGACAGCACACATTTATATTTCTTACAAGAATATCATTTTATGTAGGAACATCACTTTTTTATACTGTTGGAAAACTACGTTTGCACTGCCTCAAGTGATGAGTATATGACATCCTAAGAAAGTTATTTCCTTGTAGGAAACTATTCTGAATGAAGCATCTCTTCTGGTGAGTAGAGTGAGCTTGCACCAACATGTCCATTTGAGGAGGCGTGCAATTGGGTTGCTTACATCCTAAAAGAAAAATGCTCTGCTTTGAGATTTGCATCAAGGTTACTGTTCATTAAGGCACTGTATATGTGTGTGTGTGTATAAACTGTATAGAAGAAATTAATTTTAAAGCCATCTACACACTCTGTAGTGCAAGGTGGGGAACCTGCGGCCTTCCACATGTTGGACTACAAGTCCCATCAGCCCTCAGGGATGATGGGCAATGTAGTCAAACCTCTGGAGAGCAACACAGTGGCTATCTCTGCCACATGGGAAGGAAGTTCTATACTTATGCTACTGCTATTGAGGGCCTGGGCAGATTTAATTCTCTGAAAAACATTTTAACAATTATTACGGGATCGGGAACATACTATGCCTGTGTACACATGGAGCCATTTTTTCCACAGTGCACTTTGTACATAGCAGTTTGCAATTGTACACTCCTTCTCATGATGATGTCATTTAAAGTTGCAACTGCTATCCCTGTTGTCTGTATACACAGGTGGGCAAAATTTCAGACTAGTACACAGTCGTCTTTTCTGTTCCCTTCCCCTCAACTAGTGTTTCCACAGGTCTTTTTAAAAACTGTAGTCTTTCAAAAGAGGGGCTTGAAATGAGTGTGTGGATATACTGGTGTACAGAGGATATACAGTGGTACCTCGGGTTACATACGCTTCAGGTTACATACGCTTCAGGTTACAGACTCCACTAACCCAGAAATATTATCTCGGGTTAAGAACTTTGCTTCAGGATGAGAACAGAAATTGTGTGGTGGCGGTGCAGCGGCAGCAGGAGGCCCCATTAGCTAAAGTGGTGCTTCAGGTTAAAAACATTTTCAGGTTAAGAACAGCCCTCCAGAACGAATTAAGTACTTAACCCGAGGTACCACTGTAAATCAGTACACAGAGGCAGCTCAGTCACCTCCTATTTTGCCTATTTTATTCATAAACCATTTAAACATGGCGAGGCAGAACACCACAGCCCTGCAATGTCAGAAGGTCTGCCCAATGGGAAGTGACCTGAAAAAGTGCCCTCTGTGTACACATTAAACTTTTCAGAAGAATGCATTTTTAGATTGACAGATAGTGTGGGATGGGGGTGACATCATGTTTAGAGCACCACAAAAAGGCACCTGCCTTCAGCACTGAATGCACGCTATCATGTAGTGTGTACATGCCCTATGTACATTCCCTCCTCAAAGTTTCTCTGTTCTTGCACACAAATTTCCCTCACACTCTCCCTGCCTTTTAAAATTGGGTACCATTTTCACTGGCATTTATCTTAATCATGGTTAGCTCTAACCTTAAAACATAAAACTCTGGCTAGTGTTAGCCATTGTTTAGATGGGTGCCACTGGAATGCTGAACCATGATTAGGGCCACTTGGACAATACATGTACAAAAGACAGGAGGTGCTATAGGAAGGCAGCATGTGGGCCTGCAGTTGGGGCATGGCATCGGGAATAATGCACAGAGATGCGATCTGGCCCTACCATGTGAATGGCCAGTTCAAAATGGCTTTTTCCAGACCATCATGGAGAGTTGGTGGTCCCTTAGATATGTTGGATCAAAGGCTTTAAGGGATCTATGGCTTTCCTCCTCCTTCTTTTTCAAACTTTGAATTGTGCCAGGAAGACAATAGGAGACAATGCAGATGATGAAGTACTGACATAATAAGCTTCCAGTGACTCACTCCTATGGGGAGGCAGGCTGACGCATTCCTTGCTGGCCGAAACCTCTAAGCTATCATTAAGAGCAGTTCCACTTTAACACCTGCAAGCAGGCAAGGCATTCAACATGAAGCATGTTGGGCCAGATTCAAGCTCACAAATACAAGGTACTTAAGGGGAAATTGCTTGAATTGTCATGAAGTACAAAAAAGACTAATACCTACCCTTTCAATGTAGCTAATTCCCGGCTTGCAAAGATATCAGATCAAACAATGGGTTCAGCTGTAATGAATGAATTTTACTATTTAAGCTAAAAAATAAGATGCTTATAATAAAGCAGGGACATGAACAGTTAGTTTTTCCACAATTTTTTAAACTGCACTTATTCACTCAGTGAGGCTGTGATCATATAACATTGGTTATTCACAAAATAAGATTAGCAGAGTCTCATGAGATTAGTAAACCAACCAATGTCTTAAGAAAACCAGTATATAAATCGCCTATTATTTTATGTTGGAAAAATTATGAGTCACGTCAATCCAAAATCATTTGCATTGTTACTTACTAACTAAGCATCTATGAAATGACACACCTAGGTGAATGCCACACACATACAAGAAGCATCATTCCTTCACACATATTATTGAAGGCAATAATGTGCTCCCATCTGTACTTAGAGCTCTGTATTTGGACTGGTCCAATGAACAGGAGACTGGGCAGGCCCAGTGTTCTGGTCTCCACGTGAGACACATACAGATAATGTTTTAGAAGCTAGCAGGCAGATGGCTCAGTTGGTAGAGCATGAGACTTTTAATCTCAGGCTCATGGGTTGTTTGAGCCTCACATTGAGCAAAAGATTCCTGCACTGGAGGGGTTTGGATTAGATGACCAGGGCTGGCTGGTTTTTTTATCTTCTCCTGGGCTACATCAGGACATCTGCCCCCAACATACCTCATTTCTGCCCCTGCTGCACTAGCCGTGGAGGTTTCTGGCACTGTACAGTACTATTGAGGCCTAGGCTGTACCCCAAGAACTCCCCCTCTGTCCATGGAGAGAAAGGTCCACAACATATTGCAGCTCCTCAATCACGCTCCCTGGAAGAATCTTGGGGAAATATAATGAGCCATGCACGTAAAATGAGGAAACCTTTCCCCAAGACTACACTTACATACATATACCATAGATTTCAAGTTTGAAAAGTTGTTTGTATTACAGCATGGAATTAATTTGCAATCACCTGAGATTCTTATTACTTTTCCTTTCATGATTCAGCCAATATTGGCTCACTTCTATATACCCCATGTCCTGAATACTCCTCCAAATTTAGGCAATCTGTTCATTAGATCAGCATATGGAATCTACATATCCATACATGGTCACTTCTAATGTGTTCTCCCCCCGCCCCATCCTGCCTTACCTCAAATGAAGACTAATCTATGTGTCAGAGGGGTGCAGCATTACCTCATAATGCATGAATGGTAGCACGGACATTTCTCTGTGAGTCTATGTTAATAATCAGCCAGCTGCTCGCTTCCAGAAATAATTACTCACATGAACTTTCTACTCTCGTGAGCCGAGTAATGTGGAAGCAAACAACTCAAATGTGATCTCCCCTGCACTTTTCTGAGCTTGCCCCCATTCACAGAAGGGACAAAGCAATCTCGTGCGTGAGTCTGCACCTGGAAGCCTTCTGGAGAAATCATCAGACCGCTCAAAATGGGCTCTGGAAACACAAAAGGTGATGAGGAAGGTACCTTGAATATCAGGATGGGTGTGTGTGCCTGAAGCAGCTTTTGCCAGCCTGGTACCTCTAGCTATTTTGAGATATAGTTCCCATCAGTCCAAGCATCCACCCTGTGTTCCTTCCCCTACCTCGCTGCTGCCTCCCCATGTTCCTTCCTGTCTCAATGAGCTCAGCACTGCTGCTGCTGTGGAACAGACTGGGGACAGAGCGCTGCCGCAGCTACTTAAATGCAGCTAACCCCGCCCACCAGCCAGCCCTATTGGCCGGCTGAAGGGCTTGGTCGCGGCAGCGGGGCAAATCAGAAGCAGGGAACCGAATACACCTCCCTGCTGCTGCAGGAAGCTGCTCCCACTCACAACCCCTCCCCTCCTGGAAGAGGAGAGGCCTTGCCTCCACCCTATCACAAGTCACAGAACCACTCAGGGCCAAACTGGGTGTTAGAAGGTAGACACGTATAACAGTTTCACAGTTGTTGTATTAAACTGTAAGTAGCCCTAAAGGCGTGCTCTGGTCCATGGGGTCACGAAGAGTCGGACACGACTAAACGACTAAACAACAACAGCCCTAAAGGCTACAATGGGGAGTGAAGAAATGGCAGCAGGGGAAGAAGCTGCTTAAGTCCCCTGCGACTATTCCGTCCCAATCACACACACTCAAAATGGCTTCCCAGTTGCTTCTCCACCCACACAAAAACAATCCACCCATTTCCCCCAGGAGGTGGAAGAGAGAGCTTGATTTTGAGCAGGAAAGCAGATGGAGAAGAAAGGTTTTCACAGCTGGTCCTTCCACTCTTTCTCTGCTCCTGGTTGCAGCTGAAATTGCTTTTCCTCTTAGAAAAAAAGTGAAGGAAGTGTATACATGTCTATCACGCTACATCTATTATGACTGCGCTTTTCTGTCCCTGTTGTCCTGCCTGACACATGTATCAAAGCGCACTTCTTCACTGTGAACACAAGCACATTTCTCCTCCTCACCAAAGAATCCTACGAACTGTAGCTTAACCCCCACTGAGCTACAATTCTCAGCACCCTCAACAAACTACAGTTCCCCAGGATTCTATAAGAGAGGAATATGCTTTGAAGGATACAGTTTAAAGATCTAGTGTGTATGCAGTGTCTGGCAGCTCCCAGATAGGATGGATCATATCCTGTAATCAAGCACCTTGACCTAATGATACTCATTACTGGAAGCGCAGCAATGCCCATGGGGGCTTTAGCAATGTGATTTCAGCAGAGCTGGAAAGAGGGCTTGGTTTTAGCTGCATTGAGACACCCAAAACATTACTGCATTACTTCAGCAAGCAGTTTAACTCCCAGGGATTTCAAACAAAGATACAAATGTAGTCAGATGGCAGGGCGATAAATACACCCTCTTTCACACTGACAAATACCATTAGTGACAACTGATCTAATCCTTTAAAAATAGTGCTTTCAATGGCAAAAAAATATTTATTGTGTCAGTAGTTTCTGAGCTTGTTTTCTATTGTGTGTTTATATCACATATCTGGACTCTACTAAAATTGATAGATGCATGTGCCATTGTGAGTGAGCCTCCATCCATACACCCGGCAACTAGATCCATTCAGCAGAAACAACTAGAACTACAACAGGGCCAAAGTTCAGGAAAAACCACCCAGTCCTTCAACTAAGTTTACTAGACATTAAGACACGAATGATGTCAAGCACCAAATAACTATTTACCTCAATATGTCCAAACTTAAGCATCTTCATGAGTCAGACAGTCACCTAGAGGGGGCTTGGAAGACCCAGTTGGGGGCTCCCAAACACTTCCTAGTAGGAACTATGCCAATTCTTCTCTCAGTGATAACTAATTCATAGAGCAATTTGCCGTGAGGATACATCACTGACAACCAAAAGGCCCAGGAGAATGCCATCACAATGGCACTGAAAATTATCCCCCTTCACATAGCGCTGTTACTTCGGAGAACGAGTTAGGAGAAACTAATATAAGGCCAAGTCTTATTGCCACAGGCTGTAGTTTTTATTATGAATTAAAAATGTTTTATTGCCCTTCATCAAGAGAGCACAGGGCAGTTTTCAGTTTTCATCAAGAGAGCACAGGGCAGTTTTCAGTTCTTCCATCCACATGTTCAGAACCTCACCAGGCCAATGAATGATTGCTTTCCCTGATAAGCCTGAATCAAGCACATCAGTGGTTTTTACCAAAATAGCAAAGCAATATATGGTATGGTTGTTCAAAAATTGGAATAAAAAGAGGAGACATGTCCATATTCAGCACTTTAAATCTTGCTGTTCATGTGACCATTTTTACTGGATCAGTTTGAAATCTGAAACATTTGTAGACCTCCTCAAGTAGAACATGTTTGCCTACCTATAAGCCACTAGCTCAACAGGTGTTATTTTTATAAACTACAAAAGCTTGAGGTGTATAGTGGCAGAAGATTTTAGAGACCGTACTGTGCTCCTTTACCTTGAACTCAATAGTACTGCTTGGTGTGTCAATTTCAATTTAATCAAATATTAGTTTTGGCCTACCAATGGCATATTAAACAGCATTCCATTTCAGATAGCTTTCATTTCAATATCTAAGCAGGGAAGTTCCAAATTGGGGTACTTGATCTCTGGATTTGCATGATGTGTCTGAATTACGCTAATGTGTGAAAACGCACTAGCAAAACCTGCAGCAGTTCGTCTCTGCTATAGCACCATAAATCTGACTGAAAGTTTATTGTTGTAAAATTGGATATTTGCTCAGAAGAGGGTTAATCTCTTTTTAAAAAGAGATCATCTGGAAGCACCCAGAGAGAGCTGAGTTTGGTCTCCGTAAACATCTCAGGGTGCTGGCCGCCTCTGTGGAGCAATGGACCTTGGAATTTTTAACACAAGCCTCCACCTATGCTTGATCTGTGTGTTTGTAAAGAAGTGCAAATATTACACAATGCCAATAGGCCTTCGGTGTCCTCCTTCCAAAGGAAACCAAAGCACCACACCCTTAGAGCTCCTCTCTGTTGGTGAAGTGTGGGGAGCATCACAATAGGCATGTGACGGGATTGCAATATGAAGGCAAGAAAAGTCTATCAAAGATCATGACTGTAACAGTATAGTACTCTGTAGGCTGGAATGGTAGATATCTATCCTCCCCACTCCCACCCCAAGTGTGTGTGAATGTGGGAAATTCACATCATGGAGCTATCATATCTCAAACAAGCAAAACAAACAAGCAGAGGGAGAGACAGGCAGTCAGGCAAATATCTGCTTCCACATCCCTGTCCTATAGCCATTTGTATCTCATGTGGTCAGATGCAACAGAGTGGCAATGTTTTCCAGGCAATGGTCTTGGGGACAGAATTGCACTTTGCTTTTCAAGCCAACAAGCTAGTGAGACGACAGGCACTATAATAAAATAGTCACATTTCAGAAGTAAAGAGCTTTACAGTTTGGAAGCACATACGTTAAGTGGTATCACCACCACCACCATCGTGGTGTCTTGGTGTCTGTAAGTCTTGGTTTTAAAAATGCCAACTGAGAGTTAACATTAAAATGTTGGGTCTTCCTTCACAAACACACAACACCAGAAAGATCATTCTCCCTTATATACATGTGTAAAGCTGTGAGCGAACATTTTACCACACAGCAATTAAAACATGGAGAGCCACCGGGGACCAGATAAAATCACTCCAGAATCTGCAATAAATAGTGCGGTAACAACAACCCCCCCCCCAATTCTTCACCTCATCCAATATTTCTTGTACAGCACTAGAGATGATTGTAAGGTAAAGGTAAAGGGACCCCTGACCATTAGGTCCAGTCGTGGCCGACTCTGGGGTTGCGGTGCTCATCTCGCTTTATTGGCTAAGGGAGCCGGCGTACAGCTTCCAGGTCATGTGGCCAGTATGACTAAGCCGCTTCTGGCAAACCAGAGCAGCACACAGAAACGCCGTTTACCTTCCTGCTGGAAGGTATTTATCTACTTGCACAATGACGTGCTTTCGAACTGCTAGGTTGGCAGGAGCAGGGACCGAGCAACGGGAGCTCACCCCGTCGCGGGGATTCAAACCACCGACCTTCTGATCGGCAAGTCCTAGGCTCTGTGGTTTAACCCACAGGGCCACCTGCGTCCCTGTAGAGATGATTGTAGTTAAGTGCTATATAAATTGTGTAAATAAATAAATAGACAATGCTTTAGGAGATATGTTGAGTACATAAACAGCACACGTAAGGCTCCTTTAGAGCCCCATCTCTCAGGGTGCTTCCAGACCAGGGCTTAATATTGCAAAAGGGTCAAACAGATATCAGAAATGGGTCACTGGCAACAGGTTTGTTTGCTTTTTAACTTCCCAGATTTTTCACAGAAAGGGTAAATCAATAGTTAAGGGAGGATATAGGCTGCCAATGATGCTTTCTGGGTGCTTAAAAAAATTGCATGTATGGGCAGCACCAATCCCACAATAAACACCTGTCTGGAAGCACTCTCAGATTGTGGCATGTCACAAGCAGAAAGGAAAGAAGAGGCATGAATGATGGTGGGAGGCAGGTGGTGAAGACATCCCAGCCTCCTTCAGCTAAACTGTTGCTTCTATCCCACAGGGCCACCTACCACCAACTGACCCGTGGGAGAAAGAGGACCAGGCTAAGGTAATGTTACAAGTCTTCTTCTGCTTCCGCTGGATGATTCCCCATCCCCACCCCATCTCCATTCTCCATAGGGCCAACTGACATCAACTGCCCTGTGGGAAGAAGCCAGGTGGATTTTTATGTTTTGGTATTGTCTGCTCAATTTTTTAAATGTGTTTTGATTTCACTTGTAAGCTACCTTGGAAGAATCTGTATCCTTAAAAGTTAGAGTAATATGGGGGCAAAGGGAACTAAATAAACAGTGTATATTTATTAAATGCATTACTCAAATAAATTAAATAAATACACAACTAGGGAACTACATTGCTACCGCTGCTACGATGGAAAGCACTAAGCAGACAATTAGCATCCAAGCTAAACTCATCCAGCAAGCCCTCTTTTTCTTAGGCAAATATACAGTGTACAGTTCCTATCATTTCCACTGCCGCGACTGATGCTACGGGAAGGGGAGCCTTTACTTCCTGGCCTCCGAAGACTCTTACTCCCTGACACCCTCCAACCTGTGGGCCATGCTATTTGCACATAAAAGTCTTGCTCAGCCAAGAGCCCCAATTCACTGCCTTAATGTCAACATGCAGAACAATCTTGGCAACTGCTGTCTTTTCTAGAGCCAGGAAGCATCCTCTGCATTGCAAGAACCACAAACTCCTTCTGGAGTTGCCGCTTTCCCTCATTTATCTTCCCTCTCTCACTCAGTCCCTTCTTGGCTTGGATCCTTATCCCAGGCTCACACCGGATGGTTTTCCTCTTACCTGCTGACGGCTGTGGGAGCTTTTGCCAGGAAGCAGAATCCTTGCCTGTAGCAATCTGGACAACAGGGAGGGAGGTGTGCCAGCTCAGTATGCCGGTTTTCCTCTCCCACAGGATTCCTGTACAGTTTCTCTTGGGTGCTATATAGCTTTCCTCCTCTTCCTTCGGCGACTGCAGAGAACAGAAGTGACAGGTCACAGCATGCAGATCAGGTCATTGCAAGCCTTCCAAAAACGGCGTCCAGAACAGGGTGCTGCTACCAGAGAGGGGGGAAAGCTCTGTCTGTTCAGTGCTGGCTGCTGTCCGGCTCTCTCCAGCTGCCTCAGAGACCTTGTTTGATGGAGCGGTGGCAGACAAACCCCTTAAATCTATAGCCACAAGTTGACACTGGCAGGAGAAGAGGGAGGGTGGAGGAAACCCAAGACAATCGTCTGACAGACAGCAGGACCGGTAAAGAAGAACAACAGGCTCATCTGATCCGCTAGCACAGTCATTGGCGGGCAGGAGGCACTGCAGCAGAAGCAGCAGCGGCAGCAGCAACAACACAGCCCTTAAGTAAATCATGCTTCTAATGGGTTTCCTCTCTAGACAGATGATTAAACTAGATGGACCCACTCGACAGAGCCGGAGAGAGATCTGTATTTATTTTGAGTCTTCCATTGCTAAGGAAAGGGTGGACTGCACTAGAGCGGGATCGTAAAAATTTGCAAGCGGAAGGCAAATATTTCCTCCTCTTCTTCTTCTTCTTCTTCTTCTTCTTCTTCTTTACTTTTCATGGCATAAAGGCAAAACTGGACGTGATGGTGACAGGCCCATCTCTTTAAAACACCCAAGGCTGGACACGCTCATGTAAAGTGGAGCATTGGTGTGGTGGCTGGTTTTGAAAAGGGTCGTTTGATGGCGGGGGCGCACCGGGTACCCCTTGCCACCTGCTGCCCTTTCTTCTCTTGAAAACACTCCCCACCTCATTTTGCCCACCAGGTGCTGATATACTTAGCTGAGGAAAAAGTGACATTACTGGCTTCAGTTTCTGGGGAACCCCTTGGGAGAAAATGCCCTCAGTGAGTCCCTCTCCACCTCAACAACCCCTTTCACTCAGCCAGTCTTTCCCTCACATCCCAATCCTGATCTCCACATAGAGAGAAAGCCTGGCCTTTCATTTCCCTTCCCTCTGGGCCCCAGGGCCAGAGAGGGTTACAAGAAGACATTGACAAATGAAAGCTGCAGCAAGGCCAATGGGTTCTGTGGGGCTGGAAGTGGGGGCCCTGAAGAGGTTTTGGACTTTGCCAGGTACCTGGTGATGCTGATTTGGCCCTGCTAAAATGTGGAACCTGCCCATGATTGGAGCAGATCCTCATTTATAACAGGCAGGTTTTTCAGCTGTCTCATCCAGTTCATTTGCCTTTTCAAAATATTGAAAGCTACTTTTCGGAGCTATGTGCTCACAAAGCAGCTTACAAAAGAGAGAGAGACAAGGTACAACAGAAGAAAAGGAAAAAGAAATGCATACAGAATATATTGGGGGGGGGAGTAGTCAGAACAGAATTTGATGTAGGAATTAACATGAGATGCTGTCCTGGAAACACAAACTATTTATGGTGTCTGTTAAAAGGAAGAGCCTCCCAAAAACCACAGTGCTTATTGTCCTATAAGTGTACCATAAATAAATCAAAACAAATGCTCAATAAAGAGCGGACTTAGTGTAACCACCACATATGTTTTGTGCAAGAAAATCAGAATGAATGCTCCATAAATGGGTCATCTAGAGCACCTATGGTACTAAATTGGAAGTTTGGAGAAAACATATTTCAAGGAAAAGAAATGGATTAGAATAATGATTTTGTGCAGTGGCCATTGCTGCCTAACAGCCCCAAGACTGTGGGCCACATCTGGAATCACCAGGGATTATGGGTTGGGTGGAGGGATGAAGCAGCAAACCCAGCCAGGAGTAGAGGGGAAAGAAAAAGAACTGAAGGAGCAGTGGTGGCAGGGACTGGGAGTGGTTGCTGAGGATGAATGGAAATCTTGTTAGAAAGGATATGGTGATTTGAGACTGCCAGTATCTTCTTCTATATATTTTGGAAAGTTGTTTTTCTGCCATGCAATTGAACACCCTTTAACGTACCATAACCAGATTTTGCATTATAATTACTGATACCAAAGAGTAGCTTTTTGTCCATGTTTGGATACAATTGGGTGACATTTTGAATCAAGATGGTGGACTGAATCCTTCAAAACTTTACTGAAGTTACCGAAAATTGGTACAATGGTTTCTGAGGTTTTTATCCGTTTGGATACAGTTGGGCACCATTTTGGGCACCATTTTGAATCCAGAATGAAGCTTCCCTCAAGATGAAATGCCATTCCAAGAAGATTCCACTGAACTTGTGTCCCAGGATCTCCCTCTCCTTGTCCTGGTTTCCTTTCAACTCCACAGTTCATAACCCCATTCTGCCTCTTTATCAGGGAGAAGCCACAGGAATGTTTTCAGGTTAGCAAATGAAAAACCCTAGGTCCAGAAACAGTCTGTTTTTTCTGGTCCTCAAATGGCCTGATGAAGAATAAGATTTTAGGTTTTTGAATCTGTCCTGGAATACATTTTCCATTTATTCAGTAGCATGGATATCTTTTGCCAGTATGCGATATAAAGAGCTAGCTTTTTCCCCTATCTTCCTTAAATGCAGTGCTTGCCCACAGAGCAGAAAACATGGGCTGTTGCTTCCCAGTACATTGGCAGTGGTGTACAGCACTTCGGGAGTGGAGAACATGCTGAACAGACTTGCAAAAAGCAGCTAGCAATCAGAAATAAGGTGGGCAAAGCAGAAATGCTACTTCAATGCTTTCCAAATGAATGTTCTCTATTCCATTCATCAGGGTCCTCACAGTAAGTTAGCCTTTGCTAACCTGGTGCTGTATTCATGTTTTGGACTACAACTCCCATTAGCCTCAACCAGCATGGCTGATGGGAGTTGTAGCCCCAAAGATCTGAGAGGCAACAAATTGGAGAAGGCTGCTGTAAGTGTTAGGAATGGGATTGGGGAGGAGGTGGAAAAATCCAAGATTGTGCATGAGCATGCATCAGTGATATGGGGTGGTAGTTTTTACTAGGGCTTTATTTTTCCATGGAAATATTTCCACATCATAAGTTCATTGATAACAGTGAAAGAAGGCTAAGCACAAATGCATTATTGGTAAAGCTTGGGAAGTTTTAAACTTTCTAACACTTATTAAATGCAAGTAAAGTAACCATACTCTCTAGCATATGAGCCTAGTTCAAAATTTCCCCAATTTTTTTTTAAAAAAGGTTATTCTAGTTTGCTGTTAAGAGGGCAGACTCTGGATTTAATGGTCTTATTGGGCGGGGTTGCTCTTTGTTTACTTCAAAATGTGATAATCCAACCCTGCTGCATTTTGGAGCTCACCTGCCCCTTGTGACCCCTAGACGTCTGCTCCAAATTCCTGCCCCCACAGCACCACTGAGTTAGTTAACAAATCTAAAAGAAAAAAGAGTGCATTGATTCCCCCTCCATGCAACACTATTACTACATGATGAGTAGTAATGTGACCTCATGCATATCTACTCAGAAATAAGCCCCACTGACTTCAGTGGGAACTAAAGGTAAAGGGACCCCTGACCATTAGGTCCAGTCATGGCCGACTCTGGGGTTCCGGCGTTCATCTCGCTTTGTTGGCCAAGGGAACCGGCATACAGCTTCCGGGTCATGTGGCCAGCATGACTAAGCCGCTTCTGGCGAACCAGAGTAGTGCACGGAAACGCCGTTTACCTTCCTGTCAGAGCGGTACCTATTTATCTACTTGCACTTTGACGTGCTTTCAAACTGCTCGGTTGGCAGGAGCAGGGACCGAGCAACAGGAGCACACCCCGTCACAGGAATTCAAACCGCCGACCTTCTGATCAGCAAGCTCTGGGCTCTGTGGTTTAACCCACTTCCAGGCTAATGTGCTTACGAGGATTAATACATCCTGTATATGCATCTCACCATCCAGTAGTTCACTGGCTTCTGCTCTCAGCAGTTTTACTACCATCTTCCCTTCTTAAGAGTCACAGGGTTTCTCCCACATAATACTTTTTGTTCATCATACTGCTCCGTAAGCTATTCTCAAGGTAAAAATTAAAGCCCAGGGAGGATTAGTAGCTGTTGTGTCTATTGATGAGTTACTAAAAATCTGGGTGCGGTTTGATGCCCCCTTCTGTCTGACTCACAAGTAGGTTCCAGTGTAAATATTTTCCCAGTATCACAAGGAGCTTGTAGGTGCTCTCCTGTGAAGAAAAAGCTGTGATTGTGAAGCTACAATAGATATCCTTGTATAGGCGTCAAAATGCCCTTCATTGTGTCAGTGACTTTGGAAAGAATAAGGACTTTGATTGGTGAGGGGGAACAAGCCATCACTTTTCATCTTGTGGAAACCATGTGGAATAGGAATGTGAGCTACAGAGAGGCAAGGAGGCTAAAGGAAAGAGAACAGGGTCTTGGTTTTTGCTTTGGAGTGGTGACTTCATTTTGAGAGAAGATAAATTTTCTCTTTGCTCAAATCATAGGAGACAAAATCAGTCAAAGAACCTGGGCTTTTAGTTTTGCTGCCAAACCTTTGTGAGATTCTCACAGAATTCTGTGAATCCCTTCTCTCCTGTACCCTCCAACATTTCTCTGATGAAATTATGGATGTCCCATTCCATAATGATAATTTTGCTATTTATACCACACACATCTTACTGGGTTGCCCCAGCCACTCCGGGCAACTTCCAATATATATATAATATAATAATAAACATTAAACATTTTAAAACTTCCCTATACAGGATTGCCTTCAGACGGCTTAGGGATTGGATAACTCCATACCTTCCAACATTTCTCCAATGAAAATACGGACATCCTAAGGTAAAGTGGGACATTCTGGGATCAAATCAGAAACCGGGATGGCTTCTCTAAATCAGGGACATCCCTGGAAGGTAGGGACACCTGGTGAGTCTGCTCTTCTCCCCAACTCTAATTTACATTCCAAATGAGAAAAAAAAGATATATATAATAATAATAATAAAAGGCCTGAAGTCCAGTTCTCTCAGCTTTCAAAAAGGGACTCACAAAGTTCTGTGTTCTCATTGCTCAGACAGTGTAATTAAGTTAAATTCCATCTGGTATAAAATAATCCAATATGAAGCAGAGCTATTGCCTTATAAAGATTAGGTCCGTCCCCCCCCCCCCCATTTTGCTGGAGGAAGTCTGCCTCAAAGCTTGACGCACATGGGTTAGAGAGAGAAGGCTGCAAACACACCCAAACTGAATCTGTATACCATGCTGTGATCTTTAATAACCACAGACATATTGCAGATTGTTTGAGATGGAGGTGGGGAAAACAAATGGAAAAGCCACTATGAGGCTTCCTTCAACTGCAGGAAGTCAAGAGGAAAAATTAGAAGTATTCTGCAAAATTTGAAAGACCACAGTGAAGAATAGAGAGGTGCAAAAGTTCCTCATTATTTTAAACTCTGAGGAATTTGGGGGCTGGCTAGTCTATGCAAGAAAGGATGCTAGAAGTTCAGAAACTGAAATGGCACTCCTGAAGGAAGGGACTTGCTTCAAACTGCTAAACAGGGAATTAATTTGTTGAGGGTTGTATGTGTGGTTCATTCCTCTTTTCACATATTGGTGCAGTTAGAAACAAGGGAGACTATGGAAAATAGAATGGGAAGTGGGGCAGATTCTCTCCCCCCCCCAACTTTCTACATGATTTAAATCTAATAAATAATAAACTTAACACATTAAATAGAATAGAAGCCCTAGTAAAAATTCAGCATCACTTACCAGGATCAAAAGTTTGCAGGATGAGATGGAGACCTTGAAACAAATGTCTTTCTGAAAGCACAAGTCACTGCAATGACATCCGCTTTCAACGAGCTAAGAAAATAAGAGCAATCATTGGCATTTCTATTCCCCCCCCCCCCTTGTTTTTGGATGTGGTACAAGAGATATTTTAAGGCTGGCCTGAAGCCCAGGTGAAAGGACAAAGATTTCATCTGGTTTGCCTCCTTCACATATACACAAGGAGTTCTTGAGAGTGATAAATGCCTGTCTTTGGATATGTAGCTGAAAAAGCTTGAGACAAGCCTTCCCTAATAAGTGTGGCCCAGCCTTTTACAGATTCCATTCCTCTTCATTATCTACCAGTGGACCATAAAACCCCTCTGTCCAAAATGCCTTGCTGAAGTTAGAGGTTTCATTTTGAACTTTTGCCGTTCTCACAACATTAGAGTAGGAGAGGCAAGCCATCCAGCCTTGTCAGTCACAGAGCATTTTGCTGTGCACACTCCCTCTTGTTTACATGGAAGAAGTGCAGCTGAACACATAATAACTAACCATGCTATGCTGTGAAAGAACCAGTGGTACAGTCAGGCAAATTTAGACTCAGGGATTACTATTACATTTAAATCCCACCTTGCCTCCAAGGTGCTCAAAGTGGCATATTTCCTCTCCCCATCTTAACCTCACAACAGCCCTGTGAGGTGGGTCAGGCTGAGAGATAGAGACTGGTCCAAGATAACCCAGTGAGCTTCATGGCAATGTGGGGAGTTGAACCCTGGTCTCTAACATGCTAACCACTGCCCCACACAGACTCCTACAATGGCCAACCAGTTGGGAAGCCCACAAGCGGGTCATTTTACTGCCCATTCACCCAGTTTGACAAGATCCTTTTGGAGCTTTTAACAATCCCTTCTGGTTAAACCACCCTAAACAATCCGGTATCATCAGCAAACCTGGATCCCCCACTGCTCACTCCTAGCTCTAGATCAGGCTTCCTCAACCTCAGCCCTCCAGATGTTTTGAGACTACAATTCCCATCATCCCTGACCACTGGTCCTGCTAGCTAGGGATCATGGGAGTTGTAGGCCAAAAACATCTGGAGGGCTGAGGTTGAGGAAGCCTGGTCTAGAACAGATCATTTGTGAACAGGTTTTAAAGCACATGTCCAATATTGATCCTTGGGAGACTATACTTTCTCTCTGTTGGGAGAACTGTCCTTTTATCACTAGTATCTGCTTCCTGTTTCTTCACCACTTACGGTACTTACTGATCCACAAGAGGAGCTCACCTCACCTTGCTTTTACGAGCCTTTGCTGAGGGACTTTTGTCAAAAGCTTCTGGGAAGTCTAAGCACACAATGTCAACTGAATCACCTCTGCCTATAGGCTTGTTGGCACTCTCAAAGAACTTGTACAGCTTGCTGAGACAAGCTATCCTGGTTCTGCTTTAAAATGACAGTCGTCTTTCTATATTCTTAGTAATTCTACCTTAAAACCCCCCACTTTCCTTCAGTTTTCCCAGAACAGATGTTAAACTAACTGGCCTGTAATTTCCAGAATTTCCCCTGAATACATTTTTAATAACTGGTGTTATATTGGCCACTTTCCAGTGCTCGGTTTAGAATTCTCAAGTGGCTGCTGTCCAGACCTATGGATTGGTCAGCTTCTTGTCACCATTGTTCACCTCACTTCCTCAGACTCCCTGCCTGTGAAAATTGGTTGAGGCACTGAGATGTGCCCTGTATCTTTCACTGTGAAGAAGTCAAATGCAAAGAATTCCTTTGGCTTCTCTGCAATATCCTTATCTTCCCTTCAGCACACCTTTGACTCCCTCTTTGTTTTTGCTCCTTATGTTTTTAGCAATGTGCTCCTCCCCTTCTTTTTTTAGCATCCTTTACTGCCTGCTTTTTTCTTTTGCCAGAGTTTGTGTTCCCTCTTATTCTCATTTAGACAAGACTTCCATTTGCTAAAAGAAGCCCTCTTGCCTCTAATAGCTTCTTTGACTCTGCTTGTTAGCCATACAGGCATCCTCCTTTGCCCTGACGGTACTCAGGAATCATAGAAATGTAGAGTTGGAAGGTACCCCGGGGGTCATCTAGTCCAACCCCCTGCAAAGCAGCAATCCTGCCTACAGCTGTCCCTGGGTGGGCTCAAATCACAAACCTTCTGGTTAACAGCCAGACACACAAGTGCACTGTGCCACGGGAGACAGATCGCTCTTTGTGATCTACAGCATTATGGTCTCCTGGAATGGACCTTTAGATGGGAGGTGTGTGTTACTTCATTTACTATAAAACATGGCAAGCCAACACTGCTGAGTTTGGGGAGGCCCCATGCTCATCTTGCTAAATTGGGCCTCAGGCCACTGCTCCAAAGTTCAAATGGTAACATTTCCAGCTGATTTCAGGAAGTGTTCCTGCTTTCTAAAAGCAGAAGGGCCAAGGTTTCATGCAGACCTTGTGTTTAGTTTGAGAGCCCTTGTCTCAGATTCGTTGTGGACGGTCATAGCTATTCAGCAACAAGGCAAAGGTGTTGTGTACATGAGCACAGATACTCTCTTTCATATACAGTGGTACCTAGGGTTAAGTACTTAATTCGTTCCAGAGGTCCGTTCTTAACCTGAAACTGTTCTTAACCTGAAGCACCACTTTAGCTAATGGGGCCTTCCACTGCCGCCGCGGCGCCAGAGCATGATTTTTGTTTTCATCCTGAAGCAAAGTTCTTAACCCGAGGTACTATTTCTGGGTTAGCGGGGTCTGTAACCTGAAGCGTATGTAACCTGAGGTACCACTGTATAAGAGCTCAGGCTCAGCCTTTGTTATAGGCACTTACCTGGCACTGACTGCTGCTGTTTCTGCAGACAGAAAACCTCTTTGTGTACATGGCACACTCTGAAACCCGAGTACTATTGTTCCTCAAATGCATCTTCTACTGAGTTTTAATTTCCTGATCTCACCAAAAAGTGACTATATTGATGGTGCCCTTGTTATGTTTGCTCCTACCCATTATAATAAAATCGGATACATTTTGATCTGTAAATATTGTGGTTTACTGCTCTTTTCTCTTGTTTCAGATTACATCAGTTCTCTAGCATATTCCAGAAAGTGCAAATAGACGTAAAAACAAGCTCTATGGGAAATGCAAGGTCCTACAAGGCCACAAGAAACTGCAAGGTGTCAAAAAGTGGTCAAATACTGGCACCTGCAGTCTGAAGGGCAGCATTACTTCATTCCGTGATACTATTTTCCAAACACTCTGCCCTGAGGAGAAAGTGGGTGGTAGTCAAGCCATTCTGATTTTGCTGCTTCAAAGCACAGCAACCAATTATGTTTTAAAATCAAAGTTCGCTTTGCCATTTTTGTATATCCATAAAACAATTAGTCCAGAACAGGAAGGTTCAAACAAGAAACAAACTCTAACAGGGAATCCACCTACGTAACAAATTAAAATGCTTTGTGCCCAAACCATTGTTGTGGAAGCTTTTGAATTAACTCAGGCTCATTTTTTTTGCAGCTCAGACTAGCATACAGAGTAATACTTAGCACTGAGACTGGCCCAATTCACAAGTGATGCTAAACTATGGTTTATTAAATGATGGCTTCTTAAAGCACGGTTTAGCATTATGTGTGAAGCCAGGCCTACTCCTTAACTATGGAGTGAAGCCAGGCATACCTCCTTAACTATACTTAACTATGGTTAAGTAGCCAATACCACTGGAAAGCTGCAAAGTGTAAAACTGCTAGCAAATTCAGGTTGCACAATCAAAGCTGATTGGGTACTACCTGTCTCCCTCCAACCCCCCGATGAAATGCAATAAAGTGATAGGAAATGCACTTGAAAATGTGGGAAGAAGACTTGCTTGATACAATGTCATATAACTTTCCCACAAACAAATCAGGATGATTGCTGGAAAAACCTGGGAGTGTTCTCAATGCAGGGAGGGGTCCAGGAAGGTCATGTTCATGTTTGGTCCTTATAATAATAGTTTATAATAATAATTTATTATTTATATCCCGCACATCTGGCTGAATTTCCCCAGCCACTCTGGGCAGCTCCCAATCGAGTGTTAAAAAAATTACAGCATTATAAAAACAATACAGCATTATGATCTGCATTTGGTGAATTTCCTAGTGTTATGCAACCTTGGACCCCCCAGATGTTGTTCAGCTAGAACTCCCATCATTCTTGACCATTGGCTAAGCAGGCTGGAGGGGATGGGAGTTGTGGCAACGTATGGGGGGACCAGAGGTCGAAGATGGAACATGATTGCTTACAATACATGTACTGGCAATAACAGCCACAAGGGGGAGCGCTGACCATATCTGCAGCCTCTGATGAGCCAACTGGGCCAAGCTCCAGAAACAACTGGAACTGATTTGCCCCCCTTTAAATGAAACATTTGATGATGATATTTTTCGGCTTGAATTCACACTGGTGAAAGAACTCTGTCTTCTTAAAAGATTGGCTTTCACCACTGCACTCAGGACAGGACTTATTAGAATCAGAACTCTTGGCAAGATCATAATGCCAAGCATGTGAGGAGCTAGAAGCCATCTAAACAGGGCCTAGATGGCTGTGTCTTGCAAGTCTTTACCCATTGGACAGAGCAGCCATTAGTTTCTTAGCATACTTAGGATACTACAGTGGTACCTCGGGTTACATACGCTTCAGGTTACATACGCTTCAGGTTACAGACTCCGCTAACCCAGAAATAGTGCTTCAGGTTAAGAACTTTGCTTCAAGATGAGAACAGAAATTGTGCTCTGGCAGCGCAGCAGCAGCAGGACGCCCCATTAGCTAAAGTGGTGCTTCAGGTTAAGAACGGACCTCCGGAACGAATTAAGTACTTAACCTGAGGTACCACTGTATATCTGTTAAGTACTTAACCTGAGGTACCACTGTATATCTGTTAAGGGTGCTGAGAGTTACAGAGCTACAATTTCCACAGTGGTTCAACAGTCAACCCCTCTTCCTGGGGAACTCTGGAAACTGTAGCTCTGTAAGGAGAATAGGGCTCTCTTAAGGATTTCTTGGAATCCTTAACAAACTACATTTCCCAGGGTTCAGGGATGGGGTAGGGAGCCATGACTGTTGAAATTTGTATAATACTGCTTTAAATGTGTAGTGCTGACAGGACCTATGGTAAGTTTTACTGAGCCGGTTCCGAAGCCTGACTTCTCACACAATCCTTCTGTAGCAGTTTAATTAGTTCTTCAATAAAATCAATTAGACGCCAGCTCTTTTGTAATTTGGATTTGTCTCTTCTGTCCCTGCTATTTTGCTATTTTTGTTTTGTTTTGTTCCATTAACATCTCAGTGCCCCCACCTTTTTTTAAAAAAAAAGCCAGATAATGATAAATAAAAGGTTAGGCCCTCCACATATTTGACATCTTGCCGTCAATCCCGTTAATGCCATCTGATCCAATGAGATTTGCTTAAAAAGCCCCCACCCCAAGCACACAAACCCCGAGCAAAGGCAAAAATCCTAGACATCCCTGTTCAGTCTTTGCAGTCAATACATAAGTGCCTGGGATCTTGAAGCATTTCTTAGTTTGTCTTTTCTCAGTCCAGTGATTAGCACAAATGGTATCAGACAGGCCTGTTCACACAATGCCTGCCTGGTTTAATGTCATTCCCCTGAAACAGAGGCACTAGGAAGCTAGACAAAGAAAACTCTGTCTCTATCTCTCTCTCTCTCGTATTCCATTGACATCCAGGCATTCAACCCAGAAAAATTGTCGCTTGCCTTTGTCTGTGGCATTTTTGAATGTGCCTTTGCAGAGAGTTCTGCGAGTCTTTTGCCCGTGTCAGCAGAATTTCATTATCTGTGCAGTACTGCAGCTCTGTGTTGAGATTTCCATTGACGTACGGTTCCTGTCAGGCTGTGGGTGTAAGTGTTCACTGAAGGTCAAATCATGACCACGGCGGAGGGACAGTGGCAGTCTAGTGGTGCCCAGAAAGGGCTGTGTGCAATGGCTGGCAGCCATGAGATCAGGCGTTATGCTTAACTTGCTTGGAATTGAAGATGTTGCATCTTCCTTCCGTTCTGGGGAACTTGATTCAGCATTTTCATTGCATCAGCAGCGATGCAAAAAGAAAGGATTGCCGGCACAGCTTGAAAATAGTCTTGATGCACTCACAAAGAGTGCAAACTTCTTTGGGGCTAATGTAAGGCTATAGAGTCCTATAGTAAAGGTAAGGGGACCCCTGACCATTAGGTCCAATCGTGGCTGACTCTGGGGTTGCAGCGCTCATCTCGCTTTATTGGCTGAGGGAGCCGGTGTACAACTTCCAGGTCATGTGGCCAGCATGACTAAGCCGCTTCTTGCGAACCAGAGCAGCACACGGAAACGCCGTTTACCTTCCCACAGGAGCAGTACCTATTTATCTACTTGCACTTTGACGTGCTTTCTAACTGCTAGGTTGGCAGGAGCAGGGACCGAGCAACGAGTACTCACCCAGTTGCGGGGATTCGAACCGCCAACCTTCTGATCGGCAAGTCTTAGGCTCTGTGGTTTAACCCACAGCACCACCCTATAGAGTGCTATAGTAGGACACCACAGAAGTTTCCAGGCCCCTGGTGCACCACAATGATGCCATTGCCTAACCTAACCCATGTACTAGAGATTGTTTCGGGAGTGGGTTAAATTGGGGGAGGGAAGATCTACCCTTTCCTAGCAAGAATGTTTGTGAATATTCCATTACATCACAGGAGTGCTGCCAGGGCCTGATTTAGATGAAGAGAGGCCCTAGGCTACTCCACATTTGAGGCCCCTCCCCACCCCCCATCCTCACGACTAGAAGAAAATGGAAGTGAAGCAACAAAATTGAGTGAAGCCAAGGAGGATGGTGGGTATTTAAAATTCTGCAATTCACAATTTCTCCTCTAAAGGACATAAGATGTTATTTTTAAATACCATGGTGATTTAAAAAAATGCATAAAATTAACTTTTGCAATAGCTGAACTTTGTAAACATTTTGTGGAATAAGCATTATTTCTTAGGAAAACGAAGTTGTAATGTTAATCTTAAACATTCTTAAAATAAGGCCTGGGACTGTAGTTGTGTAAGAAGGCTAAGGGTCTCTAGGAGATAATTTTCAGTACCCTCAGCAATATGCATTTTTCAGAATTCTTTGGAGGAAGCCCTAGAACCAGTGCAAGTTCAATGTGTCTATAATCTCAGAGGGTACAGGAACGAAATATGTCTGTAGTTCCACTCAGATAGATGTTCCAAAGGCATATTAGGAACAAACATACAGTCCAAACATGGAGTTAAATGTACCTAAGTGTGATTGCTAGGGACGCGGGTAGCGCTGTGGTCTAAACCACTGTGTTGTTTGGGCTTGACGATTGAAAGGTTGGCAGTTCGAATCCCCGTGACGGGGTGAGCTCCCATTGTTCGGTCTCAGCTCCTCCAACCTAGCAGTTCAAAAGCACGCAGTGCAAGTACATAAATAGGAACCACTGCGGTGAGAAGGTAAACGGCATTTCCGTGCACTGCTCTAGTTTCACCAGAAGCGGCCTGGGCAGTCCAGGTCTTCCTGTTATATACCTGCTGGGAGTGACAAGGCATTTGACCCTCACCTGAATCTCATAGCTCTTCTGACAGGTGATTTGGTCTGCAGCCACAGTGTGGAAATAAAGGAGGAGATTGCCCACCAGATACCAGGCACTCTATTATTAAAATTAGGCCCCAAGTGTTTTTCTTACAATCCCCTTTTCAATGAATTAATCCATTTTAATCTAGCATGTAAATTCTCAAAACTTTCTTATTTGTTAATTTGAGCAACTACTGCTCTCACTTCATTACAAACAGTATTTCGTCCAGCAACACACTTCAGCAAACCTGCTCCTCTTCCTTGCACAGGATACTTTGTTGCCATTTGCAACTGTAACTGCCTCTGCTGAGTTATCATTAAACTCTTTGGGGGGGGGAGGTTGGAATTAGCATCAGACGTCATGTGCATGGAAGTTGCCAAACCAATTAACCAACTAGAAGGGTTACTGTTAATAGCACCAGTTTTCCTATAACTTGATATTGCTGAATAGTTCTGATGGACTGCAAAAGCATTTTTAGTTTGCTTTCTGTTGCCACCCTGGAACTTTTCTTTATTAGTGCCACTTTGTTTTGTATGATGCCTTGCAAACGAAGGAAAACAACTTTTCTCCTTGTATATGTTGATAATATGATTTTGGTTACTGAGAACAAACAAGAGTGTACAGAAACAAGATTGGGTGCAGGCCTCGCCATAACATAGGTGTGACACACCTGTGACAAAGGTGACCTGTGTGCTTGCTTGCTTGCTTGCTTGATTAACAGCTGCTGGGAACTTCAAGGTCCCTGCTCTCCCTTCTTATGGTCTTTGTACTGGACCTGGAGACTACAATGGAGAGCATTCCATGTCAAGAAGGAGGGCAAGTGGGCACCCTATCAAATGACAAGACAGTAGCTACACGGAGCAGGGCCCATTCACTGGTGGTGCCCATTGTATGGCTCGCTCTTTCCAGACCTGCTCTCTTTTGGCCTGTATTTTGGAGCTTTATAATCTAGGAAGATTTTGGAATAACAGGTTGACAAGTCTTATCAGTCGCTGACGTATGAGCAGATTTTATTTGCTGTTATTCTGGATTCCTGGTGCACCAGGGTTTACACCAGCATAATAAAGTTGGCCAGGATGCCAGAAGGGATACAATTTATGAGCTTTCTCCATTATCTGCACAGCAAGGGGTGTTCAGTCAACAGTGCAAAGGCTGAGCTGAAGCGTTTCCTGCTGGTTACCTGCTTCCAGCAATAGGGGAGCTGTTTGGTAGTACCCAGTTGGTTAGCTGTCAGATTCTAGAGCTCCCTATTGGTGGCTCTTAGGTAATTCCAAAAATACAGAGTCCATTAATAAAACACAGTGTTCATTCATAAAGCAGTAACATAAATCTCCATTGCTACATATTGGGTGTGTATTTCAGCTGTTGAATATACAGCTTTATGGCCATGCTGTAGTGTAGTGCTTATGCGACTGTGAATAAAATGTGGCTGGGCCCATCGTCCTGGGGTTTGGGGGGAGGTGACAAAACTGATTTCCAATAAGTGCCCCCCCCCTATTTCCATTACAAGTCCTTGAGTCTGTACTCTGAATGGTGACACCAGGGACCTAGAAGGTGCAGGGCTTGTCAGTCCAACCCCTGCACAGACTCCAGTGTGGTGTAGTGGTTAAGAGCGGTAGTCTCGTAATCTGGGGAACCGGGTTTGCGTCTCCGCTCCTCCACATGCAGCTGCTGGGTGACCTTGGGCCAGTCACACTTCTCTGAAGTCTCTCAGCCTCACTCACCTCACAGAGTGTTTGTTGTGGGGGAGGAAGGGAAAGGAGAATGTTAGCCGCTTTGAGACTCCTTGGGTAGTGATAAAGCGGGATATCAAATCCAAACTCTTCTTCTTCTTCTTCTTCTTCTTCTTCATCAGGGCCAACCTTAAGGCAATTGTAACAACTGGGCCAAATTGGGCCCTGCGGGCCGCTCCTAAGGGGACCCCCACACCAGGGCAATCTAGATGGATTTTATTTATATCTATGAGATTTTGCAGACTTTGGCTATGAACTGGGGCCCTACCAAAAAATCTAAAGTTGGGCCCCACTTCTTCAAATTGGACCCCCACTGGCTAGCCCTGAGTCTCATAGTTGCTGGGCCTGAGTTTCCCTGCCCTTGCATGAAGTCTTGGGATTCCAATTTTGGGAGAGGGGAGACTGCGGCACTGGGGAGATGGCAGGCTGGCGAGGCCCCCTAGATTTAGAGGCCCAAGTTGCCCTGCCCTTGCATGAAGTATTGGGTTTGCAATTTTGGGAGAGGGGAGGATGCCTGCTGGGGAGCAGGCAGGCTGGCGAGGCCCCCTACATTTAGAGGCCCTAGGATTCAGCCTACTTAGTCTATACATAAATCTGGCACTGGCTATATCCTATACAGGAGCAGGGCCATCTTAACCGTTGGTACTAGGGGTGCACGGTACCAGGGCGCCGGGCTCTCAGGGACAACAGGCCAAGAGTCCGGGGCCAAGTGTTGGAGTCCAGGGAAGAGCTGCCAACAGTCGAACGGACAGTCAAACTCCAACGCTCACCCCTGAACTCGCACCAAGCTGCAGCAGCAGAAGAGCCCACGGTGCTCCAACAGGCTCAGCTCCGCTTGGCTGTTGGCTCTTGCCCCAGCTGCATGGCAGCTAACTGTTTTGGTGCCACACCCAGAGCACCGTGTAACGTTGTGGTGGGATCCTCTGTGTGCCGACAGCACGGAAGGCAGCAACAAAACCCGACGAACAGGCAGCCTCCTTTATCACTAGAGTCCCTTATCTCCCCTCCTGATCGCTTGCTGATCAACTGCTCAGCGGCTTTGTTTCAACACCCCCTTCCCTCTTTCTAAAAAAAAAAAAGCACAATCTGCTTTTTGCCCCTGGGCAATTTGGCTCCAGGGACCACACATTCGCTCCATAAGATGCACAGACATTTCCCCTTACTTTTTAGGAGGAAAAAAGTGCATCTTATGGAGCAAAAAATACGGTACTCACACAGTTTCCCATGCTTTCAGTTTGCTGCAGATTGAATTACAGTAAAAGAAGACGGATAAAAGAATGAAATCATTTTGAAAATATGTCCAGTTTCTCCCAAACAGCTCTCTGCACCATGTGTAAAATACAGCAACAAAACTATGGGGAAATGGCCAGAACGACAATTTAAATGTGAGACAAAAGAATACCATAGAAATCAATGCCCAATTACATAATGTTATGGAATTTGGCTGCCAAAATTTGCCTCGACATAGCAGGGACAGAGGAGACAAACATTTGTCTCGACAATAGGACGTAGTATTCAATGAGCATGAAATACACAGAGCTGTTAAATTATTAATCTTCAGTCATATAGTAAGAATCCTGCTGGATCAGACCATAGGGCAGCATCCTTTTCTCACGGTGTCCTATTTAGATGGGAGGAAACCCCAAAGCATGATCAGAGTGCAGCAGCACTTTCTCCTCTTGTAATTCCCAGCCACTGGTAGTCAGAATTATACCTTCTCTAATATCAGAGGTGTTACGCAGCCATCATAGTTACGAGCCATGGATAGCCTTGTCTAAGCTCCCTTTAAAGTCTTCCAAATAAGTACATAATACAGTAAATAAGGGAATTAGTTAATAGAAATAAGGTAATAAGATGGGTAGGAGTTGAAGAAAAAGTTGATAAAGGCATAATCACTGTTTTAATGGGAAAGAAAAATGAGAGTCCTAGAAGAGGCAATGTGTCTGCTGCACAAAAATGTTAGTGATTAATTGGAAAGTTAAAAGGGCATGTCCAAGAAATGGAAATGAGGGCAGGTCACTAAGGACAAGTACAAGTGAATAGTCCAGACTTGCAGAAACAGAGTCAGGAAAAGTGAGGCAACAAAATGGGCCTTTTCAGGCACTTTGGAAGAAGGGGGAAGAAGAAGAAGAAGAAACAGAAGGCTCGCTGCTCAGTGAGGATGGTGAAAGGGAATCAGCTGCTCAGCTCCTGCTTCTGTCAAAAATAGGAGAACAAGTTGTGCAGCACAGCCTCATGTAAGTAGAGAAACTGGTGGTGGGACAGTCAGGATTGCAGTTCATGACTGATAAACAGATGACCATTATTTAAGGACCATGATCTTAAATAAATCCAAGTCTTCAGGGCTGGATGAATGGCACATCAGAGTACTAAAGGAACTTGCTGGTGTACTCTCAGAAACACCTCTGAGAAATCCAAGAGAAAGGGTTGAGTTGCCACAGGACTGGAGATGGGCAAATGTTGTCCTGATCCTAAAACAAAATACCCCCATAAATTTAAAGTGGGGGAAGCCATAGGGTGGTATAGTCTGACTTCGATGCCAGGGAAGATACTAGAACAGAGTGATGCAGCAAAATGTTCTGGGCTGCTCTCATTAGAACATAGTGGCTGGTTGCTATACCTCAGTTAATAAAACATCAATCATCTAGTCTCTACAATTATTTCCTGGCCAAGAGGGAATATCATATACAGTCATACCTTGGGATAAATAGGCTTCAGGATAAGTATTTTCAGGTTGTGCTCCGCGGCGACCTGGAAGTAACAGAGCGCGTTACTTCTGGGTTTCACCGCTCACGCATGTGTAGACAGTAAAAATGACATCACGCGCATG
The DNA here is from genome assembly GCF_964252035.2 of Podarcis erhardii. Classification (NCBI taxonomy): domain Eukaryota; kingdom Metazoa; phylum Chordata; class Lepidosauria; order Squamata; family Lacertidae; genus Podarcis; species Podarcis erhardii. The sequence continues at coordinate 56,286,206 of NC_138498.1, read as the reverse complement.
TGCGGAAGCGGCAAAACACGACCTGCGCACATGCAGATGCGCAGTCACGTCTTATGTTCTGTTCAAGATGCGAACGGTGCTCCGGAACAGATCCCGTTCGCATCCCGAGGTACCACTGTAATGTGTATGAAACAGTGCTGTTCAACTGTCTGAACAGATTCAGCGTGTGCATCAGCTGACTTACATGACAGGCAAAACAGCATGCTTAGCAAAAATAAAAATTGCTTTTATTGACAAAGTAGTTTTATTTTGCTTTGTTCCCCTCCACCCCATGACTAAAATTCTGTTTCAGAATAAGATGCACAAATGACACAGAATGCACTCTGATTCTGAAAAGAAGTTGGGATATTTAAAACATCTGTAACAATGTCTAATGACATTTTGTTTAAGGTGCTTTGTCATGCCAGGTATAGGAGCTACATCTGCTGCAGTAAATGCTAAGTTATAGATTTTGTTTTAGATGGGGTCAAACAAGCCTTTCATGTGAAACCTACTTGAAATTGCTTTTATTTTGCAATTTAAATATATTTGCTTTAAATAGCTATTATGGGGAATGCTATTTCTCTCTCTCTCTCTCTCTCTCTCTCTCTTGTTCATATGGAATTACTTATATCGACCAACTCCTGGAAAGTCTGCCCTCAGAAATGGAAACCGGGAAGAAGAACCAGCATATTAACAGAAAATAAAGACCTGTGTTCCAAATACAGCACAGCCCACAACAGCCTTGCCCAATCTGGTGTCCTTTAGATTTTGTTGGACTACAATTCCCTTCACCCATGACCACTAACCAACCTAGCTAGCTGGGGCTGATGGAAGTTGTAGACCAATATATCTAGAGGGCAGCACCAGGTTGGGGGAGGTTGGCCTAGAATAGAACATGGCTGGCTGCGGGAGAACAATAGAGAGATCTAGGTAAATCCAGAAGACACCAAGTTAAAGTTATGCTTTACAGAGTGGCTCGCAGCAAAAAATGAGGAGGTTTTCTAGCCATTCCAAACACCTGAAAACAATGGTCTGTGCTGATGCAAAGAAAACCACCTTGCTCATAAGGTGAGACACTGCCTAAGAGCAGCACCAGGTTTAGAGAGGAACAGGCAGTCCCCCCACACCCCGCCAGGGCACCGAGCCAGGGGGGTGCAAAATACTAATACTAATACTAATATTAATACTAATACTAATACTAATAATGATGCCTCAGCCAGCATGACCCTAGGATATAGAGACTGATGGGAGCATGTATGTGCTACGTAGGGCTGATAGAATATGTAGTACAAAACATCTAAAACACCAAATTGCAGAAGGTGAAGCGCTGCAAAGGGAGAGCTCCCATATACAGCTCCTCCTGCAGTGGTGAGAAAAGCTACACTTGCCAAGTTTCTTCTTTCATACTCTAATTAAAGGCACAAAACAGGCCCCACCCTCCTTTGCCTCCGGCTTCCTAAAGGCTCACCCTTCAAGGAGCTTGAAATCCCTTGCATTTTGCAAATCTTTTACTGACTGTTCCTGTCATAATTAGATAATTTGCTACTCAAGGTGTTAATAAAAGAAATCAGGCTTCCTTATCACACCAACTCTCTAAGGCAAACTGCTGACATACATCAATTTATATGGCAATTTTATGTAGGACAAAAGAAATCCCTGCAGACATTTTTGGACGACAGATTCTCTCATTGTTCATCTTTCCGTCTATAACTCTTGCACTTCACGGTGCACTTTTCATGGTGCTCAATCAAGGTACTCTGTGGATTTTTGTTTGCTTGTTACGAAAACCAATGTTTGATTAATAAAAGCCCGATTCCTTTCTTCTGAGCCCTCCATATGTTCTTTTTATTGTGCATCCATGATGATTTGTGTCCATGATGGTATCAGGACAGCTATACACAATCTTGCTTTCAATACACTGCAGCAGAGAACAAACTCGCATAGGATTTGCTGAAGTACAACACAAAGTTTAGCATAGTGTAGGAATGAATGGAGAATCTTCTCTTTTAAAAAAAGGTTCCATTGTTATGTTGTTATGTTATGTTATGTTATGTTATGTTATGTTATGTTATGTTATGTTATATGTTATGTTATGTTATGTTATGTTATGTTATGTTATGTTATGTTATGTTATGTTATGTTATGTTATGTTATGTTATGTTATGTTATGTTATGTTATGTTCCTGCTTCATTGGGGGTAATTATTAGAAATCTATATCCTTCAAAAATGTTTGATTAATACCCAAGTCTTTTGTGTATAGAAACTGCCTGCCCGCCCCCCAGAAACAGAAAGGAGAAAAAGTTTCCAGTAACTATTTGAAGGCTGCTAAGCAACACCGAGTGAGGGTTTCTGCTCCAAGCCATGATGTGTGCAAGAGCTCTGCACTGATCAGCAAAAATTGCTATGCAAGTTTTCATATATTAGCCATTCTAAGGGAGTACTTAGTGTCTGATTTTCAAAGCCATAATTTTGGATGCATCACATTCCTAGCCCCTTAAGACTATTATTTCAGCAGCTCTGTTTTTCTCAACCATCTAACTGTGTGAAGGAACATCAAAGGCTGCCTTAAATGAGTCAGACTGTTGGTCCATGTAGCTCAGTATTGTCTACACTGACTGGTAGTGGTTTTCCAGGGTTTCAGGCATGTGTCTTTCCTAGCCTAAGGAGAGCAGATGCTCTGTCACTGAACTACCCCCCTTGCAGCTTCATATCCATTTGCACTTCTGAGCATTTGTCTCAGAACATATGGCAACGGAGCCAGCTTGAGTTCCATTCACTCCAATTGTTCATTTGTTCCAAATCAAATGCACGGCTCTAGTGTGAATCAGTCTTAGGCAGATTTCAGTTCTATCATCAGAATGAGTAAAATTATGGAAATACAAGCAAATAGTTAGATCTTTGTGTTTGAGACAACTGTAGCTGACATTTCCCCAGCCTCACGCAACACTAATGGGAATCATGCTGGACTTCTCTAGATAATAATGCACTGCTTGTTGAATCCGAGATGCATGTATGTGTCCATGTTACCCAAACAGACAGCACAAATGATGTTTTTAAAATGATAATAGAAAGAGTTATTGTCCTTGAGCCAAGCACCAACTTGTACTCCTTAATTAATTTGACACGTTTTGATAAACGACAGTGCACTGTAGAATAACAGTTTTGTTTGGCCTGTGGTTTTTATGACGATACTTGGAGCAGGACTGGAATTAGCCCCATTGCACTAGTAGAAGTCTTTGTGTGGGCTTCCACTAGTGGGACTAGTTAACTGCACCCCTCACTTAATTTTCTTAATTTTTGTCCATTTTGCTGTGAGTAAACTGCTTAAACTTGATTTATTTGTGTGAGGGCATGTGGGGTTCATGCCACTTTATTATCATGCAAGAGAAAGAGAGAGAAATTTTAAAGATCACTTACTATAGTGGGGAGATGAAGTCTTTGGCAAATGAACAACCATATTCTAGCCCTATTGGACTTGTGTTGGCCAGACTAAAAGCTGAGGGGACAGATGGTCTACTTGGATCATTTTGGTGCTCCCCTCGTATTTGTTTTGAGCTCAGGGCTGGCATTGGTTCTTGCCATTCTATGGATGTGCCAAGAGAACCAGGAGACTTTGGATAGGACCAACCCAAGGCCCCCTTTGATCTAATCCCAACTGCACACTCTTTCCCCCTGTTTCCTTGCACCACTAGAGAATGGGTGGCTGTGGGTGTTTGCATAGGCGAAGAGGAAGCCTGCTCTTTCTGTGGTTCCTGGAATGCTGTCCTAGGGACCATGGGATTGTGCCCTTTTTCTAGTTCCTTAATATGACTGTATCAATATCTACACTAGCCTACTAATCAAAATAAAAAAGATGTGCTTTTAAATAATTCAACACTTTGGAGTCAATTTCATACAGATAATCAAAATCCATTTGTCTGTCAGTTCATTATTTCTTTATAATTTATCATTGATAGTCCATTAACAGTTGACTGCATGGATAAAATTATTATCTTTAACATGACAAGAGCTAGTCATTTCTCATTCAGGTGTTGATAACCTTTTTCTAATCAGAAAGGAATAATACAAATATAAGCAATGAAATCAGCAATTAATTATGAAGTGCTAATGAATTATCAGACATCTAAGACTTGGATGCAAGTTCATTCCACTGGGAGCTTTCCACTGACACAAACGTCTGCCTGCAGGATCCAGGAATCTCTTCAGCCCTTTGCAATCTTTAAAAATATGGTGGGGGGAAGCAAAAGAAGTCCGTCTTTGAGGAAAGGTGAGCTACATTGTCATATGTTGTGATGCAGCTCCAGAGTTTAGCTTGCAAGGTCAGAAGGTTCACCCAAACAATATGTAAAATGTGTGAATATCAATGCAACCAGATGTTTAACTTAACTCCTAGTTTGGCCTTATTCACACCTGATCTTTTTTTTTCTTTTTTCTTTTTTTACAGTACCACCATAAAACCAGTGGTTTTTCTAGCTTCTTGCACTCATGTTTTCAACATTCGGGAAAGGACATAAAATGTTGAAAGCAACCCCAATAAAATGATAACATTTTATTAAGGATTTTGTGACATGGCGTCTCCCGACCCCCCATAACAGAGCTGTCACCATCCTTCTGACAGATCCCTTGTGCCTTTTACAGCCGCATTAGAGGTGGATAAGCAACAGGGAGAGCCTTCCCCTTTACTCTGACTCTGTCCTGGGGAAAGAAACTTCATCTGTCGAGTTATTACTTCTGCAGCTGCCAAAGGCACAGGAGGCTTGCCAGAACAACAATGGCAATCCCAACCCATAAGCTTTTTCACCTTTATAGCTGAGATTGGGTTCTAATTACTTGTGGGAAATAGTTTGCTGTTCCTCAGGTCTTCTCCCTGGTGATTTCATTGAAATAGTACTGTTTTATAACATGCACTGACACCAGATTCTTTAAGACCAGCTGTAGTCAGCCACGACTGGGTTAGTAAATCAATTCTATTAGAACTAAATTGTTGCAGATGTACATTTGAGTCAGGTGGAGCTGGGCCAAAGGCTTAGAGTTTCTGCACTGGCAGCACACTCGGGGGAGGAGGAACGAAGGAAAGAGGAAACTAAAAAAAGAATATTCCTTCATCTGAGCTCAGAGAAAGCAAACCAGGGGTGTGTTGTAACAAATATGCAGAAAGACGAAAGGTCATTAACAGAGCTCCAAAAGGAGGCTGTGGGTAGCTAAACAGTTATTATCACAAGGCCATGAAACCAGATGGGTACTGAACACGGCTTAAAACTGTTAAGGAACAGGGAGCGTTCAAGCTTGGTGAAAGTTTTTAGCTGTGAAGAAATGTCCTCAGGTTATCTGAGACAGTGTGCCGTGGTGGACAGAACACTGCGCAATTTAGGCTATTTTTTAAAGGCACAACCCATGCCCCCTTCACAGACAGGAAGCGCTATCTGGTTCAGCTGCTGCATACAGGGCGCATAGCTGTCAAGCGTCCCTTATTTGGCAGGACAGTCCCTTATCCCAGTGCCATGTCCCGCTGCTGTCCCTTATTGATGAGGCTTCGTTTGGCTGCTGGCTGGGCTTTCTGCCTTTGGCTCGGAGGGGCTCAGAAGTTGAATATACCTGTGCCTGGAAAATCCCTTATTTTGACTGCTGATTCCTTATTTTCGAGGCTGCTGGTCCCTTATTTTCAAGTCTGTAAGTTGACAGCTATGACAGGGCACAGGAGGAAACTGGGATTCCTCAATGAGGATATGCTGAAAATGGTTAGGAAGAAACCCAGTCTGACCCACTTCTCTTGCTTTAGCAGCAAATGGAGCTTTTAACAGTATGAAGCTAAATATCATAATCTATTAGCAGGGCTGGTGCAAGAGACTGCAGTGCCTGAGCAGCTGCCACCCCTCCTCTTTCTCTCCCTTGGTGCTGCTGGTCCTCCCCACTCTGCCTCTCTGCTTATTTTTTTTGCCACTGTTTTAGTCACAGCAAGGCTTTCATACCCTCCAACATTTCTCTGATGTAAATAGGGACGTCCTATTCCATGATGATGATGATGATTAATACCACAGCTATCTGACTGGGCTATCCCAGCCACTCTGGGCAGCTTCCAACATATATAAAAACATAATAAAATATTAAACATTTTTTAAAATTTCCTATACAGGGCTGCCTTCTTAGGATGTCTTCTTAAGGTTTACTGTTACTTATCTCCTTGGCTCGGGCGGGGGGGGTTTGCATAACTCTGTACCCTCCAACATTTCTCTGATGAAAATAGGGATGTCCTAAGGGAAAGCAGGATGTTCTGGGATCAAATCAGAAACCGGGACAGCTGCTGTAAATCCAGGACTGTACCTAGAAAATAGGGACATTTGGAGGGTCTGGGCCCCTTCCTCCCCACTCCCTTCCTCACTCTGAGAAAGACTAAGGAGGTCCTTCTTCAGATTGAGGCATTCTGGACATGCCGCCACTGCCACAGTTTGCTGGTAGGGTAAAAATGCTCCCTAAACTTTGAATTTTTTTGTTGCAACTTTAACCCTACCCCCCTTTCCAACTTTAGACAGCATTTTTCGCTGCTGCAGCATGAACACTCTTGCCCTGCCTCTTGACCTGGCATAGGCAAACTCGGCCCTCCAGATGTTTTGGGACTACAACTCCCATCATCCCTGACCACTGGTCCTGTTAGCTAGGGATGATGGGAGTTGTAGTCCCAAAACATCTGGAGAGCCGTGTTTGCCTATGCCTGCTCTTGACCCTTCCTAGAGCAAGTTAGCGAAGGAGGAGTTAGAGGCAGAGAGCCTGGCTGTGTATGCAGCGCTTGAGGTGATTGCTTCAGTTTACATAACCCAGCCCATTCTGCTAATTGTTGCAGATCAAAATACTGTAAAAGCAGCAGCAACAAGGGCTGGTTCAGAAATAGGTTACCTTGGCTATAACCAATTGTGGCGACCTGACTTGTTCCTACATGGCACATGTGTTTTCAAACACATGGTCATATTTGTGTGGCACATTTTCAGGTGTACAGTTAAACAATCTTAACTAGTGTATCTAAAAGAACCGAACAGTGTGATGTGGCTTGAAGATGGCACGATTTCCCGATGGATGCCAGGAGCCTGATGCGATCAGCAAATCTTTATGGTCCATAGGTTTAAATTAATTTGTTTTTGTTTTTATTCACCATCTTTTTCTGGGTGAAATCACTCTCTGAAGCCACACATAACCTGACTTTTCTGCAACATATCAGAGCCGTGCCTGAGTCAGCCAGAAGATGTCTCTAGAGAGTTTAGTTTCGTTCTCTCTGGGTGTGATTTGCTTACATAGCCATCCCAGTCCTGATGTTCCCGGCTTAACCCTTAACAAATATGGGATGGGACAACCAAGGAAGTCTAGCCTTAGCTATTTCAATACCCTAAATAAAGTATTATGTTATCCTTCCGCACTGCACCCTAGATCTTGTCCTCATATGGTCTGGTGGGCATTGCGGTTTCTACAATCTCAGCAGGTCTTTATCCTCTCCTATGGCAGGATACCTGTATCCACTGTTCCTCTCAATGAAATCTGGATCTTGAATGTCTGCTGTTGCTCACCCGCCCACTCAGACCTAATATTCTGGTTCCTGTGTTTGGCGCCTGATTGATGCCTTGTTGCTCTCATATGGTCCTCAGATCTTCCTTCCGCTCCACATGACAGTTCTTTATTAACAGAAGCAAGGGCAGCAAGGTGGTCCCAGGAAGGGAAATAACTCTTATATGTATTTACCAGGTAGGGTCTTCCTACTGTGGCTGCTTTGTCTTTGTTCTTGTTTTTATTACATTTCATGTTTTTATTTTGTAATTTTATGCTGTGAACCACCCATAGATCTTCAGATGATCTTCAGATCTTCTAAGTTAGTAACTAAGTAAGTAAGTAAGTAAGTAAGTAAATACCCTAACTCCAGGTCTGTAGGACAGGTAAAGACAACAAGTGAACTATTGAGAGCTTTAAAATGCACTTGCAGTTGTTGCTTGGCAGGCTTGCAATTGGTGTCTGTGAAATTAGGTGCTAAATGCAAGCCCCTCTGGGGTTCCTTCAACTTGGGAGCTTCCAACAGGAGCTTCCCAGTGGAGCCGATCCCTCCTGGAAGCAAGGCTTAAAGTCCACAACAATCAGTTGATTAGCAGTGGCCTTGCAGAATGGCTTGAGTTCAAACTGCACTGCAAAGGAAAAATGGGTCCAAGTGGTTTGTTGGGTATGGTGAGGGGCTTCTGGATCGGACCCACTGGGTTGAAAATGTTTCCTACCTCTATACTAGAGAGAGTGGGTTTTGCTGTTGATTACTGTTTGCATCTGTACTTGGCGATGCCTATAGTCCTAGAAGGCAGCCAGTAGAAAAAGCTTTACTGTGCTGCTAGGCTAGGCTTGCCCCTAGGCTTCTGCAAGGTTGACGGTTTTAATTTCTCATACCTTGTCTAGGTCCTTGCATAAGTTGTGTATATGCCTAACAGTCTGCCTTATAAATTTCTGCAAGGTGCAGAAACTCCATGGCAGACAAGTTGATATGAAAAATGTTCCCTGAAGGTAGTTTAAAAACCACACATTTATATTGCATAACTCTTGGAAGCTACTCTTCCTCTATCTGTCTCCTAGTTGGAAGATGAAAGGAAAAATCTGGCACAGTAGTGCTCTCACATTTCTCATTCACAGTTTCCCCCCTCTTCAGCCCTTTCAAAGGCAATTCAATTAGCCGTTTATTCAATCTTCATGCCTGTTCAAGAGTGAACCTATATGCCTCTGCAACCCAGCAGGCTCTTTAGCTCTGCTAGTGGTATAGGAAATGCAGTGAGCCTGTAATCTTTTTCTATTGAACTGTAGTTCAAATAATGCATGCATAGGACTGGGCCACAAGTGGTTTTTGTGGGGCTGGAGGGGGGGGGAGTAGGGGTGAAATATGTGGTTGAAATTAAGGCCCTGAATCCCAACAATACATGTCAAGACATCAGCTTCCACTGTAAAACAAGGACCATTTCTACTGCTTAGAGATAATATCTCCATTGGGAGGGGGAGGGATAAGGAAATATACACACCCTCACTTCTGAAATGAAGCATTCAGTTGCTGCAGTAGAGACACATGGGTTGGTGTTTGTGTTCTGAGTCATAATGTTTGTATTACATTTTCCTTTAAATGTGTTATATAGCTGGGAGCAGACTATGCCATGGGCTCCTGCCATTAATCTTGAGGTGTGTACTCCTTTTCCCAGACATTGCTTTTATGTACCTGTGCACTTTTCTTTTCCAAAATACTGTAGAGGCATGACTTTGCACTTCTGTGAGACCAGCCATAATACCACCATATGTACAAAGACTTTAGATGCAATCTAAAGGACAATTAGGGCTGGGGTGGGACTCTTTTGTTGTTGTTGCATATCTGCAGTGTCCTCTTTGTATTTATTCTGGCAGAATAGTGAAGGAAGGACAGTTCAGTACTACACTTGGCTGCAACCCTATACTTGCTTACCTTGGAGTCAATTCCACTAAGGCCACTAGGGTAAAAGAAAAGGATTGTACTGATCCTTGCACATGACTAGCTTTCATCAGAGGATAGGGCTGAAGTACAGTGTAAGACGAGGATTAGTGGGATACTGCTGGTATCTTAAAACTGGGGCAGTTAAGACTTTACTGTGATACTTTACAAGAATACACGACTTGTTCATGAAGTTGGTAGCAAAGGCGTATGGCGGCATATAAGTGAAACAACTGAAGCATTAAGTGAGTTGGTTAGAATTGTGCTAACTCTGCCCATCTGTTTCGAAGAGCACAGCAAATTACCTGAAACAACTAATTCCTTCATTTCATGGAAGAGATAATCCTAAACACAGATGGAAGGGTGATCAGGGACATAGTAATATGGTGAAAGAATTCAAGGATTGTTGTTACAAATATATCACACTATTTCCTCAAAAATGTGACAATGGGGAATGTCTGGTGCAATGTTGGTTTCTACAGTGTTTTTGGGTGTGTAAAATGTACCCGATAAGAAAAGTCTTCATTTATGTTAAAAAGTGATAAAATCAACTTCCTGCCACCCTTTCATATGCATTAATCCTGACAAAAGCCCTGAAAAATGGGGTTGCCATCTGGCTCTTCTTAGCCAGTCTAGTCTCCCTCTCTCTTTGCTATTTTTTTTTTTTTAATCAGTAGGCAATTGTAAATTTCCTTACACATAAATCAGATAATATGCAGTAGTGATTCATGGTAATTTTCTTCTTCCTGGAGCAAGGTTCATGTTATAAACATTCTTACATACATATGTGTGTTAAAAGTTGGGACCATATTATTTATGTTGGGCAAATATAATTGGTTTACCCAATTATAGTGGCTGCTGGCTGATAATTTCTTTGCTGGTGTGCTTACTGGCTAATAGCCCAGGCCCAGGGTGTTTGGCTAATGTTTTACCCATGGAAGCTAATAGTTGAAAATCTCTGGCTTTTGAAATGCATATTAGCCAGAGCTTACAGAAAGTAACAGATCTCCAGCTGAGAAAGGGAGGGGATAGACGGGGGGGATGAGAAGTACTGTATAGCCAGTTTGCAAAAGAATGAGACAGAGACTGAGTGTGTGTCTGACTACAACTGTCGGCTGTCGGCCACCGCTTAAGCTGTTTTATACACCTATAAAATGGACGCGGAAGTTCACAATAAGCTTGCACCGGAGGAGTCATACTACCAACCAGGCAAAAGCTCCACAGGTAAAGCGCTTTCTAGTTGGGGGAAATTGCCCCCGTGGGGGAAATTTCTGCCCTGCTTTGTCAAAAGGCAGAACGAGAAACAGAAAATACAGTAATTTTATTTCAGGCTGCTATGGAACGCAGGGGCCCAAAAAAAGGAGGGGAAACAGAAGGTGACGCCCCTTATGAAAAGGACCTCTTTTTTGTGTGTGGAGCCGAGGCCAGAAGAAACGTGGCTTGTGGTTGTTTGCAAAGGACTGCTAGGCTCAGTCCCCACTACCTCTCTGTGCCAAAAACATGCCTCAAGGGGCCTGCTTAATTGGTTCCCTGCAGAGAAAAGGGCTAGGTTCCCTTCAGTGTTTAGCAACAGGTTTACGAGAAATGCCCTTGAGCAACCCTCGCCTTCCCCTCCCTTGGAGGTTGTGCCTTTAAGAAGGCGGGAAGGAGCGAGGGCGGCGGTGGGAGGACGCGCACATACACATATATACACACACACAAGGAGCTCCATGCGGTTTGACAGAACTCTGGCCCCGCCCTCCCCCGCCGGCCTGTCATCGCAGGGACATCTTTTCTCCCTTCCCTTTTCTTTGCCCCGCGAGCAGGCGCGGCGCTGATTGGCTGCGGCGGGCGCGAGAGGGGCGGGGCTGCGTTCTGAGGAAGGGGGGGAAAGAGAGAGGGGAAAAAAAACAAAACCCAAACACCGCCCCCCCCCCACTCCGCCTCCTGACGACGCGGTCGAAAAAAAAAGATGCCCCGCGTTCCAATGGGGAAGTGGAGTCTCCCGGCGGATCCCGGATGCCGTCGCTGAGCTGAGGAGCCGCTGCTAGAGGCCGCGCGAGAGACCCCGCCGGGCGCTCTTCTCTTACGCGGCGGGGGCAGCAGCAAGAGCAGCATTGGCCGGGTCGAGGGAGAAGAGGCAGAGAAGGACCCGGCAGCAGCAGCAGCAGCGGTCGCCTCGCCTTGAATTTGCAGCGTGCTTGGGAGCTCTCGCCATGAGCAGTCCTCGGGCGGCGGCGGCGGCAGCGGCATTTGCTACTACTACCGCGGCGGCAGCAGCCACAGCAGCAGCAGCACCGCCCCCCTCTTCCAAACGGCTCCTGTCCTCTCCCTCTGGCATCTGAAGCAGCTCCTCCTCGGTGCAAAACCTTGCCTGACCTGCTTGCTCTTCATCATCATCATCATCATTTCAATTGTTTTGCCTCCGGGGGCTCTGAGAAATCTGACCTCCCGGGAGAGCAGAGTAAAGGCTGCTCGCTCAGTGGGTGAATATTTTAATTTTGTTGAATGAACTGCATATACTTTCAATTTTTACAAGCTGTTTTGTTTGTTTCTGAAGCGTTTTGGGAAGGACGGTTCATTCCCTGTGTGTTGCTTTTTTCCAGCTGATTTGCTTTTTTGCAAAAGGTTTCGTTTTGGAAGGGCTCTGAAAAAAAGACACACACACACCCCCCAGAACCATGGGTCTACCTGCCTTGGAATTTAGTGACTGCTGTTTGGACAGCCCTCAGTTCCGAGAGAGGCTGAAGTCTCACGAAGCTGAACTGGACAAGACCAACAAGTTCATCAAGGAGCTCATAAAAGATGGGAAGTCGCTCATTGCAGCCCTTAAGAGTGAGTGACAATCTCCCTGTGGTGTCAGGCGTCTGAATGGCAAGGGGGAATGATGAAGGGGTTGTGGTTGTTATGGTGTCTTAAATCTGAAAGGGAAATTGTGAATCAGATCTGACTCAGTAGTATTAGAATCCTTGAAATTTCACCTGCATTGGTATAGCACAGGTAGAAAGAGAAGCATGGTAGAGAGAAAAGCATGTGGAAAAACAATTTAAAAACCCCACAGAGGACAGAGAAAATCTGGCTGTTTAATACCAGACTACAAACCTAATGAGAGAGTTCATATTCTGTAGTTAATGGCTATACTTCTCTTAGGAACAGCAGTATTAATGTGAATTTCTGAGCATGTGCACAGTGCACAGGTGTTGAGGGAAGATAAGAACAGCCTTTCGTTATATAGTGGCATTATATAAAAAGTAGTCTGATTGTAGACTAACTGGCTTTTTTGCTTTGGTTATACAGTTTTAAAAGCATGTCTGCTATTGTTGACTGATCATTGGACTCCACCTGGCCCTTTTGTGAAAGTGAAAGGCCTGTGTGTATAACAATTCAAAGAGAACTGATGGTGTACAGCAAAGATGGGGGACTCCCCCCCCCCAGCTCAAGGGCCACATTTCCTCATTGAGCAACCTTATGCGGGTCATAGTCCAATGGTGGTCATAACCAGGGGAAAACCTGGAAGGAGCAGTGGGTGTGAATGTACAGTAGCCTACATTCCAGCAAGAGATTTCTACATGCATGTACACCCACCTCTCTCCATCCTCATTCAAGAAAGCAAATGGCATTATTGGAGTTCAAGGACATATTCTTGCCAGGCAAAAACACGCAAGAAGGGTGCAAAGTGGGGTGCTTGTGAGTATTGCCTAAGTGACAGCCCCAAGAGCCAGAGGAAGAGGGGCTCGAAAGGTTTCATTTGGCCCCCGCCCCAAGGTTTCCCATTGCTGTTTTATAGACTGGGCAGTTTGGCTTAAAAACAGTTGTATTTCCCTCTATCTCTAGCACTTGGCAGAGCTGTCCTTGCATCTGAAATTCTTCAGTCACAGGATATTGTTGCGGAATGGTGGAGGGCAGAGTACCAGGAAAACAAACGTTACAGGCGTTATGTGCACTCACTTGGAATTTCCATGGAAATCTTAAAATCACTTGGGTTCTCTGTTAATTTCCAAGAGTGGAAAACTAGCAGAACAATAGTACTAGCTTGTAAACATCTAAATTGTGTGAACTTTTAAGAACACTTAAGAATATATTCTTTAATGCTACTAGGCCATGTCCCCCAAATAACTTTACTCCCTATGGTTGTTGCCCCTTCTCTTCAAAATTCCAGAGGCATTCGTGTACACAATTCTTTCCCTCAAATAATTCTGGGTGCTGGAGTTTAAGGGTTGCTGGGAATTGTAACTCTGTGAGAGGTGAAATACTGTGCCCAGAATTCTTTGCAGGAAAGAGTGAGCTTTGAATGTTCTTTAAAGGTATAGTGTGTACACAGGCTTTGAATTCATGGTCTTGAGACACAATTTGTGTACGTGTCTGCTGAAATGGTTCATTCTGAAGCAGTCCAGCGGTGTGTATTGAGTGGTGGCCTGCTGTTTGGTTTGCTTCTTTGTGAGCCAAAGGCAAATAATTGCACTCCTATGATGAGCGCTTTGAAAGAATTAATTGTACTAAACATGCCTTGAGGGCTTTGTCTGTCTCATCACTGGCATTGTTTGTGCTCACTTGCTTGTCATTGATAATGACATAGCATTCTTGGGAAATGTATGTGTATGGCAAGGCACAGGAGAACCTGCCTACCTGAGAGAGTTGCTCAGAAGGCCCCAAGCGATAAAATAGTCTCCTTGTAGGCAAAGTCGTAATCTTATATAGATCCTGCAGAATTCAATTGTTGAACTTAAGCCCATTGAGATAAAGGTGTGTGGTAGAAGCTGACTGTTGCAGCCAGCAAAATCCCAACCTGTTGGGAAGTGTGATTTTGGGGAATGAAGTCTTTTGAAAACTAGAGGCTGGCAACAGTATTTGATGCCTGCGATGACTTTCTATTAGCTAGTAACTTTGAAACTGTGCAATAGTATTGATACACCTTGGCCTTGATTTTGTAGAAGTGTCTACATCTGTACACTCCAAGTTACTGAATGAAATCCTGGAGCAGGATTACAGGTTGGATAGGAGAGACTCCCTTACATCTCTTTGCCCTGCCCATTTTTTTCTGATGCTGATTTACCCCTCACATGGCTCCATTCCTTTGATTCCATGGTATCTGGAGTTTCTTATATCTAAGAAGAACGTATGTATCACACCATTGGGCTTTTGACCATTTGAGTCATTTTTTTTTCTTCATGTGTTTATGGAAAACAAGTTACAGAAGTTGTATCAGTTATCTGAACACAATAGGTAACAGCCTACGGGTCCAGAATTGACTCTTTGCTGCCCATTATCTCACTAGAGTTTTACTCTTGTATGTTGGACCAGTATAATACCTATCAGTGGGAAGGAAGGATACACTCCCACCCTTCTCCCAAAGGCCCTCTGGAAGATTGTGGAGTAGGATGTGGGGAGCTGCTGAAAAGTAGAGGAATTTGCTCAAAGCCATACTTGACATTCTAAGAGAAGTTGACTTAAGGAAGCTCATGAAAGGAAAGTTTCCCACCACCCTCTCTGTGCATTTTCAGAAGCCTCCCCCCCAGCAGCCCCCACTCTCTAGAGCACCTTTGGGGAGGTGTGGCCTGAACTTCCTTAAGTTAATTTAGGATCCAAGCCAATATGTTGACATTTTTATTACCTAAACAGAGATCCAAGCAAACCATCTGTAATCTTGTGGGGGCCATTATCGTGCTGACGTATTTATAAGAGTATGGTGAATGATTGGTAATGTGATAGGTGTGCAGCATTAATGGCTGGCTAACCAAATAATGCTACACAACTTCATTTGCTGCTGTTTCTGCTGCCGATTGCATCCTAGGCCAAGGCAAGCAGTTCAGGTATTTTGCTATAACTCTTTTAGGGCCTCCTCAGAACTGTCTCCATTCCACCTGACGGCACCAGAGGGAGACAGAGAGGGCCACCTCCATCAGCCTGTGTGGGACTGGCTGCCATTTGGCTCATCCCTACTTGGGATGGGCCAAAAGGATCTGCCAATCCTTGAACCTGGCGGAAATGTGCAATGTATTGGTGTTGGAGTCTATTGAGTACCTGTGAATGTGTGGCACTGGGGGTGTGGCATAATATAAATTCGACAGTTATGAAATCATTTCTGGGTTCTGCTATTCGGTTATTTCTACGCTTCTTTGAAAGCACGGTTCCAAGAGCCCCTTTAATTTCATTTTAGCTTCTGTTTCTGAGACCTTCCAGCTATGCTGGTTGAACAGATGTATGCTTTTATTTTTATTGCTTTGCAGGGGTTCCTTTGGGACAAAGCCTTGTGTTGACAGATATCAAGATGTTGCCACGTGACATGATGCTGCATTCCCACTTGACACGGCAGCTTGGGAGCTTTGCATGCCTCAACTTATTTTTGGCTCCCACTAGCATGCATTGAGTTGCTCATCCAAAAAGGAGGGCAGCTGGCCTGACTATTCATGGCCTGTGTTCTTTGGGATTGCAATTGTAGGATTGCTCAGAAGCATCCAGCTGTAGCTGTGAAGTTTATTTCACGACCCTTCCTCCCACTTTTGGGTCACATTTGAAGTGTGCAAGCTCTGTGCTGCTTTTTTTATCTGAAATCTCCTCATAGAGGTCCTGATCATGCCTGTTTAGAATTTTACTTTGAACTTGTCTTTTTATATTTTAAATGGAGAGCATAGGCACAATTTCGCCAGCTCGTGACCAGCAGTATAATCACAGCCTTTGTGTTTTTCCACATGTGAGAGATTGCTATCTGGTTTAGAATTAGCATCTTATTGTGGCATAAACTGCCTGCAGTTCCACAGAATTCTTTCTGGTAAGATAATGGGACATAAAATAGCCTGGTTGATGAGACTGCAGTTCTAATAAAGTCCTCGGAGCATTCTGGAACTTTACAAATTGTAGGTCTCTTCTACTTGGAACTATCTGCATAAATAAAAAATAATTTTTTATTCTTCTTAATAATTATATTTATTTGTCTCTTTTTACATGAAGCCATTTCAAAGTGACTCACAATGTAAGAATAAGAATAACAGTAAAACCAATCCTAATAATAAAACACAACCCTAAAATGTTTATCCTTTTATTAATTTACAGGAGTATTCTCCTTCTGTAGATATTCCACTTGTCCCCCATGTCCCAAAATTCAGATGGGGGTGGGGGGCAAACCCCAATTTCTGGGTGTGAAAATCAAGATTCAAAGAGCTTCAAGAATCTGGACTCGATGCCATAGAATTTAGTGCAAGCATCCTACCAGTTCAGTACTGTTTGTCCTTTGAATTTCAGGCCCAATATATTCTCTCTCTAGGCTCTGATGTGTTTGAGGATGAGACATATAGCTATCTTGGCAGTTCTTAAGATTTCTTGTTTATGACATGACATAGTCTCCAACATAGATGCTATATGCACAAATTAAGCAAAGTGAGAATGTGGAGGCTGAATTAGGAATGAAGTTGACTCACAGCTCTGCTTTTCTAGTGTGGTTGGACGAGCCTGTTGTACATGAGCTGTACAGTGGTACCTTGGTTTAAGAACAGCTTAGTTTATGAACAACTTGAATTAAGAATACTGCAAACCCAGAAGTAGGTGTTTTGGTTTGTGAACTTTGCCTTGGAAGCAGAACATGTTCCGCTTCCTGCTGAGTGTAAATTGAGTCCCCTGCTGCTATGGGAAAACGCGCCTTGGTTTAAGAATGCTTTGGTTTAAGAATGAATTTCTGGAACGGATTAAGTTTGTAAACCAAGGCACCACTACTAGCCTTTTTGTCTTTGACTGTTAGTGCTTTTTCTCCCAAGATAGTACAAGTACTGCACTGAACAGCTCCTGATGAACCAAGATGTAGAGAACAAATAGGGCAGTCAAATTACTTTAAAAATAGTGTATGAGTTGCCGTATCTGCATTGAGGGATATTTCTTAAGGCTTACTGAGGTTTGATGTATAAGGAGCAGCCTTTGAATAATAGGGCTTGTGGTATTTTCCTCTCGTCTCCATTTATCACTTCCTTGATACTCAGAGTGGCCTGTTCTTCGTCAACACATGTCCTTCTTCTTTTGCTCATAATGACATGTGTAAATTATTCAGAACATTTTGCAAATGCTAAGCTCCAAGTGAGACTCAGAGATGAAATGTGAATAGTGGGTGTTGAAGATTAACAAATATGACAAGCAGCAGCAGGGAGCAGTCTAAAAAAGGGCTGGGCAACTCAGTCAAGCACCCAAAGGCCACATTGGAAATGCGTAAAGAGCCGGGGTTGTTATGAAACAGATGTTGCCTTATGCACGCACAGTACATTATTTTTGCTGCAGACTTGCAGATGTTGAAGTCACTAGCCCACAAAAAGTACTAGCCTGTCTGCCCACCCATACATGCCAGTGTAAATGGTGTGAAATTTTAGTCCTGATCCTGAGTCCTTGGGATGGCCGCTGTTGCACTTGGAAGAAAGGGGAACTCCTTTTCTCGGCTGCATTCTCTAAGGAATGGAAGTTCATGCTGTAAACAAACAACCAGCCATCAATCCACCCTTTAAACTTTCTGCGTCTCTGCAGCAGGTGGGATTTGGATCAGTGATTTCTGCACTGTTGGTTACCTCCAATGCAGAAGAGCATGTCCGAAAAGAGATTCATGAAGAAACACAAGGTGGTGCTCCACTGAAAGCAGGCAGTACTGCTGCATCTCTGCATCAGGTGTAACAGGTGACAGCTAAATACATTACAGCAGTAGGGGTGGGTTTCAGTTAAGTTGTTGTGTGCATAGAATGAGGGCTGCTCATGCAATGGGATTTCCCTCATCTCCGGTCTCTGAGTGCCCCCTGCCCCCTCTAAATCTGCTCTGGAGGGTTGGGAGAAACCCCAGATCTGGTTTAAGGGGCATGGGAGAGGGAAGTCCTGTTTCATGATTGGACATTGTTCCCTATGCACATACTCCACTTATCACTACACTGAATTCTATCCTTGATTCCCACCCACCCGCCCCTTTACACTTTGAATGTTTTTGGGTATGAGATTTGCAGTCCTTTGTAGTGCATTCTGCTGTTTCAACACACAAACTAGTTTGCACAAGTACTTTTGTGTTTAAATTGAAGGTTTCCACATGGCTAACTGTCAGGAGAGAATAAAAACCTCTGCATGAAATAATGTTCCATGGTAAATCTCCACTGGTGGAGCGGAGTAGTTCTAATCAGTTATTTTCTCTTGCCAGGGGTTAGGATTGCATCTTAACCCTTTTTCTAAACCAAAAGGCCTAAATGTTGTAACCTTTTTTCATAGGGAAGTTCCATGACAACTTTATTTGCCCTTTTCTGCCCAAATGACAATGAGGAGCCAAATACTTTCATCTAGTCTTTCTGGGTTTTTTTCCCATTATATTTTTGCTGCATTAATGGAGTTGCTAACTCCAGATTTTATTTTTTAAAAAAGCTTTTGCATTTTTAACATTTCAGGGGAAAATATATTTTCTTCCATCACCGTTCTCAGCAAGTTTCCAAACACATTGCACTGACTTGCACACATGCTACTATTAAAGGAGCAGAGCTATCCTTCAAGACCAGGTTCTGCTAGCCTTGTATCTATAAGAATGAAAGTTCTGGCATGGCAATGGGAAGGAATAAGATGCCCAGACCCAAATGTGAATGTACAGGGCAGATGCTTGTTCTATTAGCACCCTTAAGACCAACTGGTCCAAACTCAGCAGCCAATTCTTCTGTGCTTTAGGAATAGAAAGTGCACTGGCTTCACTGGAAACTTTTCCATTGAATGTTCTGTTGAATTAAATGGGACACAGATGGGAATTTCCATTGGAGAGCAGATTCCTGATGGATTGTTCTCCATCATAGTCTTAAGTACTGTTTCAGAAAGGAAGACTTCAAATCTCTTTTCTGCACTCAAGTGCACAGGAAGTCAAGTAGGAGAAACCATCCATGTATGTGCCAATCAAGGTTCCAGGTATAAGGCATGCATGGAGGTCCATGCTGCTGTGTCACAGACCATTATGGCAAAGCAAGATGATCACCCAGCAAACTGCGTTTGCTTGAACTGTTCCTGCCTGGAATTTGTGGCAGATCTGCATGGTGGCAGTTTGAACTGCGAATGTCTACAGATGTCACATTATGAAACTAGGCTGTTCTTGGAGCCAACCTGTCCTCCTGTGATCCATTATCCCACAACCTCCTGCTCAGATCCTGCCAAGCTTGCTAGATAATCGGTGTGGTAAATTGGACAAGGGTCTGACCTAATTCTTATGATAGTTAAACATCTAAAGCCCCTTCTTAAAACTTGTATTTGCTGCTGTTTTAAAATCAAACCATTCCTTCTGCCTTTCCTATGAGTGCAGACTTAAGCTTCATCCCCAACTAGGGTTAATTTTGTTCTAGATTAAAGGGATTTGTTTTATGCTCTGATCATGCTACATTTCTCCCCCCCCCTTCTGCTTTATCTTTTGCTGTTCATGCTTAGCTAGATTCCAGCCTACGACTGATTGTTGAATATGTGGGTGACGGTTAGCACAGATGAGAATGAACCATTATGCAGGTTTTGTATATTACAGCAAAAAAAACCCCTAACACCTTGCATGCACAATTCCCACCTGTTATGAGTTCATCATCATCAAAGGGTAGCATTTTTCCTTGGTTTTCTGAATAATGGGATTTTAAGGATTTGCAAACCTTCCTTTTTGTATTCACTACAATAATCCACAAATTGCAGCACTGTGTCAGCAGAGAACATGAGTGCCTGCTCCGATCCCAGGCCTTCACAACTTGTAGCTAGTCACGTATGGTAGGCAGTCCACCGGGAGCTGCAAAACCTTCTGTTTGTTGTTGCTTCTCTAGGATTGCAAAGGTAGTGGAGGTTGTCAAGCACTAAGGAGGCCCTAACATATAGCAGATGGATTGTCTTTGGTTTGGTGGGTCACAAGTTTTGGAGGCCTATTCTAATGGCTGCTTTGCCAATGCAACAGCTTGTTAGGGTCCATAAGCCTTACGTTAATGTTTTCTTTTTTATTCCCATCTCTCCTCAGCAGGTATATTATTATGAAAAGAGAACCTGACAGCCATGTCCTACATAAGCCTTTTTGAGCAGTTTCTGTATCTGACATAATGCTTCGTATTCCTTTATGAGTGCATAGCAATGCTTTAGATGTAACTTTTGCTGTTGCTTAAGGCCAGTTGATAAAAGTTCCACAAGGCCTAAGGGGAGTCGGCAAGTCCATTCCGCTCTGTTCCTGTGTGTGGTGCAGTGATGGTGAGTTCTGCAAGTACCGTATTTTTTGCTCTATAAGACTCACTTTTCCCCCTCCTAAAAAGTAAGGGGAAATGTGTGTGTGTCTTATGGAGCGAATGCAGGCTGCGCAGCTATCCCAGAAGCCAGAAGAGCAAGAGGGATTGCTGCTTTCACTGCTCAGCTGTTCTGACTTCTGAGATTCAGAATTTTTTTTTTCTTGTTTTCTTCCTCCAAAAACTAGGTGCGTCTTGTTGTCTGGTGTGTCTTATAGAGCGAAAAATACGGTAATACAGGATGCACTATTGTGATGGACACCCGGGAGCGAATGCAGGTGTGCATTTGGAAAAAAGAAATACACACAAATTATGCTGGGAAAGGAAAGTTGCAACATCTAATCTGTGCTGGAATTGCAAAACTTTAGGTTGCAATGCGCATCCCAGAGGAGTACATGGCAAATGGCTTTAAAGGATATAGATTACGTTCAAAGACCTTGGCTTCATGTTATGTAACAGCTGTCAATGATTTGGGAATGGGGTTAATTTTTTACCAGAATCTCCACAGACTGCCTTTCATTCTGTTAATAGTAATGGAAGACTGCAGTTGTGGCTTTTGGCTTGGGTCCCACAGCAACCCCTTTCTGTACTCATCTATACCTGTCTTCCGTCTCTTCCTGAACTACCTACTTTATCAGTGTAGGCCAGGAAGGTAAGCCGAAAGGGAGGGGATGGTAACTAGGCTGAGTTTGGTCCACCTGTAAGCTTCCTGCTTTGAAGATCTCCCCAAACCCCTTGGATCTGGAGAAAGTGCTGAGAGGGCTTTCAGAAGAGTGGCCTGCCTTGCCATCATAGTATATCCCAAGCACAATGTCACTGCCATCGGCATGGACTCAGCACCTCCCCTTACCAGTGAGGAGCCAATGGGTAGATCAGACAGTGAGCCCGTCCCGTTGTCTCCACCTCTGTCTCCAAGACCATGGAGTTGACCATTCCGGCATGAATAGACCTTGAAAACTGCTTACTGGTAGGAGTGCCTGCTTGCCCAGTCATGATACTCAGGAAAGCAACTGCATAAATGTCTGCCCACCCTACTCTTCAGAAGCGGACCTTAGAGGGCACATCAAGCGTTGGAACAACGTCTTAGCTTATGCCCAGCCATGTATTGTGGAACTCTGCCACACCTTATGATCTTGTAGCTTGGCCTTCGTTGGGACGCTGTGCTGATTTTTGGAATAAAGCTTTTTAATCACAGCACCGAAGTCGAGAGTCCAAGTTTTGAGTCAGCAAGTGGGAGCAAGAAGAGTTGGCCTGAATAACAGAGGGCTTCAAGCAAACGTTCTCCAAAAGTGCAATGCTGTTTTCTGTCGCCAACCCCATTCTTTTTTTACAACAATAGTTTGTATGAGAAGTTGAGCTTTGCTACCACTACATGGGCTATGTCTTTGGAACTTCTGCAGCTGTCTCTTACATCTGTCTGCCACATTTTCTTTTAAACCTCATACCATCCCTAGGCAGTGTATTATGTGGGTTGGCTGCATCCTTTATGGCACAGTGCAGTGCTGCTTAATTGTCTGCCTGTCACCTCACTTAGCTGAGGCTTGTCACTGGTTAGCCACCAGTTGAGGAAGAAGAGGCCATTTCCTCCCTGTGGGTTGTGTGCCATGCAAGTCTGGCTTTGTAAAAGTATGTCTCAGATGATAAAAGAGTTCTGGCAGTTAATAAAAATGTTTGTTAACGAGTTTCATGGGAGTTAAAAAAAAACTTAGGAGGAAAGCTTGTATTGTGTTGGACTAACTCTTTAATTTTATGGTAGCATTGTCCTAATGTGGTAAGGTTTATGTAGTACGCACAAACAACAAGGAATATTGTGGCACCTTTTAACAAATTTATTATAGCATACCCTTTTCTGGAGTTGGGTCCAGCCTCCCCCAAACTGAATGTAACTTGTATCCGCAGATACTCAAACACTTCTACATGTAAAATGAAATCAATCATGAAGTATTGTTACTGTGGACACTGACCGTTCATATACAATACGTCAACTAAAAACAACACTTGATTCCCTGGGTTTAAACCACACATCCTGCCTCTCCCCTCCCTTGCTTTATCTATCTTCTGGGAGCATGATTTGGGTGGAAGGAAAAAGCTGGGAGTGGCAGAAGAGAATGGGGAGGGTGTGTGTAGGCAAAGGGAACAGAGGGTGGATAACCAGTTCCCTAATCTTACTCTTACAGCTGCATTCACTTTTTTGAACATACACTTGTCCATGTCATTGAGTGCCACCAGCAATGCATTGTCAAATGTTTGGAGGTCGTGTAGAGATGCACAGTAGTTTTGGTCCTGGGAGTCATACTCTCTCTTGGTTTAAGTGAGATCTAGATAGATGGCTGGCTTGTGGGCTTTGATGTATATTGTCCATACCACATAACCACAACATGAATTCTAGACAAAGGGGGGGTTTTTTTTGGAGGTGGTGATAGGTACTGTATGTGCCTGCTTTTTGGTTGGTCTCACTTCTGCTTTTAAATAAAAACAAGTTGCCTCATTTTTACTGGCGGAGCTTCCTCTTCAGCTACTCTCAGTGAAATAGTAGGGACATGATGCTATATCCTTTTTTCTTTTTTTAATATTGGTCCCGTGCCAGGAACTGATTTTCTCATCCCTTTCAGAAGCAAAACAAAACTTTAGAGTGGGCTTAAGTGAAGTGTCCCCTCACTCTGAAGAGTGTGGAGTATTAAGTGCCTTCATAGAAGGGGCCCATACCCATTAAAAGAACAATAAGATTGGTTGTCCCTCTTTCAATATATATTATATAAATGAATGAGGATAAGATAAATGCATCGCTTTGTGGGGAATTAAAATGATGCATCTGTGCTTACCTGCCTGCCCTGCCTATATAGCAGCACAGATGTAGACTTACAAAGAAATGGAGTACAGTATGGGAAAACTGAATCATTAGAATGGTCTTTTCTGCCCAATTAAGTCCTAATTGCCCAATTTTATGATGCATTGCTCATGGAGGTGCCTTTATCAGCTGGAAGGGAGCACCAAATTTCAAAGGGATCTTTTTTATGTGTGTCTTTTCCAGGAAATAAGCAACACATTGTGGTGGCACCTTAAAAGTTTTAACAGGCATATTGTGACATAAGTTTTTTCCTGGGCCAGAATCCACTGGAAACATGGATAAAGTGGCCACCTACCTAAGTATGTACCCTGAATTAGAGAGGCAGGAAAATGCTTGTCAGAAAGTGACACTGAAAGGAGTCGTAGAGCTATGAAGGAGTCTCAGAACAACTCTCAACCCCCTTTACAAACTACGGTTCCCAGGATTCGTATAAAACTGCTATAAATGGATAGTGTGCAGGTGAGCTGTGTGCAAGCTGGTTTCTCAGGAACTCAGTTCTGACCCCTCTCTGGTGGGCGCCATTGCCATTATAAGAGAACAAGGGAGGAGTTCATGGTGAGTTCCAGAACCTCTTTTTGTAGAAAAATAGCACTGTATTTTTGCATATTGTACTGTATCACAGTATTAAAGCCAATGCTTCTGCCTTTTTCTTTAGTACGTGCAACTGCCCACTGTCCTAGGGAAGCCACTTTTAAGGTGTCTTCTAGCTTCCTGCAATCCTTGGTTGTGCAGACTTGACTGGAGACAGATGACGGGTGGCTTTTCAGACATCCAGCTTTTGTCAAGCAGCAGCAATATTTCCTTCCTGTGCTTCCAACTTTTAGCAGAGATTTTTATTCCTGCCTTCAGGGGATTACAAGTCTTGCAGGCTTCTATTCAGTAGTTAAAATACACATCTAATGTGGGATGTATTCAAGCCCCACTGTGGTAGGGCAGTTCTAGCGTTAGGTCATATGAGGAACTGCCAATGTAAATGTACCTTTCTACTGGGATTGGTTATTAGCTAATCAAAAAAGCCTGTAATCATCCTGTTAACAGCCTGTAATTGTAACTCTGCATCCTTTCTAGTGCCTTAACATAAGAAGAAATAGCTGGATCTGGTCTCTTGGGGTGGAGGAGGGGGGAGGCTTATTAGAGGGGGAAGAATTACCTCATATTTGGCAGTTTCAGCAGTGAGAGCTTTTTATTTTATCTTAAACTTGCAGCTGGTGATGAGGGAAATTCACCGGTAGCTGGGCATCATCAAAGGCAGCGGAAGGTGGAGAGGCCAGAAAATGTAGCAGAAGATTTCCTCCTTTTAACTAAAGTTGCTGCTTACTGGACTTGAAAGTTGCTTGGGATGAGAAGGATTTGTTTGTACAGTCCCTTTCCATATAGGTACCACCACAGAGATACTTAAAATCACAAGGAGGCGGGGTAGAAGCAGGTGGGTGGTGGGATGAGGCTGTCCTGCCTCCCTAGGCAGGACGTAAAGCTTGAGGTCCCCTTCACAGGGCACGTTTTTAGGTGCACACAACTACGACATCTACACGTAAGTTTGTTTTTGTCATGCAGGTAACACTCATTGGGGAACTGTGACTGGTTTCATCTTTCAGTGGATACACCTGGTAGAGGGGGGACGTGGGTGGCGCTGTAGTCTAAACCACTGAGCCTCTTGGGCTTGCCGATCAGAAGGTCATCGGTTCAAATCGCCGCAACAGGGTGAGCTCCCGTTGCTCTGTCCCAGCTCCTGCCAACCTAGCAGTTTGAAAGCATGCCAGTGCAAGTAGATAAATAGGTACCGCCGCAGGAGGGAGGTAAATGGCGTTTCCATGCGCTCTGGTTTCCTTCATAGTGTTCCGTTGCGCCAGAAGTGGTTTAGTCATGCTGGCCACATGACCTGGAAAGCTGTCTGTGGACAAACACCGGCTCCCTTGACCTGAAAGCGAGATGAGCTCCGCAACCCCAGAGTCGCCTTTGACTGGACTTAACCGTCCAGGGGTCCTTTACCTTTGTACCTACACCTGGTAGCAGAGCCAGGCTTGCCGTAATGTGTGAAATGTCCCCTTAATCTGCTTGAGTCGTGCAACTCTTGACCCACACTCCCTGCAGCACCAGGGTGTGCTGGAGGTACTGATTGCAGTGTGTGTGCATGTGCGCGCGCTGGCTGAGGTGGGTTGCTCAAGTTCTGCTTCTTATAGGAACCGGGAACTGCAGGGCTAAAAACAGGATGCTGGGAATCTGCCTCTCTGGACCAAAGCATGATTTCCTTTGGATGTCTAAAAAACGTCTTTTAAAAAAATCTTGGAACTGCCTCTCGTGCTCAAGCATAGGATATAGGAACCTTCCTCCCACAGATTCCTGGCTGTGAACAAGATGGAGTTGAGTCAGCTGTGCTGATTGAAACCCCCCGTAAACCCCACGCACAGAAACATCATGAGTCAGGCCCTTTAGAAAGGGACATTTCATGGGAAGCTAGTGATATATGCATGCTTACTTTCTGGTTTGTGGTGCATTTAATTTTGCGAACTTTTCTGTCAAACCATGAAGGTTATTTAGCAGCTTCTTCAGAGTCTCAGTCCTTGAACTTTTGCCATGGAATACTGTTGTCCTAGAGTAATATGTCGTATTAGATTCTTTTGCTTCAGAGAGAGATTTTTCTGTCCCTATTTGGTTATGATGGTGTTGTGGACATTGCAAAGTTCACTACGCATCAGCTGTGACTTGCATAATACTAATCTGACTTTTTGTTCATAGTTGTTTGGTCAAAAGCTTGCAAGGAGTGTTAATTCTTAATCAGGTTCCTGCCTGAAAGGCAAGAAACTGTATCGTATTCCTGAATAAGCCCTTTGCATCATAGAGTTGGAAGGGACCCCAAGGGTCATATAGTCCAACTGTTGCAATGCAGGAATCACAGATAAAGAATCCCTGACAGATGGCCATCCAACCTTTGCTTACAAACCTCCAGTGAAAGAGAGTCCACTACTTTCCAAAGTAGGCCGTTCCACTGTCAGACATCTTTTACTGTCAGAACGTTCTTCCTAATGTTTAATTGGAATCTCCTTTCTTGTAATTTTAATCCAGTGGCTTGGGTCCTACCCTCTGGAGCACCATTCCTCATAAGGCTTGGTTTCCAGATGCTTTATCATGAGTCCCATCCCACCCTGTTTCAGCAGTGTCTATTACAGTGGTACTTCTAGTTATGAACTTAATTTGTTCCAGAGGTCTGTTCTTAAACTGAAACTGTTTTTAACCAGAGGTGTGCTTTCGCTAATGGGGCCTCTTGCTGCCACTGCGCCACCGGCACACAATTTCCGTTCTCATCCTGGGGCAAAGTTCTCAACTCGAGGTAACTCTTCCAGGTTAGCTGAAGCGTTTGTAACCTGAGGCGTTTGTAACTCAAGGTACTGTACCACTGTATATCATATTTGCCATTCCCAAGTTTATATTTTTTGTTTCCCATGCTCTGTGCATTAGTATAGAGACAGTTGAAACCGTGAGTCATTCCCTCCAGCTACTTCCTTATTGGTTTTTTGCTGCCTGATAGCAGGTTTCTGTTCCGCTGCCCCAGTTTCCTGTACACCAGTGATGTTATTATCCCAAGCACTTGATGTCCCTCTGTCCTCTGAAATATTATCTCCCTCCCTCTCACAATTCAGTTTAAAGCTCTCCTAGCAAGCACATTCTTGCCAGCTCCTGAATTGGAGATCTGTTGCGGCAGTGTTTCTCCAATT
This sequence comes from Podarcis erhardii, assembly GCF_964252035.2. NCBI lineage: Eukaryota > Metazoa > Chordata > Lepidosauria > Squamata > Lacertidae > Podarcis > Podarcis erhardii. The sequence continues at coordinate 56,258,995 of NC_138498.1, read as the reverse complement.
TGTCTCCCTAGCTATTGTTGGACTACAATTTCCATCATCCCTAGCTATCAGGGCCAGTGGTCAGGGATGATGGAATCTGTAGTCTAACAACAGCTGGAGACCCAATTTTGAGAAACATTGTTAGGGGAAGTAGATCTACAATCTTTAAGTGAAAGTAAACTTAAAACAACTTTAAGTAAACTAAAACAACTTTAATCCAGGATACTGTACTAAACAACTCACAGATCTTTCATACCACCACATTGCTTCTCCAAAATACTTCCCCAAAGTGAGTGTTGCCAAGCTAACTATGCGATTATGCAATGGCTGGCTATATTTGGGTGGGGCTGGGGATGAGTGGTAGTCATTCACTGCCTTCTGCAATGTGTTAAACTGGGATTTCCCTGCCAGTTATCTGGCTATGTGTAGAGCCTGGAGAGAGGGAAAGTGATAGACACGACAAACTTATATGCTCTGGCTCCTTTTCCTGTTGTAATTTCACAGACTTCTTCAAATGTTGCTTTCTGCTCTGTGCATCTTTCTGTGAACATTTGGCTCTGGTGCATTTTTTTCTGTTGACCTTTCTAGTCTCTTGAGTGGTTTGCAGTTGTGACTGCATAATTAAAGAGCAGATTGATTAATATATATATTAAATTTTCACATGATCTTAGCTAAATGTTTTCCAGCTGGTAACATATAACATAGCTTTTGGTCTTTTCTGTAGAGTCAGGTGATTCATAAAAGTAGAATCAACAGGACTGCCAAGCTTCAAGAAAGGTGTGCTATACCTGCAGGACCTTACCTGTAGTGGTGGCGATACTGTATCAGATGCTTGTGTTCTCATCAAATTTGAGGTTTGCACGAGGCATTTTATTATGTCGCTTTGGATCAGCTATGTTTTCTGTCCAATATTTGTCAACTGTTTGAGTGCAAGTTCATCATCCACAGAGTGCAATGCTGATTCATTCTATGTTCATGCTGATAACATGCAAAGCCGTAAAGTGACTGGAGCAAAACACTAGCTGAGGGATAGTTAAAAAGTGATTGGAGATACCTTTTGGTTATGGAAATGATCATTTAACTAGTAGCCTGCTAGCATTCCTTTCTCAGACGTGTTCTTTTCAGGAATGGCGATCTTGGAAATAATTCTGTTGACTTTTAAGGCGGGGTGGAAATCTGTTCAGTAAAATCTCTGGGCAGGGGCAGTTTCCATTGTTTCGGTAGCGTGGGGAGAACGTTTCTTTTGTGCAAACCCTTCTTCTCACCCTGCAAAACAACTGCAAGGATGTGCCAGCGAGCGCAAGCAGCATAGCTTCAATCTGGAATCAGTCTGTGCTCCTTCTTCTCTTCTCTTTCCCTGCCAAGTCCAGTAAGGAGTAAAGTTCCCAGCAGCGAACAAAGGCGGCAGAACCAAACTTGTTTCTACAGCCTTGGGTGTGACTTCCTGGAAATCCCCTGCATGTTCCATCAGGTCAGGCCAAACAGTGGAACAGGTTAAAGGGCTGCTGGTTGTCCTTCCTGTGAACCTGGATGTGGCTGGATCTTTGCATGAAACAGAATGAGGTGCAAATGAGGTGGTGACGTCTTGAGGTGGTAAGACAAACCGTATTACTTAGTCTGCAAGTGGGGGAGGCCATGTTTAATGTTCCCCACAACTCCCTCTTTTTCTACCTACAGGGTTATTTTTACCTAAGGCAGACTTCAAAAAATGTCGTCCTGCAGTCTGAAATGATACAGATCACTTTACCACATCATCATTTCAGACTGCAGGTAGGGAAACCACATATTTGTTATGTGTATATATTTAAAACAAAACTTAACAAAAGCAAGTGGTGCTGCTTTTCTTATAGCACTGAGGTTTTTTGTTTTTTAAAAAAAGGGAAACACCTTTTCTAAATAAATAATACTTACTACCTGGAGTCTGAAGTGGTGTAATCTACTTGACATTCTGCTACATCGTTTGGCTGGGCTAGTGGAGCATCCCTGTGCCTCATTGGCATAGACGTTCTCTGTCGCTGCAGAGAGCAGTACTAGTGGAAGCTGCATTGAAGCAGATTTCTTCTAAGCATTCTAACAAGAGCTTTTTGACAGTGGAATAGCCTGCTGTGGGAGGTAGTGGCCTCCCCTTTGCAGGAGCTATTTCAGCAGATGTCTATTAGGCATGCTGTAGTTGCAGCCTACATGGAGCAAGGGGATTGGAACAGATGACCCTCCAGGGTCCATTCCAACTCTTTGATTCATTTAATCAGAGAGTCTTGGAGATAAGCGCTCTGTGTTAAGCTTGATAACCTGTAGCTTCTCAGTTAAAATAATGTGTTCAAACTTTGACAGAGTCTAGTGAAACATATATCCAGTATGTTGAGTTAGCTGGTGCAAAAGAGCAGAAGTGACTCTCCTAAGATCTCAAATATTACTTATACTGTGGGAGTTTAATTGGTACTTCTATAGTTTGGTAACTGGCTATGTCAGATTTCCTCCTATATTGAAACAGGAAACTGCCTATCTATTTTTAAAGCCATGCTGGGGGCATTTTCAGGGCCCAAGATAGATCATCTTTGATGTTAAAAACTGCTCTGGTTATCTGCCTTGAAGGCACCAGTGCTTTTAAATTTTTATTTTAAGACCCAGTGTTTTTGAACACGGTGTGTGGCAAAGCCTCTTTTACAGCAAATACAGTAGCATCCTGTTCATAGCATCTTTGGCTACCTTTCTACCCTGTTGTGGTGGACGCACTTCTTTGGTTCTTTTTTATGCCTGTTAATTGCATGGAGCAACAAACCAATTATATATGCAGTGTGATGAATAGGACTAGTATGGCCTTCTGCGGGTGGAAGTGACGGGAAGGTGGGGGGGGGGGTGGAAGCTGTACCAAAATCTGTACAGCTTGTTCACTTCAGCACTTCTAATGAATCATCTGTCCCTTTCTCCGCCACGTCTGAGCAAGCTGTCACAATGAAAGCTGTTACCAGCAAAACTGACTCTGCTTTCTTACTTCGCTTTCTTGGGTTGTGTTCCTTGGCGGCAGCAGATGATTAAAACTTAATCCCAGAGACCTCAGCACCTGTTTCCTGGGGAATTGCAGGAGGAAGGGAGAAGGGTGACTAGGAATAACTCCCCCCCCCTCTTGCAAATCAGTTTTAGTGTTGGGATAGCTACTAGGTGACAGTTCATGGACTGCTCCCACCACTGCTGTGACCCTAGAAAGTTTAGGGAGTGGGGGAAACCTAAGGCTTGAGACCTTCCTATTACATGCAGGAAGTTGCATGTTTTTAAACAGCAAATTAGGATTTCCTTTCAGTTTGTGGGTGCTAGATGAGCCAGCAGCCTGTATGGTTCCTGCATGCTAAGCTGTTGGGCAAAACTGTGCTACATATGGTGTTAAGAAGTATGTGAAATATTGTGGTGGGGCGGGGCGGGGCAGGGAACAAAGAGAATTAATGAAAGCAGGAGAGCTGGGGATAGGAGGAACTGCAGATTCATTTTCCTTTGCCTTAATCACAATTTAAGACACATGGCTTTTGATGTATCCATCAAAATTTTGCATGAAATTTTTGATGGAACCTGAATAAAGCCATAATGATCAGCTTATTTTAAAAATAGTTTTATACATTTAAGGGAGTCCTGTCCTCTTATTTTTCATTTAAAGTAGCACCCCCCCTTCCCTACTAACTGGTGCCCTTAAAAGTAATTTGTGGTTTGGGTATCGTATACGTATTGGTAAATGGATTCCAATCATTGCATTCAGATATCGCCATACACCATGGCATGATACATGTTTGCATGTATTATATATTAAAAAATCCCCATCTCCTCTCTTGAGTGATGCTTAGAGACTTTCCTGAACTTCCTGTTCCTTGCTTCTAAATAGGCCATTGTCTTGTTATCCTTTCCTATTTCTACATTGGAAGAAAGTCCCACTAGCGCACCGTAAATTCTTAATTTTTGAGGGCCTTTATGGTGATCATATTAACTATTTACTTGTATAATTAGTCCTGTTCAGTTGCATAACTGTCCTGTCTGCTCCCTCAGCCATATGGAAACTTCTTGCTACTCGGCTGTGTATTACAGGAAATAAAGACATTTTCGGTCTGTTTCTTGCAAGAGAGGGGAGGCGGGAGAGGAAGGAAGGGTAATTTTCCTGTGTTCCAGTCAAGGCTTCTGCTTCTGAAATGTATTTTGCCAGTTCTTTTATTTTGTAAGCTTTAGGGCATCCATCAAAACTAGTCTGCCAAGTGCTTTCCTCATTAAGCTTATTAGGGCTGCTTTTGTACCATGGAGCTAGGGATGAATGGCATAGCCAACACAATGTCCTCCAGATGTTCAGGACCAGAACTGCTAACTGATCATTGGACATACAGGCTGGGGCTGATGGGTGTTGGAATGCACGACAGCCAGGGGCCACATATTCCCCAACACTGCTTTGCAAACTTCACTGGAGGTGCTTCCCATTGAACTCATAGAATCATAGAATCATAGAGTTGGAAGAGACCACAAGGGCCATCGAGTCCAACCCCCTGCCAAGCAGGAAACACCATCAGAGCACTCCTGACATATGGTTGTCAAGCCTCTGCTTAAAGACCTCCAAAGAAGGAGACTCCACCACACTCCTTGGCAGAAAATTCCACTGTCGAACAGCTCTTACTGTCAGGAAGTTCTTCCTAATGTTTAGGTGGAATCTTCTTTCTTGTAGTTTGGAACCATTGCTCTGTGTCCGCTTCTCTGGAGCAGCAGAAAACAACCTTTCTCCCTCCTCTATATGACATCATTTTATATATTTGAACATGGCTATCATATCACCCCTTAACCTCCTCTTCTCCAGGCTAAACATGCCCAGCTCCTTTAGCCGTTCCTCATAAGGCATCGTTTCCAGGCCTGTGACCATTTTGGTTGCCCTCCTCTGGACACGTTCCAGTTTGTCAGTGTCCTTCTTGAACTGTGGTGCCCAGAACTGGACACAGTACTCCAGGTGAGGTCTGACCAGAGCAGAATACAGTGGCACTATTACTTCCCTTGATCTAGATGCTATACTCCTATTGATGCAGCCCAGAATTGCATTGGCTTTTTTAGTTGCCGCGTCACACTGTTGGCTCATGTCAAGTTTGTGGTCAACCAAGACTCCTAGATCCTTTTCACATGTACTGCTCTCAAGCCAGGTGTCACCCATCTTGTATTTGTGCCTCTCATTTTTTTTGCCCAAGTGCAATACTTTACATTTCTCCCTGTTAAAATTCATCTTGTTTGTTTTGGCCCAGTTCTCTAATCTGTCAAGGTCGTTTTGAAGTGTGATCCTGTCCTCTGGGGTGTTAGCCACCCCTCCCAGTTTGGTGTCATCTGCAAATTTGATCAGGATGCCCTTGAGTCCATCATCCAAGTCGTTGATAAAGATGTTGAATAAGACCGGGCCCAAGACAGAACCCTGTGGCACCCCACTAGTCACTCTTCTCCAGGATGAAGAGGAACCATTGATGAGCACCCTTTGGGTTCGGTCAGTCAGCCAGTTACAAATCCACTGAGTGATAGCATAGTCAAGTCCGCATTTTACCAGCTTCTTTACAAGAATATCATGGGGCACCTTGTCAAATGCCTTGCTGAAATCAAGGTAGACTACATCCACTGCGTTCCCTTCATCTACCAGGGTTGTAATTCTGTCAAAAAACGAGATCAGGTTAGTCTGACATGACTTATTTTTCAGAAATCCATGCTGACTATTGGTGATCACAGCATTCCTTTCTAGGTGCTCACAGACTGTTTGCTTAATGATCTGCTCCAGAATCTTCCCTGGTATTGATGTCAGACTGACTGGGCGGTAATTATTTGGGTCCTCTCTTTTCCCCTTTTTGAAAATAGGGACAACATTTGCCCTCCTCCAGTCTGCCGGGACTTCGCCTGTTCTCCAGGAATTCTCAAAGATGAGTGCCAGTGGTTCTGAGATCACATCTGCCAGTTCTTTTAATACTCTTGGATGCAGTTCATCTGGCCCTGGAGACTTGAATACATCTAAACTAGCCAAGTATTCTTGTACTATCTCCTTAGTTATTCTGGGCTGTGTTTCCTCTGCTGAATCATTTGCTCCAAATTCTTCAGGTCGGGCATTGTTTTCTTTATCGGAGAAGACTGAGGCAAAGAAGGCATTGAGGAGTTCAGCCCTTTCTGTATCCCCTGTTTGCATTTCACCATCTTCTCCTCTGAGCGACCCCACTGTTTCTTTGTTCTTCCTTTTGCTACGAACATACCCATAAAAGCCTTTTTTGTTGCTTTTAACCTCTCTAGCAAGCCTGAAGAGGCATGCATTGGCTATCTCTGGTATAGTTGGAGATGAACCTCATACAGGACTATATTAAATTTGGTTCTCTTAATGTTCCAAAGCTGGAAATCCCAAAATACACCTTATCCTAAAAGTTGCCAATTAACAATGCTAACATGGCTTTTCATATTGGTTTGGCTTGCATGCTCTGTTTGATCCTAACAACAACAACAACAACAACAACAACAACAACAACAACAACAACAACAACCCATCTCAGGCAGCCATAGTTTGAAAGTCTGGGAATGTTCTACGGGATGGTGGCATGCTTGTTCCCTCTCTTGGTTTGAATGGCAACCACCTCAGCTATGTCCAACTCAACTTTGGTCATTGCAACTGTGGTAGAAAAATTAAAGCAAAGTATTTCAGTAATCAAAACAGTTTCTGCTAATAATTAGGGCATTGATCTCTATTCTGATACTTCATGCGCCAGAACTGTTGTTGCTGCAGCTCTGTTACTCAAGGTTAACAAGGTAAACACAAGGAGGCATCTTCAGTTATTTGGGATGGGGAATCAGTGGTTTCTTTTCCACTTGGCGAAGACAGGTCCTTGTCTATTTATTTTACTAGGAATCTGAAAGTTTACTTGCTGGGAACCTACTATATACCAGAATTCTGGCATACTACTTGGATTCATTCTACCAATTGATGGAGGAGGATAGGTGGGTTGGAATTTTTAGGGGAGACTTAGTTGGAGAGGGATCTATCTGTTGATTTTTCGCTTATCATCGCTCACCTGGTAACATTTCCACATTGCTAGGGGTCATCTTGGAAGCTTAGCTGTGGGAAAAACCATTTAGAGGGCCTTTTCAGCAATGAAATAAGTACTCTATGCAGGCACTAGTTCTCCTTTGCCTCTAACCCTGTCCACCACTTGTGTTACCCAGTTTCAGCATGCATGTTCTTAGGTTTGGGGCATGCTTGGTTTGTGCCTGCTTCTGCATAGACAGTTTTATTGATCATTCTGAATGGCTTGCTTGAAAATAACATTTCACCCCTCCTGCTTTCTAGGTTTCTGACTTGAGAGAGAATGTGACCATAGGTAGCGGTGTCTGAGCTGCACAGCACGCCTGCCACTTCCAGTTAGTTTCACAGTAATCACAAGAGATTACTGCATATATTGTTTGAGTATGTTTAAAAGCACAGCCTCTTTCAGAATCTTCTTGAATAACACATTTTACATTAACTAAGGGAGGAAAATATATGAAACATATTTTTTTTTTTTTGGAAGGCTGTAAAGCAGTAGGGCTGAAACTATGATTCAGAAGAGAAGGTCTCCAGCAAGAAGCAAAAGGTGGCTAAGGCAGGAATCCTATGGACACTTACTTGTGAGGAAACTCATTGGGTGACAACAAAGTTCTAGTATTATGAGAAAGGGAGAAGAAAATCTCTCTACAACATGAGTCATTTTATAAGCTTCCCATCCTATCCCCATAGTCGTCTTTTCTCTCCCCCCCCCTGCCCCCAAAACAAATGCTTTTAGCATTTGGGAACAATGTGGAAAAATGTGGTGGTGTTGATGATAATGCCTCTGTACTTCCCCAACAACTTGGGGACAATTCAGGAAGAGGTGATGGTAATGACTATGACTCTACACTGGGTTTCCCCTCAACAGCTTTCGACCAATACCTGCTGTATGTCATGCTGCTGAAACAGGAAAGAGTTGCCTTATCCTTTCCCTCATATTCACCTGAGACCCTTCTCAGTATCTGTCTGCCCCAGATTGCACTTCTTTTTCCATGTACGGTAGGAAGAGTTGCCTCTGGAGCTAACCTTGATTTTTCTTTGAAAGCAATGTTCTGGCTCATCCCCTAACAGAAGCTCCTGATGGATGCAAGTAAAGTTGTTTAATAGCCTTCTCAACATGTTTAGGTCTATGAAAAACTTAGCAGGTAGCATGGAACAAGAAATCATCTTCTGACAGTGGTAAAGGTAAAGGTAAAAGGTAAAGGACCCCTGGACGGTTAAGTCCAGTCAAAGGTGACTATGGGGTTGTGGCACTCACCTCGCTGGAGCTGGCAGGATCCCCTGCCCAGTGTTGAGAGTACGTAACTATAACTACCATCTGATGTCAAAGAGGCACTAAATTATATCTTCCAGAGCAGTGTTTGGCTGGCATAGACTGTATATTGCCTTCACTAGGAATAGAATACCTCATTGTTTGTTGTTACTAGAGTGTATCCTATGACTTTGCATGCAGTTTTTTTTGACATGCTTGAATTAACTAACCATAAAATTGTACTCAGAAGAGCCAACCAGTTTATCAAAGGGAAAATTTGTATCACAGTGACACTCAGGCCAGGGGTAATGGCTTGATTAACAGGTCAAAGCCTACTGTACCTTCATAACATAAAATCATAGACTCGTAGAGCTGGAAGGGACCACATGGGTCATCTAGTGCAGGAAACTTTTGCCCAATGTGGGGCTTGAACCCACGGCCCTGGGGTTAAAAGTCTCGTGCTCTACCAACTGAGCTATCACAGTGGTCATTGTGATTACTTTGCACGTCTCTCTTGTGCATGTTTGACTCATTAAATCACTCATTAAGTAGAGGGTGAGGTTGAACTTGGTAACAACCCCTTTTCCCTCTTTATTTCTTACTATGTTCACAACTGGAATGAGAAGAAAAGGAAGTAAGCTCCTTTTTCTGGATATGCCTCGTGATATGTCAGAAAGCACCTAGTGTTTACTGTCTTTCTGGACAGGCGCTCAGATTTTTATCAGGTTCTATACCTTGAAGGAAAATGAAGAAGAGGAAGTGGTTAGCAATTGACTTTGCAGAAGGGCATTCCAAATTGGAAGGAAAACACGGCACTAGCAAGTATGCCTGTTAGCATGAGTTACGGTAACTGAATGGGAAAGGCAATTGACACACTTAAGTTTAGGTTTCTCAAGAGAGAGAAACTGCAGTACTTTGTATGAAAAGGCTGGGGATGCTGCAGCAAAAATAGCATCTGACACTGTGTGGGGTAGTTTCATTCTTGAAATCACCTTCATGGGGAAGCAAGTTCTTTTCAGTAATATGGGCTCCCCCCCAAAAAAAACCCCCCAACAACCTTGGAATTGCAGTAAATGTTGATTTATGACTAGGATTGTTATAATAGTTGTTGGATTATCCTGTCCAACTCCAAATTCCCCTCTCTGGGGGATGCTAATTATTCCTTGCCAATAAATAAACTTGTTTCTGAATGGTAAGTGATGGGTTTTTGTTGTTGTCTTTTTGCAAAGAGTAATATAAATGAGGACACCAGCAAGCTGCTGTAGCCTCACTGCCAGAGTCTCAGTGTTGCTGTGCAGTGGTACACAAAACTCCTGTCTGAGGCTGATGATTGAAGGAGTTCAAATCAAGTACAAGGGGGAAAAAATAAGATGCACGGTATCAGACCTACTGCATGTTTCAAACCATTTGTCCTCTATTGTACAAGAAACCCAGCGTGTGAAAGCACAGAAAGCGTTTTAAAGTTAATGACTAAGGGGTACTTGACACAGCTGTTTTTTTAAGTGTATACTTGAAAGCTTTAAGGCATGGGTAGGCAAACGAAGGCCTGGGGTGTGGATCCGGCCCAATTGCCTTCTAAATCCGGCCCGTGGATGGTCCGGGAATCAGCGTGTTTTTACATGAGTAGAATATGTCCTTTCATTTAAAATGCATCTCTGGGCATAGAAATTTGTTCATTATTATTGTTTTTTCAGATTATAGTTGGGCCCCCCACAAGGTCTGAGGGGCAGTGGACCGGCCCCGTGCTGAAAAAGTTTGCTGACCCCTGCTTTAAGGGTAGACCTAAAATGCAGTGTGTTAATGTAACAAACTAGTGTTGGGGAACCTTTGTATCATGCAGGTACACTTGCCCCACATGGCTTGCCCCATACCCAATAGCAAATCTGGGTTGGTTTCTCTGTAGTGTATGGAACAGCCTTGAGAGGCAAATATCGGTGTCTGACATAAAATAAATAGGACAAATGAACAAAAATTGGGTGAGATGCTATTGTGATTAGGTGTGCTTTCCATTTTTGGATGTGTGCTTTCCATTTTGCTAATATTGTACTGTCTAGGAGCAGCCGAACCATTATCATACTTTTCGGAAGCCCCAAGTATTGTATGGAATTACCAGCTTGCACAATGGTATAAATATTTGTAATCTCCTTAAATAATACACACCTGATCTTAAGGCAGGAAGGAGAACAGAGCTGCAATCCAATACCCACTTATCTGGAACTAGGCCCTATTGAACTTGGTGGGATTTGCTTCTGAGAAGGCATCTATAGGATTGCTCTGTAAATGTACTAAAACAAAACTGCAGAATTCTAAAGCGCTCTGCCCCTTTGAGATTAAATGCCCTTGTCACGTTTATGAAATGGCAGAGGCAATGGCCCAATAACTGTTTCTCAGCCATGCTGTTTGGTGAAAAGCTGGCTGTAGACTGTTCTCAGGGGCATGTACAAGGTGGCAAATAAGCTTAACGGAAGAGTTTATGCAGTATTTCAGTTAACAGTTGAAACACAGATTTTTATATTAGTTTTATGTGGATCTTGCAACGGGGCGGACTTTGGTAATCTATGCTAATATGGCGCCCTGTGCAAGGTCAAAATTTGGCACCCATAAATGAATTTTCTCAATTATTTATCAGCTTTGTGCTCTCTATACTCAGCATCCTGTGTGGGGGAAACTGCCTGCCACACCCTAAATCCAGTGCTGCCTGCAGTACATAGGCATACAGTCCATTCAGGCGTCTCTTTATTTAGTCAGGTCTGTTTATATCCTCTACATCTACTTTATTACTTGTCTTTAATGTTTTACTGTCTCATAATTAAATCAGAGTGCAACCTTTTGCTGTACTGTATTGTTCTGGAGCTATTTTGCATGGTACTTGAATAATCCATTTTATTTATGTTATTTTATGTTATTTTATGTTATTTTATGTTATTTTATGTTATTTTATTTATTTATTTATTTATTTATCTATCTATCATCATCATCATCATCATCAAGAAGCAAATGCTTTCCTGTATTTGAATATTAGTTTGGAGCATCTCTGTTGTTGGGATCAATTGTGTGGGCATTATAAATTCTGGCTTCCTGGTAACCGAATATCATTCACTTGATTTGCAGCACTTCCAGAGCAACATTTAAGGATCAAATTAGCTTCCCTGCTGAGATAGCCATCAACTAATTGGTTTCAATAACATCTAATCCCATGGCATATCTATTTTCTGAAGTAATCTCTACTCCACTTCTAGCTTCTATAAATGGTGACTGGTTTTGCGTGGCTTTTATAACAAAATGAGAGCCCTATAATCGCAAGCAAGGACACTTTAATTGCAAGGTACCCCATTCTGCAGAAGAATAGTGATGATGTGATGTTCATTGCAGTTTCTCCAGCCATATAACAGTCTATTAACTGTTTTGCATTCTCTGTTTCAGTTTACCCTCCTGGAAATAATTTAATGACACTGTGTCAGTTCATTCCTCTGGTTTTTTAAAAAATCACTTTAATGTGTTTCCACGCAAAGAAAGCTAAGAATTGCTGATGCTGGAAAGGCATTCTGTTGTGGATAGCTCAGCCTATTCCCTGCCACGGCTTTCAAATCTCTCTTAAGTATATAATTCCAGAATTCAGTCCTAGATGAAAGGCATGAGGTAAAAATAAGTACCGAGAGCTTAAAGCTCTCCTTTAAAGATCTTAAATGAGCATCCACAAAGAGCCCTCATTTTAGAAATCATAGTTTACCAAAGCTCATTTTTGTAACCAGAGGATTAACATTGTCTACTGTTTTGCTGAGCAGGCCCGAGTGTCTGTCATAATTATAGCTTTATGTAGAAGGGGTGTTTTTATAGCAGGTGAGAAGGTGAGATTTGGTTTGGAATTGGTCAAGAAAGCTGTTTCTGCATGTTCTGTAGAGGGAAGTGGGGCAAATGGGGCCTGTCAACTTGGGAAGGTAGCCCATCCAGAAGAAGGAAAACTCTGATCCTAAACCTCAGCTGCCTTGCAGGATATCATTGGGAGAGGAAGAAGCTAAGGAGTAAACCCTACACAAATCTAGAGTAGAGACTCAAAGATGGTTGGATGGTGCCTTGTACACCTCCTTCTGGCAATTCCTCCAGCCAAGCTGGTGCCAAATGTATTACTCTGCTCTCTTTGGACCACATCAGCATGGCCGAGAGAAGAAGAAGAGAAGAAGAGTTTGGATTTGATATCCCGCTTTATCACTACCCGAAGGAGTCTCAAAGCGGCTAACATTCTCCTTTCCCTTCCTCCCCCACAACAAACACTCTGTGAGGTGAGTGGGGCTGAGAGACTTCAGAGAAGTGTGACTGGCCCAAGGTCACCCAGCAGCTGCATGTGGAGGAGCGGAGACGCGAACCCGGTTCCCCAGATTACGAGTCTACTGCTCTTAACCACTACACCAGAGCAGGGTCTTGTTGGCTGGGCAGCCCAGGACCTCCATACACACTGCCCAGGCGTGCGCCCTGGGGAGGTCACTTCAGTGCTGCTAATACAGTTTGATTTCACCCCTGGAGGTGCACTCCATTGTCTCTTGAGACAGACGAATGCCGCCGCCAACACCAGCAGCAGCAGCAGCAATGACAGCAACAAGATACATATTGCAGATGTATATCGGTATTATAATTCAAAAACACAATTATGGGGCACTTTTGGTCAGCTGAAATATTAAATTAGATGCACAAATGCTGACTTCCAGAAATGCATGATATATAAAGCACGTGCAAATGGGAAGTTGTTGGTGAAATTGAGTGTCTTGCCCACCTTTCGGTACTATTTTCTTGGATCACAAGAAGGCCCTTTACTTGTGAAAAACCGTCACCATTTAATTACCGTATTTTTCGCCCTATAGGACGCACTTTACCCCCTCCAAAAATGAAGGGGAAATGTGTGTGCGTCCTATGGGGTGAATGCAGGCTTTCGCTGAAGCCTGGAGAGCGAGAGGGGTCGGTGCGCACCAACCCCTCTCGCTCTCCAGGCTTCAGGAAGCTCTGCCCAACCCTAGGGAGCCTGGCGCGAAGCTGCGCCGGGCTCCCAAAGCTTGCGCAGAACTGCTGCATTCCGAAGCCTGGGGCACGCTGAAGAGCGCGCCCGGGCTTTGCGCAGCTCTGCGCGAGCCTGGGGAGACCGGCGCGGCTCCCTAGGCTTGCGGATAGCAGGCCTAGGGAAATAATTTTTTTTTTCTTTATCCCCCCCCCAAAAAAAACTAGGTGCGCCCTATGGGGCGGTGCGCCCTATGGGGCAAAAATACGGTACATCTGTTTCTAGGTAAAAACTCCAGCAATGCTAGTTGTATAATTGTGCAGATTTAATCTAATAAAAACAATCAATAGTTAAATCACAATGCTAAGTGCATTTTTTAGATTGTGTACATATGTGAGGCAGCAGGCACCACTTAAGAACGGGTATTGTTTCTCTTGCACAAGAGCTGGAGAGAAAGTACTCTCCTAATGTACAACTTGCCACCCTCTGTGAGTTCCCTGACCGAATGAGGCATAATGTCTTGCTTCCTCAAATCCACCCAACATGACTATGCGAGAAGTTGCAGGTATATTTATTTTTGTTGTTGTTATTATTCCTTTCCTAGAACACTTTATACTTTTAAGGAAAAGCCTCAAAGTGATTTACAAAACATTAAAACATCAAAGAAAACAATCAAGAATAAAGCGTTCCTGAAGAAAGTCAAATATAAAGTAGACACTCTCAAAGCAACATGATTAACAGGAAACTAAAATGTTATGTTTGTCGATCTATATTCTCAAGCAAGAGTGATTCTAGGAAGAGGGCAAAATGGGATAGTTTAGGGTACAACTATTACCTTTAAGGGTTACACATCCGCCTACTTTACATAGTGTGGCTGCCCCTATTTCTTGAATGGAAGGTGCTTCCACATGCTAAGAGGACTTCCTGCAGAGGCTTGGTTTTTTGGAGGTTCTTTTTTGGAACTGACATTTCATAAAGGTAAAGGGACCCCTGACCGTTAGGTCCAGTCATGGATGACTTTGGGGTTGTGGCGCTCATCTCTCTTTATTGGCCGAGGGAGCCGGCATACAGCTTCCGGGTCATGTGGCCATCATGACTAAGCCGCTTCTGGTGAACCAGAGCAGCACACGGAAACACTGTTTACCTTCCCACTGGAGTGGTACCTATTTATCTACTTGCACTTTTTGGTGTGCTTTCGAATTGCTAGGTTGGCAGGAGCTGGGACCGAGCAAAGGGAGCTCACCACGTTGTAGGGATTCGAACCGCTGACCTTCTGATCGGCTAGCCCAAGGCTCACCCTGAGGGTCATCTAGTCCAACCCCCTGCAATGCAGGCATAATAGAATTGTAGAGTTGGAAGGGACTGTGAAATAGCTGTTCCATCAAACATGGATGACGTAATAGTAGTACAAGTTGGTCTATTTTGGACAAAAGTAATTTAACACATTGTTATGTATGTTCATTACGAAGCTTTTTAAGTGGCCTATCTCTCACACACACACCCAACACAAAAATTAATCAGCATCTGAAACTGTATAATTTGAGTTTTAGACTAAATAACAATACCACATGACATTTGATGTCACATATTTAGGTGTAAACGGAAGAAAGTGAGGGAATTGCAAAGAGTACTGCTGTCTTATGTTAAGGTATGATAAATGACACCCATCTAATTCTGCTTGCAATTTTTCAGCCTATCTTGGCACACTACTACATTCATTTTTTGCTTCTACATTTTTAGAGCATGCTACATTGGTTAAATGTTTGAGCATTAACATTGTGGATAGAAATTTACACTTTTCTCAAAAATGAAGTTATAAATAGTCAAGTCTGAGTCCTTTGGGGTAGAGTGTCCTATCTGATCTGCTTCACCTGACAGTAGCAAATGCTGTATATGGCAGAGTAGAGTAACTTAAATAACTTAACCATATTGATGTCTGTAAAATGTAGAGCTGTACTTTTGTAGAAATGGAGTGGATAATTTGATCAAAGTGGTGAGATTCTGAACGTAATTCCAGATCTGGTTGCAAGCAGGTGATTCTTGAATTCTTTGAGAATGCTTTTGCCAGAAAGAGGTTTCCTTGCAGTATTCAGAGTACTTTTTCATGTTTGAAGGGTGCTGAAAAATCCACATTCCTTCTACCTTGTTAAGCTGCTGCCAATTCTTTGAAGAGTGGAAATGAATGTAGAGAAACCTAAGCAAGCTGTTTCAAGATTGTATGAATGCCCCACTTCAGTCTTTATTGCAGTAGACTTGTGTCAGTGTTGAAAAGACTCTGAGAAAGATTAATTCCGGCACTTCATTGTGTGTATTCATATCTTGATTGAACAAACTCCAATATAAAATTTAGCAGCTGTTTTAAGCATGCTTTAGTTTTGCTTGCTTAAGTGTTTCAGGAATGGACAGTTCTTTCAATAAATAGTTCATGAAAATATGAAGCTGACGTACCAAGTCAGAATACATCTAACTCAGTATTGTCTGCACTGAGTGGCAGCAGCTCTTACTAGGAGATGCCAGGGATTGAACCCAATAATAATAATAATTTTATTTATAGCCTGCCCATCTGGCTAGGTTTCCCCAGCAACTCTGGGCTGCTCACAGCATATATCAGAACATACTAAAACATCAAACATTAAAAACTTCCCAATACAGGGCTCCCTTCAGATGCCTTCTAAAAATCAGATAGTTGTTTATTTCCTTGACATCTGAAGTGAGGGTGTTCCACAGGGAGGGCGCCACTACCAAGAAGGCCCTCTGCCTGGGTCCCTTAACCTCACTTCTTGAAGTGAGGGAACCAGCAGAAGACCCTCGGAGGAGGAACTTGGTATCCGGGCTGAATGATGGGGTGGAAATGCTCCTTCAGGTATACTGGGCCGAGGCCGTTTAGGGCTTTAAAGGTCAGCGCTGACACTTTGATTTGTGCTCAGAAACGCACTGGGTCACTTTTATGAGCCAGGATGATCAAGGATCAAGGAGACAGATGGTCAGTTTCAGTTGACCAAGCAGCCTGTCCACATCCTTGGAGGTAACAGATTGGAATTGATCCCATGCAACTTGACCAGACAGGACGCTAGCACTCTCCCGCCCCAGCCCCACTACCACGGTGAAATATACCTCTTTCCAAATCTGAGTGACTTTGTCTGCAAAAAACTTTGCAAAATCACTGCTGGAGATCTTGGGGTCTTCAGCAGACCCCGATGATAAAGGTGGTTCTGTTAGATTGCAGAGCACCTGAAAGAGTCTCCTGCTGCTGTTTTCTGTAGATGCAATAGAGGCAGTGAAGAAGGTCCTCTTCGCTGTCACTATCGCCACTTGTTAGGCTTCATGTTGAGCTCTAACCCGTGTTCAGTCTGATTCAGAATGAGTTTCCATCCACCAGCGCTCTAGCCATCTCAGCAATTGTTTAATTTCCCTCAGCTCCGGGCCCCATGCAATCAGAGAGGGTGCTTTGGAGCTAGACAGTCAATAAAGGTAAAGGGACCCCTGACCATTAGGTCCAGTCATGACCAACTCTGGGGTTGTGGCGCTCATCTCGCTTTATTGGCCGAGGGAGCCGGCGTACTTGTAGCCAGCATGACTAAGCCACTTCTGGCGAACCAGAGCAGCGCACGGAAACGCCGTTTACCTTCCTGCCGGAGCGGTACCTATTTATCTACTTGCACTTTGATGTGCTTTCGAACTGCTAGGTTGACAGGAGCAGGGACCGAGCAATGGGAGCTCACCCCGTTGTGGGGATTCAAACCGCCAACCTTCCGAAATAGCCCTGGTTAACTCCGCATTCCAGTGGGTCACCAGGGAATCAGCTGAAAGGCCATCAACATGGGATAAAACTTCGCCTACCACTCTTTGGAAACTATTTGGATCCCTTAAGTGGTGAGTGCAGATCATCTGAATTGGTCGCACCTCCCTGCAGAGGGGAAGGGTCGCAGAGAAGTCCAGTTGCACCAGGAAGTGATCTGACCATGGCAATTCTTTTGTTTCGCTTTTACTTAGTGTCAGATCACCCACATCCATAGAGATGAACACCAGGTCTAAGGCACAGCCACGACTATGAATTAGGCCAATCTTATTCAGGGACAGCCCCATGGAGGCCATGCTTTCCACGAAGTCCTGAGCGGCCCCTTGTAAGGTCACATAAGCATGGATGTTAAAATCCCCCAGGACAACCAAACTAGGTGTCTCCATGAGAACATCCTCCACAGCCTGAAGAAACTCAGGCAGGGAATCCTTGGTGCAATGGGGAGGTCGCTACACCAGTAGGATTCCTGTACTGCCCCTATTGCCCAACTTCCAGAACATGCACTCAGAAAACTGGGTCTCCCCAATAGGACGCCTGGTGCAGCCAATGAATTCCTAAAGATCACTGCACAAAACCCCTCTCTGCCGCTGTGCATAGGAGAAACCTGGTGGACAAGCAGCGGCAAGAACAGGCCCATCTGCCTCATCCAACCAAGTCTCCGTCACACATGCCAGGTCAATTCATACACGATCAATTCATGGATGGAGGTGGTCTTGTGGATCATTGACCTGGCATTGCACAGATTCTCATGGTGGTGGTACCTCTGCAAGACTGCTGTGGCTCCTTCTGTGAGCAAGGTGTGCATGAATGCACAAATCCTTTTCATGGAAGCAACTGCTGTGGTCCTTCATGCATACGTTAATGCTTAATTGGATTACTTGCTTGAGAGGTTCAATATTCAAGTTAAGGCTGCCTCATAGCATGTGAACCAGTCCTAATGGAGATGTTTCTGGCATTATGCTTGTATAAGATGCTCCCTATGCAGATGACAGAAGTGGGTGGGTGGGTGGATTGGGGTCAGCTGTACCTGTTGTGTCATCTCCGTTATCACAATCAACCTCCATATGCTTGAAGACCCATCTGTGCAGAGCACGGTTGCTCTGTTGAAACCTAAGTGCATTGGGTTCTGGGTCTGTAGGTGCCTGTGCAAGTGGACCTTCAAACATATGGAGGCTGGGCTTTGTGATGGGGCTGGGGCACTAAAGTTGGGGGTTGCAGCTTGTAAGACATGGCAGGTCTTGAGCTTGATACTCTTGCAACTGGATCTAGCTATCTTATTCCCTGCACTGCCATGATGGCTTCCCAGAGGGAGATGCTGTAAGGCAGTGCCACTGGAGCTTCTAGTCGGCAGTTATTCAGTCGCACAAGGGGACCCCTGCGGGTTTCCTGTTACTACAAAGACTCCTGCTCTGGCCCATTTCCCCAATCAGAGAAGTTAATCTCCAGAGCAAGGATCTGGCTTCTTCGACTTTCCATACTCTAATTGTACCATGCTCTAAGATGTACCTGAAATTGTTTTTTGTAAGATAAACACCTGTTCATTTCCTGTCTGTCCTACCAATGCTAAATGTCAAAATTATAATGATGCTTCAGAGATAATATGACATCTGAATGCTATGTTTGAGGAGATGGAGTCTAAAATAAAATCCAAAGCCTGTTCTTGTTGGAACAAAGTATTCATGCTTTAAAAACGATTAGCCTGCTATTGCTGCTTTTTGGAAAGGGCAGGATTTTATTTCATTGAATGGTACAGTGTTAGTCATGTGTCCTTTTGTCATCCGAATCCATTGAGTATTCAACTTGCGCAGTGTTCCCTCCCCCCCCCCCATTTTCAGCCTGACAAGCAAACATTTTGTGCTATGAAACTACTTCCTGTGTGTATGTGAAATGAACCATAGGACTAGGCTTTGCAAAACAACAGGCACCCCCTCCCCCCCCGAACAAACATGTTGTAGAGGTTAAAGCAGAGAACAGTTTGGAAATCCAGAGAGAATGTGTTGCCGTTTTCAACAGAAAATTTGCTCAAATGACTTGATTGCCATTGTGCTTTTCACAGACTTCTGACATTGGTTAACAACATTTTAATGTTGGCTTTCAATTTTTCATAGGGAAGTTAGGTGGTTTTACTGGTAGGCAGATACAGTGGTACCTTGGGTTACATACGCTTCAGGTTACAGACTCCGCTAACCCAGAAATAGTACCACGGGTTAAGAACTTTGCTTCAGGATGAGAACAGAAATCGTGCAGTGGCGGCGCAGCGGCAGCGGGAGACCCCATTAGTTAAAGTGGTGCTTCAGGTTAAGAACAGTTTCAGGTTAAGAACGGACCTCCAGAACGAATTAAGTACTTAACCTGAGGTACCACTGTATGTTGAATCATGTTCAAATGGATCTTTTTATCCCCGCTGCTAGTATTTGCATATAGATGCTCACCTGCAGGCACAGACAAACATTTTACAGGATTTAGGTTGCCAGTCTGTGTAGCAAAAGTGTTAATTCCGAACTGAGCGTGTGTATGTGACAGCAGTTGCCTCCGTATTGTATAAAGAATTGTAATTATTGTGGAGCATGGGAGAGTTTTTACATATTCAAGGACAGCAGTGCAGTATTAAAAGTAGTAATATGACAGTATTTAAATTAAAAAGGATCTATCCTGTTTGCACTTGTGATGTACATGAACTCTGAAGATTCTTAGTGATAATCTGACTGCTCTGTGCCTATGCACAAACAACGCCGCATTGGGTTGCATATAGTCCACGTGAACTCATTTCGACGCACTCCAGAGGCTTTCACAGATACTACAGTAGCATTGCACCTCCTTGGCAGAATAGTAGCCACATAAACTATGTGTGCCATTTGTGAGATGGCGGTTTAAGTCTTCTGCATTTTTAAAGTATGCTCATGACCTCTTCTGCAGTTTGGGTGCCCTGTAAGAGAACTGTTGTTCTAGCAAAGTTGTTTAAAAGCAGAAAAGAGGCCTTGGGATTGGAATGCTCTTGTTCTTTGTCTGTCTCTTAATATAGAGGATTGGCCTCCTTTCGGGGCTTCCTCTAATTAGCGACTATTGACTTCTGTTAATTGCTCTTCCCCGCTACTAAAGAATGAGTTTTAGTTTGTGGGGGACTGTTTGCAGTAGGAAGCCTGCTCTATGTAGGCTCCCCACAAGTTTTAGAATCCTGATTTTCTAGAATACAGTGGTATCTCGGTTTACGAACTTAATCCATTCCAGAAGTCCTCTCTTAAACCGAAACCGTTCTTAAACCAAGGCGCCCTTTCCCTAATGAGGCCTCTTGCCACTGGTGCCCTTCCCCCGTTCGGCTTCCGTTCTTAGACCAAGGTAAAGTTTGCAAACCGGGACACTACTTCCAGTTTTGCGGAGTTCGTAAACCCAATACAGTGGTACCTCAGGTTACATACACTTCAGGTTACCGATGCCGCTAACCCAGAAATATTACCTCTGGTTAAAAACTTAGCTTCAGGACGAGAACAGAAATTGTGCAGCGGCGGCTCAGCAGCAGCAGGAGAACAGAAATCGTGCAGCAGTGGCGCAGCAGCAGCTGCTAAAGTGGTGCTTCAGGTTAAGAACAGTTTCAGGTTAAGAACAGACCTCCAGAATGACTTAAGTTCTTAACCCGAGGTATCACTGTAGTTCGTAAACAGGGCTGTTCTTAAACCGAGGTGCCACTGTACATGTAAGCTGCTGGTGTAATGGACATGATATTTCACTCTAGCTTTCTCATGCCTGCTTTTGTTTTTTTGGGAAGTTCCTCAGTTGTAAAAATCCGTGGTCCTTTAATCTTCAGAGTTGTCTACAGAAGCCCATCTGCGGGAGCTGTGTAAATATTGCAAATTCATTATTTTGATTGTTTTTAAAGAAGAAATTGTTTGGGCTTGAGGAATGAGCATTGGTGACAGAGGCAATGCAGGGACTACTTCAGACAAGGCACTTACCAGATCTTAATCCTGTGATTTTTTTGCTGTTGGGATTTTTCACATTCTACCTTGAGCCTTAGGGATTAAGTACCAAGATTTGGCGATTTCTGGAGTCTTTTTGTTGTTGCTGCTGCTGGGGGATGATTTCAGCCTCACTTTAAACTTTCTGGGTAAAGAAAAAGCAAGAGTAAAGACATCATGAGAATTTCCGCTACTGAGTTGAGCACAGGAAATTTGGCCTGGAAAGTTTCAGGTCTTCACAAAACAACAATTAAGCAGGAATGAGAGATGTTTCCCAAGTAACTCTTCATTTCTTTCCATTGTTTTCACCAACCTACTTGTTGGGTGTTCCAGATTCTTGCATTTTCCATTTTCCCAGCACCTACATAGATTAAGAAGATCCATAAGAGACAAGCTGTTCTTTGCTATTCCCCTCTTCTTTTAACAAGACTGCTTGCTTTAAAAAAAACCACGGAAAACTCTGTGTGCACACACACAAGGAGACTTTCAGCAAACAATAGGGTTTAATTTAATTTCCTTATACCTCCTAAAATGTTCTCTACAAATTGGAACTGGAATAAAATTATGACAATTACCAAAGACTGTCTGGCGAAATGATGAAATAATTTGCTGTACTTTGTGCTGACCTAATGTTCTTCATCTTTATTTAGGGATGCTGCTGTCCCTCGTGAAATGCAGAAGTTTCTTTTGCTCAATCTATCATCTACAGCACATTTCACAGCTGCACAAATTTGGATCTTGCTTATGCTGCTTCCAAATATTTAGTTTAAATTCTCTAATACAGGTTTGAGAAATTACATTCCCCTTCCTTCCGATTCATTCATCTCTGTTCTAATGCATTGTACTGCACCAGTAAAACAGTGTTTTGTTCTGAAGTTGCAACCATAACTCTCTTCAGTCAGTCAGAAATTTACATGGATAACTCCATTCAGAATGGCAGCAGTACTTTAAAGCTCTGGATTAATATACAAATAGTGCCTGCTTCTATGCATGTTTACTCAGACATAAGTCTCACTATGTTCAGTGAGGCCAACTCCCTAGTAATAAATATGCTAACAATTAGAATCTCAAAGTCTGTTACAGGAAATAATATTTCTCCTCTGCCCACATTGGGAGAAAGGTAAAAAATTGGGTTTATGAGCACTGCCACTGAACTTTGATGAGTCCCACTGGACTTAATAGAATTACTTTTGAGATAATCATATCTAGGATTGGGCTTGACATCCATTTAAAGTTTCCTTTTCTGGTTTAGCTCAAGTCTTTACTTTCCCAATGCTGACTCCTAACTCCATGTTGACTGGGGTTGATGGAAGTTGTAGTTAAAAACATCTGGAGGGCACCAGGTTGGGAAAGGTTGGTCTGTATGAAATACCCTCTCTATCAGATCTTTGGGTTTAGATTTGCTTGGCCTAATAAGATCTAATATTTTTAATATTTCATCCTATTTAAATAGCATACAGTACTTCCTCTTGCTCTGAAAAATTACACATTTGCAGATCATTCTCATCTTCACAGCAGTCCCAAGAAGAATTTGAGAATCTTGTTGACTGGTGAAGCCAGGAGCAACTATGTTAAACCTTCATGGGGTGCAATAATTTAGAGTGGAAAGTTGTGCTATTTCCTTCAGTTATAGGCCTTGAAGATTACAGGATACAGCTTTCAATAAAATGCCTTCCCTAAGTTCCTTTTGTTTTGGAGCTAGTGGAAACCTGAACGGCAGGGATAAATTGGATGCAAAAAAGACCAAAATGCAGCAAGATGTTGGAAGCATTACTTATTCTTGGGTGATGCTTTTGTTACACTGATGTTGCTAGGAGATGAGCCACTTCAGCTATGAAGGAGATGGGTAGGAAAAGGACATGAGAGAAGGGTGAGATGATGCAATTCTATAGCAGCTAGCTTGAGAATAAACCTAGTTTCTATACTTGTCTAAGGATATTGCTATTTTCCCTCCTGTTTCAGTTTTCACTCGCTCACTGATCTGGTGCAGTTAATATAATAGCCCAGTTAAAAAATAGTGTTGGCTATCTTTATTCTCCACTCGCTTCTTCTTCTGAATAACCTTTTGGAACATCTTTTTGGAGGCACATATAAAGCATTTGTTTAATCAGCATTTGGACTGGATTATTTACATTTGGTATGAATAACATGTTTTGACTGTGGTGACTAGTATTAGAAAATGTAGTGGGAAACAGTCCTCTGTGGGAAATACCCATTCCTAGATTCTTAGGAGATGGTTTGCAGATCGTCACTCAAATGGTTCCCTCCGACAAGTAGAATCACTTAATGCAATTGCAGCAGGAAGCTTTTAAACACTGTCCTTTTTGTTTGTTTTGTTTTGAAGTAGGTTGCCATAATCAGCTGACTAAAGTGAGCAGAGAGTTGATAATACGCAGGTATGAGGTGTGTAAAGCACCCAGTGCTCCTCATTTAAGTTCTGCATTGCCTTGTATTGCTATGGAAACTGGAGTATTTCTAGAATATTCTGTCACGACTGATTTTGAGCTGGAATTGTACTTTACGTTTTTAAAATGGATAGTGACTTGGACCCGGTAATCAGGAGTGCTAGCAAGAGGCCTGGATGGCTGATACGATTATGACTCAGTTCTGCTTGCATGTGCTGCTGTTACTGCGATTTCTCCTTGCATTGCCAAGGCTTTTGCTTTAGGAAGTTCCAAGCGCATTGCCGTTTTTTTCACAGCTGCTCTACATAAAAAACACCATGTTGCATAGCTCAACTTTGGTGTAGAAGTAGGAGACAGCTGAGTGGGGGAAGATCTGGTGGTGAGTCATTGTTGCTTTCAAGTCTTTAGAGTGCTTCACTCGGCCAGATAAATAGCTCTGGGAAGATTTTTGCAATGTGTATTGCTTTCACTTTGCAACTAGCACTAATAAATATTGGTAGGGTCAAAAAGTCAGTCAGGGAATGAATTATTCCTTTACCATACTCTCTTCACTGCATCAAGACAGCGCTGTCTTCCATCACTCTCTTCCCTCACTCCCCTAACACTGGTACCTGCTTAGATGCAAGCATGGCAGCATTTATCAATATGCACTTGTCCTCTATTGCTTGCTCCAGTTTCCTAGTTATCATTGAGGGATGTGTTGTACCATTCAGTGCAAAGGGTGAGTAGAATTTATCTTTGAGATGCTTTCTCTGTCTACTCATGCTGCAACTTGAAGGCTAAGTGTTTTGCTTACGTGTCCCGTGCTGCATTTGTGTGACCTTCCCGGCATTTTACCTGTTTGTGCTTGAAGTTCTGCAATGCTTTTTGCTCTTTCCATTATTTTAATATGTACAGGGCATCTTTAGTTTGCTGAAGCAGCTGTAGGCAGGTGTTTTTTTTAGGGCTGTGTACAGAATACATTAAAACAACAAATTTAAATCATGCAGCAATCTTCAGTAGAATAAACAGAAAACTTACTACTGAAAACTAGGTAATAAAAACAGAAAATGATAGGTTACATTTAGAAATCTTTCTGCAGTCTCCAAAAGATAGGCAAGGCTGGTGCCTATTGTTCATGGGGGAGAGATCTGTGGATCTTGGTGAAGGAGCTCGATTTGAGAGAAGCTGCTCCCTCAGGTAACCAGGGCTGTATACTCACTGTACCTTTAAAGGGTTTCCCTCAAGGAAATGGAGTCTGTTAACTCTGTGAGGGACTAAACTACAGTGCCCTGAATTCTTTGAGGAAAACATTGTTTTTTAAAATGTGTTTAAAAGGTGCAGTGCCTACACAGCCCAGGTCCCCAAACCTTTAGGACTTAGTGTGTCAGGGGTCAGCAACCTTTTTCAGCCGTTGACTGAAACACCATGTGGTGGGCCAAACTATATTTTGAAAAAAAACCATAATGAACGAATTCCTATGCCCCACAAATAACCCAGAGATGCATTTTAAATAAAAGCACACATTCTACTCATGTAAAAACACCAGGCAGGCCCCACAAATAACCCAGAGATGCATTTTAAATAAAAGGACACATTCTATTCATGTAAAAACACACTGATTCCCGAGCCATCTGCGGGCCGGATTGAGAAGGCGATTGGGCTGCATCTGGCCCCCGGGCCTTAGGTTGCCTACCCCTGTAGTATATCAATCCAGCTTCACAATGGAATGCATCTGGAGCTAAGGAATGGAAACTAAATCACAGATTCTTCGTATCTTCAGGGCCAAGCTGAAGCAGCCAAATTGTGTGTCAGGATTGGATTGCTGACAAATCCCTACAAAATGAGGTGGGGGTGATTTTCAGACACCTTTTAAGGAGTGTTGCATCCTTCCTTTCCGGTGCTCTTCCTGATAGGGGTTACCTCTGGTCTTGAAGCCCTACTGGGATGGATAGAAGCTGTTTCATAGATGGGAAGGGAAGAAGAGAAGCAGAAGGATTCTGTATGTAGCTGCCCATGTGCTTTAAATCCCCAACATCTACTTCTCATTATAGGGTTTGGCATGATGGAGCAGTTGGTATGCCCTTAACATATTTTATATGCTCCCCACCCTCTTGAATACTGGAACGTATTCTTGTAGTCAGAATTGGTTTATAATAGAGAAAGCGAAGTGGCTTATTCTGGCCCACAGAACATTTTATCCGCCCCGCCCCCAGCGGCCTTCCTAGATTTTATACAAGGTGTAATTTAGGATTTAGTCATAAGGAATTTCTTTCAGAAAAGGTACCTATGTGATAGAAAGACCACACGTTAACCATGCCATAAAGATAAAAGTAAAGGGACCGCTGACCATTAGGTCCAGTCGCAGACGACTCTGGGGTTGCGGCGCTCATCTCGCTTTACTGGCTGAAGGAGCCAGCATACAGCTTCTGGGTCATGTGGCCAGCATGACAAAGCCGCTTCTGACGAACCAGAGCAGCGCACGGAAACGCCATTTACCTTCCCGCTTGAGTGGTACCTATTTATCTACTTGCACTTTGACGTGCTTTCGAACTGCTAGGTGGGCAGGAGTAGGGACTGGGCAATGGGAGCTCACCCCGCCACGGGGATTCGAACCACCGGCCTTCTGATCGGCAAGCCCTAGGCTCTATGGTTTAACCCACAGTGCCACCCATGTCCCTAAACATGCCATACTATATATAAAATCCCATGCCCATTTTTTGGAAAATGAGGCTGACCAACTGTGAGGGAGTTCAGACTACTGGCAATGTATATCTCTTTAAGGATGTCCCTAAACTATTGTTTAGTTTCTTCTTTCAGTGTGTCACAAAAATCTTAAGAAACTGTATCTATTATGTAGAGCTACAATATGGTTTGGGAACAGAGATGTTTGGGAAATTGACATGTCTAATTAGTCAGCCTGTTGTTACTTTGCAAAATTTGGTTTTCTCCTTTTTCATTGTTTTCCTGTCACTTAAACAGTGACTTTATGGAGACCTGATATTGGAAATTCTAGAGTTATCAAAAATTCCTAATAGTTTGAATTCCAAATGAGCTAAATGTTGGATAGTCTGTGTATAAACAAAAGGTCCTCCCTGCCTTGCAAGCCTTTTTCTACCTGGTCTGGGACGGTGAGGCCTGGACTGACTCCAGCTACAAAAGCTGAAGCTGGTGCTTTGTTTACGGGTTTTTGTTGGGCAGTGGGAGTTGTTGCTGTTACTGATATTATTATTTTTTGTATCTTTATTTTATTTCTTATTATGATTTATGTGGAAATTATTTAATTTGATTATGTACTTTTTGATGTTTTATTTCTTGCTCATGACTTTTGTTACACTTGCAATTATGTGATTTTTATGTATTTTTTAATGTTGTAAGCTGCCTTGAGCACTTTTTTTTGGAAAGGCAACATATAACAAATAGAATGATGTATGTATTAATCCCCACCTGTCTTAGGAATAGCATTGCAATACCTTTTTATAAGTCCCCCTTAAAATCATAAATTTGTGAGCTGTCTTTTTGAGTTTCACATATATCTTTTTTTTTTTTTTTTTGAAGCTCTTGTTAAACTGAGAGGTAAAGGGAGAGAGAGGCATGAAAGAATAAGAAAGTTGCTGGTGGTGTATAGTAAAAATTCAGTTTGCAGGACTTAAAATGGTGATTCAAGATGTGCTTTGCAGTTTAATTAGAGAGAGGCTCATATGATCCCTTCACTTGTTCGAAGAAGTGAAGGCGTCTGGATCTGTGTGGGCTAGCCCCATGCCACACTGCCACTGTGTACTGTTGGTTGTGCATAGAGTTCTTCTAAGCAAGCGGGTGGATTAGTGTATGCGCCAAATGTGATTGAGCTGTAGGCATAGCTGCTGAGTTTCGTGGTCATGGGGAGCTAACCTGTATGACCCGTAGACCTTCTCACATGACCTTTGAATGCATGATAGTGTCAGCCCCAGGACAAAAGATTGCACCAAAGCGCAGTGTTACAAATAAGCAATAACCAGTCTACCTTTCAAAATATAATCTCTGTTTTAAGACTGTAACATATGGGAAAAGGCGTATCCTAACATGTGCTCCAACAGCTATGATAACTGGGTGATAAGGAGGAGCTTTTGTGGTTCTTTAGTTGAAACATTGCAGGTGCTTTTTCTCCTTGCAATCTTCCCATTCCCTAAACAGAGTGAGTATTGACAAGCCAGTGCTGATGGTTCAGTTGGTGCAACCAATTGATTTCTAGTCTTTTGAGTGGCTCCCTTGATCTCTGCTTCCTAGGAACAAGAGGATAGTGTTCAATGCAGTTAGAGGAACAAGGAAATCATGCTGAAATAATTGTGGGGTGAAATTTTGTTTGAAATTTGAGCAGACTTGAAGTACCTTTCATCAAACTAGGTCTAGCCTTTAATATTATTAAGTCCTCAAGCAGAACCTGTGAATATTTGTTTACCATCATTCTGAAGCCATGCTCTATTTTGTGCTATGATCAATAGTAGTTGGTGCCCATTGAGACTGGCAGGCTTAGAAGGTTTGGAGACCTACTGTAGCAGAACTGCCAACTAATTCTATCTTTGTTTCCATCTTTCTCCCTGCTGAGGAGGCTTGCAGACAGTACCAGTCCCTGGACAGGTTGAAAGTAGGAAAGCAAGCTGGTGGATATTGGCTATGGACAGACTGGGATTGGTGGTCCAGTACCCTATTTACTCTAAATCAATTTGCCCCAATGGCTATGGTGTTGACATGGAAACCTCAGGCTGTTTCCAGCTTTCCATTGCCTGGTAGACGGATGGAAAAATGTGGTATCGCTTCTAATAGTTTACAGTTCTCCGCCACAGTACTCATCTGGTTAAAATATGGTGCAGAAGGCTCTGTGTTGGTGGGTGATTATGCTAAAAGACTATTTTAACCTTCTTTGCTGCAAATGAATTTTCAACTTCCCATTCCTTTTGACTTCAAAGGAAGAAAGGGAAGGAAGGATAAACTCTGGAAGATGTGTATTTCCTGTTTTAAATATAAGGCTATTAAGCAACTCACTGTAATTTGTTGAAAGGAAGTACAGAAATAACATCTGTGCATCTTACAGAGCCATGTTCCTTTTTGAGTAAGCACGCTTGAAGTTCTCATGTTTGTTTGGCTTTTGCCAGTTTAGTGTAGCGGTTATTGTCTCTTTTACGTGATATCTCTGCAGTAATACCATTAAGCAGTTCCACAAGTCCTGCCATTGGTTGTCTCCTTCTAAAAACTTATCCACAAACTTTCTTAATCAAAACAAAGAAACCTTATTAATTTCTAGTGGTGATTTAGTGTTCTGAGTGCAATTAGTTGTTCGTCCAAGATGCTTAAGTCCTGTTCAATGGCAGCACAACCTGTGTGCTTCTTTTTACAGACACACATTTGTAAAAGCGAGCTCCAAAAAGGGAGATTTGCTGCTCTATACAGCAGTTGATTTTTCTTTAACCCGATTGATGGAGGAAGGGGGTGAAAATAAAAAGTGGCATCAGATAATGAGGTCAGTCATGTCTCAAATGGATTTTGGCTTCTCATTGCATCAGTAATGCCTAATAAAATGTTAATGTCTTAAACCAGATGTCCTGGATTTATGCCCAGTGTAACTAATTGGACAATGGAAATTGTACCCCCTACCGTGGAAAATACTGTGGACGAACTCTTTGGATTCTAAAGACACCCCCCACATGTTCTTGCCTGTCTCAGTGCCATGCCAAGATAAAGCTCTCTGCGTGTAAATTGTGTACTGCTTGTAATTCCTGATACCATAGTCCAGAATCTGTTTTAGGGTTTTATCCAATGAAGTCATCCCGTTAGGCTAGGACTTCCACTTTCAAAATAGGACTTACTCTCCCTGCGCCCCCCAAAGGTCTGTGTTTCCCTCCCTGGAGCAGATTTGGAGGAGCGCTTGGGAGAGGAGGAAAATAAATCCTGTTGCACAGGAGGAAGTTCTTGCACTAACAGGACAACGTCGTTGGAAATGCTGTACAACCCTTCACTGAATGCCACACACATATTTCTGAGAGGGCAAGATTTGAATACAGTACAGATTTTGCATGTACAACACGTGTGAAAGAGTTGCTACATGGAAAAAATGTAAACAATACCACATTACGAAGAAATTGCTTTCTCAGCAAAGTGGCAAAGAGCATATGCTTTGCATGCATAATATTCCAAGTTCAGTTTCTGGCTGCTTCTTTTAACTGACTCTCTGGTTGGCATCTGTCTGTCTCGGGAGACAATGGCAGATTGCGCCATTGGGGGTGAAGTCAAACTGTTGGAAGGTGACGGTGCCCGCTGTGGCTGGAGAGTCCAGTATGAGAGAGGCATGTTTTATTGTGTTTCTTCTCTCTGCATTCCCCAACAGTCATTCCTCCTCTGGTCACTGTTGTGGAGCAGTGCTTTTATTGCCAGAGAACTTGAAGAGTCATAGACAGTGCCAGGCTGAATAGGCCAAAAGTTTGATACTGTATGTGGAACGCAAACCTTCAAATTGTTTTTCTTTTATGCTGTGTGAAAATAAATGGGTACTGTATTTGAAGTCTTCTGTGTTTTTCTTCTTTCACTCTGAAGCAGCCAATTCTCCACATTTGCCCCAACTCATTTATCTATCGTATTTGCCACAAACATGTATTGAAAGGGTATTTGTTGTTTTGCTTTGCTCTGTAGTATTTCCTCCCCATTTGAAATCTTCAGATGAAACCAATTGGAAAGTCTTCCTCCCTTTTGATGTTTAGTTACTATGCACTGAGTGTCTGCAGAATCAATATTGTTGGGGCAAATATGACAGCCCTATAGGGAGAAATGAGCTCCCAGTTCTAAAAGCCTTATTATTCCTGGTGCACAATGAAAATCTTTGTTAGATGATATTCGGCAGCATGCTTTGATTTGAAGGATTGCAGTTGATTTTGGAGGGAAGGAAGCTGGTCATGAGGAAGAAATAGTGTTGGAATGCAAGGTCTTGGAAATAGTAATGATACCATCCAACATGACTCTCTGTTTCTCAAGTAGTTGCTAAAACCTGGAACTGGTCTTGAGCCGAGTCAGTTCCTTCAGACAGACTGTGAAATGGGGCACCACTTGCACGCAAATGGTGGCTTGTGGGATAAATTCAGTATATTCTTGTAATCCACACACAGAGTGAGAAGCCAGGCATGACACTTATCTAAATAGGTTCAGCTGGGAGGATGCTAAGGAAGAGACAGTATTTTTGTGTCCCTTGTTTCTCCTTTAGTGTTGGTGCAAAGGAGGAATCATTACCAGAGTTGATTAAATTTGTAAAAATTGAGCTGTCTATTCCGGAGGGAGTTTCTCCTTCAGTTTCTGTTTAAAAATGTAGAGAGAAGCCATTGTTTAGTGTCAGCCTCGTCCAACACCCATGCAGTGAAAACTCTCTGAGGATGCTCAGTTTTCTCTTTCTTGAACAGCGGTTTTGTTGCTTTAGGCCAGTTACCCTCTTAATGATTAAAACAAAAGGGAGTTTCTCCTGCTGGAGAGATATCTCTTGCTGGAGAAGGATATCCTTGGGCGGTTCTATTTTATTGCATTTTAAACTACTATAATTAGTATTAATGGATCTGGATGCCGCAGTGTATACAACCTGCTCCGCAGGAATTTTTAT
Source organism: Podarcis erhardii (assembly GCF_964252035.2). Classification (NCBI taxonomy): domain Eukaryota; kingdom Metazoa; phylum Chordata; class Lepidosauria; order Squamata; family Lacertidae; genus Podarcis; species Podarcis erhardii. Next base: position 56,227,975 of record NC_138498.1, on the reverse strand, counting down.
GCAAGCTTTTCTGCCTAACTCTGATGCTTTATGGCTCTTTTACAACTCTGTACCCTGTAGCCATGTTAATAATAATCCAGTTATACAGTGGTACCTCGGGTTACATACGCTTCAGGTTACAGACTCCGCTAACCCAGAAATAGTGCTTCAGGTTAAGAACTTTGCTTCACGATGAGAACAGAAATTGTGTTCCGGCGGCGCGGCGGCAGCAGGAGCCCCATTAACTAAAGTGGTGCTTCAGGTTAAGAACAGTTTCAGGTTAAGAACGGACCTCCGGAACGAATTAAGTACTTAACCCGAGGTACCATTGTACTGTATGTGAGCCGTCCTGGAAGGAGGGTAGTTCTGAAATGACTTTTAACTAGAAGAATATACTTGCTTATTATCTTACTTAGATAACTATGAATTCTCGGCTGTGGAGTTAAACCACCTTTCCCATTGTTTTCAATGGGCATGCTGGGTTGCAAAACTGAGAGGAGGCCAGCCCAGAGAGCAACAGGCAGATGTGATTTCATAGCCATTGGCACTGGGGTGGGGAGCCTTTGGCTGGGGCTGGTGGACATTGTAGCTGCACAACTTCTGGAAGGCTGCTGTTCAAGAGGAATCTGAGAGGTGGAAGTTGTTCAAGAGGAATCTGAGAGGTGGAAGTTGAAGTTCTAAACTGGACATGCAATTGCTACATGCAGATTAGTGTGTGTGTGTGTGTGTGTGTGTACACCAACTGATTTTCCTTCAAGTCCCAGGTCCCAGGGTATAGTATGAAGGTATAAATACCCACCACCTTGCTGATCTGGTTCTGGTCAGAGCCTGGCTGAGACTCCCCCAGAGAGCCACATGTATGCCATGTTGAGAATCCTCTGATGGAGGAAGTGAGTGATGCAAATGTCAGGAAGTAAAACAAATAACCCAGCAATGGTTTTAGGGAAATTCCCTATTTTCTTCCAAAAGTTCACATTTAAATATTTTAGCAAAACTTGCTGGAGTGAGAGATCACTGGTCTTGCAAATCTTTTCTTTAATGTTCATAACACCTGATAATACTCAAAAACATTTAGTAAAAATATATATCCATTAATTTTGTTATTATCTTTCAGGGTATTCTCTCTCCCATACCCCCACAAACCCCCAATACATCCATGAAGAAGTCATTTTTTTCCCCTATCTTTTGATGAAAATGCTGAATAATTGTGCATTTAAGAAAAGAAATTTCGGCTGACCAATCAATTTCACTGTAGGAAACTTTGTTTTCTGCTGGGGTGTGTGCAACTCCCTAAGTGCTGTGGCTGATAAAATGATGCAGAAGTATTCTCTGGTGCTAAGGCCCAATTTGTGTCCTTGCTGTGACCCCCCCCCCCCATTACAGCGCAGTAGGTGCTATAAGTGTAGTTCTGTTTCTTCTCTCTAATTCCTGTTTAAAGCATTGGAAGTTGTAGGGGCGGATGCTTAAAAGGACAGTGATGCAGCAATTACTTCAGAATGTGTTGAAACTCAGACATTGCAGAAGTACCCTTTTCTAACTTTTACTGTACAGTAAATGAAAAAGGGGAGTTCCCTTTCATGATTCTGTCGAAAAATGCATGTTGTGTTTTGCAGAACAGCCCTTAAAAAAAAGAGACACACACAAAGAAACCAAAGAACTACCATCGCCTGAATCATAATTAAAGTAGACGAGTTGTTAGGTCTAGCTTCTTGTCATTTTGCACCTTCTTCAAAAGGGCCCTTAAAGCTTCCCCTCTCCTACCTTCTTCATGCTGCAACATGTGAGATCTCTCCTGCATGCTGCAACATGTGAGATCTCTCACTCTCTCACATTTAAGCCAGGGAGTTCTTCATCCATTCCGTAAAAGCAAGGAGGTCTGTGACAGGTCCATGTGACAAGTTTAGCACTGTGTGGATATTAGCCTGCGCTTTGCCAAACTTAAATGCGTGACAAACTTAATTATATGTAGAGGCATTCCTGTTGGCTAGCCTCCGATTGTGAACTGCCCTTCCCTTGGGGACATGTCAGAATCAAAAAGTGAACATTTTGAAGAGTGCTGAAATCTGTTATGATCACGTAAAGTCTTGTTTTATCTAGTTTTTAACAGGATTGTGCAAGCACTTTTGGGGGGGGGATGTGTTTTATATCCTGTTTCATTTGTGTTTCTGCATGGAAATTCCTCCACAGCTCTGGTTAAGGGTCTCCTGAATAACTTTATAATTGAGTTCTTCCATTCATTAAGGAAAAACTGCTTCTTTTCATGAAAACCAGATGAATAATGGGAAATATTAATGAGGAGAAAAAATATTTCTTTGGGGGAACCTCTCTAAGTGTGCAGTCTGAGGCCTGAAATGACACTGGTCTTAATTTTATTTCCGTGTGTTTGTAAAAATCACTTTCAAGGAAACAGATTCTAAGAAAGTAACAAACTACTATGTAAAAATATGTGTGCTGATATGTTTGAAAGAATATTTAGAAGCCACTAAATCTCAGATTCTTGGGATGAACAAATTAACTTTCCTTTCATTTTTATTGTGGGTCAAAACATACAGGCACCTGTCTTGCTTTGTGAGCCATTAGTCGTTTTCTGAAGTTTCTGCCCCCATCTTTCCCCCAAGCCATTTGCTGCCCTTCCTTGACTGATCACTGTATCCCTCCTTCCTGCAATCCTTCCACTGCGTTGACATATTCCTGGGAACAGTGAGCCCACCTAACTGGGAATCACAGTGTGTGTTGGTTGTGAGAGAGGGAGGGGGAGAGAGATATGATGATGATGATGATGATGATGATGATGATGATGACAATGTCATTCAACTACCAGCATGTTTTGCAGTGTGTTGATGTCACAAAGCAAATTCCCAATCAAATTAAAAGTAAGAATTGTGCTTCCTGTCCTCGCTCTGAATGAATTAATAGTTTTGCCCCTTGGTGCAGGCCAAATTATTACATGGATAGAAGGACTGCAAATTGCCACTGAAAGATTTTGCAACCCTCCCCCTTGAGATCAGTCACTGGGGTGATTGCATCTGTGTGTGTTCTGCCCACAAGCAGACTTTGCACACATGTTTAAATAGCACTGCATCTTTCTTACTTTTTCTAAATTGAGAAAATCTGAAGCGCTGAATTAAAGGAAATTACAGTAAATACTAAGCCAATCTGGAAATTGGGGAGTGTTAGAATTTTCAGTTGTGTGTGCCCATGTTAATGATTGGTGTAGCAGATTGCCATCTAGTGGCAAAATAAGAGATTTCCCATACTTCTTCAAGTAGATGGAATGAATTGAAAGTGCCACATTAGGCTGAGTTCCAAAATGCTACTGCAATTCTGCCCATGCCTTCCAAGTTTGGTGCAGTATATTATTGCAATATTTATTAAGTATAATACCCACCCCGTTTTTCCTGTGCCCTGTATTTTTTTTAAATACATTTTAAGCCTAATGGCAGAATCTGTGTTGCTTTTATTGACTTGTAAATGGTTTATAATGAAGCATTTATTTATGAGTATAAGTGTTTGGATAAATAAAAATAAGTAAAGCAATTGTTTAAATGTTTCTGTTGGGTATTTTGGTTCATTTTGCACACAGACTAAACCTGGTTGCTTTAAGAGTCTTTCTCAACCAGATATGCAAAGAAAATCAGGACTGCAGTCTTTCAACACACTTAACTACAATGCCTGGTTGAACAGATAAGGCTTACTTCTACATAAACAACTGACAGAGCTCACTTCCAGTAATAAAATTGCACTCCAAATTTGTTTCCTCCTGCCTATAGAGTACTGAAGAGCATCTCACTGGTGTCCAGTGGCTTTGTTTTTGAATATGTTTTTTGGGGAATACTGAAATCTAACCATACTGTGTTCTCTTGAGGTTTCTCTGAACTGCACTTGTTGAGAATGTTGTTTCCCCCTTTTAATAGTGACTGTTTAATCCCTAAATTCTGCTGAGTCTTGGTTGCTGCCTGCTCATGTTTTTTGTTTTTAAAGGAGTTTATTGAGCTCCACTTTGTGTGTTTGGCAGATTATACTAGTCTCTTTCCATTCCTCCCTTTTCTGGTGGAATGTGGTGCTTGGATTCCTCCCAGGAGCCAACAAGATTGAATGATGATGTAGTAAATCCATTTTGAATGGGAATTCACAACACATAATATAGTCAAACCACCACTCTAGCTTATGGATGTGTGTGCATAGAAGACTAAAGTGTAGCAGAATACTCTGCAAGTGTAGCAGAATACTCGGTGGCATGAGGTCAGCATGCATTTTACAGAAAAGGAAACGACTCTGTGTGTAATTAACATTTGCCTCCTTATTATAAATGGAATGACAGAAAGCTGGCATAGCTTCTGAGTAGACAGGTTAACCTCTGAATCCTAGTGAGCCCTTCCATTTCGGAGAGGGTTTAGTTCTTCTATACGCACAACATAGAAGTGGGTCTTGCTTGCAAAACAAAACCTTTTGGAAGGCTTGGGGATTATCTGATTTGGTTTATTAAGTGGATTATGTTGTTCCACTCAAATTAGGCTTGCTGGATAACATCTGGTAGCAACTGAAGAGATAGTGGGGGTTTTTTTGTTTTGTTTTTAATGTGACTTAATTGAATTTATTGAAAGGTGGTTCTTTATTTTTTTACACAGTTTCATATGGCCTTCCATGCCATGCAATCACAGGTCTACTCTTCGCTCTTAAGGGTTGCTGTTTCCTTTGCTGTTTTCCATATCAATGGAAGGGTCATTTTGAAGTTGCAGCACTGGTCCCATATCTTATTTTGTAAGCATGTGAGTGTAACTCCTGTTCTGATCTTTGGAAATAGAGTGACTAAAAAGAAAAAGAAACACATGTTAGATATTTTTTTTAAAAAAGATACACATTTGTGCTATATTTGTGTGTATAGATGGACATTTGAAAATAATTCCTGTATTGTATTTCTGTTACACCTTACCGTAGTTGGAGAAGACTGGCCTGTGTGCCTCTCTGCTCAGTCTGCAACCCAGGTGCTAACTGTGGATGGGCAATTTCAAGGCCCCTTCTGCCCCTTCTTATGGTTCTTTGTCCCGTGGACAGCCCTTCAAACAGTGTTAAAAACTCAGATATATATATTAAAAAGGTAAAGGACCCTTGAAAGTTAAGTCCATTTGCAGACGACTCTGGGGTTGTGGCCCTCATCTTTCTTTACAGGCCGAGGGAGCTGGTGTCTGTCTGCAGACAGTTTTTCCGGGTCATGTGGCCAGCATGACTAAGTCGCTTCTGGTGCAGCAGAACACCAAAACCAGAGCAGCGCACGGAAACGCTGTTTACCTACCCGCCGGAGTGGTACATATTTATCTACTTGCACTTTTTGGTGTGCTTTCAAATTGCTAGGTTGGCAGGAGCTGGGACTGAGCAACGGGAGCTCAACCCGTTGCGGGAATTCGAACCGCTGACCTTCTGATCGGCAAGCCCAAGAGGCTCAGCGCCACCCGCGTCCGTGTGTGTGTGTGTGTGTGTATCTGGGTGCCAAACGCAAGGTGGTTGGACTAGATTGACCCTTGGGGAGACCTTCCAGTCCTACAATTCTACACTTCTATGATCTCAGCTACATTGCTTGACTAGAGCCTGTCCTTAAAACAATTCACTTGTCCCAGTGTGCCAGAAGGAGAAACACGCATGGTGGAAATGGAAATGGTATTCGCTATGGACTAAGGCAGAGTTTTTTAAACTGTGGCTTGTTCGTTCCATTTGGGTGGCTTGTGGAAAGGCTGCAACACAGTCAAATATATCTGTGCTCAGCTCTGCACTTACTTTCCTTGATGTGATGATGGGAGAACTGTACGTAAGTCCTGGCTCAATGGAAATGTCAGCTGCAAATCTGGTGCCCAGAAATCTCCATGTAGTTGCAATTGGACCTATGCCAGTAGCAAAACGCACCTGGCGTATGGGGGATTTCCAACACTGGTTCAGAGACCCCTATTCTCCTCACAAAATCACAATTCTCAGAGTTCCCTGGAAATAGGGATTGATTGTTAAACCACCCTGGGAATTGTAGCTCTGTGAGGGGAACTGGGATGTCCTAACAACTCTCAACATCCTTAACAAACTACAGTTCCCAGGATTCTTTGTGGGGTAGCCATGACTGTATGATTACTGTTCTAAATGTATTGTGCAGATGGATGCTGTATCTGCATTCTGAATTCAGCTTTCTGCAGTGCACTGAAAGCCTCTAGGGTCTTTGTCCTAAGAAATCAAAGTGTCAGTGTTTTTTGATATCTGGGCTTTTAAGTTCTTCACAGCCATGGTATATATAAGGAAGGTTGATGTGTGTGTGTGGTGGGGGGAATAAGGGCAAGCATTTGTGCAGGGAATGAAGGCTGGAGTTATCTGTCTTTTTTCTGTAGGTGTCTGGTGTGTGTTTTGTGCCTGCCACTAAAGTCTTCCTTTCCCAGAAGCCTTTCTGAGAATGGTGTGACATTTCAATATTGGTATCAAAGGAACATTCCTGTCCTTATCAGACTGGGGTCACGTAGAACGTGCGAACTATTTTATTTGCATTGTTGAAAATAACACTATAGTGGTATTTTTTGGGGGGTGGGGGTGGGAAGAAATGCAGCAAGCAACCTGGATGCATAAGGCAAGGTAGAATAGTTATTTTAAGTAATTAAAGGCAATTCTGTTAGCCCTGGGTACTCACAATGTTGACTCCTTTTACATTGCTCCCCATGCCGGTATTTCCATTCTTGAGAAGGGCAGTGTTGGGTTGTTTCCTATCTCATAACAGCAGAGATTGTAAGCTACAACTGTTGCAGCTGTTGCATCTCTATGGAAAATGGAAAAGTTTGTGATTATTACCCAATCTGTTTCAAATATTTAGTTTTTAGGTATAAAGAATTCTCTTTTAAGACCCTAGTAATATACTTATATTAAATCCAGATTTCCTTTAGATTTTTTTTTTTAAATTGATGCAGGGACTTCTCATTATTGAAATATTGAGCTAATATATTTATTTTTAAAATTAAAATGTCATTTGATTTTTATCCACCTTGATACAGTATTAGTATAGTAATAGGAAAATTAGCATTAGCAACCTGCACTCTCCAGTTTGGAACAAGGCAATTTTGGAATGAGTGCTAGTGACTTAAGCAGCTGGCTTAAAAATGCTTATTTGCCTCTTTAGAACATTTTAAAATCCTGCTCCTGTTCCAATATTTATTTTTGAGCAAGGCTGCTTAGATTTAAGCAAGAATTCCATCCTAGTGCATGGTTACATATGTCAAATGGTAGAATGTTTTTTAAAAGTCTTGCAGTTCTTGAGTAGTGTGGCCGTGCACATAAATCAAGCTTTAGTAGTAAGACAATTCTACATCCCCAATTATACGTGGGGTCTAGTCTGAGGCTTATTTGTGTGCCAATACAATTCCCTTCAGAGGTTTTTCTAAGGTGAGGAGAAGCCCTGTGTGCTTTCAAACTGAGCATAACTGAGTTGAAGGAGATTAATCTAAAATCGTAAGGAAGTTAGATTCTTGTAGCCTACATCTTGTTACCTAATATGGATGCATAATTTTCTCTCTCTTCTCTTTGTGTGTGTGTGTGTGTGTTAGATCTGTCTTCAGCAAAGCGGAAGTTTGCAGATTCTTTGAATGATTTCAAATTTCGATGTATAGGAGATGCAGAAACAGATGATGAAATTTGCATAGGTAAGTGTCGGCAGGCTTCAGAAGCCGCTGGAGCATTTGGTACAAGTTGGCTAATTCAGTTGCTTTAGCAGGAGGAATTCCCATATGTGTAAAATGCCACACACAGTAGACCAGCAAATAATGAGTCTGTAAATAATTAGTCATCACTTTTTTCAGCTGGTTAACAGAGGTTGTTCAAAAGTGATGATTTAGGTCTGAGAGCACTGGTTGCTTTTAGTTTAGCTTCTCAGGTCCGTGAGGGAATAGACGTTGAATATAAGTTCCCCATCTGAAAGTGCAGGCTGTAATATTCTGTGGGCAGTTGTACACCTATCAGACAAAACAAAGTAAATGTAAATGAAGAATGGAATTATGTTTACCTACTGCCTGAACCAGAATTAGCTCCCTTAGTTATGGTTTCAGAAAGCTGCAGGCAATATTTTTTAGCCTGCTTTATTCCAGAATATTACGGAGTAGTTACACTAATAAGACAAATTATATGTAATTAAAATAGGTGAATACTGCACATGTGTCCTCAACCATGTGTGTCAAATGACTTTTTGAATCAAGCATTACTGTACTGTTTTTGGAAGATAAAAATAAGGGTGCAACTTGGCAAGACAGCAGGTGAGACATGTTTGGCTCTCCTACAGTTTTGTTTTTATAAAGAGCAAACGTAGTTGGATAGGGGCCCTGATTCAACACTGGGCAGAAAACCCCTTTCCTTCAACGCCCTTTCTCATTCTATTCCCCATCCTCCAGAGCATTTGGAGGTATACAGGTAGTGTGTTGATATTTGGATTGGAAAAAATGACAAGCCAACCTATTCAAGTAGGATTTCTATTATTAGTTCTTCCAGGGGCCATTTTGGGATGGGTTGCTCTTCATTTTTCTTCTGGAAAACATTCAGCACCACACTGTTACAGTTGTTCCACCAGCACAAGTGTTTCTGTTTGCTGGGTAGAAGAGAAACCCTCCTCGTTTACATTTTAATGTGCATGTGCCTTATAAAAATTGAAATGTGTGGTAGCATATATTGAAAGCAGTCCTTCTTTGTAACCAAACTTGTGTTTTTCTATCTCCCCTGCTACAGCAAAATCCCTGCAAGAGTTTGCTGCTGTTCTTAGAAATTTAGAAGATGAGCGCATGCGCATGGTATGGACTTTGTGTATGCAAAATAATGTGTGAGGAAAATCGATGTTGAGCTTTTGGGAGTTATAGCAATGGAAGTGGGGAAGGAACAATCCTTGGCAAAACTTGAAGTCTGGTCTAGGTGAAATAGCAGCCATGTAAAATTTTGTTTTGAGCAGAGTGTCTCCTTGGCATAAGTGATTTATGGTCTGTAAGTGTGCTATATTTAGAAGTCAAGGTAGTGCATTTTGCTGAGGAACCTGTGGCCTTCCAGGTGCTGTTGGATTCCAGTTCCCATCGGCTCCCACCAGTCTGGTCTGGGATGATGGGAGCTGTACTCCAGCAACATCTGAAGGCCACAGAATCCTCACCCCCTGGCATACATTGTGCAGTGTCAAGGCTTTGATATATCTGCTGGCCATGGGAAGAAGACTGTGAAGAATTTCTAAGCCGCTCTTGCCTGCTTTGGCCAATGGCCATGGTATAGCTTAACAGCCAGAATTGTCAGCTTTTGTTCCTCAAAGAATAGCAATATTCATCCCTTTGGGAGTAAGTCTTGGCAGCATAACAGGGAGGGCAAGCCACGATGAACTGCCTGCCACTGAATCCAGTTGGTCTGGCACTCAGAGAACAAAGACCCAATTATCCAGTACAGCTTGTTTATACATTTTTGCTCTCGCTTGGAGTAAAGTTTCCCTGATAGCATTGAATGTAGAAGTTGTTGTAGAGATGGGCCAAATGTGCTGAGTGTGTCCACATTTTCCATCCTCACAGATACTTCCAATAACTCAGCAACAGACAGATGCCACCGTCACCCACACACATGTATGCCTGTGGTAGTTGCACACTTTCTCTTTCTTCAAGAGCTAGATCCCAGTTTCTCTTGCTACTGTTTCCAAGCACCTGTTGATCAGCTCAGCAGAAACACATGTACACAGTTAGAAAAGAAAAGCACAATATAAATTGTGGTAAGGTAGAAGAGCCAAAATTCACACTAGCAGGGGGGAGAATCTCAACCCAGAAGCTTGGCAATAAAGAGAGGTGCTAACAGAACGACTATGGAGGGGGCCAATTACATCTTCACATACGGAGTTCAGTAAGCTGGGCACTGCAACCAAGAAGGTCCAGTCCTGTGAGTATATTGGGATAGTAAATGCCCACATGTATGGACACGCATGGATGTTAAACTGTAAATTTGGATGGAAGGAATCAGATTTAAACTCTCACAGGTATAGACTGCTGAGATAAATTTTGAAGGGGAAAACTGAATTCTCAGCAAGATTCATCAGTCATGTTGCCAAGACCAGAGTCAATACCTCATTTACTGCCCCACTTTGGAAATTTAGAACGCGCTCTCTCTCTCTCTCTCTCTCTCTCTCTCTCTGTGTGTCTGTGTGTGTATTGTTTCAGGATCTAATATTTACCCTAATTGTTGTGGGACTTCATCACTTTATCTTGTTACTGTTGTCTGAGTGTTCAAAGTGTATTTGTTGTAAACTGTTTAGAAGTTTCAAGCAAGCGGCATATAATTTTTTTGTTAAACAAAAAAATGTTTCAAACTAAGGAAAAACTGCACCACAAAACAATATATTGAATAGGGTTGAGCTATTCAACCTGTGGAATGCCACAACTTCCTTCTGTTTTATAAGGGCCTAGGTGAACTGGGCTGTAATCCTATGTCAATTAGCCTGGGTGTTAGTCCTATTGAACTCAGTGGGGCTGCTGAATCAACACATAGGATCACACTCTCAGGCATATTGTGCTGCTTGTGAATTCTTCCTGCTTGAAGTATTTACATCTAAATGCCAGTTATTTTTATGTCATCCTCCTTAATTATATGGTCTTCAAATTTCTGAGTCATACAAGTTTCTCAGGAGGGAAAAATATCCTATATTCAAACCGAATTCTAGTAATTGAGCACAGGAGTTAGGAAGCATATATCAGAATGAAGGAGTCTGAATGTTTTTTCTTTACTGTCATCAGATTGAGAATGCTGGTGAGGTCTTAATCACACCTCTGGAGAAATTTCGTAAGGAGCAAATTGGTGCTGCTAAGGTAGGTAGAGAAGTGGCGAATGATAATCTTGAAACCCTTTGTCTATGCTGGAGGTTTGAAAGTCACAACAGACGTATTATGTTGGGATTTTGAAAAATGTATGAATCCCTCGATTATAGTATTTTGCTGCATCCTATAATGTCCAGCATAAACTTTGTCTTGTTTAACAGCAGCAAAGCAAAGTCTCTGCCTAAGCCTAGCCTTTTATATAAGGTATATAAGGTATATGTTATTTATTTACGCTTAAAAAAAAATATGTCAAGGCTATTGTACAGGGTAGTGCCCACCGAAGACACCTTACCACAATGACAATTTACAGAATATCAATAATAAAACCATAAAACTGTCAAATTGCCCCCTCCCCTGAAAAGCAGTCAGTAAAGATACACAGCAAAAGCAAGCCACAACTTCTGTTGTCTATGTTCTGGTACAACTCTAGGTTAGATTACTGCAACATGTTATATGAAGGGCTGGCCTTCAAGACAGCTTGCAGCTGGTACAGAATTAAGTGGCCAGGTTGCTCACCAGGGCAAGATGGCCTGACTGCACTGGCTGCCAATTAGTTTCTGGTTCCAATTCAAAGTGCTGTTTTTGACCTATAAAGCCTTAAATGACTCAGGACTGGAATACCTCAAGGACCGCCTCTCCCTATATGAACTGATCCAGACCCTGCAATCTGAGGCCCTTCTTCATGTGCCTCCTCCATGTTTTTGTTTTATTATGTATTTTGTGTTCTCATTTTGTATTTTTATGTTGTGAACTGCCCTGTGATCTTTGGATGAAGAATGGTATACTAATACTAATACTATTATTATTATTATTATTATTATTATTATTGGATTATGCCCAGGGACTGGATGTTGTCCATCGCTGCTGAAAATGCACAAGAATACACACTACTTAGCACCATGATGCCTTGGCATTCTTCATGGGCTTGTTCGTTAGCTGACATTAGTGAGGGAAGAGAAAGCAGGAGAGCAGCAGTGGGAAGTCTGCTGCTATATTTTCAGGGGAGTCTCTCAACCTAAAACCCCATCTTTCATCTCAGAAATTTCTGCACAGCTCTAATTTTTACTCAGTTTCTGTGAGGCATTGTACCTTTTGTCCTCTGTCTTGTCTTGCTTTGTTACTATAACAACTTGTTGCTGCTCTTAAGATATATGGGCTTCTGCCAGTTTCACTTTCCTTCAGCCTTTCTTCTTGTAAAACAGAGGCTTCTTGTAAACTCTTTATTGAAGAGGCTCTGATTTTGGTGTTTGATTTACAACGTCACCTAGGAGTGACACCAGAGCTGGAATCGAATTGCACAAGGCGGTGGAATTAATTTGATGTTAGCGAAGGCCATAACCTAAAACAGGGGTAGTCAATATGGTGTCCTCTAGATGTAGTTGGACTCCAGCTAGCATGACTGGGGTGAGGATTATGGGAGTTGTAGTACAGTAAAATTTTATGTTAAATTTTTAGAATTAATAAAATTAATAAAAATTAATTATTAATAAAATTAATAAAACAACATGTTAGCATTTGGCTCAACCCTCCTTTGACATGCTGAAGTACTGCGGCAATGCAATTGTTCTTGATATGTATATGACATTTTTTGGCAGGAAGCCAAGAAAAAATACGACAAGGAGACGGAGAAATATTGTGGTGTGTTAGAAAAGCACTTAAACCTGTCTTCCAAGAAGAAGGAATCCCAACTTCAAGAGGTGAGATTGGCTTCTTGTATTCTTGTCACGCTTCCCTGTTATGGACCCCATTAATTGCTTATGCACTTCAGGGCTCAGGCTGCAATGAGAAAGAAAGGCCTTTTCTGAAGTTTCTGGAACTTGGTTTTAAGAGCCCAGACAACACAATATGTTAAAACACATTTTTGCAATTTAAAAAAACAAAAACAACTCTTGAATTTGAGACTACGTGAGCTCTTGTTTTGAGCTTTGTTAGGGCATGGATTATGAATCTGTTAAGTGAAATACATATTGGCTGCTGGAGTCAAGCTGCTGTTGGTGCCAATGGAAGCTTTCCTCCGGATGTAGAAAGCATTGTTGGAGGGGGATTTTTGCTGGGACTGTGGCAGAGTAGGAAAGAATTAAACTCCTTCTTCCTGTTTGTCTCCTGCAATGATTTCCTTTACATTGAAGTCATTATTGTTTTTTAAAATGTGTTGTTTGTTCCTAAAATAAATAATTTTAAGATTCAGGGGTTCACCTCCAGAATGAAAGGGGGAAGGAGAATTTGCTGTAGCCAAGAGAATGTGATCCTTCAATAATGTAAAAACAATGAAATTGAAGACAGTGGCATGTTAATCATTTTTTTGAGAACTGCAGTCAGTGTAAAACAAAGGATAGGCAGACTGAGGAACCGTTTGATTTACTTAAAAAACAACAAGTTATTGGAATCTCAAGATCAACCCAGCCGATCTCTAATATTTGGGGAACACATCCAATAGCTGTGTGATGGTTAGCTGTTGTGCAGTAATTGTGGTGAATATTGGACTAGTGAAACTTGTGGGTAGTGAAATTTCTGAGGTAATGGAATGTTTGGGAACATCCTGGCTACTCAAGAGGGCAAGGCTGTTGGCAACAAAAACCTCTATTTTGTGAAAGAGAGGAACAATAGCTAGTTTGCAGAGATTTAAAAAAAAAATGTTGTGAGGAGGAGCTCTGAAGGGCAGACAAGGACCTGGATAGAAAGTCAGAGGACTCTAATGAAACCTAAGGAACAAAGTGTGTACATACAGTATTGCTGAAGGAAAGAGGCAGATGGAGCAGTGGACTGAATTAATATACATTAATCTGAGGGGAGGCAGAGATGGATGGCAGGGATGACTGAGGAAAAACTGTGGGTTGTGGGATAGGGACCTAAAGGGCCTGGCGTGGACCCTGAGAGGACCCTTGTGCCTTACAGCACACCCACCCACGAGTTCTGCCAGTCATTGTTTCCGCCATTACTTGGTTTTGACCTGAGAAACCTGAGGAGTTAGTGAGGGCAGTCAGATGGTGGAGTGCTGAATTTTGTCTAGCAATTAGAACTAACTAGCTAATTGTTTGCCTCCTTTCAGTTACAATTCTTGTGTGTAACCACTGAATAATGGTGCCACCTTGTGGACATCTTTCACATTCATCTTTAGTTCTGGGTACTTTTGGAAAAGAAGTTAAGTTAAACATTTTATTATTATTTTTGCCAGAAGGAGCTCTGAGCTTTCCATTTTAGACATGCCTCTGTATTTGGTGCTTAGAATGCCTGATAGCCATTGAGCCCTCACTAATTTTACCTTTACAAGCTCTTTGTACGCTCAAGCTACCTTGACTGAGTGACACCTTCGCCTGAGTGATATTTTGGTTTAGGTGCCTTAGATTTTGAATGAGGTGTCCAAATGTTTTCAGCTTCCATATGGAAGCGGGGGTGCCTCAGCCTTGAAATGTCTGAGGATTTAGCTATTGAGCTAGGATTTCAGAAGGGGAAGCATGCCAGAAGAATGACAAATGTGTGTGGAGAAGTTCATTGTTTGTGGTAATTTTAGAAGAGTGGGTGCTGTGCTTCATTAATAACATACAGCTGCTTCGCGGGTGTGTCTGGCTCAGCCAAAGACAATAGTTCATGTGTTGAGAGCTCTGAGTTTCTTCTGCTGGCCAAACATCTGGGAGGTTGGAATTCATTTAGTTGCTTAGCAAGCCTGCTAATATGGCACCACGTCTTACTGACTTCACTTAAGAGTATCTCACTCCTTGTACACTGGACCCTTGTGAACATTAGTATTTACTTTATACTTTTGTATTTCATATGCTGCTCAATTTAACCATATCCCTTGGGTGTTTTCACAAATCTAAATCAGTAAGATACAAATACCGTCAGCTGTCATAGATTTAAAACAACCTGCTCAAAAGTTCATAAAAAGCAGGCATGAGCCCAAACAATAAGCAGCTTAAAATCAGCAATATTTATAAATGTATAAATAGTTATAAATGTATTCAAATGCTTAGGAGAATTAGGAGGTCTTCATTTGGTGCCTGAAAGATCCTAAGGTGGGTAACTGGGGGAACATCCCATAATCGAGGCATGACCACTAAGGAGGCCTTCAAGCTGCATTTTGAGTTACTTAAACTTGAGAGACCCTGGTTCAATGCCCCCTCTCAGCCTTGAAGTATACTAGGTGACTTTGTTCCAGTGACCAACATTTTGTAGGGTTGTTGTAAAGTTAAAAAGGAGAAGAAGCATGCACTGTATGCCTTCCTGACCTTAGAGGAAGATAGATTTACGAATTATGAATATGCAAATTAATATAACACTACCAACAACCAACAACTCCCAACAGCTTGTGAGAAATCTGAGCAGTAGCTGTATGGTGCCAATTTAGATCTCATGCTGTTTCTTTGTGAATAATTCAAATAAAAGGAATTATTTCCTTTTTTTTAAAAAAAGGAGATTCATTCTGGGAAACCCTGAAATTCCTTCAGAGCCTAGGGTTCCTCAGTGAGATGGAGAGTAATTGTTCTTGTGGACTTGGTATAATGTTTGGCTGTCCTATCTACTTTTTTCTGGAACTCAACCTTCTTTTGTGAAGATTACTGTGCAAAGCCGCACTTTGCATAATATTGGTGCCAAATGTTAACATTTAATAGCTGCTTTGTATCTTTTTAATCCACATGGTGATTTGACAGGCAGACAGCCAGGTGGACCTGGTTCGACAGCACTTCTATGAAGTCTCCCTTGAGTATGTCTTCAAAGTGCAAGAAGTTCAAGAGAGGAAGATGTTTGAGTTTGTGGAACCAGTAAGTAAACAGTCATGGCTTTTCATTGTTACCCTGTGAACTGTTTTACGGTATAGTAGGTATTGGAGATGGTTCCAACTGCTTTCTTGCGGTTCAGATGGGAAAACTGACAAACAGCTGCTGTGAAGTCTCCTACACTTTAAAAAGAATCAATTTTGTCACAGTGATTGAGTTTCCAAAAAGGCATTAATGATAGAGTGCCTTCTGTTTTCTCATAAATTGTGAGACAATCGTCTGAATTTGAATAGGGTCACTAATGTGGCCTTCATCAGTCTCACCCCCAAGCAGGATGGGACCTGTTGCCTTTTGTGGTGTGGTCTCAAATCACCTGGAAGTGTGTGCGTGTGAATATCACAGTACCTCCCAGTTTTCCTCCCTCTTCGCAATGGTTGGTTGAAACAGAGCTGACTTTATTAACCTCTTCTGTACATGATATGATTGCCTCACAGGATTTCAGCTAAACCCCATAGACACTAATTGACAAGCACAATCTGTAGAGTCCTGTAATTTTTTAGGTCCACGGAATTGTAAAAAAAAAAATTAAAGGAAATGAGAAGGCAGTGGGTTATAATACAGTCCAGGACAGGCTGAGACTCTATTACTGGATTTGCCAGCCTTCTGACTAAGAGCAATATTAAGCTTTACCTTAGTTTAACGACATTCAGCCTATAACTGACTTCAGTCCGTGGTTCATAACCTCCAAGAGGTTGTGTTCCAAAACCTCTCTCTGTAAATACTGAATAAAAAGGGGATGATCAGAAATTTTTTCCTTGCCGAGCAACCGGCTGTGGGAGTTGCTTGCAGCCACCTGCCAGCCGGGGAGCCACTGCAGAAAAGGCTTGTTCTCATGTTGCCGCACTCTGAACCTCTCATAGAGGAGGCACACAAAGAAGGGCATCAGATGATGACCACAAGGTTTGGGTCCCTTCATATGGGAAGAGGCGGTCCTTGAGATATTGCGTTCCTGAACTATTTCTGTAACCATCAACATAACCAGAACCACTTTCAGTGCTGAAAGCAGGTCAGGACTGAAATGGGTCAAGGTACAAGAGAGATAATTTATTACGGTGAAAGACCAGCTCACATAACACAATAAAAACAGCGTTCATAAAGATAAAATATACAATCAGAACAGATTGCAGCAATAGCTCATGAGTTAAGATTGAGGTCAAGGTAATTAATCCCATCCACAAATTCCTGAAGCTGGACCACCACCACATGCTCAAGTACCTTACCCAAGTAGGGAATGTATGACACCATCCAGGAAATATCCTGAGAGAGCTTGTCTAGAGAACTGAAGCTGAAACATTAGTGCGTTCATGGCTGAGGTAGCATTTAATAAGTTGTCTGATCCACACCTTGTTTTTTCCTAGGCAGTACTTTCAGTCAATTCTCTTCTGAAGCAGTATTTTTGTTAGGCAAAAATTTCATCATTGGTATGCAAGGTTTTTATGTTCTGAAAGCGTATGTTAGTAGCTTCTGAATAGAGAGGTTTGCCTATTACTCCCTCCAAACAATAAAAAAAAAATAGACCTGCTCATTTCATGTATTCCTCAAAATAGCTTTTGTGATTTTATGGTCCTGGAACACTACTGACTTCATCTGAGCCGTGTTTCCATTATTATAAAATGAAGATTGGGTGGGTATCCTTTCCTTCCCTCCTGGAGCTTTGAAGGAATAAAGTCCACAGTACTCTTATCAGTACAGTGGTACCTCTAGATGCGAATGGGATCCGTTCCGGAGCCCTGTTCACATCCTGAAGCAAACGCACTGCGCGTCTGCACGTGTGCGGGTTGCGTTTCGCCGCTTCCGCACATGCACGTGACGTCGTTTTGAGCGTCTGTGTGAGCGGCGAAACCCGGAAGTAACGCGCTCCGTTACTTCCGGGTTGCCGTGGAGCACAACCCGAAAATGCTTAACCTGAAGCTACTTCAACCCGGGGTATGACTGTATAGATAAAATGACAAACTTCTTGGGTAACTTTTGTATCTGACCTGCAGATGGCACCAGGCATTGCTGATGCGTTGCTTAAATTGTTTTGTGGAATGTTTCTAAACCACATTCTGTGTGTATGGTGTGTCTGTGTGCACACAAACCCAGGGAAAGTACAGAATGACTATTTATTTAAGATGGGGCAAAGAGTGGCAAGCAGGAGAAGGGGTGTGAATTAAAGAAGCTCTTTAAAATGTGGCATATTTTACATATGTGTTATGTTCCCGAGTTGAATGCACAAATCCCAGATGCAGTATAATGTATAATGTGCTCTTGAGACTGAGCAGGACATCACTCACCTGAGAGAGTGAGGCATGGCTACATATATGCTTGAGTCTTTTGCTCACTGAAGATCTTACCAGGCCTTTCAAGTTAAATGTAAAGACTTAAGTGGATGAAAATGCTTTAAAGAAGCTGCCTGCTACTGTCAGTATTGTGATCTGTATCAGAAGAGAAGTTTTGAAAGCTCCAGAGGTTGCACAGTGTCATACAAAAACGCTAGTAAGAGTGATTAAAAAAAGCAAACCTGTTGCATACATTTAGACTAGGGGATGCTTTAGTTCAGAGGTTGCAAATTGTTTTGGCATAGAAACTGCTGTGGGTATCACACATGTGCAACAACTCTCCCCAGATGTAATTGCCCCCCCCCCCATTAGATGTGTGTGTGTGTGTGTGGAAAGAAAGCCTTCTGTTGCTTAAAGAAGGCCTCTTTTAAGCCTGATTTTAGTGCAGGAATGGAACTCTGTGGGCATCAGGGAAGGCCTCTGGTGGCAGATCTGTGCCCACGGGTACTGTGCCGATGACCTATGTTTTAGTTAGAAGTAGGTCCCATTGAGTTCAGTGGTGCTTACTCCAATATAGGTGTGCAGCCACGCTGGACAACCTCGTGGATGTAACTCCTATTTTGGTCAATAGGACTAATTCCCAGGTGTGTGTGTGCACAGAATAACTGTAGTTTCTTTTCTTTTTTCCTTTGGGGGTGCACTGTGATGTTGAATGGGAAGAAAGGGCAGTAGCAATAACTCTCTCCTTGAGTAAACACAGTCGTACCTCGGAAGTCAAACAGAATCCATTCCAGAAGTCCATTCGACTTCTGAAACATTAGACTTCCAAAGCGCAGCTTCTGATTGGCTGCAAGAAGCTCGTGCAGCCAATCGGAAGCCGCAGAAGCCCCATCAGACGTTCAGCTTCCAAAAGAAGGTTTGAAAACCAGAACACACAGTCCTGGTTTTTGATCTTTTGGGAGCCGGAACGTTCAACTCCCAAGGTGTTCAGGAGCTGAGGTACGACAGTAGAATCCAGTGAGAGCATGTCTGTCTATCTCTCTCTCTTACCTCAGCCACTTGATGGTTTTTTTAAAAAAAATTCCTTCTCTCTTGCAGCTACTGGCATTTCTGCAAGGGCTATTCACATTCTACCACCATGGCTATGAGCTTGCAAAGGATTTCAGTGATTTCAAGACGGAGCTGACAATTAGCATACAAAATGTAAGCACAGAGTGGAATCACTTAACAGAGACAATGCAACTTTACCAACTTTTCACAAAGGATGTTAATGAGAGGTTAAAATTGTACACAAGCAATCCCCACTCCCCCAGTGCACAGGGGGTAAGCATGGTGACCTAACACATAGCCTCCATAGCAGCTTGTTTCCTTCTGTTTATGAATGTTGAGAGCCAGCTGTCTATCCATGTCCATGCCTAAGTGCAATAATTATTTGCTTCTTCAATAATTGTTTGCTTCTTCAAGAATGTGACATCATTTGTGAGTGTTACTGCCAGAAGCTGTTGTTGGCAACTTTCAGCCTCCACTTCTCATGTAGGATGAATTGCTTCATAATTGGAAAATTGCCTTGTGGTTTTATGTGGAAGGATTTGCATTTGGGAGGTTCTTAGGTGTATATAGTTATGTTATTGCACACCTGTGTTTCTCAAAATACTGATACTAGCTACCTCTCTGAGAAACTCTGGTGTATTTGTCGAATGCTCATACTTTGAACTGGAACTATATGCACACACTAATAGATGAGTGTATCTCTATTCAGATTGCCATAAACATGGTACTTTTTATTTATATATAAAAATTGCACATGAGAGTTCATAAATGTGCTGTTGGTTCACACCACACAACCTCTCTGTGATCCCAAGCATGTGTGAGTTTAAGGGTTTATATGAAGCTGTTGGTTCCTTTGTTGCACCCAGAGCAGTAGTAGCTTCTTTTTCTGGATCCTGTGTGTTTTAAGGCTGGTAAAGGCTACCTAACACCACTTTTTTGCCGTCTACTTTAAATGCAGACAAGAAATCGCTTTGAAGGCACAAGATCAGAGGTTGAGTCCTTGATGAGGAAGATGAAGGAGAATCCCCACGAGCACAAAAACATCAGCCCTTTCACAATGGAAGGATATCTCTATGTCCAGGAAAAGCGTATGTGTTGCTTCCCCTGGGATCATGTAGCTGCTATGCAATGGACTTTTGAGTTGACTGGTGATAGTTCTTATTTTAGTTAGGAAAACAGGATGAGCCTCTCTTGTCTGTATGAACAAGGCTGACCTTAAGCTCCTGTTGCCTGCGGTAGAATCCCTAATGCCAAGGTGTGTAGTTCTCCTGAAATAATAATAATAATAATAATAATAATAATAATAATAATAATAATAATACCACCAATACTCCACCCTGGGCGGCTGACAACATAACTAAAAACATAATAAAAACTTCAGTCCTAAAACTTCCCTAAACAGGGCTGCCTCCATCGTGGTGTAGTAGTTAAGAGCAGTGGACTCATAATCTGGTGAACCGGGTTCGCTTCCCTGCTCCTCCACATGCAGCTGCTGGGTGACCTTGGGCTAGTCACACTTCTCTGAAGTCTCTCAGCCTCACTCACCTCACAGAGTATTTGTTATGGGGGAGGAAGAGAAAAGGAGATTGTTAGCTTTGAGACTCCTTAGGGTAGTGATAAAGCAGGATATCAAATCCAAACTATTCTTCTTCTTCTTCTAAAACTCAGATTGTTGTTTATTTCCTTGACATCTGAAAGGAGGGTGTTCCACTGGGAGGGCACCACTACCAAGAACATGCACAACATTGGTTTTTAAAAGATTCCATTCAACAGTTCTTACTGGCCCCAGTTATCGCTAGCTTAGAAACTTTTATTGAAAGCTTTAAATAGATCCTGCCTTACTTTAAGCATATTGAAAAGGATGCTAGTTGAGCCATTTCTTTTTATACAAAAATGCTACATCATGCTACCCTTTTCAGAGTACAGTTGTGGTGATTATGAATTGATGTTCTGCAACAGCAGTTCTCAGACCTTTCCCCTGCAGATTAGTGGAAAATTGCTAGAGGTCTCAGTGGACCACTTCATTATTTTTTCTTTTGCAAATCAAAACATATAGATAACTGTTTAATTTTTTTAAAAAATATTCAGTGTCATCAAATATCATCAAAACCAGGATGGCATTAATGTAAATAGTGAGCCTTTGGTCAGGTTTCTAAGAAGGGTTCTTGGCAAATGTTTAGGGTAAAATTAGTAGACTGCATCAGTGCTGTATTATGAAAATCATGGGCTTTAGGCTAGGACCTTGTTAGACTGGCTCTGGTTGAAACAGCCTTGATTTCCATGTCAATAGGGAATTCCAAAGTGTAGGTACTGCTACACCCAAGACTGTTGTGTTTTGTGTGCAAAGAGTAGTGTGTGGCGTATGTAACAATGCCAGTTCCACAGATCAAAATCATTGAGTGGCACATATGTAATAAGCCAATCCCACATGTAAACTGGTCCCAAGATGCTAAGGGCTTTATATACCAATAGTATATAGTATACTTGAACTTGGCCCGGTAACAAATAGACAACCAGTGCAGATCTCTGAGCAAAGTTGTTATATGCTCACATTGTCTCACACATGTTGACAACTGTGCTGTGACATTTTGCACTAACTGCAGTTTCCAGACCAAGCACAAGGGAAGTGCATTGGAGTAATCCCATCTTGAAATTACCAATGCTTGAGCTACTGTGGTCAAGCTCTCGGAGTCTAGGAACGGTCATAGCTGCTGTATTAATCAAAACTGCTAAAAGGTGCTTATAGCCATTGAGGCTACGTGGACCTCAAGTGGCAAAGCTGGATGGATCTAGAAGCACCCCCAGACTGTGTACCTTCTCCTTCTAGGGGAGTGCAACATCATCCAGGGCAGGTGATGGACCAATTTCTTAAACATAGCAACCACTCATCCATAGTGCCTCCATCTTGCTAGGATTCAAGCTCAGATGTCTTGGAGAAATAGAGCTGAGTCATAAGAATGTATTGCTTAAGTGTAAGAAATATTTAGAGTTGCCACCAAACATGGAGTGAGTGTTACCTGTAGAAAAGGTCTGCCACCTGAGCAATTGGACTGGCCCTGTGTAAAGTCAACTGGATGGAGCCTCTGAAAAGCATGGCTTATAAGGTACAACTATTTCATCATTGGTTATTTTTATCTCTGTCTCTAACATCAACCTATTTCAATTATTTTAGGTCATTTTGGAACAACATCCTGGGTGAAGCATTATTGCACATATCACAGTGAATCTAAACGAATAACTATGGTGCCTTTTGACCAGAAGTCTGGCGGAAAGGGGGTGAGTGAAAATGCAAGTATCTAGCTATGTGGACAGTTCTAGGTGTATTTGCTGCTGTTGCTGCTACTACTACCACTATTACTACATTAATAGAAATAATAATAATAATAATAATACTTAAAAAATACATTTGGGGATTGTGGAAAATCTGTTCAGTCAAGGTAATATTGTCCTTTTTAACAACTTAGTCCTGAGTGTTGTTGAAATGTCTCATTAGTAATAAATAAACTGCATAGTTAAGACATACCCTAATTCCCGATTTTTACTCTTTTCATTACACACACACACAAACACACATATGTTTGGGTCCTACCCTTGACAGCAGGAGAAAACAATCCTGCTCTCTCTTCCATGTGGCAGCCCTTCAGATATTTGAAGATGGCTTTCATATCATATCTCCTCTCAGTCTCCTCTTTTCCAGGCTAAACATATCTAACTCCCTCAACCTTTCTTCATCAGACCCTTGATCATCTTGGTCACAATATTCTTAATTAATTGATTATATGTGCATTTTCATAAACAAAAAAATCTATTATTATTATTATTATTATTATTATTATTATTATTATTATTATTATTATTATTTTAATTGTAACATTGATGGAACACACTTGGTATTGCTCCCTGTGGTGAGATCAGTGTTGCATACATCAATCTATTTACATTTGTGTCTCACCATTATTCCATCATGGAACCCAAGGTCAGTGCATATGTTATCTCCAGGCAGACATCCACCCAGGTACTGACAAGTCCCAGACTTGCTTAGCTTCGGCAAGTTGGTGGTCTTATCATGCCTGCAGACCAAATTCTGGGACTAGATCAAGTGCCTTTAATATTTGTATCAGCACTTGTAGTCCCCCGCCCCCACACACAGCAGCTGTTGTTAAGGGTTAGATTGCGGTTGTACATGAAGGTTCTCTAAGTAGAGAAGCTTGGCTTGTTGGTTAGATGTTTGCTAGTGGATAAGAGTCAATAAATTTGGGCCAGGTTTTTTGACTGGAATATGCAATCATTTTGTTAGGAATATGCAATCAGTTAATTACACCCACCCCTCATTTTGAAGCAGAGAGAAAGGGGGTGCAAAACGGCCAGGCCACAGACCACTTGTGCGTGCATGCAGATGCATGTATGTGCATGATGTTAAAATTCAGCATGAGAATTGGGGAGGGGGGCAGTTTTTGTGAGCTTAGGAACTGAAACTGAAACTGGAGTTGGCTAGATTTCTTTGAGGCTTACCCTGAAAGTATATGCATAGTCCTAGAAGAGAATTTGCCCTGAGATAACTTGGGAAACATTTATTCCAGAATAAGGTTGTTTCATATGAAAACCTTGGAAACATTTCAGATCTTCAGTGAAGTAGGCCCTTCTATAGTCAGACAGGCCTGTGGCATTTATTTTCATGTAGCACAGTGAGGTGCCTCTAGGCAGCAGGTGCTGATCGGGTGCATTTGTTAAGGGAATGGGGTGAATCATTACATTCACTTTGGCTTGTCCTGCAGCATTTTATTTACTTGTAGTTGAATTTGCAGTCCTGGGATTCTCCTTAACATAATCATAAAAGAACATTAATATTCCCCTCACTAGGTCAGGTTGTTCTGTGAAGTCACTGCTTGGCACCCACCTGGCTCTGCTTCCCCAATAGAGTCTCTTCCTGTTGATTTATTATTATTATTATTTGCAGGATGATTCATGGTCTGGGAATGGCTGTTACCAGCAGTGGTATTTCTCTGCCAGTGTAGCCTTTTGTAGTCTCCTCTCCCCATCCCCACGTGATATTTCTAAGAATCACTAAATTGAATCAAATCCAACAATAGAGGAGTGGCTCTGTCTGATAAAGTGGTGGGCATATCTAGTTTTCTTCAAGAAAGGGAATTGGATTACAGTCAATAGTAGTCAAGTGTACAGGACTTCCAGTCATCTGAAAGAAATAGATTACTGGTAAGACTTGTATACTAAGGTTTCTATCCCTGGAAAGACAACATTCTGGTGCCTTAATAGGGTCAAGGGGCAACTTGACCTTGGTGTGAAAGAATGGAACTCAGAGGAAACGTATTAATCTCAGTTAAATTCTCCCTCTGCCATCACTGTGACTGAACAATGAAGATCTCTCACTCCGCTGCATGAGGGACTTATTGATCCTATGAGATAGCTAGAACCTGCTGTAGCTTCTCTTTGAGGTGGGTGAAGTAACTGTGGTTGTGGTGTGGAACAGGATCTTATTTTGCTGCCTCAAATCCATGTGGTTTATAGCACCTTTAAATGGTGGTAGACTGCAGTTGTATGTCGTTATTCACCCTGCACTCATCCTTTTCTTAATGACATATAGCATATTCTCAAGACTCTTTGCCCCTAAGTAAATGCCATGCAGATTAAACAATTCATGGAGGCATGAGCTTCCATAAGCAAGTGCCTACTCCACAGGTTGTTGACTACCACATTAGATGGCTTTTAAAAAGGGGGCTAGATGGATTCATGGAAGTGAGATCTATCAACAGATAATGGCACTGATAGCTAAATAGGATCTTCAGGGTCACAGAGAGTGCATCACTGAAGACCAGCTGCTGGAGAGCAATAGTTGGCTAAGGCTATTGCCTTCCTTTCAAGCCTCGCTTGTGGGCTTTCTGCACCATTGATGATAAGCAGGATGCTGGACTAGAAGGACCTTTGATCACACCCAGTGGGGCTAACTATCTTAATATTTTTTAAATCAGTTCTGTGGTTGATGTATTTTTACAAGGTTTTCTGTTTGTGATTCTGTGGGGGATAGATTACAAGTTGTATTGCAACACTGACTTTTCTTTACTGCCTAGTTTTCATCAGTAATCCACATTGGGCCATATGCTACTTACAAAATTAAGACAAGTGACATTCAGAACAAGGCTATTACCAGTATATTATTTTAAAATATATCTGTAAATTGGTCTAATCTTTGGTCTTTATCTTATGCCAGGGAGATGATGAAGCCATTATTCTCAAATCCTGCACACGTCGAAAAACTGATTCCATAGAGAAAAGATTTTGCTTTGATGTAGAAGCAGTGGATCGGTGAGTTGCATATGTATTTTGCCTTTCTCTCAGTAGGCCCAGCGTGTGCCAGTTCCTGTTTATTAAACTGTATGTTACCAACTTAAACACTGATAGTCAAGACAATGAAAAATTGAGATAGAGGCTATCCTAAATTTCTCTAATTCTCTAGATTCATGGAATATTCTTATAAGAATTGTCTGCATTATCAAGCCGGATAGAAGCTTTGGCTGACACTATATTATTTTAGTCTAATAAAGACACAATAAGTGATGTGTCTTTGAGAAACTTATGTCTTCCTTAGTAGCTGTCTGTGTTTTGGGCCCTGGGAGCAGACCTCATGCTTGTTTGCTTCCTTTTGGTTCTGTTTCACTATGGTTGGAAGTGAACAACTGAACTGGAAAGTTCTAAATTATTTCAGCATGAGATCTCTGTGCAAATGTGGACCTATCAGTAGTGACCTATGTGGTGGAGTGGAGCCTCCCATCGCCAACATCGCTACAGCTTACATGTATGGAAAAGTGTGGTCAGGGCTATGCAGATGCATTGGCAGAGCCAATCTGTCACTCTCACTGGTGCAGCCCCAACCTACTTGTGGAGGTGGCTGTCTGGACATTTTTGAACAGTGGAAACTTCTGAACACTGGAAGGCTTCTGAAATGTGTGGGGCCTCCCTTAGACTTCCAGCTTCAGACAGTCACCCTCTGCAAGTTGAAGGGTGATGGTAATGACGATAGAAGAAGGCAGAGCTAGTACTCTTGTTCTCATCTGTTATCTCTAAAAGTGCATACCTGAAATAGGTTACATATTTTTTAAGGTAATATGAAATAAAAGTTCTTTTTCTGAAACATTATTTAGAAAGGTGCTGGAATATTGATAAGGAAATGGTAGATGCTTATTATTCACCTTGTTCAAGCTAAGTTCTTTAACAACAGAAGTCATATGTGTAGTCACACGGAAGAGAGTCAAAAAAAGGTCCTTGATAATGATTTTTTTTTTTACTGTAGCAGCCCAGTTGGAAACAGAATATAGGGAATTTATTTTGGCATTCTGCCCCCGTCGTCTCTCACGCCTACTGACGTGCAACTGAATATCTGTTACAATTACAAAATAAACTAGGGGAACAGATAAAATGGATTGGCATTGGGCTGTAGCAGGAATGAGTGAATTGGGAATGGATGGAGTCAGACCAGGAAACACAGGCAATCTGTTTCAGTTTTCCTGTTTTGCATTTTGTGCCACTAAGCAATGGTGCTCCAGAGGCATTAGACAGATGGCATTAGTGATTCCTTGCTGCTTCCAAGCATTAATACCATAAAATCCTCTCATTCATGTGGCTTCAAAATATTGCCACTAACGAGCAACATGGTAAAACAGTGTTGCGCTCATAAATGGCCTTTGCTTTGAGTCAGGCAGCTTGCATTAAATCTCTGATCTGTTCCTCTTAAAGGTAAGAGAGCTATGATGTTTGGAATTGTGCTTTTTATAATTCTAAAGTAACCATGAACATCACAAATTAAATTCTTAATACGTTTAAGTTTTGTTTTTGCCATACCTAGTGTTTAGTGCAAAACAATAATAGTAATGCCTGGAAGGCAGGCTTTGGTTTTCCATTCCCTTTGATGTTGACACTATGGAGCAAGCATGTAAACATCCGTATTATATTCATTGTGAAATGAGTGCAAGATAAGGACTGTGAATTGTTGTTGTTCAGACTTTATTAAACAAAAATTGACCCCAAGAACTGCAGCATTTCCCCAGAAATTCCCCAGCCACTTAATTATTTTAGTTGATGTATTGCTGTAATTTATTACTTTGGCTTACAAGTAAATAAACAACATTTACCACAGTGTTAAGACAGCGAGTCTAGTTTAATTTCTTTAAAAAAATTGTTACAATAATGCACTGAAACCTAAATAACATCAAGTGCCTATAACTATGTCCAATCAATTGAAGACTGACTCCCCATAGCTTAAAAAAAGTTGATATACCGATTTAAGCTTTATTTGTGTGAATTTGTTTTGCTAGAGCCGTTTGATAGGACAGACATGATGAAGTGGGATGATGTCTTCAATTCAGAGAATCTTATCACAGCCAGCCATATGGCCAAACCGCTTTCCACTTCTGTGCCCACGTTATTATTCATCAATAAAGAGGGGGCCATACCTTTTTTGTTGGGGAATGGTATGAGGGGAGAGGAAGCAGCGTTTGCAAGGGAAGATAAAATACACTGTCAACAACGTTGACTTCATAC
The DNA here is from genome assembly GCF_964252035.2 of Podarcis erhardii. Lineage (NCBI taxonomy): Eukaryota > Metazoa > Chordata > Lepidosauria > Squamata > Lacertidae > Podarcis > Podarcis erhardii. Next base: position 56,200,522 of record NC_138498.1, on the reverse strand, counting down.
AGAATGCTGGACTGCAGCATATGCACAAGTTTTACTATGCAGCCTTAAGCTGGGGCTGTAGAAGAATGCAAACAGCTTGCTGATGATGTCATTCCCATAAATAAGTGGGTTAATGCTTTTCCCTGATTTGTGTCTCTGTAACTTGTTGAACACGACATTTTATCGCCTGAAAGCTTTTCTGCAAACACAGCATCTTCTCTAGATGGTTGCTTCAGTAATTCTTAAAGCATTGCTGAGGAAACATTAGCATGGCTGTTTCTGATCCAGCTGGGGCACACAGCCTGAAATTGTTCATACGCACAGTAAGAACTGAACCATTTAAAGATTTGCTGCATAGCCTGTAGGTGGCAGTCGTGCGTGATTTATTAGAGGATACAACATTTGATTAAGCTAGAAAATAAACATTGCCCAAAGGTGTTGTGTATAAGGAGACTTCCATTGCAGTTGTGGAGTTCGGTTGTTCACATCGCTTAGGACAAGGTTTTTGTGATACTGTTTTAAATTTCTGCTTATTTAAATCAGTGTGAAAATTTGTAATTTTTATCATCAAGCAATGTCATCATGTCTGGGGGTGGTGATTAGCCTTTGGCTCCCAAGTCTTTGCTGGACTACAACTCTTATCACCCCTTGACCACTGGCCATGTTGAGTTGAGTCTAATGATATCTGGAGGGTCATATGTTACCCACCCCTCATGTAGTAGTCTATGTAGTAATTCTGCTTTCAGTCATAACCTCCTTATTTAGTAGCAATCCACTGCTTCATTAAGCTGCCATAACTTGAAGTGTCACTAGTAAGAGGCTTGGAATATATCAGGACTATGGGGAGAATTCAGTGTTGTTCTCTGCTAATTGTTCCATCAGCGCAAGCATTTTAGCTTGCTCGATGGAACAATCTCCTCTCTTTCCCCCCTGCATGCTGAACTGGGGTTTTCCCAACAGCCTTCTGAAGCCAATTTCAGGAGGCGTGGGAGTGGAGTGGAGTGGAGTGGAGGGGGGAACCTTGTTGTGCTAGCAGATATCTTTACTTGGGCTTCTGCTAGTGGCACTAGTTAGTTGCATATGGCCCAGCAAGTGTAAGTCACATAAATTTGTTAATACTCTCAAGAAGTACATTTTTAGCATGTGTATATTTAAAAGAAAAGTTAGGCACAGAGGCTCAGCTTCCTAATAAAACTTAAATCACATTTGGTAAGCCGTTGGCTAATTAAACAATCTATGGCCTTTTAAACTGTTGGGGATGTTATTATTTTTACTTACTATTTGCATTTTGTGTTTTTGTGTTTTTACATTGTAAACTGCCCTGTGATCCTTGGATGAAGGACAGTATACAAATTTAATTAAAAAATAAAATAAAAAAAACAAATAGAAATTTGAATCATTATTTCTAGTCTGCTATTTGCTGTCTTTATCATGATCCATAGTTGTCACTACTTTGACACATAGGGCAGGTGCAAACATAATGATTAACCAAGATCAGCAACAGCCCACAGGATCGCTCTCCCTCCCTTCTCATGTGTGAACTTGCCCCTCCTTCCCACCTGTCCTTAAGTATTGATACTTTATTATGCATATTCTCATATTAACTGCTGTTAATCCTAACACAAGTGCAGTCCTGTGTGATCATGATCTGCTAAAAGAGCTCTACATCCCCATCACATTTGTAACTTATAACTATAGTGTGGACTGCCCACTTTTTAAACCTCCTGTTGTAGTAACATGTGCAATGTGACTGCTTCTAGTGGCTGGGCCAACTTTGACATACTGATATAACTATTGGTATATGTTCTATCCCACAAGGCTGCAGTATTAGGCGTGGGAGAGACTTTTGGAGACAGGGGGAGTTAACTGACCTGGTCAAAATGTGTAATTTGGGTGATGGGGGTTTGGAACAGTTTCTTAACTAAACCCCTGAACTAGCCATGCAGATCGATGCTGTTTACGAAGCAGACTCACAGTTTAGCTTCCTGTCCTACCTGCAGCACTTCAGCTTTGATATATATTCATTTTTCCTCTCTTGGATGAGTTCTGTGCTGGTCAAGTGCAATACAACCTGTACTTGTTCTTTTGCTGTGTCACATTACTAGTGACCTTTGTAGATGAATGAAATCTTGAAATTATCATGTTATGCCTAATGCCATGTAAACTTAAGCTGCATTCTGCCTCTATCCTCCACCCACCCACTTGTGTACTGTTTTCTAGAGATGTACAAGTGGTGATTCCCAAATGAATGGTTGTTCCCCGTGAGTAAGCTGGCAAGAGTTTTGTATGTGATCTGCCAACACAGCAATGGATCGTAAATATAATCCAGAATGTAGGGTTCCTAGATGGTAGGGAAGGGATGTACTGTGTCATGTGTTTGAAAAAAAAAAATCTCTGTAATATCTTGATAGCTACTTAAGAAGCCATGGGTTTAAAGTCTACTTTTCACCATAGGATAGGGACCAGGTTTTGATCTTTAGGAACTTCCTCCATTCATTTCTACTATTGGAGTTGAATACGCTTTTTCCAGCATTCACACCTTACGACCAGTGTTAAAAGACTGGCTCACATTTGTTCTTCTGTCATCTTTTCACCCTTTTAATGTAATTAGGTAGGAAATGGAATGGACACTAATTCACAGTCAGTTTTCATACAAAAGTTGACGTGAAACAAAAGTTTAGGTCTTAATGATTCTTCTTTTGAGGAACTTCTAGTCCCGAACACGTGAACCGCAAATAGCAGTACAAAAATGGAGAGGCAGAGCTTTCAAGGACATAAACCAATGACATTTATTTTAAAGACATGACAAGATAACTTGGGAAGGTTAAACTTCTCGTGAATGATTCTTCCTTATATCCAGGCACTGTACATACATTCAAAGGGGACTTAAACTGGGGAGTGGAAGGATGTGTTTGCAGATCATTCTGCATTGAAAAGGAAGGTCCAAAGGGGGCTGTGTTTTCAGGATTTCAGTGGTGCATACAAACTCTTTTCTGAAGAGGGCAGGCCCAGAAACTGTGGGTACATGGGGGACAAGGTCAGGGTCAATGTGAGAGCATTTGATGCACTCATGCATGAGTTAGGGATTCAGTGATTCTTTAAAGTTTTTCTGCTGAATATTTAAACTGCTACATTTTTAAAAAGGTTGCCTTGTATAATAATAATAATAATAATAATAATAATAATAATAATAATTTTATATCCCACCATTTCCCCTCAACTTTATCACCTAGTTGGAAGAAGTACAGGCATAATAGAAATGCTCTTCAAACAGATGGTTGATTACTCTCTTTAGAGGCTTTGTGAGGTTTTCTGAGAACATAATCACAGACTTTGATAAAATCACAATGGTTTACAGGCTATACAGATGTTCTGTCTTTTTACTTTGTATTGATTTATCTTACAAATACTGAAGTGCATGAAATTAGTACTAGTTATTTTGCTTGGCAAAGCCTGTGTTTACAATATTCTCATGGCATTTTTTTTTTAATGCCTTTTATTTTTTAATGCCATACCTGTGTGAGTATGGAAGAATTGAAAAGAATATATGGACTGAAAGATAGACAGGATCACTTATAAAAAAAAGTCAGGTTCTTGTGATTGTGATATTCAGCAAAGGTTTGCTTTACTTTAAGAACGTAAGAAAAGCCCTATTAGATCAAACCAATGTCCTGCATAGTCCAGCATCCTGACTTTAACAACAACAGCAACAAATATTATTATTTATTCATTTTCTATACCACCCTTCATCTGAGGATCACAGGGCACTTACAATCTAAACAAATTAAAATACATACCATAGTAACAAACAATAATCCCCCCTCACACACAGTTTAAAAGGCCATGGTTTGTTTAATTAGCCAAAGGCCTGGGAGAAGAGGAATGTGTTTGCCTGGTTCCTAAAGATATGTAATGAAAAGTGGATCAACCAGATGTCTTCTTGGAGCCCACAAGCAGCACATGAGGACAGCAATCTTCTGTCACTGTTGTCCCCTTGTAACTGGTATTCAGAGACCTCCTGACTCCGACCCTGGAGGCAGTATTTAACCATCATGACTACTAGCCATTGATTTATCCTCCATGAATTTGCATAATCCAGTTTGTAACCTGTCTAAATTTCTGTTGGCAAAGAGCATATAGCGTGAATTTACCAATTTAATGTTACATTGGTATTTCTAGAGAGGTATTTTTACACTAGGAAAAACCCCCATGGAATTGTTTAATTTTCAGTACAACATTTCAAATTGGCTGAAAAGTAATTTTCCTTTAGGTATATTTTTCTAGAATACTAAGCCTGTAAGCATCAACTGATTCTCTGCACAAAGAGATTAGCAAAAATGACACACAATATGCCTAGATTATTATCTAAATGTACTACAAGACAGAACAGATTGTGTCCTTTCCTGGGTAAATTGTGTGAGCTGCTTTGTGTATATAATTATTATTCCCTTGCCATCTGATTTCCCTTTTCTAATATCACAGGATTAGAATATGGAATTCTTAAACTCTTTCTCTATTGCCTAGGGCAGAGGCCAAATGCCATTTTTTATGATATATGTAAATTTTCTACTAATAACTAGAGGCTTCACACACAGCAACAGTCTTTGGAGCTGGCTTCGTTGCAACTTTCACTTCTTTTAGGTGATTCTTCAGGCATTTTTGCTTAAAGTATTACTGATGAAATAGGCTTTTGCATTCTTTGGCATTATCAGGTATTTGTTAGAATCTAGACATATTTATTTGTGTCTCTTTGAATGCATACCTAGAAATAACACAGTTTATTTACATGCTCTGTGCCACTTGGTTCTCCTGAAGCGTACAGGAAAACATTTTGCATGAAGCAGCCCTAAGTACTTGCCTAGTCAGACTGTGACAGTACCCTAAAATCCCTGGATTTCAAGGAGTGAGAGTTGTTGGCTGGTTGTCTGTCTGTGAAGTTTAGTTAGCACATTTGGGTGCAATGGTTTGCCAGCCCACCTTCAGTTTTATTTGGATGCAGATTTGTGATTGGCTGGCGTGCTCTGGTCCATGGGGTCACGAAGAGTCGGACACGACTAAATGACTAAACAACAACAACAAACCTTTACTATTGAGGAAAAGGTCTGCTATTAGTGACATCCTAGTCTTGGTCCCCTATTTTTTCACTGAAGTGGGTGTCTCCTCCAGTTGTTCCTAAGCTTGCATTTGGACATTGAAAGATGCATTATAACAGCTTTTGCTGAATGTCACCCAGTTGGCATATAACACTAACCATGACTTAGTGTGAGCAAGCAAATGTGCAGGTTCCTAGATCATGTGAAGTGGGCCTTATCCTGTTCCTACCAACCCCCCACCCCACCCCACCCCACCCCTAGTCACTTTGGAGTTTAATCTTCTTAGACCTGTTATTCACAGTATCATTGCATCAATCTCTGCAGGCCTGGAGTGATCACAATGCAGGCGCTTTCTGAAGAAGATCGAAGGCTCTGGATGGAGGCCATGGATGGCCGGGAACCGGTAAGAAAGAGTGCTTGAATAATCAAGGCTTTTGGTTTTTCTTGTAAATAACCCCTTTTGAGACTTTGATTAAATAGTTGATGTAATACTTCATCTCCTGTGCTACTAGGATAGTGAGAAAGCTCTTGCTGTCAATGTTCCTGAGAAATTGCAGAATGTAGCCCAGAATAGTTCAAACATTGTCTTAATGCTGCTGTAGAGAAGGAGGAGGGGAGGAACAAAAATCACAATACAGTATGCCATTTTTGAAACTTTCTGAAATCTGCCAAGTCAGCAGCTGCTGAAGACTGATAGGTCCACATTAAATTTCAGAACCTAATGTCTCCTAATGGATATGTATTACAGCCCAGTCTGCCATACACACGTACAGCACTCATGCATATGCTCACAGGTGAAAACACGGTTTACTGTGAATATCCCTATTCCCCATGCAGTAATTAGACTTGTAGGGAGAAACCCTTCTGTTGGAGCCTGCATGGGTGAGGAAGAGGGGCTGCAGACTGCATAGGGAAACCTCATGGCTCACATCCAACCCATGAGCCGTAGCTTTCCCACCCCCAAGGAAAGGGCTCAGATCAATTGTGGCCTCACCCTTTACTGGATTTTTGTATCTTCAATGTATTCCCCCCCTCTATAAATGTGTTCTTTTGTTTTAATGCAGAAAGGCTGTTTATTAAGAAAAAAATGGAAGCACATTGTTGTGCCATTGCGTCATATCTCTCTTTCTCCTTTCAAAATCCACAAAACCTTTTAATGGCCAGGGGAGGAATTGTTGCATTTAAGCTTTCAATTTGACCCCTGAGCTTTGAATATTCGGAGAAAACGTGCTTGAATCCCCCCCCCCCCATATCACCTTTACAAAAATAAAAATGAGATTGTTGGAATGATATACTCTGTGCTTGATACCAGATTCTTCACTTGTATGATAGACTTGCAGAACGCATACAACCCTGTTAGCAAACAATTGAAGTTGCCCCACTATTATAAGTACAGGAAGCTGTGAAGATATGAATGACTTCAGGGGGACATTGTACAGCATATGTAGTTCTTCGAGAGCCACCCACACAAGCAGCTGGCACCTTGCTTACATTAACATTCAGCAGAATTGCAGGCAGATAGCATTAGTGTCGAACAAAGGAGTTCTCACTTTAAAAATTTAAATGCTAGATGGATATACAAAGCAGAAGCAAACCTCTCTGCAGGATGTCGGCCGCTGTGCTGACTTCACAAAAAGCACAATTGGATGAATGTCATAATTTTTTTAAGCTGTAAATAGTGTGGAAAGAGTAAAGAGGGAAATTTCTAAGCATGGGTTCTCTCATATGCAAAGTAAACTAAGCAGGAAAAGGAAATGCATTGCAATCAGCCAGTTGTTCTGAAGCAATCCAAGTAATGTCTCTTCAGTATTAGAAATCAGCCAACTTGTGCACTCATTGAAACTGGTCTTGTGAGTGAGTGCTGAGCAGGGCATGGCTTCTGAGATTGTCCTATTAGGGACTTAAGTATAGTACAGTGGTTGAAATATACAGACTAGAAACACCTGGCTGATCCCTGCAAATGTATTGGGAGTCCTGATCAATTTACCTGGATATCGCCTTAACTTTAACTATGTAATATATCACTTAGTGAGCATATGGTGTTCTAAGTAATATTTTTCTTGTGGGCAGGGGAAGTACAGAAGAAGGGAAACAATGTCTGTTCTCAGCCAACCAAATATATTTGTTATATACCCAAATATATTTGTTATATACATATATATATGTATGTGGTCAGTAATATGAATTTGAATGTGCATAGGGCAGGTACTAGCTCTAATCACATGTTACAAGCAGTGGGAGGAGGACGTGGAGTTTCTCCAGATAGCCTTACACATTGCACCCACATTTAAAGGGCAGAAGTCTACAGGGAAGTGGGGTGCCTTCATGTGTATAGTACATCATACAGGGTTTAAGATCATATGGAAACCTTCAAGTATATAGCTATAGTGCAAAGGCCCTCACCCTTTGTGCTGTATACACCATTTCTTTCATCTTCACCGATTGTGTTTTAATTTAAGGTTAGCAATATACATTTAATTCTTTCCAACTACCCTATATTCTGTGGGGCATCTAACTGAAGAATAACAGCAGGCTTAGATCCAGTGTTGCCTTTCTGTGAATAGAAAACTTCGGTTTGTGGAGAAGGGTCTTGAGCTTAGTAGAGGCTCCTTCTGAGGTCTAGTGGGAGGCGATTTTGACGGATCCCTCCCTTCCTCATTTCAGCATCCTGAGCTACCTCCCACCCTGCTCAATAGGGGTCCCCTAAGCTTCCAGATCTCTAAATTAAAATTGTTGTTGTTGTTGTTAGGCTAATAATAATAAAATATGGCTGAGTAAAATTCAAGTTCCGCTGTTTTTTTGCCTGATAATTCTATTCATATGCCGCTTTTCCACAATGAGTTGCACTCACGAGTCGCTTACAACAAATGTCCACTTATTGTCAAAATACAAAACACTGGGGGCTATAAACCAGTGTACAAAATGTATCAAGAAAAAAAAATGGACAAAATCAACAATTCAACGAACACAGACTAAATTCAAACTACAAGGAAATAATCTGAACTTTATTTTTATTTTGATCCATACTTAGATATTTTCTTTTAAAACATAAATACAATTCAGAGGAGGAAGGGGTATTCTCTTTGAGCTCTGGGATTCACAGCTGACTCTCTCATCTGTCCTCCAGAGGAGGGTAGAAGTATCAAGGCGGCTGGTGCTGGTCTCACTGGCAACTTAATAGAAGCTTTTATATAAACAACAGCAACGTATTCCAGAATATTCTGAGTAAAAGAATAAGTAGTACTGGATGTTTGGTCAAAATGTAGCAAAGCAATTTCCCCTGCTCTGAGATTCTCATTGCCTGTCTCCAAATGTGCTCAGAGCATTGTGTCCCTTAGCTGCTGACCATCGTATTTACACGTCTCTGCATGCTGACGGTGAGCTGCTGAGTCCTGATTCACCAGGCCCTGTAAAGTTCAAATTAGTCACCTAAACCAAAAGCCATTATTGATTCCGAAAGCAATGCTAATTGCAACATAAACAATGGATAACCTTATGAAATAAAGGAAATGAAGAAAAGTTACAAAACAGCTATGCTTTCTGTGGCAATGTGTAACTGTCTGCTGAAAAGTATGAAAATCCCTAGCGCACATATAGCAAACCATGAGCTGTTTTATCTTTTTAATTAAATTTATAATTTTTTGCACCTTGTTTCTCCCAGCAAATACACCAAACCATTCAGACATACTGTTAACGTGGATATATCTACACTAGAGCCAGCAGAAGCCAGTAGAGGAACCAAACATACAGATTAATATTCTAATAGCACAGGATACCAAGAGCCTCAATTTCCCAGAACACCCTCATGTGAAACCTGAGGTCAGCAGTTATTGGTAGTTCAGCAGATAATGCTAACTGCATACAGTTTGCTATAGCTGCAAAAGAAACTACCTGTTTAAAGCTTACTCTCAGGAAGTGCTTGTTTGTGCAAACTACCGCAGGACCACATAAGTTTTTCATTCCCTAAGGAGTGCCATTGTCCACCACCAATATCATGCATGGTTATTGTGAATGAGATTAATGGTGCTGGGCATCCTTGATTCTTTTTGAGGCAACAGACTACTCTTTATCATATTACTGTTTTAGTCCATTCATAGCTTAGTGGTAGACCATTTGCCTTCACGTGCAGAAGCATAGCTGTCAACCTTCGGTTTTTGGCGGGAAATTCCCTTATTCCAGCGCTGCGTCCCACTGCTATCCTGGATTGTTAGATATCCCGTAGATTGTCCCTGGGACAGGTGAGGCTGCTGATCCCTTATTTTCAAATCTGAAAGTTGATAGCTATGTGCAGAAGGTCCCAGATTCAATCCCTGTTATCTCCAGGTAGAGCGGGAAGGTAGCTTGTATGGAATCCTGGAGAGCTTTTGCAAGTTCAAGTTGACAGTACTGAGCTGAATTGCCTGACTCTATACACAGCAGCTTTCTGCGTTCCTTTGTATTTTCTTTGATGGGTTATGCTTCTGCACTGGTTTTAGAAGATATAAGGCATGGGAAAGGGAATTATTTGAAAATGGCATACTTACTATAGATGAGGTGAATCTATGTAGTATAGTTAGCTACACGACTGGTGTGTGTTCAATTAACATGGGAATTATTATTATTTTTAATTCTTAAGTGAAGGGTTGGTGTAGTAATTTAATTAATTAAAATACTTTCATCCTGCCTTTTGCTCCAAAGGCCCCCATGGCTCCAGAGCCAGCATCAGAAGCAAACAGCAGAGACAAAAACCCAACCTCTCCAAAATCTCAGCAGGGATCAGAGAAACTCAAAGGTTCTTTGAGAAGGAGCTGTCTTTGCCAGCCACCTGAACGCTGATAGAGAAATAGCAAGCTGAGCCTCATTTGGCAGGGAGATCCAAAGATTCAGTGCTGATGTTGAATGCCCTGTTCCAAGTAGTCCTTCACTGGATTATTCCTGGCCGAGGGGCTCTGAAAAAGACTTTGAATCATATAGGCAAAGGCAATCCTGACCAACTGTGGTGTTTGTTTCTCTAAGCGAGGTTGAATCAAGAGATTCAGCTAGCCTTCTGCTCTTAACTGCTTTGATTAAACCAGGAATATCAAAGCAGTAACACGGAATCTTGTTACAGAAATCTGAGGGTGTCAAGGAGAGCTCAGTTCCAACATCTACCCAAGTTTTTATGTGATGCATTTATATTTAAGTGTGCTTTTTATCTAAGGTTTTACATATAATCCCCTTCTGTCCAGAGCCTCTGGATGAGGATGGGATATTTCACTCAGAGTTGCTTAATATATTATGTCGGAAAAACAGGTGCTAAATGTATGTATCACATGAAGCCACAATCTTAAGAGTTCCCTACAACATTTGCCTGTGGTGCATATGTGTTTGGAAATACAAATATGATGTTATTTACCACATCCAGTCCTCATACATGCAGAAAAAGTATGAAGCGCCCCATGTTGACTGGTCCAGTGGAATAAAATATTCCTACTTATTCAGCTGCAAGCACTCTGGCCTGTTGATCTTTTGAGGGCTGGGAAAGAAGCTCGATCCAAACAGCTGTAGAATGTAGATTGATGAAATGAGGCTTGTGGGTTAAGCACAAAATGGAGGCAGCAGAGTAGTGTGACTGCTGTGTAGGCTTTTGTCCACTAGATGGTGAAGTGAGACTTTCTGGTTGCTTACGTTGATGTCTTGTCCTGAACCACGTGAGAGCTCTGGTGTTGGGCAGAATTCAGTAGCTTTAATATATGTATTTTATAAGGTCTCTTTCTCCCACAGTTTTAGTATCTTATGGCTTTAAAAGGAGGTTGAAGCAAAAGACTGGGGTCAAATTGGGTCCACCTGATTTGTGTTTAAACCCTTGATGTGATTGAGGAAAACGAGTGTGTAGAAAAGTGCCACGTATTGATGAATCCCATTCCTTCCAGCCTCCTTCGTCACAATGTCAGCGCCAAATGGGTATTCCTAATGCCTCCTACGGGAGATGGAGCAGCCCTCCTGCCTTCTCCAGCCCCAGGAATCTCCACTGAGTATTCTGCATAAATGCTCCACTTGCAAAGCTTGCCCCCCCCCCCCGCCAGTTTTGCCTCTTGAGTAATGATCAAACAGTGACAGATGAGAACAGACTACTTGTGTGCACAGCTGCCAGCCCATCCCTGTGTAGCGTGTTTTCTCTGCAAGCCAGACCTCTTCAACTTTTTTTTTAATAAAACCCTTCTGTCGCTATTGGAAGTTAAATTTTCTACTCTTGCTCTTACTGCCCTGGTTTTATTCTCTGTGACAGAACCACTTCATTTGCCTAGCATCTGCAGCACAGACAAAATACACAACAAAACCAAAATATTTGGTGAAACCACAAACTCCTGCAGAAGCGGGGGGGTGGGGTGTGATCTTCACCCTTCTTTAAAGTGCCTAATTATTTTCAGTCCCTTTGCGATGGTCAAAACTTCCTAGATTGGGATTTTTTCTTCCCTGTGCTTATTTTCCTATGATAGATGGCTCCCCCCACCCCCTTCGCCTTCTCAGTTCTTTTGTGCATGTCCCCTCCTCTTCCCCAGCCCCTCCTGCCAACCATGTTCCTACCCATTCCCTTATTCAACCTAGCTTTGTTTTTGGCGGAATAAGTTGAAGTATTGGCAGTATAAAGTTTGCTTGGTATAAGAAGCTGATGCTGATTTCTTTTTTCCATGGAACCTCACCCCTCACTGGTTTAAAGAAGCAGCAATGAGAACTGGGCTCTGTGGACGCAGTCGCTGTTAGGCTTGTATGTTTCCATGGTGATCTGTTGTCGCCATACTAATGACTTTCAACTCTTCTCCGGTGTTTTTGTAGCTTCCCAGGTTGCTAAACGATCTCTTTTTATTTTCCTTTCACTGAGCATAACAAATGTGATTCTTTTAACATGTCCCAAACATGACGTGCGTGTTTTGATTAGGGTCATACTTCAAATTTCTTTAAATAAATCTGGGCTGACATTTGGTTGATTTGTACAGGGCAGTAATTCATAATTCCCAGGCCCCCATGGCGTAAGCATGGTGTGGCGTGTGAGATTTATCTCACAAAGTGGATTAGAAATCCAGAGGCTAAAAATGGGTGTAGAACAGTAGGCAATATACTAGCTTTGAGGACAATCTACAGTGACACTGAGGGTTTCAGGAGTAGATTTCTGAATGTAAGCAGTTCTTTGAAGATAGCCTTTCTCTTTAAGGGGATCTGTGCATTTATCTATTTATTCAGCATTGTTTATACCCCTTTAACAAAAATCTGTTGTACCAGTGAAACCTGATGCATCCATAATTGGTAACGTCCTGCAAGCTTCTGTGCTGCTGTCTCATCCTCCTTCATTTTCAAATGTGTGCACTCATTTCTTCTTCCTCCTTTCTATTACATGCAAATCCTCACCCTCTTTTCATTTTCAGAGCTAAACATGGGTAATGTTCTATCTGTATAGGTGATTTCTGTAACAGTAGTTAGCACAAACCACGGTTTGCCAACTCATGTTTTAATCAGCATTGCAAACTGGTTTGCAACTTAAGTGTTAATAAAAAGAGCAGTGTGGTTACTTCAATAATGAGATGTGGGGACAGGTGACAAAGAAGAGGTAGATGTGAACCTGCAAGGTGCTCTTGGTCTCGTAACTATGCTTAGTCAATGAGAAAGTATTATGTCAATACTGGACCTAGCTGGAATACATTCCAAAAACCACGTTTGTGTGTGTGGGGGGGGGGGGGATAGCCTTAATTATGTTTTATTTTCAAGCTGGATATAATATTGACCGAATGGAAAACTATTTTTTCCTGTCATAAATAAACATTCATATTATGACTATGGCTGCTGCTACAGCTGATTGATTTTAGTTCCACAGTATTCCCAGTCCTTACCCAGACATATTGGATTGGACCAAAGGAAGCAAGAATGATGATATGAACTCAAAATACAATACAATATGGCAGATCAAAAGTTTACCTCAGCTAGGGTATTAGTTTGGCTGTTACTCGGAGTAATTTTCACTTGAAACAAAGAGCTGATCCCACACATCCAATGTGAAGTTCACATCCATCAAGACAACATGTTTCCCAATAGTCTGAAGTTCCCTGATCTCAGCCTGGCTTTTCCTTTCTTTATGTGCTGATTTGGAACATTCCTTCGGGTTGCAAGAGAGAACAAAAATGGCTAGAGGGGGACATGATAGCACTTTATAAAACTATGCACACTGTGGAGAAAGAGGATCAATATATTTTTGTCTCTCTTTCTCATAGTATTATGCATTTTATTTATATCCTTCCCTAATGTTACTTCGAATACTGGCCCTTGTGGTTACACAATGACATTAATTGACTGGAGATTCACGTCAGACAAGAGAGAGGAGTTCAAAACTGCACGCAATTAATTTCTGGAAGTTGCTGCCCCAAGATGTAGTGATGGCTACCAATGTATATAGCTTTAAAAGGGGATTAGGTAAATTCGTGGAGGATAAGGCTATCAGTGGCTTTTAGTCATTATGGCTATATTTAATCTCCAGAATCAGAGGCAGTATGTCAGTGAATACCTGTTGCTGGTGTCCTCTTGAACAGCTTGTTGGCTTCTTTCTCATGCCCACCCCGCTGGCAAATGTGGGCAACAGGGTGCTAAGAATGGAGCTTTTTATTAGATCCTACTCAAGCAGAGACAATTTGGATGTGACTGGTGTATTATTTGTGTGTGTGGAATTTGATTTTTGAAAATCTTGATCTGCATCTCCCTAATGCCTTCATTATCCAATAGCTTTTGAACTTCCTGAATGGTCCAGTGCAGCTCTCAGTTGAAAACGTATTTAAAGATGTGTTATGCTGAACAAAAATATGCTCAAAAACATGTAATTTGAGGAAACACAGCAAAACGGACTACATTGGAAATATACTGATTCATTTATCCATCCTTAATAAAACACATAGAAAGTTCGTAAGGCCCTGTACATTCAAAGTTTAACTTGGATATGCTAAAAAAAAAAAACAGCAACCCACCAGCGTATTTTCATGTATGTGGTGTGTGCATTTCACGATAGCTAGAAGTGTTATTTATAGCACAGGATAAATAATCTCTTGTCTTCTGATCTTTAATTATTGATTTATCCTCGTTCCCCCATGTCTTTGGCATGCATACTTTGTACAAAGGCCTGTTGTTCATGGTGTAGAATTGGTGAGCTGACTTTCTGGGAGCTCATGAAAAATAATCACATGGAGTCCGAAACATGGAATTGGGTGTAGAAAGTTGAGCAACACCCAAATGAAGCAAACCGGGCTGGGCCTACCATAGGGTAGAATGTATTAGGTAGAAGATACTGAGTGTAGAGTTACACACCACCTGCCCTGCGCCCCCTAAGCTAGTTTGCTGCCCTCAAGTGCAGTGGAGAATGTTGCCCCATCGCCAGAATTGAAATATTCAACTGCCAATCTAGCGAGAGGAATGAGGGGCACACCATTTAATCCATTACATCAGGAAGCAAAATGTATTGGGTCCACTCTGAAGCCTTGCAGGATACGTTCTAATGTGTTTTAAGTTGTTCTTGTTGAACTCAAACAGAATCTTGATTCCCAGCCTGAGTATTATATGAAAGCTTGATGCCGAATTGATTAGGACAGTTGAGAAAGTCATGGACGCTCTATTTTCCTATCCGTCTCATGGCATTTCTGCAGCATGTCCCCCTACCTAAGATGCTCGCTGCACTTGTGTGCAGGATCAACATCATCTTAGATTGCTACTCAGATATCAAAACATTCCAGAAATGCGATGACCATTTCTTTCTCGTAGTGTGCTTCCTACTCTCTCTTGCTGTGCTGGGGGCGAGCTCTATCCAGCCTAGTCAACCCCACCTGCTCCAATAGCCTCCAAAAAGGTACTGAAATAGAGATGAGATTAACAGGTATTCTAGATGCCTGAAAAATGTCTCCTCAAATGTTTGAAACACAGGCAAGGAAGGACAAAGATTGTTGGACCTGGTTGCATATTGCTGAGCCAGCACCCTTGTCACAGTTCCTGATTGGCCAGGAGAAACCAAAGAAGGTTTCCAATAAAAAATCACTGCAGAGTGAAATTCCAAATTGACCTTTTCAGTATACACACTCAGTGTGAAAATGCTCTAAAAATAACTTATGTATAAGCTTGTGCTTGCACATATGCACAGTATTTTTTCAGATTTATTTCAGAGGATAACAAAAGATCCACAACAATTTGCACAATAATATTTCATCTATATAAATCACCTTGCAAAAATAGATTATAGTTAGGATAAACATTTAGAATATTATTTAGAATCATAGAATCATAAAGTTGGAAGAGACCACAAGGGCCATCGAGTCCAACCCCCTGCCAAGCAGGAAACACCATCAGAACACTCCTGACATATGGTTGTCAAGCCTCTGCTTAAAGACCTCCAAAGAAGGAGACTCCACCACACTCCTTGGCAGCAAATTCCACTGTCGAACAGCTCTTACTGTCAGGAAGTTCTTCCTAATGTTTAGGTGGAATCTTCTTTCTTGTAGTTTGGATCCATTGCTCCGTGTCCGCTTCTCTGGAGCAGCAGAAAACAACCTTTCTCCCTCCTCTATGTGACATCCTTTTATATATTTGAACATGGCTATCATATCACCCCTTAACCTCCTCTTCTCCAGGCTAAACATGCCCAGCTCCCTTAGCCGTTCCTCATAAGGCATCGTTTCCAGGCCTTTGACCATTTTGGTTGCCCTCCTCTGGACACGTTCCAGTTTGTCAGTGTCCTTCTTGAACTGTGGTGCCCAGAACTGGACACAGTACTCCAGGTGAGGTCTGACCAGAGTAGAATACAGTGGCACTATTACTTCCCTTGATCTAGATGCTATACTCCTATTGATGCAGCCCAGAATTGCATTGGCTTTTTTAGCTGCCGCGTCACACTGTTGGCTCATGTTAAGTTTGTGGTCAACCAAGACTCCTAGATCCTTTTCACATGTACTGCTCTCAGGCCAGGTGTCACCCATCTTGTATTTGTGCCTCTCATTTTTTTTGCCCAAGTGCAATACTTTACATTTCTCCCTGTTAAAATTCATCTTGTTTGTTTTGGCCCAGTTCTCTAATCTGTCAAGGTCGTTTTGAAGTGTGATCCTGTCCTCTGGGGTGTTAGCCACCCCTCCCAGTTTGGTGTCATCTGTAAATTTGATCAGGATGCCCTTGAGTCCATCATCCAAGTCGTTGATAAAGATGTTGAATAAGACGGGGCCCAAGACAGAACCCTGTGGCACCCCACTAGTCACTCTTGTCCAGGATGAAGAGGAACCATTGATGAGCACCCTTTGGGTTCGGTCAGTCAGCCAGTTACAAATCCACTGAGTGGTACCATAGTCAAGACCGCATTTTACCAGCTTCTTTACAAGAATATCATGGGGCACCTTGTCAGCTGAGCATCACATGGCAGTTTACAATATAGAAACACAAAAATACATAACATAGTAACAGACAGAAGCAATACTTCCCCACACAATGACAATAATGTAATAGAGCAAGAAAAATAAATTAAAATTTGACATATATGACATATAATATTCTAATCATCCAAACAGCAAGAGCTTAATTATGTCACTTCTAGCAGTATGATATTAATGCTAAATATTTTAATTCAAATTATTTCCCAATAGTATGCCATCACTCAGATGCATCTGGAATAGAAAAGGGTTGCATTGCATTGTATTTTCAATCATCTAAGCAGTGGGTTTTTTAATTTTTACTTTTAAAGGTCCCATTTCCCAAAGAATAATTTGGTTTGCTGCCCCCCTTCTCTAATACATCATATTTGTGAGTTTAAGTGAATACCTCAGGCACAGTAATTTTTAATAAATAGCCGAGGTGCAAAGGATCGTGAAGCAGCATCTGAACGTTTCCAAACCTTAAGCGTGCATAAACCTTTTAAATCTCGGTCTTCCCTTCTGACATTCTCCTTTTGGAACTTGCTAGCTTTGCATGCGTTGCTTTTGGCAAAGTCTCTAGTGAACGGTTTTTGTGTCTGGGCAAGTGAGACAGCGCTCACAGCCTTCGCTGTCATTATTAATTGCTGTCCTTCTGTGATTTGTCATTGTTCGTTCCTCTCTATTCTCTTCCAAACACTTTGGCTTTGGAGTTTGTTTTTGTAAGAGGTAAAGGAAGAAGGTTTTGTAGATTTACATCATCTTGTATGAAGTTGGTGAGCTTTTTCCTGTTGGAACTAATCTGCCATTTTTGAATTAGTTGCTCCCTCCCTCCCTCCAACTGGAATTTCTGTTCCTTTTCATGGTATTTTCTCTCACCCACTTTAAAACACACACACACACACACACACACACACACACACAGAGAGAGAGAGAGAGAGAGAGAGAGAGAGAGAGAGAGAGAGAGACCATACTCATTCCAGTTCAGTGCTCCAAATCACTGTTTTCCCTCCTCTCTATTGTTGTGGTTTTTCTTCCCTTTCTGTTTGTTTAATTTAGCTTGTCTGGCCCAAACAACCCACTGAACTTTGCTTGAACTTCAGATTCAGCCTGCACAGGTGCTTCTGCATGCTTATAGGCTGATTAGATCTGGAACACCTTATTTGCTGACAGTGCAAATATAAACAGCATTGTGTGTTGGGTTTGCATTTTGACAGCTCTGCTGGAAAAGGAGGTCACAATGATGGGTACCTCATTCTGTGCATGGTAAATTAGTAAACAACATCTGGCTCTGCCATCTGATTCCTCCCCTTCTCCCTCGCCCCCCCCCCCTGTATTTCATTTGCCTCTCATAATCGGGCTGCACTGAAATTGTAGGAAAATAGAAGATGTGGTAATTGGCACCAACTTTGGATGGCTTTAAAAGGAGCTTAGACAAATTCTTGGAGAATCAGGCTATTGATGGCTATTGGCCACGATGGCTGTGCGCTACCTCCATATCGGCAGTGGTATGCCTCCCGATGCCAGTTTCTAGGAATCACACGTGGGAAGAGTGTTGCTGGCCTCAGGTCCTCCTTGTGGGCTTCCCACAGGCTCCTGGTTAGCAGCTTTGAGAACAGGATGTTGGACTTAATGGGCCGTTGGCTTTATCCAGTGGGGCTCTTATGTTAATTGCCTTGAAACACACACACACACACACACACACAGTGTTTCATTCATTCATTCATTTTGTTCTTTCTTTTAAATTTAAGCCTTATGTCATCTAATATTTCCCACTTGAACCTGCCGCAGAGAAACAAATACATGCTTTCCTCATCCAATGCTTTAGAATATACAGATGTTCACTGCTGATCCCCACCCTACCCCACAGTCTGACGCAATTTCAGGTAATGTGCAAGGAGAAATAAATTGAGCTCATTTATTCTTACCTGCTGGTAGCTTTGGAATTTCTGTGCTGCCTCAGGGATCAATCCCTTGGCACAGCTTGCAAGATAACATAAAGCACTACAATAAATATATTATTTAATGGTTAAAAAAGAAATCCTCAACCCTTAAAACATAAAAGCAGATAGCTTCACATTAAAACAAGCATTTTCCTCTAAGCACCAAAGTCATGGTAAACTTCCAGAAAGTTTTTGTTTTTTTTAAGCTGACCTACTGAACTTCTATGCAAAGGGACTTTATTTAACTGTAAGGTTTCCATGCCCTAAAAATGCTTGCAGCCAGCCAGTTCTGGCTGTGGAAACACCAAGTACAGTGATACAGTGACACAGAATTCTTGGAAGTATTCACACATGGACCAAGAAATTCACTGGGTGGCAGATACACCTTCATTCTTTCTGTCTAGGGTTCCCTAGTCATGATAGTTTGCATTGACCATGCACATGTTTTCCAACAGATCTACTTACCAATGTGCACTGGGTTCTTCTTATCTCCCCATTTGGAGTGGCACATAAATCAGACCTGTGCACAGAGGAAAAACTGCACCTGCGTTTCCCCCAGTGGTACAGGTGGTGAAAGATGAAGCTAATGCAGCGTACTGAAATTCTTTGCATTTGTTATCTGTTTCAGATGCTGCTCCATGTGAGGTTTTTACTGGAATAACTGTCTGCTTTCATTTTGTAGCCAAGGTCAATTTATCTTAAGATGCTTTCTTGAATACTGGTGGGAGTGCTTTTGCAGCTAATGGCGTGTGGCTTTTGGTCCCTAACTCAGTAATACCGTCTCATTTTTTTAAAGGGAAGGGTGGAGTCAGACTTGGAAGGAAACCTTAGCACAACTCTGAAGTTCTTGTGGGATGACGAATAAGCAGAAGAGAGCACTGTCTGTATTATCTGGGGAGTCAACAATGCACCGTGTGTCTTATTTCTGGCCTGTCTCCAGATACTAAGTTGATGACTGAATAAGAATAAAGAGAACTATTTTCCTTTATTATGCTACCCTTGCCATGCATTCAAACAGGCACCAACTTCCCAAAAATATATTTAAATGGTTCTGCCTTATATATTTTGTTTAAAAATAACCATAGAGATTTCTGATGAAAATATAGGACTGTACACTTGAATTAGGGAAAGGGGGGCCATGCTCAATGTTATTTCCTGGCCCCTCATCCTTCATGTGTTTATTTCATTTGGCTGCGCATGGAGTAGCTCAATGCGCATAGGCTCTCTCCACTTCAGATGTGGCGTCTGAGTTTAGAGGTCCTTTGCAGTGGCCTGAACCTGCTTCCAGCCTGGTCCCCAACCTGATGCTGTTGTATGTTGCCACCATCATACATTACCGCTGCCACCCATCACTCACCTGCCCCTGGACCGGATGTGTTTCCTAGGTCAGTGGTGGTATCTGCTGCCGCCACCACTTTTGAATCAGATTTTCTGGTGCTTGACTTTGATCCATGGTGGCTGCTTGCCATTTTAGATTACCTCAAATGCAACACCCAAGCTTGACATCTGGTTGAGGATGCTTGCATTATGGGTAACCAGACAATGTGGGTTATACTGAAGCTGAAGTGAAACATAGGAGTAAAATCTAGACGTGCTAAACTGCTTTCTTATTTGGATTTCTGCAGGTGATTACAGGACTGAGCAGATATTTCTCGGACAAACCCACAATAAAATCAGTTTGTTTTCCAAGCTCCTTACGTTAGAATCGGTGCTGTGTTTTGTTTTTCCCCTTGGTGTTGGTGTGGCTGATATTAGGGTGGGAGTTGTAACTGGACTTCTCTGGAAATAGGAGGCTTTCTTCCTGGTAATAGATGCTTCTGGCTCAGAAAACTCTTGTTGGGGCTACAAAATTAAGCTGCCAAATAGCAGAGGCTGGCCTTGGTGGTGGTGGTGGGAGGCGGAGAGAGCGGCCTGGAACATATAAACTTGGCCATCAGACAAGACAAAAACAGAGCTGATAAGATGAAGCCAGCAGTTTAGGAATAATTTCACCAAGGTTGCCAGGTGTCTTGCATTCAGAAAAGGAGAGTTGCTATTTTGGACTTGCACCTTCACTGCTCTGTGTTGTGCCAGCATCCTTCTGCTGGGCTGCCATCCAAGGTTGGCTGCCTTTTTCTGACAGAGTGCCAAGTCTGTCTGGGTGTCAGATATAAAAATCAACCCTCTGATGGGCTGACTTCAGATTTATTTATTTATTTATTTGTGCTGCCAAAGGCAAAGCGCTCTTCCATCTCCATGTAAGCAAAACATTTCCAGTGATTATCTCCTCAGAGTTTCCATTCCTTAAAATAATGCCACAATATGCCAGCAATGGAACTTGTAATATAAATCTGTGGCCAAACATTTTGTTTTCCTTTGAGCAACTACCTGATTTATATCCTGATAAATATACCATTGCCTTCATAGTTTAGAAAACTATTTGGCCTATAAAGATCAGATCACTTGCTGCCGCACTGGTGTGAAATGTACTTGCTTCCAGTGTATAAACTTGTTAAAGGAATTCCCACTTTGTGCTATTTAACAATGCCATCTATCTATTTATGCATACCTTGCTCATCCTAACCTGGTTGAGGATTTATTTGAAAGAAGGAAAGGGAAGAGTAGTAAAATTACTAATGGTCTCAGTTTTGGACCTATTAGATGATTGATACACCCCCCCCCCAAAAAAAGTTGCCTGTTTCTCAGCTCAGTCAGTTAAACATGCTAGAAAAGCAATATTCCTATAAAAACGCTTTGGGTAGGAGCCAAGTTGGTCTTCTGTCATCATCATCAGAGAGAGAAAGCACTAAATAATTCATTGTAGTATGTTACACTCTTAAAACCCTTTTTGTCTTCCAGGTTTTTTTAGATGCTGTTCTAAATGCAATTTCTATCCATCTTGCTCTATTCCTTAGAGAGATACCAGAGAACACTTTCAGGGCTAGCTGTACTGGCAGTGGAGTGGAGTGGGGAAATGCTCCCTGCAAAGTCTCCTGAAAGATTTACATTTCTCACCTGCTATGTGAGAGACGAAACTTTGCAGACAGACCCTGTTCTTACTACCTCTCCCATCCCCTACCTGGTACCATCCAGATGTTTTAGACTACCACTCCCATGAGCTCCAGCCAGCATGGCAGCAAAGCTGTATGGGAAAACAAGATCAAGCTTTTCAGGGAAGAGCTCCACAGAGCCTCTTCAGATTTCGTGGGAAATGGCTAGAATTTCTTTTTAATAGCCTCTTGTGTTTTGGACCCTAAAAAAGTGGGTTTTGCCATGGGGGGGGGCGGGGGTAGCAGTGAATCCCCAGAACAGCACATGGGGGAATGAAAGGGGAGATTATTCCATCTGGCTAGTTGAAATGCTTGCTCTGACAGAAATATTGCTGTGCCCCCCTAAATATTACCCTGATGCCCCCTTCAACACTGCCATTATAGCCGGTCTTAAATGTATCTTAGATAGTTTTAGCGAATTGACCAACAACACACACAGGAAACACCTGAGAAGGCCGGGGAGCCATGTGGACTGGACCTTCTGCCCCGCCGGCTATGCCTTCTGCTGGCCATACATTTGCTGACCATGAGAAGAGACCACCCTGTGCAGATAGTTGCTGCTTGCTCCACACAAACGGAGATCTTGGTCAGGTGGAGTAGCTGTGTGTAAGAACACTGGCATGTGTGGAGGGCCCCTTCTCAAGGTCACTGATTGTGTGGCTGGGGAAGGAGGGAATGGCTGGTAAATGCACTGGTGGCAGAAAGCTGGGGGTATCCCTGCCCACACCCACATGTAACTTTAATATGTAAAAGACATTGTGTCCTGTCCCCTCCCTGCTTGTGTCACAGTCTTCATCTCTGCCCACTTCCTTCCAGCACACATCTAATATTGGCAAAGCAGCATACCAGTGGCAAGATCCAAATGGCCCACTGCAACACATGTAGAAAGGATGTGTGTGCAGAATAGCCCTGCCCTACAGACACTTACTAATGTGTGCATTTGGGTTCCTCTACATGAGAGGGGAGCCAGATTAGACCTGTCCAATTTGTGAACCCCGCTCTTCATTGGCAATGGCAGGATGTATGCATGGATGGCATCAACCAGCATGGCTCTATGATGCTTCTTACACATTCTTTCATCATGTTCAGAGGATGGGGGGACGGCATTGCGTGACCTCTCTTTTATTCCTTCACTTTCATAGACAGCTATCCTTTGCTTTTTTGAACAGAAGTCAGTGTGAATGTGGCCTGTCTTCCCCTGTCCATTGCTGGTGGTGCAGCCTGTAAGCTGTAAACCCATGAAAAATAGAGGATCAGTCCATTGGTTCTTAAGAACATCAGTCAGCCCCTTCAGGGTGACACATAGGCTAAAGCTGCCTGTTTTCTATCGATTGGGAAGAGGACATTCTATATATAGACCCAACCATCTTCTCTTTCAGGCACATGCAATTGTGGCAAACATCAACATAGGGTCAGCTTGCAAGTTCACAAGGCTTTTGCAGTTCATAGCTGGAAATAGAAGTATCGTCTCACTTTCTGTTTTCTGCTTCATTAGCTTGGATACATTAATTGGAGCGGAAGTGTGTCTCTTGTATAGCAGATTGGAGCTGTTGGTAGATTTGTGAACTAAAGGACAATTGATGTTAAACTCTGGTATTTCGTAAATAATGATTGTTTCTTCCAGGAGCACTTCGTGTCTTCCTATTAGCTCTTATTTTCCACTTTCCTTTTCAATTTTGAGTCCTACTCACCACCACCACAGCTCCCTTAGAGAGTATGTAAGGGTCCTAGAAATTGGTTCCCGCAAGGTAGAAAAGCTAGATGAAGTTTTGCATCACTTCATTTTATCTGAAATGAAATGAACAAAGCTAGGATTCCCTGCTTCCTCTGGAAGCATCTGTAAAACAAAGCTGAGATGTGGACCTGATTGGTGCCTCAGTGGCAGACCATTGTAGGCCCTGAACTTCCAATCACTCAATAATTCTGTTTAATTCTTTGCTAGTTTTGACAAGGTTCATATAATACATGTTTAAATGACCAAACTATGTAAAGTTTCTAATAGTCAGGTGTGAATGATGAATAGTAGCTAACTGATTGGATGTTGTTCCTCTGCATTTTGAACGTGGCACCCTTGAGCTAGTCAGGGGCACAGGAATTAACATGGGGAAAGAGATCTGGGAGCTTTTTGAACTGGAGCTCAGCTGGACTGTGGAGCAGCTTGTGGCGGAATGAGAGGAAGGAGTGATGGTTCAAGCAGTTGCTGTCTTTTGGAATCTGAGGCAGGACCAGCTTCTGCTATGTTCTGCTGGTATGTTTGTAAATAAAACAAATATTACAGAGACTTACTAAGTCTCCAGTGTGCTCTCTTCCAAAGAAAACTAAACTCTGTAGTGCTATTCTTGGACTTCTCACCGCTTGGGTTGGTGGAGAATGCTTAACAATATAAATGTTATGCCTTGGAAGAAAATGCTTTTGCTGACAGCAGCCTTTTCTATTTCCTACTGTGTCATTCCACCAGCTTTCCAAAGCTGAACAAGTAATTTCTTTCTGTCTTCTTTGAAAAGGAATCTGTAGTCTTTTTTTGTATTGCATTATGATTATTCAAAGCTAAATATTTTGCTAGTGTTCTGAGATTGGGCTTCAAAGGCAGGAATAGATATCTTTTGACTGAGTATATTTCTCATTTTGAAAAGGTTAGTTGACAGTAGAAAATAGTCCCATATCTAGATATTAAAAGTTAAATTTTACCACATATTCCAACTGTATATAATTTCAAACTTCAAAACTAAAAGCTAAAAATCTGGAAATACAAATCTTACATTCTTTTTAACACACATGCATACACAGATATGAAAAAAGTTATATTAAAAATACTTAACCTTTTTGGTTTTGCTCATATGTACAATAAAAAGGAAAATGTAACTAAAAAGAACAGAACAGTATGAACTCTGCTCTCCCCAAGTGCAACAAATAGTTAATATTATTTTTGTGAGAACTTGTGTTAAGCTGTATGATGGACATCTGCCCACAGGCTGTGCTAGCTGGGGGGAATGGGAATTGGAGTTCTTCTACATCCTTGGTATAAATGTTCTTGATGTGTAATAGCTGACTTGTAAAAGCACAACCTGATTTAATAAGTCGTTTGAGCAAATTTGTAGAAGTTAGAAAATAGGACTCCAGAAAAACCATTGTCCAGACCAATGGTCCATCTAGCTTAGTATTGCAGTGCTACTCTGACTGGCAATGATCAGTGTCAGCCCTGCCATGAGGCAGCTGCCTCAGGTGGCAAATTTAGAGGGGTGGAAAGTGTCTGGAAAAGTATGCCCTGTGGTCTGCCCTGCAACCCCTAGCTAGCTTGCTGCCCTAGCATGGCTGGCACACCAGTGAGGTGAGCAGAAAGCATCAGTGGCACATCTTGCCTCAAACTTCAAAAGGTATTGAGCCAGCCCTGGCAATGGCTATCCTAGCCCTCCCTGGAGATGCCAAGGATTGAAGTGGGGTCCTCTTGCATGTAAATAATGTACTCCCAACACTGAGCTATGACTCTTCCTGTTTGCGGGGAGGAAATTAACCTATACTACACTCATTGTCTGCAAACATTATTTCCCTAGCCTTGTCTCTTATCTCTGAGTCAATTGGGAGACTGGTTTAGGCATGCCTGTGTTTGGACAGGTCAGTTTTCTTTTGAACCTTTTAGATGGTGAGGGATGGTAAAAGTAAACAATGAGCAAATAAGAAGTACAAAAAAAAAAATCTAAACACTGTCCTCAAGGCATGGAGGTGCAGATTTTCCCTCTCTTAGTTTTGCCATGGGTTCAGAGGAAAACATGTGAGGGAGACAGATCTTTGGTGTGTGTGCTGTGAATTCATGTTTTCACGTCTGTAGAATTGTGAGTGTGAATGATTGTATTCGTGATGGTAGAGTTGAGGGCTGATAATCTTGTTAGGGGTTTGGATAGTCCTGGCCACATTTTGAATGTATCCATACTTGTAGTTTTTTTATTCTCCGCAGTAATCTGGCAGTTTTGCTTTAGACTTATTAACACCATGCTACAATTTTATAGGGCAGAATACAGAGCTAGGTTCCTATAACCAATGAGAGCAATTAACCAGCAAAAATAGCTTAACCATTGGCAAAGTTAACAACTGTGGTGGCATTCTTGTTTGCAAAAGTGCATTTGTGATGGAGAAATGTTGTAACTTGAAAAACACTGCTGTTCACTCTGAGAGGCAGCTGAACTTTTATGGGTCTTGTGGTTTCTTTAGTGCTCTGAGCCATAAAATGTGATTGTGGTCGAAATAGCCACATCAAACTGTTCAGATGGGAAAGATGGCTTTCAGGGTGCTGCATGTGGTCTAGTGGCACTTGCCATGTGCTCCAAGTTTCATTAGGAATGATGCTTCCCAAGGGACCTACTTTATTCATGTTTTTTGGAAACTTGCGGCACCTGAAAATATAACTGTAACTGCACGCTTAGAATTCTTAGAACAAAAGCAATTAGCCTTACATTTATTTTTCGCCAAAGGCTAGTTCCTGTGATTACTTTCTGGGCTTAGATTCTGTCTTGGGTGATTCAGTTTTTTCCTCTCATCCATATTTAGAGAGGGCTGTTGAAGTCTCTGGAGTGACCCAACTCATGCCCATGTACTAGTTTAACACGCCACTGCAAACACTTTGAAATAGTATTTTTCCTACTGGTTTGCTGTGTCCAGCATCTTCATAGGCAACTGCTGTGGCTCAAAAAAGGGACAGTCCTTATTCACTTAATGAGCCAGATGCTAAATAATTTTTTCTAGTATCCAGTCTGTTCATTTCATTATGTAGTTATGGTAAGTAAGCCCTAAATCAGCAGCCTCTTTGAGGAGCCCCTGTTAAAGATTGTTCCCCTCATCAATGTGGAAAAAGTGCATTGTTCACAATCTCATCCTATACCATACTGCATCCACCAAACCACTTTTCACTGCTTTTCCTAATAGCTGCAAGTTTTGTTTTATGTAAACAATGTGGATTGTTTATGTTAATTCATCACCACGGTTGCCATTTAATGATGTTTTGTTGTAAAGTGGTATAAGAGACCCCCCCCCATTTTAATCTCTCTATATTTCTTGTCTAAATGGGAGATAACAATCCATGCTTCTGGTTGCAAGACTTTTCTAGGCATGCTGCATAGGCGATTTTATGATGAGTGGTATTATATTAGGGTATATCAAGGGTACAAATATTGCAAAAGTTTAAATGCTTTCTTCTTTACTTTCTAGGTCTATAACTCGAACAAAGACAGCCAAAGTGAAGGCAGTAAGTAGCTTATTTTTCATCCAAGACTGTGTGTTTGAGGAAGTGGTTTGTAGAACTGCATCCCTGTCTCTTATAACCCAGTAGGTGGCTCTCCAAGTAGTAAAAGCAACAAGTCATCAGACAGATTTTGGCTATCACATATGTTGAAACTTTAAAAGTTCTGATCATTTAGCAGTTTTTTAAAGCAATACAAAAACGGTAAAAGGTGACGATTATTGTGCGGCTCATAACATAGTGAAATGCTTAAATATCAAACCAAAGAGCAATATGGTTTAAGATGTTGTGAGGCACTGTGAGTACTGGATGGAGCCCAAGAGCTGCAGAGTCATTCTGGAGCTGGCTCTGTGGCAAATTCTTTGTTTCCTTTGGCAAGTTACTTAACGGCCTTTTGTCTTGGTGTACACAAACCCAGGCGCAGAAGTTTTGCAGAAGGGAAGCAAGAAGGAGAACTAAAAGAATTTCTGAATCTCAGTTCCTTGTTTTACCTTCCTTAAACGATAATTAATAGAAATTCAGTATTTTGTGCTTAAAAGGAGTTGGTCAAAACCTCCAGCCAGCCCCAGGATTTTAGTCAAGCAGATGAACTGTTGGGATGAAAGACTCTTTTGTACACTGAAGTAGCGCTATTTAAATATTTTCATCCTTTGACTCCAAGTGGTTGGACAAAGCAAAGTGCCTGCAGCACTTTTGCTGGCTGTCCCGAGCCTCTTCCCACTGCTGGTCAAAATCCAGCATGTTTCTAAGCAGCCCAACCTGCTTGCAAATGTCTGCTTGGCTCAGTCTCTCTCTCTCTGCCTTCCCCCACCCTGCATTACTATGTGCAGTGATGCTGCAGCAAAGCTCTTGTTTATCCTACAAGTGAATTACAAAGTTGTTTTGGGTTTTGATTCCTATATATGTATGTGTTTAGCTTTGGGATATTTGATGAGTGATGGTCCTCTTTTTAAACATGAAGTTCAGGAATATTTTGAAAGACCAACAAGAGGGGGAGTCCTCTTGTCTTTTTTTTTTTTTTAAGGCAGGCAGCATCCAGTCAAAAGCCTTGTGAGATCATCTTTCCTTTTCTTCCTAAGGGATCCCGACTGGTGGTGTGTCTATTTATAAATAGAATGTTGTCCCCAGTAAATTTGAGAGGCAGCATAACTCCTTCAGCTGTTAGGTCACTCTGGCTGGCGGAACACTATACAGTAGCTCAGCTTCCCTTCTTATCTGCTATTGATAAATGGCACGTAATTTTAAATCCACACTTTCCTCCCCTAGATTTCTTCACTCCTCCTCAGCACAAGATTTACATACCTGTCATCTCTTTAATAGAACCAGCCAGTGATACAAGATGCTGCAATTAGAGGGAATTACACCTTTGTAGGCTTTGAGATTCTGTCAACTTAGTCTTCCTGCCCCTCCTCCCTCCAAGTGATCTATTCACTGCCGCTTGTATTGACTAAGAATGCTGAATTAGATATAATAGAGGGATTTGATATGAAACATATTACCAACGGGTTTTCTTAAAAAAATAAGAAGAATGTAGCAGCATTGTGATTTCTTTTACTACGTAGAGATCTGCTGCTGTCATAAGTATATACACACATAGATAGTGCCATGCTTGGCATTTATTCACATAAAACACACACACACACACCCACTCTGCAGCCAAAAAGGCTCACAGAGTAACTTAAAAAAACAAGGTGGTCCTTGTTCTCAGCCTTACAATCTAAAAGACATGCTACACAAGGAAAAGGACTGGCAAGGAAGGAGGAAAAGCAAACTCAGGCACCAGGTTCTAAAGTTACAGGTTTTTTTAAATAAACCAGCTAAGATGAACAAGTCAGTTAGCCTGATGTAATGGCTGCCTCTAGGTGACAGTTTAAGGAGGCCCAAAGGTTGAGTAAATGGAATAGTCTTGCTTAATCTCTGTTATACAGTAGTATATTTTTTGATAAGGCAGTTTAGTGACTAGCTTCCCCATAATGTCTGCCTAGTCACCATGTCACACAATATAAGATTTATCCTGAATCTGAAAGGACTTTTTATCTAAGGTCTGGGCTTGGAATATCCTGAGGCAGACCAACTAAGTGTCATAACACACCTCTGAAGGCCAAGCATTGTGGAGTGTTCTCCACAACTCAAATATTTATTTAAATAATGTGTTTTTGCCCTTGCTGAGAAGAGGATGGACTTCTCAGGAAATGCAAAATTTGTTTTAATTAAGATGGGGTATTCTTGCCAGTTGGCCCCCATTCATTCATAAGAGATGGATTTATGATGAAATAATAGGTGTTGTCTGCATCAGACAAGAAACTGATTCCAAAATTAATTAGGGCATTTGCAAACTGTTGCTTGCACTGGCTTGCTCCATAAGGGCATTCCCTGATTTAGCACAATGATGCTGTCATTGCTCAGAGCAAAGTCAAATAACAAACACAGTTCTGGAGCACGTGCAAGCTTCCAGTTGTCCCGAGCTACTTGCTAGCAACATGGGTCCCAAAATGCTCAGTTTTTTTGCCAAGTAGCATTCTTGTATGAGGAAGCCATCCTTACCATCTGATGCTTAGCTAATGTATTTTTTACTCTGTATTCCTGCACCAACAGTGCAAACATATAGAATGGACCACAGTTGCCTGTGTTAAGTTCTGAAGCCCCAGTGTAATTGGAATGTTCAGAAGCTGCAGCAGAACTGGTTTTTAAATTTGATGTGTGCCTGTATTGCTGCATCCACATTCACACACAGGCAATGTATTCTTGTCATCATGGAGGGAATAAAGCATTGGTTATATTTCCTGTTGGCTCAGATATTTTTCTGTGCAGTAGAAAAGTTCAAGGCTTTTACATTGTGTCAGTGATAGACAGATTCAAACAATAACTTGTTGTCTCATAATGCTTGCATAACATTTTTAGTGGTCGTTCTCTTTCAAATTCTACAAAGATTATTAAGCTTCTAAAGGGGCAAAAACTGGACACATGATTCTGCAGAGGAACCACTTTTGATTCCACAACTTTGGTTTACTGAATCATACATTTTGATGCAATGGCACCATCCTATGCTGTTTAGTGCCTCAGTTTCTCAGTTGCCAAACCATTAAATGACCGATTAAGTTATTTTTTTAGAAGCTCCTGGCAAAAAAATGCAAACTGGATACGACTGTTCCAATTAGGGTTTTTGACACAGAGAAGCTATAGTCCTAAGTGCATAAATATCATAAATAATGAAAACAGAGGTACTTGTGAAATGTTTATTAATATAGTTTGATGAAAAATAGATTAGCTAAGCATCAGAGCTCTTGCTAGTATTAATTTGTACATTGCCACAGTTAACGTCTCCTAATTTTTTGTCTGTTTAAACACTGTCAGGCTTGCTCACCCACTTCCTGTCAGTACAACATTACCTCGACTCATTTATTGAGGTGATGTATCTATCTCTTTCCAAAGTGCTGTAAAGTATTTATGCAACATCAAAACAGTCTTAGCTCTGAACATATTATGTGCTAAAATAAACCTAGATGACTTAAACTCTATTAAAATAAAAACTGGATGCTGGGCCCTTATATATGTTATGCAAATGTTTAAAATGTATGGTGTTCTTTTAACTTTATAAATCTCCTTATCATAGCTATAGAAAGGGGGCAAGGAATTCCAAAGGGTATATTGGAGCCTTGGAAATCTTGTCCAGCTACCTTCTTTCTCCTCTCTTCTCTCACCCCATTCTCACTAGTCTTTCATTATCTATTAACTGTCAAGTTACTTGTGTTCAGGGATGGTGCAAGATGTGCAGCTGCCTGAAGCAGAACTATTGCTGCTCCATTCACTGCTCTCAAACACTGGCATTCTCACTCCCCTTTTATTGTTGCTTTTGCTGTTGCCTTAGTAGCAATTGAACGCTGAGGCTCTCCAAGGCTGTCACAGCAGTGCTTTGCTCTGACAAAAGGTCCTAGTGAATGTAGGGTTCTTCCAGAGTGAGATATTCAGGGTGAGGTGGCAGCAAGTACTCGTTAGACTGTTTACTACTATTAAAATGTAAGCTCTATTTGCTATGGCAGAGCAGCAGTGGTGCAAGTAATCTACGGGGCCACCTCACCTGAGATGCCTCTTAGCAAATCCTGGGTGATCCACTGCTACTAGAGAGCCTAGTAGGAGTGCCACTGACTACTTTACCGCAACAGTAAGGAGTAACAGCACTCCTAGAATAATAAATGGCATCAAGCAGGCAGGCCTAGAGAAGATATTCAAATCTGCTGCCTGACACAGAGGTCTTGGTGTGGCTAACAGGCGGACTGGTCCTGCTTGTGAATGCATAAGAGTGAAAGGAGTTCCTATTCTTCATTGGCTTATACTATGGATCCTTCTGGACTGGAACAGCAACCAGCCAGATGCCTCTAGAAGCTCATTAACATGGCATGCCAGTGATTTCAGTCAAAGTTACTCATTTGTCCTCAGCATTCCCATGCAGAGTGCTATACTACCTATGATGATGAGACTTTGTCTTAGTTGACAAGGACTGTACCTCTCCCACATAATATAATTGGACCCTAAGGGGGAAGGCATACATGGCTGAAGAGGTTTTATCACGTCCTCAGGATGCAGCAAATGTATTGTCATATCACTTCCCTAATATTTAGGGCTGTCCCTCAGTGATAGTGCACACACTTTTCATGTGGAAGGTCTCTTGTTCAATCACCTTCATCACCAGGTATGACTGGAGACACCATCTATTTGAAATTCATTTTGGAGAGATGCTGCCAGTCAGTGTTGACAATACTGAGTTAGATGGACCACCGCTGCTCTAGGATTAGGTAATTACCTTTTAAGAAAAAGACCAGCTAGGCTTTGAAAGACCTCAGCATGCTGCTGAGACAACACCTCTTCTTCTTTAGTAAAGCCATCCAGCACCTGCCACAGTGATCTGTCCGAGGTTCTGACAGACCATGCTTTGCCTTGCCTGTTATGATTTGAGCAGCCTTTGTTTACCAGTAATTTGGCACATAATATTAAATGTGCTTACCTTCGGAAAGACATACCATTGTGATCTCCCTTGTTAGTCACTGGCTGCTAATTCTGGATTTGTTCATTTTTATTCCCCCACCCAAGCTTCTGTAGGCTTCCGTCACCCTGGAAAAATCTGTCTCCAGGCCCTCCTTTCATCCGCAAGGGATTCCACCGTGGCAGGGTTGATGCTGTCAGCCTTCTTGTCTTGTTTGCAGAAATCCTTGTAACACAAGAGTTGGTCTGCCAATGGGACTGGTGCCCGAAGCCATACAATAAAATTCAACATAAAAGGAACAACAAAAATACACTTAAAAATCCCCTAAATAATTTAAACAGTGATTTATTTGGGAGGGTGGAGAGAGACAGAGAACAACCAATTCTCATTGTAGTAATAATGAAAAGAAAAAACTTCCTAAACAACATATATTAATTATATAAATGAAAGTAGTGCAGAAGATTGTCTGTTGTCTTTCTACCTTGTATTCCAACTGTTCATAAAGACCAGCTACAGTTTTAAAAGTGGTTTGTTTATCAGCTGTGGGAGTTTTTGTTTTGAAAATGACAGAGAGAGAGCTCCAGCTGTGTATCTGGTGTCCTTACAGGGAAGTAAATAGCCTCAATATGTTTACGCAGCATGGGATACATGGGAATTTCTTGAAGGAGCCAGTCTAGTTTGTAGAACCATCCATAATCACTGGCCTGGTTAGCACGACATGTTAATGTTTAACTATGATTTAAGGCAAACTTTCCCACCCAGATCCCCTTTTCGCTTCTCTCCTGAATACAATGTCTGCTTGTGTTTTCCATGTCCTACTACATGTTTTACTTATTATGAAGCATGGTTACTGGGCTACATGAGAATCATTTATGTCTTTTTTGAGTCTTTTTTAAGTATCTGGTTACTTAATACCAATGTCAACGATGGGCCTGAAAGTATCGGACCCTGGGAAACAAATTTCCTGAAGTGCAAATTCTACTTGATATTTTGTCACACAGTTATTCAGCATATCATAATGTTTTAGGTGGTATGAGATGATATGAAAGTTCTGTAAGTGGTATTTGATGTACGGGCCAGTCTTGACAGACTCTAGGGTTGCGCGCCCATCTCACTTAAGAGGCCAGGGGCCAGCGCTGTCTGGAGACACTTCCGGGTCACGTGGCCAGCGTGACAAAGCTGCATCTGGCGAGCCAGCGCAGCACATGGAAACGCCGTTTACCTTCCCGCCATGTGTGCTAGTGATTACCTAATATTGCTGTCTTTAAGTGATCAACATGCATATTGGAAACAGCCCCATAATCTTACAGGTGTTGAGAAGGAACTTTTTGGTTGCAAGCACAACAGAAACATTTGACTGAGCCTTTACCTTTTCCAGATTTTAAAAGAACATGTTGATGGAATGTTAGGATCCACTTTAAACCTGACTTTATATTTTATTGAGGACATTGGTATTTTATTTCCATTTTATGACCTTGTATATTCTTAGTTGTTTTCTCTCATTTCAGCTGCCCAGTTGGATATTATGGGCTTCAGTATTGTCAAGAAATGCATTCATGCTGTTGAAACAAGAGGTAATGGGGACCACCAGATATTCTTCTTTATAGTTTGAAGTCCTGTTCCCAAACAGGACTAGCACTTGTATAAAGAAGTCGCCTTTCTTAGATTTCTCTCCATCCTTAGCTTAGATTTTTGTTTCTAGCACTTGTATAAAGAAGTTGCCTTTCTTAGATTTCTCTCCATCCTTAGCTTGCTCAGTTTTGACAATTGCCTATTTTACATACACATTTTCATGATTGTTTGTATCTTGCTAGGATCCAGAACCTACTTATATACATGCATCTTTGCTAAGTTTTCTGATCTGCTGCTACCAGATTTGTATGTATTCATAATCTTCTATAGATTTTAAAAGGACTTGTTGATCCATAGTTTAAATAATGTATTACTAGAAGACCACATTCATATTTGATACCGAGGTAGTAACACAGGTATCTGATGTGTTTAACAAAAATTGTCTTAACAGCATTGGTCTTGATTAAATGAATATGTTAAATAGGAAATACCTATTCTTTGAATCTTTATTATTCAGCTATGTAACCAAACTTGTGACTATTAAATAAGTTGAGATGCCCCTTATACGATTGTGGGTGCATGAGATCACGCCTCACCCCCATTAGATTTTAACTTGATGGGACGTGTCCCATTCTTCACATTCTCCTGCTGCTGACTGATATGAGAGACTAAATTCTTCTTGAAACACTCTGCTGGTATGCAGAACTTCTACCTTGTGTAGAAAACCTATACATTAAAGGGGTGGAGAACCCCATGAACTATCGCTCTCCCCCAATAAACAGTCTTGAAAGTGATTGTGGAGTTGTGAGGGCAATTTAATTCATGTTACTATTTTACTAATTTAAATAAAATATGTTCTCCCTCTTAGGGATCCATGAGCAAGGTCTCTATAGAGTGGTTGGTGTCAACTCCAGAGTTCAAAAGCTATTGAGTATTTTAATGGGTAAGTACATTTTGAAGAAAGCAGTTTGCTATTTTTCTTTGACACCAAGTGTGATGGTGTTGTAAATAAAGAATATGCCCTTTTCCCTATTGGTAGGAGAGAATAACAGAGGCCAACCAGAGAATATTGAGAAGCAAAGCAGCTAGTAAGCTTGATCTTTATTGATCTGTTGCAACAGGGTGCTCCCCTCACTCGCAGGAAAGGCGGAGGACCCCCAAAATTGCTGTGCAAGGGCTTATAAAGACTTTTGAAATTCCCATCCTGTAGATCAAGACCACCCCCAGAAACATTATGCATACATCACAGAAGGGGTGTAGCCTAAGACCACCCCTCAGATACATCCCACCTACATCACAGAATTTTAAATGTTGTTTTTCTCCTGTCACAGTTTATCTCCTGTCTGGCAAGTTACTTGATTGGATTTCCTGGGGAGCCTGGCCATTCTTTTGTAGTGGTAAAATACTTATTTCCTGGGCCAGGTCACAGGCTCACACCTTATTCAAACAGACATATCCTTGAGACAGGATTTGTGAGGAAAGAGACAATGGGGAGGCTTTTCCAGTTTAACCTTGCAGAGAAAGGATTTGGTCAGTTTAGGAATCAAAATGGTTCCAGGTTGGTCTTCCTGTGTTGATCTATGTATGTGCAGTTATGAACATTACCATATATCTAAGACCATAAAATTCCTATCACAATGGTAGATGCTTTTAATGAGGAACTGAGACCATCTGCTGTGAAAAGAAAGGGTGGGTTTTTTTAGTATCGTGTCAAATCCTCACTAGAGTGGAATTTTCAGTCATAGAAATCATGAAAATCTTTAACTTGTAAACGAATCATTACAGTTTCTGCTTAAGTTTACATATCTCTCTCTCTCCCCAAATCAAACCTTTGGATCCCTTTTAGTATTTATTCCTGAATGAGAACTATGCATGTTCTCAGGCTTCTGGATTTAGTATTTCCTTTTCCATGTTTCCTTCCTCATCTTGTGCTTAACTGTGTTTGTGTTTGTGTTGTGTATTGCTGTATTGTGTTGTTTGTATTGAAACCCTCCTCTTTCTATTGTTGTAAATAAAAATATGCCCTTTTCCCTTATGGGGTATCCAAGAGCCCATATAGAGTCCTTACATAGGTTCCCTATTGATAGGAGAAAATAACAGAGGCCAACCAGAGAATATTGAGAAGCAAAGCAGCTAGTAAGCTTGATCTTTATTGATCTGTTGCAACAGGGTACTCCCCTCACACGCAGGAGAGGAGGAGGACCCCCCAAAATGCTGTGCAAGGGCTTATAAAGACTTTTGAAATTCCCATCCTCTAGATCAAGACCACCCCCAGAAACATTATGCATTCATCACAGAAGGGGTGTAACCTAAGACCACCCCTCAGATAAGGCGGATCTAAAACAGAACATTTGCATGTTGTTTTCTCCTGTCGCTTTGTTTATTTCCTGTCTGGCAGGTTACTTGGTTGGATTTCCTGGGGAGCCTGGCCATTCTTTTGTAGTGGTAAAATACTTATTTCCTGGGCCAGGTCACAGGCTCACACCTTTATTCAAACACAGATTAAGACAGGATTTGTGAAGGAAGAGACAATGGGGAGGCTTTTCCATTTTGACCATGCAGAGAAACATTTGCTCAGTTTAGGAATCAAAATGGTTCCAGGTTGGCTTTCCTGTGCTGATCTATGTACGTGTGGTTGTGAACGTTGCCATATATCTAAGACCATAAAATTCCTATCACACTATTTCAAGCCTTACAAAAATCTAGCAGAATTCTTACATTTATATCCTGCCTTTCTTCTACCCTGGGACCCAAAGCAGCATAAATGTGGTTTCCAGGTGGTCACCCATCCGAGTACTGATTCAGACCTGCCTAGGTTCGGCCATATAAGGTTAATATGTTTGCCCTAGCAGCCCAGCACATTAGACAAAATTTTATCATCCGAAATGTGTGCTGAGAATCACCTATGATAAAATGTATCTCTCAACTGGATTATGCCTGTATATTTGTTATGACCAATGGCTCTTTAAAACTGAAGGCTTACTGACTGTTTTAGGTAATGTTGATTGTGGAGGTCCAGAGAAGAAAAGCTTTGCAAAGGAGGTATTGAGAAGGAATGATGGAGATAAGGAGTTTGAGATATATAGCAAAGCATCAAGGATGGAGGCAGAGTAGGCTGACAACAGATAACCTTAACTGAGAAGAAGGCAAGAGGAGGAAATAAAGGAAGATGTAGGTGGAGATACAGTCAGTAGAGAAGCTTTAAAAGTGAGAAATAGAAAAAGTACTGGCCTGTCACTTCACAGTAACTTGACACAAAATAATTGTTCTTCCTTTTACACTGGGGAAAAATCAGAGGTTGCAAGGTTCAGAACTTCAGTTGATGGACAGTGTCAACATCCTATACAGATGTTTAGGAAATTATGCTGATTGCTTTAGCAGAGGCTCATGAATCTGCTGATGAGTGGGAAATGTGAAAATAGAAAAGAGAAGGTTTCAGTGGCCTTGCAAGAGTCTGAGATGATGGACAATGGTTTTTAGCATTGGGTACATTTAGAGCAGGGGTCAGCAACCTTTTTCAACCATGGGCCGGTCCACCGTCCCTCAGACCATGTGGTGGGCCGGACTATGTTTTTTGGGGGGAAATGAACGAATTCCTCTGCCCCACAAATAACCCAGAGATGCATTTTAAATAAAAGCACACATTCTACTCATGTAAAAACACCAGGCAGGCCCCACAAATAACCCAGAGATGCATTTTAAATAAAAGGACACATTCTACTCATGTAAAAACATGATGATTCCCGGACCGTCTGTGGGCCGGATTGAGAAGGCGATTGGGCTGCATCTGGCCCATGGGTTTTAGGTTGCCTACCCATGATTTAGAGTGAAGAAAAAGGACCCTGGAGATGTTGAAAAGCCAGAAGTGGCAGGAATGGGTCATTACATGGATGTGGGAAGATATTGTCACATGAGTAACATGAACAAAAGAGACCCTAGGGAGTTGCTACCACTCAGAGTTGATCAGGAGTGGCTAGAAGGTAAATTGATAGATCTCTGGATGACTTGTAGTAAATCGCCAATTGGCTATAATTCCAAAACTGCCATTTTGCATCTGACCCCTTCTCCTGCTACACCACCACCAATATTTTGCACCTGGTTCTAACCAGTAGAGTTGGAGCTCTGGTAAAAAAAACCCCACAACCCAACAAAGTAGATCCCACAAGCCTGAGGTTTGCCTTTCTCTGGAGTAGATAACACTGGACTAGACAGGCCCAGTGATCTGACATGCAATAAAGCAGCTACCTGTGTTCAGTATTGCATTTCAGTGTATCTGTGCTATAATTACTATGGGGTCTGGAAAATGGCTACCCAATTGTCTATGTGTTCCATTCAGTGAACAAAGTTTTGCATAAGCAGCATCTTCAGAATGGAGACCCTTCACTTCCCACCTTCTCTTCAAGTTTCCCCACTGTTCACGTCAGAATCTGGGAGCAAATGAGACAGATTTTTATTCACAACTTCAGGCCTATATTTAGAAACAGATGTGGTTAGCGTGACAGGTTCACATATAATTTAAATGGCAGCTGGATCAGGTTTCAGCAAACTACGGCTAATATTGAAAGTGACAGTGCCATAAGAGTTTATGGAGTGACGTTTCTGTATTAAACAGGAAGCACTATACAGTTGATGTGGCTTGAACCTGGAGCCCTCTGTGGATAGTGTTGCATGAGCAGCAGCTGTGAGAGGGCTTGCTGCAGATATCCTGTGCAATTTTGAAAGCTGGTGTCAGCTTCCCTGCTGCAAAACGCAGAATTATTATTCCCTGTGAGACTTTCCTTGTGCAGTGTCTAGTCTGTAAAATTTTACTAGGAACTAAACAAAAGCAATGCTTTCTACAACCATCTTCACCAGGTGTATGCTTGAAGGACAGTTGTTTAGTATGTGGAGTGAGTCATAATCCTGCTCATTCTCATAAGAACCTGTTCCTTCAGTTGTGTTGCCATGGAATGAGGACTGTCAACGTGCCGCAGAACAGAACGCAGTCTTATAAAGGAAGCCTCCCATGGACTTTCAGTAGCTTAGAAGTTTTAAGCTGAAATCCTGTTCACACTTACATGGGAGTAAATCCCACTGAACTCAATGACTTTTGAGTTGACATGTAAAATTGCATTACCAGCCACATAATGAATTAAATTAGAAAGTCCAGCTCTTCAACTATTTAGATAACTGTGTCTTGCTTAGGAATAAAGGCAATGAATGTGTCCCCTTTTTTTAAACCAAGTGTTAGTTTTACTCTGGACAAAGACAACTCTTGTTTTTAGCTTAGCGCACATGGAAGACATTTTATTGTGTTCTGTGGTCAGCTTTAAGCAGTCTTCACCTCCATCATGGTTAAGCCAACATTCTAAATCAGAATCTATAAACCACTAGTGAGCCAAGAAACCACAACATTAGGATTGGCTGGTACCTTCTGAGAAGCGTAATAGGTGGCTTAGAAAATGTGTTTTGTGTAGGTTCAGTTTTTTGTTTAGGAGAAGCAAGGTTGAATGCAGGGAGTTAAGAGTAAGAATGAAGGGCAGTAGCATGAGCAGGGAAGCAGGCACACCAGACTTTCTCAGAATATACCGGTAGTTTTCTCTATGCTTTTCACTTTCTCCATAGAGTTGTATGAAGTGGTAGGGAACCAGGGGACTCATCATGCAATATATTTTGGGCAGTTAAAAATATAGCATGAATGCTGCAGATCTGTAAAAGCATGATCTCCTTATGAGTAACAGGGAGTTATGGCCATTTCCAGAGCCTATCTGACTGCACAAATTAAGGTTGTTGCTATATGGTGTATATAGCAGCTTGTTAGAAGTGTTTGTGAAGCCAGACCTGTTTTTGTTCTGTTGATTTTAAGTGCCACTTCTGGTGGTTCTCCTGCTTAGTGAAGTGACTGTCTTCAAATTCATAGGTTTCCTCTCTGACATGGCAAATGGTGGACATGAGCAGTCAAGGTGCTCATCAAGGATGGTGTGGAACAAAAACCTGGCAGCAGCACTGCCATATAGCCTGGTGCCAGACAGTGAACAGCCTTTAAACTGCTCTGGTCTGTGGTCCAGAGCCCACAACTTACAGTGGTACCTTGGGTTAAGTACTTAATTCGTTCCGGAGGTCCGTTCTTAACCTGAAACTGTTCTTAACCTGAAGCACCACCTTAGCTAATGGGGCCTCCCGCTGCCGCCGTGCGATTTCTGTTCTCATCCTGAAGCAAAGTTCTTAACCCGAGGTACTATTTCTGGGTTAGCAGAGTCTGTAACCTGAAGCGTTTGTAAGGTACCACTGAGGTACCACTGTATATGCAGTCTCCTTTTACGTGGTCAGTGTTTGGAGGAGGAAATGAAGCAAGTACCAAGGGATCATAGTGATTTCTGCTGCTATGCTCTATTTCCTGAACTAGCAGTGTTTCTTTTCAGTCCCCAAACCCTCTCTTGTAGCACATTTTTTTGAAAAATTTTATAATATGATCCTTGTTAATGGTGACCAAAGAGACATGTCCATTAAGGGAAGAGCAATCTCTGTAAAGAGGCATGCTCATATATACGGGAGAGGAGAGGAGAGGAGAGGAGAGAAGTGGGGGGGGGGAGGGAGAGAGAAAGATATTCTGAAATATGTACTACGAGGAGGAAAGGCAAGTGGATTACTGAAAATGAACTTTAAATCAAGCTGCTCACAATGATACAACCACTGAAAGCCTGTATGTAATTGGAAATCCACTTCTCTGCATGGGCACAGAGAGAGAGAAAGAAAGAAGGGGGGGGCATTAAAGCCATTTGTTTCTGTCTTTCACACATGTATTCCAGTATGACTAAAAAGTGCTTTAAATTACCCATGTGAAATTGATCAAAGGGACAATAAGGAAATCTGAGAATATTGGTTAATGCATGTGAATGTGCACCATTGATCTCCATCATTGCTTCTTATTCAGGTTAACCTCAAAGGGAAGCTCAAGCTATTCCATGCTGCAGCTATGCAGACATTTGTAAGCTATGGATTCCCTCTGGCTGTGTTTGTGCCAGTTAGACCAAGCGGCATTTCTGTTTCTCTCCTGCCTGAAGTGCTGGAAGGTGGCCATTCACCACAGCACAGCTAGGAGGGCATCATCAGGGAAAATATGCATGCTCATTTGAAAGACTTAGGTCTCTGTGATTTGGTCAAAGGTTTGGTTCTGCAGTAGTTTGTCCACTCTTTCCTAACTACTTTAATGGAACCTCTGAATGCCTGTTCTTTCATGGTGACTTGTTCAAGAACATTTGTACTTGGTCCTCATAAGTGCTTAAAAATAAAACTGGGTTGGGGGGGCAGTCTGTTGACTAGCTCTTGGCGCTGCCCCACAAGAGATATGGCCTTTAGTTTTGGAAACTTGGTGGAGGGAATCCAATGACTGTTTACTTAACTCAGATGAGTTCCAAGCCCATCTGAGGCTGGAAAAATGACTCCTGTCTCCCAGCATCATTTTTGTGGATGCAGCCTCAAAATGCATGCTCCTGTGCAAATGGATGCAGATAATACTCTAATTTCTTTTGCATAGGGGCTGCTTCTTAGGCTACACTCTGAAAAGCATAGCTGGGGAGCAAAAACCCACCTCCTGTAGAGGACCCTTGGGGTAAAAGGAATACCCTGGGATGGAGTGGATTTTATTGCCCTCCAGCTGTAGTTTTTCCAGTCACAGTCTTTCAAAATAGGTAAGCCAGGAAGTCTTCTCCAGGTTGATTTTAATTCCAGATGGAGTAATATGCAAGGGCTATTAAATTTCTTTTCGCCTTTGAGACCAACATAATCAAGCCTTTGAAGTTCATTTCTGTGCCTGAGCATACAGAATTTTGGCAACATTGGTGCTTTAACAGTAATGGGTACTTATGGCAATGAAGTCTTTGCCTTCGATTGGCTGAGCTGCTGTGGCAGTGTGGAAAGTACTGTGCCAGAGTCATATAGATAGTCCCTGTGCCCAGACTTAGCATCTAAATCAGGCAAGAGAGGTGAGAATATTTATTTAAGAAAATCAGATAAATAGAAAATAGAGGTTCAGGCATGAGTCCAAAGGAGAAGAACCAAGGGGAAGTGCATGTGCAAGAGAAACTGAACAGCATTTCAAAAAGAAAATAAAAAATAGAATCAATGCACATTTGCAAGGCGGAGAAGAGAAGGGAATTCAATCTGTAGCTTTATAACTGCATGGGGAGTTTATCCTATGTCTTTCCTACCCAAACCAATAATCTAACTACTCCCTAAAGATGGTGTATGTGTGGTTACAACTATAACACACAGATAACTTAATCGAGAGCCACAGCATGGTGCTAAACATTGGCTTGTGAGGCTTATTCAACACCTGAGCTGAGCTAATATGTGGACGCAACTGACTAGCCCACACATATGTTTGGAACACAACATAGATTTGCACCTTACCTCTCCCCTGCCCCCCAGCAAAACATTGGGGCCAAAAGAGAAGATCGGCAGACTTCAGTGTGCTTTCATTGAGAGTAAGGACTATTGCTCGGTGGTAGAGCACATGCTTTGCATGTAAAAGGTACCAGGTTCCATCCCTAGTAACTCCAATTGAGAGTTAGCAGGTGATGCAAAAGACCTTCTCTGCCTTTGTCCCTGGAGAGCCACTGCCATCAGAGTAGAACATACTGGGCACAATGGACAAATTGCTGATTTAAGACAGCTTTGTGTTACATGTATTACTGAGAAGGGCAAGGCAGAAAGGGATAGCAACCCACCCAGGAGGTGTTTGGGTTCAGAACGTAGAGTGATTGGAGGGGAGGGTGAGTGTAGAAAAAGGGTAGAGATAAAATAATGCAACTGCTGTGGATTCTAGTATGTAGCTTCAAAGGCTAAAGATCTTTTGTAATTCCTTATCTAATAGATAAACTGATACTGAATCAGAAACTTGCATTCCCATTTTTATATTACATTGCACAAAGTGTGAAATGAATTTCTTGGACCAAGTATATTTCTTGTTGGTTTGAAATCCTTTGTTTTAAAACAGGATTCTGTGATTTTTTGTGTGTGCCATTAAACACCACGTAAATAATGCTAGTTTTGGCCTTAATATTTGTTTACCCAGTCAAAGCACTGATTTGTTCCTTAATCAATATATTTTGTGTGATGGCATGAGTGTTTGTGTTGGCAATGAAAGCCAGCATGGGTAAGGAAATTCTTACTAAGTTTCTATCCACCCAATGACTTCAGGTTTTATTTGTTTTCCGAAATGCTTGAGAATGAGAATAGCCAAGTGCTCAGCCTGTTGGGAAGATCTGTTCTGAGGTGTGGTGACTGGCAGGCTGTGCTGAAAACGAGATTGTTTAGGAGATTCCCTGAGACTGGGAGTGAGAAGAAGAAATCTATTTTAAATGGATAGGTTTAAACACACACAAATAGTTGTGTTTTCCAGCAGCTTTGAGTAATTTCTCTTTCTCTCCCTCTACTTGTATATGGCTGTTTTGTGAATCTGAAAAGCTGACTTACAGGCAAAATGGCAAGTCTCTAAGAGAGCTTCCCCTGTTTTGGCTCCTCTAGTTCACAACACTTCCTTGAAGCTGTTTGGAGCTTATGAAATTAGATTTCTCTGAAATTTTGGCACTTTTAAATGAGATTTGGCATTGCCCCCAAACTTTTCCACATTCATGGTTGGAAGAGCTAACCTGACTTTGGAGTGGAGAAGAACTTTAAAAATAAAGAAGCCACGGACAGGCTCCAAGGATATAAACTGGCAAAAAGAAAGAACACCACAGAATGCAAGGGCATCAAAAGGCAAGGAGGAGAAAAATAAAGTTAAATTAGACATCTAGAAGCCAACAGCTGCCCAGCCCATTCCAGCTTTTTAGAGTGTGTTGTGCAATAAGTTGAAACAGGCTAGCTGAATTTATTTAGGTAAGTATTTAGCTCTCTGCATTCACTTACCACTATCCTCTTAAGCCCATTCACCACTAAAATGTACGATTTCTCTCCTTCCTTTGCGTATACTTCATCATGACTGGCCAAGATAAAGTCATTTGGCCTCACTCCTCCTTGCTCTTGAACGCTACTTAGCAGGTCTCCTGAGGCTCTTTGCAGATGTTTCTGTTTTGCAAGCCAGTGGGAACCTCATGAGCAGAATTTCCTTGCCTTCTAGCAGCAAATGTCAGTCTGGCACGAGTGCTTATCTGGCGAAAGGTTTCTGAAGTTGTGAGCTTAAGGTCTACCGGGTCAAGCAGCTCAGCGGATAATTTGCTGACACACTGCTGTGCCAAAGTCCCATTATACGGCACTGTGTGA
This sequence comes from Podarcis erhardii, assembly GCF_964252035.2. Taxonomy (NCBI): domain Eukaryota; kingdom Metazoa; phylum Chordata; class Lepidosauria; order Squamata; family Lacertidae; genus Podarcis; species Podarcis erhardii. Next base: position 56,157,072 of record NC_138498.1, on the reverse strand, counting down.
GAACTTCATTTTCTCCTTTGCAATCCAAACAAAATGTAGCTGCTGGATTTAGTGGCTATAGAGAGTGTGTGTATGTCTATCTTTGTTTTTTATTTTTATTTTTGCAAGGATGAGTCTAGCGTGGTTTCTGCCCTGGGCAAGCATACAAGTACACATGCCAGTCTGCCAGAAGTGAGTCACCCACAAGCTGTTTCACATAAGTCGACACAGTGCAGCCATGCTACCTATAATTATTAGTAGAAAAAAATGCCTGCCGTTATGACAGGCAGGGCATATGTGGAGAGTGAGCTTGTATTTCACACTCTCAGCTCCCAGGGATTCCCTGCCAGTGGGGGCTGCTAGACCATCAAGCCGGAGGCATGATGAGCACTCTTTGCTACTACTGCAGTGTAATCCCCCAAGCACAGTGCTTCATTTGCTTCCAGCAGCTATGGGCAGTCATTTTAACCAAAATCTGTAACCATATCTACGCTACTCAACAATTATTTATATGCATGCCCCTTTATTGCCTGGTAAATGTTTTCATTAGACCACAATATGGCTTAAATGCATTGTCTGCCTAAAATGAGTTCTAAAAAATCTTGAATCATGTGAAGTCCCTGTAACCTGTAACCACACACCCCTTTCTATATCTGTGCATATGCTGGTTGTATTCAGCCTTCCCTAGTTTGGTGCCCTCCATATGTTTTTGAACTCTATATCCTTTGAGCCCCAGTTATCATGGCCAGTAGTCTGGGATGATGAGAGTTGTAGTCCACCAACACTGGGGTTTGCGGCAGCATGCTAGGGAAGGCTGGTGTATCAGATATGGATTTTCATGGCATAAACCTCACCATTCCAAGGACCAAGGCACTGGTCAGGGTTTACCCATATATCACAATATCCCACAAATACTATACAATTTGGTATTGCACTGCATCCTATTTATTGAGAGGTAGGGCAGTAGGATTTTCACAAAAGTGACTGTCTGATTCCAAAACAAAATAAAAAAATTCCTTCCAGTAGCACCTTAAGGACCAACTGAGTTAGTTCTAGGTATGAGCTTTCGTGTGCATGTGTGCATGCACACGAAAGCTCATACCTAGAACTAACTCAGTTGGTCCTTAAGGTGCTACTGGAAGGAATTTTTTTATTTTGTTTTGACCATGGCAGACCAACACGGCTACCTATCTGTCTGATTCCACTTATGTGATTTATTATCTCTGTGTTAAGTTTTACAAGCCCTTAATTTGTATGTGTGGCGCACATATAAATTATATGCATGTTGCACACCCAAAATGATGTTGCTCCTGCTTTTCTGGTGCAGCAATAAAACTGCTAGCACATGGTTTCAAATTGGATGGGGAACCGCTTGTTGAGATTCCAGCATTTCAGGGGTTGGGCTAGATGACCTCTGGGGTGCCTTCCAACTCTACATTTTTGTGATTCTCATCCTCAAACTGATGTCAACACTTCCCCTTGTTACTGAGTGTCTGCAAACCATTGATGCCAGATAGCGGTGATTTTGCTCATTTGGCAATGACATACTGTGGTTTTATCAGCCTCTTCAAGAAGAGATTCATGATCCCCTCTTGCCCAGTATCTTTCATGGACAATGCCCAGACACATGAGGAAAAAATCAAATCAGTCCACCCCTGCCTCTCATCCTGCAAAGACTTTGCATGGTAACCATTGACGTCCTTTCAATTGCATCTGTTTGCTCCTAGGGGCAGCAGAGCAGCACTATCCTATTGTGAAGTTGCAGCAGGAAGACTGTGTGGGCAGTGCAGAAAATCAGGTTAAATCTATGGTGGATAATGAATGTTGTTGTTTTTCCTACCTTTCCATTTCTCTCTCCTTAGATCCCAAAACCGCCGAAACAGAAGATGACATCTGTGCTGAGTGGGAGATTAAAACAATCACCAGTGCACTGAAAACATACTTAAGGTGAGTGTGGTAGTTTTCTGGTGGCTTCCACACATCCATACCTATCTCCTGCTTGACTTTATCTTTTTTACTTTCCATGAGTAGGAGCCCTTAGTCTCCCTGCTCAGGATTTGCTTCCTTGGCTGATTCCCTCCTTAGATGCTTGTGCCACGATCTGAGTAGAGTAGAACTCCCTGGGGTTCCCAACCCTGAAATTCCCTCCTAATGCTGGTGGCTGCCTTATGACAAGTCACATAATTTGATCCATCTAGTTCAGTATTTTCTACAGCTGGCTGCAGCTTGCCAGGGTTTCTGACAGACCTGCATGGAGATGCCAGGGATCAAGCCCAAGGTCTTCTGCTGCAGCCTTTCCCCAAACATTTCCCCAACCACCCAGTTCTCCCCTGCAAATGCTGTGGGCTGTCTCATTAATAGTGTATTCCCTACCAGCCATGCTAAAATACCAGAAGAAGCCTGACTTCAGGGAAAATACTATTTATTTTGGAGAGGACACTTGAGGCAGGAACTGTGGACATGAGAAAAGTTAAGCAGCCCTTTTGCAGCTATCCCTGATCCGGCCCTGCACATCCTACTCACTCAGGTAGCATTGGCATTAACCAGTTCACATGTCTTTTGGTGCTACCTGGTAAAAGAAGTACTTTAACACTTAATCATTACTATGCAGAATCTTGTATAGAATATGTTGCAGAAGCTCACTGTGGTACATCTCTGTAAGTCTTGACAGACTCTGCCACGATTTACCCAGTCACTAAAGGCACTCTGCATTTCTGGCCATGCTATTCCCGAGCATACTATGACGTTTCACTGTCGGAAAATAACCCTGACCCATCTTATTTTCAGTGTTTCCTAGCAGATGTAAACCTCACTTGACATTTCAGCATTGAGTTCTCCATGTGGCTATATTTTAAAATATATGAATAGCATTGCTCTAAAACTTGGCTTGCCGATGAAGCAGGAGTGGCTAATGTCATTTAGTGGCGCTCCTGTCCAGGAAATTCAGGGAGCTGCGGAGGGCGACATTATGCCAGACATACACTATTTCCTTTGGCACTTTCTCAAAACAAATGAAATTCATTACTATTAATCATGCGGCAATAAAGATAATGTGAGAATTTATTTGGCAGCAGGTCATAAACCACAAGCATGATGAGGGATATCCAATCTCAGCACCAGTTTCTATCCATCTTTCTTTCCACCGCTATACATTTTGATAGGTCTTTCTAGAGCTGCTGTTATCTATCCAGTGTACAGGATTAGATCCTACTCCACACAGAGCTATTCGTTTGTTGGTAGCAAGCACTGTGTATTCCTAACTGAAGGTGTTACTGAACTTTAGGAGAGAAGGGCAGAGAAGATTTCCAGACTCTGGGGCGGTATTCAGATCTCATCATCCCCTTTCTCCCATCAGGAGAGGCTCATATTGTGAAATTTATATTGTTTAAAAGGTCTGGGTGATTAAAACACCCATAGGTGAAGGATCATAGTGTTGGGGGCATGTGAACCTCCCTGGGAGGGCTATTCAGTACTTGGATCACCACCTCCAAAAATGCCCTTTCACTGGTAGTTACACAGCTGATCCTGTCTGCTCTCAGTTCTTCAGTGTTGGTCTGCTTCATGCTTGTCTTGTCTGTAGCTGACCAACCAAAGCTTTAAATATCAAAATGGACAAAGATAAGAAAACTTTATGGAGATGATAATCACATTGCCTTTGGGGTTATTGTATTTTTACTGCATTTTGCAGTATTTGCAGTGTGTGTATTAAAATATCCAAATGTCTTAATTATGGCATGATGCCCAATCTGTTAATGCTGAAGTGTTGCTTGGTTTTAGGAGAGAAAGGAATAAAAGCTTTCCCCCCTTCCCCTCCCTATTTATTATTTTTATTTCTGAATACAGCTGGCAATGTTCAGTTGTATTGATTATAAAAGCAATTGGAGAAAGAGGAGGGACAGAGGGTGATGAAAAAGATGTGAGTGGAGAGGAGGGACCTTCCCCCATTCTTTGGATCCCGGGAAACTCAACAAACTTGCTGCACCTAGAACTGGGTGTGGAGAGTGCTGCTGAATGGGACTTAGTTGTGGGCAGCCTGAAGAAGCACCACCCACCTTAGACCTGCCCATAAAATGGAAGTCTAGAGTGAGAGACTAGGGTGCTGTCCACTGCTTCCAGGAACTCAGTTTTAGACTTTTGTGGGTGAGCTGAGAGTTTGTTGGACCCTAAGTGAGAACCTGGAGATTGAGAGGGAAGTTGATATTGATTTATATATATTAGTATTAGTATCTTTGTATTTATGTAACTCAATATTTTTGTAAAAAATTGTTTAAGTTGTCTGTGTTGCTTAGAGATTTTAAAAAATATATTAAGTGGTATAGAAATCAAATAATTGAATAATCAATAAATGATTAAGAAATGATTAAGAATGAATTTACGGGGATGGCATGCTCCCAACTGCATATCAAGCCATTTTGTTTTGTGTTCTGTTGCTGTGATTTGTCTATGTTCCACTCCGTATCCTAGAATGCTCCCTGGACCGCTCATGATGTATCAGTTTCAAAGAAGCTTCATCAAAGCAGCAAGTAAGTCTTTTGTCAGAAGGAGACAATTTTTTTTTTGAGGGGAGGCACATCAGCTTGTAAAGTAAGATTTGCAGATAAGAATAGCACTGTGGTGCAAGAGAGCATGCCTGCCATGAGCTTGCTTCAATAAAAATATGCCAGAACTTTCTGGAAATACTTGCATGGCCACTTGGATTTGTGCTGCTTTCCATGATTCCAATACCTGTTGGAGAGACTAGGCTTATTCGGTTCCCCCACATAATTAGAATTACATGAGTAAGAGAGCCAGGGAGGCAGGATGATCTTACTAGCCCTGCCACACCTTCATAGGATTCTTGTTGCCAGGCTCTAGCAGTAAGCCAAGCACCAGAATACCAATGCCTGCCACAGGGAGCCCTCTATGCTTGTGGAGTTTCTCCATGGAATTTAGTTCTCTGATCAAATCATTTCAGTCTGGGAGCCGAGTGTCACAATAGGGATAACGCCTCCATTTAATTTCAGGGTGGTGTCATGACTCAGGCACCCTGGAAGACGTTCTGGCTTTTTCATTGAAGTTTGATGTCATGTATTTCAGACCAAAGAGTAGAATTTGAAAGTTGCATTAAGACTTACTGAGACAGCTGAAAACCACCCTGTCTCTGTCTTGAATGGGCAGTGAACTGATTTCATTCAAGCACCAGATTTTTAAAATAATCCTCATGCTTATCCAGCTGTTCTCATGAGAATGGCAAGTGGGAGGAGAATGTAGGTTAAGTCATGTATGTGGGTTACATAGTAGTTGAAGAGTACATAGTACTATTATTGCTTCTGCATGGGGCCCTCCTAGCTCACTGTCTCAACAACCCAGTAAAGTAGGTTAGGCTAAGGGAGAGAGGCTACCCTACAGCCTCCCAGTGAGCTTTATGGCTGAGCAGAGATCTGTAGCCAAGTCTCCCAAGTCCAACACTCTGTCCACTAGTCACTTGTGAAAAAGGCACTTGTATGTAGAAATGGACTGTGGTGGTGCACATGGGTGGTGCATAAATATGGGAATAGATGCATGGAGATCTAGAATAACTGTATATTCCAAATTCCTAGTGGTCCACATATCCAGATAATAAGAGTTCCTGTAATTAGAGTGCTGCTGTGGCAGACTGTGGCAACAGTGCTGGGGCAAGGCAAAGATCACTTTGAAAAGGGCAGGTAGTGGGTGAAAAGTGTCAATTAAAAATTTAATGATGATGATGTTGTTATTTGTACCCTGCCCATCTGACTTAGATGCAACAGCCACTCTGGGTGACTTCCCACACATATAAAAACATAACAAAACATTAAACTTTAAAAAACTTCTTTATACAGGGCTGTCTTTAGATGTCTTCTAAAGGTTGTATAGTTACTTATGTCCATGACATTTGATGGAAGGGTGTCCCACAGGGCAGGTGCCACTACCGAGAAGGCCCTCTGCCTGGTTCCCTGTAACCTCACTTTTTGCAGTGAGGGAACCACCAGAAGGCCTTCAGAGCTGGACCTCAGTGTCTGGGCTGAACAATGGGAGTGGATATGCTCCTTCAGGTATACAGCACCAAGGCGATTTAGGGCTTTAAAGGTCAGCACCAACACTTTGAATTGTGCTAGGAAACATACTGGGAGCCAATGTAGGTCAATTTCATTTCAAAAGGCTTGGCAGGTGTGTGTGTGTGTGTGTGTGTGTGTGTGTGTGTGTGAGAGAGAGAGAGAGAGAGAGAGAGAGAGAGAGAGAGATTACTCCTTTAACATAACAAGATGGTTGACAGGTGTTTCTTTACGCCTGAAAGCATTTGTAGGAAGGCCCACACTCATTCATGGCAGCACAGAGCCCTTTAAGTTGGCTTCTAAGCAGACAGCTTTTCCACACAATGCTGAGTGGTCTGCAGAAATCTGCATGCAGCTGTGAGTGAACTTGAGGCTTTTGTACATGTTTTCAGGCTGAAAAAAGGACTTCCTTCAGCACCTTGTTATGCTCAAAAGCTCCCCGCTTCTTTTATGGGGAACAAAGATCTATGCAGGAGGTTTGGGAGTTGGTTATAGAGGTATTAATAGTACAAGGTTATAGTGGTATTAATTTATTTCAATGTATTTTTTAATTCATTTATTCTGCTAAAAAAAAAAATGTTCCTAGAGCAGCTTACAGATTACTAAAAATAGACAGCCCCTGCCCTCAGGCGTTCTGTTTTAAAATACACAGCACAAAAGGAGAATGGATTGGGAGAGAGGAGGAAATAAGCAAAATACATGTTTCTAGTTGCAAGTTCCTAGTTGACCAGCTGGGGTTTAGGAAAGTTCAAGGACAGGAGGTATCAGAAGTTACCGGTCTCTCAGTTGCACTGATGGAGTGGCTCTGTATCTGTTCCTCTGCCGCAGCCTGACAGAATGAATGATAATAGTACCTAGCATTTTGAACGTTGAAAGTGTTCTGCATGCATTGTTGTATTGTAATCATTAAACCAGCTCTGCATATATCTTTCTATTTATAGTGCATGCTACAAAAATATAATTAAAGGAAATCCGGGGATTTAGAGTTGTATTGTAAAGTTGTTTGTTGATGCAATAAAGACAGATCTATTCTGAGAAATATCTTATCATGTTGCAGAACTGGAGAATCAAGAATCTCGAACCTCGGAGATCCATACCTTAGTACACAGGCTCCCTGAGAAAAATAGGCAGATGCTCCATTTGCTCATGAATCACTTGGCAAAGTAAGTGCATTGGCTTTCATAAACTGTTGGCTGCTTCTCTACAGCCTTCAAAGTGGAAAAACAGAATAACCATCTAAGACACCCTTTGCCAACCTCCAAATATTTTTGACTATGGTCATGCTGTATGGGGCTGATGAAAATTGTAGTCCAAAACATCTGAAGGGTGGCAGGTTGGTGAAGGCTGTTCAATAATATGGATAGCTCTTCTGCCCCCATGCATCTTATTTAAAGCCATGCTTTGGAACAGGGTTCTGTGCATCAAAAGCAGAGGTGGCCAATCGACAGCCCTACCAGAGCTTTTAGTCATGCCTTGGATGCATGTGCTCCATAACTATGAGTATGTGTCATTGATTTTATTAAAGCATGACCCTCCATGAAGGATATACTTCTGTCTCCTAGCCCACTCACTGGAGAATAAGCTGCCTCCCTTAATACCAAAATTGGACACCCCTAATCTAAAGAATCCCCAGCTGATACCTGCCCAGGCTTTTCACAATCTCTGCTCTGCATATTTGTGGTACTGGGTGGTTGGTTTGTGACTAGGGCATATGAGGTCAAGTATCTGTTCCCTGTTTTGGAACATGTTGCTCTTGCAAGAAACACAAGTTAGTGATTTGGGAAGAAGATTGAAACAGGGGGTGAAAATACGCATGGAACTGTACTGTTGTTCAGTGTAGAAAATCCAAGATATAGCTGCTCTGCCCCAGTTGTAATGCAGTTGCAAAGCCCAGTTTGTTTACGTGACGTTTTATGTGATACATATATTTGACAAACCTCCTCTGGCAGATCCTTAGAAAAAGAAAAAGTGGCTGGTCCTGATGAGGAGCTCTCTTTCTTGTTCTTTCAGAGCATTAAACTAGAACAAACACCAGACACCAGCCCTTCCCTCCTCTGTCAGTTCTCCAGTACAGACCATCCCTAAAAGCTGCTATTGGCCACTGGGGGAGGGGGGTGTTTCCACACTGTGCATTTTTGTTGTCCCCTCTGCAGTTTACCCAGATTGTGAAGCACTTGGGGGGGGCGACTATCTATTGGAAAATTTCTCTTTTTCTCTCTGTTTCTATGTATATGTGTGCATGAGATTTAAAACCTGTGTCACAGTCCTAATCCAAATGCTCCCCCTCTTCTGTGGCTGGTTTTAGCCTCCCACCCATATGCCAGAGATGCATTTGTGCTCTCCTAACATCATAACCAATTTGCTTATCATGTGCACATTTTAGGCAAAATTATAATTTAGTACAATAATCTAAGCATATTCCAAAACCTATTTTTTAAAATGACAAATTCGAACCAAAATGTTAGGAAACACGTGGACAGTTTCATGATGCTGCTTTCAGTTAACCCTTGCATAACATTTCATTGCAATTTGAGCTTATGCATTTGTTAATAAACTTGACTTTTGTAGTCATAATAGATGCCATAGGAGTGTTAGCAATGGTCTGAAAGGGAATTTAATTTGTTGCATTTACTCAGCAAATTCTACTGTTAATAAAAGCTCTCACTGCACAGTGCTGTTCCACTTTCTACCTTTTAATCCACCTTCATTTTCGTCATCTGTTTTTACAGTCATGAAAATTTGTCTCTGCTATGGCGATGGTAGACATGTGGGTTATAGTGGCAAAACAGAGCTACATGACTCATTCAAATTACTTCCCCCTGCTCCAACTGCCAAAACACTCCTTTGCTTAGCATTTGAAGGGAAAAACATCTGGAATGACTAAGCAGCTTTATGTGTCAGTTACAAGAGTTAGTAGGCTGTGACTTGCCATCCTCCTCTCTGTATCAGAGGAATATGTGTACAGGAATAACATAGAGGGCTTTGGAAAATGCTGGAATGAGTTAGGCTATAAATACCTTTCTGGAACAGCACACAGATAGCAATATAAAACAGGGAAAACAAACAAACTTTGAAATGTGCTTTAAGAAGACAGAGTCCAGATGCTGTTTTGACTATGTGATCATGCAATGAAGAGCATGGCTTTTAAAACCAGAAAGCTGGTTTGGATCTTAGTAAAAAAAAATTAAAAAAAATTGAAAGCTTTCCCTAAAAGAATATGGAATTCCAGATAATTCTAGCAGCCAAACCTTTTTCTGGAATGTTGTGATGATTAGTTCATTTGAAAAAAAAAAAAGTTCAAAAGTGAGAGAAGATTTTTGTTACACTTGGAAAAGGAGGAGTGAGAGAGGGCGGCTGCTTCAAGATGTGTTCTCTTTTACCATACGCGTCATTGATAAGCAGTTTAAGGAGAAACATGAAATCTTATTAAGAAAAGAATGTGTTTAACTTTACAGATAGGGTTCTCTAGACCTAACACATGGTCAAATGTAGTTTTGCACTGTGAGGTTCAGTTGTTCATGTAAATCTTGCCATTTGTGGGGAAGTGAAAGAGTCTCCCTTCTCCTACTATTTTGAGTATTTTTTTCACACCTGTTTGTGCATGTTCTTTCCTTGCTTCAGCTTCATTGTCGTTTTCTTGAAAAGGCTTGTTCACTTTGCGATCCAGTTAATCAGGGATCACTGGGTGAAAGTGATTGGCCACATGGTCATAATGTCATCTTTTTTAGATACTTGACATTATTGCTGAGAGCAAGTGCCTACTTTGGATTGGGTGGGTGGGGGGCTGGGGAGGAAGAAGACAGCTGCCTGTAACTCAGGTAACCAGGCTGACGCTTCCTATCTTGTTTCTGGCAGTATTTTTTGCTTGCTAGTACCGTGCAGCAGATGTTTGCTCCAAACTAGTTTGGGGTATGTGCACTTAATGCATGACTAGTTGAGGCAGAATCTGAATGGATGACAAGCTTGGTGAGTTGAAAGTAACGGTGTGAATAGATGGCATCTCCTTGGCTAGATTGGGACAAGGAAGCATCAGTTTAGTTGCCTCACCAAAAAGAGATGCATATCATTTCCCTCTAATATCCATTTCCCTGTGAGAAGTTTTTCTCTTTCACAAATAGGTCTTTAGTATCAATGGAACAGTGTGGGACATCATGGGGAGTGGAAATGTTCACTGAATGCTCCCCTGCCCCTGCATTTTGGCAAAGCTTAAAAGCATACCAAAATTGCTGTGTTCAGATCCCTGCATAGCTATAGATTTGCCGAGTTCCCTTGGATTAATCACATGCTGCCATGGTTCTCTGCAAGTCAAGTGGGACGAATGGTATCTGTCTCATTTGTTTGTTGCAAAGAGAGAGCAGAAGGGTTTTGTATTGTTGCACATAAAAAAGTGATGGTATTTGTTATTTATACCCCACCATCGTGTTTGTGATGCTTACACAGTTTTATATGTGGTGTACACAAGTTCCCTGCTACCAAGGAGATCATACTGTGGAACAGGCAATGGCAAAGTAATGGAAGGAGGAAAAAACGAGGGCAGTTCAGTAAAATGTGGTGAAATATTGTCACAGGTTCTTGATGCTTGTTGGGGATTGAGCTTTGCAAATCAATGGATCAGTGAGTTTTCAGAAGGGGTGTGAAGGAAGGGGAAGAGGTGGAACCACAGGTGTATAAAGATAATATGACAAAGAATGCTTTAATGTGTTTGTGCTGACAGAATAATTCCTTTAGGCGCCTCTGCAGGGCAACTTAGCCAAGCAACACCTTTAATTTGAAATGCTAGATAGCATATTGGCTGTCCTCATTTCATGGAGTGTTTCCATGCCATTATTTACCTTCATTTCAAGTTTTCCTGGAATTAGTTTATCGGTCAGGCTATTAAAGCAGAATACTAGAATTATTTTAAAATATTATTATAAAGACATTTCCTCATAATAGACGTCACAGATTCATACAAATTCAGATTCATGCATTCTGATGTGTGTGTAAGATAGAATTTGTGTGCACATCTGAGTAGTGAACACAGGAAAGATAAAATGTAGGATACTTTTTATGATAGTTCCCTCCAATGGACTATGTAGATCTGGCCAAGTTGATGCCCTAGCTGTCATAAATACTTAGGAAGTTTTTGTAGAGTTTGCTTATCCATCTGTTTTAAAGGGCAACTTTGAAATTATTCAGTGTTCAAAACACTGTGACTGTGTTTTGTTGTTGTTTGGTGTGACAGAGATCAACAAACATAATCCCAGATCTGGGGAAATTTTGAAATAAAGTACTGGTAATTTAGGATGAACAAAATGTCTCTCTTCACTATCCCTCAATAAATTCCAGATACAGACTTTGTAAGGGAAGGTATGACTCTCTATATTTGTGTATGGAAGTGAGTTCTTTTGTCAATAGGAGAGAAGGATAATATAGTATGAGGTGTGTATTTAACATTCGTTATGATTGGACAGGAAGAGGTGATGTTTGATGTAGCTCTCCAAGGAGACCAGATATGAAGCTGGCACAGATATTAACCCACACAATTTTGAACAATTATCACATTAAAGGCCTCTGTCAGCCTTCACCTAGGTGAAGTACCTGTTGTTCCCGTTTCAATCCCTCTATAGCTTGTATTGAGAGATTGAGTTTAATCAGAGTCAAAGCATTTTATTGAATATAATACGTTTTAAAAATCAGAAAAATATTTATTCCTGCTCATTTATTACCATTTTGTGGGGTTCGTGTATTACATTTCTATGCCACCTTTCTTCCAAGGAGCTGGAAGGGGTATACAAGATTTTCCTCCTTGCCATTTTTATCCTCACAACAACCCTATGAGATAGTTTAAGCGGAGAGACTGTGACTGGTCCAAGGTCAGCCAGGGAGCTTGACGGCTGAGTGAGGATTTGAACCCTAGTCTCCCAGGTCCAGTCCAACACTCTTCACCGCTGCACTAAACTGGCTCTGGTTTATGCTGTGGAGGAGGATGGAAGCAGTTGGAACATCTGGCATTATGGGAGACTACCAAGAGGCACTAGAGATAGCCCAAACATTGCCAAGAAAGGCCACAAAGAATGACGTACGTCATGACTTTATGAATGTGGCTTAGTTGTTCCTTCTCTATAATCTTGCCCAGCAACATCTAGGTCATGTCTCGTGACCCTGGGCTTGCCATTTTATGAAACCATTCTAAGCCAATATTATTTCAAGATATATTCTGGAGAATAAGGTTTGAATAGGGGGTTTCCAAAATGGAAATTCTTGATTGTTTTTTAAACTGGCTGCACCTTGAACCTGTTCTTCATAGACAAAGTTGGCCTCCCCTTCATATTTTATGGCTGCTACATGACTTGCAGTGTGGACAAATTGCTTCACTATAAAGTGAGTGTAGGAATTTCACATCTTGAAGGCCAGAAATATTTGTTTTCTCCTAAATTGAATAGAAGCACTTCTGCTTTGCAAAGTAGGTCACTGTGGTGTTGGACTGATGCCAAGAGTTTAGCCTTGGGTACTTGAAGTAGGAGCTCTGGAATGTTTCATGACCAGCATGTGTGGGGGTAGTATTGACTGGTATGAATACAATTTTCTTCTTCTGGTAGAGCTTTTTAAAAACACATTGTCTTTTGGCATGAAATGGACTCATATAATAGAGCTTGATTATCTTTTAGAGAGAGGGACGCAGGTGGCGCTGTGGGTAAAAGCCTCAGTGCCTAGGACTTGCCAATTGAAAGGTCGGCGGTTCGAATCCCCGCGGCGGGGTGCGCTCCCGTCGCTCGGTCCCAGCGCCTGCCAACCTAGCAGTTCGAAAGCACCCCTGGGTGCAAGTAGATAAATAGGGACCGCTTACTAGCGGGAAGGTAAACGGCGTTCCGTGTGCTGCGCTGGCTCGCCAGATGCAGCTTGTCACGCTGGCCACAACCCTAGAGTCTTTCAAGACTGGCCCGTACGGGCAGGGGTACCTTTACTTTACTATCTTTTAAAGAAGAATTTGATATACTGTGAAACAAAAAAATAAATGAGCCTAGAGAAAAACATACTTTTAAAAAAATGAGTGTACACAATTTATTCGGATTATCTTTAATTATGTCCCTGTTTACGCAAGATTCTATCTATATCTGTCTATCTATCTATCTATCTATCTGTCTATCTATCTATCTATCTATCATCTGTCTATCATCTATCTATCAATCTATCTATCTTTCCAAAGTTAAAACTATGCTCAAGGTGGCTTACAACATATAAAAATTACACAACAAACATAAAAAGTAGTCATAAACAATAAACAAAATATCAAAAAGTACACAACCAAATTGAACAATTTTGACACAACTCATAAGATATATAACAAAGATACCAAAAATAACAACAACAACTAGGCCTGGGTGATATATTGATATATCGTCCAGGACTGATATGAGGAGCATACCACAATGTCGGCTTCACTCAGCGGTGTATCGCTGTTGAAACCGCCAGCACTCCTGAGCCCCTCTGCTAGCATTGTCCGCTGGAGGGAGTCAAGAGTTCCTTCCTTCAGTGGGCGCTGTTAGCAGAGGGACTCAGGAGTGGCAGCAGTTTCACCAGCGATATATCACTGAGTGAAACCGCCATCCCACTCTGCCCTAATAAGACCACGAGGTGCCGATATAGTTTGTTCCTCCCTCTGCATCTTTAAACTGCTCGACTGAGGAGTGTGCAGCTGCCCTTGCCTCAGTTGAGCAGTTAAAGGAGCCCCCAGCCCGGTGCTGGCTCTGCAAGCCAGCGATGGGACAGGGGCTCTGTGAAACTGCTCAGTTGAGGGGAGTATGGTTGCCACTCCCTGTATTGAACAGTTAAAGGATCCCCGCTGCTGTCTCAGTTGGGGGGGGGGGACGATGATCCTTCCCCCCAGCTGAGCAGCACAAACAAGCTGCATTGTCACAGCCCACGAGATGAGAGTTGGGGCAGTTTCATCCGGTGTCTCTCGGGCAGAGGCAAAATCATTCCATGTATATCACCAAACCACGGTGTTTGGCTGGTGATACACCGTGATGTTGAAATGTTGCTATCACCCAGCCCTAGTAACAACCCCTGCCAAACAAAAAACCCTAAACAATACCCCAGCCCCTAGCAAAGTAAGAAGTGACTGGGCCAATGTATTGCTGTCCATGAAACAAAACTTGTCCAAGTAAAGCTGTAAATAGATTAATAGTAGAAGTCTATATATTTCTATTCAAGTATAGGATTGCACTGAGTTCAATGGAGCTTAGTCCCAGGTAAGTGAGATTGCAGTCTAAATTTCATGACTAGCCATGATATGTTATCTGGGTAATTGCTTGTGAATTATTGCAGAGAAAGGAGATAATCAGCAGTTCTAAAGTAACATAAGTGAGGTTCAAGAAAAAGAAAATTTTGCCATATTATACATACAGTGCTGTATAGTGGGAAATAATTATTTAAATCCATATTTTCAAGTGAATGTTCTTATGCAAATAATCCTATATTATCAAAGTTATAGATTGTGAAGATGTTCATTTTTTTGGAATTAGGCTGGTCTTTGCATCTCACCTGATTCACTTGTTGAATTTGTCAGTATGATTTTATAGGCACTTCGGTTTTCTGACTATATTCTCTTGAGTACAACAGTTTTCACTACATATTGAATATAATTGTAAGACAGGATGAGGCAGAGAAGTAATAAATATACAATAATGTAACCGTCTTCTAAGAGGCATATGAGGGCAGCAGCAGAATATTCAGCATAATTGTTTGTACTGAGGGAACAAAATAGTTATCTTTAGTTTCTAGCTTGGCCTTGGTTATTCTGAAATGGTGACCGCACTTTAAAAAAATGTCTTCAGTTGTTTTTAAATAAACAGTTTGTACAGCTGCTGTTCACCAGTGGTTCTTGGATGTGCTTTTGGGTTGCCATTACTTCATCCTGCTTCTTATCGCCTTACACGCAGAGCTCTTGCTTTATAGCAGTCTCACCCAAGCTATTGGTTTATTTTCCTTGCAAGGCCAAAAAATAAAAATGTTGAACATCTGATTTAGGGGTAGGGTGAGCACTCTCTCTCTCTCTCTCCATCCTCTACGCACATGTGGATTTGTGGTCAGCATCATTCATTCTCATCCAGTGTGGCACAGCTCCTGTTTTGGTGCAATAATACCTTCTCAACTATCTGTTCAATCCAATAGATTTCCCACCCCACCCCACCCAGAAGCTAAGGGAATATACTCAAGGGCTTTGCTAGAAGAGCTTTATGGGATTCAGAACTTTGCATAATGATTCACTGGTACGTGTTGGTTAATGAAATGCATTGCCTTATATAGAATGTTCTCTTCAAAATTTTCTGCAGCTCTTCTGGCAGAGTTCTATGTAACTCAAACACTTGCACACTTCCTTCGCTATATAAATGGGATGGTGCTTTTATAAACAAAGACATTTGTAGCAAACAATTTCTTAATTAATCTCTTGTGCAGGTTGTTTCCTTCTTGTTCTAAATGGTTCCTACTGGTTCTGTAAAACAATAGCTAGTTATTTACAGCCAAGATTGAAGGTTACACAACCCTCAATGGCACTGTGTCATAGCATTTACTTCTGTTTTCGGTTGTTGTCTTTGCCTTGGTTTGGATAGCAAGCCTGCTCCCTCCCTACTTCCTCTCCCCTCCACCCTTCCACTGGCACAAAAAATAAATAAACCACATGACTCTAATTTTAAAAAAGGTCATTGTGACCTGAGAGAAGCAGTCTTGCTTCCTATCCAGTGTTTCCTTTGGAGTCACAGCCCCTGAAAAAGTAAAGATAGTCTTTCTGCAGCTCCACACAAAGGCACCTGCTTAATGGACAATCAGCACAAATGTATTATTGGCATGACATCCTTTTGATTTTGGAAAGCAGAGCAAGCAACTGGACTGATCATAGGGTGCGATTTTGCTACGACTTATTGGGAGTGACCAAGACCACTCCAGAGTTAGAAGCAATTACCTCAGCTCTGTCCACCAGGTTCTGCAGTGTTACTGCTTGCCCCATGTCTCCACCATTTTCCCCACTAGGCTTATGGTTCTGGATGAGGCCCTACTTCCTTCACTCTTGTGGTGGCTGTTTATGTTGCTACTTGACTGATTTGTGTTTCCAGGAAACTGTTTGAATCCAATATTGTCTGGGAATTTCCACTGAACTCTGAAGTCTTAAAAAGGCTTCACATTAATTCTCTGGGCTTTGCTACATAAACATTGCCTTCCCCACCTTCCCAAAAGCAAATTGGGTGCTTTGACCTTGTGTGGAAAAAATGTGTACCTCTGGCCAGAAAACAACTTTTTCAAAGAGCAGTATTCACAACTGAGTGAAAATATTTCCCCACAATGTGAGCTACAAGAGCAGCTTTGCCCCACACTCATATTTTGAGTTGCCTGTAATAAGGATATATTAACCTTGAGGCCTAAGGGCAGCTTGAGTTTAGTGACTGTACAACAGGACAGAGGGCTTCAGACAAGCCCCACAGGGCATGTGTGAGAGGAGCCTGATGGGCTAGTATTCCCCTATCATGCCAATTCACCTAACAGCCACACCCTCTCCTGACACTGTGCATTTTGTGTTCTTGAGAATATGTTCTGATTCCAGAACATTCTTGAGAATATTCTTGAGAATATGTTCTGATTCCAGAGAATCTCCACACAAGGGTATTCCCTTGCCCAGTCATGATCTCTCCTCACACCTGGAATTCCCTTCTTCTGTGGATTAGTTCAGAGCCATGACTATCCTATGCACACCCTGCAACTTATATAATTTATTCCTTGAAAGGTTTTTCTAAATGGTAGGTGGTTGGGATGTCCAAAAGTTATTGCTAAATGGTGGTTGGAATAATTCCATAAGCAATCTGTGGGTGCTGCACAGGGGAATAAAAGGTGGCAATGAAAGAGGAGAATACTAGGAATTAGGTCAATTCCCTACAGTTGGTTGTTCTGGGTAGTCATCATTTCATGGTGATTAAGAAATAATCCCAGGAGTGCTAAATTCTGTGGAAGACCACCCAGACTACACACTGACTGAAGATATCAGAGAGTTCATCAGGTCCCCCATCGGCAGTCTTGGAGATCTTGAGTGTTGGTGTAAGGGAGCCTCCTCAGGGCTGTTTCAAGGGAATTTTGCTGTGGGTTCCTTGGTGCTTCGGTCCAAGTTCCATCAGTTGAACACCAGGTGAAGGAGAGGCTCATCCACTCCCCAGCCCTTGAGAGTTTGGGCACTTCTAAAAATATTCAAGCTTGAGCCGTATGCCCACAACAAAGTATGCACCTGAGTTCAAAGTTGCTGAGTAACTCCAAAGTAAAGGATTGCTTATGAGATAAGGAGGCCTTAGTGTCTTTGAGGATATAGGTTTCAAGGTCTACTCACAGACTATAGCTGTTGAAGCAGGACAGTATCTGAAGAGTCGTGGCATCACTGTGTTGGATTAAGAATGCTGACGTCCAGCGGTACAAAAACAAACAAAAAACAACCCGGATCTGATAAATGAGATGTTTGGGATTATTTTAAAGGGCATATCCTTAGCATGAAGCTGAGTAAGCACGGCCCATATCAAACCACAAAAAGAATTGATGGCAGCAATAAAGGTGTGTTTTTTAAAAAATAATTAGTACGAAAATAAAATAATAAAATAAAGCATGGTATGAACTAAAGAGAAAGGCTGCAACGACAGTTAATATAATTTGATGCAATAATATTTGTGGAAGTGAAGGCTTTTACATCAGATTTAATCATCCCTTGGTTTCTGATTTGGTGTTGGAGGTATGACACTTTTTTGAGTGTTTTTCTCAGTTGCCCTGAGTTTCTGTGGTGTTTGTTTTGCTTCAAAGTTAAACTAGGGCAATGCTTGAAAGAGCATACTGTCAATTACCCAAAATCTTTGTGCAACCAATCTGCTTGCCTAGTTTTGATTGTGCTTAACTGAAACCACCTGTAACTGCCGTTTGAAGAGCAGATGTTTCAGAGTCCCTGAATTGTCATGTTTCCATTTCTGAACTGTCCAAGCTACCATTATTTTCTTAAGCTTCTTCATTTTTGTTCTAAGACTTTGAAGGGCTGGGGCCTTGCTTTCTAGGCTGTCTGGAGGTTGCCACACATGTAGACTTTGATTTGGTTAAACCATCATAGCAAAAATTTGATATAGATGTAGATACACACACACAGAGAGAGAGAGAGAGAGAGAGCGCGCGCGCACTATTTACAGGACTAATTTGCTTCACATTTAACACTGCCTCCTTCTGATAACTGTCACTTGCAAAACCCTACATTTTTCATTCTGTCTCCTGTTGCAGTGTATTTGCATTTTTGTATGCTTATTGTTTCATGGGTTGTCTGAGGCAGCCTTCCCCAAGCCATTGGGTGTTTTGGACTACAACTGCTATCATCCCTATTGCCTACTCTGGTTAGGGATTATGAAAATTGCAGTCCAAAATTTCTGGAGGGCACCAGAATGGTGAAGGTTGGTGCACAGTTTCTAGGGTATGACTTCTTAAACTATTAATTTTTTTTCCAAAGAATCTTGACAGCTTGTACCTATTGCTGTTTTTAATTCGTTGTTGGCATTACCTGCCACCCCTCCCACCCTAATCCCATCCATGTTGCATCTATTAAATTACTTGAATCTTTGTTAAATAACACCAAAGACAACTTTTCAAACTCATAGGCAGTGTTCTTATAGAAAGAACTGGTGCAGCCAGCTTGGCGCAGCCATTGACCATTTACGAGAGCAAAGGTGTTGGACACAGGTGGTTGGAATTAAAATAGGTTATTATTTACCACTATTATAATTTAAACAATATGAAACCATTTTAGACCTGTGATGGAGGAGAGTCCAAATCAGGGTAGGGAACAGGCCCAGGCCCACTGACATCCCTTATCCCCAGAGGGCCATTTTGACAGGTAGGTGAGTCTGCCCAGTTTGCCTACCTGTCTATCACCTGACATCCTCATGGCCTCAGCAGCCACGAAGCCATAATTCTTGATGGCAGGCTACTTTTTTCCTGAAGAGGACTGCCCTTGAAGATGATTCAGAAAATGCAGCTTCCAGTTTACTTGCTGGGATTCCATTTAGAACCAACATAGCCCCTTGTTTAAAAGAGTTGCTGTTGTTGCTGCTTTCTTTCTGGGCTGAAGGCAAAGTGCTCGCATTACCATTTATATTCTAAAGTAACTTAGGCCTAAATATATGAAACACCACCTACTTCCCTACAGACCCTTTTGGGTGTTTAGATTTGCAGAGGGGACCCTCTTCGTAGTTCTGCCGCCTTCACAAGTTTGGTATGTATGTGTGTGTACCTCTTTACCTTAGCTTCCAACACCTGAAACATATATTTTTGAACCCATCCTATTATTATTATTAATAATAATAATAATAATAATAATACTTTATTATTTGTACCCCGCCCATCTGGCTGGTTTCCCCAGCCACTCTGGGCGGCTTCCATAAAAACCAAAAATACACTAAAATATCACAGATTAAAAACTTCCCTGAACAGGGCTGCCTTATTTTGATTGTAATCAATTTTTACTGTTTTTAATACTTTATATATAAATTGCTGCAGACTGAGACCTCATAGTGAAGGGTAGGTAAGAGGTCAAATGAAATATGTAGTAGTAATTATAATGAATAATAATTTAAATGATTGACTTGAGAAGATTCTTATAGATTGCTGCTTTTCTTTTCTTTTCTTTTAATCGTGCCCTATTGGCCTGGTAATTCTTACAATATGACTTAAATAGAGTGTGATGAGTACTCTGTTTTGACTTTATGCCTTTGCATAATGTTTTTCTATTAAAGCTGGTAATCATATTTTTATCGGAATCTTTGATGCCTCAAATGATTTGTGATTTGTAAAGCTTGCTAGGTCTTGTTTAATTGATTCCGCCCTTCAAGTAGTAGCTTGTTTGAACAACTAAATTTATCCCGTGCGAAAAGCTCAGATGTGCCGCACAATTTTTACCTTGGGTTTGGCAGGGGTTGTCAACATAGTGCCCATGGGTGCACATGACGGTGTAAAGGCCTTCCCTGGTGCCCACAGGGTTTCCCTCCCTCAAAATTAGGCTTGAAAGAAGCATTCTATTGTAGCCTATAGGGTGAGTTGTGGAATGTGATTGGCTGCCAATGTGTGTGTTACTCAGAACCATTTATCTGGTTTTCAGATGTGTTTAAAAAGGTAAAGGGACCCCTGACCTTTAGGTCCAGTCACAGACGACTCTGGGGTTGCGGCTCTAATCTCACTTTACTGGCCGAGGGAGCCAGCGTACAGCTTCCGGGTCATGTGGCCAGCATGACTAAGCCACTTCTGGCGAACCAGAGCAGTGCACGGAAACGCTGTTTATGTGCTGCCAAAGCTTGGTAACCTTTCTTTATGGGAATAATTTGGATTATATGAGCTAATTTGTTTTGTATTCTTTAATATGGATAACACAGTTTTCAGTGTGTTGAGGGTTGGTGCAGAGGCTTCAGGACCTTTATCTCTCTATTTCTCCAAACAGAGGGTGTTGGCTAAGTTTTTTATGTCTGTTTATAGAAGTTTTTATATACCACCTTCTCACAAAACATCAGGGAAGGGTACAGCAACATAAAATCCATTAAAAGCTATACAAAACTATCAATAAAATGACTGGAAAACGTTGAACAACTGCATAGGCCCATTGAAATAATAAAAAAAAATCTTCAAGGTATGCCTGAGGGTCAAAAATGTCTGCTGGAAGAGTTTTCTGCAACACATTCTTTTTAGCATGGACAAAGTAAAAAGATCCTTGCAGGACAGTTCACAGAAAGAGAGTTGTGTGTGTTCCTTCAAGTGAGATGATACGTGTTGTGCTGTGTGGCTCATTCCTTTTGTGTCTATTAATCCTATAAATTAGCAAGAAGAAACAGTTAACCAACAGGACAAGTTTTGTTTCGTTTCTGCTCTCCCCCCCCCCCCTTTCGCTCTGATGATCTGAAGCTGCTTCAGCCAGTTACTTAATTTTATTCAAAGCATTACCAGATTGTGTTTAAATGAATTGAGGGGGGACGGGGGACGGACAGCTAGTTTACACCAATTTCTCTAATTCTAATGCACCCCACCCCACAAAACGAAGAAGAAATCTACAGCACTGGAAATACATTGTGAACCAATTTTCATTCAGTGAACTCTCTTTGGTTTGTCCAGCATTATGCAACAGGCAAATGCTAATGAAAATTCAAAAGGCTATTGTTTGTACATCAAGACTTTCTGCCAAGGAAGAGGAAAAGTTGGGGGAAGGGATGGGGAAGTACTTTATGAAATCTTTTTTAAAACAGCAACTGCTTTATTGCGTTTTTCCTCTTTTTTAAAGATATAATAAATGATGAGAAGTTAACAAAAGATTGCACATGAAAATATAATAATAATAATAATAATAATAATTTATTATTTATACCCCGCCCATCTGGCTGAGTTTCCCCAGCCACTCTGGGCGGCTCCCAATCAGTATTAAAAACAATACAGCATTACATATTAAAAACATCCCTGAACAGGGCTGCCTTAAGATGTCTTCTGAACGTCAGGTAATTCTTTATCTCTTTGACATCTGATGGGAGGGCGTTCCACAGGGCGGGCGCCACTACCGAGAAGGCCCTCTGTCTGGTTCCCTGTAACCTCACTTCTCGCAATGAGGGAACCGCCAGAAGGCCCTCGGCGCTGGATCTCAGTGTCCGGGCTGAACGATGGGAGTGGAGACGCTCCTTCAGGTATACAGGACCGAGGCCGTTTAGGGCTTTAAAGGTCAGCACCAACACTTTGAATTGTGCTCGGAAACGTACTGGGAGCCAATGCAGATCTCTCAGAACCGGTGTTATGTGGTCCCGGCGGCCACTCCCAGTCACCAGTCTAGCTGCCGCATTCTGGATTAATTGCAGTTTCCGGGTCACCTTCAAAGGTAGCCCCACGTAGAGCGCATTGCAGTAGTCCAAGCGTGAGATAACTAGAGCATGCACCACTCTGGCGAGACAGTCCGCGGGGAGGTAGGGTCTTAGCCTGCGTACCAGGTGGAGCTGGTAGACAGCTGCCCTGGACACAGAGTTAATCTGCGCCTCCATGGACAGCTGTGAGTCCAAAATGACTCCCAGGCTGCGCACCTGGTCCTTCAGGGGCACAGTTACCCCATTCAGGACCAGGGAATCCTCCACACCTGCCCGCCTCCTGTCCCCCAAAAACAGTACTTCTGTCTTGTCAGGATTCAACCTCAATCTGTTAGCCGCCATCCAACCTCCAACCGCCTCCAGGCACTCACACAGGACCTTCACCGCCTTCACTGGTTCTGATTTAAAGGAGAGGTAGAGCTGGGTGTCATCTGCATACTGATGAACACCCAGTCCAAACCCCCTGATGATCTCTCCCAGCGGCTTCATATAGATATTAAAAAGCATGGGGGAGAGGACAGAACCCTGAGGCACCCCACAAGTGAGAGCCCAGGGGTCTGAACATTCATCCCCCACCACCACCTTCTGGACACGGCCCAGGAGGAAGGAGCGGAACCACTGTATAACAGTGCCCCCAGCTCCCAGCCCCTCTAGACGGTCCAGAAGGATGTTATGGTCGATGGTGTCAAAGGCCGCTGAGAGATCCAGCAGAACTAGGAAACAGCTCTCACCTTTGTCCCTAGCCCGCCGGAGATCATCAACCAGCGCGACCAAGGCAGTTTCAGTCCCATGGTGAGGCCTGAATCCCGATTGGAAGGGATCCAAATGGTCCGTTTCCTCCAGGCGTGCTTGGAGTTGTTCAGCAACCACCCGCTCAATCACCTTGCCCAAGAATGGCAGATTTGAGACTGGGCGATAGTTGGCCAAATTGGCCGGGTCTAAAGATGTTTTTTTAAGAAGCGGTTTAATGACCACCTCTTTCAGCGGGTCTGGGAAGGCTCCCTCATGGAGGGAAGCGTTCACCACCCCGCAGAGCCCATCGCCCAGCCCTTCCCGGCTCGCTTTTATCAGCCAGGATGGGCAAGGATCAAGGAGACAGGTGGTCGGTTAAAAATAAGGAACATACATATGTAATTGGCATCCATCCATTCTTGGTGGTTTCTGTCATATACTATAAGGACTTCCATTTCTTGTCACTTTCTTTCAGTGATTTCCACTAAGACTTTGTAAGTCAGCTGAGTAGATGCATGGGCTGATCGTGGATTCCAGTCATATTCTCTCTGTGCTATATGTGAGATAAAACAAAACAAAAAAAATCATGAAAAATGCTAGGTTTTGCTTCATTCTCCTTTGTCAGGTCACTTTCTCCAACAAAGCCACTGTCCACACCTGTCAATGCTATTCCTCCATTAAATTGCTGTTGGATGCTTTTTTATTATAATTATTTATTAAATTTATATACCACACTTCATATTTTAAGAAATCTAACCAAGTTCATAGGAAGGACCTCATGATGAAATGAACTGTAGCATACTGTGGCGCTCTCTAAATGTTGCAGTGTGTCATGCCTTTGTAGATTGTGAGCCCAGGGGCATGGATTGTCTTGGAGCTGATTTTTGTAAGCTGCTCTGAGAGCCTTTTCTGCGTAAATGGTAGAATATAAATGCTGTAAATTAATAATAATAAATAACTCACATCATTCTTGATCATTAGTCATGTTGATTGGAGCTGTAGTTGAACTGCCCTTGCTTTTAAGTATTGGTTTGTGCAACCTAGCACTTGTGTAAACCCATTACAATGGGCCAGCTGTTTTTAAGCATAACATGCTGATTTGGACTGGCCCTTGTCCTTTTTTTGTCTGTCCTACCTCCTCTCCTTCAATGTACTTGATATTTTATTTACACATCTAAGCACCAAGTGCACGTATAGTCTACTGTGGCACAAGCCTGTCTATAATGAGTGGCAGTGGCTCTCCCAAGGTTTCAAGACAGAGCTCTCTCCCAGCCCTACCTGAAGATGCTAGGGATTGAAGCCAGTATCTTCTGCATACAAAATATGCAGAAGATGTTGGCTTCAATCCCTGGCATCTCCAGGTAGGTCTGGAAGAGACCTCATCTTGAAACCTTGGGGAGCCAATGCAACCAACTATAGACAACCATGAATTAGATGGACCAATGGTTTGACTTGATAGAAGGTTGCTTCCTGTGTTCCTGTGTTCATATCACCACCTGTAGCTTCTCAAGTCCAGGAATTTCTTAACTGAATACTAGATGGTTAGTTGAGCATGTTTTACGTTTGCAAGAATATGTTTTTCTCGTTGAAGTACACAAAATCGTTTAATGTTTTCCACCGTGTATAGAAATTTGGTGTGTGTGTTTAAAAGCAAGTGTACTTATCTCAGCAATTACTAGCCCACTACTAAAAAAATCTATCATTCCTGGAAGCTATTGGAAATGAGATGGTCTTTAAGAGTTTCGTGCACAGCTTGTTCTTGCAGTGATTTATGTCAGAAGGAAAATCAGTATAACTGTGTTATAGTCTCAAAAAGTTAATAAATGTAGTTAAGTCTCTGTATGGGAAAAAAAAGAAGATAAGCCTTAACAAGAGTAAATGTAGAAGCACAGTGAAAGCCTGGTTCCTGTTTTTGAAAAGTAACAGCATCCGAAGAAAGTATGACATCTAAACCAGTTATCTCTGCAAACATTTACTGGAGCCCTATATCCAGGTACATGGACACAGTTTCCATTGAAATGAGTAGGATATAAGCAAAGGCAATTAGAGTGAAAATGCAGCCTATATTTATGAGCTGAACTCTGTCATTTAAGCCAGCACTACGTATGACAAGTGGCATGGGGATGCCAGTGAAAATACCACTCTCTTAACTGATAGAGGTACATGCCGTGCATTGTGATGACATCATGTTGTGTGTGTGTTTGCTCCACATCATTGGATAGAACTTCACAATATGATGACATATCTTACGTCTGATAGGGTTGAAGAGGAAAACTGCAAGCACCTGCCTGACAAGCTTCTCTGATAACCTGAAAACTATCATATGAATCTGATCTAACATCCATTGACATTAATGAACTAAAATGCATACTTATTGCACTGTACCCTTTGTATCCAAAGCTCAAAATGTGTGGCTACATACAGAATGTTAAGGGTGATTTTCTTTTTGCATGTTATATATATTGGCTGTGAATCTTGGGGGACCTGCTCCCTGTTCTGCAGTCCTTTTCCACCTGGCCCAGGCAGGCGGGGCCCTGACTTATACAGCTACAAAAGCTGAGGCGTCTGAACAGACTTTTGGGTTGGGGTATTGCACAGCGGCTTTTGTTGCTGTTATTATTGCCCCAGATGTCTTGTTTTAAATTGTTCTTAACTTGTGTGTTTTTAAATTCAGAGTTTCTGTTGATTTTGAATGGAAAGACATGGGATATGCCTGGTATACTTCAGAGTTTAGGGTAAGGAAACAAGCTGGGAGACAGCTCAAACTTGAATAAAGGAAAACCCTGGTCATATGCAATCAATCATTGGTGAGGGTTCGGTATCGAGCCTACCTAGTGGCAGTGAAGGTAGCAAAGAAGGAAGTGGCAGAACCGATGATAGCTCTCTGTGCCTTGTTTGCATAGCATTTTGAGGATAAAATTGCTTGCATCCAGTACAGCAGCTGAATCTCAAGGGGTGACTAGAGCACTGTCTAGTCCTGTTGTGTTGGATGAGCTTCATTTAATTAGGTTTGAGAATGTATTTTGTGTTTTTATTTTGTATCTTTATGTTGTGAACCACCCTGTGCTCTTTGGATGAAGGGGAGTAAACAAATTTAATAAATAAAGTACGGTAAATAAAAATGGTAGATACATAAACAGAATACAGGCTGATATCCCTCTTCAACTGAAAATATGTATCCATGTAAAATTTATCACATGCCCTCTTTTAGGAAACATTTTTTGAGCAACCATTTCTTTCTAAAGGAGTTGATTCAATATTTGCATGTGTGCCCTGCGAATCAGGTGGCACCAATTCTAGCAGTTGCCTATATGTGCTGTAATGGAAGAACTTTGATCTTATAATCACTAACTCCCTTGAAAGCTGCTCACCTGACAGTTGGGTAAATTGCTCTGTCAACATCACAGTGAAAAATAGCCTTCAGACTACAACATTTACAGTAAACAACTGTATTTTTATTAGCGCTTGTGAAATAGGGTCTTGTTGGGTTATGCAAACTGTTTTCGTTGGCCAAAAAGGAATGGCCCATCCAGTTTAGCAATCCTGCCTCCACTAATGGATACTAATGGATAGATACTAGAACATACTAATGGATAGATGCTAGAACATACAGAGAGGATGATAAAACCATATTCCATATATGCTCACTTCTCTCTCTCTCTCTCTCTCTCTCTCTCTCTCTCTCACACACACACACACACACACACCCAATTAAAAAAAAAGAGGCTAGGATGCCCAGAATGCAAGAAATAAGTACCGGTTGATTTGTATTCCCTACGAATACTGAGGGTTCTTTTTGGTACCTGAAAATACTACTGTAATAGAATCATAGAATGATATGTAGACTATGTTGTTATGCTGAAGTGTACAGCAGCCTATTAGGCTCTGTGGTTTATAATTATATATAGACTTTTCATGTCGTAGTT
Organism: Podarcis erhardii; assembly: GCF_964252035.2. Taxonomy (NCBI): domain Eukaryota; kingdom Metazoa; phylum Chordata; class Lepidosauria; order Squamata; family Lacertidae; genus Podarcis; species Podarcis erhardii. The sequence continues at coordinate 56,130,507 of NC_138498.1, read as the reverse complement.
TGCAAGCCTCTGAAAATTAATTGCACTTAATGTTAGTTCTGCTAAATTTGGATCACTGTCACACCTGCATTATTTTTTTAAACGGAGATATTCACACCTACATTTTTCGAAAAGGAGATTTCCCCCCTCCCCCCAACTCATGGTTGCCTAACTTGTGGAAGATAATTCCATAGTTAGTGGAGTCTGTTGAATCATTGTATTTTTTCTGAGAATCTTCTTAGTTGCAAAACCTCCATTTTCCTGTCTTCTACCTAGATTTTGATTCCTCCTTTACTTGTGTTATCGGTCAATCTACAGTCAGCTAAGCGGTTGTACTTTCCAACTTAGCTGGCTTAGGCTGTTGAAGTTAGTGGGACTAAGCAAGCATAAATGATTTTTGTTTGCAGCCTCCTAAGAGAATACAGTCCAGGTGTTGCTTTTTTCCTGTGGCACATGTGTGCATGCAGTATGTAGTTCAAGAAAGGAAGTCAAGGAGGAGGATTGTCACGTGACAAAATCTTTTTCACTTTGCCATGACTTTCCAGTACTGTATAGGGCAGAAAAGAAAGGTCTGCTGCTGTGGCAGCTGTTTTTGTATTTAATTCTGTACCTACCTTAATATTATTTGTAATAATGTGGCTGAATAATGAATAACCATTATGGTGATTTATGTTTAAATATATTACATGTTAATAACTTTGAAAAGAAACACCTTATTAAGGTTTCTGAAATGAATATAAATGTAAGGTGGGTTTTATGTCTAAAGCTGTATCTTCTATTGATATTTTAGTATACATATTTCTTAAATGTGGCCATTTATACCATAACTAGGTTTCAAAGTTTGCATCACATTTGCAGTAGCCGCTCTTAATTGCCTCTTTGGTTTTCTGGGAACTTTCTCCCTTGAATTATTTTCTCCCATGGAATAATGGAACACCTTACATCAAATACTGTATTGCAAAAATGGCGAGAATAGATGCTAGTATTTGTTTTGTACTCTTACTTGTACATGTCATGTTCTCATCTGTTTTCCCAGAAAGTGTATTCTGAAAGACATCTGCTCCTCTTATACAAGTGTCCTTTTCCTGGGCCAAGGATGTTACAATGACTCAAAGCCCACATTGTTTGCAATTGATATGAAGAGAGTGACCCTTTACAGAAATAGAGAACAAGAGCTGCTGCTTGTTTCATGCGATTTCCTCCCGCTCCCCTGGCAGCGATGACTAAATCCTTCACAGTACAATGGATAACCATTTCCTAGATTAGGGGAAGTTGGAAGAGGGTTTCCCGTGTTGTTAGACTAATAGTGGATGAATTGTGAAATATAAGTTTTTCTAGGTATCTCTGGAAGGTGTCATGATTTGACAACATTGCAAGGTTCCAAATGGAGTTACCTAATGTGTTTTGTGCTCTCAAAATGCTTTACAAAATGGTAAGAACTACTTCAGATACTGTCTGTATTAGGCTTTTCCTTTCAGTGGCACTGCCACTGAGCAGTTATGGCACAGATTCTCTCCCACATTGAAAGTTTCCACATTAGCAAATGGATCTGCTAATATAATGTAGAGAATCTGTGCTACATGTTTCCAAAGAATAATATTTTTTTGCATTTTCTTGGTTGGGACTGAAACATGCAGCTTGGCCCTCAGTCACACAACAAGGAAGCTGACCTGTAGAACCTTGAGACCAGAGATGGCGAACTTGTGACACCAGAGCTGGCCCACTCATGAGGCGGACAGCCACCTTGGGTGGAGGAATCCTATGGGGCGGTGTCCCCACGAGCCACCCTGCCACCACCGGGGGTTGTGCACTGGCAACTTCCAGCAAGGTCTCATGGAACTCCTATGAGATCTCTCAAGATCTTGCCAGAAGCCATCACCCAGTAATCAAGGCTTTGGGGGCATGTGGCACCTGCTTGTTTCAGGTTGTGAAACAGGGCAGGCTACCCCTGTGTGACACTCCCAGGTGTTGTTAGGAATTGTAGTCTATCATACCTGACTATTGGCCCTGTTCACTGGGGCTGATGAGAGTCAGAGTCCACAACATCTGAGTGGTTCACACCTTTCCCATCCCTGCTTGAGACAATCTGTTCCGTATTACAGAAACCTCAAGCCTTCCTTAACAGTTACTTTATAAACATACAATATCCTTTGTAGGTCTGTGGGCATATTGCCACTTCTTTGTCATGCACTGTGAAACATATTTCTCTCAGTCTCTTTTTGTGCCCTTTTCAAATTTGCATTTCATGGCATTTCTGAAAATAGGAAATGCTTACCTTTTAGAGCAGAGCGGTCCAACCTCTCAGACCAAGTGGACTGCAAGAGTACTTTGAAACAGAACCCGTGGGCCACACACTGAATTAAATTTCCATCTTGTAAATTAAAGTGTTTGCAATATAGTTAATATTATTTAATGTATACAGTATATTTAATTAAATACTCAGTTAATGAGTAAAGTATAAATTTCTTCAAAAGATAAATCACAAAATAATTGAGAAAAAGAAACACCACAGATCTATAAGGATTTATACAGTAATTCAAGATGTCAGTAACCTTTTTCATTGCCAACACTCATTTGTGATAAAAGAAGGCCTCTGATCAGCGTATTTGAAGCAATCACCTCACTCCTCCCGCACATTTGTAAAACATTTGCTGACCAACACTTTTTAGCCCACTTGTCCATTCTTGCTGACTAGCCTTCCCTCTCACACCTGGGTTTTTCTTTTTCTTTTTAACCTCTTGGCACCTCCTGCCTCAGCATCTCCCATTTTTACATGCTTGTGCATCTTTCAAACACTTTTCTCTACCTCAGCCTCCCCCCTCACACCTTTGCCAAACTCCATTTCCCCTCAGTCCCCTGTTTTTAGCCCATTCCTCCCCTTGGCTTTTTACCTCAGCACCCACACTTCACTTGTTTTTGCCTCCATGTCTCTTGGCTCACTCAATTCCTTTTTATTATTATTAATCTCACTTTATATTCATATTTCATGCTCTCTTTCTCCTCCACTTTTTACCTCACCCACCTTCTCTCGCCTCTCACTTCTGTCTCTCCTCATTTCCCTCTCTCTCCCCCGCCCCTTGCATGGCAGGCTGCACTAGTGGTGTAAGGCAGTTCTCTCCCCACCCCCTCTCTCAGAGGCAAAGAAGGAGAGGGGAGCTCACTGTTACTCAGGAGCCCTGGTCTGGGGCCAGCCTATGTGTGCTGGGCATTGTCACATGGGACTGGAGCCCCTGATCACAGCCTGCTGAGGAGCTTGTAAGAGCCGGACCAAACTGGCACAAGGGCGTGTGGGTATGGGAGCTGTGTGGAGGCATATAAGGACATTGTTGCTGAGGGCCGCCCAAAAAGGCCTTGAGGGCTGCATGCAACCCACAGGCTGCATGATGGACTACCTTGTTTTAGAGTGATGTTTCTGGTACACCACCAGCCTGCATTCACAACTTCTGAGATTCTGCATATTCTCCTTGGTTATTTTAAATATTTTAGTACATACAGAATGCTTGTTAAGCAACACTACTCAATGATGTGTGCTGGCCAAACTAATATATGTTTTTGTAGAACAGCAAAGGAGCTTTCATTATATGACTGAGAAATTTGTGAGGCTTGACAAGCTGTTTCCAATGTGGCTTTTCTTCCTTTTCAATCAACAAAAGCAGGTGCCAATATACTTTATAATTAAATTATACAGCTAAAGAAGAGAATCAAAACACTTTGGCTGAAAAAAAAATTGCAGACATTTTTGTCCAGCATTTGTAAACAGAATGTACAAAGAATGTAGGTCTTCAGACTGCAATCAAGCTTTGGCCAGGAGGAGAATTACATCTAATATCAGTATATGAAGGTAAAACAACACAAAATTCCACCCTTTACTAAATGGAATAGACATGTGGGCCTGGTTGACAACAAACGCTAAACTCAGCACTCAGCAGAAAAAATATAGCCTCTTTGATGCTCCGACAGTCCTGCTTTTACCCATAGCTGAAGCATCGTTTCAATCTGGGCTCATGTTTTGTCTCACTCCAGACAAACCACAAGCTACAGGCAAGGTTTGCCATTTGCTTACCACGTGGGTTTTGCTTGAGGAAGATGATGTTGACGATAATTAAAAGCCCAAATTCAAACATTAACAGCCAGCCGAACCATGGTAGCATGGCAGTAGGGAGACCTACTGCCTCGGTCAGAGGTATGTGCCTATCTGTCCAGGCACCGGCTGAATTCCTTTGACCGCCCTCCGGCGACTCCCGGCAGGAAAAACACACGAGGTCCGTTCCGGCGATTTTCCTCAGGCTGTGAGAAAAACACACCAACTGCTTCTCCTCCTACCTGCATATCCCCAGGGAGGGGAATCAGACACAGACAGAAATGTATCTACATGTCTTTATTTCTGTCTCTAGCAGTCATACAGTAAAGATGTCTGCTCTCATCAACAAAACAGGGAGAAACTCCAAACTCCACCCATGTACATCCTGTACAGGTCATATGACACACACTGAGCTCACATCCTGTAAGAATGGACTGCCCCTTTGTTTCCATGGCAACAGTCACAAACATCCTGTCTGGCTTTGCAGCCACAAGCAGCTGACTGAGCTGCTAGAGCCTTTGCTTGCTGCAGCATTGCTGCTTTAGAATAACAGGGAGACCGGGGGAGGAGTGAAGTGGGTGCAATTTATTTCTTTTGAATACCAGCTCCTTTGCACATTTCAGCTTTACCTATGAACTGGGCCATTGTTGACATTGCATGAATTTGGCTTTTACTCAGTGCTATTTTTCTAGAAAAAGAGGTGCCGGAACTCACCACAAATGCCTCCCTTATTCTCTTATAATGGCAATGGCACCCACCTGAGAGGTGCCGCAACTGAGTTCTGGCTGGAAAAAAAAAAGCTTTTGCTGATTTATGAGTTCGATAAAATGTTGGAGGTGCTAGACAACTGGAATATTTTACAGTGGGTTGCCTAGTGATGTGAGGTGAGAATATTCTCCGGAGAATATTCTCTGCTAGAAAATTCTTTGGAGAATATTCTCCACAAACTGTAAATTCTGTGTCGTCTACACAGCTGCTTTAAATGTACACACCTCATTAGTCTAGAATATTCTCGAGAATATTCTCGAGAATTTAACATCACTAGGGTTGCCAGCCTTTTTAGCCAGTCTCAAAATGGTTGCTGTAGGAGCCATGGCATAACACAACATCAGAAAATAGTTGTGATACCACCACAGAAAAGATGCCTCCTGGTTGCTAGGGGAAAAGGAAAGGCAAGCTATGGAGATCCCACAGACTATAAGAAAATAAGACAGAAGCAGAAAAAGTGCCTCAAAAGGGGAAGGGGAAACAGCAGCTCTTTAGGAGCCCAGGGATTCTTATTGCCCGCTGTCCAAGCACTTCTATTAGCAATCGCTGCATAACTTTATAGCAGGGCTGGAGACTGGCTTTTTAAAAAAATGAAAGCTCAAAGTCTGGAGCCCCTGCGAGTGGCAGCAATGAAAACTGGGTTCATTGGCAGCCTCCATTTTACAATGTGCTTAGTACTTAAAAAATGTTACGGTGATTTTTCTGGTAGATCAAGAGCTGTTAATGTAATTCAGGGCACAGTGTAGTTCATCATAATCTTTTGGCAATCTCTGTTAAGATAGGTCTTTGGAACTTCGTTACTCAGACATAAGGAGTTAAGAAATCAGAGCTTCGTCTTAGAAGCCAAAGTCCATGTGTAACTTGACAGGGTGTTCCCAGTCTAGATGACATATTGTGGGACCATGGGGAAGAAAGACTGGGAACAAGGTATATTTTTAAAAATATCACTTGATCCCATGTGATTGTAGCACTTCCAAGTTGCAGATAGGGGCATTGCATAACTCACCACACTGCAACATTAAAAAACTGCTGTGCATGTAGAAACCTAACATGTATCCCCTCCTGATATTCTAGATTGCTGTATGCAGGGAACTGTGTTTTGCAGAGGAGTGCCGGGGGGGGGGGAGGAGTGGGGGGGGGGAGAGAGAGAGAACCTAGAGCTATTTTGCAGAAAAGTCTGGTTCTGAGAAGCTTCATCAGTACCTTCATAATAAACATCAGTATATGCTATCCAGATCTGCTATAGGTGTCTGGAAGCTGTTGTCTAATACAGTGGTGCCCCGCAAGACGAATGCCTCGCAAGACGAAAAACCCGCTAGACGAAAGGGTTTTCCGTTTTGGAGGTGCTTCGCAAAACAAATTTCCCTATGGGCTTGCTTCGCAAGACGAAATGTCTTGCGAGTTCCTGCGCTTCCCCCCCCTTTTCCCCCTTTTCCTAAGCGCTAAGCCGCTTATCAGCTGATCCGCTAAAAGCCGCTAAACCGCTAATAGCGCTAATCCGCTAAGCTGTCAATGGGCCTGCTTCGCAAGACGAAAAAACCGCTATACGAAGAGCCTCACGGAACGGATTAATTTCGTCTTGCGAGGCACCACTGTAAATTGCACATTCACACGTGGAAAGTGTGTTAAAGTCATATGTTCACTGCATATTTGCTGGTGGAGAATTGTCTTTCCTTGTTCCTCTTGGGAGCTGCACTGAACCATTGTTGCATCTGTGTCTGGAATAGATTTCTTATGCTCAAAGTAGCTTTTACCAGCATTCCCCACTGTTCATACAATGCTAGTCTGTCCCTTCCTTATATAAATTCCTTCTTGTTAGCAGACTGTGTGTAACAAATCTCCTCCTATGTGCACCTCACAAAATAACCCTGTTGTTCTTTCTCTGATTACCTGGCGCTGCAAGTTTCTGCTATCTGCCTCTCTTTCTATACCTACCTTATTTGCTTGGAGTGTCTTTTGGAACTGACCTCTTCTTTACCTCTCTGACCTACAATTTTATACTACCTCCCCAATCACTAAAACAGCTTTCAGTTTTTTAAAAAATGGACCTGAGTCATTTCTTCATTCACTGGAGGTTTCAGTTTGCAGAGACCAGTAGGTACATAGCCGAATAACGCTTTCATTTTGAGTTATAGTCTCTCTCACTGTGATATGTTTTGTTGGTGAGATCAAAGGAAATTGTCTGTCTCACCCCTGACCTGGGTGAGTCAGAGACATGCATTAAATCAACATCATGTACTAGAAGAACCATGTCTGGGCACAGTAAATAATACTGTTATCAGCCCACAGATCTGACTCCTTATCCTAGAACATTTTCCAGTGCATTTTCCCATATAGGTATGACATCAATCTTCACTGCAAACCAGCAGATGCTCTGTGCTGCTGTTATTGCTCCAGTGTAAAACCACCATCTAGAATTTACCAGCAAATTCATTCTGTATAATTTGGACTTAATTGGAATCCTGGGTTCCTTTCTGAATGTAGATCAGTGTAGCCCAGCTAGAAAAAGTATTTTCACCACTAACTGCTTCTCTGAATGGGTCACTCTGTTCTTACACATTTGGATTTTGCATGGAAATGTCACCGATGGCACATTCTACTCTCTGGCCACACTTTGCTTGCTGTTTTGCTCAATATATCTAACAAGTAAACGTCTAGAACACAAAGGCTTATACCAAATAATTCTGTTCTCAATATATATTTTTCCTGAAAAAGAGTAATACCATTGAGCCTCTGAAATTTGTAATGGCTTACTACTTTCCCAAGAAAGATTGCAACCTGACATTTGGTTTGGTTTTGTATATTGGCTCTTTTAAGTGTGTGTTTGTGTGTGAATGGCTGTGAGAATTGGGGAATGATAATGTTATCTAACTGAATTCTCACAAGCTTAACTATGGGTTGAATTTGAGACGAAAGTGTAAAATGCTACGTGGTAAAAATGGAACTATGTGTAGGAATTCTGAAATAAAATCTAACAATTCACCCACTTAAATTGGAAAGCATGCAGAGTAGGGCATGTACAATAAAGACACATATCGAGTGATTGAGGATGTCTACTCATCCCTAGACCTTTTGCGATCAGTGTACGCACCACTTCCGCTTCCAGCATCTAGAAAATGGTAGAATAACTCATTTATCTTTTACCAGCAGGGTTATTGAGAAACCTGTATAGATTGTACAGTGCTGTTCCACACTGCTGAGCTTTGCAGGTTTCCAAATAGCACACAAATATTTGGTAGGATTTTTACCCTAGAGAAATGGGCTAGCCTAGACTATTTATAGCCCGTTTAATATAATCGTTATTTGCTTCATTACAGCGTTGCTCAGAACCACAAACAGAATCTAATGACTGTCGCAAACCTGGGGGTTGTTTTTGGACCAACGTTAATGCGGCCACAAGAAGAAACGGTTGCTGCGATTATGGACATCAAATTCCAAAATATTGTGGTTGAGATTTTAATTGAAAACCATGACAAGGTAATTTGTTTGAATTTGTACATCTTCCATTTTTTTTATTGTTTGCAAATGCTTTCTAATCTAATGCATATTTCCCAGCTGTCCTTATCCACAGAGTTACAGGAAGAGACAAGAACTTTAATATTCACATCTCCATGAGCCTTTCCACATATGGAACCGTTTTACTGATTTTGGGGAAGGGGTTCTAGTTGAATTAGGGAAAGGTAATAAAATGTTTGGGAATCTTACAGCCTTTCACTGAGGCAATGTCCTACTCCTAATGCTCCTTTAGAGCCTTTAGACCAAGATGTGGAACCTCAGATGCTGCTGGACATTCACTCTGCTTTAGTGGGAAAGTGATGCCTTTGGAAATCATCATTATTACACTAATACTCACGTCTAACTCAAGCTAGATTTGTGTGCCTAGGAGCCAGTACATCCAGAGAAAGGGTGACAGAAGCCTAAGATAAAAAGTGTAATAGCTGCTGATATTGCAAAGGACACTCCTTTACCCCCCCAGGACCAGAGTAGAAGTTTACAGCTAAGCAGGGAGGGAGAAAGCGGAAAAGAGGAAAGCATATTTGAAGTATAGAGGATCTGGGAACTGTAGTTTCCTCCTTACATAGCTACAATTCTTAGCACTCTTAATCTGCTATAATATACTTTGAGGAAAATAATCTGAATTAAGTGTGTGTTGAATGTGCTTTTAATATACTGTATGTTGTAGACCTGCCTAAAGGCAGGGAAATTTGCAGAATGTCCCCAGCATCTCCAGGTAGGGCTGGCAGGGCTGCCTGAAACCCGGGAGAGCAGCTGTCAGCCAGTGCTGACAACACTGATCTAGACAGACCACCAATTTAACTTGGTATGAGGCACCGTCTTATGTTCCAGATAAGGCAGTGAAATGTGAGTGCCCCCTAAGAGATGGGGAAAGGGAAGGATTGAGGGTGTCAAAGCTTAAAAGAGAGCACACGCTAAGGCCATTAAGCCCACTGCAACACTGCATCTAGATATAGATTACTGGAAAAGGCAAGTAAGTGCTAGCCTCAAAAGGATCGGCTCCTGCTTTTCAGTAATGTGCAGCAACTACAGTTTTGGTTAATTTCCAAGCTCTGACTTAAGTGTTTTGATAATAATCCTGTGGCCTTAACAGAGGAAGAAGATGCGTGTTTTGGAATAGTGTCAGTTCAATGAGGTCATTGATTAACCTGTCAAGTTGTCTTCAATAAATTTCTGATGAATCAATGCATGCCCTCAGTCTGAACTTGCATCCATGCATCTTAAGATCAGTGTGCAGTGTTTGAATCTGTTATTGATTTCTGCAAAGAAATTGCAGCTAGGCGCTTCCTGGAACATCTGGTTGAATTACAGTCTGATGTGGATTGCCAAGTTATCTCGTATGCAGGCCATTAAACTGTCTGTGTAATCAGAAAATTTAAATGATTTCTGAGCAATTTAATAACATTTGTAGATGCTCATCCAAATCAGGGATGGCATCATTTGCAATGTTAGCAGTGACTAAACCAATAAATACTTATTTCCTTTTTCCTATCAAAATTCTTAGACTAATCTTTACAGCCATTGTTGAGAGCTGCTCCTCTCCGCCACACATTTTATTTCATGTTGAATTGGCATTAAATCTATGATACTTGCCCTCTTCTATTGCAAAGCTTGGGAGCAACTGAACACTTCAGCATTCCTGACTCTCTTTTTTCCCGCCCCTAAAACACCACCACCACAATAGATATTCAACACCATTCCAGATACACCACAATCAAATTCTCAGCTGCTTTTGTCTCGAAAGAAGAGTACAGATTCCAAGCCACCATCATGCAGTGAGAGGCCCTTAACTCTCTTCCATACTGTGCAGCCCAGTGAAAAGCGTAAGTATCTTAATCCCCTGTGCAATTGGTTGTGCTGTCATATTATATTGCTTTGTCTCAGGGTGGTCAAGAGACTTGGTTCTCAACAGCAGTAAGAAGGAGACACACCTGTAAGTGTAAGGCTTCAAGTTTCTAATGTCTTTGTTGTTTTCCTAGCCCTATATTGTTCAGCACAAAATAAAAGCAGTAACTACACTCCATTCTCCCTAGATTCAGCCCGCCCCCCCAGTCTGTGACCATGGTCATGTAATCCTACCCATAGATGAACACCCCTTTTGTCAATAGCAGTAGATAGGATACCCTTGTTAACAGCTTTGCTCATAGGTAAGTAGCTCTTTTGTCTAATTTCCATTAGAGCTGCGCAGACTTGATGCCAAAATAATTTACATTCCATGGATGGCAGTTTTTGTGAGTTAAAAAGAAAAGCATGCATGGAGAGCCAGGCAAACAATAGTCGTCAAACTTAATCACCATTAAAAGGTTTTGCCATTGGGAGACTCCCTCTTGTTCCTTTGTGTTTAGAGACATTTCCCCTATTCTCAGGCTTTTCTGTTCAACTTTGAAGAATTAAAACTTTCTGTGTTGTTTTGTACAGATTTTGTTTTATCAAAGCAATCTCAGTTCAGTTCATTGTGTTTTCATGTGCAACCCAATCTTTGCTGATCTCCAGGCATTCATTGCAACTCTTATGTGGTCCTTCTAATCTAAACTATCTTTCGCTGAATAAATAATCGACAGTAGTGTTCATTGAAGAGGCCTCTTCCTCTTTTCTGTTTGTCTTCTGCAATCTGAATTTTACAAGCTGGGAAATAAGTGAGAGACTTAATAATGAAAAGTGTTATGTTGCATGCACCATCACATGTGAAGCATTTCTGTGTGCCTATTACTCTGTGTACATACCGCAGGACATCATAATTGGCTGTGCCTCTCTGGCACATGCATATGATGTAGCTTCTTCAGAGGTAATGATGTACACCAGGATTAAGGAACATGTTTCCTTCTGTGTGGTGGTGATGTTGGACTGCAGCTTCTACCATTGGCCAATGCTGACTGGGCTTCATGGTTGTTGGAGTCCAACAACTTCTGGAGGGATGTAAGTTCCCCATCTCTGGTGTACAGTCTTGGTCTGAAATCTCTGAGGGAGCCTTTATGCGTATGAAGTTGATTCTTTAGCACAACTTGACTGCACAAGAACTCAATGGGCAAAACTAGACATGGCATTAAATGTGTCTGCACTTAATGTGCCCTTTTAAAAATATCAGCTACCAAATGGTGCCAATGGCAGGTAAGGTCTTCTTCCCAATGCCAATAGGAGATTTGGAGGAGTGGGTTTGTTTGTGTGTTTTTTTGTCAAGACTGTAGCAGAAAAGGAAAAGGTTAAATACACCTCCCTGCTTGCTGCAGTCATGCTGATAATGAACAGCCCTCTTAGTAGCTGCTATTTGCATTTTAAAAACTGTGCACATTAAATGAAAATATGCTTTGACTGTCCACTTTGGCCTAGAGGAGGCATACAAGCTGTATATGAGATGTTTTCCTGTTGCTGATTGAGGCCAATCTCAAGAATCAGATCTATGTGTCTGAGATAATTAGTGGCTTTTTTGTGTGCGCGCGTGTGTGTGTTTAAAGGCCCCCCCCAAGCCAGTATCAAGACTTCAGAGGAGCAATGTAGAAAATTTTAACTTTGGGGGGGGGGGAAATCCATGTAAACATAATTGCAAGGTCCCTTCAGGTTTAGGCAGTTGACAGTAATGATAATGTTGGGATTTTTTTTAACACTATGAGGACTGCTGCACCCCATCTGAGTTTTACTGCTGTAGGCAGCTAGCAAAGATACATAACAGCATTATCTTCCATTTCTCTCTGTTAATACTCCTCTGCTTGCTGGAAAAAGTACAGTGGGAGAGAATCTTCCTAGATACATCCACCCCAACCAAAGAAAGGGAATGGAAAGCATGCTCTGATGTTTATTTATATATCTGTTTATTAAAAAAAATAGACCACTCTCTCATATAAGATAGCAAGGCAGTATGCAACAAAATATGCAAATGAAATAAAATCTAGAATACTGTACAATATAAAAGAAGCATGGCAGTTGTCTCACATTGAAAAAGTTTAAATATATGAATTGGTTTGTCAGCATAAAAAGGTTTTCAAGAGAAAAAATTTGAAAATTGGCTGTGAGGATGCCTGTTGAATCTCTTCTGAAGGAGTGGGGCCAGTGACATAACATGTCCAGTTTCTAATTGAAACCAGCTAGGTTTCTGAAACTTTTGGGACAACTAACAGTACTCCTACAGATTATCTTTGTGCTGGGATCAAGGCAAAAATAAATATTATTTTGGTACCAAACCCACCACCTTTTTGGAAATAGTAAAAGTTTTTAATTTCTAGACATAAACTTTCAGGCACCTAAGCAGCATAATTTTCTGATGTTTTACACCCTTCTACAGAACCTACAGAAGTGGTATTATTCCCACCCACCCCCACCCTTTCTCTCTCTTTTATGATGTCCCAGAAGTCTGGGCATCATAGCTCTTTAAATCAGACTACTCTTGAGAGGGCAGAAAAGCAGCCAGTATTTGTATCTTCAATGAATTTCAGAAGTAACACGTAATATGATAGCATGAAATTACCGGTAATCATTTTGCCCCTAATGGGAGAGTTTAAGAACAAACTCAGGGTGGTAAGTTAAGGCAAGAAGAGGCTCATACAGTGGTAGGAGGAATGTGTTAATTTGTTAATCCTGGTTAGCATTCTTGGGTTGTTCTTGGAAACAGGTATGTAACTGCTGATATGTAGACAGAGTAAGTAGCTCTCAGCAACTCCTCATTTTCTGCCTTAGGAGATCCCTCTGATCTCTGGTCCCTCTGATAATGCCTGTCCTACAAAAAATGTGCAGTAGAATCAAGTACTCGCTCATCTTGGAAGAATCTTCTCACAGGATAGCGTGGATGTCATAGTCATATAGTTACATTTTTGTAGAGAGAGCCCATGCTTTCATGGCAGAGATACCCATTACTTGGGAGTCACCTGTTTCTTGTAATGTGAATTTCATTTAAGTGACAGGCCATAGAAAGCTGCATTAACTCCAGAAAAATTATGATACTGGCCCTAAACATAGAATTGTGATTTGCAGCAGAAAGCCAAGAGCATTTACTGTTGGAGATTCTCTGTGGTATGTGGATGATCTTAGGAAGGAATTACCTAAGAAATCTAAGAAACATTGGAGTTGCAAGGAATCCTGAGGAATAGCTGTTTTCTATTTGTATGATACTTAATGCATCAAAATGGCACTGAGGAAGTTGAGGAAAGCATATAGTAGTTCTTTCAGATCTGATATTGCTTGTGATTGTAGTGGTAAAATACAGTTTTTAAGATTTGTAGTTAAGATTTGTGGTAACATTTACATAAGAAATTCATACAGTTCCCATCTTAAAAAATAACATAAAAATAAACAACTGTGTGATAGAAAATCTTAATCTTGGTTATTCAACTACAAATCCCTTATCAAGAAATTGAAATTAAAAACAGATCAGATTGATTAATAGAACTCAAATAAAGTTATTAAGAGAAAGAGGTCTGATGCCTGTTCTCCATTATGGTTATGAAGACAAATATTTAACCTCTTCACTGCATGAGAATATATTATTGGGTTTTCAAAATGTACTAGGAAACAGGAGTGATATTTTACTAGAAAAATTGGTGCCTGAACTCACCACAAATGTCTCCCTTGTTCTCTTCTAATGGCAATGGCCCCCACCTGAGACGTGCCAGAACTGAGTTCCGGCCGAACAAAAGCCCTGGGAAGTAGTCATGTGGAATTATGCTGGGCTCACTACTGTCAGTTTTGTATTATACTTAATAATTTCGCATGCAGATATGCACCTGTCCCCACATCAAGAGGCATTGTCATGTCAGAAGGGACAAAAAATTAGCCCCTGAAGCAGACAAAAGAAGAAAATATTTTGAGCATAAATCTGAGCTTTAGCTGAATAGCCATAGAGGTATGAACAGTAATGGAACCTCTTTACTGCAGAATTAGAATTTTTGGGCATAGGATATGAATCATCTTCTGATGCTAACTGGTACAAAAAATCCTCTCTCCATACAAAAAATATGACAAATGCATTCTCCCTTCCTCTCTCCCTCCCTCCCTCTCTCTTTTAATAGCTTAATGAATTTTAGTACATGTATCTCTATCGTTCATTATTTTGTTCTTTTCCTTCCAGAGGAGAACAGGAACAGTATCATCAACTCCAGCCTGGAATCAGTCACATCATCAAACATCAACAGTTTCCTCCATTCCAACAGCACTCCTCAGTCTAACATGAACTCCAGTGACCCTGACTTAGAAGTTATTAAACCCAACAGGCCAAACTCACTGTGAGTACAATCCTGATTTATATGTCAGTATTTCCTCTCTGCTGACCCACTGTTCTGCTTATTAGGAATAAAGTCTGTTGATTCAATAATGTTGAATGCTACTGTAACCACAAGCTATGTGATTTATATTTTCAAACTCTGAAGAGAAATGTACATACGTTCAATATGTTTGGGGTTTGTTAATTTACCTTCTATTATTCTGAATAAGTGGGGTGGCTTTGGATCTAGGTTTTTTTTTATGTCTTTACACTCCAGCTTGCTCATTTGTGCACATGTCTTGTGTTTTGTGTTGGCTACACAGGGGTGTTTCCTAGTTTCATCTGCTCCCAGAATCAGAGAGAGGATTTCCTATTTAGCTAAAACTGGAAAAGTGCTTTTGGCACAGTTCTTCACCAGCTAACTGTGTGCCCGTCTCTTTGCTGTTTGTGCATTGTCAACATTTCAATGAAATGCCTAATCCTAAATCTCAGAGGAATGGTCCAGTTCTACTAGGAATTGTTCCTAATCTCTCACAGCTGATTTCTCACATGAGTAGCAGCAGACTTCTGTTTTGGTTTAAAAAATCAGTCATTTCCCTAGGCTCTGTTGTGTCTGGCAACATAGTTCAGCAAAAGTTCCTCACCACACTTGAGCTTCCTTTCTGCACAGACAGAATCTACTCCAGACTCTGGCAGTAACTGAATGTTTTAGAACACCTGCAGCTGTCATCAGAGGCCTCCTCCTTTGTCCCCTGATAAGGTCTACATTGTAAAAGACATTGACATGACATCAGTGTGTTGTGAGTTTTTCTTATCCTTGCATTGGTTCCTTGAGACAGGGTGGAGAAATTCAAAAGTTTATTAGTAGATATTACCAGAGAAAAGAGATGAAAGAGACAAAAAGTTGTTGCTTTTGGTGACAGCTATGTACCCTCTTCAGTGTCAAATTCTGGACTCTGTGGCAAGCTTTCCTGTTAAGACAGTGGCTGTTGTTCCAGAACTCTTACAGGCATCAAGTTGACAAAGGTGATGTTGCCATCATTCAAATATGTTCCTTATGTCAAGGCATCCCAGGAACCTGGATGGCACAGAAGGTTGCGTTTATTGGCTTACTGGTGTTTGAGTTTCTAAACTCTGTGTGCATGTCTGTTTAGTAATTTATTCCCTTCTTTCCAATTCCTAAACTGATGGTTCTTGTGATATGTGAAATTAAAAACACACAAGCATAAAGAGGAGTCAGAATGATGTTGTATCAAAAGAATGATAGAATGTTGGCTCAAAAGGTGTTCAGCCATTGAACTTGACATCATGTTCCTTTTGTAATGTGCCAGGAATAAGTCCTTAATCAATAAAGTGGTTTTTTTCCATTTCCTGTAGAAATGGTGGGAAGGCTGGTTTTATTACCAGGTAGCCTTTAAGTTAAGAAGAGAATAAGGATCTTAACCCAGTCAACACTTTGAGAGATGGAATCTACACCAAAGTGTGCAGACAACTTTGATAAAATATCTGAGCACATCTGTCAGGGAACTGCCATCAGGGCCGGAGGGAGAGAGCGGGCTCCGGAGGGGTTCCAGAGAGCGTCCCTGGATGGGGAGAGGCAGCCCATCTTCTGGGGAAGAGAATCAGCGTAGCACCAGTGGAGAAGGGGGGCAGATGGGGGAATCGGCGAGGCAATCCCATGACTCCTTGCCAGGGACCAGCAGAGAGAGTAAAGGTCCTCCGCTACCTACACCCTCCTTGTGCAGAAGGCTTCCGCGCAGGGAGAGTAGGAGGAGACTAGGCGTCAAAGAGCTTCTTTGCTGGAAGAAGTTCAAGAAACGCCCACTGACGGATTCTGCCAGCGATTGAGACAGCCACGGGTGAGTGGCTGTCCGGACAGAAAAGGTTCACTCAGGCAACCAAGCCAGGCATTGCACCGGTTTACGCACGAGCAACCCCTAGAACCATTACAACATCTTTCGCCCTACATTCTGCTTTGAATTCTGGTTTCTTTGTAGGAAAGCAGATGTTTTCCTACCACAGTTCCTACTGTAAAAAATCATCAGAATAAATGAGTGCTGGCAAAACATTGAAATTGATGGCTGTCATAAACATAGTTTCCGCTCATTTTTGAAGCACCCAAGTAGAGTTTCTAGAGTGGGGATGTTGGGTTATTTTTTTAACGGGATAAAGTAAAACGATCTTTATTCCAACTTTTTTTAAAAAAACTAACTTCTGTCGTTTTGGCATTTTGTGTGCACCAGCTAAAAGTCTGATGTCACTACTTTTTGAATTGTGACTTGAGAAAGAAGCAAGCACTCTCAATTACAAATCAAACAAGCATAGCTCCTTTGTTGGATACTTGCTTCATTCATTTCACTGTCAATCAGGCTTATATGCTGCCCAATAATAACACACTCTGGGAATCAGTTAAATGTTAAAGTACAAAAATCACCCATAAAACAATATTGCTTTCAGCCACTACTTGTCATTTTCAATCTGCTCTCTGATTTATTTTCATGATCACTGCTATTTTTAGAGCTTGCCATTGAAGGGTTTTGGGCTGTCAATTTTTATTTGTCCTTTAAATTAGAATAGATTCATTATCAGCTTCTGAAATCTAACAGCAGAATTATAGCCACCACCTTCTGAATTTTGTTCTTCATTGTACAATGCCAGTTGATCCCATTTTTACAGCAGCTTACCATTGAGATGTGATAAAGAGAGCAGGGTGTTTTTGAATAGATTAGAACAAGGTGTCCTTAAGAGTCAATTGCTTTGTTTTGTGGGTGAATGTAGCATGTGCTTATCAAATGTGTGGGTGATTTGTGTCTCTGAAATGGGGTCAGGTCAGCTTTGTAGTTTTGGAGCTTAGAAGCATTCCTTGCTCCAGCACTGCTTCTGGATGCCCAGTGATTAGAAGTATTTTTTACCAACTTTATGTGGTCTTTTCTGTGAACCGCCCTGAGACCTCTGGGTTTAGGGTAGTATATAAATTCAATAAATAAAAAATCAGGCCCTGGAGATTTGAATTCATTTAAAGTAGATAGATGTTCCCTTGCCACATCTTTTTCTGTCTTGGGTTGCAGTTCATTCATTGCATAATTTATTTTGTTATCACCAGGTCAAGCCTAACTAGTGCAAGCAGAAATCATTTACAGATTTGCCACTACAGTCATAAAAAGGTAAAGGTAAAGGGACCCCTGACCTTTAGGTCCAGTTGTGACCAACTCTGGGGTTGCGGAGCTCATCTCGCTTTATTGGCCCATGGAGTAGGCGTACAGCCTCCAGGTCATGTGGCCAGCATGACTAAGCCGCTTCTGGCGAACCAGATCAGTGCACAGAAACGCCATTTACCTTCCCGCCGGAGCAGTACCTATTTATCTACTTGCACTTTGACGTGCTTTCGAACTGCTAGGTTGGCAGGAGCAGGGACAGAGCAACGGGAGCTCACCCCGTCATGGGGATTCGAACCGCCAACCTTCTGATAGGCAAGTCCTAGGCTCTGTGGTTTAACCCACAGCGCCACCTGTGTCCCACACTACAGTCATACCTCGGGTTAAAGTTGCTTCAGGTTGAGCATTTTCAGGTTGTGCTCCGCTGTGACCCGGAAGTGACAGAATGCGTTACAGATGCTCAAAATGATGTCACGCGCATGCGGCAAATTGCATGCGGCAAATTGCGACCCGCAGATGCAGGTTGCGTTCTCTTCAGGATGCAAACGGGGCTCCGGAACGGATCCCATTCACATCCAGAGGTACCACTGTAATTGGAAAGATTCAGGATGATTGAAATGAAATTTCTCTCCATGGAAGGAGGGAAGGGTTGACTGCTGAGGGCTATTATGGTAGACTAATAGTATTGACAGCTAGACTATTAAGGTATATCTGCCTAAGCTGTTAATGCTGTTGGTGTTTCATTTCATCCACTCTTTTTCACCCCAGCTGTTTTTCTCAGGATTGTGGCTAGTCAACTGCCCCTTGTCAGGGTACACCTGTGTGTGTTGCATGTATATTCCCACCCACCCTTTCTCCAAAGAAGCTTACACCAGTGTTTTAAGATGTACAACAAACCTGAGAAGGAGATTATGCTGACAGCTGATAATTGACCCTGAGCCACCCAGCTTTGTGCCTGAGTGGAGGATGTGAAGATGGGTTTCTGACACTCAAACGCAGTGTTGTAGACACTGCATTAAACATCCTGTTTGTGCATTTCATCCAAAGGGAGGAAAATGTTCTCCTAGGAAATAATTTGAGTGAATTCTAAATACAGTGGTACCTCGGGTTAAGAACTTAATTTGTTCTGGAGGTCTGTTCTTACTGTTCTTAACCCGAGGTACCACTTTAGCTAATGGGGCCTCCTGCTGCCGCTGCCGCTGCCGCTGCGCCGCCACTGTGCGATTTCTGTTCTCATCCTGAAGCAAAGTTCTTAACCCAAGGTACTATTTCTGGGTTAGCGGAGTCTGTAACCTGAAGTGTCTGTAACCTGAAGCATCTGTAACCCGAGGTACCACTGTAAAATAAGGGTTTAGAACCTATGCATTTTAAATATATATATATTTAACCATTAAGATTAAATATCCAGTTTCCTGTTCTTTAAATGATGTTTCTAACAATGTACAGGTTATAAACAAGGGAATACAAACATTGATTTGGTTCAATATACAATAGATTCTCTCTCCCCCCTTATCCCATATCACTAGTGTGTGCAGATAATTTAAGGGAAGGGCAGAGACAGTCTCTCACTTCACCCTTGGCTTAGAAGAAGGCAGAAGCCGTTTGAGTCTTCCTGTGCATTCCAGGGGATATGACGGGAGCAAAGTTGGTTTCTCAAATTTGGCACCGTAAAAGTCTCCAGTCCCTCCTAGTTCAATGAAGTTTGCAAAGAACTTTAAGCTGGGAAACCAGGGCAGATGCAATTGCCAGAAATGGAGAGTAGTATGTGGTGATGTGTGTTGGCAGCTGCATCTGTGGACCCATGGATATTACACAATAATACCAGGGGGTCTGCAAATGCACTCACCACTAAAGGCATTTTATGCTTTTCTTATGTCTGTAAAATGAATTTAAAATCTACCTTGGCACAAATGTGCTGTATATAGGATGAAAAGTGGTATTTTGCACTTTCTGTTCTACATAAATAACATATTCTCTGCACACATATATTGCAAGAAGTTATTCATGCTGCTTTTGACTATAAAGTTTACAAACATTCTTTGCCGCATTATAAGATCAGGCAACTTAA
The DNA here is from genome assembly GCF_964252035.2 of Podarcis erhardii. NCBI lineage: Eukaryota > Metazoa > Chordata > Lepidosauria > Squamata > Lacertidae > Podarcis > Podarcis erhardii. Next base: position 56,110,753 of record NC_138498.1, on the reverse strand, counting down.
ATAAAATATGAAATATAAACTTTCTGATAAGTCTGCTTCAGAACTGCACTTATCTGCTGCATTTTATATTATATTTGTTCCTACTTGTTTGTGTGATCACTGGCTTTCTACAGGGAAGTTTTCAGATTTTTTTGCTTTGCCTGTCTACAAAGACAATTGCAAGTCAGGAAGTTCTCAGAAGTGATTTTGCCAAAGGGCAAAGATATTTCCTGTCTAGCAACCGATTGGATTATTATGTGAATGCATTTTATTTATTAGGCTTGGGGTTTGGTTTTATACAGAAAAGGTCTGGGCAGAAGCTGCTCTTCAATTCAATAGGATTTGCCTGCTGTCAGATACTTGTCAGTATTGCTCAGGAGGAGTTATAGTCAAACTAATGTTGACCTATAATCAGCCTTGGGAAGAAGTGTGTGTGTGTTTATGTTTGTTTTGAAATGTTGTTTTACTTAGTTGTTTTTGTTGCCACCACAAAACACTTGAAGTTCCTGGGGCAAAGTTCCCTACACCAAGTGAAGCAATTCTTATCTGAAGGGAAGTTACAGCGTTTTATTAGGGGCTAGAAATTTCTTTAATGAAGGAAAAGTTAGTTGTATGATGTACTAGAACTCTAAGATGCACTTCTTGGGTGTACTAGAGAAGGAGGCTCATAAAATCTTCTGACAATTTGAAAATATTATATAGAAAAGGATAGGTCATCTTTTGGTAAGTAGAAGCATTTTATTAGTGCTCGTGTGTGAATGTGTAATTTGTTAGCATCATGTCTGGCCATTATCAGTATCCAGTCATAATGAAAGTAGGTCAAGAGATGGTGTGTGTATCAGCAGAGCATTAAAAAACTATGCATGCATTCAGTAGTGTGTACACCGAACAGTTACTAAGATCTACTTTAGATAAAAGACTTGGTTTTTGATGTTTCCAAGGGGGCTATTTCCAATATCAACTTCTTTTTTGCTAGTTCTTGGGTGGGAGTAAGGATACCTTTGGCTGGCCCAAGTATCTGGGCTGGGAATGGGACAATGTGCATGAGACGTTTCTGTTTCCTAAGTAGGATGTTGAGGGTTTGAAATAAAAACATTCTCAACTTTACAGTTTTCCTTTTGAAAGGCAGCTTCCCTGTGATTCTGGTCTCCTGGTTATGTGCCCAGTAGTTGCTTTAGCCTCCTTTATATAATTAGAACAAGTCCTTGTTGAATTTCTCTCAACTATGGGAGTGCAGTCTTGGGATTCCAGACAGTTCCTTAAGGTATATTTAGTCTACAAAGAAATATTAAGCTGCTCCTAGTTTCCTGTTGGGCCTGTTCACAAATTCAGCTTAGTGGTTGAGCATTCCCCACATCAAGTATTTGAGTTAACACATTGTCGTTTTTTTAAGAAAACAGCCCTTGAGCACAATGTCATACATTAGAAGTGAGAGATTGCATGTTGCTAATTTCGTATTTGAGAGTGTGCAAGCTTTTACACTTCACAGAGCTCTTATTCAGGTGGAACAATAAATCCTGCAGAGGATTTCTGAGGTGAAGTCCAGCTATAATATAATAATAATAATTTATTATTTGTACCCCGCCCATCTGGCTGGGTTTCCCTAGCCACTCTGGGCGGCTTCCAACAAAGACCAAAAATACACTAAGATGTCACACATTAAAAACTTCCCTAAACAGGGCTGCCTTCAGATGTCTTCTGAATATCAGGTAGTTGTTTATCTCTTTGACATCTGATGGGAGGGCATTCCACAGGGCGGGCACCACTACCGAGAAGGCCCTCTGCCTGGTTCCCTGTAGCTTTGCTTCTCGCAATGAGGAAACCGCCAGAAGGCCCTCTGCGCTGGACCTCAGCATCCGGGCAGAACAATGGGGGTGGAGATGCTCCTTCAGGTATATTTGGCCGATGCCATTTAGGGCTTTAAAGGTCAACACCAACACTATGAATTGTGCTCGGAAACATACTGGGAGCCAATGTAGGTCTTTCAAGACGGGTGTTATGTGGTCTCGGCGGTTGCCCTCAGTCACCAGTCTAGCTGCCACATTCTGGATTAGTTGTAGTTTCCGGGTCACCTTCAAAGGTAGCCTCACGTAGAGCACATTGCAGTAGTCCAAGCAGGAGATAACTAGAGCATGCACCACTCTAGCGAGACAGCCTGCAGGCGGATAGGGTCTCAGCCTGTGTACCAGGTGGAGCTGGTAGACAGCTGCCCTGGATACAGAATTGACCTGTGCCTCCATGGACAGCTGTGAGTCCAAAATGACTCCCAGGCTGCGCACTTCAGGGGCACAGTTACCCCATTCAGGATCAGGGAGTCCTCCACACCACCCCGCCCCCTGTCCCCCAGGATTCAACCTCAATCCATTAGCCACCATTCATCCCCCAACCGCCTCCAGGCACTCACACAGGACCTTCACTGCCTTCATTGGTTCTGATTTGAAAGAGAGGTAGAGCTAGGTATCATCTGCATATTGATGGACACCCAGTCCAAACCCCCTGATGATCTCTCCCAGCAGTTTCATGTAGATGTTAAAAAGCATGGCAGGGGGCAGGAGAGCTGTACAATTTTAAGTTACTCTCTTGAATGAAACCCTTAACCCTGGCCCAAAGTAATATGTAAGTATGCTCTAACATGCAGGCTCGAAGGTTCTTGGTAATCGCCCAAGCGCATCTACAGTTTGTTAAGCGATCAATATATTTCTGTTTTCGGCAGCGTCAGTTACTGTAGACAACAGATATTCCTTGAGGTTGTGTGTAGGCTTGTAGTGTAATGACAAACACAGAGCTCATCAGCCCCTCACTTTGTCTACCTGCCAGATTAATCTGAGATGCTGAGATACTGTGGAACCGATGCACTGTTCCCTGTGCTGTGAACTACATTTTCACAGAGCTTTTTGGATGACCTGACTTGCTTTGGATATATTGCCCTAGCATGCAGAATACTCTTAAGCTTGCTTTGTAGTGAAACATTGCTACCGATTAGAGATGTGTTTTCCTCCATATAACTTGATAGCAGTTTCAAGGGTCGATTGCTATAGATCATAACACAGCTTCTTCGTGTAATATCATAACGCTCTGCTTTAACACATCTAATGCAACTGCCAATTTTGTTGTTTTGGGAATATCTATAGATTGCAAAGACCAGTCGGAAATATATCGGTGTAAATTAAGTTCATGCCATGCAGAAGGTTGAGTTAACAGTTTTTGTAAATTACCAGTGCCGTGTATTTTCATTTTTACCTCTTATTTGGCAGGACCCTCACCCAAGTTGTTCTCAGTTAAAAAGTGCTGTTTTTGTACCAGATCTAAATAGTAATAAAAGCCACTTCAAAATGCAAACTTTTCTGTTTACTGAATTTGCACAGGTAAATTCATTAAAAAACACACACAAATAAATTGATAATCAGAAGTTAAAGGCTTGTATTTGCTTAGGTTACAATCCATCTATTCCTTGGGGGAAAGCCACTAAGATAAACCAAGAGTAAATAAAATAATTGATTTCAGTAACTATTTTGTGCTAGAAGAACGTATGAATACTGCAAGTGGCTGGTTGCAGAAATATGCTTGGTAGAATGAGTGGTAACAGGTAAGCTGGTCATTCCCTCCAAACATTTTTGTACCCCTGAAGATTGAACTGTTATGGGGGCCCCTTTGCAACCAGCAATGTGGTCTGGGTAATCACTGTTTTCTTCTTCAGTGGGGTTGTTTACAACAACCTTTACAACAGCTGTGCTATTGGCTCTCAAACTTTGGGATTGTTGAAATACAGACAGAAAAAAATTAATCAATTTGTGTCATGTGACCCATTTAAAACCCCCCACAAAAAACCACAATGTGGACTAAAGTTGCTTCTGGTCCCCTCTGGGATTAGGGGCCCTGAAGCTTAAGCTTCATTAGTTTCATAGTAGATCTTCCCCTTCCTAGTTGTCCTCTTTCTTGACCTTCCAATGAATACAATGACAGCTACTGTTTGTATAGGAACTTGATTCACTACAGATAGATTGTTTGTATAGGAAATTGATTCACTACATCTTAATATTGTGTCCCCCGCCCTGCCTCGGGATGGATTTGCTGTTGTTTTGATATGTACTGAATGATATAGTCATAGTGTTTGCACCCAGCATAGCTTAGCAAATGGCTGATGTCTTGTTACCAATATCACAAATGATTGGAAATCTAGAATTATAACTCTGAATTCAGAAACAGAAATGTAGTTGAATCATACACATCTCACAGCCAGCAGGATCCTAAGTCTGAGTTATAGCTGTATGTATGGTCCTTAATCATCTTAATTCATAGCAAATTACAAACCCTATAGTGACAAATCATGTAATGTGACAAATGGGAGCATGAATTGTCAGATTTTGGTTTAGAGGAGAGTAATCACCCACTCATTGTTGAGAAACTCTGAAGTGAGCTGTCATATTTGTCATATTAGTCCCTGCTAAGAGCGGTTAAACAACACCTTCTTTGACTCTGTGTATACCTTCATTTTTTCTCTACCTGGTTTTTCGTTTTAGGAAGACACAAAAAATAGTGTCAAATATATACTTCAAATATATTTTGAAATATATATTTTCAAATATATTTGAAGTATATATTTCAAATATATACTGTTTACCAAAGATTAAAATACAGCATGTGTCTGCTGGATACTGAAAGTTGACTTTTATTTCCTATTTTATCCAGCTTTGATCTATTATGAATCAAGCTGAGAGGTATTTTCTGTCCATTCACTTGCTGAAATGAGAGGTAGGGGAACAAATCTGTATACCAAGTTGAAACATTAATGACCCTTTTTAATGGAAACTGTTGAAAGAACACAGCTTTTGTGTTGTGAGGTCATGTGTCCTCAATTTCATTTTAATATTTTGCAGTTCATGTGCAATACTGTACTCTTGCAGCAATGAAAGAAGCTCTTAGAAAGGATAATGAGGGTTCAGTTTTTTGCTATAGAAATTGAGCTAGAGAGGACATTAATCATGGATCGATGTGTAAAAGTGGTTATTGTAAGAACTTAGTGTGCGACTTTCTTCTTTCTCAAGATGCATCCCTAAGTGTGTAATACTGTTCATAATAGTTTTAGTGTCTTTTTTTATACCTAGAACATCTGGATTGATGGTCAAGCATTGATTCTTCCCACCCCCCTTTGATGGTCAAGCATTGATTCCTCCCACCCCCCTTTGATGTGGTTTTCAGACACTCACAACTCATTTTTCTCATAAATTAAATGTCTCTTGTGGGTGTCTTATATCTTGTGTCTCACACTGAATTGAAGAGAATTAAGCCCCTTGATTCTCTTGCTTTTTAGGTCAAGAATATAGTCTACTAGCACTGTCCTCCATCAAATCCTCACATTTGCCTCTTCCTGTTTTGAGGATTTGAGGTCTGGCAAAAGTCTTGCATCTGTTTCGATTACTACCTTTATTCAGGTTGGATTCTCAGGAATGGTACTGCATACAGCACAGTTGTATTTGTTACTAGGGGAGATTTGCCCTCCTGCTTTCTTCTCATCAACATCCCCACTTCCTCATGTTAACCCACTAGATCTTCACCTTCCCACCCACCACATGCAACTACTAGCCCCCCCCCCTTTATCTTACCAACCCACTTAAGTCACTAAATTAAATAAGATTATGTTCAACTTGTTGTTGAAGGCATCACATGGTACCAAGAGTGGAATGTATTGTGTGAAGGTACTGTGGAATATTTAATGGCTCTGCGTCCTTTATCTCTCTCTCATGAGCGAAATAAAGAATGGAAGAGGCAGAAGTTTGAGTACAGCAAGAAAGGAGGGACACTGACATATTCATTTCTCCTAATGCACCCTTAAGCTCCATCTACCTATATCCACCCCATCCCAATTCCTTCCTCCCCCCAGCTTTATTCTCCCCAGTCTCCAGAGCCATAAAACTCTCTCTCTCACACACATTTACTTTCCTCACTACCTTACATACTCCTCCTCATTCCTCCAAATGCCGTCTTTACCCCTGTCCAATGCCACCTGCTTCTTTACCAATTCCTCCTTTCTCTTCCCCTGTGTAACCAAAGGACTAAAACTGTTACACACAGAGAAACCCTCCCCCCCCCCAAGGGCCTTCTCTTAACTCTTCTGACGAGAACCTGCTCACCATCCGTAAATAATCAGTCTCACACCAAGATGGGTTGCAGAAATCTGGCCGCAGCTCTCCAGAAGCTGCTGTAGCCCCAACCTTTATTGTGTGCCGAAGAAAAGATACAAATTCAAGGAGAGAGCTTTGCCTCAGTCAGCAGATAAAAGACAATACAATACATTAGTCTCATGTTCTCACACCAGACCACGCAATTGTGTTTTTTTTATATATATAAATATTTATTAAAATTTTTGAATACAAATGCATAAATAATAAACAACATTACTTATATCATAACATAATTTCATCACTTCTTTGGACTCCCTCACGTCTCCCGCTCCCACTTGCATCGTTAAAAAGTTTTTTCAAGCAAATTATCATCTTGTTTACAATCTTATATCCGCTCATTTAAGTATAATCTAGCAATTCTCCAAAAGGTTTTTATTTTCCTTAGTCTCACTTATCATCGAATTCAAATCTAATTTAGTGGTGGACAATTATTTATGATCTAGCATCCTTCTTAACATTCAACCAAATTACAATATTTTTGTAAATAAATCTTAAATTTCTTCCAGTCTTCTTCAACCCTCTCTTCTCCCAGGTCTCGGATTCTGCCAGTCATCTCGGCCAGTTGCATATAGTCCATCAGCTGCATCTGCCATTCTTCCAGTGTGGGTAGATCTTGCGTTTTCCAGTTCTTAGCGATGAGTATCCTTGCTGCCGTTGTTGCATACATAAAAAATGTTCGGTCCTTCTTTAGCACCTTCTGACCGACAATACCCAGAAGGAAGGCCTCTGGTTTCTTAGTGAAGGTATAGTTAAATACCTTTTTCAACTCATTATATATGATTTCCCAGAAGGCCTTCACTTTAGGGCAAGTCCACCAGAGGTGAAAGAATGTTCCTTCACTTTCTTTACATTTCCAACATTTATTTTCAGACAAATGGTATATTTTGGCAAGTTTAACTGTGGTCATGTACCATCTATATATCATTTTCATTACATTTTCCTTCAGAGCATTACATGCAGTGAAGTTCAGCCCAGTGGTCCACAACCTTTCCCAGTCCTCAAACATAATGTTATGCCCAATGTCCTGTGCCCACTTTATCATAGCCGATTTAACCATTTCGTCTTGTGTATTCCATTTTAACAGCAAGTTATACATTCTTGATAGTACCTTAGTACCTTGGTTCTAACAATTCTGTTTCCAACTTCAATTTCTCCACCTGGAACCCTAACTTTTTATCGTTTTTAAAGACTTCTTTAATCTGAGCATAATGTAACCAGTCTCGCACTTTATCCTTCATTTTCTCCAAACTCTGCAATTTCCAATTGTCTCCATCTTTTTCTAATATTTCCCAATATTTTGGCCATTTGGCCTCCATATTGGGTCTTTTTCGGGCCTTAGCTTCCAGAGGTGAAAGCCACCTTGGAGTTTTGTTTTCCAATAAGTCTTTGTATTTTGTCCAGACATTAAATACTGCTTTCCTGACAATATGGTTCTTAAAGGCCTTATTGATCTTAACCTTGTCCTACCATAAATATGCATGCCAACCAAAAGCATTGTTAAAGCCTTCCAGGTCCAGTACATCAGTGTCCTCCAGAAGTAGTCAGTCTTTTAGCCAGCAGAAAGCTGCGGCTTCATAGTACAGCTTTAGGTCTGGCAGGGCAAAGCCCCCTCTTTCTTTCGCATCAGTTAATATCTTAAACTTAATTCTGGGCTTTTTGCCCTGCCAGACAAATTTAGAGATATCTCTCTGCCACTTCTGGAAGCACTCTGTCTTGTCCACAATCTGCAATGTTTGAAACAAAAACAACATTTTTGGCAATACATTCATCTTAATAGCAGCAATTCGGCCTAGCAAAGAAAGCTTCAATTTTGTCCAACTGTCCAAGTCTCTCTTAATTTCAGACCAACATTTTTCATAGTTATCCTTAAATAGACTCAGATTTTTTGCTGTTATACTTACCCCTAGGTACTTTACTTTTTTAACCACAGTTAGTTCTGTTTCTCTCTGAAACCGTTCTGACTCTGTATCTGTCAAGTTTTTTCCCAACACCTTAGTTTTCTGTTTATTTAGTTTAAATCCCGCCACCCGACCAAAGTCTTGAATCAATTGTAATACTCTTTTTGTACTAGATTCTGGCTCCTGCAGGGTCAGAACTAGGTCATCTGCAAAGGCTTTAAGTTTGTATTGTTTCGCTCCGACCTGAATCCCTTCCACCAACCGGTCCCCTCTAATCATATTTAAGAGCACTTCCAGAACCGAGATAAATAACAAAGGGGAAATCGGGCAGCCTTGTCGTGTTCCTTTTTCAATTTTGAACTCTTCTGTAACCACATTGTTAACTATCAATTTGGCCTTTTGTTCTGAATATATTGCCTCAATCCCATTTTCAAAACCCCGTCCCACTCCCATTTCTTTTAAATTTCCCTTCATAAATTTCCAAGAGATATTATCAAAGGCCTTCTCCGCGTCTATAAAGATTAGCACTGCTTTTGTGTTTATGTCTGTTTGCAAGAGTTCCAAGATGTCAATAATGTTCCTTATATTAGCAAACATGTGTCTACCTGGGAGAAAGCCTGCCTGGTCTTTATGAATTACTTCATTTAGAACTTTTTTAAATCTACTTGCCAAAACATCTGCAAATATTTTGTAATCCACATTTAAAAGGGAGATGGGACGATAGTTCTTAAGTTGTGTCTTTTCAGACTCCGATTTGGGTATCAATGTGATGAAAGCTTCCTTCCACGATTCCGGCGCCCTCTTCCCCTCCATAATTTCATTGCTGACCTCCATCAGTGGTTGTATCAAGTAGTCTTTTAATGTCTTATAATACTTGGAGGTCAGCCCATCTGGCCCTGGAGATTTGCCCAGTTGCATGTTCTGAATGGCTTGTTCAATCTCTTGTCGTGCTATTTTGCTGTTCAGGAGTGATCTATTTTCTTGTGACAGTTTTTTTAGTCCATTTTTTTCCAAAAATTGTTTAATCTCAGCCTCATCCTGCGGCCCTTGAGTATATAATTTTTTAAAATATTTCTGAAAACATTTTCTAATCTCCGCGGGGTTCTGAATGTTTCTTCCTTCAATTTCCAGATTTGTAACTGTATTTAATTTTTGTCTCTTCTTCAACTGCCAAGCTAGCAGTTTCCCACATTTGTTTGCCGATTCAAAGGTTTTTTGTTTCATTAGTTTAATCTTCCACTCTATTTCCTGATTTATCAGTTTAGAATATTGTGCTTGATGAAGTTTGATTTCTCTCAGAATCGGCTGCGACTTCGGATTTAATCTTAACTTCTTCTCTAATTCTTTAATTTTCTCCAAGATCTTATCTTTCCTCTCATTTTGTGTTCTTTTCTTTACAGCATTCTCTTGTATCAAGAACCCCCTCATCACGGCTTTGCTTGCATCCCAAATAGTTCTTTTTTCCACCGTAGTGTTCATGTTTATCTCAAAGTAGTCCTTCAAAACTTTTTGGGCCTTCTTAATGATCTCCTGATCTCTAAACAAATTGTCATTCATCTTCCATCTAAAGGAGCCGGTTGGTAATAGTGTCATGTCCATTTTCAGTGCATTATGGTCGGAGCAGGTCTTTGGGCAGATTTCCACCTTTCTGACCTTGGGTGCCAGACCTCTAGTTATCCATATTTGGTCGATTCTTGTCCAAGTCAGCTGGGCTTCAGAGAAAAATGTTCCTTCTCTTCCCAAGGGGTTCTTCATTCTCCAGATATCAATCCAATCCATATTGTCTGTCATTTCAAAAAAGGTCTTTGGTAGTCTTCCGTCTTTTGTGACATTTTGGCTTTGTGACTTATCCATGTTAGTTGATACAACCCCATTCATATCTCCCATCATAATGATGTTGTTATAGTCCAGATAGTCCAGCATAATCTCGTGCAACTTCTTGTAAAATTCCGATTTCCCTTCATTTGGGGCATAAATTCCTAATATCAGAATTTTCTCTCCTTGATGTTGTATTTCAATTGCCAAAATTCTTCCATGTTCATCTTTGAATAAAAATTTAGGTGAAAGGCTCTCTTTTGCATATATCACCACGCCTCTCTTCTTTACTATGTCCGAAGATATAAATTCCTGGCCAAGCCTTTTATTTATTAACACTTTTCTGTGGAGCCTAGTTACATGTGTTTCTTGTAAACAAATAATGTCCAATTGCTCCTTTTTTAATATGTGAAAATTTTTCCTCCTTTTTTCCGGGATGTTACAGCCATTTATATTCCAGCTCAAAAGTTGCAGAGACATCCTGAATAAATCTGGTTATTTTCCTTGGGGTGGTACTTTGTTCTCCGGGTCTTCAGGGTCCGAGGGTGCAGGTACCCCTGGTGGTTCAGGCCCCGAGGGTAGTTCAAGTCCTTTTTGAAGGTCCTCTCCGTATGCAGTCAGAAACTTGTCTCTGTCTTCCAGTGTTCTGATTTTAATCTTCTTCCCTCTAAAAGTGAAAGATAGTCCTTGGGGGAAATCCCACCTGAAGATGATTGAATTGCTCCTCAACAATCTTACTAGTTCCAAATAGTCAGATCTAAGGTCCAACAGTTGTTTAGGAATGTCCTTGTAAATTTCAATTCTTTTGTCCGAAATGTCCAGTGACTTTCCGTAATGCAGGCCCAAAATCTTGTCCCTTTCCTCCTTTGATCTCAGTGTTATCAGACAGTCTCTGGGCTTCTCTTTCTTTATAAGTCTTCCAAGCCTAAAAGCTGATACGATTTTAAAGTCTTTTTCCTCTAAGTTCCAAAACTTGGAAAATTCTTTAGTCAGAAACTCAGCTAAGTTGCCTTCTTCCGCTTCTGGTACCGACCTTATCCTTAAGTTAGTCTCCCTGTTCCGCAGTTCTATCATAGAAAGATAGGTCTGATGTTCACCTACTTGTTTACAGAGTGGTCTTACCTCTTTTTCTAACTTTCCAAGTCTTTGGCTGGTATCCTCAGCCAATTTCCGATTTTCACCTGCAGCCTCCTTCAGTTCTCCAATTGCTTGTACATTCTGTGCTACTTGTCCAGTTAATCTATTTAGACATTCTGTGTTTTGATCAATTTTGGCTGTTTGCTGGTCAGCTTTTTTATCCAAAGATTCCAATTTTTCAAGGATTTTCTCTAAAATGGAGCCGGTTGCTCCTGAGGCCATATCTTCCAACTGTAATTCCTCTGTTTCTCCCTCCCCTGCCCTTGGCAGAGAAGCAGCTTCTTCCTCAGAAGGCAAAGTAGGCACAGATGATCTACGTGCCTGAAAGGCTGCGGTTAAGGTTGTTAAAGTTGTTTGTCTGGTTTTTGGTCCCTTTTTTCTTGCGCCACTCATTCCAGAGTTATCTAAAAGTCAAGGTCAAGCTGAGTTGTTCCCATGAGAAATCAACAGCCCAGATGGTAGCAGTCAAACAGGAGGCCGGGAAAAGGAAAGTAAAACAATGTCACTGCTATAAATCCCAAATCCTCTAGGGGGAGCTTAAAATGTCTTTAGGGAAGAGATCAATTCCAATAAAATTAAAGAAATCAAATTTAATGTCCAGGAACCTTCAATAAAATAAGTTTTAGCAGAGTCAGTATTTAAAAACCACAATGTTTCAGACAGTGCTTACTGGCATTCCAGATGATGCTTCAAAGTAGCAAGTCCAAACTCCCTCAGATTGTTTCAAAATTTAAGTTCAAAGTATCCAAACCTGCAAGCTGACTATTCAGTTACTCAGGCAGTTCCAGCACCTGGGTTTCTTGCTTAAATTGTAATCCCAATAGAAGAAGGGTATCACAGTCCAGATAAAAGTCATAAAATCCAATGCTTAAAGTCGTTATTCTGCTTAAAGAGAAATTCAGTGGGTGCTCAGATCAGTTAGGTTAAAAGTTCGCTCTTTGCCTCCACTCCTCCAGCCCTTTACTTTGAAGTTCAATGGCAGCGGAAGACGGACTTCCTGTTTTTCATCACTCCGCTTTCAGCCAAATTCAGAGTTTTTAGATCCCAAAATTTTGTAAAATCCTTGTTACTCACGGGTTGTTGCTTTCCGAATCAAAAATCAGGAAGAGAGGTCAGCGCTCACCGGCAGCAGCAGCGCGGCTTCACTCCGATGATTGCGAAACGACCCACAGCACCGCTACCCCCCTCCGCGATCCGGAGCCCCTTACGGGGTTCCTTCAACGTTTCGGGGGTTGCTCCTGGCGCCCGCCGGGTCCCGAGACCACAGGCTTCTGCTGCCTGTGGTTTTCCGATGTGGGTCTCCGCTTTGCCGTAGCAGACGACCCGTTCTCAACGGAGCTCCCTCTCCCAGTTAGAAGAGGGGCAGCCATTGCCGTTCGCGCCGCCTCCGGAAGTCCCACACCAGACCACGCAATTGATCATGCTATGCTACGTGAACCAATCATCGGATGGCATGAGCTGTCCACGCGCTGCTCATGCTTCCAAGCAATGCTTTCTGCTATGAAATCACCTTGCAATGATAAACTTTTGCCCATGCTCTTATGGACAAATGACCATATTCCCACATGCCCTCTTTTCTTGTTTATATTATAAGAGAGAACCTTAAGCAGAATCATATATCTCATTACCTAAGCGTCTATATTTTGCAACATAAATTCCTCTTGTAACCCCTGTGGTGGGTCTGGGTCGATACCACCATGCAGTACATTGGGCAACCAGAGAGGGCAAACATTGAATACAGCAGCACAACACAATGAATCCTACAACAAGCAAAATTACAATTAGCAAAATTTTTCTTAACCATGTTCTATTAGGCAACCAAGAAGAGAGCCATTCCCATGGATCAAAACCTTCGGGTGGGTTCAAAGGATTATGAGCTATCATTTGTTCCATATGATCAATAGTAGCGGAGATATTAGTCGATTGATCAGATATATACATGCAACAATGAGAATGAATTAAGGCACAAATTCCACCTTTGGAGGCAAGGATTATATCTAAAGCAAAATGATGTTGAAGAACTGCATCTCTTATTTCTGACATTTCCTTGTTCATCATTTTTAAAGCCAAGATGGTATGGTTAAACAGAGCCTCTGTCCAATTTGCTAATTTATGCAGATCACGAGTCCCCACCTTTTTCTTCCTGACTTTCCTTTCGCTGTCCCTGCCTTAATAATGTTGGAAAATAGCCAATGAAAACAGCAGAGTGACAGACTAGTGCAAATATAGTTTAGGGAGAAAAGGGTAAAGTGGTGGCAGGCAAGATTCACAACTGATTTTCTTGTTTTTCACTTGCTGCTTACCAGCAAATCAAAGTAATTTCATCTGTAGAAAAAGAGCATCGCATATTGTTCAGTATCACAAAGTGTGTCTTGAAACTCAGATTGCATCCCATGCCAGTTTTCTGCTATATACTTTATTGTATGAATTTTTGAAACACGTGTTACCTCTTCTATCCAGATCTCTGTGCTTACCAGCTGCTGCATACATAAATGATTTCTAAATGTCCAAGAAATATCTAGTGAGAGATATGTCAGTTAGGGCTTCTGCAAACATTTGGCTCTGTTTTCAGAATTCCTCATAATCCCTGAAGATCTTTATTTTGCCGTGAACTGACAATGGAGAACAATCATTCTAAACCACAAGATCAGTGAAACAGGCTTGTTTGGGTGCACATAAGAGGAAAATTACAATCCATAATTTGAGGAGACTGCAAGTATTTTAGCCTGCTTGGTCAAAAGGGAATCCTATTCAATATCTGAAAAAAGAATGTAAACATGTTGTGGCTACTTTCTGTGGCTATTTCTGCTTTTAATGCAAAAAATATTGTGCATATGTTGTCCTGTTGCATAGTCCTTTCTTGTTCTTGTTAACTTGCCATGCGGGCTTTGGAAAGCTTTTGCTGTTCTTAATTCCATGGTTGCGTTTGCCTTTGAAGATCTCTTCTCCATGTTATAAACCCCAAACTGAATCTTAACATTTCAGTGAGAAGCATTCTGAGTTTGTTTTTATTTGGGGCACGGGTTTGGGGTTTTTTTGGGGGGGGGGGTAACATTTGACACGTAGGAATTTATAACAGAATATTCTCTTCGTGAAAAATTCTGAGTCATAGAACTTTTCTCTAAAATCCACAGAGATTCACTGTTCAAACTATTCATTTTTCTACATGTCTTACTCCAAGTCCAAAGCTCAACGTTATGGGAATTGTGTGGCTACTGCCAAATACAGCAGCCGCATGCCTTCATCTCCTCAAAATAAGTGGTATCTTCACGCTTTGGATTTGCAAGAAGACCCAGTGGCTTTAGTTTAGATATTATTTTTCTAAAGGAAAACTTTTAATGGAGTGTTTACAACTTTGAGCTCTATAGCAACAGAATTCACTGTGTGTGAGAGAGACAGGCAGGATAGGCCAGGGCTTCCATATTTATAGCATGTCCAGTCTCAGATTTCAATTTTGTTTTGTTTTTAATTTACCAACTGCAAGGTGACAGATACCACAAGGTTTGAAATCTACACATTTGATATTTTATTGTTCAGTGGAGTCTGTGTGACAATTGACTGAGTTGGTGTGAAGACACCAAATGTTCACAAATTGTCCAAATGTTCATGTAACAAGCTGTCAAGATGTTTGCAATCCAGTAAGGGAAAGTTCTCACTTTTGACAGGATTAAAACATCAACACAGGCCCCAGGTGCAACAGTGCCTTATGCGATAGAATAAGAATTGTCAAGAAGTCCCAGAAATAGCTAAGACAGTCAGCCAATGTAACTCCCTCTAGATGTTGCAGAACTACAGCTCCCGTTGTTCCTGATCAGACTGGCCAGTGCTGATGTGAAAGCAGTCCAGCAACATATGGAGGGCCATAAGTTCCCCATCTTGGTTTATAGTTTCTGCCAATGGCTTTTCTTCTCAGGTTTCCTCTTCTAATCCTGCCTGTCCCCCAATCCAACCTGGTTTCATTTATTGGCTCCCTCCTCTTTGGTCTTTACTTGCTTCCTTTGGTTTCTTGTTCTGGATTGCAACATCGCTGTTGCACTGATAAGCCACTGTGTATCTTTCTTACTGCTATATTTACCTGAATATCAAATCATTATTTCAGATTTAATATGCAGAATCAGAATGTATTATGTTTTCCTCAAATGATTCACTTTCCTCTTCTCTTTAACAATTTTTTTACAAACTTGGGCATTATCCTTAAATCACACCCCCGTTCTCTCTCTCTCTCTCTCTCTCTCTCTCTCTCTCTCTCTCTCTCTCTCACACACACACACACACACACACACACACACAAACAAAATATTCA
Source organism: Podarcis erhardii (assembly GCF_964252035.2). Taxonomy (NCBI): domain Eukaryota; kingdom Metazoa; phylum Chordata; class Lepidosauria; order Squamata; family Lacertidae; genus Podarcis; species Podarcis erhardii. Next base: position 56,095,439 of record NC_138498.1, on the reverse strand, counting down.
TGCTGATTCTTCTAAAACTCTATTTAGGCCTTCGTTTTAAGGCCTTGTATTGACTACTATGATGTTTTATTCGCAGGTGGCCTCGGCCTCATCTCAGCTTAGTCTACTGTCTTAACTCTTCCGCTCATTTATTTTTTCTTCATGCTTTAATCAGGTTACACCCTTGAAAACGTCTCATTTACTTTTTAAAAGCAAATTTCATTTTTACAATTAAAGCAATTAACAATAATCCAAATGTAAAACACGCATTTGATTTCCCTTCTCATTCCCCATGGTTCATTTCAATGGTTCATTTCAATATTTTCTTTTCCATTACATAATCTAATTTTTCTCCCTATATTTTTACTTTCTCAGTTTTATATCCCAATAATTGTTACTGCTGAATTTACTCTACTACTTTTAACTTTTCAATGTGTTTACCGTAATTTCCCAGATAGTCTAATAGGCTACATAAGAGATGTTATAGTTTGAACTGATGTGGATTTTGGAGATGTTCTATGGCCCAGAGTCAGCAATATCAGGGATTTTGGATACAGCTGTTGTTTTTTTAATCTGACAAACCTAGAGGGTTCTTTGTTCTCTTTTGATATTTATCATAAGTGTAAAATGGTAAAGGTAAAGGGACCCCTAAGTGTACTTCATGCATATTCATTAGTGAATAAATATACCTGAAGCAGTCACCACAATCACGGGAATTTGTCTCCCGTAACCTCCTCCTATTGGCTTTGTCAAGACGCCTTGTCATTTAATTGGCTCAGATTTCTGCATTAATTGTAGATTTTTCCTAATGATCCAGAGAGAAAAATAGAACCCTTAAGTCATAAAGACATCCTATCTCATTCTGAAAGGAGATCCCTCTGCTTAATTAACTTCATAAATTAGCTGTAGCTATAGCACCACCACTTTACCACCAGATGGAGGTAATATAATCTCTCTGATCCTTTTTGCCACTGTAATGGATCCCAACCATCAATTAACATGCCCTTGAGCCTTTCCATTTGGCAGCATTATGGTCGTGAGGAAGCTGATGTGCAGACAGAGTTGTCAAAGGAGTGCTAAGCTGTGAAATTATCAATAGCCTAAGAATTCTAAGAGCAGGTTGCTTGTCTTTTTTTCTGGTTATGCTCTATTTTTTTTCACCCATGTTCTCATATTTAGAATCCCCCCTGATCCAACAGAAGCCTTTGAAGATGTGCCTACTTCAAGCCAAACATCTGTGGAAGGTGGCAGCGTTGACAAGCGATGTTGATCAACTGCTTTTGAAGTGGACTGACTGGGAGTTATACTATGTCCATGAGAGTACCATACCCAGAAAACACACACGCAAATTAGCACACTTTACATTTTGAAGAATCGTTTATTTTATTTTTCTACATTCTATCCCTCTTCATCTCAAAAGTAGATGGAAGAGGCAGCATTTTTATTATAAATACATGCTCTGCATCCAGTGATTTGATTCCAAGTTGATGATGGGGTGGGGGTGCAAGGGCAATCAAAAGGTGAAATAGCATCTCTCTTATCAGTGATTTTGTTTGCTTCCCAGTTACCTATCCACATTTGTTATATACACCTTGATAAACTTTGTGATTTGGTTGGCTGTTAATATCTTTTAAGAATTTAATTACTAAAGTTGTTCATTATATTGCTAGGTAGACCTACATTTTTGCCTCTTTTTCTTTTTCCAAGCATTGAATGTTGTAATTTTGAGTGAAGGAGTCAAGAATATGGGAAAGAAGATACAAACATTTATCAGTTGCACAGCTAACACTCAGGAAGGTGGGCTCTTGGCTAAGGTGCAGGCATACAGAAGCACCAGTAACATAGAACTGGTGCACTGTGCCAGAACTAAAGGAAGAGGTGGGGAGGAGAGGTAATACGAAGACAAATGTGGAGTTCTGTTTTTTGTTCTCCCTTCCAAAACTTGATCTGGTTTACACAAAAAAAAAACTCCAGTGAAAATACTGGAACAATCACTGGTAAACCCTTCTGACAGAAGGTTGTGCCAGTCTTGTTTTCAAGGTGTCCGCACATTGCTGGGGTATTAATGTTAGCTTCTGCCCAGGACATGAAAGCAGCTAGTTAAGATTACTATGGCCATAATTCTCAAGGCACTTACTCTTGAGTGCTTCCATTTATTTTCACAAAACCTTTCACAACTTTTGTAAACTACAAAGACATCTATGGGCAGCAAAGTAGCTGTTTGTAGGGTTGGGTTGTTTTTTCTTAACATTTTACTAGTTTAACAATACAGTTATGCACATTGATGATTGTGGGTTGTATCCCAATGTTAGTCATACTCTGAGTGCATCCATTAATATTAATGGACATGACTAACTTGGGTCCATTTATTTCAGTGGGTCTGTTCTGAGTAGAACTTAGCTGGATACACCATGGTATGTATGTCCGTTGAATGCATTGTTAAAATAATAAAAAAACTGGAAGGGCACACAGCTCAGGGATGGACCATATGCTTTGCATGCAGAAGACCCCAGGTTCAATTTCAGTTAAGAGAATTTTGAAGAACAATCTTGGAAAATATCATCGCCTAAAATATTGAAGAGCTATTGGAGCAGACAGTAATGGATTGCTCTGAATATTTGATTACAACAGACGGCTGAGATAGAAATCTGCTTAAGTAAATGGATGGACCAACAGTGAAGCCTGCCATAAGACACCTTTTTTTGTTCACATGTGGTATATTGAGCAAAGTCACCCTGCCATTCAGTCCCTTCTTCATGATACTGGTGTTTATGAATGGTTTAGTTGGTGGCCTTTGTGCAGTGTAAGAAACTCAGGTTTTGTTGCGTCCCGTCCCCCCAACTCTACCCACAGGTTGCTCTCAAGGGTTAGGGAATCCTCTGGAGAAGTATGGTGTGAACAGCTACAGTGTGTGTGTGTAGGGCGTGTTGTTGCTGAAGAATGCCAGATCCCACAGAAACAGGTGCTTTCTGCTGGTGAGGCCACCACCAGATACAGCCCTTAATCTTTTCTTCAGTGGGGATTTTTCCCCCCTGCTGCATTTTTTATGATTTTCTATATAAATGTTATATTCTTTTATTTATGTGAACCACCTAGATAACAGATGTTATTAGGCAGATTATACAAATATAGTAAGTATAATATCTGAATCATAGAAGGCTATCTCTCCAAATAAAGTTATGCCACTTCTTCAAAGGACCCCGGTAGCAGCCCTCCTTTTTAATCAGTTTTTAATCATCCCTTTTTTGCTTTTTTGTTCTTGATGAATGTATAGAACAGCACTCTCTCCAGGAAGTAATCAACCTTGACACTTTGCATTTTGTATGTACATACATATTTTGCCATCTTTTTCCTTTGTAAAAAATGTGAACTTATGTGTATAGGATGTGCTGGTAAAGAACCCTCCTCTCTAGGCACAGAATAGACTTAGAAATCAATAGCAATGTAGCCTTTGAAACCCCTCCATTTCTGAGTATGGATCTGTATATGCCCCCATAATGGTGCAGAAAACTTACAAAATATATCCTCCATAAAATAAGTTATCTTTAGGAACTGCGAAAATTCTTAATAAGCAGCATACAGGACTTGAATTTGTGTTCCACAGAGGCTGTGTTTCCTCACAAACATTTAGGACAGCATTTTGTGCTTTTTAGCAATTATGTCCCTGGCAAGTTTGTAATGTAGCTTCTTCTGGCTCAGCATGAATGCACAGAATACTTTGCCAGTTTTTCATTGTCTTAATAGCTGTTGCTGTGGGAGATGCTCTTGCTGCTTTCATTTCCCAGTTGGTGTCAGAAGGGCATCCTGAGAATGGGGAGGGCAATTTTGTTTGATTCAGAGGAAAAGCTACCCAAGGATGAGACTCCTGCCTTCCTCTTCTGTCTCTGATAAGGAGCACAGGACTTTCCTTTCTAACAGAAGGAATAGAAATCACCTGTGACGCTACATTTGTTGTCTCTGTACCATTTTGTCACTTTATTTACTTCATTTCATTGTTATTTACTGTTTATGTTGTACTCTATTAAAATAATAACTGAAGTGGCTTACAATAATAAAATAACACATCATGAAAATGAAAAAAATAAGAAATTATTAGCAAAATATTCATATGAGACAACATAACTAAAACTTGAAAATAGCAGGTTACTGATTAAAAGCTAGCCTATATTTTTATAAAAAAAAGTTTTTACTATCCGTCAAAGACAGATTTGCAACTGGGCAGCCTAAATCCTGAAAGATAAATTAGGTTATTCTGAATGGGTTCTTAACATTTAGGCCAAAAGCAGGCCCTCCTCCTTAAGTATAGATCAGTCGCGTTCCACCATCACTTTTGAGATTTTCTCCTCCTCCTCCTCCTCCTCCTCCTCCTCCTCCTTCTTCTTCTTCTTCTATTGTTGTTGTTGTTGTTGTTGTTGTTGTTGTTGTTGTTGTTGTTGTTGTTGTTATACTGCCCTTCATCAGATCTCAGGACAGTTCATAAGATAAAAATACATGCTTCCCTATTGCATGTTAATTCCAAACACCAGCAGTTTTGCTTTACTATTTTGCCATTGACTTGTACAGCTGTGGGTTACTTGTGTGTTACCACCTGTACTTTCTGCATTTCCTTTCCTTCTCACCTCACTGTTTACAGTCCCCATCACTATATGTATATATACACACACCTGTAACTCAGGGTAGCACTTCATGCATCTGATGAAGTGGATTTTTATAGTTCGTGAAAGCCTATCCTCTAATAAATTTGTTATTCTTTAAGGTGCCATATGAAAATTTTGTTGTTTTTTGCTGCAACAGACTAACACGGCTTTATTCCTCTGGAAATCATCTCTGATTTGTTTGCTCAGGAACCATAGCCTGTGATGTACATGAGCCTGTTCTAAAGCCATGGGATATTTTGGGCTGCTGACTCATAGTATTCCCTCTTCACAGTGTTTGCCATTTGTGAGAGATGAATGTCCTAACTCAACATATCTAATTTTAGCTGGGTTTTTTTGTTTCCTGCTTTTGGCATCTTTGTGTCAAAAGTAATCTTTCATATCTGTCTTCCCACTCTGCTTCACCTAAGAAGTATCTCCTGCAACAACAGATAGGAAAAGGGGACTGAACTCCAGATGCTGTATATTCCTTTTTCTTTCTTTTTATGTAGGTAAAGTAAATCTATACACCATTGTCTAAATGTAAGCAATGTGCTTTTGTCACTTCCATGGTTGGGAGAGTATTTATTCCAAATAAACAGTGTTTAATAAAAATATATCCTAAAGTGATGCTTAGCTGGTCAGTTTCCTTTCACATAGCAGGATACAGAACGGATGGTATAAATACAGCATTGCATTGTTAAGGTTAAGAAGGAAACATAGTATATCACACTATATTATAGTCATTTAACCAAAATTTCCAAGTCATGTTACAACTTTTTAACGCCCTTCATTTTTGGAAGTTGAAGAAATCAACACACCCTACTATCATGTTTATCAAGACAGCTCAGAGAGCAGTAATTATTTTTTTATATATATATATATATATATATATATATATATATATATATATATATATCACATTTAGTTTGATAAGATGGTTAAGCAGCAGTTCACTAGATTGTATATTGCAAATTTATAATCCATATTAGCCTGCCATATTACCCTGCCAAATGGTAAGGAGAATTTTATCACATAAGTGCCCCTGCTCAGGAATTAAAGGGGAAAGCGGACTGGTCCCATTTCCCTCACAATAGATAGCCACCTTACCAAGCACATCCACTGTCCTAAATAGCCTCTCAATCAGTTCCCACCTATAGCCACCCATTCTTGTAAAAGTACACACAGTACACAATAAATTTACCAGTCTAGACTTTCATATAATTGAGTATCTGATTAACTTCAGAAGGTAGAGCTTTGCTTTAAAAATTGTGAAATGTATAGCTCTGTTGTTGCAAATGCATCTGTCACACGTTGTCTCATAAATCCTGTACAGCATATGTGTAACATAGTATTGTCCACCAGATAAGATTGTGCTGTTTGCCAAAACTTCAGACTGTCAACTTTAACAGGACTCCTATGAGATCCCACACTAAACCTCTGTAAGTGGACTAGCATAGAGAGGGAGTTCCTGGCAAGCATGAGCTTCTCCAGTCACTGAAGTGCTGGAACAGCTCCATGTGCATAATGCTTGTCCTACTTTACAGGGCTCTATAAGGATGACTGAGATATGTGAAAATCCAAGGAAAATGTGCTATAAATTTATATGTTTTTGTTCTTGTTCCTGACCAGTTTGCTTGGTTAAATCATCACAGAGAGAACTTCATTCATTGTGCTTCTTAAAATCTGATTGTCTACCTTACATGAGTACAGGTATTCTCTGGATCAAGGTGGTAATGAAAAACAGCTGAAAAGCCTCACTTGCTGCCCATAATCCTTAGCATGGCTAGGTTTATACATTAAGCTTGGGAGTTCCCTACTGGCCTTATCTGCCCTTTGAGGTAATAATATAGGTTAAGACTCTAAACTGGGCTAGCAGGTATTTTTTTCCTCCGGGACATTCTAGAGCCAACAAATTTGTCACTTTAACTTGTCTTGCAACTGCTGTCAGGAGGAGGCCGCCTGTCTTCAAAGGCACCTCTCCCAGTAATGTACCCATTTCTGCCTTTGTGGCGGCCCCTCCCTGTTGCTGTTGTTGTATGTTGTGTAGGCCTCAATGCAGATAGCCCCCTCCCGCAATATCTTTACTGTCCAGGGAACAGAGAAACATATATACTTCATCTTCAAAGTGAAATTAAGGTAGAAGCAGGAAGGCCATTGCGCTCTCATTTGATAAAGGGGACCTGCACTTGAGTAGAAATGTCACGTTCTTTCCATTAGAGGGCAGAAATAGGCTTCTGTAGCTGTGTGTGCATGCCTTACGTGCTCTCTACCTTTGGTATCTTGTGGGAAAGGATGGTGTGGCCCATAGGATACAGTGAGATTAAAACAACTATGCAGTTACTCATGTCCAGGACTGCACAGAATGTGCAGGTCTCTTATTTACTTTGGACTTTTTAAAGTGCTGATGTGTTCAGCGTAAGTTCAAGTAAGCCAATGGCTATTGGAGGGTGTGTGTGTGTGTGTGTCTTTTTTAACAATTTTAAAAATCAGAATCTAATCAACAAATTTTAATATGACATCCATTTCTCCCCAGTATGTTGGGGTTTTTTTAAAAGCAAGATAATAGCCAAATGAAATATTCTTTATAGAAACACTCCTGAAATGTATTTCTCTGACTTTGATTCTGATGACAATTCAAATTCACTAAAGTAGGGTTGTTTTTTAATGGAAGAGCTTTGTACTAATACCAGATGCTTGAGAAGTGAACCATTTGGATTAGGGCTATTTGCTGTCACATCTTGCTTGTTGTGGCTTCCCTGGAGGCGTCTGGTTGAGCCACTGTGGGGAAAACAGGATGTTGTGCTACATGGGCCCTTTGTCTGATCCAGCAGGGTTCTTCTTATGTTACTAAGTAAAAAGATTATTCCTGAACATAATGAGAATTTCCACTCTCAAAGGGTTCTGTTTGTATATTCACTCAATATGCTTCAACACTGTCACAGTTAATCTAATTTGACTTTGGTCAGTCACTGTCCCAGAAAACAGAGTTATCTGTTTATATATATGTTCTCTACTTCTCATAAATTGCACAATCAGGTTTGTTTTCTATATATAAAAAAGAAACCTAAAAACAATTAAGTACTATATTTTAATAACTGCACCTGTGTATCCAAACCTACCCTAGTAAACGTGCTGACTTTCATTTCTCCTGGAATATGAAATTAGCAAAGTATTCAAGCGAATGGGGTCACAGATGCATTGGTACATTGGTACATATGAAAAAGGAAAGGAATAGAATACAGGACAATAGCCAGGAATCACCCAGACCAGTCACAGCAAGCCCTTGCGCTTTTTCAGTGACAATGTTGAAGCACAAAACGGTGACACAAAACCAGAGGCATGCAGTGCAGACTTGCACTCTTTGTCATTTCCACATGAGCGGCAGATCAAAGCTGAGGTAGACATAGTCATAATCTGAAAGAGTTAACTTGCACATGAATTCCTGAGGACTTGTTTACACATCATGTTTCTACAGGATTACGTGTACTTCTAGGAAGAACACACATAGGTTGGTTCATTCTTCAAAGTAAAGAGGTTGCAGACTTTGCATTTTTAAGTAATGTTGCTTATTCTTATTCACGGATGAGAATGTGCCTTAGTATTGCAAGACAACGACCTTATCGGTGCAGTGAATCTGTGACTCATAACTTCCCCAAAGTGTATGTGCCCACCTGTTTTCTTTTGGTGGGATCAAGGACACAGTTCCTCCCACAAGCTATTTGGGTGCTGGTGTTCTAGCCAAGAGTGGTCTACTCCACCTAACTATAATGCAGATGGGGATGCCCATTCTACAGTCATCCTACAGCTCATGGAGACTAAGGAACATTGCTGGCATGGCATTCATTCTCTCACACTTTGGCGTCATTCTTTCACATTATAACACTTCTTTTTTAAATGGTCAGGGCAACATACATTAAAAAGCACTTGTTATTTCTGCCTTCTGCAAAAGACTTCATTCCTTCCCTGAGTTATCTGGCATCATGTGCAGAGGACTTGCCGTAGGAGAGGGTTCTTCCTCTCCAGACACTTGTATAGCTTTGTGTGTCCTCTGCAGCCCCACCCACCCTCCTGACCTTCTCTCAAACACTCTATGTACGTGAGAGAACTCGGGGGGGGGGGGGCGGGGAGAGGATCTTGTTTCATTTCCCTTTTGCAGGAAGCAGAAGCAGTGTGATTCTCATGCATTGATCTGCTAATCATAAAACCAGTAGCCCTGTGTTCCCTGCAGTTTACAAATAGCGGGCGCCCTGGCAAGATGATTTGTGAAACCCTGTCCTTGTAGTTAAGCAGCTCAATACACAACGTGAAGCATGGGCAAACTTGCTATGTAGATGTGTCTCTAACCTGCTGCTAATTATGACTGTCTCCTGCATACACATCACAAAGCAAAGGATCCTGGGCAGGAGTCAATGTCTCATTTTGTTGGAGGGAATTGTTATTTTTTCCCACTTTGCTCACTTCTCATAAATATACACTGCTACAGTTGTATATTGTTCTGTGAGGCAACAGTTTAGAAATAAATGAGCTCTACTTGGTTTTAACTAAGACTGAGCTTAAATGGCCTCATCTTCAAAGCCTTATCTTTAGGCCACAAAGACTCCCCATCCCATAAACCGCAGTTATATTTAGATATAATTTCTATACCGATTTATATTTTTGGAAATATCTCTATGCAGACTGCAGCAGATCTTAAGGCGTCATAAACACAGCATTATAAAATATCAAAACGTTGCAAATGAAAATCAAATTTGCAAAATTCAGTCAAGATCCACATTTAAAGCGGTATAATTAGCAATGAAACAGTATCCTTTCGAACATCAAAAAACTTTACCGGTAAAAATAAAGCATAAAAATGCAATAAAAGTTCCATGTTAAAATATAATCTGCAGCTGAACAAAACCACCGAGGCAGAAGCTGTTAACAAGGCCATGCTTCCTCCCCGCCCCCATGCATACACTCAAACACAGAGACTTTTCTCCCTGATGCTTGGTGTTCAGGTGGTGGTGCTGTGGTGCCAATTTAGAGAGAAAGTCTTGCAGTCCATTTAGCTTCTGCTGTGTGTATTCCTGTAGCAACTAGATTTGGCTTTTCCCTTACGCAACTGTGAACAAAGCTAATTCAGAATGAGGAACATGTATTTGGACTAGGGATGGCCCTCACTCTGTGTTAGCTTTGTTTTCCTTTTGTATTGCTGTCATATCGCTAAATCTTTCTGGTTGTGGTTAACTTATTTGTTCAAACCACAGTAGCAGTATATTGGGACTGTGAAGACTTTCTGTAAGAAACAAAAGAGGTAGACATTTGGGGAAATATTTTTGCCACCCCTTCATATTAAGTGTTTGTGGAAATTCAGTGCAATGTTTATCCCCCCCCCCAACCTTTTGTCTACATTATATTTTTTTTATAAAACGAATATTAAGGCTGCCTAGAATAAACCCAGACAGTTGCAGCCAAAAAAACAAAAACAAAACTCACAACAACTGACCTCCATTAAAAACTGTTCTAATCTGGTCAAGAATGTTGTCTTTGTGCCAAATTATGATGTTGATTCTTATGATGGGGATATTTTCCCACAAGAAAATTGGAATGAAGCCACCAGCTCCTTATACACGACCCACTGTGGGTTTTCTTGTCTTTTCTTTTTTGGGACTCCAATGTAGGACACATGAATCTGATGTAAAATTGGGAACAATGGCAACACATTGGCTTCCAGTTCTTAAGAAATGCAAGCCAAATGATGCCTGGGCAGTTGGGAGTGAAGCAGTGCCATTACTTACATTGCAAGTATTTTGTAGAAAACTATGGACAAAATTCTGGCTTCATTTGAAGCTCTTGGGAAATCTGTCTTTGAATTTTACTCCCAAGTGTTGCCAAATTTGGGGGGAATGGGTTTCCAGTGCAAGTAAATAAACTTTGCAGCCACCTTTGGGAGACCACATGGATGAATCTGGGGCTGTACTGAATTATATCTTTTAATGTTTATAATTACTGGGCTTTTTGGGGAGGTGGGGTATAAATGAAATCATACATTTGCTTAAGAGACAGTACATCTGATTGGATGTAGCCACACATTACTGAAAAGGTCATCAACATATCTAGCATTTGTTTTCTAGCATTTTGTGCTCCGTGCTCAATAACCATTTTGTTTCTTCTTTGTTTGTGCAGTCATTAGGCTCATTTGCCCACACTGCCATTCAATTCAGTAGGATCCCCTTGGATTGTGTTTACAAGCACTCCTGAAGTGATCACACCATTAAGGTCATCATAGCCACTCCGATTAAATGGCAGCTTGTCACAAATGATGCCGATGCCTGTGAGGACAAAACAAGAGGAGGGAAATTGCACTGAAAAAGAAAACAGCAATGAAAAAATGTAGAATAGTTGGGTATTGAGGATTTTAACAGTCAAAAAGCCAACATGCAGTGAAGGTAAGTAGGCTTGACCTAGACATATCTGCAACTATCTTCCTAAGACTTAGGCTTCCCAATCAGATTTGGTTCTCAATGAATGGCTTGTCATCAACTGGCACACCTAGTGAGTGCTTGTGGTGATGTGGAGATACGTTGGAGACTCGTTTTCTTAGAAATCTGGTACATGTGTCCTGCTTAGCATCTGGATGCAATTTTAGTTACTGTAGAGTAAGAAGCAGCCCTTACTGTGACTAAATGAGAATTCCAGCATTGGTTTGGTTGCTGATCTTCATGTACAGAAGGAAAGTTGGATGAATGGTAATGTGTGAATGTGTGGGTGTGCTCTGTGTATACAGAAAGTTGCATTATTCCCTCAACGTAATAATGATTCTGTACAGTAGAAAAATCCAAGGGTTTGAAAAGGGGGGAAAGATCTTAATTATATCCTTTAACCATAACATGTTTCTAAGTAACTGTATATTTTCCTGAGATAAGAATTCTGTCGGTTAAACATTATTCAGAATTTAATAGCTAAGCTTTCTGTGCATATTTACATACTGCTTTCACAGTGATGTATTTGAATACAGTCCAAACCAAAAGTTGTGATAAGCAAAAGACTGCAGTTTCTGACCTCTGTTAACAGGGATGTGCAATATTTGTAAATTTCTGTTTGAGTCATTTGTGTTTTTTTAAATAAACTTGCTTAAATTTATTATCAGCTGGTGACAATAATCAACTGGAAGTGCACCTTAAATTATTGCTTTAATATGTGCTTTGCAGTGCTGACTTCTCATAAACTTAACTTCCTGGTAGCTTTCTCAACACAGCCAGCTAGAACTACTAGAAAGTTAACTCTGATCTAATGCCTTTGTGGCATTTGGGAGGGGAAAACACTTCCTCCATCTTCACACTATGGCACATATCTTCCTTGCAAACCTGTAGTGAAACTTAGGTTTTCAACTAGCCTTCACCAACTTTGTGCCCTCCAGGGATTGGGACTAAGTACTCAATTTTACCTAACAAACAGCCATGCTGCCTGAGGATGATGGGAGTTGTAGGCCAATGGCACTCGTAGGGCCATAGGTTCCCATTCCTGCTGCACTTGAATATCCATATGGAAAATGCACAAACCGTTTTGTGGAAAAAGACCTTCCAGCTCAAACACCTATGAACTGATACCATGATCACTGCCTGGAGCTGATGAGAGGGCTCTAGGTTGGGGAAGTGTATGTGTCAACCGGTGATTTGGAGTGCTAGCTTCCCCAAATTTGGTAAAAAAGGTTTCTAATTGCCCAGGTCAGATTATTTGGTAGATCTTCAACAGCACAACAGCATGCTTTTTTTTTTTTTTTTTTTGCCTCCTTTCCCAACTCTTTTTTCCCCTGTTAGAGCTCTAGGATTATAAACCACAAGTATGTAGCAACACTGTAAAATTATCTGAATTCAGTACAGTGCACAATCTCTGTCTTCAGTTCTAACAGTGAAAGAAAATACTGTGTTCTCTTCCTTGTAGGAGCTTAATCACTCTACCAGTATGTGCTGTAAACCAATCCCACATTATGTGAGTAAAATCAAAGAGCTTAAATAATACTGATAACTAAAGAACTGAAGATATTATGTTGGTGCCTGATATACTGTCAATAAAGCAAAGATATTTTCAAGAAGCAACAAAACATCTCTTTGTATGTTGGAAGGCCACTAGCCTAAGGAGTAAATATATTTTTCTTATTCATATTCACTTCTCCATGCACCAGGAGAAGGGCTAGCCACATGCATTGGTAGAGCACAGGCTTCACATGCAAATCTAATCCCCAGTATTGCCAGGTCAGGCTAGAGAAAACCGCTGTGAAGAAACGCTGGAAAGCTTCTGACACTCCATGCTGTTCTCGGCGGGCTAATGATCTGACTTCGTGTTAGACAGCTCTCCATTTTCCCATGTTCAGCACCGGTTAACACCTGATTCTCTTTGAGAATTTCTGCAATTAATTTCAGAATGAGGCATATACAGTTCCTTCCATTTCGTGTTACTTTTTTCGCCTTTGCAAGAAAACCACACCCATGAGTAATTCTGGCCAGAAAAGCAAGACCAGTTTCATAGTTCCATTCAACTCCAAGTAAGGAGAATCTTCATACAAATCTTGTCAAAATGGACTGACTGAAAAAAAGCTGTTTATGCAGCTCCAGTAATAGAAGACCATTCAGTATACTTTCTCATATATATATATATATATATATATATATATATATACACACACACACACACACACACACACACACACACACACATACTCACTCTCTCTCTCTCTCTGAAAAGAAATATACATAGGGCATGCGGAATGGATGGTACAGTGTGTGTGTGAAAGATAACATTTCTGAGCATATTTTTTTTAACCTTTTATTTATTCCCTTTTATTTAAAGGAAAAATGTTCCCTACTTTCACCTTTCACAAACTTTTCACACATCTCTTCATCCTGAAAAGGTGGAAGCCAGGTTTGTCTTTTTCTGGCATGATGTTTCTAATTGATCTGTTTATCCATGTGTCCCTCAGCAGGGAATTCGCAAGGCCCATATACAAGCTACAATTTAACTGGTGTGTTTTCCATAGAATAAAAATAAATGGTGTGTTATTGTACGTAATTGTCCCCTGTGTATGGTTTACCTGCAAGGAAAAAAGATAGCACAAATGAGTAGCAGCAGCAGGAAGCCATATTAAGATCATACTGAGCATGTGCAGCAGTCTTTACGAAATTCTGAAATCCAAATTGAATGAATGACAAGAAACTAACCCATTGGTGCTGCTCTTCAACCAGAACCAGGTATTCAAACCCAACCCCTCCAAAAGTGGGGTAATATGTTTGAGGGAAGGGGACTTCAAACATTTCTTCACAACATTCTGGCCATTAGTGACAAGCAGTCTTAGTTACTTGGATGTTACCCATATTATCCTCAACTGCAAACTGATGGTGCTGTAGTAGATTGGTCTTTATTGGAACCTCCTAAACTAGGTTTCTAGTGGTAATTATAATTATAATTATAATTATAATACCCCGCCCATCTGACTGGGTTGCCCCAGCCACTCTGGGCAGCTCCCAACAAAACACAGTGAGACATCAAACATTAAAAGGTGCTGCCTTCAGACATCTTCTAAAAGTCAGGTAGTTATTTATCTCCTTGATGTCTGATGGGATAGCATTCCACAGGGCGGGTGCCACTACCGAGAAGGCTCTCTGCCTGGTTCCCTGTAACCTCACTTCTCGCAATGAGGGAACCACCAGAAGGCCCTCAGCGCTGGACCTCAGCGCTGGCAGAATGATGGAGGTGGAGACGCTCCTTCAGGTATACTGGCCGAGGCTGTTTAGGCTTTAAAGGTCAGCACTAACACTTTGAATTGTGCTCAGAAAAGTACTGGGAGCCAAAAAAGATCCTTTAGGGCCAGTGGTAGAGAAATTTGCTGAGCTGTGTACTGAAGTGATAATTGTATTTAGAAATTGTACTCAAATATGTGCCTCTTTTCTTCTATATGAGAAGCCCACTATCCTATCTAAACTGGATAATCAAAGAAGACAGTGTACTACTGCTGGTTGCCAGGAGGGAGAGAGGGAGGACCAAAGTAGCAGGCAGCTTGGGATGGTGTGGGTACAGCAGTGGGATACAGTATCAAGTGATCTTGACACCGCGCCTGCACCGTGCCGAGCTCTCTGCTGCCCTGCTCCCCCTTCTCTCAGTAACTGGCAGCAGTGCATAGCTTTGGGAAGCAAGGTCAGCAACACAGGCCTGCTCACTGCTACTGACAGAAGGCATGTTAAATGTACTTTGTATTAACACCATCTCAGTGGAAATTCAGTTTTTCATTTCTACCTGATTTATTGTGGGGCAGGGTGGTGGGTTTTGTTGTTGTCTTGTCTTACTGGCATTCCATTTGGAGTGGAAGAGGCAGCACTAGCACTTCTTCCTTGCCATCCTTTTAACAGCATGCTCACTTGGCTTTCCAGCATGCTCATTCACTCCTAAATGTAAACAGGGTATCATTTTTCATGATGCACACACATAGCACCAGAACGAACTGAAATAAAAGTTGTGGGCGTTAGTAGTTTGGAAATGTTGTTAGTTGTTTGGAAGTATGAAAACGTAAGCAGGTGTGTGCAGTGAGTTGGCCTCTGTAGTTTGGAATGCTATTACTGAATGAGGCAAAGAGCCAAGTTTGCCAGCCAGGTAATGACAAACCAGGTGTAATGGGGAGGCGTGGCTGTGTGCACACATGTGTTTGCATGTGGATAAACAAACCTCCAGTCTTGTAGCAATTTTCCGGAGTTCCCAACATTTCCATTTTGTAGTTTCCTCTGATGCTACGAAAATTTCCCAAGCACCTTAAGTGTGTGTATCTGTCTGTGTTGTGGTTTCCTGTGTCTTGATGAGTTATCCGGTTCTGTCTTGCAGCCCTCAGAATCCAAGTCCAACGTCACCCCTTTCACCGTCCTGGCCTATGTTCTCCGCACCATCCAGCCCTATGCCCACCTCCTCTACGTCCAGCGACTCATCCCCCATCAGGTCTGTTGCAGGTTTGAGGGTTTTGTTTTGCTCAATTAAGTTGCCACTGCTGCTATCATATTTTACGTTTACAAGCTTCTTTTTCCCTGCGTTGCTTCCTCACTGTGGCCCAGCTTGTTTTAGTTACCAGAGTGTCACAATCCCTCAGCTGCCGTCAGGCATCAGGAAAGGAAACTTTGAAACATTCCATGACCTCCAGAGGAGTGATTGGTTGAGTGATCTAAGCACTGTCTACCTTAGCTTTCTTCTTATCCCAGCTTTGGAGAATCCCCTTCAGTTGTGTTTGAATTTGTTTTATATTTGCCAAATTGCTGGACTTGCTTGATACTCACTAAAACCATCTCTGCAGTAGGTAAGCTTTCATTTCCATTCCCCAAATATGAATAGTTTCAGATAAAAAATGCATTATATCTTTTTTAAGCCTGACATTTAACTACAGTCCAGTTTTCCTTTTTTCAGATTCAGTTGTGTCAGTGAGAATAGAGGGTTTTTGAGGCAGTGAGGTTGTGACGTTTATGAGAACTGGAACATTTAATGTGGGTGAATATATACTGACCATTTACAGACATTCAAAAACTGTTTGACCTCTTAAAATTCAGGCCCATTCAGCCAAAGAGATGGATATAGTTGCAAAAGACCAATAGTATTACAGTCTTCATTGATTTCCAAGAGTGGTCCTATACATGTCTACTGAGTTCTGTGGGGCTTACTCCCAGGTAAGTAAGTACAGAATGGTAGCCACAAATGTTTGCCCACCATTGGTTCCCAGGACTTGGGCTATCTTTACTTGAGATGGTGTCCTCTTCTCATTTACAAGCTAACCTTACATTTCAACAACAGTTGGGTAGCCCATGCTAGAAACATTGTTTACTAACAATTTCCGCTGGCTGTAGTTTTCTAGCAGTTTTAATTCAGCGATAAACTCAAGGAGGATTGTTCAAGTGTACAAAATGCACAGAAAAAGTATCCCACCCCCAATTTTTAAAAATGGCGCAAAACAGTCCAGAGGAAGGGAGTCCCAAGTTGAAAATGAACTTCCTTGGGCCCTGATCCACTTTGGGGGAGAACTGCAGAAAATGCAAGAGCAGTCACAAGGACAAACTCAGCTAATGTATGGTCTCCATGATGGCCAGATGTGTGCCTTGATTAAGATGCCTGCATCCATGCATTAGTTTACTCTGCACTGCTAGGAGCATTTCCCTCTTTTTCAATTCAATACAAGCAAGCACCACTTCTGGAGCTGCCTTACTGATTCTTACATGAAAGGTGAGATGAACCAGCGAATGAACACATGTGAAAGTGACATAGAGCAGAAGTGTACAAATCCATCCAACCCTATATTGATTAGCTTCCACTCAACAAGTTGAGCCCAAAGTGGGAAGTGCTTCCTTTGATCTTAGTAGGTTTGATTCTTTGGGCTTGTTTGTATATTATATTCAAAATACATTTTGTTATATAGCTTTCTTACCTTACATTGACAATAACTGGAGATAAAGCCCCTTTACTAAGGGGCATAGTGTAGGGCTCATGATCATGAAGTTACACTGGACAGAAAACAGTTTTCTTTACAAGTAACTATGGCAGGATGCTCTGTGACAGCGATGGAAATCCACATACAATGTGCATTCACATGTCTGCTACCTGTGTAAAAGTTGTTACAGTAGTTGCTTGTGATGCTGTAATGTGTGGCCAGGATTCATCCTGAAACCTGATTTCAGTATCTGTTCTTCTGAGAATGTGCAGGATGTAATTGACTACTAAGCAACCACAGATATCTCTTTGGATCAGGGACAGAACTTCTGGGTGGCCTTGGCGCCTGGTATCGGTCAAAGGAAATTCATTGCTGTATGTAACCTTGAAATGGCAACACCCATCCTTACTCTGGAACACAAATGATGAAGACCTCTGCATTCCTTCAGATGTTTGCTAAGCAGTGAAGTTAACACGATGTCTTAAAATTCTTCAGGGTTAACCTTGAGTAGGAGTTCTATGCAATCAGCTAATAACCTTGTTCTTTTTCCTTATCTCTCTCTCTCACTATCTATCTCTCTCATTCGCTCACTTGCTTGCTTTTTACAGGGATGCATGGTAGACAATATAGTTTATTAACAGGGCACAGAAAAGACACATGCATTCTGGCCAGGGTATGGTAATTTTAACTGGAAGCCACTCACAAGCCTTATATCTGCAAATGTAAATACCCCTACAAGGTGGCTATGTCACATTTTAGTTTTGATACAAGGCTGCATCTAGTGTAACATAATCAGAATTGCTGTCATTATGAGTCTGGGGTGTGTGCGCACACAAGGGAATCTCTCACTCTTCCCATAAACTGTACAAGGTCACATGGGCAAAACTCGACTGAGTGCTTTTCTGGCCATGTGCCATGCTCAGAGGCAGAAATTAAAAAAAAAAAGAAGAAGAAGCCTGATCAGAAAGATCTAGGGCTCATTAATGCCCTTGGTAATCCAGGCTGGGCTATGAAGGGCACTGCACCACGAAAGGGAGGGCATTGCAGCACTATACACTAAGATAACAGCAAAGAAAAGAAACCAGGAAAAGAAATGGACCAGGCTGTGGCAATTTATTGTTCAAAGCTGTTCTTGTAACTTGTATTAATTACCAATTAATGCACTGTCTTCCCCTGTGCACCCCCGCCCTGCCGGCTTTGCTTCCCATCTCCCTAAACTGTGTTTAATGTCTCTGTGGAGTTCCCCTTCTCATTTGTTTTCATTCCTGCGGGTGTTCTACAAATCCAGACAAACCGCTTGACCCAACATGTTGGTTTCATGGAGCACATAAGCCATAATTGGTCATAGTGACTCAAGTGAAATGTTGTATTCTGAACATTTTTGGGGAGGGACCCTTCATGGAAGACTCTTGAATGCAAGGTTCGTATTAATTAATTTCCACACACAAACATATTGCAATGGAAATGTTTTCAGGTGTTATGTTTTCCCATTATTCGCTGAATCCATCTGAATGCTAAATATTGCTTTTGATTATCATATTCCTGTTAATGTGGTTTTCAAACAGGAATCCTAAATTGAATGTTCTGTGTAAGACTTTTGTTGTTGCCGAGGTGTGGTGGGTAAGATTCCATTAGAGAATTTGTGGGATGAGGAAAAAATTCTAAATAAGTGTGTTTTGTTCCTGGTCTCAAAGCTTTGAACAGGAAACAAGGGGGAAGCCTGCAATTGTAACAATCTCTTTACATAACTACATGTTTTTCTTGAAAATGTTTTTAGTAAAGTGCCTCCTTTTGAAATTGTCTCCTTGTGAATTTTATACCCAGTTTTGAGGCACTGAATGATTTGGTCCTAGTCATTAAGTAGTGCTGGGTGGGTTAGTCTTCCATTCATTAGGTTTGGATTTACAGACTTTGTAACAATCACTGGACATGTTCAGTATGTAGCTTTCTGTTCCTAACATTCATTCACACTAATATATTTTTACTCTGCTGTTATGCCATGTGCTTGAGTGATTGTGTGCATTAAAACATCAGTTTTTATATCTAATCAATGGGAAGCTGCAGCAGTTGAATTTAAGGCTCTTAACCATCTTGATAATGTTTACAAAGATAATGTATCACTAATTAGTGCCAGAGAAGGACTAGGGTTTTTTCATAGTTTAATCTCAATTTAGACAAGAACCAAACAGGATGTGTTGTTAACATACACTTCTTTTTTTAAGCATCCACTAGTGGTGATAATTATTGTGATCACAGCAGGGAAAGAGGGAATTTAACCATATTCTCAGATGACAATCTCGCCTGAAATATATTATTTGCATTAGGAGGGGATCCCCCATTGGCCTTCCTTCTAGTTGAAACACTTGATAGATTATTAGATGGAGGTTCTGCTTAACTAGAGTTAATATGCAATAATTGTTGGCTGCTTTAACCAACTTCCGTTGAAGATCTCCTGATCTGGATTGGAATGAAACTTCTCTACCATTTTCTAACATTAATTATGCTGCTGGCCAGGTGATCTGTTTTTCCCCTTTATGCATTTGTCAGCAAAGGATGTTCAAAGACCGTAAAGGTGCTCAGATTTAACAACTGTGCTTTTTGCTAATGGGGGGGAAATGCTGTGTTAACGCATTCAGTCAGGCATATGGCTAATCTGCAAGGAGGAAAAAAATAAATATCAGAAACTAATGGAAGGAATTGTGTGTATCCAAATTCCAGAACAAAAGGTTTTTCAGTGGAAAATTGGGGGGGGGGGGGGAGAGAGTAAAGTATGGGACATTTCTCAATCCAAGAAAAACTAATAAAATCAATCCACCATAATCATCATCATCATCATCATCATCATCATAATCATAATAATGCCTCTGAACTCTCTGGTGGGTTACCTTACTTGCTGTTTAGCAGTCCAATTGTCCTTTAAAATGCAGATTAATCATACTGGTGAATGCCCTCTATGCAAAAGGGCATTTAATGCTTTGGGTTTTAAGGTCTCTCTAAAATGACTGAGAAAACAGGGCTTAGAAGCCTCTTCTTGAAAGGTGTCACTTTCTGCTAGCTCCCAGTTACAGTTAGGAAGCTGCCATAGCTCTACCAACCAGAGTGCCTCATCTAGGCGCCATCACTTTCACTCAAGCTTTTTTGACTGGGTGAAATCCAAGAACTGTCACAGCAGCAACAGTTGACTCCTGCAGGACCAGGAGCTTTGTTGGGGAAAATGTGTCTCATTCTCCCACTCTTCCCCTGAGGGAAAGAGATCACTCATGGGGCAGCATGTCCAGGGCTTAAACTAGCAGCTGCCACTCCAGATTGATGATGCTTTATTTCTCAAGCCTCTGTAACATGTGAGTAGGCAGGACTGTGGTTTGTGGCATGGAGGTTCCACTGCAGGTAAATCACTATAGGAAAGGCTTCCTCGGGGTTGGAAATTTGCATTGTACTGTTCAAGCAGATGGAGTCTTGGAACTGAGCTAGAGAGAAAAATTACCAACAAATCCTCAGTTCAAATAATTTACAATGCCAGGGAAAGATTGCTAGCAGAGTTTGGCTACGTCAGCCTCAACCAGGAGCCAGGCCTCTGGATTATGTTTCTTATCAGAAACTCTCTCTCCCTCACAAAGTTTTTCCAGCTGACTCTTTAGAGTTGATTCCTTTTCTCTGCCTCTAATTCTTTTTTTTTTTTTTAATTGCCCATCACTCCCTGACATAGTATTGCTCATTCCATTGGGCAACCATGGGCTTCCCTTGGTCACAAATGCAGCAGTTAATGTTGAAAATCCAAAATAACGAAACTTGGTTTTGGAGAAGAAATGTTACACCACTCTCTCTCTCTCATCCTCTAAATATGCTTGGTGTTATCTTGAATATTATTCCTTTTATCTTTCCCTTGACCTGTGTTTCATCTTTTCCTCCACATTTTGCCATCTGGCAGTTTTGATCCATGTTTCAAGAATTTTTCAGGAGAAAATACTTTAGAAATACTCAAGTCTGCATACACACACGAAAAGAAAACATGTGCAAACCTTCCTGCGTGCTGATTCTTTTGTTATTATTTTTGCAGTTCTCCATTCCGCAGAGCCAGAGCACTCTATGCTTGCAAAGCAGAGCACGACTCAGAACTCTCCTTCACTGCAGGCACCATATTTGATAATGGTGAGTATCCATGTGTGGCCAGTCCTACATAACACAAAGAAGAGTGAATGGTGATTTCTCAAGAGAGAAGGCTTGTGTTTCCCATTGAGTAATCTAAGAGGGAAGGCTTGTGTTTCCCACTGAGTAATCTTAAGACTTCATCCTGTTACAAATGGTGATACAGACTACAACTTTCTGCCTATTTGATGTTTACTAATTGGGAACATATGGGCTAAAAACTGTATGTTGCACACCAGTTTGTGCATCTTTGGGGTTGCAAGGGTAAATACTCAACTGAACCCAAGGAGGAGAGAGAGCTGCTGGCATAGGGCAATTACGGTGGGAAAATGGGGATGAGCAGGGGAAAACATGGCTAATTTTGTGGATGTTGAAATTTGTAAAGCTCTAGTCAACCACATAAATATTTGGCTGTATTTCTAACTGCAGGTTGTCAGTTCAGTTAATACTGAAGAGATTTCAGTTGGATTGATAATAATATACCAGAGATACCAGCCCAGTTCATTCAACATGGGTAGGTTAGCAGTGTCATCTTTTTCCATACCTGCTAATGGGTCAGTTGGTCAGGAGTAAAAGACTTACTGAAAATTACCAAATGGCTGGTGGACAAACCAGGTGTAGTTGTGGGTTTGAGGACAGAGACTCTTAACAAGTTTAAGTGAGGAAGAGTGCCAAGTTTAGGAGCTGGGAGAGAAGAAGTGGCCATAATTTACCATTTTTGCAAAAACAAAAGATACTGAAGAAGAGAATGAATCTATTTATAAGACTGCAAGCTTCAGATAGAATTCTTTGAACTCTCTGCTGATTAGTAGCCTGCTCTCCCCTGGCTCTAAGGCATAGAGAAAAGCAGAACAAATAGAGAAAGGCTGTTTATATTGAACAAACAGTGGTTGCTAGATAAAAATCAGCTGGGCCACACTGAGAGACAACTTGCATAATATTCACTAGATTCAAATAAGTTGTTGTGTGCACGGAATGAGGTCCACTCAGCGCAGTGGGACTTCCCCCCTCTTCTGCCCCCACGCCTCCTAAATATGCTGTGAAAAGTTGGGGGGGGGGCAGAACAGGTTGGGGGATGAGAGGAGAAGCGAGTCTTGTTGTGCAACTGGATCTCATTCCATGCCTAGTTACCTCACTTAGGACTATGTTGCAGTCGACCTCCTGAATGTGGCAAAATGCATTTTATAATTGCCGCATTAAGAGAAAACACTTTTAAAATAGTTTTTAACAAGACAAATATCATGTCAAATGAAGCACATTTTTTTATTTGCCATACTTTTTCAACTTGGAGCTATAATCTTGTGTGAGAGTTAGCAAGTCAAGCTAGCTATGTTAGTCTGCTTCTAATTAGTCAAACTGAGTGTATGTAGCAAAAGAGAGAGCCCCACCTCTTCTGCATACCCTGAACCTCTGCTATCTTTGACAAGACACAGCATAAGCTCTAAGATGTCAGGGGCTCAGGAGCAGAGGCACAGGGAAGAGAGGAAATGGAGAGCGAAGGGGAAGAATCTGAGGGCAGCGTAGGAGAAGATGACAGTGGCCCGAGAGATTCCATGAGCCTCTCCAGCGAATCAGAAGATTCACAGAAGGGGGCGCCGGTGGCCAGGGCAAGGGGGGTCCAAAAGGGGACACTCCAGAAGCAAGGGGCCAGCAGGGACTCCCAGAGCAGCAGTTGGAGATCAGGACCAGCTTCCCCACCAGAGCGTAGTGGGGGGGAAGAGTCCCAGAGCTCGGGGCCAGCGTCTCCCCCAGCAGGGAGAGAAGATGAGTCAGGGCTGACCACGCCTCCATCGGAGAGTCAGGGAACGGAGGGGAGGCCAGGTCCAGCTAGCCTCCCGGAAGAGGGAAGTAGTGACAGAAGCAGTGTAACGGTCAGGAGGAAGGTCACTGGGTTGGCGCGAGAGCCAAGTTCAAATGTACAGGCGCGCGGGACAGCAGAGAACCCGGATTGGGAACCAGGTCCTAAAGCCCGCCGGAGGCAGGAGGAGGAGTCAGGGGACTCAGCGTCAGAAGAGTCCAGAAAGGGGAATGCCCCAGCGGACAGGAGGACCCAGAGGAGGAGAGAGCAGAGGAAGAGGTGGAGCAGGTCTAGAGTCTTAAACTGGTGTCAGAGGGGAGGAGATTCAGACGGAGCTTCGGCGGTCTAGGGTTTAAGACGTAGAGCTGCGCGCCATGGTTTTGAAATAGAGACTGAACTTCAATAAAGACTTTTGTATATAACAACGACCTGGCGTTGGTCCTCTGTGAGCTGGGACTTTGGGCAGCTCTGACAGCCGCATTAAGAGAAAACACTTTTAAAATAGTTTTTAACAAGACAAATATCATGTCAAATGAAGCACATTTTTTTATTTGCCATACTTATTTTTACAACTTGGAGCTATAATCTTGTGTGAGAGTTAGCAAGTCAAGCTAGCTATGTTAGTCTGCTTCTAATTAGTCAAACTGAGTGTATGTAGCAAAAGAGAGAGCCCCACCTCTTCTGCATACCCTGAACCTCTGCTATCTTTGACAAGACACAGCATAAGCTCTAAAAGAATCCCATCTCTGGCCAGGAGAAAAGCAGCCAATTTTTCACATTTCACAGTGGGAACAGTGGTTCGTTATTTCATGCTCTTTGTTTCATTTGCTCAAATCACCATGCATAGGAGTACCTTTCCCTCCCTAGGTTTAATAATAATAATAATAATAATAATAATAATAATAATAATAGCTACATTGGCATGTAAAATGACAATTTGCCAACTTACAGAGTTGATTAACTTAGATCTCTAATTTCTGTAAAAGTTTTTAACCCTATTACACCAATGAAGTATTTGTAAACCTCCTTATGTTTTTAATGCAGTGAAAGGTGCAACAGAATTTCCCTCCATTCTTTCAGTTCAGTTTTATTTATTAATTTAAGGCTGCCATATGATCACAGCAAAGATGGGCAAACTATTCAGTGTTGCTTCCTACATTTAAATAACTCAGTAGGGGGTTGTATACTTTATACTGTATGGCAGCTTATAAATGTAAGCATTGAGGGCCTTTCCACACTTACCATTTATAGATGATGGGTCCGTCATCGGCCCCCCCCCCCATTTTTGGCAAGCTGACAAACAAAAAGGTCATTTTTCAGCTAGTATAATGTACCAAACAAATGTTGTTGGTTTTTTTTTCCATTTGTGTGGCATCCCAGTTTCTGAGTAGGACGGGTTGGAGGTAGTTTGAGAGACATCGGCATCATGCCACATCCCTCCAACGAATACGAACTTCCAGTTTGCGAGCTGATTTCAGGGGAAAGATATGGCAGATAGAGATGATGGTACTGTCCATGGCAGCAACCATTAGCTGCAGGGGGGGAAATCATCATAATTGTAAGGTTTGCCATAGCTCAGGCAAACACGTAGTTCTTCTTCTAATCTTCTCTACTCCAACAAGAGTAGAATCCCAGAATACTGGGTATTAAATCCCCCCCCCAAAAAAGCCATGAAAGGTAGGTCTCCATATGCATACTTATAACTCCAACATTTACTGCCTGGAGGAACATGAGGGTAAGTAGGTGATGTGACTACTATAGCCACAGAACTTTTCTCAATTCAGGCACAAGCAACCATTACTGTAGAAAGGAAGCAGGACTTCACTGCACTAGCAGATGGTTACAACAGGATATCACACAATATAATTTCACAGCCACTTGTTTCGATACCATAGACCAAGTGTAGCTCAATCAACAGAGCATGAAACTCTACATCTCAGGGTCATGGGTTTGAGCCCTACATTGTGCAAAAGAATTCTGCATTGCAGGGGGGTTGATGAGATTACCCTCATGCTCCCTTCCAACTCTACGACAATTATTCTATCATGCACCAGTTTTTCATTGCCATAAGCTCCTGAATGAGCATTAATTCTTGTATCCCTGAAATACTGCCTCTTTTGGAGGATTCGGCCAGAACAGTATAAAGCATGGCAACAAGTTCCTCCTTCCCTTTAAATCATTTACATGATCTCTCTAAATGTTTCTCTGCCTTCCTTGGTTTAACTGCAAAATTTCATCCGCCCCTCTTACCATCTTCCTTAGAAGCTGAAGTTTTCTGCCTGTGATGGGGGACATTAAAGCTAAATACTGTTTAAGAAAACAAAACAAAAAAAAATCCTTACATCTTGAGAATACTAACAAGGATTATACAGATGACCTTCTCCTATACAGTATCCTGTTCTGATCTAAATATAATAATGGAACGATGTGGAAATCAATTGAAAGGATAATAAAAAACCAATTGCATTAATCATTTTAATACAAACATGTAAATTTGACTAAGGATGTAAGAAGAGGCTGTCTGGAGAGAAAAACTGTAGAATGCAGAATTAGCCTACAAATATAAAATATACACAAAAATGAGGTAAATCACTTACATTCCACGGGGTATAAATGAAATGAGAAATGTAGTCAAGTAGCTGCTCAAGAATTGTCTTTAACAAAATAAAAAGAAGAGGGACAGGGCAGTTCAATAAGGACTATGCAGATATCACATGGGAGGAGAAAATTTTAGCAGTTATGGCAATGCAATGAAAGATGCCTTTTTTCCCTAGGGTAACATTCACATGTATTAGTGCCCAGGGCTTGAAAGTTAACCCCAGGCCTGAAATAGATTCAGATTGATTGATTTAGGCTGCAGTTTATCCAGGAATAATCCCATTGACCTGAATTGGGATTTTCTTATGTGTAGACATGCATAGGATTGTGTAGCTAATACCAGTACATACAGTTTTCCTGTTGACACCCCTAGAAATTTAGCCATGTGTATAAGACAGAACCAGCACAAATGAGCCCATATCATTTACTGATGTCTTTTGAGGTGTCATGTAACTTCCTTAATGCTAATATTTTAAAAACTTTCCCTAAGATACGCATACTGTTTCCTCTTAAAAAGTAAATTTGTATTCCGAGTCTAAGAAAGAAATTACAGACCAGGCTTCCTCAAACTCGGACCCTCCAGATGTTTTGAGACTACAGTTCCCATCATCCCTGACTGCTGGTCCTGCTAACTAGGGATCATGGGAAATGTAGGCCAAAAACAACTGGAGGGCCAAGTTTGAGGAAGCCTGTTCCAAACCAACCTAGAGGTCTATTGTTCCCAAGTGCCTCATTGTTTTGCTTGTTTAACCATTAGAGGTACTTTGATGTTCAGTTTTGAAATAAAATGTCTTGAATTTTTTACAGAAAGGTATACTTACGCAAATTCCTCTTCCTGCTCCCCAACCCAATTCATATGCAAGCATTTTCCTTGTCCTCATACACATTAGTGGGCTAGAACAAAATGAGAGAGGGATATAGAGTATGAATAAGTAAAAGTAACCTTGATACTAACCATTCTAGTTATAATAAATCCATTGTCATTGTAAGGTTGCTATTTGTGTTAAATTTTGATAACATGTTGAAAACCTATGCAGTCGGGTGAGGAGGAAATAATGTGGTGGGATTCCTACCATGGTTGCTGCCTTCAGTTCCTTCAAGGAAGGGCAGAATAAAAAGTAAGGAGGAGTAAGAGGACTATTACTATTACTTTGCTGGCCTCTCATCTCTTCGCATAAAATCATGTTCAAATCTACTTAGGCAGTTTTGTGTTTCATTTGATAGATTAACGTAATCCCCAACCTCAGATTTAGGTATGGAACCAAATACAGCCAACCCCTGTTTTAGGCATGACCAATATGTGTAAAATTGTGCAAACACACACAGCGCAAAACCCGGAATTGACCCAGAAACATAATAAAAGATGTCACTAAAAGGGCAGAACGGGAGTGGGGCAAGGAGCGGAATGGGGGTGTTTAAATTGCACACGATTGCACACGGGTGAGCAACTCAAGTTCAAGTGCCACACTTTTGCTGTTAACTTTTTACTTGCTCCAAAGTATATATATTGGTAGCATACTTTTGTGGAAGTTTGGCCTGGAACCCACACTACCCTAAACATCTTTTTGCAGGGGGGAGGAGTTATCTCGGGGCTGCCCTCATGTCTATTGCCAGCTTAGAGTTTAAATCAGTAAAGGAAACGCTTTGCCAGAGTCGAGCATAGGAAATCCCATTAATGAGCAAGCCAGAAAGAGAATAAGTGCATTAATTTTCTTAAGTATTGAAGGTTATCTTTCCAGATTTTTTCTCCCCATAAAGCCCTGTTCAGTCCCAAGAGTGGCTTTTGCATTATCTGCACAGAAACAGCAATGGCCTCTTGATAATACTTCCTTCCTTCTTCCTTCCTCCTCCTGTGAGCTAGAATGTATGACCAGGCTTATGTAACCCTGTTGTCATCACGATGGCTTTCACAAACAGGAATATAGTTTCCTAATGTCTGTTAACTACATAAACATAGAGAGCTTAAAAAAAGAAAAGGGTGGGGAGGGTGGGGACAAGGAGACTGTGGGAATGAATTCTAGGCAAGATAATATGGAAGGAAATTTTAGGCTGAGGAATAGGCCACAAGGGAAGAAAGATGGAATTTGAAACCTCAGCACTACAGAAAAGGGAAATGAGCAAGGGGAACCATAAACATTTAGACTCTTCGGCAAGAGATGGGAGAGAGATGAAGCCAGAGACTTTAACCCCTTAGTCCTTGCCTCCTACTGAAGCAGAGTGTAAATGCATATGTATGTTTGATCATATCCATTGTCACCCTCACTACTACTTTTCTTTTCCTCCTCCTGTGTAATCCGCAATCCCAACAGTGATTGTAAACACTATAGAAGTCTCTCTGTTAACACAGGATGTGGCACTTCATAGTATTCTGGGAGAGAGGGATTTTTTTGGCCAGGGGTGGCTATATCCCCTTGAGGATGAAATTGCTGTACACTAGGGGTGGAAAATGGAATGTTGTCTGACCAATAAATGTTCTGTTCTTCCTGGTAGATTCAGGGTAGTCTGGTTCATTCTTCAGTAGTGCCCTCTTCTCTCCGTTAACTGATTTATGGATAGAGTTAGGCAGAGACATCTAAGGATGTCTCTCAACTATCTTCTTCGCTCTTTCTTAACCTTTTATTATTTAGACATACAGGTAATAGGTTTGCTAAGTTGCTGTTTGGGGTTGGAAAGTACACTGCTCAGGCATGTTATGTGGAGCCCCTCCTCTGAGAGGAAGACTTAATTGGAGGATAACCCTTTCTTTCTGTGGGCAGGATGAGGATCCATCCCACTCCTACGGCCAGGAAGAACAGGAAATTAAAAAAGTTAGTCAACATTGCAGTTCTATTTTAAAGTTTCGGATTTATAGACTTAATAACCTTCAACTCTCTTCTCAGTTCATCCATCTCAAGAGCCTGGCTGGTTGGAAGGAACCTTGAATGGAAAAACAGGATTGATCCCTGAGAACTATGTGGAGTTTCTATAACTATGGACCCATTCACACACAACATTGCTGAGCTTTACATGGTATCCATGACAACTGCCGATTAGAGTATTGTAGATCATTTGCTGTTTGCCACTGTGAAAAG
This sequence comes from Podarcis erhardii, assembly GCF_964252035.2. Taxonomy (NCBI): domain Eukaryota; kingdom Metazoa; phylum Chordata; class Lepidosauria; order Squamata; family Lacertidae; genus Podarcis; species Podarcis erhardii. The sequence continues at coordinate 56,066,780 of NC_138498.1, read as the reverse complement.
AAAGGTGAAGGACTCTGGTGCCTGTTCAGATGAATGTTTATGTAAATAATGTATGTTGCTCCTTATGTAATGCATTGTTTGTACAAAGACACTGCAGGAAATGGTGGATGTGAAAGGGGGAGGGGGAGGAACTTCAGCATAAATGGTTCCGCTCTTCTACAAAAGGTGTGCACCCACTTTCTAAATTGTGTTTTGTTTTAGAGGGCACGATATTAGCAAGGTGTGTGTGTAAATGTGGCTTAAAATGATTGCTTGATACCAAGCCCCATTTAACTGGAATTACTTGCACAAAATCACAAAAAGTCATTGCGGGTGCCCTCTCGGGTAACACCCAGGGAATGCTAGATGAACAAAAATTAGACCCCCTGCACTTTCCTCTAGCTGGCCAAAATAAACCTCCAATTGGCTTGGAGGAAACCATGTCTGTTCCTTTTATCTTCAGAAGGTGTAAATAACGTTTATGTACATCAACACTAATGGCTTTCCTCTGCAGAGATTAGCCATCCTGGACAGCAATCAACACATAAATAATTCCAATAATGAGAACTACTTCACTACATAGACCAAAAACAATACAGCAGTTGCATTACAGTAATGCTTTTAACTTTTTAATGTCCAAGCAAGACACACAACAGAATCTGAATGTTTTTCCAGAGTGTGTGTAGCAACTGTGATCCCAAAAAATATCCATCAGCAATATGAAGAATATAATGTTTTGGACCAAAGTTCATAAAGGCTTTTTTAAAAAACGACAACAACAACAGAATGGCTAAGACTAAAATATCTGCAATCTCTTCAAACAGGAATTTCCTTCTTAGAGGTCAAGCAGTTGCTTTTGTAGAATAGCACATAGACTGACTTGCTGTCCTTCCCTTGTCACTTACTAGCACAAATTTGTAGAAACAAGCATCCAAAGCCTATTGTGCACTTGGGCCTTTCTTATTTCTTTGATGTGGGCAGCTTCTGTCATTCACAGCAATACTTTCTGTCATTATGTCCCTTGCTTGCTTTGTAGCCTGGTGTGTGTGTGTGTGTGTGTGTGTGTGTGTGTGTGTTACACACAGGGCGGGGAACCTTTAGCATTAAGGATGCCACTGAATTACAACTATCATCCCTGCTCATTGGCAACATCTTAAGAGCCACAGGTTCCCTTCCCCTCCTCTACACAGTCACCTACCTTAGAATTTTGTATTTATTGTGCAGTTGAGTGAAAAATCTGGAAAACACACATATATGAAGTATTAGGATTGATGTTTTCACCTATTCATTGATGCCTTTCAGTAATGCCTTTCTCAGTGAAATACCTGTTTTGGGAAAGATGCACCCTTTTCCTAAATTGCTCTCAAGTTGCTTTGCATATTGTCTGCATAGCTGTAGAATTTAAACTTAATGACATGATTTGAAAGCCAAACTTTTCAGATACCATGCTTCTTCTTCTTCTTTGCTTTAAAAAGAAATAGACAGTTTTGACTGTGTTCAGATGAAATTGAAAAGTTGGCCCACTTGCAGAAGTAGAAAAACTGGCACTTCCTGGTAAATTGTGGTTCCCCTGCCCCACACCCCAGCTGCTGTACTATCATATTTCAGTGGCCATAGACTTCTTCTGCTTTAAAATGTTTGTGTGCTTTTTTTAATTTAATCTTAAATTCTTGAGTGTTCACATTGCTGTATGTTTCACTGACTGTTTTGAATTTGAGATGTAAATATGATGATTTGAAATATTGTGAAGTAAAGTTTTTATATATTCTGATTTTTAACAGAAGTGTAATAAACTAGGTATTCAGTCAGCATTTAAACATATTTAACAAGAGGTGCAGAGGCAAGCACAAATCTACACACCAACGTTAGAGAAAATGACTTTTCCTGGTCTCCTTCATTTTGGCAGCAGCTTTTGCACATCTTCCATTTTTGTTCATATTTTTAGGCATCTTTGAAGGAGCGTAGTAAGTGTATTTTTCTATTGTGTTTTGTTCATTTCGAAGCTCTAGTGTTTATTGAACAAATAATATACGTATTGAATGCAATATTTCATCTCTGGGGTTTTCCTTAAGAGTTCATCTGAACATTAAACTGTGGTTAATCTTAAGATTATTGAAACAAGCCAGCTCCATTGCTTGACACTGGCTTATTTCTACCAAACCATAATTATGATTAATCACAGTTTGCTTGATTTGACAACATGACAAGATGTAGTTAATCAAAAGCAGAAGAGAGAATTTTTGAACTTCTTGTTTCTGTACTGCAGGAGGAGGGGGCAGCACAAGTGTCTGAGGCCTCCATACGCCTGCTCCTCCTATCCATGGTTTATTGTGACGTCTGAGCCAGCTAACACTCTCTCTTGTGCTCTTTTAATAAGCAAGCACACAGCCATGCAATCTCTGATGCTATAACTAGTGTATTTATTTTTTTTATTTTTTGAAATTCTCTACCAAGCTGCTTTTATTGCTGCTGGGAGATAAGTGCAGGTACTTGTATTCCCCGCTCCAAATACATCAGCCCACTTATTTTCAGGTAGACATAATTGAGAGACTACCCTTACAATCCCTATGATTCTGATTCCTTTCCCCCCCCCCCTCACACTTCAAACACTATGCATTGGGGGTAAAAGCAGCTTGATGGGATCAGGTACTCTCAATAGCAAAATAGCACAAGCAGGGATAATTTAAGGACTCAGGCTTCTTCAGTGCAGCCTCAGAAGCTGGTTTGTGTGTATGTTAAGTTTTTTTAAAAAACAACAAAAACCTTAGAACAACATATAACATACTGTTCTACCTCAGACTGCCATCCCAGAGGAGAGAATTTTTTATTTTATTTTTTACATGGAAACGTATTGGTTCCTGCATTTTTTTAATAAGTAAGAAATTTCTTCTCTCTTACAAGTTACTAGCATACCTAATGTCTTCAAGCAACAGCATTTTGAACTTTTCTTTTTAATATGTTCTTGGCGCATAGTAAATCAAGAGTCCTTGCTTGAAAGTGCAGAGAAGCTTGGCAGGTCTGGTGCAGAGGGTTTTCAAAAGAGGAACTCATGTGTGGTCAGTGGTTAAAGGAAAATGAGGTAGTAGAATCCCAACATGGTAGAATGGATAGTACCGCTTTAGGCTTCCAAGGTAAACAACAACAAGTCCGTTAGTAGAGAATTAGCATATCCAGGAGAGAGAATGTAGTCCTCCTTTTAAACCCCTGAAAGATAAGGTGGGGATGGTGGGGGTTCTTCATGCAGATGAGCATTCAAAGGTGTGACACCCTCTACCTGTAGCCTAAAGAGGTGCCATCCATTCTAACACCTCAGAACTGCAATGCCTCATTCTTCATATGTAGAAGATGTCCAAGAAACCTACGAAATATTCCAGCTGAATTCCCTATGAAGCCCTTGATAGCCCTTGATACACAATGCACATTGAAACCAAGTGAAGAATGAAAACCCCATGGGCTCTTAAAGAAATAATAACAATGGAATGGCCTTGCAAACCATCTATTCATCAGATCCCAGATTTCACAGTCAGGGACTTGAGGTAAATCTGGCCCTCAAATTAAATGGCACAGGACAGAGAAATATAAATAGGATGTATTAGCTAGCAAATAGGATGCTAGCAAAAACTCAAATGTGACTCTTCCCCCTCAAGTCTATAGATCACAAGAGCCCTTAGGAAAATTAATTCAGAATGGCAGCACTTTAAGCATCATTCTTATATTTGGGGAAGGTAGCTTAGGTTTTCGGCAGCCAGACATACACACACACAAAAACCCTGGAAATTAAGCTCTGACTGCCACACTATTATGGTAGTTTTGGCATTTCTTCTCTCCCTCCACCCCCAGATACTGTATGTCACATGTTTACTGAAATATAACATTTGGGACAAAGCACTTTGAAAACAAAGCTGAACATAGTTGACATTCCAGTGTTTGGGTTTCTATACCCAAGGCAGGCATTTTATTCGTCTAATGTGATAGAAATTGGGGAGAAATTAGTCCTGGCTGAAAGGTAGCTCCTCTTAGTGAGGTGTTTTTGTATTAAATGCTTCCCTGTCTCCCTCTGCCTCATTGTATGCTGAGCAGCGAAAGAGCAACGCATTATATTATCAGGAGTTAAATCAAGATACGGCTTTCTTACTTTCATTTGAAGTGCCTGAGGCATCTTTCCTTGCGTCCGTCTACAACTGTGCCTGCCCCACTTATGGCTGCTTGGAGATCACCAAGAATTTAGAATGCCGCCTAGTGAGGAAAAAGTAATGTATTGCTATTAATTGCTATCCTCTCTGAATCCCTGAGGGTTCTCCTCCGCACTGATTTTGATGCTGGGCCAACACCTCTTCAAGCTTCTGCCTCGTTATACATGTAAAGAGGGAGGGAGACTCAGGAGGCTCCTTTCCCTTCCCTCCTGCCCTCTTCTTTTCTTTTCGCTGAGTGGCCTCTACTGATACATACATACACATGTACATACATATGTACACACAAACACACACACAGGTAGCTGGCTGAGGGGTTTCTTCAGCTCTTTTCAGCCTGGTCTGTGCTGGTAGCAAAAATCCTTTGGAGGACAAAATGCAAAAGTTTGGCTGAAATGCAAGAGTTTGGCCTTGTCTCCTGTTCTGAGGGGACATAGTCTCCTGTAGCCACAGAGAACAGGAAATTCATGGTAAGGAATGTACTATTTCTCCCTCAGATTTTTAAATAGTTCTGCACCTGGATCCTACTAAGGAAGGGCAACACACACAACTAAGGTGGTAAATGTTTTCAGCCATTTGTGTCCTGATAAAATTTGAACCAGCAACATGAGTTATGACTGGAAGCATTACTGTCTGAGCAAATATTTTTCCAGGTAAAAATTTTATGGCAGCTTTGGCTGTTTCACCTTTTCATGTGGACACATTTTTGCGGATTAATGCTAACACCGTGCCAAAATCAACACAATCGGCTGTTTGGTAAGTAAGTTACTGAGGATTTATTTTTGTAAGTTGAGTAGATATTTTGTGGTTCTTCACAGCAGTTTCCCCAAAATGCAAATATTTATGTGTAACACTATGACTAATCATAACTTTGCCTTCATTATCTTGCAGTTTTAGACGAGGAAGGTATCCAGAGAAAATCCTAATGGCTAAATAACAAATTGGTAATTTAAAACCATTAATTTTTATATCACATAATTACAGTATAAAATTACATTTAATAACTTAAGGTGCATGTTCCATAATTCCTAAGAACTTCTAATAGATACAAGTCTGAGAAATCTGTTTTCAGTTCTCATTAAAATGCCATAACATGCTCAGATTAATACATGCATATTCTAACACAGAAATGCTCATTTTGGACACATTTGCAAGGAAGTACCAGTGTGTGAAAGTTCAGATTTCGTTTTCTTTAGTACTTCCAATACATTACCATGCTTGTAAAGTTATTGCTGTTAAGCAGCATTTATTTTTTGCAGTCTGACTTTCTCAAACCATAACTATGAGCTGATCATAAATATGAGTGGTCCCAGCCGTTTTTTATTTTACTTTTGTCTGGCTGATACACAAGTCTTCGTGAAGCAAAGTAGCATGGCATCAGTGGACTGAAAAGGGGGAGGAGCCCAGCTGCCTCCCTCTTCCTTCTCTTTCTCTTTCACAATGCTGTCAGGAAGGAAAGTCTCAGCCAGAGTTATATGGATTAGGGAAGGGCTTACGCCATGCATGTAAAGAGAGCCCAACTTGCCATTTAGAAGTAGCTTCATGCATTTCTGACTCATTCCCCAAGACTTCAGGCAGGAATCTCTCCCAACTCTACCTGTTGATTCCAGGGATTGACCTGGGAACATCTGCATAAAAGGAGAAAATGCACCACTAAACTATGAACTTTCCCCTAATGAATGAGTTAGTTTTTAAGGCGCCACAAAGACACTTTGTTGGGATGGTGCAGTAGTGGTCTCGACTACCCCGCTGCAAATTGTTATAATGAATCATAATCCCTGGTCAATAAAAGTGGTTCTCCAGGGGTTTTCTTCAAAGATTAGCCTAATTTATTTATGATCTCGAATCCTCACAAACCTGCACAACAAGCTGAGGTTCAGCTGTACCCATCCTTGCAGGAGATGAGGACAAGAATATGGTCCCAGTTGCTTAAATGACCCCAAGATACAGCATCAACAAACTTGCCATCTTTCCTAGAGCAGTGAATTGGAATGTGTTACCATGCCAGCATCATGGTAACGTGAACGTGAATCATCACACGGGAGGTACCTGTCATCAACACAGAGAGCTCAAGTAGCACTGCCTGGTGATGCTAATAACATGTCCTGCCTGAATGTAGATACAACTGTCAGGCTAACCATGATCTTTGAAGGAAGTTCCATTGATTTCAGAGGAATTTACTTATAAGTAAGTGTGTTTAGGGTTGTTGACTAAATATGAGTTACAGAAAACAAGTACACCAGAGCTAATGTGGACTTCCAATTCGAAACAAGAGTAACTCTCCCCATGAAATATTTTCTGTATTAGAAATTATCTGTCAATGCCAAGCTGATATGCTTACAAAACAGGTGTGGATGAATGCTAGAGGCCCAAGAAGCACAAATGGTTAGTGCTAGGCAAATTGTAAAATCTTAATTTCAGATAAACACCCAAAGGAGCTCTTTGCCTTGAGAGTTTTCAGCACTCACTGTAGGCCACGACAATACACAATGTACTGTTTCATTGAGAATGTAAGAATTTCCGTTCACAACCACCTCTTTACTGTTGAAGGGAATGTAAATTAAATTGAAAATGTGAGAAATGGGAATGGGTGGCAACAAAATCTCTTCAGGTTACACAACCTACACTTCACGTGGCTTGTAAAGACTTACATACACTTACTTGCTCAGGCTTTCCCTGACCCATGAGATTGGAGTGTGTTCTTATAGCAATGTGGGAAATGAATTGTTATCAAGGAGCTGTAGCTGGCCTTGCACAATTAACCCTTCCTGTCACCATAAACTCAACAGCAGTGATTCTAATGCCGACTTGGTTGCTTGCAGGAGCACTTCTTGTGTAGAGAGAGCCCAGGTGTAGGTTAATTACTTTGCTTGCCTGTTGGCCTAGAAACCCCCAAGCCAGGTGAAGGTAGTAATAATCAAGACAGGTGAAGGTAGTTTAAAAAACACAGGGCTTGAGCTGGAGTAGAGGGTGGGGGGGGGACTTTGATGAAGGCTTAAAATGCTGTAGGTGCAGTATAGCTTGGCCAGACTGAGATCTACCCTGCTGCTACATCCCTGGGACTCCCCGCAGCCGAAATGAGGTATTGTTGATTGCTTGGTACATTGGTCTATTCTATCCTTGTGCAAATGAAGGATTCTGTAAGGGCCTGGTACCCTTGTGCAAAGGATAAATTGTTGTTTGCCTGGTGCCCTGGTGTAAAAGGAGGACCTGGTAGGTTAGTCTATTCATGTATGTCCTTGGGATTCTGTCAGGGATGATGGGAATTGTAGTCTAAACAGCTAGAAAGCACCTGGTTAGCAGAGGCAGCACTAAGCAGATTTCACACCAGCAGTGACTGCAGATTGTTATGGAGAAATCCACATTAAAATTGAAAATTAAACAGGTTGGTATTTTGATGATGGCATGTGGAAGCTGCAAAATCTTGTGTGCACGAGCAGCACAGATTTCACAACAAACCCGCATCTGGAAGTACCCTATAATGTGCTTCTATGTAGTGTGACTGCCAAAGGCTTAAAACAAGATGGAGATTCCTTGTGTTGCCTTTGCATAATGTTGGCTGTGGAAATACAACAAAAGAAAGTTGAGCAATCAATCAATTTCCACATAAGAGATTTATTTTTCCAAAGAGCAGAAGGCCTTGTGGCACTTCCCATAAACCTGGAATATCCTGAATATAATTGCAGCGTCTCCTGCAGGTGTGAGACAATCCTGTTTGGGGAAGGAGTGGGTGAAGCGACAACAGAGTTTGAAGAATCAGGAGAAATATCCTCAAGGGAGATTTTCACTAGCAGTCAGGGGTGCCAACTTGAATAAAATAATGGGGGTGGAGTGGGGGCAGGTAAGCCCTTCCCATGACACAGTGCACACACATCATTTGAATGGCAGTATCCATTAACTTTCTGCTGCCTGGCACCCTCAAATATTATATTGGGGCGGGCAGAGCCCCCTCGGCCCCTAGGAGTTGGCTCCTATGCTAGCAATGCTGCTATTTGCCCTCAGTAGGGCTGTAGAGCTTTCCGGGTTGTAACAGTCCTTTTACAAATGAAAGTTGGGATTGTAAAATTATCTGCGTTGGCCCCACAGCCAGCCTTTGTGAAACTGAAAATAAAGTTGGCAGGAGCCCTCTAGGCCAGTGTTTCCCAACCTTTTTTGGGCAAAGGCACACTTGTTTCATGAAAAAAATCTCGAGGCACACCACCATTAGAAAATGTTTAAAAAATTAACTCTGTGCCTATATTGACTATATATAAAGTAACTCTCTTTAATAGGCATCAAATAAACACAAAGAAAGTACCGTATTTTTCGCCCCATGGGACGCACTTTTTCCCCTCCAAAAATAAAGGGGAAATGTGTGTGCGTCCTATGGGGCGAATGCAGGCTTTCGCTGAAGCCTGGAGAGCAAGAGGCATCGGTGCGCACTGACCCCTCTTGCTCTCCAGGCTTCAGGAAGCTGTCCGCAAGCCTTGCGCGCCCGGCAGGAGCTCCCGCCCAGCGCGCAAGGCTTGGGGCGGCAGCCTGTTGCCCGAAGCACAGGGAGCCCTCCGGAGGGCTCCCCGTGCTTCGGGCGAGTGTCTGCAAGCCTTGCGCGCCCGGCAGGAGCTCCCGCCAGGCGCGCAAGGCTTGGGGCGGCAGCCTGTTGCCCGAAGCACAGGGAGCCCTCCGGAGGGCTCCCCGTGCTTCGGGCGAGTGTCTGCAAGGCTTGCGCGCCTGGCAGGAGCTCCCGCTGGGCGCGCAAGGCTTGAGGCGGCAGCCTGTTGCCCGAAGCACAGGGAGCCCTCCGGAGGGCTCCCCGTGCTTCGGGTGAGTGTTTGCAAGCCTTGCGCGCCCGGCAGGAGCTCCCGCCAGGCGCGCAAGGCTTGGGGCGGCAGCCTGTTGCCCGAAGCACGCGGAGCCCTCCGGAAGGCTCCCCGTGCTTCGGGCGAGTGTCTGCAAGCCTTGCACGCCCGGCAGGAGCTCCCGCTGGGCGCACGAGGCTTGGGGCGGCGGCACGGGGCGGCCGGCCGAAGCGAGCGGCGATGGGATTTGGGAGGGAGCTCGCTCGCCGCCCCGCGTGTGCTCGCCGCCGCCGCCGCCCCGCCTCTCGCCGCCGGACTCGCCCGCCTCCCTCCCACGGCACACCAGGCAACGTCTTGCGGCACACTAGTGTGCCGCGGAACACCGGTTGGGAAACACTGCTCTAGGCAGACCAAGCGTAAATGCTAACCTGTGCTCTACTGCTACCTTTTCATTTGCTCATCATGAGAATCGTGTGGTGAATCTGTGTGGAATGAATGTCATTCACATAGTGCTGTCAGTTAAGGACCTGGGAGAGAAGTGTGTCTCCCCTGTGATGAATGACTTCATTGCTCCACTTTTGGTCAGGTCATTCCTCGCAAGTGACGTCTGGCAGCTATCTGTCTGTGACATAGTCTGTTTACCCAGCTATGGAAATATTTAAAACAAACTGTAATGACATTTTCTTCCTCCAGAAATACATCTGGAGAGAGCTTAGCTATGTGGGCAGTAGGTGTAAACAAATATTTGGAGTCATCCCGACCTCTTTACTTTCCTTTTCCCCACCCCCTCTTTTTCTGCATGTTCATGCAGAGAAACCACATTTGAGTCCTCGCTACTGCATTGACTAAAAACGGGGAATCCTGAAAATCACCCATTTTCCTTTGGGGTGATAGCTGAGTGATGTGCAGGTAGATAACCTGAGCCATCCAAGCTGTGTGTGAGCAGCCGCCTCTTGAGTTGTTACTCTTGCTTCTGTTCTTAGATGTATTTTATGTACCTCTGCTAAAGAGCACTTTAGGTATTCCTGTGAGGGGCTCTTTAAACCAGCCGTATGTGAATCTTCATTGAACTTACGCCAACACCACGTTCTGGTTTGATCTGCGTTATTAATTGCTTATCAAAAAGGAAAGAGGCGACAGTGCACAAAGCAGAAAGTGCAGAGCATAAAGCAAACAGCGGAGCCAGTGACCTTTCCAAGCCCACAGCCTCTCTCCCTCTCCCTCTCTCTAATGCCACATTGATCAGGACCTTAAGGGGAACTGTGCTAAATGATGAGGGCAGCAAGGTCCTTGGCCATCTGCTGTTTCCCAGACAAGAGCACTGGAGGCTCAGATTATGCTGATCTGCATAATCCATTATTATTGCTGTGAGAATTTGAGAGTGTGGTGCGGCTAACTTCCCTGCCATTTGAGGCTTTTTCTGTTATGTTGCAGTGGCAGGAGAGGCATGGACTGTATCCTTGCAGCAGGACTGGGTCTGTGGCTTGCTGTTTGTAGGTGGGGGTGGGGGGCAGAGCGGCCATTTTGCCAAGGCCTCAATTTGGACCGGGGGGGGGGGAGGATTTGATAAGTTTTGCAACTTGTTTTTGTGCACATAAGACAAAAATGCGGCACAATCTTTCAGCTCAGAGCCACAACTTGAAGCAAATAAGATATGACTTCATAAAATACATGCTTTTGCTTCAGTAATTAGTGTATTTGCACCAGAGAGGGATAGAAAAGCATTCAGTCAATAATTAAAAATAAAATAGAATTGTGTGCTTTTCTTTTTTTTGTCTTGTTTTCCTGTGCTGTCATTTTTTTAAAAAATAAAAATAAATTATTTGTGGTTATGCCTAAGGGACTTAAAACCTGGAAATGGCCTGGACCTGTGAGAAGGCCTGGTTGTTTGTGCAAGAACAATACCTCTTGGTTTGCTCAGCAGTGCATCCATTTTACATTCTGGCAAATGGATCCGCTGCAGTATTGCGCTAGACAGTGGTATTCCCCACCCCCCCTTTTCCTCCCTCCCCTTTTAGAGAAGGTTTCTCAGCACAGAATGCAACCTTGCCAAGAAATATACAGTGCATGGGGATAGTTTAGAGATGATGTATCCAGGCTGAGGAAGCACTTGGATTCTTTCAGAGGGGAGCAGCTGAGAGGGAATTAGCCATCCAGAGAGAGAGTGGCTGCTTGTCAATCTCCCAGTGATAATACCGTAACTAAAATTAACCATGTCAAAGTCCAGCTGTCTAGCCAGCCTCTCCCTATAAATTGTTGTTTGGGTTGCGATAACGGCTGATAAAAGAGAAATGAAATAAGCTGACGCAACCCAGGCGACATAAGGGTTTGCTTGGGTGTACCTTAACAGGTGGGCAAATTTGGGTGATCCATTTGCTTCACTTCTGCTTGTTTGTGTAAATGGCAACTTGTGTTCTGCCTGGCTGCTCCAACGGCGTGTGCGTTTTGTGTGAGAAGCATATAACCCTAAATGCTGACCACTGCAGGTATTGTGTGGACTTTGAAACCGCTAATTCTGAAGGGATTCAGTGTTTTGCAACAAGGTGTTTTGCTTGCTGATACTTTCTCTTAGGAGATGTGTCCTCGTTTAAAACTGGTGATTGCTAACTTGGGGAAATACCTCAGCCAGGGCCTGCCTTTGGTCTCGAGCATTCTGTGTGAGGCAAGTGGGTAAATGATGATGATGAGAACAATAATAACAATAATTTATTTATACCCCGCCCATCTGGCTGGGTTTCCCCAGGCACTCAGGGCAGCTCCCAACAGAATTTAAAGCACAATAAAACATCAAACATTAAAAACCTCCCTTAACAACAACAATCATATACCGCCCTTCATCATAAGATATTAGTTCGCAGAATATAATACAAGATAAAAACACAAGTAAACAAAACAGAACAACCAAACAATACCCCCCCCCAAGCTTCCAAGTCTGCTGCTGCCCCAGCCACTCAAATGAGCACTTTGTGGCCCCATGCCAGGAACCAGGAGCAACCAGCACCCATTATTCTCAACCATTCTCAGAAGTATATGAGTCCCCACCGCAGCACTTTGGGCCAGGCTTCCCCCACCTGATGACCTACATATTCCCCCATCTGTGACCAGCAGCCATGCCAGATGGGGCTGAGGGGCTTTTCAGTTGGACACCTGGAGAGCATCAGGTTGTGGGAGGCTGCTTCTGGCTCTTATTGGTCCTAAACGAGGGATGGGGCAGGGGGGATTCTTTCTGCATAAGGTCTGCGCAGAAGCCCAAGGCTGCCCTTGCCACCACTAGCCAGAAGCACAGAGGATCAGATGTTGAATGATTTTCTAGCTAACAGGAGGTGCTTCTGGGCCTCTTAATGCAACCTCACTTCACTCGAGATGGGTTTTGAGAATGTGCTCTTGCATGTTTTCATCCACAGCTATTCTCTGGAGGGTGGGGAAGAAACTCAGACTTAGCCTACAAAAAGTGTTCATTTCAAAAAATCCCAACATGGGCAGTGTAACACTGACTTATTTATTTTTTTAACCAGCAGCTTCAAATGGTGGCAAATTTACATAGCTTCCCCCAAAATCCTAACCCAGTGTTATGATTAGAAAGTGCATTGTGCGTTAATTACTTTAATGAGTGAAATAAGAACGCTTCGGGCAATTATAGCTTAATAGGCTTGTGCTAATTAGAAATTAATTTCAACAACTAGCAGGCAAATCCTTTCTCTGTTTTAAACCTGTGCTTTTCATTCTACTCCCTGGATACTGAAGCAAAGTCTGACAAAGGAGCTTGTAATTTAACACAAGCCGTCTGGAGACTCGCAAGGCAGGACCCAGCAATTGCCTGTTGCATATCCTCCCCTCAGCTAATGAAGTTTTTACTAGCTTATAAACCTCACATAAAAATGGCATGGAAACAGCAACTATGCTCTAAAACTCACTGATGCACTAAGGAAGTATAAACTGTCATGGGAGGGGAGGGTGTCTACTGCTAGGCAGGCTATTTCTCTTCGTGTGGAAAAAGGCAAGGGGAATGACATTTCTTTAAATCCTTCCTAGGTGTTCTGATAAAATAGCTTTTGTAGGACTGTCATACCTGATAGAAACCTCTCTCTTTACAAGGAGACTGCTCATAAAAGCCAAAATACTGAGATCTAAATTCAGAACCATCAAATCAGAGTGGTTTGGGATTTTTGACTTTTTGCCAGGATAGGGGCTGGTTGTCTTTTTGTGTTTGTTTTGTCTTTGCTTAAATGAAACACTTCCCTCAGATTTGTTTGGCGGAAGCAAATTTCAAGCAGCTATTCTATTTTCATTTGATATAAATACCATCAAAGTGTTTGGGGCTTCTGTGTTTTTGCAGACCAAGTATCCAGTTTCCATGTGTTCAGTAGAAATTAATAAACTAGTTTCTAAATGCTATGGTGTCTCAGGACAGCCTGATAAAGTGTGGTCTCTCAATGCTTTCTGGGATTCTACTCCCCTCTCTGCCTTTTCCTTCAGAGCATCAGGATATCCTAAAAACAACCCCAAAATAACCACCATGCAAGGCATTTATAATGTTTTATTATGTTTTTATGTATGTTGGAAGCCGTCCAGAGTGGCTGGGGCAACCCAGTCATATGGTGGGGTACAAATAAATTATTTTCTGATTTAAGCTGCAAATACCAGCCCTTTCTGAGGAATCTAAGAAATGCAATTGAATTCCTTATAGGTTAAATAGCATTGCAGTATGTACTGGGCAATTTTAATAAGAAATTTATCATTAGACATTGCCTTCATCCAGATGAACGCCCAGCCCAAATGCTTACCTGTTCATATTAATTTTGTGATGTGAATTCAATAATCTCCCAAACTTCTAAACTGAAAAAACTACAGTAATCAGAGAAGCAATCGAAGGGGTTGTCAGATGCAGGAAATAATCAGAATCAGCTTTTGAATTATGAGGGAGAATTCCTGGGGCCACTTAACAGAAGGTGATCTGGGCTTGGGAAGAAGGGGCAGTTAACTCTTCCGCTAGTGCTGCCATAAGGCTCAACAAGGCCTGGTGACATTCTTTTGCCGCTGTAAGTCTCAGGCCAGTGGAGAAGGGAAGGCTTTGCCTGGCTCTCGTGAACCAATAATATTGTTTTAAAAATAGGTTAAAATACGATCAAATGATCCCAGTGGACAACTTGTAGCATGGTAGTTAGTGCCCACTGTGCATTGTACAGCATTAATAAGAAATTATGAGGTCAAGTAAAAAAAACCTTGGTGTGAACATTATGCAGTTCAGCACCTAAAGGAAATGAGAATGTTATGATGTAAAAGTTAGGAATCTCCATTTATTTCCAATCTGTTGCTTGCAATTGGCCTTTAAACATACTGGCTATCTTTCCCCCGTTGCTGTGCTTCATTCTTCAACCTCGGAGAGGTTTTTCCCCTTGCATGATTAAATTCCACTGGCTTTCTATACGAATTGGCAACACATCAAATGCCAAAAGCTGGATAAGGAAAAAATTGTGCCGCTGAACAATGTTGCTAGTGATTCCATTATGACTTAACCCATATCTGTATCGTTAAAATGCACACACATACGCATCTAATATATAAATCATGAACGTATAAATGTGGATGTGCAGCTGTTTTTATTCACTCTGAATTTTTAGATAGCAAACTTTGAAACTGAGTAAAAATATGCTGTAGGAAAGAACTACTCGATATTTAGAACGTAGTTTTGACCCGGATCATGACTTTATTGTAACAACACATTCTATACCAATTAGGAAGATGATAATTAGAGTCAAATAAATAATTTATTATTCATTCATCAGCACCCTCTAGTATAGAAGTGGCCAAAGTGGTGTTCTACAGATGTTTTTGAACCCAAACTCCCATCATCTGACCATTGGCCTTGCGGGCTGAGGTTGCCCAGAATCTAGTAGTTAGTAGCAGGCATCATGGGTTGTTGTGAGGCCAAAACTACTAAAACAGTTTGGTAAACTTAAAATGCTATTGTAAAAAAGTAGGAGAGTGCAGAGAATGGTACAAATGAGAAATAATATTTTTCCATAGTTCCAGAAATTTATAGGGTCCTTGTTAACAGCTCTGTGTGGCACCTTTAAGATGTAACTGATTCATGCTTCAGTCCTGTCCATAACAGGAAGCAGTCCCCATGGAATTCAGTAGGGATTACTGCTGTGCAGGGCTGGCCTACCCATGAGGCATGGTGAGGCAACTGCCTCTGACAAGCAGGATCCACAAGGACAGCAGATCAGCCTCCAAGGAATGCATTGCCCACTGCTGCTGCCACAGTGGCAGCAACAGCTGTGGTGCGGTGTGGTGCACACCTTGGAGGCTGGATCTGCCACATCCTTTGAAGCTGCCCCCCCCCCCCAGCATGTCACTTCCTACAGTGGCCTCTTGGTGAATGGGAAGTGCTGCTAGTCTCCTTTTACCCCCAGGGAGGAAATAGAAAGAGGTCTCCTGGGGTCTGCACCCATCCCACAACAGCCTTTGATTTCCACTTCAACCATTGGGTAAGGTTGATTTGATTCCCACCCCCTTGTTCCAAATGTAGGTCTTTATTCTTGCTTGTCCCTGATTTTCACTTGCCCCTTCTTCCCTGGCGGATGGGGGACGCCATTTTGTGATTGGCCTCAGGTGCCCAAATGTCTTGAGCTGGCCCTGCTTCTGTGTAATGCACAGTTTCTGGCAGGAACCCACACAAAAATTGTGACAACAGTTCTTAACCACGGTAAGGCTTTCATTTAGGTACTAAGTACTTAATTCAACTACAGTGTATGTGTCCACTGTTTCTTTGCAAAGAAGAGGATAGGCAGAGAGCCAGAAATCTTCTAAAATACAAATTTAATCTGCTGTGAATAAAATGCATCTAAATAGCAACAGGCTACATTACACAGAAACTGGCTTTATGTTCATATTGAAGTCCCGAATAACAATGTTATTCACTAACCAGCTGCTAATAATAATTCAGAAATACTGGTTTTAAAAAATCACACCCAAATGTGTGCTATGTGTGTCCGTGTGCATACTTAAAATTTATATTTCGGATGTGATCCAGTGATGTATAAGAACACACATTTATATATCCAAGTTGTGAATTCTGAAAAAAATACGTAATGTGCTTTCCCGAATGCAAAAACATGCCAGAAATGCTCAAGCTTCAAGGCTGGTTTCTAAAGAGATAGGATTCTTTTAAATCTCTTTCTCCCTCCCTTTGCCCTAAGTCTTTGGGTCTGAGGCACCATGACCCTCTCTTCTAGAATTGTCAATATTGGTTATCTAAAGTAATTCCAAGAAAGAACACATTCTATGAACTAGTGAGTACATCTCTTTTGAGCATTTTTGTAGTGCTAGGTCATCCAGTCTTCTGCAAAACCCTGTAGGATATATTAAACTGCATATAGAAATGGAAGAATAATGTGCTTACTCACTTCTTCATTTGATTATTTGTTGAATATTGCAAATGTTTTAAATATGCCCATTTACAGCTTATTATGTTTGCTGTTAATGTACCATAAAAAGATGGGCGCCTAACCCGTGTGCTCATTCAGCGGTCTGTTTTTGTTGCCAAGTTCCCCATGCATAGCATTACTGGGAAGAAGCATGAGTGGCACCATCTTGGGATCATTCTGCACCGCTGTAGCACCCCTAGACTCCCCTGTTGTTGAGTGCAATTCCCTGGGGCGGCCCCTCATTTTTCCTGAGTTCCCAGCCATGGAAGCAGGAGGTGGTGAAAGCAAGCCTGGCTAAGGTGAGCTGTGCATAGCGATTTATCCATGACCAGGCAGAGAGCATCCTGCGCCACATGCACAACAAATTGCGCAGCTAGCGTGCCACCACAGCCCACAACTAGACAGTTTGTTGGCACAGACTCAGGCCCACAATCTTGTCTGTCTGTCCAAGCTGCACCACTACCTGCTTGGTGCTATTCACAAGGGTCCCTATATTTCGTTTTGGAGCAACTACAATTTTAGGCCTGAGCTGTGGCATGCTGGATAACATGCCACCCCCAATCCCCAGGGGGTTCCAGGAGTGCTTTACCCAGGGTCTGTTTCCTTTTGGAAAATTAGCCACAGTGGAGACTGTAGGGTCTTTCTGATACATGGTTTTTTTACACACATATACAACCTGAGCCTACGATGGTGGGGTTCACAGCATTAACACTCCCAAGAGGTTCTTGCTTCTTCTTGGATCCAAACAGAAATCAGCCATTGCTTTCTGAATCTCTTTTCAAGCTTGCTGTGTTTTAAAGATTGCTACTATTTTCCTCCAGCCCACATCATTCCGAACTGTAATCCTAAAACTCTCCACTCTGCTTTGTCTCTCAGTGTTCAGAGAGGGGCTCCATCCATTTGCTGGCTGGCAAAAAGACTTTGCTGATGGCCCACCTTCCCTGTATTTGTTGTCTGTTGATAGCCTGTCTCTCAGGCGATCTCGTGAACATCGGAAACTGATTTGGCCTGTATTTTAACACTTTGCTAAATCCAGTGTCTGGCAGGCAATGTTAACACCCCAAACGTAATTACATTACCTATCAGACCCAGTAATGTAGGGGAATCTGGCACCACAAACCCTGGCACCTGCAACTCATAACAATATTGTTGGTAATCACTTTTAGATGTTCCATAGGAAGTGGTTCACAAATGGAATAAAATAAATAATGAGACCACAACTCCTAACTGCTCAGGTTTCATGAAGCACTTTTTCTGAGAACTGTGAAAGAAGGGGAGAGGAGGACAAGCTTTTTACAAAAAATAAAAGAAAAAGAAAAAGAAAAGAAAAGAAAAACCAGTTACTTTTCACCCCATCCATGTTACTTGTGGTGTCTAGCCTGTTACAAGGCATAGTCCTGAAGACTAGGTTTATACTGGAAAAGATATCTATCTTAAAGTATCCATGCAAATCTATTGTTACTTAAGTTATATTTCATAGTAAATTGTTCCTAGGTGTGATGAGACATTATGCCTAAGGCCCAAGTACATGCAAAGAGAGCTTTGTGGCTGGAACTGCAGTGGCACTGCTATACCTGACTTTTCCCTGATTATTATAGAGGCAATGTAAATTGACTAGTAAGGGGCCCTGGGCATGGAGTCCAGCTCACTAGCTTTAAAATTACCGTATTTTTCTCTCCATAAGACACACTTTTTTCCTCTTAAAATCTAAGGGGAAATGTTTGTGCATCTTATGGAGCAAATGTGTGGTCCCTGGGGCTGGGGGGGGGACCTGGGCTTCCCCCGCCAGCCCCGACAAGCTCCTGAGCAGCTCTGGGATAGCCCGCGAAGCTTCCACAGGGCAGCAGGGAGCCTTCATCCCGCTTCCCTGGGGAGGCTTCGTGCGGCTATCCCTGGCTTTTGCAGGAGGTGGGGGAAGGGACAGAGCGAAGGTCTCTCACTTCCCCCCACCTCCTGCAAAAGCCCCCAAGAGCCATGCTCCCTTTAAAGAGCTGCGCGGAGTGTGTGTGTGGCTCTTGGGGGCCTTTCCCCGAGGAGGGTGAAGGGCAGCCCATCAGTGACGGACTGCCCTTCTCCCTCCTCGGGGAAAAGGCTCTGCTCAGTGCTCCCTTTAAATAATATTTTTTTTCTTGAATCCCCCCCCCCCCAAAAAAAAGTATGTGCGCCTTATGGTCAGGTGCGCCTTATGGAGCGAAAAATATGGTATTCAGGTTTACTAGTGTTCAAATTTGGTACAGCAGACGAAAGAAAAAGGGTTGGTCATTATATATACATTATATGTAAAGAAAGTTTATATATACAACAAGGCACCTGTACATCAGTTGGTCAGCCAATGCTCAACTAAATGTGAGATCTTTCTCAGATGATGATACAGAATTTCTATATTGAAATATCAATTTGTGGTAGGTCCTTCACACATGCGGTCAGTGAATAATGATCATCTGTGTTGTGGCTTTTGCTTTGCTAATATAGCATGCAAATCACCCACATATTGGCAATAGAGATTCTGACTGGTGGCTAGTCTTATAAAATAACACCACTCCAATACTATCTACTGCTTGATAATTATCTTTCTCAAATTTTGAAGTGTCCATAATTTTTATCTCGTCAGATCCAGTAGAAGTTCTATCAACCCCAGGGTGACTCCTTACCCACCAGGTATTATTGGACTACAGCCCACAACATCCTTGATCAATGACCAATGAGCTGGAGTTCAATAACATGGCAGCCCATAGGTTAGTCACCCTGAATTTTGCTGAAATTGCATTCTTTTGCCTATCAAAGCGCAGCTCACTCCTGGCATCAGATCTTGTTCTCATAATGACTGGTTTTATTTCATACAAGAAGGCTAGGAACTTACTGCTTAATGAACCTCTCTGTTCACGGGTCTTATCATAGGTTCTTCCATGAATTCAATCAACATGACTGGTTTTAATATATAAACATGTGCTTTCCAAGAATTGTGATAACCTTTTAATTAGTATTTAGTTGTGTGTGTCTGTTGGACTGACATAAAGTGTAGCCCAGCCACGGCTGAAATAGATTCTGTGTAGCAACATCTGCATACTGCTGGTGTACTATAGCATGGCTTAGAATAGATACATCTGCTTCACATGGAGTTTGTTCCTCACTTCCAGAGGTTTCTAGGGGATGGTGGTGGTGGTGCAATAAGGCTTCATGCGATGTGAGAATTCATGAGGCAAGTTGTTCCACTCCCTCCCCACACTGCACAGAAAGATTAGCAGAGTGGGGAGACCTTTGGGAAGAGATGAAGCAATATAATCTGGCTCCCAATGCTGGTTATTAAATGTGCTAATAGGAATGGCTGGGTGGAGGCTTTTAAAGCAGTAATGGTGAACCTGCAGCTCTCTCATCTTACCCAAGCCATCATGGCCAATAATCAGGGAAGATGTGAGTTTTAGGGCACAGTGAACACATTGGCAAAAACGACTTCTTTCCCCAAATCATAAAAGAACCATGGAGCCCACTGCCTTATCAAGGGCTAATTATTGAATATTTATTTAGCATGGCAAAGGTGCATTAGTTGCTGTAATCAAAATGGAGCTGACCGATTGCCTCATAATTTAAGCGGCCTTCAAGTTGCTTTCCATGGGAACTGCAAAATTCAGGACCCAACTCCTCCAAAGAGTGGGATGAAAGAGCAGGGCTTGGGATGCCCTTTCTTCCAGCAGGCAGCCTCCCTTCCATCTCTAAACAAGCTGAGCCTGGTGGAAAATATAACTGAAGAAGTACTGATGAGCTTATTTGTTGTCCTTAGTTTACAGCTAAGAAGTCTTTTTTTTCCTTTTACCTTTTTTTTTTTTTTTTTTGGGTAAGAGGATTTGAACTTAAATAAAAGTCAAAGTTCAGTAGCAGCCCCAGCTGTGCAAGGAAATGAAGTGTAGGAAGGGGGAGCGGAAAGGCATACACAGGTCATGCTTGCCTGGAGTAGCTTGCTGGACTCTGGCTTGTTGTTGCTGAGGGTGTGGCCTTTTAGGATCATTGACACATGGATTGGATGAAGATTCTGTCTTGCCTCAAACAGAGGCTTCAATTTAGGGCTGCAGCTTAGTGATAGGGCATCTGCAGGGTATTCTGAAGGTCCTCGGTTCAGTTCCTGGCATCTCCAGGTAGGACTCAAGAGAGCGTTGAGAGCTGCTTCTAGTCAGTGCAGACAAAACTGAGATAGATGGATTAACGGCTTGACTAGCTTTCCTCTGTCATTACCTAATGAGCATATTATTAAAATGTATGGATAATTCTTATTTCAAAAATATGTTTTGTTTGTTTGTTTAATGACTGCAGCTCCAGTCAAAATATTCTAAAGATCGGACAATGCTCATGACCCGTATTCCAGAAAACCTGTTGTTTTTCAAAACTAGCCCTGACAAAGTGCCAAAATGCAGATAAGAGGGCCAAGTAGATGGAATTTGTTTTAAAAGGGGAAGGTTGAAGGCAGCTTTTTGTATTTTATACTTGTTTTTAGAACAGGAATGCAGTTCAGTTATTATGTCTGGTTCATCTACCAGGGTGCAAGTCTTTGGCTTTTTAGACATACCATGCTAGGCAGAAGGAACAGCTCACATGTTGTTACATTAGCCCCCTACTATTAGTGTTTGGCTTAAATGCTCTCTCAGCAGGCTTCTCTCAAACCATTCCATCTGGTTTTAGATAAAGAATCAACAAGAAGTCTTTTCCTGGAATGAGTCAGCTCTTCAGTTTCCACACACCCTCCTCTCAAAGCCTAGTTAAGTCTTGAGAAACCACTCCTCTTATTGCAGCATAATGTTTGAATTTGTAGCATGCTTTACAAATATTTCAATGATCACTAACTGTGCTTTAGCTGACCTGATTGATTTTTCTGGGAGGGACTCCAAAATATTCTAAAAGGAAATTTAGAATTCAAAAGGAAATATTCTAATAAAAATAGCCCCTCCGCTTATATCCTCTTCCACTAAAGACTTGCAAGGTATTTTTATTCGTTAAATGTGTTTATATCCCAACCTTCCTGCAAAGCAGACAATGGTGGCCAACATATCGATACTAAAACAATACAATTGAAACTTCTAAAAAGAGTTAAACTCATAATAGCAATCGCCTACTATCATAACTCATCATTTCAGGGTGACCAGGGTCTTTCAGCCATCAAACCCCAAGGCTAGGCATAGGCAAACTTTGCCCTCCAGATGTTTTGGAACTACAACTCCCATCATCCCTGACCACTGGTCCAGTTACCTAGGGATGATGGGAGTTGTAGTCCCAAAACATCTGGAGGGCAGAGTTTGCCTATGCCTGGCCTAGGTTAACCAGAATGTTTTGAATTTATGGAAATAGCAAAAATTATGGAGGTGCCTCTAGGAAAGAAAGCAGCAAGATTTCAGTAGGCTGGATGTAGTGGTTAGGAAGTAATGGTGAATGGGACTAAAGGTCACACAAGCAACTCATAATGCTGATTTGAGAGGAACAAATGTGGCACAAGGGCAAAAGGACTTGAATGTCCAGCATTTTAAAGACAAGCAGTACTTGCAAAGAACACAGAATATACAAGAACAATATATGTCACTTCAGGAACATTTCCACGAAGCATGGGGATTGCAGAGACCTGGTAGAATCATTCTAATAAAGAGCTAGATGGTCACCTCTTCACACCACCATGTTGTTTGCCTAAATAGGGCGATTTTTACCAGCACACCTTTTATGTAGATTTTGAAACATCCAAATTGGCCTGAATCACTTTAGAGGTCCCCAACTTCAGTTCCGGTGCTTTGGAGAGATCCCCCTTCACCTCAGACAAGCCTGAAATTTGTCCAAAGTGCCCCCACTTTTGGGGGGGATCTGTCTGAATCTGCTGCACATGCCTGTCCTTTACAGGTCATTGGGTCTGACTCCCAGGTAAATGAAAGCCACTGCAGAGCTCTCTGTGGAGGCTAAAGCGAGACTTAGGCTGCAGCCCCCAAATCTCCCAAGTTAATAGTTTTGTCATTCTTTTTATGTATTTCAGTGCAGGTGCTGCTCCAATTTAAATGCGGCATTAGCAAAGTTGAAGGCAACTGTTTTATAGATTTCACCAAACTATTTCATTAGAAGCGCAACTGCATTTGTCCACTTGTTTCTTTCTAAAACAAATTAAGTTGTTTTGCCAACTCACTTAGGTCATTAGCACGGTCTTTCAGCAGCTTTGGTTGCCTTGGTTCCAATCCATTAATTTAAAACTGTGGCTTCAGTGAGATTCTCATTTGTGACTTAATGCTTTTATTTTATCCAAGAAAGTCCTTTGTCTCATTCTGCAGTGAACCCTGCTGCTTTAACCCTGACCGGAGGTTTTGTTTCACTTAGCTGGCAACGGAGCTCAGGTTCTGTCATTCACACACACATTTCTTTTAAAATCCTGTTGCATGCCTTCCTCATTTAGTGAATTACTGTATTCTCAGGAGGCTATTTCAGGAGCAGAAAGCGCTCTATTTGTGTTCAATTTGGGGAATAAGCAGAATGGTTGCTCCTCTTTAATTCCTGGATTCTTCATCTGCCCCCACTGGGATAAGGAAGGGTGGGTCAGGTCACTGCCGTCATATTTAAAAGGTATTAACTGCTCTCAGGAGGTATAAAACTGTTCTGTTCGTGCTTGTTCCCTCAACCCTCTTGGAAATTCCAAGAATCTGTCACCACCCTGATAATTCGGAGCGGGGAGGTGGGGAGAAGATGGTGGAGGGGTTTCGTGTGCAAGATAAAAATAAATTTTCAGTAAAGTTTTTGGCATGCTTCTGCTTGTATTATTTTCACTGACAGTACTCTACCGCAACCACACACAGACTCCCAGGTAAATGTTTATAGGATTGCAGCCTTAATTTTTGTAGGTTAATAGAAGGCTGAACTCCATCTGCAACGCACTGTACAAGAAACAAAACAAAACGAAAAACCCTACTTCAAAGGGTATTTGAACATGTAATGAAAAAGCAGGTTTTTATTATGTCATTTTGTCCATTATTCAGCATTGCTGTAAATGGCTTACATTTACTGCAACTTCTGTACAGACGTGTGGCTTTGAATTTAATAGAACAGCAAAATTTAAAATGAAAAATAAATGCTCAACAGTTCCACACAAGATTTTACAATCCAACATTTCACTGTGTAGGTGAAAAGACATGGTTACTACAGAGTTATTCGGCATGAATAAAAAACTACAACTTTTTATTTTTAAACAGGAGTCACTTGTTTTAATTTTTTTTTACACTGTTTAAAATTACTGTGATAAAAATAACAAAAAAAGCTTTTTAATAATGCCATACACCAGCATAATATAGGATTTGTCCCCATTATATATCTTTTGTATAATATACAAAATAGAACGTTGACACACTATTGAATCCGTGCTATTAAGCCTGGGCTTGTATGGTTTTGGTGGGTTGGGGAGAAAGGAGGCTATTTTCACACACGCAGCCTTTTTACCAGCTCTATTTCTTGCTTGAAAGTACGGTTCCTACATTGACAGCAGTAGCATAAAAATGTGTGTACATTCAGGGCAATTGTGCCCAACTGGTTTTAATATTGACCAGGCAGTGGTGGATGAGGCTCAATTCTGAAAGAGGCTGGAGACTCTGGTCCCTTTCTACAAAGTACTTAAGCACATACTTTATCTTGCAGTGGGTTCAAAACGCCAGGGCCTTGCCACCCATTCCTCGGATGTCTCAACCCTCCTACACTTGAGGGGCCAGAACTGGCCCCATGGGCTAGTCAAAACATGCAAAAGGGTTCCCCTCCCCTGACATCGATTTCATTTGCCATGCATTTGCTTAAAATAGTGGGAGCCTGTTGTTCTGTGATGTCCAAATACCACCCCATGTTTCTATGGGCACTCCAAAATAATTTGCTGACATGTCATGCAGGGCATAAACAGCCCCATCATGATAAAAGCTTTGTGTAAACACCACAACAGCAACTTAGTGCTGATGCAACAGTAAAGCTAAGGAGGCATTAACTACCCAAGTTAATTTTAAAATTTTAACTCTTATGTCCAAAAGCTTACACAGCACCAGGGAAAGCATTTGTGTAACAGTATGCCAGGTAGGTTCTATAAAAGTTCTTGGGCTTCTGCTTGATGAAGCGGAAGAACATCTTTGGATTTATTTTCACTTTACTTTGGCACTAAAGTATATAACACTATTTGTCAACAGAAGACACTGTCTGCAGACACACCTGTAGCTCTGGACCCAGCTTTTCTGTTGGAGCGGGGGGGGGGGGTGCATCTCTCAAAGGAGATGTTAAAAGCTGTAGAAATTACAGACCTCCCCACCCCACCAGCTACCACCCACCTGTACATTTAATATGGTTTTGTAAATAGTACTTAATTTTTTTAAAAAAACTAAAACAGGTTCTGCCTGACAGCATTTGATTTAACTCATTCTTTGCAAGTGTAGAAGGGTTAAGTTCTTTGCATAATCAGCATCGGAATACACACTAGGTTGAAGAATTAAGGCCCCACTGAGTTTCTGCATGCTGAACAAAATGAAGATGTGCTATCCTATCTCGTGAGCCTGCATATTTGTAATCGCTCCACATGATGTGCGTATATGAATATGGTAAATGGGACTAGCCTCGGTTCTCAGTTCTCCACTGTCTGCTTTCTTCCCACCTCTGTTCCTAAGACGCTGTTATTTTGTCAAGTTAAGTGGCTGTGTTTCTAAAGGTAGGCTGGCACTTGTTCCCCCAGTTGTGCGCACTTCCCCAGCCTCTGCTGTTTTCAAGGAAACTCAATGCTGTATTTTTGGTTTAATACGGTACGGCTGGCAAGATTGGCAAACCAATCCTAAGCACATTTGCCTGGAAGTCAGTCCCAAAGATTTTATAGGACTTACTTAGAAGCAAGTGTGCTCAGGCTTAAGGCTAAGGCTCTCAGTTACTTTAGTGGTGTATAAGTGATAAAATTTCCTCTCTCCGTTTGCATGCCCTAACATATCCTATGAAAGGCCATTCCTATTAGTTTCCAAGTGCAATTCTAACATACAGCATGCATATCTGGGGCTACCCATGTTATTTCTGTTAGCATGTTGTGGCAAGGCACTGAAGAGACAGAAGTCAGAATATTCCCTGCTTTATTTGAAGTGCTGATTTTCTCCAGCATGAAAAAGACTAGCCAGACAAGAAACAACATACCTTTTGCTGATGCTTATGTACTTTAAATGGCTTGTACTTATATTCTTAACAGCACATTTAAATTGAAAGTTCTTTTCTAGAATCAGCATTTTTAAAAAGTGAAATCAAAGTCCAAAAACTGAGCAAAAATACATGAAATCAAAAGAATTAGAGCCTCTTTTCCACTGCTGAAGTACTTGTTTGCACATAGTCATAATATTGATTTCTGTATACCTCACTTGTATAGGTAAACCACCACAAATACATTGTCCATGGATGCAGTGCTAGCTTCCTTAAACTTGGACTAAAATGTTTACTACACATCAGTTCCCAAGTTCAACTTTCCAATTTTTCCTTTGAAATAAAGACAGGGTGTCATGATTTATCTTTTCAGGAACCTTTTTGAAACCAAATACTTGAGTCTCTTAGCATTAACTAAAATCAGGCAGAATACACATTTTCATCCCAATGGTTTGCAAACTAATGTTAAAATACTCTCTGAAGCTTAGATTAACTGTTAAAACATACATACTTTAAAGAGCTTATTCAAGAAGAGAGACAGGTTTCTTACCTGTTTCTGGTATCCTTTGAGTGGTCATCTGTGCATAACACAACTGTATTCTATGCAGAACATGTTTAGAACCTTCTAGAGCCCTAGCCAGGGAGCTGGTGCTCCTGTGGAAAAGTTCACAGAGAGAAACGCAGACAGCACATTCTCAAGGAGGTGGCGCTTGCCCTATCCCCCCTCCCCTCCCCAGATAATTGCAAAGAGGCTCGCAGCACCAGAGGATGAGTTACTTGACAAAAGCTCTGTAAGGTTCTCAAGATGCTATGCATAGGTGCAGCACCCAATTGTGGGACTGCACAGAGATCAAAAAGAATGATTACTGTTATTAAAAGGTAGTATTTTACTTGAAAGTAGCTGGGGATTTCCATTTATGAGCTTAACGTTTGTTGTTGGTGTTGCTGTTTTTTTAAAAAAAGATTTAAAAACAGATAGTTCAGGTAAAAACTCCTATTTTACCAGGAGCATTTTTGTTGAATAATTAGAAATGTATTTAGTAGACGGTGAACAACCTATGCTCTATTATTTACATATTGCTGGTACCTGTATGCATTTTAACTGCCAAATTTGTCTCACTGTTTTGCGGTGCTCTGTGAGGCTATATGTGAAAGTAACCCCATACATAGAGAAGTGTGGACATACGAACACACTACTTTATTTTTTGGGGGGTGGGATAGGGGGAAGGGTCAAATAAACCTGCACATCTGCTGCAGGTTTAGTCCTGGAATGTGAGGGGACCAAGCACACGGGCTGGGCAATTAAATTCAACCTCCAGCTCCCGTGTTTTTCTTACAGCGGACTAATGGATTTAGGTTTCAGCCCGAGGAACTCCCACCGAATATGGGTAAGTGCCTTTAAAACAAAAAAGGAAAGCAAAAGGAAAAGGATAAAAACAAACAAACAATAGAAACACACCAAGTAAAACTAGAGTACCTCTTTAGATACTTCAGAACAATGCTGCCAGGATTAATACTTCCAGACAAACCACAATTTGTATGGGTTACCATTTAACACATTTGTGACCCCTAGAAAAAATATATCACATGTCATGATAAAGCAATCTGTCATCTAAAAACCATTCTTATGATACACTATACAAGCTATTTTACAATAATTTGATAAATTGCTTTTAAAGCTGTAGTAGCCCTTCCTTCCTTTTCAAACTCTACCAAATGATATCTATTTGAAAATATAACTAAAAAAATATTAGTAGCATCATATTACATTTTGATTGTTAACTCCTGTTAAGTAATTAAACCCCCATTAATTTCTTTTTACAGAAATATCCAGGCCACTTTGAACAAAAATATTTTTTCTTTCTTTCTTTTGAGTGGCGTAGCATTTACAATTTTCTGAGAATTCCTAAGGTGCTCAGAGGATAGGCTACTACAGCTTGCAAATTGTTTTAAAATATAAATCAATGATGACAAGGAAAAATTCACAAGACTTACATGGTTGTAAATTCACAAGACTTATATGGTGGTTGTTTTTATGGCACACTAGTAGTTTGATGCAGAAGGGTTGGGAGACGTACAGAGACAAAGCTCTAGTCTACACCACTAAATCAGTAGCGGAATTTTCGTGTTCTCCAGGAAACAAGATAGGATTGTTTGGGTGACGAATGAAGTGAAAATGGGTGTGTAAGAACACAAGTTTAGGGTTTTTATTTTCCAGAAAAGATTTGTTTCTTTCTGTAGTTTGGTCTATTTTATTTTCTGCATAAAGGTAAAAATCTTACTTGAAGTAAAATCTTTCAAGAATCATTATAATACTAAACATAATATATACTGGGCATAATTACATTTTTTTTTTTTTGTAATTCAATGATATTTATGTATATGTATTTATATAAAGTATGTATACGTGTACGTATATACACATATAGAGTTCCTGACTACTGAAGTCAACAGAAATTAACCATCAACTTAAAATAGAGTCAAGATTTTGCCCAATTCAGGGAGTGATCCACAAGCAGAAGAAACTGGCTTCTTTCTACTTATTGTTCTGCTTTACTGGGGTTCAACAAGCTGCTACAAAGGTAGGCTCGGGTGTGTGTGTTCAGGACTCAGGGCACTACTGCACTGGTGAGGCATGAGCTGCAGTACTATCATCTCTAAGGCAGCCTTGCCATCCTCCAACCCCTTCCCCATAGGTTATAAGAAGTGGCAGTGCCAATCACATCTTAGGTTGGAGGGAGCAGATTCTCTGGAACGGCAACACTGGCTGTAATCCAACAATTCTGAGAAACTTGAGGAGGCAATTCCACAGCTTTGCACTTGTGGGAAAAAAAGATGAACTGATCATCAATATTGTACTCCAAATAATTTAAAAAAGCACAGGTTTTGCTACTTCTCAGTTATGTCCAAGGAGAACAGCAGACATGCCAATTTTGGTGCACATCAGTTTTGTTCTGCGTTATGACAGCTGCTCTGGATTGTGGCCACTGTATATATAATATACACTGATGCACACAGAAGTACACACTCATATGGCAATAGACTTGAGTATGGAAAAAGTTAATTTTTCCATGTAGAAGTAAACTTTTAAACAATTATGCATATTTTCCTGAAGGTTTCCTGATGGGCAGTCAAGACTGATGTTTTTACTGTCAATCCAGCCCAAGAATCTTACAATTATGGCTATCACATTAAATGTAAATATCTAGTATGCTTTGTTTAAAAAAAAAAAATTCTGTTGACAAACCTGTTTAAGACAGAGCTAGTTTGCAAGTAGCTCACAGAATCTTTGACCAATATCAAAAGTATGCATGTCCAGTGTTCAGGTTAGATTTGGATTACATTTCAATCCCTCCCACCCCACCCCCGCCACTGAAGAAAGCTGATTTTTATAGGCCAAATTTAAAAGGTGACATCTAAAAGGTGACTATGACAGTCTTGATCAGGTTAGAAAAGTCAACCTATATTCACATGAGTATACTTAAAAGATTAATATCTAGAGGTCATTAAGCTATGAGCTGCCCCACTTTAAAAAAACAGCTGTACAATAGGCATCTTGACGTTTTACAAAAATTATGTAAGAAAAAATGAGCAAGCTTAGTTCACTGTATATAAAGTTAAAGGAAATTGCTAAAACCAGACAGTAATAGCTATAAAAGGCACAACTTCCCTTTTCCGATATACAGTTGTAAACTTTCTTCATGTTACATGCATAAATCAAAATGCTACCTTAACTATACAAAAAATCTATACCAAAACAAAAACCTAGAACATTTTATCCAGCCAACTGCAGAAATTCCTAGCAGAATGTTGACAATGTAGATTCTGAACTTGACACTGCTGTTTTGGTATATCCTATCCTGTGAATATGATGGCGTTTCTGGAGGGAAAATCCCAAATCATATTTCCTTCTTTTCCTTCTTCCTGTAATCATTCAGTTTGAGGCATCTGCTTCTGAAACCTAGGTCTTGGCCCTCTGTAAACCACATGTAGTGCATAATTACAAAACAAAAACAAGAACACCCAATATAGTTGCAAGGACAAAATTAACAAGTCTTTTAGTTTGTAAAAAAGAAGCTATAATTGACTTTTTTTTCCTTAAGGCATTATTTCTGTATTAAGGCAGTCACTTCTGATGAAATAGGAGTTTCTTGATATTCCCATTTGAATATTTTGGTAACTGATTGCTGATGATTTCTGCCAACATTTCTGGAAATTCAATACTCATGGATTTATCCAAAAACGTTTGGAAGCAAAAGCTTAGAAGATTCTCAACCACCTGCAAATGATAAGAGAATAATTTCTTAAAGGGAGCCTGAATTATCAATACAGTGTAGCATATATAAAATGCTGCAAGACGTTAAATATATCACAGCACAAATTAAAGCTGACAAAAGAATGCTGGCTTAAATCAGATTTCAAAGCTGTTTATGAGTAAAACTCTTGTTATAAAAATCCACAATGAAATACTGTCATATAAAATGCCATCAGGATCCTTCCCACAGGGCAGTTGGTGGCAGAGTGGCCCTGTGAGGGACGCACTAATGTCTTCTTTGCCTGCATCCCTACTTACTGGAATACTTTACAATCAATGGCCTAGAAGGGGCAGTGGGAGTCCAGAAAGGTACCTTTCTGAAGAACCTTAGCTTTACAATCAGGAGAGCTGTGCCTAGATGGCTTTTTCATTGACCAGGTTTCATCCACATTGGTACTATCCTCAAATTGCACAGAATCAATGTATGGAAGCAAAACTTACATCATGCATGGAGTCCAAAAGTTTTGTCAGTTGATAAAATCGCTGCCAGTTCTGGCTCGAGTTTCCCTCTCTCTTCACTATAGCTTTCCCCAGTTCTTTGATGTAGGTCATACGAATTTCATCAAACAGAGCCTGACTCCTCAAGCCCTCCTTAGGAACTGAAATATTGAGATTAGTTTTTAGATTACCGGAGTTTGTAAGCGTCCTACAACAGGATGTTTCTATTTACCGTAAACCAAGACAAAAGAAGTTAGAATCATGGTTTTAAATTGTGGATATTTATGCAGACAATTGCAGAGAGTTCAGAGTTTCTGCATAAAATAAGTATTGTGAATAACACCATTAAAAGGCCGTTTTGGTTTTGTAGTCTAAGACAGTATGTAGCACAAGGAAAACCAGTACCCACACTTGTGCACAAACCTCTCAAATTATAGGAAATTCTAAGTGACCTTGTCCATAGAGACATAGTATGCTTGTAAGATTTTGCACCATGGAGATTAATGTTTCCTGGATTCATCCATCAACCGTGTCTCCAAATGGTTGTATTTCCAGGAAGAAATAAATGGCTATTGATTCTGTTTATTCTTCTAGTGTACCTAGAAAAATAAAACTCCCTTCTACTGAAAAAGCTTCTGCAAATTTCTCCTCCACAGGACACTACTGGGCTTTGAACATACCAGAGACTCATACCTATTATCAGAGTCGACTTAAGTCTGAACAGAGGTTCCTTGTCCAAGCACTTATGTGCAAATTGCCACTTTCATCAGCTCTCCAGCTACCACAAAGCTTGAACCCGTTTAAGAATTGAACATTTTAGTTATTTCTGGTGGCAAAATCGGTTTGGTCCAATAGATATTGTGACAAATTGTTAATTTCAAAATAATTTTAACATGCTTTTTGGACTATCATTTATGAGGTACACAAATGCTGACCCAAGACTGACAAAATGTGGTGGCCACAGAACTCTCTAATAAAGTGGATCTGAGAGTTCTAAATTCAGTTCCCAGATCAGTGTTGAAGGAGAACTCTTTAAAAAGTGGTTTTGGTTGTTTTTTTTTTTTTAAAAAAAGAGGAATCACCAATGTTCACGTACTTGTAGAGAGAAGCAGCAAGGTTTTCATGCAGAGATATTCCTCGTATGAAACTTGAAGACGTGCTAACTCATTAGTAACCATCAGCAAACGCTTGCATTGTTCATACATACAGGGTAAATTCATTCTCTGCCTGAGGAGTAAATAGAATATACACATCTGAATCAGTACAAAAGAAATTAATTTGTACCTTGTTTACCAGTAAGGAGATGCCTCTATTTACATGAATTCCAGAAATGATAGGCTAGTAAGGTACGCATACTTTTTCCAAATGAAGTTGCAAAGCAACGCCTTTAAATAAACTGCAGTTTTAATATTATTGTGAAAGGTTTACTCATAATAGTAAAATGGTATTTTATCATGAAGGGTAAAATAGATATTTACAGAATTTCCCTTCTGACCTTTCTGCTGTATAAGTATACAATCTTTTCCTTTTAAAACTTATTGCACTTATGGATTCTCCTGTACAGTGGACGCTCGGGTTGCGAATGTGTTCCATGCGGGATGCATGTTCACAACCTGCAGTGGCGCATAAGGTATAACTGTATTCCATTATTTACAAATCGTCTAGGCATAAGTTATTAACAACGCAACACAATAAAAACAACAACTAGACTTGTAGCCATAGATGACCAGGAAGGAATTCCATACCGATGACAGAGTGGGTTGGCAGAGGAGGAACAAAACCCTCTACTCCTTCTCTGACAATCCATGGGATTGGGGATGGCATTGAAGGAAGGAAGCCAGTTTATTAGCGCTTTCCCTGATCTACTAGCCTGTTGAGAAGATATTTGAATTTCCAGGCTGGCCACAAAGGAAGGTAGGTTACTAATGTAAGCGTCTCCCCCTTTGTCTTTAGAGTTTAAGCCAATTCTTAGGACTTTATTTCACCTTATTAAATGTTTGGGCGGGATATTTTATATACTGGTATTTACTGATAAAATACTGATTTTTTTAATGGCTAAGAAAACAGCAAGATCAGTTCAATTTTAGAACTGCGTTTGTTGAATTAATATTGCTTTTTTCTATTTTCAAATTTATATCCCTTTTGCACTTTGACAACAGGGTGTAGCTAGCAGAAAGGCCCACACCCTGTGATATGTTACTGCTTGAAGAGGATGTGGGGCGTAGCTTTGAGACTCAAGATGTGCTAAGCTGTAGGTCATATTTTAGATGCTTTGAAAGCCTGCAATTTTAGAATCCTGTATCATTACTTGCCACAATTATCATGCAGTACACACTTTATGTGAGAGCTAGTATAACTCCTCCCCAATACAAATGAACAGGGAGAGGTACTAGCACTTTCAAAACATGGGGGTGATATCCATCCCTGTTAAACTGTTCCCACTATACCTTTCCTTGGTTCAATCCACCCAAAGCTGCTCAGACCATTGAGGATCCTATCAGCCACAATGGCTAAATAGAACCTCTTTGTTCAGAGACAGCACACCTATGAATACCAGGTGCCAGTGACATCAACTGCCATAATGCCTTGCTTGTAAGCTGCCCAGAGGCAATTTTCTGGCCACTATTGGAAATAGACTGCTGGAGTAGATGGAGACAAGTGACTTGCATTGAACCTATTTAGTAATCTTGGGCAGTTACTTATTTCAGCATAGCTCAGCTGTTTGGAGCATGGTGCTGATAACAGCAATGTTGCTTATTCAATCTGTGTATGGTACAGCTGCATTTACCTGCATTGCAGGCGGTTGGACTAGATCCCTTGCAACTCCAAAATCCTTTGACTCTGTGACCCCACATTTGCTGTGGCAACGTAGGAAGAAGAATGTGACAGGAGCTGCTATGACCTCCTGATCCAGGGCACATTTTCTGGCTCTGCTCTCAGATTTGGTTTGAGGAGGACTTGCTATTTGCCCCAAGGCTGCCAGAACCTGAACAAACATCAGGTGCAGGGAGCTGGACCTTGCAGAGTCCCTTGTAAATGGCATTATGTTTGCAAACCACCTTGAATGATATCCTGCCTTTCCACCTTTAGGCAATCTTTTAAAATCAAATCAGTCAACCAGCCAACTCAACACTAAAAGCAGAGGAAGAAGTACCGTATTTTTTGCACCATAACACTCACTTTTTTCCTCTTAAAAAGTAAGGGGAAATGTCTGTGCGTGTTATGGAGGGAATGCCTACGGGTAGCATGCCTACGGATTTTCCTCCTCTAAAAACTACGTCCGTGTTATGGTCGGGTGCGTGTTATAGAGCGAAAAATACGGTAATTTGCTGAAGGTTCCATCTGAGCCCTAAACATAAAATCCACAAAAAAAATCCCTTTCCAAAAGTTCCAACTACTGGCCCAACATATGTCGCACTGCTCTAGGGTTCTTTTTGCTGAACTGTGTTTCTAAACTCAATGCAAAGTGTTCATTAATATATTTAACGCCCCAAACAGCTTAGTTCAATATTATTCAAAGAACCGCCTGCACCCATGTAGTAGTGTCTATATCTTAAAATCTAGTTCAGAAGGCCTGCTTCAGCACCCACCAGATGGGTGAGGATATGGATTGATGGTAGTTAACTGGGGTAGGGTCAAATCATTTCTGTGTTGTGCTGGTTATTTTAATGTTACTGTTTATTCTAATTTTATGTATTATTGACTGCAAGAAGCTCCAGGTGGCATACATAACACCAGAAGTCAGTTATACCCAAGTTCACCCAGTAAGCTTCATGGCTGATTACAGATTTGAAAACTGCTATGCCGGGTCCTAATCCTGCACTTTATCCACTACACCACACTTAACAGCTGCTTTTTAAAGAAAAACTTTTATGAAATATGTAAGATGCTTTGTGAAGGATTTTCTCAAAAAGCAGAACAAGAATATCTCCAATAAAATAAATTATCAGATGCTAGGGACAACCAACATGAAAAGCCTATTTCCTTCATGGCCATCTTATGAGTTTCCAGAGGGATCAGAATAGCTCAAGTCAGCCTTTCCAAATCTGATGGTCTCCAGATCTTTGGCTCTCCCAACTTTCATCAGCTTCAGCAAGCATGGCCAATAGTCATGGACGATGGGATCTGAAGTGCAAAATATGGGGAGGACATCAGCTTGGGGAAAGCTGGCAGCTAAATTTAATGGGTAGCTTTTGTTTTAATGAGTACTTTGAATTTGGATAAGTGTTTGATTATTGTTAAGTTTCATCAACCAATGTTTCCTAACCAGTTGATATTGACCATTAAATTGTGCTAAATAGCTGCACTGTGCAATTAAGGAGCACTGGGAATAGGGACTACTTGTAACTGTGGCCTTAAAGTGTACAAGTGAGAATAATTATATAAAATAAGCATGAACAGTGAGTAACATTCCTACAGCTAACCTTCTCTTCTAGGAAAATGAATAATTAGTAATGATATGGTGCTACAGCAAATCTGCAGTGTAATTACATTATAACTACCCTGCAATTACAATTCCCACTTCCTCCCTGTGGTATATGTTATGTGAATACACTTGCTCCTATTCTGAGTATGTATATGTATTTTTGAATAGCTTAGACTATGGGTTCCTAAGCAGAGCTATCTATTCAGAACATAAATATAATCTTGGTGGTCCAATTTTTCATTCTACAATTGCCTTACATCTGCTTCAGCTAACTTGCTCTAGCCATAGGTTGGTAACCTACCACTCAGATTACTGCAATGCATTCTGCACAGATCTACCCTCCAAAACAGTCTGGAAGCTTCAGTTGGTCCAAAACAGGTTGACTAAGTTATGGATGGGGAGCTGCCTAGAGTTGTTTGGGCAACCCAGTCAGATGGGCAGCATATAAATGAAGTAGTAGTAAAAAAATGAATGAGTGAGTGAGTGAATGAATGAATGGGACCCTATAAATATAATTATATCATACCAGTGCTTGATCATCTGTAGTACCTTGTAGTCAGTTTCCAGTTCCAATTCAAAGTGCTCGTTTTAACGTTTAATAACCTAAATGAGTTGGGGCAAAGCTACTTCTGCAATGCCTCATCAGATGTCATTCTCCAGGTTCCAGGTTCATCAGAGGTCATTCTCCAGGTTCCCCTACCTAATGAACTGAGACGGATGGCTACTATGCAGGCTCCTTGAGTAATTTTAGTTTATGAGGGCTATAGTAGAAGAGGTTATATAAAGCCCTGTGTATTATTATTTTTCTAGATAAATTACCTGAAATTATTTTTTGCTTAATAGATGAAAGGTCATAGATAATTTCCATTAGTAAAATTATTGGTTAACCAACAGTTATCCATAGGTGTGAAATTAAATTAGCAAATGGGAGGTGGAAAAGATTTACACCATCACTAATGGAAATTTATATTGTGCAATACAGAGTTTATGCAAGTCAGGCTGTACTACATGCCACTTGCAAGTCTCATAAGATACAGTAGCCTACCAACTTGTATTTCCTGTTTCTCTCATACACACACGCACAGAGCGAGCGCTTTGTTAAGGGACTTTAGCAAACAACACTTGGCTGGAAGATAAGCTCTGATATTGCATCCATGACTGATTAAAGCAAGACATTATGGACTGATACAGGAATTAGGAGTTCAGAAATAGTCACATTTTCATTGTGCAATTTATACCTTACACCTTACAATTTACACTGACGTTATGAAAATTGAAATGCTCAAATATTCAGGGAAATGATCAGCATTCCAAGGAGTAAAAATTACCGTATTTTTCCTTCTATAACACGCAGATTTTTTCTCCTAAAAAGGAAGGGGAAATGTCTGTGCGTGTTATTGAGCGAATGTGTGGTCCCTGGAGCCAAATGGCGCGAGGGGAGGCAAAAAAAATCAGGCAAAAATCAAATTGTGCGTCTCGGAGAAGGGAAACCTGAAAAGAGGAAGCGGCTGCTTTCCTGCATTCTGCCTCAGGGTCTTACTGCCCACCCACCTCTGTTTCCTTGCTGTGTTTGCTCAAACGGAACAAAGAGCAGGGAAAGCCCCTCCCCTCCAGGCAAGCAGAGGGGAAAGCAGAGTGTCGTCTCTGTGCTCCGTGCTGCTGAAAACATGCAGGAGGGAGAGAGAGAGAGAGAGAGAGAGAGAGAGCGCGCGCGCGAGCTGGCTGGCTTGGGTGGGTAGGTGAGGGAAAACTTTTGCCTTCCTTTCCTCCCTCCCGTTATACCCCTCTCCTGCATTCTTAGCCAGCTGCTTCTCTGCACACCCCTCTCGTGCTCCTTGTCCGTTCTGTGTTTTTCCTTCCCTCCCCACTTAAAGTGTGGTTAAAAAGCATGGATCCACATGGATCCTCAGGATCTTTGCATTGGGTCAGCCCAAATTCACCATCAGATCACATAGCATGTCCATGGCTACAGCCTGCCCCCCAAAAATCACGCACCCACTGTTGCCTGGGGCTGCAATGGTGCAAAAACGTGGTTAAAAAGCATGGATCCACAGGGATTCTCAGGATTTTTGCATTGGGTCACCCCAAATTCACCATCAGATCACATGTCTGTGGCCACAGCATGAAGCACAAAAATGATACATCCACTGTTTCATTCAGAATGTTTTTTTCCCTTGTTTTCCTCCTCTAAAAACGATGTGCGTGTTATGGTCAGGTGCGTGTTATAGAGCGAAAAATACGGTACTGGGAAACTAGATTACTTCTTCCACAGAGGTCTGTCCCTCCTCCCAAGTTCAAGTGGAAGTGCCAGCCATACGCCTGAACTAGTGCCAATACATCTGTTCTGCATTCCCATTATAGTGAAAGTCTGAAAAGGCAGATACCCTCCCGTAATACACAAACTACTCTGAGAAGCACCTATATTTCTCACAACTTGACTTATCAGATGCTTCATTTAACCTCATTAAATGAGACTGAAAGTGGAGAACCTTTAATTCATGTATCTCTCCTTTTCTCACTTATTCCTAGACCTTCACTTCAGAGAACTAGAAGTGCATAGATATCCATCAAGCTGCATAACAAGGACTATGTATGTGGAGTCAGCAAAACAGCACAGGCCAATGGAGGTGGCTAAGACTACAGTCTCTCTGCATGCAGTTTCCTGTCAGCTGGGTAAGCAGCACCTCATAGTCTCTTGTAAATGTAGATGCTCACTAAAAGGCTGCAGCAGTATTTTCTTGGAAGTAATGTTAATGAAAGGTGGTGGGTATTTTTTGAAGCATTCATTTATAGATAAATAAATGCCCTCCCATATTACGATACTTCCTGTTATTTAACCTTTTATGTGTTTTTGTAGTATAATATATTCCTTTTTGTTTGAAGTTGCTACCCTTATCAATTTTATACTGGTGAAATCCTTGGTATTTGCAGATGATCATGTACTTTAAAACTATCGTATTTTTCACTCCATAAGACGCACCAGACCACAAGACGCACCTAATTTTTGGAGGAGGAAAAGAAGAAAAAAAATATTCTGAATCTCAGAAGCCAGAACAGCAAGAGGGATCGCTGCGCAGTGAAAGCATCAATCACTCTTGCTGTTCTGGCTTCTGGGATAGCTGCGCATCCTGCATTCGCTCCATAAGACGTACACACATTTCCCCTTACTTTTTAGGAGGGAAAAAGTGAGTCTTATAGAGCAAAAATTACAGTATATCCCTGTAGCATTAATGGGTGGGCAGAAAAAGTGGATTGTGTTAGCTCTTATGGTGGCTAAGAGACTTCTACTTCGAGATTGCAAGGACAAAAATCCATTATCTATTACACTATGATCTGAAGAGCTCATTTCATACAGGCATCAATCTTCTGTGGAGGGTTTATATTAACTTATATGCTTTATTTAAATGCCATCTAAGTTATGAAGTTTATCCTGTGAACTGCCCTGAGACCTGCAGGTATAGGGTGGTATACAATTTTAATAATAATAGAAATAAATAAAACCATTTTGATTGGTATAGGCAGTTTCCTATGTTCCTATATATGGAAGGGGACACCTGCCTAGTCAGCCAAATCAACCCTGGTGATCAATGGGGTGACAGATGTCACAGCCAGATCGCCCTCACATATATGGTGGGTTAACCAGAAAACCTCAGCATCAATAATCAGAATCAGGAAAAGCACAGTTTATCACAGTAAGCTACTTTTTCAGCTTCCTTCTCAATCCACATAACAGAATAAAAAACAATAAATTTAACTATGATAATTTTATCACTCAGGTTTTTTTTTAAAAAAAATTCACTGTTTGCATTCAATACAGGGACTGATATAGAATTTCCACATACTGTGTTTCATTGGGAAACCGTCATATTTCAAAGTATACAGGTGGTTATACTAAGCCTCTATTTTTGACGCAAACAATATCAATCTGATGCATTGTTTCTTTCAGGTCAAGATTGGGTTAATGAAGGATAAAACAGTCAAAATGCACTGTAGCAAAAGAGAAGCCTCACAGTAGAAGAAATTATTTGTCCACTAAAGCAAGTAATGAAGATTACAGGTCAACATGCAAGACAGGCTTCTTCAGGGAGGAACAAAATCATTAAGGATGAGATCATAGTCCATCCTTTTTGTAGTTGCTCAATAGAATTTGATACAAGTTTTCTATTTGGGTGACTAGAATAACACAACACTTGAGAATGCTTTTTTTTTTTTTTTAACAGCCAGGTCAAGTTCTGTTCATCAAGATCCTTGTAGGGCATCGAGGTTTGCCGTAAACTGAATCTACCTATGTTGTTACAGTATGTAATTTTTTCATGAAACTGCACCAAGTGTCTACAGAAAGTGGTGAGAACATCCCACAACTGACTATTCTGGCCCTGCTGCAGAAAATATCTACCACCATCAGAAATGTTACAAAAATGTAAAAAGGCTTGCTTTTGAGGAATAAATATACAGACTGTTCTCACACAAAATACAGAAATAACAGATGTGTTAAGATTTAGCACTTAGTTACTTATTGTTTCAGAGCTTTTTTCAATTGTGCAATGTTACAGTGCCATGCAAATACCATTACTGTGTTACTAGGATTCTGTGCTACAGTATCACATGTATTAGAAGTGTCACCGTTTATTATGTGAAACACTGTCTGCAAAGGGCATCTGAAGGGAAGGGTTTATTTCAGTGGAAGGAACATTTAATGCTCTTAACTTATTATGACAAAAGGATTCACATATGCAAAAACAAGGTCAATGTAGCCAGGCAATATCAGTTCATAGTTGTCAACAAATAATGCTAGACAAATATAGAGGTATGATAATGGAACTATTATTATTGTGGTGTCAGTAAGCTAAAGCATTTCAAAATTTGAATTAAACAAGACAAACATGCACTATGAAAGATGGCAGTTTTAGAATGTGAAAAGCGGAGTCTGTGGAAAAATCTCACAGGTCAAAGGGGAAGAGAGAAATTAGTCTCCAGAGGAGTGTATCCTCTGTGGCATTCAGCCTTTATCAATTTGTATAATTTCAGTAAAAGGTCAATGTTATGCCATTTCAACCCGCCTATATTATCCTTCGTTCTACTGTCTGCCTACCCACCCCCATTTTGGATTCTCAGCACAACTGTGCATAGCACCCCTACTTTAACCAGTTATTTCATCTAATAGTGAAATGCAGGGTACCCAAATACAGTGGTGCCCCGCAAGACAAACGCCTCGCAAGACGGAAAACCCACTAGATGAAAGGGTTTTCCGTTTTGGAGGCACTTCGCAAAACGAATTTCCCTATGGGCTTGCTTCGCAAGACGAAATGTCTTGCAAGTTCCTGCGGGTTTTTCCCCCTCCCCCCCTTTTCCTAAGCCGCTAAACCGCTTATCAGCTGATCCGCTGATAAGCCACTTATCAGCTGATCCGCTAAAAGCCGCTAAACCGCTAATAGCGCTAATCCGCTAAGCTGTCAATGGGCTTGCTTCGCAAGACGAAAAAACCGCTATACGAAGAGCCTCACGGAACGGATTAATTTCGTCTTGCGAGGCACCACTGTAGCATACTGCTGTAACGAGCAAAAAGAAAAACCTCAACAGTAACAAACAAATCTAAATATATTCTTTGCTTAGTTGAATATTTATTAATAGTAGACAGGCACTCTAATAGATATATTTGACCAATCCATTGAACTGTGACCTAACCCTAGTACTCACAAAAGTAACCTTGTTAATATATTCAAAGCATCATAAAGTGGAGATGGATTGTTCATATATTCTAACAACTATTTTACTGGGAGACATCGCTAACATATTTTGTGCCCCCCCCCCGACTACTACTATCCTGCTGTGGACATCATCACGATGCAAAACAAACCTAACCAACGCATCATTCCCCACCTCACCTTTGGCTTGCTTCTGGTAATTTAAATTTAGCCAAATTAGGTTGCCAACTAACATATGCACATTAGGTTCTCCTAATGAGCTTCATGCTGAATTGAACCTGGGTGCCCCTTGTCATAGTATGACACTTCCTAACTATTGCACCACAGTGGCTCTCATCCTGCCAACTTGTGTTGCACAGGAGGAACACCACTGTGGTGTTATCATTTTCAACAGACAGATGTAGTTATGCATTATTAAAGTAAAAGCCAAAAGAGATTTTTTAATACCTTCATTTCTACTGTTCTATAAGCAGTACAAGTTACTGAAATATTCAAATTCAAAAATGAATAAGGAATTGTTTTTTATAAGCTAAGTCTTTATACACAATTATAGTACTAATTGTGCACCTAAGTTATAAGAACACATTTCTAGAAGTGTAGCCAAGCTTTAGAAATACAGAGAGAAGGACTCGAATACTACTTACTCATTGATGATCAAATCTGGTGCAAAACACAATAAACTTCCATTAGCCTGTTTATATGATCTCCATCCTAGGGCAAAAGCCATCAGAAACATCCACGAATACTGCAGAAGTGTCATTTGGTCATCCAGATGCAAGTTTCTGAAACCTGATTGGAAATAAAAGGTACAAGATCTAGCACATTTCCTGTTGTAATTAAAGTACTGCTTGTCCAAAGTGTTACTTTTGAATCTTAAAGTTCAGAATGACTTCTTGAGAGGGTCCAGAGTCAAAATGCATCAAAAATTCAGTAAAGGGACATAAGATTCAAAATAGTTTTATGAAATAGTAATGCTAAATAGCAAAAAAATGTTAATAAGATACATATTAATATCTAAAGGTAAAGGGACCCCTGACCATGAGGTCCAGTTGTGGCCAACTCTGGGGTTGCGGCGCTCATCTCGTTTTATTGGCCGAGGGAGCCAGCGTACAGCTTCTGGGTCAGGTGGCCAGCATGACTAAGCCACTTCTGGTGAACCAGAGCAGCACATGGAAACGCCGTTTACCTTCCCGCCAGAGCGGTACCTATTTATCTACTTACACTTTGGCATGCTTTTGAACTGCTAGGTTGGCAGGAGCAGGGACTGAGCAATGGGAGCTCACCCCATCGCGGGGATTCGAACCGCCGACCTTCTGATTGGCAAGTCCTAGGCTCTGTGGTTTAACCCACAGTGCCACCCGCGTCCCATATTAATATCTACAAATATGCAAATTACAGTTGATATATTGCAGTGAAATGTAACCAAGCTCTCTCCTTTGTATAATGCTCTTTGGAAGAGGCAATTTCCACGGGAAAAGGAACATTAAGGAAAAGAGTGTTTAATCTTTTCCCTGCCAGGGAAGACGTTGATGAGACTTTCCAATCCTAGTATTAGTTCTTGTTTCATTTTTTTCCTTTCATGGCAAGCCACAACAATTAACAGTAAGGGAAAAATTTATCTCTATGTTATTTTGGAGGTAGAACTGCAACTTATACAGTGGTACCTCGGGTTACATATGCTTCAGGTTACAGACTCCGCTAACCCAGAAATAGTACCTCGGGTTAAGAACTTTGCTTCAGGATGAGAACAGAGATCACACGGTGGCAGTAGGAGGCCCCATTACTAAAGTGGTGCTTCATGTTAAGAACAGATTCAGGTTAAGAACAGACCTCCGGAACAAATTAAGTACTTAACCCAAGGTACCACTGTATGCTGTTACAAAATGGAAACCAGGAAACCAAACCTTTCTCTATGGTGTAAGATAAGAAGCCTATGATTTAGGGCTGGACAATGTTTGGTTTTCAACATCACAATCTGGCAATAAACCACGATTGTGAACTATGCTGCATTGGCCCCAGCCCGCAAGGCATAGGGTGAAACTGCTGCAGCTCTCGCCATGGGAGCAGAGGCACTTTCACCCCAGTGCCTCATGGGCAGCGACAACTCAGTTTGTTTGTGCTGTTCAGCTGGGGCCCACACCCACGCAGGCCAGAGACTTCTTTCTCCTGCTTGCCCCAAGATGGAGGGAGCCTCCATTTGCAGGGCTCCCTCAAGTGGAACGGAGCCCCAACCTTGCTTCCAGCTTGTGCGAGCTGAGGGAAGAACAAGTTGCATTACGGCCAGAGTGCAACTGCTGATTCACCTGGCAGTATGTTGCAGGTGAAATCACTGCTGCTGCAGAGACCCACTGTGGCTTGTTCCTCCCTCACACTGGGCGCTGACAGCAGAGGGACTCGGCAGTGGAAGCAGCTTCACCCACAATATACCACTGGGTATATTGGCCCTCATACCGGTCCTGGGTAATGTATTGATACATCATCCAGGCCTACCATGGTTAGGAGCAGAATTCATGTAATACATATACAAACCTGGTATTGCCTTTGCCCATTTCACAGCAGCAACCACTTGCCTTCCTCCTAGCATATTGAGAGTTGACATAATACGCCAAGTTGTGTCCGGTACTGTGCTGTCATAGCCTGAAAACATCACTTCTGGTTCAATGACTTCCAGGAGGGAAACCAGAGTAGGCGTTAGCTGTGGCAGGGAGGCAGGAACAACAGCCTTATTTGTGGGACTTTCTGCAGTCTCTCTTCCTGCAGCCACACTAGATTGCTGGATTCCTTTTATCTTTTTCTTTGTCTTTCGTGCTAGAAATTTTAAAGAAAATAAAGTCAACATTAAAAAATAAAACCAGAAAGCGTTGCTAACACAATCAATGCAATCTTCTATGCTGCAGGCATACAACAGACTCCTTATGGCAGGGAATCCTGTGGCCTCCTAATCTTGTTGGAACGACAACTCTCATCATCCCCAAACGTTGGGCATGCTTGCTGGAACAGAGAAGAGTTGGGGGGCCACAGAGATTTCCTGCTCTTCCTTTATGGTTTCAT
This sequence comes from Podarcis erhardii, assembly GCF_964252035.2. Taxonomy (NCBI): domain Eukaryota; kingdom Metazoa; phylum Chordata; class Lepidosauria; order Squamata; family Lacertidae; genus Podarcis; species Podarcis erhardii. The sequence continues at coordinate 56,023,318 of NC_138498.1, read as the reverse complement.
TTGTATGAACAGAAAATGAAACCTTGGATTAAATGTGAAAAGGAAGAAAAAGCAGTAGTGCACCTGGGGGAAATTACTAAAAAACTTATTCCATTTACAGCTTTGGAATGGAATGGTTTCAATGAGGCCTTTGCATTGCACTTAAACCAAGACAACATAACGGATGGATGAACAAAACTACATATACACCATGGAATTATGCCTACATGCACATAGAATGCATTACTAGACATGAATCACCATAGCCAGGATTTTAATTTGTTTCTTCTACAGCTGGAGCAAAAAAGATATATATTTTTTTCTGATAACTGCTTGCCATTATAATTAAACTATGGAATACATATGCCAGATGAACTGCTCAAAATACACTTCTCCGTATACTGTTTTTATTCACATTTCCACAGTATCTATGCTGCCTGCATACTTTTTTTTACTTATACGAACCATATATCCTGAAAATTTTGCAATACTGTATATAAAATCTATCTTACGTTGGAATTACAAAAATTGACAAAATAGAGTACCAGATAATGAACAGCAATTATAAAGTTAATACTGGTCCCTTCCAACTTCACAATTCAATGAGTAGCAAAGAGCTGTAAAGCACTTAGCCAACTAGGACTTTGAAAAGATAGCACAGGGCCAGATCACTTGCATGCAGCAGTGCTTCCATGTGGTGCTATACACTTGATGCCTCCAACTGCAGCAGTGCTTTTGGCAGCAGCTGCCGTTACAGAAATCACTGCAAATGTAAATCATGGAGGCACTTGTGAGCTTACCAGTGATCTTGCTATTCCATACCTGAGTTAGCACACAATTAGAGGTGTTTTTGGAGACACATACATGCAATAACATACAAAATCATTAGTTGTGTTATTAGCTATTATACTATTGGCTGTCTATTACCTACTGAGATCGAGGTGATGTGGTTGACATTTAAAGTACTAAACAACTTGGGACTATTATACCTAGCAGACTGCCTTCCCCAATACAGACCAAGTTGATCTTCCAAGGAGACTCTGCTGGTTGCTCCACAACCACCAAATGGTCATTTGGTGACAATGTGGAAGTGGGTCTTCTTGGTGATAGCATCCACACTCTGGATTGCTCTTCCTTAGATATTTTGTAAGACAGAGATTTAGATGTTTTGTAAGACAAAAACGTATGCAAAAGCACAAGCAGCCAAGTATTTTAGTTGTTTGTCCAATTAAATTTGTTACCTGCAAAGGCCTAAAACATACCGCCTCTAAATTAAGTTTCTGGTAAAGACATTCTATTGTTAGACATAAGGGCTTAAAATAATTGAAACACATAATATTTCAGGGGCCTCTAGAATTATATAGTCACAGCATTATTATGAAATTGCTGTAATAATTAGCAATGTTTACAAAGTTTGAATGTGAGGGGGGGGGATGAAAAATGCCTTTGCTCCTAAATATAATGCCACATGGAGCAGCAGAGACAGATCACAATGCAGGCTTGCCTCCCTACCTACTGAGCTAGAAATCACAGAACTGCTGGGTTGGAAGGGAGCCCAGGGATCATCTAGTCCAACCCCAGCAATGCAGCACCTGAGCAGCACCTGCACTCTGTCTAATAGTAAGGCCAGGTCAGTTTTTCTATCACACAAATGGAAGTCTTCATTCTGCCAAACACTACTAACATTGCTACTACAAGACTTCCTGGATTGCAATGACAAGCCTGCAACAGTTACCTCTCCTCAGCCACAAGGGACCAAACATGTGAATTTGCTCATTATGAATCTGCCATACAGTATTACTGAATGTTATCACCTATCCATACTTTAAAAGTTTCATATTGTTGACAATGGATTGCACTCAACCAGGTGCTACTCAGAGTAGACCCACTGAAATTAGTGAACAGAAGTTAGTGGTGTTGATTAACTTCAATGGGTCTAACTCTGACTAGAACTGGTATAGAATACCACCCGATGAGTCAACATTTTTGTTTCTTCCTGATTTGCATTCAAACTGTTGTACACTCCAAGTGTGGGGTTTTCCCAACCACAGTATTTACTGAAAAAAGGAGTGCACAAATACGTGAAATCGCAAAGTGAAAACAAAAAGAAGAGAAACGGAAAAAAGAGATTAGCATGCATACAAATCATACTACTTCAGTGCAAAATACAGTTCTTATGAGAGTCTGGGAAAGATTGGAAATGTATGTTGAAAGAAATATCTAAGTTCTGCTAAGAAAGACGTGCATATGTTAAACATATACAGTGATAAATAGTCATTCAGAAAACATTAAACAACTGCATATATTGCCACTAACCCACTTAAATAAGTTAAATAAGTTGGAGTCTTTGTTATTAAATATACCAAGCAAAAAGCACACCAAGAACTCAAGCCAATGTAAGTTTCAATAGTGGGAGTGGTCCCTACTCACAATTCAATAATCAATAGGACAGGAACAGGGCCCTGTTTCGATGTATTCACCTTCATCAGATAATTTTTAAGTTTGCAGTTTGTAAGTCTGAAGATTTTCGGATAAATATATCCTGTTATATATAGATATATAGAAAATAACAGGATATATTTATCCAAAAGTCTTCAAACTTACAAACTTCAAATTTAAAAATTAGCTGATGAAGGTGAATACATCGAAACAGGGCCCTGTCCTGGTTTCCAATCCATAAATGACTTCTGACTTCTGCTCTATGATTGAAACTGAGTCTCCATCTGCAAGCTGATAAATTATAAGGATCAACATTACTGTCGAGTCAAAAAGAGAAAATCTTTTTAACAAATTATTGTATTATACATATCTCTTTGAGTTTGTAATCTCTGTTAGAGTTTATAATCTCTATTTGAGTTTGTAATCTTTATTATAATACATACTTTTGAATGGATTAGTTTTTGTTATTATTGACTATTGAATTGTAAGTAGGGACCACTCCCACTATTGAAATTTACACTAACCCACTTCATGCATTATTCCAGTGATGGGATCAATGTGTAGAATGAAGCAGAGGGACTAGGCCACCAGTCCTGCACTCAACATCATGCAGCTTCCCCCATCCCTTATGTTCACATATTAGGCATGGATTTCTGAGTCTATGGGTACAGGCTGCCATCACAGCTGCACATCATAGGAAAGGCCAGGAAAAAGATGTGTGGCATTGGATGCAACATGTCCCCACTGTCTTTTTCTATATTTGGGACATCTTCATATGAGTAATGTGCAAAGAGGCTTTCCATCTTTTATATATGCAAAAATGAAGGATTTTCTAGCTTTCAGCTTTAAAACATTTCAAGTTACCTTCCAGGTTCATGCCAGCTTGAAGACATTTCCGATAGCGGCAAGCTGGGCAGTTTTTTCTCCGGATTTTGTCAATAATGCAGTCATTTCTTCCAGCACAGAGATAATTGTGCTGCCCTGCATTTGCAAACAAAGCACAACACCTTTATAATTATGAGCATTTAATTTCTAACATGCACTTGTTGGGTTGGGGAAGAGAAGAAACAAATGGACTTATCTATCCTATCCATGTACATCAGGATGGTCTAACGTGTGGGGATACCCCTTGCCCCTGCAGCCCTTGTACTGCCTTCCCAAAGCCAGGTAAGCAAGGTGCTGGGCTTTGGAAAGGATGCATGAGGGCTCCGACAGGGTTCTACAGTCCCCCCCCTTTCCCAAAGCCTAGTTAGCTCTTTCCCAACTTTGAGAAGGAGATGGGTGGGCTCTAGGACCCTGCCAGAGCCCTCACACCTCCTTCCCAAAATGCAGTGTCTTGCTTAAGGGGCATGAAGGGGTGTGTGTGTGTATGTCAAATTTTGGTCTCAAGCTCCCCCTCCCTTTTTGGCTCCATGGGCCAGATCTTTATCAGGATCTTACTCACAGGTAAAATCTGACAGGTGAGCAGGCTGTCCACTTTACAAAATCCCTTGAAATCCAAGCAGGGAAGGAAGAGAATTGCAAAGGTTTTTTGCAAACCCCCTCCCATTTCCCTTTTAAGACCCCAATATCAGTGAATTAAAAGGGAAGTAGGAAGAGGTTTTTTAAATCATCTGCAAGTCTCCCACTTCCCTTTTTTGCTCTGAAAGGTGGGGGGGGGGGTTACACAAAAAATTTGAAGAGTCAGATGAGAGGTATTGGAGAGGGAGTGAATATAAGGAAGGCCTACATTGTTCCAGTATTCTATAGGTACATGTCCATGAAAATCTGAGATGGATGAGACAGAAAGATGCTGAACATCTTCAGCAGAATGTCAGTTGCTAGGAAATCAGTGTGGAACTGGAGTACTTTTTATGACCACTCACATTTTTATATCAATGTATATATCCAAGTAGTCATTTTATTGTACTGTATAATTTCTCCAACACAGAACTTTTGAAAAAAGTAAACTGCTTTTTCAAAAACTCGCTATGGAATAGTTCACTATAAAATGTCTATCCATACTTTTTTCCTGGAACAGAATTACGTATTCTCTGCATTTTTTAGGTTAAAGTTGGTACCACCAGAGCAAGCAGCCAGTAATCCAGTTTGGGAAATTTTGTTTTGAAATGCTACTTTAGGACATATTGATTTTACCACTTTAAAAGAACAGGGAGGAAACCATTTGGTTTTTGGAGCTTGTGAAGCAGGCAAACTAAATCCTTTGGAATTTTTATGGAACCAAAGATCCAAGTATAAGCAAACCTTGGAAGCAAAGTAAAGTCAACTATAACTTTTAAAGAGCAGATTCTTTCCATATTGAATAAAATAGCAGTGTTAAACAATGGGAGAACAGTGAACCTTAGTAGATCTATTTACCAGGGTCTATTTACTAGAATCTATTTACAAATAAAATCAAACATTGAAAACAACTTGACCTAAAACTTGTCAAGATATAAATAAAATCAGAAGTTTAAAAACAACTTATTATCTTATTGTATTATGGATGTTTAACATTACATGTCTGGCTTAGTTTGCTGTAAACCATACAGGAAAAGTTCCTGCTTAATATTAATTGGGAGGGGGCAGGATTCCAATGCCTAGTGTGCAAGGATCGTAAACAGCACTATGGTGTGGTATCCTGGAGGTTGGGTAAGCAGTTACGCTGAGAATCTTCTGGCAGAGAGTGGGGCCCTCTTTGTGTGGGGAGACAATGAAAAGAGCAGACTACCATTAGTGAAAAACAGGGTGGGAACTTGCTAAAACCATTGGTTGTTTAAACTGTTTGAACATCTTGTGTTTGCTTTTACCTAGGTATTTGGTTAAATTGGAAATTTTTGATTTTATTAATGTAGTTTTGCTTGCTTTTCTCATGACATAATTTTTAAGTTTCTATTTCTTGGGCCTGTTTATATGTTTTTTTGCAATATTGTATACTATTTTCCTCTGTTTATTTTTATTACTTTGCTCCATGCTCTGGGATTGCAAATATTCAATGACGAGTGAGCTATACCATAAATGAAGAGTGGGCTGTATTGTAAATAAAAATAAACAAAACAGCCCTCTTTGGCTGTTTGTTCTTTCATGTTAGGTAAATACATGAAGAAGAGTTAGGAGAGCAAGCTAGTTCTGGCTCCACCCACATCACCACCCATGATTTGGAGGGCGAACATCTGAAGAAGGTAGCTTCCACAAGTATAGAAGGCTCCCACTTTAGAAGTCTGCCCTCCAACTTGAGAAAAGCAATGGAATGGGAACAGGAGGTAGAGCCAGAATGCTTATTCCCACTGGCTGCTTTCACATGCTTACTTAACACGCACATACACACACTCACACAGAAAATTACTTGAAGATGGCTACTGAAGACCAAGGATTTTGCAAGAGATAGGAAGAGATAGCATGGAAATGAACTCCAAACCTTTGTAAAAACCCACAAACATTTGAGGAGAGATATAGACTATACGTTTTAAATAATTGTGATATATCCTACCTTCCACAGCTCTTTTGAAGAACACTTTGCAGCTGCCACAAGTTAGGACACCATAATGACACCCAGAAGCCTCATCTGAGCAAACAAGGCAGAGCTTGGGAGGTGGTCCCGTAGTTGTTGAAGAGGTAGATGGTGAAGTGCTTACATCAGATCTCATTCCAGGGCTAAGGAAACAACAAAACACAGACCAAACTAAAGAAAGGAATTAAAGTATAGAAATACTAAGTTACAAAAACATTGACTCTTACTCTGCTCTGTTAACCAAAACACAAGAAAAGCATCTTGAGTTTTTGCTGAATTCATTATACTCACAGTAAAGTACTTCACATTTTAAAACCATAAAAAGAAAGTGCTGTTACAGTAATACTGAAGGCAGAGCCTGGGATTTTAAAAGGCACAATATTTAAAAGTATGTTTTCACCCTATTTATTCCATAATTGGAAGAAAAAACAAGTAGGGAAATGCATTGTGGATGCATGCTATGTACTTGTATTTAATGTATGCAATTTTTATTTCAATAAATGGTGCTTGGATGTCAGCTGGAAGTCAGCCTAGATGCTCTTTAAAAGTATTATCTTGAGGCCATTAGGATCAACCATTTTTTTAATGCTTCGTTTTGCACACGATACTTTCAATAGGATAAAAAACACACAACACTTTCTGTGGGATGAAACATTACATAATGATTGGCCCAGTTACAACTGGAACTAAGCTTGTTGCTGAAGGAAGTTTGAATCTGTGATGCAACTGAATCTTAACATTTGAGCTTACACAGCAAAATTGAGCAAAACAAGGTGCACACTTCTGAGATCTGCTTAGGTAACTGAATCCTAAGCTCCAAATGAAGAGATGATGCAGGGCTTGTTTGGATTGCAACCAAAAACAGAAGCCACTGTAGGTCTATGCCACTATGTGCTACATCCACCAGCCACAAAGTTGAGGCCCAGGCCAATGTGGATCACCAACTTTCACTCAGGCACTTGGCCCCTTCCTTGGAGAAATTGGTATGAGTGCTCAAAGCACCAGCAGAACACCCCTACAATCAAAGTATGAACTCCACCACTATCCTGGCTGTTGTCCTTTATATTTATATTTAGACTTTAGCTAAACCAACAGTCTTAGTTCTGTTTAGAGGTGGTATTGCCTCTGTGCACTTTCAAGATCAAACTCCAGATACCTCCTTCACTTAATTAATCTAACCCCCATAACACATAAAAATTTACTCAATTAACTTTCCTAGGGCACATGGTAGTATGCCTATATTCAAGAAAGCTTGAAACGAGAGGTAAAGCCGAGTGTCATTTACATGCTGATGACATTGCAACCCAAATCTCTGGAAGACTTCCCCCCAGTGGTTTACATGGCTCCCTTGTTCTTTAGTATTTACAATATAATACTTCTGTAGGACATAAGGCAGCTTTGGCTGTAGAGTAGAGCAAAAGTTCCCCAGCACCATCTTCTGGAACCTCTCCTTCAGAAGTACCACAATCACTTTAAAACCATGCCTTCCAAACTAATCCAGATAAGGTTACCATGGACAACAGTACTGAAAGCTGTTGAGGTCCAGGAGAACTAACAAGGTTCCTCTGAATACCAAGGAACTGACACCAGATCTACAGACAGAAAACATTTTGAAGTAGTTGTACTGATGACCTAAGTCATATCCTCATTCTAAGCAGAGACCTCAATAAGACTGCCAGTTAAACCTGTGAGAAAATCTCCAATTGGCTTCAGAAAACCATCCAGATCCATCAGCTTCCAGGGAGTAGACCAAATCTGATCAGTTAATGATCTGTACATACCAATGGAGTTGTTTCTCTCACACCCACATATTATTTCCCTCTACTTCTGTAGAGAAACAAGATCCAAGGTACACCCTGCCAAGTATTGGTTCAGATCTTGAGACAGGTCCATGGTTGACAGGGCAGCTATGAAATCCTGAGCTGCCCCTGAGAAGACAGCATCAGCATGAACATTTAAGTCCCACAAGACTTGGAGTTGTCAACACAACACTCAAGACCACAAGGGAGGGACATAGGATGAGGGCTTCTCTTAGCACACCGTCATGAGAACCCAGCACCAGTTAGAGACACTCAAAGCTGATTGTTCGACTGATGACAGAAAATGTACCCCTAGAACAAAGTAACCCCTCCTCCAGTTGTCTGAAACTATACAGCAGGCATCTCTAGTTTGTGCGTAAAAACTAGGCTACTGTGCAAAGGTAATACTTCCATTAATTGCTCCACCCACTTTTGCCTCTGTTCCCAACCCTCACTGGCATGTGTCCCAAGGATGTTATTCACAAGGGAATACAGTTCATGGTCTGAAAAGGTTCCTCATCCCTGAGTAAGTTTTAGCTTTGCTTCATAACCTTTAAAAATACAATTCAGCACAACAAAAATGCTTCACTGCAGTGATGCCCACTGCTAATACTTCCCTTACAGTCCATTTTTTATTTTAACAAGTTGAAGAGTAAAACTACTTTTGCAACACAAAGCTAGAAGTGGGAGGCAGGATTTATCAGATTTACAACCCAGAACTAGGCTGATGAAAAAATGCAGCAGTTATAAAATACAGGTGTGTTGGGTTGTTAAACGCCATGATTATTAGCCAGTAACAGCATGTGTTTAAAATAGTTTTTACCTTTTATTCTCAAAAAGCAGGTTTATACCCCATTATAAAATAAGTGTATTTACTTCCAGAAGGCAAAGATAAGGGTCCTCTGAAAGTTCAGAGGACAATTTCTATTGACAAACCATGTTACCCAACCTAATTTTGTTTATTAATGATTTGCCAAAGTCTTTCACTCAAGCACAAGGTCCAAACTTACATGTTTGGAATAAATTGTCTAATATTACACTAAAAGGTAGGATTCAAAAATGCTATTTTTCAGTGGAACTCACAAGCATAAAATGAATGGAGCAACATTCACTGAAAGAACCCAGTACAACTGGGAGGAAGGTCTATGAGAAACAACAGATAACATTATGGCTAAAACAAAGTGTGCAAGTGGTACTGAACATAGTTACAAGATAACCTGAGAACTCTGTATTAGCATGGAAAGTTTTCAGGAAGTTGCAACAGAAGAAATTTCTCTCAGCCTTCAGCTTCACCATACTTTTGTGCTAACCACCATGTAATAAATTCTGCCTTTCTTGTTTTCTGTACCACCCTGCCCCTTTTAAAGGTAAAGGTATGCTTTATTCCATATTTTAGAACATATTTTTGCATTGTTTTGGGAAAGTTTTTAAAATAAAAGCAAGCTTAGGATGCCTGTTTATAAAGTAAGTTGAAGGTCTGAAAGCTGAAGGTTAAGTGTCACAAACTTTCTGTCACAGCTCAAGGGTTTGACTGTATCAAGTTTCCAAGGCTTGGTGGGGAATATTTAAACATTTGTAGAAGAAAATATTCAAATTGTTTTATTTCTGGGACAGCTGCTAGAGACGCTACACTACAGGGTGGGAGTAGGGGTGGAGGAAGAAGAGAACCGCTCCTATTTTGGTATTATGAACTCTAATTGCTGGTTTATGATTCATTAAATGAGATGGCAATGCCTATACATAATATGAACTGCAGTTCTACTTCAACTACAAGAAGAAACTGCCAGTCTTGTCTCTAATGCTCCTAACATCTACATGAATCTGATGGATATGTCTGCCACTGAGTGGGGCTGGAGATCATACTTCTTTACCAATGGTGAATAGCAACCAATGGGAAAAAGACGCATGCCCTTTCTAACAGTAATCAAAGGGCAGTGGCTGCATGGGGTCATGCAGTGCACAGCTATTAAGAAACCTACACCAAGTGGAGAAATGTCATTAGCATCATGCGTTTATCTGTATGCCAGTCTTCCACAAAACTATGCCCAAGGTGGCTCACAATATATCATGAATAATAATAAATATAACAAAAAAAGAACAATTTAAAATGATAATGTCAATCAAACCTAACCTGAACAGAAAATAATTATGCCATACAATCTACTACATATTTTAGAAAATGCTTTGTCTGTCTGTCGTCTATACGTTCAGACACCACTCGAGATATCATCACCAAACTTGGCAGGAGGAGTCTGAAGGTGGGAGTGGCAATCTTTGTTGATGTTTGGATGCTAGCCACCATTTTGAAACAAGGTGGTGGACCAAAACATCACTTTGGCCTGATTTTGGCTGTGTTTTTTTGGTTGGCTTTTGTTTTAGCTCATTCTTCGCTGACCTTCCCCTCCTTCAGTTGTGTTTTTTGACATAGAGTAGGTTTGGCTGCCTTTTATATATCACTGCCAAATACAGCACAACAATTCCCAATTCCCAAGGTGAGAGAGATGGGCATATTTAACTTTTGGATGCCAGGCAGAACGCTAAGTCATATGTTGGTCAACTAACAGTACTGAAAAACAACTGATACAGCTACTAAAATTATTCACATAGACTGAGGCATTAGCAGGGAAAATGGTAAGTTAAATTACATCACAACAATCTATTACTATCGATTTTAAAAACTCTAAACAAACATCCTTAAAATAAAAAGTCTGAAAACTGAAGTTTTGAACTTCCTGTAAGATTCCAAAGAAATATCATTTTAAAAAACGATTGCACTCTAAACCACACCCCTGAAACACACAACTACATTTCTAACTCTTAACGGATTACATGCGAAGCGAAAAGAGTTGTGCTGAAAAAAATGAAAATTCCAGGAATAACATCCCAGCAATTCTTAAAAGACTCACTTTTATTGTTTAAATCACTGTTTAAAAAAATCACAGCAGCCTGCAAGGGAATTTTTAGAACGTTTAAGCCAAGATTATAATTACTATTACTGCCAGAGAGAAAGCAATTTTGCTTCTACAATATCTTATTTTTAGCTTTCATTTTTATAAATATTGCAAGAATGTTATGATATTTTGAGATTAGGTAAAATGATAGTTGAGCATTTCCTCAATGTTCAAAGAACACCTCTTACTGCCCTGCCATAGGCAAATGACCAATTAATGGGGCTTTCCTCATCTAGGAATGTGGTATAAAGAACACAAAGGTTCTATCATACAGGTTGTGCTCCATGAACTTTAATTATTACTGTCTTAAGCACTCTGCGTCTTGAGTCCCTGCAATAACAAAAGGCTCTTTCTACAGTACAGACAACTCCCCTATTATGGGCAGGTTATGTTCTGGGCCGCCACACACATAAGTGAAATTGAGTAAAATGGGGTGCACCCTCTAAACACACTTTGTATTTTATTTTAGATTATGTGAAAATTGTTCAGTTTGGTTGTGTATTTTTTGATGTTTTATTTATTTATTGACGAGTTTTGTTATGCTAAAGTTATGTATTTTTTTCTTGTTGTAAGCCACCATGAACATGGTGGCGTGCAAATAATATTATGGAAAGGTGGCGTGCAAATAATATTATGTATGTATGCAGGTACTCAAGAAGGGACATTTCAGAAAAATGGAATGAAATATAAGAATGATAAATATTGTATATAATGCTTAGAATATGACAAGCAGACAAACTAATTTGTACCTTTCCTACTGACTGAAAGAAGACAGCTATGTCTGTAATTTAGTACGTATTAATAGCAGCTTCATGATTTATGCAATTGCTGCAGGTACACTGCTGTTACACAATACATAAAGCAGGGGTCGTCAAAGTTTTTGTGACTTGGGCTGGTTCATGGTCCCACAGACGCCAGGGTGAGCCGGAGTGCATGCACGCATGAGTAAACGCTCCTTCTGGCGCGGAGGAGGCGTGCACAGCTTCTCATTGGCTGCAGCAGCTTCCTGCAACTAATGGGAAGCCAGCTAGCGTCGTGGAAGCCGGTCCCTGCTCTGCTCCGGTTTAGCACGGTGCATGGGAGCCAACCGAGTAGGCGGTGGGGGTCCATGGGCTGGTTAAATGACCCCCATGGGCCTTAGGTTGCCGACCTAAATGAGCAACATACACATTTATTTTATAAAATTCACATACCACTTGATAGTATGTGGAACCTCTAAACGGTCTACATCATCTAACCTCCATCTGAAAACGGGAGTACAAAAATTAATTCTAATGAAGCAGGTATGCTACTGGTCTACTTCTAAGTATGATCAGTCTGTTATATCAACCATAATCTCCTGCAATGCCTCAAGGGTGAATTTCTTTAATTCTGTTATCAGATTTTAGGACACTAGGAAACCCTGCTCCTCTGCCGACTTATGTACCCTCCCCTGACAGGCTGCACACCTGCAACCTAAGATTTCTCTTGTATGGAAGGTGCTACTGCTCTTCCTGCTTCAAGCCCCTCCTGGTTCAAGGAGGCAGTGGGGCAGGGGACGGTGGGGAGTCTACTGACCCATCTGTCTGCTGAACAGCCTCTTCTTCTTCCACCACATCCACTGCACCTTCCTCCATCTCAATCTGCCTTGACTATCCTTCTTTCCCTGGTTCCTGTATTGTGGGCGACGTCATATCCCATAAATCTCGTCCCTTCTTCTGGTTCCCTCCCCTGATCCCATCACACACTCTTCAGAGCCCTGCCAGTCCCTGCCAGTTTACTACTTTTCAAACAAGGAAACCAACAGGTCTTTATTAATGAAGACCATTTATATAGAACTTGCTTAGGAGATCACTCTCTTATTATAAGAAAGCCCACAGGAATCTTAGACATTGCACATTCTTTGTGCAAGTATATAGAATGCATTTAATATAAAACTACTGTCTACTTGTGTTACCACAAATATTTAAAGGTCTAACAAGTGTAAATGGGTATAATTATTATCATGGTGTGATTTAGTTTTATTAAAGCACCAGCTGGGTAGCATGTTTATACACAATGCCCTTCTTTGCAAGATGCCAGGAGGGATGCTTTTAAACTACAGAAATTCATACCAGTAGTCAAAAGCAGAAGCACAGTTTTTGACAAAATAGTATGTATTTGAAGAAAATACAAGGGTATATCTCTTAGAGCAGCGGTTCTCAACCTGTGGGTCCGCAGATGTTGTTGGACTACAACTCTCATCATCCCTGAGCTCTGGCCTTCCTAGCTAGGGGTGATGGGAGTTGTAGTTCAACAACATCTGGGGACCCCAGGTTGAGAAAGGCTGTCTTAGAGGAACAATTTCTTTCTAGTCACCTTTTTCCTTGTCTAAAAAAATCAGAACATTTGACTCATGCAAAGCCTTTCACAGAGTATTTTTACATTGCCCTGAACTGAACCACTAGTTCAATGTCCTTGACGTTTTGTCACACTGGGGCAATATTATGATTTGTGATCTCTATTGACCCAGAGATCTGCTGCATCTTTTCCTAACTATATTTTGCCATAGAGGCTAGTAGACCATATTATTTTCAGACTCAAATATTTCCAGGAAATACTTTGAAGTTTTCAGTCACTAGTCTAGATTAGAGGGATTAGCATATTAAAGGGAGAGGATCAAGTGGGTGGGGTAAAGTTTGAAATAGGAGTTGGAGTCAAATCCAAAAAAAAACCCAAAAAAAACCCCAACTATTCCAAGGTTATTCTATAAGGTTACTAAAATTTGTATGAGGTGAGGATAATGGTTTTCTGCTGAGGTCTTCCACATCCAAAGCATTTGGAAACCCACTGAACTTTTATTGAGGAAAGTGAACAAACAGTGTAGCATGCTGTTGGTTTTGGAGAGCCTAATGCAGAAGATACAGGATGGTTTCCAATTATGTGTCTCTAGTGACAGAATGCTCTTCGATCGTGGTTGGGATTCCATGAGGAAAAACAAAGGGTGAGGCTAGTTTCCCCTTCCTTCTGCAACCACCTTGGAAGGTCCCAAAATTTGTCCCAGTCGAACAGCATGGTGAAGGGGGACTGCAAAAGGAAATAACATTATGCTAGCTGTGTTTGAGACTCCCATTGCTCTAGGCACATTCTACAAGAGGGCAATTCATTAGCGCAAGCAGTTTCTGAGCTCTGAGTGCAGTACTGCGCCTAAGATTTCAGATTAAAACTGCAGAGTGGAAGGAACAGAGGACCTTTTTCTGCCTCCCCACTTCCATCTATTCTCTGAAGACTGGAGAAGAGACCCTCTCAAGAATATTAGGGGGGTGGGCAGGGGAAGGACTATACCACGAGAAAAATGAAGATAATATTTTAGCTGCAGTTCATTCATTTTCAGCTTTGCATTCTAGTTATAAAAAAGTGCACCTAGATATTCCGTTGTGCCCATAACCTAGGTTTAAGGTACTATTTAGCTCCTAACTTTCATATCTCAGTTTCTAACACTGCCTGCTAGCAGAAGGACATAATTGGATACAAACCCTTAGATAAAGTTAAAACAATACAACGTTTGTGCTAAGGCCGTCAAGAAATTCCTCATTCTATCCTAAAAGCAAAATAACCTTTGTTCGCCTCAGACCTTATACAATCCCTTTAAGACTAATCTAGCTTTAAGAACACACAAGCACGTACAATTATGCCTGGTTTGTGTCAAATTTTGCTAAAAGGCACAGTCTTTGAAGTAATGACTTAGAAGCAAAGGTATGATGATTCTGTTGTACCACTAATTTTACGTTTCATCTCAGAAATATTTAAAAAATGTCAAATTGATAAACGATAAAGCCTGTGGGTAAAGAACAAAGCAAACCATGCTACTAGGCTTAGCTCCTTGTTTCGGAAAGCTCTTATTAAAACCTGTGGTTAAATGCATGTTTTTAGAGGGATTAACACAGGAACAAAATTTATGGCTGTGCTTTTAGCGCAATGATAAATTATGTGAATATGTATTCCTTGTAAAACTCCTGTCCTGCTTATACCCACAAATAGCATTTCATCATGAAGGGTTCCACACTCAAATACACCAAATGTTTTTAATTTATGCAAGCATCTATTTACAAGTTGTTGCACCTTCCTTCAGGCACAAGCTCTCAGGGTGGCTTACAAAGTTAAACAAAAATGGTAACAAGTTTTTAAAAATCAAAATATAAGCAATGATGTAAAACAGTATACAACAGAAGAGCAGTAAAGCACAAGATAAAAGCAAATAAAGTAAAATATAGAAACAACAACAAAAGCAGCAATATAAGAATTTAAAGTGCTGGAAGTTCTGGAAAAAATCAAAAGGTCTTTATCAGGCTTCCTCAACCTTGGCCCTCCAGATGTTTTTGGCCTACAACTCCCATGATCCCTAGCTAGAAGGACCAGTGGTCAGGGACGCTGGGAATTGTAGTCTCAAAACATCTGGAGGGCCAAGGTTGAAGAAGCCTGGTCTATATTCTGGTGCTGAAAAGCCAAAGCTAATACCAGGCCAGCCTCCCTGGGAACATCAATTGGCATATGGAGTGTTCCAGCTAAGAAGGTTTTTTCTCTGGTCACCCCAACTTTTGAAGGTGGTGGGGGACGACGACACAGAGAAGGTCATAAGGAATATAACACTTGGGGACATCCTTCCCAAAGCTGGTCCTTCAGATACTTAGGTCCCAAGCCTTATTTATTTCATAAGATTTATGCACTGCTTAATTGTAAAAAGAGAAAGAAACAAACCTTAAAGAATTTTATGGAGTCAATTTTATTGCCAATTTACCAATTTCCTGTGGACCAAACGTACCTTATGCTGCTCCGAACTAATGTTTTAATAGTACTTGTACCACAATTGCTGCTTAGGTAACCTCAACCATGTACCACAGTTTTGTTTTGTTTTTCAAAGTCTGTTATGTCATCATCCAGACAAAATATGTAACAAATTGAAATTCAAAAAGACCAAGTCCTCAAAATGTAAGGATTTTCTTGCTGGATTAAATTATGGTTCACATAGTCCAGCATTCTGATTCCAACAGCAGTCCAATACCACTGGAGAAACTCGCAAACAGGATGCAAAAAAGATGAAGGCCATTCCCCATTGTTTGTCCCTGGCATCTGGAACTAGTGTTCTCTAACTCTTGGGTGCAATGTTTCAGAGTCAGGGGTGAGGGTTGGGACTGTAACTAGAAGGGTGTGTGTGAAAACCCCCTGCATACAGCCCTACTGCATTCAAGTTTTAGTATGTTCAAGAAAGTCAACTCTTACATCCTTCTAAACACAAATGTACAATTTCTGGCTAGCCTAAGCTGCAGGTCAAAACTATCTCTATGTTCCTGCCCCTTCTAGCTTGTCTGGTGCTCAAAGAGGGGGTTCAGAGCACCCCTTTGTCAAGGAGCAACTTAAGAAGCTCCTTACCATTTGGTGCTATTATGGTGAAGGTTCTCCAGAGAGCCAGTGTGGTGTAGTGGTTAAGAGTGGTAGTCTCGTAATCTGGGGAACCGGGTTCGCGTCTCCGCTCCTCCACATGCAGCTGCTGGGTGACCTTGGGCCAGTCACGCTTCTCTGAAGTCTCTCAGCCCCACTCACCTCACAGAGTGTTTGTTGTGGGGGAGGAAGGGAAAGGAGAATGTTAGCCGCTTTGAGACTCCTTAAAGGGAGTGAAAGGCGAGATATCAAATCCAATCCAAACCTTGGCCTTGCGGTTACTGAACCACCTCCCAAGTTTTCGTCCAAGCTGGAGAGAAGGTATGGGCTGCTGCGTAACTGCTAGGAAAATTCTTATCCCACTTTGGAATTTGAAAGTTTGTTGCTTATCACACGACATGGCAAGTCAAGTAAAAAAGTGAAAGTAAAGTCATACGCACACCAACTACGTACACAGCATCATTGTTATCATTTCTATATGCTTGGTTGGTATACAATATAAAGAAGAGGCCATGCTACTAACCTACACATTTTGGTGGTGTGATATTCACAAGTGTTTCTATGAAACTGATTATCTGAAAATAAACTAATCACATCCACATGTATGGTAGACTTCACACACATTGCAAAAAACATGATGTTGATAATGGCAGGTATGTGTGCATCTCCACACATAATTCAAAATACAAGATATATTATAATTTCTGTATGCAACAATATATAACATACTGTTATAGCAAACAGAATTTGAGAAACATTTCTCACATTTAATGGTCTTGTAGTTGACTAAACTGTCAAATTAAATGGAATGGATGCTCACATATTTTCTGCACACATAGTTAATAATTATTATGAAATTTTAAATTACATCATGATTTAAGCAAAATATAAACTGATTTTAAATGTTTTATATATGTTTTATTGTATTTTTACTTATACTGTTTTACTCATATTGTTTTGCTGCTTTGTTGTTTGCTGCCCTGTTGTTATTTGTTGCCTTTCTTCCTTTGGAAGAAAAGGTGGGATTAAATTTAATGTTGTTTTTTAAGTGTGGGATATATTTTTGTGGTTGGTTTTTAGTGTAGTTGTTTATGTATGTCATTTAAGAGCTTTTTTAAGATAAAAAGTGGTTCAGTAAATTTATAAAATAAAAATATTTTCTTATGTCATAACTGGAACTGTAGGAGGAGACTGAATAAGTTTTTTTATTTTAAGAAACCATGATCCAGAGGGAGGGTAGGGGAAAGAGAAAGACTTTTTTTTTTTTAGCAGACAAAATATGTTGCACCAGGGTAAGGTATACTTTTAAAGGTGTAGCAGATCAAGAGTTTTGACTTAAAATAGCAAATTATCAGAACATACATTATATAATTGATACATTTAACCGTAATTGAGATTTTTGCATGCATGACAAAGCAACTATAACCAAAGCAAACGAGCTTCTTTCTTGGAACCACCTTAAAGACTAGGTTAAAAAAAAGACAAAGACATTTTTCTAACCCAAAGTACAAGTCACAAGTTTCAGGATAGTTGCATGCCTGCTGGCACAAATCTTATTTACAAGCTCACTTGCTGTCCAGCGATGGATCCACAAACTACATGTCCAAGATTCTACGGCGTGTAAAAGCCACTCATTTTAATAAGTCAGGAAATTATTTTGACTTTCTAAAAATTAATGCACTGAAGAAGAATGTCACAGTTTGCTAGAAAGTGAACATATGCAGGCCCTCTAAGATGTTGAGCAAATTGCTGTCGTGTTCTGAACAGTATACTATTGAAACACAAGAACATTAATAAAAGTTATCCATGTGCAAAAGTTACTTGTCTGAAGAAAATTAAAGGACTGAGGAATTAACTCACATCTGTAAAAGATCTTATCCGATTCCCATATGCTTGCAAAATTAACTTTATATTAAAGTAGAAATTTAATGGCAGGTGTTGTTTTGCATGTTGTTTGGTCTTGGCTAGAACAAAAACAGCAAAGATGGACAGAACAGGGAAAGCAGATACCACCACCTTTCTTTTATAATCTGATCAATCTGAAGTAAGGGTCATATGAATTTCCAAAAAGTGTTGTTCACAGAACAAATGCGTAGACTGTGCTTGTTACTATTATCCCATTTGGTAATCCACAATGTTTAACCATAGCAGACCATACCCTCATTGCTTGCATTGATGAAACTATAAATTCTCTTACCTGGTTGGAAGGGGAAGAAAAAAAGGGTTGTGATTTTGAACTGGGTCACTGGCCTGATCCAGCAGGGCTTTTCTTATACTCTTATGCTCCTTAACCAGGCACTTTTATCATTGCTAATCAAACCAAACAAAAACCGGTATGTCGTGACATAATTCTATTCCTCATGAACACCTTGGATTGTAACATTACATTTTGTTTGGAAAGGTGAGCTAGTAAAGGTCTGGCAAACCAGGACAAAGGTGCCTTGGAAGTTTCCCACAAAACGCATCTATTGAAATAGACAAAGAAGACTCCACCCCCTTCCATACCAGGACGGGATTCCAAATATCCCCACCAGCCAATATTTGTGCTGGACCACCCACCTCATGTCATGATGACAGCAGCTGATTAATGGTGAAAGCAACTGGTGTTTATAAGGAATACCCTAGTGCACCTGATCCCACCAGGTCTCTATCAGTGCTGATTAGCTCCGGATTGTTCCTGTATATCTGTGTCTGCATCTGTCCTACACCTGATGTGTTTGGAAGGTGGGCATGATTTGGGTGGGCCAACTTAGAAGCAGCGGGCCTAATTATTTTTGATAAGCAGAAACCAGGACCATAGGATTTTTTGTGCACCTAGAAATCTCAGTTTCATGACCACACTACTCTTTTGTGAATCTTTGTAACTGCCCCAGAACTAAGTGGGACGCCAGAATATCAAAGTCATACTTGTCCTTCCCAGGATTTCCCCTGCACGTTTTTTGTTAGCCAAATTGTCTGCCAGCAAAACTAAACATTTATAGACCCTGGCTAGATGTCCATTCTTAAATCTCTGAATCCCTTAATTCCAGGTGGTTCTAAATGTACACCCTGCAAAGACAGACTCAACCTGACTAACCCTGGTCTCCCATCCGACTGTTCTTTGTCCACATCCCTACTCTGGATTATGTCTAGTAAAGTATTGGCGTGGCTGAGGAAAATCTATTATTTTTACCTTCTTTCTGGATATTACCCCAATGTTAGGAATCTTCATTCCCACTTCCAGTGTTTCACACAGCATGTAAGGAAGAAACGTTCTGTGTCTTATACTTCAGACTGCTTCCGAAGCCAAGCAGATCACTACACAGCCTCTGTGGCTGGCAGCCATCTTACTAATCCTCTGCTCTCTCCCCCCACCCCAATCTCTGGAACAGCCTTAACAGTTAACTATTAAAGTGACATTGTTATACAGTGGTACCTCTGGATGCGAATGAGATCCATTCTGGAGCCCTGTTCGCATCTTGAAGCGAATGCAACCCGCAACTGCGCATTGCGATTCACCACTTCCGCGGATGCGCGTGACGTCATTTTGAGCGTCTGCGCATGCGCTCCATTACTTCTGGGTCGCCGCGGAGCGTAACCTGAAAACGCTCAACCTGAAGCACATTTAACCCAAGGTATGACTGTAATGTACTTTCTCAATAAACCTCAATTTCTGAAATGGCTGTGACTGCATCTCTCTTGCTCTGCAGTGTATCTTCTGAAGGCATTTTGCTACTTCGACTAAACAATCTGAAGTTACTCAGTCTGCTGTAAATGAAAGCCAGGATTGGAGTGAGAAACTGCTCCTCTAGCATATCTGAGCTAAATTCTCTCAAACTATTCATATTTTGGAATGGCTTATTCCCTAAACGCAGAGAAATAGTTCGCAGATGTGTAGACACATGTTCCGAGTAAGTGTGGTAACAGTGAGTAATGAGTGTAACTCTTCTGGAACAACCCTGCCCATATGAAGCAGAAAACAAACAATATATTTGGGGAATCTTCACCTCTTGCATTTTATGCAGGATGGTAATGCTGATCAGTTAATTCAAATCTATGCAATATACCGTAGTAGGTGAACAGATCAAGATCTAAATAGTGAAATGAAACACAGTGGAGTAGTAGAAGATTGTCTCACACTTACTCTGTACTTGATGATGCTGTCAGCAAATAATAACTTTTGTGGACGAATGAACCAATATGTTGTCTCATGCTACATATAGAAATTTCACATTCCCTCAAACACAGAGCTTCTTTGATCATCTTTAAACCAGTATCATCTCAAAATCTAAGTTTTTAACTTTGAACTATGGATATTACCTATGAAAGAATGACCAGAAAACAGAGGCTTAGTTGCACACTTTCTCCCTTAGAAATTGCTTGGCAGTTTAACTGGCACATTTGCCAACAGAATGGGTTTGAAATTCTGAGAATTAAAACAAGTGTGCATAATCCAGCAAAATGTTACTCATTAATTGCCTCAATCAAATGCAACGGTCAACTGCAGCTATGCCCCACTCCATTGCCTTGACTGTGAGTCAGTCAAAATTTTGCTGGCTTGTACTCAATGTCACTGATTTCTTCCTCCTTCCTGCAGAAACGTTTCTTATCCTTCTCAGTGCTTAAACATACCAAGGCAATGGGTAACAAGAATTTTCCAATCTCTACCTAAGTGACTGGCATTTTGCTTCACACCTTGCAGGAGATTTCCTTCGAATCTCAAACCATTTCCAATCATACTATTTTTGTACACCTCTGAAATTTTTCCCTATGCAAGTAGCCTATGTCACCCACAAGAAGCATAACTCAATGCTAGAAATGTTGTTGGCACCTGTCTGCTCCAGAGACATTGCAGTAAGCACTCTGGGGGTGAAGTCAAACCACTGTGTTAGCAGTATCAAAGTGACCTCCCTAGGGCATACGCCTGGGCAGTGTGTATGGAGGTCCTGGGCTACTCAGACAACCTTGGCCTTGCTGATGTGGTCCAAAGGAAAGCAGAGCAATACATTTGGCAGGAGCTCAGCTGCAGGAGCTGCCAGAAGGAGGCTGTGATGGACAGCAGAGCCAGACCAGAGTCTGGTGATGAAATTCCTCAAAATCTCACCAGAGTGCTGGAGTCTAGCTCTGATTGGCTCCCAAGACAGCTGGCTAGAGGGGGTGGAGCAAAACTAAGGAGAGGGAGAAAAAGAGAAGCAGTTTCTGAGTTTTTAGACAGGGATAGAAAAGGGAAAGAGCTGGAGTTAGAGTTTAGTTTGAGAGATAAGGCTTGATTTGAGATGGGAGACAGTGTGATTACGATAGGGTTTGTCTGAGAGAATTGGTTCTGATTTGAGATGATTATCTTCTCTGAAGAAATGATCTATAGCAAGAGGAAGAGAGCCTTGCAGCTGAGATAGGAAGACCGGGTTGAATGTCTGGGGAAGGTATACAGACACGAGTTAACTGTAGAGCCGAATCTGAGTCAAGGGAAGTATGAAGCTGTTGGAACACAAATTACCTGGGTTTCATTCCAATCAGGAGGGGAGAGTTGTTCTAGGAAAGGCAACTCCCAAGCCAGTAACAAGAGGTGAGGTCTGTTATACTAATTGAAATACTTTAGGAGTGGGTTTGTTAAGAGAGTGGGTAACTGACAAAAAGTGCCCCTCGCTCATAAACCAAAGTATTAAGATGGGAAAGAAGCTGTGCTGTGTCAGAAGTATTTAACTAACACCTGTCATAATAACTAAGTAAAGGAATGAGAGTGAAGTAACAGAAATTGAGTTAAGCATTTTACCACCTATTCTAGAAACCTGAACATCTACCTGAAGTTTAACAACTGATTTTTAGCAACTGAAGTTTAAGAAAAGCTATGCACATACTACTGTGTTTAAGCCTGTGACATCTTTATATTTGGGTTTAAGTAATAAACTGATTTCTACCTGAAAGAACGCATCTCCTGACCCAACTTTGTTCCACTTTTGTAAGTAATACTTTTCTTCATTGGTCAACTCCTGAGACTCCCTGAATTGAAGTTTACCTCCCACAAGATAGCCTGTGGTAAATTGTATAAATTGGCTTAATTGGTGTACTGTGTGGTGGGTCCACCATATTTAATCTGAGGGCAGTTACAGGGCTGAGTCTGCTACAGAGACATACAAGGCACCATCGAACCATCCTAGGGACTCCACTGCATATTTGTGTAAGCTTTGCTTCTTAGTCTTATATTCTCCTGAAGATCTCTCACAAGGCAGCAGAGGTTTAGGATCAGTTTCTTCCTTCTCCTAGATGGGCTACCCATTTGGCCCTCACTTCCCTTGCAGTGGTGTCCAAACTTTTTTCAAAGAGGGCCAGATTTGATGAAGTGAAGGGCCGTGGGGGCCGACCAAAGTTGTTGACCCTTTTTAAGGATTGAAGTTGTTGAGCTTTTTTTAAGGGTTGGAGTTGTTGAGCTTCTTTTAGGATTGAAATTGTTTTGTTGAGGGTTTTTTAGGATTTTACCCCAGGAAATAAACTGCCACAGGGGCTGAAGTAGGCCCCGAAATGGATTTTGGACATGCCTCCTCTACAGCATGTGCAGAAAGGTCTTCTTGGCTATTCAACCCACTATTGGTATCACCCCCACAATCTGCTGGAGCATGCAGGGGTTTGAGACCCATCGGCTACTCTCACCTGGTTTAATGTAAAATTAGTAAATGAGAATTTTGCTCTCAGTGTATGAGAAACATGCTTGAAAGTCAATAAATCAATGGTAAGTGTTATGAAACGCGTACCAATTTTTCACATCATTGTTAAAAAATATCAGAAAAAACTATTGACCAAATTTATACCTAACTCTGGGTGAACCAACACCCTACCCTCCTGATTTTATTCATGTACCCTTGCAATTGCTCAAATACCTATGCTTCAGAGAAACAGATTAGTAGATTGCTGATAAAAAGAGGCAGTGCTTTCTATTAGTTGTCATCAGAACAAACAAAAACAATAACCCAAAATTATACTGTAGCCAGCTCCTACATATAAGACATACCTCACTTATTTCAAAGGCAGAGCCATGGTAGAGCCTACAGGATTAAGTACAGTAGTACCTCGGGTTACAAACACATCGGGTTACAGACACTTCAGGTTACAAACTCCGCTAATCCAGAAGTAGTACCTCGGGTTAAGAACTTTGCCCCAGGTTGAGAATGGCAATTGCGTGCTGGCAGTGGGGCAGCAGCGGGAGGCCCCATTAGCTAAAGTGGTACCTCAGGTTAAGAACGGTTTCCAATTAAGAACGGACTTCCAGAATGAATTAAGTTCATAACCAGAGGTACCACTGTGTGTTTGATTAAATGGATTTGGAAAATCCAGTCACAATCTCCAAACGAAAATTATTAAATGCTTAGTTTTGACAGGCAAAATCCAGATACCAGAATGGTGCTCCCCATAGTAGAACAAATTGTTTTACTTTGTCTTTACACAGGAACCACTCTAGTATCCACTACAAACCTTCAGATTAGTTGAAGCCATTTTCAGGCAGTTGTCATGCATAGAATACTAACTTGGAAAAACTTTGTGCCCCTTTCACATAGCAGTGCACATTCCATCTGCACTATTTTGTCTCTCTCCTTGTCCTTTTGTGAATTCCTGGCAAACAAAGCAGCACATCTAGAATACAACACAAATAAAAGGCTAAATGCAAATCTGTACATCCTAGGACTTCCATGAAATGATTTTCACCTGCTAAAACTAGGCAATACCAATCTGGTATTAAGCTTCGGGTATTAAATGGATATTAATGATACTGTTTTGAATATAAACATATGCACGCACACATACACTTGCTTATTCTTCCTAAGTGGTATTGAATATTCTTCTCCCAACCCTGGTGCTCTTCAGTTATTTAGCCGCCCAGAGTGGCTGGGGAAACCCAGCCAGATGGTTGGGGAACAACAACAACAAATAAATTATTATTATTATTATTATTATTATTATTATTATTATTATTATTATTATTAACTACTGGGGCTGATGGAAGTTGTGGTTAAACAACATCTGAATGACACTGGAATGGAAATGCATCTTGAATTTGAGTGTTCTATACAGCCCACTTCAGGCTTTATCATGCCATGGAGCAACATGGGTATAACACCAACAACTCTTAAAAGAGTTCAAATGGCTAACAACTGTCATGAAACCTACTACAGCAGTTACTTTTGTTGCTTTACCTACAAACTATGTAACAACTTCTCATAGGGTACTCATGTCTGTAATAGCCTTTGCAGTATCAAAAGACTGTTGTTTCTGCTAACAGATTTATTGTAGCATGCACACAGTCCATGAAAGTTATATAATTCTTTTTTTAGGCTTTAAGGTGCCACAAGAGTCTTCATTTAGATTTAGTTATGGCTGCACTTTTATTTGGGAGCAAGACTTAATTCAGTAAGATGTGTATCGTGGTAGGAAAAGCTCCAGCAACTCTCAGGCTCATGCATGTTTCCTCCCCCTCCAAGTACAACTGCAAAGAGGGCACTGGAAGCTTGTGTCCCAGTTTTAATTAACTGCAATTTGTTGTTTTGTGTAAAACCAACATAATGAAACTATGGTTTGTATGAAACAAGTCAATGTCAGACATTAGGTTAAGATTAGTTATTAACCATAGTCTAAAACACATTTTAGGGTTTAAACTGAACATTAAACTTCAGTTAATCAAAAAAACATACTGCAGCTCTCAGTCTCATCACAGCTGCAATGAAAGAGATAAGAGACAGTGTGAGACCCTAAGGGTTGTTGTGGTTTGTTTCTGCCTGAACTGGCCCAGTTTTACTTCTGAGAAAGCATGTATCTGATCAGGTTTCACAAGGGCTCCAAAATGAATCTGTCAAAGTGACTTTTACAAGAGAAATCAGATGTGCTTGGATAGGAAGTGAGAAGCATAATGACAGACTAGAATAACTATTTTTTAAAAAATTAAACAATACATGGAGAAGCACGCGAGATATAAGAGCAGATATCAAATCATGAAATGTTAAGTCTAAATAATACATCACATGTGGCAGAAATCTACACAACTAGTAATTAGCAAGTTGGAGGTACCTTCAGAAATCTTTTAAAATGAAAGCTGTATTTGAAATTTTTAAAAGTATATTTAATAACAGACAGATTAGCTATATACTTCCACAATGATACTGGTTTATTCTTTCAGCAGACTGGCCTAGGTATGTTCCAAAATGCATATACAATCATTAGTATTTGCTGTATAGATCAGAAATGGGGAATCTGTGGTGTTCATATGAACTATAACTTATATCATCTCTGACTACTAGCCATCCTTGCTCCAGGTGATGAGAACTGTACTCCAACAAACTCTGGAGAGCACTATCCTTGCTGCAGAACCTCATTCACGCACAATGTCAATCCACCATTTGAAGGCTTATCCTTTCCCCATTTCAATTATTTGCTTCCCATTTAGTACAAACTATTTTTTGCCATTATTTTGCAAGCCATGGTTTTTTATTTGGTTTGTAATCCTACCGTATGGCTTTCCCATTTCAACAGACTAAAACCTTTAATATCATCCTTGCAACAATACACACAGAGATGAAATACAATTACTTAAACCTGAGACATTTCAGAATAGGAAAGAGGGGAAACTGGAAAATAACAGCCCCTCTATTGCCCCCTAGACATTCATATTTCTGCTGAAATTCAGTTAAAAAAGATGCTAAACCACTGTTTGCAGCAACTGTTGTTTAAAGGCCACAGCTTAGTCTAAATTAGCAGTACCCAACTGGTGCCTTTCAGATATTGTTGGGACTCCTTACTTCCATTAGTCCCAGTCAACATGGTGAATGGTCTAGCATAATGGAAGTTCAACTCCTGCGTCATCTGCAAGGCTCCATGTTGGCTACCCCTGGTCTAGAGCTACTATAGGTTTTCTCTTTCCATTTGCTTAGTGTCTCTTTTCTGTGGTGGAACTGCCTTTAAAGGCAGGCTTACTGCTAAAACAGTTGTTAATCTGGACATCACACCAAACCATAACTACAGCATCCTTAATGAGGGGTAGGCATGATGTCTGAAGTGTTTACATTTAAACCAATAAAATGCTCTGTAAGCTCTTAGGAATAAAACTGTATTTAATATTTTCTTTTTAAATTTCCTAATATAGTATTATAACACAAACAAAATAGCTCTCCATCAAATATCAAATCAAACTGTGCCCCTAACTTACAGCCTTGCCAATGAAAATGTGTGAGCAGTTAGTTAAAGACTGCCACTCCAGTAGACTATATTCCTAACCATGTAAGCCTATACTAAAAAGGATATTCTATTAAATTTAATGTGATTTATTCCCAGGTAATTAGGACTTGAATTGCAACTGTATCATGCTGAAAAACGTGAAAGTATGAGTTACTAGCTCAATATGCACGTCCCACTTGAAAAACAAGTTATTCATCAAAACAGTGCTATTGATTTTGTAGAGCTCTTTGATTCTTCTACCAATTGGAATAAACTACTAATTGGAATAAATGTCAACCAGTCAAGTACATTCACTGTTTCAACAATGTCCTACAAAAGAAACATTTTCATAATTTTACATAATTAATTTTCACTTTGTTCTAAAGGTTGTATTAGTCAAGAGTTCAGCTGTGCAGCATTAAAAAGTATAACTATTGTTAGCTATGTCAATTTTATCAGAGTTAGATCGCCATGTCATGAGCAAATCCTAGTCAAAGTTTCTGGAAGATGAAATATATTCCAGCCTAAAAACACTCCTGCTGTCCTAAATTAGTCAGCCTTTAAAGTGCCATGAGGATGTTTGGCCTGGTTTGCACGTCACTTTAAATCATTAGGACTGAAGCAAGCATGTAGTGTGCTGGTGTACGCTGCTCAAAAGTACCATGGTGCTCCACCACCATGTGGAAGAGGAAACAAACTAGAGGCTGAGCTGTCATTACGTACACTTTTTCCTAGCAAACTGATGGTGAACCAATGTTCATACTTGAATCACTATCATGGTTTGTTAGGAGACAAAACAAACAATGAGTGCTGGTTCACATATATAAGCCAGTCTTTGGTTCATTTCCTATTCCATGCAGGAAAGGAAGGAAGGAAGGAAGGAGCGCTATGGAGACCTGAGGAGCTTGCACAAGCAGTTTAACATTTTCTGAACAACGTATTTGTTGCTTGAACTATGTATACATTAGTGCTGCTTTCCTATAAATAAACTGCAGAACAATCTGAAATAAAAGCAATTTCTAAATACACCGTTTAAATTAAATATCAGAAATACCGGTAGATTAGGATGGCTTAAAAAAGAAGTCAGCAATCATTGGCTTTCATATTTCAAAGCATAGCATTTCACAAGCAAGAATTTCAGACATGCCAGGCAATGCCATCAGTTGGATAAATATTACCACTAAACACCCCCCCCCAAAAAAACTCCTGGTACAGGTTTACCATTTAATGCATATTTTATAGATTTTACATGGCATTCATGTTAAAATATATTGGAAAAATATATCTAATTCTCCCCTCCATATTCTTATCAAAAGGAATAACTCAAATCACAGTATCTACAGTATTTAAGTCTCATGAGTTTCTCACCGTGTTTCTTGAGTGACATTTACTGTAGTAACTTGATGATAAAAAGCAGCCTAGCAACAAGTCCCCTCTTCTTCAGAAGAAATTCCTCAAAAATGTTCCAAAATCATGCAGTACAAACTGTTGCTCATTATAATATCATAAAACTAAACATACTAGTTGCAAACATTCCATGTGAAGAGGTACAGTATGGTGTTCACAATGAGATTCCCTTTCCATCCCTGCAGCATGAATCGATGGGCAAGACTGAAAATAGGACATTATAAGGAACAGGAGCTTGTTGCATGCCCCAGAATTCCTAGAATGTCTTACCGCTCCATGCATACCAGCATATGCACATCCAGGTGTAATAAGGGAAGTCCCAGATCAAATCCAAAATAAAAACCGGTATACCATTTTGTAAAGTATGCATGCAGAACAAATCAAGATTTTCAGATAAGCCTTAAGGCAATTTCAATATGTAGGATAATTTTTTTAAGCAAGGTGCAGGCTTTAAATCACTTGAAATAAAAGCATAAATGAAAGTTTAAAATAAAAGGGAGAGAGGCAACAATGAAAAAAATGTAAGTTGCTATCACCACATTTCACATTTCTAGGTTCTGGATAAATTTTCTGTTCATACAGACTTTGAATGAAAACATACTTTTAAAAAACTTCTGCTCCAAATATTTTCCACATTTAGCATTATCAAGAAAGACTACTCCACTTTTTTTATCAACACAATAAAGTCTTCCTATGATTCATTTCTCAATGGTAACCAAAATGTAGATTGAAACATAATGTATTATCTTTTCTCTTTTAAATACTGTTGATCAAGGGGAAAGCGGAGGGGAATCCTACTTTGAACACTAGAGCTGAAAGTTTCATAGGCTGCAGTTACTACACCAAAGCAGGCACAACACATCATGATGGGAACTCACCAAGCTGTGCATGTTGCACACACCATTTTAATGAAATGTCAACTGTTCTGCTAGTTGTAGAAAGCCTTCTGCATGAACTATTTGGATTTAAGATCTATTTGTGCTTAACATTCCTATTTTAACATTTCCTTGACATATATTTTAAATCATGATTCATCCTTTACTGCTGATGGTTGTTTTATTTAATAAAAGTAATTTCTTTATTGCAATGTGTTAATTCATGCACACAAGCACGAGAAATTATTATTCTCTTTCTAACTACAGGAAGAGACAAAATGAACATTGCTGAAATAACTATCCTTGTAATAAGTTTAGAACAAAAACATCTCTTACCTTGAAAACCCATTAGAGAAGACAGGTCTGCCAGAATAATTCAAAGCCCCCATTGACGTAAGAGCATCATCCCCAGATCCCTGGCACCTATTCCAATTTTCTGAACCAACAGGATGAGATGGAATGGCATTGAAAACTGGTTTCTGATCCTGCTGTTGAGTGACAGATGCTGTGTTCAAGTCATAGTGGTAGATTTGTCCTCCAGACGTGCTGACACCATGAACCGAAATAGCAGATGTCTTACTTCCAAGCATATTTGACCCAGAGAAGTTAGCTTGACAATAAACTGTACCTATTTTCTCTTGCTTTATTACCCCAGGGGTGCACAGTTCAATAAAATCTTCTTTTTCAGTCTTCACTTGTGGCAACTTCACTGTGGAGCTGTGCAACAGATCCCCACACTCATTAATTTTAGGCTTAGTATCTGGTAAAATCGGAGGCTTGCAGTCCTCCATTTCAGTTCCCTCCAGGATAAAACTATCATCACCAAGAGGTGAAAGCAAGCTGCTGTCATCCAGCATGGGGTCCATTCTCCAAGGGCTCCCATTTGTTTCTTTTCCTGGAGACACTGGTGGCAAATCAAAATCCTGCAAAATATCAAAGGTGCTTTGGTCTTCAGGAAACAGCTTCAAGTTGCCACCATTAGTGCCAACCTGGCTTTGCGCTAAAGCCCCTTGCCCTAAAGTGAGATCATGACTAGCCATGCTTGGGAACTCTTGTTCTAGAGGCACATCCCCAGATGCAGCCCCCTTTGAGCCTTCTGCCTGACTAGAGGATTTATTCAGACTTGCAATGCTTTCTTCCAGGAGCCTAAAATCCGTTTCTGCCGAAGAGAGACTGATTTGGCCCTGCTGAGGAAATCCAAGTTCGTTTCCCATCACTTTTGCCTCTGTCTCCCCCATATACAGTCCCATGGAGAGCGACACTGCTTTAGACAGATCTGGCTGCGGCACATTGCTTCCCAATCCCTTTGACAAGTCAGACACAGCAGGCGGTTGCTTGGAATCAGACTGAGAAGGGGTAGGCAAGGGAGACGTAGCTGCAGGAGTCTTGGCAGTAGCTCCTCCCCTAAAGGATGGATGGAAGTCCATCACAATTCCTCCTTTGTCACGGAAGTGAGCACTTTTCCCTGCTTCCTCCCCTCCAGAGGACTTCAGTGATTCTTTGGGCTCCATTATTTTAATACTGGTTATAAAGAAAGAGAAATATTCACCATTAGCATAAAACTTGAATAGTGCAAATCCAAAGCCCTTGAAGCTCCAACACTGAAAGAACAGACACATATTCAAGAAAACGGTAGACATTAGATTAACACTTTCCAATACTGGAATGAATTTCTAACCCAATCCATCCAAAGGGCTGGAATTTTTCCAAGCTTTTCTCAATCTAGGTTATAGTAAAAGCATATTAAACTAATAAAAATAACATCAACTCATCACAACCGGAACATACCAGTAATATTTGTCACTGATGCAATAAATATTGTTTACTACTGCATACATACTTGCAAAAAATCTATCTGACAACTTCCATTCCCATTCACTTAACACACCACCCAGGTTTTTCAGTACTGCCTAATGTACCAACTTTGCCTAGGGGGGGAAATTTCCAGGTGATACCAGTGACTTTCCAAATGTCTGTCTCTCTCCCACTTTCACCAGGTTTTTGTAAAAATACAA
The DNA here is from genome assembly GCF_964252035.2 of Podarcis erhardii. Taxonomy (NCBI): domain Eukaryota; kingdom Metazoa; phylum Chordata; class Lepidosauria; order Squamata; family Lacertidae; genus Podarcis; species Podarcis erhardii. Next base: position 55,992,790 of record NC_138498.1, on the reverse strand, counting down.
TTTTAGAAATATGTTGTTGTTCCACTTTAGTCCAAGGCCATGGTCAGTTTCAAATAGTAGATTGTAAAATGTAGACATGTATATTTAAAAATAAGTGTGTGGAGAAGAATACACACATTTAATCCTCTACATTTCATATTATTCCCGGAGAACGTAAAATAAAAAGTAACCCATAGTGAAATCCTTACAAGATAGTGTAGAGGATAGTGAAATTCTTACAAGAAATGAGACAGACAGTTTCGTTTTAAATTTTAAACCTTCCATATCTTGTACCAACTTGTATGGAGAAAAAGCTAAAGTCGGCATATGTTGATGTATCTAAAAACTGCTGATGCTTGTGTAGAAATAATTGCATTCCCATCAATAATTGATCAGGAGGTCAAATTAGGACAAAAATGACCAGGTGTCAAAAGGACATTGAAGCCAACATGGAAAAAAGTTTACTCTTAAAGTAACAGAGAAATTTAACAATGTGTATTTAGTTTCTTTTAAATTCTCCTTTTCAGGGCATTGCATAGATTTCCCCAAAACACTGAAAGCTGTAAAAGGTGCTAAAAGGATAGGAAGCTTTCCTAACAGCTCTCTCCCAAGCCAAAACAAAAAGGCATAATGCAAAAGAGAAACAGCCTACTCTTGTCAAAAGTTGCATGAGACACTTTAAAAAAAAAAGGGCCATCGTGTAATTAAAAAAAGCACACAGTTGCATAGTTTTGAGGGGAAAAAAAGGGAAGGACAAGGGGAACAACTGGAGTTACCACATTTTCATAGGTTTCTCTTGCACAGACGCAAAAGCCATTAAATGATAGGCAACGCCAAAGGGGAAAAATCTATCACGATACAGCTCTTCTCCGCCCCCGAGGAAATATATCTAAGCACCTTCTTTCTGAGTTGAAATTCTCCTTTTCAAAAAGCAGATTTCGAAAAGAAAAGAAAAATGTGTTGGGACCTGTTGAGCATTTTGCCTGGCACGCCCACCAGCCCTTTGCTTCAAAAACTCCAACTCCGAGTTTTCGAGGACTTCTTGGTTTCCAAACCCTTGGGCCCCCGTCAACTAAACAAAAAACAAAAAACACGACGGGAGGGGGGGGGATTGAGAGCCTTTCAAAATTAAAAAAAACCCCAAAACCCGATTCTCAACAACAGATGTTCATTTTTTAACACACACACACAAATCAACTGGAAGCAAGTTGGGCGAGGAGGGCAATAAATTATAGCACTTTTTATCATTAAACAAAATTTCATTTCTTAGAAAAGAGATACTATATTGGGCATATCATCCTTTTGGGATTGAAATTGGGCAGAGAAGGTTGTGAAATAGGATAGCGAACCAGTTTCCGCACCCCCCCTCCTCCCATCCCACGCACGCACACGCATATTGTGTGTGCGAGAGGGAGACACACATACACACGCACACCCCTTCTCTGACGTCCAAATTTAACGTGGACGACTTTAAAGTTGAGACGAGGCGCAGCGCTTCTCCCCCCCCCCAATTTTCCTTTCCTCATCTCTCTCCACCCCCCCCCCCCAAATATCTGGCCTCGCGCCTCAGCAACAAATCGCCTGGTCTTAACGGCGGAGGGAAGCGGGTCGAAGGAGGGGGGGGGGCGGTAAGGAGAAGCCGAAACGGGCAGACATTACTGAGGAAGGGACGGAGGGGGGTGACCTCTACGGGGGGGGGGGGGAGCAGGCCGCCGCCTCCGCCTTCTCCCTCCCTCCGCCTCCCTTCGAGAATCCTAAAAGTGGAAGCCATTCCTCGGCCCCCACCCGCCCCCGCCGCGTCTCGACAGCCAGCCAGCCAGCCAGACGGACATGGAGAAGAAGCCACCCCTTACCTTATCCAGTGGGGGCGCTGGGACTCCTCTAGCCGCCAACTTCCATGGCTCCGGCACCACAGAGCCAAGCGAATAAACAACTTGGAAGGCGCGGGGCGGAGGTGGGGGGGGAGAGAGAGGCTGGAAGGAAGGAGAGTTACGGGGCGACGGGATTGGGTGTGGGGCGGCGGCGAAAGCTGCCGCCCCTTTGCAGATGAGAATGCAGCCGCCCCCCGCCCTTCGCCCCCCACACGCACACAGGCGCCAGAAGCAGCAGCAGAGGCGGCCCCCTCACCTGCTCCTCTTCTTCCCCCCTTCTCTCTCTCTCTCTCTCTCTCTCTGTCTGTCTGTCACACACACTCTCTCCTGTCCCCCCTCAATTAATTAAAGCCCCACTTGGCGCGCCCCGCTGCCTCTCCTCCAGCCTCTGCCCCCTCTGCATCCCCGCCTTCCCCTTCTGCACTTCACACCCACCCAGCGTCCCGCCCTCCCCCTTCTCCTTCTCCTCCCTTCCCCTCCTCTCCTCCCAGCCGCCGCACCGTCCGCGCTCCCCTCTACGGCTTTGCCCCAGCCACAAAATGGAGGACGGCGGCGCTAGCAGCAGAGGCTGCTGCCTCCTCCCCCTTCTCTCTCTCCCTCGCTCGCTCGCTCTCTCCGTCCCCTCCCCCTCCCCCGCCCCGCAGACATGCAAAGAGCGCGAGCGAGAGAGAGACGAAAGGGAAGCGGCGCTCGCGCCCGCCCGGCCGCTCGCGGGCGCAGCATAGCAGAGAGCGCGTGTCCAGGGAGGGAGGGAGCGCGCATTGCGGGGCAGCCGAGGGGGAACGGTGCAACCTGTTGACTGAGAGCGGCAACTGCAGCCCCGAACAAGGGCCTCCTTTTCGCTGCCGCTGCCGCCTCAGTCTCCTGCTTTTCGCAATCCCCCCTTTTGGCCACGGCGGCTGGCTTGCTCGCTCGCTCGCTCGCTTTCTCTCTTCCACCCTCCATTTACCTACCAATACTTTTCTTGCTCTTTTCCTTTGCTCGACCCTTCCTGTGCTTGCTATCCCCGCGTTTGGCGGAGAGAAAAAAAAGAGGAAGGAAAAAGAAAGTGGCGCTTGTTTTGCGACGCGCTCCTTTTCAGGCGTGTTTACTCGGAAGTAAGGCCCTCTCGTTTTGGCGGGGTTTACTCCCATGTAACTGCGCTGGGTGGCAGCCAGACGGCAGGTTTCAACTTGGAAACTAATTTCATTCAGCATAGTGCGATGTATACATATAATATATAAAAATAGATATAGGTCCACCCTGTGTAGGATAGGTCTTCCTTTAGGAGAAGTGAAGGAGGGTTGCCCAGATTGTGAGGAGCAAGCCAAATTCCACTTTCCAGGGAGATCCAGTGGAAAATTATGACCAAAGATAATGCGAAATGGTTCAAATTATATTTTCCTGCAGCTTAGAAAGCACTTTCACATTTAGTAAAGGCAAAGGCTGCCACCCTAGGCACATTTTAATCAGGAGAAAGCCCTACTGGAAAATGGTGGGATTTACTTTATAGAAATGTGCCTATGGTTCGCACTTAAGGAGTAGCACCTGGCATTGTCACAACATATATCCCCAAAGTATCCACATTTTGAGAACTTCAAAGTTCAGTGCAGATTGGCTAAGTTTCTGTCAAGCTCCTCTTAGCATGGTAGCAACATGGAAAGGTTTTAGCTGAAGCTCCAGAATCAAGAGGAACTTTGTCAAATGGAGATAAATGGAAAGGAAGCCTTATGTGCTTCATCCCAAACTTCTAATATCCAGGGTTGTGTAGCATTACATACATGACTTTTTGCCTGCTTTGCTGGAAATGTGTGTATTTCAATAAGATTGCTTACACAATGTGCTACCAGGAGAGCACAACTCAAAACAGTTTTGAGGGCTGCTGTTAATTCTATTCATTCAATAGGGCCACATCACTTGACTCCACAGAAAAGAAAATCTTTAATAAAAAAAAAATTAAAAAGAAAAACGAAAAACATTTGTTAGAATTTTAACTGCGAAAAGCCCCTTCATGTACTGCTGCAGGAAGGTGCTCCCCACAACTGAAGGGGAATAGGATCCCTTGATTGTAGCAACAGCAAACAAGGTTTCTGTTCTCTACTCATTTCTCACACTGAGGGTATCTCAGACACAGGTTAACTGGCTAACAGCAGGTTAGAAAACTGGTGCCAAATGCACTCTGCCTCAGAGGTGAGAAGCAATGCTGATGTGTCTGGTCTGTACCATTTCAGACTGCAAGTGGTGGTTCACATGGTTAAATGCTTTCCCATATTTATTTTGTGTTTAAATCCTTGAGGCTGAAACATTTATTTTGTGGGAGGATATTTATTTATTTGTATGTAAGACCATTCAGACATACAAGCCCTCACCTACAAACGGAAACAGTACAGCCAAGACAGTGGTTTACTGTCTCAATGAGAACAGGTCTCTTGTGATCAGGGGTGTAAGAAGGCACCATTTCCCATTCTGCTTATTTGTTGCTTGCACTCCACAGCAGTTTGTCTTCTGCCCCAAACTCCATTATTTGTCTTTCCGCTGTTGGTGAAATTGCATAATTACATTGACATTGCTTTATTCCACCCCATTCATTTCCATACAAAGGAGATGCAATGCAAATAGGTGGAAACTGTGTATCATTTGCTGACTGAAAGCGGCAACAATAGTGAATACTGATCTGATTCGCTGGATTGATTTCCGGAGATGGGACAAATAAATGAGCATCAGCAGTTCTTGTTCCTGTTTCCACTTTCATTGGAATCTTCCAGCATTTTTTCTTGTGATCCAAGCATTCTTCTGTACCCAGTTTTGAGTGATTATTCGATCTTAATAGAAGGAAACCCCAAACAGCTAGACAGACAGCAAATGCTTGGAATTCACCTAGGCCTTTAAAAAAGAAATCATCCTTAACATCCTTTACCACATGTATGCTAGAACTATGATGATTTCCTTACTGCTTCTGTTCTAGAATCTAGCTGTATGAAGGGGACTGGTGTTCATTCCACTCATGAAACTACAGTTACCAATATTCCAAGACTAAAAAAGTTCTTTTCTGGTCTTTACTTTTCTGAAAACAACAACTGAATGCAGAGCCTTATATTTGCTGTGAATGGCCAAATAATTATAAATGAAGTGTATGAATTCTACAGCAATTGCTCTTTTTGCCCTTACCCTTGTTGATATTTTAAGATGACTGTTTCAAGTATTTCCACTGATGTTAAGAGTCCAGCCCTACCTAGCAGGTCCAATGACCAGTGATGATGGGAGTTTTACTTCAGTAATGTTCGGAAGGTCAAAGGTTCTAAAGCAATGGCCACACAATTATTTATTAAATTTGGACCCCATATTTTAAGCAAATGATGCTCAAGGCAGCTAACAGTAAAATACAAAGTAAAAATGAAAACATAAAAACAGGCAAAACATTAACATAGCCAATAAGAACAGTCAGGTGATCAAATGGCAACATTTACAGCAATCCAAACACGAGACCCAAAGTCTCACTGAATAAAAATGCATTCACTTGCCAGTAGATTATTATCAGGGGTGAGGCTAGATGGGCCTGTCTTGACAAGGAGCTCCAGAGTGTGGGAGCAGCCACTGAGAAGGCCCTGTCTCAGGCACCTACCTAACATGCTTCAGATGTTGGGGCATACAGACTCAAATGAAAGAGCATGGTCTTTCGGGTAAACCAATCCCAAATCATGTATTGAGTCATAGCCAGCACAGTGAATTGTGCCCAGAAACAAGGTAGCAGCCAGAGCAGGTGTTGAAGCATGGACACCACACTGCAGTTGTCTGTAAGGAAAACATTGCTGATATTTGTCAGGTGCAATATTTATTTTCACATTTTGGATCTCTGAAAGGCAATGCAAATAAGAAATGCTGAAAAGCATCATGGCAGGGTAGTTGTGAAACACACATGGAGCAATAGATTTTTGGGGGGATTATGCATTTTCCTAGGCTAGCATGTTCTAAGCCTGGATAAAGAGGAACTGTAGAATGAGGCGGAACAGCTTCCCCACAGATCCCACAAAACTGTGCTGCATTTCAGTGGATTTTGGGAAGGAGCTCTACTTGGTAGATTGTATCCAAAATTATTTCCATTGGTAGTGCCGATGAATTATTCTAAGGTCTGATTGACCATATTTATTTACTTCACAGCCACAATGCCTGCCAGAATTTTTTTTTCTTGTCTGGCAATCTTACCAGGGACATGTGGAAAAAGACACTCACAAAAAAGTGGGGGGAGAAACACCCAGCCCGTCCTGCTTTTATTATTACAGTTTCTCTGGCACCTGATGCTACTGTTTATACTGATATAACCTGAAGCTGACTCAGGGTTCCCACCGCCCTTTCCTGGTGAGGTAGCAGTCAGCCTAGCATACTTTTTCCACAATAGGAGAATTTTGTTTTATAGGAGTTTCTGCCTTTGCAGTATGAGTCTTCATCACCAATTCTCCTATGCTTATATTTTGGGACATCATTGCAGCCTCTTACCTGTACTGACCAGGAAAGGAGAGCATGTGAGAGGCTTTGAAAACGGACCAGAGATGACACAGTCAGCTTAAGTCATATTCTGTGTGAAGGCTGCAGACATTAAAACAAAGCCAAAATGGGCCCCAAAGCTCTGCATATCTGCCCAGTGTCCTACTTTTTAATCTATTAAAAATGTGTCCTTTGTTAAAGGCATTGCTCGCTTAGCTCACAGTTCACTAGAAAACTGCAAATCAGTAATTACCATCTTTTGCATGTGTTTGTGTGTGTCCTTCCTTCCTGTTTTCTTCTTTTAGATAAGCCATTTGAAGGGTACATTTTGAGGTTTGGGGAAAAACTAGCAAAGGTAAAAATCAGATGACATATGATATTTGCTCAGGCTTGTGAAGGGGTGAGGTGAGATATTTTTAGCTGGTGCTCCTCCCTCTACTATATCATGCTGCTGCTGCTTTTAGTATGATTTTTATTCTTATTTTAGATTGCATGCTTTCATATAGATTTTTTTAAATTGTTTGTAACTTGCCCTGGAACCTTTGAGTAAATGAAAGTTTTTAAGTGTCATAACCAGTGCTATTTTTCTAGAAAAAGCAGTGCCAGAACTCATCATGAATGCCTCCCTTGTTCTCTTATAATGGCAATGGCGCCCACCTGAGAGGTGCCAGAACTGAGTTCTGGTGAGTTCCAGCTGAATAAAAGCCCTGCTCATAACTAACTCACTCCACAAAATAACTTGCTTTGTGTTTTATGTTGGAGATGGAGAACCTGTGACCCTCCAGAGGTTGTTGTGTTCCAAATCCCATAATCAATGGCTACTGGCCATGCTAGCTGGGGCTACTGGGTGTTGGAGCCAAACAGTGTCAAGACCACCACAGGGGTTTAGGTACCCCTCTTTTAGGTGTGTAGGTTGGAGACAAAGTTTTACAACTTCATTAGAGAGGCACAGGCAGTGCTTTTTCTGGGGGTACGCAGGGGTACACACACCCCTAAACATTTTGGGCATCTTTGTACTTTTGTCCATTTACTGTATTTATTTCCCCCAATTTGAACTATAAAATGGTGATTTTCTTGAGTCAAAATGAGAATACCCCTAAACATTATTTTAGGGGGAAAAAAAGCACTGGGCACAGGTATTCTGCTGATTGCATGATGCTTCAGAGACTCCTGTTCTAATTATTATTTGGCTGATGCTGTGAAAGTCATACATAGAATTAATTCTGAACTATCACAGGTGGGAAACTGCATCATTGATAGCTTGACGGGCGACAGGCAATACATAATAAATTGTGTAAATACATAACTATAAAATTTTAAGAGTGATGGGCAAATGCAGAAAATCTGAAGAACCTCATTAAAAGCATGAGTCTGTGACTTCTGGAAGTTGGCCAATGTGCTTCAGCAGACTGGCAGACCTAATCCTGAGAGATCTTAGTTGAAACCCCATTTCAGACATCTCTTAACCTCAGCTCCCCAGTTGATGATGGTAATTGTTTTGAAGCTGTATACAGGCAAGATGAAAATGAGCACCAAAAGAACAAACTAAAGGCAAATATTTTCACTGTCATACCAGGCTTCCCACTTCTGGAGCCAGAAGTAAATCTGATTGTGAACAGAATGGTTGATTATGATTAATTATTTAATTTCTATACCACTTAATATATTAAAAAATATATCTAAGCGGTGTGCAGGAAACAGAAGCAACAAACAAACTTAAACATAACATTACAAAAATACAAAAGTGGCACTCACCCCACATTCATTGCCAAGAACATGGCAATGCCATTGCACATGGATCTCAACTAGCCAGCCCACCAGAAGGAGCGCCTGTTTGTTTACCCAGTCCCCCACCTGCCTTGCCTGCAAAGCTTTTGGCAAAACTGGAGTTGTGAGTTTCATTGGACAGGAAGAGCCAGGACACTGTTATGTTGGCAAAAGTGAGACTGTTTCTTGAACCTTAGGTAAAGGTAAAGGGACCCCTGACCATTAAGTCCAGTCGTGACCGACTCTGGGGTTGCGGTGCTCATCTCGCTTTATTGGCTGAGGGAGCTGGCATACAGCTTCCAGGTCATGTGGCCAGCATGACTAAGCCTCTTCTGGCGAACCAGAGCAGCGCATGGAAACGCTGTTTACCTTCCCGCCAGAGCGTTACCTATTTATCTACTGACACTTTGATGTGCTTTCGAACTGCTAGGTTGGCAGGAGCAGTTACTGAGCAACAGGAGCTCACCCCCGTCGCGGGGATTCGAACCACCGACCTTCTGATCTGCAAGTCCTAGACTCTGTGGTTTAACCCACAGCGCCACCCGTGTCCCTCTTGAACCTTAGTCATTCTTAAAAGCAAGAGAGGCGTTGAAAAGCAGTAAGTTGTGCTCACTATTGTAATGTATACACAAGATAGTTGGATCTAAACGATGTAATGCAAAAATTGTGAAAGCCAGTAACTAATTTTTGAAGTTAAATGGTTTAAACCTGAGATTATGTGTATTAATTTTGCAGGTATGCTGTTTGTGATGATAAAAAATACCTGGGTTGCATCCAGTTAAATCCATTCTAATTAATGAACCTAAGTTTGTTGTGCTCATTGATTCCAGTGGCCATACTCTGAGTAGGACTGGCATTGGCTACCACCTCTGGAATTCATACAGCTCTCAGGATTGCTGAAGAGAGTGCAACGAAAGAAGAGCCGACTGTGTCTCACATCCCGCTGGTCCAATTTGCATTGAGACAAATGCCTAACATCAGATTAAAATCTGTTCCTTACAATTAGGTTTCATCAGATCTTCTACATCCTGTTATCTAGGACAGACCCACAGTTGATATGGATGCTATAATATCTGAAGATTACCCTGAAGAGTCAGTCTGCCTAGGATATCTCCCACTCTTCCTTTAATGTATTGCCAACGGAAACCCTTGAACATTTTCCTTTGGCGACACCAGTCCCAAGTTGCTAGATCTGTACTGTCAAAACACTGCAGGTTTCTGTATTTCTTCTGTAGAAAAACCAAGACCTTTCCAGAGGGTCAGAGTGAGATCATGCTCAAAGGTGTTAAGCTTCATTGAAGAGAACCTTTCAAAACACTGTAAGATTCATGAATAGTTGAAATGCTATGAGGAGGAAGACAATAGAATAGCTTTACAAAGGACACAGCAGAGTGCTAATTAGCTTAATTAAGGAGGAGGAGCCTCCTGAAATAGTCCTTAGGGTTGAAGTCATGTATGCCAAAGCACACAAATAACTTCAATGTTTTGAAGTCTTGTGGAAACATCTGGCAGCAACATGCAGCTTTGGAGAAACTTTTTTTTAGTGCCTCCAGAAAGGAAAATTCCTTGATCATGAACTGCATTCACAAAATGGGGGTGTAAGAGTTTATTTGTTTTTTTGTTTGTTTGTTTTTATACTGCCCTTATGTTCCTAATGTTGTATACCACCCTGATCTCTTTAGATAAAAATTTCAGGGGAGTGTAGAACATTAAGAATGTAATTTTCGCAGCATAATTAAAAAAACATAATACAGAGCATAATAATAATACTAACACAGTCCATCCACCACATTTAACAGGCCACAGATTATTACTAAGATTCTCAGAATCTAGGGATGGTTTCTTAAGGAACTGCCTTATCACTGCCTCCCTCAAACAGGCAGGAACTGCCAGGAGATGAACTCCAGGCAGCTGGCTCTTCCCTGCTGGATTTTTATCAGAGGGGAAAGGGTCCAGAGTGCAGGTAGTCACCCAGACTGATGCAAGTGCCTTGTCCACATCCTTGAGCTGCATCAACTGCAATTCATCCAACAAAACAGGACCAGACAGTGCCCTGCACATCTCTTGAGATTCAACCACTATAACTGCAGAGTCAAGGTCCCGATGAATGCAAGTGATTTTATTCTCAAAATGCTTGGCAAACAACTACCATTGATTCTACCACCTCTTTTGGACCAGTCTGCAAAAGGCGCCACACTACCCGGAAAAGATGTGCTGGATGGCATAGTGAGGATGCAACGGAGGTAGTAAATATGCTTTCTTTGCTGCCTCCACTGCCACTGAGTAAGCTTGAAAAGGCGCACTTTGGTTCTATTCAACTGGAGTTTTCCTCCACTTGCATTCAAGCTGCCTCCCAGCTTGCTTTTTGGAGATCATCAGAGCTTCAACAGGAGTGCCAGTCATATCAGCTGGAAAACCCCCCAGAGCTGTCTGGAAACCATTCAGATCCATCAGCCTTCGAGGGGGACCATCCTAATAGGTCCCCTGTCTCTCCAGAGGGGAAAAGCTCAGCAGGAAGACAATGACAAGGGGCTGATTTCAAGATCACCGTCTTCGTGCCCAGCCAAAAAAAACAAGATCCAGAATGCAATATTGAGGGATGCCTGCATCACAGACCCAGCAATACTTCAATTCATGTAGGTGCAGGTACAAGGTCTTCCTCTCTGTGCTAAAGTAAGCATATACTGTATATTCATGCAGTGGGCAGGAGGACAGAGAGAATGGCAAGTTAAGAAAGAGATAGGAATGTTTCAGAGCCTATGGCCTCACCCTCAAACAGCAACATAGGGAGTTTTGTGGGACACAGAAACTTAGTGCAGAAGAGGTAATAATGCACTATCTTTTCTTTCTCAGTCTCCTTGTTCTTCAGGGAGAGAAAGAACAAGAAGATCGAATATAGTTTCTCACCCCTTTCCCATCGCAAAGATAGCACAGCAAGTAATGCATAAAAACCAGTCAGTGGAAAATAATGTGTAGAAGGCAATTTGTTCTGTGGCAAGCAGTTGATCCTCTCAAAGTCACTGCAGATTATACCCTCTGCCATTTCTGCTCTTTTGGTTAGCAAGGGGAATAATGTATAGTGCTGGAATTGGTATGCTTTTTAAAAAGAAGGGAAAGATTGAATGAGGAAACGTCAGGGGTCACATAACATAGCCTCTTGTCTTGTGCCTCTCATGAGTATTCATATTGGAGAGGTGCCTTAAAGCTTGTTTCATGAGTGCTATTGGAGAAGTATAGAAAAAAGAAAATTGGGTTGCCAGTGGAAATGTCTCTGTGACTTCCTTGTTCTTGTGCTTCCCACAATTTTATTTTCCCTATAGAATAGGCTTTATGTCTTCTTGGACCTTAAAGCTCAAGCTAGTGAAGACAGAATGTGGTGGATCCCATTTTGGCAGACAGCTCTTACTGATGGTCCTTCCATTGTGTTTAGTCTTGGGTCAGAGAAGGTCACCTTTCCCTCTCTCTGTCACCTTGTCCCTCTTTGGGCGAGATGCTAGGTTCCTGAGGTTCAGATCCTGAGACTCAAGGAGAGGCTCCTGGTGGGATAGGTAGAACCATTTCCTGTTGGGGAGAGTCAGCAAGCATAGTTGCCACTACCCCTGTGACCAAGGTTGCAAAAGTCAATAACTGGAGATTTTAAGAGCTCTAGACACAAATATTTTCAGGTCTGCACTAACTTTTAGGGGAGTCAATCCATATGCCGTGTCATTTCTATCTAGTGGCAATGATAAAGTCTTAAGCAACTAAAGCAAAATTCAATGGCCAGATTGCTCACCAGGGCAAGACGAGTTAAGCATTTAACACCAATCTTGGCTCAACTGCACTGGCTGCCAGTTAGTTTCCAGGCCCGATTCAAAGTGCTGGTGCTGACCTATAAAGTTTTACATAGATTAGGACCACAATACCTTAAGGAACACCCTTCCCTGGAACCTGCACTTGTCATCCAAAGCCCTTCTCTATGTCCACTCTGCTCAAGAGCTTCTGAGGATGACAGCATGAGAATCCGCCTTTTCTGCAGTGCTTCTCCATCTGTGGAATGCTCTCCCCAGAAAGGCTCACCTGGCACCACCATTACATGTCTTTAGACACCAGGAGAATACTTTCCTCTTTACCCAGGCCTTTGGCAAGGTTGCACGTTCAATCCCCATATGGAACAGCTGCATATTCCTGCATTGCAGGAAGTCAGACTAGATGATCCACAGGATCCCTTCCAACTCTAAAATTCAATGATTCTATGTCTATCGTTGTGATTTCCCCCCTGTGATTGTTGTATTATTATTATTATTATTATTATTATTATTATTATTATTATTATTATGCTATATAAATTATGTTTATAATGTTGTACACTCCCTTGAGATATTTGGATAAAGGGCAGTATATACATTGAATGAATAATAAATAATAAAAACTATAAGCATGAGCATGTTTTCCAGTTCCATTTATTTATTGTTTGGTAAGGTCACGCTGCCCTGCAATCCACTCCAGCCGAATTCCAATCTAACTAGGTCAAGTTGGAAAATTAATTCTGGAATTGGAATGTGCAAAATTTGCTGCAGCTTTCAGTTCCTTCAGTTCATTTCAATATTTTCTGTCCTGTATGTTACCAGTTCACAAATGCAGACTGATAAAACACTGTGAAAATAAATACTGACGTGATTCCTTTCGTGGGGTGTTTTACTGATGTGCACATGCACATGGGATGCAATGATAAAATACCACAATAAAAGGATATTTATGCAACTGGTCATACTAGGGTTGCATTTTTGCTGCATTTTATCAATATGTGTATCACACATGCATCTATAGAACACAATGCAAACAGAATATTGATACAATCACATGCTTAACTCCATCAGCACATGCTCACAGTTAATGTAAAGGGGGAAAGGGTGTAATGAAGAGAAAGATGTGGCAAATTGTATTCACATGCAGCATTTTTACAAAATTCAGAATTTATAACGAAAGAACAACAATGGTTTTCTAATGCATAAGAAAGGAAGAACTCTGGATATTGGGAATTTTGGATCACTATAGCACATACTCATGAATTATCCAAATTCAAAGGATTTCAAACACTATTTGTGGTGCCAATGGGAGCTTTAGTTCCATTTGCAATTTGCAGCAGCCGTGGGGGGGGGGACACTATTAGGGTGCAGGGTTGACCCCACCAATGCTGCCCATGCACTGTAATCCTGCGGGAAATCATCACTCTGCACTTAAGTTTATATAGTTTCAATCTCCTGATGTGACTGCAGTCCACACAATTCATTCAGGGTGCAGTTAGGTTCAAAGTTAAATCCATGTTAAGGGATGATGATATCTGGAGTCAGACAAATGGTCCACGGTTAGTAGTGGCTGGCTTGGTGAGGCAGAGTTGTGGAGCTGTCCTCATGAGACCAGGGTTGCTGCAGGGGCAGCGCAGGGCAGCATCAAGGTCGGGCCTGTGGAACATACCCATTTGCCTCATCCCAGCATCTTCTCTTGACAAACAGACATTGCAGGTTTGTGAAGCATTGCAAAATTTGTTTTAACTGAAAGCTTTACGACCAGACTTTTAGAAGGCAGCTCTGTTTAGGGAAGCTTTTAATGTTTGATGCATTACTGTATTTTAATATTTTGTTGGAAGCTGCCCAGAGTGGCTGGGGAAGCCCAGCCCGATGGGCGGGGTATAAATAAATTATTATTATTATTATTATTATTATTATTATTATTATTATTATTATTTTGTGAGGTAGAAGAAACACGTACCACAGGCAACTCTAGCTCTGTTCTATCACATTTGGCTTTGGGAAAAAAGCTATTGTCTGTTTTTAGCCTCTGTGTCCTGTCCACAAACAGTCTCAGATACTGTCAGGCTGAAGGAGTGGGCAGAGAGATCTGGCTACATGTTTAACGGAGGCAATTTATACAGTTAAAACCCATGCACCTTGAATCTTTGGGAGCTGTGCTTCAAGAACAGGAGAACCTTGATGGCGTTTACTTATCTATTTACAACGTTCTCTAGGAAGAAAAAAACAGCATACATTACCCTCTCCTGTTTCCCTCTCCTGTTATTTATGCAGCCAAATTCTTATGCAGGTACCTGGACGTACAACAAGCCTTATCTGTATGATATTCACAGTGCAACGCTGATGCAGTCTTCTGCTATCTCTCCTCCGTCGACACCCTACATTCCTTACATCTCTCCTTTAACCCTTGACCCACTTAAAACCTCTTTAAGATGCCTCGCATCTTAATTGTGCAACAAAATTGCTAAACAAAGGTATAGGTGATATTTTAATTTTTCTATTTTACTAGTTTCTATAGTATTATAAGAGAGCACTGTTATCGAAGGGAAAAACTGAATTCAAAAGCAGCTGTCACCACATCGCCAGAGTTGTTCTGTTTCTGTTCATTACAATGGAAAGGTTTTAAAATGTTAGAAAGGATTAGAGTGGTTGTTTCAGTGGTAGTCCTTCATAATAACTTGTATCTTTTACCCACTGGAGGTCAAAGCAGCTTAGAGAAGGCAATTTTCAGCAGGAAAACAGCATGAGAGGAAATAGTTAAGAAGCTCTACTCCTCCTGCTCTGGTCTTCTGCTACAAATTGAAACCTCAGCAGTTTCTCTCTCTCTCTCTCTCTCTCCCTCCCCCCCCCTCTCTCTCTCTCTCTGTGTGTGTGTAGTCCCTCCAATAGCAATTACATGTATAGTTCTGCCAGTGGGAAGATGGGATGACAGAGAAATTTGATTCAGTTTACATTTAAAGGCGAATTTAGCTAATTCACACTTTCCAAAACAAGATATGAACTGAGACATAGCCACACTCCAAAAGTCACTTCTCCAAATTTTGCAATGCAATGCAATTCTCCAGTATATATAGAAATTTGTGTGCTAGCACAGGGTTTCCCAAACTTGGGCCTCCAGGTGTTTTTGGACTACAACTCCCATCATCCCTAGCTAGCAGGGCTAGTGGTCAGGGATGATGGGAACTGGAGTCCAAAAACAGTTGGAAGCCCAAGTTTGTGCATATAAAGTGTGCATATAAATGCCTATATCAGCAAAAAATAGCCTTCAAAAATGCATTATGTTAGGATAACTTGCTTTGCAAAAAATGTGTATAATAGACAACTTTGCATGCAAACATGTTTATTAGGAGAATTTTGCAGTAAAATACTGATTAAGTTTCATGAAGACTTTAGAAAAGAAAGAAATCACAAACAAATATTGAAATATGAAGAACTGAATACAAGATTGGAAAAATGAGAGAAATCAAAATCAACATATTCATCCCTAGTGAAAAGGAAGACTTTTTTTGTATAATTATGATGCATGCCTAATATTAGAGGCATTTTTCTATACAAATTGCTCAACAGTAAATATGAGTCCAAATTAATATCCAAGTCTTAAATGATCATAAAACATCCTAGCAGTGCACTCTGTGTCAATTCCTCAATTTATTGACCATCCTATATACTAGATTATATTAAGGTATGTCACTGACAAAGCCAGTGTGGTTTAGTGGTGAGAGCATCAGACTAGGAGCTGGGAGAATAGGGTCTGAATCCCCACTCAGCCATGAAGCTCAGCCTAACTTACCCCACAGGTAGATTAGGCTGAATGGGTTATGAACAAATTATTAGGTTAATTATTCAGTTCAAGTCTTCATTGGTCTAGTGCAGGCTTCCTCAACCTCGGCCCTCCAGATGTTTCGAGACTACAATTCACATCATCCTTGACCACTGGGCCTGCTAGCTAGGGATCATGGGAGTTGTAGGCCAAAAACATCTGAGGAAGCCTGATCTAGTGTCACCAAGATGTGTCCCAGATATATGCAAGTCATGGGTATCTTACCATCCTTCATTCCTTTACTATGCCAAAACATATATGTGATTTACAAGATGTACTGAACTTACAAGTATACCAGAGTGACTTGCTTCCTTTAATGTGAAGAGCAACCTAAGGTCTGTGGGTCCTTCATACATCTGGCCTTCAGTGTAACTGTGAGATTTCCTGAACTTGTTTACACGGCTTTATTGTCCAAGCACATTACATTACCCAGTGGTGATTTATAACCAAAGCTGCAGATCAGAATACAAATTTGAAGGCGATAAAGATCTTGGCAAGGACATGCATCCTCAGTTCAGTGTATTCAAGACAGAGATCCTGCTGTTCGTCTATTTGGGTATCATATATTGCTGGGCTTCTCTTTGATCTTGCCTCACCTTGACCAACTTATATTACTAGTGCAGATATCAGGAAAAGCCAAGGAATTCCTGTACTAATGACTTCCTGCCTAAGAGCCAGCCACTGTAACGCTGCCTCACAAAGATGGAGAATAGAAATACAGGTCTGTGTGATAGCAGACATAGCCAAGACTAACATTGACAGGTTGTAAATAGAGCTGAATACGAAGGCTGAAAATGCTTTTGAAAAAGCGATCATCATGGTGTGTACAGTCATCTCACTTTCACCTCTTGAAAGCAGGTTTTTGTACTTCTTTCAAAAGCCTACAAAGGCTATTTGATCAGAGGTGACAAAAGAACAAAAGCAGTCTGAGTGTACACCATGGGAAGCAGTTTCCAGAGGGGAAGTCATTGTATTGTTGCAGCAGAAACGCACAAGCTTTTGTGCACCAGAGTCTACTTCATCAGATGGATGGACTGTATCTCAGCCCAGTGATTCAGTTGGCAGGTATGTACAGGAGTGTAAAAGGAGAGGATGTGTGTGAAAAAGTTGGAATTAAGTGGCAATGAAATGCAAAAAGTACAATCTTTGACAATGTAATCATGATGTAACTGAAAGTTTACATAAGACATTAAGAAAGGGAGAAAGGCACAGTTTCATTGTCCCTCACCCCAGAGTCAAACACAGTTTCCATTTAATATGCTCAGACTGCTGTTTCAATTTATAAATGGCTCAGTGTGCAGAATTATGGTAAAGGTGGCCTTGAAAGAGTGAGGCGAGGTGATTTAGAAGAGGTTTTTATGGGCTATGAGGGGCCAGTGTTGGGTACCCATGGCACAGCAATTCAGTCTGGAACGGTTTCTAAAAAACCCTCTCTGTTTCCAACATATGCTGTGATCCAGAGGCATATTATACTACATGCTCCAGCACTGCTCCAATGCCTCTTTGCCAAATCAAGGAAGGAGACATCTTTGACAGCCTCGCCTTCCTTCTGAATGCAATGTGCCCCCCACACTGCATATATTCTATTGCTGTAACAATGTGGGGTGGGGGTGGAAATTGATGCAGCATTTAAAGGTGAACCTACCTCATTTGCACTTTGCAGTTCAGTATGCAAACCAAAACACAGCCATCTTTCAAAAATTCTCCTTTTATCAAACTTCACAATGTAGTACACAGGGAATGTGCAGAAAAAATGCATATAAAGTATGTGTAAACATGCATTTATCTGGGAAAATAACATGCAACATGCATATTCCTAGGATTATTTGTCAAAAATATTTTTATTAGGTAAAAGTATATTCAAAACGTGCCTATTTAAAGAAATTCCTACAAAAATGCGGATGAATTATCATGGTGACTTTTTTTAAAGGGCAAACTAATGTGGTAAATGAACCAAAATGATTACCCGGGCCCTGCCAACTGTGTAGTTGTGTTGGCATTGTGTGTAATGAGAAGACTCTGTAAGAGAGATGCAGGGCATCATTACTCCTCGTGCCAGTACCACCAGCTCCCAGGGAGAGGATAGGTGACATGAGCCTGAGTAGAAGCCATGCCCAAGACCCCTCTAATGTGATTCTGTTGGGGAAATATTGGGGTCCAAGCCCAATACTTATGTTGTGAACTCCCCTGAGATCTGCGGACGAAGGGCGGCATACAAATTTTACAAATAAATAAACACAACAAAACTGAGGAGGCAGAATGAGAAACTGAGAAACCAAAGTTGCCGGCTTTGCCAGTCCATGGTAGTAACACACATGGTAGCAACATATGCTTTGCAGAGTTCTATGGCTGCACTGGGCTAGGGTAGGTTGGCTGTCAAAAAGACCTTTCATAACACCATATGATTCATATGAATTGACATGAAAACATTTTATCAAGGCTCAGTATAGGCCAGTGAATATGCTACATACAATGATGTATAACTGATCTTGAAGGGATGTTCTGTAGAAGGCAGATTCTTGGAACAATGCACTGAATAATACAGATGAAAATTTCCAGTGATATGCGGATGTAATATCTGTTAGGAAATACTTGTATGTATATAAGACCAATATTACCCTCCCCAATTATCCTTCTCTTCATGCTGAAATTCTCTCAGGAATATCATTCATCGGGCCACTAACAACCTATCATTTATTCTTCTCCTTTCAGAGGCAATTAACTTCTTCATTTTTTTATGCAACCAAATTCATTCTAAGGCCGCTCAAACCAATACAATAGGAAAGAGAAGATAATAATAGTATGATGAAGGTTCCAGCACACTTCAGCGGTGAGGGTATTCTGCAACCTAGGAGCTGCCACAGAAAAGGCCCTCTCCTGGGCTACCTACTCTGCCATTCCACAGTGAGGGCACTCAGGAGCGATCATGTCAACAGCCCTACACAACTCATGAGAGCCTTGACAGACGTGCTAGCCGTGTCAGCCAGAACATCCACCGAATCATTCAGGAATCTATCGGACTCCATAGTCTCCATCTTAATAGGTCCCCTACCACTGCAGCATGAAGTACAATGTTCAGCTTGAACCACCCTAGGGAATGATCTATCCATGACAATAGACCAGGAAAGGAATGATTGAACCAGCGAAGCAACCAAAAAAGGGCAGTGTGGTGCAGCAGACTGCTCTGTGAGAAGCAGAGGGAGGCAAGATGTGCCAACTAAACTATCCAACCCCATCTTTGGCTCTCACCACTGGCCCTAAGACAATTCCCTGCCTGCCTCCATGAAATATACTTGGAGTCTCGTAGTGATTTCATGCTCTTTATTGCAGCTAGTAAAACAGTGAATGAATTTCCCCCAAAATCTCAGGCTTTACATACATTATTTACACAATGAGTCCCATCTGATTGGCTCATTCTGCTTCCCTCCTTGAGCCTGATTGGGCTGCTCCTGCAGGCCAATCAGGTTGTTGCATTCTAGGATCCTACCTCCCTATTGTTCTAGGATCCAAGCTTAGTACATAACACCCCACTAAACAGCCTTTTAACCTACTTTCTGGTTGAGCTGACTCTTTGTGCTGACTAGGGTGGTAAGGCAATTGGGCGTGGGGCCTCAGATTGTTAAACCAAAACAAACTTAGCTTCCACAGTGTAAATATTTATTGAGAAAGTACTATGCAGTGAGGTTACCCTAATTTTAAAACATTTCTAACAGTTTTATCATAGAATCATAAAATTGTAGAGTTGGAAGTGACCATAAGGGTCATCTAGTACAGCCCCCTGGCATGCAAGAATCTTTTGCCCAATGTAGGGCTTGAACCCAGGACCTTGAGATTAAGAGTCTCATGCTCTACTTACTGAGCTATCCCATCATAAGAGCAAATGAAAATTACACAGGAGAATACACCCATCTAAAAGGCTATGGTTTTCCTACCCATGCCAACACTTAACAATTTCTCTCAGTCACAGGATTGCAGTCTTAGTTTAATTCTGTACTATTCTTCAGCTGTAGCAGATGTTTTCTAGTACAGTTTACAGTTTCTAGAGTCAGTGTACTTTTAAAATTTACCATCATACTTCAAAACTGTGAATGAGAGTCAGAAGTAAGTAAGGAGGTCAAGAAATTAAAGCTTCCCACATATGTTGTATTTTTGGATATTTCTACTACCATACTAATGCACTAAAAAAGAAACAGTTCTAAGTAAACACAGTCAGTCTATCCCTGCTTGGGGAAGAACATACATCGCAACATCAGAATCCTATTTATCACCAGAATTTTTAAAACACACAGCACACAAAGTACAGCCCTGGATGTACACCCCAAAAGAGATCATTGACTTAATTGTGTGTGATAACACTGTCTTAATATAGTTTTCAGTTCTCACTGCCAGTTAAGTACAAAAGCAAACCTCAAACACGTTGTTGCACAGAATGAGTTGTTGTCAAAGGCAGTGACATCTTAAAATAATATAGCAACAGGAAAATGATATTGTTCATGCCCTTATCTCCGAGTGAAGGGAGATTCCAGGGGTTCCTGAGCTTACCCAGGGTTCTGTCCCTCCTTTTAGCTTCCAGGATCAGCCAAAACTCACACACAAAACTTGCCCCACTAGCCCATTGCTTCCCTTCCTACAGGAAGATGTGGCGTCCCGCCAAAGGAGATGGGAAAGGACCACCCTCTCTTGCTGGAAGCATCTTCAGCTGTCACTATGGCAACACATCTCACTCTTTCTAATGCTGATGATGGCACTTTGCTGGGCTGCCTAAAGCCATTAGCCTAAAAGAGGAAGTGCTTTGACCAGCTTCTTCTGCTACATTCTAAGCCTTATGGATACAGAACCACAGCCCTGGAAGCAACCCACAGATATCATCCAGACCAGCCTTTCCATCCTATAAAAACAACATGCTTCAAGATCCCCGTGGGAGTGCACTCCACTTGAGTGCTTGGTTCTTCAAAAAGCAATGCTCCCCCCCTCCAGCAACAACCAGTCGTTTCCAGAACATTTTCTTACTTTTTAAAGAGCTGTTTTTCATTCAACAGAATGGATATTCCTTTTCCAGTACCCCTTAAGGAATGAAATTGACTCACTAGATAATAAAGTAACTGCAAGCTAGCCTTGAGAGCATCACCTCTTCCATTTAACTTGTATATGGAATTAGGCAAATGGAGCCCCCATCAGCACCCCCCACAAGCTCAGGGCTAGTGTCCTGGTAATAAGGGGTATGCTCGTCTTCCTACTGTACGCCTAAACAATTTATCTGTATGCAGCCTGAACTGCAGAATTGTTTTGGTGGTTCACTAAAGAGAGCGGGGGGAGTTTTTTCCCGGAAAGGAAAATTGTGTGCCATTGTTCATCCTGTTTTGTGTGAAGCAGATAGGTGGATTTGTGTGTAAGGTGAGGTTGCTCAATTGCACTTACAATACACTAAGTTGTAAGGAATGCTAGGGAATGATTTATGAGGCTCACAACAGCAGGGAAAAGGTCTAGATTTGTTATTGCAGAAAATGATTGCAAACAGCTTCTATACGCAAATTGCTGTTTTGCAAAGATCACAGGTGTCCATAGTGGGCCATATACGTTGGGAAGCAGGGGAGGGAGGTGGCACTGGGTTTCGCCACATCACAACACCCTGCCATGGTGGGAGAGTTTTGCTTCTTGACCTGCTACCGGAGCAGCGGCAAATATGAGGGAAGAGGGTCTCAGCAGCTCAGTGGCCTCCTGACTCTCTGATGGTTACCGCAAGTATAAAAGGAACCCAGCAGTTGGGCTTCATGAAATGGAGGGTTGGAGGGAAGGTGGATAGTAAGATGTGCTGGGACAATAACCAGCAGGCAATCTTTCTCCTGAACATGGAGTTTCTGCCTGAGATGTTGGCTGATCAAAATTAAAGGCAACCTGCAGCAGGGCAGTTACCCGAGTGAGGAAGCTATTGATCTGTATGCCACTCACCCGTCTTGCACTCTTGCACAGAGATGCATATGAAACTCTTTCCCCAGGCAGCCTTTGGATAGAGATTGCATGTGGGATCTTGTACAGTCATACCTCGGGATAAATACGCTTCAGGGTAAGTATTTTTGGGTTGTGCTCTGCGGTGACCTGGAAGTAATGGAGCGTGTTACTTCTGGGTTTTGCTGCTCGTGCATGCGCAGACGGTCAAAATGACGTCACGCGCATGCGCAGAAGCAGCGAGACGTGAACCGTGCACGTGCAGAAGCATCATACATTCTGTTCAGGATGTGAACAGGGCTCTGGTACCACTGTATATGCTAAGCCTGTATCTGCTGAGCCACAGAGATAATTTGAACTATATGTCTGGAATCCCTGGGTATGTTGCATGGGGCAGGGAAGTGAGCATGCCACATGCCTCATCCATGTGGGACTACCAAGGCTCCACCATGAGCCTTTCTTCTTTCTCTCTTGTAGCTGTAGTGTTGCTCCACATAGCATGGAATAACTGTTGTATGCTGGCCTTTTATTGTGACTGAATTCAAGAGGCATCTGTAGTAATGTTGCCCCCAACAACTTGCCCCTCCCTTCTCCTGTCTCTGCTCTCCGGCCAGACTAGGACGCCCAGGGCAGGGTTGGCAGACACATTACTTTTTGCAAAACAGAACAAACACTACCCGGTAGGGCTGCCACCACTCCCTCTTTTCCAGGGGACCCAGAATCACAACCCAGGGAGAAGGCTGTGACCCGTTATCCTGGCCGTCCCCCACTCCACAAGCTGCTTCCACAAACTTGCAGACAGAAGTTCTACGGTATAGCGTAACCAAGCGTAAGGTTAGGACTTAGCTATTCCCCGGGAAGGCACACAAACTAAAACAGTTTCTTTTCTTAAAAGTTTATTTTAAAATAACATAAGGAACATGCTAAAATAGCAGGCACTCTTTTGAACGTTACAGATAAGAAAATAAAGACATTGCATAGTTTAGCTAGCTTTACATACTCACAAGGTCTAACACAAAATAGGATAGTTGAAGTCCTTTAAGAATCTGCAAGTTGAAGGCTTTTGAAGATCTCCATTTCAAAAGACGAAACGACGGCTATTAGATGGTTCATTGTAGCCGGGCACCTTTGCGGATTGCAGCAAGCAATGGCATAGAGCGCGTGCAAAGACTCAGACAGTCCTCTGATCTTTTATTCACAATTCGCACCTTGCGTCGTAACTCTCAAGCCAATCATAAGTCTTAATTAATATTTGAATTCACCAATGACTGGCTTGCTGGTCAATCAATCTACCCCTTGGCAGCTGGGTCAATTTGGAATCCAAACTTTAAATCAAAGGGTTTCCTCCCTTCCGTGGAAATTAAACAGACACCCATTCCCAAGCAATTCAAGGACAGATAACATCACTGGGGGGGAGATGTTCACACTCTCAAACTCAGGTGTTAGGTCTTTCATTAAATCAAGGCTTCCTTGTTTCCAATAAACCTTTCACGCCAAGGAGCCAGCTAGTCTGGGGTTTAAAGATACACAACCTCTTTCCTGGGGTCCTTGTGGCCGATGAAATTCCCACAAGGCTTCACTCCTTTTACTTGACCAAAAAATGATTTCTAAATAATACTAACTTTACTACAGCATCCATCCTGCTCAACCTTTTGCCAGCTTCCCCATCCCAAACTGCTGCTTTGGGGACCCTGAATGATACTTAAATGGTTAGCTTTGCTTGGTGGGCTTCAGAGCCATCTTTCCCATAGGGCCTAGTGGTGTGTTGAGCCAGAGCCCTGGCCTCTCAGGGGCGCCCCAGCGAATGGGGGAGTTGCACGGCTTTGCCAGCGGCCTCCCCTTTACCTGTACGCCCGCCAGCTGCGCCCCGCCAACCATATGGCTGGAGTGCATGCAACTTGCCTCCTAAGCCTCCTTAGGAGGAGAGCGATCCCTGCAGAGGCTTAGGATGGAAGCTACGCCCCACCAACTATATGGCTGGCAGGCGCTCAGCTTCCCTCCCAAGCCTCTGTGGGGAGTACTCTCCAGCAGTGGTATGGGGGAGAGTTGCACCCACCCCGATGGCTCGTAATGTGCAGCTTTGCCCCTCCTATCCATAGTAATTTGGGGGCGCTGGGCAGATATTTGCACCCCGGCGCTGCATCTGCTAAAGACGGCCCTGGTGGGCTTGATATTTTTCTCTCTCCCACAGAGGAACCCAGACCAATATTCAGGAGCAACTGCCACGGCAGGGTGCTGCTGCTGCAAGGTTGTCTTCCCAACACTCTCATTGCAACTGCTTACCAGGAGGGTGTGGGGCAGGGTGAGGTCAGGGCTGCATGGATGCACCAGCGAATCCAATCCAGTGCTCCTCATGTCACTGCCATCCTGCCCTATCCCAGTAAGCAGGAGTGATGCCAGTGTGGCAGGGCATCACCCCACCTTGTATTATACCCCACCCCTGCTTATATCTTCTGCTTCCTCCTATGTTTCCTCAGAGCCAGCTCGCCGTATTCTTTCCTGTTGTAGTTTCCATTCTTCCTTACCCATTTGTTCCCCTTCCATAGACACCAACACATACGTCTCGTGTGCAGGGTTCTTAAGGATTTCCTCTATGGAATCCTTTGCACCTGAGTAAGGTTGAAACCCTTCACTATGGAAACATTTGGGTATTCCATGCATGCCCCAAATGAGAAAGGCACTATATATTTGCTGTTGTTTTATGGCTTGTTGATTATGTATTATTTTGTGACTGTTTTTGTGTACAGAAAAGGACACACGTTAGCCCTGACACTAGGCACTATGGCAGCAGGTCCATAATGGTTAGCTGACTAGGGCTGTGATGGTTAGTTGATTTCTGATTTTAAATGTTTCCATGGTTTTCATAGAACCATAGAAGTCTTCTTTTTTCCATTTAAGAGAGTGTGTACCTGAGGTCCTGTTTACTGGCCTGTCCAGCCCTATTGCCACCTGCCCCATAATCTGTTAGCAGCCCCCGTTGGCAGTTATGCTGGTACTTTTCTGTTGCTGATCTTCTAGTTTTCACTCTCTGTGATGATTTTTAGATTGTGTTGTTGTGTTTTTAGGTTATACTATGATTTGTAACGTTATAGTTGGTTCTTTAACATGTTAGGAGCTACCTTGAGAGGGGAAACTCTGTAAGGTAGCCTGTAAATACGTAATATAATACTAATAGCAATGATAACCATTGCTGTATTCAATACCTTACACAGCAAAAAAAAAAAAAGGGGGGGGGAATAGCTACTTTTGCAGTATTTTGACTTGCCTCTATTAATTACGTTTCGTTAACTGCTCTGGCGTCCAAAGACATATGACAAACTTAATGATAATGAATAACGAATACGGCAAAATTAAAAGCTTCCTGTGGAAATTTTCTTTGAATTGCCCCAAGATGAAGAAAGGAATAGCTGGGGGGGGGGAGTGGAACATTAATTCTAATTTTTATGCAGAGGCCTTAAGAAAACAGTGGTATTTCAGATTTGAGTATTTGGCCACAGATGGACATTTCATGCTTTCTTGACAAGTCAGAACACTCCTGCCTTGTAACCATGTAATGGGGCACAAGGTTTGAGCCAAGCTGCAAATGAAAACAGTCGGCCATTCACCAAAGAGTTTCTTACCAGAGCATCATTTTAAGACAGCCCTTTAATAGTATGGACGGATGAGAGGCAAGAAAATTAGAGACCCGGGGATGGCAAAATAGATTATCCCTCCTAGTTTCTAACTATAGCTTGCAAAGACTGTCTATTGCTCATTAAAGCCTTCAGCTCTAATAAGATAGACTCCCCTTCATCCTCTGTGCTAAACTGCAGTAATTAACACGTTCGAAAGAGGTCAAGTTTAGCTGTTGAAAGTAAGGAATCTCTTGAAAGATACCTTTGCATTTTGAAGCTCAATTTACAAAGATACATTGATAGAAATTGGATTGGAGCACTGCAAAAACTACAGTGGTCACAGGGTTTATAGAATTCAGCTCTTGCTGAAAGCAGCAGCTTGAAATTAAAAGGAAACTGCTCTTTAGCATTGTATGTATATTTGTTGGTCAGCAACCATGTTTTGGGTCACAGTGAGGGTCTGGATCTAATCAAAACATGCCCAGTGGGGTGGTTGTGGTAGCTATGGGCAATGCTGGTGGCAGCATAATCAGATAACTTAATGCCATGCCAATTAAAATGCTGTCCTCAAAGAGGATAGCACCACCCCCAATCAAAATGCTGGACTGGGTAGGTCACAGGGCACCCAGTGTGTGAGAACTGCTTTAAAACCTGATCGGCTGAGGACAGCCTATTTAGCAGCATCAAGCATGGCAGGAGGGGGAAGCAGAGGGGAGCAAGAAGAAATAGAGGGTGCTGCAGGAGCACTGGCTTCAGAAATAGCTAGCCCTCCTTAAGAAAGTGAGTTCTGAAGCTACAGATTGCCTCAGTGATAACCACAGTTAAATAAATCAAGCAGACAACTAATAAAAATTTTGGCTGTCTGTATGAAACAAGGGGGTAAGACCCAAGCCACCCCTATTATAGCAGAAAGAGCTTCAATTAAACACATTGAACTGGGAGGATTGTTTTAGAAGGCAAAATACTCAGGCCAGTGGGTGTCCCTGATCATTCTGAGTGTGATGACATGATTCGCTTCTTGGTGTCCTGGTGGAAGGGGATTCCCCGTGTTCTGAACATACAGACTTTGGACACTGTTAAGATGCATGGTGGGAGAGGGGACCTAAGGTTACCATGTTCCAAACCATGCAGGGCTTTATAGATTAAACTCATCACCTTGAATAGCTCTTAGGAACAAAGCAGAAACTAAGCAGATAACAATACGGACCACAGGACACAAGCAAGATTCTGCCGCTGGTGAGGCCATAGGTTTGATAGACTCTGTTTCAGGAATCCTTCTGCACTAACAACAGTAGTGTCCACATACTAGCATCAAACAAAATTGGGCTGTGGATTTAAGATTAAGATAAGAAATATAAATTACGTCAACATCATGGGGCAAAAGAGGCTTAGGCTACATAGATAAGAATGCTTGCAAATCACATCATGTGGTGTGCATCATTCCACTACTGACAGCTTGCACGACAACACTATCCAAACATGGACTATATTGATTGCTGAAGGATATGATCTATCCCTAGGCAGACTGCTGAGTGGGGAAGATTAATAAGGCTGTAATTCAGTAGCTTCATAAACCAGTGGAAAGCATTCAGCTGCCATCTCTGGAGCTTTAAAACCCCCCACTTGGCATAGGATTTTGCCCACCCCTTGTGTGATACTAACAGCCTAAAAACAATAATTGCTGCCTAGCAGTGCAGAAACATAATCAATGCACTTATCGAATTACAGAGGCAAAATAATATTATCATCCAGATTACTGAACTGGCCCCTAAATTTTCTGATCTTGATTTCAAATATAATTTAAGTGAAATCGAGAGGTATAATCAGATTTAAAGGCAGCTCTGTCTTTAAACATAGTAAGATGTATGAAAAGATAATGCTATCCATTCTAGATTGTGCCACCAAGGTTAAATATGGAAAGCTGGAGGTTAATGAAAACAGTTTGGCTAAGACAGGAAGACGAATGGCTTATGAAAAAGAATGTCTGTGTCTTACTTGGCAAAATAGTGAAAGAAGGATTTGCAATCAATGAAAAGGAATGCCGGAAAATTAGCACATTTACCGGTAACTTTATTCCTGTATATAGAGGTAGCAGTGTTGGCCAGGAGTGCCTTTCATTAGCTGCATGTTAACCAGACTCTGCCCTTTGTTAGATTAGGGATCCCATGAGGCTGATCTATGCTTTCATAACCTCAGGAACTTGTTATGTGCTCAGATCTTTGGTCCACCAGTACTGTTGACTCTGACTTGTGAGAGCTCACCAGGTTTTCAGACAACAGCTGCTGCAACCCCTACCTTGAAAGCCCATCACAGCCATAGGGCAGGACCATGTCTCCCTTGATGCACCTCTAGTTGTGGTCGTCAGATCAGACCCTGCTTCATATTTCCTCATTGTGGGAAGTGAAAATATTTGCAACTCGGAGCAAGCCAGTGATTGTCATTGTTTTGGGTTGGAGAACTCTCAGCTAACAAGCCACAGTAGCCTGGCTAGATGTGTAAATTATTAAGAAACAAAGATTGGTGATGGCCCACCAAGGAAAGCATCAAGAGAGAGCGAAGACTGCCATCCTCCAGCTGTGAGACCAAAGGAGTTTAAGATTTCAGGGTGGATGATGTAAGAAAACAGGAAAAAAGTGTCAGTTTTGAAAGCAGAGAAAGTAGGGCCAGAGCATGAAGGGGGCAGTCTGCTTTATGCTGCAGAGAGGGTCAGACATGATGTTTAGGGGGCTTCTTGGAAATGGAAGCTGCAGCAATGGAAGGAGCAGGGCCCTATTGGCATGTGAATGCTTTGCACTCTCTCCATCTAGTCGCAGATTATATATATGTATAAATAAACCGTATACTGTATCATAAAGACACCACAGACTCTGCTGTGCCTCCTTGTCTCAAAAGGGAACACAGACTTTGGTAAGCGCTTGCAACCCCTGGAATTTCACACCTCTCCTAGAGATTGTGGTGGCGTGTAACAATATTCATGGATCCAAATGAGAAGGGACATGGGATTGGTGGGGGAGAAGGTGCAGTATGTGCTATAACATGCTGCATGTTAATTGGAAAAACACCAGAGGGAAAGAAAGCAGTATGAAATGGCAAAGAGATTTATTACACCCCACCCTCGCATTTACAGTCGACCCTGAACAATGATTTTTATTTCTGCTTTTTCAACTCAGTGCACATCTGCTTAAAATATATGCACACATTTGGAGTGCATAGAACAGCAGCACATATAAAGCAGCTGTTTCAGAAGCTGTATGGGTAGGTCTGTTGCTTCCCTTTACCTCCTTGGGAACATGAGATTTGCTGGTAAGCTGGTGGGCAGGTTACTAGGCCTGCAAAACAGGCATTCCTCTAACCCTGTCAGCAAAATGCAGAATAGGAATAATGACAGTAGCAGCAACAGGACCAGAGGAGAGGCAGGAGCCAGAAATATGAGAGTGAGGGAGGGAGAAACAGAGAGGGAGGAAACAGGAGGTTAAAGAAGAATAACCTCAAATGCTTTGTTGTATTTCCAGGAGTGACTGATCAGGATGATAGCCTTTCACAACTCAAGCAGGAAGCAAAAGCGGCTCTACTCACTGTGGTACTCTACTTCTACTAGGGATGCAAGAAACCATTGCTTTTCATTATGCCTTCTATTGGTTGCATGCCGCCCTGTTTCTGTTCTGCTGCAGTTCATCTTTTGCTGAAATAACTGACTGCTGTGGCAAAATTACATAATTTACATAATTAATTACATAAATTATGTACATCATGGAGGCTACATAGTCATTACATTATTCCACTCCATTCATTTCAGTGCAAAGTAAACTCAATGCAAATAGTGGTGGTGGGAATGCAATCAATTGTGTATTGTTTGTGGACTGAAAGCAACAACAGCAGTGAATACTGATCATATTCACATAGTGGAATGGATTGATTTCCATTCTGGTCAGGGGAAGAACAAGTGAAAATCAGCAATCCCGGCCTCCCACCCCCATTTTTGTTTTTGTCAGTATTCTCCAACAACTCTTATCTCTACTCTGAGTACCATTAGCCAAGCTTAAGAAGTGCCTTAGATAAGGCATGCTTGGGTTGGGGAGAAGTGGGAGATTTTGGAAAACAGAATTGTGCATGCTTCTTAGATGCCCTGTTCTTCCATTGCCCTGAGGTATCGTGGATGACACTGTCCCATTGCCGTTGCTGGAATAAGATACAGCTGCTGGTTGAATTGTCTTCTGTTTGTGAAATTGGAGTGGAGGGGCACCATATTGTTTTTTTGCCTCGGGCAGTAAAATCTCTTGAGCCACAGCTCAGCCAGTCTACCTCAGCCACAGCTAACACCTCTACAGCCACCAAACCACTTGAAATTTCTCTGCTTGTGTACAAAATGGGTGCTTACATTCCAAAACTGCTTTTTGGAAGATTTGGCATGGGACGTTTTTTTCTTGTGCTCTCTGATGTTTCTGTATCAGCCTAAAACACAGTTTAAGTCAGTCCAGTCCAGTCAGGTGACATGTATTTAAGAATAGAAACAACTTTCCAGACCAGCAGCACAAGGCAGTCGGCCAGCCCATCCTGGCAAAGAGCACGCAAGCTCATTGGCATCAAACCAGAACCAGAACTGCTGACATAAGAGTCATATGTATTTGTCTTTATGTATGCAGCTTGGTGGCAGAGCTTCTGCTTTCCATGCAGATGGTCCCAGGTTCAATCTCTGGCTTCTCCAGGTTGAGCTGGGTGTGCCCTTTGCCTGAAATGCTGGAGGGTCGCTGCCAGTCAGTGCTGACAGTTCTGAACTAGATGGACCAATGGTTTGGCTCAGTTGAAGGCAACTTCTTATCTTGTGCACAAAACGCCAAATAAGATGTGGCCCTCCATTAATGACCAGTGTTCCCCAGGCATCACTTAGCTGAACGATAGGATAATTGTTTATTTCCCTTCCTAGCGGATTGCAGTATTTGCTAGGAAATCACGTTAAACAATGAAATTTAGTTTTATACCACACTTAGGCTGCAATCCGATATTCCAGTGGTGGGCTAACCCCCAGTTCACAGGCCTAATCTGCCCCCTTCCCAGCAAATCCTTCACAGTAGGCCACTTATTTTGTCAGTGACTGTGGCAAAAATACGTTAAAAATAGACACAACATTGAAATAAGTGGAGCCCAGTGCCCCAATGTCACACCTTCCTGGTAATCACATCAGTCATTTGATGAGTGGGAGCAGTAACCTCTCTCCTCCGCTGATTTGCATGGGTGAGCTAAGGAGGAGAGGCACGAAGCCTATTTGTATGTCTCTCTGTGTGTGTGCACATATGAAATAGTGTGAGAGAGTATGGGCTGGCCACCCCCAGACATGTAGCCCCTGGAGGGTTGGCCAAGAGTGAATGTGGGCCTCAGGCCAACAAACTTTAATCCCCCCAGTATTCAGATTTTCCTGGTGGTAAGCCTCATTGAATTTAATGAGACTTACGAGTAGACATGTACTGTATAGTAGGAATGGGGAGCCGCTGTTGGGCTCTGACTCCCATTATCCCTGACTGTTGGCCATCCTAGCTGGGGCTGATGAGAGTTGGAGTCCCACAAAATTGGAGGGCTGCATATTCCCCAGCTCTTGTATGCTATTTCCATTGCCATCTGTTTGTGGTAATCCTATTTATTCACCTCTATCAAAGGCTGAAGAAAAGAAGCTGGACAGGATCACTTCAAGACAACATATCTGACCCTCCATTAATGACCAAATCTGGTGAACCCACAACTTGTGTTGACATGGTTTGCACAACACACAAAGCCAAACTATGACTTAGCACAAATGTGTGAGCTTCATGTCCACTTTGCTCATCCTTCTGTTCTGCTGCTGCTGTGCCACTGTGAGCTAAGCTATTGTTTGGCTTAGCATGTCATCCAAACCCAGGCTTAGGGTTTATTGCTTGCAGACAAACCACAAGCAGTAAGCCATAGAGCAAACCTTAGCTACAGTTCATGGTTTGTCTGGAGTGAGACAAACCATGGGTCTGGGTTTGGATAATACAGTAAATCAAACCATGAAGCACATTAGCAGCAGGACTGAGGAACAAAGCATTAATGAGTCCACACATTAATGCTAAGCCATGGTTGGGATTTGCATTACATGTGAAGTGGGGCATTGTAGTGGAATTTGGTAAGGAATTGGAGGAAAATAATATTAGCAGAGAGCACTAGATATGGCATGTCTGTAGCTGGGTTTATTCCTTTTAACTCCAGCTGCTGGTAAGTCCCGAATCTTCCAGCTTTTGAAATGAGCTGTCAGTAATCCCAGACATTTTCCTACCTGAGGCAAAAGACAAGGTGGCACCTCCTCATCTACATCCAGAAGTCACCCAGATTGCCTCTTGAATTGTATTTCAGTACTGGCAAAAGGACAGTGCCCTTCACTGCAGGCTAGCTAGCACATACAACTCTGCCCACATCCATCAGCATCTGAGGCAGTTGTCTCATTCTGCCTAACGGTAGGGCCAGGTCCCTAATGGTCATTGGAGCCTTTTACAGTACAGTCCTATCTGTGTATACTCAGAGCTCATTTCAGCTTACTTCTAAGGAAATGGCTGTAGGATTGCTGCTTTACTTCCACACACACAGAAATTTCAGATTGTGAGGGACAAACAACATAAAAAAGAACTCTATTTATGCAAACAACTCACATCCTTTTCTTTTTTTAAAAAAGAAGAAACATATTTGCTGTTGTTCTTAGCTTTCTCCGACCCCCCCTTTCTGCCACACACACACACATTTTTGAAACCAAACATAGCACTAAGTGAAGTTTGTTTCAATTTGTTTCAGGAAAACAAATTCTGTTATCACAGAAAATATGGTCAAAATTCTATTTATAATCTTTGCTGCTTATTATGGACAGATCTCCCAGAATATTAACTGTACATAATAACTGTGAACAGATGGCAGCCTCAGCTCTTTCTTGTAAAAATTATTAATTCTTTTATCCCTACCATCCAGTGATTAACCACCTGGCTCTTTATTGCTCTGACTCCTTCCTTCGCCCCTCCCAATTCCCATCTTCAGATGTGACGTGACCACCTGCCGCAATTCCAATTGTTTTGGCATAACTCTAAAAAATAAGGTCTAGAGCAGGAATAATCAAAGTGGTACCCTTTAGATGCTCTGGACTAAAACTCCCATCAGTCCTAGCTAGCATAGCTAATGGTCATGGATGAAAGGAACAGTAGTTCAAAACATATGGTGGGTACCACATTGGCTTTGCCACTTCAAACTAAACAGTGTTTCTGGTTATGCTTGAATTCTGCTTAGTTTAAACTGATTTGTTAAAACAAACCAGGAACAAGTGATCCTGACTTGTTCATTAACCACAGTTAAAATGAAATCGAGTTCCCCAAGTTTATACATAATAGAGAACTCTAGTTAGCTCATGGTTCAGCATTGTACATTTGAATCTTTCCTCATTCTCACAGATACGTGAACATATGAGTGTTGATGTAACCATTTACATACATCTCAAGAAAACTTTCTTCCTCTAGTTGACAATGTTGCTAACTTGTCTGAATGCCAAATCATTGCATATTTCCTGAACTGCTTATACACAATAAAATTTGTAATCACATAAAATCACTCGTGTAAATCTTTTCCCATCTCTTTTAATAAAGAAGAACATTATTTTCTGCCTCTTCCCATTTTGTGAAGATATAGTGTATATTCTTGTCGGTCACAGCTGTGCTGTAGCTGACTGAGTTGTCAAAGAGGCTGCTCTGTGGACTTAAATGAAGCTGGAATATGTTTAATGTTCAAGAAAATATGTTCTATTATGAATCCAGATAAAACAACTCTGCTTCCCAACTGAAATACATAATTTCCATCTGCCACTTGCCTTAATCAGTGACAAGCGCAAATGGAAGAAAATACAGAACTGCATACATAAGCTGTGCTAGCTCTAAAAAGGGCATTTTTTAAAACCTAACTTATGGGCTATGTGATCTTCACTGCTAGGGAATGCACAACTGAAACAAGCTTTGTGGAAGTGTGAGAAATGGAGAGAGAGAGAAACTAGTAGCTAGTTACTTTCCCTCCCTGGAAAGTAAGCAGCCCAGACTCTCTCTATTTAGCAAGGCATGCATTTCCAAAGAAGACATAAGGAAGTGAGGTATCCAGCCTTTCCTGAATGTCAGTGAAATTAGATTTCATGGAATGTCTGAAATCTAGCCATAGCACAATACTGTGACATGTGCCCCAGGTGAGCACTCCAGTGTTTACCCAGGTGCAGTTGCTTTTTAAATGAGGTCACTGGAGGCTTATGGCATTTTTGCGATTATATGGTTGAATTTAGGGATGGGTGAATCTGTTAATTTCACTGCCTCATTTTTTCTCTACATCAATCTGCATTTTTGTTTTGTTTTTTAAAAAGCTCTCAAGAAAAATTCATTAACAGTTTAGTATAAATTTATCCTTAAATGTACATTTCCATATGCAATTTTGCATAATATACCCCCTATTTTGCAATGCAACTTCCCCTAATAGAATACACTTTTGTATGTTATTGTTGCTGACATATGCATTTATATTACCGCAGTATATGCATTTCTCGACAAATTACTTGGCTGACAAGATTCAGAGAAGTGTGAATCTTGAAGGATAGCTGTGTTTTGCTAAGTGCAAATTAAATGTGAATTGAATTTCTCCTCCATCCCTAGTGAAGATACAGCTTAAATCTAACAGATGCCCCAAATTCACTATTACTCATCAGAGTCCAAGGGAAACCACCAGCAGATTCTTACAAAGAACAACTCTCTCCTTCTCTTTCTCCTTTTCCTCCTTGACTAATTCAATCTGACCCCAAAACTGTCCCACAGACACAGCTGGATGACGCCATCTGCCCTGGAGGATGAGAGATCGGAGTGGAAAGACATATCCCTTCTGTAAAGGCCAGCCACTGAAGCCCTTTGGTGCCAATCCCCTCAACACAACAGTACCGGCCAAGTTACCCTTGTTCAACTGGTTTGACACACTCAGCTAAGCTCTTTTTACAACCAATGTTACAGGGTCAGGGCAGGAGGAAATCATTCAGACCAACCCCCATTGCATTTGCAGTGCAATTCACTGGCACTCCAGACACAGGATTATTCTTTTAGAAATAGCCAATATGGAGTCCCTGATCTGGATCAGACTCTGGCATGGGGAAAAGGAGGGTTTAGATCTTTGCTCCCATTGTGGTCCTGGTCTTGACTGGGCCTCCTGAGTATATTGCACTAACCCTTGCTCCACGAGTCTTTTTGGCTACACTTCTCTTCTGCTCACTGCAGGAAGCAGACAGCACCAGGATTCAAGATGTAGTTTGTTAAGGGTGCTGGGAATTGTACATCCATGAGGGGTAAACTACAGCTCCCAGGATTCTTTGGGGGAAATGAATGCTGACGCCTCCCTTTGTGGGCTTCCTTTGTGGGTCCACACACAGCACCCCTGAGCCACATGGGACTCACCAGCTGGTTGGGCTGGCCCACCTCCGTGTCGTCACAGTCATTGGGGGTTCCTGCCAAACCCCAGTTTAAACTATCCAATCAGCGGCTTACTCGGAGGCAGGGCCAGCTGAGCGGACGTGTATGGGCGGGTTTCCCTTTGGTCTACTTGAGATGTATATATGCACGGTGGAGCCGGCAGCAAGCATGCAGTCGGCTCTGGAGCTTCAGCCACCCAACCCTCCCTTTGTCCAATGCTTGATTGCAGGTTAACCATTTAACCATTTTTCTTTCAGGTCAGCAAACGTTGCTACGGTCTTTTGCTGTTAAAGAGCCAAGAAGGAATTTCCCTGCTCCGCAGGTTTTGCCTTCCCCATAGCAATTGTCACAACTTGGGCGGTCCTTTAGTCTATCTTCCCTATATTGGGGGGGGGGGGAGTGATTCCAGGGTTCCCCATTAAAGGGGTTTTGTGAAAAGGGAGTCAATGTCCATACACTGAAAGGTTGTCAGTGAACTCCCCCGCGTTGTGCGGAAATGGGATGGGCTGCTTGCTTACACAAGCATCTTGCAGTGCACCTTCCCCTATCCCATTAACCCCAAGGAGACCCAGTTGCCCAACTGTGGGGCTGGGAGGGATACATGCCCAATGCCTAAGCCAAGGTCTTCTTACATCTTCTTACATCTGAAAGGTTTAATAATAAAGTTGCAGCCAATTTTAATTCCATAACATGTTGTCACAAGTTATTATGCCTTCTGGTGGTCTCTCGGAGTCGGAGGGTCTCCGCCTAGGCATGCAATGTTGTGCTTCAA
This sequence comes from Podarcis erhardii, assembly GCF_964252035.2. Lineage (NCBI taxonomy): Eukaryota > Metazoa > Chordata > Lepidosauria > Squamata > Lacertidae > Podarcis > Podarcis erhardii. The sequence continues at coordinate 55,957,296 of NC_138498.1, read as the reverse complement.
ATGTGCAGTGTATATGCAGCCGCGCGCACATACACACTCAGTCAGTCAGTCAGTCAGTCACACTGCACTTGCATGCAGACAGACAAACAAACAAACAAACAAACAAACAAACAAACAGACACATATAGTTTCAAGCCATGCATCTGTTTAAACTGATTTGAGAGCATTTAAGTGATTGATTTACTACCAGTTCTGCTAACTCGGGGCTACAGTGCATAGTTTGAGGCTGCGATCCCAGGCATACAGAACGGAGTTCCACTGAACTGAACGAGGTTAATGTCTGAGCAAACACGCAAACAATTGCACTGCACTGCTTCTCTGCTGGCAGGAATGGCTCGGTTTTGCATTTCTAATCCAGCTTTCCGTGATCGGGGATGCATTCATGTTGGGAGAGGGAGGGAACAGAGAGACGCAAAGGGGCAGTCCAACGTGCAGCAAATGCCATCACGCCCACAATCCTTTCAAGTTGGCTCAATTGTTAATGATCAAGTCGCACGCTGGCTGAACCGCAGTGTGGTGGTGGGGGGTCAACCACTCCCATAGAAAACGGCACAATGATTTGCTCAAGAAACTGTGCATGAAAGGCTTGCCTCAGCTTAATGGGAGGATTTACAGCTCAGGTCAGCATTACAACAGAGAGAGGCAGTGGAAAATATCCTGTGGGTTAACCCTTCCGTTCAGAGGCTTGCTTGCTGGTAAGAATGGTTTTCAGAAGTGCCTATAGGAAATAACTTGGCAGAACCTCCAGATCCAGAAGTCCTAGACAAGGGTCCTTCTAGAAGCCTTTTCTGCAGCAGAGCAGAGCAAACTTTGTGCCCTGCAAAGTATGTTCCTCCTGAGTCCTAACAGTCTCCCTAGCTCCTTGCTATATTTTAAGTCCTCTGTGCATAACTGAAGGGTCCCTGGCCACTCCGGCTTTCCCACTTCATCTTCCTTCCTGGCATTTATCTCCAGACAACCACATGCTTCTCCACTCAGGCCCTCCACGTATCCCTGTTTTCCAGGGTCGTCCCTGATTTAGAGAAACCATCCCGGTTTCTGATTTGATACCAGAATGTCCCACTTTTCCTTAAAAGGGTAAAGGGACCCCTGACCATTTGGTCCAGTTGTGGCCGACTCTGGGGTTGCAGCACTAATCTCACTTTATTGGCCGAGGGAGCCGGTGTACAGCTTCTGGGTCATGTGGCCAGCATGACTAAGCCGCTTCTGGCAAACCAGAGCAGCGCACGGAAACGCCGTTTACCTTCCCGCCAGAGTGGTACCTATTTATCTACTTTCACTTTGACGTGCTTTTGAACTGCTAGGTTGGCAGGAGCAGGGACCGAACAACGGGAGCTCACCCCGTCACGGGTATTCAAACCGCCAACCTTCTGGTCGGCAAGCCCTAGGCTCAATGGTTTAACCCACAGCGCCACCTGCGTCCCTCCACTTTTCCTTAGGATGTCCCTATTTTCCTTGGAGAAATGTTGGAAAGTATGGAGTTATCTGACCCCCAAGCCGTCTGAAGGCAATTCTGTATAGGGAAGGTTTTTTTTAATGTTTATGTTGGAAGCTGCCCAGAGTGGCTGGGGCAATCCAGTAAGATGGGGAATATAAATAGTAAAATTAACATTATGGAATGGGACATCCTTATTTTCACTGAAGAAATGTTGGAGAGCATGCTCTACTTCGGTGCAACTTTTGCTTTATTTATTTTTTAACCTAGGCAAGGACAAAGAGTGCAGCCCGGCAGGCACCAGGAAGAATGGAGAGGCCCTTTCAGTCAAGCCACACCTACCTGGCCTACACCTGACATCAGAGATGATGTCATGTGGAGCAGGCAAAGACATGGCTGGGCCAAAAGGGGAATTGCAAAGCCCTGCACAAAGCCCTGTGTACTGGGCTTCTCAAACCCCAATAGTCACCTACCATCAGTGTTTGTGAAGCCCATGCACAATGCTCTGCAGTGCCCAGCAATCAGCAAACAGGCCTGGTTTAGTATAAGTCAGCTTCCTGCATATTTAGAAGGATGTGCGTTTCTCAGGCAGGAGTCCTCACCTTGCTTCAAAATGCAAACTGCTTTTTAAATATAGGGGATAGGCTGCTGTTTAAGTGGTGGAACACCTAACAAGTAACATTCAAGCCACTGGACATTTCCAAAATATATTTCTGGGCTATGATGTCTAATACAGTGGTACCTCGGGTTAAGTACTTAATTCGTTCCAGAGGTCTGTTCTTAACCTGAAACTGTTCTTAACCTGAAGCACCACTTTAGCTAATGGGGCCTCCTGCTGCTGCTGTGCCACCGGAGCCCAATTTCTGTTCTTATCCTGAAGCAAAGTTCTTAACCTGAAGCACTATTTCTGGGTTAGCAGAGCCTGTAACCTGAAGCGTATGTAACCCGAGGTACCACTGTATTGTAAAACATGAACTCAAGACTGCAGTTTGAGATTATGATCACAACTAACACCACTGACAGTTATTTTTTAAACTTAGCTCCTTACTTTGCCTACTCCACGTGGGATGCTCAGAGCAGCTTATAAATTTACAGATTTATACTAGATTGCAATCAAATATCACAGTTAGCTGGGAAATATAGCACCATTTTAACGATTGTATAATGTTAAGAAGTTTCCTAAGATTTTTAAAAGAGAAAACTACAGGTCCTCATATTAGAACATCACTTTGGTGAAGCTGAGTTCACTTGCATGCTTCGCTACAGAAATCAATTATGTCTAATTTTGAAACAAATCTGTTACTCTTCTGAGACCCCACTCCTTTATAGTTCAATCTTGTGGAGGCCAGTTCAGAAGTAAATCCATCTGAGTTCATTCTCAGGCATGTGTATTCTAGGATGGTAACCTGACTTCTTTACAACGGATGAATGATAAACAGTTATTGGTTTGGAGCCTCTGAATGCTTGACATTTTTCCAAAATGATTTTGAAAATTTTCCCAGCTCTGGATGCCTACTGAGTGTATTAAAATCTGGGTATTTTAAATCAGTGTCCCCAAATACATTCTTATCAGACTCAGGGAAAGGAAAACAGGTTAACACTGAAAACAGAGCAATATTAAAGCAACTGGCAGCTCCAGCTATAACTTAGATAAATCAACTCGTTTTCTTTATGCACATTCATTCAAAAACAAAGGCAACCTATAATTTTCTCATAACAATAATTTTCTCATGCCATTTACTCATAACAAAAGATTCAGTCTGAGTACTTTTTTTTAAAAAAAAAGCCTGATTCCTTGAGCCTTATTTTCTTTTAAAATATTGATTGATTTGCCTACCTATCATACATACTGTTTTGTTTTTATTTTGAAAAACTCATTATAAGCATCCCCCTTTATTTTATTTTATACTACAGTGGTACCTCGGGTTAAGAACTTAACTCGTTCTGGAGGTCCGTTCTTAACCAGAAACTGTTCTTAACTTGAGGTACCACATTAGCTAATGGGGTCTTCCCTGCCACCGTGCCGCGATTTCTGTTCTCATCCTGAAGCAAAGTTCTTAACCCAAGGTACTATTTCTGGGTTAGAGGAGTGTGTAACCTGAAGTGTCTGTAACCTGAGGCATCTGTAACCTGAGGTACCACTGTACTTTTATTTCCCATTTCCATACTCTGTCCATAGGCTCATTTTCTATTTACCTAAAGAAAACAGAGGCACCCTGCTTTGAAACTCCTTCTCACCCTGGGCACACATTTAACAAAAGCATCATCAAAATGTAATCATGAGCAAATACTGTAGTCCAATCATTTTTCCTTTTGGGTTTATACGGAATGTCTTCAATTTCACCAGAGTACTGTCATTCAGCACGATTCCTGGCCATCACAAGATTTTCCAGTAAATCTCTTGTGTAGCCAATGCAATTACAACAATCCAAGCATGAGCAAAAGCCATCTGTCAAATCCCCTGATAGAATTTTTTTATTGGGGGACAAGTTCACATTTCCCATTAGTCCCCCACCCAGTTGCAACAAGCTCTTAGCGCCTGGATTCAAACAGAGCACAACTTAGATGACAGCATGCAAATATTAAGATTTATTTAATTTTAATCCTACCTTATAATACAGAGAATTTTCAAGGTGATTCCCTACCAAAATTTAAATGGCTTTCTAAAGTCAACGCTAAAACAATGAAAGCAGAAGCTAAGCAGTAAAAGCAACAACAATAAAAACCATAGATAAGGTCACAAGACACAACCATATCAGATTAAATACCACAAACCTGGACAAATAAAAAAGCCTGGTGCCCTTAGAAGTATGGAACTCGGTATGACAACATATCCCACAGCAGACTGTGGATATAAATCATGAAGAAATAAATTGAATTCCTTTGATATTAATATTTCACTGCTATGTGACACCTGTAAAGCTTAACTGTATATAAAGTGGAGCAAACAATCTTGGCTTGAAGTGCAGTGTACAAAACACTTAAACAACAACAACAACAACAACAACAACAATAATTCATTATTTATACCCCGCCCATCTGGCTGGGCTTCCCCAGCCACTCTGGGCGGCTTCCAAAAGAATATTAAAATACTGTGATACATCAAACATTAAAAGCTTCCCTAAACTGGGCTGCCTTCAGATGTCTTCTAAAAGTCTGGTAGTTGTTTTTCTCTTTGACAGCTGGTGGGAGGGCATTCCACAGGGAGGGCGCCACTACTGAGAAGGTCGTCTGCCTGGTTCCCTGTAACTTGGCTTCTCGCAGTGAGGGAACCGCCAGAAGGCCCTTGGCGCTGGACCTCAGTGTCCGGGTAGAATGATGGGGTGGAGACGCTCCTTCAGATATACTGGACCGAAGCTGTTTAGGGCTTTAAAGGTCAACACCAACACTTTGAATTGTGCTCGGAAACATACTGGGAGCCAATGTAAGTCTTTCAAGACCGGTGTTATATGATCTCGGCAGCCGCTCCCAGTCACCAGTCTGGCTGCCGCATTCTGGATTAGTTGTAGTTTCTGGGTCACCTTCAAAGTAGCCCCAAGTAGAGCGCATTATAGTAGTCCAAGCGGGAGATAACCAGGATATGCACCACTCTGGTGAGGCAGTCCGCAGGCAGATAGGGTCTCAGCCTGCGTACCAGATGGAGCTGGTACACAGCTGCCCTGGACACGGATTAAAATACTTACCTATGTATACTGTGGGAAACAACTTTAGGAATTATTAGAACACAGTTATCCAGTAGCAGCCACCTGCTTATTCTACCTTTCTACTCAATAGCCAAGTGTTTTTATTTTATTTTATTTTATTTTATTTTATTTTATTTTATTTTATTATTTTATTTTATTTTATTTTATTTTATTTTATTTTATTTTATTTTATTTTATTTTATTTTATTTTATTTTATTCCTGCTCTGTGCCCCCCCCATAGCCTAGTGCCATAGCTGAAATTCTATAACCAGCTGCCGTTGCTCTTAGTGGGATTTGATTCTGAATAGACATGCATTGGTTTGTGCTTCTCAGATCAAACTAAAGCAAGCCGTTCAGGGAATGTATTCTCAAAAAGTCCCCCTCTCTCCATTCACCTTCTGCCTCCCTTCTGGTGGTGGGGATACCTGGACATGGGCCTCTGAGATAGGTCTTAGGCCAACATGGAAGCAGGCAATCTTTTAGACAGTTGGTCCCCAATCCTTCATCCATGTATCCTACTCTTGCTACAAACAACAGCACTGTGTATGCAGCCAGTGACTCTGAAACATATATGGAACTTTGGGTGTACAATGATGGTGGGTTAGGAGGATTAGGAGCCAGATAGGAGTCCAAGAGTATACAGCGATATTTGAGGGCTCACTAGCTGAGCTAATTTAAGATACTTGCTCCATCTGGAAGGATGGCAGGCATTCTTTGACTGGATACATTAATATGTTTGCGTGTGGCACTCAAATGCTAGGTAAGTATTAGTAGCCCCAATTAGTGGTGTTACTTTCGATTTGCATATATAAAACTTGGCTTATTGTTTGTTAAATTCACACCTGCTTTATGTACATAGTACAGGGACCACTGAGGAAGACCAAGGTCAAAAAGCATTTGAGTTCTATTATACATTTATTTATTCAAAAAGTATTTCTATACCACTATTTCATTAAAAAAAATTGAAGTAGTTTACAACAAGAATTCAAACCATACAAAAAAAGTTAAAAACAGACATCAGTTAACCATTGTTAATTGGGTGTACTCTTAATTGCCTGCATAGACCTGGCTGAATAGAAAAAATTTTCAACAGACATTTAAAAGGCACCTACTGCATCTCTATTGTCAGATTACAGTATTCCACAGGACTGGATGACCACAAGGGCTCAATTTCTTGTTAGCAAGTGAGCCTTACCAACTTTGTGAGTTATATCTGTTTATATTGCTGATATTTTGTCCATATACACTGTTGGTGTTTGGATCCTTTTGCTTTGGCAATAAATCCCAATTTATTTATTTATTCTCCCAAGTGCGCAAGGGAGCTCCACAAAACTTTGTGCTGTGCTCTGCATCTCGGAACCAGCAGTGCTCTTTGTTCCCACAACAGTCAGGGAAACTTTTCCAAAATAAGGATTATACAACCTGAGCTGCAAAACTTTAGTGTTATTCCAAAGACAAATAAGATAAGTGGAATAGTTGAGCCAATATAATTCCTCTCAGTCATCCAATGTAATGCCATTGGTCCACAGCCAAAACCAACTAATTTGCTTTCTGGTGGTTTATGAATAGATGGCATTGTTTACAGAAAATGCCTAAATCCTTTTAGTAGCCATCGTGAGCTAAGGGAGATTTAAGACAAAATAATGATATACTGTCTGGGCACAGCCGCTCTGAAGCGCACAGATCTGAAGAGAAATAATGTATACCATTTAAATTTATTGTAAGGTCCTTGCAACAAAAGGGAAGAATACAAGAAAACATACAGGCAACCTTGAGGGCCCCTTTTACAGTCAGGAATGTGATGTTATTACTCAAAGGTAATCAACTATTCACAGTACTTTTGAATGCTTAGTAGTATCTGCAATGGTGCTTGAAACACCTGAGACAGATCAGTTCTTGTCCCACTCCAAACTTTGTTCATCTGCCACCATGTACCATGAATGAACTACTGGAATGTAGCTTCCAGAAGGAAGTCATGAGGCAATGCAACCATTACTGTAGGCTGATTTTTTGGTTGTTGTTGCTAGGATGGGCCTTAAGGAAGGTATACTTGCTTCATAAGCCTCAGCTCACTTCCAGCAAGCAAGGGATTTACCATACAGCTGCAACCACCAGTCCATTTTGCCTTGTGACATTTACTATGGATAGATGAGCTTATCAGTCCTAAGGAATGTGAAGAATGTGGCTCTCTCTCAGTGCTGTTTTTATCCAAAAGCAGCTTCTGTGAACCAGTGAAGAATCAATCTGCGTTCACTCTTTTAGCCCATAAATCAGCATACCTTTAGGGGTTCCATTGCTCGTAGCTTATCAGCAAAAACGCCTCCACCGGTGCTCAGCGTCCTTGTAGCTTCCATCCGCTCGCTACCATATCTTCTTTTATCTCCTTGCAGAGGATGAATCCGATCCAACGACCTCTTAGCTACTTCCATGTAGCAGAACCATCCTCTGCTACCAGATGTCGGAAATCAAGCCTTTATCGGGAGAAACTGGCAACTCTCCCAGGCACCTGGCTTGGTCTCCTGTTGACCTCCCTGGCTGCATTCCCCAGCAAGATCCAGGCTAGGTCACGATAGGCGATTCTTCCCAAACGTGGGAAGAACACACCCCCTCCCTCCTGCTCCCCCGGCAGGGAAAAGGAGATAGACAGAAATGTATTTACATGCCTTTATTTCTGTCTTTGCAGCATTACAGAAAACATGACTGCTCACTTCAAACTCCAGCAGTCAAGTGACAAAGACTTCCTGTACTTCCCGTACATACGCAAGAGGAAGAGCTCATATTACACTCTGAGCTAATTCCGGTGCATCGCCCTGTGAACTGACTGTACCACTGTTTCCCACGGACAGTCCCTACATTCCCATCATGTTTTGTTTTCAAGCTACCAGTTTGCAGCTGCATTGCTTCTGTATCGTAACATAGAACACTTACTTTTAGAAGACATCTGAAGGCAGCACTGTTTAGGGAAGCTTTTAATGTTTGATGCATTACTGTATTTTAATATTTTGTTGAAAACTGCCCAGGGTGGCTGGGGAAGCACAGCCAGATGGGTGGGGTACAAATAATAAATTATTATTATTATTATTATTATTATTATTATTATTATTATTATTATTTCAGAAGAGGCTTTTCTGTTTAGGGAAAAGGTGAGTAAGAGGAGACAAGAAAGAGATGTCCAAAATTATGTGTGGTGTGGAGAAAATGGATAGAGAAAAGCTTTCTTCCCTCCCTCCCTACACCAAAACTTGTCCAGTGATGCTGAATGTTGGTGTTCAATTTGCCACTAAGATCTAGAAATGGGTGGGAGGAAGGGTATAAATTTGATAAATAAACAATAATAATAAAAAAACTTTATCTCTTCTCCTGGCTATTTACCTCGGTTCCTCAGACTCCCATCCTGAGAAAGTTAGTTCCTACATCTGCAGTGAAAACAGAAAACAGATGCACCATCTTCTTTGTAATCTTTGTTTCTTTCTTAGCATACCTTTTACTCCTTTGTCATCCAGTAGTCCAACCACTGGTTTCTTGCTTCTCTCTCTCTCTCTCTGTAAAGTTGATCTTAATGTGTTTAGTGATAGGCTCTTTAAAGTCCCCCCCCCTTTTTTTGCATCCCTTATTGTCTCCTTGCATTTCTTTTGTATGAGTCTGTGTTCCTTTTTGTTCTCAATTGGGGATGACCTACAATTTCCAAAGTCTCTCTCCCCCACCCCACCCCCCGCTCCTTCAATAGCTTTCATGATACTGCTTCTTAACCAGACTGACAACTTCTTTTTACTTGGTGGTATATTTCCTCACTGGAATGCATTCTAGCAGAGCTTCTAACCTTGTGGTTTTAAATCACCCTTGAGTGTTCTGAAGAGATTTGACCTCTTTTGGTTTTCTTTTTAAATTCTTTTTACCAATCCCCTCATTTTTGAGAGGTTTCCTCTTTTGAAATAACACGCGACAGTCTGCAGCTTCATTGGCCTCAGTAAAGACGCCCATTTGATGAATTGTAATATGACATAACATTTGTCTCTTCCATCATTTTGTGAAATTTCAAGTTAACAGTCATTGGGGTACAGCCATTTAAATGTTTTTCTTCATTATTCCATACAACTGTAACATAACAGAACCAATATAGCCTCAGAAATAAACAGTCTCAACACTCAGCCTGTACAGTGGTACCTCAGGTTAAGTACTTAATTCGTTCTGGAGGTCCGTACTTAACCTGAAACTGTTCTTAACCTGAAGCACCACTTTAGCTAATGGGGCCTCCAGCTGCTGCCGCGCCGCCGGAGCCCGATTTCTGTTCTCATCCTGAAGCACTATTTCTGTATTAGTGGAGTCTGTAACCTGAATCGTATGTAACCTGAGGTACCACTGTACTGACAAATGGAATGCCACAATGGCCAAGGAGATAAGGCTCTTTGACAGAAAGGGTAACTTTAAGAGGAATTTTTACATCAGTAAATTGGTAAATTTGGGAAAGCAAAGACAAGGACAAGTAATCTTTCTTCTAACAAATGAAAAACTGTGTGTGAAGAAGGCACCACGTGGAAGATATAGCTGCAATTTTTGGTTTTGTTTCGGTGACACTAATTGCTAAAAACTGGAAATGTGATATGCATATCACAGGACAGTGAAATAATTGAACAGTATTTTATTACGGAGATACGAGAACTTACAACGTGTTTCATTAACTGGGAAGTCATTTGTTCAGCTGAGCATAACTAAAACTTTATAAGCAGTTAGATAGAGGGTGTATAACTTTATAAGCACTGAAACAGAAACAAAAATGGCAGAATAAGCAATCTGTTGGCTTAATATCTATGGAACGTAATTACTGAAAACATGCCCCACAAAAGAAGTCGATGCAGGTTTAGAACTGATGATGAAGCAGGAGAAATAAAGTTACCAAACCTTGTTAAGGAGAATGCTGTGTGCAACAAACTTCAGGTAAGCTAAAAATAGGTTATCTTGAATAAGCAATACAGCCAGTGACCTGCAGACATTGCTGGATCTATAAAAGGACAATGATGAAACATGCAGTAATTGCATGCAAAGCCCGTCACCATTTTTATATGCATAGAGAGCAGGAGCCAAATGTAAAGGCTTTTACTACAGGGGGTATCGGAAACGTTGGCGTTCCATCTCTAAATTCTAGAGTGGGAAAAGGTCTGTGTTAATGGGACCTTAAAGTTAATGGGCTCTTAAGGTGAAGGGTGGGAAATAAATAGATAAATAAATAAATATTTAGATTCAATGGACATACAAACAAAATTCGCAGGGTAGAAGGCACAATGTGCATCTTCTGATGTCTCCTGCCGTGTATTTTGTATAAGCCAAATTTGAAGTTGCATCTTATATTGAAAAACACTATCTTCTGAACCTTGGCCACCCAGAGCACCCAATTATCTAAAATTCTTTTCAAGGCAATGAAAGAACACTTCCCCATCATTTAAGATGCTACAGCAACAGCAGCCTTCACCCCGCTGCCCTGCGGAGGCTTCAAAGACTATCCCCAAAGCCAGAACAGCAAGAGGCTAGCCCAGAAGCCAGATCCCTCTTGCTGTTCTGGCTTCTGGGGTTCAGAATTTTTTTCTTCTTGTTTCCTCCCCCGCCCCAAACTAGGTGCGTCTTATCGTCCGGTGCATCCTATAGAGCGGAAAACACGGTACTTTCAAAACAAGGAGACTCATTCTTTCTCATATATGCACATACATATATGTGTTCCCTATCTGCCACCTCCCTCCAAAATCTTTCTTTGTGCATCCAGCTGCTCACTTGCTTTAACATATATAGAGGAGGTGGATTGAAAGAGTGAAAGCAAAAAACAGCCAAAACAGAACACAATACAGTGGATCCTTGGTTCTCGAATGCCTTGGTTCCCAAATGCTAAAAACCCAGAAGTAAGTGTTCTGGTTTTCGAACGTTTTTCGAAACCCGAACGTCCCATGCAGCTGCCGGTTATTGTTTCTGGGGTTGCTTCCAAGAAGAGCTCCAGCTCTCTAATTCTTTGGAGCGTAGCTACACGTTCCTCCAGTTGCTGGACTTTGTCTTCTAAGAGGGCAATCAACATGCAATTGCTGCAGGTAAAGCTGCCTGCAACCTTTGGCAAGATGGCAAACATTGTGCAGGAACCGCAGGCAACTGGCAGATGTGATCTCAGAACCACTGGCAGTCATCTTTGAGAATTCCTGGAGAACAGGCGAAGTCCCGGCAGACTGGAGGAGGGCAAATGTTGTCCCTATTTTCAAAAAGGGGGAAAGAGAGGACCCAAATAATTACCGCCCAGTCAGTCTGACATCAATACCAGCGAAGATTCTGGAGCAGATCATTAAGCAAACAGTCTGTGAGCACTTAGAAAGGAATGCTGTGATCACCAATAGTCAGCATGGATTTCTGAAAAATAAGTCATGTCAGACTAACCTGATCTCGTTTTTTGACAGAATTACAACCCTGGTAGATGAAGGGAACGCAGTGGATGTAGCCTACCTTGATTTCAACAAGGCATTTGACAAGGTGCCCCATGATATTCTTGTAAAGAAGCTGGTAAAATGCGGTCTTGACTATGCTACCACTCAGTGGATTTGTAACTGGCTGACTGACCGAACCCAAAGGGTGCTCATCAATGGTTCCTCTTCATCCTGGAGAAGAGTGACTAGTGGGGTGCCACAGGGTTCTGTCTTGGGCCCGGTCTTATTCAACATCTTTATCAATGACTTGGATGATGGACTCAAGGGCATCCTGATCAAATTTGCAGATGACACCAAACTGGGAAGGGTGGCTAACACCCCAGAGGACAGGATCACACTTCAAAACGACCTTGACAGATTAGAGAACTGGGCCCAAACAAACAAGATGAATTTTAACAGGGAGTAATGTAAAGTATTGCACTTGGGCAAAAAAAATGAGAGGCACAAATACAAGATGAGTGACACCTGGCTTGAGAGCAGTACATGTGAAAAGGATCTAGGAGTCTTGGTTGACCACAAACTTGACATGAGCCAACAGTGTGACGCGGCAGCTAAAAAAAGCCAATGCAATTCTGGGCTGCATCAATAGGAGTATAGCATCTAGATCAAGGGAAGTAATAGTGCCACTGTATTCTGCTCTGGTCAGACCTCTCCTGGAGTACTGTGTCCAGTTCTGGGCACCACAGTTCAAGAAGGACACTGACAAACTGGAACGTGTCCAGAGGAGGGCAACCAAAATGGTCAAAGGCCTGGAAACGATGCCTTATGAGGAACGGCTAAGGGAGCTGGGCATGTTTAGCCTGGAGAAGAGGAGGTTAAGGGGTGATAAGATAGCCATGTTCACATATATAAAAGGATGTCACATAGAGGAGGGAGAAAGGTTGTTTTCTGCTGCTCCAGAGAAGCGGACACGGAGCAATGGTTCCAAACTACAAGAAAGAAGATTCCACCTAAACATTAGGAAGAACTTCCTGACAGTAAGAGCTGTTCGACAGTGGAATTTGCTGCCAAGGAGTGTGGTGAAGTCTCCTTCTTTGGAGGTCTTTAAGCAGAGGCTTGACAACCATATGTCAGGAGTGCTCTGATGGTGTTTCCTGCTTGGCAGGGGTTGAACTAGATGGCCCTTGTGGTCTCTTCCAACTCTATGATTCTATGATCAGTGCAGCTAAGAAAAAATAATATTTTTTTTATTTTTATCATGTACAATACATTTATTTTATAGTACAGTACATTGATTATTGCTTTCATGTTAAGGATCAATGGTCTAATTAGTTAAATTCATGTTAAATTGCTGTTTTGGGTTGTTTTTAAAAGTCTGGAACAGATTAATCTGTTTTGCATTACTTTCTATGGAAAAGTGCACCTTAGTTTTAGAACGCTTTGGTTTTGGAATGGACTTCCAGGATTAAGTTTGAGAACCAAGGTACCACTGTATCCGTAGATGCAACCTAAATCTTTTTTTTTTTATATAAATATTTATTAAAGTTTTTAAATATAAATGCACAAATAATAAACAGTCTTACTTCTATCACAAACATAATTTCATCACTTCTTTGGGCTCCCTCACGTCTCCCGCTCCCATTTACATCGTTAAAAGTTTTTTCCAAACAAATTATCAACTTGTTTACAATCTCATGTCCACTCATTCAAATATAATCTAGCACTTCTTCCAAAAAATTTTATATTTTCTTTAGTCTCACTTATCATCAAATTTCAAATCTAATTTAGTGGTGGCCAGTTTTTTATAATCTAGCATCCTTCTTAGGATTCAACCAAGTTACAATGTTTTTGTAGATACTTCTTGAATTTCTCCCAGTCTTCCTCCATCTTCTCTTCTCCCAGGTCACGGATTCTGCCAGTCATCTCGGCCAGTTGCATATAGTCCATCAGTTGCATCTGCCACACTTCCAGTGTGGGTAGATCTTGAGTTTTCCAGTTTTTTGCGATGAGTATCCTTGCTGCCGTTGTTGCATACATGAAGAATGTTCGGTCCTTCTTTAACACCTTCTGGCCGACAATACCCAGAAGGAAGGCCTCTGGTTTCTTAGTAAAGGTATACTTAAATACCTTTTTCAGCTCATTATATATCATTTCCCAGAAGACCTTCACCTTAGGGCATGTCCACCAGAGGTGAAAGAATGTTCCTTCGTTTTCTTTACATTTCCAACATTTATTATCAGACGAATGGTATATTTTGGCAAGTTTAACTGGGGTCATGTACCATCTATATATCATTTTCATTACATTTTCCTTCAGAGCATTGCATGCGGTGAAGTTCAGCCCAGTGGTCCACAACCTTTCCCAGTCCTCAAACATAATGTTATGCCCAATGTCCTGTGCCCATTTTATCATAGCCGATTTAACCATTTCGTCTTGTGTATTCCATTTTAACAGCAAGTTATACATTCTAGATAATACCTTAGTCTTTGGTTCTAACAATTCAGTTTCTAACTTCGATTTCTCCACCTGGAACCCTAACTTTTTATCATTTTTGAAAACTTCTTTAATCTGAGCATAGTGTAACCAGTCTCGCACCTTATCCTTCATTTTCTCTAAACTCTGCAATTTCCAATTGTCTCCATCTTTTTCTAATATTTCCCAATATTTTGGCCATTTAGTCTCCATATTGGGTCTTTTTAGGGCCTTAGCCTCCAGAGGTGAGAGCCACCTTGGAGTTTTATTTTCCAGTAAGTCTTTGTATTTTGTCCAGACATTAAACACTGCTTTCCTGACAATATGGTTCTTAAAGGCCTTATTGATCTTAACTTTATCATACCATAAGTATGCATGCCAACCAAAAGCATTGTTAAAACCTTCCAAGTCCAACACGTCAGTGTCTTCGAGAAGTAGCCAGTCTTTTAGCCAGCAAAAAGCTGCGGCTTCATAGTACAACTTTAAGTCTGGCAGGGCAAAGCCCCCTCTTTCTTTCGCATCTGTTAATATCTTAAACTTAATTCTGGGCTTTTTGCCCTGCCAGACAAATTTGGATATATCTTTCTGCCACTTCCGGAAGCACTCCGTTTTGTCCACAATCTGTAATGTTTGAAACAAAAACAACATTTTTGGCAATACATTCATCTTAATAGCAGCAATTCGGCCTAACAAAGAAAGCTTCAATTTTGTCCAACTATCCAAGTCTCTCTTAATTTCAGACCAACATGTCTGAAATGTTGGTCGTAGATGCAACCTAAATCACTAAGCAGACAGTGCTATTCTTGATTGGCTGAGAGAGCTAAGCAAATATTCTTGTTTCAGAAGTAAACAATTTTGGAAAGTACCTCCTTGACTCCTTCTTGAACATCTGCTGAGGCTGGCTTACACATGCGCGCACCATACATGATTCTACATGTGAAGCTGCCAAATATCATGTTAGACTGTTTGTCTGTTTAGCCTAATATTGCCTTCTCTGACTGGTAGTGGCTACCTGCTACTTCAGAACCTTTTATCACATTCAACTTGCCCTCACTTTTCATGAATCCATTTGTACAATGGACATTCGGGAAATATCTTAATTTGGACATTTGCATCCAAAATTTGCAAAAGTCATTGTCCTGCCATTGTTATTTGTGATTCCGTTTACCATTCATAGTAGTAAGAAATGGGTTTACTTGAAATTGCTGAACGTATAACAATACTTTAAGAAAAACCCCAATAGTCCAATCTAAATTCTCAATGCACAAAATAAACATATAAACCTCCCTCTTCATCACAGGAAATTAAAGCAACAACAACAATATCTTCGTGGTGCTAAATATTGGGCTGTGCAATCCCCCACCTGATCCAATTTGGAGCCCAATTCAACAGTCTGGATCAGGTCCCAACCTGACATATAAATCAGAATACTGTATCTGCATTCACTTGCAATGGGAAACCAAAACAGGAATAACATTTTTTGTTTTTATTTTATTTTTAAATATAAGGATGGGGCTAGGATCAACTGGAATAGGATGGAATTTTTTTGTTGTTGTTTAGTCATTTAGTCGTGTCCGACTCTTCGTGACCCCATGGACCAGAGCACACCAGGCACTTCTGTCTTCCACTGCCTCCCGCAGTTTGGTCAGACACATGTTTGTAGCTTCGAGAACACTGTCCAACCATCTTGTCCTCTGTCGTTCCCTTCTCCTTGTACCCTCAATCTTTCCCAGCATCAGGGTCTTTTCCAGGGAGTCTTCTCTTCTCATGAGGTGGCCAAAGTATTGGAGCCTCAGCTTCAGGATCTGTCCTTCCAGTGAGAACTCAGGGCTGATTTCCTTCAGAATGGATAGGTTTAATCTTCTTGCAGTCCATGGGACTCTCAAGAGTCTCCTCCAGCACCATAATGATGGCAAATGAACAGGTATAAATCTGGGTAGGGTACTGTGAAGGAAGCGGAATGCATACTGAACAAATGCCACAAACCCCACCAAACAGTTTCTAAGAAACAGCACATATAGAATGGTGAAAGCGGTGGGAGCTTGCTGCATTTTAAGACCATCTTTCCCCACCCCACCCCAAACATAGTAGAGAATGTTGGGTGAGATTCTGGCTCTGGATTGAAAGGCAGAGCTCTCAATGAGCAAAATCTAGTTCCCCTGCCCCTCTTCTCCCCACCCTGGCATTCTCTTTCTGTGATGCAACACTTGGGAGACATTCTTTCCACCTGATAGCAATTTGTAGCTGCCTTGACCTCATCCAGATTTGGCACAAATCGTCTCAATTTGGTTTGAGATTCGGACAGATCATTTGCACAGTCTACCAAATGTGTTACAGGCAATCACATCTATTTATTTAATAATAAGGATGGACAGGTGATTTTCACTGGGACCAGTGAGTGTGGGAAGTTTTATGCCATCCCTCCACAGCCATGAATTCAATGAAAGTTGCTTCACTCCACCCTGCACTACAATTAGCAATGCTGAGTTATCTATCTATAATGAGTTGTTGGAACTGGAAATTACTATAGTTCATTCAGCGCTCTGCATTTAGAGTAATCTATGGTGTTGTTCAGCAGTTGCCTAAACACATGACAAGTAAAACTGAAGCTGAGGAAAGGGCACACACACACACACACACACACTAGCGGGCTGCTCTTCAAATCTATTTGTTATTAGTGCAAAGATTTGAAGAGGCTTCATAGCACATTAACTGCATAAGCTTGGAAACCTCCCTAAGAGCAGGAGCCCTGGTTTACTGTGGCTTCTATTACCTGAACAGAGCTGTAAGAGACAAACAAGACAGCAGTGACAGCTGAAACCTCATAGAGCAGGGAAAGGGAACAGAGCTGATTCTGAAACTCTGCTGTCCTATTGCATTGTAGCTCCATCACAGTCCTTCAGAAAATTGAACACACTATCAAAAGAGCTGTGATATCTAGCTGCCCTATCTGAAGTCTATTGTTTTCAACTGTTTAATGGACAGTCACCTCAGTATTACAGGACTTTTCAGGATAAAGCAACATTTTTTATTTCTTTGGAAACTTTGGTAGACATTCCATTCTCGTTCCACATGTTGAATATCCACCGAGGAGATTTTGTGCAAATATTATTGCTTCCCCTGTACACCGTGAACTTGAACATCTCTTTGCATTTGTACTCTTTGGATATCCAGTAGGCATTTGCTCGAAATGGTTCATTAGCAGATAAACTGTTCTGATGCCAGAACCAAGCTATTTTAAAACAATCAGGTTACATTGAGGGGGTGCTAGTGGTGTACAGCTTTGGTGCTCTACAGTTACTTATACTGAGATAGATGATAAATTGAGTGGAGATGCGTTGTCCACAGGCCATAATAAAAAATACACTCTGTAAGAACTTATACTGAGTCAAAGTACTGTAACTCAGTCTACATCAACTGGCAGTAACTCTCTAGGGTTTAAGGCAGCATGCCAGGATTTACCACTGAGGTCCATACTGTGAAAGAAAAAGAAAAAAGTAGCAATACAGAAATGAAAACTTCATCATTAATAAAACTTGAACACAAATACATGTGTGAGTAGGATCAGGGCTGGTTGCAGCCTGCCTTGATCTTTCAAGCTGCTGCGCTTGCCCTAAGAGGAAGAAGTTTACTTTGGGGCAAGTGAAGGCAGCAAGCTGAAGACGGGAGCAGTGACTCCTGGCCTCTGGTAGGGCACCAGTGGACCAGCATCTTTTACTGCTTTGGTCAGCTGTGCTTGCTGGCAACGTCATGTGATTCATGTGTTCTTGAAAAGGCTGCTAGCACCTTGTATAGCCATAAAAAAAGAAAACCTGCTGGTGCCACAGTAAATCTTTTGGTGTTTATGGTGTCCCAGAATACCTAGTGGGGAACTAATGCATTCTTGCTGAGAACCTCCCCCGCCCCACCCAGTATTGGCACAGCTGTCTGTACTCCAAGAACACATGCAACTTGATCCTCATCAATATTTTCAGCCAAAAAGAGGGACAATGGAAGAATTAAATTATGGAACTGTAGACAAGGAGGTTCAGAAAAGAGAAGATAGGAAATGGTCCCAATACCTTTAAATCAGTTGAGGAAGCTTTCCTTTTCCAAGAAGATAACTAACACTGCTTCCAACACATATTTCTACCCAGCTCTGGTGGACTCTCTGCTAACATTCTGGATATGGGCAACCCATCTGCCTTACTCAGCACAAAGGAGATGTAGACTGGTAGACCAAATTCTACTTGAAACACATAACCAGTGCTAATTTTACAGAAAACAAGTGCTGGAACTCACCATGTACACCTCTCTTGTTCTCTTATCATGGCAATGGAGCCCGCCTGAGTTCTGGCTGAAAAAAAGCCTTGGGGATAACAGAGACCCTTAAACATCATAAAACACGTGGAGTCAGGGAGCATGACAGTGGCAAGAGAAAGGGGATTTTTTTCTTTCCCATGGTACCTGTCAGCCATGACTGCTTGGGTGAAGATTATGAAGCTCTGTGCTATGAAGATATGGCTTTCAGATTATGTAAATTTGTAAGAGACAGCTGAAGAAAAACAACAACAAATCAATGAAAACAGCTCTGCATGTAGTTTCTACCAAAATCAGTGGCAGTTATGTGTGGGCACCCTTATGCAGGATTTCAGCCAATGCAAGCAAAAACAGTAGAATCGCATATGATCAGAATAACATTTGTGGTGAGTTTATACTCTTGACAGAAGCATACTGATCCTGTTAGCAACGCAGTAAACATACAGGCAGGGTTTTGTGTAGGTGTCAAGTGTGTCTCTTTGAAGTGCCACCCAAAACAGAAGCAGGGCCTTCAGTGTGTGTGTTGTTGTTTTTAAAGTCACCCTGCAGTTGTTTTTTCTCTGTACAGTGATACCATTTTAGTATTTTGTTTAGACATGTCAACTCAGCCGAAGATTCCTGGAAAATAAATATTGCTGCTAGAGCTTTTCTAATGACTTAAAGATGTATGAGTTTGTAGGTAAGCCAGTAGCAGGGAAAGGATAAATTTACGTAAAGGCCATAAATAAATACTGAGATTACTCAAATGGAGTGATGGACTTTGCTGTCTGTTTCTTGTAAATACTACACCCCCCCCCATTGCTTTAAATTGGTTCTGGAATGTTGGGGGGGGGGAATCTGTTTTCTTACATGTCATTCACCAGTGTGTTCATGTACATCTGCACATACACATATACACAGCCTTAAAAGACATGCTCACAAAGGTGTTAACGTCTATACACATGAATATGCTATCGTAACATTTCTGAGGTACATTCAATTACTAATGGATAATTTAGGACACAATCTGCTGAAGCACTTTTAAGGCCCATTGATTCCAGCTAGAGAGATTTAAGTGCATGCTTAATAGGAAGATTTAGTTCTTCAGTAGCCTAACTTTATACATAATTTTGACCGGAAAGTCCTACAAGGACTGAGGTCCTTGTAGATGAATTCTTAGGGCAATGTGTGAAAAAAAGAGAGCTAAGAATAAAGTGCCAAGGTTCTTTGTACTATCCTAAAGCAGTCTTTTCCTACCTAGTACCATACAGATGTTTCGGACTACAACTCCCATCTTCCTTGACGATTGGCAATGTCGGTTGGAGCTGATGTGAGGGCATCAGGTCCAGGAAGGTTTTTCTAGAGAGTTCAGATTGGAAAGACTCCATTTATTGGCCAAAAGGCTGACATGAAATGAAAAAAACAAAGGAAAATGAGTGATATGGAATATTCAGATGAAAAATGGAACACATAAGCATTTAAGAAAAGGTAGTATACAAGAATGACAAGGGATAAAAGTAAAAATACTACCCCCATGACCACAGTGTAAAAAATGGGGGTGCACAAATGGGCATTTTGTGGGTCAAGCTTTGCTTAAGCAACAATATCTTCCTGAGATCTGGTGCATTTCTGTGGTTTGTCCCCTATTCTTCCTTCTTTGTCTGTTGGACTGCTGTTTGACACTGACCCCTGCCTTTCCTTCAGCTCTGATGTCTAATTGCGACCTTGGCTATGAGTCCAGACTTGTTCCCTCGCCTGGAGCTCCTTGCTCAACTTCTAGTTCTTGTCTCATGGTTCATCTTGAGCTGCTACCTGCAACTCATCTCTGACAGTAAGCCCCACACCCCTGGTGCCTGACAGTCACCAGGCTTAGAACAGTGATGGCCACCAATCTTGGTGGCTTTGAAGAAGGTAAAGGCTGTCAGCGGCTACTAGCCACAGTAGCTATACTCTGCCTTCAAGGTTGGAGGCAGCATGCTTCTGAACACCAGGTGCTGGAAGACACAGGAGGCGAGGGTGGTGTTGTACTAAAGTCCTTGCTTGTGTGCCTCCCATTGGCATCTGGCTGGCTACTGTGAGAACAGCACGCCAGACTAGCTTGGCCATTGGCCTGATCCAACAAGTTCTTCTCATGCGCTTATGAGTACCAATACAGCATTAAGCAAGTACATCACTGTGGAATCTCTTATTTATTTAAGGTATTTCTTATCCCTCCTTTCCATTGAAAGGGTCACTAAGACCAATAAGCCAAATACAAAACAGTATAAAACAAATAAAATCACATTAAATGCCCAAGGAAATACTTTCTTTTTAATCTATTAAATTGGCTAGGAAATGAAAAATGTCTTCTTATTGACCAGATCTTCCTATGTTACATGCATGCACAAATGTGCACACACACACCTTAATCTTTAGCATATTTTCTGTTATCAGCATACTAGCCTATTGGAGAGCATCCACATTCTGCCTTACGGTGGTGGCAGCAGCAGCAGCCGAAGCAGAGGAGAGCTATGAGAGGATCAACATAATGTAATATGCTCTTGGACAGTGCCAGCGTATTTAAACATTTGTTTATTGAGTAATTTATCTCTGGCACATTAGGAGGTCTTTAAAGAGATCTCTGCAAGAGGGGAATAATTGCTGTTCCTCTGATTAAGCTGAAATGCATACAGATGTATGATTAACAGGACAGGGTATTTATATAATATTATCATATCATATAAATAGAGTGGCCGTGTACAAGACTAAGGACAGAGCTTATGAATCATTCATACAGTTTATGTGGCTGAGTGAAATTTGGCTCCTTCTCCAGTGTTTTTATCATCCCTAACCAAATCAAGAAAAGAAAGGGAATAGTGCTGGACTTTTGCAATCACAAGCACATTGCGGGAAGATCTCATTAATATTTCCCACTGAGAAGCTAGGGCCATCTTTTTTTTTTCAAGTTATTCAAATTATGTCACAAGAGTGGCTGTTTATAATAGACACAAAACAATGACAAGTGGCTTTAATTTCACCTTGATGCATTTCACTCCAAATACGTAAAATAGGACCAGCTCTCGGAGTTTGCTTTGCAAGAGTAATGAGTCCTTCTGATTTGTGTGGGAGTATCCTTTTACATTTTGAAATATTGCATTTTACATTCTGAAAGACCACACATCCCTTGATTTGTGCTGGTAAGTGGCAAGACTCAATGAGGAAAGCAGGATAAGTTCCAGAAGGATGTTGCTATGTTGCAAGACGCAAAGAACAACAGGGAATCCTTGGGCACCTTAAGAGGCTATGAATTGTTTTGTGTGACATGAGCTTCAGTAAGCAAGCACCTACGCCATCAGTTGCTGAAATATCTAGCTTACATCTGGCAGAACAGGTCCTTGCCTACCAAAGCTTATGCTGTGAGAAATATCACAGTCTCTAAACTTTCATGGGGAGTTTTGATATTATGTATTATTCTTAATGAGAAATCTGTCCCAAGGAGCTCACAATTTAAGTTTCACCAGTGTGTAATGTAATGAATATATATTACAGAATGAGCACCGAGAAATGAACACCTGCTCCTTCGCGGAAGATACAATCAGGACCATTTCCCTAACACAGACCTACTCTTTTATTTAGAAAATATATAAATGCAGATCGCCTTTACTGGATCCCAAGCCCCGTGCACTTGATCTGGCCAGGATTCATAGCCCGCCACTGCCCAGGAGCTGGCCTAGGAGCTTCCCAACAGCCGACCACCTAAGCCAGGCATTGCTCCCAGGGGGTAGGTATTTGGAGTGATGGGCTACAACAGCTGCCTACCCTGTAACTGGTTAAGCATCCAGTTCCCAAACATAGACCTAGATGCCCCTCGGAATCCCATCCAGTTCTACAATTCTGTAATTCTGTGACATATATGCTAATAAAGATTTGAGGTTCAATTTGATTCTGTGACATCAGGTCACAGGTGCCTTCACTGTATGTACTCTTTTAAAGGTAATGGGACCCCTGACCATTAGGTCCAGTCGTGGACGATTCTGGGGTTGCAGCGCTCATCTCGCTTTATTGGCTGAGGGAGCCGGCGTACAGCTTCTGGGTCATGTGGCCAGCATGACTAAACTGCTTCTGGAGAAACCAGAGCAGCGCATGGAAACGCCATTTACCTTCCCACCGGAGCAGTACCTATTTATCTACTTGCACTTTGAAGTGCTTTCACACTGCTAGGTTGGCAGGATGAGGGACCAAGCAACAGGAGCTCACCCCGTCACGGGGAATTGAACCGCCAACCTTTTGATCAGCAAGCCCTAGGCTCTGTGGTTTAGACCACAACTTTTAGGCACCTGCTAAAAACATTTTTTTTCGTTTAGACAAGTGTACCCAGATATGTGTAGAACGCTGATGTCTGTTTTAATCTGCTTTTGATTCATTGCTGATTTTAATACTTATCATTTTTAACTTTTACCATTTTTTTGTTTTTTGTCATTGTAAGCTGCTTTGAGGTTCTCCCCCTTTTTTTACAATCAAGCAGTGTCTAAATTTTATGAAATAAATAGATAAATTAGAAAAGGATCCGAATCTGTACCCTTTTTGCTCCTTCTCTGTGTGAAAAGCAGTCACAGGTGGAATGATGACACCAGTCCACGATAAGGCCTTTGTTTCAGCAAAGCGTCCTCTTCACTTCCTGGGCTCAATCTGTTTTCATCCCCTGCACAGTGGTGCATTATAGCCTGATTTCATACATACTCCAACTCAATACTTTCAACAGCTGCTTTTCTTCTGATTAACAGATCGTGTGTTGGTTCAACTGTAGATCAAAGTCCCTTCAGCAGCTGACATGGAGAATTATCCCAAAGCACCAGATTTATTATGCTGTCCATGTACATTGAGACGGCTGTGTAGGAGAAAGGGCACACCATGTATTTTCATGCTGTTTCTCTGGCTAAAGACCTGCACCTTTCATTGCTGGACCTATTTATGCATTGTTTCTTTCCTGCTGGTGATTATGCAATTCTTCTTGTTTACAGAGTACAAACTGTTCTGACAAACAATTAAAATAGACTATAGTGCATGGTTAAAAATTGCTGAATATTCTTCACGGAAAGATCTACCGTTATTGAAAAGGAGCACTGTGTCAATGGGGGTAAAGTATCTCAATGAAGCAAATACATCTAATAGAGTCCATGAACCCCAGTCTCTTTTACGCTGTTTGAGATGCATTGACCTAAACTATCAGTTAATTCAATTTTTCTCTGGAACTAGTGGTCTAAGGGTTGTACCCAAAGTGTTATTTCCACTTGTATGGTGCTTTAGTACAGCATCATGTTGCAGAACTATGAGGCAAGGGGATGTTTGTGCATTCAGTCGAAAGTATATGGAAACGAAGGGTGAATCAAGGACATTAAAAACATGATTTTCTTAATAAACACAAATAACAAACAAAATAGACAAACCCTGTGAAGTGACAAATCAAGGACATTTAACTGAGGTGCTCACTAGGTGGATCTGTTAAAATCTAGGCTGCCCCAGTACTATACAGTCTATCCCATTCCATTTCTGGGCAGATCTTTCATGGAAGATCCTATAAAATCCATTCAGACGCATGCTTTTAATTTTTTAAAAAATAAGTACTTAAGAGATGGTCTGAGGGTTATGTGCTGCCTCAATTCCTTTTCAGAACAGGACACCCAATTGACCACATTCTGGAGCAGCTGGCGCATTTGCTCTGAATGCAAACACAGCAAGTTCCCCTGAGAGCAGTGGAGCTTGATGATGCTCCATTGTCCTCAGAGGGAATTGTATGGAAAAATAATTATGACTATAACCAGAAGGCTAGACATGTTCTCCCCCCCAGAGAACAATAGAACAGCGTCAAGTTCCAATGGTGCTCCAATGGTGAAGAGAGGGAAAGGGGTGTTCTGAGCTGATATCTGAACCCAAAACATACCCTTTCCTGCAACATGTCCCCAAAATAGGGGCAGTGAGGCAAAGGGAAAACACACCCCTGACCTCCCCACCTTCTGCTCTGCCCCCACGAGGCTGGCAGAGCTCTGGATATGGCAGTTCCTCAGCCTCAAGTTTCCCCTCCGTGTCGGATTGCCCTGCCCATTAGTTTGAAGAAATCTCACTGAGTAAATTCATAGTCATGTGCTGGGATGCTCAGTGAGATATCGAGTTCATAAGTCTCACCAACGGGACCTTCTTCTTCCATATAAAGTCTGTGATATGGATCTCCATGTGAAGCAATGGAGGCAAGGCACATTCTGAATAATTCCATGAAAATTAGAAGAAATGCAGTTGCAGATTTCAAAAGCAGCCTCTCTTGACCAAAATATGAAACTACTGTGAAATACATGATTTACTATACACAGGTTTGGATGGTTAGTCCTATACATGGGATGTATGAGTGAGTGATGCCACTGGCTATTTTTCAAGGTGATGTCTCTGATATCATAAAGGGGGCAGGAAGGAGAAAAAACGACCTCTGTTTTGCTGTGTCTCCTTTTATTTTGTTGTTTGTTTTTATTAATTTCTTCCAGTTTGTGGCCCTTTCTCTTTCCTCTTTTTTTTAAAACATCCCTTCTGCTTTTGTTTAGCTTTACTGATGCTGTGAGAATCCTCATATTGTTTCACATAGCATTGACTTGACCTTTGCCTCAATTGTGCAGCTGTCTGTGAGGCTAAGGCTGAAACCTGCTTGCCTCTGAAAGCCCAGGCTGCTTCTGAAGGTCAAATCTTTATGACAGTTTGTGGGAGAGATATGAGAATGAAAGTGTGTGGGAGCACATGCATGCACATCTGCATTTTGCTAAAAAATGAAGTGAATTTGGGGGTAATTTTGTTTATTCAAGGCAACAAGGAAATAGTTACAGGTCAGAATAGAGGTTTGACTTCTCTGACCAAACAAAGGTGGAAGAAAGAGGCAGTGAGGCGGAAGAACTTGCATAAAACCCTGGTCTTGAACAACTTTGCATACGTTTCTTCAGCAATTGCACACCCAGTTAGCTTCTAATATGCTCTCTGAAATGACACAATTTGAGATAAAGCCTTCAAGCTAATGAGAAGCCTGGGAATTACACCTGCAGCTGGCATGTGCCCCTGATAGATGGGAAGTTCTTTATTTGTCTAAAGCAAACTCCAAAGATAATTTAGCTGATTCAGATGCCTGGGTATTTATTAATAGAAACTAGCCATTTTGAGCCAATTGGCTACTAGAGGAGTAAAAAATTTCAGGTGTGCAACAGGACCAGCCCAATACATTTTGTTGCCTGAAGCAAATGATGCCACCCAACTTCCTTCTATAGGCAAAATTCAGCCAGGCTAGCAGCTAAATCTGGCTTTGACACTGGTGACAGGACAGCCTCCTCCACTGCAACCAAGCTATATAAACTAGTACTGGTGGGCAGACACAACTCGGTACATTGTCCACTTCTCAGAATCAGCCACCTGAAGCAGCTGCCTCACACTCTCTCATGATAGGACTGGATCCCGTAGGCAAAAACATTAGTCCTAAATCTGGATGGGAGAATGTTGGTTTCTCTCAGTTTCTCATTTTTTCCAATCTTAAATTTACTTCTTTAGATTTCCTCCCCCCCCCTCCAAATAGTTTTTATTGAATTTCATGTTGAGAAGTGAAAATGTAACAAAAGGAAAGAAAACGAAGAATTGAATATGTCAGCCATAAAAGTCACAGTGCAACTCCACAGGAATAATATAGTACCAACTGATACAAGGATTCCCTTTAAAATAACAAAGGTATTTAAAAATAAAAGTATTCTCTGCCTGTGAGTTCCATCATTATTGAAAATAAAGTCTTATAAAATCTTAGATGAACCAGAGGTTTGCATATATTGGTGACACTGAGTGACTTTGTGCCTCAATATTTGTATAAGAAATAAAATCATGTCATATAGCACAAAAGTGGTCATTTGAGCATTGCTGTTTAGATACTTTTAGTTTATGAGAGGTCTTTTCAAGAGGGCAATTTGCCAAACCCTGGAGTACCAGCAATCCAGATTATTAAGACTGAATGTCTTCCAGGATTTGGCAATGGAGCCAAATATAGCAATGGAGTTCTCCACACTTCCACATCAGGTTTTTTTGTTGTTTTTTTAAAAAGCCTCATGAAAATTCAGCATTTTTGTGTAAATTTCCCCTAAAACGCACTTTTATTGTGTGCAGTTTTGCCTAAAATACACATCCTTACAAAGCATATTTCCCCTACTGTGAAGCATTTCTATATGCTATTTAAACCAATAATGCATTTATAGGCACACTCATTTTGTACATGCTACTTGGTTGGAGAACTGCACTGTGAAATTTGGAGAAGTGCAGATTTTGAAGGATGGCTGTGTTTCAGTTCATTTATTGTTACAGAAAGTACAAACTAGGTACGGTAAATTTCCCCATAAATGTGGGTCGAATTGAGTTTTGCTTCCATCCCTAGTCCCAGATTAGGCAACTGCTACATTGTGAAGCATATCAGTAAATGCACAGTAACTAGGCTGCTGAGTTAGAAAAGGAAGATCGAGCACAGCAATCTATCTCCAGTGATGACCTTGGACATTCACAGGCAAGACATGCTCTAAGAACGATGCAGTGCTATCATTTATCCCAGGCAGCCAGCAATAGGAAGCATGCATTGGCCCCCAATGGAAATGAATGGTTCAGGGTCAGTAGGGGACTTCCAGTTGTTGACCCCGCCGTTAGATTCACTACTTCCCATGTTGCGGTTATGTTTGACAGCACAAAGCTGGCTCTTCGAGTGACCCCTTTCAAGCAAACCTCCTCTAGTGAACGTTGGAATATTTCCCTGTTTAACCTCTGCACTCGAGAATGAATTGCAGTGGGATTCTTTTCTTTGGATGTGTGTTGTTTTCTTGGCTGAAGCATGCTACTTAAACAACCTCACTCGTCCAGCTGCTCTATTTTTTAAAACCCGCTAGAAGCTATGCATCTTCTGGAGGAATAAATTCATACTTGGTAGGCCCATGCAGATTTCTGTTCCAGTTATCCCACCAGCTTCATATATTCCATACACTGCAGTTCTAACAACATCCCATCTCCCCACATATTTCATTGTTTTCACTTATTTATACAAGAAGCAGACACCCATATTCAACAAGCTCACCCTCTCCCAGCAGAAACACCAAATATCTATTAAATTACATATCACTTTGGTCATTTCGGTTTTGAAATGAAGGTCTCATCCTGCAAGTTGCCATGCGTTCTCGGAGGCCTATTATAACCATGTTCCACTGATGTTGCTTATGTGATAAAACTATGCCAGGTTGATTGAAAAGTAGTGGTTTTCTTGTCTCTCTTGGACATGGGTTGTCAAGTTTCCTGTCCATTAAAATTAAGTTCCAAAGTTGTGAGATCCAGATCTCAGAGAGGTCTGCATTTAGAGTATTCCAATACAGTAAGTTGTGTTGCCGGCCGATTTCAAGATAATGGTGTCCTCCCTGTCACCCACCATTGTTAGTTGCATGGTGTGCCTATGTCCTACCCTTGTAAATCTGGATGATCTCAACACCACTCTTGTGTTTTATCAATTACCTTGAGTACTGTATTGTGTTTCCATTAGACTGAAAGCTACTCAGGGCATGAACTCAGTCTTCTTACAAGTTGTGTAACGTGCTATGTATACTCAAGATGCTCCATAAATAATTATAACGAGCCAGCAGCAGAATGGTTTTATTAATCAAAAACTGTCTCCGTATAAATGTCTCTTGGAGCGCTACATTTCCTGCTTCTCCTTTATCTCTGCCTGATCTTTGGAGCCCTAAATACATTCATGCAAAGGGTCACCGACTTGAGCAACAGGCAAATCATCGTAGGGCAAAAACTCGCTGTGTATTATTCCCGTGGAACTGGAATTTAAAAGGATGAACTTTGGGATGAGCAGGCTAAGCTAACGCCACAACTGTTGTCATTTGATTAAATCAGTCTCAGAAGATTGGAATAGCAAGACAACTATGGTGTGAAATTAAAATCTTTTCATTTATAAGGGGAAAAAATGTTCCAGGCACACAGACAACTAGTTATGCAGGAGTGTAATACATACAAACCACGACGTTAGAAGGCCCTCTAGAGAGCCAACAATGCTGCAAATGTAACTTATTCAGTGTATTCAGGTAAAAATACACCACATTTAACCACAGTTCTCAGACATTCATTTACATATCTTTCTTTACAGGGACCTCCCCCCGCCCCCCGCTAGCATCCTTCTGAGATTGCCTATTTTGGCACCTTGGTGTATCAAGGATCATATGGGGTAAGGTTGGCTGTCCGAGTGACTGTAAATAAATATAAGTTCAACTTAGGTATAATACTAAATCAGATGGCACACTGGAGTAGAAAACAACGAGAAATAGGTAGTACATTTAGTGTTACAGGAGCAGGGATAGACAGGAAAGACTGAAGCATTTCCTCTGCCACCTCCTCTCCAATTGTGAAGTGCTTTTCCAAGTCAAAAAAGAAACAAAGGAAAAAGAGGGAGGGGTTTAGACTCTACTCACATTCAGATGGATGTAATGTGTAGTTTGGTTCTTACTTGAGAGTGCAAATACAGTCATACCTCGGGTTACAGATGCTTCAGGTTGCGCGTTTTCGGGTTGCACACCACGCCGAGCCCGGAAGTACTGGAACGGGTTACTTCTGGGTTTCGGCACTTGCGCATGCACAGAAGCACTAAATTGTGCTTGGCGCATGCGCAGAAGCGCCAAATCGCGACCCGTGTGTGCGCAGACATGCCTCCCGCACAGATCACGTTCGCAACCCGAGTGTCCACTGTAATGGATTTTAGTACAGACGTGTACTCTGTCCTGAAGCTAGGATATCCAGTCCTGCTGAAGTTAGCTGCCTTCGCAAATCGAACAACTTAACTTAAACCCCATTGTTGATTTCCTGGCAATTAAGTCCAATTAACTTTAGTTTGATCAAGGCTAGTACGTGAAAGTAGCTCTCATATAAATGTATTGTCTTTAGGGCCAATGTGCAAGCAGGTGTATGATTATTCTAAACAGATACCTGTATGAGGATCCATTTTTTGTTAGATCGCTGTAGCTAAACTTGTATGGCTGTTATCCTTATTTATCATTTGAAAATAGATGAATGGTTGCAAAATTCCCAGTGAAGACAAAAGTTATTTCATCTGGAATGTTGTGAATGGGTTGTGCTCTGTAAAATTAAAAATGGGGCCATTTCTTCTTTATCTAAAGGAAAGATGAATGTACCAGCTGGTAATATTCACAGAAATATTGACTGCATTGTGGAAGCAGTTGAAATCCTCCAATGAAATGCAGATTTTAGTAATGTAGCTTAAAGCAGACAGAAGACAGCCAGCTATATTGACAAATTTTATTCGTGCTGCCAAACTCGGAAAGGAAAGTTTGTTTAAGGACTCTTTGAAGCGCTCCTAAAAGATAGCCAAGCGAGTCTGGGAAAAGCCAAGTTCCATGAATTGACTAATGTGCTGCTGCAATTCTAGAGCTCCTCTTAGAAACACATAATTAGAAGGGGAAATGCAAATACTGCATGTGCATATTGAGGTTGTCATTAACATATCTGGGAAGGGAACCAACATAAATTATTTGTGTAACAGGGAATCTTTATATAAAATTAAGCCCATTTTATGTACTCAGGATAAAAATTGCGGATACTATCAGATCGCTTGATGAAGGCAAAATGCAAGCCGATTCTCATGAATCATATTAGCCCTTACTATTGATGGCTCAGATGGAGGTCTTTGGGGACCATTTTAGAGAGATAGTCAACATTTCATCTGCCTTTTACTTTCTAAATACCTTCCAAATATTTAATAGCTTATTTCAATGCAGGACCAGCCAATCCATGAGGCCAGGTGAGGCGAGCACCTCTAGTGGAAGGATTCACAGGGACAGCAGATCCTGATGT
The DNA here is from genome assembly GCF_964252035.2 of Podarcis erhardii. NCBI lineage: Eukaryota > Metazoa > Chordata > Lepidosauria > Squamata > Lacertidae > Podarcis > Podarcis erhardii. Next base: position 55,927,143 of record NC_138498.1, on the reverse strand, counting down.
CTGTCTGTCTTCACCCCTTGTTCCTGGTGTAGATCTTCACCTACTCTTTCTTTCCTGGCGAGGGCAGGCAGGTGGAGGAGGAGGAACTCTTATCTGGTTTGCTTCAAGTGCCAAAATGTCTTGGGATGGCTGGAATTTAGGTGTCCATGACACAAGGCACAAGCCACTAAAGGCTGCAGGTTATAAAATGTGTGTGGCTTGGCGGGGGGCAGTGGTTGATGTACTACAGCTCCCATAGTCCCCAACCACTGGTCCTGCTTGCAACATCTAGGGCTACATAATCTTCACCACCCAACAGGTTTGAAAAATGGCATCTTTCATTCTTGATAACCAGCTGTCTGTGCCAAACAGTTGCTCAGCTCCAAATGCTAAAACTTTGGGAGAGCAATTGCATATGACAAATAATAACCGCCAATAGCATTAAACTATCATGAGATTTCCTGAAGTGTCTAGATTGGTGCTACCTGAATTCTGAGTTAATGGTCAGGCCTCAGTCTCACTGGCTGCAGGGACTGTGAACATCCTCATCCCCTTCCCCTTGGCAATTGTAGTGGAATGCAATGTGCACAGGGACAGTTTGTTCTGCTGCAATGCATGCAGGATGTGATCCTGCATGGCAAAATCACTCCTGAGTGTTTGGTGAGCAGTCGCAATGGTTGGAGTGGAGGGTTTGGCATTTTCCAACATCAGGTAGAATTCAACTTGGCACTAAAAAGATTGTTGCTTCAATACATTTACTAATAAAATAAGCTTTTTAGCACTAATCAGAAAAATCAAGTTTTATGATCAAAATGGATATTATTACTGTATTACAATTTATGAATCATCTTCTAAACCACTATCTTCTTGTATTCTTCATCTGACAAACATTGGATTGAAATGAAACAATTCAAATGTTTGTTGCTTAAAATGGAGTTTAGAGACAACAGACCAATATTAACCGTACACACATGAACTTTTTGCAGTCCTGTACGCAGGTGGTGCTGTGGTCTAAACCACTGAGCCTCTTGGGCTTGCCAATCAGAAGGTTGGCGGTTCGAATCCCAGCAATGGGGTGAGCTCCCGTTGCTCGGTCCCAGCTCCTGCCAACCTAGCACTTCGCAAGCACGTCAAAAAGTGCAAGTAGATAAATAGGAACCACTCCGCCGGGAAGGTAAACGGTGTTTCTGTGCGCTGCCCTGGTTTCAGTGTTCTGTTGCACCAGAAGCAGCTTAGTCATGCTGGCCACATGACCCGGAAAAACTGTCTGTGGACAAACGCCAGCTCCCTTGGCCTGTAAAGCGAGATGAGAGCCGCAACCCCAGAGTCGTCAGCGACTGGACTTAACTGTCAGGGGTCCTTTAACTTTAATTTAATCTTATGTGTGTCTTTCATAAGTTCTGCAATATTCTGGTGACTAATTTGTTTTAAACTGTTTTTAATATTGCATTTTTACATGTAAACTGCACTGGGACCTTAAGGTGAAGGCCAGGTAAGAAATCAAATTATGATTACTATAACTAACAATAACATGTACATATTTATTATTGGATTTTATTTAAATGCATCTTAAGAATGGATAATATACTAACAACAAAAGTGTATCAGTCAAGTGAGCGGGGCCACTTAAATGTTTAGGTGAATTGCCTACAGTTTTACTTGGCAACAAAACTCCATCAGTGTTGATACTGCTCACACCTACTTGAGAGGGGAGGACATTTGAGAGTCAGGGCACCATTTTTGAGAATGCCCTCTCAAGAGTCATCATGTACTGTATCCTACAAAACTGAGACAACATCAGAAGGGAATCTCCCAATGACCTCAAAGTCCAGGCACTAACTGCAACATCCAAACCCAACCCAAAGGCAGCAACATGCTGACTGAATGGCACTAATCTAGCCATTAAAATACTACAGCTACCTGTCCAGTGAGTATGTATGTGTTGCCTCAGACAGCAAAATATATTGGGAGGTCCTGATAGTAATGTTGTTGTTGTTTAGTCATTTAGTCGTGTCCGACTCTTCGTGACCCCATGAACCAGAGCATGCCAGGCACTCCTGTCTTCCACTGCCTCCCGCAGTTTGGTCAAACTCATGCTGTTAGCTTCGAGAACACTATCCAACCATCTTGTCCTCTTTCGTCCCCTTCTCCTTGTGCCCTCAATCTTTCCCAGCATCAGGTTCTTTTCCAGGAAGTCTTCTCTGCTCCATGAGGTGGCCAAAGTACTGGAGCCTCAGCTTCAGGATCTGTCCTTCCAGAGAGCACTCAGGGCTGATTTCCTTAAGAATGGATACGTTTGATCTTCTTGCAGTCCATTGGACTCTCAAGAGAGTCTCCTCCAGCACCATAATTCAAAAGCATCAAACTATACAGACCTTTGTCTGCAAGGTGATGTCTCTGCTTTTTAAGATGCTGTCTAGGTTTCTCATTGCTTTTCTCCCAAGAAGCATGCATTTTTTAATTTTGTGACTGCTGTCACCATCTGCAGTGACCATGGAGCCCAAGAAAGTAAAATCTCTCACTGCCTGATAGTAATACACAAAACAAAAGACATCCACATCTAACAAGTTTATAACTCTTAGGCAGAAACAGCAATTTTCTCTTCAATAAGCTTTGAATGTGGATCTGGGTGGCGCACAGCAAAACGTGACTCAAAATAGTAACTAAGCAATCCTGTTGCTTTAGCGATGCACCCCATCACCCTCTGGAAGAAGCGGAACTTGTCAATAACCAAGGAGCAGCAGCTGACTGGTTGCTGTAAGCTTGTTTGTAGAGCTATACAGTCAATTCCCGTGTTCCTATTAAGTTCTTTGCCTATATTGTTAGTTTGCTTACGTCAGCCATGCATCTGCAGTCCCTAATTTTATACTACTTCTAGATCTCAGTAATTTATTTTTCAGCCAACTGCTTAAGTGACCCATCACGGTGGAAAGGGAACATATATATTTGTGTGTGTGTATATGTGTGTTGCATTTGTATTGGGGAGTAGAAGGGATGTTTACCTACATTTTCTCCGCTGCTAAGGTAATTGAGATTACCTGCTGTTTTGTTTTTAATCAAACCTTTTAGCATTAATCCCAGCTTAGATATTGGCTTTCTTCTTCTTCATGAATATTAAGGAACGCGTGTATGTGAGACACCATCTTCTAGTCACTGCAGAACCCAGGAGTCCCTCTCCAGAAACCACCATGCTCTCTGTATGCACTAACCACGGCATGCTGTTAATTTTTCAGAAAAGGAAAGGACAAACTGACCCTGAGTACTCTACACTTTCCAATCACATAGGTCACAATCCAGCTGGGACCAAACAGAAAAGATGCAGGATATCTGTGGTCAGATCTCTCATTTCCCCCTTTTTTTTAAAGGAAGGAATGTGCAGCAGGGGTATGTGTATGGATGCTGTACAGGTCTTAATCATCCCCCCAAGTGTTCCTGGCGAGATCCAAATTGTGTCTCTCCCCATGGTTTTTTGTTTTTTTTAAAGGAAAATGTTGGGAGATCAATGGCTACAGTGGAAGGCTCTTACTTCCCTCTGAATACTAGTCATTGGGGAGTCACAAGTGGGGAGAGTGGTCCGCGCTTGGGTTTTGATTGCTGCCTTCCCCAAGGATTCTGGTTGGTCACTGTGAGAACAGGATGCTGGACTAAATGGAACACTAGTCTGATCCAGAATGGCTCTTCTTATGTTCTCATGTTGCTTTCTGATCACTAATCTCCAACTTGCTCCTATGTCACAACAAAGCAGGACCATGATCATTGCCTCAATCCTTGATGTTGCCGTGCCCCATGGGTCCTGTCCCTGACTTCTGAAAGTCTGACAACAGCACATACACTCAGAGGCACTCCACATCCTTGGGAACCTTGTGTAACCTGGGTCAGCACCAGATATAGGGTGTTGCGGGTGGTTCAACTGCCCAGAGCACAGAGCCGAGGGTGCACAAAATCATCCTCATCCTCATAATAAAACCTATATTTATATGGGTACTTACTGAGAAGTACCAAAAAAAGGGCAACTGTACCAAAATGAATTCTTGTGAAAATAAGAAATATTTGGATGGGGGTGCATGCCAAATGTTTTCCTTGCTCAGAACACCATATTACCAAAGTCCACCCCTGCCAAGGTTCTTGTACATGGCCCTGTGCATATTCATTCAATATTAAGAGCCACTGGGTTTCCCCATGCTGTTTCCCTGCCTAGGCCTCACATCATTGTTGGGGATAGGGTCAGAGAATCACGCAAGAAGACGTCACATTATGCATTGTGTTACACAACTATGCATTATCAGGAAAAAGACACATGCAGTGGCAACTTCACCTTTCTGGCAACATGCAAATGGAGATGAGGATAGACAGTTACTAATTGGTAGAGATGAGAAGTTAGGAGGAGAAGAGCTTAGGGAAGAGCCAAAGTTCAATGGCAGAGCAGTTGCACTGCATGCAAAGGTTCAATCTCCAGCATCTCCTGGTTGGGCTGGGAGAGAACCCTGCCTCAAACCTGGACAGCTGCTGCTGTGCTAGAAGATATTGAACTACATGGATACTGACTCAATATAAGGCAGCTTCCTATCTTCCCACACTTTAATTCTGCTGTTATCTTGCCCCAGTCCTTGGACCACCCTTTTCAGACCCGGGAAACTTATACGTAGCATCCACTGTGGTGTATGTTTCTTCCTGCTGGAACAAGGCTAATGTCAATGAACCAAAAAATGAAACAGAACCCATAATGATGATTTTAATTTGTAAAAATAAATCAATCACAGTTTAGAGATGGGGACAGGCTATTGGATTGGGAAGAAGATGAATGAGAGAATAGTGTTGGAGAAATCTCTAACTGTAAGAGAAATAAAGTAGCTCTAAAATGTTGTTTTCATGAAGAAAATCAAAATTTGAGGACCAGAATATGCTATTGGGGTACCTGAGAACACTTGGAGGTAGAAATAAGCTGGGCTTTTGTGCAGGTGTTGTAACTTATTTATGCTTTTCAGGTCAACAAATGGCTAACAGAATAAATCATATGTATGAACTAAGGTGTCTGTTCCATGCATCAGGGGTATTCAAAAATAAGGAATGAAAGAACCACTTATAATGGGATTCCTGGCAACCTCAGCCCAACCTTACATACAGCCGAGCCATGTTCCTTTTCCTTCTGATGCCTGAAGGCAGAATTCCTCTAAATCTCTAAATGGCTTGGAACCAGGGATCTGAAAGATCGCCTTGTCCTGCATGAACCTGCCTAGTTTTAAAAAATCGTTTTCAGAGGTCCTGCCTTTGGAAATTAGGGGGGTAGCACCCCATTTCACAACACCTTTCCTGGAAATAGTCATTGGTGTCTTTTAGACTGTAATCCTTTCCCCACTTACTAGGGAGTGAGCTCCACAGGACACTCTGTGGCACTTACTTCTGAGTAGATGTGCACAGGATTGTGCTTCTAAGTCAAAGGTGTCCGTCTCTCCCCCCCCCCCCGGTACTTAATGGATGATTGTTTTCTTATTACAGCCCTACTGAGACTGTTATTTCTTTTAAATTGGATAGCAAACTTTGATTGGTTTTTAAATAGCTTTATCCGGATTTTATTGTTCATGTTTGTTATTTTATAAGCTACTTTTATAGTTTAAAACAGTTATACTCCCATTTTTATAATGACAAACAGGCAAAATGCTTGACTCAAGGAATAAATCTCCTTATGAGACTATATTGTTGCACACCAGCCCAATCGCTAAGTGGAGTGAGATTCTGGGGTTCTAGTTGCTCACCCAGGGTTTGTGTTTCCTTTTGGAATGATGCATAGCAGAGACTGTGGTGTCTTTAGGATATATGGTTTATTTACACACATATATAACCTGAGCCTAGAATGGAGGGGCTCGCAGCATTAACACCCCCAAATGGTCTTGCTTTTCCCATAGCCACAGCCTCATATTCCAGTAGAAATCAAACATTGCTCTCTAACATTGCTCTCCCTCTCTTACTCCAGCTTTCCTTCCTAGGTCACATCACTGCCAACTCTCAATTCTCAAGACTTTTGTCCTTCTCATTATCTGCAAGTTGCCACCGATTTGCTATCTCCCACGGAGCCCCTTCCTTTGTTCTCCTTACAATCTCACTAGAAGGCTAGCCTGGCTATTCCAAAAGTTAGAAGCTTTGATTAGATGTTAACACTTGCTGGATACAAGAGTCAGTCTGGCACACAGCCTAACACCCAAACTCATAACAATATTATGCCTTGAATACTAGACAGGTAGCAGCATAATTTGTGTCTATACAGAGCAGCCTTCCACAAGCGAGTGCCCTACAAATGTTTCCGACTGCAACTCTCATTATCTGCAACAAATAGACATGTTTGCTGGGGCTGATACTGTAGTCTGAAACATTTGGGGGAAAGCTAATACATCGCAATACAGATTCTATGCAGGTTATCAACAAAGTCGACTGAAGACCACCTAGATGCAGGTACACCTACTGTTACATTTGGAAAGAGAACTCAGTGCTATTGGAGTTTTATTCTCAGAGAGCATCCAATATAGCCCTTGAAGAAGAATGCTAAGCTCTTAAATAGAGTGTGTCAATATTGTCGGGTTGTGTATAGATGCTAGGAAAGGATGTATTTATTAGGTATCATCCTTCCTTCCTCACATTTGTGAGTTCAGCAGAGTGCATTCCTTTGCAGCTTAAAAGGCTGCTTAGATAGACTAGTTTCATCCTTTTACTTTAAGTAATTCAGGATGCTTTAACGCAGACTGGATTTTCCTAGTATTTCCCCCTTCTCTCCCCCTTAAAACAACAATCACATGAAGTGTCTTGTAAAAGGTAAAAATAACATTTACTCACTCAATATTTCTTCTTGAAGAATAACAGATAACAGCAGCTTTGTTCAAGCAGGCTTAAAATGGTCATTCTGTTACACAAACATGCTTACATCTAGTTTAAGATGGTGTCTGAGCAAAGGAGCTCAGACATGCAGATGTTCTAAATTGCTAAAATGAGGTGAAAGGTAAAGGTCAAAGAGCAAAGAACAAAGAGGAAGTGCCTGGCCAGGTGAGATTATATATAGATACGCCCTCCCCTGCCAGGGCACGGTGGGAGGGGCTCTCAGAGTTCTCTCTAGCAAACTTACAGGAAAACTCTGTGAGCTTCGGCTCCTATCCTGTGCCTATCTAGCAGACTTGTGTCGTTGGTTTGACTACATTGTAAATATCCCACAAATATGAGCCACACTGGATTTAATTGGACCTAGAGTGGTAGTCAGATCTTTTGATTGCAGTCTAAAGGTCTTTGGGCAGCCAGCTTATTTGAATTCACAGCATTTATTAAATAACCCATAGTTACGATTTCCTGTACGGTTTACTCACTTAAGGATGGGGCACATGATAATAGAACTGCTAACCATCACTACCTCTCTAGAATATTCTTCTCCGTTCTTTTGGTCATTTTCACTTCTTAAACTTGGTGTGCTTTTCTGAGGGATGCCATGATGACATTTTGCCCTGTAGTAGCTTTATCATTGGATTGTAAGGGTTTCCCCATTCTAACTGCACTAAGTAACTCATCTGTGAAACACAGCTACATCTGTTGGAAACCACTTGTAAAACAATTAGACAAGATGCAGGAGGGCCACCCTCACCAAGCTCTCCTTAGGAGGCCAGGGAAGTGGAGACTTTCCACAGCACTGTCTCTTATGGGGGAGAGAGAATGGGAGAGCCCTGGGGCTGATGGATGCTTTGTGTTTGTTGGCTGATGACTGCATACCTGTAGACATTACTCCAAGCCAGCCCTCAGTCAGCCTTAAGCAAATTTGTTCTCTTTCATACTGAGGTGTGCTCTGGGAGCTGATGAGGGTCTTTTGCTGGAAAGCAAGTTGGGACAGGCCTGGCTTCCCCAGCTCCAAAACTCTCAAGTGACTTTCTCTCCTAACAAGTTGCTGCAAGGTTTCTGCATGCACATTTCAGAGAGCTCTCAAACCACCCCACCTCCCCTTCCCTGAAGCAAAAATGCAGTATGACCATAACACAGCAACATGTTGTAAATTGTAAGATATTGCTTTGCTAAAGATGATTTCAGAGCCGTTTATGTATATATAGAGGTACGCCCTTAGCCAGATATTCTTAGCTAATATTTGTTGACTCTAGAGATTATGAAGACAGGGTCAGCCACCTGTTTATCACAGGCCCTTACGTTGAGATAGCTAAATATATGTATTGCATAAAGTACTGGGGGATTTGTGTTGCCTATAAATCAGTGAGTTGGAAGCTGTGATCCTCCAGATGTTGTTGAACTCACCAGTTTCAGCCAGCATGGCCAGTGGTCAGGGATGATGGCAACTGTAGGATAACAAATATGTAGCTAGCCACAGGTTTCCCATTCCCACTATAAATTCGGCTGTAATCTTTTACTGGGGAGTAAGTCCCATTGACCTTCTGTGTTGACATGCGTAGAATTGCCCTGCTAATCATAGTTAAGCCATGTCAATATTTTTTAGGATGCTCTGAATAGTGAGGCTTATCATCATGTGCAATTGTGAGTAGAATTACAGAACTGAGATGCTCAGAAATATATCAAACTGTGGATATGATGCTGTTAGTGCTTCTTTTTTAAATAGCTCCTTCAGAAGTACATAGAGAGCAATCCTTTGGTTCAGGGGTCAGCAAACTTTTTCAGCAGGGGGCCGGTCCACTGTACCTCAGACCTTGTGGAGGGCCGGACTATTTTTGGGGGGGAGGGGGGAATGAATGAATTCCTATGCCCCACAAATAACCCAAAGATGCATTTTAAACAAAAGCACACATTCTACTCATGTAAAAATGCACTGATTCCTGGACCGTCCGTGGGCCGGATTGAGAAGGCGATTGGGCCGGATCCGGCCCCCGGGCCTTAGTTCGCCTAGCCATGCTTTGGTTGGTAAAACAGACTATGACTTTGTGCCCTTCCTTTCTAGGTTATGTTTCCTCTGTGGGCTGCTTCACAAGCTTTTTTGGGGTGCATAACACTCTATGTACACACACAAAAATATAAAGTTTGAATATGACAAAATCAGGAGTGCTGCATGCATATCATACAGATCCACAACTTTGAGAGCCAGGATTCTCACCAGGAGTCTGGTGATGGCATTGCTGGCTAGGACATTGTCATTCTCTGACTGCTGATCAGCTGTCTGGTGGCTGTAGCATTAGCAGCAGTGGCACCAATAGCCCCAAACCTGTCAAAGACAGTAACAGAAGTAGCATTCAGCATCATCCACTGATTCTGAGGTCTCAGGAATATTTGTTAAGAGCGCACTCAAAGAAAATCAGTGAACAGCAAAGGGAGCATCACCAGCGTCATCTGCGTTAAGTCAAGATTGCAAAGCAATGCTCCCTCCATGTCTCCTGTAGTATACAGGATCACCACTTGAGAAACTTAAAAGGCATAGTAGGCAACATATGACTTTCTTTACTTACATCAGTGATAATGACTGGGTTATCTGTAAATTAATGCCTCTCAATTCTTTTTCAAAAGCTTTCCTAGGAACTATTAGACACAGTTGTTACAGGCAAAATAAGTGTCAAACCATCAAGTTATCACAATAGTTCCAGAATTGAGAATCTGTTTTAGGAGGCCAAAACCACTTATTTTAGTATAATTTATTGACAACCTTAAAGGTTCAGCTGGTTACTGCACTGCACTGCACTGCACTGCTTTATTTTATTTTATTTATTTTATTTCTGCTTTTGCTACTTGAACCATTTTGTTATTCGGCCATTATTGACACGCCGTGACTAAATGTGTTTGCATTGATAAGTACACTTTACAGATAGATGGAAGCAAGCTTTCATTTGCTTGGGGTTGATTAGAAAACAGTACACACACAAAATGCTGGATTTCATAACTTCAGTATGTAAAGACTAGGTGCAGAAGGGACAGAGGAGCCCCCTCACCCCGGTAAATGTTTATTTGCCTGCTTGGCAAGTGGAGAGATGCCATAGGAGACAACCTTTGTGAACCTTGCTTTGTAGGTGTCATCCCTGTACATTTTCAGTTAGGCAACCAACTACAGTGTCAAGATCTGGCAAGGGAAAGCAGCTTTTCAGAATGCCAACACTTTTAAAAAACCTTTTTTTAAGTCTGATAATGATTCACTTCTTCCTCTTTTTCTTGGAGTAAGTTGCATGTGGACAAGTAGCAGATGGCAAAAAGATAAAAAGCCAAATAATATTGGTGGAAATTGCTTCTCCAGAACAGAAAAGTGATAAAGGCTGAGCAATGGGAAGAATAAGAAAATGTGTCAGGGGCATGAATCATGTGCTGCATTCAGTGCACCTCAGCCAGAGGTCGCCCATAAGAAACAGTGGGAGGAATCAGTGTGAAACTGAGTTACTAGCAAAGCTGGAGGTACAGCTGGTCAAACATAGAAATGGTTTTTGTTTTAATTAAATGTCTAGTTGAACAATTGTCCATACACCATGCGTTTTGTTTTTAGTGTGTGCATTTTCTAAAATCAGATAAGAATGTCTGTATTTTTATCTATGGATAAAATATTGTAGGTTTCTCTCTTTCTCTCTTTCCAGCCCACAGAGATGGTGGCTCACAACTACATGACAGACAGTGGTTGCAGGAAAGGAAAAACAATGAGGAGGAGGAGAAGAAGGAAAAGATGAGGAGGACACTTGACAGCACAGGGGATGTGTGTTCATGGCCAAACACATCGCAGAATCAAAACCTACCTCAGAATTCACTGAAGCAGAGTCTTTGAGGTGAGTATTAGCATTAGGCTGCATTTATGAAAGGAAGAACTGTTTTGTGGGATTCCCAGTAAAAGTCCATTTTGTTTCCATCCATGAGAGGCCAACCTTAGGCCTCTGGAAGTCCACATCAGCCCTCTCCTATTATTTCTTGGGACTCAATGGATATATTGCTAGTGAATATAGGGTATCCCATTTCGCGGCTAATAGTTATGACTCTATTTTTAAAAAATTAAATGTGAAGGACATGATACCACACCACCACCTGTGGTGGTGATGTGGGCTGCAGATCCTCCCATGTTTTCAACAGTTTTGGGGTTTATTTCCAATGAGTGCATCTCCCGTAGCTTCCCGCTAAAATCGTGCAACTTCTCATACCACAGATGTTTCTTTGGTCCTACTTCATGGCACCATTATGCAAATCTGCCTCTCCAGAGGCAAATAATATGGTATCGTTCTATAAACATGGCAGAACAACTAATAAAGCAGAATGATATGCCGTCAATCCAGCGTTAATTCACCACAAGTGCACTATTCTTGCATCTTTGACATGTTGCAGAACACACCCATGAAAAAGCACCACTGGAGGGGCCCAGTGTTATTTTTACACTGGGTAAAATATTGCCCTCTCCTTCTACACTGGACCTGGCAGATTATCCAGTCTGTTGTCCCTTTCTCCACCAGTCCTTACTTTCACAACCCAATAAAAATTCACACAGCCAATTACAGAAAGAAGCTGCCTCTGTAAAATAAGACATTTTGCTGCCTTACTCTGATTCAGCCTTAAAGGCAAACATTGATTAGTACATTAATTTCATGAGATGGCATTTTAGAGGGTGTGAATGGCTAAAATGTTTTGAATGGTCTAGTAAACTTTTCAAGTTCGCCTCAAAGATAAGAAATAAATATTGCAAAAACTGTTTGTATAAGCCACCTTCTCCCAGATCACCAGAACATGAAGCCCCTACCAGTAAGAGTTTTTAAAATTTACTTATTTTTATTCTAGATGTTTCTCAGCTTTCTCTCCAAACTGCAAAGGGTTGCCATACATCTAAATTTCCCGGACATATCCGGCAACCAGCCGTTGGAAGCTGTGTCTGGGTGGAAATTGCTGAAACGTCCAGGAAAATCCAAACATATGGCAATGGCAGTGTCATTTTTGGGTGATTTCCCTTAAAAATAGCTCAAAATCTTCATTTTTTGAGATTTTGCAAAAAAACAACGACGCCCAGACTCAACAACTTTGGGCAAAACTAAAAAAAGTGTTTTCATTAGAAAAGTGTGCAATGAAATAAACATGCAGTTCGGATGACAATAAAACCGTCTATTTTTACAATCAGATTAAATGCACACAGAAGAAAACCTCAATGGCAGCCTATACAACAAAAGTGGCAATCCTGTGGTCCTCCAATTGTAGTTTGTCTCCAGTTCCCATCAGCCCTAGCCAGCATGACCAATGGTCAGGGGTGATGGGAGTTGTAGTCCGGCAGCACCTGGCATTTCACAGGTAAAAATAAAATAATAAGAAAAATAGAACTTCAGCCTGACTACAACAACCCATAACTGAAAGCACATTTCTCTTTCCCTCCTTCTTTGTTAGGGCACATCCCCCAGCAGCATGGATACATCAATGCAAGCTTGAAGGTAGTTGAGCAGTGTGTGTGATGCTTGGGATGTCATAACACTAGAACTTGTCCTCTTTAAAATGTGGGTTTCAAAAATAGTACTAGCACAAGCTTAGTATATTTTAACAGAATTCTGCAAGACAGCCCATTGTGTACAATGCCTTTAGATTCTTGTTTATCTTAAAAAGAAACATCTATTTTCTCAGGCTTCACCTCTCCTCCTTTTTTCACCTGTTAGAAATCTACACAGATTTATCAGGTTTTAACACCTTTTGGGGGGGAGAAACTTCCCTTTTAAAAATCATTTCAGGCTCACTAGGAGGTTGTGTGACCTCATCTCTTATTAAGGCTGTATACTTTTGGGCCCACCAACAGATAAACCTTACTTGTTTACAATTTCCTGGTTCCTTTTCCAGTTCTTTATTAAAGATACTTGGGTTAGATACTTGCTTTCCTAGTGTTCCACAACACTGTTACGAGCCACACCAGTCTCTGCTGAGCAGTGTGAGTCTTGTGTTTCCTTTGGGAAAATGAGTGTCTTTAATATATTTGGTTTTATTTACACACCTATACACCTGAGTCTACCATGGAGAGAGTTCAGAGCATTCACATCTCAAGAAGGGCTTACTTCCTTCTGGGGTGCAGCAGGGTCAATGGGCAGGGATGTTAACTTGTGGTCCAGCACAGCTTCCCTACCCCTGCATGATACTTCAAGTGAAACTCAACATAATGTTAAGTGGGATATGCATGCATGGAAAGAGGTCTGCTTGTACAATGAGACTTTCCTCTCATGACTTCCGGTTGACAGCGATCCGGCGCAAGCGGGGATTTTCCCTCTTGGGGAATCCCGGGTTTTTCGGAGGATTGGGGGTGTCACAGGGCGCAGTGACCCCTCAAAGTAGTGTCAGGAGGGTGTTCTGACACTCAGGTTCCCGCTGGCAGCCGAAATGCGAACCTCCCGGCCATCAGGTAGCTCCTAAAAGGAGTGAAGAGAACGGCGGGGGGGAGAGCGGGTTGCAGGGAGGCCATAGCTACCTCCGAGAAACGAAGCCCCGGGCTTGCAAGGAGAGCTCTCAATTCTCGATTTGGAAGAAATTCGGACTTAATTGGATATAAAGAAGAATTTTAAATTAAGAAAAGAAACCGGATGAAAAAAATTAGAAGTTACGAGACCAGCTTTTTATCCGCAATCAGCTTAGACGCATGGAAAGAACAAAGCGATTAAAAGTGAAAGTAAGTTACCGCTCGCGGCTGCTGTTTCTTCTCCCCTTTAACTGAATAAGAATAATCCTTTTTTGGGGAAGATATAATTTATCAAGGAAGATCTAAAGGAAAAGGGGGGACAGAGGAACAAGACGGAGCTATTTAAGTCCTTTTTGGGGCTTGTGAATTTGATTTGGCGTAACTAGACTTTGGTGTTGTGCTGAAAAAAAAACTGCGTAACAAAAGGGGATTTCCAGACTCCATTGTTAAAGTTTTACGAGACTGTCTGATGTTTGCCGAGGAAAGAAGGTTTGCAAATTGATCTGGACTATCGTTTTAGGATTAAACATAATTCGGCACACCCCTGGATGGCTTATTTCTTTTTTGTGGCAGTTTCTTTTTATTGAAATATTTAAATACTTGAGCAATTTAAAACGGTTTGGGGACTTTGCCCCTAGTGGTCAGAAGACACATAACAACTTGTTTTTTTCCCCCGGATCCTTATTTTTTTTATAATAAGCAACTCTTGGCTTTGGATTAAAAGAACTATTTATCCACACAAATTTGGATTAGCCTAATTGGTGGCAGAAGAAATATCTATTCATATTGATTTAAGGATTAGCCTAATCGGTGGCAGAAGATTGGTTTGGATATTAACATTTGAAGAATTTTTCTTTGGGTTCCCTCTGGCTTCAGCAATTTGTAAGAGTTGGGTCACATCTAAAACAAATACCTGTACATATGGATTAGCCTAATTGGTGGCAAGAAATACCTGTACCTATGGATTAGCCTAATTGGTGGCAAGAAGACATTCACAGATAATTCTAACTGTTGGGATTTAATCTGATTATATTTGATTATATTGAGATTCGGACTGGATTTGATGGACTATGAATGGATGAAAGTGTTATTTGTATCTTGATAAAAGTGTCATTTATATGTTTGATATAAGAATTGTTTTGAGGAGGGACACAGTATATATTGGGGTTTGGATCCAACTGAACTAGGGAAGTAGTGGGACTGATTCACCAGAAAAGGGAACGGGCTAGAAAAGAAGGAGAAGGAGAAAATGTCTCACTTACAGAAGAAAGCTGGGGAAGGAGGAACACCGGGAGAAAGAAGAGGTTCAAAACCTGAGGCAGATTTCAAAGCTGAAATTTTAAAAATGTTCGCAGAAATTAGACAAAGTGAAAAGAACTTGGAGGATAAATTAGAACATGTAGACACTAGAATTGAGCAGGTGGATAACAAAATAGGCAAAATGGACCAAAAAATTGATGATACAGTAAAAGAATTGAAAGGCCAAATAAAAGAAGTTACCAAGAGAACACAATCTGTTGAGGAAGGATTAAAAAGGACAAAAGTGGAGATAAAAGAAGTCAAAAAAGAAGAGGAGAAGATGAAAGCAGGAATCTCAGAAATGAGTAAAACACAGGAGGAGTTATGGGATGCAATCTCCATGAACGAATTGAGGCAACGGGAGGTGAACCTAAGGCTGAGAGCAGTTCCAGAGGTTCAAGGAGAAGACATCAAAGATAAATTAATAACGGAAATTGCTCAATGGTTGGAATTACAAAAAGAAGATGTAGAGAAGAGGGTTCAAAACGCACTTAGGATGAGAGTAAGGACAACTAAGACAAGGAAGGTTACAGGAGATTGCTTGATCACCTTTAAAGACAAAGACATGAGGAATTTAATACTCCAAAAAAACAGAGAGAAGCGACTGAATATTGATGGGAGCTACATAATTATTTTTAAAGACATACCGGTCAGATTGTTGAAACGGAGAGACCCATATAAACCATTGGTCCAAATTCTGAAGAAAAATAAGATTGAATTTAAATGGGAATTCCCTCAGGGGATTTCTTTTGTATACAAAGCCAAGAGACACAGACTTACAAGTCCCGAAGAAACAAGTAAGTTCCAGAGACGTTACAAAGAATTGACGGCAGAAGAGGAAGAGGAAGAAGAGGAAGACGGCAGAAGAGGAAGAGGAAGAAGGAAGAGGAAGAGGAAGAGAGAAGAGGAAGAAGAGGAATTGACCCGATGGGAGGAAAACTTTTAAAAGGAAAGTACAAAAAAAATAGAGAGACAGATGAAGAGGAGGAGGAGAAAGAAGAGGAAGAAGAAGAAGAGGAGGAGGAAGAAGAAAAAGAGGAGGAATTATAAAGAGATAATTCAGAATAAAATTTTATATTTTTTTAACTAACCACCAGAAAATATGGCACTGAAATTATGGAATTGGAACATTAATGGAATGAATGATAAGAAGAAAAGAAACAGTATTGAACAATATCTAAAAAGGAAAAATTTGGACATCATCTGTCTTCAAGAAACACATGTGGCAAGGAAACATAAAAAAATTCTGATTAATAATAGACTGGGAAATGAATTTATATCTTCAGATAAAGAAAAGAAGAGAGGCATAGTCCTTTATGTAAGGAAAAACATAGAAGCTCAACAGATCTTCAAAGACGAAGAAGGAAGAATAATCACAATACAGATCAATTGGCAGGGCGAAAAATTAATAATTGTCGGGATCTACGCACCTAATGGAAACAAGACTGATTTTTACAAGAAATTGGAAGAAAGGCTGTTTGAATATATGGATCAAAAAATTATAATAATGGGAGATATGAACGGAGTTGTATCAACGGAAATGGACAGATTAAGAGAAAAAAGTGACAGTAAAGAAGGAAAACTACCGAAGACCTTTTTCGCATTGGTGCAAAATTTTAATTTAATTGACATTTGGAGACTCAGACACCCATTAGAAAAAGAGTTCACATTTTATTCGGAACCGAATCAGTCCATGTCAAGAATAGATCAAATTTGGATCTCGAATGAACTAACCACCAGAATCCAACAAATAGAAATCCAACCCAGAGTAATTTCGGATCACAATCCAATAAAAATGGAGATAAAAGTGTATGAAGAAAGAACATTCAGATGGAGACTGAAAGATTACCTTTTGGAAGATGAAAGAATCATTCAAGAAGCCCGTAAAAAATTGACGGAATACTTTGTAGAGAATATGAATAAAGGCACAAAGATCAGCACAGTGTGGGATGCAAGCAAGGCGGTAATGAGGGGATTTTTCATCCAACAGAATGCGATCAAAAATAAGAACAGAGAGAAAGGGAAGAAGGAAATCCTAAAACAAATAATGGACAATGAACAAAAGTTAATTAATAAGCCAAATAATACCAAAATAAAACAAAATATTAAAGTTCTGCAGACACAGTTTGCTATGATTATAAACAAAGAAGTTGAATGGAACATTAAAAGATTAAGACAAAGGAATTTTGAATTTGCAAATAAACCAGGAAAATGGCTTGCATGGCAAATTAAGAAAAGGAAAGAGCAAAGTACAATCAATAAAATTATTGTGGATGGCGAAGAAATAGAAAACCCAAAAGGTATCAGGAAAGGATTTTTGGATTTCTACAAGCATCTGTATGCAAAACGAGAGAAAAACAATATAAAGAAGATAGAGAAATTTTTGAAAGAAAAAAAGGTGCAAAAGATCCCGACAGAAAAGAAAGACAGACTGAATGCCCCAATAGAGAATGAGGAGATAGTAGAAATTATAAAACAGATGAAAAAAGGGAAGGCACCAGGACCAGATGGATTTACAGCAATTTATTACAAAGAAATGAGGGACTCCCTGACGGTACCACTTAAAGAAGTTATGAATAATATTTTGAAACAACAGGATATACCAGAAACATGGAAAGAAGCCTTTATTACACTCATACCAAAACAAGACTCTGATCTCACACAAGTTAAGAACTACAGACCGATATCTCTGCTAAACACAGATTATAAGATTTTCTCGGGTATTTTGGCAACAAGATTCAAGAAGATATTGCAAGAACATATCCATAAAGATCAGGCAGGTTTCCTTCCTGGCAGACATATGAAGGACAATGTAAGAAACATAATAAATATTTTGGAATATTTGACTGCCAGTAATGAGAGACAAGCCGTTTTAATGTTTGTGGATGCAGAGAAAGTGTTTGATAATGTTTCATGGGAATTTATGTTGAAAAATTTGGAAATGATGGAAGTGGGAGAAGATTTTTTCAATGGCATAAAGGCAATATATTCAGAACAGAGAGCAAAATTGATCGTAAATAATGTAATTACAGAGGATGTGAATATAAAGAAAGGTACAAGACAGGGATGCCCTCTTTCACCACTGTTATTCATTACGGTTCTGGAGGTCCTGCTTAGTTCAATTAGGCAAAATGAACTAATAAAGGGGGTAACAGTAGGTCAAAACCAATACAAAGTTAAAGCCTTTGCCGATGATCTGGTAATTACGGTGGAAGATCCGACAAGTAGTCTAAAAGAAGTTATAAAAGAAATTGACCAATTTGGAAGAGTGGCCGGATTTGTATTAAATAAGAGGAAAACTAAACTTATGGTGAAGAATTTGGACCAAAGTTTGATAGAAGAAGTGCAAAGAGAAACAGAGATGGAAGTGGCAAAGAAGGTAAAATACTTAGGAATATGGTTAACCCAAAAAAACATTGATTTATTTCAAAACAATTATGTGACAACTTGGAACACTATTAAGAGAGACCTTGAAGTGTGGAGTAGGATGAAACTATCTTTTTGGGGCAGAATTTCTTCAATCAAGATGAGCGTGCTTCCAAAGATGTTGTTTTTATTTCAAATGATTCCAATAATCAAGGGGACAAAGATCTTCAGAGAGTGGCAAAGAATGATTTCAAAATATATCTGGCAGGGCAAAAAGCCACGAATACAATTTAAGTTACTAACTGATGCGAAAGAAAGAGGTGGCTTCGCCCTGCCAGACCTGAAACTTTATTATGAAGCATCTTGGCTCTGTTGGATAAAGGACTGGATAACACTAAAAAATAATAAGTTATTGGACTTGGAAGGGTTTGACAACAGGTTTGGTTGGCACGCCTACTTATGGTTGGGGAAGAAGAAAGCTCATAAAAGTTTTGCCAATCATATTTTCAGAGGTGCCCTAATAGAAATATGGGATAGGTACCAAAATATTTTGGAACCAAATGTACCTCATTGGTTATCCCCACTGAAGGTCATGAGTGTCAAAAAGACAAACATGAGAGAGGACTGAATGACTTATGGAGATATTGTAATTAAAGAAGGGGGGAAATGGAAATTGAAGCCATATGAACAAGTTAAAAAATATGTATATGATTGGTTGCACTACTTCCAAACAAATGAAATGTTTAAAAAGGATTGTAAAGAGAGGAGATATATTGAAGGAGAGTCTAGATTTCAGAAAGAGATAATAAACAATGACTACAAGGTATTGTCAAAAATGTATAAAATGCTATTGGAATGGCAAACAAAAGACGAAGAAGTCAAATCGGTTATGATACATTGAGCCAGGGACTTTGGTTATAATATACAGCTAGCAGATTGGGAGAAGGTATGGAAGGAAAATATGAAATTCACTGCATGTATGACGATAAAGGAAAACATTATGAAAATGGTATATAGATGGTACATCACTCCCGTTAAACTAGCAAAAATGTATAAGACATGTAACAAATGTTGGAAATGTAAGGAAAGGGAAGGGTCGTTTTACCATATGTGGTGGGAGTGTAAGAAAGTAAAAGGCTTCTGGGAAATGATATATAATGAGTTGAAAAAGATGTTTAAATATACGTTTGTGAAGAAACCAGAAGCCTTTTTGTTAGGAATTACAGGAAGAGAAATTAACAGAAGTGATCATAAACTTTTTCAATATGCAGTGACTGCGGCAAGAATCTTAATGGCTCAAAAATGGAAACAAGAAGAATTACCAACATTGGAAGAATGGAGACGGAAATTGATAGACTTTGCTGAATTAGATAAACTGACAGGAAAAATCAGATATCAAAAAGATCACAAGTTCACTCAGGACTGGAGAAAGTTTACGATTTATCTGGAAAATATTTGTGATGAACAGACAACGCTAGTTGGATTTAAAGAGGCTTTGTGAGGAGAAAGGGTATTGTAAGAGGGAAAAGAGCTGTAAAGATTTATAAACTGGCAATACAACTATAAAGGAAATGTGAACTAAATTTAAAATTATGAGGATTGTGGAGGGAGCGGGGGGAAGTCTAAAAGAATTTCGTATTATATTGGATATGAATGTGTTTATATAAATTTGTAAAAGAAAAATCTTTTTTTAAATAATAATAATAATAATAAAAAAGAGACTTTCCTCTCATGCCCACCCTAAACCTATTTTTTGTGTTCCTTCAGCCCACCAGAGCAGATTTATGGGGCACAGACATCACACAGGGGAGGGGAGTGGGGGATCTCCTTTGCACAGGCAGACTTTGTTCTGTGCAAGTAACAACTTAGAATGGGGAGGGTGGGATTCAACTAATGACCCATGCCATGTTAATATTACTGGATCTCATGCCCTCCTCTTCTCACAGTAATGGTACTGATAGCGTTGCTTTGTTTTCGCTATTACAAAAATAACAAAACAAATCCTTAGTACTTTCTTTTACCTGTAGCAAGCAGGATTTGCATTTCATTGACTTTCTGTTTTAATATCAATCAGCCAGCTGAAATCTCAGTAGTATGAATTGCTAAATAGTCCATCTCTAGTGATGCTCTAGCAACAGTTATGGCTAGCTGGTGGCTTGAATCAGTGTCATGTTTCATAACAAACCATATAGTAATGGGGGGACGGGACGGCTCTGAGCTAGCAGAACCATCACAACATGTTAAAGAACAAGATAGTGTTTAGCAGCTTTCTCTCCAACTGAATTATCAATGCTTACTCTAGTCAATCTCACTGAGAGACCATGATTCCAGAGAAATAGAGAACCGACTACATTCTGTTTTGTTTTGCTGTTGACTTGACTACAGTAAGCCTGCAACTTATGCACATTTAACTTGTGCACATTCTGCTTTACATGCTTCGCAATTAAAAATTAAAAAATAAAGAAGGGTGTAGAAAGGGGGTGGGCATCTGGGAAAAAAGACTTTGGAAATCCCACCTGCCACCCCAACCAATGTTTTTTGACTATACAGTGGTGCCTCGGATTAAGTACTTAATTCATTCCCGAGGTCCGTTCTTAACCTGAAACTGTTCTTAACTTGAAGCACCACTTTAGCTAATGGGGCCTCCTGCTGCCGCTGCGCTGCCGGAGCACGATTTTTGTTCTCATCCTGAAGCAAAGTTCTTAATCTGAGGTAATATTCCTGGGTTAGCGGAGTCTGTAACCTGAAGCGTATGTAACCTGAAGCGTATGTAACCCGAGGTACCACTGTACACGATTTTGGCTTTAGGCACAATCCCCAGAAAGTAACCCTCATGTAAGTTGTGGCCTTACTGGAAATATTTCTGTGCATTTCTGTCAGTGACTTGGAGCATAGGTCCACTTAATCAGATTGCAACAGCACGGCATTCTGTTGAATTTCAGATGTCTCATCACAGAGCTTTCCAAACTTTTCATGTTGGTGACACTCTTTTTAGACGAGCATCATTTCACGACTCAGTAATTCAGTTTTACTAGCAAACCGGAGGTTAAACCAACCCCCTTCCAGCCCTTGGAGGAGTGTGGGGAGCGTTCACACAACACCTACACACTGCAGCTGACACACTAACGTGTTGCGGCAGTTTGGAAAGCTCTGACTTATCAGAAGTTCCTTAAGGTTGATGCTTTGATCAATGGTGGAAGGGTTTGCATCAAGGGTCAGCATGGTCAGGCACCTGTTAAAGGTCCACACCCTAACAGGGTACCATGGACAGCACCCACATCCTGACTTGCTCCTCCTATTCACCATTGTTGCCTGTTTATGCACCCATCTGTTGCTCCGACCAAGACAGCAGCTGTGGTAAGAAGGAGCAGCAATAGATGCTACTGCTTCCTTGTTCATTGGCTCTCTGCCAAGTTGGTAGCAATGCTGAGTAAGAGGAAGACCAAAAGCTTTACATTGGCACTAAGGAGGCAGACTCCTCGAGGGAGGGAAGTCCATGGAGGGGCCTTCTCAAGGGTCCTCCAAAATCTGGAGCCAGCACTGAAGGGTAGAATAGCCAAGTCCAGAGCCATGGTCATTCTTTGTGCTTATCAGAAATGTGTGTCCTTTTGCTGAGACAAATTACCATGTGGAAGACCCTGTGTTTGGTAAACCACCTTATAAGTATTTTTGAAGGGCATATAAGCTTCCTTTATATCAAATAATCAATCAAAGTAGGATTCCAAAGTGTGATATGGGGGAGGGCGGGAGAGAATCCAGAATTCATGTGAATTAGACACCTGCCTTCTTAATCTCACATTTGTGGGGGGCTGGCTGCAATTACTCAGTCAGAAAACAACCATTCTACAGATACATCTTTAACAAATGAAACAAAAACAAAACAACTGGGTATGGACTAGAGAGAGAAACAGCCAATTACACTGTCAATGCACAAAGCTGACATAGCAACGCTGACAGTTCTCATGTACAATCCTTACTAAAATGAAGAAACGTTCTTTATTCTTTGATACAGTACAGCAGATTTTCTGTTTATTTGGGGAAATTTTTCAAGTGTGAATTGAAGCTGATCTAATTGAGTAGTTGCTACTCCAGCAGTTCCTACTGTCCTACAGGAGGTCTGACTTTAACACCGCTCTTTGCCCCTAAGAAAGGCCAAATGGTGTTTAAATTTGGGAGGTGCAGTACATCTAGATCAAATTGTATGAAAACCTCCTTACACCTTGGCTAGTTCCTCGGTTCAGATGAATTGGCTCATTCAGGCCAGTGGGAATATTTACAGGAACTCCGCTTCGGCCAAACACTTTCTTTTGGCACATGGAAGACTGAATGTCTCACTCTGTAGGTATTTTGGCAGGGCTTGTCCATGGCGTGTATTTGTACGCTGGCCTGTGCGTAATAAAAATACAGAGGAGATGGATGAATAACTGAGAGGAAAAACAAAACAGAACGATGGCCGCATTGCATCAGCTTTGTAGCAACGGGTCTGAAAATTGTGGTGGTGATTTATGGGGAGCCTTGTGTCTTAAAAAAGCAGCCCGTCTCGGAAAAGAATGAAACAGGTCATTCCAACAGCAGATCAAAATGGATGATAAAAGAGTAACGTTTAACGGGAGCAAAGTGGCATTCTCTTAGTCTAATATTAGCATATTTCACACATTAATGTCACAAAATGATCCATTTATACAGCTCAGCCAGACATTAGCCCCTAATTTTAGCATACAAAACAACCAGGGAGGCAGCCTGAGTCAAGCAACTGGAAGCTCTCTTGCCTGTACTGAAATCACAAGGGTGATGCAGCTGACTCTATAAACCCTTGCTTGTTGACCAGACTAAGAAAGGAACAAGCCAAGAGCCCACAGAGGGTGTAGAGCACTCCAGCATTGGTGGAATTTCATTCATAGGGACTGGTGCAGCAGTCCTTAGGCTTCTGTGATGGGGTTCTCAACAGGGCATTATTTTGCATGTTTCCTCAGCAATATATGTCTCACTGACTTCTTGCTCCCTAGCAAGCTTATTTAGAACCAGATTTCTAAGCACCACAAATTAAATAAATATCTATGAATATCTGTTTCTCCTTTCCACCAGTGTGTTATGTGTAGTCCAGCAGCAGCCACCTCGTTCACCATCTCACTACTGCAGTTTAAATGGGCTAACTCTTTAAGTTCTGTCCTTTCTCTTCAAATGCTGTGGCACAAATGGTCAGTGCATCTGGCTGGCTGGTGATTCAAGCCCACCCAGGGATGGCTGTGGCAGGATTCCTGCATTGCAGGGGCTTGGACTGGATGACTCTCAAGGGCCCCTTCCAATTCTACAATTCTCTGGTTCTCTTTAATCCTAGGCTATTTTTTATATTGACACCAGCTTTTCAGCCTCTGTGGTGTGGACTGCCTTTTCAAAAAATTGGTTGGTTCCTTAGCTATGGATATTTCACGAGAGGGTAGGCTAACAATTGTTATCCAACCCCCACAATGGATTACTTTATGGATTATTTATTTGATTGAATTATTTAGGTCATGTCCTTTATGTGGGGTTGCTCTTGGAGATGGTTCAGAAGCTTTAGCTATTGCAAAATGCAGCAACTAGGTTCTTGACTGGTTCAGCTGCTATGGATCCTATTGCACCAATCCTGAGACAATTGCACTGCCTGCCAGTTTGCTGCCAAGCAAATTTGCTACTTAAAAAGCCCTGAAGAACTTGGGACCTAGGTATCTGAAAGAGTCCTTCCTTCCTTCCATACCAGCCTGCCTGTGTATTATAATCAGTTGGTTGTTCTGTTATGTGACAATCAGGGAGAGATGGCATCCCACTTTTAGAATGCCCCTCCTGCTGTACCACTTGTGTTGGCTCTGATGAGGTTTTGGTGCCAGATGAAAACTCTCCTAGTCCATTGGGCTTTTAAGGGGGTTTAAATACCTTGGCCACATTTTTAACCATTACTGCTGCAAATTGATTATTTGTGGATTTCACCTTCATACCTGTAATTGTGTTTTTGTTGATTATAGAGTCTGGTTTAGCTTTCTTTTTCTATATACCGCCCCAGATCACATTGTGATGGTGGGGGGGGGGAGGGGAATAAAATATTTTAAATAAATAAAATAAATACATCTCTGCTAATGTGTCTTTGGACTCTGGGCTAAATGCAGATCCAATCAACTTGCCTTGCTGAAGGCTGCTGCAAGCAGGTGTTCTCTAAAGAAGACATCTTACTCTTTCCACCTCACTCCCCCAAAAGCCTTACTATATCTTCTAATTTAGCAGTAGCCAAAATTAAATGATTTAATTAACAAGATTTATCCAGCTTTTATTGGAGAATAATAGTGTTGGCATGCAGCTTATTCAAGGGGACAATAAATGTGAAAATATTTGCATTCTTTAATTGCCTGTATGAAAGATCATTTGGGCTGAATTTCAATGGGCCCCTTTCCCGCTTTCCTCTGAGGAGGAGCTGCCTGCTTAACTGCTTTTATGTCTACTACTCAGCATCTAATACGTAATCTCTTAGTCTGGTCACACCACTGGAACTTTGCAAGGAAGCATCTTTAATGTGCTGCTCCCCTTTTTACTTTAAGATACTAGAAATTTACAATAACCTGTGAGAAAGGTGGTATTGAGGACTGTTGAGTTATTCAACCATTTTCTACTGAATTTTAAAATGGATATATCCAAATCACTGTGAGACGTTGCGAGAATGTAATTGGGATCTTAAATTCAGAAAAGCAGAACTTACCGTAGTTAATAAGTAAAACAGCAGCTAACTAATGTAAGTGTTGAACATAAAGTAAATCGTCTCATCTTAAGTAGAATTTGAATAAACCGTCAGTGTAGGCAGTGGAACTGACATTCAGAGAGAAGCGGATGAAAAGAGAGGCTCCATTTAGAGAATGCAAGGGATCTTGAGAACTGTAGTTTGTTAAGGGTGCTGGGAATAATAATTCTGTGAGGGGTAAACTACAGTTTTCAGGATTCTTTGGCTGAACCCATATCCTTTAAAAGTATGGTGTGGCGATGGCCTGATTCTACAAATTAAGAGGGTGTAATCATGGTGACAGCAGCCACGAAATTAAAAGACGCCTGCTTCTTGGGAGAAGAGCAACGACAAACCTAGACAACATCTTAAAAAGCAGAGACATCACCTTGCCAACAAAGATCTGTATAGTTAAAGCTATGGTTTTCCCAGTAGTGATGTATGGAAGTTAGAACTGGACCATAAAGAAGGCTGATTGCCGAGGAATTGATGCTTTTGAATTATGGTGCTGGAGGAGACTCTTGAGAGTCCCATGGACTGCAAGAAGATCAAACCTATCCATTCTGAAGGAAATCAGCCCTGAGTGCTCACTGGAAGGACAGATCCTGAAGCTGAGACTGCAATACTTTGGCCACCTCATGAGAAGAGAAGACTCCCTGGAAAAGACCCTGATGTTGGGGAAGATTGAGGGCACAAGGAGAAAGGGACAACAGAGGACGAGATGGTTGGACAGTGTTCTCGAAGCTACGAACATGAGTTTGACCAAACTGCGGGAGGCAGTAGATGACAGGAGTGCCTGGCGTGCTCTGGTCTATGGGGTCACGAAGAGTCAGACACGACTAAATGACTAAACGACAACAATATCCCCCCATTGTCCCTTAGCTGCTTCCTTCTTATTGTCCCCTTCTGGCTTACTACCGGGGTTACGAAGCCCCAGACACTTTGTGAAACTTATCTTCTCTTTCTGTGTCTTTCTCAGTCTCCACAAGATTCCTCCCTCCTGGGTTGGTAAATCCACTCTCAAGAGAATGCATTGGTGTAAGGAAGCTCCCAGCCTCCCCTTCAAATTCACTTGTGAGCAAAATTGACTGGTGCTGATGGCATTGCTATCAAGGCTTGGGGATGGATTCTTAAGAGAAAGTTGCACTTAAATGTTGAAGTATTCTAATGAGTTTTGCTTCTTAAGTTGTAAATTGCTGCAGAAATGCGGATAAATGAATTTAAGACTGAGAAGCTGTGAAGACGAAACATGACAGATCCTTTCATTCCTGCTTCTGGGCTTCCCATGGGCATCTGGTTGTCTTCAGTCAGAACAGGATGCTGACTGGACTTTGGGCCTGATCCAACAAGGCTTTTCTTATTTCTTATGCTGTTTCCCTCTATCATACATTTATTTGTTAGCAAAACATTTTTATACCATCCTTTGGTTCTTTAAAAAGGCACTTTACAACCATGAAATATCAACATTTTTTTAAAAAAGCAGTCAAAGCAAAAATTAAACAGGTGAGCAAAAGCATAGCTCGGTAAAAGTCTGGAGGAAGAGAAAACATTTCAACCCCTTGTCTAAAGGACAACAGAAAAAGGGCCAGTCTAACCTCCCTTGAAAACGAGTTCCTCAGTCACAAAAGGTCTGGTCCTTTGCCTCCCCCCAACCCCACTCCGCTTTCAGACATGTGTCTTAGTCACATTCCTAGCTGGTGATGGAATGCAGAGCAGGGCTTTGGAGATGAACACAACCGACAGGTAGATTCATTTGGGAAGAGGTGGTTTTTCAAATAGTCCTGCTCACCAGCCTTCTCTATATCTTTCTAGGTAATAACTAGCACTTTGAGATGGCCTGAAAACAAACTGGAAGTAAGTGCAATTCTCATGTGACTGGTGACATATGGTCTGAAAAATAAGCACCAAAAATCATTCTGGTCACAGCCTTTTTGTTACCAGCCGCAGCTTTCAGACACATTTCAAGGGAATTTTCACACATGGTGCTATGCAACAGTCTAATATAGAGTGTGTGAATGAATCTGTAATTGTGGGCAGATCTGCTTTCTTTAGAAAGGATTGCCACACCAATTGAAACTGGTCAAAGGCACTCCTAGGCACAATGGTCACCTGGCCATCAAAGACCAGTCCTGGAACCTGGAGCTCCCACACACCGACAGCCTAGTTTTTCAGAGGCTGTGCAGTCCCGCCCAGAATAACTTGTACTTTCAATCCATTTTTATGACCGATAGGACTTCTATCTTTTATCAGTCAAGTGCTAGCTTGTTGGCTCACATCTAGCCCATCACAGCTCCAGAAGATGGTTCAAGATCTCCACAGCCTCCTTGTGATCAGCTGAAATGAGAGAGAGAGCTGGGTGCCATCAGCATATTGATGGCACCCAACTCCTAATCCAGATGCTCTCTCCATGTCAATGTTAAAAACTACTGAGGAGAAGACAGAGTCCTGAGGGATCCAAAAAGCTGATGACCATGGGCTTCAACAATAGCGGGGTTTTTTTGCCCACACCTTTTCACTTCGCTGTTTTGTTTGAAAAGGTAGATAAAGGTCTGTATGTTGCCCTGGTGATTTTGATAAAATTATGAAAAGTTGGGACATTTGGAATGTCACACTGGAGATTAAAATAAAATAAAATAATAAAAAGACAACCATTGGTTAAATAAAAACATTAGCATTTGAGGCTGCTTCTTGTGCTCTGAATGCAATCAGGGTAGCAGTATATTATCCCTAGACTATTGTTTAATCCTGTGAGCTGAACCTCTAGCTAGTAGATTCAAGAAACCTTGTAATAATGACCAGATGTTTCAAACTTGGCTTAAATAAATGATTGGAGGGAGAACAGCCAGTCCTCCTTCACGGATAAAAATTTGAGGCCAGCTAGTAATGAAGAATAATGATGAAAATGCAAATCATTTTAGTTTATCTGAAGCATAAAAAAGTTAAGCAGCAACCTCAAATGTGTGGAATATGCATTTTGTGTGTGTTCCTTTTAAGTATGACATTCCTTGATTTTTAAAAATTCAATTCTATATCACATTTTTTTCCCTTGCCCCTGACAGATGGGAGAAGAAACTAGTGATGGGAAAACTCCCCTTGGTGTGATATGAAATTGGCTTCATAGGTAACAAACTCTCCCCTGGAATGATGAGACCAAAACCATCTATTTTTTCAGAGGCTCATATTGTTGATGGTGCCGTATGGGCACCCCTTAATGTATTTCATCTTTGGAATTGTAGTTCCGGACTGCAGCCATGACAGAGCACACCTTGAATATCAACCACCACCACTTTCCTGAAGCCTATATACAAAGAAGGGGGTTAGATGTGGCTGGAGGACAACAGATACATACAACATTTCCAATAAGTCATTGGGAGGATTGACCCATAACAGAGGACATGCTCACCAGTGGATGCTTGTTTGAGAGGTCTGGTCATGCAGCTCACTGGTTGATTGAAGGTTGATTGATTCTTTTCAAAGGATTTTGATATGTGTTCTGATGTGACCGCCTTCTTCTAGAAACTACTCCAATACATCCCCACTCCCAATGTTGGTGAACATGAGAAGCCTTGGATGCCATGTGAAGTGCTGCTGCTGAATTAAGACAGGGAAAGCAACCCCATTTTGCATGTGAACACAGACTTCTTTGGGACAAATTTATAATCATAATACTATGCTGAGAAAGTCTCAGTGAAAAGAAGATCTTCATCATGCCAAGAGACCAAGATTACAGTGGTACCTCTAGATGCGAACGGGATCTGTTCCGGAGCCCCACTCGCATCTAGAAGCAAACCTACGGTAACTAGCAATGGCACGTCTGCACACGTGTGCGTCGCTTTTCGCCGCTTCTGCGCATATGCGTGATGTCATTTTGAGCGTCTGCGCAAGTGGTGGAACCCAGAAGTAATGCGCTCCGTTGCTTCCGGGTTGCCACAGAGCGCAACTTGAATGCACTCATCCTGAAGCACATTCAACCCAAGGTATGACTCTATATGCACCTGGCCTATTTCAAGAGGAAGGGGTTTCCAAAGAACTGATCCCAGAACATCACTTTAAGGATACAAAATTAAATGCTGATCATTTACTGCACTAAAATAATGATAATAATGATGATAATAATGTCCTGTCAAACTACCCATTTGGTTTCACACACTTATTTGGCATTCTGTCCGTTGGTCTGAAAACCCCAAAGTGGGAAAGCAGGACACAAATACTTGGAAGGAAGTTAATGAATTCATTGAAAAGCCTTGGTTGAACATTTTGATATCAGAAAACAGGACACCATTCTATGTCCAAATACCAGCCTGGTGTTTGCATCCATTTTTTAAAAAGGGGGGATTAAAACACAGCAAATGTTGAGACATGATCTGTCCCTCAAACACCGAGAGATTAGGATGAACGTTGGTGTGCCGATGATTCTTATTTTAAAGTTCAAAAAACAAGCTGGAGCCCCACATTCGCTCTTGAGAAGACCAAGAAAGAGATACAAGATCTTACAATGCAATATTTGCCTTGGAGATTTGAGATCTCAGAATAAACGTTGCTGTGTGTATTTAGGACAACACTTTATGTTTTATATATGAGCCCAAGCTTGTCTCTGGCACCCATTATCAAGGCAGCCAGAAAATAAGTACAGCATGATGCCATTCATGTGAGTTGAAGACTAAGATAGAGGAATGAAAGTTCATGTGTACTGTGTATATATTAAGAATGACATTTTTGGTTCAGATCCCAGCTTGATCTCCCATACCATTTTCAATAGGGTCGGGGAGAAGGGAAGGTGTTCCAAAGATCAGCCTTTCCCATCTGGTGCCCACCAAATATTTTGGACTACAACTCCCAATCGGACTCAGATGGCATGACCACTGGTAAGGAATGATGGGAGCTGCAATTCAAAATATTAGGAGGATTTATTAGTGGTTTTTACGCTAGGTGATATGATTGTGTGTCAACCAAGAAGACAGGAATGCTCATTAGGAACTTTATTCATCCTTTTAACATGAAGTTCAAAATGCTTGAGGCCATTAAATGTTGACAACCCACTTTAGATATCCTATGCATGAAAGGTGAATAATAGATGGTGCAATTCAACCCCGAGCTGTAAAATTATTATGCTTATTAATAAAGGCTTTGAATATTATTCATGACTTTAAAATGGGAGATGTGGGCCTGTAATTCTTTAAGGATTAAAAAGATAAAATGTTCAGTTGCTAAGGAAGAGTACATTGAAGTATCCTGTGTAGCACCGTTTCAAATGGATTAGTCACCTTTCTTTGTACTGGTGACATGCATATCACAATAACAAGATGTTAGCCTGCCAGAAGAATATTAACTTCATTAATATGATGTGAGAGTGGGTTTCTTCAGTTTTATAAATTACTACCTGAATGATTTCTTTATTTACAAAAGACCAGTTTCCTAATAGGAGTCAAATGCAAAAAAGGGTCAATCCTACATTACAGGGGAAGGGAAGGTCAAACTAGAATGTGATTAGATTCATTTAAATCAATCAATCAATCATTTTATTTGTATGCCACCTTTCCAAAGCTAAAACCATGCTCAAAGTGGCTTACAGTATATAAAAAATTACATACCTACAAATAAAACAAAAAGACATAAGCAATAAACAAAATATCAAATGTGCACAACCAAACCGAACAATCATGAAACCCCCCCCCAAAAAAAAACATTAAAAAATCATCAACAGCAGCAACCCCACCCCTAACAGTAGCCTGCCCAAGATTATCTTCAGCAGACTCAGTTTTTGTAGCTGGAGTCAGTCAGGGCTCTGCCCTCCTAAGCTAGGTGGAAAAAGGCCTACAAGGCAGGAAGCTGGACTTCCAGGACTCAGACACAAGATGACACTTCAGCTAAGAGATTAGACAGATCAATATTATGGATCACAAAACTGCCCTGCTTTAGAATGCTGATTGATAGTGTTGGTTTTTGTTGACTTATGAAAATGAATCTCTTCAAGCAAGTCCTTTGATGATCCTTGAACTTGCCACATGCTAACTCTGTGTGATTCTTAGCAGTTTCAGATTTTGCCACGTTAATTGTTTATTGTTGTTATGATTTGATTGACTGGGTGTGTGATC
Source organism: Podarcis erhardii (assembly GCF_964252035.2). NCBI lineage: Eukaryota > Metazoa > Chordata > Lepidosauria > Squamata > Lacertidae > Podarcis > Podarcis erhardii. The sequence continues at coordinate 55,896,299 of NC_138498.1, read as the reverse complement.
CACCATTCTTGGCAGAAAGGGGGCTTGGATAATTTTTTAAAAATATAAATAAAACACAAACCCCCCACATTTTCACATGTGTACCCTGTGCTTCTTACAAGGCTCTCCTTGGTTCAAGTCTAGCTTTTGATTCAGTATCCCACCCTGCAGAATAATAATAATAATAATAATAATAATAATAATAATAATAATAATAAATAATAATAAATTTTTATTTCTACCCTGCCCTCCCCGGTGAGAGCCGGGCTCAGGGCAGCTAACACCAGTAAAAATTACAGAAAAAATATAGTGGGGGAGGGGACACCCCAATTTAAAATACAGGTTAAAATGCTATTATAATGCAGCCCTGGAACAAACTAAGTCCCACACAAACTGAATCCTCCTTCCTTACAGCCTCTGTCAAGTGTTAAGATGGGCAGAGATGGGCTCTTGGTAATTCCAGTGCCCTCAGAAGGTTGGGGAGGGGTGTGGAGGCTTGTGAGAGGGCCTACTCTGTGGCAGCCCCTAAGCTGTGGAATGCCCTCCAAACAGAGGTGCATCTGGGTTCTTCACTATATAGTTTTGTTGCATGCTGAAGATGTACTTCTTTACCCAGGCTTTTGACACCGATATATATATATATATAATTGTAGAACCCATTCTTTTTTTTTTTACTGAAAAAAATAAAAGGTGAGAAACAACAACAACAGCAGAGCTTATTCTCTTGTCAGTGTCCTTGTATTGCAGCCTGAAAGAGTCTTCTCTCTTTCTCTCCCTTTTAACTGAACTAGAAGGAATCATTCCAGCTCAATCTGTCAGTAAGGGTATAAAGGCAACGCTTAAGCAAGTATAAAGTCTACATTTATACAGAAAGCAAATACTGTAACACAAAATAGCTGAGAGAGAGAGTAACAGCTGCGACTCTGCTTCAAAATGTATTAAAGGGGGTGGGTGGGACCCAGCTGCTTGGACTTGCTTCTTTCTCAGATGAAAATAGGATGCAAGTGCATTGTTACAGTTTTGATGGTATAACAATGGAGTGTGGCCAGATAATCAAAGAAGACACCAAATGCACTTAATTTTTTTTATGACTCATAGTTGTCACCAAGAAATCCAATGGAATTGAAATCAGGGAGGGGAATTAGTTGATCTTTTGATTATTATTTTTTCAAAAGATTAAATACGTGCCATCCCAAAATAGCAAGTGTACATAAATTGCCCAGAAAAATGAAGTCAACTTCCAAAGGAGAACGTGTTGGCCAGGCATGAGATTGATACTGCCAAGGCAGTGGAGTCAATGGAACCGTACACACTTCTTCTTCTTTTTTTTGTAACAAAGCTATTGCCAAAACAAATAGGGCTTTCCCCAATAATAAATAACATTTGAAAATTAGGTCATTTTGAAATTCATATAACACTATTTGAGAACTTTGTGTCCAAATCTCGGTAGCTTCATTCATCCTCATGTTATTTTCCCTGGCATATTTTGATCTCTAATTCTCCATGACACATTGCAAGTTAAAAAAAGGGGGGGGGGAGGGCATCCTTGTGACTTCACTTTCTACCTTAGCATTAACCTTGGAGTTGGAGATCTTCTGGCTCTCCAGATGTTGCTTAACTACAATTCCCATCAGCCCTAGCAAGCATGGCCAATGGCCAGGAATTGTGTGAGTTGTAGTTCAGAACCAGCAACATCTGAAGGGTTAAAGATTTCCCCACACCTGGTTTAGCTATTCTAATGACGTGTCCCGAGCATGTATTGTCTGTGTATGTTTATTGGATTCTTGTTGTGGAACATCTCACTTCCCCTTAATGTACAATGTGTTGTTTTGATGTGATATCAAATCCATTTTAGGCAATAAGGAGTGCTTTTTAAATATTTGACTTAGCTTTGAACAAAACCCAGGTGAAACTTCTCCTTTTGCTTTTGATTCAGCTGAATGCCACAGATTCTCTTAAGAGGCTTGGAGTAGCCTTGAAAGATATAACTGCCCATTAGAGATTATGGCATAACAAGTAAAATGTCATTTGAGAGAGAGAGAGAAAGAGAGAGAGAGAGAGAGAGAGAGAGAGAGAGAGAGGCTACATTGCAGCATTATGCCTGAACAGAAAGTATCAACCTGAGCAATATCAACATTGTAGTTTCATTCCCTTGAACTTGGGAAGCAGATACCATTACCTAAAAGTGTTAACTAGAGAGGAGACTGCTAGCAGTCAACTCTATGGCATATGGGCAACCATCCAGTAGCAGCAAGCCATTAGCAAGCCTGACTGCACACTTAGAGCACATTCATTCCTCCAAAGCATCCTGGGGAATGTAGTATGTTAAGGGTGCTGGGAACTGTAGATCTAGAGGCAAAAGGAATGTGGACTGGACAATTTTCATTTCAAGAGAAGTCAGTTTTTATGCATCCCATTGCTTTAAGCTGTGCGACATTAACATCTGCAGTAGAGCCTAAATCATTTGTGGTGCCTGTGTGCATATAGCCAGCTCCCTACTTCAGGTTGCTCCCTCCCTCACAAGGCCAGAAAGGGATGTGGGGGAAGGCCAGGGTCAGTGTCCCCCTGCTCTCCCCAAGCATAGCTGAACTCATGTGAGGTCTAAAGCTCAAACAGAAAGGCTTATTATGTATTGTTATTGCCTCTTACATGTGCCTTAATATGATTTACAAACACATAATTCAAACAGCTCAAAACAATCTTAAATGTAATAGCTTTCAAACAATACAAAATGAACTCCTAAGACAGAGACATTTTATCCAGCCAGAAAAGCTGTACCAAAAGTTACAGGTCAGGAACACCTGCTGCATCTCATGATGCTCCATAGAATAGGAGCAGCCACACTGAAAGCTGGGTTACTGCAGCTTCTAATATTTTGGAGACTTTAGGGAGAAACTCTCCTGCAGGATGCAGTGACCTACTGGGTATATAAGGGATAAGGAGGTCTCTTCACTAGTCTGGTCTTGAGCTGTGTAGTGCCTTATATGCTAGTACCACAACCTTGAACTTGGCCCAGTAGCAGATTGACAGCCAGTGAAAATCACATTAAGAAAAGATTTGTTCTCGTGGACTTGTTCACCTCTTGCAAATGAATCTCTTCTTTCAGCCTGTGTTTATTCATTTTTAAAAAAATCTCAGTGTCCCCTTCACCACCCTCATATTGCATCTAGATCTTATTCATATTAATCCTCTAATTGTATATTTCCAGCATCTTTTTCTTTTCTTTTCTTCATGCATATGGTAATGTAGGCTCTTGCCTATGACAACTCACGACACCGTAGATTTGATTATTATGGAGCTGAGGCTCCAGTACTTTGGCCACCTCATGAGAAGGGAAGACTCCCTGGAAAAGACCCTAATGTTGGGAAAGATTGAGGGCACAAGGAGAAGGGGACAACAGAGGACGAGATGTTTGGACAGTGTTCTCAAAGCTATTAACATGAGTTTGACCAAACTGCGGGAGGCAGTGGAAGACAGGAATGCCTGGCGTGCTCTGGTCCATGGGGTCACGAAGAGTCGGACATGACTTAACGACTAAACAACAACAAGGGCCAAACACAAGGCTCTTTGTTTTATTAAAGAGTAAAAGACTAGTTTGTGGTTTATTTGCATGCATACCATGTGAGTTTCTGCATTCTAGCTCAATTAGTTGTTTGGTTGTTTAATTAATTTTATTGTATTAATATGAGACGAAGCCTCTAACCAAATCTGCACCATCATTATAGAAACTGAAGGTGTGTCATGCAAGCAAGATAAGCAGCCAATGGTTTGCAATTCAAGTTGTGATGCTGCTAGGCCGAGCTGAAAATCCAACTCCACTTTCTTAGGCTGAATCACATTGCCTGCCACAGCAATGAAAAGAAGCAGGCTGTGATTGATTGTGTTGGGCTAACTGGCTTAAGACGACATAGGAAGATGAAAGTGAGCAGTGTCTATTCCAAATTCATCATGCCATTGCTGGCCACAGTGTTGCCAATACAGCTGTCTTGGAGATGCAAGATTCATCGGATGATTCAATGGGTTGAGCTTTTAAAACTTTTTTTTTGAAATCCCCCTTTAAAAATGGTTGTAGTGATGTGTTGTTAGAGGTTGTTTAAATGTCAAAATTAGTATGCATTCTTGTTTTCTTTTTGCTTGCTGGTTCATCCATGTGTCTGCCAAAAGCCACTCTCCAGACAGCATCCTCAGGCATTACATAGTGAGTCATTTTATTCATTTCACATTCTAAACTTGATTGAGCTATAATTGCTTCAGCCTCATTATAACTCTCACTCGGGCATGGAGATATTTGGCCCAAGCCCTGGGTTAACCCTACTGGCATGGAGCTTCTTGACTGCGGTAGATGTTGACATTAGGGCAGCATGGAGTCTTCCAAGCTGTTTCAGAGAGCACTTTAGCAATAAAAAGCCCTTTATCCGTTGGGTGGGGAAAGGGAATGCTGGCACAGCAGGGGTCATGAAATTTTGTTTGCATCCAAGCTTAAAATACTATATAATGCTGGACAAATGCCTTCAGAAACATCCAAAAGATTAAAAGTATTGGTCTGGAAGTTTTAACTGGGTTATTCCAGTATAATAGGTCATTAGGCTGCAGTTCCATCAATATTTAGTGGGGGGTTGAGCCCATTGGATTCAGTGAGCCTTAGAATGAAGATCAACCCAAATTTCATGGGCTGGGGACAAATGCTGATCCCTGAGCAGAGATGAGTGAATTTTATTTTGTGTGTGGTACTTTGGGGCTTTTCTCAGCAATTGCTGAGACATCTTCTTCACTTGTTATTTTAGTGGCAGCAGCAGTAATGACACAGTTCAGCTCCTGGTGGCTTGGCCACCAAGAACAGAACCATCTCTGCTATTGCCACAGCCACTGCTGCCACAATGAGCTCATCATTAAAAGGAGGAGGAGGAGCTGTCTCATCCTGCACTGATATATTTAAGAGGTGAATTTCAGCATATCACAGGCTGAAAAACTGAAGAATTGTTTCCAGATATTTGCAGGGAGAGCCAACATCTGGCTCCAGCCAGATGTTTGGACTAGAACTCCCATCTTCCCTGGCAACTGGCCATTCCGGTTGGGACTGATAAGAGCTGAAGTCCAAAACATTTGAACAGGTGGAGGTAGTATAAAGTCACTTTGTTGTGATAGTAGAAAATGACGAAGAAGATGAAGGCTGCTGCTGCTGACTGGATGAACACATCTAATTCTGTTTTTAAGACAGATTGGGAGTTGTCCTGCTGCAGAGAATGTTGAGAATGATCATACTTATTTTCTAATGGCACATCTTTCTTAAGATACCTGCTGCGATCCTGCTCAGAATAAAAAGTGAGACAGCATTGAAGTAATTTATGACTCCTTAGAATGTAAAAATCCATGAACAATGCACAGGTTGAAGAACATGATTTTCTGAAGAAGATGACACTGTGAGTTAAATCACTGTAATTTGAAGCTCTCTTCTGCCCAGTGGTGCCCCCCCGCATGTCACTGTAACAAAACAAAAACCCAAGACACCACGGATGAGCAAATGTAAAAATCAATTTTTACCTAAAGTTATGTATTAAAAAAGAGACACCCACTGTGCAGTGGATCATAAGCTTATATCATAATGAGTACTCTGGGAACAGTTCTGAGACTTAATTGTATGGCCTTCAGTTAATCCCTCATCTGAAAGCTAAAGCTCTGTTAAAATAACTGAGAGACAAAGGTGAGTGGAGATGTACCCATTGGGCAAAAAGAAATGTAGAAAAAGAGAGCTGCCTTCAATGTGTCCTAGATACCATGAAGTAATTGTAGTGCAGTAATGTTTCTTACAGGACTTATAAAAGGGAGATTGCATTCTAAGAAAGAAAGATGGATTGACCATGCCTAGAACAGGTAGTTTAGTTTTTATCTCTTTGACAATCAATTTCTAATATGCCGTAAGCTGCCCAGAGTGACTGGGAAAACACAGCCAGATGTGTGGGGTATAAATGATGATGTTTGATGATGATGATGATAACATTGTAAGGTTCAGATTCAATTGACTAGTTTGTTTATTTATTTATTTATAAAATACCTTTCACCTGCTTGCTTGTTAAAGTAAAGAATACCACTTTTCACAACTGTTCTTCAAGAAACTAGTATCCTGCAAAAAGCCTAGGTGAATAAGTAGGCCTTCAGCTGGAAATTAAAATGGACAGCAATTGGTGCCGGTTGTATCTCAGAAGGTATTACTGAATGGGCTTGTGTGCTTGTCCCTCCTCCCTTCTCTCCTGTGCCCAAAAGAAGGAATTTGTGCCAAGACTACTCTCACTTTCAAAAAATATCTCAGTTGAGATGACATGCAAACCAGGAATCCTTATTTTAAACAAACTATGGTCAATTGCTAAACAAGCCAATCAAACTGTGGCCTTTAACTAATCATTGTTTAAAACTGGGATTCCAACCTGAGATTTTTTGAAATTGAAAATAACCTTAGCAGAAGTTCTCCCAGCGTACCCAGGAAGAGGAGAAGGGTGCAGGGAAGTATGCAAGCCCAGTGCTTTGCTCAGGCTTATTGAATCTCATCATGGTTGTACTAAACCATGGTTTAGGGTTACAGGCAAACTGCAATTTGCATATTATCATCATACCAGCTGAAGCTAGCAAAGTGCAGTAATCAAACATTGGTCTTGGATTTTGGCAATCCAGGTTCAAAGCTTATCTTAGCTGTGAAGCTCACTGGGTGTCCTTGGGCAGCAGATCTAATAGACCTAGACCTAATTCAGAAGTGTTCTTGTACTGACCCTAAAGACTGAGCTGAGGTCTTTGAGGGTATACATGCTAGAATATTATTTTCTTATGTGGAAGTGTAAAAGATGATGTTCAGTCACAGCAAATCATCCAGGGACATTCCTGATCTCTAGTCTAGCCTTCTCCTCCTCTTTCTTTCCTAAAACATGTTCCAACTACAATCAATACTGAATCAATATCTAAAATAAACAATAAACAAATAAACATGAGGAACACAGAACAGTTACAGATCTCACACCCACAGAAAAAACATGCTACAGTCACTGCACTGCTTCAACGAATTTCATTCATTATATTAGGAGAGCACCTTTAATTGTGTGGAAGCCACAGCTGGGACTAATAGATAACAGCTCACTAATAGATAACAGCTCACTATAAATCTCCTTTTGCTTGATTTTTAGCAGAAAGAAAGAAGCTCCCATCCATTTTTTTCTTTAACATTGATACAATTAATTGCTTAGCTTTCCATCTCCCTCCCTAGCTGGAGGGTGGAGGAGGCTTCTCATGCGCAAATTGCTCCTTTTATGAGTTTTTTTGGGGGGGGGACTTTACCGGGAGACATACAATTGGGCAATCAAGGATGATCATCATGCCCATTAAAAGGCAACAGCCGTTCCTTTACAAAATGCTTTAGTGATAAATGGCTGTAGTGTTTCCTCAGAATGATCAGTAATTGGCTTTTTGGGGTAAAGGGAAGTGAACCCATACTGCTTTAAACAGTTATGATACTGAAAAAATGTCCCATTCTGAAGGAAATAGGTATTGGCACCTGCCTTTAGGAAAACAGATTCTAGAGCAGGCCTGTGTAGCTTATGACCCACTGAATTCCTATGGATTATGGAAGAAGGTTCCTCCACAAAAGCCCCTAGACCTATTTATCTGTGATTTGATATGTTTGTTTCACTCTGGAGGGGTCTCTGTTGCCATAAATTTCATCCACTTTGGCCCAAATGGGGAAAAAAACGTTATAGCTATTTTCAGATTTCCTGTTAAAGTGAATGAGGAACACAGAGCTTTGAGCACACAGAATTGCTCAGATCGGAGTAAAGAGTACAGAGTGACTCAGAAACAGATCAGATTTTTTTAAAATGCAATACATCAGACCTTGAATAAATCCTGCTTCTAGCACATGGTGTTTTTCTTCTTCTTTTGGCTGTCAGGGGCAACTCGTGTTTTTGTGGTTGGCTCTGATATCACACAAACCAAGTCGGGAGTAAACCTCATTCAACACTGTGGGATTTGCTGTGGGATTGAACATGCACAGGATCAAGTTCTAAGAATCCCTTTTAGAGCATTTCTAATTGAAATGTTTCAAGTGCCGGGCACTGATTCAGCTTGCCTAGCTGCTACAAGCCACATGAAGACAGTGTTAATCCCTAAGCTGATTGCTGCTCGTGCACTGGTCTGTGGGTCTCCAAACACCAAGTTAAAAATTGAATTGAATTTGCCATGTACCATACAATTCAGAAATGCATACACACAGTTGCTGAACCCTGGAAAAAGTTAGCCTATCATTCTTGAAGCTGAATTGCAAGTGTGTGTGCTACAAAGAGTATCTGGTGAACCGGGTTCGCATCTCCGCTCCTCCACATGCAGCTGCTGGGTGACCTTGGGCCAGTCACACTTCTTTGAAGTCTCTCAGCCCCACTCACCTCACAGAGTGTTTGTTGTGGGGGAGGAAGGGAAAGGAGAATGTTAGCCGCTTTGAGACTCCTTAAAGGGAGTGAAAGGCGGGATATCAAATCCAAACTCTTCTTCTTCTTCTTCTTCTTCTTCTTCAGAAAAATCAGTTCAGAAAGCAGCATAAATCTGCTGTTAATATTTTCTCATGTTAGACCAACCAGTGTTGTGTTGGGTGTGAAGCTAATACAGGAAAAAAAACAGCCCAACTGCTCACAGCCAATAAGAGAACTGTGTTATTGAAAAGTGTCTGTGGCTTCTTAATAATTATTTTAAAAACCTGTCACAAACTGCCACTGAATAATGGTCAGGCAAGCAGAAAAGTTTAATACTCACTCCTTTTCTGAGATGATTAGTTAAAAAGTCTTTTTAATGATTAGCCTTCAATTTACATCATTTCGAAAATGAAATATACCTAGATTAATGGCTGCATTGATTCCTCCCCCTCCCCATGCTGTAATGGTAGAAGGCATAAATGGTCTCCAAGAATAAAATTTAAGTGCATTGGCAATTTTTGGACAATTTCCAGACTTAGAATTCTTGTTGCAAAACAGATTCCCCACCCCCACCCCTGGGTCATAGATAACAAAAATGAAAAGAAGAAAAAGTTTTTTTCTTTGTTCAGTTAATGAAAAACATGAGCCAAGTAATTATATGTCATGGCAGTCATCTCCACTTGCATTTGTAGTGTTCACTCATGATTAAGAAACAGATGAAACACTTAAGGTAGAGCTTTCCAAACTGTGTGTCGCGACACATTTCTGTGTCGACTGCAGTGTGTAGTTATGTCGTTCAAATGTTTCCTATGCTCCTCCCAGGGGTGGAAAGGGGTTAGTTTAACCTCTGGTTTGCTAAAACTGAATTACTGTGTCATGAAATGATACTTGTCTAAAAAGTGTGTCACCAACATGAAAAGCTTAGAAAGCTCACTTAAGGGAAAGAAGAATGTCAGGTTGCTCATATTATGCTGAAAGTGTTACCAGGAAATGCTGGTCAGGGGCAGTGAGGTGGGAGACAACAAGCTCTGTTTGTTGGACATAGGGAAATTGATGCACACATATATAAACAGAAGACATCTGAAGGCAGCCCTGTTTAGGGAAGTTTTTAATGTTTGATGTTTTATCATGTTTTTCATATTCTGTTGGGAGCCGCCCAGAGTGGTTGGGGAAAGCCAGCCAGATGGGCAGGGTATAAATAATAATAATATACAGTGGTACCTCAGGTTACAGACGCTTCAGGTTACAGACTGTCGCGTGGCGGCAGTGCGGCATGCAGCGGGAGGCCCCATTAGCTAAAGTGGTACCTCAGGTTAAGAACAGTTTCAGGTTAAGAACGGACCTCCAGAATGAATTAATTTCTTAACCTGAGGTACCACTGTATTATTATTATTATTATTATTATTATTATTACACACAGAGAAGGAAGATTGGATCTGCCATTCTCTGTACTATTCTGGTGCCCACACTCAGCTTGGGGAGCTCTAAACAGGAGTTGAGCAGGATGATGATTCCTTGCTGCAACCTGTATACTCATTAAGGGGATGTTCATATTACCCCATGTCTCCACATTTTTGACCTCTTAATACCTAATACAAGGAGAGCACCCTAGAATATGAAACATTGTCCTGAGGTGATTTGGGGTGATGTGATGCCCAGATGTCAAATGAAGTAAAAACAAATTGGAAATATAACATTAACTTAATTCTTCCCCGAGGCTTGCTGCAGGATGGTGGCATTGTCATTACTGCAAACTGTTGAGCAGCAGAGTGGAATAGAAAATGTGTCCAGGAACTATATACATTGACTGTTAACCTTGTAAACTGGCCTGGGATCCATTTTGATGGAGGGTGGTATAAAAACAAATAGAGACTCTACATGTTAGCAGTTCCATAGTCTGGCAAGTTTTATTTGTGTTTTCACTCTAGCAGCTTTTTTCTTTATTCAGAACAGACAAATCAGGCTTTAAAACTCTTGCATCAGAATGACAAGGGCTCCCTAGCTTTCCAGCTCAGAGGATCACAGTCTACGATCCCGCTCCATTGTTTACAAGAACTGAGCTGCAAAACCATACCTGAAGGGAGGTGTTGCCTTAAGAGAAGGTGCAGCTCAGATCAGAACCACCCACTCCTCTGTTTCCCCCTCCCCTGGCATGAACATAAAGCATTGCTTGTCACATAATATCCCTTTAATATTGCTCTCACAAAAAAAGAGAGAGAAGGAAATGCTTCAACCAGTCAGTTTACATTAAATTAAAGCAGAGTGGAGTGAAACTGCAAGCTCCTTGGGCTTATCTGGAAGAAAAATAGAATCGAGACTTCCTTCCTTCCTTCCTTCCTTCCTTCCTTCCTTCCTTCCTTCCTTCCTTTCTTGTCCACCTGCAAAGTGTTAGCCTTCAACACGGGAAACACTGCAGAGGACACAGGCCAGCTGCTGCGTTGAGGTGGCTGGCAATGTGCTCTGCCCCTGCCCTTGGCAACTGCTTTCCAATGTAAACCACCCCTTGTGCTGATTAGCACACAGCAGGAGAGCTCTCCTCTTCTATGGTATGCTAAGTGTCCTCTCAAATGCTGGAGAGTTGGAGTTTAAAACATCCACTCAGAAAACAATTGTTTAAATTATGATTACTTTGCACTGGTTTGTTTTAAATGATGCTTCAATTGGAGACATAAATCCCCCTGACATTTTTTTTGAAATGGTGGCATATAAATACTTTTATGAATAAAGGACCAAATGAATAATACCGTATTTTTCGCTCTATAAGACACACAAGAAGCACCTAGTTTTTGGAGGAGGAAAACAAGAAAAAAAATATTCTGAATCTCAGAAGCCAGAACAGCAAGAGGAATCGCTGAGCAGCGAAAGCAGCAATCCCTCTTGGTGTTCTGGCTTCTGGGATAGCTGCGCGGCCTGCATTCGCTCCATAAGACGCACAAACATTTCCGCTTACTTTATAGGAAGGAAAAAGTGAGTCTTATAGAGCAAAAAATATGGCAAGTTACACTGTTTACTTATTTATTAATTACCAAAGATCCATCTAGTTTAGCATTTTGCTTACAACTAGGGTTACAACCTGATGCCTTTGAGAAGCCTTCTTACTCTTTATGGTTTTGCTGACTCTGCTTGTTTAGCATTCTGGCATTCCCTCACACTTGTTTTAAACACTCTTGGTGTTATGGATGCATTCTATCTAAGTGTCTGCTAGAATGGTTTAAAACCCCCAAAACATCCTGAACAGATCTAATCTTACTGTCCCTTTCAATCTCCTCTTATGCAATCCCCTCATTTTTTTTTAGATATTTCCTCTTTTTGTAGTTAAATGAGACCAGGTTGGACTCTACAGGCAACTTTTTACTTATTCCATGTGTTCAATTTGATAGTACTGTGATCTCACTTTACTGCTGGTTTGACAACACTTGCAAATGAGACATGAAGGCTGGCAACATAAACCCCACCTTGTGGGAATCCCTTGCAGATCACCACAGTGCCTGGAGAAACAGCCAGGTCACGTATCCACAGCAGTGACCAGAGGAGGAATGACCACTGGGAGGCACAAAGAGAGAAGAAATTCCACGGTGCACCTGTAGCAACAAAACTCCGCCTACAATAAAATGTGTTTCTCCTGTGTCGGTCTCCATAGGCACAGCAGGTGCTGCAACTCTTGAATGGTTTGCCTTCGCCCCCAAAGGTGCAGTCCTCCATCAGTGGTGGACCTTGGGGTCTCAAATTTCAGCAGCAACCTGTGGGATGCCAAAATTCAGCACCCCACCTCTCACCTTCCATTGTACATTACAGTTGTGGTGCCTCCTGCAATGCCCCCAAGGCTCCACACCCAGTGAGAATGAACTGGTCGCGTTCCCCTAAATCTGCCTCTGCCTCCATTGTCTCCTGAGACAGACAGATGCCAATAACAAAGTATCTCATACAATATCTTGAATACTACTCAGGACTAAATCAAGGGCTGGAAATTACCGTATTTTTCCGTGTATAAGACTAGTTTTTTTCCCTAAAAAAGAATGTCAAAAAATAGGGGGCGTCATACACAGGGTCATCTCCCCCCATTTTCTGAATTCTGAGTCACCCAAAATAGGGGGTGTCTTATACATGGGGGCATCTTAATTGCAAAGGTTATCATAATCACAAATGCACTGTTCTTGGAATAAAGAACCTTCTGGCTGATGAACTGGACATGATCCTCAGGGAATTCCAGTCTGGCCCCTGGGACCTTTCATCAACCACACTCCATCTTCCTCAGTTTATGTGAGGGCTACAGAGGAAAGAACTTCTCTTTTTCCTTAACTAACGCTATCCCTTTCCCTGCCTCCAAACTACTGATTAGCAAGAGAGGAGTTGTAGAATTGTAAACTGCTCCATGCTTAGCGTGCTTTGCTGGAGCTATAGCCATGTCATAGAAAGCCATGTCATAAATGCATAGAGTATGTATGCATTTATGCACATGCATTGTACACAGGGAAAGAAAGTGCCCAACATTATGATGATATGTGTCTCAGAAATGCCTATTTGCTATTTTCGGTTTTAGTTGAATATAATGTTCCAAATTTTTAGTAAGTGGAAATAAAGTGCCAGTATCAGAGTAAATAACTAGGGCAGACAAAAATGAGATTGTGTGGAAAGTTTCTGAATCACTGATGGATAAACTAGCAATGTTTTTAAGAAGTAGCTTTCTGATGTGGTTCTTTAAGTTTGGAAGTCTGGAAGTCAGAAATTTATTTCTGATCCTTACAAGCTACTTAAGCATCACTCAGATTTGTCCCCCAGTTTTTGAGAGATGATATTTTGATCAAGCCCATGTGGCTTCTTGGCAGGCAGCCTACTGAAATAAATGTAGTTTACATAGCAGTCCCTACTGGAATCAACAGAGATAGCAGGGTGTTTGGTAGATTGCTCCTAAAAGCTAATCCTTGACTTTTCAGATTCTAATGTGGGATTAAATTCAAACATGAAACAAGAGAGACAAAAGCCTTTAAAATCCTTAAATGAGTGCTGAATATGAAACCACTAAAACGATACAACAAAAATGTAATTAAAATCCTTTCTTTTCTACGGAGCAAGGAAGGCTTCTTATCTAATCCTTAAACCTTGTTGCAGTTTAAGGCCATGTGGGCCACGGAAAAGCTAATAGATCAGATTCAGCTGACAAAAGCTGCTTACTATAACCTGAAGAGCAAGATTCTCCACTGAATTTCAAGCTCTGAAGAGTCACGTACTAGCCTTTCAAGTTGGATAGCTGAGTAGTTTGCTCCATGACCTTACTGTAACTCAGTGGAGGGAACAACCACAAGGAGTGGTGAGAACAGTTCCCGAGAGGCAAATAAAATTCGCCCCTGTTGCTAAATCAGAAGCAGCTCACAGATTTAGCTTTTGCCTGCATTTAACACACATCTGTAATTGTGAAATGTACAAAGATCCTGTTGTTATTACAGTTGAGTGAAAGAGGAAAGGTATAAGGAAATGGTTAGAACTTCTCTTGTCACCTGGGTAGAAATGTTTCCCCAGAGGAATAGCTGTGCTAGTCTTTTGCACTGAAAACAAGGAAGAGTCTTGTGGAGCCTTAAAGACTAACAAATGTATTATGTCACCAGCTTTCATGGACTACAGTCCACTTCATCAGATGCAAATGATGTGAAGTATATATACATGATTGGATGGAGAAATTGGTTTTTTTTAAAAAAGGTTGGGGGGAAATGAAAGTACAGCTATAGAATGTGTTATTGATAATCACGGCTCTCAATGGTTTCAGCTCTTGCTGACCTAAGCAAGTCTTGAGCAATCAATGGGTCTTTCATATGTATGGAACTGTGAAAGCATCTAAGTTAAAAACAAAAGCAAAAGAAATTTAACTGTGAATGAGAGAGAGAAGTTTCAGGAGGAGATAGGACTAACATTGGTTAAGAAAGTGAAATATTTAGGGGTTAATATGACTGCCAAAAATGTGAACTTATTTAAGGATAATTATGAAAAATGTTGGATTGAAGTGAAAAAGGATTTAGAAATATGGACAAATTTGAAGTTATCATTGTTAGGCCGAATTGCTGTGATAAAAATGAATGTGCTGCCAAGGATGTTGTTTTTGTTTCAAACATTGCAAATTTTGGATAATAATAATAATAATAATAATAATAATAATAATTTATTATTTATACCCCGCCCATCTGGCTGGGCCTCCACAGCCACTCTGGGCGGCTTCCATAGAAACCAAAAATACAGTAAAATATCACATGTTAAAAACTTCCCTGAACAGGGCTGCCTTAAGATGTCTTCTGAATGTCAGGTAGTTGTTTATCGCTTTGATATCTGCTGGAAGGGCGTTCCACAGGGCGGGCACCACTACCGAGAAGGCCCTCTGCCTGGTTCCCTGTAGCTTTGCTTCTTGCAATGAGGGAACCGCCAGAAGGCCCTTGGCGCTGGACCTCAGCGTCCGGGCAGAATGATGGGGGTGGAGACGCTCCTTCAGGTATACTGGATAAGATGGATTGTTTCAAGAAGTGGCAGAAAGATATTTCCAGATTTGTTTGGCAGGGCAAGAAGCCTCGAATAAAATTTAAGATATTAACTGATGCTAAAGAAAGAGGTGGATTTGCCCTGCCAGACCTTAAACTGTATTATGAATCAGCTGCTTTTTGCTGGCTGAGAGAATGGCTGCTTCTTGAAAACACTGACGTGTTGGATCTAGAAGGTTTCAATAATGCTTTCGGCTGGCATGCTTATTTGTGGTATGATAAGGTAAAAGCACACAAAGCTTTTAAAAATCATATTGTTAGAAAAGCATTGTTTAATGTTTGGATAAGATATAAGGATTTGTTAGAAAAGAAAACCCCAAGATAGTTGTCACCAATGGAAGCGAAGGCACAGAAACAACTCAATATGGAGGCCAAATGGCCGAAATATTGGGAAATTTTAGAACAAGATGGAGACAGAATAAAATTGCAGAGTTTTGAAAAATTGAAAAATAAAGTGCGAGATTGGCTCCATTATTATCAAATACAATTGTCATTATTATCAAATACAATTTGGACAAAAAAGTTGGCTTCCAGGTGGAAAAATCAAAATTGGAAACAGAATTGTTAGATTCAAAAATTAAGAATTTGTCAAGAATGTATAACTTGCTGTTGAAATGGAACACTCAGGATGAAATGGTGAAATCAGCTATGATTAAATGAGCACAAGATGTTGGACATAACATAATGATGGCTGACTGGGAACAGTTATGGACCACAGGTATGAAATTTACGGCATGTAATGCCCTAAGAGAAAACTTAATGAAAATGATTTATAGGTGGTACATGACACCAGTCAAGCTTGCAAAAATTTACCATTTGCCCGATAATAAATGTTGGAAATGTAATGAGATTGAAGGCACATTCTTTCACCTTTGGTGGACATGCCCAAGGATTAAGACATTCTGGGAGATGATTTATAACGAAATGAAAAAGGTATTCAAATATACCTTCCTGAAGAAACCAGAGGCCTTTCTCCTGGGCATGGTCAGCCAATTGGTGCCAAAGAAGGATAGAACATTTTTCATGTATGCAACAACAGCAGCAAGAATACTCATCGCAAAATATTGGAAGACACAAGATTTACCCACCCGGGAAGAATGGCAGATGAAGTTGATGGACTATATGGAACTGGTGGAAATGACTGGCAGAATCTGAGACCAGGGAGAAGAGTCGGTGGAAGAAGACTGGAAAAAGTTTAAATACTGTAAAATTAATGAATGCTAGAAAAATGTTGGAATGAAGTTATATGGCTTTAGTAGAAATGTTATAAGGAATTAAGTATAAATAGATTAATAGAGTATTAAAGGAAAAAATAAGGTTAGAATGTGTTAAGATAATTATAGGATTGAAAATAGAGGAAGATGGAAAGGAATTGCTGAAACAATTAACAGAAGTGGAATACAAAAAGGGAGGTGTGAGGAGGTCGCGGAAGTGAGTGAGTGGAAGACAGGATACTGAAATTATTTGATGTCTTTTAAATTGTTTTTGTTTTGTTTTGTTGGTTTGATGTGTTGGTGTTGTGTAGTGTTTTTGTATTGTCTTGTATTGTATTGTTCTTTTTTTGTAGTGTTTGAATTGTTGGAAAAGTAATAAATATTATTTTTAAAAAAGCAAAAGCAAAAGCAAAAGAATTGGTTTTATCTCAGCTTTTTCATCTCCTTATTCTTGGGCAGAATTTAAGGTGAGTCAAGCGCTTGTTTCTGTTATGTGGGAATCAATTAGTTTGGATCCCACTCCATCTAGAATATTTTAATTATAGCGAATGGAGATGTAGTTATTTTGCAAACCTAGATTTGTAAAAAAAGAAGAAGCAAAAAATCTCCTTATAGAAGTTTATTATAAGATACAACATGGATAAGAAATGGAAAGCGACCCTACTACAGGGGAGTAAAAAAAGAAAGGAAACTCCATAAGGACAGATCAACATACAGTTGTGCAGAAATTCTTTGATAAACGTACAGTGAGAATGGCTCCAGTGTTACTAAGTGGTAAATGACAACAGAAATGGCAGTGTGCAGGGAATAGATTTCTTATTTCCACCATCCTAAGCATGGAAAATCCAAAGAGAGGAAATAAACTTGTGAAAGAAATAGTGATTTCAATCAAGGCCAAAGGTTCAGTCAAAATGGAAGCAAGATGCTTTGCCATCACATCACATAAAACAGTCAGAAGCCAGAATTGCACTGCAGCCACCTGTTGTTTAGCAAATAAAGTTACGCCAGCACTATATCAGCTCTTGTGCAGAATGTTGAAGGTTTCATCATCTCAACAAACTGTGAAATTTTGGGTTACTATTTTTTTCTGCCAGCTATAGCTATGTTTAAAACTTTTGATTGCCATGTTTCAGGCTTTTGATTTCCATATTCAGTAAGTTCCAAAATGCTTTTCTATGAGCGAGGAGAGAGTCTGCAACAAACATCTCCCAGGAGTGACAAGAAAACTACAGAGACTTTAACTGCCTTTTTGCTGTTTTTTTTAATGTTAAGTAAACTAACATTAGAAATTAGAGTTATTCTTTGTAACAAATATACTTATTTTATGCATGCTTTTATAAAAGCATTAAAAAGGCAACTATCTGCTCTGTCATATTTAAGTAATATTAGCACTTGTGTCTTCATCCTCTGTGCTACATGGTTTCTTAATGAAATTTTCAGAACAGGAAGAAGCAACAGTCCATGCATTGAGATTTCTGCATGGCAGGGGGTTGAACTAGATGAATCTCAGTCAGGGCCCCTTACAACATTAAAATTCTATGATTCTATTATTCTGAGCAATGGAACTTCTGCCTCTACTGGACACAACTTTTCTGAATGTTTGTAGCTTCCCTTATGTCATAGCATTAGTAATCTTAAGACACCATCTTAGAACTCTTAGTTCTTTAAGGTAGATGACTAAGCAACCTAGACAAGGCAGTTTTACTCAAAACTAAGTAATTGATTTGCAGCTATAGATAAGGAATAGTGCTGAGGCGAATGGGGGAACGGCAATGAGAAATCTCTAGAAATCACCCGTGATTCAAGAGCTTCATTGAGGAGGCAAGCAGCATCCCTGTGAAGAACACTTACAATTTGAATTATGTGGAATAAAAGAAGCAGAATTTGTATGTCAAAGTGACATACAAATAAAGATTATATAGTAAAAGCAGTGCTTTTTTTCATTAAAAATGTTTAGGGGTACTCTCATTTTGACTCAAGAAAATCACCATTTTATAGTTCAAATTGGGAGAGATAAATACAGTAAATGGACAGAAGTACAATGATTCCCAAAATGTTTAGGGGTATGCGTACCTCTGCATCCCCCCAGAAAAAACAACAACACTGAGTAGAGGAATCCTTAAAACTGCTGGCCAACAAATAAAAATTATAATCACTAGCAGAAAACCTCAAAAGCTAAGCAATAACCAGTAAAGGCTTATGAAAATAAAAAGTAGGCTTGAGCTGCAAGGAAAAACTGTAAAAAGGGGGGCACTTCAGGTTCCCTAAGCAAAGAATACAAAGGAAGGACATCTCAGCTCAAACAGTCCTGTGCTAGAACATTACAGATTTTACAACTGTAGAACATGGATCACAGAACAGAGCATCGTCTGCCAGTGGCGTAGTGTGGGGGGTGCAGGGGGGGGGCCGGCCGCACCGGCCGCAACATCTGGGGGTTAGGGTTAGGGGGCGCAAATCCACGGGTTAGGGGGCGCAAATCCATGGGTTAGGGGGCGCAAATTACTTGCCTTGCCCCGGGTGCTGACAACCCACGCTACGCCACTGTCGTCTGCTAAACTTGGGGTGCAGAAGGTCAACGTGGGAGCAGGTGCTCTCGAAGGTTTCAAGCACCCAAAGACCAGTAAAAGCATTAAAGTTCAACAACAGCATTCATTGGTTGCTTAGTAACCAAGATCTCCATGTGACAGAGAGCAATTTGATCGACAAAAATTAGAACGCAAATAAAACAATGCAGCAAAATAGCAAATCAGATAAAAGAGATATCAGCACAAATGCCCAGGCATAATGCTTTTGATTGTGCAGGCCTGCTTCCTGCTGACACCCGTGTGTTGTGCCACCCCCACTTCCAGCAGTGTTTCATTCCAGTCATGGGGTGGGACAAACCCACCCTTGCTTGAAGCCGGAGGAATGCCCATCTTCAAAGGGCCAGAGTTTATGTCAGACCTCTTAAACAAATGTTTGCACTGGGACTTCAGTGCAGCTACTTTAAGGTGAGTATCGAGCCTCTGGTTTGCACAAATGGTTTTAAATAGAGTACAGGAATGTAAGCAGCCATTTTATACCAAGTCAGAACATTGGTCTCTCTAGCTTAGTATTGCTGACACTGGCCGGCAACAGCTCTGCAAGGTTTAGTCCAGGCTTCCTCAAACTCGGCCCTCCAGATGTTTTGAGACTACAATTCCCATCATCCCTGACCACTGATCCTGCTAGTTAGGGATCATTGGAGTTTTAGGCCAAAAACATCTGGAGGGCCAAGTTTGAGGAAGCCTGATTTAGTCTTTCCCTGGAGACACCAGGGATTGAATAAAGGGACATTTTGCATGCAAAGCATGAGCTCTGCTACTGAGGTATATGCCCTTCCCTGTAGTTCTATACTGACACTTCAACCATCCTATTTTGGAATAAGTAACAAAGTTCAGAATCTAGGATTTGAAATACAGCCTTGTCAGCTCTCTCTCACAAAGTCTAGTGCTTCCTCGACTGTATTTGTTATCCGGTATTCTGAGTTTAGTAAAGATTAGAATCAGTCACTAATGATAATCTAGCAGAGACCATGGAATTCAACAGATGGCACTTAAGGAAGTTTTAATACAATTCTATAAAATTAACTCTGCCTGCTAAATTAACAACATAAGAGCAAGACTCCGCCTACCTGCAGTTCTCAGCGATGGACATTCAGACTCATGATGCCTCTGACAGGGGAGGTGGAACACAGTCATTGTGGTGAGTAGCTATTGTCCATGAATTTGTCCAATCCTCTTCTCAGGCCATTCATGTTGGTGGCCATCACTGCCTCCAGTGGGAAGCGAATTCCATAGTGGGACCCTTTGCTGTGTGAAGAAGTCATGTCATGAGCATCCGAGAAACACTTTTCTCTATACGCTTTCTCAGTGCTTTTTTCCGAGCAAAAAAGGTGCCGGAATGTACTTCTCTCAGAAGACCCACCCCAGAGTCCAAAGAAGATCTCTTTGTGTCAGAGGCTTGTTGAGGGTGCTCAGCTGAAGTGAGGGGAGCCTTCTGCACCTCAGCTGGGCAGCTTAATGAGTCCCCTGGCCCCTCGCCTCTCCTGCTGGCATGAACTGGAACAGCGTGGGAGCTTGCCCAGCTGAGGCACGGCTATCCCACACATCAGCTGTTAGCTGGGGGGAGGCGGCTGAAGAGCCTCAGCAAAGTCCCACTGTGCCTCCGGCTCATGAGGAGACCCTCTGCAGAGCCTTTTGGGGGTTTGGGTTGGGTCTCCTTGTAAGCTGGAGACGCAGTGGGTCTTTGCTGAGGCTGGCCAGGTCTCCTTCTGGGGCCTAGCTAGGAGGTGCCGGAACACAGTTCCGGTGAGTTCCAACTGAACAAAAGCCCTGCGCTTCCTACCATGTCTTTTCTCTAAACTAAAAAGTCCCCAAACGCTAAAACCTTTCCTCGTTGGAGAGTTACACCCATTCCCTTGATCATTTGGGTTGCCCTTTTCTGAACCTTTTTTCTTTTTAGTTTCTTTTCTAACAATCCATTTTTCACAGCTGCTGCACACTGGGTCAACATCTTCATCTACTGCAACCCCAAAGTCTCCTTTCTGGTCAGTCACTGCCAGTTCAGTCCCCCATTACTGTAAATGTGAAATTAAGATTAACTTTTGCCCCACCATGCATCACTTTACACTTGTTTACATAGGCCTCAAGGGAATGAACTTGTTCCCAGAAAGCTAGGAACTCTTTGCACCTCAGACACACCCATGACTTCTGTCCAGCAGGGAGATTATCATACAGGTGACACACAATGCAAAACACGGGAAAGCAAACAACTCCCCCCCCCCTTTTTGCTGGCATTATACCTGTTTCTGGCATTTAAGGAACTTTATTGAGAGCTTCAGTTTTCTTTAGGTCACAGAAAGGACGGGCAGTGTGGTGTGTCCTGGCCTCCTTGCCCTGCTGCCGAACTTGCACGTCCAGTGCAAAACTCCACTGGATGACATAGTCTCTGCCAAGCCAAGAAATGGAGAAGGCTGCAATCAAAGCAAGCCGGTTGTTGCAAAGAGACATGTTTCCTCAGTTTAAAAAGCAGAGTACATGCTTGCTATTAGTAAAATTGCTGCCTTATGTATGATGAAGCAAAGGCATTGCTTTTTGGAAAAATGTGATTTTGCGGATCAAGAAATATTCATTCAAGAAATATGGAAAAATCCAAACGTTTGGTTTTTGTGGGCACAGACCATCTGCAAGCAAAGGCGTAATGTTTAATGATCACTGTCCTCCAGCTGTATCTTATGAAGTGTATTTACGGTGAGGTAGTGGGGAAACTACACACTTTAGAATGGGCCAAGGATCCATCTGAGCAATCAGCAGTGGCAAAATATGACCTCAGGTTCAATTTATATGCAAGGAGGATGTATCTGTCAGTGCCTGCAACACAGTTACCACTGGGAAAAGGAAGCAAAATTATAAATGCAGGAAACTTTTTTCTGGCTACAAGAGTTTTCAAGTATTACAAGACTCAGCCATTGCATTTGTGCTGTCAGAAACAAAGGAAATCCTAGTCCTCCTATTTTTGGCCAAGTTCACCTTCCTCTTCCCTGTAGTGTTTGAAGCTCCCTTCTTCCAAACACTGCATACAAATGACTCCAGTATCCTGCCTCGTGCACTGGAACTGCAATAAGCTTGCAACAATAAATTTTATGAATTGTACAGAATGCAATTCCTTGATGGCCAATGACAGCTACAAATAATCAAGAGATTCCTTACAACAGACACACACACACACACACACACAATTTTGATTTCTGGGTCTTTCCCACGAACTTGCTGAGTTCCTTGTTAAACACTCAGAACGGGAGTTTATCATAAAGAATGTCACATTTCAGACTGCAAATGGAGGATCCTTGTAAAAAATGCCTACATGTATTGGGGAGAAGGAAATCCCCTTTACCCTAAGATCACAGTTCTTTGTGCAGTTTCTATCATCATGATAATTATTAATTGCTGACATTGAAGCATTTGAGTCTCTACTTGCAGTATGAATTGGTAAAACCCCGGAGCAAGGATAACATAGTTTTCCACAAATAAAGGCCCTTCAGATCTTTTGGATTACAATTTGCATAAATCCTGACCACTAGCCACGCTGGATAGGTCTGGGGGAAAGCTGTGAATCAAAACATCTGGAAAGCACCAGCTGGGGAAGATTGGTTTAACCGCAGGGCAAGCTGTTTGGCTAGTCTGGGACTAAGCTTTGGGGTAGAGCAAGCTTCCACTCCAATCCTCCATCCTTAAACATCCTTGGAAGTGAAGCCCACTGAAGAAGAATAATAATAATAATAATAATAATAATAATTTATTATTTCTACCCCGCCCATCTGGCTGGGTTTCTCCAGCCACTCTGGGTGGCTTTCAACAGAACTTTAAAAACAGAATAAAACTTCAAGCATTAAAAACTTCCCTAAATAGGGCTGCCTTCAGATGTCTTCTAAAAGTTGGATTGTTTTTTATTTCCTTGACATCTGATGGGAGGGTGTTCCACAGGGTAGGAGCCACTACCAAGAAGGTCCTCTGCATTAAGACTTACTTCTGAATAAACATGATTTAACTTATAAGGCAGGAAAGCAAAAAGCTTGCTGAAACAACAACAACCTCAGAGGAGGGAAATCAAACCTTTACAAAGTATTGCCAGAGATTCACATAATCACATTACTTTTTATGTGGTTCATATATTTACACAATCTCTTACCAGTTGAAGGTGCATTTAAATTGGAAAAACCCCACCACTTTTACCATAGTATTTACAATAAAAGTATGCAAATTTACTGCATCAAATAGCTAGTCCTTAGCATTAGGCAAATGCCTGATAGTGCATCCCTACAAATGAAATCATGGGATATGCAAAACATATTTTATGCTCCATGGGGAGCTTTTCTTCTCAAAGAATCATAGAATCAAAGAATCCCTGAATTTACCTTAAGATGTCTGTAAATTGGTTTGACAGGTGTACCACTTACATAGAACCACCACCTCTCCCCTCGCCCCCACAGAAAATCTTTACTCCACTACATAGTATCACAGTTTGATTATGTAAGCCCAGCCATGTATGCGATGGACAGGTTTCTGCCCTTGCGACAATGTAGACTACATACATATTTATTACCCATGGGCAACAGAACAAACAAGGACCCAAAAATTACATCCATAACACTACAGTTAAGTCTGTACAAAAAGAGTTCTTCATGAGAAGAGTAGTCATAAATGCAAATGTCTAAAAACGACAACCTTCCCTAGGATGGATCGAGGTTGAAGGGGGATATGTTGCAAAGGTGGCAAGGAAACTTGTTAAAAATAAACTTGGCAGTGGCGTTAGGAAGTGCCTATAAATAGTTTTATTCTGTTTATGAAGGCATCCCAACTTAATTCCTGCCTGTCTAGCCAACTCCCTGATCTGTAAATCACTTCAACCGCATGCCATTCTGTGCTCATTTCTTCAGCTGAATAACTTCAGTTACTTCAATAGCTCAACAGAGCTTGTAATAAAGCGCGGGGTGAGGTCATGGCAGCTCGTCACCTCTTATGAAAAGCCGCAAGGCCCTGGACCAGTGTCAGCAGCATCAGGTATTCTTGGGCAACTGCCAGGACACCAATATCCTGGCAGGGCCAGCTGCTAGCACCTGCTTAATCCCCTGCCTAATGCTCAAAGTAGTACTGGGCCATTGGGTCCAGCTGCCATGTAATTTCCCCACAATGCCACAGATGTAGTGATGCTCTGATGCATTGCAGGAAATAAAAACGATGGTTATCAGCTACCTGTTGCTGCCTGGGGTGCCACTGCTTGCCACTTCTGTTAGGTAAGCCCATCATGGCTCACCGAGAGCACATTTAGCATATGACCTCTAGAACCTTTAGCCACACCTGACAAGGGAGGCAATGTCTTGGCCTTGATATTCTAGGCCACACCGTCCATTCACAAATGGACAATGGTGTGAACTGTGGGTGTGCAACCTAGAAGTTCCCCCAGTACCATCTGTAACAGATTCTGTGTCGGACATGGAAGTGTTTGGCTGGGAAATGTTTCTGACAGATAGAAAGTTTTTTTGCTTTTACGTTTTATGTTTAAAATACATCATTATATATCGGCTACCAGTACAGTGGTACCTCGGGTTACAGGCGCTTCAGGTTACAGACGCTTCAGGTTACAGACTCTGCTAACCCGGAAATAGTACCTCAGGTTAAGAACTTTGCTTCAGAATGAGAACATAAATCGTGCGGCGGTGGCACGGTGGTAGCGGGAGGCCCCATTAGCTAAAGTGGTACCTCAGGTTAAGAACAGTTTCAGGTTAAGAACGGACCTCCAGAATGAATTAAGTTCTTAACCTGAGGTACCACTGTACTGTCGGCCATTAGACATCAAGGCTGGATCTAGACACATCAAAAAAGCGTTTCAGTTAAACACGTTGCAAACTTTGTATGAGAAATTGGGTTGGCAAAAATGGAACTCCACAGCGCCATCTGGTGTCACAGTGCTATAATGCATTAACAACGCATATAAAGTGCCTTTTCTTTGCCAACGTGGCTGAGTCCTAAGTATTAAATACTACAAAATACCAGAATCCAGGGTCAGTGCGTGTTTAATTACAGGCACCCCACCTCTATTGCAGTGCTATCTGAGAACCCAGAGAACATCTGGGGTAATATTGAGCTTCATAATTCGCAAAGGAAAATATAGGAGAGCAAGTTTCTTTTACCTCAGCTTTAGTTCAGTTAATGTGATGTGCTGATTGAATAAGGAATGTGTGTGTGTGTGTGTGTGTGTGTGTGTGTGTGTGTAATAGTGTGTGTGTGTGAGAGAGGGGAGATTGGGGAAATGACTTTTCTTTCTTTGGTTATTTGAATCTAATAGATGTATACATGTAGTTTACAAAGGGCAAACTTGGATGAGGAGTACAGTATTGATTTCTAAAAGGTCAGTTAAGGTTTCATGGGGCCTATGCAATCTGTAAAAATGAAGCATTTCCTTCACATATTGCTAACGAATTTTCTGTTTAAATGAGCAAAATGATTCTGTTCTCTTTACTATGCCTGCATGCCAGCTTTTCACAATTACTCTCAA
The DNA here is from genome assembly GCF_964252035.2 of Podarcis erhardii. Classification (NCBI taxonomy): domain Eukaryota; kingdom Metazoa; phylum Chordata; class Lepidosauria; order Squamata; family Lacertidae; genus Podarcis; species Podarcis erhardii. The sequence continues at coordinate 55,871,066 of NC_138498.1, read as the reverse complement.
TGCAAATAGAAGCCGGGGTGGGTGGGTATTGCAAATGGGACCATGGTGGGGCAAATGACAAAATCCAGGGATGGGCAAACTGTTCTTGGACTCAGTTTCTTATCCCTCCTACACAACATGGCCGATGATCATGGATCATGGGAATTGTAGTCTGACAACATCTAGAGGGCCACAACTTCCTCATCTGTAGTTAAGATCCTTCCCCCATGCCCAGTCTGGCTTGGTCTGCCTGAACCACCTATTTATTATAAAAAAGTAAGCTAAAAAAGAATGAATGATGTGACAAATGTCAAATATAGTCTGGCCCTAGCATTAAAAAAATGCAACCAGAGCACTAGATTGTTGCCTTCTTTAAATTCTGTTTGTGTAATGGGTATATTCCTTTTCACTTTCAGAAAGCATGATACAAATGGAAATGGGCTGCAGTCATATAGAAGCATTTTTCATTTCCTTCCACATATGACCTCCCCTGTACTTACTTTTAAAACGTAAAGCCCCAAATAGTTAAGCCAGTGATTAAAACAATGTAATAAAATATAAAGGTATGACTGTCAAAGGTACATAAGGAGGTATATTATTGTAAAGCCTATATAGAGAATTATATTCAGGATCAATGTTGTGTTATATCAGTTCCGTGTGCACGCGCACATGCGCATAGATGTGTGTGCATTTACATGTGTTGGTTTGCTTTTAAAATATACATCTAACTGCTGTCACCCTGTTCCTATTTTACAGATCTAGCTTTCTCATTTTGCATGCTCCTCACAACCTTTTATACAGAGCAATTTATCCAAAACACCTGATTATCTTAATTATATGTTTTGGGTGTATTCTAGGCTATTAAAATATGAGGCTGCACCAATCTCTCAAGCACTTAATATATAATTTGTTGCAAACGTTGTCTTTATAGAATTCTGTCTGCATATTTACTATTCGCATGGTGTTTTATGAATTATGCAAAATTTACCACACAATAAACAATTTTACAAAATACTAGTAGGTGCAGCGTGCGTTTTTAAAGGATAAAGAAATAAGTTTTGAGATGCCACTGGAAAGAAGCTATTTTACAGAATAGAAATACAGCTTGCCTTTAAAGAAACATGAATCCATTTTTAAAACATGTGAAAGGGTGCTGTCACACCTGGTTTTCTCTTTCTTATATCCGTTCAGAGGCAGTAATACTTCTGAATACCAGGGGTGGGTTTTTTTTGAAACCATGGGGAGAGAAAAGACTGTTCTTGGGTTCATATCATGCTTGTGGACTTCCCACAGGCATCTGGTTGGCCACTGTGAGAACAGGATGCTGGACTACAAGGGCCCATGACCTCACCCATCTGGCTCTTCTTATGTTTTTATTTCCAGTCTGTTTGGGGGAAGGAGAAAAATCAGGTTAGGTTAAGCAATGTGGGTATGTGCTTCAGAAACAGAAATATTAATCAACGGCTGCTTTTACTTCCTCCAGCAGTTATGTTAACCTTTTAGAGAAAATTCACACCAGTCTTTCGACTTGTTTTTTCCCCATTATTTTTTATTGGTTTTCCAAATTTATAAACAAACAAACAAACATAAATCCTAACTATAATTGTTCCACTATTATAAACATTGTTAGGTGACTTCCTCGAATCCCCCTGGCTGAGTTTCAGTGTATATCATTGTAACAGTTTTCCAAAACTAATTTCTCATAAAATTTACTTAGTCAATTAACATCTTTTTTCCCCTTTTCATATTACTTTAGACATATTATTCTATAACATCACATATTTAAATCCTCCTAAGCCAATCTGGTATTTGCAAGTATTTCTATTTAAGTTATCTTAGCATATTTAGCTAAATAGTCTTTAAATTTCATCCATTCCTCCTGGTACTCCTTCTGGTTGCAGAATCTTCCGGCTAGGTCGGCTAGCTCCCAAAAGTCCATCATCTTCATCTGCCATTCCTCCACTGTTGGCACTTCTTGTGTTTTCCAAATTTTGTCCAACAAAATCCTAGCAGCAGTTGTGGTATCCAAATCAATCTAACATTTTTCTTGGGTAATTCCAAACCTATTATTCCAAGAAGAAAGGTTTCTTAATAAATGTATATTTCAATTTTTTTTCCAATTCATTATAAATCATCTCCCAGAAGTCTTTCACCTTGGGGCAGGTCCACCACATATGATAAAAGGTACCTTCTTTTTCTTTACGTTTCCACAGTCTTTCAACTCTTGCTGCTGTCTCCTTTTTTTTTTTTTTAAATAATTTTTATTAATTTTACAACATAAACAAAAAACAAACAAACATAACCGACTTCCCCAAACCTCCCCTTCACTGTATTCTTGTTTTAAAATTTTTTAGCAATCCTTCATCCCTTTTTATATTAAATTCTCTCTAAAGTTTTTTAAGTTTCAATTTTTACAGCTGTAATTCTTTATATCCAATCCCTTGACATCTTAACATTCCGAAATTTTACAACAATTTTTAAGATAGATTTTGAATTTTTTCCAGTCTTCTTCCACTGTCTCTCTCCTCTGGTCACGGATTCTGCCGGTCATTTCTGCCAGTCCCATAAATTCAGTCACCTTGATCTGCCATTCTTCCAGAGTAGGTAATTCTTTAGTCTTCCAATACTTTGCCAAAAGAATTCTTGCTGCTGTTGTTGCGTACATAAAAAATGTTCTATCTTTCTTTGGAACCATTTGGCCTACCATGCCCAAGAGAAAAGCCTCCGGTTTCTTTACAAATGTCCACTTAAGGATTTTCTTAATTTCATTATAGATCATTTCCCAGTAGGCCTTAATCTTCGGGCAGGTCCACCAAAGATGATAAAAAAGTTCCTTCACATTCATTACACTTCCAACAGTTGTTATTGGGCAAGTGATATATCTTTGCAAGCTTGACTGGGGTCATGTACCACCTATAGATCATTTTCATTATATTCTCTTTTAAGGCACTACATGCCGTAAATTTAATACCTGTGGTCCATAACTGCTCCCAGTCAGCAAACATAATATCATGACCAATATCTTGTGCCCACTTAATCATAGCTGATTTAACCGTTTCATCCTGTGTGTTCCATTTTAGCAGCAAATTATACATTCTAGACAAATTCTTAGTATTGGGTTCTAGCAATTCTGTTTCTAACTTTGACCTCTCCTTCTGGAATCCTAGTTTCCTGTCTCTTGCTGCTGTCTCCTTGGCTTAGCAAAGAAGGCTTACCATAAGTATATATCAATGAATATTTCATTACAAAATGGACTTAGTGATGACTTTGTTTTCACTCAGGCAATGATGGGGAACTTGTGGCCCTCCAGATGATGTTGCACTCCATCAGCCCTAGCCACCATGCTCCAAGATCAGGGATGATGGGTGTTGTAGTCCAACAATATCTGGAGGACTATGGTAAGTCTTAGTTGGCAGGATCAAAGAAGATAAGATGATAGCACATGGCAGGTGTGTGTTTCTTTTCAGGCATCTGTCTCTTTCCTATATAAACATAAGCATGAAAGTTATTCAGCATCTTAATGCACAGTTCTAATATAGACATTTTTGGATGCATTTTGGCCTAATTTGCACATTCTTGCAAGCAATCACCTCTAATACAATGCAATGTTATTTCCACCAATATATTATTTTCTTAATGCACACGTTTCCCTAATATACACAATTTTTTGTACACTTTTGTTTTGTTGGAGAGTTGCATCGCAAAATTCGGAGAAGTGCAAAGTTAAGAGGGATAGCTAAGTTTCGGTCTACATGTTGCTTCAGGAAGTGTGAATTAGGGAATTTCACATCAAAATGCTCACCAAACTGAATTTCTTTGCCTTTCTGGCCCAAGCCCCATAAATATAAATGCTTGCCACATCGAAGCCCTAGATTCTGACCTCTTTTGGTTGTGCAATGCCAGTAAATCCCTGAGGTTCCCACCCTTACTCAATGGGAAGTCTTACGTAATCAAGTGGGGGAAAGCTGCAGCTGTCCCTTTTAAACTTGATCAATTAAATTATATTTATTACATTTTAAATGGGGTGGGTGAGTGAGGGAGAGTGATTTACCTCCTTAAAATTCATTGTGAAACTGTTGCTAAGGTTTTATATAACTTCTGTAGGGACAGTCTGAAGGAAGGCTTCAGAGCTTGCAAACTCTCACATAAAGCACGGCCTCCCAGCCATATATGGTAGTGGGCTACAGGATCAATACGCTTTCTGTTTTTGCTGCGTGCCGAGAACTGCAAACACAGAGGGGTTATCAAGCATCTGGCAAGCCATAATACATGGCTGTTAGACTGCATACAGCTTGGCGGGTCACATGTTGCTCAAGTCTGGGGAAGCCAGGCAAGGAAATGAAACGACTATTTCTAAAAGGAAACACTTCAAGGGTTTCTTGCCCCTTTTGGAAGACCCAGTCTTGCTTTGATCATTTTGTATCTCGTCCACTCTAAAAACTTTGCAAACACATGACCACAGCATTCAGTCCCCATAGCACAGATGCATTTTTAGAACACAAGGGTGTTTGTTCAGCCTGCTTCCATCTGAAGAGCTCCTCAAAACAAACTCTCTAACCCCTGCATCGCATTAGCCACAGTACTATCCAGAACAAGAGGCAATGCTCCCTCACACAAATGGAACGAGTTAGCAGAACCACATGCAATCCGTTTTATTGTAGGTGTTTAGGGCCTCTTGCGCAAGGGAGCTTGGTTTTAATGACTGCTTGTAACAGTTTTACAAGTTTTGTTCAGTGTATCTGATGCAAAATATTGACTTCGTGGACACTTTATTTGTGTGGCTTCTGATTCCAACAAAGTGTCAAGGTCATTCTATGCCAGAAATTTAAAACTATAGCTTTATGCAAACCTTAAAGCCCCACACTTCAAATCGTGAAATACGCTGCCATTTGGGGTGTCTCTGTAATATGTAACATGGAAAGGTGAAAAAATGTAGACATATTGATGAGGAACCTCACACCTGAGGTTTGAATAGGGGCCTTTGGGCTTCTTTATCTGGAAGAATTCCAACAAATTCTTCCCAGGTTCTCTCCGACCCTGCTTCCCACCCCAAGTGTTTTTACCTGCCGGGAATGTGTCCTTCAATTCTGATAACACTTCTTGCTTGTCTGGATGGGTGATAGAGAGTGGGGTTTGTGTACGTGTAGAAACTAGCCTCCTGTGCGAAGGTAAAATTTACATTTGTTGCTCTGCCCACTTTTTCCTCTAGCCCCACCCATCACTGGAAGGTAGGCCTAGGAAGGCTGCCCAGAAAGAAATGTGGGCCTTGTGTTAAAAATTTACCCCTGCTGTAAATAAACCAGTATTCCAGGAACGTTTTGTCCAAATGAGTTTTACCAAAGAGAAAATGCAATCTATTCCCAGGGGAGTCCTCCTAAGTGTGAGCCAGGCCTATTATGCATGCTTGAAACACAAGAGTAATAGTAAAATGAGGGAGCTTCTGAATATATGCAGAGTATATTTCCCAAATACCCTATGATTAGGGACAGCCAAGACTTCCAGGCTGAAGGCTATGAATTCTGGTAGGCTCAATCTCTTGCTTTTAGAAATTATGCATGGAAGGTGTATGTGCATTGTTTTCTTGGCCATTGTCTCAACCTCTCTTCATACTTCTTAGCAAAGAAACAGATTATGAGGAGCTGTAAGACTTTCAAATATAGATTCCTACCATAAGTCATGGTTTCACCCAGAGCAGAGGTTCCCGGGTATAACTGCTGCACTGAACCATATCAGGACATTCAGTCATTTTCAGTTTGGAAATAAAAGATTTGTGCATTTCTTTGCTACTGCTACTATTAAATTGGCATAGTAGAGTTAGGTAGGGAGAAACTGTTACTGTGAATGGATTACTCTTAGGGCTCTGCTGGTCCAGGTATGTCAATGACCCCCTTTTTCATCATGAAACTCAAAGGAAGTAGCAAAAAGGTGAGTCTTTATTGCCTCTCCATAGTTTGTTCTCTTTCTCTCACACACAATTATATACCCACTGAGCGTGCACTCTACACTTATTGTCGAGAGTCCCTTCTACATCTCTTCATGTATAACCTTTCATGAATCAAACAAAAAGCGGGTTCTAGGAAGATTATGCCTATATGTATGTGTGTGTGTGTGTGTGTGTGTGTGTGTGTGTGTGCATATGCAGTATGGAGCCATAAGGTGCTGCAGAACGGCCAATTAATTTTGCTATGTCACAAAAATATGGTTATTTTCATGGAATATTGCTTTTTTGTTGGCATTCAACTGTCTCAAAAGACAATGGAGTGCACCTCCAGGGATAAAATTAAACCACTGGAAAATTACAGTGGTTGATGTGGCTGCAAATGCCAGTAACTCATAACTGCTTCCTCCTTCATTGTCTTTGCTGCATTTGTTGTTGTTGTTTAGTCATTTAGTCGTGTCTGACTCTTCGTGACCCCATGGACCAGAGCATGCCAGGCACTCTTGTCTTCCACTGCCTCCCGGAGTTTCGTCAAATTCATGTTGGTCACTTCTATGACACTGTCCAACCATCTCGTCCCCTTCTCCTTGGGCTCCATTAGCAGCACTGAATTAACCTCTTTAGGAAGCAAGCCAGAGGTCCGAGGCTGCCCAGATGACAAGATGTGGTCCAAAGGAAAGCAGAACAATACAAACTCCATCCAACCATCTTAGGGACTCCAATCCAAATTTGTGTAGGCTTTGCTCCTTAGCCTTTTCTTCTCCTGAAGATGTCCCAGTGGATATGTGGAATATTAGGTGCAAATCTAATTGTGCAGGTTGTGTATGTTCCTCTGAAGAGTGGTTGATGAGGGGCAGCCTTGTGCATCTGGCCTCTTGGCAAAGCAGCTGCTGCCACTAATCAGGAGGGAGGCTGGCGCTGTCCAAGTTCATTGCTCCCACCAATGCTCTCATAAGGCGCTGACCTCTTCTGCCTTGCCCTTCGCCTCCCGGTAAGTAGCAGTGGCTGCTTGTAACAGTTTGACAAGTTTTGGGGTTGGGAGCAGGCAAGCGGCAGCTCTCATCCTCATAGACTGCTCCTGGTTGCTTTATTCTTCTCTTCTTCCCAATGCTTTAACACTTCCATTTTAGTGTTTGGTCATGCGTATGGTCTTCGGATGCTAAAAACATTAACAATATATCACTCGTGTTTAAAAGCATTTCTATATATGAGACCAGATTTTTGAGCTCCATGACTTGCCTAAAAGATATGAAGAAATAAATGTCTGGAGGTTCCTTAAGGTCAATGTAGGGCTTGACCCCACCCCCATCCCAAGCACTCAGAATGTCTCAAGAAGTACTGAAGCTTTTGAACAATGTAGGAGACACAAAGTAAAACTCACAATGGGGGCGGGGGGAAACGCCTAGTATTGTAATCAGAGCCATGTTTTGCATTCACACAAAGTCAAATTTGGTTTCAATAATGTAGTCTACTGGAAAGGCTGCAGCTCCTTGATGTATGTAAAGTGACATTTCTCTTAAATTCCATTCTCAGGGAAACTCAGTGAGACTCTAATGAAATCCCAAGTCTGACAAAGAGAAAGTGATATGTCACTGAGAATTAATCAACACAGAGTAAGCATTTTCTGTATTCATCAATAGGCTTTAAAGGAGCTATCATCCGATGAACTCCAGCAATATTTGCCGTATCCACTGCTGAACTCTTTTAATCTCAGCTGCGCAGTTTCTTTCCCTTATAAGGTATCCTTAGGCTTGAGAGAGAAAGAAATAATTTTAAAGTTGAGAATAATTTATAGTGACTCAAATATCTAAACCTAAAATGACTGTACACAACATTGTTCAGAAACAGGGTTTAAATTGCTTCTTATTTTAAAATTATTGACATGCTCCATTTTTGCCTGTGCACTGGCCATGTGTACAAAAGACAGCCTTCTGTTGGAAGGAGTCCTATACTGGAGAGTTATCCATTCCAAGGCCAGATTAAAGATAAAGAACCATGAGGAGGGAGAATGGGGTCCTTGAAGTCACCTCTCAGTAGTGAGCATCTGCAAAGTCTTCCCCAAGCGGGCAAAATATTGTATGTCTATTTAAATTATAGTTATTTCTACAATTGAATTTATACATATAAAATAGAACATGCAATTTTAATGCAAATTGACATAATTTTTTTTATGTGATGCATTTCTTATTTTTTGGAACTGTGTAAGTGACTACCCTACTGTGCATAGAGGAAGAGCTCCGGTCCTCAGGTGTATACGTCTGGTTTCTACATGCACAATGCAAGGTCCATGTGTGCCTAGACTAATCCAGCCACCTTAAAGCATGTATGCAGACTACTTGTCATCCAAGAATGGGGCACGACCTCTGGATGCTACTATGAGAGGCATGCTCTGATTTTAGGTAAGAACCAGTAAGGGCCAGTGGAGGAGAGGGATTTTAAGGCCTCCAATGAGTCCCCAGATACCTGGGGATTTTCCCCATGTGCAAAGTGGTGTGTGTGAGTGGAAGAGGATGGCATCTGCCCAATTTTTTTAACAGCTCATTTTCATATTTATTTATATAAAGGAAAACTAACAAATGAAAGTTATTCACGGAGAAAGCTGTTCCTCAGACGTGACTGAGGGTATACCCTTTGCATTTATTGCACAGGCAAAGCAATACCCTCAGCTGCTTGAAATTGGAATATTGGTAAGACCTCAATCATCTTCTGTGTATACTAAGCATATTCCTTAACCTTGGGCAACTGCAACAATATTCCTGCAGCCGACTCGTTTGTCACACAAGAGTGCCTGCAGTCATCTTCTGCAATTGTCCAAGGCACCAGTGAACTGCAATTTCCCCTGCAGAGCACATTTGTATTTGAAAGCAGTTGTTTACTAGAATCATAGTGTTTGTTTTTTTCTGTTACTAACATATACACAAAGAGAGGCCTCTGGGAAATTAAGATGGTGAGTAGCTGGGGTCTCACCAGTACTGGGCTTTGCAGTGAACCTAAGGTGTCCCTGAAGGAGAGCTTTTTGCTTTTGTTTTTTTAAAATTGAGAAATGGTGGAAGGGGCAGGAGATAGGAGGCCACCACAAAAGCCTGGGGTTCAGGCCCCCTGAGTCCTCATTTGACAATGCCCCTGATTGATCACACTTTTAAGAAAAGTCTGGTATCTATTCCTAACTAAGGCAGATAGCATTGTTTCCCCCCACCCTCTGTTTTCGCAGAGCAGGACTTCACAAAAACCAAAGTAGATAAAGATAAAAACCACATCTGAATCCTCATTGTGACTTTATGGATTATTCTTTTTTCATTTTTGAAGTCCTTCATTACTGGAATGATCAGAGCCAGAGCTCTCATGAATAAAATGTTTTAAAAGGCTGAATGATGAAATGGGGAAAGAAGGGGGGTTGGGGTGGAGAAAAGATCTTTGTCCATAATGTTAAACAGTTGGATATGAGTGCAGGAGAATGCAGGCTTTGTTCATTCTGATGTCAAATTGGCTGTATCTCCCAGTCCTTGAAATTATCTAATTGTGGGATATTTTTAGTTGCATGCCTGGGCTGAAAGATCTTTAAACCCATTTCTCCCATTTCCTTTTAAAATGTGGTCCCTACACCGATAAGGGTAGATAAGAGAAGTTAATACAATCTTAACCCCCATAGTTCGGGAAAGGATGCATTAGAGAAAGCACTCGCAGAGTTAAACTTGAGCAATTTTTTTCCTTTTTTTTTTTTTTTGCTGAGGTCGCTAAAAGGATGAAGTCATGCTGCACTGCCATTCACATCACGCTACCAGCTATGCACAAGGCATGTATCGGCTCCAGCTAGCTTTCCTTTTCTTAAAAAGAATTCGTTGTAGGCTCATGCATTTGCGAGTTTTGCTTTTCCCTGTTTTCCTCCCCTACCCTTTGTCATGCTGTTTCTTGTGCAATCTCCCTGGTTGCCTAGTTCTAGATAGCAATAGGGATTATAAACCTGCATAGAATTACTATGCTCACTGCAACCAGCCAGGGGGTTTAAGAATGTAAGCCTAGCAAACACAATGAGAGTAACAGCAAGGGAGAGTCCTGGCCAGGGGTGGTTTTGCCTCTTTTAAAAGCCATCTGTAGCATCTCCTATTGCTGTTGTGTTTTGTTTTTTTAAAATTGTTGTTGCTGTTGTTGATGCTTGCACTGAGAAATTGCTTTGGGATGTTTTATGGGAAGTGGTTCATAAATGGAGTGAAACAAATAAATAATAAATAAGAAACAGGAGGAGGGGTCATTAGGTAGTTTGACTACAAGAAGATCAAACCTATCCATTCTGAAGGAAATCAGCCATGAGTGCTCCCTGGAAAGACAGATCCTGAAGCTGAGGCTCCAATACTTTGGCCACCTCATGAGAAGAGAAGGCTCCCTGGAAAAGACCCTGATGTTGGGAAAGATTGAGGGCACTAGGAGAAGGGAATGACAGAGGACGAGATGGTTGGACAGTGTTCTCAAAGCTACTAAAATGAGTTTGAACAATCTGTGGGAGGCAGTGGAAGTGTGCTCTGGTGTGCTCTGGTCCATGGGGTCACGAAGAGTCGGACACGACTAAACGACTAAACAACAACAATATGGCATAGCATAGAGTGGCGTTCTGCAGAATAGGAATGGGAAGAGAAATTCAGTTTGGTCAATATTTTAAAAACAAACCTAACCTAATCTGCACTTCATGAAACAATGTGGGAACCAAAAGGCAGCTGTCCTCTGAACTTTGCACTTCTCTGAATTTTGTGATGCAAAATTCAGAAAAAAGCCAGAAAAAAGTGTACAAAACTGCATATATTAGGAGGAAAACAATGTACATATCATGCATTAGATTATGGTAAAGGACTTGCAAAAATGTGTTAATTATGAGAAATGAGCACTAAAAGCTGGTGAATTTTCATTGTCTCACCAATGAGGGGTGGTTTCACATTAGCTCAGATTCTGTCTTGAGAAATGACAAGAAACACCAAGTTACATCATCATATACAATCTGATGGTGCAGCAGTACTGCTAGTACTGGTGAAACTGTGATAGTGGGAACTAAGCAGGAATTGAAGGAAACTTGAGGTAAAGTAGTCACCATGGGAATAATCAGTACAGTTCTAAACCACAAGGAAGCTTGCTGGAGCCAGCCATTCACGAGCCTATTCAATTATGAATCTATGAAATACCCTTTTAAAAAGAGGGGGTGGGGTTCCAGACCAATATATGAATAGCAAAACTAATATGTGAAATCATTAACAGGAAGCATCAACAGTTAGCTGAGTTCCATTTATGTTATCAGGAATGCTTAGCATATAAATTTTTCATGGTCCTTCTGAATTTCAGCGGTTATCGTTCTCTTCCTCTCCCTCCCTCTTTCACTGTAGTATTGGCACAATTATTTAATCAATACTCTTGTTAAAGATTTCATGCTCTTGGTCTCTCTCTGTGTGTGAGTCCATCCACTTTCCATTTGGAAACTTGAGCCATATCAACATAAGTCCCGGGCGAGTCTAAGTCTGTTCCCTGAAGCACAGTAACTCATCTATCCATCTTTTACAATGTTGCAATGTGATTTCAGTTATGGCCTGCAGCTTCAAGAATTCCCCCATAATAAAAGTGTAATGTATTCTTTGCCTGTTCTTGTAAAATGTGTTGCCTGTGAAGACAGAATAAACGACTCTGGAAAGTGAGGGGACTAGAGGGGGTCTCCTAACAATTCTCAGCACCCTTAACAAACTATGTTTCCTGAAATTCTTTGGGGGAAGCCATGACTTGCCCCATATCAAGTGGTATGATACTGCTTTAAATATACAGTGCAGATGAAGCCTAACTGATGACAATATTTTCATGTAAACTGGCACGATGTGAAGAAACAGGTTGCTGCAGGATTTTTTCAAGACAGGATAGAATCCAAACACGAGCAGTCATAGAATCATAGAGTTGGAAGAGACCACAAGGGCCATCGAGTCCAACCCCCTGCCAAGCAGGAAACACCATCAGAGCACTCCTGACATATGGTTGTCAAGCCTCTGCTGAAAGACCTCCAAAGAAGGAGACTTCACCACACTCCTTGGCAGCAAATTCCACTGTCGAACAGCTCTTACTGTCAGGAAGTTCTTCCTAATGTTTAGGTGGAATCTTCTTTCTTGTAGTTTGGATCCATTGCTCCGTGTCTGCTTCTCTGGAGCAGCAGAAAACAACCTTTCTCCCTCCTCTATGTGACATCCTTTTATATATTTGAACATGGCTATCATATCACCCCTTAACCTCCTCTTCTCCAGGCTAAACATGCCCAGCTCCCTTAGCCGTTCCTCATAAGGCATCGTTTCCAGGCCTTTGACCATTTTGGTTGCCCTCCTCTGGACACGTTCCAGTTTGTCAGTGTCCTTCTTGAACTGTGGTGCCCAGAACTGGACACAGTACTCCAGGTGAGGTCTGACCAGAGCAGAATACAGTGGCACTATTACTTCCCTTGATCTAGATGCTATACTCCTATTGATGCAGCCCAGAATTGCATTGGCTTTTTTAGCTGCTGCGTCACACTGTTGGCTCATGTCAAGTTTGTGGTCAACCAAGACTCCTAGATCCTTTTCACATGTACTGCTCTCAAGCCAGGTGTCACCCATCTTGTATTTGTGCCTCTCTTTTTTTTTTGCCCAAGTGCAATACTTTACATTTCTCCCTGTTAAAATTCATCTTGTTTGTTTTGGCCCAGTTCTCTAATCTGTCAAGGTCGTTTTGAAGTGTGATCCTGTTCTCTGGGGTGTTAGCCACCCCTCCCAGTTTGGTGTCATCTGCAAATTTGATCAGGATGCCCTTGAGTCCATCATCCAAATCGTTGATAAAGATGTTGAATAAGACCGGGCCCAAGACAGAACCCTGTGGCACCCCACTAGTCACTCTTCACACAGTCCTTGTGTGTCTCATATAGTAATAGATTTAAAATAGTGCCATATTGTAACATGCGTATCTATGATTTGTATTTAAAGGTTTTTTGGTGGTGAGCATCCACATGACATGGGACACTAGCTTGAGTGCTCACCCTCACACAATTTCAAACACAAGAATGGGGAAGGCGGTTCATTCTCACTAGCCCTGCCATCTCTTTGACATTCATGACTGGTTCCGTTACCCTTCATGTATTGGAGGGGAAAGGTCTGAATTGGGGGGGGGGGAGGGCTGCTCTATGGATGTAGTCTCTCTTTGTGATTTAGAAACCTGGACAATCACGTGGAGTTCTACATTGTGTGGGGAGTCTATATATGTATGGCAGATTTCCCTCTACAAATCTCCTTCCTCCAACACATAGGGAGTAATAGAACCAGGTGTGGGGAGGATGTAATGGGCAAGCACAGTCTCACTCCTCCCCTTATTGAGTGAGTGACCAAATGACCAAATACGGCTGGTGTGTATTCTAATTCTGCCAGTGGGCATGCAAAATTAAAAGCCGAAATAAACACCCTTAAGAAAATTAGGCTATATTCATAAAAGCACTTGAAGATAAACTGTGTCTATATAGCATAAGCCAATGGTTACAACTCAAACTGGCAAGAGCTTGAAATCACTACTGTAAATATATTTCAGATGATTAAATCTCTCTTCAGTTTTAATATTTTGTTGATGCTTACAGAAGGAGGGCTGAAAGAGTTGGCATATGAAGTGATGAATGCCAATATACCTTACTACACTCGTTTCCTCTGGGATATAATATACTCATCAGATATTGCTGCAGTGGCAATGGCAGGTTCCCTCGCATGATTTCATCCCATGGGAGAACATCAGTCACATGGGTTGCTCACTGACTTGTCACCTGGCTTGGAGTTAAAGCGATGAACATGTAGGAAAGAGCAGCATAACTGGTCCTGTCCATGTGGTTCTTTATTATTATTACCGTATCGGCCTGAATATAAGCCTCACTCCCCCCCCCCATTCCAACCGTGAAAAGTTCAAGCGCAGCTTAAATTCGCAACCTTACATAAATTGGCTTTTACGATAGTGCTGCTGAAACAGACATACGGTAAAACGGAATGGGTGTGAGTGCCTGCAGAATTTTAAGGGAGTGGCTTATATTTGGGTATTGTCCCCCCCTTGAATTTTAAAGGTGCAGCTTATATTCGGGTGCAGCTTATACTTGGGCCGATACGGTATTTATTAAATTTGCATGATGCCATTCATCTGTACATTTCAGGACAGTTCCCTGACTTCTGCTATTGCAAGGCCATGAGACGAAGCTACAGAAAAGTGTATTTCATATCACAGTGCTGAAATGTAAACGTCTTTACTTTTGAATATGCTGCTATTAAAGGGGATGCAATGATTCGTGAGGACACAGCCAGCAGCACAGAATCACTTTGTGATCATCACATAAGTATCACTTCACATCAACAGACTATAATATGCCTCCTATCGAAACTGAGTATTTAGGAGCTCTTTCTTTCTCTTTCTCTTTCTTTCTCTCTCCCTCTCCCTCTGTCAATTCATTGTCTCTGTTGCATATTTCAGCAAACGTGGGGGGTTGAAATTCTTTTGTCTAACTGATCTTGATAGGCAAAAGCAGACCAATCATAATAAGAGCTGCTGCAGTCCATGAAATTAGCCTGATTGTCTATGTTTCCAGGGCTTGGGAGTGCAACTTTGTTCCACTACTACTGTATGTGGAGAGCGCTCCAATTTGTCATTAATCATTAATTAAATTTGTTCTGCATTTATGGATCAACAGATCAATGTGGAAAATGATTTATGCATGGCCTTCAGAGTGCCCCATATAAAGCATGACAGTGAAATACTAGTTTAATTTCTTTCAGAGTAGCTAGCAACCACTCATCACGCACAATGCAGGCATATATTTCCAATGCATATATAGTTTTTGGTTTCTGACAGCACTTTTCTCCACCGTGCTGGCAAGCTATTGAATTTTCACTATGCTGCCCATGCGGCTTGATTTCTCCTGGTCCCAATGGCAGCAATGGGGTTTTTTCTTTTAATGAATCATTTTGATGGCTCTTTAAAAAAATGAATGTGGGAGGCATAAAAAAAAAATCCTTCTGTGCATATAGAAGAAAAAATCACAACAGATAAAAATTATTTCAAAATATTATCATTGGTGGCTATGATAAAATGGGCACAGGACATTGGGCATAACATTATGTTTGAGGACTGGGAAAGGTTGTGGACCACTGGGCTGAACTTCACCGCATGTAATGCTCTGAAGGAAAATGTTATGAAAATGATATATAGATGGTACATGACCCCAGTTAAACTTGCCAAAATATACCATTCGTCTGATAATAAATGTTGGAAATGTAAAGAAAATGAAGGAACATTCTTTCACCTCTGGTGGACATGCCCTAAGGTGAAGGTCTTCTGGGAAATGATATATAATGAGCTGAAAAAGGTATTTAAGTATACCTTCACAAAGAAACCAGAGGCCTTTCTTCTGGGCATTGTCGGCCAGAAGGTGTTAAAGAAGGATCGAACATTTTTCATGTATGCAACAACGGCAGCAAGGATTCTCATCGCAAAAAACTGGAAAACTCAAGATCTACCCACACTGGAAGAGTGGCAGATGCAGCTGATGGACTATATGCAACTGGCCGAGATGACCGGCAGAATCCGTGATCTGGGAGAAGAGAAGTTGGAGGAAGACTGGGAGAAATTCAAGATGTATTTACAAAAACATTGTAATTTGGTTGAATGTTAAGAAGGATGCTAGATTATAAAAAACTGGTCACCACTAAACTAGATTTAAATTTGATGATAAGTGAGACTAAAGAAAATATAAAACTTTTTGGAAGAAGCGCTAGATTATATGTGTGAGTGGACATGAGATTGTAAACAAGTTGATAATTTGTTGGGAAAAATTTTTTTAACGATGTAAATGGGAGCGGGAGACGTGAGTGAAAGAAGTAAGATTGTTTATTATGTTTTATATTTAAAAACCTTAATAAATATTTATTAAAAAAAAAAAACAACAATTCTCAATATCAAATATTAATTGGATTCGACAACCAGAAACTTAAATAGATTCTAGTACAGAAGCTGAATTAATACCGCAGGAAAAAATGTTGGACAGATACCCATATCTGAGGCATTTTGGGGGAAAGGGGCATCTGAAAGGTGACAAGAGATTAAATATCACGGTATTAAAATAAGTTAAACATGTAAAAAGCACAGGGTCTGGATGGTATACCCTGGGGAAATGGGGAAATTGTTAATATTTAAAAAATATGAGCATTGTTAAATCAGCCACCTTATCGCAAGGCGGCAAAAAATTACTGGCCTATTATCTCTGACTCATAAATTGGTAGAAAGCATAATTAAACCAGTATTATGGAATGTGTAGAAGAACAAGCGTTGCTGAGGCAGAATCAGTATGGCTTCTCCAAAGGGAAATGCTGCTTCTTCAACTTGATTGTGTTGAAAGTGGTGGTGGTGGTTTTGCTTAGCAACTAGGTAGGGTGGCATGATTTTCACGGAGCTAACAAGTGTTCTGATTGGCTGTGTATAGAATCACAGAATCATAGAATTGTAGAGTTGGAAGGGACCTTGAGGGTGATCTAGTCCGACCCCTGCAATGCAGAAATCTCAACATGCAGTCCCCCATCCAGTTTGAAACCATACCGAACCCTTAGCTTTGCAAATGCGCTAGCAGTATTATGGCTACAACACTAGTTCTGAAGGAGCTTTTCTCTGCATGTTTGGCTGAACCTTTTCCTGCTATGTTCAAGGCCTGAGCTAAGAAAGACAAGAACTCTTTGTTCATTTCTCCTAATTTTTGCTCAGTTTTCTCAGTAAAGTGTTATCAAGAGTTTTCTCTTGGGAATCGGTGTTATTTAGGTGACTTTACTAACACTTTTTCTCAGCAAGCATGTAGAATGTAGGTGCTTGTTTGTTTGTTTGTATGAATGAATGATTTGCAAGATTATCACATGATATGAGCAAATTTGCACTGGAGCAAGCTGTCATTCAGACACTGGTCCCAAGCCAGAGTTTTATATATTCATATTAGCATATTAAATTGTGCTTATAAAGTCATGGGAAGGAGGCGAAGTTTTTTTTGAAACCCTATAGTTGCATTTTGACTTGACCCAGTTCAAGTTTCTGGGTGTTCAAGTAGAGGCCCAACAAATAACAGAATGCAGTAGTCAAGCCTGAATGTTACTACGGCACGTAACCATTTGGATACTCCATGGAAGTATTCCCTTTCTACCTCACCCATGTCCTTTTCTTTGACTTTCTACCCAATATCTTCTTTTTAAAATGGCTTCCCATGACTCACTGTGGAAAGGCACCTGATACCGCGTTTAAAATGAAACACATTGTGTTGGAAAAGATACCACTTTTGCCATATTCAAAGGATCTGGGTGAAACGGATTATGTTAAACCAGCCTGTGGAAAATTCATTACATCTTTACATGTGACCTTTTGTTCTTAAATCATAATCTGTCATTATGCATTATTAATCCAGGCACACTCCTCTTTAAAAGCTTGGTGCTGCTGGGGTGCTGCTGAACCGAACAGAGTTTATGAGAGAAGATGATGTCTCCGAAGATCTGGGGAGGAAGATAAGGAGACTGACAAAGTGATTAGAATGTTCCACCTTGCATTACCAGAAGTATTATCAAAGCAAGCAAGCCGTGTGTTTGACCTTTTATGTGACTTCTTTCCAACAGACTAATTATAGGCTTTTGCTATTCGATTAAAAAGACAGGTTTAAATACTCTTCTCCCCCACCCCCACCCCCTGCAACAGCTGAAATGAGATATTGATTTCATTTTTAACCTTTCTCTGTCCCTGCTAATTTTCATTTAGGCTTTTATTTTCATTGCACAGCAATATTCAAGACTATTCCATGCAATGCGTTAAAAACAAAACAAAGCAAGCAAGCTGGGAGTATCAAGGCCTCCGCTCAATTTAACCCCCAGTTTTGCACCGATAAATAGTGGCGTTCACAGTTTCCTGAGTTTTTATATGTTGAATTACCTCATGCTGCCAATAAATCTCAGAGACATCCATCGCAGAGGGCTGGCGAGGCATTTGGAAATAGCTGCAAATTTGAGGAGCGTCATTAAGAATGCACTAGAGTCTAAGGGGTGGAAAGTCCAAGCAACAAGACATTTTTGTAACATTCCCTTGGAACAGGAAAATGGGAAGGGGGGTTTTCAACTAGGGAGCAAGGTAAGGATATAAATAGATGGTTCAGGTACTTCCAGATGTTAGCATTACTTGTACATGGTTAAAATACTCACTCATTAGCTGGAAAACTAGTATGGATGTAAGATACCTTGATTACTTAAAGACTAACTAATTTATTATGGCCACAGATTTTGCAGACTCAAGTCTGTAGATAATATATTTATGTACGTAAGATGGATGCATATTTTTCTACTGTATTTGGCTGCATTTTACTTCTGTAGCATTCTATTGGTGAAGAGAGTAGCTGTGGGTGGCCTATTTTAATCCTTGCAATTCTACACTTATGTTTGTGAGAAACCCCCCTTTGCCTCCATCATTTTCAAGGAAAGAATATTGACAGATAGATAGGTAGGTAGGTAGGTAGAGTACTTGATATATTTGCCTTCAGTCGCTTTATAACATGAAATGGAAATGCAATTAGCGAGACCAAGAAAGGCAACAGGAAGAAGGTCACTAGTTCACACAAAGGTGACAGCTCGGTACATTATGGAATGCCCTTGATGTACTGAAATTTGCAGCGTAGGTGGTGCTGCCTACCTAGGACTCGTGGGATGGCTTCTCTTCTCCACTCACAAACTCTGCAACCATTATTGCGGCTTTTGCATTTGAATAGTACCAGCATCCCACACATTCCCATTCATTGGATAATACATGTGGAAAAGAATACCCAGGTGGGTATATGTAGAAGCATGCGGAAAAATCTGGTTAAAAGAAATCCAGTTATAGCACTGGAGGTGGTACACCTGGAAGGGCCCTAAATTATAGGAAAACCTAACCCTACCAAAAAACACACAACCATCTTCAACAAAAATAGATTGGTTAGGCATTCACATTTGCAAGAAGAGCATGCCAATGAATATAACAAAGTAATAAAAGTATGTGAGCAATGTTGCACATATAGACTTATCCTTTCAGGGCTGCTATTTAATTGCTCCCAGGCATTTACTTACGGAGCGAATGAAAAATCAATAAGTGAATTAATCTTATTGCAAAGTGGCTAAAAAGAATGGAAGTGGCATAGCCCAGCATGTTAATTAAAATGTTGCTATTTTGGATTCCTTTGCTTTCTCAAATTCTTTGATCATTGCTAAACAACATAATTAGCTAATTAAGATCAAAGCCAATTATGCCTGAGCCACTGATTGTCTGAAATAAATGTCATTTGCCCAGAAAAAATACTTGAATCTGCAAAATATTGCCTGTCTCCATTATTAACATAGCAACAGAACATCATAATGACAAAAGAGAGACTGATTAAGAAATGGCAAGGTGTTTTGTTTTGGTGCTCTAGTCATAGAACCCTGGGCATATTATCACCTGATGCAGAATTCTGTGCCCTGTGTTAGAACAGAACTGATTGTTGTAATAGAATGCATTGCATCATTATTTTTAAATGATGGCATAATTAACATACTGTATCACCCTTATAATTTTATAACCATAGCAGATCTGCTAATTTGAATTGTGCCCTAGAGGTAACTAGCAATGTTTAAGCAAGATGCTATTTGCGGTGGTTTTCCTGTGCACTCAGCCGCCTAATGGGTGCGGTCTACTTTTAACGCTGGAAAATACTGTCCCTGTATGCTGTAGTGCAGCCACCTGATCCTGCCCTTAAACAGACACCAGAGTCTGTCCTGACTGGAGGACAGGCATCCAGGCCTCAGCAGTCAAGCTGGTGAATGCAAGAGCAAGAACTGAGTCCTCTGCTAGCTCTCCGTCTCCCATTCCCCAAACCCTTAGGCAGACAACAACAGAAGAGATGGAGTGGGGGACGTGTGGGCCACAGGATTGTGGTTTTCAGCACCACATGAGATCACCAAAAGCATTGGTGAAAAGGTGATAATGGAGAAGGCAGGCTTCAGAGGCTGATTCCACGGTCCCATACTACACACTGCCATCTCATGCCACCTTAAGCTACCTCTTAGATCCTGCCTGCTAAGCTGACAGTGCTTGCCTTCAAACTGCCTGCTCAAGGCACCCTTTAGTTGCTACCAGCATACGCTGCTAGAATCTTACCTCCTAGCTGCCTTTCTTTCTGACTGATGTGTTGGGAGTCAAGGCGGACTCTAACCAGCGAGGGCTCAGAACCGCTCCATAGATCTTTGTTTCATTACTTTGCCTAATAATTACAATGCCATCTAAAAGCCATTGTCCAAGTTGTGGCAGTGAATTCCATAAGATGCGTGAAGAGGTGCTTTCTTTGGTCTGCTGTCAGTTTAACAGGGTGTCCAAAAATTATGAATGAGGAAGGGGAAACTATCTCTCTCCATAACAACCCTAATTTCTCCCCGTGCAAACTCATTAATAAGCTCATGTGGAGCCCTCCAATCTTCAACAACTTACAAAAAGTGACCTCAAAGTCAAACTTCTAGGAAACGCCTTCAAATAAATTGGCACCACTTTTTATTTTATTATGTTTAAGGTACTGAATTTATTACATTTGAAAGTATCCTCATCTGAAAAATGGGGAATGGGGTAGGGCCCCTACAATAAACTCTGCTAATATTAATGAATAAACATCGCCAGAAGATGAATAGAGTCTTTTCAAGTGCTGGCGAGAGTACAACTTATATATCTCCCAGTCATTACAGGCATATGTATTCCATTCATAAATTAAAAGGACATTTTCAAGGTTGGTGGACCTGAAAATTACCTTGCCTTGACAAGGGTGCCTGATTTAGAGAACTTGCTGAACTGAGTAATCAGTTAGGGACCTGCTCACACAACCTCCTCTGGATGGCTGTTCCCTCTCCCTTCTTCCTTCAGCCCAAATGGACTGTTTGGCATTCTCAAGCAGAAAGCAGTCAGGCTTGCATGCACCTGCAAAGACACTTCCATCCAGTCCCGATGAGCCCTCTGGGTGTGCTTGACTCGAGATCTTTCTCATCCTACATGCAGCAAAAGGGCAAGTACAAGCAGATTGTTCTTTGCTTGGATTGCCCCCAGTAGAATCTTATTCCTGTAGCATAATTTGCCATGGAGACTGCTATCAAAGATTTCTGCATTAGCCTCTCTGCCTTTGCTCAAATTCCAATTGGGGGGGGGAGAGAGGGGCAGGAGTGGCACGTTTAGTGCAACAGAGCCATAACAATAGCCCCCCGAAAGCAGTGTTGCAGAGGTGGCAGCAGGGTTGTGGCTGCATGAGTACACCAGGGGGGACACTGGATGTGTTGTGCCAGTGTGCTTGCACAGCCCAGACCTCACTGCTGTCCTGTCCTGCTCTTCCCCTTCCCAGGAAGAAACACTGCAAACAGGAGACTGTCATAGTGCCTTTGCCTGGTCAGGCAAGCTATTCCTGAGTTCCGGTCAGTTCCAGCTGGAAAAAAAATGCCCCGGTGTTTAGTGAAACTGACAGAGAATCCAGCTGCAAAAGAGACTGCTTCCTGGCCTCCTCCATCAGTCACCAAGCCCAACCAATCTTACAGAGGTGAAGTAAGATAAGAATTGTTAACCCAGGTCTGGGTTGAGGTGAAAGACAAGATTGTCCCCTGCCCCCATACCCAAATCCCACATACAGAAGCTGACCAGATGGGTAGCTGAATTGAAACTGCCTACCTTTGACCTGAAGGGAGCAGGCTAGCTTAGGGGATAAAAGGCAGGTTGTGTGGCAAATACAGCTCTGGAAGATTGGCACTCGCTGTCTCCTGTCCCCAGCACCCATTGCCTAAGGTGACTACCTCACTCAACATAGTAGTTGTGCCAGCTGTGAATTAACCAATGAGACTAAAACACATTTCAGTCTCCCATGGTTGAACTATTGACACCACAGGCAACAAGTTGGAGGATCTACGTTATCGCAGTGCTTGAAGCGGTTCATCTGGTAAACCTAAAAAACAGCTGTGCGCATCCCAGTCTCTAAGCAGCAAAGGACTATGGGAGACTACAGTCCCCATGTAAAATGCCTGACCCCTAGGTCAAAGGTTAAGATTTTGACCACTTTTCTCCCCCACGGATCAAGAGATTTCTGATCCTGGTTGAGGGCTGGCAAAAGCCTTTTCCCCAAATTGGCAGTGAAGGGAGAGCATGTGGATAAGAGAATTGTAGATCTGGTAAGAAGGTGCCTTTCTGGGTAACAGCTTGAGCATTTTTAGGGAACCCTGCTCCCCACTTTGAGAGCATCTGGAGCAACTGGAGAGAAAACTGTAACATTTGGCTATCTTTCCCCCCTTGCAATTGCTTCTTGCATTGCTTTGCTGTTTTCAGTGAATCTTTAAACATTATGTGATTTCATATTTCCCCCATATACTTTTACATTTATAAATCCCAGACGTAAAAATGAGATAAGAGCTTATGGGCTCGAAAATTACTTAATAGTGCCCTTTAAAGCATTGCTTCCCTTGTAGCTCCTCATCTTGCAAATGCAGAAGAGATTTAAGTATATGCTTATGTTCCCCATTGAAATCAAGATGCTTTGTTTGGGCCAGATATGGCATTTTAAAGCATCCGTACTTGCATGCTTCCCACAGAACATGTTGGTTCTATATAAAGAAATCTTTCCGAAACCTATCCTCAAGAAAAACGAGGAATCATCACACATTTTGAAATACATACTCTTTTAGGCCACTCTACAATGATTATATTGTTTAGGCTAGATTAGAACCAGACACGTTTTTAAGTAATATTTTCCCATTGTCTCCTCCATGACTCTAAACGCCTGAAAGTATCCTGAAACCACCCGCTTGTGTTTCTGCCAGTAAGGCCACAAAGGAGAGCTGCATGAGCTCTTCTCGTAAGTTATCAGTAACATCCCAGGCCTGGGATCAATGATCAGCCTGATCAGGTACCTGCCAACGCTCAGGGCCTGGCACAGGGCCACCACCAACTGGAGACCCTGGGGCCATCTCCCATTTCGTCCAGCCTGAGGAGAGACGTGCCTGGCAGCGGAGCCTGAGAAAGGTGCACTCTGTTCCCTTCACAAGATGAGAGAGTTGGAGAGGGCCTTGGGGCCCACCTAGTCCAACTCTCTGATTGGTGCACTAGAACACACCCCCTTCAGCATTTCTCTGATGAAAATAGGGACATCCTATTCCATAGTAGTAGAAGTAGTGGTAATAATTTTACTATTTATACCCTGCCCATCTGACTGGCTTTCCCCAGCCACTCTGAGCTGCTTCCAACATATATAAAAACATAATAAAACATTAAACATAAAAACCCCCAAACCCTTCCCTATATTGGGCTGCCTTTAGATGGCTTGGGGACTGCATAACTCCACATCCTCCAAGATTTCTCCGATGTCCTAAGGAAAAGCGGGACAATCCAGGATCAAATTGGAAACTGGGACAGCTTCTGTAAATCCGGGACTGTCTCTGGAAAATAGGGAAACTTGGAGGGTCTGAACATCCCTAATAGGCAGGGGTCTAAGGTCTAATCAGTGATGGCCAAACATGGCCCTCCAGCTGTTTTGGGACTACAACTCCCATCATCCCTACCTAACAGGACCAGTGGTCAAGGGTGATGGGAATTGTAGTCCCAAAACAGCTGGAGAGCCAAGTTTGGCCATCACTGGCTGAACACTTCCTCCAGTGACAGAGAGACCACCACCACTCTAGGTAACTGGTGCTGCTGTCAAACTGCTCAGAGTATCAAGGCATTTTGTCTAATGTTTAGGAAATGGGAGATGGTTTCAAGGGCTCTAGCCACCCTGCTTCTTGAGAATGCAGAGCCTTCCCACCAGGCTACATGACACAGTGGTGTTAAGTTCCAGACCCTGTAGCCAAATCCTGCATTTCAAGCCATCTGCACTGGATTTCCTGATGGTGTAATATGCTATGCCAATTTCCACGGTAAGTTTTATACTGAAGACCCTAACAATGAATAGCATTCTGAAAGAGCTGAAGAAGGAGAAAGAGAAAAACAATGATTTGCCAATATATTGTGGTGGAGGGGAGGAGGAGGAGGAGGGATCAGCAAGCAATAGACTGCTCTCAGTTTGAAAATGAATGGAACTAATGACAAAGAAAAGGCTCACAAAGTGCCGTCCCCCTTCTCTTAGATCAGTGTTTGCCCACGCCTCTTGCAAATAACAAAAACAGAATAAGGATTGTGAGGTCTGGCACAGTGCCAGTGTGATTTTCTTATATATAGCCTGGCTACAGTTTCCAAAAACTCCTGTGAAATTTGCCCATGATAGTATGATATATACCTTCTCAAATGAAAGGTTTTTTTGGGTTTTTTGCAACTTTTCAATGAGTTGTGGGAGCCTCAGTTGAAACACACATTTGAGCAGTATTTAAAACAAATATGCACTCTTTTTCATACATGTATCTTATTGAGTTTTGTACAATCTAAATGGTACAATAAAGAATAACAGCAATAACAAAACAAACACAGGTGTCTTGCTATTTGTTCCATTCTTGAATGTATTTTAATGAAGCACTCTCTATAACGAGTAAGTGTGTTTTAATTACTACTAATAGGAACTGCACTAACACTAATGGAGAATCTATTTTAGTTAATTTCACATGCAGGTTTTCATATCAAAACAATGAAACTATTACTGTCAGATATTATATTCTATTGTAATGTCAGTATATGTATAGGTTTGTTTTTAACTTACACAGTTAAGAAATTTGTAGTTATGGTCTTAAAAACTTTAAAAGGCAAAGCAGATGTTATGAGGAATGGGAGCCACTGCGGAAAACAGACACTATTCACCTTCAACCCTGAAACTTGCAACTTCTAGCAAAATTTACATTCCATCATGATGTCACTGTAGGAAGGATTCACACAACCTCCACCAAATGGTGAAAAGAGGTGTGTGCGTGGAGGGAGTTTGCAGGACCACGTGGGACTCTGGTTCAATGAGGCTTCCTCCTTGTGTGAAGGCGCTCCACACATGTATATCAGTACATGAGCAGAGTTCCTTCTGACATGCATGGAGCATAATAGTGGTACATGATGGTGGGCCCACCACCATGTGCCACTATTACTGTTTCATGTTTTATTGTGTTTTTATATATGTTGGAAGCTGCCCAGAGTGGCTGGGGCAACCCAGTTAAGATGTGTGGGGTATAAATAGTAAAATTATCATTATGGAATGGGACATTTCATCGGAGAAATGTTGGAAGGAATATCAGTGCCTATGTGTGGGAGCCACGTGTAGCTGCCTGGCAAGCTTGCCCACACAGCCCCAAGCCCATTTCCACATTTCCTTTCAAGGTTGGATGGCTCCTTGGATTACTCCTTCTGGCAACTCCTGCGGCTGAGCTAGTGCCTAACATATTGTTCTGCTTTGCTTTGGACTACACCAGCAAGGCTGAGAGGGGGGTCTTGTTATCTAGGCAGCCAAAGACCTCCATATACCTGAAGGAGCATCTCCACCCCCATCGTTCGGCCCAGATACTGAGGTCCAGCTCTGAGGGCCTTTTGGCGGTTCCCTCACTGCGAGAAGCCAAGTTACAGGGAACCAGGCAGAGAGCCTTCTCGGTAGTGGCGCCTGTCCTGTGGAACGCCCTCCCATCAGATGTCAAGGAAATAAACAACTATCTCATGTTTAGAAGACATCTGAAGGCAGTCCTGTTTAGGGAAGCTTTTAATGTTTGATGTTTTATTGTACAGTGCTACCTCGGGTAAAGTACTTAATTCGTTCCGGAGGTCCGTACTTAACCTGAAACTGTTCTTAACCTGAAGCACTACTTTAGCTAATGGGGCCTCCTGCTGCCTCTGCACCGCCGCTGCACGATTTCTGTTCTCATCCTGAAGCAAAGTTCTTAACCTGAAGCACTATTTCTGGGTTAGCGGAGTCTGTAACCTGAAGCGTATGTAACCCGAGGTACCATTGTATTTTTAATATTTTGTTGGAAGCTGCTCAGAGTGGCTGGGGAAACCCAGCCAGATGGGTGGGGTATAAATAAAATAAGAATAAAATAAGAATAATAAGTATTATTATTATTATTATTATTATTATTATTCACACTGCCCAGGCTTGTGCCCCAGGGAGGTCACTTCGGTGCTCCCTATTTGTGGAATGGTCTCCCCAGGGAGGCTCGCCTGGCACCTTCATTATACATCTTTAGGTGCCTGGCAAAAACGTTTCTCTTCAACCATGCCTTTGGATGATTAACATCCTATACCCTTTTAAATGCCTTGACATCATTGAATGAAAGGTGGTATACAAATAAATAATAAATAAAAATAGAATAAAATAAAATTTATATTGACTAGCAGCAGATTCCCATGGGTTTCCAACAGAGAATCTCTCCCAGCCCAACTTGGAAATGCTGGGGATTGAACCAGATGCTCTAGCACTGCGTTATGCCCCTTCCTCAAAGGCCTTCCCAGATAATGAGGTCTGCTGGGCCTGGGGAGTGTTCACCACCAATTTTTGTATCTTTATCCTAGAAGAACATTTAATGCCGCTGGTTCTTCCAGCTCTGTATCTACACGGGCTAGCAGCACTACAGCACTGAGGCGGGATGTCCTTTCAGTGCTTAACAGGAAATGCTAGCGATTGAATGGCTACCCCTTTGCATGCAGTGCTCTCCCATGGAGGTATGTGAATTAACTTTAGCTGGCAGATCAGACTCATGGTGTAGTCTTATTCTCTCATGCTGGTGTCTTGATTGCGATATTAAACCTGGCTAAGCTAATCTGTCAGCAAAATTTGTTTCATTAGATACCACTGTAGCACGCCAGTCAGAACTTCAGTTTGTGCAATACTTACATAATATGGAAAGAATTTAAGCACACCACAATGTTAAAAAGTATTTCAAATTATATTTCATCCCAACAGCCTTATGAAGGCAGAAATAGCACGGCCCATGCTTTTTCTGTGGGGGAAAATGGCTGATTTTGTAGCACCCAATTGCAAAGTGTTGTCCTTTTAAACTGTAGTCAAGACTGCAGTTTGGTCAACATATCCTTATTTGATCAAAGGTTCCTAAAACAAGTTTGATGAAGTTATTAAATGGAATAAAGTATTAACATCATAAAAAGCAGGAGCAATAAAATGATTTAGCAGGCTCAAGTGGAAATCTGCAAGATTTTTAAATCCTTAAATGAGAAAAAAATAAACCCAAACAAACTCAAGAACAAGCTAAAGAGACCTCACACAAGAATGATTGTGTCAGTGATTTTAGAAATATTGGAAGCCACATGCAGAGTCAATCCAGCTATTCTCATGAGGTCAAATAAGAATTTCCAGTTTCTCAAAAGGTAACATGGGAATGCATGGCAAAAAAATCATCACCATCATCCAAATTCTACAAACAGCAAAGGGCTGTTAGAGGACCACAAGAAACACTACTAACATCTCCCATCCACACCAGGGCTCTGAAGATCGAAACACAATATGTTCCTTCCCTTTATAAAGCTAAATGCCTATCTGCATCATGAATGGAACTTCACCATGGTCAGCCAATGGGTTGTCTTCAACTTAGCACTACAGTGAACACACCACCCATACAAGGATTTTTCCCTGTGTAATGGAATGTTCTACCCTTCCTCCACCCATGTGCCCCCTAAATCTGTATTGGGGTTTTCCCCAACCCTCCAGACCAGATTTGGTAATGCTATGGGGGGGGCACATGGGTGTGTGTGTGTGTGTGTGTGTGTAGGACTAGTGCTACTACACATAACTGATTTCTGTGAAATGCAAGTATGGTGCAGCCACCTTGCACATTTTCCCTGGTACTGCAGAATTCTCCCTGTTGCCATTAGACAGCAACAGCACCAGTGGGTGTGCATGCATGTAGGTGTGTGTAAAAGCAATATTGTGTGATATACCACAAATCAGGACAAGCAGCACATGGTTGCCTTCCTGTGGTAAGAATAAGCTTGTCAGGGGTACCTGTCTCTTTAATTTTGTGTCATACCATGCCCCCATGGCAGCCATTTTGTGGTTGAACTCCAGCACTCTCTCAAAGTGTAATATGTGCCCATTGATCCAAAGAGATTGGCATCCCCTGTTCCATGCCATTCACAAGTCCTTGCCTCCTTTGCAAAAGAAAGCCTATAATTCATTTTATCTTTGGCATTTGCTTTGCTTCTAAGTCACTCCTGTATTTGCATATCCAATTACATTTCTTTCTGAAATAAGAAATACTGGATGGTGCGCTTTATTTCCCCCCAGCCTTTATGTTAAGAAAACAGTCAGCATTTTTCCTGCTATGTTTTGATGCTAATGATATTTCCTCTCTCATTGCCAAAGTAGCGTTCTTAGCTGCATACCAAAACACAGGCAACAATGGATTCTTCTTTGCTCTGTAGAGCTATTAAACTTGGCATAGTCAAGACATGCTTTCTTCTCCCCCTTCCCCCACCCCAGCAAACTGGAACATAGTTAATTCCAGCTTCACTTTGTTTCCCTGTTTGTGGTTGGAAGTGTGTCCCTTTAGGCTGCAATCCTAAACACTTACCTGGGAGTAAGCTCCATTGAACCCCATGTTTCTGAGCAGACTTGGACTCTCAGTGCTGAATCCAACAAAGTTGTGGCTGCATGCACAAAATGACTTCTGCTTGCACAACGGAGCTTCTCCTCTCCCCCCCTTCCTCCGTCATGTTCCCTGTGTCTCTCCAAATCTGCTCAAAGGGGCTGAGGGGAACCACATGTGGGGTGTTTGTGTGTGGCATGGGGTGCATGTGGGAAAGAGAAGGAGAGGGAAGTTCATTGCACAAGTGGAAGTTGTTCCACTTAACAGAACTGCTTTGTTGGATACAACCCATAGAGTGTCTGTCAATCTAATCCTCAGGACTGGATTTCCCACTCTGCTTAGACAGAAAGGGAACACAGGGGAAGAGGTGGAGGAAGGAAATGGGCATGGCCTGTAGGGAAGGATGTAAAAATAAACAATAGTTTTGTGCTTCAAATCTTGTGCAGCGTGTGTCCCTCCCCTCCTTGCCAAAGATCTGCTACAAAAAATAATCTAACAAGACATTAACTCTGGTAACCTGCTTCCCTAATACAATTCTATTCTAATACAATTCTACCTTGTCATCTGAAAGGGCTGGCATTTGGTCTTGCACCAGCTGATGAGAGCAAACCCTTTCCTTCATGCTAATTTAATTAAAGGGATGTTTGGAAATTAGCCTGTTAAACACAGGAAACATAGTTTGTGCTCACTTCAAAGAGGGGACAACAATGTGTGCTTTGAATATCAAAGCCACTCCCTAATGTCTGCTTGACTCATCCCAAGACTCAGGGCTATGAAAATACACTTGAGGTTGATGGAGCCTGCTGGAACTGCATGGGCTTTGCAAATGAATTAGATGGTTGAACCAAAGATCAGTGGGGTAACAAAATAACTTACTATTTCCATTTTTTATGGTGCACAATGAGATCGTGCCTACTTCATGCACACCCGCAACCCAACGTGACTACAGAATACAGTGGTACCTCGGGTTACAGATGCTTCAGGTTACAGACTCCGCTAACCCAGAAATAGTACCTCGAGTTAAGAACTTTCGCTTCAGGATGAGAACAGAAATAGCGTGGCGGCAGCAGGAGGGCCCATTAGCTAAAGTGGCGGCAGCAGGTTAAGAACAGTTTCAGGTTAAGAACGGACCTCTGGAACGATTTAAGTTCTTAACCCGAGGTACCACTGTATGTGTGACACATGGTCAGGCCTAATCCAAGTCTGTCCTACCCCCCTGCAAAGAACCACACAAAAAGCTATGTGTGTGTGTGAATCTGGAATGTCATTCTGGCCTCATATCACAGCCACCCAGGAAATTGGTCTAGTGGTGTGGCATCCACATATCTACAAATGTGTGCAGCACAGTCAACACACTGTGGGGACCACTGATGCACCTTCCTTCCAGATACACACACACACACACACACACACACACACACACACACACACACAGCTTTTTGTTTGGGGTAATTCAACTCACATGTTTGGAGTTCTAATTGCTCTGCAGATGCGCAGCTCTTGCATGCATGGCAAAACCAACCAAGCTAGAAAAAAGAAAGGGGGCGAGAAATTCACACATACACAAACACACCATTCCACCCTGACCCATACAAGCATGGCTTACGATGTAGTGATGATTCCATCACTTTGATCCTTCTGAAGCCCAGTTTAGGATTGCTCTGGCCAGCTGCTATTCTATAGACACCTACCAGGGAGTAAGATCCATGGGACATAATAGGACTTCCAGGTAAACACAAATTGGATTGCAATGTTACTGAAGTCAGTGGGCTTATCTAGGCGTATGTGATTAGATGAGCATTTCTATTTCAATAAGTTTTCTCTTCCATTTGGTGGATAGTAAAATGCTCACCTTCTTCAAGGAAACAGTTCAGTTTAATCAGAAGCCCCACACAACTGGCTCAGATATCCGGGCTGTTCAGTTCAGTAAAGGCAGTTTTCATGCATGCATTGGTAAAATGACCAAGCTTAAGACTAAAGAGTACCAGTGTACCGAGGGTTAAAAATGTGCTGTCAAGATGCTGCAGGTAGTCTGCAGCCTAGTTAGATCATCCCCAGTAAAATGCAGATTCTGCATATTTGTCAGGCTACTCCCAATGACATTCAGCCACCAAGTCCTCACCTCACCCTGTGGTTAAGAAACAAGTTTCGTCACCAGCAACATCACATTGCTTTAGAAAATCAGGAGAAAAATAATTAGCTTGTAAAAATTAAACAAAAACCCTTATGGGATGGCAGGCACCCTAAGTGATTTTAAACTTCCTAGTGAGGTAGCCCTGTTAAACTTTATTGCATTATTTCACACACACTTCAGATGCAGATTAATCAAATATCTCTCCTGGTGAGCTTGGTGTTTTTTTTATGGCATACTTGAAAGATGGAGTCATCATTTTTATGGATGTCGTTCTTTGTTTATCATTTTATCGTGTTTCAGATTTCATGTTTTTGTTCTATTTTAAAATAGTTATTTTATTTTATTTTAAATTTTATTTGTAGACCACCCAGAGAAACCTTGTTATTAAGCAGTGTATAAATACTGTAAGTAAACAAAGCAATAAAATAAAGTTTGTGGTTTGTCTAGATTCAGCCAGCTTTTAAACGCCTGCTGAAAACCTTTCTATCCAGATAGTTTTATAAATAACAATACATATTTCATTTCTGTATGTTATTTCACTCATATGTGCATTTCACCCCAAATGGGGTGTTAGGGGAGGGGTAGAATCTCTGGTGTGAGAGAGATGCACCCAATGCTTTTATTCTAGGGGAAAAAGGTGCCACTACTGCATACCTTTGAAAAAGCACTGGATGCACCAACAGCGGTGGAGCAAGCCGATCAGGCGCCTGAGGCGGTGTGTGTGCCCTGCGCCCAGGGACGGTGCCAGCCGCCTGCAGGGGCGGAGCCAGTTGCCCATGAGGCAGGACACTCTGCGGGGCCGCCAAGGATCCGGCTGCCTCCACCCTCTCAGCCGCCCTACAGCTGAGGGGGAGGCGGCGGGCGGACCCTTCGGGGCAGCGTGGAGTCTGCAGGTGCCCAAGCCACTGTGTCACTCCCAGGAGTGATTATGGATTTAACTATGGATTGTGGATTTAACTATGGAGCAGTGGTTTTTTTGGGGGCGGATGCAGGGGTACGCCATACCCCTAAACATTTTGTGAATCTTTAACAGGAGAAGAAACTAAAAATGGAGGCCTCATTTCCTGTCATGTTATTTCCTGAGTCTCAGATGGAAGTGAGCGTTTAATGTGTGAAGCAGTGTGGAATGTGGGTGTTTGGTGTTTTACTGATGATGACGCACACCAACAGCAAGCAGAGGAATCGGGAAGATGTTAGTGCACACAACCTCATGCCAATGTGGAAGTTACTGTGAGCTGTCAGCTATGTAATACAGTGGTACCTCGTGTTACAAACGCCACAGGTTACAAATGCTTCAGGTTACAAACTCCGCTAACCTGGAAGAGTTACTTCAAGTTGAGAACTTTGCCCCAGGATGAGAACGGAAATGGTGTGCCGGCGGTGCAGTGGCAGCAAGAGGCCCCATTAGCGAAAGCACACCTCAGAGGTTAAGAACAGTTTCAGGTTAAGAACAGACCTCCAGAACGAATTAAGTTCGTAACTAGAGGTACCACTGTATGAGGTAATGCATGTTCTTTGTACTTTTGTCCATTTGCTGTATTTATTTTCCCCGATTTGAACTATAAAAATGGTGATTTTCTTGAGTCAAAATGAGAATACCCCATAACATTTATTTTAAAAAACAAACAAACACTGGTTAAGAGTAATCACAGTTTGGGGGTCAGACATAACAATAAACCATGGTAATTTGAAAATGGAAGCCAAAACCGTCAATCTCTTCCTCATGGCATGCTGGTAGAGAAAGTACCTAAGCCCAAGGCAAATTCAAGTAATGCTAAACCATAGTTCAGCATTATGCCAGAAACAGACCACTAAGATCTAAGCATGTTTTCTTCAGAACATATGCCACTGGTTAAATGCATCTTACTTTCAAGTAAGGGTGCACACAAAGCAGCTTTAGTGTCTGGTGTTTAGCCAATAGTGGGGTGGTATGACCTAAGAAAACACATCCAAGTACCATCTTAAGCATACCAACAGTCAAATACTTTTGTTTGGGCAAAACCCCCTCATCATGGCGAAGAATAGAGAGATTTGTGGTCTGTCCCTAGCATAGTATCTGATAGTCGTCCATGACATTTGTTCATCTGGATCCCACAAACTATCCAAATTGCAGGGATGTGTTAGCATGACGGGGTGTGTAGGATGCTGTAATCTCTCAGTGACAAGAATAATAATAATCATGATTTGAGTATTGGGAGAACCTGATGACCTCATTAAAAAATTGCTAATATGAGGGAAAACATCTGGCTCCGCAACAATGCATGAGTCTTTGATGGTTCTCAGAGATCATAATGGAGCCCAAGGGAGGAAGCAGTCTTAAGTATGTTGGTATAATTAGTGGAATTCTCCCAATTTTTTATGTATGCTCATGTGGAATTGTTTTCTCTGAAAAGAATCATTATTTTTTATAGACTCTGTAATGGTTGCGGGGGGGAACCTACCTATTATTCGCTCCTGTGACATTTATTGTAATAATATTAATCATAACGATCACATTCAGCTTTCATGTTGTGAAAAGGATTTTTATAACAGCATCACTGCCTTAATCAGATAGGCAATTACTTTTATTTGCCTTTTTCAAAAGTTAACTTAATGTGTTTGAACAGCTCTGAACTGGAAAACTTCAAGTTGCCTACAAAACAAACAGATACCACCACTATGGAATGTAAAGATGTTTGAAATGTTTGAGAGGCCACTACAATATGAAATATCTAGAGAAGCATTATATATTCTCTCTCTCTCTCTCTCTCTCTCTCTCTCTCTCTCTCTCTCTCTCTGTGTGTGTGTGTGTGTGTGTGTGTGATTTTGAAGAACCTAATACCAGGAAACAGGGCCAGCCCAAGACATTTTGGCACCTGAGGCAAACCACAAAATGCGACTCCCTGCCAGGGAAGAAAGGATGAAGAAGAAGAAGAAGAAGAAGAAGAAGAAGAAGAAGAAGAAGAAGAAGAAGAAGAAGAAGAAGAATTTGGATTTGATATCCCGCCTTTCACTCCCTTTAAGTAGTCTCAAAGCGGCTAACATTCTCCTTTCCCTTCCTCCCCCACAACAGACACTCTGTGAGGTGAGTGGGGCTGAGAGACTTCAAAGAAGTGTGACTGGCCCAAGGTCACCCAGCAGCTGCATGTGGAGGAGCGGAGACGCGAACCCGGTTCCCCAGATTAGGAGTCTACCGCTTTTAACCACTACACCACATTTACATCAAGAATAAGGGATTTAAAGACTTATGTACATTAGGAACAAGGTGTGTGTGTGTGTGGGGGGGGGAAATAAAATCAACCTTACCCAACAGTAAAAGTAGGCCTGCCATAGGTCCGGATTTTCCCAAACATTACTGGGGTTTCAAAGGCGGAATTGATGTATGGGGATTTTGGGGTTTTTGTTATGTACTGAAGTTATGTCCTGGGCCAGCAGGGGGAATACTGTAGATAGTTTTCACTCAGGTCCACATATGCAAATAAGGAATTGAAAGTAACGTTCAGTGATTGGGTAGTTACAGAAAGTTGTTACTGTTGCCTTGCAGTTGAGCTCTATATAAGCAGGTTGGCTGAACCCTTCAGCCCACTTCTGTTCTGGCCTGTGAATAAACAAGAGCTGTTTGAAGAATCTGATATGTTCACCCACAACTTAACAGTTTTCCTTAAAAAAGCAACCCTAATTAAAGTGGCAATCAAATGCCATTGAAGAGGGGAAAGGGCCCCACTCTGAATCACACTGGATGAATGCAGAGCCCAGGAGATCCCAGAGGGCTTAATCCCTGGGGATAAGAGTCTCATGCTGCACCATCTGAGCTACTCTCATTCCTACAGGTTGGGGAAAGCCAGTGTATGGTGTGAAGTTGTCATTACTGAATTATTATTATTATTATTAATACTAAAAAGGTCACTAAAAGCAAATAAAATGGCAATGCTATAAGTTTAGGGGTGTGTGTGTGGGGAAATATTTGTGTCGTTACTACATAATCAGTAAAATCTGTTCCATCTAAGAGGCATCTGTAAAATATACAAAATTATGCTGTTTTTCTAAGGTACAAAGTTTAATCAAACAAAAGGCATCTCTATTCGAAATCTCCATTCAAAATGTACAGCCTTCAAGACAAAGATACGCCTCACCCATTTAATAAGGTATTCTTACAGTTTAAACTTACCTTAAGTTCTTAAATTTGCGTGTAAATCAGCTTCTTAAGGCAAGTAAATAACATAGAAGCATGAAGATGCTATGCATGCAAGCATATGCATGTCTATTCTGAAGTAGGTAAGCGTGTTTGGGGCTCTAGCCTTAAACTTACCTCGACACAAAAGGAGTCAATATTCCAGCATTATTGTAAGTAACTCATCTCTAATAAAGATGCCGTCCATAATTATATATGCAACACCAGATGTTCCTATGCACCAGTTTGAAGTAACCAGAAAAAAGTTCATTTGAGGATGTACATATTAGAAAATCTGGATACGTTCCCTGTTTGGGGTATATTTTAAGACACAGTTTATCATGCCAGGCAAGGGTTTTAAAAGATAAATAAATCTTGGATTGTCACTAGATTAGAAAAAAAAAATGAAGTTGTAATGTAATCAAAATCAGCACTTGGAATGGAGACAACCACATGGAAAGATAAGGCAGAGAATGGAATTTTCAGTATGAGTCTAATGCTAAATTAGACAACAAAACTTGCAGGAAATGTTTACATGGCTTCTAGAATATGTTTAGAGGACCTTAGCAGCTGCTGTTCTTGGAATCAGCTGTGCACAAACAAAACCTGCTCTGCACATTACCTTATACTCTTCAGTATTTTCCAGCTCTGGATTATTTTTATTTTTTAAAAATGGAACTTTCCAGTGTGATGTGGTCAATAAAGCCCCCATTTGGTTTTTGGTTTTTTTAAAAAAATGTTTAGAAGGCCAATCTTGTAAGAAGGCCATCTATTCATTTTGTGAACCACAGACCATTTCCTGTCGTCGTCGTCTTCTGGCTGTCAGAAAGAAAATTGCTCAACAATTAATCAGTCATTTTTGTTTGGTTTTGATGCTTTGATACACATTTTGAAAAGGTTTTTTTTGCCCAAAGTTATATGCCTTCATAATGTATGCTGAGGCATGTTTGGGTTCGCTTCACTTCCTCCGATAGAAAGTCAATAAAGCCAGTTTCTCTGGGAGGGTAAACGCCAAGAACATTTGCTTTGGGCTTCTCCTCCTCTGCCTGCCCCAGTCTGAATTTCAGTAGAGAATAATGTCAAGGAATCAGCAGCAGCAGCAATTGTGCCTGTACTATATCAATGTAAAAGTTTTAGGAGAAACCACATCCAGGGAGAGGGGGAATTGGTGACTGGAGCTGATCCCCCCTGTACAAGGTTTGATAAATTTCCCCCCTTTTTTTATTTACACCAAAATAATATTTATTAGTTACTACAACGATTTACATCGCCCTGTCAAATCCTGCCAACGTTACTTACAAGTAACATTTGGGGCCTTTCTGCACTACAGTAGTACAGTTGCTGAGTCTTAAATTAGAGTTGCCAGATTCCCAAAAAGTGAAAATCTGGACAAAGTTGTTGAGTTTTTTCTTTTTTTTTCTAATTGCCCTACTTGCCGTACGCCTGGGTTTCCGTGGACATTTTGCCAATTCAGCAAAAATCCGCCTGGACTCCATTTTTGTAGACCGATTCCCTGATGTGTTTGGGAAAATCCGGGTGTATGGCAGCCCTGTTTTAAAGAATGTTTTGGCATGACGTCTCATGGCGTCATCGTGATTCAGCTAGCAGTCTGGAATAATGTACTAAAAATGCCCAGCCTTTTATCCTCCCTACTAAAAAGCTGCCTTTTGTGAAAGAACCAGAATGGATCTTCAACATGAGTCCTTCTGGATCCCATACCCTCCCAAGTGCCCCAGAAAAAGTGGAGCGGCCATTTTGGGCATTGCACTCTCTCGCTCTCTTGCCCCATGCTCTTGCATTGAAAAAGCTCTTTTTCAGGAGCATGTTTTGGGGCACCGCACAAGATCTCACCCTGAAAAGGCACTTTTTTTGATTGAGAGCATAGACCAAGTCACTTACCAGGAAGTATGGCTTGGAAGATGCATTTGGGCTGATTTGGGCTCTGGAAAAGTGGGATGGTATGGGATGCAGTGCTGTCACTTGTGGACCGAGTGACTTTGATAGGACGCATTAACGTCCATCAGCTTTGATTGGTTGCCTAGTGTCAGGCTTCAGGGAATCTGCTTCCACCACCACCCTGGTGGCAGTAGATAAGAGATCAAATGAAAGCAACGCCTTACCAGTTAGAATCAATAATCACAGTGAGAGAACAAAGAAGGTCTCTTCTAGAAATGGCGGTGCTCCCAATTAAGAGAAACTCCCTCCTCCTTCCCTATTAATCTACCTCACTCCTACATCTTGTAATCTGAGTTTGTAGTCTCTGTGCTTTCTGTTCACTTTTGATACTTTCTGAGCTCTCTGTGACTTTGGAGAAGGGGGGTGGGTGCTATCCAGAGACTGTGAATCTGTTAACCGTCTCTCTTCCAGTGTTTCTTCTCCTAGCTGTTCCCCATCCAGTATTTCCCAGCTTCTGCCTTCTGAACTATGCCCCTCTGCAAACCACTGTTCCACATCTATACTGTCCTCCTGCTCCTGGCAGATTCAGGAGCAGGAGCAGGGAGAGGGGGAGGGGGTGGTTTCCACCATTCCTCCTCAGTGCAGCCGTCCTCAGCATGGTCCCTGACATCTAGCTGCACCCATATCTTGACAGGGACAGCCAAACATCTGTGTATACATTCTGGTAGCCTCCAGGCTAGATTACTGCAATTCATTATGTGGGCCTACATTTGAAGATGGTTTTAAACCTGCAGCTGGTACAGTAAGATGACGACATATGAACAGCCTTTTCAGTGGTGGCTCCCCCTCTTATGGAATGCTCTCCTCAGAGAGGTATGCTTGGCACCATCACTATCTACTTTAGACACCAGACAAAAATATTTTTCTTTGGCCATTAACTGGAGGGTTTTTGATATTCCATGTCCGATTTCAGTGGGTGGAATGTGTTTGACCTTGATTTTATACATATGGATGTATTTTAGGTTTTAATTCTGTTTTGATTTTTATAGTTTGCAATGTTTTGTACAGATAGGTAGCCGTGTTGGTCTGCCATAGTCAAAACAAAACAAATTCCTTCCAGTAGCACCTTAAAGACCAACTAAGTCAGTTCTTGGTATGAGCTTTCGTGTGCATGCACACTTCTTCAGATACACTGAAACAGAAGTTTCCAGACCCTTCTATATAGTGAGAAGGTGGGGAGGGGTATTACTCAGAAGGGTGGTGGGAATGGGTGATTGGCAGATAGCTGTGATGAGCCTGTTGATGACTCTTAACGACTGCAATAGGTCTTACAGGAAAAAGCAAGGGGTGAAAAGGTGAAAAATGGCTTTGCCATGTATAATGAGATAAGAATCCAAGGTCTTTGTTCAGACCAGGTTTCTCCATGGTTTTAAGTTTGGTGATAAGTTGTAATTCAGCAGCTTCTCTTTCCAGTCTATTTCTGAAATTCCTTTGTAGTAAAACAGCTACTTTGAGATCTTGTATAGAATATCCTGGGAGATTGAAGTGTTCTCCTACTGGTTTCTCTGTCTTGTGATTCCTGATGTCCGATTTATGTCCGTTTATTCTTTGGCGTAAGGTCTGGCCTGTTTGTCCAATATAGAGAGCTGAAGGACACTGTTGGCATTTTATGGCATACACAATGTTAGACGATGAGCAATTAAATAGTCCCGAGATGGTATGTGTGATGTTGTTGGGGCCAGTAATGGTGTTGTCCAGGTGTATGTGGCAGCAAAGTTGGCATCTGGGTTTATTGCAGGCTCTGGTGCCAGTGTCCGTGTTAGGTCTGGTTGTAGTATTATTGTGGGTTAGGAGTTGTTTAAGACTGGGTGGCTGTCTGTAGGCAATGAAAGGTCTTCCTCCCAGAGCTTGAGAAAGAGAACTGTCATTGTCCAGGAGAGGTTGCAGATTTCTGATGATGCGTTGTACTGTTTTAACTTGGGAGCTGTATGTGATGACTAGAGGTGTTCTGTTATTTTCTTTTTTGGGTCTGTCTTGCAGCAAGTTCTCTCTGGGTATCAGTCTGGCTCTGTTGATCTGTTGTCTAACTTCATCTGTTGGGTATTTTAGTTCTAATGTTTTGTAGGTCACTCTGAGGTTTTTATTAAATAAAAAATGCAGCTAATAAGCACAAATATTAGTAATAGTAGTAATACTGTAATACTGTAATATGCTTTTCCACACCTTTGGCACTTTGTAAGCATATATTTGTGTTGTTTGTCTTAGTTATGCTAACAATATAAACAATGCTAATATGCTAAAGACCTTGATATTTATAGCATGCACACATACAATATTAAACCAATTCTCCTCTCATATGGTTTAATATAATAATGCAGATTTTCTTTTGGAAATGTTCTCCCAGATAGAGTCATCACTAAACAACACACCACCCCTGATTAGTCTAATTTTTGTTTGACATTAATTCCTTTAGCTTTTAACACCAATTACATATATTTTTGGTATTTCACTTGGCACTAAACTGACTTTCCTAATTTTCCTTATATTTGTAATCTATCAACCTTTGCTTAGGATACAGCTGCGCCATGTGTTTCTCTAGGCAGCCGTCCTCTTGAGAACACATACATGTAACTGGCTACTATGCATGACTGATTATTTTTATTAAAATATATACACATTTAATGAGACGTGCAAAGGAAGTAGGGAACGAGGTTTTTTTAAATATGCCCGCATCTTTTACAAGCAGCCTTGGGAAATGGGTATTTTCCATTATTTCCCTTAATGGTGATGAAATCATTCAGTAACGTTTCAACTTAATTGAGACAAAAAATGCAGTCTTTTGTCGTCCGGATGAATTGATTCCACCTCTTTCGCCTGCTCCTTTTCTCTGACAAACACACCGAGTTCCTAAAGGTAAAGGGAATTAAGTACTGCAATATGGAATAAAGACTCCACTCAGGGGATGAAGAATTCGACGCCAGCAAATGTATGGATGAACGATAATTGCAAGCATGTGCATACTAGTTACCAGCAGCTGTATCAATCTTCTTGTGGTCTATAAACTCAGCTCCATGGTTCCTTCAAGCCTAATGTCTCCAGAACTGTTAATAGTATTTCCCCCCCTAAGGCATGGGAAAGGGGTGGGGTGGGGGGAGAGCACTTGTGCCTTTCTCACAGTTAGAACTTGTAATGAGAAGCGTGAGGGAAGGGTGGGAGCGCTAGACAATCCAAATTCCTTTCAGAAAGAAACTGTGGGGAGTGACTGAGAACGGAGTCAGGTTTTACTTATGGTGTGAACAATCATCCCATTTCCCGTAAGATGTACGCTGTGTGGGTTTTGTTTGTTTAGCTGATTTATTATTTTAAGATTTTACTTCTACATAATCTCTGTGTGTATGGCGCTTTACAGAGTACACAA
The DNA here is from genome assembly GCF_964252035.2 of Podarcis erhardii. NCBI lineage: Eukaryota > Metazoa > Chordata > Lepidosauria > Squamata > Lacertidae > Podarcis > Podarcis erhardii. The sequence goes on along the minus strand of NC_138498.1, from coordinate 55,831,001 downwards.
TGTCAGGTCCCTGCCCTGAGGAGCTTACAAATTAAAATTCACCACGGGGTAGTAGCAGGGGGTGGAGACCAATGGGAGGGAAATGAAGGCAAGGGTAAGTAGGGACCCAGCAGGCAGTTGCTTCCCTTGCATTCTGCTTAGGCTCAGTTTCACCTAACGCAGTTAGTTATTGAGAGCAGGAATTCATTTTTGAGCCAGGGCTTGGCTCCATTTTACTGCTTTTCCACTCCAACAGTGAGTCCTGGAACTAAGGGTGGGGGAGAAACTCTGTTCAGTTTGCTTGAACCCACCTATTTTGCATTTTCCAATATGTGAACTGAAATGCAGGGATCCTTCAGGGTTCGCACTGTTTCTGAATTTTGCAATGTAGCCATGTAAAGTCTGTAAAAAAATAAAAATAAAAATGCATAAAACACTCTATGATTCTCGGATGAAGGGGGGAGGTATAGAAATTTAACAAGTAGATAAATAAAATAAAACATGTATAAAAATGCATATATTGGTAGAAACAGTGTACAAAAATGCATTATATTAAGAAAACTCGCTTTGCAAAAATGTGTGTATTGGCTCCTGCCAGTCACTGATGGATTTTCATGACGTCTATTTTTAAATCATTAAATAAAGAACATTCTGACAGTAAAAGCTGTTCAACAATGGAACAGACTCCCTCAGATGGTGGTGGACTCTCCTTCATTGGAGGTTTTTAAGCAGAGGTTGGATGGACTTGTGTCATGGATATTTTAGTTGAGATTCCTGTATTGCAGAGAATTGGATTGGATGACTCTCAGTGTCCCTTCCAACTCTACAATTCTTTGGTTCTGTGATGCTATGTAATCAACTACTGATGTGGCCCTTTGGGCCTTGCTATCTGGACCTTGGGAGCCTCCCCTAGTCATACTCATTCCTCAGCCACATCCCTCATAGGCTTTGCTTCACATCCTGCTTGAGTGTTTTTACCTGGCTGAAATGTGCTCTTGAACTCTGATAATGCCTCTTGTGGCCTGAATGGAGAACAGAGAGGCGTGCGTGTTGAATCTCGCCTACTGTACAAAGCTAATGTTTATATCCACTGCTCTACCCACTTTTTCCTCTGGTCCCACCCACCACTGGCATGAGACCCCTGGAAAGTCGCCCAGAATAGGATGTGGCCCTTGGGCTAGACAATGTTCTCTGTCCCTGGTTTGAAAATACCCCGTATTTAGTCAGATTCTCCTGCCTTTCAATTATGGAAGTTGAATCCTCAAGAAGGTGGTTGTTTGCTAAGAGCCCTCTGATTTAATCATTTATAGGAATTATGAATTAAGGCTGCTGAATAAACATGACTGGCAATTAATAGATTCTTTGTTGAATTCTCATATGAAACCAGATGGTCTAGTGATGCATGCAAACAGATCATTTATTTCATTTGGAGAATTGAGTGTTGAATGAGAAATTAGATATTTGTAATTAGTTGGTTACCAAATGCTGTAGCGAATGCAGAATTTAACCGAGAGGGTAGGTTTTTTTTTTTTGGCAGATAAGAATTAATGCAAGCATTTATCTAGAATTTGCAGTGCATACGAAGGAAAAACATTTTTACACTAATTACAATGATGATAGATAATAATTATTTGTTCTCTTGTATATTTTAAGACCAAAATAACACATTTGGCAAATATTTATTTATATAGTCATAAAGAAACAAAGCTTAACACAAAATATTGATTGCTTATGAATAGCTTCCAATAATTTATAAATATGTTCCACGGCACAGGACTTCACAGGAGCTATGCTGCATTTTACCCAGGCAAATTTAACCAATTTAACCAGTTTTAAAATTCCCTATATTTGCAATAAAATGTCTCCTTTTGAAATGAGGAACATTATTTTTCATATTCATGAAGTGCCAGGCAATGTTAATTATTTCATTTCATGAAACACAGTTATACAACTGAGTGTTCATGCTGGGTAATGTCGAGCCAGTTCACTCATAGTTGTTTTAAATACACCTTAGTCACTGATAGGTTTTAGAAGAGCTTTTACAACAGTTTTGGGATAGAATATATCTCTGTTTTAAGACAAAGCTGCACTCATTCTCTGCTGTGTCTTTAATCTGCTACTGCTAAAGCTGAAAATAGCAGACCTCTAGCATGTGAAACCAAGTGCCTAGGCCAGGGATGCTCTGAAATGTTTGCACATAATAGCAGCAACTGTTTCCATGATACTGATCCCTGTGGTTTAACTGTTCGATAACACATGCATATGCATCTAAGGCATTGATAAATAAGCCCGCAGATAAAGCCACAATGCCTGCTTAGGTATTTAAAAAAGTCAGACTTGTTATTTTGAGCAGAGTAGCATTCTTAGTCTCACTGTGACAAACCCTACGTAAGGGAGATGTGTGGGGATAGCAACCTAGACAAATACAGAAAGCAGTAGCACCAACTCTTGTATACTGAGAGCCAAATGGATTGTGACATAGCTGGTGTTTCAGAAGTATTTCAGACTCATTTGAGAAGTATTTTGGATTCAGTTGATGACAAAGGGACTCCCCCTTCCTAGACTCTTGTTCGAAAAGGCACTGTAACAGACAAAGAGCACATTTCTGGGCAAACAGTGTTCCGTTGGTTTTGTTGTTTTTTTTGCAACAAAACCCAGCATGATAAAAGACTAACAAAACAGTGCATGTGAAAAAGCATTAAGCCGTCCCCCCCACCAGATTTTACCCAAACAACATTTGAAATGAATTTTGAAGTTCCACAGTTCTTCCTTTAAAAAAAAGAAAGAACTGTGGAACTTCAAAATTCATTTCAAATGTTGTTTAGGTAAAATCTGGTGGGGGGTTCTTCCTTTAAAAAAAAGAAAGAAAGTGAAGGAAACCAAAGATTTCAATAAAACTAGCAGAAATGTCAGGTTTTATGCAGCTCTGGATTTAAAATGTGGACTGTCAGAACTATGCAACAAGCTGTAGTAGAATGAGATTTGAATTGCTCAGCTGTTCTCATATCAGGGGAGCAGATAAGCATCACCATGTGGTCCCCAGTGTGAAGAAACAGGGGAGAAGTGAGTGTACATTCCCCATGTCATCCATTTGCCGAAATGGAGAGCAGCCTTAATAGATGCGTCGGTTCTTTGCAGCAGAGTTCACCATCTCTGTAATGTGGTTGATGAAATGCATGCCTCTGGGATTTGAAGCTATGTTTTTCAAATCAGATAAATAGATAGGTATTTGTCAGGTCGCCACAGTAACGTAAAAGAAAAACCCCCCAGGAAAAACACCAATATTTTTGAAGTGGCTGTCATCAGGAGTGCCTCATGAGGCTGTTTACTCCCAGCTTCTGCCACTAGGCCCAGATTTGTTTATGTTATGTTAAGTTTTATGTTGTTATGCTATATTATGCTATATTATATCCCACCTTTTCCTTCAAGGAGTTCAAGGTGACATACAAGGTAGCGGTCCCAGTTGCAGTGCCACCCTCCCCTGGCAGTGACTAAAGTGGGGTGTGATAAAATAAACTCAAGCAGACAATGATATGGATTTTTAAAATGGCCACAGCTTTATTGATTGCATATGTAGGTGGGTTTTTGGCTCAGGCATTGGGTGTTGTCAGGGAACTGCCATCGGAGCCAGAGGCGGAGGGAAGGCTCCAGAGCGATGCCGGAGAGGGTCCCAGCAGGGAGAGAGGCAGCCCATCTGCTGGGGAAGGAAATCAGCGTAACACCAGGGGTGAAGGGGGGCAGATGGGGGAATCGGAGAGAATGCTCCAGGACTCTTCACCGGAGACCAGTGGGGAGAGCACGGGTACTCCGCTGCCCACACCCTCCCTGTGCAGAAGACTTCCGCGCAGGGAGAGTAGGAGGAGACTTGGAGTCAAAGAACTTCTTTGCTGGAAGAAGTTTAAGAAACGCCCACTGACAGATTCTGCCAGTGACTGAGACAGCCACGAGTGCAAGGCTGTCCAGAGAGAAAGGGTTCAACCAGGCAACCTAGCCAGGAGTGGCGGCAACTTACGCACGAGCAACCCCCTTAGAACCATTACAGGTGTATATCCATTCCTGTTTCTTGCTGGAGGGCTGAAACTACTTCAAGGTCATGCCAAGGATTATGGCCTCCCCACAATGCTGATCTACTGAGGTAGCCATCCAAAGGCCACCTCTGGAAGCTCTCAAAAGGCCATAACTGCTGCCCACCTGAGAAAGAGGTGAGCGGCCGATGTCCTCCTTCTCATTTAATCCCCACAACAACGCTGTGAGGTAGGTGAAACTGAGAGGCAGCGATTGGCCCAAGGTCACCCAGCGAGCTTCATGGCTGTGAGGATTTGAACCCTGATTCCCAGGTCCTAGTCCAACATTCTAACCATTACACCACATTGGCTTTCAAGAGCTTTGCAATTCCTGTCAATCAGAGGTCCCTGCAAACTCCCTTTGGCCTAGTTGTATCTTTACCTGCCCCACACCTGATATTATATATGATGTCAGATGTAGGCCTTGGCCAAAGCAGCCTGGTGGCCCTAATTAGGCAGGAGGTTCTCCACGCCTGCTGTAGGAAGAAGCTGATACCCTGAGTAATGTGAAGGTGCATAGCTATTGAGTGTCCAACACTAACTGCTGGTGTCATTGCATAAGCCAGCAGTTTTTTCGACATTCCCAGCCACTCAACAGCTGCATATCAGCACAGTGCTGAGCTAGCAACTCCCATCTTTCCACCACTGTTCCCCGCTTCCCTGCAACAACTTCCAGTAATGTGTTGCATTCCCTTTTCTCATGCAACAGTACACAGGGGCAAAAGGCCTCACAGCGAACCATTGCTGGAAACTGTTGCATTGCAGTGTAATATATAACCACATGAATCGCCAGTGCTGTGACTGGCATAATAATGAGAGCTAGCATTAATACACTGGAAAGGCTTTTCATTTAAAACTGCAATGCAGTGTAACATAACACAGAAGCAAGGAAGCTGATACTACATTTCTAGAAAGTATGCGTTTCTGGAATAGCTGATAAACTTCACCCTGCCAAGGTTTAAGTGCTCCCTCTAATGTTAGCATGAAGGCTCTCTGATGTTTGTTGCTTCTGCCTCATTCATAACCACTGGAGATTGCTCCAGCCCTGGGAGAAAGTGCACAATTCCTTTCTCCTCTGTTGTAATAAACACAGGAGATGATTCATGCTTATCAAATGGGTAAGTTATCTTGTGCGTCACATCGGGAGGTTTATTGCTCCTCTGCTGCAGTCACACATCTTGGGGAGAAGTGAATACGTTCTTTCTTGTGAAAGTGGTGACAATTTTCCTATATGCACAGAAGAAGAGTGATTATTCAGTCTGATGCCTTTAACACCTTGTAGCAGGAGCCATATTTTAGAATTCATGCATGTATTAAGAGCCCACCATTTTATGTTAAACTATAGCAAGTGTCTTGTGCAGCGTTTGCAAGTATAGCAGCACATCTCCTCTCTCAGAAGTTCCAGTGAGAAAAATAAGGCCCAGGTGTCTCTGGGACTGGCCTAGCATAACACTGCACCAGAATTAAAATCTGTAACCTGACAGCATTAATGGCATCAAATTGGCCATGGGATGATGAGTGGGCATCGGAAAGGAGGAGGATTATTGAGAAAGGAGCTATGTGCTGAATCCTATGATCTAATTGTAAACTGAGGGATGAATGTTGATTGAAGTTGAGCCAAAATGAGGCACCTAGAAGCAAGAAAGAGAGAACCCTGAGGTTTGCAGGTGTACAATTTGTTTGGTTGTTTTAAAGCAAAAGGACAAAGGAGCACACCTCAAAACAAATCCGAGAGGATTTCACATGTTCTGTAGCTTCTGAATGCTGAGTGTCAGGTGAGAAAGAGAAACAGGAGGTGGTGGTGATAGAGGAGAATCCTGCTTGTAGGGAAGAGTGGGCTGAAATGATGAATAGGAACACTTCTGTTAGGAAGGGAAATACGCTGCAACATTTTACTGCAGGTTTCACTTGAACCAAAGCTTACTGTAGATTTGAGAAAATGTGCACCTGACAGAAGGGCCATCTTCCAAGGGGTAAGACTTATGAATCTATGATCTTCCTTTGCCATCAGTTACCTGGTGAATGTTCATTGCTAGTTGCTACTTACGTTGAAACTGCAAAAACCTGAAATTAGCTGTCGTTGTTCTTTCTCCATGTTCCTTCTTTAATTTTTGGAAGATTGTCAATGCCCATGAGACCAGGTTGCCATCATATTCCTATATCCACTTGCTGGGTAAAAAGCCCCACTAGGACTGAGTAGTCATGTATAGGTTTCGACTGGAAGAGTCCATTTTCTTGGGCTATTTTCATCACAGCTATATGACATGGGTCCAAGATGGATAAACTATTAATAATTTTGCACAACATTAAAGGCTAGCATATGCATAGTGAGCATATGCAAGAAGCTACAAAGTTATGTTTTAATGCTGCAAAGAGCATTTATTTTACTTCCAACGTAGGGCCATCTTAGCCATAGGCGCTAGTTGTGTGGGGCACCTGGGCTCTGGGCTCTCAGGGGCGTCAGGCCGCTGCTGTGGGTGGCTCTGTGCCACAAGTTTGGGGGCAACCAAGCCAGCGAGATGCTGAGGCGGGTGGCCGGCTCCGCCCTCGTGCACGCCTGGGACTGGGCAACCTGGGGGGGGGGTGGTGCTGGGTGGCTCTTTGCCCCTAGCACTGCATAGGCTTAAGGCAGCCCTGTTCCAATGATAGGCAGAAACATGAAAAAACCATAGCACCCTATCAATGACTATAAGTGTAAGGTTTAAGGAAAACATACTTTCAATATTATTATGTTACAAAAACTGTTCTGCTCAGCCAGTCTCATTTTGTTCCTCTCAGATATTGACCTAAGTATGGCATCCTAAGGCTGCACTTGGACAATCATATATGAATCTGTGAACAGGGCTGTGCAATCCTCTTTTCCTTTGACTGCATATTTGCTTCAGCACAAAGATCCCGGCCTGCATTTACTCATACTTCCCTCTTGCATCCAAACAAGGGAAATCCAGTGTTATGATGGTTAACAAAATAGGGCAATGAGCCAGGATATAAGATTCTGCCAGCTTACCTCTTTTTTAAAAAACTGATTCAAGTCGACATCCCCTAGTTTGGGTGTAATGGGAAACTCTTAATACAAATCAGGATCTTAAAGCTGAAGCTGAACCAGAATGGGAAGGGGTGTATGAGGGGAGACCACACAGTCACTGCACTGGTCCGCAACTTCATAGACAATGATTAATAAATCCACAGATAATCTTCCAAATGTGGCATTAGGTTCCAAGAGAGGACTAACACTGACTGGTTTCCTGTTGAAACCTTGCTCACATAGTGGCAGAGTGCAATGTGCTAATCAGTTTCCTGCTAAGGCTTTGACAGCAGAAATGACAATGAAGATATTAACGAATACTTCCTGTTTTAAAGATCATGGTAGATTTGCTTGAATAACAGAAGAGGTAGCCTTCCAGATGTGTAAGCCTAAACAGCATCTTTATGCAGATGTGAACATGTATCCATGTATAAAATACATATAGGTTCCCTGTGAATATTATATATATATTGCTTAGCAATTCTAACCAAATAAAAATATTTTAAAACCATCCTACTCAGAGTCAGCCTGGTCAGACATGCAACATTCTGAATTACAGTGTTTTTGTTGTTGCTGTTTGTCATTGTTCTCATAAAGGCAAAGGGACCCCTGACCATTAGGTCCAGTCGTGGCCCACTCTGGGGTTGCAGCACTCATCTCACTTTATTGGCCGAGGGAGCCGGCGTACAGCTTCCGGGTCATGCAGCCAGCATGACTAAGCCGCTTCTGGCAAACCAGAGCAGCGCACGGAAACGCCGTTTACATTCCCGCCGGAGCGGTACCTATTTATCTACTTGCACTTTGATGTGCTTTCGAACTACTAGGTTGGCAGGAGCAGGGACCGAGCAACGGGAGCTCACCCCGTTGTGGGGATTTGAACCGCCGACCTTCTGATCGGCAAGCCCTAGGCTCTGTGGTTTAACCCACAGCGCCACCCACGTCCCTATAGTGATTTTAGTTTTTTCTTAGAGAGATGAAATGACCTTGTTCATACCTTAGGTGACACAGCTAACTGCAGGCTTAGCCCAATTGTGAGATACTCCTTTATTATCTCCCTTGCTTTGTGTTAATAAATATCAATTAAAATGGAAAGAACATGGTGAAGCTACAATTATCATCCGAAAGCTCCAACAGTGGTAGCTGGCTATGCTGAGAATCAACTTGCCCCTGGACTGACCGAGTCAGAAGCACAACTTAGAGTGTTGAATGCTAGATGGATTCCCCCCCACCATCACCACCACATCTGACTTCAGTGCATTCAGGAAGGCTGATCTGTATTTTTTGGATTGGGGGTAGACTGCTGAATGCAATTAAAGTAATTTGATGTGTATATTAAAGGTAGGGATGGGAGTAGAATATGGTTTAGTTTGCCTTTTAAAGAAAGCCTACTTCATTTCCACTTTCTGAAACAGTACATGAACCAAAACATACCTTAAAACAAAAAATTCCTTCCAGTAGCACTTTAAAGACCAACTAAGTTAGTTCTAGGTATTTCACCTTCTCACCCCTTGCTTTTTCCTGTAAGACCTATTGCAGTCGTTAAGAGTCGTCAACAGGCTCATCACAGCTATCCCACCACCCTTCTGAGTAATACCCCTCCCCACCTTCTCACTATATAGAAGGGTCTGGTGACTTCTGTTTCAGTGTATCTGAAGAAGTGTGCATGCACACGAAAGCTCATACCTAGAACTAACTTAGTTGGTCTTTAAGGTGCTACTGGAAGGAATTTTTTGTTTTGACTATGGCAGACCAACACGGCTATCTATCTGTAAACAAAACATACCTTTCTTTTGAAATTTGCACTTCTCCAAATTTTGCAATGCAGCCCCCAGCCACAAAATGTGTATAAAAATGCACACATTAGCAAAAGTAACATACAAAAATTCACTATATTTGGCACAGTTGCATACAAAAAGGTTTATGTCATGAGAAATGCACACTATGATACTAATGATTTTTTTCTGAATTTTTCATCAACAGATATGGAATTATAGTAGCCCATCTAGGTGAAAGATTGGATTTTATTGGAAAACACCGATGTCCTAGATCTGGAAGGGTTTGACAATGCTTTTGGGTGGCATGCATACTTGTGGTATGACAAGGTTAAAGTTCACAAATTGTTTAAAAACCATATTGTCAGAAGAGCAATTTTGATGGTCTGGACAAAATATAAAGACTTATTGGAGAGTAAGACTCCGAGGTGGCTCTCACCGGTGGAGGCCAAGGCACGTAAGAGACTTAACATGGAAGCCTACTGGCCTAAATATTGGGAAATAATTGAAAAAATTGGAGACAATTGGAGGTTGCTGAGCTTGGAAAAATTGAAAAACAAGGTGCGAGATTGGTTGCACTATGCTCAAATCCAGGAGGTTTTTAAAGTGGATAAAAAGGTTGGATTCCAGGTGGAAAAATCGAAATTAGAGACAGAACTGTTAGAGCCAAAAAATAAACTACTTTCGAGAATGTATAACTTGCTGCTTAAATGGAATACACAGGACGAGACAGTCAAATCCGCCATGATAAAATGGGCGCAGGACTTGGGGCACAACATTATGTTTGAAGACTGGGAAAGGTTATGGAACACCGGAATGAAATTTACGGCATGCAGTGCCTTGAAGGAAAATATTATGAAAATGATATACCGGTGGTACATGACCCCAGTTAAACTTGCTAAGATATATCACCTGTCTGATAACAAATGTTGGAAATGTAAAGAGGCGGAAGGGACATTTTTTCATCTCTGGTGGACTTGCCCGAAAGTGAAGGCCTTTTGGGAGATGATTCATAATGAACTAAAAAAGGTACTTAGATATACCTTACCTAAGAAACCGGAGGCCTTTCTTCTGGGCATTGTGGACCAGAGAGTACTTAAGAAAGATAGAACTTTTTTTATGTATGCTACCACAGCAGCAAGGATCCTGATTGCTAAGCATTGGAAGACACAAGATTTACCCACGCTGGAGGAATGGCAGACGCAGTTGATGGACTATATGGAACTGGCTGAAATGACTGGCAGAATCCGAGACTTGGGAGAAGAAACAATCGAGGAGGATTGGAAAAAATTCAAAGACTATTTGAAAAAACATTACAAGTTGTATGAATGTTAAAAAATGCTCTTTTCAGAAATTTTTGCTTCAGCATTGGTAAACTAATGAAATGGAAATTAAGGCACAAGAATTTAAAGGTGGAATAATGAAATAACTTTATTATGTTTAAGTCAAAACATATAAGATTTGTATTACAACAGCATGAAAATTAGGAAACATGATAAAATGAAAGATACAACAAGTTTGGAAATAAGTTAACAAATTGCTGATATTCTGTATTACAGAGAATGCAGGGTTTGGAGGATGTGGGGAAGTCCAATAGATGGAAAAAAGGATTATGGAAATTTGTAATCTCTTTATTGTATTTTTCTCTTTATGTCTTTATTTCTTTTTTCTGTACTTTATAAACTTAATAAAAATATAATAATAATAATAATAATAATAATAATAATAATAATAATAATAATAAAATATAGTAGCCCATCTAGGAGAAGGAAAACTTTGATCCTAAACCTCCTCTGCCTTGCAGAACATCTTTGGGAGAAGAAAAGGCTAAGGAGTAAACCCTACACAAATCTAGAGTGGAGACCCAAAGATGGTTGGATGGCGCCTTGTACACCTCCTTCTGGCAACTGGTGCCAAACAAAGCAAAGCCAAGTGGGGGGTGTATGTGTCTTGTCATCTGGGCAGCCCAGGACCTTCATACACACTGCCCAGGCTTGAAGAGGTCACTTTGGTGCTGCTAATGCAGCGGTTTGATCTCACCCCCCAGAAGCACACTCCATTGACTCTCGAGACAGACAGATGCCAACAAATCCTTCATTACGTGATTACATATTGCAAATGGCTCTCCTAATGAGTTTTGTGACATGAAAGTACCACTTACGCGACCTTCCTTCTCCAAGCCCTAACCTTGATGTTCAAAATACCCTGTCAGAACACAGACACAGTGACAGCAGCAGCAGAAATAAAGTCTTGAGCATGCTTTGTAAAGACATTCTCATCATTTTGCAAAGGGTTATGGTCTGAAACTGAGCTCTAAGACTGTTTTTTTATGTGCTTTGATTTTGAGACATGCTGCTTATGGCATACGTTGATAGGACGCTGGATTTCCCCCTTTAAAATACCCAGTTCTCCAAGCACATAATGATGACAACGATGATGATAAACAGCAGTACTAATTTGGACATGATGGTGCTTTGCATGAGAGAGCCCAAAAGCACTCAGCGATCGCCACCCATTCACACGCACAAAGCCTGTATGCTTCCCCACTATCTCATTTACACTCAATATATGGTAGAACCTCAGCTGGCAAGAAGGGATAAGTATTTACTTTACCCCACACAGAATGCTGTTGTTACTGCAAATTACTAAGTGTCTCATTTTGTTGTCGGTTATACATAGAGAACAGCCTGCAGTGTTGTTGCGCCATAAACGGAAGGAGCTTCCATTCATGGAAAGCCCCTTTCCAATCACAGAAGCATCCCTTCTGTGAACACGACTCTTGTTCCATGAATGGAGGCTCCTTTCTGTTCACGGGAAACAGCATTGGCTGCCTCCCAGCACTGCCTATATTTTATCTGAAACTACATGATGCAGTTTCCTGGATACACTTTTGGGAATGATTAAAGATAGCACCAAAGTAAATAATGGCATCTTGCTAGAAAATTTACGTTGATCATTGCAATTAATTTTCTGAAGATTTTCCAGCTAATAACCACATCCTGCTATGACCACTTTCATAAAGGCCACTGGCACCGTTTGGAGTTTTGGAGATCACTGAAAAAGAGACTTAAAAAAAAAACAGTCGACACTTTGGATTCCAATGTGTCATTTGAGAAATAAATGTTTTAAAGGTAATGTGTATTTAGTGCTGTTTCTGTTCTTGTTTGACTGGGGCTTAGAGAAACAGGACTTTTTACATTCACAAATCATATTAGATTGCTCGCCCCTCTTTGATAAGTGTTCAGATTAGAATTTACACTCTGAGAGTTTGGGCTTTTGTTTTTATTTCAGCAGTTGACTTTGGCAATGGTGATGTCACCTGGTTTGCTTTAACCGAGTTGACAAAAACTAAACAATGTATCCTGTTTCTGGTGCTATGGTATCCGTCACACACAGTTTCCGGACACAGACAGTTTCACAAATTATATTTGACTGGTGGCAAAACCAAAATTCCAGTGGCAAATATATAAATAAATCAGAATTGTAATCCGGCACATAGTTACAGAGTCAAATTCTGTTGATTTTAATAAGACTTAACAGCCAGATTCTAAGCAATATTAGAAAGACAGAATCACAGAATTGTAGAGTTGGAAGGGAACGCTGCAGGAATCTCAACTAAAGAATCCATGACAGATGACCACCCAACCTCTGTTTGAAAACCTCCAAGGAAGGAGAGTCCACTGCCTTCTGAGAAGTCCATGGGACTTCTTTACCATTAGGATTGCAGTCATCATTAGAGACTTTCAGATCCATCTAAATCCTCTCTTGAGGAATGTGTTGGATTGGGTGGAGCCATTTCTTCACTTAGCCCTGTCAGCCTGCCTGTTGAGTGGTGCCAGTGTGACTCCACCGGCATAGAGATCCTTCTTGACCCGCCAAATGTGTGAACAGGTAGAACTGTCACTGGCAGATTCCTCTCTACTCCTTGCTAGCCTGCCAGTCTGCAAAAGGGATCTCAGGTAAGTTGGGGACCCTTGTCTTATATTTTCATTGCCTATCTTTGCCTTTTGAGCAGCACCAACAACATCAGTGAAATGGATCCATCTTGGGTGCTCACTTTCATCTGAAAGAGGTGCTGGGTCCCTTACTCTTCCAGGATGTTTCACAAATTGGGGAAAGCATTACAAATTACATACAGCAATTATTGTCATCTGCCAAAAATGATGGCGAGAGATTATGAATGCATGCATCACAACACTGATGAAACACTAAAATACCATGAGGTAGGTCACTTCACCAATTGATTCTAAATTCTTTATGAATGATGTATTAATTAAATACAGGTACTTGCTCAGATCTGACAACTAGGTGTGTGTGTGGGTGTGATTGATTACTTTTTCTGTTGTCCAAAGAAACCTAATTTACATAGATAAGGGATCAGTGTAGCAATAAGAAAATGATTCTTTAATATTTTTGGTATCTTTCCTCATATACCTGATTAATGGCAGGTGGCACTCCAGCCATGAGGGGTGTATGAAAAAGTGATCTGCAGTCAGTGAAATTGGCAGTTTTATGGCTACTGAGTTATATTTTCCGTTGAAGCTGATATATTAAGGAGATTGTTGAACTGTAAAAGCACATCCAACTTTCTCAGCTTTTCCGAATGAATGTATGATTTGCAGTTGCAGTTCTTCTGCAGAGCTCAGCAAGTAGTCAACGAGAAGAAGGGTCTCCATGCCTACAGACTGGTCTGGCCAAAGGCATTTTGCCACCTGATGCAAAAGACAAAATGATACCCTGCCTCATCCCACATACAGAGGCTGACTGGAATGGCAACTAAATATTACTTCAACACTTGCCACAGGACTACGTCCTTCATTGCACTTTAGAACAACAAGCTAGTTTGAGGGAGTGTTGGACAGACAGATCGCACACCTCTGCCTCCAGCACCTCATTGCTGCCCAAGAGCGGCTGCTGCCTGAGGTGACTGCCACATCCTGCCCCCAATAAGCATTTCCTCTGTAATCGTGATTTTGCACTTTTGCCTTTTTATAATAAATTTCCTTTCAAGATGGAAGGGCTGTAATCTTGATGGATTAGTGGAAATTAGCAGAAAGAGAAGGACTTTGTATATTTGCAGGTTAAGAAGGAATAGACTGAAGACTGCAGTCAGTACAGGTGAATGATTAGAGCAGGTGCCATTATCAAACACAATAATGATGATCCTACTCCAGTCTGTTCTGAAAAGCCTCTGCTTTCAGGATTCTAGACAAACAGTTCCAAAACAAAAAACAAGCAAACAAAACAAAACAGAGTCAGTACTACACTGAAATCCCTGCATTTGATTTCTAAGAAATGTTATAATCCTGTGTGGCTGGCAGATTTTGAGGCTTTCTAGCTGTCATGGATTGGGGATGAAACAAATTAAGTCATTGTAGTTAAAGCTATGGTTTTCCCAATAGTGATGTATGGAAGTGAGAGCTGGACCATAAAGAAGCCTGATTGCCAAATAATTGATGCTTTTGAATTATGGTGCTGGAGGAGACTCTTGAGAGTCCCATGGACTGCAAGAAAATCAAACCTATCCATTCTTAAGGAAATCAGCCCTGAGTGCTCACTGAAAGGACAGATCCTGAAGCTGAGACTCCAATACTTTGGCCACGTCATGAGAAGAGAAGACTCCCTGGAAAAGACCCTGATGTTGGGAAAGATGGAGGGCACAAGGAGAAGGGGACGACAGAGGACGAGATGGTTGGATAGTGTTCTTGAAGCTACCAGCATAGCATGAGTTTGACCAAACTGCGGGAGGCAGTGGAAGACAGGAGTGCCTGGCGTGCTCTGGTCCATGGGGTCACGAAGAGTCGGACACGACTAAATGACTAAACAACAACAACAACAGCAACAATTACATATAATCTATAAGGCTGTCTTTGACGTTTGTTTCAACCAGATACCCAACCTACCCCCCTTTACAAGGGGCAAATGTGCATGTTGGTACCATTGATTCATCTTTCTTTTTGCTTTATAGTCTAAAGAAAGGATGTTCCAGATTACACATTTATTGAGCATTCATCCTGATCTGCTTGTGCAAAATTTACATGGAGGATATATAATGTCTGCTTTTTACAGAGCATTTGTTCTGGTTTGTTTGCTGGAAGGTTATATAAGAATGAACATTCAGAATGATTTGTGCGTAGTGCTTTTTTTCCCTTCTAAAAAACGTTTAGGGGTATTCTCATTTCCTACTCATATTGAAATACTGCCCCTCAATGAGGCCAAACTTAGATTCACAAAATGTTTAGGGGTAAGTGCACCCCTGCGTCCCCCCAGAAAAAAGCACTGTTTGTGCGTATGTGAAGGTTAAATATCAAGCAATCCTTATCCCACACTTTTTAGTGCAATTCCACATGACTTTCCTAACTGCAAACAGTTGTTTGTTTTTTAAGAGTGGATTTGTTGTGACAGAGTGGCAGAGTGCTTTACTCCACCTTACACAAACAAACCTAAATTCTTAGTTCATAGTTTGCAGTATTCCTGCTGCAAAATATGACAGTCTGGAGGAGACTTAGCTGTTCAATTTTACAGGTGGTCCTATAATTACAATAGTAAGCTTTTTGTAAATTGTCTTGAATTTTCAATTAATAGAAGCTATGCTTCTTGGGTTCCATACTGCATCTTCCACCAGGAGGGTGGAGACAAGCTTTTGATTTCTGGTTCATCTATTGCCTTCATAGCTTAAGTATATGTTGATGAAGCTCTGCTTTAGCTTCCATGACTTTGGAGATAAGCAGTGATATTTTTCTAGAAAAAGTGGTGCTGGAACTCACTATGAATGCCTCCTTTGCTCTCTTATTGTGGCAATGGCTCCTACTGAGAGGTGTCAGAACTGAGTTTCACTGAAAATAAGCCCTGGAGATAAGGTTGCCATCTACCATGGCAAGGACCTTTTTGTGGTGACTCTGGAGCTGTGAAATGTTCTTCCTCGGCAAGTCTATAGTTAGGATTACTCTATTAGCACTTAAAGTTAATAAAAAATGTAAGTGTCCAGCTCAGTCAAACTCAGAGTATGGCCAATAAAATATATGTACTTAAGTCAGTCATGGCTAAGGATGAATTGTCAATTTTCGATTCTATCAGTTTCTTACTTTTCTGCACACTTCTGGTACAATCAACACTGGCTTAAATTACTCCTATTCCAAACTCCATTCAGGATAAATTTTGCTTACATCAGCCCAGCGAAACCTAGCTGGCAAAGGTGATGTAAGTAAGAAAAACTCACAGCGCAGTTCAAATTTGATGGATCATGGTATTTTACTAGCTGTAACTCCCTCACCCCAAAATTGGGAGTGGCTGGGATGTGAAAAGGCAAGGAGAGTTTTCCAGTTATTCCACACCCTTTTCAGTTCTCTCTTCTTGTTCTTTCACATCCAAGCCACACCCTATTTTTTTTTGGGGGGGGGGAGGATTTATGCCAGCATAAATTCTGCCATCTTCAGCTCAGCTGGCTGAGACTTCCTGGGGCTCAGCGGGTAAAAGCCCATCATTCATCAAATTCAAACTCTCTCATCCTGGGGAATATTAGGTTTGGATTGCACCAAAGTTGATTTGACTTGATTTTATTCTGGTTCATCTTGGGTTATATTTCTTGTTTTGTAAACTGCATTGTGAACACTTTTGTTGAATGGCAGTCTAGCCTAATTATTTATGATTATGATTAAGAATTGGTTGATAGTAGGAAAATAGAAGAATGGTCTCTTTTCCTATACTGCTGTGATTGTATTGACTACAACATCTCATACACAATTAAAAATAATATATTTGTCCGGTGCCACAAGAAGGTAATCTTATATTCCTTCCAAGGCTATTTGAATGTTCATTTTTAATAACCACCTAACCTTGAGCAGCTGTCCAATGCTTTTTGTTAGCTTAAAAAAAATCATAAAGAGCATTGATTTTATTTCTTCTGTCAAAATTTCTCATGCTGAACTAGAATTTAATCTCTGCATTAGCCGATCAAGTTGGCAAGGGGATATTTCTGAGGTATCTGAAAACTTTTAGAAGGATTATCTGAGGTGACATTGAGATGCAACAGCATCTTAGCACCATCTGTTCCCTGCTAAACTCTCCTAGAGGGGGAAAGACATTATCAAGTTATTTATTTCAAACTCAAATGCTTTATTGTTTTTGCAGCTGTAGGACAACACAGGTTATTCATTCTGGTCTCTTTCTAGACTTGATATCAATACCTTGGGCCAAACTTTTCTTGGTTACATATGAATCTTCAGTTGGTTTGAGGGAACTGTAACCAAAGGCATAATTTATCTCAATATATTTGCCAAAGAGCCATCTTCCCTCTTCTTTTAACACAAGACATCATTCTTTATTCTGCTCCCCACCCACATTATTTGCCTCCCTGACAGAACTGAATTTTTTCCCTTCTCAAATGCCCAAATGCGCTTAAGAACCAGCCCAGATCTGAATGGCAGCCCGAAAGTCAACCCTTAAGTCTTGAATTTGGGTCCTGCTCCAGAATATGAAATTGCTTTTTAAAAATAATACTGTTATTGTTCTTTGGAATTAGGAGTTGCATCACTATGTTAATATCTTTCAGTGCAGAAAAAAAGTCAACACCTGCTGCAAACATTGCTCCCTCTACCTCTCTTGCTACAATATGAAGAAGCAGCAGCCCTGGTGTCACTAAACAACAAAGGGCAAGCTTATAATGGAAGGAACTAAATTAAAATAAAATAAAATAAATGCATGGGCCCAGTAGTTAAGGATGGAATAAAATATTATCAGTATGCGACATTTGCTTCAATATGCCCATCACAGGAAAGTTATAGAAAATTAAATTTGTGTAAATAGAGCAGGAGAACATAATTGTTTAAAAATGAGAGTGTAGGTTAATATGGCCTCTAAGAACTTGGATGAAATCATTAATGGATAGATTGCTTAATTCATCAGTTGCAGATTAACAATGCAGATTTGAAACAATCTTATAATCATATTCTCCATTGTAGAAGGAAGCTGGTGGGGATGGTGTAACCCTAAGCAACTTTGATTTACAAATGGCTTATTTGAAACAGTTCACCCCACCTGGCTTTCTCTTTTTCTTTTTAAACTGCTTCCTAGTCTAATGTAAAATGATGGTGAAGTTTTAATGAGGGCAGAAGTTAGGTTTCAGTAGAAATTATTTGTTGAGCTTGTGGAGTCAGCTTGCATTCTGAATGACTATGAATATTCAGGTGGACGTGTTTTACTGAAAGAGTACTCAAAACAACAGAACCTGCATGGACAAAATGTACTCCTCTCTATTTTTAATTAATGTTGCATTGACACCAAAATTTGTATGTAGAAGAGATTTAATATTTCTCTGCTATGTCATCGTGAAAGAACTCGGTGAGTTCCATTAACTTTTCTTCAAGGGGCATGTAGACGTGTTGCCAATGTAGAAATGCTGCCAATGGAGCAACGGTGGATGTACACAGTTTTTTGTCTTTGTGGCTTTCACAAGCTTTTCAGCAATGTAGACTGTGCTTCTTGTTTTTGCAAGGGAGTATCAAATGGTCGCGGGTGGCGCTCTGGGTTAAACCACAGACCCTAGGACTTGCTGATCAGAAGGTTGGCGGTTTGAATCCCCGCGGCGGGGTGAGCTCCCATTGCTCAGTTCCTGCTCCTGCCAACCTAACAGTTCGAAAGCACGTCAAAGTGCAAGTAGATAAATAGGTACCGCTCCGGCGGGAAGGTAAACGGCGTTTCTGTGCGCTGCTCTGGTTTGCCAGAAGCAGCTTAGTCATGCTGGCCACATGACCCGGAAGCTGTACGCCGGCTCCCTCGGCCAATAAAGCGAGATGAGCACCGAAACCCCAGAGTCGGCCACGACTGGACCTAATGGTCAGGGGTCCCTTTACCTTTACCTTTACCTTTATCAAATGAATACTGATGCTTAGCCCTTAGACATTTTATGTGTTCCAAGCAATACAGATATTTGCAATCCTCATTTGCTAACCTACCAATGGGTGAATTTTATCTAGATGTTTTTATGTGTGCCTACTACATGTTTTCATCCTAGCATAATAGCACAGACCTCTTGATTCCACCCACCACCCGCATTTCCACAAAGAAGGGTTTTTAAAGGGTCTAGCCTTGAGGTGTAAAGAACATTATGTGAAGCTGGACAATAACAGCAATGCACAAAAAACATAAGCTTTAGATCTGATAACATTTGCCTGAAATTATTCATTTCCTAGCAGCATAGCCACTGGAAATAGGGAGTCTATTATACTGAATCATAAAGACTACAAAACTACTGAGAGTGTTTTAGATAGTTATTTATATCTTTTATCATAAAGTTCATCATGGTTTCACCTTCTCCAGTAATGAAATTCTTGCATTGTATGTGGTTAATAGGCTTTGATCATAGGCCTTGATCTAAAGTTTCACGGTTTTACTGAGGAATCAGCATTTGAAATGAATATTCTCTTTCTGGATGAATTTCAACTTTATTTATTTTTTAATCTTTAAAAATTCTAGAACAAATGGGGGCAGGAAACCTTGTATGTTGACTAAACATTTAGCATCAAGAAAACACTTGGTGTTAGAAATGCCGCAGTGTGGTGACCTACAGAAAGCAAGAAAAATATTTTATCTTCCCACCACCACCACAATGTTGAAAATTACATATTCACAAGTGTGTCACAAATATTGCACAAGATTCCAAACATTAAAGCAGATACATTGGTGGGGAGAGTGGAGGACCTTTACAGAACGTTATGCGAATTGAGTTCAATTCTATGCACACGTATTAGGGAATAACCCCCATTGTCTGCAGTTTTGCAAGTATTAGGATTTCACCGTAAGCCAGGCCTGATTCTTTGTGCCTTTAAATGGAAAACAAGAAGCTGTCTAAAGACGCTCACCGGTTGTTCTCAAAACATGAGAATTACAGAAAACTCATGGATATAAATCACTTCTAGTTCTGGCATGGAGCTTTTTTCCTTGAGCCAACTACTATAAAAAACAACAACTACACATGAATCATAGAAGCCAATGGAAACGTATCAAGAAGACACCATTAAAAATAACAGCCTGACAATGACAGAATTACTCAAATGCAATTTCTTCTGAAATTATAGACATGTTGGCCATAGTCCAACAGAGTGTTAAGCATAGCCAAGGGGATTTATTTCAATGGGCCAAAGCATGACTAGTTCTGTGGCTAGATTGTGGCTGCTACGTTTATAATATCCATACAGCAATGTTTATTTTTTAAATGGCGGGGGGAAAGATATTGCACAATGTTGCATCTGTGGCTGTTATATTTATTTATTGCTAGTTCCCTGAATTTTTCTGTTGATCAGTCTTTCCAGATGAGTAGCACTGCTGTGGTCTAGACCAGTAGTCTTCAACCTCTTCTACCTCAGGACCCACCCAAACTTGCATTTGGGGTTCCATTTCTTTCTTTCTCTCACCATACATTTGTATGGTGGTTGTGCTGCTGCTATGAACCACTTTTGAACAGGCTGTGATCCATTGCTGAGTGCAGAATACACAAATAAGCATTCCCTCCCATTCTTACAGTGTAATATTGGTTTCTGGCAGAGATCACGGAATCCAGTGCTATCTATCACTGTGGTGGAATCTACAAACATACACAGAAAGGTTCTGAAAATGCTTTTTTTGGTGTGTGTGTTTTTTAAAAAAATACATTGAATTTTCCATAAGGCTCCCCATTGCCAACTAGTGGCACATGGTATATTGCACTTAAAACATTTTATTGGCAGCTGTATAGCTGAGTCCTGTGTTTAGATTCCCAGAGCCACCCAAGAGACTACTGGACTTATTCCTCCCTGCCTCCGCTACGACAGTTTGTAACTCCATCCTCCTCTCACTGGTCATCTCCTCACTGTAATGAATTTCCTTAGCATGCTCTTGTAGCCACAAATAATAGCACATCAGAGGCTCTCTGCCTTTGCACCACGAACCCCTTCTCTGGCAACTGCTGTGTTGGCTAGACTACAGTGGTACCTCAGGTTAAGTACTTAATTCGTTCCGGAGGTCCGTACTTAACCTGAAACTGTTCTTAACCTGAAGCACCACTTTAGCTAATGAGGCCTCCCGCTGCTGCCGCGCCGCCAGAGCCCGATTTCTGTTCTCATCCTGAAGCAAAGTTCTTAACCTGAAGCACTATTTCTGGGTTAGCGGAGTCTTTAACCTGAAGCGTATGTAACCTGAGGTACCACTGTATTGGCAATTTATTCAGATGCACTCTGAATGGCATTGATTTGTCATGATTCCTTGCTGTGTCCACCAACTGCTTAATGACTCAGTTGAAAAGCAACATAATAATAATAAAGAGCTGCCGCATTACATAACAATAGGCAGAGCCATTTCCCAGATCTCCAGTTGTTTGCTCTCTTGGAGACTCGTTCTTTTACAAAGCAACGTTGTGCCTTGGATCTGCTTGCCTGCAGCACATGTCGTTGCTCCTCCAAAGGAAGGCAGCATGCAAAGAAACTTAATGCCATGTTGGTGCTCACAATGACTTGGCAAAGGAAATGCAATGGTCCTCCTTCCGACATCCTTGCCATAGTTGCATTGTTTATCCCTAGAAGATGCATAATTTCCAGTGTATAATTTTCATCGGCTTTAATTGAGAAATATGCTGAAACTTTCTTCTAGTCTGAGTTGAACATGCAGTTAATACCAGCCACATTTTCTGATTTAGCCATGGGGTGACCAACAGCAGACAAGAAGGGAATCTGGGTCATTTTACTCTAATCTCCTTTGAGTGTATTTGTTTACTTTCAGGCCATTCAGCTTTCTAGGGAACTGCTTCCATAAATGTCTCCCATAGTGAAGATGATAGAGGATATTATTTTATTTTCTAGCATCTATGTCCCACCTTCCTCATCACAGTATTTCTAATATGGGGAAAGTCTAGCATTCTATGATTGCCAAGAAATTTTATTGATGTATTCAGGGTCACTTCCGCTGTTAGGCATTTTTTTTTTTAAAAAAAATGTTTGATGTTTTATTGTGCTTTTGATATCCTCTTGGAAGCCGCCCAGAGTTGCTGGGGAGGCCCGGCCAGATATATAAGTAATAAATTAGGGAGGCCAGGGTATAAGTAATAAATTATTATTATTATTATTATTATTATTATTATTATTATTATTATTATTACCTCAAGCAGCTCATTATCAGTCAAAAAGGCAGTAGAAAGCTCCTTGTTATATAATTTATTCTTGCAATATTTTTACATTTAGGGAGGGGAGGAGATGCTTGTGGGATTTTCTGCCTCAGGAACAAAAATAATTTGGTCAGCATGGCTAAACACCATTTGCTGTTCAAAAATCACCTTGGGGACACCATTTGCTGCTTTGCCTCGGATAGCAAAATGTCTTTAGTCAGCCCTGTACACATTTATGCTTTTATACCTGTAGTTCTCCCCAGTCATTTTTAAGGAAGCACACACTAGATAAGCGGTGGGGAATTGGATCCAGCAGGTGGGCTGGATCCAGAAGGGGTGAACCCTCCACGGGTCCCTTTCACAGGTGGGAAAGGACCAGTATGTGATGCTCTCAATACATCGAATGACAGTGAATGTTATCATGCGTTTATTTTAAATATTTATTTCTTTTTCAAAAAAGTATATGCCAGCTTTCTTTGTCAGGATTCAGGGCAGCTTTGCAAGAAATAATACAAAACATTGTAATATGCCACATCATAAAATGCAAGTAATTAGTTGATATATGGTATTGCTTGGTTGTAAAAATGTATATGCCACTTGAATGTTTTTTAAAAAGAAAGAAATATCTTTAAATGGTTTGCAAAAAAAAATAATAATGGTTTAAAACATGTATTTAAAAATATTGCAAAAAAAGGATTTTATAATCACCAGTAGCTTAAAAGAAATAAAATATATGCATCTTCTACATGTCTGGAATCTGGATAGGCTTGCTTGATGTCCCATCTATTGGAGTGGTTGGTGATAACAGATATGGCATTCTCTGTGGTAGCATCCTGCAGATGGCATTCCCTCTATTATTTGCACATAGCAGGAGGCAGTGCTTTTTCCGGGGGGGGGGGGTACACATACCCCTGAACATTTTGTGAATCTAACGGGTGAAGAAACTAAAAAAATAATAATATTAATTTCTTGTCTAGCACGCTGAATCATCAGTTCTGTTGAATAGCACAGTGATTGGTCAGTTTTGTTGTTACCACCTCCAATGGCGACTTCCTTTCCTTTCCCTGTGTTTCCTGAGTCTCAGACGGAAGTGAGCATTTAATGTGTGAAGCAGTGTGGAATGCGGATGTGTGGTGTTTTACTGATGAAAGTGTGGTCTCATTGAGGGGCAGTATTTTCATACGGGTAATGAATGCTCTTTGCACTTTTGTCCATTTACTGTATTTATTTCCCCCGATTTGAACTATAAAATGGTGATTTTCTTGAGAAAAAATGAGAGTACCCCTAAACATTTTTTTAAAAAGGGGGGGAGCACTGGCAGGAGGTGTTCAGAGCTGCACATGAAAATCCCTGAATTAGAGCTATTATCTACAAGTAAAATTGGAATATTACTTATAGGGGGTGAATGCCACAAATGTCCAGACAGTTCTGGTCTGTTTTCCTGCAGACCGTTGAAGTTGCAGACAGTCAGTGATACAAGAGAAAAGAAAATGTCCAAACCTGCCATCAGCAGTTGGCCTGCGTGTTTTCTTTCTTGCTGCCTTTCTTTCTTTCTTTCTTTCTTTCTTTCTTTCTTTCTTTCTTTCTTTCTTTCTCCTCCATGATGCTTACAGCTGGAGAAATGTGGCCTGAAGTTATGGCGTACGCGCAGGAACACAGACGTCTGGAACATGTGGTTTTCATTTTCAGCTCTTGTGGTGTTCTACTGTGTAATCATTTCAAAGACTTTAACAGTCTGGTAGTAGGGTGGATTGAAACTGTTACCAAGGTGCCTTAGGCTTTGGATAATAAAAATAAAAATTAAATGTAATCCTTGTGTCAAGACCCAGTATATACAGAACAGCTCTCAGAGGAATTAACTGGAGTGGATAATGGAGGCAAGAGATTAGCTGGAAAGCAAAACACCTGTTATCCAGGCTAAGCAAAGACCTGGTTATAAAGTGGCAGCTATGAATGGATGTGAGGGCACAAGACTCAAACAGTGAAAGGGAGGGAATCAAAACATTTAATGTTGCAACGTCTTGTTTTAATGTTGTGACCCACCCTGGGACCTTAGGGTGAAGGGTGGTTAATATATTAATGATGATGATGATGATGATGATGATGATGATATATGTGTACTTACAGTGGTAGCTTATACTCAAATGCCTTGGTTCCCAAACGCCAAAAACCCGGAAGTAAGTGTTCCAGTTTTCGAACGCTTTTCGGAAGCCGAATGTCCGATGTGACTGTTGGCTATTGTTTCTGGGGTGTCTGCACCAATCAGAAGCTGCACCTTGGTTTTTGAACATTTCAGAAGTCAAACAGACTTCCGGAATGGATTAAAACAAAATAAAAAAATTCCTTCCAGTAGCACCTTAAAGACCAACTGAGTTAGTTCTAGGTATGAGCTTTCGTGTGCATGCACACTTCTTCAGATACACTGAAACAGAAGTCACCGGACCTTTCTATATAGTGAGAAGGTGGGGAGGGGTATTACTCAGAAGGGTGGTGGGAATGGGTGATTGGCAGATAGCTGCGATGAGCCTGTTGACGACCTCGCAGCTCATCGCAGCTATCTGCCAATCACCCATTCCCACCACCCTTCTGAGTAATACCCCTCCCCACCTTCTCACTATATAGAAAGGTCCGGTGACTTCTGTTTCAGTGTATCTGAAGAAGTGTGCATGCACACGAAAGCTCATACCTAGAACTAACTCAGTTGGTCTTTAAGGTGCTACTGGAAGGAATTTTTTTATTTTGTTTTGACCATGGCAGACCAACACGGCTACCTATCTGTAACTGGAATGGATTAAGTTTGGCGCTTTTGTTTTTGCTATTTATTTTATGTTTTTGTTTTTGAGACTTTTTCGGTGGAACCCAGTTCAGCTACTGATTGATTGATTGATTGATTGATTGTGTGACTGCGGAAATGGATAAAAGCCCCCCAACCAAACAATGACTATCATCAATGCGGCTAAGAAAAAAATAAATAATTTTTATCATCTACAATACTGTCTTATTTATTTTATAGTGCAGTACATTGATTATTGCTTTTTATGGTTCAATGGTCTCATTAGATAGTAAAATCCATGTTAAATTGCTGTTTTAGCGGTTGTTTTTAAAAGTCTGGAATGGATTAATCCTTTTTGCATTACTTTCTTTTTAAAAATATTTTTATTATTTTCCTCCTTGAACAATATTTTCAACAATACAATACTAAAAACTTTCTGCTCTGCCAAGCATGCAACTTCCCTCCTTCCCTTCAGCAGGTTTTCCACTTTCAAATCCAGTCTCGCAATTTTGATCTTTAACCTATTATCCACATTGTAGGATTTATTTCAGTCCTGCTAGTATCTTCAGATTTTTGCAATTATTATTCAAATATACAATAAATTTACTCCAGACCCTTTGGCATTTTTGATCTTCCTGATCTCGAATCCTGCAAGTCAGTCTAGCCTGTTCTGCAAAGTCCATCATCTTCGCCTTTTTGCATTACTTTCTATGGGAAAGTGCGCCTTGGTTTTGGAATGCTTTGGTTTTCTAACAGACTTCCAGAATGGATGAAGTCTGAGAACCAAGGTACCACTGTGTGAGATAGTTGGAGCATCTTTTGGGGTGGGGACTCAGTAAGCAAGCGGGCACTAAAGATGACATATCCAAATATTCAGATCCATAGGACATTGAAAATAAGCATACAGTGCTCCTAGATTGATTTAAGGAACACAGGAAGCAATGCTTTGTGCCTTTTGTCTGTCTAGTCCAGTACGGCAGGACTAGCTGGTGGTGTTTGCCTGGCCTTCCGGACTCTGGTGCTGCTGAGTCTTATTGGGAGGGAGAGAGGGGCAAGGCAGCAGCTGTGACCCACCAGATTGACCCACCAGTTCCACCTGCACAGTGCTCAACTTCCCCCACCAGGAGGCCATGTGTGTGCCATTGCCCAGGCAGACTGGCTCCTCCTGCAATTGTTTCTACTAGAGCTCTCCAAGGTCTGAGGCATAAGAGAGTGTCCCCCATCCCCCGACGTCACCTGCTACCTGATCATTTAAATGGAAGATGCCAGGGATTGAAACTGGAGACTTTTTGCATGCAAAAGTGTGCTCTCAACAACAGACCTACAGTGGTCCCCATGAAGGAATCACTGAACTATGGTGCCTTTAAGTATAGAGTGGACATTTCAAGAGAATAAAATAGGTGCTACCAGTCATGACTCATGCTACCAAACAGTTTATCCTTTTACAAAGAACATGATTTTGACTCACAGGCTGAGTAATTTCTTTTCCATGAATCAGGGCTCATTTGTAGCTGAATTGTTTAGATATGATTGAGCACATTGAGCTTTCAGTGTAGTGTGCTTTCCTGTCCTTCTCAGGGCACACACATATGTTGCTGTGACCAAGGGATGGCGGAGACAAGGAGTTTTTGTGTGTGTGTTCTGTTTACGAAGGTCTCAAGCAGGGTCCAGACTCCGTTGGTGCTTCATCAGTCTCTCTGCAAGTAACTAAGACAAAGAAGGTCAGGAGAAGCAGGTCAGGACAAGCTCTTCCCAGTGCTTCATTGAAATACAGTACAGCCAGACATAAGACTGAGAAAGCTGAATGCTTTGCCATATCGAGGCATAATTTGTAAAATCCAAACCCATACCTTTAATTCAGGTAGTTTGTTGTTTTGTAAGGTTTGATGGGAGTGGTCTAGTTTGTCCAACTGTATGGATCCTTGAAACAAAACTTATTTCACAAAGTATTTATGGAGATGAATCGTGGGAGCTTTGCAAATATGAACATTTCACAAATTATCCTTAGAATATTTTTAAGGTGAGTGCTTCCTTTGCAAAAAATAAAGTAAAATATCCAAGCACCCTCTGATGTAGTGGTGGATGTGCTTTTCCCTCAGGCCTGCTGCAAAACATTTGTGAGAGGTGTTTTTCTTCCTCTCTCATAGTGCTAGAACTTGGAGCCGTCCAATGACGCTGAATGGAATGGCC
Organism: Podarcis erhardii; assembly: GCF_964252035.2. Taxonomy (NCBI): domain Eukaryota; kingdom Metazoa; phylum Chordata; class Lepidosauria; order Squamata; family Lacertidae; genus Podarcis; species Podarcis erhardii. Next base: position 55,804,066 of record NC_138498.1, on the reverse strand, counting down.
ATTTTTGCATGTAAATTATATATCAGTTAATAAATAATATTAATAAATAACATTGGGAGAGTCAGGCCAGGCAAAAGAAAGTACTTTTTTGCATAGTATATAGTTAAAAGAGGACATCATTGTGAAAGAGACATGTTAAAAATGAGCAAATGTTGACTAAAGAGCATGAAGCATGGTGTTGTTGTTGTTGTTGTTGTTTTTAAAAACTATTTAAAGATGGTAGTAATAATAAAGCCATCAGGCAAATCAAAACTGAAATATTGCACTGATTATTAATTAATTAATATACTGCTTAATTGCCAAAGTGCCTTCTAAGTGGTTTGCAAGTATCAAATCAATCATCCACATAATTAAAATACATAATAAAACCATCTCATAAAAACATTAAAATAAACACCCACAATTAAAATGTCCATTAAAAACAAGTCCTTGCATAACATTGAAAGCAGTGTTTTAAATGGGAGATTTAGGTCAGGAGATCAGGGCAATTGTCTATGCAGATTTCGATTTTGTCACAGACGCTGAGAAGTTTTTGATTACTGAAATGTGACGTCCTTCACAACGACTAATCGGTTACTTAGTCATTTTCCGTTTCTCCAGTTGCCAAAATCTCACTATTAATTGAATGTATTTTGGCCATTCATCTCTAATTTAGCCATTTTGCCCAATATCTTTGTAGTAATAGTGCCCATGGGGCCTATCCTTTGTCTTCAGCCTTTTTATCCTCTAAAAGCTTTGGAGTCTCTTAAAGAAATTGTCATAATGTCTGAGTTCAGAGCCTAAAAATACTTGGTAATTAGAGTTACTTTCATTATTGGTTTAACTTGAATGGTTCCTTAGCAGTCATTTCTCTTTATGAGGCCTTATATGACTTGTACTGTGATTAATCTTGACACTTTAAGAAAAGTCACAGGCACAACTGTAGGCAGTTTTAAGGTTATATAATCGGGAACTGGGATATAGAAAAGACTTTTTTTTCATGAATGTGGCTACTCACACATTCAAGTCAGGTCAACATCTGAGGCCTGCTCCTCCGTATGTTTACACAGAACTGCCACATGTGTTCAATGGCAATTTACTCCCAGGAAACTAAACATTGGATTGCAGCCTCAAGGGCCAAGAGCCATGCATTTCTGAAGTTGAATGTCCTCAATTTTCAGTATGGAGTTACTTCCTACTGTGTGTGGGTGTGTGCATGCACACAGACACACACACACACACACACACACACACACACACACACACTGGAAATAGCTGCTTTTTCATAGCATGATGCCCCTTCAGAAGTCTAGCTCTCTGCTCCTCTTTGTAGGTGGCCAGATGAAAAACCAGGCAGTGCTCCCACATCTTTAACAATTGTGTAGAAGAGGAAATTTTAACAGGTTTAACTTGCATTGCACTTCCTCTGAAGTTCCTCTTCTAGACAATTATTAAGCACCTAGGATTTGTACCTGTATTGTCTTCTCCTATACCGAGGTCCCAGGGAGACTGGATTGAAGGTGCCACATCTCAAAGGACAGGGCAAGTCTAGTTCGATACAGATAGGTGCTGCCAGATGAACAGGAGAGGTGGACAGTACCCTGGAGAGCTCCCTGTGGTCCTACACCTCTCAGGGAAAGCTGCTGCTTCAACAACATGCTAAAGCTTTATGAGTCCTTATAATGGCTGAAAAGATACTTTGGCTGCTGCTGCAGAGCCACTGAGGACTGCTGTACTGGAAGGGTGTCATATGAGCCAGAGCACTCAAGCAAGGCCATCTCCTAGATGGTTTCAGAGTGGTGGATGATTGTTATCCAGGGGATGCCTACTGTTCTTCCTAGTCTGACTCTGAGCCTGATGGTGTGGCTCATGGCCAGAGAACATTGCACTGCCCCCTTTTTCACCTAGTCACCTTACTTCACATATTTAACAGAAACAGAAGCTTACTGTCCCTTTCTGCAATGGCCACTGTATTATTTGCTCAGGATCTGCAGAGGACTCTTCCTTTTCCTTTGTCTCAAATTTGTTTCATTAAATGTCTTGCCTATGCACATCCATCATACATATGTGTATAATGGTGCCTACAGACATGAATTTCTGCCTCTTTCAATAACCATCTGCATAGCTCACATGCAGGTAAATGTTCCTCTTTTTTTTTTGGCTGCTAGAGACAACCTCGTGTAGGTAAAAGGTAAAGATAAAGGACCCCTGGATGGTTAAGTCCAGTCAAAGGTGACTATGGGGTTGCGGCCATAGCTGTCAACGTTTCCCTTTAAGGGAAATTCCCTTATTCCGAATAAGATTCCTTGCAAGAAAAGGGAAAAGTTGACAGCTATGGTTGCGGCGCTCATCTCGCTTTCAGGCTGAGGGAGCTGGCATTTGTCCACAGACAGCTTTCTGGGTCATGTGGCCAGCATGACTAAACCACTTCTGGCACAACGGGGCACCATGACAGAAACCAGAGTGCATGGAAATGCCGTTTATCTTCCCACCGCAGTGGTACCTATTTATCTACTTGCACTTTGACATGCTTTCGAACTGCTAGGTTGGCAGGAGCTGGGATAGAGCAAAGAGAGCTCACCCTGCCGTGGGGATTCAAACCGCCAACCTTCCGATTGGCAAGCCCAAGAGGCTCAGTGGTTTAGACCACAGCACTAAGCTACTAGTATGTTAATAAGACTTCAGTTTATGGCCCCTCCTCTTATCATATTGCCCTCTTCCCCTCTACCTCTGTTCCTGCAATCATTTCAAGTTTCATTTGATTTGAGCTGAATTACGAGTTGGCTTATCTCAGATGCGATGGAGCTGATGGACAAGTTTCACAGCTCCCTTTTGAAGTTTCAAAAGCTTGGCTCTTTCGGAATAAGATTGGGTGAGTCTTTTGTTTGTTTGTTTGTTTTGCAGGCTCTGGCCCATCCACATGCTATGTTGCTTGCTTTTTCACAAGTGCCTTAAGCAACATATTGTCACAAGCAATGCTGTTCTTTTATTCAGGGTATCTCTGCCCAGAATGAATTATGTTTTGGACTTGGTACAGAAGTTCCTTGGTTTGACTGACAAAACTAAAGAAATCAGCAATGCGGGGTGGGAATCCAGAGGGAAAATGCCATTTCAGTGGCAGTACTGTGATAAAAAAGAAGGTCTGAGAAGAGTGGCTGCTAATTAAGTGTGCTTGGTGTGAAGTGTGACATTTTTACATTATGTTACAAACCTTTTTTTACAGGGGTTAGACAATATGACTTTTTTCTCTTCAGAATACTTTGTTTAATTATGTCAGTTCAGAGGCTATTTTGGTTCTCTGAAATAAAAATGTGATCTCTCAGATCAAAATGCTGTGACAAAAAGAAAACAATGATAATATTCTTTGCAATAATGAGCTATATGATTAACTAAATGGCTCACAATGCGAGCTGTTCTCATTGCTTCAGCAAGATTTGCAGGCTTGCTTTGCACTTAGCAGAGTAAGGTCATAACCTGGTCATTTCAATCAGTATGCAGACCAGGGAATAAATTAGATAAAGATGGGCTTCCAAATATCAGTGTACAACTGCTAGAGTTAACCAAACTTGCCTTTTATTAAGCTAATCCTAAAGTCAGTCAATGCAGAAAACTACTCAGATGATTAATTTTTTTTTACTCTCTGCTTTCTGTTATCAGAATAATTAGAATCACAGAGTTAGGAGTGACATCAAAGGCCCTCTAGTTCAACCTGCTGCTGATCTGGGAAAATACAGGACTACAGCGTCCCTGAGAGGTGGCCATCCAGCCTCTGCTTAAAATCCCTAATGGAGAAAAGCCCACTGTCTTCCAAGGCAACAGTGTTCCACTGCTGAACTGCTTATGCTGCTTCCTAATGTTTAGTCTCATTCCTTTCTCTTGGAAGTTTGACTGATGGTTTAAGCCCTACCTTTTGGAGCAACAGGAAACAATTTCATTTCATCATCTGTGTCAGGGCTGGGGCTGATTGTGGCCCTCCAGCCCTCTCTATCTATTGGAACCATCCCCAAGGCTACACCCATCCCCAGACCACATTCCTGCTCTCTGGACCACACTCCTCACCAATTCTGCTCCACACTCTCCTCGACTACTTTTGCCTGACTGAAACGTGTCATTGAACTGTGACGCTGCCATTTACTTGCCTAGCTGGAGGATGGAGAGAGATGTGTGACTATAGAACACACTGTGGTTGAAACGTAGCCCACTGTACATGTGTAGCCACACCCATTTCTCCACCTACTTTCCCCTCGGGCCTCACCCACCACTGGAAAGTGGCCCCTAGGAAAGTTGTTCTTATGAGAATGTGGCCCTAGGACTGAAAAGAAGTGCCACACGCCAGCTGTATGTGATAGTCCTTCAAATATTTGAAGATGACTAGCATACCACCTATTTAGTTATGTATGTGTTTATTTAGGTGATTTATAACTTGCTCTTGATTAAAACCAATCACAGAGCGACTATGGCACGAGAACACATAATGCATAATAAAGTAAAGGAATCTGAAAATCAAACCACCACCATTACATTTCAGAAGTCCACCAGAGTATTGTGAAAGTGGCCAAAAAATCTAGTCTTCTCTTCTCCATTCAGAGGCTAAACATTCGTCACAAAGACTGCAGTTTTTCACACCAGGTTCTGCTTGTGGCAAATTACTTAGATGACTCATCTGCAGTGAGTAGGAGCAAAATGAAAAGAGTGGCTCTCTGTACTGGTCCCAAATTGGCCAAGTTAATAGCTAATGACTTTATTCCATATTTCTTTATGGGTCTCTAGTTGCCCTCATATGGTTGGTACATAAAAGATGATGCTACTGTAGAATGTGGATATCAAATAGTCTTTGTGCTATCTTGGGAAGCAAGGTCAGAGGAAATGCTTTTAACTCAGTGAAATCAGTCTATCTAGGGACCTGGAGGTTCTTTTTGCCCTTTTCTGTGCAGACCCGCACAGCTTGGGACCCACCACATTGGACGCAATCCACCAGCTATGTATTGTGCCTGAACCCTCCTCAATCAGGCAGCTAAACCAATAAAACCAGGAGATTTTCCAACCCCTTAGTGCACAGGCTCACAAATCCTCCTCCATCACTGATCACTTGAAAATTGCTGAGAGTCTTGGAGGACCACTTAATAACTTTCCTGCCTGTTGCAGTAGGCATTAATTATTTTTAATTGTATTTTTACAAACACACGGTGGACCACCTGCATGAAGCTTCCCAACCACCAAAGGTCCGTGGACCACAGATTGAGAAACCTATGTGCTAATGGTTCACTGCCACCAATAAGCTGCTGTGCATACAGTCGTACCTTGGTTTTCAAACAGCTTATTCTTGAACGTTTTGGCTCCTGAACGCCACAAACCCAAAAGTGACTGTTCTGGTTTGCCAACTATTTTTGGAAGCTGAACGTCCAACAGGACTTCTGTTGCTTCTGATTGGCTGCAGGAGCTTCCTGCAGCCTATCAGAAGCCATGCTTTGGTTTCTGAAAGTTTTGGAAGTCGAACAGACTTCCGGAACAGATTCCATTTGACTTCCAATGTACGACTGTATTCATGGTTTTATGAATCATGATTTGAATTGTATTCATGCCTGTTCTAGAAGGTGGAGCCTTCCCCACTTGCACTTATCTGTTTTGTTTTACTAAGTTGTCCTTGAGCTGACAAAATATCCTTTGAATGGAGATCCTCCCCTCAGCTCCTACTCCAGTGGTGCTGGTGTCCATTGGGACTGGTGCAGTGGAAGGCAGGGAGACCAACAATAGACAGAGACAGAGACAAGTGCAGCCAACTGATTCTAGTTTTATTCTCATACTTGTCCATGAGGACAACACTGAGACTAAGGAGACAGTAGCTGAGAGGCAGTTCCACCCCCTACGTAGGAAGGAAGTCAGATGGTGGCATGCTGAGAGCAGACTAAGGCTGGTGGGGTAGTGCCGCATTTCCCCCAATGGGCTTGCATCTTTCTACAGCCCCAGATGACTTGAGACATTTCATAAGAGCAGAGAATGGAATTTGATACATAGACTGTTCATTGCATAAGACACCTAACTGGGGTTGATAATCAATGTTCCCCCAGCACTGTCATTCTGTGGGTCAGTTTACTTCTTTGTTAGATTTGTCAGATCAGAGAGCATCACTTTGTGATTAGCCCAAAATTTTGTCAAGCACTAAAACTGCCCATTCAGCACGGGAGCTAGGGCATTAGCTCATGAGAGACCTTAAAAAAATAACAATGACAAGACCTTTAAAAAATAACGATAAGACCATTTATTTGCAATTTCCACTCCAGGTGACCGCATTCAGAACCCTTTTGCTCAGGAAGGAAAACAATTAACCAACTAAGTGATTCCCATGCAGCAATCACTCAAAGAACATCAATCAGGAAGTGTGTGGAAATAGCCGAAGAGTTCAAAAAAGTACAACTCATCAGTCAAAGCAAATATCTTACTGTACCTGAAACATTTCTTGGAAGTGTTTGGACATATTTAGTATGTTTAAGCAAGAGCAGAAACCACCAAATGTGGTTTTTCTGATAGGAAAATCCAGAATTGCTTACTTCTCAGATATGACACTGTTCCTTTGAAATGACACCTTTCTATATAAGACCCCCAGAAAGTAATGTAAAAAGATTTAACAATTTCCAAGCCAGTGCACTGCACAAGTCAGAAGGTTCTCACTAATAATATTAATTTGATACCTAGTTTATATCCTGTCTTTAAGAATACCAGTACTTTCAAGGTGGCTCACCAAAAACAACAACAGTTGAAGTGAAAATACAGCTGTAAAATTCATAAAACCAGATCATTCCAAAAAGGGAAAGGCCTTTATAGAATAAAAACTTGGCCCCACATGCAACAAAGAAAGGGCTTTGCAGAGTTCCTGAGGAAGAGCATTCCTCAGCAATGGAAAGCCTTCTTCCTGGTACCTACTATTCTAAATCTAGTGTGCCTCCCTCAATCATCCACTGAGTGAGCAGTTTTTCACTGACCCTCAGGGCATGTTAACCCAGAAGAGTGGGAAGCCACAACCAGTGGGAGTCAGCCCGCCTACTCCTTCAAAGGCTTGTTCCATCTCCAGCAGCTCAGGCCATTTCTCCGAGAGGCAGCACACCCAACCCCTCCTTAAAGAGGTAGCATGGGAATGGCTAGTCACTGTTTTGCTGGGCTAAGTAGGAATTTGAGGAGCACCCTTATAACTGTGTAAGCAGGCAATTAAGAGAAATTATTTCTGTAACAGCCCATTGATCTGCACTTTTTAAAAATGTGGTTTTTATTGTGTTGTTATGAGTTTGTAGGGGAGGGACATATCCCACCCCCATAATTTAGTAAATGTAGGAGATCACGGAATGCTTGAAGCCTTCACCCAGGTGAGAGACAGTTTAGTCTAAAACTGCAGGCTGAATCAGTTTCCTGGCCAGGAATCACCTGGGAAGAAGAACCATCATGTAGTACAAAGGAAGATAATGGGTGATTGACACAAACAGTTATCCTGTGTGTGGGGGGGGGGCAACAGAGAGTATGAGCCCCTCCTCCCCTGAGAAGAAACAAAGACCTAAGAGGCATTTAAGGGACTGCCTTTATAGGACTGAAGCAGAAAGAGGCTTAATTATGATCACTTCTTCTAAGTGTTCACTATGGTTTCTGCTTACTAAAAAGATGCACTTTTGGGCCAGATATTTGACAAATCTTCCACCTGCCTCATTAAGAGTCGCCTTCACAGAACTATGCTTTCAATCTATGCCCTTGGCGGTCCTAGATGGATGATACAACAAAATACCTTATGAAGAGAGACTCTGTGCTTCACAGAACTATGCTTTCAATCTATGCCCTTGGCGGTCCTAGATGGATGATACAACAAAATACCTTATGAAGAGAGACTCTGTCTGTGTGGGTAACTATGTGTAGAGAACCTTTGCCATTTCTTACTACAGTGGTACCTCGGTTTAAGAATATTCCTGTTGACGAACAATTTGGTTTATGAACTCCGCAAAACCGGAAGTCGTGTCCCGGTTTGTGAACTTTACCTCAGTCTAAGAATGGAAGCTGAACGGTGGAAGGGCACTGGTGGTGGGAGGCCTCATTAGGGAAAGGGCGCCTCAGTTTAAGAACAGTTTTGGTTTAAGAATGGACTACCGGAACGGGTTAAGTTCATAAACTGAGGTACCACTGTACAATGCCCACTATATACAGACCCAATAAACCAATTCATAAAACCTCTTTTCACGAAGGAAGCAAATCTAACCAGAGTGGAGAGAGTGAAATGGCTGCTGAGTGGGCCAGTTTAGGGTTTCAGTGTTCGGTAATGTAAGCTGGGAGGGGGAGTTCCAGGTGGGCAGTGTGTGGTGACATGGGCTGAGGGAAAAAATGTGGTATTTTTAAAAAGAGGTTTGGAAAGGGGGGCATGAGGAGAACTTTGGGCAGGCTGGCAGAGGCAAGCTGGAGGAAAGACACAGAGAGGTCGTTTGGGATGCCTTTGAATCCAATGCTGTGCTCCTGCAGGAAGCAAGCCACTCTTGAAGTGTGAATGCTGGGAACTTCCTCAACAGTAGACTCGTGTAAATATGTATGAATAATTCATATTTCATAATGGCACAACAGAGACTGAAGGAAACATAAACCCTGCTTAAGTCCCAAGTTGGGATGGCCAGTAACAATAGATATAATTGTCTCACAGTAGTCTGATATTGTTTTTTAATGAATTGCAGTATATACATGTATGAAAAATCGAAAAATCAATCAATCAATCAATCAATCAATCAATTAGTGGTCAGGAGCAATGTGAGTCCAGCAACATCTGGAGGGACACAGGTAATCCATCCCTGGGTTATATAATTACAGTGCAGCATTGACATACAAGTCCAAGTTATAAATCAATAGGAAAGCTTATGGTACCTCCTCTAACTTGGGTTGTGTTACCTCAATGAATCTTAACATTCCTTTACCTTGTCTGTACCTCCCACCTGCAAAACAGGCTGTGGCATTTATTTTTTTCTGCTTGAACACATAACTGGATAGATCTGCCTAGTCAGACAGAGGCTGCCTTGATCGGATTTCACTTCTTTGTTTTGTCTAATGCTGTCAGGAAGACATACATTTTTAAAAGCTGCTAACAGTTATTGTCAAGCCAGACTTGATATCAGTCAAACCCTTCACCCTAACAAATATGTCCCAGACGAGGAATCAGTTTAACTGGTTATTGAGGCATTACAGTATTTTGTATTTCTGTCATTAAAATCAGTTATGGAGTTTACAAAGTTTTATGTGGTGTTTTCCTCTGGAGATTTTCAAACAGCATCTTCTGCCTAAGGAGCAGAATTTCTAACTCCCTGCGACATGATCACTCTTGCGTCTCCTGTTTGGGTTCTTTCAACTTGGGAGTGACGATTGCTAGTACCATAAAAGATTCAGCTCTTGCATCAGGCCCAGCAACAGCACCAGCAATCAGTACAGTGAGATCAATGCTGGGTCCCTTACAATTCCTACTATTACAGCTGATGAGACTCAACTAGGTGGCAGTCATCTAGGTGTACTAACTAGCTTAATTCAAATGGCAGCTATGGTTGCATGGGCCAAGACCTCTGTGAGGGCTGTGGTAGATCAGAATTATTTGGCTGTGGTGCTTACAATAGGCAATCTAAAACTACTGATAAATGTATTGTGTGGATATGACCTTGGTTACAACATCTGCAGCAATGACAACAAAACACTTCTGTGATGATGTGCCATTTTTCCATCTTTCCACATGGAACTTTTTATGAGAGCATTCCCGCCACATGAAAATTGCAAAGTTACTGTTTGAGACTTTGCCTCATTTCAGAACAAATGAGCTGCGCTTCAGCTGCAGTCAAATGAGAAAGTAGTCAAGTGGGATTGGCTTGCTTTTTCTATTGGAAGACATCATTGGCAGCCCTAGGTCAGTCACACCAGGTCCTGTCTTTTAGCTGAATCTGATTGAGTGAGTTGGCTGCTCCCACATTGGCATGGACTTTGGGTATATAGGACTCCTGAAGTTAGCAGGACCCCAGGAAGGAGAAGATCATGCATCAGACAGAGCATCTTCTCTCACCTCCCTGTCTTCCATTGCAGCCAAAGTATTACTGACAGCAAATCTCTGAGCTCAAGCAAAGGAGCTTTGTGGCACATCCTCCTCCTCCAACAGAGACAAGGAAGCAGAGAACATTCAGAGATGAAGTGTACCTGCAGAACTGAGCAACTTGAATATTCCCTTACGGCACAGGACTGCTCTCCATCATCCCACACTGACCTAGGAAGAAGAAAGCTTTGTTTATATTATGATTCTAGCACATGCAGTGACATCCTTGTATCTGTGAAGCCAGCCCCATTCCCTCGACTCCCAATCTTCATACAATGAGCAGGAAGGTCTGGAGGGGGGTTGTCAACACAATTCACCCCAAACTTGGAACCCTGATACCACAGAGTTCCTGAGCATGGGGAAGACTGCATACAAGTTCAGCTAGATTCAGATATAATCCCCCTTCAAAAATTCTTGCTAAACACTGAAAGGTCTGGGCGGTGGAGAGGGCAGGCTCACACAGTAGCAAACTCTCTCCATGGATACAGATTCCAAAAATCTGAAGAGAGCTTTGAATGTCACAGGTTCCCACATACATGACTGTGCACAAGGCTACTCTGCACTCTTTCCATAGATGGTTCCCCCATTTTTTACTGAGTTTGGGCCTCCAGTGACTGGACTAAATTCAAAACAGTGGCGGGTGGTGTACGTGGGGTCTGTAAGGTGGAAGGCAAGCAGGCCTATAGAGCCAGAGCTGAGGGCAGGCACAGACAACCAATTCTAGTTTTGCCCCATCCTCCTCCCCCTTGAGTTGTTTAGGGACTGAGGAGGAGGAAGTAACTGACAGCCAGTGCCGCCCCTGCAGCTGTTTGTAAGGAAGAAGGCAGGCAGGTGGAGACTGGCAGGTAGAAGGGAGACAGGTTGGTGTTAGTCAGAGCCCCATTCACCTTAATGAGCCAGCCTCTACTGCTTTAGAAAGGGAGCTCTGTTTACTACAGATTCCTAGCTTGGATGGTTACTGAAAGTGACACGCTTTTATTTTTCTTCCAGAATGACGATGTTTTCGGTCTCTTTCACACCTGTGTTGTGAAAGTCGAAGAACACCATTTTCACATTAAGTCTTTGTTGTGTTCTATAGCATCAGATGCTTTGGAAATTCACTTGTTTAAATTTAGCCACCCAGTGCCTCTGCTGCTGACATAATTGACTGTTTGGCCTTTTTGAGAAGTAGCAAGAATTAGGCTTGTGGTTTTGTATGGAAGCTATATGCTACCAGAAAGGTTAATGTGGGTGCAACTGGTTGAAAGAAATAAAGTCATTTCAGTGTTTTTTCCATTGTGTAATGTGTTGGTCTCCTGAAGCTGCCTTAGAGGCAGCACGAACAATGGAGATTTATGCAGCAGCAACAACAGTATTTCCACCTAATTTTTTCCCACAAATTTGACATCTTTTTTTTTAAAAAAAAACCAAAATATTGATTTTAAATTTCTCTCCCTTCCCCAATTTCACACTAACTTTTTCTGTTTTAGCTTTTCATCCCTTTCCCCAGGGGGTGGGGGTGGGGGAACCATAATCACAGGAACCGAAATAAATAACAATTGAAAACAATAGAGCACCGAGAAAGCTCTATTTGGGAAAAAAACATTTTGGTTAAAATTATCCTGATGGTATATTTCAATGGAAAAGATTTACACCAGGTTTTGCTGAACTGCTCAGCTTCCCACTCCCACTGGTTGAAAATCAGCAAACGACTTCCTTCCAATTATCAAAGCCCTTATGAGATGGGATGGGGACTCTCCCCCCCCCCCCGTCCCCCATGCAACTAACACCTACAGTTTCCTTGTCACTAGGTCTGTACTGATACCTGTGGCAAATTGCTTTGGGGTAATAGAGGGTAACATTCAGCAGGTGTTTTTTTTTTTTTAAAGTAGATGAACAAGTCTTGACAGACATTCTTCCTTGTTCAATCTGGCACTGACAAAAGAATACTACAAAGGAGTTTCAGGAGCTAATTTGGAGAGATGTGCTGAAAAGAAATAAAATTTGCAGTTTTAAGATCTGTTTCTTTGACCATTCTCAGCAGAAAACAGAACCCTTTCTCGTTGCATAAAGGCAGCAATATGCATTTCATCTGAAATGTGCCTATCTGTAATCCCCACCTGCTGATTCATATGACAAGCAATACTAAACTGGCACACAAGTGGGAGAGAAACTCTTGAAAATTCATTGTACTATCAGTTGACTGTGACCTGACCTTCCGTTTTAACTTGTCATGAGGAAGAGAGTGTTAAGAACAGTTCAACCCCTGAAATTCTAGGATGTACAGAGACCCAATGTGTAATTTTGCTGTGGGAACACCTAATATGACTTGCAGCTCAGCAGGAAAAGAATGGGAAATTCCTAGAATATATTTTGAGATGTCTGTGGGGGGTTTCTGTTCCAGCTAATTGAAAAGAGCAGCCGTTCCCCCACCCAGCTTTCAAATTTCCACAGAACCCTCTCACAAAACCCACTGCATCATGAAAAGCTCAGCAATGTCAGTGGGAAAGGGGCAAATAATTTTCCTACCAATAACATATGCCGATCTTGCTCATCATTTGAACTTGCATCTTGAAACTGAACAATGTTTTCTTAGTCTTTCTCTACATCTCAGGTGGCAGTCTTGAATTACCCCGATTCATCATCATTATTTTTTACAGGGGCAGCATCCCTTGTGAGGAGAAAGTGTTGGAGATGTATGGTGTTTTATTTATATCTGTTTAGTTACAAAGATGCAGGTTGAGAGAGGGATGTAGTCAGACAGTGCTAGTCTGCAAATGAGCACCCACAGTTTTAATCAGCCCCCATCCTTGCAACACTATCAATCAAAAGGCCACACACCCTGGAACATTTTGCTAATAGAGTGATGTAAAATGGAGGGTCATTTCTGCATGGGACTACATCTTGCACCCCTTTGTTTTGTGCTCTTTGCAAAGGCACACAAGTCTCCATGCAGCGCTGTTTCATCAAGGATGGTGTTACCCTTGCTGGTGTCCTAATATGGATTGGGCACAACTGCTTCTGCACCAGAACCTATGCCCTATGTAAAGGTAAAGGGACCATTAGGTCCAGTCGTGACCGACTCTGGGGTTGCAACGCTCATCTCGCTTTATTGGCCGAGGGAGCCGGCATACAGCTTCCGGGTCATGTGGCCAGCATGACTAAGCTGCTTCTGACGAACCAGAGCAGTGCACAGAAATGCCGTTTACCTTCCCGCCGGAGCGGTCCCTATTTATCTACTTGCACTTTGACGAGCTTTCGAACTGCTAGGTTGGCAGGAGCAGGGACCGAGCAACGGGAGCTCACCCCGTCACAGGGATTTGAACCACCAACCTTCTGATTGGCAAGTCCTAGGCTCTGTGGTTTAACCCACAGCGCCACCCATGTCCCTTCATGCCCTATGTATTTCATGTAAATTCCAAATAAAAAAATAAGACATCTTATTCTGAAGCTTATAAGCTAAACACATGCGGGAGGCATAAACATGAATGTGTCACCATTCTGGTAACCTTCTAACTCATGAAAGGCAACTTTTACGAAGGTTCCCCGCTTCAAGAGGCTTCCTTCAATGAGTCAGAAGGTGACTGGGATGATGACAGTCAAAACCTTATCATTGGTGCCTTTGAAATTCTGAAGAAAGAGGAAGAATTTACAACATAATAAGTCAGAGTTAACTGTCAAAAGGAAAGGCACCTTTAGCAATTTATTTTGTTTCCTGTTTCAGTAGCTCACCAGAATCGAAATAACCTCAAGGCAGCCTTTACTTCTTAGCCCCACAATTAAAACTCACCCTCTTTAAAACTGCCTCCACTTATTCATCAAAACAGAAACCTTGGTTGAACTAGCTACCAATTAAACCTGTAGCCTTATATGTATGCTAACTCGAGATGAAGTGTCATCACATTGGGATTTATTTCAGAGTCAACTTATCTAGAGTTGGGCTGTACAGCTTGCATGCTAGAAGCTTGAAATTCACTTTGAGATGATAGCACAACAAGCAACTTTTCTGGCCTTTTTTATTTTTCTGCAGTGCTGAATTGATATTTCCGAACGCCTTTTCCACCATCTTCCCTGGTGAATTACATTAATGCAGCTGAAGAGAGTCTGTCCTCATCAACTGTTGCATTCATGAACACCACTACTCCATGGGAATTTAATTACAATTTATAAGAGGACTGCAGCTGCAACCCAAATCCTGACACAACAAGGCTGTCCCCCCCACCCAGTCCTCTCCATCCACCCCTCCATTTATATACTCCAGTGATAGTAATTTCCAGCAAACTTTCGTGCAAAAGCAGCCCCTAGTGGTAAATGAAGCAATTAAATAGCTGTACATGTATTTTTCACTCTATAACATGCACCTGACCATAACACACACATAGTTTTTAGAGGAGGAAAATCCGTAGGCATGCCACCCGTAGGCATTCCCTCCATAACACGCACAGACATTTCCCCTCACTTTTTAGGAGGAAAAAAGTGAGTGTTATGGTGCAAAAAATACGGTATTTATTGACAAAACTATGAGGTATTTACTTTCAGTAGGTGTCATGCCATTTTCAAATTCTCTTTTCTAATATTTTCTTTTGAAATAAAATAAATCCAAATTATTCTAGTTGGGAGAAATATAAAGTTTTCCTCCTGACTCCTTTAAGTTCAAGCCAAACTGTTTGTGTGTGGGCTGTCCCTCTCCCTCGAGTCCTGTTGCTTACAGCTGCCTGAAAGGCAGAAATTCAGTACATGAATTTCCTATCACTGTATCATCACACTGGGAAGAGCTGCACTTGTTGAATTTATCAGCAGCTGTTTAAAAGGACAGGTGCCTGAGTTTTCTCTACAAACCAACAAACATGTAACTACAGAAAGCAAGCTGAACTGGCCTGCTGAGAATCTGATTCAGACATATTAAGTATTCCCATACTATAAACCTTAGGGCTTAGGGCTAGGAAGGGTGTTCTTTGTCGTTTATTGCGTACCTGATGCCAAATACGTAACCAACCAGCTTGCCAACTATCTTCTGCTGCTTTGCTGCTATACACTTCCAGTGCATTTTTTTTTTAGTTCTTGTACAGAAACTTAACTCCCCACAATGAAGGATCAGATTCTTTGCAAGCCTGCGCATACCAAGTGTGGAATCCAGTTGGTGTCATTGCATCTTCACTGGATACTTCGGCCCATGAAAGAAGATGGGAGGCAATTTTTGGCTGATTCCCCTCCCCTCCCCGTAGCACTCTCAAAAATTGGCTCCAGAGAGTTGAGGGTCTTCAAACAGGGTGGAGAGTGACATGTTTAGATGTGGCAGACAGCAGTGGTGGATTTATAGGCATGCAGAGTAAGCATCTAATAAGGGCAGCTGCTAAGGGCCTCCCAAGTCTTCAGTAAATTTGAGAAGATACCTTTGAGGTGTGACTAGAAACAGTGACTTGCTATTGCTGAATTCTAGTATTTTGGTGTGTTATGCCATTTCATTTCTTCTGTAATCCCTGATTAAAGTTAGTGGAGGGTTGTTCATCAGGGTAACCATACTTTAGCCCTACTAAACCAAATATCAAGCAATTATTTTTAAAGTTTCCTTCCAAAATCTCAAACCCACACTCTTTTCTATCCCACACACCTTTCTATAATCCGTTTGAATGCGGCTCAGGGAGGCATTTCTGTAAATCCCATTCTCTGGCCAGTAATTTCTCCACATCATTCAGTTAGTGATCTTCATTCATTTCCATCGGTCTACTCTGAGCAGGACTACACTGGATACAGTCCAAAGAGTTTATATTTCAGGTTGCCATTACTGTTGTGGAAAGCTCTTATTAAATCCAGAGATTTATTACTGGAGAAGCAGATGCACTCTGCATTTTCATGCCGTTTATTTCAGAGCCTCATAATTCTGTCTCCCCTCCCTCAATCAGATTTCATCACCTTCTATTTGAGATATTATTCAAATATACCATTTCATGCTTGAATTTTCAATTCGTTCATTCACTGAAATAACAGTTCCATGGAATAAAGTGCTATATATCTTCTGTCACCAGCCCTCAGAAATTACTTTCCTAGTTGCATTTTTTATTTTATTTTTACAATATACAAGTTCATCTCTGAGATTCCAGTACAGATATTCTCAGAGATAGTAAAGATGTATTAAATTTTAAAGTCAGGGTGGCTAACCTGGAACTGGGCCCCAATATTTCTTCTCTCTCCAAGACCCCACCAATTTTGGCAGCAGTGACAAAAAGAAAAATGAAAATAAAGTAGATGGAGCACTGGGGCACTCTGATGGGGGATGTAAATGTCCCCCTCCCTGGTCATTATATAGCATAGCTCAGTCTGTGTGTGAGACAGACTCTGAGTGTAAGAGAGGGGGGTGGTCACACCCTCGTGGCCCTTGGGGGGGGGGTTGGCCAAGGGTGAATGCAGCCTTGGGGCCAGAAAAGGTCAGCCACTTCTGTATGAAGTGAATTTTAATGATGTGTGGAAGGAACTTGTGGAAGAACTCCAGCATTGTACACGTGCCATGTGCACTGGCAAGGAAACTTGGAATGGCAACGCTTGCAGTCACATAGAATATTTGAGGACTTCTAATTGACATCTTTGAGCAAACTTACTGTAGACTTAAAAGTGTGTGTGGGAAAATATTATACATAGCAGGACTGAAAATCAACTGTTAAGATGCTTTTGCCAGAGCTGTGTGACAGCACAGGACTCAAATGACAATAAGCACGTACGAGGCCAAAAACTGCTAAGTGCTCAAATGTACAAACCGGCCCGTCTGTGTCAAGCCTGTCATTAGCTTGCTAGCATAGTCTGGATGTCGGCTTCAGATACTGGAATCACACTTGCCCAAATGTTTTCTTCACTGCTGTTGTTTTAATCAAAGCTGGGGAGAAAACAGAAAACATGGCCATAGCAACCAAGCTGACACAGTTGCTTGGTATCCAAACACCAAGCCTGTATATATTATAACGGAAAGAGCTATGTGCAGGATTACGCTGTCAGTTTCCATGGAAAATATTCTCGTAAAACCTCCTTCCTGCTGCCTTACTACGTGGAGTAAAAAACCTGAAAGCAGGGCTTTGAGATTCAGTAGGGTGATCTTAAGTACAGAAAATGGATAGGCTTTTGCCAGCACTCTGCCACTTCTTGCTATCCGGAAGCCAGCTGTATCCAGGATTCCCCCCCCCCCCACTTCTTCTTGCTGCCCTCTTTTTCCTCAGACAGCAGAAAACAAATTGCTTAAGGGAGAAAACAGAGGAAGAAACGTCAAAGACATGCACCAGAGGGAATACTTGTCTTATTTAAAACATACATCACATTGGTCAGGTAAAGTACCTCCCAGCATAGCTAACAGAAGTGAAACAAGCAGAACAAAAAACACAAGATATTTTGGGGGTAGGGCGGGGTATTCAACCAAGTTTTACTCGGAGCAGACCCGTTGAAATTAATGCACTTGACTAAGTTACAGTATATCCATTAATTTCAGTAGGTCTGTTTTTTAATAAAGTTCAGTAGAATATCACCACCTTCTTTTTTTTTAAGAACAGGGTGAAACAGCAGCAGAATGAACCAATGAGTGAGGTTCGAAACAAACAAACAAACAAACAAACCCAAACACTATATAAAAACTCAAGCTAAAAGTACTGGACAAATAAAGGCATTTTCACCTGGTGATTGAAACATTTCCCAGCTGCAAAGCTTGACAGTTCTGCAGAACTGATGATTCCCCATGATCCCCAGTTGCAATGTTGAACAGCTCCACCCGGTGACTCCATACAGCCTCTTATGGCAATCAATTATGGCAATTAATTGCTTACATCTGAGGGGTGTTTTGTCTCTTCATCCCCAACTGTGTGGACTTCTGAGGCAGGCTACGATAAGTATTCTGAGCAGGAAACCAGCAATATGCACTTCCTGTATTTGTTATGAAGCCAGAGAGAGTTCTCCCTTTGTGTGCCAGGAGCCCTTTCATGATCGTACCTGCCATCAAAGTTCCCCTATGGATAGACTCAGCAGAAAATGGCAGAATCATAGAACTGTAAAGTTGGAATGGACACTGAGGGTCATCTAATCCAACCCCTTGCAATGCAAGGATCAAATGAGGTGCACGTCGGTGACAACCCCATACCAACCACATGGCTTCTTCTGAGCTGTAGTTTTCCTGTCAGGTTTTTCTATACTATGCTGAATTTGGCTGGAATGGGAGGAGGTATGCGGGGCAGCTTTCTGGGGCTTCTCGTTGAATCACTTCATCTGTGGACAGCTCTTTTGCTGTCATAAAATGTATACTGGTGGGATGGTGGGACTTAGCCCTGGGGGAAGATAGGAGCCAGTCAAAGTTGGCAACTCCCCCAATTTTCCTCTCCCTTTCCCTGGAAACACCCATTTCCTCCCCACTTTATGGGGGCTTATAGTGTCTTCAAATTATTCCATCTGAACCACCCTAGGCCGTTGTAACTTGGAATAACTCTAGCCAATTTCTAGGTGTGGTAACATCTAGCAAACTTGAATGTGAACATGAAAACAGTGACACCACCATTAAGATGGTTGTTAAGTATTACTAGACACTCAAAGATGAAACAGTAATCAAACAGTTGAAGAAGAAGAAGAAGAAGAAGAAGAAGAAGAAGAAGAAGAAGATAGTGTTGAAATATTACAATGTGAAAGAACCAACACACTATGTCTGCAGATGCAAGTTCTATATGATTAGATTCATGAATAATTGGCAACACTTTTTAGACAATTAAGCCACTTTTTTCAGAGGCTGAATATTGGGGCATTGTACAGTTAATTAAATGTTCATGTTTGCTCTTTGAATCTGAACACTCTATTTATTTCCATCCCACAGCTATTTAATATGCAGGAATAAGCCTGTTTGCCTATATGGTTCTGGGACAAAATGTTGCCATGGAAAAAGTGTCTCCAGTGAATTAACTTACTGACATATCCTTGGTTCATTCTATACAGTATATAGTGATTTATCAATGTGTAGGAAAGCCAAGGAAATTTATTCCCTCCTGAAGTGCATTCTCTGCCTAAATACTGGAACATCTGATCCAGACAATGCATTGGGAATTGTTTTTCTTTTTTTCCTTTGTCTTTGTTTTTAATTTTTATTAACTAAACGCTATGAAATGCTGTTTACCTCATTATGAAACTTGGAGACCTTTCTGAGGCTCCTTCCCACAAGAAATTCCACAAGAAAATCAATGCAGACATGCAACAGGTTTTTTTTAAAAGCACATCTGCAAACTGTTCTCTTTATCCATATGTTTCCATAAGTTTAGGCAGTTTGCAGTGAAATATGATAGCAGTAAAAAGGGGAAAAGCTGGGTAAAGGGTGAAAGATGTCCTCTGAGTTATGATACAGTCCAATTCATATTTTATTCAGCTGTGTCAGTCACTACAATGAAATTCTGCACCTCCTGTATGAACATGTCAGATGTTCCCATACCAGAAAGTAATAATGACCACCAAGAACACAGAAAGATTTCCAAGATTAAGATTTTCTCTCTTTTTTAATGTTCCATTTTTTTTTAATGTATGAACCGGTCCAGTTTAATCAGTTGGAACCACGTGTTCATAGCCTCCAACATTTCTCCAATAAAAAAAAGACACCCTATTCCATGATAATAATAATTTTATTATTTATACCCCAGCCATCTGACTGGGTTGCCCCAGCCACTCTGGGCAGCTTCCAACATATATAGAAACACAATAAAACATTAAACATTAAAAAAAACCTTCTCTATTCAGGGCTGCCTTCATATGTCTTCTAAGGTTGTATGGTTACTTATCTGCTTGGCTCAAGGGGTCACATAACTCCATACCCTCCAACATTTATCCAATGAAAATAGGGCCATCCTAAGGAAAAGCGGGACATTCCAGGATCAAGTTGAAAATAGGGACACTTGGAGGGTCTGCATGTTTTGTACCATTTATATTAATGTTAACATAAAACCAGGATAAAGATCTACATACAGTGGTACCTCGGGTTACATACGCTTCAAGTTACATACACTTCAGGTTACAGACTCCGCTAACTCAGAAATAGTACCTCGGGTTAAGAACTTTGCTTCAGGATAAGAACAGAAATCGTGCTCCGGCGGCATGGCAGCAGCAGGAGGCCCCTTTAGCTAAAGTGGTGCTTCAGGTTAAGAACAGTTTCAGGTTAAGTACGGACCTCCGGAACAAATTAAGTACTTAAGCTGAGGTACCACTGTATATGTATTTCTGACATAAATAAGAAACCACTACATCAAAATGAACCCAAAGTTGTAATTGACCAGATCAGACAATGCTTTTCCCTAGTTTAATACCATGCTTATTATGAGTAGCAAGAGTGCACCAGCCCACCTGGTGCATTTGCTCGGTCTCCAATGTTCCTGGACAGCTGCACAAGGGTACAACTTTCAATATATGGCCTATATGCACCAATCCAGTGTGCATGGGCTTAGATCAGGCAGTCTGTTCCTGGGCTTCATCAGGGATACTGTCAGGCTGAAATGGGCTTCTGCCTGTTAGATCTTATGCAACCAGTTCCTATCTGAAGGCTCTGCTGATCAGAATGACTTGTTTCCATAGCTTTCTATCTCACCTTTCCCCCACCATGGAACCTAAGACAATATACACGGGGTTCCCCGGTCTCCCATCCAGGTACCGACCGAGGCCAAACCTATTTAGCTTCAGAAAGGCGGTTACATCATGGCCTTCAGACTGTGCCCTGTCATTCCCATCAAGAAGCAATGCCATGAAGAAGCAACTTCAACACAGCACAATGCCGTGGCGCCATAATGCATCAAAGGTGGTGGCAGAAAACAACACTGCAGCATTTCTGGTATAATTTTTTGGGATATTTGCTGGAAGCTATGGACCACACACAGAGTTCTACTTATGCCATGTGTCTGTGCTGGGCCCGGGGGTAACCCGAGAAACATGGTCCAGGTCCGGTCCAGAATCCAAAGGCTCTGCTAGGAGTCAGTCCGACAGGGCCAAGGCAGGACACAAGGCAAGAAACCAGGCAAGGACAGGTACAGGATCTCAGGCAGGATCTGGCATACAGCAATGTTGCTCCCGCAATCTGGGGCAGGGTCCGACAGCCTTTTATCTTTTTCGGGGTAATGGCCGGTCCTGATCCCCCGGAGACTCACCTCCCTGTTTTGCCCAGACACGAGCACTCCTCCTGCGAGTAGTCAGGTCTCTCCTTTGCTCAAACCTTAGTCTCTGCAGCTCGGGAGATGTCGGTGGGTTACTAGACTCAGGGGCCATCTCAGCCTCCCCTTACCAAACCGGTAGTGGAGCAGCTGTAAGTGATGGCCCAGCTGGAGGCAACAAGGTAATCCCCACATCTGGAGCCAGGGCAGGCTCAGGCCCCTGACTCAGCCCAGCTGGTGTTTGTTGCAGGGGAACCTGTGCAGACTGGGACTCTTCAGGATCAGGCCCAAGACTTGGTTCAGATGATACCTGAGGCAAAGGATCCAGTGCAAACTGAGACTCCTCTGGTTCTGAGTCTGAGCCTGAGTCCCAGGCCATCACAGTGACCACCCCAACACTGTTAAGGCCACAAATCATCCTGAATGCACAATAAAAATGACTTCTGGAGGGACTCATAGTCATCTTAGCTGCCTCCCCAAAGGCATGTTAAAAGCATTTCCTAGTATTAATAACTTTCAAAAATTCAAAGCTACAATCCTAAACACACTTGAGAGTATGTCCTATTGAACCCAATGAGACTTACATTCTGAGTAAACATGCATAGAATTATGGATTCTTCTGTGTAAGTTACTGAATGATCTAAGGATATTGCAAGCTCTAATGTATTATTTCTCAGTCAGTGCAATGGAATATAAAAGCTGTCCAAGCTGGTTTTAAAAAGTATAAAGTTCTTACCCACTGACGCCAAGAAAACCTTCATTTGAGAAGAAGTAGCTGTGGAACCAGACTGGCATTGCCGCAGTGTACCTGAACATGGGTGGTGTGCAACAAGGAGTTCTATGCTTAAGAAAATTAATATGGATTGCAGTTAATTCTAAACCTCTTTTGATGTCATTTAAAAGGTCACTTTAGCTAACAGACTCTGTTGGGCTGGGAAGCTTAAGGATTGTTGGACACATGTTCTATTTGGAACGTACCTTGCTACTACTGCGCTTTGTACTTCCTGAATGTTGTGATAGTAGTCTCAGTAGTTTAAACATATCAGACTACGTGTAAAAATAATGTCTGAGGAAAAATACATTTATACAAGCCTAGTTTGAGAGAACATAGGTTTAGAAATATGTATTCAAATGTGACTTTTCCATGAACCTAGCAGATTAAGGTGGAACCAAGATGGCAGACTCTTACAAAAATGTCACGAGCTGGAAAACCACTGATTGGCCTTTCCTAATTATATGTTCCATGCAACAGGACACACAGCATAGCCGATCTAGCATTAATTCTGAACTATAGTTCTCCTTGAGAGGTAACAAATTGTCTCCTTTCTAAATATTTAGGATGCTATCACTTTGTAATGGTCAGTTCTTGTCCTTTTGACGTAAACTAATAGCTTTAACACAAACTCATGTGAAACATTGACCACCGCTTATTATTATATACATCTGTCTACACATGAAGAACGGAACTGCTGGCAGAATTCTTAGAGAAAATGACAGAAGGGTCCATGGAGACACAGCATGTCTTCTGGAGAGGTGTGCTTTATATGTCTCATCACTTTACATCAATAGTGGTGCTGCTAGGGCAGGCATTCCCAAACTCGGCCCTCCAGCTATTTTGGGACTACAACACCCATCATCCCTAGCTAACAGGACTGGTGGTCAGGGATGATGGGAATTGTAGTCTCAAAACAGTTGGAAGGCCAAGTTTGGGGATGCCTGTGCTAGGGCTAGACTGCTGGGTGCAGGTATGATCACCTTAAGGCCTTAAAAGGCATGTAGCCCTTCCCTTCCCAAACAATACTGTCATAGTCGCAGTTTCCACAACATCTTTCTTTTTATTTTTCACAGTGGATGTGCTACTGTCAGAGTGAAGCTTTGAAAGCCCTCCTCTCCACCTTTAGTTCCTTGCTTTTGGACCCCACTTGGAGAACTGAGTACCTCAGAGGACTGAAGAGAATGTATACAACTAATTGGAGCTTTGCTCCAGCAGCACTGCACCCGCTGGGAAAAGTTAAAATGACATTGAGTGGACTGCTGTGGCTGCCAGCTGGCTGATAGAGGAGGAGGGGACCAAGCAGAGCCAGTGTGGTGTAGTGGTTAAGAGTGGTAGATTTGTAATCTGGGGAACCGGGTTCGCGTCTCCGCTCCTCCACATGCAGCTGCTGGGCTCCTTGGGCCAGTCACACTTCTCTGAAGTCTCTCAGCCCCACTCACTTCACAGAGTGTTTGTTGTGGGGGAGGAAGGGAAAGGAGAATGTTAGCTGCTTTGAGACTCCTTAGGGTAGTGATAAAGCGGGATATCAAATCCAAACTTCTCCTCTTCTTCTTCTTCTTCCCCCTTTTAACATTCCCCTCCCTCTCTTATCCCTGTAATCCTCTAACAAGATTTGCTCTAGGGAGTTGCTGGGGACCTGCAGAAAGAGATGTGGGGTGTTTCGTGGTGGGAGGAGAGGAAAGGTAAGTTCTGATGTGCAAGGAGAAGTCCTTGTGAGAACAGGATAACTTTGTTGCATACAATCCAGTTTTTTCATCATTCATTTTCTTTGCTATGCTATTTACGCGAATGAGATCCGGGTTTATAGAAGGATCAGGGAAATGGGGTGACTGTACGTGTTGATATCACAGTGCCCTATGGGGGGATATATCTACATTTGGAACCTTCAAGAGCCAGCTTGGGGCTCCTATAAACAGAAACCAAATTAGTTGCTTGCCTAAATGCTGTAAAGTGAATCTGGGAAGAGAGCCACAAAGATGTGAGGGGAGGGAAATCTGACATCTGTCACTGACTGTGGCTAAGTATGGCTCTCTGTAGAGTCTATACGTTGCATCTCCTAACCTTGTCTGAACCAAGAACTTCTAATTAGGACAAATAGCCTCAGAACAAGAAAATTATACTGAATTTAAACATTGCCAGCTGTGATCCAATAAAGATGCCATAGTTGCCACATATCTTTGCCAAGATGCTAGATTAACTTCTCCTGTTGATAATTAACATTTGAAGCAATAACGGAGGGTGAAATCAGCTGATGGCCTCGTTTTAATAAAGCAAAAATTAAGTCATCAAAGCAAAAGGCATTGATTGAGTCCATTAAAGTTATCATGGGCCATCCAACAAATGTTTAGTATTTGTCTCCATAAAGGTAAAGGTACCCCTGACCATTAGGTCCAGTCGCAGACGACTCTGGGGTTGCAGCGCTCATCTCGCTTTACTGGCCGAGGGAGCCGGCGTACAGCTTCCGGGTCATGTGGCCAGCATGACTAATTCGCTTCTGGCGAACCAGAGCAGCGCACAGAAACGCCGTTTACCTTCCCGCCGAAGCGGTACCTATTTATCTACTTGCACTTTGACGTGCTTTCAAACTGCTAGGTTCCATAGTTTACTGGTAATCCACACTGCAATCTGACTGTGACTGGCAATATAACCAACCATTAGCATTCCCACTTTTGTGGGCTGCTGTGGAGAGGGGAGGGGATGCAGAAGGCCACAGGGCTTTGCATTTGCTGGTCCTTTTCTAACCCCACTTCTCAATGCAGGCTGGGAAACAAATCCTGCTTTCTCAGACCTGAGCAAGATTCAACACAATGTGAAAGGCTGAAAATGGTAGCACTTTCTGAATGGGGCTTTTTCAGTCCTGACCTTGACTTCATTTGTAAAAATGTGTTTGTGAGAATGTAATTTGCACTGAGTTGTAATGCAACATAGGGGTTGTTTTTGAGTGGTATGGTGGGCAATGCCTGATATTCTGTATTCTGACAATCCAATGTGCACATATTTACTAAAACCAATGGAACTTTTAACATGTTTGGATCAAATCATATATTGCTACCTTGGAGTGATTAGTAATTTGCCGTTATGTGATGTCTGACTTATGGCTTTCCTTACCTGTGAAATGAGGAGTGCTATACAGTGGTACCTCTGGTTACGAACTTAATTGATTCCGGAGAACCACTCTTAACCTGAAACTGTTCTTAACCTGAGGTACCACTTTAGCTAATGGGGCCTCCCACTGCCGCCGCGCCACCGGCACACAATTTCTATTCCCATCCTGGGGCAAAGTTCTTAACCCAAGTTACTACTTTCGGGTTAGCGGAGTTTGTAACCCGAAGTGTTTGTAACCCCAGGTGTTTGTAACCTGAGGTACCATTGTATTTGTTTTTAATGACAGCAAATGTATTACTTTCCCTTAAATTAAAAATAAAATAACATTGGCAAGTTTTCCAGTGATAAAAATGACTGTCAAAGTGTGGTGAAAATGTCAGGTTGAAATTGTCTATTGGAAAAATTATTTGGTACGATTTCCCACATGATATGTGTTCCAATGTGTCTGTTCACCTCAGAAGTGCATCTCAGAGATAATCTTTCCCTGTTAATTTGGTAGATTTCCATTGCTAATGATTCTTAAACTTATGTGCAACAATAGCTAAAGAACATCAAGCTCAGTGTTTATCGGAGTATGTCCTTGTTTCTACCAAAAAACCCAAAGATTTCTCTTGTTGGAAGTGACGTGAGCAAAGAGGGAGATATGAATGCTGTGACCACAACAAGCAGCTGAAACTGTTTCCGCATTAGCGTGAAAAACAAAAGAATAGATCTGTCTTTTTTGATTACCAATCTTTTTGAATGTTAAGCTTACAAAAATGTAAGTAAGATTTCTGTTCTTCACTTTTGTGTAAGTTACTCCTTCTAATTCCTCAGGTGAGAAATTGTTCAGAGCGCACATGATGCACTGAAAATAACACGTCACAAATGCTCTTTGGTGCTTGCTAATGGGCTTTATAAAAGAAAGCTACACTACTCTCTCTCTCTCTCTCTCTCTGTGTGTGTGTGTGTGTGTGTATCAGACTGTGAGCATATGTGGAGAGGAAGCTTCTTTATTTTTATAGTGTTGGAAAGAGGATTTACTTTAGTTGAGGCGCAGAGACTAGGGTGTGGACTGAAAGGCTGACATAGGCTTAGTGAGAGAATCCTAGCTCTCTGTGCTGCATGAAGGATAGCTTAACACAAATTTATGTAATAACTCTTTGTGTTGGGGTGGGAGCTCAATATAAATAAAATTATTACCCACAAAAAACAAACGCAACCCCTCTATCCCTCTTAATAATACTGTCAAAGGAAAATGAGAATAACTTTGAAATTATGCAGAAAAGAAAACTTTGAACGGAGGAAGGCAAGAGAATTCTTTTTGGAATGGAAAAAAGCTGATTTTACGAGAGAGAGGGAGAGAGGATTGGCTTAAACTGCAGAACTGGAGCGTTAAGCATACCATGAAGTAGCAATGCTTTCTCACCCATCACCAGGGTTACCCAGCTCACTCAGGCTTGCAACAGCATCTGTGCTAATTTGAAAGGCCATGATTAAAACAAATCCCTTGTGTTTTTCAGGAAACAGAGGCCTGAATTGCTAAAGTGGTGAATTTAGCAACTCGCTTGGTGAATTCCTCTGGATAGAATTTAGGATGAAAGAAGAATATAAATCTTTTCTAAGTATCGGCTGTGGCAGCTTTGGATTTAGCTGTGAATGAGTAAATTGTAAAGTAGACTCTGTGAGATATGCTATAGGCCCACCCAGTGGAGAACTAGAACATGACACAAGTAAAAATGTAAACACTGCAAAATGCTTTTTTTCATAAACTACTTATTGAGGTTTAAGATTATATCTAACCTTTGCTGACTTTTGCTTGTGCACTTTGAAGCATAACATGGAGAAACCATAGGATAAAGCCTATGGTTCAACTAGTTCAAAAAGTTCTTAACTACATCTGAATGCTACTTTGGGCTTTACGCTTAAAGATACACACACACACACACACACACACACACACACACACACTTTGCATTCCACTATGTGTGTGTTTTGATGTTTTCTTAGTCTTCAAAAAAATCTTTATATTTCAACATGGTGCCATGCAACATTCTGAATGCTAGGAATTTTTTTGCCAAGGCTCATTTCTAGGGTTGCCATGTGTCCTCTTTTTCCAGGACATGTCCTCTATTTCAGGGGTAAAATTTCTGTCTGGGTGGATTTTTTAAATTTGTGAAAATGTCTCTGGCTATACTTTCCAGATGAGACATAGACATAATTGGTGGTTGAAGACTTGCTTTCCGCTTCTTTTTTCCTGCCCCCTTCAGCAATATATCACAGCTTCTATAGCCTACATATTAGGGCAGTTCATAAAAAACTTTTTTTGGGAAAATGCTTGCTCCAAATGTCTTACCTTACTACACTAGGGATTATATAGCTATATCTGAAATTTCATGCATATCAGTTAATATCTTGACCCTCCTCCATGAAAATAGCTGTTTACTTGGCCGTTTTCCTATGTCATGAAGGCTGAAATTTCAATTCAGTGGAGCAGTGTCAAGATATTAACTGATATGCATGAAATTTCAGATATAGCTATATAATCCCTAGTGTAGTAAGATAAGACCTTTGGAGCAGGCATTAAAGAAAAAAAGTTTTTTATGAACCGCCCTACTACATATAGTAGGGCTTTTTAAAATGAGAGTCATCAGGACATCCTCTTTTTTGCTCTTCAAAATATGGCAACCCTAGCTGAACTTAAACTGAACGGAGAAGTGAAGTGAATCAAACTAGATGGTTTTGTAAAGGGTTGAACATGAAATAGAATTATTTCTTTTTAAGCAGATAGATTTGTGCTTTTGGTGTGCATAAAAGGTAAAGGACCCCTGGCAGTTAAGTCCAGTCGCGGACGACTCTGGGTTGCGGCACTCATCTTGCTCTTGGTATGCAAAGCTGGTACCTAAGCCCATTTCACTGCTTAAAACAGATGCCATTCAATGATTAGGACTATAGAACTGGGCAGAAAGGTTGGCGCTGTTGAAGAATAATCCCATGGGATCAAATAAACATGAGGTGGGGCAGTGCTCCCTACTGCCAAGTCAAAATATATCCCTCAAAGGGTGAAAAGTTATATAGGTGTCTGAAGATAAGGGTCACATCCACACCATACATTTAAAGCACATCTAGTGCACATTTAAAGCAAATGGTCTTACCCAAAGAATCCTCAGAACTGTTCCCTCTGGCAATATCCTGAAAATGCTGATCAGACGTGCTTTTACTCGCAAGATTGAATGCATTGCCCTCAGCTGCACTTGAGGAACGATTCCAACAGATTCCACATGGAAAATGCTCATGTCCCTGTGGAGATGGCAGTACCGAATTGGTGGTGCATGGCCTTCTGGCTTGCATTCTTTATAAAGACTAAAGGAATGAGATTATTACCCCTCTTTTATTGTCCATTCCGGGTCGCCCAACCACTGCCACAGTGTCCTTTCTCTTGGCAGATCAAGATGAGCAGGTGACAGCAAAGGTTGCAAGGTTTTTAGCTGGGGCAATCAGAATAAGATCCACTAACCGACTATTGATTCAAAACCCTAAAATATATTTTATATAATTGACTTTTCATTTCTATTCTTTGTATATTGTATTGTTGTTTTATTGCTATGGCCGATGGCTGACACAAATAAAGATTCATTCATTCATTCCTCAGAACTGTGGTTTACCCTTCACAGAGCTACAATTCCTAGCACCCTTAATGAACCATAGCTCCCAGGACTCTTTGAGGGAATCATACACAATGAGATCCCCAGACTATTTTCATCATCTGGCCTTCGTGTAGCAAGCCCACAGGAATGTTTGTTGCTGGATCTGTAATGGAAAGTCTGTTATTAAAATAAACGTGAACTCACTTTGGCATCCCATTTCTCTGTATGGCAGAGAGCACAGCTTGATCAGCCTTATAGAAAGGAGCCTTCTAGACTAGGCATCCCCAACCTGTGGCCCTCCAGCTGTTTTGGGACTACAACTCCCATCATCCCTAGCTAACAGGACCAGTGGTCAGGGTTGATGGGAATTGTAGTCCAAAACATCTGGAGGGCTGAAGGTTGGGCATGCCTGCTCTAGACATAACTGTCCTGTTTCCACGGTTGAACCAGACCCCACAATTATTGAAGGAATCATGGCCACCCAAAAATTCTTGCCTCTTGCCTATTTGTGCTCCCTGCTGTTGCAAACATTCGTGAGGGAGCCATGGGCTTTTTTCTAGAAATAATTATTGGAAAGCTGTGAGCTAACCAACCATTGAAAACCTTGAAGTTTTAAGTGTACTTTGACTCTACCTAATTTCCAAGGAAAAGAGAGGTGGGGATTCTGAGGGAAGGGATAACAGAGAACTCCATCCTTTGGTATGAGTTCCTTCTAGTGTACTATTGTGTTTTGTGAGATGAGCTTGAAGAGGACAGGGCCTTAATTTTGGGAAGACGACATTGATATTTCTGTAGTTCCTGAATCATAAATTTATCTTTAAAAAGATATTCATTGTCTTTTTGGAGTCTGGTTCCTGCTTACAGGAGGTTGATAAACAGTAAACAGGCCTTCCTGGCAAATACAAGGATTAGTGTTCTGATCTTTTCTGCAACCATTAGGATCAGAGTGCTAGCTGTTCTTTCCAAATCATGTAGAAGATAATGTAGGTGCTTGTACCAGGGTCACAGTTCATTCATAAGGGATGTATTTTATATTAAGTTCATGCCAGCTGTTCAAATGCCATGAGCCGTGGAGATAAACCACATAAAATTCCCGACTAGTACTCATTGTTACATTAGGTTCTCAGAAACATGAAAATCCAAGCCGTGTAAGGAAAAACCAGGCAATTAGCAGTGCTCATCCATTCTCGACTAACACAATATAGTACAGTTCCCTGTTCAGGGCAAAAAGCAGCTTGATATGTGATTTTTTAATTGTGAAATGGTTTGAGGAAATCGCTTTTAAAAATCCTTCCTCATCCCTTGTGCACCAAACTTCTGCTTTAGTTTGCATCCTTCACAGCTGCATGGTGCAGAACAAAAAAAGCCAGAGATAGAACTACATGTGAATGATTATCAACACTGGAGTGGATATTTAAGTTGTAATTAGAAAAATCTTAATAATTGTTCATAAAGGAAACAGTTTATAAGAAGTAAATAAGGAGGGTTAGGATACAGGACAAAGGAAGTCTTTTATTTGGTTGTTTGTATTGTTGTATGTTATGCTCATGTTTAATGAGAGTGGATTTGTGTATTGGGGGGTGGGGGTGGGTTGTGTTATGTCGTAAATAAAATTCCAATAAAAAAAGGAAAAAAAAAGAAAAAAAGATTAACACTGGGGCAGTCTTTCAACTATCGGTCATGGTATGAAACTTTTCTGGTTTACAGTGGTACCTCTGGTTATGAACTTAATCCGTTCTGGAGGTCCGTTCTTAACCTGAAACCGTTCTTAACCTGAGGTAATACTTTAGCTAATGGGGCCTCCTGCTGCTGCCATGGCGTTGGCACACGATTTCTTTTCTCATCCTGAGGTAAAGTTCTCAACCCGAGGTACTACTTCTGGGTTAGCGGAGTCTGTAACCTGAGGTGTTTGTAACCTGAGGTATCACTTTACATATTGCAGATTTTTGAAATGCTGGGTCTGCTTGAAACCTCCGGGGCCTCTCAGGGTGCACATGGAACTCTTTGCATGTACAGATGCCCCTACTCAGCTGGGACTGCAATCAAGTTGAACAGAAAAGACAATATGTACACTAGAGCTATATGTATGCTTCATGGGGTGCCTATACATAGGAAAAGCTCTAAGTTCTTTTCACTGCACAGATTTTGCTTTTAAACCTGTCCTCACAACAGTTTTGTGGTTATTCATATTTTGTTTCTGAATCGCTCAATTGGTAGAGTTTGAGACCCTTAATCTCAGGGTTGTGGGTTCAAGCCCCATGTTGGGCAGAAAGATTTCTTGCATTGCAAGGGATTGGACTAGATGACCCTAGTGGTCCTTTCCAACTCTTGACAATTCATAGAATCCTAAAATTATAGTCACATCGTTCTAGAATCTGAACATGAAAGTGGCTTCTATCTTCATTTTAGGTAGATTTCTCTGTGGCACCCATGCTTGTGTTGCATTTTTACTTCCACTGACATTTCCGAGAACTGATGCATTTGCTCATTTACTGTTGCATTCAAATCCCACCTTTCCTCCAAAGAGCTCAAGGGTAGTGTTCATGCTTCTATCCCTCCCCATTTTATTCTCACAGTAACCATGTGAGATAAGTTAGGCTGAGAGAAGGCACTTGACCCAAGATCACCCAGTGAGCATCAAGGCAGGATTTGAACCCTGGTCTTTCAAGTCCCAGTCCAGCACTCTAACCACTGCACCACACAGACTCCATTATATGCAACGATTATAATGCATGTGTCAATCTGAACATCTTAATATGACCAAAACGACCCCCCCCCACAAAAAAACCCACATTCTACTGTTTCACACCTGTTCTCTGTCCTCCAAATTACAGCTTTGTGTAATGTTGTGCCTGAGAGATTTCTGGGGAAGTCAAAATTATCGCATGCTATTTTGCAATTTAATTGATCCTCACAACAGTATTCACTAACTGTGGACCCCCCCCCCCCTTTATGGACAAACAAAGCTGCCTTAAAAATAATAATGCTAGTATTATGTTTCAGTTGAGGTTTTAAAAATAACCACCCACATTGGTATTCTAAAGATTCAGCTTCAGAAAATTCAAACGCCCGTAGTATCAGATTTCTTTTCCAAGCATTAACAAGTCTATGTGAAGAGAGAGAGCTAACACCATTGAAAATTAAGTTCATAACAGCTAGTCCGTCACCATGCAAGCTAGCTGAAAAATTAAGAGCTAATTGCCATAAAAGGTCCAAATTTAAAATAAAATTGAAGTGAGCTATACTAACCTTATACAATATCCTAGTATTAGAACTTGATGTGCTCAGAGAAGAATTTGATCTTTCATATTTATCAGAACAGTTTGGAATACAATTAGGTCTCATTTGAAAAAGTAATCATTTTAATTTAGTTGCGCAGAAACAGGACACTGTGAACCATGAACAGATAATGTTCCTCATTAAAGCAGAGTAAGAACTTTGTGCACCGGGGCAGATGTACAGTGATAACCAGGATACAATGAAAATATACAATTTCTAGCTAAAAAGTACTCTTTAAAATTATAATCAGGTTTCTCATGATGCATGACTAAGAGATCAAAGGGACATGGGTAAACCTTAATCAGCAAAAGTTGAAATTAACGTTTTTAGAATAGCTTCTTCTGCATTCCTTTGCAACATAGGGCTTTTGGGGGGGGGCAGAATGCTTTATGTAAGATAGTAAGATTTAAAAAGATGGCTATGAGCAGAAATGCCCAAGTGTCATGAATAAAAGAGCCTTATGAAATCCCTTGTAATTAATTTCAAGGAACTAAGTGCTGTATTGCTGCTGCCTATGGACAGGATCCAGAAGACTTCAGGGATCACTTCCAAGGATTTCCATCACCACCAGTCCTAACACTATCCCCATAATTGTGGTTCAAATGCTTTTTCTTTTTAGATGCTAAATGCATAGATGTGCAAAATGCTGCAGTGAAACCTAATGATGAATGTAGTCAACAAAGAGTAACAACTATGGTGGAAACCACTGGGTTTTCCAAGCAGGCGGCTCCTGGACAATACCCTGTTATTTCCATTTTGGGCCTCTACCTAATCACCTTGGCTCAGAAGTCTCCCATTCTGCCTGGAAATACTAGCAAGTTGGGGAAGAATGCATTTGGAACTCCTGCCGCCACCCTACATTGAGACAGATCAGGAGTGTTGTCCTTTCTTCAGTATACTGGCCTAGGATCTCTTGGAACTGGTAAAACCTACACTTTCTCCGTGTCCTGACTCAATAAGGCACCTTGCAAAGGCATTCGAGAGAATACAAAAGGGTTTAAATGAGAAAGGGTGAGAGGGCATGCAAACCCCAGCCCTGATGTCCCCAGGCATGCACCACAGAAACCCAAGGTGTTTTCAGTGTGTTCAGCTGAATGTGCTTAAAACGCCTCTTTGTATATTTGGGATGAATATGCAAATATTGGGGGGGGGGGGGTTATAGAGGAAGAGGCTTGCATGTGTATTTCCCCTCCCTAATTTAAGCCATTTGCTTGTTTAAATACCAGGCTGTTGTCACTGCCCACTTGGCTATTGTTAGGCCCCTTCCTTTTTGTGAGATAAACATTCATCCTTCTTTTGCTCATTTCAAAATTCACTTCCATTCTAGCACCAGCCCAAGCTTCCCAAGACTGTAACTCATCTTAATACTCTGAAACTTGTGAAATTTTAGACTGACTCCACTGGATTACAGGTGCAGTGAGATATCAGAAACGGTCCTTTGTGCAGACATTTTGTCCGTCTAAAACTCCCAGTTGTGCCTTTCGTACACCCCTGAATGGCAATTTCCCTCTGGCTGCGGGCAGTAACTTTTTTTGGTGTGGGTGTGTGTCAAATTCCGATTCAGACATTGAGGAGGCAAAGGGTTAAAGCTCTCCTTTCCCAGATCATGGTCCCTGTCCGGCTTAGACCTATGCCAGCAAATCACACACTAGGCAAGGACAAGCTACGTGACATATGTCATATCTACTTTGACACTCAGATCATGAGTCCTCACTAGTCAGTGCATATACCCAAGCCCTGGACATCCGAATCCTGCCAGGCTATGCTCACACCTCCCCCCTCACTTACCTATGTTGTTACTCCAGCAAGAGGGCAGCCCCCATGTCCTCCTCCTTCTCTCGAATGCCTTTGTGTTAGACACAAGACACCTTGTGCACTTCCCCCCATTTTATACTAGTTTCGCCTGCTGTCATAGCAGCATGCTGGGCATTTTGAGAAGGAAAGTACACATACCTGCACATATCTTGTAGGAGGGGTAGTCAATGTTGTGTTCTCCAGATTTTTCTGGGCTACAAACGGCATCCTTGACCGTGCCTACTGGACATGATGGGAGCTAAAGGTACAGCAGTATATGGGAAGCATATTGGCTACCCACCCCTGACTTAAAAAAAAAAACCACAACAGGTAGGAATGTGTGGCAAACAGATGAAAGGCCTTGAATCCTCCTTTGGATAAGAATTAACTCCAAGTTGCAGAAGTACTGTAAGGTTTAGACAGCTTGATTTATATCATCCTAAGTTATGTCTCAGGTTGTGCTCAGGTAATGTTCCAATCCATCATTAGCTGCTTGCCTATTGCAGTTAAAAGTTTTTATAGGTTACCCAAAACGTAATTAGGAACAATTTGGTGACTGAACTCTTCACACAATGCATACTTACAGAGCTCCCAAGGGCATGCTATACTAATGGCAGGAATACAAGCACACTATAAAAGTGCAGAAGCTCAGATTACTCATAGTAGGCAATCTCCACAATCAATGCCAAAGTATTAATAGCTAGCCTACTTATTGTGCAGATTTCTAGTTGCAGAGCCTTCCTTGGTTAATTTTACCTTCCAATGATATCTTAAAACATTTTTCAATGTATGCTACACTGGATATCACTCAGTAGAATGGTAGGAAATATTACATGAAAATTAGATATCTTTTAAGTTAGAAAATAAAGAAACACAGAGAGAAACCATTCATTGCAGACCTGTGTTCAATTCAAGAAAGATTGAGGCATTAGAGACTCAAATTTTAAGCTATAAGTGGAAGAAGCTGGAAATGTATCTTTACCATGCATCTCATTGAACTTGCTACCCACAGGTAGATTATTTTTCAATGTGGGGAGAATGGGTATGAATCTGAGGATTGCTCCCCATCATGGTCAAATTCTGAAAAAAAATTGTCCCGTCCATTCTCTGCTAAAATAGAACTAATGAAAGATCAATATATATATTTCAGAGGAAAAACTGCCAAAGCACAGAATTTAATTTGCAAATACCCAAGATTTGAATGTGCAAAGTTATCTGAATTTCTTGCACAACATTTATTTAAAGTGTTTAGCCAACAACTCTGGGCTACATGAAAACAGATCACATGGAGAATTGTGCAGAGGCATGGAAAGGAGCAAAACCTAGTGTATGACCAGGTATTTGCTGACAAGGAGGCTGATTGGTTAAGTTACACTGGTTCACCGATATTATCCAATGGGATACTCAAAATCTGTACCACTATGACAAAATTAAGACTTGTGAGATACTGTTAGCTACTTCCATTTCTCAACAAAGGATGACAAAATTATTACTTTCTCAGATACATGCAAGTTTTTCATGTGAAGTGTAAATTAAAGTATTTGTTTGTCATTTTGGATAGGATTCCAACACTTGCTTTACAATTAATTATAAAATGCCATTGGTGCAATCCAACATTTGGCAAGAGCAACTTCACCTTCCTCTCCAGCAGCTCCCAGAGACCCCAAAATCTGCTCAAGGGTTCCCTAAACCTCTGAAGCAGATTTTGACAGCACACATGGGGGTGCAAGGGGATAGGAGAGGAAGGCGAAGCCCTGTGCTATGCTCCATTCATGCAGGGATGTCTTTGGATAAACCACATTGGATACAAGCATGCCGTGATTGAAATGTAGCATTTGCTCGTTAGGAACAAATTCTCCTTTGAATAAATGAGGCTTTTTTTTGTTATTCAAGGCTGGACAACATTACTGGGAAGATATATTGTTAAAGGTCAAATTGAAACACTTTCAAAGAGCATTATGGGGACAATTTAATTGTTGTAGGACAACATTCATCCAAACCGCTTTCTGAAACAGGTTGTTTTTGGGGAACCATTTGAAAGTCTATTCTTAATTTCTTAGTATGAAAATGAACATCTTCTTGGATTTATACAATTATGATAGAGTTATTTACAAAATACATACAAACTGAAACATTTATAAATGCGGTAGCTTTGAGCCTGGAAAGCCTTTTGGACCATTTACTGTAAACAAAAACATAATCTAAGTTGGTGCTGTAAACTCTTCAAAAGTTATATGTGGGACTCATTCTGCTTTGCTTCAAGATTAGGTTTTATTGAGATAGTTTTCTAGTTTGCTAAACTGGTAGAAAAAAAGGGAATGTGTATCTTTTGTTTAGGATTGTAGTTGCATGCTGCCATGGGAAAGCAACTGTAAAGTTCATGGTTTCATTTCCTCTTATCTATAAAAACTTCTGAACTACAAAAGTTTTCAAAATAATAATATTTTGCCAGAGGCTGTTGGACTGGGAAAGAAATGTTACATTTTAAACAGTATAATCATGAACCTGTATTAAAGGTATAGACATTACAGGACAGTTCAAAAACATATTCAAGAGTCCTATAAAAAGGAACACAAAAGGCTTGTTTGTTTTTGTTGCTCCAGACGACAATTCAAGCATTAACCTTGCATGATAGTGACTAAGAGCTGGTTTCTGGTCCCAGTTTTAAGTGTCTCAAAAGTGAAGGCTTTTTCAGTTTGGCCCATTTAAGTCCAACAATAAGGATAAGTCAGCTCAAAACACAGAAATGAGGGCAAAGACTCCATATAATAAAGCACAGGGATATGCTACTAAAAGTTGTTGTCCTTCCATTGCCAAGGCTGAAATGAAGATTTTGGAAGCTGAAAAGCTACACCATCCAATAATTCCAGCAGCAAGAATAACTCCCATCATACCCCTGAAAAACAAAATGATTTAAACACAATGTTGGGTAACAGCTTCACATCACTGTGCACACGTCAAAACAGTCCTGTGCATTCTTCTAAGGTATTCCAGTTGCTATGGCTTTTAAGCATATTTTGGGGAAGGATAAAAAAATTTATCCAGCTGCACTCTCAAGCATGCTACCACCAGTATTTGGGGCTTCAAAATATAACTATATCAATCAATTAAGCCCGCCCACTAGTAAAGAAAGAATGGAAGGAAGGAAGGAAGGAAGGAAGGAAGGAAGTCTTTCTACGTTCCTCCCAAAAGAAAGGCTTGCTGAAGCCCTACAGAGATAACTGTGTATAAAAGAAAGACCAGGTAATACAGGGACAATGGCATTCTCAGTGGTGACCCCACGATTGTGGAATGAAATTCTACAGGACATCAGATAAACCACAGCCCTTGCAGATTTTAAATGGGCATTAAAGATGCAGATCTTAACTACTGCCTTTGGGAACTAATTTAATCCCAGTTGAAGAACTCCCTGATTTTGCTGTGTTGATCCTCTTGTCTTTTAGTAATATTTTGAAATATTGTTTTCAACTATTAGGGGTGCTTTGTGGTTGTTGTTTTTACTATACATTTAATATGTGGCTTATATTTTTTTTCAGTTGAAAAGCAATATACAAATTTACCCAACAGAGCAATCTAAACTTCCCATCTGCCATGCTGCACAGGTTTTGGATGAGGTGGAGGTGTCCCTCTGCTCAAGCCCTACCAGCCTCAGCTTTTTGGGGAGCTCTGACATCAATGGGGGAGCTCCACCATCAGTAGGGAAGCTTGCTGGTAGCAGCCAGAGGGACCCCCTGAAAGAGGGTGAGACTGGGCCAGCTCAGCGGATCCCGTGCAAATCCTGCCGCCACCATGTGACAGAAACAGCCAAATCCAGGCTTCCTCAACCTCAGCCCTCCAGATGTTTTGAAACTACAACTCCCATCATCCCTAACCACTGGTCCTGCTAGCTAGGGATCATAGGAGTTGTAGGCCAAAAACATCTGGAGGGCCGAGGTTGAGGAAGCTTGGCCTAATCCATGTCTCTTCACTGTGCCACCCTGGGAGCTGATACATTGAAGGGACATTTTTCCCCCTTCCCTTTCTGTAGGGCACTGTGGGCTGCGGTGCGCTAACAAGTCCCACCACAACAAGACATGGGCTAGGATTGCCACCTAAATAAAAGCACTATGACCAAAAGAGAAAGGAACCAAAGTAAATCACTTGATTGGAAAGTAGAGCTGTCAGTCATAGAACTACACCCCTACCTCTTTGGTGTATTGTATTCATGGGGAGCATCTTTTTCCCCTTTTATAAAAATATAGCAAATGGCAAACAAAATCTTAGAAGCGCCCTCAAAGCTCCAAGGTGAGCTCATATTGCCTGGAACCTGATCTGATCCTAATATCTACAAGGTGTGGCTCTTTGTCTCCAAGGTGAATGCACAGCCCTAAGTTAATACAAGCTGCTTTTGTAGATTTCCCCACCACTAGAATTTATAGATGTAACATCAGTATATCAGTGTAACATAATATTTGACGGCAATACTTACTGTAGAGAAAATACAACTGCAAAGCTGGAAAGTATGATCATAGGAAGGAGACAGTATCCTAGCACACTGGCAACACAGCCAAACGAAACGCCCGTCATGCTCATTAAATTCAGGAGACAGAACATTCCTAAGCATCCGATTGCACTAATCCCATACACATAGCCAAACTGAATTTTGCCAGCCTAGAAAGGAGAGAATACAAATCAAAAGTTCAAACCACATTGTCTTATTAGGAGTTTTGTATATTAGATTCCCTTACTCTGAGCTATTTGGAGAATGGGAAAAATAGAGTAAAATCAAAGAGGGAGAAAAAGAAAATATTACTTTTTATTAACAGTGAAAATTAAGGATTACAGGCAGAATCATTTTCGTTACTGTTTTGGTATTTTTACTTACTAGGTTTACAATAGTTTTTAAAACTCTAGGTTGTTTATTTATTTATTAAAAAAGATGAATGGGGAAGATGTTGCAAGAAAAAACTGTCTGTGCATGTTTTTTCGGGTGGGTGGGGCCAAGGCACCAGATGAGTAACAATGCAACAGATAAATACTCCCAACAGTGAGTGGACCACAAGAAGCCAGGTCAGTCGCCCATACATCTTTCCAAACCAAAAAGCACCTAGCCATACATCACCAGAGCACTGTAATGGGGCAGGGAAGATATAGGTTCTGTAAATTAATAAAAAGGCTTTTCCAGGTGCAGAAGTTTATATGAGACCCAGCTCATGATGTTTCTCCCCCAGGAGCCAGTCCTTGTCTGTAGCAGCCCCACAAACTACTGAATCCTTTTCTTAGAGAAGTTTCTTATCCTTGCTCACTTTCTGAAGACGGGTGAGAAACTTTTCAGCTGGTCTTTGAGAATTAAATACTTACATGAAATCTTTGATCAAAAGCAATAGAAACAATTTAATAAATAAAAGTCCACCCAAATCAGTTTTTCATCTGAAGAACTGTGTAACTAGATCTAGCTCCTCTGAAACTTGTCCAATAAGGTCCTAACAAAATATTTCACACTCATGCATATTCACCACATTGCCTCTGTAAACTTATTATATTTTGAAAGTATGCACACAAAAAATTACTCTTGTATTTTTCTTCTGCATTTCAAACAGCCTCATTATGTATTTATACGTTTAAGAAACCATACCTACTAGGAATGCCTTAACTTGCAACTTTTGTTTTTGCCCAACATGTTTTAGATTGATGCCCCCACCCCCATATGCATACCACTGACATCTTACCAGCAATAATGTGGCACCAAAGGCTAGGCAGAAGACCATGGGCCCTGCCATATCAGTTTCATTCATTATGCTGCCATCTGCTGCTTTTAACGGGTGCAATACTGTAAGAGTTTTCTGCCAGATGTGGTCAAAATTGATTCCTAGTTCTGCATTATCAAACAAAGAACAGTATTTTAACATTTGTCATCAGTGGAAATATGTTGTTTTTATTGCTGTATAGACTTGCAAGGCATGGAGTGACCCAAGAGAAAACAAACAAACTCTTAGATATGGTTGCAGCTGCAAAATTCTGCTATGCAAAACACTGGGGAAAAGTTTGAAAGTACCTGCTGTGAGAGAATGCAAATCAAAAATCGTATCTGAATGTGCAGAAATTGGAAAGCTTACAAGTTACGTAAGGGTGAAAGAAGGGAGGCAAAAAAATCAACAGATTTGTAATATGTTTGTGGACTGGCACAATGAGTCACAAGCATCACTAGATACGAGCTATTAGACATGCTGTAACAAGAAATATTAATTGTGGAAAAATATTTGCAAGGTATGAATGTGTTATAAAAAATAGCATAGCACCACTATGAAATATATTTAAAATAAAATAAAAAACCCAGATGTTTGATGGGGGTGTGTGTTAGGGCCATAATCAACTTTATCTCAGCCCTGTAATTAATTTCCACTTAAATCATACAAGAGCAGTTTGTAAGAGGCAAGTTAATGGAATAAAACCAGAGACCAGAGAAACTGCTAACAAAACTCAATAGCAGCTGTCTTACTATGTAAAGATAAATTTAAAAATATATGCATTTATTCTCTTGAAAATCAGCTGTCAGTGCTCCTTTTTAGCATGCCCCAAATATATTAGCAGATAAATAGATTTGCAAAAAATAAAAACCATACCTT
The DNA here is from genome assembly GCF_964252035.2 of Podarcis erhardii. Taxonomy (NCBI): domain Eukaryota; kingdom Metazoa; phylum Chordata; class Lepidosauria; order Squamata; family Lacertidae; genus Podarcis; species Podarcis erhardii. Next base: position 55,763,702 of record NC_138498.1, on the reverse strand, counting down.
CTAGTAAAGGTGGCTCATCTTCAAAATTGCTTCCATAGAAGGATTGTGGGGAGGATGGAGTGTATGTTTGCGTTGGCTGAAAAATCTGGCCAGTGTAAGGCTGTTGTGGCTGCATCATCTCTGGAGGGACGTATCCGCCTTGCTGAGAATAGTCGTAGCCAGCATACTGTCTGCAGAAAGCAATTTTTAAAAATAGTATTAGATGAATGCTTACAACACAGGAATTTTAGAAACTCTTTCAAAGCCCTTATATACCTACTCCACAAGAGACACTTCCATATAAACGTTCCCTATACAATATCAAGGACACGGGTGGCGCTATGGTCTAAACCACTGAGCCTAGGGCTTGATGATCGGAAGGTCGGCGGTTCGAATCCCCGCAACGGGGTGAGCTCCCGTTGCTTGGTCCCTGCTCCTGCCAATCTAGCAGTTCTAAAGCACGTCAAAGTGCAAGTAGATAAATAGGTACCGCTCCAGTGGGAAGGTAAACGGCGTTTCCATGCGCTGCTCTGGTTCGCCAGAAGTGGCTTAGTCATGCTGGCCACATGACCCGGAAGCTGTCTGCGGACAAACGCCGGCACCCTCGGCCTATAGAGCGAGATGAGTGCGCAACCCCAGAGTCGTCCGCGACTGGACCTAATGGTCAGGGGTACCTTTACCTTTAAACAATATCAATGAATACAACACTGCAGACATGAATTCTTGGAACGTAATTTCTGGAAGATGGCTGAATATATTCTGACAACATGTAAAGGAGAAGCAGAAAGAACTCTACCACTGTTTATCTGGAATTCAATGGTTTGGAATGCCTCACAACTATCAGTCCTATTAAAACCTTGTTTTCTTTTTTTAAGCCATCATTTGTACAGTGCTTGCCTTCTGTCAAATGTTCCTGACAATTTCTCTCCTCGCCCCCATCCCCTTCAATGATCACTTCCAGACAAATCCAACTGCATACTCAGATTAACTAAGATTGTTGTCAAGGCTTGGTTACAAGTTCCTTAATGTAGTCCAACATATTTCCGGACCTTAAATGAGGACCTAATCTAAGTCACCTTACTCTCCTATTCTAAAGAGTTGAATGAATCAAGTGGATAGTAGCATTTGTTTTAACACCTGTGACATGCACAATGACCTGGTACCCATTATGACACAAACCACCACAACTGGCCTTCTGGGTTGTTTGTATTTGTACTTTTCCCTAATTTCTAAGCAAGCTTCTTCACAGACAAGAATGCAGAACCTATCCAGAATTGGGTTCTAAGGACACATTCTAAGTGATGCATTGTATTTATTCATTTTAAGGCTCACTGCTCTTTAAACCTTGTAAGACAGGCTTGCATTGAATAAAATGACTGGCTGCCAGGCTGCCACAGGCAACAAGAAATTCCATGCAGGTGAGTGTAGGTTGGTGGAAGAGGGCAAGATTGCCAAGTCCCCTTTTCCCTTGGTTTCTAGCCACAATAAAACAAAAGTCTCTTCCTCTACTTGGCTGTAGACTCCCCCCCCCCTTTCCTTTTTTAAAACCAATCCACTAAAAAACCAATGGCTTATGTAGTAGCTTGCATTTCAGTGATAGCTGAAAAGAAGACTTCTAGTCCGTGGCAGCCAGCTAGAAAATGTAAGCAGAATAATGTGCAGGCTGGTAATACTGATGGGCTTATTTACAAAGTTAGTTTTTGGTAAGTAAAGTACAAGACCTGCTATTAATGAACTGGTGATACATAAACAGGGCTCTCTATATATGAGCTACTTATAGCAGTATAAAATGTATTGGACTAAATGTGATTTTTTATGAACTGGAGCAAAGTGTAATTAAAGAGCATTGTAGTTTTATTAGTAACAGTGAATGTTTACAAGCATCCAACTTTTAAACACTTGCATATAAAAACTGGCCTATGTTTATGGCACCAATGTCCTATGTTTATCTTAAGGAATTAAATAATTTCTACATTTTTCATTTTCTATTATGATTACTAAAAGAATAAAAGAAACTCAAATTACTTGTTGTATGTTCCTCCTGCATAGTCTCCTCCATAGGACTGTGCTTGATCATCAATGCTGTAACTTGTTTGATAGAAATCTGTATTGAAGTTGTCGAACCCAGACATTGCAATCTGTCTGCAAAATAAATTACATTTCAATGTATTCAAAAGTTAACACAATTCAACTAATTATATCTTCACTCCTAAGAGGCAGCTGGTAATTTTGAAGCTCCTTCAAGCAGAATACAAAGCCCTACCACTACAAAAGCACGTTCTCAGTGTTCGAAACCCCCATTGTTCTAGGTGCATTTTGCGACAGAGAATTTCATTAGCGCAAACAGTTTTGAGTTCTGGGCCAAAGATTTCAGATTAAAACTGCAGAGTGGAAGGAAATGGGGACCTTTTTCTGTCTCCCCACTTCTATCTACTCTCTGAAGACTGAAGAAGAGACCCTCTTAAAAATATTAGGGGGTGGCCATAGGAAGGACTAGACCATGTGAAAAATGAACATAATATTTTAGCTGCAGTGCATTCATTTTTAGCTCTGTATTCTTGTTATAAAAGCATGCCTAGACATTCCGTTGTTGCACCCATAATTAAACCTAAGTTTAATGTGTCATTTAGCTCCTAGCTTTCATATCTCCGTTTCTAGCACTACATGTTCTTATAATCAATCACAGATATAAAAAGGCTCTTAGAAAAGAAATCAATTAAGTGCAAAAAGATACTACTGTATTGCCAAATCAAATAGTAAGTGGCATATACAGGACCTCTTGAAAAATGACATGCCTGTAACTTCAAGTGAAATACTATAAGTACGTTAACTTAGTATAGGCAGTGTCTCAGGTTCTGTATCAAAGTAGGACTACTGACACATCTGGCTCTGCACTGTCAACTCCAGCCATTCTCAATGTGGTGCTCTCCTCCAGCTGTTTCACAACGCCCATTAGCCATGCTGGACACCAGGCTGGGGAACGCTAGTTTAGCCCTGCTACTCAAGGACCTTTAAACTAGATCTGAATATGGAATTCTGTAGATGCAGTGCATATGCTCTACCACTCAGCTACTGCTCTTCTCTAAAACAAAACCTCTTTAAACCAGTTTGCTGTTAATTATACCCCATTGCATTTGCAGCACTCTAGATCCCGCCCCCTGGCAGGTTCTACACTGCCATCACTGCACTGAGAAATATGCCAGGGCATATGTAGCCATCACCCACCATGTTTTATGCATAATAAATTATTTCAATTTATCCAAGAAAGACAACCGAAGGGGAAAACCCTCACCACCATCACCACTACACACAAAGCTGCATGACATTACTGCAAAGGACGTTCTGAGCAAGGTTATCTGCCTCCGCTAAAACCAGTTATTTTAAACGGGATGATTTCAGCATTTCTTCCGACCTCTGGCATGAATGAAACTGGGATGCGGGTGCTTGGAAGCCACTAGCTTTTAGGATCAGACCCAGTTTGGGGGGGGGGGAGAGATCAGCACTGCAGACCTTCGTGCTACACAACAGAGAACGGGGGAGGCGATGACGGCCGCTTGTGGGCCACGTCTCTCGACGAACCGCCTGCTGCAAGTGTATTTAAAGCTGAGTGGAGCTCAGCATCCCTGCCCCCCCCCCCAGCCCCTTGCCTCCCTTTCCCACGGCGCCTGTGGTTGCCAAGAGAGGGCGGGTGGCGGGTGTGACGAGCCCCCTGAGCTCACCTTCAGGCCCGGGCACCAGACCCCCTTCGCTACGCGCACGTCCGGCGGCCGCAACCCCGCGAAGACCCCTCACCCCTCCGCTCGCTCAGACGCTACGTGTCAGACGCCCAAGGAGAAGCACTTCCGGGTCGACAGGGGCATGCGTAGTGGAGAGCCGACGTCTTCACTCCCAACCTCCTCCAGCGGAAGCCGGTCTTTCCCCGCGTCTCTATGACGAGGCGAGGACGGGCGAACGTACGCCAGCGCGCGTCGCAATCCGAACGGCGTGAACGTGGGCGCCTTCTGGTGCCCCGTGAGCATGCGCAGAGCGGAATGAGCCTGCGGGTGTCGCGGGCTGAACGGTTAATACACAAACACAAACGCATATGTTTAATAAAGGGGAACCACCCCCTCTTGTTGTTGTGCCTCTTCGAAAATAGAGGGCTTTGCCTTAATGCTGTTTCTCACGATGATCCTTTCTAGTTTTTGAGCTTTGAAGATAACGTCCTTAAATATATATATTTTTTTCTGAGGGGAAATTAATGCGCTGCTGGCTCAGGTGCTGACCTGCGATAAGGCGCCCATTGCTCGTTTCCGCGCTGGCCCGCTTTCCCGCTTCAGTGCACGAGGCATTTCCGATAAGGAGGATTTATTTAGGAAACCCCTCGTGCGGCTGGGATGCTGGCTTGGTTCTCTGGCGTCACATGGCCTTATAAAACTCGGAACAGACCGCGCTGATCTGCTTTGCCAGCAGTCTTTGGACGCCATGTGTAACACGTAGCGCTCTCTTTGTGTGTCGCTTTTCTTTTGTCTACCGAATGCTCTTGGTCTCATTTTACTGGGAAAAATATGGAGATGGGATTAGAGAGACGTTTGAAGCCTCAAACCTCTTGCCGAGGTGGGGAATCCACATTCCAAGCCACAGTATTTCCCTGCTGTGCTTCACTTGCCACTTCTCTTCCAAGTTGAGGAGGACTCCACCAACCAGCCAGAAATCCACCCAACTGTAGAAAGGCTTGCTGGAATAAAGAGATGCTGTATCCACAGCTTTCTCTTGATCTATTGAGCTCCTGTTGCGCTCTTACTCAGATTAGTCTGTCTTGTTTTAAAGGAAAACCAAGCTGGCTCTTTGTAATCATAGCATTATCTTCTAAATTGCTCACAAACTGAAAGTTATTGACCTGCTCTAGAGCTTTCTAGGTATCAAGATGACCAGTCAGTAAGTTGCATAGATCCTTTACTTCACGGACCCTAATTCTTTCTGAAGATGGAAACGACATTTCCCCGCTGCCAGTCTCCCAGTACTTCACCTGTTCTCCACTTTCCCCTTGTGGATTCATCACTGCAGATATGTATCTAGTAAAACTGCTTAACCCATTGAACATGAATGCCAAGTAAGACACTGAGAATAGGTAGGGGCCTGAAGAAGGAGAAGGGGGAGGAGGAGGAGGAGGAGGAGGAGGAGGAGGAGGAGGAGAAGAAGAAGAAGAAGAAGAAGAAGAAGAAGAAGAAGAAGAATAAGAATTTACAGGAACATCTTCCTGGTTCAAAGCAGTGGATTTCCTGCAAGAAAAATGGTTGGGTGTAAGAGGGCTTCCTTCAGTATTGACGGGGTAGATGCTGATGGTGTGATGTGATGTGGCATGGGCTGCCTCAGCTTCTGCTCTTCCTCTCTGACTGCTCTCCTTCATTTCTGTCTTCTTGAAACTCAGATGCTACTGCTGGAGAAGGGGTCTGCCTTGCCACTGCCTCAGAGTTGCTGCTGAGGACCTGCAATGAGAAGGTGGCTCTTGCCTGATGCAGTGGTGGTAAGCTGCTCAGCTCCAGATGTAATGGCCGCTGTGGGGTGAGAATGGCTGTTGGCAAGTGATTAGCCTTGGCACAGTTGTGCAGCCAACCCATGCCAAGCTTCCCTGATCCCTGGCCCACACCTTCTGTGAACCACCACCTGTCACAGAGCACTGGCCTCCATACCTGCTCCCATAGCTGAAGTATCAGCACATGGGAGGTAGGTGGAACACCACTGAGGGCACCATGATGCTCCTGGTCCTTGTGCTCCAGATGGAAGGACAATTTCTCAGTCTTCTGCTGGCAGTGGAGCATTTTGTTGAGTGCATGGGCTTTGGAGATACCACAAGGCTCCTAGTGCTGGTCTTCTTGTCTCCTATAATCTATTGAAGCTTCATGCTATGCACGTAGCCTTTAGGAATTTATCTGCTAGAGAGATATATTTAGTAATTTAGAAATGGAATTCTGTAGGTGGCTTGAGACATATAGATCAATGAACTGCTTGTCAGTTCCTAAGAAGAATTTCATATTAAAGTTAATAGAGAATTTTTTTTTCTTAAAGCCTGCTGGATTTAAATGCCTTTCTACATTTTTCTACCTTAAAAAACCCCCAAAGAGTTAATTTAACTACAACGAGAACCCTGGAGCAAAATTAATTTTATGTTACTTTGACTGAAGGAAATGAAGCCAACAAATTGGTTGCACCTACATATATATATATATATATATATTCATAATTGAATACAAAAAGCTTTTCTTTACAGTGGAAGCATTGTTAGAGAACTGTCATTTTATAATGATTCCTTTTTGTGTGTGGAATCAATTTTCAGAATTGCATTATTGTTGGATTGTTATTCTGTTAGGGTTGAAATCAAAGATGAAAATACTGTTCAACTGACTACAAATCAGAATACCTGTGGGTGGGGAGGGTGAGGGGACCAAAGGAAGGAAGGAGACTGTTCAGTAGAATATAAAGATTTCATACATAAAAAATAAAAAAAAAATGATGCAAAATGAAACAGACCAAAATCAACCACAGAAATAGCATCAACATAAATAATTGTGTTATAGGATTAGGAACATTGGCTGTTGCCTTCTGCTAAGTCTAGACCACTGGTATTCAGCTGGTGAGTTAGGACCCATTAGTGGGTCACAGCCTGATCCAAGGAGGGTCACAACAGGAGCACTAACACCACACAATTATATGGTAAAGAAATGGGTCCCCAAATCGGTTAAAAGTGGGTGCTGGGTCTGAAAAAGTTGAAGATACCTGGCCAAGACTATTGATTGTCAACACTGACTGGGATTGGTTCTCCAAGGTTTAAGGCAGGACATGGGGCCCTTCCATACCTTCCTTTAATGTGGATCAGAAATTTCTTGTCCCACCCTTAAAATGTCCTATGTTTGTTTGACATACCCCAGGAATCATTGCTATCACATTTTCCTTTCCCTTAATCCAGATTTTCTTCACTTGACAATAATCTGGAAAGGAGGGGGAAATTCAGAGCAAATTGCAACTAAGAACAAGTGGGGGTTTGCATCTCCTGTGTGGGGTGGTTCAACTCCACCTACTTCCACTTTCTTCCTCACTTCCATTTCTGTTTCTGCCTAAGCCCCTGATTATTTCAGGATGTTGGTTCCATTTTTTTATGTTTACTGGCATACACACACACACACACACACACACTGTATATATATTGCAAGCAATCCAAACACACACGCACACGAGTGTTTGGAGGTAGAGTAAGTAGCACATGCTCAATTTGTTGCAGAGAAGAGGAGTGTGTACAAAGGAGGTGAAAAAGCAGCGTTAAGCTCCTTCATGTTTTCCTCCTCACATCAACACAATGATAAAAACAGCAGTTGCCAACCTTTATGGGCCAGTGGGGACAATATTTGGAATCCTGAGAAAGTGTTGAGGGTGCCAATCACAAAATGGTTGCCATGAAAGATTGACAGAATACAAAATGGGTTTCACATCTAAAAGAGCAGGAAAAAAATGCAAGCGTGGCTCCCATCATTTCCTTTAAATGGAAATAAAGCATTCACGTCATCACCCTTAAAGAGAGAAGCTATTTCCACATCTCTCCTGTTTTGAACAGAAGAGTGGGTGAGTGTCCAATGCTGGCATCCAATGAAATGTGCCTTGGTATGGTCTAAGTGGGACTTTTACAGAAGTCAGAGTCCCTTGCACTGCTTCTCCCTTCTGCAAAGCCAGGCTGAAGGAAACAGCCCCTTTCCACTGCCGTCACCACTGCCATTTGTGGAGAACTTAGGAGAGCCATGCTGTTGGTATCTGAGAAGCCCTCTGTCCTTGTCTGATATTTAATCATACTTTGATATAAGGGATTTGTTAGAATTTGATCTTGTACAACTTTCTAGGGTTATGAAAACATTTGTGGCCATCCTTTCTTTTCTTTTTCCCCTGTATGAAGGATGTTTCTGGGCATCCTTTGATCAATATGTCTCGCTTGGTTTTACCACATGCTTGAATCTTCCTTTGTGTGTCAGAAGGATGAGTTCTAGATTCAGGGTTGCCATGATTTATGCACCAGAGCAACCTCAGCTTTATTTACACTTCAGTCTATCAGAACTGTATCAAAGCACTTTATCTTGATCCACATAATTTGTCTACAGACAAAATACTGCTTTTGAATATACCGTATTTATTTTAAAACACTGTTATTTTATTGTGAGTTGCAGTACTATAGTTTGACACACTCTGTATCTGAGAACATTTATGAAAATAACATTTGCAAAGATTTGAGGGAAATTCAGTTTCAAGAAATAGATATGTTATTTTTTTAAGTCAGCTTCTTAACATTCTGCATGCTCTAAAAGCAGTCTAGAGACAGATTTGTATGACCACAAAGTGACCCCCCCCCCACTCTCTTGTAAGGGACACCACCCATATGGTTGCTATGTGTTAAAATGAGTGGTTTAAAAAGCAATCTCTCTCTCTCCAGGGAACTCTGGGAATTGTAACTTTGTAAAGGGAAAAGGGATCTCACAATGCTCAGCTCCCTTAACAAGCTATTCTTCAGGGGAGGCCATGAATGTTCAGAGTGGTATGATGATGTTTTAAATGTATAGTACAGATGTGCTCCTCCAAGGTTTGAAACATATTAAGAAATAATAAAGCTTTGCTCTTGGTATTTTTAGACCACTTGTCTTTTCTTTTTTTTTTTTTAAAAAAAAAACTTTCTAAAATGAAAAGCATATTAAAAGGGGGCACAAAGTATCTAAAAAGGTAAAGGACCCCTGACAGTTAAGTCCAGTTGCGAACGACTCTGGGGTTGCACTGCTCATCTCGCTTTACTGGTTGAGGGAGCCAACATTTGTCCGCAGACAGTTTTTCTGGGTCATGTGGCCAGCATGACTAAGCTGCTTCTGGCGAAACCAGAGCATCACATGGAAACGGTGTTTACCTTCCCGCCAAAGCAGTACCTGTTTATCTACTTGCACTTTGACGTGCTTTCGAACTGCTAGGTTGGTAGGAGCTGGGACTGAGCAACGTGAGCTCACCCTTTCGTGGGGATTCGAACCGCCGACCTGATTGGCAAGCCCCAGGCTCAGTGGTTTAGACCACAGCGCCACCTGCGTCCCATATAGTATCTACCTAGGGTTTAAAAGATGTGACCCTCCAAGCTGAATAAGCTCTATCAGCTTTTGGCCTGTGAGGTGCTTATGAACCCACTGAAACTGAGAGGAAAACCAACAGCTTTATTTATTTCCTGGCCAATAGTCCAAAAACTGTGCAGGTGTGATCTGCTGGATACTTAGACTCATCATGTCTGAGTATGCCTTGTGAACATAACTACTGAAGTCTATCAAGTGCCATTTTATTTTGTGGTTCATCATCAAAGAAAGTCATTGTATATCAACGGTTTAGGATTACCAGTCTCTTCCAATGAATCTGTTTTGTCAAATCATTGTTAGAGCTCTTGATCAGGTTATCTCGCCCTAAGTCTTTGAATTCTTAGATTCCCTTGTCTGTTGGTATTTAACCCCTAGGTGCAGTTACAACACAAAGATGTGACCCAAACAGACCTCTGGCTTTATGTAAGCTACAAAGGACTGTGAGTCGTTTGGTGCTTGGAGTCATCAATGGATAAGCCTCTTTCTCAAACTGAAAGTGATCATGCAAAGAAAAAGCATTGCACTGCTCCTAACATGGAGACATATATATCTTTTTCCTACTTATGCGTTCCCATGTGTTGGAAAAGATTATTACTTTCATCTATTCAAGCTTCAACATATGATTAGGAATGGTACATGAGAACACATTCAGATGTGCCCCCAAGGAAAAAAAGGCTATGTTTCATGTTTCTCCTACTGAATTTTTTAGGAAGAGACGACATGAAATATCGAAGAAAGTATAGCTGCCTTATACATTGGCAATGGATCAAAAGTTGGTTTTACCTTACCAGCTCCTTTCTTTCTCATTTTCATTTCTACAAAGTCACTTTACCCCAGCCCTGTTCAGGTGATGCAACTTTCACCCTTAGTGAGCATATTATTTGTAATTATTATGGCTTGCAAAGCTCAAGCTCATCCGTGTTTCTGCCTTGCTTACAGAGCATGCCAGATCCACTATGTTTATTTATACTGAACTCTGTAACTCTTTTTCATTGGGATACACACTTTTATTTCACCCGATGTACAAGTACAAGTAAGAAAGTCTCCAGTTTAAGCTTTTATGTCAAAAATATCAAAGGTCATTGTATGGATTTACAATGAGATGTCTTTCAGCTTCCATAGCTGTTCTCAGCTTATCTGGGGTGTTTTGTTGTATTATTTATTAATTACAGATGACTATGGAAGCAAAGTTGTTGTTGGATGGGTGTGTGTATGTTATAAAGCAGATTCTTTCTCTCACAAGCTTTCTCCAGAACAGTCTCGTTGGCTTCAGTGAGATCACACCAGACTGTGGTTTAAATCCTTCTTATATATTGCTAAAATGACACAAAATTCTGAAAGTAACAAGAGCAGGACTCATTCCCAAAGTGTGGATAAAACAGGCATGTGACACACTTGAGACCAACTGGAGGCCAATTAACATGACCACTCTTGCCTGATTTTCAGGCAGCAAATTACACAGCCTTCAAGAGCAGCCTCAGGCTCCACCTCACAGCTCCATGCAGCTTGGGGACGCTTTTACCAAAGTATTTTTTTACAACATAAAACAACCAAACAATCTAAAACTGGAAGATCAAAACCCATAGCATAAAACAACACCAAACTAAAAACCATCCAAATTAAAGGCCAGCTGGAACAAGTGAGTTTTTAAGGCTCTTGAAGACCATTAATGGTGTTGCCCAGCACTCTGGGATGTTGCAAGGTAAATTGAAATAATAACTTTAAAAGGACTTTCTGCTCTGGTGAGTTTTAATATTTATGGGAGTGTCCATACTTCCGTCAGCTTCTGTTGTTGATGTTCAATTAATTTTCTTAACATTATTATCAGTTTTCAGAATAATTCATAGTTTCCTTGTCTTCTTGAACCATCCACAAAGCAAAGTAAAGGCTAGTAACATTAAAAGAAGGTTGGAATCTATTGGGTAGCCAAGAATAAGGCTTATTTTATTTTATCCCTACTCCAAGCTTGAGAGTTCAGTATTCCCATCACGGATGGAAAAAAACCAAACTGCTTTGGATTCTGAGCATATCCAGCAATTCTAATTGCCATCTGTATATATTTTATTCAGATACTGTGAGGCCCTTGTGCTTTTTCAGTGTATTAAAATGTTTGGAATTAAGGCAAGATGCTGTCTTAAACATACATGATAGAAGATCCTTTGTTCACTGGATGAGTGAATCTATTAATCTTTGTTTCAGTTTCTCATTTTCTAATCTTGATTTAATTGGAATTCTTTTTTTATGTATGGACAAAAATTCTTAACGCATTTCCATATTCAATTTTGCCTAAAGTACACATTTCCTCAATTAATTTCCCCTTAAAAATACATTCCTGTATACTTTTTTCACTAACATACATTTCTTTGCACATTTTTCTCTAAGAGATGTTTTGTATGCATTTTTGTTGTTGTTGGAGAGGTGTGTTCCAAAATTGGGGGCTGTGGAATGCCCTCCCATCAGATGTCAAAGAAATAAACAACTACCTGATGTTTAGAAGACATCTGAAGGCAGCCCTCTTTAAGTAAGTTTTAATTACAGATGTTTTAATGTATTTTTAATCTCTTGTTGGAAGCCACCCAGAGTGGCTGGGGAAACCCAGCCACATGGGCGGGGTATAAATAATAAATTGTTGTTGTTGTTGTTATTGCTGGACTGCCCAATTTGAATTTTACTCTGGCTTTACTGTGCTGAAAATGCCATGCATGTTTACAGATAGAATCCACAGGAAGCTGTGTAATAATCAGATCATTGATTCATTTAGCTCAGTATTGTCTACACTGACTGACAGTGTTTCTCCAGGAGTTCAGAGAACTGTCTCTCCCAGCCCTCTTTGGAAAAGCTGGTGATTGAACCTGGACCTTCAGCATGCAAAACAACAATGACATGTGGCCCTTCCTCTTTAACTACTTTAAACTTGTCCAAGGGTTTGTCTGCACATGATGGATTTCTTGACAAGTTTTCTATGAACATCTGAACCTCATTTCGTAACAAGCTGTTTTTAAACTCAGCTTCAAATGCAATTTTCTATGAGGCATTTTCAACTTACCACACAGTGCTCTTGATCTTTGGTGAACTGTCATGCCTCTCCAGTTTTCTCCATCTTGTATTACTAACAGCATTTTCATTGTGGAGGAGCAGGAAAGTATTAGTACTTCAGAGTTTCAATATGGTTAAGTCAATGTGAAAGGCTTTTCTCTTTGATGAGGGTACAGGGTTCTTGGCCAAAACACCTGGACGCCGGTGGCACTGTGGGTTAAACGACAGAGCCTAGGGCTTGCTGATCAGAAGGTCGGTGGTTCGAATCCCTGCAACAGGGTGAGCTCACGTTGCTCAGGCCCAGCTCCTGCCAACCTAGCAGTTCGAAAGCACGTCAAAGTGCTCCTGTTGCTTGGTCCTTGCTCCTGCCAACCTAGCAGTTCGAAAGCACGTCAAAGTGCAAGTAGATAAATAGGTACCGCTCCGGCGGGAAGGTAAATGACATTTACGTGCACTGCTCTGGTTCCCCAGAAGCGGCTTAGTCATGCTGGCCACATGACCCGGAAGCTGTACACTGGCTCTCTTGGCCAATAAAGCGAGATGAGCGCCACAACCCCAGAGTCTAACTGAGGCTGGGCGTAAACCTCCAAAGAATAACACTGAGAGGTAGGCATGTTGGCGGCGGCTCTATGAATGAAAGGCTGCATCGGAGTTTACCTCAGTGCTGCGCAGAGGCTGACAAATCAGTCCCTGTGCTGCTGAAAAGCCGCATTGGAGATGCTTGCTGCCCTACCCCACATTGTGGTAAATGCCGACGCGGCCTTTCAGCCTCAGACACTTGGCGGGTGTTTTCAAATGGCAGTGCGGGCCGGATTCGCGACCCTTTTGGGCCGCAACCGGCCCCCAGGCCATAGTTTGCTGACCCCTTGTCTAGACTTCTTCTTCTTTTGCCAACAAAAGATTCATCCTTCCGAAACCAGCGTATCATCTTGACATACAATACAGGCCATGTCTTCCCTTTTCGGAGAGTGTGGATCCTAAGAATGGCAGTTGATGTGAAAGAAATGAAATGTGCAATTTTCTGTGCAAAAACCACGTATACACATTTTCATTTACATTGTGGCTGAGCACAAACTATCCATTTAAAACACCTCCCCCCTCAAAGAATTATGGGTGCTGTAGTTTGTTAGCTGTTGCCGGCAATTGTAACTCTGTGTAGGGTAAACTCCAGAGCCCAGAATTCTTGGATGGAAATGATATGCTTCAGATGTGCTTCAAAGGTATGTGAAGAAGCTTTATCTTCTTTCTTTTCCCTGTGTTGTAATTGCTTGCGTGCTCTTGCTCTCTTGCTCTCCCCCCCCCCACTGAACAGCTGGGGAAGACATTATTTTCTTTGGCATCTGGGGCAAAGTTGTATAATATCACACTATAAATTGCTGGAATGTATTATATTTTATGGCACTCAAGCTTCTTACATTGATGACTGCCAGGTTTGGGATAAAGCCTACCATTAAGTGGTGAAAGGTTTTTATTAGGATTTCAGCTGCATTTAAGTAGACATTTACCACTTGTAAGTCTTACCACTATGTCAATAGATAACCTCTTATTGCAGTGGATAATTTACACTTCATTTTGTCACACTCCCTTAGCAGTTTGTCAGATCTTGGGAACATATAGCATTAAAGGCAGTGGGATGCGGGGGGGGGGGAGCACCCTGTACTATGAAGCAACTTGCATCTTATGGCCTAGTTCAAATATGTTGAATAACCATGGATTTCTGATATGTGAATGAGCAGCAGTGACTCTGTGAAATCAGAAACTTTTGCTTCCAGGTTTTTAACAAACCACAGTTCCCTGTGATGTCTAAACTTGGAGTACTGTGGTTTGCTTAAACTCTAATTAGTGAGAACAAACCAGGATCAAATTGGGTTATTAGCTTTAGATTGTTCAATTAGAACTACAACAAGCCACAATTCCTTGAGTTTGGACATCACAGGAAATTGTGATTTCTTAAACAAAGATACTTCCTGTCTGCACTTCTGGCATGTAAAAGAGGAGGAAAGGAAAGGAAGCATGCACAAACCCAATACTTGTTGTAGCAGGAAACCATGGTTTCCACCATTTTATATCTGAATCAGGCCTATATGTGCCATGGTAGCATAACACATTTAGAGCAGATGCCTGGCTAGATTTTCAAGAGTTTCCTGGTGAACATCCTTAATTGAAATTTGACTTATTCAGTTTTTACTTGGATAGCAATGTGGATGTAAAATGGGCACTAATCAACTGTGCTAAAATCAAAGTGATGCACTCACCCCCCTGATTGAAAGTATTACTTGTAGACTCTATCGATTAAATTCCATGATTTGTTTACTCAGTGGTTTCCTAGATTTCATGTTCAAACAGAAATGACTAGAGTATGCTTTCCTGCTGTGAAAGCTAACCTCTTCAGTGAGACAAACCTGTCTTGGGCAAGGCTCTGCTGTTGCTTCAGCACCAGTCAGCCTTAGACTGAGCTGCAAGCTCTACCTTCATGGAAAGATGCTTCTTCAGCTAAAAGGGCCTAGCAGTCTTTTACTCCACTGGGGCAGCAGGGAGATTCTGGTTTCCCTACGCTTTCTACAATGGGGTTCTCTGATTCAGAGAACAGCAATGCAGCATCCTTGGGCTGGAGGGGCCAATGGCACCAGGGAAGTGTTTTTGGGGCTGGAGCTGCCCCCTCTAACTCCTAGTACTCGTCCTCATCCCCTGAAGAAGGGGCTGGTCCCAAACCTCAGGGTCATGATGCATGTTCTGAGAATGTTTCCCCAGAGTAATTTTATTGTTTCTTTGTTTCTTTGCCTTACTTGCAATTAATTATTCTCAGAAGTAAGCTCGGGTTTTGTTTTAAAATGATTTTATTGAACTTTATGAAATATGACATCCAATAATAAGTTACACTATATATATAAAAAATATTATTTGACAAATTGCATCAATATTAGTTGAGCTAAAAAGAACAAATCCAGTCTGCCAATTTATAATATTAACCGGGGGTGGGGGGACAGAAAGGAGGGAGAAACAAAAGGGAGACTGAAAAGGGGTAGAGACCCACTCCGCACTACATTTAAATGGGCCTTGAACTAGTTTTCTCTGTGGCATTTGGAGATAAGCTATGGCCTGTAGAAATGGTATCAACTAGAGTAAGTTTGGGTTGTGCTGGCTTTTAATATTTTGGGAAGGAAATCAATGTTTTAAATGTTCAAAGCATTTAATCGGCACCCTAAGCCAGTGTTGGCCAAATTTGGGTCTTCAGCTGTTTTGGGACTACAATTCCCATCATCCCTGACCAGTGGTCCTGTTAGGGATGATGGGAGTTGTAGTCCAAAAACAGCTGGAGACCTAAGTTTGGCCCTCACTGCCTTAAGCAGTGGAGAACACCGTCTTGTGGTCCCACAAATGAGACAAGCCCACCTGGCATTGGGCCTTCTCAACGGTGGCACCTCAGCTCCAGAACTCTCTTCCCCTGAGATACGAATGACACCATCCTTCATCTTCGGGCGCCAGTTAAAAAAATTCCATTCCCTTAGACTTTTTGTGGGGAACAGATATAAGTTGTAGATTGGCTTCTGCTATTGTTTTATTGGTTTGAACTTAATTGTTTACCCTTTAAATTGTTTTTAGTTTGTTGTTATTCTTAATGGACATTATTCCTCTCTTGTAACCGCTGGGATTAAGAAATGATGATGGGCTAGATAGAAAAGCCTGTCTGTTTATCTAACGTGTTTTCTTCGTTATGGGTTATATTAATGATATGCAACAGAGGAATCCAACATTAATCCAATCTGATTTTCACCATCCCCTCCTTGTGCTGCTGTTGCTCCAAGTGGGCCAGATATTAGTTGGTAAAATGGCATGACACAGGGAAGGATTAACCCCCTCTGACTCAGTGCCACAGGTCACACCGCAATCTCCTTCCATCCTAGCAGCTTCTTTAGTCTTTTAAAAAGCCTGTTGAAGTTAATAAGGAACGCACCCCTGCTTCCTCCCCCTAAAAATACAATGCTATACTACTTGTGATGTTTCATTTAAATTTAATAAAGGGGCTAGCCTCTGTAAACTGCAAGCACAACTCTGCATAAATAATTTCAAGTAATCATGCCTTTGCATAAATTATGTTTCAGTCTTATGAACACACACCACATTCAAATGTCTACCGCTGATAATTACGTAGCCAAACTATGCAAAAAAGCTGAGCCATTCTTATGCATGCAAACACCATGCATATAAACTCTCTAGCCACTTTTTGCGGGGAGGACACTGTTGTTCTGCGTCACTTACTGGACAATTTAAAAGACTAGAAAAGGTAAAGGTAAAGGACCCCTGACACACATGTTTACTACATCTTTTGATGCAGTAAATATGCAGAAATTCAGTTAATTCATTTTAAAATCATGACTCGGGTCCAATGAACTGGGACCAGAAGGTGAAAATGTATATGGCTAGTGCCTGCACAAGGGCCAATGAAAGTCTTGCAGCACAGCGTTGAAGCGTATTAGGGGTTGTGCAACAGTATAAGAAACATGGTGAAAAAGGGAGATACAGGCTGTGGCACATGAATTCTACTGGGCCAGAAAAAGTTTCTGAGAATATGCTTGTGGAAAGTTGTGTGTAAGACCTCACGAAAATGAAATGCCTTGGGCCTGTTCTGTTGGAACACCCTCCCATCAGATGTCAGTGTTGAACAATTAAGGCAGCCCTGCTCCGAGAAGCTTTTAATGTTTGATGTTTTGTACCTTTATATTTTGTTGGAAGCCAGCCACAGTGGCTGAGCAGATGGGTGGAGTATAATAAAATTATTATTATTACTACTACTACTGCTACTACTATTAGTACTATAACTACTACTTTTTTTTAAATAAGACCCTGTATGTAAGTGGCCTCCCTAACCCTTTCCACTGGCTCATATAAGACCAGCACAAACAGTTGGGCCTGGTGAGCACTCAGTGCTCCCAACCCCTATAGTTATAATCCGTGGGTTGCCATCTGATTTTATTCTGCTGCAAATTTGATTTTAAGCTGTATTTTAATCAATTGTTTGATTTATGTTTTTAATGTATCCTATACTTTGATGTTAGCTGCCCTGATCCTGGCTGGGGAGGGTGGGGTATAAATAAAATTATTATTATTATTATTATTATTATTATTATTATTATTACTACTACTACTACTAGTATTATTATTATTAGACTTGGGGTCATTTTTTCTCACACAGCACTCTTACTTTAGATCAGAATCAGCCCTTCCACAAGCTAAAGAGGCTTTCTGACAGCAGAAGCACAGCTCTGGATACAAGCCAAAGTGTAATGACTTATGAACTGGGATGGATTTAACCTGGAGTTTCTAGGGAATCAGATTTAGGTCAAAGTGAAGCAAGCTCAGTCATGGTAAGCTTTCTCAATCTATGTTGCTGATATTTTCTTTTTCACAGGACTGTTATCTGTGGCTCGTGCTCTCTTTTTTTTGGCTTGAGCCCAACACATCCTAGATGACCACAGAAGACAGCGGTTGCTTCTAGACTGCTGCTATTTTTTGGTGGGATTGAATCACAGACCAGCAAATTTAGGTTACATATTAGAAGGTATGTTCTTAAAAAGTCTGCCATCATCTCATTTGGCCATGAGGTGGTGCTGTAAACATGCAAAATAAAACCAGCAGAAGGTTTTATTTTATTTTGCTGGAGCGAAATTATTACAGAGGCAACAGCAGATAAATATGTTATGGCCAAAGCAAGACTGAAGTTAAATGCAACTAAAGGTTTGTGTGTGTGTGTACGTGCACATGTGTGTTGAATTTCCAGAATTTGCTGATCACTCTTAGCCATATGGTTATCAGTTTTGCTAGGACAGAGATCTATGTTTTTGAAGTCCCTGGTCAAGATTATAAAGATTTGAAATCTCAGCCCTATAAACCAGGCTGAAGCACCCAACTATATTGTAGCAGAACACCCAGTGAATGCTACCTGGTTGGCACTGATCCATCACAGGGCCTTTTGGGTGGTGCTTTCCTGTTTCTGGAATAACTTCCCTAGGAAGGTGTGTCTGTCTTGCTCATTATGAGCTTCAGGGAGAACTTAAAAACATTCCTGTTTACCTGAGTGTTTGATAGGTGAAAGAAACTGCTCCTGACAGCCTTGAAACTATTATCCGTGAGAGCATGTGACTTTTGTACATGTTTTTAGTTGTGTTAAATGTTTTTAGATGTTTGAAATTGTTTTAACATGTTTTAAATGTGTCTCATCTTAATTATAAATGCATTGTTTTACCACTTTGGTGTTGTTTACCACCCTGGTTCCCTTTCGGCAAAAAGGTGGGATAGAAAATTAATGAATTATCGTCACCATAAAGTTTGTTGCTGTGTTTTCTGGAGCCCATACAAACACTTTGAGCCAGTGTGTGATTTGAGTGATTCCCCCCCTCCCTTTTACAACAAATGTTTAGCTAACACATGTCAAATACACACAGTGTAATAAAGTTTTTGGAAGCTGCTTATAGACCTTGTTCAGAAAATGCCAAAGCCTTTAAGCAAATTACCTGGCAGCTTAATCCAATCCTTGTAACATCATCAGCAGTAACAGAATTAGCAACGACTTCATCCTTGAAAAGTGCAGAATATAAAATCTTGAGTATCTGTGTTGAATTGCTGGATTCTCTGCACTTAAGTGGGTGCAGGCGCTACTGCTTTTAAAAGCACATTTTAGGACCCTACAGACTTCACAATGAAACTTGGTTACGGTGCTTTATCATTTGACTCTTTCCCTAACTTTTCGAGACCATTATTACTACTGCACGATGCCTTTTTCTGTTTGCTTTCCATTCCACCCCCTGATTTTTGGTTGCTCTGCTTGACAGATCCTGATGAGTTAATTTGTTGTAGAACGGGCGACATTTCCCTGTGTATGTGTGTGGGGAAATCAAAGCTTTGATTTGCATATTTGTGTCATTTAATTTGTACTGTGTGTCTTCGAGGGAGCAGAATCAAACCATAAGGTTTCATTTTGCATCGCACCACAAAGCAACACAAGTTTATCAAGGCAGAAAAATGTGCAACAGGAACGTGTGTGTGTGTGTGTGTGAGAGAGAGAGAGAGAGAGCTGCGTTTAGAACAAGAGAGAACTTAAATACTCTCAAATACAGAGCTCTGCAAGGGACAAAATGTGGAACTGGTCCTTTTCACCCAGTGGCTGAAGCAGCATAAGCTTTCCTGGAGCTTCTCTGCTGGTTCAGGGGAGCTGCTTGTGGCAGCGTCACGTTGTGCTTCTCCTCCTGCAACTCGTTAAAAAATGAAGAAGAGGGGAAACGAACTAGCGCGCGAGTCCCACCCCCTCCAGGTTGCTCGGCTTTCTCAAAGCCATATTCCTTTAAGATGATGTAATAGTCATTTCCCTGGATGGTTTCTTCCCTGCACTGCTGAAACAGCATCCGAACTGCACTGGGAACTGTGGAACCACCCAGCCCAGCAACCAGAGGCAGCAGCCTGGGTAGTGAAAGCAGAGAGCAAGCAGCTTCCCTGGGCATCCTTTTCCTCTCACCCACCCCCGCTCCACTCCACTTCAAACTGCTGCAGGCTTGTGCTCTCTCAATCTGGCTGGGAACATGGGAGGATCTCTGCCCTTCCTGATGGAGAGGGTACCACTGTGGGATGCCACTGAAACTGCCTTTCACTGCTCTTCACATTATCTGGGCTTTCTGCAAGTCATCTGAAGCAAGGTCCTCCTCCTGAAATTCTCTCCTGTCCTAAAGAGTCCTGACCTGGGATTTATGCTGCTTTTGCCTCTCTCTCTTTCTCTCTCTTGATCTCAGCTATTGTTGCACAGCTTCGTTTCTCTCCGATGCCCAGCCTGGTTAACTTTCCTGTGCAAGGGTTTTAACAGTTAAGTTCTGCCTGGATATTGCCAACTGAGCTGCTCTCTTCCCCGCAAACCCCAGTCCCTTTCCTGCTTTTGGATTTGCTTCTATACCAGATTCAACCCTGAGTGCTGATTTTCTTTGGGGTTGCTTAGGAAATGTCGCTTCCCTTCGCAGGAACTGTGCATTTGTGTAACCAAGGTAAGGCTCAATGCTTCTATCCCCTCATTTGCATAATCTAAATGAGATGCTTGTGCAAACCTGGAATGTGTTTTTTAAACCTCCTTCAACCTTTCTTTAAACTAAACAAAAATGATAGAGCAAGGTAAATATTCCCTTAAATAGGTTGTATGCTGAGCGTTCAAAACTCAACTGCTTTTTACCCTTTTAAAATAGTGTGGGTCCCCCCCCCCATGCATAGAGGAATAATTCTTTCTCATTTTCTTTTTATTCAACAGGCTTGTGAATGATAAGGAAACGTGGCTTGATCCTACTGTTTGGAGCTTTGATGGAAGATCTGGTTATGTGATTGTCTTGTGTGAAGGGAGCCCTCTTCAATTCTCATATTTCTTTGTTTTTGTAAGGTTCAAGTCACCTTGTCAGTTTTTGTGATCACCCATTTCTGGACAATTGGGAAATAAATCCTGTAACCTCATTTCTGTTTCCTGTTCCCCACCCACCCATCCATCCCAGTCTCCTTAAATGCTAGGAGACCCCTGGGGGAGTGGGTACAAGGAGCCTTCTTGAAACCTTGGATGTGAGTGCGAGTTCCCCCACAGCTTGTGGTTGGCTTGTTTAACAATATCATGGCCTTGAGTGGAAACTGCAGGACTTACCTCCCTCCCAGAGAGCAAGCAACAGCTGCACAATCCTACCCAGAGGTGATAGAGCTGAATGTGGGCGGCCAGGTTTATTTCACTCGCCTCTCAACTTTAACAGGCATTCCCCACACCCTGCTTTGGAAAATGTTCACCTCCAAGAGAGAGTCGGCCAACGATCTTGCAAAAGATTCCAAGGGAAGGATATTCATCGACAGAGATGGCTTCCTGTTCCGCTACATTTTGGACTATCTCAGGGACAAGCAAGTGGTCCTGCCTGACCATTTTCCAGAAAGAGGGAGGCTCAAAAGGGAAGCCGAGTACTTTCAGCTGCCAGACTTGGTCAAAATTCTGAGTCCAGATGAGATCAAGCAGAGTCCCGACGATTATTGCCATAGTGATTACGAGGAGGTTTCCCAAAGCAGTGACACGAGAATATGTGCCCCGTCATCACTTATGCCCTCGGATCGAAAGTGGGGCTTCATAACTATTGGCTACCGGGGGTCGTGCACCATGGGTCGGGAGACCCAAGCAGATGCCAAGTTCAGGAGGGTCCCGCGGATTTTGGTTTGCGGCAGGATTGCTCTAGTCAAAGAAGTTTTTGGAGAAAGTTTGAATGAGAGCAGGGACCCAGACCGGGCTCCCGACAGATACACCTCCAGGTTCTACCTGAAGTTCAGGCACCTGGAAAGGGCTTTTGATATGTTGTCAGAATGTGGATTCCACATGGTGGTCTGCAATTCTTCAGTCACGGCTTCTTTTGTCAATCAATACACTGATGACAAAGTTTGGTCCAGCTACACGGAATACGTCTTTTATCGTAAGTACATCTGCTGTGGCGACTGTTTGGGTTTGATGCATGCTGGGAGTCTGTTTCCTTTGGTAGCTGGGTTGTTATCCTGACTTGATCAAGCCTCTGTGTCCTTTCTGCTAACTGAAATTTCATTCTGAATCGGGATGCAAAGGGGGTATTTAGTGCAAGTCTTTTGAGCATACACTGGTGGTGAATTCAGTGGTATGGTCTTGGCTAGGGGGCAGCACAGACTGCTGGAATTTCCTCCCTTCTCTGCTCCTATGACAGACATTCACACACGCACACAAACATGGAGAGATGCATCTATCCCGCCATAGTTAACCAGCAGTTTAAGTATCTTGTGTGCATTTTGAGTGCTCATTCAAAACAGGCGAAAAGGCGCTGCTGATTTAGTGATAGAAACTGTACAATGGTAATAGGTGTTTGGTAATAATCACACACTGCCAGCCAAGCCATCTAGGAATAAAGCTGATATGCTTATATGCAGAGAAGGAAAAGTGAAATCTACTCATCCTAGCTCTTTTTCAGCAGGGGTCTTTTTCATAGACAAGGTCTATATATTGAAATAGACAGTGGATGCCTAAGAATGAGTATACTGCATCTTGCTATGGTAACTGATTTAACTGGATAATTTTACTGTGCTGTCTGGAATCTCATCAGAGGATTGGATTCAGATCTGAAGCTTTGGCATTGTATAGGGAACACTTTTGTCTGGTCACACCAGGGTAGTTTTGCTTCCGTAAATTATTATATAAAAGGCCTTGTCTGATCTTCAATGTGTGTGGCTGCAGTATTTTATTGTGATTTTACTTGGTTCATTATCACAACCAGGTTTTTCCTGTCCCCTTCAAACGTGTTTTGTGAAGACAAATGTGAAGTAGAGTTGTCTTATCCAACTGACTTGCTGCACTTTGCATAACTAGCTAGGGAAGACGATTATGAGGGTTGATGTTGAAAAGTAGTGCAGAAAATTGAGTGAAGGCTTAGTAATAGATGCAAATACTCAAATTTAAGGCATTATGTGAGCATCCAGTCTGAGATGCAAAAGTTGGGAGCCTGTATCTTGTGTTTATGATATAAATGAAATTGTTAATACGCCCAGGTATTAATTAATTTCAAAACAATTCTTCCTAAGATAAAACACTGACTTATTGAAAATAATAATGGGAGATATAAGGAATTGGTATGATTGTTATTATCGATTGTTATTATTATTTGGCAAAATAACGATCCAGAAAGTTGCTGGAGTTCTTAGTTGCTTCTTTGTCCAAAGTTTAGGATTGAAGTTAGAGTCTGATTAAAATTACATCAGAGATTACTAGTATTTCATAGTTGATGTAATTCACACTCAGTGCATTAGTTCCTAACTTTTCTTTTGGCCTGTATGTTTGTTGTCATGAAGAAATAACTTTTTGAAAGCAGACACAAGTTGAAAGAGGAAACTATTAAGGCTCGACCTTAAATCCCTACTCTTTTTTTTTAACTTTTGTTAATTCCCCCACCCCCACCCAGCACACTCCCAAGTTACAATCAATGGTCATATGATAGATATAAAAGAAAAGAGAAACAGAAAGAAAATAAAATACAGCAAAGAAGGTTCCTCCTGAAGATTTATGAGGAAATGACATGTAAAACTGCTCTTGAGACTATGTAATTTAATTATTTAATGCATTTTATACTGCTTATCAGGCAGTGCTCACAAAGAAATTTCCCTCTACTCTCTCTTGGGAAATGCAGCACCTTTCCAATTATCATGATCCACTGATGAGTTTTTCTACCTTCCCTTCTCACTTGCCCAGTGCAAGCAGCTGAGAAAACCTCTGGCACAGCCATCCTTGGATCTGAGAGCTGGCCCAACCACTGAACATGCTAAAACAAAGCAAAACGCCCAAACACCCTATAATTGATGGGAACAGTTGCAACAGTTCCTAGCCTACGAACAGGTTCCATTTGCTTATGGTGTCTTGTTGATCCGAGAAGAGGCAGCTGGGGCTCAAATTGTTGCATAAATGTTGGGTAGGGTAGACTTAGATATCCAAGGAGGCTTGGGGTTTGCCAGAGCTAAGGCGTCTTGAACCATCACTGTGTCTCATGGTGAAGTGTGACACAGCCAAGATATGGATGATGCCTTTACGATTTGTTTGCTATCATACTGCTCATGGTGCTATTCTAATTCTTTCTGGTTAGAACCAAGTGAAAAACCAAGGGTGGTGCCCAACAAACTGGTTCAGTTCCTGGAAAAACTTCGGACAGTGCAATGGAACTTCTCCCTCCCCTTTCCCTGTGGGCCCTCTGCAACCTTCTTGAAAATTTATCCAAAGGATTGGGAGAACCCCCACAAAGATTTGAAAGGCATGTGGGGAGAGGAGAAGCAGGGGAACTTCCATTGCATAGTCATAAGCCCTTGTGTTAATGGACCTCCCTTATTGGCTGACTCCCCCAAGGTCTCTCTCCTTCATAAGCCAAAGTTTGTCTCATTTGCCAGCCTGTATGCCTTGATCGAACCTTCAGCTCAACCTATTTATTAGATCTTCTGCATAGATTCCTCATTATGTGTACCATTCTTGATGAACATATTTTGTACTGGATATCTTCAAACTATGCCCAGCCAACTTTCTTTATTTGTTAGCAGGTGGGACTACTTTGTTAGCTTTTATCAGCCGTTGGAATTCTAGATTTGTATCCAAAATTTATCAAATGAGGTGTGTCTGTCTTAAGTGAATTGAAAAACTACATTTGTATGATGCTCTGAAGAAAGTTTTGGCACTATCCAAAGGTGTAGATATGGCTCACCCAAGTGGCAAGGAAATGCACAATTTGACAGGCAGGTTTAAAAATGTTTTGATGTGATATGCAAGCTACCAGATTCCATGCAGATGGCTTGTAACTCCACCACCCATTCTTTATGGTGCATGAGAGACTATTAAAGGTAAAGGTAAAGGACCCCTGACAATTAAGTCCAGTCTCATATGACTATGGGGTTGCAGTGCTCATTTCGCTTTCTTGGCCGAGGGAGTCAACGTTTGTCCATAGACAGTTTTTCCAGGTCATATGGCCAGCATGACTAAGCCGCTTCTGGCAAAGCCAGAAATGCCGTTTACCTTCCTGCCGGGGCGGTACCTATTTATCTACTTGCACTTTGACGTGCTTTCGAACTGCTAGGTTGGCAGGAGCTGGGACAGAGCAACAGGAGCTCACTCCATCTCAGGGATTTGAACCACCAACCTTCCAATCAGCAAGCCCAAGGTTCAGTGGTTTACACCACAGCACCACCCGCGTCCCTTGAGAGACTATTACCTTTGCTTAAACTAGATGTACCTCAGTTGACAAATCTTGTACACGCATGAACACAGCCTCCCCCACCTCCTCTACATTCAGGGATTCTCTTTCTTTCTGACCCATGTCTGAAATCTTATGTTCATTTGCCTTTTTACAATATTGGTAAAATCAGATAGGACATTTCTTCAATAAATCAGCAGCAAAACCGTTGGGCTCCTTATATTCAGCATGCTGGGGACAGTTGTGTCCACTCCATTCAGGGGATCCAAGCTGGTGGTCTGCTCTTAACTTAGTAGCTGTTAACTAATAGATCTGGCTCCTTACAAGTCAGATCCTGCCTCCAAGAAGCAACCATGAGGAGGAAGACCACTGGTGCAAGCCACAGAGTTGCTGAACCCAGCCTCAAAGCTGCCCAACTGGGAGATAGCACCGCTTGTGCCATATCATCATCATGAGCTGGTCTCCTTGCTTCACATCTCCTGGCACTTTCTCAACAGCGTATACAACAAGCAAGATGGGAGCTGACTGAGATGTGACCAAATGCAAGGCTCTGAGGCAAAGACCAAACCAACAGGCTTGAACTCATTTTTTTTTTTAATGTAAAGATCAGGGGACTGAGACATTACCTGGCCTGATCTCATCACTGCTCAATAATTTTCTTGAAGGTTTGAGGTCTAACTGGGCACCCTGTCGTTCAAAGATTGGGAAGCTTTGGCTCTCCAGATGTTGTTGAGCTCCAGCTCCCAGCAGCCCTAGCTAGCATGGCCAATGATAAGGGATGGTGGGAGGTGTAGTCCAGCAACATCTTAAAGGCTGCAGGGTCCCCCTCCCTGCAGTGCAGTAGTTCCTTCCTCTGATCAGTTCTCAGTGGTGGTTGATGCGCTGAATCCACACCTAACATCTCTCCCAGTTCAGGACCCTTTCTGTGGATTCGCATGTTAGCATTCACTCAGATTGCTTATCCCAGGATAAAGCTGGCAAAATGCTTGTGGGAGTCATTATAATGACTGTTTGTGGTATTCAGTGGCTATTGCGTAGTGATACCTTGCTCTTCAAAAAGGAAGCCCTTGTCTTAAGTATGTTGATTCTGTTTATCATTCCTTCATTGTATTTACCAGTTTGAAACAGCTAGCCAAAATCCGAAATGCAAATTTGCCTTATGCAAATGCACCTTATGCAGGTGATTTGAGCAGTTGCTGTAGTGATGACAATAATTTATATCATACGTGCTATGTAACAATGTATGACTCTGATGGGAGACAGCAATTATATAGATGCATGCACACACTCTTTTCTTGGATGTTTTAATATGAGAATGTTGGCAATCCACACCGAGAGTCTAGAGTGGTCAGAGATCCTTCACATCAAATTCCTAAAATTCTCTTTTTCAAAAACTCTCAGGACCAATAAAACTTGACAGCTGGTTTTCCGATGGGACATTCCAGCTTCTTTGCAGCTGTATAACCATAATTATTTAATTAGAAGCTGCCAACTGTGCCTATATAAGCATTAATTCATCAAGCTGTTGTGCTGGGGTTAATGGGCCGAAACAGTGGGAGGTATTCTGAAGCAACTAGTTAGCTACATGCAAAGATGTTCTGTGCTGATCAGCTTAAATACCTCCTGTGCGCGCGCGCACACACACACACACACACAGAGAGAGAGAGAGAGAGAGAGAGAGAGAGAACAATAACACAGGGAGCTTGGAAAGCCGATGGAAAGATTTCATAGTTTCAAAAGGCGGTGAGACAAGCTGCTGTAATTCTTATATTTCAGATCCTTTGCTGATTAAGCCATTGGTGATGTTATTATTTTTTAAGCTAGCAATGTTGCACACTTCTATCAACCTATTTCAAAGTATCCAGTTGGATTAAAGGAAAATACAATGGAAAGGTGGATTAATTCAGTTTTAATAGTGCCAGAGTATTTAACAGCATCTCAGATGAGTGGCATAGATAGATTGATACTGGCTTTTAAAAAAATGGCTGATAGATGTAGGCGTCCAAAATTCTAGTGGGAGATTCATTTTTCACTTTGCACTTTCAGGAGCCAATGAAGGCAGCTAGCACAGCAAAACAGTTTCTGCTTTGCTGGGTGAGTGGGGATAGTGGAGCTGAAGAGCAAAAGACTAGGATGACAATGCAACGTGTGTGTTCAGCACAGCTGGGCTGTGCTCCAACTTTAAACTAGGCCAGCACAAGAGGGAATTTGGAAGCAAGCTGTGTGCCTTGGTGTATGCTGGGTCCATTATTTAACAGATCCAGGGATTACAGGCTCTTTGTGTGGTGTCTGTTGGAATAAAAGCCTGCTCAGAGGATGAGTTGCCAGTCAAAATGGAACACAGGCTCCAGCATTCTGTTGGTGTGGCGATTTCCCAAAGTGCCCCTCCCCTGTCACCTGTGGTTAATCTGAATGGGTGGCTGGGTGAACCTTCCTCTTTCCTCTGTTAGTTGTCCTGTCCCTTTCCAACCCATTCCCTGTCAACTGTTGCATTGCCCCATGGTCAGTCCTCAGCTGGTCCATCCTGTGTGAAGGAAAGACAAAGTAGGCTTTACCAGATACTAGGCAGCTCCCAACCATTTTCCTCAGCGGCCAATCCTTAGTCAGTCCTTGGGGGCTCGATGATGGCTGTGCAGGTATGAGGAGGCCCTGCTCAAAGTGTCCCCTGGTGTGGCCTTTGCTCCATCAATGGATTTACATGGCTCTGGAAACAGTGTCCATAGCAATGCTCTGAAGAGCACTGGACAGCTGGGTCCAGTTACAATCTTAATTTCCCACAATGCAGTGACACTATATTGGGAGAACTGGGGGAAATTACAGTGCTAATGAGAGAAGCTGTCTGGTGCTTCTCAGATGCAGCCATGGGGTGGGGAATTAAAAGTGGGCAGGCTGACAATAGTGGTGGGCCCCATTGGGGTAAGGGGAACTGGCAGCTGTTTAAGGATGTCAAGTGCTGATGCTGACCCTGGGTATGGAAGATAATTATGGGCTGTATCCAAATAAGTTCTACTCAGGGTAGACTCATTGGCTAGGATTCAAATAATGATTACCATCTGTGGAAGCACTGCTTGTGCAATGGGGCTTCCCATCTCTCCTCCTCCTGCACCTCTCCATTGACTGGGGGTGGGATGGGAGAACTGGAACAGTGCGTGGGGGAAGGAGAGGGTTGATCGTTCTGCCTGGCAAGCCAAAGTACTTGCCCTGATGGATTGATCCCCTTGGCACAGTGTTGAATTCTTCCTTCTGAAATTAGTGGGCCTAAGTTAGTTGAATCCATTAATTTCAATGGGTCTGCTGTGAGTAGGACTAACTTTGGATAAAACCCTATAGCATTTGTGTGACCCACACTGTGCGTCTACAAATGTTATACAAATGGTGTGAGGCACAGTTACATAAAGGCTCTGGCAACATATGGATCAGCCCTCAGACTTTACAGCTTCTTCTTTGACTTTTTCTGTAAATGTGGCAAATATACTGCCATGACATCCATGCTTAGAAAGAACACATTTTTGTATTGTTTCAACATTGGACCCTTTTAAAATGGAATGAAACAGGCTCTCCATCTTTCATCTCTCTGTCTGCCTTTTTCAGCTCCACCCAATTGTTTTATTTCGCTCAAATGCAGCAGTATACTATGGAGAACATTAAATATGTTTTCCTTTGTATTAAGTAGCATACATATGTACTTATTGAAAATGCTGTGTTTTCCCTTGGGGAATGTGGCAATGCTATATAAAGATGTAGCAACGCTGCAATTTTAAAGCAATGCTGCCTTCTATAAAGCAGACCATTGGGCTTTGGGTGACAAATAAAGAAATCAAGAAATGCCCATAGCTGACTCAACAGTGGCTTATAGTTCATGGCCCCATTTTACACCACCACCCTAACTATGTCAGCCTTACTGAATTCAATGGAGCTTACTCCCTGGTAAGTGGGGTTGGATTGGCAGCCTTAGTTATCCATTGCCTTTCATGCTTCCTGAATGTTGTGATGCATATCTTTGCTCAAAAAAGAGGTTGCTTTAGGCTACTCTGCATTTCGCAGCACTTGGGAAAGTGGAAATGAAACTATGCAAACAGATATAAATGATAGATGTTGGGAAATGGCTGGAAAAAAGACTGGGTAGAGGTATTAACCCTCCAGGTTAAGGTAATGACAGCTCGGAGGTACTGAGCTAGATCCAATATTACCCATTTACATAATGAGTTCAGATATACCTCCAAATGAATGTGCCCGTTATTCTTAGAGATATTTTTCCAAAGTCTGAACAAGTTTCCTCCTTCTTTTTTAATTTGAGAGTATTATGCAAATTTCCTTAAGGCTTGCCTTGCCTTCATAACCACACATATAAAGCATCTTGGGTAACTGTAATGTTCAAAGGAAACTTTGAGACATCCATAGCAAAATGACTGTAGGCTGAAAATTAATTGACAGGCTTTGTGAGCCTTCGAGTCATTGGCTGCTTTCATTCATTATGCTTTCCCTGTGGGTTGTGGCCTGATTTTTCACCTTACCATTTTGACAAAGCACTGTTTGGTTTATTCATTCTGCTGTTAAAGTCTGTTATGAATATTAAGAGATAGTTATGGGGTACTCATCAAATTATACGTGTTTAAATGAACGTATGCTATTTGATAGGGGCTGGTATTTGAGAAAATGTGTGCAATAATTGGTGCCTACTTAGAATTCAGATTTATGACCTTTTAACAACAGATGCGAAGGAAATCCCAAGGGTATATCCGGATGGCATACTTTACCTAAGATTAATTTAACCAACCAAAACATGTCACCATTTCTATTTGAACAAAGCCTGAGACAGCATTTAATTAGTAAGTGCATTTTAAATTCATATACATACAGTGTGACTAGAATGGTAAGATGTAGCGCCACCACCACAAAATGCTTGCTGAGGTGGAGTTTGTTTGTAACAGGAACAGCATCGCTGTGTTGTCAGCATAATGTCATGATCTCTGAGAGAAATGACAAAAGAGTCTCATGGCACCTTAAATTGATTGTGGCATGGGCTTCTAGGGTCAAGATGGGTTCATCACACGCATGCCTGGAAAACTGGTAGGAAAAAATAAGTATGGATATTGTGTAGGATGGGAAACCTCCAGCCCAAGGGTCAAATCAGGCCTGTCAAGCAGACCAGTTTGACCCCATGACCATTTTCTGCCATTGTCACTCACCTGACATCACGTATTATAGTAGAATTAAAGATGGGTTTGCAGGTGGTATTTCTGACTGGACTGTATAACTGTGTCAATACCATTTACTTTTTTTTGTAAAAGATGCAGACTGGAGTGTTTTAATTTATTGTTTATTGTTGTATGTTATACTTCAATACTATCTGTCTGTCTATCTGTAATTGCCCAGTAAAGTTAAAAGGCAAGGAAAATATAAGAGAGAGACTACAGGCCTGAGTCAATTAGGTATGTCTCATTCCCAGTGATATATTAAAGCCAGGGTGCACAACTCAAACAGCTCCGAGGGCAACTTTCATTTACTCAAGAAGGATACATCAATACATTAACTGCAGAAGAGCATTATCTCACATATTTACCCAAAGTAAATATGTAGTCCAGCTAGAGCAAGGCCAGTGTATGGCTGACACAAATCTTCCCTGTAAAATTAGGCTTCAGGAGAAGCACACATACAAAAATCCCTCCTTGATTCTTTTATATATTTTTTGGACTTTGACTGTGGTTGTTCACAGCCACAACGATCCATTTTGCTTGCAGTGTGGGGATGCTTGCCTTGGCTCCAGCACGGTGCTGTGAAGCAGCAATATAGCGTGGAATGACAGGGAACGCGGCTTGGGCTGGCCTGACTATTAGGCACAGTGAAGCAACTGCCTCAGGCAGCAAATGCTGGAAGGGGGCAGCATTCCCCTCTCCTGAAGTACAGAGGTATGTGTGGTGCTTGGTTTGTCCGAAATACCCTAAACTGGAGTGCTGGCCTCAGGGCCCCTGAAAGACTTCCTGTTGTCATTGTTGAAGTAATATTCAGCTGCTGCTCTAGTTGTCTTATATGTGGAATGGGGGAAGTGCCATTTTGCTTCAGGCAACAAGATGTCATGAGCTGAGCCATGTATGACTGGCTTCTGTTGACATCAATGGGACTCAGTGCTCACTGGTCAATTTTTGCGCCCTGGTCAATTTCAGTTTCTCTCAGCTCCCCCCCCACCCCTTTTACACATCACATGGCTGGGGAACCGCACTGCAAAAATCAGAGAAGTGTGAATTCTGAAAGATGGTTGTGTTCCTGTTTGCCTGTTGTTTTGGAAAGTTCAGATTCAGTAGGTTCATTTTTAAATGCAAACTGGGTTTATCTAATTTCTCCCCCATCCGTAGTTCATTCTGCACGCAGTGAAATCTTGAAAAATACCATTCATATTCATTACTGTTTCTGATGTGGAGTGTTCTCGTGGGGAGGTCACTACTGCATTGTTCAGCACCCAGATAGAAGCGTCTTAAGATCTGCCCCTTCCTTAATAGCGCCACAGTATTATTTAATGGCAAAGCACATTTTAAAAAGTTCCAGCACTGCACAATAAAATATACAAAATGAACTGCTGATTGTTCCAAAATTTAATGATCTCTCATGAGAGCTGGAGTTCTGAAGTACGCAGAGTGGGTAGGAGGAAGAGTGGGAGGGAGGAAGTTCAAATGCTGTTGGATTTATGCAGTTCTCGAGTGCAAGACAGACTGTGAACAGGATGGGGATGGATAGAACCGAAACGCTGTCCTTATAGAGGGCAGATGTTCCCTTAAGCGGAGAGGAAATCTTCATTTCCCATGTTCTTACATCCATATTAAGTGCTAGATGGAAGGGAATGTTCACTAAGATCAGACTGGCTGGTCTGGGTATTTTGCCTTCTCAGTGATTTGTGTTGTTTGTGCCATTTTAAGCTTTGAGCTGGCCATTTTCTCTAGTGGAGTTGCTTTCTGCTTCTGGGACACAGGCACACTTCACACAGTCTCTGGAATGGGTCCTCCATATATGTGTGGCAGGGCAGGAGTGCTCCTGTGTCCCTACCATGTGTAACATTGCCTCTGCTTTGGGCTGTAAAGAAGGGGGGGGGGAAACCACACCAATGCAGCGCCAAGGGGGGTCTGCAGGGCACCGCAGCTATGATGTAATGCATGAGCAGAGTGGAAGGCAAGAAGTGGGGGTGCCTAATTTTGGTCTTGCACAGGGCACCGTTGAAATTTGAAAGACCCAAGTCCACCCCTGTTATGATTCTAAGCTGAAAGCCAGTGTGATATAGTGGACAGAGTGTTGCATTTTGACCACGGAGACCTGGCTTCAAATCCCTCATCAACCACAAGGCTTTCTAAGTAGTCACTGTTTCTTAGGTATCCTATCTCACAAGGCTGTGGTGACATTAAAATTGGATAAAATATTAATAATCCTTATTTCTTTGGGGCAATGGCAGAATATAAATAGGATAATAGTCGCACACTCTTTCCGTAGCAGCTCTTCCAAACATTGCTTTCTCCCAAGGATGGGGAACCTGCCACTCTCCAGATGTTGTTGGACTCAAGCTCCCATGAGCCCCAGCCAGCATGGCCAATGGTCAGGTGTGGTGGGAGTTGTGGTTCAACATCTGGAGGGCCAAAAGATCCCCATCACTGGGGGATCATATGCATGCCACGAAGATCCCTTCTTGACTGGCAGCTAAAAAGAAAAACAATCTCTCCTCTAACTGTTAATTGGATAAGGCTTGATGTTAGCCGGGATTTACCAGGAGGCAATGACGATGAGGACTCTGTGGGTGCCATTGAATCAAATTTAAAAATTCATGCAAATTACAAATAACTGACTGTGACATAGTATAACAACCTGTCTTATACTGAGCAAAACCACTGGTCCATCTTGCTCAGTATTGTCTACACTGATTGGCAGAGTGTCTCTCAGGCCTACCTGGAGATGGTGGGAACCAAATCAGTGACATTCTGCATACAAAGGAGATGTTCTATCAGTGAACTACAACTTGAGTAACTATAGAGCTCCTTTATGCAAACTTGTATTAAGTGGGGCTTAACACTGGGCATTCTGAGTAGATCTTGCTGAGGGAAATTAGAGATGCAGGTGAATGGCTGACTGATTGACTTGTCATTTTGCATGTTCTCCTCAGGCTGAACAACCATCTGTTCTTTGGTGCTCTTTCTAGTCTAATAAGGGTTTTTAAAAATAAAAGGTTAGTTTGTTTGGTGCAATTCTGCTTAAAAGAATTAAAATGGGGGAGGAATTGAGGGGGACAACAAGGAGGATAACATGGGTGTTCCTATTCTGAACTTGCAGCTGACACAAAAGTAGCACCAGCGATAAATTCCTTTACTTGTTCTAGTTATATAACACACACCACAAACACACATATGGACTTGAAGAGTTCAAAAATGCTCTTGAAGACTGAGAGTACAGAAATGTTCTAACATGCTTGCACTAGCAGAATTGATTATTTTGGGACTTCATCTTAGGCTCTTCTTAAAAACAGCCAAGCCATTCACATTCTTGCCTTTGCTAAAGGCAATATGATATTTGGACTGGGCTCTTTTTGGCCCAGGAAACCAACTTCATGTGACTTAATTAATGGATCATATTGTAGGAGGTGATGAGGAACAGTTAGAAGAATGCCAACAGATTCTTAAATGTGTCTTCCTTCAAAAGCTTTTTGTCATTTGCATCCCGTCCACTCTGCCCCCTAAGCCATTATGTCCACCACCCAAACAAGCAGATGCGAAGACTCTAGCCTGTTCACATGCCTGTCTATCAGGTATCGAACAATATGAGGATGGTGTTACCTAGCAATGACCCTTCTTGTGTCTTCTCACTCCTCCTAAATTGGTTACAAACAGGAATAGAGAGAGCTGTTGCCAGTCAATTTTTCCACCCTCTGTGTGGAATTCCGTGCAGATTTTCCTTAATGCTGCGGATCTACAGCAGCACCACTACTCATTGCTTGTGGGGTGAGTTGGTGTGGACGCCAGCAATTCCACATGGAATTCCTGATTCCTATAATGAGTCTTGGAATTAGAAGGGAGTAGGAAAAGGGAGGCGAATGTGGCACAAAAATGGGATTTTTTAAAAAAACAACAACAATCAAAATAAATGGATCATTCTGTAAAAAGCAAAATTTCCAACAGTCCCATTTTTTTCAAAAGAGAGCAATCCAGAGCAGCCTGGGCAGCATGCAACTCAGATTAAAGTCCCTGAACAGATCAGGGATGGTGTGTTCCGGACTACTGGTGCTCAAAAGGGTGCTTGCAGGCCTTGCAAGTTCTCCCTTTGGCCATGGTGACATGCAGAACAAATCTCTACCAGGGTCTAGATCTGCTGTAAGCTCATCTCTAGCAATGTGCTGTAGCAGGTGCTAAATGTTGTTGCCTTTACAGTTCCAAATGCCTGGCTGGCATCAACAGCCGGCACACTCAGGCAGCTGCCAAGGACTGCACCGCTTGGCATGGGCTACTGGTGCTGATGCCTACCCTGACTGGGCTCTCCCCCAATGTGGATACTGCTGTGCAGATTTTCCTTAATGCTGCTGCTCTACAGCAGCAGCAGTACTCATTGCTTGTGGGGTGAGTGGGTGTGGACGCCAGCAATTCCACCACAGAGAATCATCAGAGGCATTAATGCCAAGGGCCCACTCAGTCCTGGCCCCAAACCTGGGTAGTCATAAAGGTAACAGTCACATTAGCGTTCTAATAGTAACATATTTTAAAAACTTTAACGCATCTTCTCATGACATGCTAACAAGTTTAAGTTCTCAGCTGCTGGTTATAGTTAACGGCTGAGGTCCCTGTGAATACAAACCATCCTTTTAGAGTGCTTTTCCTAGCCTGTTTGCAATTTGCCGCTGAAGGTTAGTCATATAAAGTGGCTTTTCATGTGTAAACTTTAAACCTGACGTGGATGTGAAAACGGCACAGCAATAGCTGACAAACAGCCTGAGGAGGGTGGTTCTTACGCTACTAATGTTGGATCTCCCCCCTCCCCAAGACTTCGACTGAATCTGCCATCATACAAAATGATCGTCAAGTTTTAGATACTTGCTGATTAGCTGTGGGGGGGTATATACAGTATATATTACGATGACTTACTGAGTGCACTTTGATAACCCCTTAGCCTGGTTGGTGGGGGGTGGGGGGTGGCAAGGCTGGAGTAGCTGACTGAGTAGCCAAGCTGATGAAGTGAATGTTGAACTTAGCTCTCTCCCAGCACTTGAGAGACCCTTTTTGTAGCAGTCTGAAGCCACAAACTCATATAGTGCTTTCTTCGGGGCAGGGGAGTGTATGGATGTCTTTTTGCCACTTCAGAGTTCCTGAGGAGAAAGCACTTAGCACTACAAGGTACATCTTGGCTTTTAAAGCAGAGAGGTGCGCGGAAGCCATGACAAATGGCATTGGGGTGGAATCCAGCAGGCAGAAAGGGTGTACAATCACTTCACAAGCACCATTTCAGCTTTCATTTAAAGGGGAAGTTTTCATTTAGAATTAGCCACTATCGGTGCGTTGTTGAGAGATACCACTGAATCACCAGCATTTCTAAGTGGTGTACATGAAAATAAAGCATACAGGGAATAAAACAATTTAAAAGTAATCATAAACAGCAGCTTACCATCTTCCACTCCAGTTCTTAAAAAAGTTGTTTATAAGCTTATACCATAAATGGAGATACAAAGGTATCTTGGTTCTCAAACTTAATCCGTTCCGGAAGTCCGTTCCAAAACCAAAGCATTCCAAAACCAAGATGTGTTTTCCCATAGAAAGTAATGCAAAATGGATTAATCCATTTCAGACTTTTAAAAACAACCCCTAAAACAGCAATTTAACATGAATTTTACTATCTAATAAAACCATTGATTCATAAAATGAAAGCAATAATGCATTGCAGCCACACAATCAATCAATAGCTGAAATGGGTTCCACACAGTCACAAAAACAAAACAAAAAAGCCGCAAAAACAAAAATGCAAAATAAATAGCAAAAACAGACAGACCTCAGCGTAACACTCAAAATGGAAGTGTGGCGCTCAAACTGGAAGTATAACACTCAAAACAGAGCACTTTGGGCTTCCGAAAAATGTTTGCAAACTTCTGGGTTTGCAGTGTTTGGGTTCCAAGTTGTTTGAGTACCAAGGCATTTGAGAACCAAGGTACCACTGTACCACCATTTAATATTTTTCAAAGCAAAAAAAGACATCACA
The DNA here is from genome assembly GCF_964252035.2 of Podarcis erhardii. NCBI lineage: Eukaryota > Metazoa > Chordata > Lepidosauria > Squamata > Lacertidae > Podarcis > Podarcis erhardii. The sequence continues at coordinate 55,727,614 of NC_138498.1, read as the reverse complement.
GACTATTTTCATGAATGCATAGCACAAAGCAATCTTCATCTTGATTTCACAACTCTATGACATTATTCCGCTGTACAAGTTTAGTTTTTTGTGTCAGGGAGATTCACAGCAAATAAGAATTGCATTTTTGGGATTTATATTCTAGATATTCTCTTCCCTAAAGCTCTCGGTTTTAAGAGCATGTTGCATTTATTTTATGTAACATATTTTAATACTGCCTTTCTAAAGCAGTGTACTAAAGGCACAAAGAGAAACCTAAGCCCACAAAATGGATGAGACAGCAGAGCGGAAATGGTTTCGGCAACTCAACTTTGGAAAGTGCAGCTGAAAAGATCTGTCTTTCAGAGGGAGGGAGCATTCCAGGGTTCCCAAACTATTTATTTGTTATTTTATTTATTTCATTGATTTATATATCATTTAATCACACACTTCTCTAAGCTGTGTACAGGGAGCTCAATGCAATGAAACTAAATATGAATTAAAACAATAAAATCAGAAATCCTGCCGGAAGGGGAAAAAAATTATTCACTATGCACCAAAAGTTCAACACAGAAGGGCTCTGCCTGACCACAACTGGGAGGGAGTTTCATAAAATTGGCTCCATGTTATTAAATGCATGGCTGCTGGTGGATATGAGATGTGCACCAGATGAGAAAGCAACAGGATTTTGGTGTGAGGTTTTGAGTTTTTTTCACAGCTCTAAATGTGTGATGTCCATGTGAACCTTGATGGAAACTGAATGAAAGCAGTTTCTAAAGAACCGTTGCAAAACGAACAGATCCATTTTCACATAAATCTGAAGAGGACGGCTTGGGCTGTGGTTTTGAAAGGCCACTGCAAGATCAAGCTGAGCAACTGAGACCATGGGTGGCTTTTTCAGATTACCCTCATTGTACAATCTTTTCAAAAGCGACTCATTGTAAACCAGTGTCATCTTTAGGAGAAAATGCTCACATCTGGAATTCATTACAGACTATATCCCTCATCAAAGCTGGACAGCTTTTTGTCTTGCTGTGTGAACTTCTCAGGACTAGCTTTAGAAAGGATGCTTGGATTGGGGGTGGAAAAAAGAGGCATGATTTTTGCGATGTTTTCAAATGACGAAGAAATTGCTTTTGTTACAAATGGCATACAAAGCTCTGCTTTATCCCACTTTGATTGGGATTGCTTTTTGTGTCTTGAACCCCTTGAATCTGAAGATAGCATGATTGTCTCAAGATGTTTTGGCTCCCATCATCCCTGAGCATTGGCCATGCTGAGTGGCATCATTGGGAGTTGTAGTAAAAAAATTAATCTGGAGGGAAGTCTGCTATAATGTGTTAACAATTGCATTTCTGTGTCTGTATACACATGTGGTGAAAACTTGGTTCCAACCATGGCTTCCTAATAAATGCACACTATAAAATAGGCATGTTGAACTTCCTTGGTGATATGGTGGTGTGTATATTGGAAATGGTCATGCATATGGTAACACTGATTGTTTTCTTGTTCATTTGCTCCTTCCTTTTGCAAGTGACTGTCAGTTCATGGGAGGACCAATTTTCATCAAGTTTAGCAACATGATTTATGAAGCTGCAGAACTTCATAAACTGAAATGGACTCTAGTCCACAAAAGCTTATACCATACAAAATGCCTTAGTCTTTAATGCAGGGGTCAGCAAACTTTTTCAGCAGGGGGCCGGTCCACTGTCCCTCAGACCTTGTGGGGGACTGGACTATATTTTGAAAAAAATATATAAATGAACGAATTCCTATGCCCCATAAATAACCCAGAGATGCATTTTAAATAAAAGGACACATTCTACTCATGTAAAAACATGCTGATTTCCAGACCATCCGCAGGCTGGATTTAGATGGTGATTGGGCTGGATCCAGCCCCTGGGCCCTAGTTTGCCTACTCATGCTTTAATGTGCACAAGGCTGTTGCTGTTTTGCTACAAATTGCTTGGAAATACTTAGCAACAGTGGCATGTGTATCAGGATCCAAATCCCTATATAGTTCCCACCCCCCACCCCGCCATTTGTTGCTTTTAACAGAACAAAGTTTCAAAGCCAAGAAGTATTTGTGAAAAAACATCCATTATCTGCACTGTTAGATGTGTTGTTATGTTATGCTTGGAACACCTTGATACTTTTGTGTCATGCTACTCTCACATTTTGCCTGCGTGTTGAAAGCCAGAGCTTCAGTAGATCTATAGCAACATGTTGCTCTTATAGCAGTCATTTCCCAAACTTCAGGCAGCTTGCCTTCTGAGGAATCCAGAGTACTGGGCACTGTAAGGCTGCAATCTTATAAACAAAGCAGGGCTTCTGAGTAGACATGCTCCTGTGCATGTCGTTCACAGTGAATTCACTGGAACTTTATTTCTGAGTAAACATGCTTAGGATGGTGCTGTTAATGCTAGTTTATACAAGTAGCAGAATCAAACGGTCAAGCTTTTCCTGAACTGAGCCAGTTCAGACTGCAGATTGTGTGTGCACAGAATGCAGCGTGTTTGGAGGTGTCATTCCCACATTCCACAGCCCAAACCAATCGCCACCTCTTGTTGCATGTACAAAGGGTAGTAGTTGCCTGAGCAGGACAACTGCTCACTCAACAGAACTTCCTTGCCCTCTTCTCCCTCTCTCACATGCTCCTGCACCTCCAGATCTGCTCCTCCAACCCACCAGAGCAGACTGGGAGAAGTATGGAAGTAGTGAAGGGGGGGGAGAGAAGGAAGAGAGGTTCTGTTTCATCAGCATAAGTAATTCCATTTGCACACTGACTTACTTGGATTGCACTCAAAATAGCAGGGAGGTAAAACAAAAAAAATAATGGGGTGTTTTGATTTTCTTGTAGTTTTAATACATTGCAGGTTTTCCTAATGAAGGTAGAGACTGAATATCAAACAAGTAAGCTTTTCAGTTCTTTGTAAACGAAAGCAAAATGAACAGGTGCAGAATTGTGCTGACTGGTTTGATTGGCTTGTAATAAATCCTTGCACAATGGAAACCAATGGAAACCAGCCAATCCAACTGAGAAAAACTGGTCATCTTTTAATCTCTGAAATGTCATGCCCAGAAAATAGTGCTAGCTGATCTCCTGGATTTTTTAAAAAAATGACTTTCCCCAGACTATGTATACGATGATTCATTATAATGACTCTAAAGCTCCAATAATTGTGATGTTTCTTCTTTTCCATTGCCATCTCTTGCATTTTTATTCATGTTAATTTCAAGCAGGTGGTGAATTAACAACCATGCAATGTAAGTGCTTTGGGGGGGGAAAGATTGATTCCTCCTTTTTTTCCTTCATAATTATGGACCTATCTGCAGTTTTGTATGACTTTCTTCCTCCAAAATACTTGGATTTTTAGTTAAGTGCTGGTGTTGACCATCTTCTTAGGTAGATTTCCCTATCGCCTTTGCAGAATAACAGTTTTCAGGACCTCTTCAGAAGATAGGATATCAAACCAATTTATCTGCCCAGTGGTTAGCCCCATGCATTTTATAGGATTGATTTGTAGGTACAAGATCAATAGCTGATCTTTCCTACTTCTGAGTAAACTATCCTATCCATCAGACACTTGTTGAGCATCCAGAAGTTGTAACCTATTCTAAAGTGGACATTCTAAAGTCAGCTGTATTGCAACAAGCATTGAGATTGCAATGAATTGAAAAAAAGTTCATAGTTAGAACTTAAAATTCTGCATAGATGCAGGAATCAGCTTGAAAAAAAACCTCACATATTACCATATATTATTTTGGGAACCTTACTTTTTTTCTTTTAATGAAAACCTGGAGTCTAAGGCACCTGCCCAGGAGCACCTCTGGAAGCCTTCAAAGGCTAGATTGGTGACCCCTTGCATATTGTGACCTAGTTCACACACCCTGGAAAGCTCCTGGACAGGAGTTTGCAGTCACCTTGCTCCTCTTCAGTCTTTTTCACTGGGACAGTGATATGTTAGGCATCTATAGAGGGTGAGCATCTTTCTGTTGCTGGAGGAAGTTTCTAACCCAAGGTCTCAGTGTAGCCCACATTTCAGAATGAATGGTACTACTGCCATGGGCAATGTTAGAATTTTGTTCAATTAGTTGATCATATTTTTATTATTTGTAGCTGATGGTCATAACAATGTAACTCACAAAACAAGCAGGACAATCTAGGAGGAAGTTTAACATATACATTTTTTTGAAATACAAGTTGTGAAAACTTAAAATTGCGAAGTTCTCCAAATAAATTTAAAAAAGAAAACCCTTGGCATCCAAAGTGTTTTGGGTTAAAAAAAAAAAGCAAGCAACTTTTCTCATTGTTACTGAGATTTTTTTTTTTTTGTTATTGGTCTAAAGGCAGCATGAGCATATTAATATTGTTCAATCTGTTATCTTTCTCAAAATATGGATTTTAACAGAGAGGGAGGGGGAATTGAGTAATGAGGGAGCTCAACCTCTGAAAGTGATTTGTTTTCTTAATGTTGTCTGCACTAATGGATTTGAAAATTTAGCAATAGCTCATCAGACCACAAGATAAAATACTGGCTGATGTAGAGTAAATAAATAATTACAGAAAAACATATACATCAGTTTCCTTGAGGCAGTGAATTTAAATTAGAGATTGTTTATACTCATCCAATAATCTGAATAAATGTACTTGCAGGGATGTTTTAGGGGTTTCTGCACCTAACGATCTAAGCTCGTCACATGGGATGGCTGTTATGTGTACTTTCCGGTGACCTGCCTGTGAGCTCATGCAGATATGGATGAGTATGCATGATCTTGTTGACCTCGTACTTTGCCTCTGGGGTTCCAGAAACATTGTGGTATGAAAAAGCATAGAGTAGTTGATTGGAACCTTGACCTTTTCACACATCAGGAAATATGGTTGCTTGTGTGTATGAGGCGGAAGAATTGTTACAGAAGTAGGATAACTAAACTAAAACTTCATACCTTGCTGTATTAAAACTCCACAGGACTTGGGGTTGCATCCAATGAAATCATTGCACTTAAGGCATGACTTTTGCAAGCACCACTGAACTTTCACTCCCCCTCCTCTTGCTGTACCCCCCCCAATCTACTGTGGAGTCCCATCCCCCCAACACTCTGGAGTAGATTTGGGGGCAGCGTGAGAGGTGCACAAGAGAGGAAAGGAAGGGCAAGTTCTGTTGTACTTGTGGCAACTTGTTCCACATGCACAATGATTTTGTGGGATACAACCCCTGCTATCTGTGGCCTTGCCACTGAGATTTTAGCTCACTTCCAACTTGTGTTTTTCCAAGTGTGGTTGCAATGTGGACAAAACATACAACCTTAGGCCCATTCACGTGTTTTGTGGAACACATATAAGGGCTTAAACTAGAAGGTGAGTATGTAGACATGCCTGTCCCTGAGTGTCTCCATGTGTGATGGATCTACTTCTGACCAAGATCTAAAGTAGGTTTTTGTGCATGTTCAGCTGATCATCCTTTAAATCTTGTCCATGATTGGTAATCCTGATAAGGAAGGGTTGGTGATTGTGGGGAGGCTTCCTATCTTGTTCAACTGAATACTCATAGATTCTCTCTTCTGGTCTGAAGCTTCTTCCCATGATGACAGGAGCACTGGGAGCACAGCTGACATGCAGGGCCCCATTTCCCCCTATATTCTGAATTTGTCTGGCAGCATTTTGCCATACCAGATTTAACCCCATCCTTGTAGAACAGAGGAAGCCACCTTAGTGGTCTCTAGATGAAGTTGGCTTGAAACTCCCCTGGTCATTGTCCATGGCTGGCTGAGATAATGGGAGTTATGGAGTAAAACAACATCTGGAGGGCACTGTGTTGGCTACTCCATTCTGGAATGCATCATCTTTAGACACTGGCACAAATCATATTTCTTTTGCAACATGATGTATGAACTAGCACATCGGATCCAGTGTCCTTTAGTAACATAGGAAGGTGCCTTCTGAATCAGACCACTGGTTGTCCTAGCTCAGCATTGACAACACTGCCTGGCAGCTACCCAGAATTTCGGGTCCTACCTGGAGATTATGGGGATTGAACTTGGGGCCATGTGTCTCTAAAGCTGCTGCTCTATCACTGAGCTGTGGATGTTTCCTTGCTCCTGAAAATTTGGTCAAGCCATTCTACCTGTACCACCACCCCAGTTGGTAAAATGGTACTTCTTACACCTGTACCTATGATGGCTGGGCGTCTCTCTTTGCTGCTGAAAATGTTGATCTGGCAGTTAACTGCTCGCTCCTTCCATTTTAGGAGGAAACTTGCAGTTTGTGATCTGCCTGGGATGCCAAATGGGTAGATCCATCTAATCAGTGACCACACTGGAGGTTCCTGGTATGGTTTCCTCTGGTTTGTGTCTACCATCATGTCTAAAGAAGCCATGCAGCATCTTGGCATGAAAACAGTACTGATGCATGGGAACCAGATGGGAGCCTGATCTCAAAGTCTGTGCTTTATCTCTGGGGGCAGGATTAGGGAAGACGCAGGAAGCTGCCTTCTGCTAAGATGAACCACTAGTTCATCTAGTTTGGTACAGCCTACAGAGAGACATAGGATGCTGCCTTATACTGTGTCAGACCACTGGTCTACTTGGTTCAGTGTTGTCTACATTGACTAGCAGTGGCTCTTTGGGGTTTCAGGCAGGACTCCCTCCCAGCCATCTCTGGATGGCTTGAACCTGGTACTTTCTGCATGCAAAGCAGATGCTCTACCATTGAGTTATAGCCCTTCTACAGTGGCTTTTCTGAGTTTCCAAGCCCTGCCCAGGACCTTCTGCATGCAAAGCATGGGCTCTAGCACTACTTTAGTTCATAAAGCAGCCCTTTCCCTTGCTTCTTACCGCAATGATGAATCCTCAGTGGGTGAGTGACATGGCACGTGAGCATGAAAGAGGAAAAACTTGGCACCAGCAGGCAGTCCATCTGGGAGGGAGCATTTCCTTCCCACTCTGCTCTGATGGAGGGGGGAAGTTCCCTACACCCTCCCACCAGTGTTATGCCCATGTACGGTGTGCGTAATGAGCTGCACTTTCAACTGCCGAGCCCCCTGTTTTGCTCAGTCTTTAGGGCTTGCAATGCCAGTTGACAATTTTTCACGCTCTCTGCAAGGATGCCAGTTTCTTCGGCTCCATCGACAGCATGTGTGCCCTGTTTATTCCATCTCAGTCCTAGCAGCAAGCTTGCCGAGTTCTGGTGCTCCAAGTTGGCTACCCTTCGGTTCCTCGTTTCATTCAAACAGGGTTGCAAGTTATTTTGTAAGCGAGGAGGCTTCTGTCCTTACTGACATAATTGTGATTTGGCATATTGAGTACAGTGGGAAAATTTTTAGCTGAGCAGATGGTGTCAGGATTTAAACTAAACACTTCTGAGATGCAGCTAGCCCAACTGCTGAACTTGTGTACTTGTTATTTTTATTACAAGCAGGTTGGACATAAATTACGATTACTGTTTTTGCCATTGTTCTTGCCAGTCTGTGGCAGGCAGTCACTCTCATAATCCCCCTTTCCCTGTAATGTGTTCAAATGACCCACTCCCCTACACATGAACCTGAACTTGACCCTCCTCGCCCACCCTGTGTTTCTTTCACAATATCTAACCCCACCCCCCCGGAAAAACAACAACCCCTTTTTCAGCTTCATAGCTGTCTTGTTCTGGACTTCTCCTTGAAACCCTTGCAGTGATAACTACTGAGGAGAACCTGCCTGATACAATTATGGATGCTTTGTTCCCCAGAGGTGTCAACAACTTGTGCTTAGACTCACATGCCCTTGGGAAAAACTGTCCTTTTTGTCACCAAAGAGAACAAATCTCCTGCCAGGCATTTTGAAATATTTTCTGGATACAATAGCCCAAAGCAAATGCTGAAAGACAGAGCAGTTTTTATAAATAAGGGCTCCCTCCTCCATGCTACTTTTATAGCATTGATGTAATCATGCAAATCCAGCCAAACTCTGGAGATAAGGGCAAACATAAGATACATGGTGCAAATTTCTCTCAAAGAAAACTGGGGTGGGGGTGGGGGGCAGCTCTGATGTTCACAAGCCTTTCTCTCCAATTTTATTCCTTTATTTGAAGTGTATAACTAGAATCTTTAAAGATCAAAAACACCAAACATACCCACTCAGATGCCTACGGAAGAGATTCTGCACATCATGCAGCTCTCACATTGTTTTCTACTTCTTATGCCGTTACCCAAGAGCACCCTTCCACAGAGGTCCATGTGTTGAGGGAGATTGGCAATTACATTCTTCATAACTTCCTCACATATAAAACGGAACAGATCCATGTGTCCCAAAAGCTGTGCTTTGACTTGTTGTTTCTTCATGCTCTAAACTGCTTGGTAGGTTCAAGTCTTTCCTTAGGAATTCAGATCCGATGGTGATCTCCAGTCTGTAGACAATACTGAGGTAGATGGACCAGTGGTCTGATTCAGTACAAGGTGGCCTCCCATGTTCTTGATACTTATGAAATTAAGCACATATGTATATGTATTTAGAGGTTTAAAGACTCTCTCAAGGCAAATCTAAAAAAAAAAAAAAGTAGTATAAACACCAACAGTTGAGAAACAGTGGCCTGCAAGCACTCCAGTTGGAGAACAGCCTTTACCACAGGTGTCATGGACTTTGAAGACGCTTGAACTCAGGACGAAAGGGAGAAACATGCTAAGAGGAAGGCACACTTGGCAAACCCTCACCTTGATCAACTCCCACCCGGAAACTTATGTTCCCACTGTGAAAGGACATGTAGATCCAGAATTGGCCTCCACAGTCACTTACGGACTCACTGTTAAGACTGGGTTCACGGAATACAATCTTACTCGGCTATGTGTGATTGCCGAAGAAGAAGAAGAAGAAGAAGAAGAAGAAGAAGTATTCTTTCATTGGAGAGAGGAAGCAAAGAGAAGGATGGAGCCTCATCTTGGATTTTGAGCACATCAGTCTTGTATGAACTTTTGCCTTTCCCATTCAGTCATGTCCAACTTCTGACTCACATGATATAACTTAATGAACTTGCGTGGGATCAACAGTGTTTGTCAGGTTAAAGACCAAACTTCTTAAGATATGGATTTGTGGATTTGTTCTGCTAATGGGCTGTTAAGGCCATTTGAGTAAATAATCAGCATCCCTTTTTTAAAAAAGCCCCACAGTAGCTATTTAAATGGTAATGTAGGCTTTTTACTCAGATTTTTAAAAATGAAAATCATTGGCCTTTTTATTCATCTGACACAATAGGCAATTAGGTAAACAACGTACTTCCAACTGTTTGGGCGGTTGTGAATTCAGCCATAGCTGCAGAATGCTTATCCAGAGAGCAACAGTGGTCAGAGACTGATCATTACAGAACATTGTGACTTTAAGAGAGGTGTGCTTAGTTGAAGATGATGACAACCTGGAAGCCATTTGTGGAGAAACCTCAGGAAATATATACTTTATTTCAGGAAGGGTCATTCATAAGCCCCAATCAGTTATTCTCTTTGGGTGGTCAGAGAACAATGTGAGAGATGTAAGTGCAAAGGGAGCACAGGGGACAAACATTTCAGGATTCTAACCAGTCATCCAAATACTTGCTCTTCAACTGTTTAACTGGGTGACATATTCAATCAATCTGGAATAACTAGCTCATGCCATCTTGGCTTAGCACCAGCAACTTGCTGGTTGAATGCAAGTTTCAGGGGGTCTCCAAGGTTTGTGATGAATCTGTCCTTGAGATCCAGGGTTGTGTGTGTGTGTTTTGAGACCGCTTGCCAGTCATGAAAATACTGCACTGAATTGCAATAAGACAAATCCTTGTACTTCCCTACCCATAAACCTCTTCCTTGTTGATTTTTAGCAGGTCTAAATGTATGTCATAAGTAAGAGTTGCCCAGAGATCTTCTTTGCTGCACAGTGACTGTGATTGTGTAAAGTTTTAGAAATGGCTGTGAGTCCGACAGCAGGACTAATCAACTTTGTACAAGGGATGCTCTTTTCTCTCAGTAACTGGGTTGTATCTAATGTTAGTCACACCCAGAGTCGGCCCACTGAAATTAATGGACATGGTTAACTTAGATCTATTAATTTCATTGGTCAACTCTGTGGAAAAGTTAGCTTTGTATACTTGTATTCAAGGTAGCCATATTATTTAATGTCACAGATAGATTGCATTAGGAAATTGAGTTGACTTTTCTCAATTTAAATGAATGAACAGATCGACTGTGATTCTGCTCCTAAATTATTCTGCTGTGGCTTTTTAGAGCTCTTTTAAGCTGCTGCTGCTTCTCCTCCTCCTCCTCCTCCTCCTCCTGACTGCTAGCGTATATCCACTTACCTGGGAGCAAGGTCCATTAAATTCAATGGGACTTACTGAGTAAATATGTAGAGGATTGCCACTGTTTACATATATTTTAAATGTGAAATTTAAAGAATGAGGATATGATGAGAAACTTCTTGCTGGAAAAAATGCAGCATACAAAGCAATATATATCCCAGTCTTACTGTCATTTCCTTTTAGAACACCTTTTTTAAAAAGTTACATGATCAGGAATGAATCACAAGTCAGTGGCAGAGGAGAAAGCACAATGCACTAATTCAATGTGCCATGTTTTGCCTCTGAAGCATAAATATTTGAAAGTCTGCATTTCTGTTTCTGAATGAGTGAATTAAGTAGCTATGAAATATTAATTCCTATGCTTTATCCTAGGATAGGGGTATCTACTGAAACCAAACACATTGCTCTGTGAAACAGGAAAATATATTTTGAAAGAGATTTGATTTAACACTTGATAGCATTTTTTAATACAAGAAGACTATTATGTAGGTACTTTTAAGCCACATAAGCTGCAAAAATTCATATAAGAATCATCTACACAATCAAGCTAAATTAATTTGACATGGTTTAAAGTTGCCGAGAGCTCTGGATGCCTGTAATTTATGGGTTTTTATGCCTGTGTGAAGAGGGTGTGGCAGATATATTTGATTAATATTATACATGTGCCCTTAGTTTTCATTTCTTTTTTTAAAATAATATTTATTGAGCATTTTCAAATATAACAGAAAAAAGAAAAGAAATAAAACATCCATTTTGTAACCTTATTTTCATTAGCATCTTTCCAGGACTTCCCCATCCCACCCTCTCTTGTATTCCAATTCCTTCAAATAGATTCAACAAATTCTTACCCCAAATTTTAAACTTATTACCATTAACCCAATGTTAAAAATGTTTTTCCCTCCCCTAAAATCGACCCCGCTCCCTTCCACGAGTTCCCCTCTTTAATATGCAGAACAGATTAAGATAAAAGAAAATAGAAAAAAGAATAAAGTATAATTTAACACCCTTTGGATTCCAAATTTCCCTCCCCCCTTTCCCGGTTGCGTTCCCCAATGTCCATCAATGCCTGTTGTCGTCCTGGAGACCCCACATCTAGGCCGAAATCCTTCACAAGTCCACTTTGCCGTCTTTTTAATAGTCTTTGTTGTCTTTTTGATCATCTTTAGTTTCGAGCGTCCAATCTTGGAAAAACTCTGTCTCAAAAAGGTCCATTTTTTCCATCCAGATCTCTGTATTTAAGAGTGAAAACTCCAATTTTGTTTCTTTAGACCTTTCAAATCTGGATGTCCCAAATGTTCCCACTTCCAGCTTTGTCCAATTCTTGTTGTTCATGTTGTTCTTATTATTCTCTCTCCTCACTTTTCTCTAGTTTCTTTTCCTGCTCTCCTGCAAAAATGTTCCAATTCCAAAAGCTTCTAATTCCCCTACAGAGGCTTTGTTATTCAGGAACAAAACTTTACGTCAAGTCCCTTCCATTCTTCAATAGATAAGTCTATTGTCTCCTTTAGTGTAGAGACCTCTGTAGACAAAATAGTGTTCCATTTCTGCAGTTTCCCAGGAGATAAAAAGTCCAATTCAAATTCCATGCCAGCAATACTTGTAGTGTCCCACAGCCCCTCTAGAGGGATTATAGTAACTCAGTTTCCTTCCAGATCGCACCCAACAGTCAAAGTAACTTGTTGTTCCTTGTTTTAAACAATTTATATCTAATTTGTAACAAATGTAACCGGCAAAGTCCTCATAACAAAATTCTCTTTTTATTTTTCAGCTTTGACAGCTCCTTTGACAGCTGTCAAAGCCTCTGTTTCTCCTCTCCCGGCGCTCTCACGGATCGCTCCCGGTTCCCGGGGGGGTGGGTGGGTTGCATTTTAGCTCACGTTCTACTTTTCTCCTCCAGCCCAGTCTTATAATTTTCCATCGTGAAATTAATAACTTTATCAAACTTAGGTAGCACTCGATCTTAGTTGTTAAATCCTTTGCTTTAAATCCTCTATGACAGGGGGGAGACTGACTTCCTTTTTGCACCTCCCCGGCTCGCTCCGAATTTAAAATTTAATTTTTTTCCCTTTTTAAGTCCAGTTTCTAATTACTCACGGGTTGTTCTTTTAATCTGAATTTTCAATGGAAGAAGTCAGCGCTCTCCGCCAAATGGCATGCGGCTTCGCTCGGTAGGGGAAGCGGAGGACTCATAGCACCACACCCCCCCGGCACCCACTCCGCAGCCTTTAAAAAGGCTCCTTCGTGGGTCGGGGGGGCGCAAATGGTGCCCGCCGAGTCACCATGCCCATGGGTTTCAGCGCCCATGGTTTTTGAGGGTCCCCGCGGCGCCGACGCGGTAGAACCCAGCCCCTGCCGAGCAGGCTCCCTCCGGAGCTTGGAGGGAGTCCGCCATTCGGCGATGGCGCCAACCCGGAAGTCCTTAGTTTTCATTTCTTGGGGCATACAAAACTTGGTGGCTGCTCAACTCTAAGAAATCCTGAACAAGGCGGTGCACCTAGACCAAAGATATTATTATTAATCCATTTTTTGGGCTAGTTCTCAGAAGAAATTATTTGGTTGCCGTTGCTAATGACTTGTGCCAGGAGATGGGTAGAGGGAATATGACCCTATTGATTTTCCTGAGCCAAGGAGCACAGTATTCTTCTTGTCGAAATGTGTTGGGCATTAGAGGCAGTGTATTGAGATAGATGCACTACTAGCTCACTGCACTTAGTGTTAGAATATGAAATGAATCCTTCAAGAGTGAAACCTGCTACTTAAAAATAATATAGCCATTTTTACCAAGGAAAGACAGGTGTGTATTTGCTGCAAAGTATTATACAGTGAAAGGAGTGAGAGTTATTTTCATCCAGATAAATGGAAACTCACTCCATGACTTTGGCACAACCAGAGTTCTTATTTTATAGAAGGATGGCTGTCTATTACATGATACTACATGGGACCAAGGAGGTTGTGTCTCCTTGCCCTGAGTGACCCCAAAGTCTGCTCCAGAGGGTCCTCCAATTCTCCGCAGATTTTGAAGGTGTGAGGGGTATGTGTATGTGTGTGGAAAGAAAAGGAGAATGAACCTTTGTGCATTTGGAAGTTTATTGTGTGAACAGAATGCAAACACTGGATGCAACCCACAGCTAATCTCCTTTGCTTTCTTCTGTGAGAAGAAAGCAAAGTGTATTCTCTGTTGGATTCTAAGATGAACTCAGCTTCCCTTTGTGACAATTTCTCCCTTTCTGTTTGTATGTGTGCTTAATGTTAGCTGTGTATTATTGGCTATCCCTCACTCCTTTTTCAAAAACAACCATATCGGTGTCAGTAAGACTGGACAGGAACAAGTGCTTTAAGAACTTTGACCCGTAGCAGCAGAATTTGTGTTTCATGTGACTACCTGCCCCCATAGTATCTGGCCACAAGGAATGAAGGAAGAGTATAAATAAACATTTGCTCTTCGTTTTAATTAGCATGTAGCTTGTCTGGAAAATGTCTAAAAATCCTGTAGGGGTGCTGGGTGTGACCACAGAAGGTTGTCAGTATTAAAAGCCCACAGATTCTTCACTGTTTCTGCTGGACAATGCTGTGGCTAAAACAGGCCCCAAAGCAATCAATTTGCTGACCGAAATACATCATGGGCAGCCTTTCTTTAGGAGAGTGAATCTATTGACCCATCATATTGGTAAAGAACTCCTCGATACTTGCTCATTTATTTATTTTTTTGCTCGGCTCCTTCTATCATTTCCATCAGGCTGTAGTAGCAACTGAAGGGTTCATTTATCTCTCCCTTCTATTTGATACCATCAACACTTCTAGCTAATGGGATACGAGGAAGAAGGGGAGCATGAAGTGGAAATGAAGCTACACTTTACAATGAAAGATAGTGCACAACAAAGCAGGAGAGTCCCTAGGGAACAGGTGAGCAAAGAAGAAGCAACATGAGGCAGCTGTGACATGAAAGCAGGAGAGAGAGAGGGAGCAGGAACAAGTGCAGCAATATCCATGGGGAGGTGGGGAGACAGGCTTAGGAAGCAGATACCCCTAGGGCGGTTTTGGTTTTAGGCATCCACTTCAAAGTGACCAGGCGGTACAATCATCACACACTTTTCCTCTGTCCTAGTTAACACAATACTGTTTACGAGGCAGATGTTCTCAGAACACAGCACCTACCTACTTAAAACAGTCCTGTGCTATGTAGGTAGCTCTGCTTTGAACAATAAGCAATGTACAGCCAAGTGCTCTCTCTCGTTGGAAGTAAATGCCATGTTCAACAGGGCTTAATTCCTAAGTATGCTGAATGTGTGTGTGATTCCACCTTGCTCTTCTGTAAGGCTCCCAGAAGATCATTAAGAACAGACTCTGACCACAGGCTTTCAATATATAGTGGTACCTCGGGTTAAGTACTTAATTCATTCTGGAGGTCCGTTCTTAAGCTGAAACTGTTCTTAACCTGAAGCACCACTTTAGCTAATGGGGCCTCCTGCTGCCGCTGCGCCACTGGAGCATGGTTTCTGTTCTCATCCTGAAGCAAAGTTCTTAACCTGAAGCACTATTTCTGTGTTAGCGGAGTCTGTAACCTGAAGCGTATGTAACCTGAAGCGTATGTAACCTGAGGTACCACTGTAAAGGCATGAAACACATACACACGCAAAAGGAAAAGAGGGGTGAGGATGGGAAAGAAAAACAAGCCAGCTCAGGCACCAGTTCTTAAGGTTGCAATAAGAACCAGCTGGAACAGAAACATTTCAAGGACCGGAGAAGTCCAGCAGGGATGGTCTTCGAGCAGAGCGGCTGGAGTGAGGCTACTTCCATTCCCTCTGTTGCTCTCTTTGCTGCAGCCTGATTAAATGGAAGTTGGATTTTGTTTATGTGGGGGTGTCCCCCCCCATCTTATTAATTCTAGAGCTTCAATTAATATGCCAGAACTGACACATTCAAGTCTAAAATTCCAAGCACTATGTTGATTTCTCCTCTCCACCGCCCCCACCCTCAGTCAACAACAGACTGTTTTCTCAAATAACTGCACCTGGGTTTATTTTGTTAGACATTCCATGACTAGCATAAGATTGTGAAAGCCCCTTTAAATTGAGAAGAGAGCTAATTGCAGTCTGCTCCACATACTGTGCTATCTCCGCAGGTTAATTGCTCCGTTAGTCGCTACATTTGAAGCTGCCATGCTCTCTGCTTTTCCTTCTCCACAGGTTACACGATAAGTTGCTTTAAGGTACTGCATGCCTCTGGAAAAAAAAATCATGGTAACCAGCTTGTTAGCTTGTCAAACTTGTCAAAAAGCATGTTACTTTCGTTCCAATATAATAATAATTTTCACCCCCTGGGTCAATTTCACTGCAGCTTCTTTTCTTAGCAGTGTGATGGTGACACTACTTCTGAAGTAAGGCAGTAAAAAACAACAACCCTGGAATATTTTATGAGCAACTGTAGCGTGTATTGAGGGGAGTCTAATAAGTGTAAGGGAGAAATTTGATCCAAGTAACTGGAAGACCACTTTATGATGATTAATGGTAGCTGTTCCTGCATACTGACTTCTTAATCCTTATTCTTGTGAATGTTCCAGAAAATGGATATGCTTCACTACCTGTTGCATTTTCAGGGGTCCCAGTCCCCTCAGAGCAGGAATCAAGAGATTCTGACTCCTAAGGAGACTGTCACTAGGCAGTTACTTTCAGACAGAAGTAGCTGGACCCATGGGGTGGGATGGGAAGAAAAGAGGGAATCCATCTTCTCTCTCAAATCCAGCTGGGGGAAGTTGGTAGGCAACAGCTGTCTGACCTCTTACTGAAGTGCCCTTGTATTATGGAAGAGTGGGCAAGCAAAGGCCAGTATTGTTTGTAATCTTTATCCTTGATATGGGTATGAGTATTTGTGTGTGTTTTTAATGGTGTTACCACTATTAAGACCATTGCTTTACTATATTGGTCAAAAAGACATAATAATTCTGATTATTATGATATTATTGGACCACTAAAGACTAGTTTATGGTTGAAATACATGTTTGTTTTAGCAATGCATCAATCTGATTTGGGTGCCCCCCCTTTTTGTGGCTATTAATTGTGTTACATAAACATGAAAGGTGAAAGTTACATGCTTTGGGTTGTATCCAGTATTAATCATACTCAGAGTAAACTCACTGGAATTCATAAACATGACTAACTGATGTCTATTTATTTCATTGGGTTTGGTTCAGCTGAGTTGTTGCACTAGCAGAAGCCAACACACAGAGTCCTGCTGGCACAATGGGACTTCTTCCCCACCATGTGTCCCTGCCACCCGAAATTGGCTGGGGGAGGGTCAGGAGAATCTTCAGAATAGGTAGGATGAGGAGGAGATAGGAGATTGTTCCACCTGGCAAGCAAACATGTTTGCACTGATGGAGAAATCATGTTAGCACAACACTGAATCTTTCCCACTGGCTTGTATCCCATGTGAGTCATATTAAGAGTAGACCCACTTAAATTAATAGACATGGGTAGCTTAGGTCCATTAATTCCATTGGGTCTACTTGGGGAAAACGTAATTGGATACAACCAATTTTTTTTTATATCACTCACCAAACTTGGTGGTTGTTTTCTTGCATTTGTTGTTGTTGGATTAGATTGATTTTCTTTTTGGTTTTTTCCCTCGTGCACTTTGGAGTAGATTCTATCTACTCCCTGTTCAGGATTACAATTGCTTCCATTCCATTCCATTCCCCTCCCCTCCCCCCTTTTTGTACTTTTTGTAAAACCTGGGATCCACCCAAAAGTCTGCTGATACCTGTGTATGTGTGTGGTGTTAAGTGCATATATAAGGGCACTCACACCCTGACGATTGGAAATAGAGGTAATAATGTCTTGTGGCTGACTATTAGTTCAGAACACATTATTGTGCTCATATAAACTGTGAGACTAATTGAGGTAAAAACTTACTTGCATAGTAAGAACAGTAGGAAGCTGTTGAGCCAGAGAAGCATCCATCCAGCTACTGGTAGATATCATATTACCTCTCAGTTCAAATTACTATTATATTCTTCAATTATGATTCCCATAATTTGGGAAGTAACATTGTCTCACTAAATCATAATACACTGTTAAGTTACTACCCTAATTCAAATGTTCTATCAGTGATGTGGCTGCCATTGAATATTGCTCCCATATGATTGAGGCTCAGCCCATGGCTGCAAGTAAAATCTGACCTCACTGCAATGCATAGGAAGGTTGTGTGCTACCACTGCTGACTCCTGCAGACCCTCCAAGTGTCCTGATTTCCCAGGGACATTCCTAGAGTTACAGAAGCCATCCCGGTTTCTGATTTGATCCCATATTGTTCTGCTTTCCCTTTGGGTGTCCCTTTTTTGCTCTGAGAAATGTTGGAGGGGATGGAATAGGATGTCCCTCTATTCATTGGAGAAATGTTGGAGGGATGTTCCCATGGAGGTGTTGTTCTGGTCTGGCAGATGCATGTGAGATGCATGTCACGTGCAACATCACCTTATGGGTGACTGTCCCCAAAATAGTCATGGGAGTTAACTTTGGCAAGCCTTCATACTTAGTTCACTCATTTGAAGGAGATGATTCTCCTTTACACATCTCTCCCCCTGTCAAGCGCCACCACTAGATAAACTAGTTTTTACACTTCATGGAGTTTTCCCTTGTTTTCCCCTTTAAGCGTGAAAACTTCTGTTGAAATATTGAATCCCCTCTATTTGTGGGAAAGCTTGTATTATCATTGCTTGCTCCTTTGGCAGGCATTGAATCAATAGGCAGTGATGAAAAACCTCCTGAAAGTACTAAACTGAAGTATGTCCAGTAGCAACCTAACAGTAAAACGTTAACATAAAGGGCTTCTGGCACAAGAGTGATTTATTTCTCAGATATACAGGAGATGCAATCATTGGCAATCTACACTTGGAAGCAATGGCTGCAGCTTCATTTATGCATTGGTTTGAAAATTCCCTACCATTCAAACTTTAATATTTCATGTATTGATTTGATTTTCATTTTTAACCTGTCTTAATCCTAAGGCTCGAGGGATGCCTTGCAGCAGTTTTAAAAACATATAAAACATGCCCAAAGTAGATTGAAATGGATTATAGATCCTGCTAAAATAACTGCATCATTCCTCAGCTAAGAAATAACCTGCTTAAATAAAAGTGGTTTACCTTGCGCCCCGTCCTTCAGCAGTGTCAGAGGTGCTGAACTGGCATGATGAATGTCCCTCCCTGAGCTTGTTCTACACCAGTAGTCTTCAGCTGGAAGGCTGGTACCTGTAAGTGGCTTGAGCAACAATCTATTTTTTTAAATAATATTTATTATTTTTAAACCTTACAAAAAAGAAGAAGAAGAAAAAAGAAAAAAAGAAGCAAAAGAAAGAAAAAACAATACAGTACAATATAACGCAACATTAACACATTAGACTAAACAAAACAGAGCAAAAACAATTTAAAAACATACATCATACCATTTCAATGCCTTATCTTTCATTCCCTTGTTTCTTCGACCTCCTCTCACCTCCCTTTTTGTATTCCACTTCTATTAATTATTTCAGCAATTCCTTTCTTACCTTAACTTATTTTAACCTTATTTTCCATTAATACTATAATACTTATTTATGCTTAACTCCTTATAACATTTCTACTAAAGCCATATAATTTCATTCCAACATTTTTCTAACACTCATTAATTTTACAGTATTTCTATAAATAAACTTTAAACTTTTTCCAGTCTTCTTCCACCGTCTCTTCTCCCTGGTCTCGGATTCTGCCAGTCATTTCCGTCAATTCCATATAGTTCATCAACCTGGTGATCTTCTGTCCGAGGCTCTTAACTCTTTTCCAAGTCCCTTCTGCAGGTCTTCTTCATATTTATACATGCACTTTACTTTGTCTTCTGCTGATCTTGTTCTTAATTTCCTTCCTTTGATGCTGAAGAGTAGATCTCTGGGAAGCTCCGACCTAGCAGTGTTTTTATTCCTTCTCGACAGGTCAGCCAAATCTCCGTAGTTAAAACTAAAATCCAAAAGATATTTCAGGACATGTTTCAAAATCCCTCCAAATCTGAAAGACCCCACAACTCCAATCTCCTCCTGACCCAGGTCCAGGTCCCAAAGGTCAGTAAATCCCTGCATGAGGTGATCTATCCAACTTTCCTTCTCCAGTCCAAGCAGGGCTCCAATCCTCAAAGTCTGACTTTCTCTGAATTCAATCATAGAAGGCAACAACTTATAGTCATCAAATTGCCTCTGTAAGGCTGGGGCTCTCTCCCTCTCCACTTGTATTACTTTAGGTTCAACAACAACAACTTTCTCCCTCGCCTTCTCCACAGTTTGCCATGTCAAAGTAGATTCCTGTATCGATTCCTGAATAGTTTCTGTATAGATGTTCACTTTTTGTACCAAATTAGTCACTTTTTGTCCCAAGTTATCAATTTTGATAGTCATCAGATCCGTCTTCTTGTGGAGCTGTTCCAATGAATCACTTATCTTACATAATGCAATCACTAAGGCTTCTTCTGTCGACATTCTTAACCTATCCAAGGTCAATCCCTGGTTCTCACGGTTTTTTATCTTGCAGCTGGAGATTCCACCAGCTCAACTCTTGTAACAGTTTCAAAGGCTCCCTCTAGAGGGAAACAATTTCTATTTGTATCAATCCTTTTAAGCACGGTTCAAGCAATAAAATTAGTTTCAAATTTCAGTTACTTTTACTCCTTTTTAAACGCAGGAGGAGACAATGGAAACCATGTATTTCTCTTATTTAACTAGCTGTCAAGATACGTTTTATTCACAGTCAATGAACTTTCCCAAAACGTCGGTCTTACTAGCAGCCCGTTTCCAGGTTCAGAGCGGTGGTAATTTAACTTTCTCCACTCTCTTCTGCATGCTTACGCGATCCCAAATTTTCCCCCCTCTACTCCTGCTTCCAAGGGGGGTTTAATGATTTTAGCCGAAGGAAGTTTAATCCTTTACAGAGGACTTTCCAAGACTTTAGCTTGCAAGCTCTTTGCTTCAATCTATTTACAAAAGGGGAAGGCGGACTTCCTGTTTGAAACCTCCCCGTTTTGGTGCCAAATTAAGATGTTTAAAAAATCCAATTTTCCGTTCTACTCACGGGTAGTTGTTTAGGATCAAATTGTCCACAGGAAAAAGTCAGCGCTCTCCGGCAACAGCAGTGCGGCTTCACTCCGTGAAAGAAGAAGTCAATTCGAAGCACCGCGCCGCTCACCCCACGTCGCTCCGGATCCCCGAAACCGGGTCTCCCCTCGAGTAGGGGAGGCGCAAAAGGTGCCAGCCGAATCCCACGTTCACAGGCTTCTCCCGCCTGTGATTTTTAGTGGGTCTCCGCCTTTGCCGTGGCGGCCAGACCCTGGTTTCCACGGAGCAAATTCCTCCCAATCAGAGGAATTCCACCATTGTCGGAGGCGCCAACCCGGAAGTCCGCTTGAGCAACAATCTAAGGTGGATCGCAGCCATGACATCACCACTGCAATCTCTGCTGGTCTGTTTAAGGCAATAGCTTCCAAATGTTTTCTTCATGGACTATGTGAAAATAGTTGGGGGGCTCAGTAGCCAACTAATAAGCTTCTTCTTTCCACTGTCAAAACCAGTGCCATATTATGAAAGTCAGGAGCCTATGACAGGCTGCTGAGGAGGACCTCTTTGAATGGTAAATGCTTAGAGAAGAAATAGTAGACTACGTCAGTGACATATTTTGAAAATCACAGGCCATAAGCTAGGGCCTAGTTCACTTTGATAAAATCTAGCCCTGGGCAAAACACTGTTGGTGTCAACTATCAGGGGAAGAAAAACCTCAAGTGCAAGTCCAAGTACCAATATTCTTGATTGTTTCACAACTTTTCTATGGACAGATGAATGGAGTTTGCAGTGAGTGGGAGCCAGCGTGGTCTAGTGGTTAAGAGCGGTGGACTCATAATCTCTGGGTGACCTTGGGCTAGTCATACTTCTCTGAAGTCTCTCAACCTCACTTACCTCACAGAGTGTTTATTGTGGGTGAGGAAGGGAAAGGAGATTGTTAGCTGCTTTGAGACTCCTTAAGGGGAGTGAAAGGTGGGATATCAAGTCCAAACTCCTCCTCCTCCTCCTCCTCCTCCTCTTGTTCTTCAAATTCTGGTTTAGGTTTTTTGTTTTTTAAAAAAGAGGGGGTGATGAGATGCAAAAGATGACTGTTCTTCTGCTCCTCTAGCCGTACAAGCCCATACAAGTCTATTTGGAACCAGGTTACACTGAGTTGAACAGGCTTTATTCTCACATAAATGGGAGAGGGGCTTTCCTTATCTCTGCATGACAAACAGCATCAACCAAAATCCCCTCTTCTATGCAACTGTTATTGCAGGGAAGTGGAGGATTTTTTTTTAAATTACAAGGACAACCTTCACTCATGGGTTACCTTCCAGAATCAAATACCAATGGTGTGTGTGGCAAAACTATGTGTGGCCAAGACATGCATGACTTTCCATCTTTCTTCCAGGCAAGTCAGAGGTATTATCACAGTCCAAAGACACATTCAAGGCTGGTAGAGGAGGAGGATGGAGGAGGATGGAGAGCAGAGCCAATGAAGGATGTGGCCTGGGCAGAGTCTCCAGAGAGGTGTCAAGGGCATTTGCACCCATCCTGGGCCTCAGGTTTCCCATCCCTGTATTAAAAGTATTAAACTATTGTTCCCCTATGGGCAAGCTGTGATGTGCCAGATGTTGCTGAACTACAGCTTCCATAATTCCTGACCATGCTGGCTGGGTCTGGTGGGAATTAGCATTCATCTCTTGCTTTAGCAAAGCCTGTTGAATCTGCCCATGAGCATTGATATCAGGCAGAGAATACCTCTTGCTACTTATTTCTCTCATGCAAAGGCACTTGACCTTTTAAATGCCATTAATAAACATTTCTAAACTCAATACATTTTAATCTATCCTTGCTGTTTTTCTCCTGGGGTTGTTTATGAACTGTGCTCCAAGTGTCACAATGAATAATATTAGGGGTCAAAAGTCAATCCTATGGAAGTCCACAGCAACAGTGGCTTCTCTGAACAGCTGGCAGGTTTGAAAACCATGAGGAGGAGAAAGGGTTGTGCTCTTCCCTAGTCCTGTGTCTCCAGCTTGCCTTGCACAGCTGTTGTACCTCTGGGCAGATCCACGTTCAAACATCTCAATGTGACTTTTACATTTGCTTATTACCCAATTGTGAAATAGCAGGGCATAAGTGGTGCTGACTTGAGGCATTTGCCTCACCTAGCTTCTGTCATTACCCACAGGCATCCCCCACTCAGCACATGGTCTATGAAAATGTTAAGCAATAAAAAAAGAATAGTAGCAACAGGAAGGCCTTAATTAGCCATCTGTGAATTTCCCTTGGCTAAAAGTGCAGCTACAGTAAACTTTATAAAAGGCCTACAGAATGAGAGATTAGCAGAATTGGAAGTGATCCTGACTGCCACTGATTATAATATAAACCACTATTTTGATAATGAGAACTTGTTAACTCTCCCTGCTTGGATTTGCTCAACCCACTCAAGTGACTTATCTGGAGCTTTGAGTCCTCCCACTTTTGAGTGTGGTTCTTCATAGATAAAAAATGTTTCATTTTTTTTTATCAACATCTATGCAATGATTAATCCTTATTTAGCCAATAGCCAAAACATCCTTCCATTTAGGAATGCTGGAATAAAGTTGGCCAGGCCAGACATCAGCACCTAGCATTCATGGACAGCTCCCAGGGCCTCAGCACTCTTAACAGGACCAACTGCTGGTCATTGTTTTATACTGACTAGAATGGTATGGAGGAAGTTCTCAGTTTGCTTGGTAAGAGGAGGTTGGGTTACCCTATACCTCTCAAGGTAAAGGCTACAACCTCTGCCATAACAAAATCCAGTGGCTCTAATCCAAAGGAAGTAAGCCAAAGGTAAGACAAAATTGAAACAATATTGGATTTCAATGGAGCTTGGTAGTTTAAAGAACTTTCTTACACCATAGTAACAATTTTAATTCACTTTTAAAAACTGAGACTGTTTGGAGTTCAATGCATCTGTGGCCTTATTACTTACCCCATCCTACCTGAGAGTCAGCACTCCAGAAGCTGGCCTTCTGGGTCATAGCTGCTTCTATTAAAGTGGTCATGTGTCAGATATGTAATTGTTATTTTTGCAGCCTCCCTTATTTTGGATAGACTTTTAAGTATTTGAAAGCTACCTACCTGCTTCCTTCTATTCCCTTGACTACATAAACAAATTGCCTTCAGGCTTTCCTTACAGAATTGGCCTCACAGACCCTCTCTCATCCTCATCAATCTACTCCGAATCCTTGGTTAACTTTGTTCTTGACCTGTGATGCCCATGCTCCAGATCAGATTTTAAAAATGCTGTTTCTTCCCAAGCCTTTCAGTGCTTCATTTAATACAACCTAAAATTGAATTAAGTCATTTGAAGGGCCACAGAGAACCCACACACCCATCCCCGTTGAACCTGGGTTTATACTTGCTTATTTTTCTGAAACAAGCAAACAAAATGAGGTGAAATTTATTCAGTGGGTTCCCAGATTGTTAATGATAATAACATGCTCATCCTATAGTTAACAGAGATTTAGTGAACTCAGAAGATCAACTTTGTTACATCAAATGTGATCTTAAAGATTAAGTCTGCAATTATACTGTAACTTTTGCCTAGATACTAGAAGAATTTTAAAACTTGCTTGCAATGGGATTATAGGGCATTTTCTTCTGTAGAGATATTCTGATTGTTTGAATATGCTTCTTCCCAAGAGATGAAATGGCTGAAAAGAGCATATTAAGGGTAGAGTTAATAAACTGCAAAGCTTCTTTTCCGCTACAGTTCTTCATGACAATAATACTTGTATAAAAGTCTCTGATTTACTTTCCAAAAAAGATTATCTAGGTGTTTGATTGGCATTCTAATTCTTAATACTGTTGCCTGGGTGGTGAAGAGCCAGGACTGCACACCAAGAGGCAGCACACTGAAGCTGAGGGTAGTGCAAATCATCTCTCAGTCAGCATTTGAGTACAAACCACTTTTAAATTAACCCCTAGGATTGGTGCTGGAAGCCACTGTGCAGATTTTTAAAATCCATTTGTCATTTATATCTTAGCCTTGGAGCTCAAAGAGATTTGCATGGGATTATTTAATTTTATCAAGCTGATGAGGTCAGATAGGCTAAATGAAAGGAATTTACTAAAAGCTATCCAGTGGAGTTGGTTCCTTAGTTAGAATGATATATTCAATCTTTAGTCTGTCATGGAATCCAAGGCGGTGTTTAAGTGGTTACCCATTCAGGCACTGACCAGATCCAGACCTTCTTCCCTTCAGCAAGCTGGTAGGCCTTCAGAGACCATACCCTGTGAGTTCATAGCAAAAACAGTATGTTTAACCTAAGCTCCACACCATGCATTGAATTACATTTAGAGCATGTGGTTTCCCCCAAAGAAAACAAACTGAGGACCACAGAAGAGCAAAATTACATTGGTCAGCTTCATTATTTGGGATTAAAAACAATGTGAGCATTTACTGTTATACCTTCATACCAGCTGCACTTAGCTCTATGTTTCATTTAATGATTTAGCTAATGCATTTGAAGGGTTGAAGGAAATCCCAACCTGTGTTCCTTTTTCTGCTTTAAAGGACAAATAAGCAGCAGCCTAAGCAACATTTGAGATAATCCTCTGTATGTTGGCCTGTCATAATGGGCTCCATAATTTACTGTTTTATCTTTAACCTCTAGTGACACAACATCATCTCAAAGATGCATCAAGCTCGAGCAATTCAAAAGGACATGGTTTGCCAAAAGCTGTTCGAGTGTTTGCTATCTGAGTTTTCACTAAGCTGCTCAGTACATGTCCATCTGAGTGCAAACTGTGTCTAATATAGCTGCCTGAAAACCTTAACCTCATCATATACACCATGATGATTCCTGGATAAGAAAATGTTCTGCGCTCCTTCTCCCAAAGGACACTTGAACCTGGTTGACCTCCTCTTGATAGAGAATGTTCACAGGTGCTTTCAAATGTCATGCTTTGTGTGTGACCAGAATGCTTTATTCGCCCATGGTCCCAATAACTGAAGTGTTTGTCTTTTGACCTATCACTTTTGCTTCAGATAGATCAGTAGGATCAAGATACCTACATTTGTATCCAAACTCCAACAGCAGAGACAGTTATGGATAGGGGAGAGATTCAGTTCAGTTCACATTATTGCTAACCTACCTGCCACATACTTCCTGAAACAATATGCAAACTGAAACTCAGCTATCCTGACTTCTCCAAAATGCCCACAAATTCTGCAGTGTGGTTCTCACTGCAACACCCCACCCCCCAAAAAATTGTGTACAAAGATGTGCATATTAGGGGAAAGTGTGCGTGGGCATTCATATATCAGTGAAGAATAACATGTAAACTTTGCTTGCAAAATTGCTCATTGAAATGCTGGTGAATTTTTCAAATTGCAAATGGATGAAGAAATATGGTGAACTGGAAACTGGAAAATGAGAAACAGAGAAGCGGAAATTGACAAACTTGTCCACCCTTAGCAATAGTAGCCAGGGCCTGCTTGCCCATGAGATAGGCTGAAGCAGCTGCCTCAAGCAGCAGAATTCCAAGAGGTGGCACCCTCATGGGTGCCCCACCTAGCTGCTGCTGATTTCCAGTGAGATCTTATAAGATCTTGGGCACTATGTGAAATCTTGCTAGAATCCGCCACCATCATTGCCACTTCAAGGGTGCCACCACACAACCCAGGTAAAGGAGGCTGTGGGGATGTGGGGGAGAAGGCTGCTGGAAGGCTGCTACAGGGTGGTAACTTCCCATTTTGCCTCAGGCAGTGAAATGGAAAGAGCCATCCCTGACAGTAGCTCCTTTTTATCTAGTGGAAATAACCATTTTGTTGTTGTTGTTTAGTCATTTAGTTGTGTCCGACTCTTTGTGACTCCATAGACCAGAGCATGCCAGGCACTCCTGTCTTCCACTGCCTCCCGCAGTTTGGTCAAACTCATGCTGGTAGCTTCGAGAACACTGTCCAACCATCTCGTCCTCTGTTATCCCCTTCTCCTTGTGCCCTCCATCTTTCCCAACATCAGGGTCTTTTCCAGGGAGTCTTCTCTTCTCATGAGGTGGCCAAAGTACTGGAGCCTCAGCTTCAGGATCTGTCCTTCCAGTGAGCACCCAGGGCTGATTTCCTTCAGAATGGATAGGTTTGATCTTCTTGCAGTCCATGGGACTCTCAAGAGTCTCCTCCAGCACCATAATTCAAAACCATCAATTCTTCGGCGATCAGCCTTCTTTATGGTCCAGCTCTCACTTCCATACCATTTTACTGAAGCTTAAAAAAAAAAAGTTTCCCAGATTATGTGAAATGCTAGAAGCAATGTCTGGAAGTACCATTAAAGCTGGATGGCAGCATATTGCCCCAATCTGGGAGCAGACTGCAATGTCTTTCTCTAATATGTTTGTTGTGCAAGTAAGTGTGAAGAATGCTGTCCCCTATCTGCATGGCTTGGTATCTTCTGCTACCTCAGATGCCAGGAGTCAGGTAGCCTGTGCAGCTGGCCTTCAGCATTTGATTTTTTTTAAAAATGGCATTGATTGGCATGGTTTTAGAAGGTGATGTTGGAGGACAAGGCAGTCTCCATGTCCAAAACACGCTGCATCAGGCCAAAGACCCATCTAGCCCAGCATCCTATTCTCATAGGGATCAACCAGATGCCTATGGGAAGCCTGCAAGCTGAATCTGGTTGTAGCAGCATTTCCCCCACTTAGGATCCCCAGCAACTGATATTCAGAGGCATAATATTTCTGAGACTGGAGGGGGGATGTAGCCATCCTGGCCAGTAACCACTGTTAGCCTGTATTCTCCATGTATGTGTCTAACCCTCTTTGAAAGTCATTCAAGTTGGTAGTCTTCATTACCTCTTGTGGGAAGAAATTCCACTGTATAACTACGGTATATACTGTGTGAAGAATGACTTCCTTTTGTCTGTTCCGAGCATTCAGCATCTTTGAATGGCCCCAGGTTCTAGTATCATGAGGGAGGGATAAAAACTCTCTATCCACATTCACCACATTACACATAATCTATCACGCCTCTTTAATGTACCCCTTCTTCTCCTTTTTTTCTAAACTAATTTGCATTTTTACCAAGCTCATTTCCAAAAAAGGAAACAATGTAGATCACAGATAACTTTTTGCCTTCCTCTCCTGCAAGTGAATAAGTATGTAATCCAGTATCAAAGACAGCTTCCTGTGTCTTTTTATTTTGCAGCTTTCAAGACAGAGACAGTAACAATAGCTTGGAAATGTTTAACTAGAAAAATGGGATTAATCAGAGTTTATATATTATGCAACTGCTCTGCTAGCTTGTTTGTATCATGGCGCAGCTAGCAGGAAACACAGTTTCTTCCCTAGTAAAAAAAAAAAAAAAGGATGAGGAAAAGGACTGTGCCAGAGGACAAGCACAGTTGACACAGAATTTAGGATTAATGATCACATTATGTACTTCCCAGAAAGCATATTTTCAAAATTCTGTGTCTATGAAGGAGGATTCAAGCATTTGCAAGAGCTGGATGTGTACCGTTAAATGGAAACTAGTTTCTGACATTCTGTTTTTGGTCTTGTGGATTGTTCTTCAAGGCCAAATTTGGATGTGCTAGGAGAGTTTCACTTGCGGATATTGGGTGGAATTGCAATTTCCCAAGCACATAAAAGGCAAAATCATTTTCATTGCGCACCCCCCCCATATCTTGGCATGATATATGCTACCAACAGCGTGTAGCAAGACAACTAAGTTGATGCAAAGCTAAAAGATACCCTGGAAATAACAGTTGACACGTAAGAGGTATTTTTTTCTTGCTCTTTGGTATTTCTGGAAAATGGTGAAGGCTAACAGTTTATTTTAGTAATTTTACATTTTCAGTGAAGTTTGAAAAGAGTTTGAGTTTATTATCACAGGGTTGATTTTTGCTTACGTATCTCAAATTCAGCTTATGAGTTTTTGTCCATCTCCAAATATATATCCAGCAGACTTTATCAAATCAGAATGCAGCAGGCCAATGATCACTGATGCAGCTAGTAGCCATCCTTCTACAGTTACAACATCAGGTAGTGGAGGGATGCTTAAAAGCTCAGTGCATGAATCAGCTGGTTTAAATGATGCAATGTGGAAGGAAAGGAACATTGTCAGGGAGGGACTAGTTTTCTAAAAATAATCACCTTGGCTTCCTCTCATCATTTATTTTTGATAAATGCTTCAGCTTTGTCTCACATTTGTCTAGCACCAAGAGACATTTATCCTCTGCCCTGTATCCCACCGGCATTGTCTTTCACGTAACTTCTTGAAGTCTGCAGGAATTGATCTCGAGCCGATGACAATGCCGCCTACTTTGTGGAACTCTGTTTATATCTCTATCTCTATCTCTCTCTCTCTCTCTATCTATCTATCTCTATCTCTATCTCTATCTCTATCTCTATCTCTATCTCTATCTCTATCTCTATCTCTATCTCTATCTCTATCTCTATCTCTCTGTCTTTTGCAATCAGCACAACGTGCACTTTGGGCTTTTCATTTTGAGGTTAAAATAAAAAAGTGCTGCTGAGTAGGAATAATAAGAGAATCTTGTAATGCTAGTTTTGTAAGTGTCACTGATTTGGAATTGGGAATCTCCTGCACCTTTAAACTGGTTCTAAAAGAATTAGGGCCCCATCCTCCATTCGCCTTACAGTCCTAAAAGAAAGGGAGAACACCTTTCCTAGAGCCCCTTGCCAGAGTTTTGAAAGCAAAATTGGAATATGTTTGAAGTTCTGAAAGATGAAGTTAAAAACCCTGAGAAGGTTGCCAAATTCCAAATGCATGTAAACCAAGGAATGGGGGACAATTTTCAACCCAAGGACCACGTTCCCTTCCGTAGGCCACGTGACAGTGAAGGTGGAGTCAGAGGTGAAAGTGGGCGGAGTGACAAATGTGAACTTCACCTTTCTACAGACACGCTAGTTTCTTCACACAGACCTTTCTAGCCTCTGCCCAGGAAAGGAGGAAATACCGTCAGGGTTCAAGGGCATATTCCAGCCAAGCAAAAACACTCAAGGAAGATGCAAAGCAGGCCCAGTGAGGGGTGTGGTCTGCGGCCAGACAGAAAGGTCTGGGTGGCTGCATTTGGTCCCTGGGCCTGAACTTCCCCATTGCTGATGTAAACATTCATTTCAGCTTTACTTGTTAGTCGAATTTGGCAGGGGGAGGGGAGATTGGTGGTGCTTTGCATTAGGTGGAGCTGCAGCCAGCCAAACCTAATACACATTTCTGGCTTAATTCCAAGTGGTTCTCAAGGGCAAGCTCAGTGTAAACAAACAGATTGATTCTATGGGTGCCGTTGCTTCTGGAGAAAATAATCTGGACAAGAAACATTGATATGAGGGCAGGAAGATGGCTATGTTTTCCTCTCCAGGCTTTTGTTAGTCACCATTCATTAGCTGAGTACTTGTCACAGAGTTTCTAATTGTATCTCTTTCAGATCCATCCTTTAGCCTATTTGCTGAGGTAACATCAGGATTCAGCAGCATGACATGTTAAATACCTTTCCACTGGCAATTCTCCCTCGCCTTGAAATAAAAAGGGATTATTGCCTGTGGAGAGAGAGGGGAATGTTGACAAAATCTGTTTGGTTTGTTTTTTGTCCAGCAGAACCTGATATTATGTAGAGTGAAATAGCATAACCGGGGGGGGGGGGGGACATTAAAAGGATAATCATTATGCATATATGATGTATCAAATGATGATGGATGTAACAGGTGCAGAGGGCTGCTTTCCATGTGGCACATTTTCACAGCAACTCCCCATACACCGGAGGCTTAAAGAACCTAAATAGCCTCCAGAATTACTATTTCATGTTGCCCTTTCCCCCCAGTTGTGCCTGCATTGAACTAAATTCCAAATGTGATGCCAAAGCCATCTCCCTTCCACCAGCCCTGGCAGCTGGGGCATTAAACGGCAGCTTTCACAATGGGTTTCCTCACAAAGCCCACTGCATGCAGGCCCTGACAGTCAAGCTGATAATCAGAGGAACAGATTATTGTTTTTCTTTATTTAAAGACAGAGTGTGTGCTTGCGATTAGCATAATAAGAGCAGAACACAGGAGCATTGTGCTGCTTTGAAAGGGGAGGAATGTAAACAGGGAATTTCAGACATCTGCAGGGTGGCTACAAACCCATTTACATCTGCTGGCCAGCTGCATGAATCTAGTAGAACAGCTGAAGTCTGACTGGGTTTCTTACTACAGCAACATGCCCTTTAATGCATTAACTAAATGACAAATTATGCAGAAAACGTTTTATCAGATCTCCTAACATTTTTACTTTTAAAGCAGCCACAATTTTTTTTTTAAAAAAAAACAACAACCAGCCATGGCAGCTTTGAAATTTGATTGAGGCAAGCAGTGCACGCACTTTTCCCACTTTAAATCCCTCCTTGCTGCTATTAGCCTCACTGGTTTTCTTTTGTGGGAGGAGGTAAAGGGAAATACTGGTTAGCAGGACTAAAGGCAGCTACCAATGTGTGAGAGAGTGTGGGATAGTTTAAAACAAGGAAAACAATGTGGGGAGAAGATTTAGGCTGTGTACAAATTGCCATTCACTTTGGCTCCATTGCCCTCCCACTGCTGGTGTTTGAAGCCAAGGACCCATGATCTTAGACACAATCAATATATTGTCTTTGTCCATGGAGTTTTCTTGGCAGGGATACTGGAGTGGCTTGCCGGTTCCTGCTCCAGGTGGATTAGGTTTGGCAAAAACTCTCCACTATGACCTGTCCATCTTCGGTGCCCTGCTCAGCATAGTTCATAGCTTCTCTGAGTTATTCAAGTCCCTTCCATTCTTAAGAAAATCAGCGCTGAGTGCTGACTGGAAGGACAGATCCTGAACCTGAGGCTCCAATACTTTGGCCACCTCATGAGAAGACTCCCTGGAAAAGACCCTGATGCTGGGAAAGATGAAGAGCACAAGGAGAAGGGGACGACAGAGGACGAGATGGTTGGACAGTGTTCTCAAAGCTACCAGCATGAGTTTGACCAAACTGCAGGAGGCAGTGGAAGACAGAAGTGCCTGGCGTGCTCTGGTCCATGGAGTCACGAAGAGTCGGACACGACTAAATGACTAAACAACAACAAAGGTGTGTGTGTGTACACACACACACACACACACATTCTTTATTGAAAAATAAAAAGTACAAGTGTACCTACCGCCACGTGAGGATGCTTGCAGAGGCAGGCTGAACTCAGCAACACATCACTTACTGGAACACCTAGAGAAGTTTGGTTGGCTCTCCTTCTCTTTTCAGTTTCGCTTAGAAGTTGGCAAAAACTTCTTTATTTCTTTGTTATTTTAATTTGTTTTGTGTATTTAATTTCCCCCTGTGCCATTGTGCATGCGCGCACTCATGCACCCACCCACCTATAAGATCCATGCTTATATGCTCTTCTCAGGATGCTGTCTTAGTGACTTCTTGCATTTGTTTTCATTCTCTAATATTTCCCACTGTATTTTTTTGTCGGAAATTGTGGGAGCAAATCTTAGGGTAGAATTTTTCTTAAATCAATAAATAAGCACGTGATAAAGCCGTTTTAGTAATGCTGAACATATCAGAAGATAGCGTGAATATCTCCCCAGGGTGCTTCTGAAGGTCATCTCTTTAGTCAAGATCAAAAGATGGTGATGGGATGTTCATCTTAAGTCTTCCATGTTACAGTTCAAAGCGTAATTGAAGGTAGGGCACAAAGGAGGAACTCTGTGGGCCCAAGAGAGGATGTTTCCACCAGCTGCACATGGGCCAGGCTCAATTTGTGAATGCAGCATAGTTACTCCCAATACACTGCTTTGCTGTTCTCAATCTCCTCATCACATAGTCCCTTATTTTATATCATTTTGTTGAATTATCAGATTGTGTGATTGTTTTCCATGCCAAGCATCAGGGCCTCAGGGCTTAAGCAGGTTCTGTCTGGCAGCCACAATGTGTCGTTGCGGTGAACACCAGCCCTTAAAACAGAGAATCACAGTCAGAGGCTTTCTACAGGGTAATAATGGAAAAAGAAATGCACCATAACACAAAAAAGATCACTGAGACTGTGCAGGATGTCAGGCTGCTATATAGCAATAATAACTTCCCCCCCTAAATAAAACCTCTGGATATGATCATTCAAAGAATTAGAATGCCATCAGCATGCTGATGGCTTCCGGCTCTGACTCTTCTTGCTATCTGCCTGTGGTCAGGGGTTGCATAAAAGCAAGCTTATTGAAGCTGTATCTGGATGGGACTGAAATAACAATGGTTGTGACACCTGTCATTGAGGGTTGTTGTTTTTTTGCTTTTTTTTGGGTTGTTGTTGTTCTGCACCCTCTTCTAACAGAGGCTAGTAGCCCTGTGCTGTGGCTAATCTCTGTCTGAACACTTTGCAGCACTCCATGCTATGATTCAGGTGGGTAGCCGTGTTGGTCTGATGCAGGTGAAATATATTAAAAAATAAAAAAAAAATTCTAGTGGCACCTTAGAGACCAACTAAGTTTGTTCGTGTGCATGCACACTTCTTCAGATAGGCTTATCTGGTTATTCAGATTGTGACAGGGCTTTCTAATCTCCACACTTGACAGAGCAGTGAAATGGCAACTTGTGACGTTCCTGTTTACTCTTTGAACACGTTAGCTTGATTGTAATGTTCCAGCCACCAGAAAAGACATTGTGCCACTAGTCCAGAGTGTTCATCTAGGTGGCATGTGAGCAGACAATGTTGGGTATAAGGTGGATTTCATTCATTGTTCTTCAACTAGAGCATGCTAAATAGCTTTGGCTAATCATACCTCAGATATTTCCTCCTTTTTCATACATATCTGCAGGCTTTGAGGTGAACTTGGTGCCCTTTCAGGACATAACTTGTATAAAAAGAAAAGCGTTCTTGACTACTGTTCCTCAGTTATGAAACTCGTGTTCCCTCAGACCCAACTAAAGCCACTTCTGGAAGTGTTAACAATTTGTCTTCTGGGGCTGAAGTTAAGCCAATTTTGTAAAGAAAGTATTAGCTTAATGTTTTGTATTTTAGTAAGCTTTTCAGAAATATATTGTTATCTGTTCTGAATCCTTCGGATGAGTGGCCTAAAAACCTTAATAAATTTGTGGTGTGTTTCCTTCTCTCTCAAGATTTGCAGCTTCAGTACAATACTTGGGTTTCTGAACTCAATACAATAATGTGGTGATATCTGTGAAAGCTAATTTTGTTTGAATTGTTCTCCTCTGTAGATCGACAGTTCTCATTTTCCCTCAAAATGTGAACATTGTACTGATAATACTGTATTCCCATTAAAAGAGTTCTTGACGATTTTTTAAAGTGTGCATCAAAATGCAAATCAGTAGTTTTATTAAAGATTTCTGTAAGTTCTCTGACAAGGCATTTAAATGCAAATCACTGAAATATAGACTCAATATTAAAAACCAAGCAGTTATTTGATCCACATGCTGAAGAATAAAATGGGAACACATTATGTGTTTCAGTAAAACCAGTGCACAATTTTTCAAGTGCATGGGAAGAGGGTTGGCATGTGTCATATTTGGCCCTTCTTGACACTGATGTGTAAGCTGAATGGGAGGTGAGCTGTTAATGGAAGTATACTCTTGTATGTTACAAGGTCAGGGTCTACTGAAACTGGTGCTGGCAGGTGATTTGTTTTATGAAGAACCTGAGATGCTGTAGAAGTGGCCATTTCCTTATGTGACTTTCTGTCTGCACCCATAATATATCACAGGCAGATATTATCTACCTTACAGTTTCCAAGTGTGAGAATGGATGTTTCACATCTCATGGGCATCACATAGTAAGACAGAAAACAACCTTCCTTCATACCACATGTAATGTTCCTCAAGACCACAGCAAATGTACATAAAACACAGATCTCTTTGTACAATTTACAATTGAATATATCTAAGAGCACTCATCGAATCATTGAATTGTAGAGTTGGAAGGGACCCTGAGGGTCATCTAGTCCAACCTCCTACAATGCAGGAATCTCAGCTAAAGCATCCAAGCTCTGATTAAAAACTTCCACAGCCTCCCAAGGAAGCCCACTCACTGTCGAAAAGCTGTCACTGTCAAAAAGTTCTTCTTGATGTTTAGTCGGAATCTCCTTTCTTGCAACTTGAAGCCATTGGTTTAAGTCCTACCCTCCAGAGCAGGAGAAAACAAGCTTGCTCCATCTTCCATGTGACAGCCCTTTACCTATTTGCTGATCGTTATCATATCTCCTCTCAGTCTCCTCTTCTCCAGGCTAAACATACCCAACTCCTTCAACTGTTCCTCATAAGGCTTCACTCCCAGACCACTGATCATCTTGGCTGCCCTCCTCTGCATATGTTCCAGCTTGTCAGTATCCTTCTTAAATTGTGTCCAGAATTGGACACAGTATTCCAGGTGTTGTCTGACCAAGGCAGAATAGAGTTGTACTAGTACTTCCCTTGATCGCGACACTATACTTCTGTTGATGCAGCCTAGAATAGCATTAGCTTTTTTTGCTTCAGCATCACATTGTTGACTCATGTTAAGCTTGTGGTCTGCTATGACCAACAGATCCCTTTCACATGTACTACTAGTAAGCCAGGTGTCCCCCATCCTATATTTGTGCAGCTGGCTATTTCTGCCTAAATGTAGAACCTTACCTGTGTCCTTATTGAAATTCATTCTATTAGTCTGAGCTCAGTCCATTGGTCCTTAGTATAAATCTTGCCCCTGCTGTAAATATTTTTAGCATGCCCACTGAGAGTAGAAACTGTTGGGTTTGAATAAATGTGGCTTTTGAATTTCAGAAATTTTGTCTTGTTTTGTTTTAAGTTAGTAAGTATTTCCATTATGATATCTGTTTTGAGATGTCAGCTCAAAGATGAGTGGAATTCTTGTTAGGGTCAGTTTGCTCAGCCACTTTGAAAACAACAGACAGTACTGAATATATCTGAATCCAGAGACTCATCAGTCAGGTACACTAAATTACATGCTGTGATGTAATGTGACATGTTACTAGGAGAAGCTAACATAAATGACTTAAATGGTGTTCTTAAATTGGTGAGTTTGAAAAAAAGAACAACAGCCACCTCAAATGGAAAGGAACAGCAAGTTTTGAAAACACACACACACACGCACACACATTTAAATAAAATAAAATAAAATAATTGCTTGCACTCTGAAGGAAAGCACATTATGAATTGTTGCTGTTTGATGCTTTGCTGACTCTTCATGCAATGCATGCCTGATATACTGCTGTCTAATCTATATTCTGGTAACACAAATACCCAGAACAAACTCAATGTTTTGGGAGTTTTTAAAAAGACAAAACAAGGTCACAAATTGGTTGCTGCAGAGAAGTCATAGTCATATTTGTCACCGAAAGGATTAGCAACAGTTATGGCTTTAATGCCTGCAAAGTGAATGTCAGAACTTATAAAGAAGAAAACCAAGTGTAGAGTATTAAACTTCACAGCAAAGAATTTGGAAGGCCAATTTGAGCATGCCTCTCACTCTCCTCTGACACTTTTTTGATTTAAGCTCATGCCCAAGGCCATTGCCATTGTATTTCTGAGCTGGAACACATCTAGACTCAAGCCTACATATCCTTCAATTAGAAAAGAAGACCGCTCTTCCGAGTACAAGTTGATGACATGTTGTCCCCTCTTAAACATCACTGCCTCTCAGCAATGCAGCTTTCCTCTAAACGATTTTAGCCCAACACTGAGATTTTTAGCCCAGCGCAAAGAAAGAAGACGGGGATGGCAGAAGGACAAATATACTACTCACATTAGGAATAGTTAGTAACATTTGACAGACCCCCGCCCCCTAAATATGATGAATGTAGTCATTTGCAGGCTATTCCTGGTTTCTGTGATTTCAGTCATAATTCAAAGTCACTGGTTGTACTGACTGAATAAACTGAGATCACAGGCTCATTTTTCAGGACCCCGCCCCCCCCCTCCTGAAACCTTGACATTTGTAAAAATATAGCTTTGATTTCAATGCCTGTTTTGGCTTGTTCACACAGGAACCTGTGAACCAGCACCACCTTCCCTCCATATGTATGGAAGACCTTAACCGTTGCATGCATAAGTTCTGACAGTTGCTATGAATGATAAAAGAAACCCTCTTCTAGCACTCCCAACAATCCCCCCATTACAGTTACCGCTACTGCCTACACATCTCCTTGGTGTAGCATTACTTTTCTAAGTGACCAAGAAAAGGAGCTGGGGTTTTATTGTATGTATTGTTGTACATGACCATGTTATAGTGTATGAATTGGCAGTATATAAAAATTGCCCCCAGCCTATTCCACACTGAATGAAGTGGGGTTCCTCCTTCATGGCAGGTTGCTGCTTAAATATGTGCCTTGAGGGTCAGTAGAGCAGGAGACTCTTAATCTCAGGGCCATGGATTTGAGCCCCACATTGGGTGAAAGATTCCTGCATTGCAGAGGTTTAGACTAGACAATCCTTATGGCCCCTTCCAACTCTATGGTTCATGGTTCAAGGTTCAGTTCCATAATGAACAGGTGAGGAAAAGTTTGATGATTGCCCTGAGGTACTGAGAAGTTGAGGGGGAGATCCTGCGTGACGAAAGGGGAAGAGAAATGAAATTTGCTTGAGGCTTGTTTGACTCAGCCACACACCTAAAGGTAATAGGCCTAGAGGATGGTGTCATAGACAAATCTTATTCTTCTCTTGCATCAGTTGAACTATGGGTGCTAGAGACTGTAAATGGCTTGAAATTCCATGCTGGGGTTTTCATAGACTGAATGTACGACACACACTGGGGATGGGAGATAATTAAATATTTTATTCTTATTGCTTATTTTTGTTCATTATATTCAGTACAAAAGTTGTCCACTGTATTACTTAAAATGATGGTATTTTTTCTTGGGGTTTGGGCTCTGTCTGTTGTTTCTGCTCCCTGGGTGACAAATGATAACTGGCACACAGCAAATGAGGAAAATCAGGTTTTTAGTATGCAGTCTGTGGTAAAAGTTAGCAAAAAACATGTCTTATCCATCAAAGGCTGGCTACAATAGTCACAAATAATGACTGGCATAATCCCAGGAATAGCTCCAAATCAATTTTGAATCATTTTCTGCAACATATATCTGTAAATCCAGATTTTCATTATCTAGCTTGTTTTTTACATGGATAAAACAACCTATTGTTATGCTCCATTCCTCTGTCATTTGCTGATTCACTTTTTATTAATGGCTGATGCAGCTTAAACATTTCAAATTCCATCCCCTCAAGAAAAACAAAATGTAATCAGCACACCAAGCAGTTGCTTCAGTGGACACACTTGACTATTCCTCAGTGCTTCATTTCTAAATTGAGGGCTTTAGACCGTCTGAAACTCCCATTTCGACAAATTTATTCCACATAATTCCAGCGCTCCCATCTAGGGAAAAAATGCACTTAGGTACTTGAAATCTGTGGGACAAAGCAGTAGCAACAAGTTTAAACCCAATTCATTTCACTTTCTTTTTTCTTTTATTTTGAATGATGTATAGACTGCTCACATTGTACAATATCTGAGTGTTGTACAAAAATGAAAAATAACACATGAGGGGGGCTTGTAATCATGGTTGTTATATGGAGTGGTAGTCAACTAAACTTTACTCAGAGTAGACCCAGTGAAATTAATAGACCTAACTAAGTCATGGCCATTCATTTAAATGGGTCTAAACATTGGTTGAGTACCAACTGTTGTGTTCTATTTTATAATGCTGGTGGTTTTATTGTGAAATGTTTTTGTTTGAGCCACTCTGGGATATGTTATTTGCAGTGTTGGGTAAGACATTTATTAAAATAATAATGCTGTATTTATATTATGGACTGAAGTACACAACCACATCCTGTCCATCTCATTAGGCTATAGAATGAATGGTAATTAAGCCTTGCTGATTTTATTCCTGTACCGCAAGCAAGACAGAATTGTGATTGCTAATTACACAGGATAATGCTTGATAAAATTGCTTTAATATACTTTTTAAAAAAGATAACGCTTATATGAACTGTCAAAATATTCCGGATTATTCCAAAATATTAATTATTAATAATAATTGTTAGTAAAGGAAATATTTTAAAATTAAGAGTTATAATTAAAATGCACAGAAGAGTTATTCAGATAATCACAAACTTAGGTGTGATGTGAATTGTGATAGGTATTTTGTTTGGAATTCTGTATTTGCAAGTAAAATTTCATATTTGTTCTTCCTGCTCCTTTGTCAGTATATGGAGGGTAGCATCGTCATCTCAGGACTCTGAGTCCTGGGAAGGAAGAAATGTCCTCTCAATTGCCCTTGATTTATAACTCTTAATATAGGAAGTGTAACTTAAAGAGCTAAAAGCTTGGAAATTCAAAACGAGCACTGGCCCTCCATCATCTCCTACCACCATGCCCAAATGTGCATGAGATGCTGTATTACAAAAACACACACCACTTTATTCTTCTGATACAACCAGTATTACTAGTGTCAGCAAAAACCAGAGATATTTATGGTAAGATCCCCCCATCTGCAAGATCCTATTTAGAACACAAAGGGATCTGCATATCTCTTTCAGGTACATAAAGTGTTCTGCTTATTTTTAGTTACATTTTAAAATGCTTTTAAAACATATTCCTGCGCAACAGCAGTTTATCTTCTTTATTTCTCATTAGCAGG
Organism: Podarcis erhardii; assembly: GCF_964252035.2. NCBI lineage: Eukaryota > Metazoa > Chordata > Lepidosauria > Squamata > Lacertidae > Podarcis > Podarcis erhardii. The sequence continues at coordinate 55,688,636 of NC_138498.1, read as the reverse complement.
CAGTGGAAATAAACTGTGACAGTCTTCAGATTTCATAATTAGCAGGTCATAATAATCCTCCAGGTCTATGATCTTACAGTTACACCGTAGTAAGGCAGATTGAACTCAGTGGAACACCAAGGCCACCTGAACAGAGTCTTTCCCTATTATAATGAGATATATTAGCAATTGTTTCAAAATTTACATCTCCGTGTATAAATCAGCATATGCAAATTTCATGCAGACCTGTGTCCTTTTCTGTCCTCTTTTTTGGGGAGATCTATAAGTGGCTCAAGGTGGCCTACAACATATTAAAAAATACATAACTACAAACATAACAAAAATACATAAACAATAAACAAAAAAATACACAACCAAATTGAACAATTTCCACTTAAATCATAAGATACAAAATAAAGATACAAAAATATAACATCAGCAACGGCAACAAATAATACCCCAGCCCAAGATTCTGTTCAGGAGCCTCAGTTTTTGTAGCATGCATCAGTCAGGGAACTGTCCTCCCATGAAAAGATTGAAAAGGCCTGCAAGGCAGGGAGCAGCTCTTCCAAGTCTCACAGCCAAGATGGTCACATATTACACATGCATACAGATACCAACCAGCAAAACAATCTCCTTATAGATGACTTGTTGAAAGAGGAAAGTCTTCAACAAGTGGATGAAAGACAAGACATGGCACTCATCTGATATATAATGGGAGGGAGTGCCAAAGGATAGGCTTGATTCCAACATTGTGCAGAGCAGTCCTTCTGATAAGATGGTATCTGCAGGATGCCCTCTCCTGCAGGATGCAGTGATCAATTGGGTATAGATATGGGATGAGATGATCTTTTCTGTATCCTGGTCCCAAGCTACATAGGGCTTTGCACACCAATACCAGCTCTTTTAAATTAGTCCATTAGCTAATTGGCAGCCAGTGCAATTCTTTCAGCAACAGCATAAAAGTTCTGCCCTAGTGAGCAGTATAGTGACTGCATTTTGCACTAAGTGCAGCTTCTTGGCCAATCTCAAGGGCAACCACACACTTCAATAATCCAATCTAGAGCTTGCCAGCCCATGGACAGCAGTGGTCAAGCTATACAGTCTAGAAATAGCCATACCATTTGAAGCCAGTAAAGGTTCCAGCCACTGAGGTCACCAGTACCTCTAGCGACAGCAGCATTCCATACTATGAGCTTCAGACTTGGGAACTGTTCATCTGCAGGGCCTTTATCTTGATAGGGTTCAGACTGAGTTTATTATCTCTCATCCATCTTGCCACTGAGTCCAGACACAGGTCCAGGGCTCGTGTGGCCTCTCCCGATTCAGATAAGATGGAGAAATAGAGCTGGGTATCATGAGCATACTGGTGGCACCTGGCTCCAAATCTCCTAAAGAATGCTCCCGATGACTTCATGTAGATGTTAAATATCATTGGGGACAGGGTGGTACTCTGTAGCATCCCACAGCAGAACCACCAGGGGGCTTAGAAATCATTATCCACTGCTGTTCTCTGTAACCAATCCTGGAGGTAGGGCCAGAGCCACAAAAAAACAGTACCCCAAAGCCCATTTCACAAAGCCAGTTCCAGAGGATACCATATTTAATAGTATCAAAACATAAGAAGAGGTTGCTGGATCAGGCCAATGGCATCCTGTTCTCATAGTGACCAACCAGATGTCTATGGGAAACCAGCACAAAAATAATTGTTCTTGTATTGAAGAATGCTCTAAACCAGCCAGCAATGGCAGGCCTCCAGATAAGATCCTGTTTTGAAAATCTTCCTCATATGATAACACCTCAAAATCAATTCAAGGCCCTGATTGCAGTTTTCACAGCTGGGAGGACTTCAGGAATATGTCTCTCCAAAGATGTTTCTTGATTCCAAGAGGGTGATATCACTTTAAGGCTCCCAAATTAATCATTCTTTCTGGCAAGCTGAAATGCTTATATCACAAATCAAATTAGTGTGAGGTTGAAATCTCCCCAACTGAGCTAAAATAACATATTCAGGATCCAACTCTTTAGCACTTTAGTAAAGGTCTATTTTTTTTAAAAAAAGAAAAACTGGACATCGAGGCTACAAGCTCACAGGTCCCTCAAACTTTCCTGAGTGCTGATTCCCAAGTATGCACTTTAATCTCAAGGCTGTTTATTATCTGCTTCTTGCCACTCTTTCTTCCTTTGAGTGGTAATCACCTGCCTGCTGAAAATGCACGTCTTCCAGGTCCCAAAGTGACAATTGCAAATAGTTCATGCTCTCTTGGCTTCCTCTACTTTCCCTTTCCCTTAGAGCATATTGAAAGCAGACAACATCCATTTCCCATCCTCTTGGCTTGTTAATGCAGAAGAAGAAGGGCGGGGGGGGGGGGGAGAGGAAGCATTGACAAACTAGAATTTATTGGATGTTTCTTGTAAAAATAAAGTCCTGGATATTTTCCCCTTCTCTAAGCATATCCACATTAATGCATTGAAGGCACTTGTAACAAAAGCCATTCTGCCCACTCATCGTGACCTAGATAATAATGGACAAATGCATTTTGTAACATGCTCCAAGAACACTATTCAGTGCTTAGCAACATTCTCTAATTCCACTTTCTATGCTCCTGGGGGGTGCAGGGTGGGGCAGAGGGAGAAAGGATGATAAAGAAGCAGGTTTTGGAAAATGTGCTTGAAACTTCTAGTGATGAAACTTGGATGAGCACGGAAAGAGCACCAGACTCAGGGGCAAGCTGGAAAGGAAGTCAAAAAATAAGCCTCAAAGTTTCTGTTAATATATTTACAGTTATTAAATCAATGTTAATGTTTAATTTCCAGCTTAGAACAACTGGATACATTTTTGAGGTAGTCGATGAAAAAAAGCCAGACATCTGTTGGCTGGAAGGCCAAAGACCTGTTAGGCCTGAACAGGGAATAGCAACAGGGAGTAGCCATGCATAGTAGCCTTAAGCACACTGTCCTTGCACATGGCAGCCTTGCCCACTCCCCCTCTGACTTTTGTTTATTGTTTTGGACAGTCTGGAGAAGGATGGAAGGAGGGGAGGAAACCTGAAAGTTCTTCCTGACCTGAGCTAACAGAGGTGGTGTGCATGCTGAAACAGGTGGCTGGATGGAGAGGGAAAAGATGGGGTAGGGGGGAGGACCGTGAGAGAGCTACACAGTGCTGCAAACTACCCACCTTGGCTCTGACCCCATCCACCACCAGCATACACTGCCTAGCAGATCACCACCAAGGAAACTGGGGATTATCTGGTGGTGGTTCAGCCCCTGACAACAACAACAACATCAACAACAGCAACGGCATGCTAGGTATACATAGAAGAAGCCTCCTGGGCTGGGCTGGGCTGGGCATGACAGGATATGGTCATTATTTTAAGGACAGCTTAAAGCAGTGTTGTCTAAACTTTTTGCAAAGAGGGCCAGATGTGATGAAGTGAAGGGCTGTGAGGGCCAACCAGAAGGCCAACCAAAGTTGTTGACCTTTTTGGATTGAAGTTGCTGAGCTTTTTTATGATTTTACCCCAAAGTGGTTGAGCTTTTTAGGATTGAATTTATTGAGGATTTTTTAGCATTTCACCCCAGGAAATAAACTGCCGGATTAAAATGGACTTTGGACATGCCTGTTTAAAGAGTCAGATGACACTCTTCCAAGGTTGCAAATTGTTGACCCCTAATTTAGGTCATTCATCTGTCTGTCTGTCTGTCTGTCTGTCTGTCTGTCTGTCTGTCTGTCTGTCTGTCTCACTAATATCATGATTCGCATCAAAACAACAGCTTTCCCATTATCCACCGGACCCAATCATTTCTAGGGGGCTATTTCAGTTCACATCGCTTGTGAACTGCAGTCTCATTTGGCAAAATTAGATCTGGAAGAATAAACTACTCCATCTTTCAGCTCATTAAATGCAAGGGCAACTTCAGTTAGATGTACATTTTAATGAAGCAAAAGATAAAATTCCATATGACTGGAAAATCTTAGATGCTTAATTATGATATGAACTTTAATTTAGCCATACTTCTCAGTAACTGTATTTGCTTCACTATTTGAGGATTATTTTGTTAATCTAAAATGGCAATAATAAATAATATGCAGTCATTGGAATTTGATAGTCCCTTTTCTCATCGTCTGTGAATGTGAGTAAGCTACATTTTGTTTGGCTTGCTCTGACATTAAAGTGAGGGCAGTAACTAAGTAACCAACAGTATTGATGAGCGGTTTTTTTTAAAAAAGCATCTATTTTCTTTCTCTTCTGATTCTTGAACATATGCCTGGGCCAGTAGCTTCCATCATGGAAAAGCAGAGTAGCAGACCTGTCCCCACAACACCATCAGCAATACAGCTTACCTGGCAAAGTTCAGGTCATATGGGTATATCAGCTGCTAATGCTCTGCCATTGTGCCTGCCATTCAAATAAGCTGTAGCAATGCTAGTACAGTGGTGCCTCACAAGACGAAATTAATCCGTTCCGTGAGGCTCTTCGTATAGCGGTTTTTTCGTCTTGCGAAGCAAGCCCATTGACAGCTTAGCGGATTAGCGCTATTAGGGGTTTAGCGGCTTTTAGCAGATCAGCTGATAAGCGGCTTATCAGCGAATCAGCTGATAAGCGGCTTAGCGGCTTAGGAAAAGGGGAGGAAAGGGGAAAAAACCCGCAGGAACTCGCAAGACATTTCGTCTTGCGAAGCAAGCCCATAGGGAAATTCGTTTTGCGAAGCGCCTCCAAAACAGAAAACCCTTTCGTCTAGCGGGTTTTCCGTCTTGCGAGGCGTTCGTCTTGCGGGGCACCACAGTACAGTCATACCTTGGGTTACAGACGCTTCAGGTTACGCGTTATCGGGTTGCGCACTGTGCCAAACCTGGAAGTACCAGAATGGGTTACTTCTGGGTTTTGGTGCTCGCACATGTGCAGAAAAGCTAAATCATGCTTTGCGCATGTGCAGAAGCGCCGAATCATGACTCGTGCATGCGCAGATATGGCGCTGCAGGTTGCGAACACTGTCGGTTGTGAACGTGCCTCCTGCACGGATCACGTTCGGAACCTGAGTGTCCACTGTATCAGGTGACTGGCTTAAGGACTGCACCCCACTACACTGGCTGCTACAGGCCAGGGCTGCAAGGGAGAGAAGAGGAAGGAGAAGCACCGTTGCACAAGTGGATGAGCATAATTCCCCCCCTTCAAGGTCTTAACTCACTCCGAATCTGACCGGACACAGGTTAGAGCTCAACGTCGAGCCTACCAAGTGGCGATAGCGACGGCGAAGAAGACTTTCTTCACCGCCTCTATTGCATCTGCAGAAAATAGTAGCAGGAGACTCTTTCAGGTGGTTCGCAATTTAACGGAACCACCTTTACCACCGGGGCCTTGTAAAGACCCCAAGATCTCCTGCAACAATTTTGCAAAGTTTTTTTGCAGATAAAATCACTCATATTCGGAAGGAGCTAGACACCACCGTGGGAGCAGGGCTGGGGCGGGAGAGTGCTGGAGCTCTGTCTGGTCAAGTTGCATGGAATCAATTTCAATCCGTTACCCCCGAGGATGTGGACAGGCTGCTTGGACGCGTGAAACCAACCAACTGTCTCCTTGATCCTTGCCCATCCTGGCTAATAAAAGCAAGCCGGGAAGGGCTGGGCGATGGGCTCTGCGGGGTGGTGAATGCTTCCCTCTGTGAGGGAACATTCCCAGATCCGCTGAAAGAGGCGGTCATTAAACCGCTTCTTAAAAAACCATCTTTAGACCCGGCCAGTATGGCCAACTATCGCCCAGTCTCAAATCTTCCATTCTTGGGCAAGGTGATTGAGCGTGTGGTTGCTGAACAACTCCAGGCACGCCTGGAGGATGCGGACCATTTGGATCCCTTCCAATCGGGATTCAGGCCTCATCATGGGACTGAAACTGCCTTGGTTGCACTGGTTGATGATCTCCGGCGAGCTAGGGACAAAGGTGAGAGTTGTTTCCTAGTTCTGCTGGATCTCTCAGCGGCCTTTGATACAATCGACCAAAACATCCTTCTGGACCGTCTAGAGGGGCTGGGAGCTGGGGGCACTGTTATACAGTGGTTTTGCTCCTTCCTCCTGAGTGGTGTTCAGAAAGTGGGGGGGGATGAGTGTTCAGACCCCTGGGCCCTCACTTGTGGGGTGCCTCAGGGTTCCGTCCTCTCCCCCATGCTTTTTAACATCTATATGAATCCGCTGGGAGAGATCATCAGGGGGTTTGGACTGGGTGTCCATCAATATGCAGATGATACCCAGTTCTACCTCTCTTTCAAATCAGAACCAGTGAAGGCGGTGAAGGTCCTGTGTGAGTGCCTGGAGGCGGTTGGAGGATGGATGGCGGCTAATGGATTGAGGTTGAACAGAAGTACTGTTTTTGGGGGACAGAGGGCGGGCTGGTGTGGAGGACTCCCTGGTCCTGAATAGGGTAACTGTGCCCCTGAAGGACCAGGTGCGCAGCCTGGGAGTCATTTTGGACTCACAGCTGTCCATGGAGGCGCAGGTCAATTCTGTATCCAGGGCAGCTGTCTACCAACTCCACCTGGTACGCAGGCTGAGACCCTACCTGCCCGCGGACTGTCTCACCAGAGTGGTGCACGCTCTAGTTATCTCCTGCTTGGACTACTGCAATATGCTCTACGTGGGGCTACCTTTGTAAGTGACTCAGAAACTACAACTAATCCAGAATGCAGCAGCGAGACTGGTGACTGGGGGCGGCCGCCGAGACCACATAACACCGGTCTTGAAAGACCTACATTGGCTCCCAGTACGTTTCCGAGCACAATTCAAAGTGTTGGTGCTGACCTTTAAAGCCCTAAACGGCCTTGGCCCAGTATACCTGAAGGAGCGTCTCCACCCCCATCGTTCTGCCCGGACACTGAGGTCCAGTGCCGAGGGCCTCCTGGAGGTTCCCTCATTGTGAGAAGCAAAGCTACAGGGAACCAGGCAGAGGGCCTTCTCGGTAGTGGCGCCTGCCCTGTGGAACGCCCTCCCATCAGATGTCAAAGCGATAAATAACTACCTGACATTCAGAAGACATCTTAAGGCAGCCCTGTTCAGGGAAGTTTTTAATGTATGATATTTTAGTGTATTTTTGGTTTCTATGGAAGCCGCCCAGAGTGGCTGGGGAAACCCAGCCAGATGGGCGGGGTACAAATAAATTATTATTATTATTATTATTATTATTATTATTATTATTATTATTATTAATATTCCCACTGAATAACAGCAAAATATAAACCCATTCCGCACATCAGCGCTCAGGGAAGGCTTTCTTGCAAAGGAAAGTCTTCAGCAGCAGCTGAGAACTTATCAGAGAGAATAGCAAGAGCTGGAAGGTCTTCCTTAGGAGAGAATTTGGTAACATGGCTGCCACAACAGGGTAGGCCATATTCCTCACTCTCATGTTCCTCACTTTTTTTTTGCAGGTGAAAGGATGGCACAGTTAGTTTTCAAATATTCATTTTTCTCCTCACCCAACATTCTAAGCTGCTCATTTGGAAACTATTTTGGAATGTCACGTACAGACTTACGTATTGCTTCACTGTCAGGAAATTTCTAACACACACCAAAATGCATACTTGCCTAACCTGCAACGTCCTTTTGTTCTTCCTGATTTAAAGCTCACTTTCACTCAAGACACTTGGGCTGATATCCATTCTTGAAGTAATAGGTAGAAATCCCTAAGAACCTCTGATCTGAAGGGTAAAACACAAATTTAATTAATATTAATAAGAAGAATATGGTGGTATTTGCAGCATGTTTCCCTTAAGTAGGACCTGTCAGCACCATGGAATTATTATGTAGTTCATTCATTTGGCATCTTCCCATTTTGAATCTGTAGAACCTCTTCAGAGGGACAGATTGTACCAGAAGGGACTTGGTAATTTAGACAGAACCATTGCAGCTGACATTTCTGCACCTAGCCACTGTGTTCTGATATATGAAACGGTAAACCTCCCCAGGTATAAGGCCTTGTATGTAAAATAAGAGCTGACAGGAGCCATACCACCATATGCTCCTGAAATGCATGATGCAGAACTACCATATTTTTTGCACCATAACACTCACTTTTTTCCTCCTAGAAAGTAAGGGGAAATGTCAGTGCGTGTTATGGAGCGAATGCCTGCGGGTGGCGGGGGGGATCTGCTGCAGTCGTGAGCAGAGGATCCATGGTTCCCCTTCCTTCCCTCCTCCGTGGTTACAAAGCATGGATCCACATGGATCCTCAGGATTTTTGCATTGCGCTACTCCAAACTCACTGTCAGATCACATGTCTGTGGCCACAGCATGAACCACAAAAATCATATATCCACTATTTCATTTAGATTATTTTTTTTCTTGTTTTCCTCCTCTAAAAACTACGTGCGTGTTATGGTCTGGTGCGTGTTATAGAGCGAAAAATACGGTACCTTAGAATATTAAACAAGGAGAAACATCCTCTCTTACCATTTACTTTTTTCAATTAAGAGTTTCCTTTTCTTGCTCAAGATTTGCCTGTGCTGCTAATTATCCCTGGACTTGATTTGTTTTTACGGATTGTCCCAGTTTCCTAACTAAGCATCGACAGTTTGAGAAATCTTAATGGATGGTACATGTCATTGCAGAGAGAAATCTTGCTCAGAGCTACTGTGAAAAGCAGCCATCGCACTGAAACCTGCAGCTTTAGGGTTTTAATTTAAAACCTTCCCGAGGGTTTAGAAACCCTCTCCAGATTGATAGCTGGTAATCTGTATTCTTATGGTATTAATATTCTTGCACTAATGGTATGTATTATTGTAGTTTATTACACTCCTTTTGTGCTACATTGAAATGTGACAGTAGCATTGCTCTTCTTACAGTTTCTCATGATAGTTTGCTTCCTGCACTTTCCAAACAAGATGCTGTTCAAATTATAATTTGCCCTGAGCCACTGCTGTAGTCCAAATAATAACTTATCATGAGAATAATAATAATAATAATTTATTATTTGTACCCCGCCCATCTGGCTGGGTTTCCCCAGCCACTCTGGGCGGCTTCCAACAGAGATAAAAAATACACTAAAATGTCACATATTAAAAACTTCCCTGAACAGGGCTGCCTTCAGATGTCTTCTGAATGTCAGGTAGTTGTCCATCGCCTTGACATCCGATGGGAGGGCATTCCACAGGGCGGGCGCCACCACCGAGAAGGCCCTCTGCCTGGTTCCCTGCAACTTGGCCTCTCGCAGTGAGGGAACCGCCAGAAGGCCCTCGGAGCTGGACCTCAGTGTCCGGGCAGAACGATGGGGGAGGAGACGCTCCTTCAGATATACTGGACCGAGGCCATTTAGGGCTTTAAAGGTCAGCACCAACACTTTGAATTGTGCTCGGAAACGTACTGGGAGCCAATGTAGGTCTTTCAAGACCGGTGTTATATGGTCTCAGCGGCCGCTCCCAGTCACCAGTCTAGCTGCCGCATTCTGTATTAGTTGTAGTTTCCGGGTCACCTTCAAAGGTAGCCCCACGTAGAGCGCATTGCAGTAGTAGTGAGAATAGGTGGCATGTCTGTAAATACAAATATGGAAGGTGCTTATGCACTTATAATATGAGAAAATCCTGTCCCTGCTTGCCTGGGAGTAAGTCTCATTGGCCTCTATGATCCAGTTGCCCACAATTTGGAGCAGCTAGCACGTGGGGCTCTTTGCCATAATGTATTTTGAAAGCAACATACCAAGTCCCCAAAGGAATGATGGGGCGATGGTGTTTCATAACTCTCAAGAGGAGATGCCGAGGGAGAGGAACCATGGTTGACTTCCCAGTTTTTGGTTCCAGCTGTTGTTGGACTCCAATTCCCATCATGCCCAAGAAGCATGGAGCTGTGGTCTAGCAACAGCTGTGCCACAGGTTCCCAACTCCTGCATTGAACATGTCTAGGGACCAAGTGAGGCTTGTGATAGGTGGTAAAATATGCATGTGAGAAGTAGTATAGTAAAAAAATACTAGGTCTAAACACAGAAGCCATAGTAACTGTATACACGCAGCAGTGCGAAACCTCCATCATTGTGTTGGTAATGCTTTAAAAGTATGGAAGTGACATGAAGTCTTTTGCTTCTGGAAGATACTACACATTTTTAGTATAGGCTTGGGATGTGCATTTGAGAACTAGAAGATGCTAAAAAGGTGAAAGATACATGCGCTTCCTGTAAAAGTTTCATTTATTCTATGAAGATGTAAATGTGTACACGGGATATAATGGGATTCTTGGGAGGCTACAGACAACCTCCTTTGTTACAGAATGGTAATCACCTTATTTTCCTTCTATTCCCAGACTCATTAAGTCTGTTCTTTCTGTTGTCTCTGCTTGCCTAACCTCCATTAAAGTTATTCCCGCAAGGTCATATTTCATCCAGATGAGTTATCAAAGCCTTGCATAGTTGGAGCTCTGCACTTTTGCTTCTGAATATATTTCGGTTGTACCTTCACTTGACTGTCCCGTTAATGACCACCCACAATTCAGCATTTTGAAAAATAACGACAAATTTAATCCTCCAGTAATCAGAGTAAAAATATAACAGCTTGTCCCAGAATGAATGTTATTGTTATTTAAACATTCTAGTTCCTGAAGGGCAATGTATGGTTCAAACAGCTTTACTTAGATCCTGAGAATACCAGGTTTGGGTGAATATAGTCCTCACACTTATGGGGGAAATAAACATAGCTTCATAAATCAATCATTTGATAAGCCATTTCAATTCATTAATCAAACCTCATAATTAACTTTAGTGTTTAAAATGTTTGCTAGACAGGGCAAAATATTTTGGTCCCCCCCCCCCCATATTTTAAGAATGTAAAGGCCATTCTCACGACATATTTCTGAGAGGACTCTCTAGGTTCAAAAGGTTGCCTACACAGATTTGATTATTATAGAGTCATATAGAATTTAGGGCCAGAGTTCTCACAGCAGTTTGCATCAGGGTAAGAGTTCTGCAGATCAGTTTTATAGGTGGAATTGCTGAGACGATCAAAGGGAATAGAATTGTCAACAATCTCCAAGCAAGTCAAGTGAATGAACAGGGAACTAACAGAGGTTGTTGATGCCTAATGTAGATGTGGGATGAGATCAATGGACTCCCTCAACCAGTAAGAAAAAGGGCACCCTAGCTCCCTTTGTGGTGGCATCACATTTCCCAGGAACCAACTTCCTGGTATATACCCATCCCTTCTATTTCTCCTAAGTCTCGGGGAATGTGAACTCTCAGATCAAGTAGGCAACCAGAAACATGGCTCCATAAAAAGCAAATCTAGAGCGAGAGACTAGGGTGATGTCTGCTGATTCCAGGAACTTTTCTCATTGTGAGATTTTTGCGGGTGAGCTGAGAGTTCGGTTGGACCCTTGGTGCATAGCTGTCAACTTTCAGATTTGAAAATAAGGGATCAGCAGCCTCACCTGTCCTGGGGACAGTCTACGGGATATCTAAGAATCTGGGATAGCAGCAGGAAGCGGCGCTGGAATAAGGGAATTTCCCACTAAAAAAGGGAAGGTTGACAGCTATGCCTTGGTGAGAACCTGGCAGTTGAGAGGGTGTGTGTATGAATAGGAAAATGAATTGATGTTGATTTTTCTATATTAGTAACTTTGTGTTAATGTAACATTTTAATATGTGACTGTGTATTTTTTATAATATTTAGGTTTTTTGCTTCAGTTTTTTGTGCACCACTTAGAGATATTTTAAATATATTAAGCGGCATAGAAATTAAATAATCAATAATCAACCAATGTTAAAATATGTATCCTAGGATCAAAGCTTAAAGCAGAATTTCCTTTTAGTAAAAATCAGCCTTGTAGCATGATCTTGAATACATTGATTTTTAAATGTCACAGTGACTTCAGTTCACACTTAGGACCTCAGCTTTCATTTCACCACACACAGAGTATGATGGCAAATTTGCAGTGTTGCACCCGAAACAACACCAGATTCCTTCATGGTTCTGAGTTTCAAAGGCTTTTAGATACTGGAAGTAGAAGATGAATATTAAGCTGGACATTTGAATGAAAATTCAGGCCTAACAAACTTTCAGACTGGGATCATGTGCAAATTTGATTTAAATTTGCAGTCTGTATGAAAATAAGTAGAAAGTTTTGTAAATCAAAACAATTCCAGCACCAGCAATTACTCAAGTTTTGGAATGTTTGATGCATTACAGTATTGCAGGATAAGTAGCAGGAGACTACCTAGGGAGGTGGTTGGACCCTTGGATGATGAGGGAGTCAAAGGTGTGCTAAAGGAGGATAAGGAGATTGTGGAGAAGCTGAATGAATTATTTGCACATGTCTTTATAAAAGAAGATTATAGGGCAGATCTCAGTGCCTGAACTAACTTTTGCTGGAAGGGAGTGGGGGGTGATGAGTGACAAATACAAGATGAGTGGCCTAATACAAGATAAAAAACGTTGAATCACCAAGTCTGGATGGCATCCACCTGAGTTTTTAAACATGAAAATGCTGATCTTCTCACAAAAGTATGTAACTTTTCCCTCAGATCAGCCTCCATACTGGAGGACTGGAAACTATCCATTAAAAAAGAAAAGAATCCCAGGGGATCCTTGGTGTAACGTATTGTTAGAGATAAAATAACCAAGCATGTAGAGGAAGTTTGGGATGCAATTACTGCTTAAAAATAAAATAAAGGTAATGCATCAGTGTCTGCTTTCAAAATGTTGCTTATTTAGAAATACCAACACAACACTAAAAAAAAAAAGTTAGAATAAAATAGCTGCCTGCAGGAACTGTAACTCAAAAACCATTTGTTCTGCAACCTCTGAGCGAGGATTTTAGAAAGACAGTTTAATAATTGTTTGAGTAGGAGTTAATTAACAGCATGAATTTGGTTTAAAAGGCATTCAGCATTTTACCTAGAGTATATGCATTGTCTTTGCATTTCATTTATATGCAAAATTGTTCCTTGTTGAGTTTACATGCACTCGCCCTGGATTTTTATTAACTCGAAATGGTTTCATTAGCCAATTGTAATTAAATCTTTATGCAATATTGTGTATATGATGCTTCTATAAAATATGAGAAATGGAAATTATTAAAGTTTTTATGACACCAAGAAGTGGGTTAATGTGTCATCTGGTGTTCGTCATGTTGTGATGTATGCTGCCGTTTTTGCTTATAGGGGAGGGGGGAAATCTGGCTGCTTTTAGTCCTTGGCTGCACAACAGAAATACAGCCTTTTTATCCATACAGTAGCTCATAATTAGCCTTTGCTAACAGTTATGGGACTTTCCTCAAACAAATGCTTGCTCTCAAGCAAGGTGTTCCTTCTTGTCCTGTTTTTTTACCGCCTCATAGTTTGGATATTCGGAACGCGGATGGCGCTGTGGGTTAAACCACAGAGCCTAGGACTTGCCGATCAGAAGGTTGGCGGTTCGAATCCCCGTGACGGGGTGAGCTCCCATTGCTCGGTCCCTGCTCCTGCCAACCTAGCAGTTCTAAAGCACGTCAAAGTGCAAGTAGATAAATAGGTACCGCTCCGGTGGGAAGGTAAACAGCGTTTCCGTGCGCTGCTCTGGTTCGCCAGAAGCTGCTTAGTCATGCTGGTCACATGACCCGGAAACTGCACGCTGGCTCTCTCGGCCAGTAAAGCAAGATGAGCGCCGCAACCCCAGAGTCAGTCACGACTGGACCTAATGGTCAAGGGTCCCTTTACCTTTACTTTTAGTTTGGATATTCAAGCATGTTTTCTAAAGAGAGGCCTGGGATACAAAGTGACCTGCCTGTGTTTGGATATATCCATCGAAGAACACTTAACTGTATAAAGTTAGACCTATACATGGGACCTTCTAGAAGCAGGTGCTTTCCTTCACAATATTTTTGGAGGATGGTAGCGCAATGGTTGAGCATGTACTTTGGATGCACAAAGTCCCAGGTTCCACCCCTGGTGTCCCAACGTAAGGCTGGGGACAGCGGAGGAGCAAGCTGTTTGGACACCAGGGGTGGCACATGTGCCCTGCACCCAGAGGTAGGGCCACCCACCCACGGGGGTGGAGCCAGCTGCCCACAGGGCGGGGTGAGCTGGGGCAGGATGCTCCATGGGGCCTCCGAGGAGTGCGTGCCTCCTCCCACTCAGCCGCTCTACAGCTGAGGGGGAGGTGGTGGGCAGACCGTTTGGGGCAGAGCGGAGCCTGTGGGCGCCCAAGCCACCACGTCACTCCCAGAATAGACATGTGGCTCAGGTGCAGTGCAGGCCCCGTGGTGAGTGCCGCCTGGCATTTTGTCACCCCCCTCAGTAGTGACACCTGGGGCAGCCCGCCCCTACCGCATCCCCTTCCATCGCCCCTGGCTGGGGAGAGCTTCCGTCTGAAACCCTGGAGAACTGCCACCAGTCAAAATAGACAATAATAAGCTAGATGGACCAACAGTATGAGATTCCTAAGAAGAGCTGCCATCAAGTTTTCATGCTATGGTGAATATGCTACTCTCTCTGGATTAGCAGCGACTGATACTGTGGCCATGTGAAACACAAAGTGACCGATCTTCTGATTTAGAACCTTGAACATCCACCAAGCAGAATGTGAAGGGGAAACGTACGTGTCAGGAGGTTGCCACATGTGAAGGGGATATCATATGCACGCTTAAGCAGGCTTCCATGTGGATACCACTTGTTGAATTAGGGGAGGGGCCATAAATCTGATATCCATATCCAAATGTGCAACTCAATGTGAATGCTGCCTGTCTGAACTGCATACATATTTGAATGTGCATTCAGATATTCATGCCCATTCATGCCTAAGAAGTTGTGAATAAATAAATAAATACCTTTTGCAATATGACTACAGTTAAAGCAGGTGTATTTCGAGAAGTACCTGTAGGCACATTAAGGAAGGTGAAATTACATGCTACTAATCTAATTGATATTTTCACAAGATTTTGGCACTGTTAGGAAGAAGGAAACAAAATGCTGTTGATTCTTGAATACCATACTGTGATAATCAGGGGAGGCAGAGTTCTTATACAATGCAGACTTTGATTTGTGTCTCTTTTCCTCTGTATATACTGCCAGTTTGTTATGAAGCATTTTGTATGTGCCCTATTCATTGTGACTGTCACTGTTTGTAATTCAGGCTAGTAAAATATTATGGAAATAATACATTGTAGACAGCATCCAGAAATAAAACAGGGTCATTTTATAAAATTTGAAAAGCAGCACAAAATGGTCTATACCTATTTCCTAGAAGTTTAGGTGTCAATATTCATTTCCACTTGTCTCATAAGACAGCATTGTCCTTGGTGAGGCAATTCTCATTGTCACAAGTCTCTCATCAGTGTATGAATAATTCACAGTATGAGTGTGTGTGTGCGCGTGTGCATGCATGCGGCCATTGATGCAGACTGAAGGTGAGAATCCAGGACACATACAGAGAGTGAAAACTAAAGCCCATGTGTTGAAAAAGACACCTCGGAGCATGGGTTGCAACCCCACAAAACTCTGAACACATGCAGCTCAGAACCCTGAAGACAGCCAGCCTCTCTTTGAAGTTTCCAGTTTTTAGTTTAAAATCAAGTAGCTAGTTCATCTGTGTCAGCTGCTGTGGTAGAAACTTCAAAGATACATCTTGCTGTGAATATAACCACCCCCTGCCCGCCACACACATGGATCTGAACTGTTGAGACAGTCTTTTCCTTTATATGCAAAAGCCAAGCTATCTTCCCTGGCCCTGGATTCAGAAGCACCCCATGAAACCAGGTTTTGCTATAAAATCTTTCCCAGCATTTGTCCCTGACTGCATTCAGCTTCCCTCGGTAACCTGAGTTGCAGGGCATATGAACTATGAAGTTGTGATATTTTTGTTTATTTAAGGCTGTTTTGTAACTGCTATAACCTTCTTCCTGAGATAAAGCAATGTTATGGTCACTGCTGGAAGTGAGGGAGAACAGCTGAAAATCACTGGTGAACTGTAAGCAGTAGGGATAGAGAACCTTTCTTCAGCCTGAGTGCCACATTGCCTCCTGAGCAATATATAGGGGGCCATATGCCGGTGATGAGGAGGAATTCAATTCAGTTCACATTTAAAGGTGAATGTATCAAATCTTGACTTTCTGAAACAATAGGAAAACCAAAACACAACCGCCCTTTGAAATTCAGCCAATCTGAATTTTGCAGTGCAGTTCTCCAACTGAACAATGTTTACAAAAAGGCATATAATATGTGAAAGTATGCATAAAAATGAATACATTAGAACACAAGAACAAAGTAGACGCTGCTGGATCAGACCAAAGGCCCATCTAGTCCAGCATTCTGTTTTCACAGTGACCAACTAGACACCTATAGGAATCTGGCATCACCTTTTTTTTTTTTTGTTTCTTGTTACATAAATCCCAGCATCATTGCAGCCTTTCTCAGCCTTGGGTCACCATATGTTTTTGGACTACAACTCCCATTATCCCTGAACCCTGTTCCTGCCAACTTATGAGCATACATTTAAAGCGCATTCAGCACATATCCAAAGCATATTAGGGAATATACCACACAAAAATGCATTACATTAAGAGAAATTTTCCTCTAAGCTATATACAGAAATGTGCTTACTAGGAAAAAAATTGACTAAAATCCTGGAGTGTTTTGTGAGGATTTTTTAAAAATAGAAATTGCTGCACAAATGTGGAGAACTGAATTTCAGATGGGGTGGGGGATAGAAACTTAAGAGAACTGACATTGACAGAGCCTTCTTTCCCTAGCGATGAATGGGGCAAAAGTAGAAAGTGCAAAGGAGGTTTCAGGAGGTTACATTCCAGCCTTCCAAACACCGCCCCTCCCTCTCCATACTCTAGCCAGATAAGCAGGACGCATTATGACAGTCCAAGATCACATCTGAGTGATGGGAAATAACAGGGCACAGAGCAGAGCTTGTGAAGGGTTTGGCCCAGAGCTTCCTACCCTTGGTATACAGTCTCCTGTGGGGCCTGATATCCCACAAAGAGTTAAAAGTTGTTTGCTCATAACCACACATTAAACTTAGCAGCCAAGTTGGAAATTAGACTCTAGGAGCAGCTGGCTAACATCAGTCCACATTTCACCCTCATCTCTTGACTTGGAAGGGATTCAGGTTGTGTTGACACTGATAAATGAAATGGAAAAATGAACTTGGAATCACTGAAAAGTTTATCTCAGTTTGGTGAAGCTGGTTATCCCAAGTTTGGAGGTCAGTATTTGCATGAACTTATCTCGATAACTGGAGGAAAACATGCCAGATCAGTCATTCAGATTGAGGGGTGTCTCCTGCACCCCCATGCTCACATCCAAGTTTGAAAGAAAAGGCATCTTGACTCCCCCAGTCAACAATGTTTGGATGTAGCTTCCATGGTAAAGAATCTAACATGACATGACCCTGTCCAGATAGCCATTCAAAGCTTGTCGAACACTAAACTCATGTTTATTAGAGCCCAATGGATGCTCTAGAAAATTGTGCTAAAGATGAATCTGACACTTTCCTGCCAATAAGATACAGTTGGTGCTTTGTGCTTTGTTGCTGTTCTATTGTGATTGGGTGGCAAATCATAGAGTTCTTTTATGTTTCTCTTTGGTGAGAATCTCAGCAGTGTCAATAAAATGCTGGATTGATTTAAACATCGCTGTCCTAGTATGTGGCTTGCAAAGCTTACAAAAGTACTAAACATTCTGTACTTTGCCATTGATTTACTTATTTTTATTCCTTAGGTACAGTGTGCAAATAAGGCTGGCACATAAATGTTAATCCACAGAGGTGAAACCCTGGAAGGACTAATTTTATTTATTTATGCCTTTCCCCCCTCCATGATAATAAATTCTGGATGACTGCACAATAGACACAGGCACTGAATTGCTACAGAATGTTAAAATATAAAATAAAATAAAATGTCAGTGAAAAAACCCTGTGTGGTCTCTTATAACTACCTGGGCTCTGCTGGATCAAAGAGGCTTAGTTGGTGAGATGAGAAAGAGCAGGCAGTAGACACGAGTTCCATTTCCCCCTCAAATCAGGCTTTATGGAGGCAGTTTTCATAGAATTCCTGGATGATGGATACAAGGCTGCTATCTATCAAATGGTATATAAATTTGATTGAATAAATCCTGAACTGATAAGGTCAACCTATGTCTGACCAAAAATATTCGCATTTATAACCAACTTAGCATCAGATGGCACGCGATTCCATCTTCCTGTCATTTCCTTAACTATTAATTTTTGTGTTTTACATCATCTTTCCCACCACATAAAAGTCACTTCTGGAAATCTAGTGGTAGTTTAGCACATTTCCATGTTAATTGTTTCAAGAAGAAAAGCTAACTGCTACTATGGATACCCAGAATATCACTGTAGGTTTTCCACAGTATTTGTGGTTGTGGCATGGCAACACCACAAATGGGAATGAAATTTCTCACAACATGGTGGTACATTGATCCAAAAGTCACAGCACCATAGTGCAGCACATACCGCACTGTAGCAGGAATGCAGGCAATTGGGACGGATGTGCTGCACCGTAACCAGGAAAACTACTGCAATGAACCCCATGTCTCAGTGCAGCCTTAGTCAACTCCCTATTTAACTGAGAAATTGAAACTTTTCCCTTCTGCAAGATGGCTCTGTGTAGGACAAACCCTCTGGGATGAATATTGGAGGAACTTAACCTTAACCTTCGTAAAACTAAGTTGCATATGCTACATTTCCTGCAACCTGCCCCCAGTACATTGATCTCTGAGTAGTTCTCTTAGCACTCTTTTGACAGGATTTAATTTACATGCAGTGGAAGCAAAGCAACAGTCCTTACTGTTTCACATTGTTTTTCAAAGGAAGTTCAGTCGGAGAGGGAAGTACAGTAAACTCATGGGGGTTGGAACAGGGGGGAGAGAGAGAGAGAGAGAGAGAATGGAAAATCCTCCATTGAAGCTTAATTAAGGACATGACAATACTTATGCTAAAACTTCATACTGTTGCAATATTTTAAAAATGTTGTTAATCAGGGAGGGGATTTTATAATTGCTTCAAATAAGAATGGCTTAACCTCTGCCCCCACCATGTTACTATTGCATTTTAATATTTTGTTTAATATTTTGTTGGAAGCCGCCCAGAGTGGCTGGGGAAACCCAGCCAAATGGGCAGGGTATCAATAATATGTTGTTGTTGTGTTGTTGTTGTTGTTGTTGTTGTTGTTGTTGTTGTTGTTGTTATACTGAGCCTGGTTTTTTGTATGAATTGAGAATAGAAAAATACCAGCTTTGTGGTGTACCAAAATATCAAAACTGACAAGGAGAGGCAGAGCAGAGTGGTGGATCCATAGCCCTGCTATCTTGGGGTGTCCAGAGACTTTCTAGTTATGATAGCCACTTGAAGAATTCTATGGCCAAATGAGCAATGTTGGTGTCTTGCTGTGGCGGAGCCCTTCCCGTTGGGGAAGGGCTCCTCTCTGCTGACAGAAGCTGGCAGACAGGTTTTAAAGGAAAGCTGGGAGGGAGCCAAACCCCTGACCACACAGCAGCCAGCAAGCCAAACATGTAGCTGAAGACCCTTAGATAGAAATCAATGCAGGCTCAGCTGAGGGAGTGAAAGTTCTTCCTTCAAACTTTCTGCTCCATGCACAAGAGTCTCAGATTGCAGCCAGCAGGGGTGGAATGCTGGGGACTGAGCTAGCACATGGGTAGGCAAACTAAGGTCCGCATGCTGTATCCGGTCCAATTGCCTTCTAAATCTGGTCCACAGACAGTTCGGGAATCAGTGTGTTTTTACATGAGTAGAATGTGTCCTTTTATTTAAAATGCATCTCTGGGTTATTTGTGGGGCCTGCCTGGTGTTTTTACATGAGTAGAATGTGTCCTTTTATTTAAAATGCATCTCTGGGTTATTTGTGGGTCATAGGAATTCATTAATTTTCCCCCTCAAAATATAGTCCAGCCCCCCACAAGGTCTGAGGGTCAGTGGACCAGCGCCCTGCTGAAAAAGTTTGCTGACCCCTAAGCTAGCATATGTAACTCTGGCCCTCCCTCTATCAACAGGGGCTCTAATAGAGCTAATTAAAATAGTGCTTGTAATTAATAAGTACTGCATAATATGGATGTATGCTACATTTTATTGTTTTTAAGGTATTAAATATCTGTGTGGCTGATCGTTTAGGTTTTTTTTTTTTTTTTTAAGCAATGCTACACACATTTACCAGTAGTTTTTAGCATTGCTATATGATACTGTGAGCAGTTGGGCAATGTACACCTTCTTTGTTGTGGGAGCTATACATTACCATAAAGAACGAGAACAATTTTTGGAAAATAAAGACGGAACAGAAGACTTGGAACACGGTATTTCTTTTGACAGCGATTGTGTTCAGTCTTGGTCCTTTGCAACAGAACATGGAGTACAAGACTTTGGTGGGAAGCCAAGGGTAGCATCTGTACTTGCATTCTGTGAATTAGCAAACAATCTGTTACTAAATGAAATGGATGCGATTTCCCCAGCACGCTTCCCAAACACCCCTGCTTACAAAATCAGTGTTGCACAAAGAGATTACTGTAGCAAACTACCTTATATATAATGATACTTTTTGTCCATCTGATTTAGTGACAGGGAACCTCAGGTCTGAGGGTCAAATATGGCCCTCCAGGTTGCTCTGTCTGACCCCTGGGGTTCTCCCTAGGCCATTCCCCCTTCCTGACATGCTTTGGATCCTCCTTGATTTTCTTAGCTGGAAAAAGAGGAAAATAAGAGGAGCCCACTGGAGCAGGCCAATGGCCCGTCTAGGCCAACATGTGGCTCTCAGAAGGTTGCCCGGAAGGGAATATGCACTTGGTCTGAAAGCTTTCTCACACCTGTTCTGGCCCAATATTGTGAACTCTGACTGGCAAAACATCCCTGCTTTCTCTGGACTCTCTGATAGAGGTCTTTACCTCTGTCTGTTTTGTGACACTCTTAACCAGGTGCCAGGGACTCAATCCAAACAGAAAGCCTTTGTCTATCACTAAACTAAGGATCATCCTCAATATGGTTTTTTGCCCTTGACAATTCATTACCAGGGTGGCAAATTTAGACAGTCTTTGGGCATCATCCTTTGGTCAGGGATGATGGGAGTTGTAGTCCAACATCTAGATGGCCACAAGTTATCACTCCTGGTCTGAGGCTTCCCCATGGTTTAAAGCATTAACTGATTCGAGTTTCCCATGTTAAAGAGCAATTCAACAATAGCAAGGGAACAAGAACATCTTTTAGATGAAACTTAACCCCCCCCCAAAAAAATATATCTGTGCCTTTGAGTATATTCATGTAAAGTGGGTAAGAGTCTGGCAGTTCATGTATGCCAGTGCTGGAGGATATCAGCCAGCTGCCTTGGACTAGTCAAACCAAACTTCACATTACATTATCATGCAACGTGCATTTCTCCCCACTTTCCCAAATAAAGTAAGTGACCCATTAGAAATGACCCAGTTCACTCAACCAAAATGGAGCTGCATCACATGCAGAACTAGGGCAGGTGGGTGGGGGTGGGGAACTTCAGAACACTTTTTATAAGCATTTCCTTCTCACGCCATATCTAATTTGCTAAATCAGTAGTTGGGTGGGTGGGTGGGAATCTGTTTCAATTCCGTACATTTCAATTTTGCATTCTTCATGGCATAGAATATCCATTTCTGTGTGTCTCAGGAGATTTACCATTTATTTAGTTCTTGATACTGATGAAATAATCAGATATTTACTCTTGGATATTTGTTCCTTTTCTGTTTGCAGTTCATTGCTGAAAGCTGCAGATGGATCATTTCATTGGATGATTCTCCTCCCTCCCAATGTTGTTAAAGTTCAATTAGTTTGAATGTTTAACTCAATGAACCAATTGTGTGTGAACCTGGGCATTTTGGAACAGTTGAATAAATAGTAAACAAATTGAACTTCAGCTATAACTTCATTATCAGTTGCACTAATCAAATGAAATACTGCTCTAATAAACATAGGCTATAACAATCACATTTAAAATTTGTTAGTAGGAACAGATCTTTAAATAGTATATCCTAGAAAGCAGGAATCTTTTTAGCCTACACACACACACACACACACACACACAGGCTGTAATTCTAATTGTTCATTTTTTAAAAAGTGAAGTCTTCCCCCCCTTTTCTTTTCAAAAACTTTTAAAAAACAGCCCTTAATTATTATTTTTTTAAAAAGAAAAGTAAAAGGAAGAACTTTATATAAAAATAACACCAGCAAATGTACCAGTCTCAATTAGATAGCCACCACCCCCAATTTCCTGCACCTCAGCTAAAGCCCCATAGAAGATGTCATCAGGCAACTCTGCCCATGAGGTATTTTCAGATAAGAAAATGTGGGCAGCCAGGGAGGCTACAAAATGGAGAAATGCTTTGTGGAAATGATAAAAGGCATGCTACTCTCAGCCACACCCAGGGACAGTCAGAGGGGACTCCAGGAGGGCCATTGAGTCTGAAGTCTCAGGCAGAAATGGGTCCTCATATTTAGTACATTTGGTAACTTTTGCAACTTGTTTCTATGCAGATTGGACCAAATTGTGACACACTCTCAGCTGGCGATGTAGTATCCATATTTGCAATTTTTCACTTGATACTTCAGTCAAGGAGTAACTATTGTGCTGTTATGAACAGTCCTTAGTCTTACAAACCTACAATCCTGGTAACAGATCGTATAATGGCATTGGTCTTTTTATGCTCAACCATCACTTTTATGTAACCTTTCTCATCCACTAGAAGCCTTTATTCTTTTAAAGATGAGCTGCATCTTGCATATAACTGCGACGCGTTGGCTCTTCTGTTCTGTGCAAAGCAGTTTACATTTGTCTTGGGTGAGTTTTATTTTGCTACCGTCAGCCCAGTCTCCAATTTCAGATTTTGATTGTATCATCTCTGAATTTAATACTTTTTATTCTCCAGTCATCAAAATCCATGGTCAAAATAATAATCCATTTCATACAAGCACTGCCATTATGAAATGATGCTGAATGCCTCTTTACAATTTGAAGTTGACCCGTACCTTATTTTCTTTTGAATCAGCTTTTAGCCATTTTCTTGCTTTTGTTTTGTACTAAGGGTTTTTAGAACTGATTTGCTAGCTAGCATTTGGATGGAGAATAATAAATGGACTGGAGTTGTTTCTGGGTTGTTTCTCTGCTTCTTTACAGTTCCTTATTTTAAGTCTTCCTGGGTGTTCAATCAATTGTTCACACATTATACTGAATGCAGGTACAAACTGTCTCTACACATGTGCAAGTGTTTGTGTGGAAGAGTGTAAACCTGTTGATTTGTACAGATCAGCTATGGTGTACACAGGTACAGAGACTGTACATTTGTTGAGCGCCACATATGAATAATTGTACAAGTAAACAGCTCAACTATCTGTGTGCACAGGAAGACATGGGGAAAAGGGTTGAGTTCCTGCCAGCAGGCTGTTTAAATAGAGCACGCCCCGCCCCCTGGCCGGCCGGATTGGTCAGCCTAGGGCGTGATGCGGAGGGGCTCCCTATGATGCGGGGGCTAGCCACACCCCTGCTCATGGGGTGGGCTTGTGTCCAGCCCGCAACTCCATTTCCCCGGGGAAGTGAAATGGCTTTGTGAAAACAGCTGTCAAGCCTGAAACCTGCAATTTGAAAAGGCTTAATAAAGATGTAACAAAACATCATATTGTGTATGCAACAAAGTGCTCACCATCTGGTTTTTAGACTGCATTGTCATGTACAATAGGGACATTCAAATGTTACATTCATTGAGTGTTTTCTGGTTCAAAGGTATCCCGTTAAAGGAATCCAGGGGGCATGGCCCCATCTGAAGCCCAGCTGAAGGGGCCTGGTAGGATTTTTTTCCCACTTGGCAAATTGGCACCAGTCATTTGGTTTTTTGCCTACCTCGTAGCAAATCATCACAACTTTGTAAGGTTAGGCGGTTAGGCATTGGAATATTCGGTTGGAGGTGAGGGGAGGTAGTGGCCATCACCTACCCCTCCTATTTCAAGGGTATTCTGCTAAAGGAATCCAGGGGGCGTGGCCCCATCCAAAGCCCAGGGAAGGGCTAGGGCCATGGCACGACCCCTATAGTGACCCTGGGGGAGTTCCTAGTTGATGTGCATCAACAGGGCTCCCCCTACTGGTGGTTAACCCTTCTGAGACTTCCTGCAGGCGGGCAGGAGTCAGATATAGTTGGTTCGGTTCACATTCTGTAACCAATAAAGTTGTGGTCTTTTTTAGCCCATTGACCTAAAATACTGGTGTCAAGTGTCTTTATTCCAACAAAGGGGGAGGGTTTGGGGCCTTGCCACACAAGCAGTGGTTAACACTGTCTGCTTAAAGACTAGGCAACCCATGAGTGGACTTTGTCCCCATCTCCGGTGCTGAATCTATAAATACTTGCTACTGTGCAGAACTCTGGCAATTATGCAATAAAGAAGAACATGAGCATTAGGATTTTCAGCTGAGTTTGATATGTCCAGGTGTGCTTTGGCTGAGACTTTCATTGTGAGATTGATACCGGTACCGAAGAGCAGATCTTGTTCTCAACAGGTTTTCCCTTCCCCTCAAGCCTCCCTGGGGTTTTAGATGTACTTCAACTGTTTTCTTAGCCAATTATGGTGATTCCACCCCCTACCCCCCCAAAAAAGTTGCCATGCTGTCTGAGCACAAATTGAGATGCAAATGTACTGCAACAGTTCTGTGCATGCACGCACACACACACACTCTCTCTCTCTCTCTTGCGCGCGCGCACACACACACACATATTTAAATGACAGGGAATGTGGGAAGGGTATATTAATGTAGTTCGCTTTAAGCACATATTGCCAAGAAGCAAGCACAACATCAAAATAAAGCCCTTTCCTTCCTGCTTCAGTTTAAAGTGAGATCAAAGAGGCTGAGTAATTGCTCTTGGCACTTTGACTGTGGGTTTTGAGTGGCTCTGTTCTCTTGGTGGCATATAGTATTTATAGTGATATCATTGTGAAATAGATGTCATCTCTCCTCCTACTCTCTGGAAGTCTTCTGAGTGAATCTCACTTGCTGGCAATACACCAGGAATTGTAGGATGTCACCGTCGCATGTAACGTTGAAGAACAAAAGCAGATTTGTCCCCTGGGCTCCTCGAGGGAGGAACGGCTTCAAGGTTTCTCCCCCTTCCCAATGTATTTCAGTGTTCCATTTTCAACAGTGCTTTTCTTCTAGAAAATAAGGTGCCAGTACTCACCATGAAGTTGTCACAGTGAGTGCCACACTTTTAACCAGCGTTTTTCTTCTAGAAAAAAGGTGTTGGGAGTGCATACCCTGGAGTAAAAAAGGTAAAGGGACCCCTGACCACTAGGTCCAGTTGCGGACGACTCTGGGGTTGCGGCACTCATCTTGCTTTACTGGCCAAGGGAGCTGATGTACAGCTTCCGGGTCATGTGGCCAGCATGACTAAGCCGCTTCTGGTGAACCAGAGCAGCACATGGAAACGCTATTTACCTTCCCACCAGAGTGGTACCTATTTATCTATTTGCACTTTGATGTGCTTTCGAACTGCTTGATTGGCAGGAGCAGGGACCGAGCAACAGGAGCTCACCCCATCGCGGGGATTCGAACCGCCGACCTTCTGTTCGGCAAGCCCTAGGCTGTGTGGTTTAACCCACAGTGCCACCCACGTCCCTGGAGTACCCCCAGAAAAAAGCACTGGTTTGTAAAATGGCAAGAGGTCTGTTTTCATTGTAATCTAATCAACAGCCCTGTAGGAGTTATGGGAAGGACCATAGCTTAGTGGAGGAGAATCTGCTTTGCATACCAAAGCCCCCAGGTTAAATCCTGGCATCTCTAGGCAGGACCCTGGAGAACTGTTGCTACTCATTGTACACAATACTTAACATATGACTCAATGGCATGACTCAGCATTGCAGCACCTCCTACATTCTTACTGAAATATGGTTATGGAATGCAAGGGTGTTCTCAGTTTTCTTGAATGCTTTGATCATTCCAGTGATGTCTTGGCCATTATCCTGTACCTCATCACCTATTGACATTTTGATGGCTACATCTGGCAAATGAATGGTTCTCTGTGCCTAATATCCATTCATGGCTATAGTTCGCTATACTAATTTTATAGAGCAAAGACACTGAGAATATTGGAGATGGAATAATAGGGAAATCTGACTGTGTGCAAGACTTGAATGAAAACCGCTGTTCCTGGTTTGAATGAAATGGAGGTGAGAGGAAAGATACCATGCAAGAAGTCTGCAAAGCAATTTTATCTCAACAAATTTAGAGCATGCATTTTCTTCCTGGTCAATCAGAAGTTCTTTGACAGGATCTGGAAAACTGATGCACTGCCTTTGTGCATCCTTTGCTACGGTTCAAAGGGGACATTTAACAGCCTCTCTCTCCTTCAGGGAATACCTGTTTAATACCACACACACACACACACAACCCCAGGGAAAGCATGTAATCTCCAAAGAGGGTAGTCTGATTTTCTCCCTTTTTCTTTTCCAAGTCTTAAGCAACTATTATGACATTTATTAATATGTAATTCCATTTTCAGGGCATATTTATGCTTGGGTGATTACATAATTGGGGTAACAGCAGCTCTATAATTTATTGCACGTTGGAACAGTTTGGAGTGCTCACAAAACCATGCCCTGCAATTAGATAGTGATTGGCACACTGTGAGTAAAAAGTACGAACCAATAAAACAAAGAGCAACAAGAAATCACTTTATAATTATTTGGAAAAAGGAGCTCACTCAGCAAAAGCAAGTAGATACCAGCAAATGAATCTTTTAGTCCACTAGCTAAGATCATTAATAATACTCCTGAATCCACCTACTCCATCTACTCTTTCAGGTCTAGGGAGCTTTGTTGTTGTTGTTGTTGTTGTTGTTGTTTTTCTATACCACCCTTCATATGATCACAGGATGGTTTACAATATATATATATATATATAAATGCACGTCATAGTAACAAACAAAAACAATACCCCTCCACACACATAGAGTTTAAAAGGCCATATATTGTTTAATTATTAGCCAAAGGCTTGGGAGAAGAGGAATGTTTTTGCCTGGCACCTGAAGGTATGTAATTTGTACTGGTGATCACTAATGCCAATGTATATATCACTGATACCAATATCTGCTTTGTGTTCTAGAAGAGAAGCTGCTGAGCATGGGGTAGCCAGTGCAAAGGTCGGCATGGCTCTTCCACTTTTAATAGTTGTTTAGAAGGAAGATTTTACCTGCTGGCATTCCTTCTTCTACACTATATTAAAGGTGCAGTAGCCCTGGCCACCTTGACTGTGCAACTTGCTGTATTTTTCTGTGTATTGAACGAGGTTTTTGAACATAAAAATCATGCCAGAAAACTGGGGCCGTCCAATAGTGGCATGGGGGGGGGGGAGAGAGATGCCACTGTGCGCGGGGAGCGATCTGGATGCACTGGCTGGTGGCACACAGCTTCTCCTGATGCCGCAGTGAGCAAGGAGTGATCTGGGGGTGCTGGCTGACAGTGCGCAGCATCCCCCGATGCCGCTGCACGTGGGAAGCACTCCCTAGATCGTTTTCCGCATGCAGCGGCATGGGGGAAGGTGCCCTCCAGCCAACCAGCTGGCTGGCTGGAGTGCAACTTCCCTCAATGCTGTTGCACGCAGGAAACGGTCCAGGGAGTGTTTCCTGCCCGCAGCTGTGTGGGGCGAGGAGCTCAACAACTTTGGGCCAAGGGAGTCTGTTCTACTGTTGAACAGCTCTTGCTGTCAGAAAGTTCTTCCTGGTGTTTAGTTGGAATCTCCTTTCTTGTAACTTGAAGCCATTGGTCTCTACACTCCAGAGCAGGAGAAAACACTCTTGCTCCATCTTCCATGTGACAGCCCTTTAGATATTTGAAGATAGCTATCATATCTCCTCTCAGTCTCCTCTTTCCCAGGCCAAACATACCCAGCTCCTTCAACCATTCCTCATAAGGCTTGGTTTCCAGATCATCTTGGTTGCCCTCCTCTTTGATTATGGGAACATACAGGACAATTTACATTATGTCATGGTATCATCATGTGGCATGGTTCCTCACTCCAACTCTGCACCATTGACTGGAGGATCTGGATAAACACTGGGCATCACTCAGTATGGCACTATGACAAATACTCCCCACACATTGTTATGGGGGTTCCTCCAACCTCCTCTGAGCCAATTTTGGGAGGGGTCATGAGGGAGGGAGAAGGAGAAAAGCCCCATTTCGGAAGTGGAGGCCCATGCTCTGACTGGGCTCATCAGGTGAACCCCCCCCCAACCCGGGTGGAATTCAGCGTAGCACTAAGAGATGATTCAGTCATCACAAGCATTTCTGCACACATGCCCCACACAGCACCCCACTGTTCTATGTGTTCTCTTGATGGAGGCCCATGAGTGCATGGGGGGGTGTACTGGGGAGGAGAAGGGTAATAGCCCCATTGCACCAGTGGCCCTAGGCTTCAGCCTATACAGTGGTACCTCGGGTTACATATGCTTCAGGTTATATACGCTTCAGGTTACAGACTCCGCTAACCCAGAAATAGGACCTCGGGTTAAGAACTTTGCTTCAGTATGAGAACAGAAATTGTGCTCCAGTGGCATGGCAGCAGTGGGAGGCCCCATTAGCTAAAGTGATGCTTCAGGTTAAGAACAGTTTCAGGTTAAGAACAGACCTCCAGAACGAATTAAGTTCTTAACCCGAGGTACCATTGTACATAAATACGGCACTGATGCTCACACTATGTGCAGCCAAAGGGAAAAGTTGTACAGGATTAAGAGTTTGTTCTGAGTGCAGGCAGGGTTGATTTATCTCATGGGAGTGTTCTCTTTTGCACACACAGCACTCAACAGCAAGCATTTAGTGGTGATATAAAATATCCTCGATATATGCATGCAAAGGGATTCCTTCTGGGACGATTGCCCAAATGGTGATCTATTGCATTACCATAATCAGAGAACAACACTGTTTGCTGTTTCAATAACTTCCAGTGTCAAATATTTTACTGTTAATATGAACACATGGGGCTTGCTTTAATTCTGTTTAGAGCTTCAGTGTTAAATTATATTTTCATCAGATGCATGATAAATTACTTAATGGGTTTTCCCAAATGTTTTAAAACTCAGTTTCTATTTTTCTTAAAAATGTCAGTTTCATAGGCTTAATGGAAATGATGGAAGGTAGCTGAGGGAGCATTCCCAGCCTGCTAGAAAATGTAAAGTCATTTCTTTGCGTTATTTGCAGAAACCAATTTGCATTGAGTTGCATCTGCTCTGCTGAATGCCTATGCAAGCCTTCTTGGTAGAAAGAAAAAGTTAGATAGGAGGTACAAAGGAACCTTCTTAAACCATTAATCATTTCCAGCTTCTCGTGAATAGATTCAGATCAAACAAAGCTGCTTAAACCTTACACTAAGAAACAGGTGGCAAAAGATTCCATATTTCTATAATTTTTATGTATGTTACCCAAAATTGGGGAAAGCACAAGTAGCAAGTCATGGATAATGAATATGTTGTACAAGATGTATAAGAACACATTCTAGATGACGACATTGTTTGTTTAAAGTGGGCTTTCTTTGGGTTTATGTGGGGACTGCCTGGGATATCAGTGCTGATGGGATATCCACTATTTTTCAGCTAACAGCTGGGGGGAAAACCAATCAGTTCTTCTCCACTGTCAATCCAGCTTTGTGTTAACCTTCTGTTGTTAATTTGTGCAGAAATTTACACCTGTGACCATTCAACAAATGGTGTGTTTTCGTGACAAGTGTGTGATTAATTATGATAATATAACGCTTGCAAATTTTTGTTTCATAGGACAGGGATAAATCATGCCTGCACATCATTCATCAAAGTTGTGAAGGGGCAATGATGATGATGATACTATAACAAAAACAAGAACAACAGTGTATTCAAAAGTAGAATAAACAGAGCAATGTAATAAATGGTCCTTGTCAGAGATATTATTTGCTTTCAGGCCTTCATTAACAGAAGAGCTGAGGATATTTGGTGATGTGAAGCATGCACATTGCAGACATGTGAAGTGCCATTTTGTGTTGCTGTCATCAAGTGAACATGCATATGTGGAAGGGCCCAGGAGATTTGGGAAAAGGTCAGGTTGCATGCGCTAAAGGATCTTCACTGACCCATGGAGCCCAATTATATAATCTATTGATACCCGCACTCACTCTGCACTCACTACAGTTATAGACAACAGGTTGGAAGGGACCCTAAGGGTCATCTGATCCAACCCCCCTGAAATGCAGGAATCACAGCTAAAGAATCTCTGACAGGTGGCCATCTAACCTGTGTTTAAAAACCTCCAACGAAGGACAGTCCATCACCTTCCAAGGCAGTCTATTCCACTGTCAATGACCTTTTGCCACCAGAAAAATCTTCCTAATGTTTAAGAAGATTGCTGGTAAGCCTCTCTCTCACACAAACTTTTACCTTATGTCCAAGGTATGCCAAGATTTAGAGCAGCCTTTATTAACCTGGTGCCATCCAGATATTTTGGGTCATAAGTCCCTTCAGCCCCATCCAGCATTGCTCTGTATCCCCAGGTTATGGGAGACTGCTGTGAAGTCAGATTTCATGTTGTGCATTAAATAAGAACGAAGGAGGTCCCAGTTTCAGTCCTCAGCATCTTCAGGTACGGTTGGGAATGTCTCCCACCTGAAACCCTTCAAAGCCACTGTGAGTAAGTGTAGACAGTGTTGAGCTACATAGATCAATAGCCTGACTTGGCTTAAGGTAATTTTCTGTGTTCTAAATGCAGTGTTGTGAAAAGTCTTCGATTTCATCCTCAGCTATATTATACATTTCTAGGTCAAAAATCAGAACGTCATGGGTTAAGCAGTCTTTGCATGATGTGGTTGGAAACCAACATTACAAAAAATTGTCTAGTGCCATAAATAACACACTTTATGTGTGCGTCCTTGGTCCCTGAGTGGCATGTTCATCTTTCTTTGTGACTGGTTTAGGAAGAAAATGTAGACTTCAGAATGAGGTCAGACAGGCAAAAATTCTGCGTGGTTTTGAGAAATTGTAAATTGTGGCACTTATCAGTTGCTTTTCAGAAACTACCTAACAATTTGAATTTAACTGGAATGTGGTGTTCCTCCCCCCACCCCAGACAATCTTTTCTGAGGTTTCATCTCCACTATAAACTTTTTCAAGCTGGATTGTTGTGGCTTCTGCCTTAGGAAACCTGGAAACTGGAGATTTCGGAAGTAACTGATTGTGCTTGTTCCAGCATCATTACAAACTGCAACATCCCTTGGGCCCTTACATAAGTCACAGCAACTACACCAGTTTTAATTGCATGCCGTTTTCCCCAATCATACATAGTGAAGCAGGCGAAGACAAAGAGTTGAGTTCAGTGCAATTTTATTTAGAAGTAAGTCCCACTGAATTCAATGCGGCTCACTGTCAGATGAGAGGGTATAGAATTGCATCCTAAATTAGCTGAACTTTGGTCCCCTTGAAATCAATGGGAAAAGTTCAATCACACTTTAATTTAAATCCCATTGATGGGAAGTACTTGCAACTATCTTGCTCTAGATCAACACCAAAATCTTTTCCATGCAACTTCATTACTGGAAACCTCTATTTTTTTTAGAGAGAGAGAAACAAAAAAACAAAACAAAAACAAAAACAAAAACAAAAACAACAGCTTTAACTGCGAAGCATGCACCTTTCCTAGCTTTCTGTAAATAGATCTCTCCCTTCCTTTTCTCTTTGCATTTTATTAGAAATTTTGCAATAAACAGTGACTAGAGACGCAACATGAAAACTTCTTTCTCCCCGCCACCCCCACTTCCAACTCAAGTGAGATAGTAACAAGCAGAAACTGTTCTTTTTGCTTGGATAAAGGCAACGAGATGGACCCTGTTGTTGTAAATTATTCATGTAGGGGGCTAATGCATCAAACCTTTACAGGGCTGTGCAGAAATAGTACTCGGCTATTTTGTATGCTTCACTGCAATATAGACAAATGATTGCTTTGTCTTAGGCAGCACTGGATAATGTACTGGTCATCAGCTAACACTTATCATAGCAGAAATGCAAGCATCCATGAAATGAAATTTCACTCCATTAATTAAATATTTTGTATGAAGAGATTTATCTCCTACGCAAGGCTACTATGTTTTCTTCCAGAAGTGCGAGGAGCTGACATGAAGCATTACTCCTCTGATGATACATGTATTATCTAACTAGACCAAAGTACGCAATTTGACCTTCCTGTTGATATATGCACAGAATTAGGAGCCTCTTTATAATCTTCATCAAATGGAGAGAATTATTCAGGGCTTGCATCCAGGGTGGGCATCCAGTTGGGGCACCTGCAGGCCTTTCTGCCCTTTGCTCTTCCCCTTTCCTTGCTTGCTGTTGCTGCCTGGTCACTCCCCAGCTCTGAGTGAGTAACCTTTGGAAAGGGCTGTAGTCCAGTGGCAGACCCTTGGCATCTCCAGGTAGGACTGGGGAAAGATTCATACCTGAAACCTTGAAGACTTTCTGTTGGCCAGTGTAGACAGTGCTGAGCTTGATGGACCAATGGTTTAACTCAGTTTAAGACAGCTTTATGTATTCCTCCTTCCCACGGAAGAAGGGAACAAAGATGAACCAAGCAGTCCTGCTCCCGGCATTCACACAAGAACACATCTATCTGTAGTGATGGAACCAGGCATACACGCCAAGGATTCCACATGACCCAGAATCTAAATCACACAGGGCCCTGAGTTGCATGGAAGCCTTCACACATATAGTCATGTGAGGAAACACTCTGGCTACAGATAATTGTGCTGTTCTTACCAAGGCAAGCGGTGGGAGTCTCAGTGCCTGAATAGGGTTTGTGTTTCACATTCTATAGTTCTAATTCCAGCTGCAATGCCTAACACACTTACCTGGGGATAAGACCATGAGGCTTAGGCTGTGTACACACGCCTGCTTACTCTGCATCCAGTGTGCTCCCATTGCTGGTTTGGGAGCTGATGTATACACAGAGTTAGCCACAATCCATATCTATCCTGTATCTATCCTATTGTTTCTTGGGGAATATGGACTTCTGATGTGCTTCCCCCCTGAACTAGCTTTGTTCCAAATTGACGAAAACAGCAACCTAGCTGCATTTTGAGCTAGAAATGTGTGCAGAGTTTTTATTCTAAGTGAAGACGCATTAGTCTGCACTGTCAGACGTAGTTGGCAGATGGATAGACAGGACATTTGAGGGAGGCATTCCCCCCTCCCCCGCCACTCCTTCCCTGATGCTGCCTATACACAGCTGTCATCCAGCTCTGACATCCACCACTCTATGAATCAAGTTAAATATAGGACAAAAAGACAAGAAAGAAAAATAACAATAACTATGTGATTGTTCATTAAGGTTTTTTTCATTTAATCTTGTTCTTCAGGGGAGATCATACCCCACACAATTTTGAAATGAAATAAAAAATAAAACAAAACAAAACAAAATGCAGTTTATAGAGATCAGCATTATCTATATCTATCTACCTCTAATCTATATGTAAAGTTTCAAAATGTTTAATGTTGTTGAGATATTTGATACCCTGAGCTCCTTAAGAAGGAAGGGTGGGATATAAATTTAGTAAATAAATATATTGTATCTATCTATCAAGAGTAAAAAAAACAGCAAGTACAAATCGGTGCGGACAATTCCATCAAGGGTTGAAAATTATTTAATAAGTCAGGAAGAATAGAAAAACTCCTTATCTGGTGCCAGAAAGATAAAAAATGTAGGTGTTGGGAGAATCTTCCATAACTGAAGTGCCACCAACATTGAGGCGTCTTCTCTCGCTGCCACCCATCTCCTCACATATGTCCTCTTCTTCTAGATCTGTTTGATAAGAAATGCACTCAGTTTTGCCGAATACTGTTAAAACATGCAAGTTGCTCCTGTGAAAAGTCCACATTAACTCATGCTATACTGCAGTCCTCAACCCATTTGGGAAATCGCAGCCCCAAATTACTCATTTGTTCTTTTTGATGATCAACCAGAAGAAAAACATGAGGTACTTGAAAGGCAGGATTTGCTCTGCTTAATCTCACATTTACACAATACCTCTATTCTCAGTCCCTGTCTATGCTACAAACAAATTGGCTTTACAGCACTTTAAAGTCACGGCTGCTGTACATGAAACCTGATCATTATACGTTCATTGAGGGACTGACAATTCAATTGTCAGATTGCTACTTCTGAATTCAGTTTCATAAAACTGTAGACGTGCACTCATCCAATTCACCATCAAACAGGATCTGTCCTTTGATTTTAATCCTGCTTCAGCTACTGACTAATTTTCTTCAGAATGTGACTTCGGCTAAGTTCCTCCATCAATTTTAAAAAATGAGAATAATGCAGTTTCACTTGGGTGTTGTTAGAATCCATTAGTTTCTCTGTCCACAGAAGTGCTTTGAACATGAAAATAGTCTTACATTCAGAGCTGCAATTGACCTTCATCCATCTCATCCAAGGGTATTTGCTTTTGTGCTGTTTTGAAATATTACTTGGATCCGTGTACAAATGGCCACAGATTAATTTGAAATCCCATCCTGTGCTTGCCTGCAATTTCCCACTAGAGCTTGTGACAGCTGTTATGCTCTTAATGACAGCCAGTCATTATTTCCTCCAGGAATATTGGCTGTGATCACATTTTCCCAGAGTAATGCCATCGTTGTGACATTGTGTTATCACATGATAATAGCCTGTTTAACTGTTGTCACCTATGAAGTTAACATTGCAGAAGACTCCCTGTGATTAGAGGGATCACCTTGGGATGCTGCGGGGAATTAATTTAAAACCGAAGTCAGTGGTGGGTTGCAATATAGGTATTTTCATTAATTCATTGCGTGGACAGGCGGAGTCCCAAGATCCCAAGTGGTCCCCCCCGTCATGTGGAATAACGACTCTAGACAACGTGCTATGGGATTAAATTGGCCACAACTTTATTAAATTTCAAATGTGGGTAGACCTTGGCTCAGGCATTGGGCGTTCTCCCTCCCTAGTCCCCAGCCGGGGACCTAGGGAGCATCAGGGTTATCCAGTGTGTGGGGGGGGGATGGGCCGGCTCTGGAGAACATATGTTCAAGCAGAGATAGCCGCCCCCGTTACGCCGCCGCAGGGGAGAGCAATGACGACCTTTCGGCGTACGGCCAAAGCCTCCCTTCAAAAACCCCTTTAAAGGGGAACCCTGGTATCGCCGCCGCAAAGAGGAAGATGGACTAAAGGATTCTGCCCAAGGCCTGATACCGCCAAAGTTGTGACGTTTTGCTACAGGAAAAGCGAAACCTGCCAATGCAGGGAAATTCCTTTCCGGCCCTTTAACAGCGACCTTATCGTAGCAGCGCCCGCATACCTGTGGAGACAGGTTAACCTGCAAAACCTATGAAGAAAAGTTAACCTGCAAAAGAAGACATTAACTGCGGGTGGGTAGGGTGGGAGAAGCTCTGGAGCCAAGTGAGGATTACCAATTAAGATCCACCCTCTATTGTGTGGGCAGGTAATCCCTCCCCCTACCTGGCCTGGTTTCCCTGGCAACACTTCCCCCAGGTGGGATTGGGCAACTCACTGGGGTAGGCGGGGACCTCCAGGTATCCCACCTGGGGGAAGGCAAAGCCTATGTTGATGGGGCCACTCCAGATCCAGGGCTGCGCGCGTCCACGCAAAGGGCGCCCCCCGTTTTTTAAGTGGGGAGCGGTCATTATTATTATTTTTACTCATAACCATATATATAGCCATGGTTGGGATTCAGAGTGTTCCTTCTGTGAACCTCCAACCCTGCTTGTTTCTGTTGGTTTGTTTTCCCATCCAGGTGAACAAATGAACTGCAGTAGAGATGAAAAGCAGCAGCAGCAGCTGAGAAAATAATAAGAGCTCTGCTGGATCAGCCATTAGGCCCATCTAGTCTAGCATTCTGCTCCCACAGTGGCCAACCAAAAGCCTACAGGGAGCTCAAAATAAAAGGAGCTGAAGGCAAAACCCCTCCCCACCACCTGTAATTCTCAGGGACTGGTATTCAAAGGCATACTGTCTCCTGTGATGGAGATCATAAATTCTTATCACCACTACTAGTCGCTGATAGTCTTATGAACTTGTCTAAGCCCCTTTGTAAAGCTGCTGAAGTTGATGATAGCTATCTATCGCTACATCTTGCGGTAGCAAAGTCCATAGTCAAGTGCTGCACTGTGTGAAGAAGCATTTTATTTTTATCTGTCCTGAATCTTTCAACATGGATGTCCCTGAGTTCTGGTATCATGTGAGATGCAGAAAAACTTATACCCATTTTCTCCATAGCTTAAACAAATTCATGCGTCTCTATTATATCCCTCATTTCCTGGTTCTCCCCCCCCCCCACTAAACCCCAAATCCCAAAATGTTGTAACCATTCCTTGTACTGTAGGGAAATTGCTCCAACCACTTGATGATTTTGATTGCAGAGTATCTCAAATGTGGTCACACCATAGATTCATATAATTGGCCGTTTTATTTTCAATCTCTTTCCTAATGACCACTAACAAGAAATGTGCCCTTTTCACTGCTGCTGCACAAAACTTTTCATCAAGCTATTCACTACTATGCCAAGATCTCTTTACTAGTCAGTCATAATCAGATTGGACCCTGATCTGTGAAGTTAGAATGTCTTTTGATTTAATGAGCACCACTTTACCCTTGCTTGCACCGAACTGCGTTTGCCATTTTACTTTCTATTGACACACTTGAGAGAGACTCTTTTGCAGGTCCTAGTAGTCCCCTTTTGTCACCCTGAACAATTCGGTGCATTAGAAAACTTGACTACATCACTGCTTGTCTCTAACTTCAGGTCATTTATGAACAAAAAGCATCAGTCCCAATACAGATATCTGGGTGATCCCACTTGTTATATTACTCCACTGAGATAACTGTCAATGTATTCTTACTCTCTGCTTCCTCATCTTTAACCAGTTACTGACCCACAAGGGTACCTATGACTGCTAAGCTTACTCAGGAGTCTTTGGTGAGGGATTTTATAAAAAAAATAATAAAAAATAGAAAGTCCACGTATTCCCCCTATCTATCCACATGGTTATTGCTACTCTCAAGGTTAATTAGGTAGGACATATTCTTGCAGAAGCCAGGCTGTTCCTCCTTCAGCAAGACCCCTTCTGCTATATGCTTGGTCATTTCTCTTATTAATGCTTTCCATCATTTTCCCACAATAAATTAGCCAGCTTGTAATTTCCAAGAACCACTTCTTCTTCTTCTTCTTCTTCTTCTTCTTCTTCTTCTTCTTCTTCTTCTTCTTCTTCTTATTTTATTCATGCCCCACCCTTCTGACTGGGTTGCCCCAGTCACTAAGGGATGCTTGGAAGTTGCAGTTCCATTCCTTTTTACACATTAGTTGGTGGATAAATCTGCTTTTCTGGCAGAGAAGTAAGGGAGGGAGGAAAAAAAATCATGCCCTAGGTGGCAACACACATGCCAATGGAGGGAAGTAGGGTGGGAGGTGGTAGTGAATGCTATTACAGGTGGGTCCTCCTGAGGCCTTGAACAGATGGTATCAATTCCTGACTTAACCTTGATGTTTTTTGGAACTTTGACTCCCATTCACACAATATACTTTGATCAGTGCAAATATGCATTTCATTGAGAAGCTTCTCATGAAAATGGCCTTATGCAATGTCACCATTTGATGTCCAAACAAGTTCTTAATTATTAGCAATTCAATTCAGCTATATTGGTATGGTTGCCTCAGACAATGAACAATGATTGTGTAGCGTTAACTGAAAGTCATGTCTGAACAAGTTCCAATTCCCAAGGACATTTTCTTTGGAAATAAGTCCCACTGAAATTGGGACTTAACTGTACGAGTACAGTTTTAATAAAACATTTAGCAGAATTTGTTTTAAGTCAGAAATGTAGGATTCTTCACCTGTTGTTTTCAAGCTACATCAAACCTTTCCACATCTCTCTCTTTCTGTGTACCCATTCATTGGAAGATGAATCCCATTTAATACCATGCTTTAAAATGAACTGGATGCTGGGGAAATGTTGTTATATGTAGAATGTCTGTCTTAGGCTTCTGTGGTGAAGATAGCTCCGCTTCTTGGCAAATAGGGTATTCCCTTGTTTCGTAATGCCTAGCAACATAACAAACCACAATCTCTGGGGGTGGGGGCGAGAGTCATCTGAGGACTCTCTTAATTGGTAGGGTAGAAATGTACAAAATTGCTTGCTATGGCTGTGTGTCTCTCTCCGCCCCTTGAGAACTGATTTGCTTTACTTCCTCCTCTTGAATGATCACATTCCATTCATTCACCCACTGAATATTTCTGTTTTCTTACCCCATATCGTATTTACTTACTGTGAACTAAATGCACTTTGAAACACATCGTCCAGCTCCACTTATTTGGGGGAAATGGACAGAGAAAGAAGAAAGTCTAGATTTCCTATATTTTCTTGTGCTACTAAACTGTATCATGTGCTAATAAGTATGTGTTTTGTGCTAAATTACTTCGTTTCTATGGCTAATTTGAAGACAAAAAGGGCCCAGAGGCTCTAAAGGAAAAAAATTGAGACATTCTCAAGTAATTAGAATCATTACAACAGTTGAAAAACTTGTCTTACTAAAATTGCATTTATTTTCTCAGGAGATTTTTTTTTTTCTTTTTTTTGCCCGCATGGCTTTATAATATGGATGTTTTCCAGTCAATGGAGAATGGAAATATTTCATTGTAGAGCTGTATGAACTACATTCAAGGGATGTTTAAAATCCCATTATCATAACAAGCTCTAGGCTGATTTCAGACATCTTCTAGCTCCAGCTGACTTTTCTGCCTCCTTTTGTTGAGACTTAGAACTCTGTTAAAATTGCCTAAAATTGCCTAGTGAGATTTAATGAAGGTGTTGGATATAACACAGAGCTGAATTTATGCAGTGGCCCCTGAAGTTGAATTACAGCATCTATCCTGAAATCCGGAAAACACATGTGGCCAAATGGAAGGCATTTGTGTGTATGCGTTAGTATCTGGAAAAGGCTGATAAATATTCTGTCCAGTCAGTTATTTAGTACTTATGCATAGTATAAATATACTAGCAATATATTTTGTATTAATGGAGTGGAGAATTATATTGAATAGCTTTCAATGAAATTTTGTATGTCCCTTTTCATCTTTCTCATATTGTAACATATTTAGAGAGGATTTTATATTATATATAGTCAGTGCTTTTTCTGGGGAGCTGCAGGGGTACACATATCCCTAAACATTTTGTGAATCTAAGTTTGGCCGTATTGAGGGGCAGTATTTCAATATGAGTAGGAAAATGAGAGTACCCCTAAACATTTTTTAAAGGAAAAAAGCACTGTTATAGTTATTAATATTTGTAATGCAATACAAGTGTGTATATCTATATCTACCTATATCTGTATGTTTGTGTGTATGTATGTATATGCATTCAAATGGAAATGCTCGATCTGGTGGACGTTATGTTTTTATGGTTGTGCTTGAAGAGGGGGAAAACATCCAGGTATATAAACAAACATGCATAGAAATGTATCCCAATCCTATCCATTTGTTTGCATTCTCCCATTCACCTTCTCTTCCTGGAGCTTTTGTGTATTCTGGCAGGCACAAAAATGCTTTCATAAGAGGGAAAATAATTTTTAGTGAAGCCATGAAAGTTCAGAAATAATGGGTTTGAAATATGATTTCCCAAGCTGCCCTGATGTATCCCAGGGAGAACCTCCTGGCCCTAACATTCTCACTGTTCTTGGAATGCAAAATGAGACTGTTATGAATTTATGTGCTCTTTTAGTGCCTCTGTAGCCTGCATTTATTAGGCAGGATAATCAAAGCCACTAGCAACTGTTGGTGCATGCTTGGAAGTTGATTTCTTTAACCCCTTATGCTCAAGGAAAATGTCCTTGCTTGCACAAATTGATTAGATCGTTTCAAAAGGGGAATTGTGATTTCCTGAGCAACCAGCTGGTCCAGGAGTTTCCATGTAAGAGAAAGTCTACATCCCAAGGGCAGGTAGGGTGCAAAAAATGACCTTTAAAGTAATTCACAAGTCTTGTTAAAACAACAACAGTGGCAATAACATTATTCCTTATTGGGATATCGACAGAGCCTGCAGAGGACTGGACGTTAATGTCACACAGCTCCTGCCACCTGTTTAAAAAGCCAGCACTGCCGTCACTGCCTCCCCTTATCCACAATTCCCAAGGGTTCTTAGCAGAAGTAGTGGAGCATCTTAAGTCCCATGGCTGCACCTGATTGGCTTGTCTGAAGTCCCGCAGAGCTCTTGCTGGTCACTGAGTGTAGAAAATACTGAGCCACATAGACCAGTGGTCTGACTCCTGTGTTCCTTGTGAGAATGCCGATACATCACTGAAAGGAAGTGCACATGCACAAACATCATGACCCTAGTTCGAACTCTCAATACAATTTCCACATTGAGCCACGGGCAGTTCATCCATCACTACTTGTTTTCTGTGTGATTTGTGAAACATTGTTCTTGTTGTTAGCTGCGACCAGAGGTTCCCTAGGTGTTCTTCTGAAATCCTTTGTGGAGATTAGTTAAACTCATTTCTGTAATATTGTGCATTATATTGTAAACTACCCTGTGATGCTCAGATGAGCGATGGTATAGAAATTTAATAAATAATAACTAACAAGAATAATATTCTGGTGGTGGTAATCAAGAAGGTTTTCACTTATGCCCACCTTTTATGGCCAGATAGAGGAGTTGGCTGATGCAGGTTGACGTGGCTCTTTTTTGCGGATTTACTTCTGAGTAAACATGCAGAAGATTGCACTGTATATATGATACCAGCAGCACTAACAAATGGTCTGTCAAGCTTCCCCCCCCCCCGTCCTGTTCCATCTTTTCAACTGTAGACTATGACATTTGTGATTTATGCTTTCTGTCTCCTACATGGCTCAGGCTACATTCATATGCCCACAATCCCTCCATCACAAAGTGATCTTTGCAGTCACCTCTTGCTGAGATTCACAGGGAGAGAATGCTTTTGAATGAGTAGCACTTTGGGTTCCAACACCACCATATACTGTATGTGAAAACGTTTAGACATCTGGCTCTCCAGGAATGTGGTATTTGGGGGACAATATAAAATAGATGGGATGGTTTCAGAAGTGGATTTCAGTATGAGGGGATATGAAAGAATCCAGAATTCTGAGTAGATGTCACAAAAACTGAATTAAGTCATCCAATTTCTCTTAAGCGGGGTGGATTTCATTATAGTAGATGTCTCATATACATATACATATACATATATGTATATGTGTATGTATATTTATATCTATATACACACACATATACATACACCTATATATGGTAAATTTTCAATTTTACAAAGCAATAACCATTTAGCAAATAATACAGCAAACAGAAAAAGAGCAATAGAAAATAATCACATGCACACACATAATAAAATAAATGCATTTTCTCAATTATTATATATTGTGTTACTCTTGTTTTATCATTAGCATAACTTGCCAGGTTTTTCTTAGTCGTTCCATTATAGTTAGAGGTTATTTGTGCTTCCATTTGGGGGCAATACAGAATTTAGTGGTTGTCTGTGTGTAAGACCTCATCATGAAGAATAATACAGTAGATGGCTTAAATTACAGATTTAGTGCATGGATCTGTGTACAATCTCAATCCTTATAAAATATAATATATAAAACATAATAAAATAACAAGAAGTTATTGTTATCAGCCTCTGATCAGCTTTGCTGGTTCTGAAATAATGGGAAGTATCAAAGCTCATGCACCCTTGAAAGAGTTGCAGACAGTGACATCACTTGTTCCTTTCATCAACGTACCTGTTCATTTGTTAGGGAGTTACCAACAGAGCAATCCAATCAGAAGAGAGGTTTTCTGTGCAGCTTGCTTGTTGCTTGAATGGGACTATCAAAAGAAAGCCATGAAATACATGCTGGCATTTCCACTCATCCTGCTATTCAGATGATGGTGGTAGCATCACACCTGTGCAGCAAAAATAGATAGAGGAAGACATGTGATTAATGAGAAACTTGCTATGCATTTTCAGATAGTAGCACTGGATTAAAATATTTCCCACTCTAGTGCCATAACAGAAATGCAAGCACTGACTGGGCAAAATGTTAATGCCAACACATATTTCTCAAGAAGCTTTGGGGAAAATAGTATTTCCCAAAGGAATCTGACTGAATTTTCTTGACACTTTGCTTATTTTTTTTTAAAATACA
This sequence comes from Podarcis erhardii, assembly GCF_964252035.2. Lineage (NCBI taxonomy): Eukaryota > Metazoa > Chordata > Lepidosauria > Squamata > Lacertidae > Podarcis > Podarcis erhardii. The sequence continues at coordinate 55,646,478 of NC_138498.1, read as the reverse complement.
CATTGTTGGCACATTAACAATGTGTATTTTTTAAAAAATAGATATTTATTCATTTGAAAACTAAAGCTGAGCGCTAAATTTGTAAAAGTAAACAAAACTCATTTATCATCATCATCATCATTCGGCCAAAGAAAGCTCAACAAATCTTCACTTTTTGAAATACGGCAACGTGTCTTCAACATGGGTGGTGCTGTGGTCTAAACCACAGAGCCTAGGGATTGCTGATCGAAGGTTGGCGGTTCGAATCCCTGTGACGGGGTGAGCTCCCGCTGCTCAGTCCCTGCTCCTGCCAACCTAGCAGTTTGAAAGCACGTCAAAGTGCAAGTAGATAAATAGGTACCGCTCCGGCGGGAAGCTAAACAGCGTTTCTGTGCACTGCTCTGGTTCGCCAGAAGCGGCTTAGTCATGCTGGCCACATGACCTGGAAGCTGTACACCGACTTCCTCGGCAAGTAAAGTGAGATGAGCGCCGCAACCCCAGAGTCGTCCGTGACTGGACCTAACGGTCAGGGGTCCCTTTACCTTTATCTTCAACAAACCCAATTGAATATCTTATTTGGAAGCCGACACATTTTGTCAAACCAGTTTGACGCAGGGAAGAAGGGACGGATTGGTGAGCACTGGTGTCACCTAGTGGTCCAAGAGCCAAAGTTACTTTCAAAGCAATCTTCAGTATATGCCAGGGAGAAGTAATGGAGAGTGACTGGGCAGAGGAGCAAAGGGGAAAGGTTGAAATGACACAGTGCAGACATTTGCATGTTTCCTGTAAACTACTTAGGGGGTTTGCTATAATTAAGCCATTCTGGATCTGGATTTATTCTCCCTCCCCATCCAGGATGAAATTCACAAACAACCCACATATTTGGTTAATCTGTGCCTCTTTCTGCTACACTGTAAAGCAATTGCCTGAAGATGTTTGTGTTCCCTATACCTTCCAGTCTTAAGACAAGATGCTGTTTGTCCCTAGTAATAAGAGTCATGTAATGGACTCTTCCCATGAGTCAGATAATAGATTTAAGTGTGTACTGTATATAAAGGGGTGTTAACAAATGTAACCATAAACCAACAGAACTAAGATCTACAGGAGACCATACACCCTGTCCCATTTCAGTACGTGAAACTAGCTTGAATAATTCCTGTTCTGCTGACCTGATTAGTATCTTGGAAGAACATTTGTGCCCCATCAATCTGGTGAAAGATAACCATAATCTGTATGCCACTCTGACCTTTTGGGTATCTTTGTAATTGGACTAGATGGCTGTTTCCTTTCTCCCGCAGTTATCTTGGAAGAGAAAAATAAAATGACCAGACAGTCATAGTGTAGACTGATGAAAAGGTCACAGTTATGAGGTGTTTGACTTTTCCTATCTGATGGTTCACACATTTATCTTGTCACACGATCATGTCCATTCTTAGGCTGAGCCACTCTCAAAACATGGCCTCCCTCTGGAAACGTGTGATGTATCCTTTCTCTGAAACCCATAAATGAATGCACCGTCCTGTTCCCAGGACCTTATAATGTACATTTCAACATAGCGGGGAGAAGAGAGGGAAGGGAAGCAGGGCAGGATTATGCACAGATGTAGCTATCCACACTTAGATGTGCACTTCGGTCCTGTATTAGTTTATTCAGAAGTAAATCTCAATGGGTTCAGTTGACATTACAAAAAGGTGAGACTACAACTTTCAGATTAGTTTAGTTTGGTTGGTTCCAGTAGAGCAGGAGTATCCAATGTACTTCCATCCAGGTGTTGTTGGGCTACAGCTCTCACCAGACCCACCCAGTGTGGACAGTGGTCAGGGATGATGGAAATTTTAATATAACAACATCTGGAAGGCACTATGCATTTGCCCCGCCTATAGAGGACGAGGATATCAGTTATGGTTATGGGAAAATCCAGCTAGGCATGTACTGGAATTATAACAGTGATGGTGCGTGATTAACCAAATCTGGAGACTGCCTTAGAAATAGATATGATTGGGCACTAGAAAAAGGCCACCTTTTATATCAACCTGTACATGTTTAGACTCACAATATGGGCATTATAATCTATGACTATGTTTGGTCTCTTAGAATCAAATAATTGGAAGGGACAACAAGGGTCATCTAGTCCAACCTTCTGCAATGCAGGAATCTTTCAGTCAACGTGGGGCTCCAACCCATTACCCTGAGTCTCATGCTCTACTGACTTAGCCTTACCTATATACATTAGATCAGCCATAATACAACACTGTGTGCCGTTCATTAGTTGACCACTGAGAAAGGCTGTCTGGGGAGTTGAAACACATTTGGTCTTTCTTCAGCATTCATTTTATTGTGGTTTATCACATTAGCTTGATGTTAAGGTATCATTCTATATTGTTGAGTTTATAATCACTGTAGTTTATAAATTTCATTCGTATGTTTCATGCAAGTTCATACTTTTTTGTAAGATTATATGTGAATTGTATTTTTATACATTCTTTAAATGGTTAAGTACAATTTATAGATGACATTCATGGTCCTATATAATTTGTAGCCATTTCCATTTATGGTGGGGAGAGTGCTATAGGTATGGAAGAGTTAACTGTGATCTGCATTTTATTGGAAAATGCAACATTTCATTTCATATTAATATTCTGCATCATCTGTGCCAATTTGCAACAGCTTGCTTCTCAGCCTCACATTTGTTTAAAGCTCCATAACAGACTGATTCATTTTATGCTGTTTTTTTTTTAACTTAGAGGAACATGACTTTGCACGTGGTTGCAAAACCAGATAAACCTCCCCCTGGAGACAGTGATTGGCAGCAGCCCCATTGTGCAGATGTGATACAAGGAAAGCTAATTTTCTAATCTGACTTTCTACTTTCTGTTACTATCTGTCATATCACAGTGCCACTCATTAAAGCCATCTTCTTGCCAGATGGAAGTCTCCCTACTTACAGGATGTCTGTTTTCTGCCACTCATGGATCATGACAATGTCAGGCAATATGTTACTATATTTCCTCCTCCATCCTCTCAATGGTGATTGAATCTGCCATCTCCTTTGATGTTCTCTAAAGAGAATGTTGCTGAAGGGGAAGCATTTCACTCACTATTCTAAGGGTATGTTGTTTATAATCCTGCTTGAGATGGGTCGCAGGTGGCAATGAGTCATTTTGGAACCATGGCTGATCTCTCCAAACCAGACAGGAAATCCTAATGACCCGTGAGAACAATATAAGACCTCCAAGTGTTAGTATGTCAGCTGCTGGAATAAGTAGATCATTTGCTTGACTTGAGTGACAATTACTGCTACAACTGGAAGACAAGCACAGAAGCAATTCTGTTTCTCCGCTATGTTCTTGCTGCCAAGATTTGGTGGCAAAAGTGAGTCTCACTGGAGGACTTCCTGCTCTAGCACGAGGTCCCAAAACTGTTAAAGAACAATTGCTATTCAGGAAAGTTCATAGCTTAGTAGTAGAACATCTGTTATGCTTGCAGATGGAACGACCCCTATCTGAAACCTCTGCAAAAATGGCTCAGAGCTGTCCTTTTAAAAAGCATTTTGCTGTTTAATCATATGAGTAAGCTGTGCATTTTTATTATCAATCATGCATGTTGGAAGATTCAGGACAAAAGAAAGCATTTTGTGACACAACGCATAGTTAAGCTATGTGACTTGGTCCCACAGGATGTTATGATGGTCACCAACTTGGATGGCTTTAAAAGTGGATTAGACAAATCATGGCAGAAAAGGCTATCCATTGCTTCTAGCCATGACGACTGTGGCCTACCTCTACTGTCAAAAGCAGTACGCCTCTGGATGCCAGTTGCTGGGAATTGCAAATGGGGAGAATGGCATTATGCTTGCCAACTTCCCACCTAGGCATTTGGTTGGCCATGGTGAGAACAGGTTGCTGGTCTGGATGGGCCTTTGGCCTGACCCAGCAGGGCTTATTCTATTCTATTCTATTCTATTCTATTCTATTCTATTCTATTCTATTCTAATCATAATATAAGTCTGCTAAAGAAGGATCATCATGACAGTACTGAACTAGATGGATCAGTGGTTTGAATTTGTATACAACAGCTTCCTATATTGCTAAGTTCCCAAGAATCATTAATTTTCTCTTGTGTTGTATTAAATACCTTATTGGGAGCTCTATTAACAACAGACTGACCACTGCTGGAAACTAGATATTTGACTAAGTGGATCCTTTGTCTCATCCAAGAGGGCTTTTCCTATATTTCATAGGTTTGTCTACACTTCTGCTTGTTCCATGCCTAGAAAACACAGGCCCGAGTGGTTTCCCCCTTTCCCCATTCGTTTCCCAAGGAAAACCTGCTCTTTAGTACCAAATTGGAGCAAACATCAATCTGGAGAAAACCAGAATTGACATTTGCTCTGATTTAGTGCTAAAGAGCAGTTTCCCCTGGGGGAAAACAGCAGGAGAAGAAGAGGTGTGGATAAGCCCTATGTTCTTAACTCTGGAGATAAATATGCTGTTTTACTTTTTAAAATTTATAGCTTTTGCCAAAACCCCAGGTGGTAGTTGTGCTTTGGAGATTTATTGATGCATTAGTGCAAAGTTGTATTATCTGATTGTTCTAACAGGCTAATTTAGCTTTGTAACATTGCCAATAATGTTATAGGAGGGCAGCTTTGCAGGGTACATCTTCATGAGAATTTAATGAGCAGAAGAATTTCCATTTCCACTTATCCTATCCATTCACCAGCATAAAATTATCATTTAGTATGCAGATGCAAACATTTCCCAACTCAGTGGTTCTCACCCTTCATTGGTGGACACAGAACTCTTGAAGAGAGACACAAAATTCCTGGAAGTGAGAAGATGCCAAGGCAAATAAAGCCTTCTTCCCAGCAGCAATCAAGAACATAGATTATGAACATGGCTGTGGTGTAATACATTATTGGTTCTTCTGGGATTTAGGTCAGGAAGGAGAGCTGGAGTTCAATACAGAAGGGTTTTCTCCTAAACAAGAGGCCTTTCAGATTTTACTTCAGCATGACTGCTGGTCTTTCTTCTGTATAACAGTGACTAGGAGAGTATCACAACTGGTCCACACTGGATTTGTAAGGTGACTTCTCTTCCATGTTCATTTTCATACCAATCTTTCCTGCTGTTTTTGCTTCCCTGTGTTTCATTTTAGGATGAGTAAGAGAGATCCTTTTCTATTCCGCTTCTAGCACTCTTTGTTGGATTCGTAATCAATCCAAACCACATGTCCTTGCGCCCAATAGTGTAGAAGCCAATCTGTGCAACCGTTCATTGGTGCTTTGGATGATCATTTGCCTAATTTACACAGCACAGTCCTCTAGTTGAAGGACAGTCCTCCACTCCACCCTTCCTCAGACTCATGCCCTCCAGATGCTTTGATCTACAACTCCCATCACCCCCGACCCTTCACCATGCTGGCTGGGAATGATGGGAGCTGTTGTTCAGCAACATCTGGAGGGCCACACCTGGGCTGCACCCCTAAATTGCACGGTGACACCATAACAATAACACCCTGAAGTCACAAAAGATAGAAGCATGGTGGAGCATTTTCCCCAAACTAGCAGGTATTAGTTAATGCCTTCCCTTTGATACACCATTGCAGGACATATCACAACACATTTTTTTTAAAAAAAATTCCATGCCCATGGGATGAGCTGGTGTAAAAGTTATTTGCTAACATTAGATGCTGTTTCTGGGTATCATATTTGCAGTGTGGGTGTATCACTAGTAGTCTAAAATCCATTGACGTCAATGGGTGCGTTTCTTGAGGTAATTAGCATATCTAGGTCATGATAAGGTAAAGAATGCCTGTATAATTCATGTCAGCAGAATTGCCTCTGCATGACTTTCCTGCTAGCTGTTTTACATACTTCATGTTGTGCGAAAGCATCTTCCCTACTGCTTGTATATTAGTGTTTAGTTTTGTAACAAATAACATTTGTTCCCACAAAATGAGCCCACAAAGGGGTCCTGGTTCTTATCTTCTGGACACAGTGACCCGTCTGCTCAATGGGATGTCTGCGGGAGAGATAAGTCTCAGATTGCTTGGCTACAATCTGAGTATGAGGCAGAAATAGAAATATCCACTGCTACCAAGTGTTGATGTGTTCCACTTCAAATTAACAATGCGCTTTGTGAGAGAACATTGGAATGACACATAAAAAAACCTCTCTGCTTTGTCTGAAGGGGAAATGAAGAGAGGGTTTTCCTCATATTTTTCTTGAGGAATTCTCTTCAGTAACAAGGTTACTTCAGTGGCTTCTCTCCTTTTTAATGGAATAAAGTGGTTGCTTTGACAGAATGGCTGGGGAAATTGCCTGGCCAGTATATCACATAATTGCTATTTCCGGAAGTATTCTTTCACCATCACCTGGCTTAAACAAAGCATGTTTTCCGAACTACATAAGGCCATATGTTCAAAGCACTACTGTACCACTTTAACAGCCATGGTTTCCCCAAAAATAATCCTGGGAACTGTAGTTTGTTAAGTGTGCTGAAAGCTGTTAGGAAACCCCTATTCTCCTCACAGAGTTACACTTCCCAGAGTTCCCTGGGAAAAGGGATTGATGGTTAGAACATTCTGAGAATTCTTTGGGGGAAGCTATGACTGTGTAAATGGTATAATAATGCTATAAATGTAAGGCAAAGTTGGCATCTGGGTTTATTGCAGGCTCTGGTGCCAGTGTCCGTGTTAGGATGCCAACCCAGATGCCAACTTTGCTGCCACATACACCCGGACAACACCATTACTGGCCCCAACAACATCACACATACCATCTCGGGACTATTTAATTGCTCATCGTCTAACATTGTGTATGCCATAAAATGCCAACAGTGTCCTTCAGCTCTCTATATTGGACAAACAGGCCAGACCTTACGCCAAAGAATAAACGGACATAAATCGGACATCAGGAATCACAAGACAGAGAAACCAGTAGGAGAACATTTCAATCTCCCAGGACATTCTATACAAGATCTCAAAGTAGCTGTTTTACTACAAAGGAATTTCAAAAATAGACTGGAAAGAGAAGCTGCTGAATTACAACTTATCACCAAACTCAAAACCATGGAGAAACCTGGTCTGAACAAAGACCTTGGATTCTTATTTCATTATACATGACAAAGCCATTTTTTACCTTTTCACCCCTTGCTTTTTCCTGTAAGACCTATTGCAGTCGTTAAGAGTCGTCAACAGGCTCATCACAGCTATCTGCCAATCACCCATTCCCACCACCCTTCTGAGTAATACCCCTCCCCACCTTCTCACTATATAGAAGGGTCTGGAAACTTCTGTTTCAGTGTATCTGAAGAAGTGTGCATGCACACGAAAGCTCATACCAAGAACTGACTTAGTTGGTCTTTAAGGTGCTACTGGAAGGAATTTGTTTTGTTTTGACTATGGCAGACCAACACGGCTACCTATCTGTAACATTCTCCTTATATGACATCTATAATTTTTTTAGGCTCTCAGAAATCAAGGTTGGGATACTGAGTTTGCTCCCAACGGTAGAAGTGTCCACTGAGTGGCATTCTGCTGATGTTATGCTTCCACCAGTGGAATGGGGAAGACAATTTCTACCATTTCTCCCTTCCAACTGCAGCCCTTTGTGCCTCCCAAAATTTGCTCAGTTGTGGGGAGCATCATGAAATGGAGGGAGGAAGATGCAGGGGGAGGGGGCATTAGTAAAAACAACAGCAACAACAACAAAACCCTGCCCATTCCACCAGTGGGATCTTCCTCTGGATCTTGGTTGCGTGCAGAGGGTCTCAGGTTCATTTCCCAGCCCAAGGGAAAATCTCTTCCCTGAAATTTCAGAAAGCAGCTGCCAGTCAGTGTAGACAATACAGTGGTACCTCTGGTTACGTACTTAATTCGTTCCGGAGGTCCGTTCTTAACCTGAAACTGTTCTTAACCTGAAGCACCACTTTAGCTAATGGGGCCTCCTGTTGCCGCTGCGTCGCCGGAGCACAATTTCTGTTCTCATCCTGAAGCAAAGTTCTTAACCTGAAGCACTGTTTCTGGGTTAGCAGAGTCTGTAACCTGAAGCGTATGTAACCTGAAGCGTATGTAACCTGAGGTACCACTGTACTGAGCTAGATGGTCTGGCTCAGAATAACGCAGCTTCCTATGTTCCAATAAATAGGAAAAAAAAAACCTTTTTCATTCATGAAAGCCCCGTTACAGTCTAAGCCAAAGAGGCTACCAAAAGAAAATGCACACTTTACATTTCTAGAAAACAAGGAATCTTGTATGCCCTTTTGATCCAGCACCACTCCAGGCAAAAAAAAATTTGTAACATGTAACCCACCTGAGAAAATAGCGTTATACTTGTTTTAATTCAAATGGTTTTACTGAGGTCTCCTTGCCTTAAGGTTCTGTTTCCCACCTGTTTACCAAGGGGGGGAGCATACAAAAAATGACCTGAAGAAGTTGAGACATTACTCTTAAAAGTATGTGTTTATTTATTCGTTTTTTAAAAAAAAAAAACATGTCAGAGAGCTATTCGTATAATGTGACATACAATGTTGTATGCTCAAAGCGACTCATGCAATGAACGACAGTTGGTGAAAAATAAAAAGTACTCTGAACTCCTCCAACTACTTCAGCCTGAGAGCGGTTGGCAACCAAACCTTAAGAATAATTAGGAAACACAGAAGAAACATGGCCATAGCGTGGCATGGCAGGTAAGAGACTGTTATATGAATGAGGGACTCTAATCTGTTCAGCTCTCACCAACTGCATCAACTCACTAGGTGACCTTCGGCAACCCAAATAATAATACTGACTTCTCTTACAGTAATCCTTTGAATACAATAAGGGGCTATGTAAATGCTAAGTACTGCTGTTATTTTACATAAACAAGAAAATCACTTAAATGCTTGGATGAGTGCACTTTTCTTGGCTGAAAAGTGCTCTACATATTCACTAAATAAATACATTGAAATGTTGCCGTTTACAACAAGAGAGCCCCAAGGCTGCAAAACTCCTTTGCACCACTGGGGCACGGGTACGGAGAAGTGCTGGATTACCAAATAGATAGAGTAGACACCAGCCTATGGGCCCCAGAGCTTTTACAGGCCCCGCAAGAACGGATCAAAAAGATATTGATTTGATATTGAAAGAAAATTACAAAAACGTATTAGAGATCATTTGTGAGCCCCCTTCCCAGATTTTCAACTGCCTAGGGTTTAATCTGGCATTGTTGGGGGGAGGGAGACCTGCCAGATTCTGTCAATGAAGTGTCACCCAGCCACTGCAGAATTTCCTGCTCCACCTACCGAATGTGTGCATGGGCAAAAGTACTGGTGGCAGCATCTCCACCAGTAGCAACCCACAGAAAACCCCCCTCGCTCTCCAAATGGCATGTTCTGAGGGCAGGGAGGGGCTGAGTCCATCAGGATCCATCAGTTAGTCAGAAGATAGCCACGGCTCAAGGGCCATGGCTCAGCATCAGGGCCCCTGTTTTGCATGCAAAAAATTGCTAGTGTTTAATACCTGGCTTTTCCAGCTGGGGCTGGGAAAAACTTCCAGGAAATCTGTTGGCTGTCAGCACAGGCAGTACTGAGGTAGAGAGACTATAGGTCTGACTTCCTGTGTCATTCCAAAGCTATGCAATTGTGTTTCCTTGCAGGAAGAATTTTATCAAACGTAGCAATAAGCTTAGGTAGAAATAAGGGAGAAAATCATAAGCTAGTAAGAACAGCCTTCTGTCAGCATTCATCTCAAAAGCTGTAGGCACTGTGCTATTTATGGAAAATGGAGCTCTGTATCCCTTATTATTTATTATTTATATACTTCCTAAAATATACCCAGCACTTTGTATTTGTTCATTCAGTCACAGAACATTTTCCTTTTGTTTCATTAGTGTTTTCTTCAAAGTAAAGTCTTCTCTTTTCTTCATTTTCTTCTCCTATCGCCTCTTCATTTTTATTATTGTTTTCTCTGCCAAAATTTCCACTCACTATTGCTTTGTACCTTTTTTTCTGCCTTTGCTCAGATTGCTAGTTTTTTTAAGGCATGTTCAGTTTCTTAAAGGCATGAACAGGCAAATGGTGAATCTATAGGTGGGTGTGGGTGTGCAGGGGTGTGCACACAAACCTCACTCCCAACATCCCTGTGCCGTCACCTCACACACTCGGTCCCCAACCTCTCCTGTGTGGACTGGAGGTCTGCAAGGAGATGTTGCAGGCATCCTTAATGTGACTGGGAACCCTATCACGCATGGTGTTCTACATGCGTTCGAGCTCAACACAGAAAGATTGAGGGCTAAGAACATGGGGCAGAGTGCATGGAGGTGTTGCGGGCACCCACGCCTTCCACCCATGGATATCCCTTCAGGCGAAACCAAATTAGGAAGAAGCAGGCCTCTCAAGCACAACTGCCCTCTATTACTGCAACACAAATCTCAAAAATGAAACTGCACCTCAGAGCTCCACAGTACAGTGGTACCTCAAGTTACAAATGCCTCAGGTTACAAACGCTTCAGAATACAAACTCTGCTAACCTGGAAGAATTACCTCGAGTTGAGAACTTTGCTCCAGGATGAGAACGGAAATTGTGTGCCGGTGGCGCAGAGGCAGCAAGAGGCCCCATTAACAAAAGCACGCCTCAGGTTAAGAACAGTTTCAGGTTAAGAATGGACCTCTGGAACAAATTAAGTTCGTAACTAGCGGTACCACTGTACACAAACATCAGGAGCTCAACGGGTCCAAAAAGTGTTACACAGAACTCATCACCCCTTGGGATACATAGCACAAACTAGATGTGATGCTGATTATGTGAATGCAATTAGCATACATGCTATGTAAGTTGTAGAGCTGTGCACTGGATTTGGCCCAGTGCTGAGCCACATTAGGCTTATTTGGAGGGACTTGGGTGTTGGTTGGGTTGGGTTCAGACAACCATGGATCACTACAGGTTGGATTGGATGGTCCAGAGCAATATACAACTGTCAGGGGGTGGAGAATCAAGCAGGAAAGAGAAGCAGGCAGAGTGAGAAAATCCCATGAAAAAGCTAAAGCCCATACCTTCCAACATTCCTCAGTTGAAATAGAGACATTTCTCATTCTCCCACAACTGACCCTTCTCACGCCCTCCTGCATCATGTCCCCACCCAGGGCAGAGCATTTCCTATCTACCCACAAGTAAGAGAAGATGAAGCCAGTTTTGTGTAAATGCTGAAGTGGTGTGGGATGAATATAGCTGCAATCCTACGCCCGCTAGGACCAAACTATTTATTTATTGAAGAGTTTTGTATATTGCCCTTTGACAGTAGGCCCCAGAGTGGTTTGCAGTAATAAAATATAAAACAATACAGTACAATGCAATGAAAACAAATATAATAAAAATAATTTCATAACTCCAGCACACAAAAAGAAAAGGGCAGCATTAAATTATTCACCAATTCTATAAAAATCCAGCTTTAAAAAAATCTTCCCAGGAAGCAACTCTATGTCATATCATGCAGTCCCTTCCTGGGAAATTGTACAGAGGAAAATTTGGCTGCTTCGATGTACTTTGAGGTGACATTCATTGTATACATGCAGTTAACGCATATGGAATTGTTGTTGTTATTAATACACCATCCAATGCCAAAAGAAGCTTGTCAGCAGTTTACAAAGTATAAAAACCTGGTACATTAAAATATAAACATCCATGATTAAAATACACAGTGTAACAATTTCATTAAAACAATACAGGAATTAAAACGGCAGAATCAGGTCAAAAGACTGCTAATACAGATGGGTCTTCTCGTATTTCAACAGAGAGTGCATTCCATAGCACTGATGCTATCAATGAAAAAGCCTGCCTGCACACTACTACAATCCTATAGCAATCATGCTGAGACTAGGCTAACTGGGTTTCACTTGTTATTCCAAAGGCAGCTACAGGACCAGTGGCGTAGCGTGGGTTATCAGCACCCGGGGCAAGGCAAGTAATTTGCGCCCCCTAACCCATGGATTTGCGCCCCCTAACCCGTGGATTTCCCTAACCCCCAGATGTTGCGCCCGGTGCGGCGGCCCCCCCTGCACCCCCCATGCTATGCCACTGTACAGGACTAAGGGATTAGGCATAAGAAAGGTCATGCTTGGTCCTCCCCCCTTAGGTGTCCAGAATCTTCAGAGCCCCAAGATATCTCTTACCCGTTGACCATTTGGTGAGTCATTCACTCTTTGTGTTTGCAGCTCATGTCACCAACAGATCATGCCCTTTTTGCTGTAAAGCATAGTCCCTTTCACCACACCTTTTAATTCTCCCTCCTCTTGATTCACCAGTGGGGAATTGACAGCCCCAGATTGTCTCCTGTCTCCCTGCTTGTTCCTTGCCCTTTCCTCCTCTGAGGTAAAGCTTCCCTTCTCTGCTCCATCCCCTTTTCCTCTCTCCTTCCTTATTTCTGCCACTTGCTTCCCCACTCACCCACCATTCTGTCTCTTCCTTTCCTCTCAGTCTCCCACTCAGCTCATTCAGGACCTTCTTGAGATGCACACATCCACCGCTTGACCTCTTGCTTTGTGTGTGTCAGGGCTTCTTCAGCCTCGTTCCACATCCCGATTTCCAACCCTTCTGGTGCAACTTTTTGGCTGTGCCATGGGAGTAACAGAAGGGAACAGGGTGGGCTGTGTTGACACCTCCCAACAGGAAGTTTAACTCTCTCTGCCACAATCCTAACCCAAAATAGCTCTCAAAAGTTGCTGTTTGGGTTTCAAAGAAAACCTGTATTGGCACCAATGGGAACTTCCACATGGAACTGGGCTCTTTGTTGTGCCTTTAAGCATTTGATTACCCTGTCATATTTCTTCCCACAGGCTCTTTGTATGGCATTCTCGAGCATAGAACATCTTAGCATTTTTGGGTTTCTCTAGAGTCTAGATGGTATTGAATTGAAATACATGGAGCACAAAACTAGGCTCCAGGTGCACCACAGGCAAGATGGCAAGGTGACCAACTTCATGGTGGGTGCTTAAAAGATGTTGTATGTGGGCTCAAATACTTTTAGGGACCTTCTATAAAGAAAGCCTGGTGATTTTTTAAAAAAGAGAATTGCTGGTTGGGGGAGAGCATAAGCTTGGTTCTGTTCTATTAAAAAGGAATAAGGCTCTGCTGAAAAGAGCATGAGTTATTTATTATTACATATTGTCAGCAAGAAATACCACAAAGGATTATGTGCAGACCTGAATGGCAAGTATAAGGTGACAAACAAGGCTAGCTATGCAGCAGAGTAAATTACATTTCTGAGGCTATGATAACTCCTGATAACTACAGAAATAATTCATGTCACTTACTCAAGGATACATCGAAGAGATGTTTAAACATGATAGATCAGCAAGGAAATAAACAATGGTCCCTCTATGGTTAATATAGACATCTTCAGTTGTTGTTGTTGTTGTTGTTGTTGTTGTTAAGGATACTAATACTTAACATTTTATATAATGCATTTCAGCATTATCTCAATGATGAGGGTGAGGATGGCTGGTGTTGTGATACCTGCAGTGCAGATTGGAGTCAGAGAGAGTATCCAGCTATGTAATATTCAGAGTAGACCCATCTAAATTAATGAACATTAGTAATGACTATCAAGTCATTTCATTTCAATGTGCCTACTCTTATACATTCTGTGAGAGTTTCCACTGAAAAACATGCACATGCAATTGCAGATTCTGGATTCGGGTCACTTGATAATTTGGTTTATTTGAACTTTGCAATGATACAGCTGTGACACATACCCTATATAGCTACATGCTTTGATTCTAAACCATCAAGAAACAGAAAACCACTATGTGTGAAAGCATCATTTCCCACACCCCAGTTGTCCTCTCAATGTATCTTAAGTGAGCCACTATTACTTGGTTTGTATCCGGCTTGAGCCAAATTCAAAGAGAATTATGGACCAGCCTCTACTGTTTCCAAATGCTGTTGGACTACAACTCTAGTAATTCTGACCACTGTGTCATGAGACAAAGGTTCTTGAGAGCAGAAGAAGTAAGGCAAGTCCTACAAGGCCTACACAATCATTCAAGCCTAAGCCTGCTAACTTCTAACTGTTAACAGCAAACTGCTGAATCATTGTGACTCATCTACAGGATGACTCATTCTCTCTATAAATTTGTGTCCTGTTTGCAGGCAGGCCCAGTGTAGTGTCTGTGCTGTTGCATGTCGAGGACCCCCAAGACACCCCTGAATAAAAACATGTTCACACATCATTTTTGTTTTGGTTTTTGGCATAAATTTGGCCACAACTTTATTGAATTACAGTAAGTGAGTGGTTGCTTAGGCATTGGTTAGCGACTATTTGTTCCCACTTGGAGGTAGGAACAGAACTGACAACCACACCCATGTGGAAATCAGTAAGGGTAAGCAATTTTGGGGAGAGAAAAAGCTGGGTGCCAGGCTCACATCTCTCCCCAAATGCTCCCTGGGGCTCTTGCATAGCCCTAGCCCTTTGTCAGGGATACAAACAAAAGCATGGTGAGCCCTGGGATTCCTTTAATGGAATACCCTTGCAGCAGCAGCATTGAAGGGGCAGGCACAGCCAACCTCATCCCCTCCACCAGCCAAAAAATTAACCAATGCCTAACCGCAGCTTACAAGTTGTGACGATTTGCTACGCAGTAGGCAAAACCCAAATGGCACCAGCCAATCAGCCAAATGGTAAAATTCCTACCAGGCCCCTGCTCCAAAGCAAATGACCCCATGACAGGCATAGCAAGGTCAGCGCAAACAAACTCTAAATAAAGGGAGGGTGGGTGGGTGGGTAATCCGATGTGCGCAGCGAAAAGAAGAAGCTCAACGCTGCATACAGGGACCTATATAGCACCCCCATCAATCAAATAAAATTGCAACAATCAATTTTCCCCAGCAACATTGGAGGTGCCCAATCAAATCCGTGGCCATCCAAACTAACCCGCCCAGCAACAGGGAATGCCATGGTTGCTTCCACCACAACACATGCTCTCCGTGAAGAAGAACCCACTTTCTAACATGTTGCTGTGAATGTAAATCTAAGACAGACAGGGTGGCTCCAGGACTCTAATAAATCAGTAACTAAGACTATGCCTCTGTGAAGAGTCAGATAGCTGCTATGAGCACTCTGTGTATGCTCTTTAACTATGCTGTTTCTGAACAAGTTTATTTTCTTCAGTAAAGTTTCATTCTGTTTATAAAGAAGACTCTGCATTGATTGCACATTGCTCATGCTGGTTAGGGGTAATGAGAGCTGGAATTCAACTACAGCTGAAAGTTGTATCACAAGTTCCTCATCTCTGATGCAGTAGGGACTACTTGATGGATGCAAAAGCTTTAAACCAGGTATAGAATAACCTAAGACTTTCTGTAGCTGTCACGTTAAGGTTCTCTCTATGCACAGTACACACACCTATGTTGTCAGCAGGAGGTAGCAGTTACATGGGATTTACAGTTACGTAGGTTTGCACTGGCTATCTCTGGTTTATACAAAGTTAGGGAAATGTCTGACATTACTGCTTCCTCCACAAAACATTTATGAACCTTCCTCCATCATTTTTAACATGACATTTTGCTGCTACCTGATCTGTTGTATTTGGGGATTCTCTACCGAAACTGTGGAACTGTCCAGATGTACGAGTTATGGTTCATCTCATTTAATAGCAACAGCATACATCACCACACTGTTGATAATCAAGGACGCACCTGTCCCCTATGGTGCTGCCAAGATCAGCTGTGCCTCCTCTAGCAACAGAAGGGTATCTTCTGCAAAGAGAGCTGGCTGGCTGAGACTGAAGAAGGCTACAGCTCAGTAGCCTGACTGCATCACTTAGCAAACATGCGTTTTATTAAAAGTTATTTGTAATAGCTTTGCATTTAATGGGCTACACTTCGCACAAAACTTCAAGTCTGCTTTATATTCCCTCCACCCCACCCTCAAGATTTGTAAGTTTGTAGCAAGTGATCCCAACACCCCTATTCCAATATAGCCCTTAGCTATGGATTAAAAATGAATAAGGAGGACACACTGGAAAGTTATAGGGAATAACCTTTCTTGTTTGTACTTCTTAGAGACTGAAATCTGAAAGCTTTGCAAGTTCAGTAAAAAGTTCATTGGCCTAACTACACTATGTTAACATTAAGCATGGTTTGACACATGGAATTTCTATTGGTAATTACAGTGCTGGGAGTTTTTTGTTTTGAGGGTGTGAAAGTGGCAGGAGAGAAAAAAGTTTAATCTCCCTACTCTACACTCTGCAGTGTAGTTGAAAATGGGACCTCACTATGTCTAGGATGAAAAAAATAGGGGGGAATCCCCTGATGTTGTTGTAATCAATATAGTTAATGTAAATGTAGTTAAACCCTTAAGAAACTGAAAAAAAATATGTTTCAGTAGAATGATCAAGGTACCTAGCGATATGCAGTGGATCAGAAGCAGGGCAGGTTACATCTAAATCTTATTTTTTTCCTATTTTGCAGAATTTATTTTGAAACTGGTTGTCATGTCTGTGGACAAAATGTGTTCACAAAGTGGGCTCAGGGGCTCAGTAGGCAGGGAGCAGGGTATTTTCACCTGAGCTCTCTTCTGGCTTTGATGATTCCTCCATATATGCACAGTTTCAAGACTATCTTCACAGTCATAGGTTACAGAGATAAACACTTGCTCTAAAGAAACAAAAGTAGTGATTTTCAAGATGCTATATTCCTCACCCAGAATACCTATAGCCTTAACTATAACCCCTTTCCAATCTGCAGCAGTGATGGGTGGAACTGGAGACATGAATTACAAGATATCAGAACCAGGTTATGGGATTAGATGTGTAAACTAATTATGAAATAAATATGCATAATCTAACTGTACATAACAAGCAATTTTGACGTGGAGGGCTAAATGGGAATATACTGTATATTCTGAGACATCTTCCAGAGGCTGTGGATTGTACAAAGTAAGGAAAGCCCTTCCCACCCTCCGGTTACCTAAAATATATAATCAGAAGAAATCAGTGGTATCAGAAGAAATATATGATAATGGGAAATTCAGCTTAATTTAATAATGCTGAAAAGTGTGGGGGGGTGGGGAGAGCTCAGATAACTAAAAGGAAGGGCTGGGGGATGAGGAACATTGTGTGTCTTTTGCCTGAACTAATCAAGGCAGGTTGAGCGCTCCTTTAATGAAAAGAAAGAAAAGAGATGGTGATACTGGAGTGTTAATCAGGGACAATCAATGACAAAAAAAAGGGAGAAGATGGAGCCAGCACCAACTCCAGACAGCCTTATGAGTGACAGACTTTATTAAAATGAGATGGTGCCAGCCAACTCTAAGAGAATCAGTGTGTCAAATGGCCAGAAAGAAGAAGAAAGATTTAAGAATGGGAGTTGAAAGATGAAATGTGGAATATCTGGAGTAGGGAGGGAGAAAGAAAGAAACTGATTTTTATCACAGGGCAAAATCATGCAAAAAAAAAAAAAGTGCAAGAGAATTGGAACTTCTACATTAGAGGATCCTAAAAAAATATGAGTGAGTGGGAGGAATAACTGACAGCAGATGTGGATGGTTAGATAAAGGAAGAAGGGCGAAAATGTAAGAGTAAATTAGATAGGATAGGAATGGAATCAGAATAAAATTGGTTATAGAATCCAGGCATAGGAGCCAACTCCTAGGGGCCAAGGTCTCTAGGCCTCTCCCCCAAATAAAGTATTTGAAGGGGCCCTTGATGAGCATTGGCATTCAAATCTTGTGTGTGTGCTGTGTCTTGCATAGGGAAAACTAAAGGAGTGTGCATGGACGGGAGAAATGCAAATGTTCGTATATATTTCAGGGATAGAAATGGTTTGTATTTGGTTACAGGATTAAAAGATTATGCATGGGATTTAAAACCATGTGTCAACAAGACCTAAGACTACACTGAGTACCAGAATGTACTCAATTTTAAATCTATGTCAAATTGCAAAAAAAACCACACCAACAACCAACAATAACCACAAGCAAATAAAAGAGCAGTTATTTATCATCAAAACCAATATCATTTAAAAAATAATAATTACAAATATCCAGTTAAAGGTTGAGGCTGGTGCATTAGTGCAAATGGGGCACTGTCCCACAAACCTTCCAAGTACTCATAAATTTTAACGGTTTCAGAATGCACATATGTTCACTCACTTTTCCTTACACATGGTGCTGAATACTTTTTCGCATTGACATAATGCTTTAAGTTTTTAAGAAATATGATTTCCTACACTTCAACCTATCCCAGTAGTGTTCTCCATGTTTCTTTCCCTCCCACATCCATAGAAGACCAAAGGTTCAGATGCCAGATAAGGTCCCACGTTATTGGTGGAGACAGATGGGAACAGAGAGTGGTACTTGAATTCCATTCACAAACAACCCCTGGATGATCAGTGGCGTCAGAGGTGACTGACCAAACATCTGTTGGGCGCATACTGGTGAGGTTCCAACCTGTCATGGATCACTGCAAGTGAAGATCCCGGGTACAGAAGCTGTTACAAGGAAAACTAAGATAAATTCCCTGAATGCACACACTTGAAAATGCCAAGAAATATAGTTGGCTTTTTCTGCCTTGTGAAAAGCCACTCCTGAAGGTTGGAAGCCCCTTCCAAATGGACTTAACTTGAACCTCAGACCTTTTGCATGCAAAGCTTGTTCTTTTTCTTACTTCTCCATTTCGTAGTGGACATGTTCTCACCTATATGGACCAGAGAGTCAAACATGCCCAGGTGCACCAACTCCTAGGGAGTCCCCCCCCCCCAAGTATTTTTGAGGGGGTCAAACCACCTCAATATTCAGGAGGCACTCTGCTACACCCTCTGGCTCCTCGCAGCGTCATGCACGTGCTGTCATAATGTCATGCGGCATTGTGCATGGGCCCTCTCAACCCTCTTAAGAAGATGGCACCTCTGACTATGCCAAAGACAACAATGATCATTTCCTAATGGAGTTTTGGGATCCTTCCACTTATTGGGTCCTAATCATTGTTGTAATGGTTGCATGTGGACCACACCAGAAGGCAGGCAAAATGATGCTCTAGGTTCTGTGATCAACACATGACGTACCATGCCTTTTGTGACCTACTGAACATGTGTGAGGGGGAACAAGGTAGGAATGGCAAGAGAGCAGCAGTTTCTCAAGATGCTAAGCAGATTATTTGCAGGAGGTTTCACACAAGCAGGAACATGCCGCGTTGAGCTGATAGCTGTGGCAAAAAAGAAAGGGGGGGGGCCTTTAGAAAAAGTCCTCATTCAGATATCTTTGTCATCTATGAACATGCCCCAGCTGAAACAAATAGTAATATTGCCAGGCCATCTCTTAGTCTTGTTTGTCTTCCAGATTTTTATTCAAGATCCTCGTACTAAAAAGCACATCAATCTACCCTATCCCCATTTACTGCCTGAGCCGATACTACAGCCAATTACTTCCCTGGCATTTGTCATGGTTCCTGTGCGATACCTTAATAATTTTACTTAGACAGGGGCATTTTCTGCTGATAAATCTAGCTATATTATCAAGTCAGAGTGTATTTATTAAAACACCAATTAGATCTTGCTCCCTCATCAATCACAAGCTGTTTAATTCATGTGCGAATGCAAAAGGCTGTTTGAAGCATTGTGCATGCATGAATGAGTGATCTAAATCAAATTGTCACTTTACCGGCATTACCTTACCCCCAGACCTAGAGGCAATCAATTTTTTATTTACTGTATGAATAATGTCCTGTATTTGTTAAGCTTCCTATATTTCAACTCCCAAGTTTGAAAGAAGGTGGCTTACTTTGCGGAGTTGAAAATAAAGTTGAATATGGCAGGGATAAGGCAAAAAGATAAAAGTTGTGCACATATTTCCCCTGTGCACTCCCAAAGGTAATGATATGGTTAGGTACATGGCAGGGTGCAGGTACATAAGAAGAAAAAGAACATGTATGCAAAATTACAACGGCAGTTAAGACAGTGAACAGAAAATACAATGATGGTGAAGTAACACTTTATAAATTCATATAAGAGGATTGATGTCTATATATGTACATACACAAAATTAATTTCCCCATTGGATATTTCAGTAATATGGAGGCTACATCTGATGTATGTGTATGTATGTATGTATGTATGTATGTATGTATTACCTGCCCTTCACCTTAAGGTTACAGGGCATGTTACAATTAAAACACATGTTAACAACACTCCAAAACAACTTACAATAATATAAATAACATAGTAAAAGTTAGCCTGGGTGTAATTGTATTTCATGTTCAATGCATATTTTTATGGATTTTTATGTGCTTGTATGCTGGTGCTGACTACAACCCATAACCATGTCATAATCTTTCTAGGCAGGAAAAATGACTTTGTGAGTGTGCAAATTTTACTGTTTAATTCTGTCTGTTTTATGCATCAATCTGCATTTTAAAAAACCACATACACACAATGCATATAAATACTATTCTCTCAAAATATACATATCTTACATATTTCTAAATGCATTTCCCCCACAAAATGTGCATTTTGAAATGTATTGATTTTTTTTTTTTTTTTTGAGCCATGAACTGCATTGGACTATTTAGGAAATGCAAAACCAAAGCTAAGCCTTCAGTCCTAACACTATTTACCTGAGAGTAAATTCCCATTAAATTCAATAGGATTTTTCTTCTGAGTTGACATGGTGAGGATTACGCTGTAAATTCTGGTGTGCACTTTAGTCCACCTCATTCAGACACTCGTTAACGTGTTTATATTTAGAATATCGTATGCAATTCTGCTTGCTCCACCTCTTCAGAAAAGGATGTGGTAGCTGACAGAAATATAAAAAAGGGTAGCTAAAATGGCCCAGAGGTATCTTATAAAGACAGCTGGCAAATACATAAAGAGGTTAAGATATTTAGTGCAGACAAAAATATAAAACAGAAAAGTGAGATAATGAACACAAAAAAAATGAGTAGGGAGAGAGAGAAAGGGGCAAAAAAGTATTCAGTATACAGCTGAAGGGGTTGTATCCAATGTTAGTACTACGCAGAGTAAACCCACTGATATTAATAAACTTGAGTTAGTTATATCCATTAACTTCAATGGGTCTACATTGAGTAAGACTAGCCTTGGATGCAATCCCAGGACCATCCACTCCCATTGAAAGGCAGCACACACTGTGTAATCCGTCAGAAAATTATGTATTTATTTAAAAGGTTTTATAAATGCCTTAGTATTTTGAAGATCTCTAAGCAGTGTACAGTTTTGTTAAAGGAAACCTTGGAACTTAACCAGTAAGTATAGTTCTGTTCCTTTTTTGAATATTGTGGATCACAAAGCCACAGATGAAGTCAATACCAAACGTTTTCCCACTGAGAAATACAGTACACTCAGATCTTGGGATTATTTATTCAGTTACATGTTTCCCTATTTGTAGCAACAGATCTGCTACTTACTACCTTTGCCTTGCAACCTTAAAAAGTAAACACACACACACACAAAGATATAAAAAATTGAATCAAATAAAAATATCAACCTTTTATGTCAGTTAACAGAACAGTTTGGGAATCAGCTGATCTGCCCAGAAGCTGTGCAGCAGTCTTTCTGCATTGCCAGGTGTTCTCCACCAGCTGTGGGCTGCTATAGGGAAAAGGCCCTCACCTTAGCTGACCTCCGAAAACCAAATAAATACTCTTGTCTCATCCTGTTCCAATAATTTCTTGTGGTACAGGAGTTCCGGTGTGCTAATGTATCCCTCTTGCTCTCAATTGCTTCTATAAATATGCATGCTTTTGTTCTCACTGGTTCTACGTGAAATGAGTAGGGAGCCCTTGTTCATGTAGGAGCTGCTTGTATATCCCAGATCTGCTTCCAGATTCTAGCACAGTAGTATGGCCCTTAAGGTAAAAGGTAAAGGACCCCTGGACGGTTAAGTCCAGTCAAAGGCGACTATGGGGTGCGGAGCTCATCTCGCTTTCAGGCTGAGGGAGGCGGTGTTTGTCCACAGACAGCTTTCTGGGTCATGTGGCCAGCATGACTAAACAGCTTCTGGTGCAATGGAACACCGTGACACAAACCAGAGCGCACGGAAACACCGTTTACCTTCCCACCACTGCGGTACCTATTTATCTACTTGCACTGGTGGGCTTTCAAACTGCTAGGTAGGCAGGAGCTGGGACAGAGCAACAGGAGCTCACCCCATTGTGCAGATTCGAACAACCCTTAAGACCCATGGGGGCTATATGGCAGCAGAGATGGGGAACTAGAGGCTCTCCAGAAATGGTTGGACTCTCCCATCAGTTCCCCCAATCAGCATGGCCAATAACTAGGGTTGTGCAGTAGCAATAATATTCTCCCTCCCTGAACTATGGTATGAATTAATAGATTCCTAGGTGGCATTTTGTCTGTTGGTGATATTCAATTCAAATCTTTGCTTTGGATTTTACAGAATGGTCATGGGTGCTTTCCTTTAAGCTTTTGCTTCAGTTATATGCTGAAACACTTTCCATATCTGTACCTTCACCTCTTTTGCCAAATACCTTACATATAATAAAAATGCAAGAGTGTCATCACACTGCAGTTCTCCTGGCTACAGACAGGTGGCGGCACTGCAAATAATAATAATAATAATAATAATAATAATAATAATAATAATAATTTATTATTTGTACCCCGCTCATCTGGCTGGGTTTCCCCAGCCACTCTGGGCGGCTTCCATAAAAACCAAAAAACACTAAAATATCATACATTAAAAACTTCCCTGAACAGGGCTGCCTTAAGATGTCTTCTGAATGTCAGGTAGTTGTTTATCGTTTTGACATCTGATGGGAGGGCGTTCCACAGGGCGGGTGCCACCACCGAGAAGGCCCTCTGCCTGGTTCCCTATAGCTTTGCTTCTCGCAATGAGGAAACCGCCAGAAGGCCCTCGGCGCTGGACCTCAGCGTCCGGGCAGAACAATGTGATGAGAGGTAGTTGGTGGTTGGCCCAGGAAATCTGTCGAGAGACAGACAGAACCAGCTGCAGTAGCCCTCCAGCTCCACTGGCCCTTTGCCTGTCAGCCCTGGGGCCCCAAATCCAGAGCCCAGGCTGGCCAACACCACTACTGGGGATCTGCTGCTTCTACCACTACTGTGGCCAATTAAAAGTACAGCAAGGTAGCCAGAGGTGCTGCTGGCCAGCTTCATAATCCGAGTAATTGCTGTAGTGGAAGATCCAGTAGAGGATCCCCAGGCCTGCCAGATGCCACTTCTGGCTTCATTCCTGCGCCTCTTCTCCTGCTGGGCCAATCTTCACCCTGCTTGGCTGCAGTGAAAAGGTGAAGGTCTTAGGAGGCCATCTCTCTCAATGAGATCCATTCCATAGAACAGTTTCCACTGAACAGTTTCCATTTTCATGCTTGCATGTTTTTCACAGAATCCATACTAGGTCATCAGCAACAAATGAGCAGCCTATATTTTCCTTTTATTTAATACAGATTTAGACATCTGAGGGGGTGGGGTGGGGATCTGGTTAATTGTGTTTGTTTTTGCCAGCTACCACTTTGCGATTTCCAAATGACTTGTTTGCGATAATGAGCTTGCATCTGGAAGCGCCCATTTTCTTTTTCACATTTTAAACCCGTTACGCCTTATATATTACTTTTATACGGTTGGAAGCCAGCCTGGTAGGTTTCTGCCATAAAAAGGCACCTTATAAATACAGTGGTACCTCGGGTTACAGACGCTTCAGGTTACAGACTCCGCTAACCCAGAAATAGTACCTCGGGTTAAGAACTTTGCTTCAGGATGAGAACAGAAATCTCGCAGCGGCAGCGGGAGGCCCCATTAGCTAAAGTGGTACCTCGGGTTAAGAACAGTTTCAGGTTAAGAACGGACCTCCAGAATGACTTAAGTTCTAAACCCGAGGTACCACTGTAGTAGTTGCAGTTTATCTTGAAACTACTGAAAAGGCTACGTTTCAAGTAAATGCAAAGTTTCTGTCCAAATAAGCCTTCAACATGGCCTTATTGACTGATCTTTTAAGTGTGGAGGAATTCATATGGGAGATGGAGCTCACTGAGATACTCCAGGGCCAGACAATTTAGGCCTTTATAGGTGAAGAACATAACCTTGAATTAGGTCCAGAAATATTCGGGTAGCTTATGGAGCTATTGTAGGGCAGATGTAATAAGCATGCATTGGCTTCAGACCCTTCAAGTGTCCCTATTTTCTAGGGATGTTCCTGATTTAGAGAAAGTGTCCCGGTTTCTGATTTGATCCCAGAATGTCCTGCTTTTCCTTAAGACACCCCTATTTTCATTGGAGAAATGTTGAAGGCTATGGAGTTATCAGACCCATGAGCTGTCTGAAGGCAATACCGTATAGGGAAGTTTAAAAATAAAAATAAAAAAATGCTTAGTTATTTTTTTATATAGGTTGGAAGCTGCCCAGAGTGGCTGGAGAAACCTAGTAAGATGTGTGGGGTATAAATAGTAAAATGATCATTGTGGAATAGGACGTCCCTATTGTCATCAGAGAAATGTTGGAGGTTATATGGCTTGAGCCTATCAGAAGATAGTCAGCATCATTTTGAACTAAATGAAGTTTCCACAAAATGTTCAAGGGCAGCCCCATGTAGAGGGCATTGCAATAGTCTACTCTGGAAGGCAAAAAGGCATGAATTGATAGTATAGAAAGTTAAACTGCAACCTGGTATAGTTTATTATCTGGCAGCTTTTTCTTTAAAAAAGGAAATGTTTCTAATGCATATCTTGTAACTTAAATTATTTTCTGAACCAACAAGGTTTTAGTTTAATGCACACCTATTTCTTATACATGTGTGCAAGTGGTTGTCTTGGTGTGAGTGGTGCAACAGAGGGAATAAGAGAAATAATGTGCTGTGAATATTTTATTTATGTGGACAGAGATTTAATGCTTCATAAATATTTATAAGATTCTTAATACTTATGGAAATGTGATACGGTGTATACAGGAATGATGGCAATGAAATAAGTGCTTCAAAAATCCAAAAGAATTGGGCCAATAGCTTTGAAATAACAACAGCTATGATGCTGTGGTTAAATGAGTAAACTCTTCGTTTTATTGATGAAGGGCTGCAAGTTTGTAGACACCCAGTTTCATAATCTAACTTCTTCCTTCAGCAAGAAATTGTCATGCATGTTACTCTCATTCAAGCTATTTTCATGCCATCTAAAAATGATGCTCCCTTAATAAGCAGAGATGCCCTAGTTAGAAATAGTATCTTTAGATGGAAACAGATTTTCAGCCCCAGGAATGAATAACCTATGGCTTTTCAGATGTCATTGGGCTCCAGATCCCATCAGCCTGAGCCAGCATGGGCAATGGGGCAGGGATCATAGGAGTTGTAGTCCAACAGCATATAGAGAGCACCAGGTTCCCTGTCCCAGCTCTATCCCAATCTACCCTACTGAGGCCACATTCACACCATACCTTTAGAACACTTTAAACAGTCCTGGCTCCCCTCAAATAATTCTGGAAGATGTAGTTTGTTAAGGGTGCTAAGTTAGAAGGTTGGAATACTGTGGTAACTTGGTTTAAAAACAGCTTAGTTTATGAACAGCTTGGATTAAGAACACTGCAAACCCGGAAGCAGGTGTTTTGGCTTGTGAACTTTGCCTTGGAATAAGAACATGTTTCACTTCCTGTTGAGTGTGTTCCATTTGTAAATTGAGTCCCCAGCTGCTATGGGAAAGCACGCCTTGGTTTAAGAACGCTTTGGTATAAGAACGGACTTCTGGAACGGATTAAGTTCGTAAACCAAGGTACCACTGTACAGTACTTCTATTTCCTGCCAGAGATATAATTCTGATCATTATCAATCCCTCTTCACAGGGAATTGTAGCTCTGGGAGGGGAATAAAAGTAAAGGTAAAGAGACCCCTGACCATTAGGTCCAGTCGTGGCTGACTCTGGGGTTGCGGCGCTCATCTCGCTTTACTGGCCAAGGGAGCCGGTGTACAGCTTCCAGGTCATGTGGCCAGCATGACTAAGCCGCTTCTGGCGAACCAGAGCAGCGCACGGAAACACCATTTACCTTCCCACTGGAGCGGTACCTATTTATCTACTTGCGCTTTGACGTGCTTTCGAACTGCTAGGTTGGCAGGAGCAGGGACCGAGCAACAGGAGCTCACCCCATCGTGGGGATTCGAACCGCTGACCTTCTGATTGGCATGTTCTAGGCTCTGTGGTTTAACCCAGTGCCACCCACGTCCTGGGAGAGAAATAGGGATCATCAAATAACTCCCACACTCTTAACAAAAAACAGAACCCATAATTATTTGGGGGAAGCCATAACTGTTTAAAGTGGTATCACAGTGCTTTAAAGGTACGATGTGAATGTGGCTTGAGAGTACAGGGGGAGTCTCCACATCTCCACATCTAATGAAGCACCTGTTCCATTGTAATTAACCTATATGAATGCCGACACTCTGCCCCATATTGGTTTTGAATTATGGAGAGCTTCTGAGCCGATGCACTCTGACAAAACATACAGAAGTAAGCCAGAGAGAGAGTACATCTTCCATGTCAGATATACTACCGCGGCATTCGACTCCATGCATTTCAAAACATAGTATGAGTTGTGACATCACATTGAGAAAGATTCCATGAATTATAGCAGAACTGGCCTTGAGAAAAATTAAAAAATGATGTTCCCTCTCCCTACTATAGACCGAAACTCATATTTTGAATGGCACACAAAGATTGGGTGCAAGAAAATGGAATGTGCTGCCCCCAGCAACTTCATGGTAAGGCTGAAACTGAATTACATTAGCCCTGGAAATCACAGAGAATGTGTGTATGTCTTTATGCTTTAGTAGCTAACATCATCAATGGACAACACTAAGCTCTGCTAAACTGTGAAATTGTTTTCTGTGTTCTAGCACAGTGACAGTTAATTGCTTTCTGCAATGAAACAACTATCTCCAATCAGGCCCTGTGCTCAGTGAGATCATTCACCTGTGGCAATTAGTTTTATTCTTAAAATTCTACAATACAATAAAACAGAAGCAGCAAATTGACCATGCAGGAATTTGTTTATTCCTTTTTTTGTCTCAGAAGGTGGCTTTTAGAATATAAAGTTTATTCCCTTTATCATCATATTATTCATAGACTCTATAGCACAAATTCATTTCTAATGTCCCACCACCCGGCTGTTTTGGAAGAAAGGCTTAATGTAATACCTTATGCAAACCATTTATGTCTGTGTGGTAGTGAAGAGTTAGGCACTGTACTACACATGTTGGTATTATGTATTTTTTATATAGTGATGAAAGAACCAGACCAACTTGTCCCTTAATTACATTATTCCCACGAAGGTCGGAATATACTGGTCACACATACACAGATCAATTAAAAGGGGTGCATGCTAGGCTTTTGGAATTGGCAAAAATTTGCAAATAACTTCTGCAGAATTCTTAAGGGGTACCAATTCTTTCCATTTGGTCCTAAAAAGGTAAAGGTAAAGGTGACAGATAAGTTCAGTCGCGAATGACTCTGGGGTTGCAGCGCTCATCTCACTTTACTGGCTGAGGGAGCCAACGTTTGTCTGCAGACAGTTTTTCCGGGTCATGTGGCCAGCATGACTAAGTCACTTCTGGCAAAACCAGAGCAGCACACAAAAATGCTGTATACTTTCCCGCCGGAGTGGTACCTATTTATCTACATACACTTTGATGTGCTTTCAAACTGCTAGGTTGGTGAGAGCTGGGACCAAGCAACAGGAGCTCACCCCGTTGAAAGGGTTTCGAACCGCCGACCTTCCAATCGGCAAGCCCAAGGCTCAGTGGTTTACACCACAGCGCCACCCGTGTCCCACATTTGGTCCTACTCTTGTGTAAATTTTAATAGCAAAGAATGTTGGGGGGAGGGGTGTTCTTGGGGATTTATTTATTTATGAGAATTTACAACCTGCACTTTGTCAAAACAATCCCAGAGTGGGATCCTTTGTAAGTGGACTGCCCAGCTCCACAGCCACTTTAATCAAACGTCTGCATCAACAAGGTTTTATGGGGCAGGACCACCCAAATATGTGAGAGGGGAGTGTGTCACACATGGTAAGGAATTCTATAGTTGTTTTTGGAATCCAGAAGTCTGTGGACTATTAATCACTTGAACATAACATACAGCAGATACATTTTGGCTTTTAAGGATATGAAAATTCATTGATCATGGAAGTAAACAATTTAAGCAAATTACATTCATATGCTTGCTGGCACCTACTTGTGCCATCATGCAAATGAAAACATGTAAAGGAAGAATATCTCAAAAAAATGTTTTTCACTAATTTCTGCAAAGCCAAGCCTGTGCCCTTTGAGCAGAAATGACATAGCAAATAATGGGATAGTGAAAGCATCTAAATTCCTCCTGAAAAAATACTAGATTGTGTTTGGCATCAGTACAGTTCAAGGCAAAATTCACATGGATGAAAAGAGTGAAAATAAGCACTCTTTCTTCCGTGCATAACAAAAAAGTCAAGAAATGGCACTACATCCATGTATAGCACAATCATTCTTTTGAGGAGTCCTTTGCACCTGGTCCTCCAGCACACTCTATTTTAATCTGCGCATTTGCAGCTCAGCGATTTTGTTCCGCTTCTGCACTCTAAAGCGTTAGCTGCAGCTCAGCAATCAAGTGCATGCTAATTGATCATGCGAACAATCCCCCAGAGCCTGGTTGAATTCCTGAGCCTCTTTGCGGAGTTTGCAGAAGAGGAAAAGGGTTCCCAATTTTCAAGAGACATCCTGTTTCGGCATCTTTTGGAGCAGCCTTTCTCAATTTGCCCTTCAGGTGTTTTGGGCTACAATTCCCATCAGCCCCAGCTGAGGCAGCAAAGCAGGCATCAAGGGTTTGAGAGTTTTGCATTAGGGGTGGGGTAGCCAGAGCGAAAGAGAGATTTGTGCTCCCCACATCCTTGCCACAGTGGAAAGAACAGCAGCCACAGCTCAGTGATGTGACACATGCAGAAGGCCCCAGATGCAGTCCTAGCTTCTCCAGTTAAAAGGCAAAAGAAGAATTGACAAAAGTTGTCTTCCCCTTTTCACCAGTGGGATCCTCTACTCTGTCAAAAGCATTATTTTTGCTCGTGGAACGCTACAGTTGGACACAAGCAATAATATCCAACTAACTTCTAAACATGTGAGTATTTCAAGCAGCACAAGGGACAAACGAAAATAACTGGGAAGAATGCCAAAAACAAGAGACAAAGTGCACATATATGCATGTGCCAAGGCAAAAACCCACAAACCAAACCTGTTCCAATATTTTTCCCATGTGATAATTTTGCAGTTTACAGAATGAAAGAGGACCCAGAAGAGATGCAGGAATGCAAAGGAGAACCTTTAGTTTTCCTGATACTAATTACTACTCCCTTGCTTTTAAAGTGAGAGGTAAATCTGAAAGCTTTCCCCCCCGGAAAAGAAAAAATCCAAAATCATAAGAATGCAGGAAGCTGCCTTATACACTGGCCCACCATCTCTGTATTTTGGCAGCAGCTCTCCAGGGTTCCTGGTAGGGGGCACTGCCAGCCCTGTCTGGGGATGCTGTTGATCAAACCCAGGACATTCTGCATGTCCTTGAGCTAGTCTTTCCACACTACCAAAATGCACTGGGTGTGCGGCAGGGCAGACCAGCTTTCCTCCGTTATTCCTTCCTTTCTTGAGTAATAAGACGGCAGATTGCACCCCTGAGTGTGATCTTCCTACCCATTCAAATGGTTATTGTTGTGAGCGCTGGGTGTTCCCCCTGAGGCTCTGCTCACATGATTAAAATCACAGACAGCAAACCTACACATGCAGCCACAGACCTTTTAATTAAATGGTGAAGAAAATGTTTTAACTTAGCTTCCGGATTTCTATTTCTCATGTGGTGACATATTAAAAACATAGCCAGAAAGAAAAGGTTGTTAGGGAGGTGAATGTGAGTGGAGGGAGGGGCCCATTGTCAGCAAATGCCCTGGCAGAGAATGTTCTGTTCACAAACCTCGGTTTGTCTGAAATCATCTCCAGTCATTTTGTGTGGCAATGTGGACTCCCTCCAGTGGGCAATCAAGCCCCTGATTGCCACTGCAGTTCTGTTGATTAAAAGCTTGCTCTTGTCCAGTGGGGGGGGGGGGGAGACATTATTGTCCTGGAAGCTGTTATATTGAGGGGCCACTAGTACTATGGCATCAGAAACACATTATTCAGATTGATTTCCTGGTGGTGAGCTGTAGAAAGGAACATACTTGTTCTCTTCTTTCTCTCCCTGAATGTTTCTTGCTTCTTTTGCATCCCAGGTGAACCACGTCTCTGGGTGATATATAACTGCCTTGTCAAATGCAGATAGAAAGAGAGATGCTGGACTCTCTATATGATAGATATGTCTGCTCTAAGAGTATTGGGACTGAAAGCTCTATGGCAAAAGTTTTTTTTTTTTCCTTCTCACACTCTGTGTTTGACTGAAGAGAATGGAGGGAGATGGTCTGAATCAACACTGCAGGGAGTTTAAAGCGTTTGATTGTTCCACAGATTATTTACTCTTGGAAGAGCAAGGGAATGCTCAAAAATTAGAACAGTAAATTTAAAATCTTCTAAGCCTTGCTGCATTGTGAGTAGTATTGTGAGAAAATCTGTCACTCACTCAGAGAATATATCAGAGCCCATGGCGGCACACACAACAGCATCATTTAAAGCAACAATAGTGTTTTCAATAGTGTTTCAATAGTCTTTTCGTGAATTATGGTGCTGGAGGAGACTCTTGAGAGTCCCATGGACTGCAAGAAGAACAAACCTATCCATTCTTAAGGAAATCAGCCCTGAGTGCTCACTGGAAGGATAGATCCTGAAGCTGAGACTGCAATACTTTGGCCACCTCGAGGGCACAAGGAGAAGGGGACGACAGAGGATGAGATGGTTGGATAGTGTTCTTGAAGCTACCAGCATGAGTTTGACCAAACTGCGGGAGGCAGTGGAAGACAGAAGTGCCTGGCGTGCTCTGGTCCATGGGGTCACGAAGAGTCGAACATGACTAAACGACTAAACAACAACAACAAAGTGTTTTCATCAAATGAAAACAAAAAAGGATCAATTTTTTTAAATCCTTATGGAGGCCATTACTGTACAACTATAATTGTCCTCAGTGTTTCCTTAATGAGTTCTCTCAGGTCTCATAATTTTCATCTTATACAAAATTGGGGTCTTTAGAGTTTTGGTTCTTTCAGTTCATTATTTTGCTTTAAATAGGGAGATAATATGTTTTCTAATCTCTAATGGGAGAGACTTTAACCTCAATATGAGTTGCATTAGCTGAACGAAGTATTTGGTTTATTTAAACTTACATGGAATTTGCTCATTGTTGCTGGGTTGGGGTGCAGGACGCAGGGGAAGGGGCCTGTTCAAGAAGGCATCTTCCATAGCTTCCATGGGTCAAACCCAGAGGTGTATTGATGGTGTCTGCTGTCGCAGGAAGAAGAGATTTGCCACCCCCATTTTAGCAATAAATTCTGTGTAAGTTTGTTGAATGAAACACTCACTTGGTCTGTAACCCTAAGATAAAAATAAATTTGCTTTTCAAAAAGCCTGCTGATATATACAACTGGAACCTCTACATTCGGATGGGAAGCACCCTTGTCAGACAAGTATTTTCTCTGGCAGTTTCAGTTTCAAAAATGGAGTAGAGGAGAACAATGTACAGAGTATTGCACTTCTGAGAATGAAAGCAGGATGCAAATAGACTTGGCATTTACAGACCATGGCAAGAGAAATAAAATGCACAAAGCCAGGCAGGTAGCCTCCACCCCATGCTGCAATTGAAGCAATTCTGATATTTGATAGCTTTTTGATAAAGGGGGCGGGGGAGAGACCCTCTGCATATCAGCAGTTTTGCTGCTCCACAGCATCACAGCAAGAATGGCAGAGAGGGGAACTGCAGCCCAAAGGTATCAGGTGACCAAGAGAGCTAATGGGGCTCTGCTGGCCTTTCAGAGGAACTGTCCTAGGTTTGCCTCTTTAATCTGAGCAATTTGTTCTCAAGAGGAGCCACACAGATGCCTCTCCTGTGCTTGCGTGCTGGAATCCAGTCATCTTTTTTAAAAAACTAAGTCAATGGCCTAAAGGGCCCTTGGATTCATAGTGACAGCGTATGGACTTTACCTGTGCCCGCTCTGGAGCATGCTGTTTGCTCCTAACCCCACTGGGCCCCCAACAGTAAGCGAGAAAAAAATCTAGCTCACTCTAAATGGCATCAACAAATGATAGTAACACTTAGTTACTGAACCACAGAATGATCTTAGTTTTCTAGCAGAAGGGAGTTCATTTGAGGACATTTCCATTTTCCTCTTTCATGAAGCACCTTTTTGGGCTTCACTATGAAGTCCTAGACCAGTGTAGCAATTATTAAATGCAAAAAGCAGCACTGAAGGGGAAAGAGAGATATAACATGGCACAAAAGTCTTTCCTTCCTTTCTTAATCAACATCTCTTAATGGAGGAGGGGACTATAAGGACTTGAAGATGTTGCTGGACTACAACTCCCATTATCCTTGGCCATTGGGCATGTTGACTTGGGCTGAGAGGAGTTGGGAGTCGAACAGTATTTGGAGGTCCACAGGTCCCTCACCATTGAGATATGGTCATGTTGGGACTAACATGATTTCAACTTTAAAATGTTCATATCATGACGGAAAAACCCCCAGAAACATTTCAGAGACTGCTGAAATAGCATGGGATAAGACACAAATCCAAACAGTCTGCTTTGATAGAACTGCCGTTTCTCGCCACATTTTTTACCGTTAGATCTCCCAGATTGTTTTGTTTTTCTTGTTAAACTTTCCAGATTGAAATATGAAATAGGAATGGTTTGTTTTGGTCAGCACAATTCTGAGCTGAGGTGCTCTGTATTCCAAGCCTGATAAATACCCTGAAGATGGGTGAGTTGCAGGAGCAATGCTAAAGTAATTAATCTGGTTGAGCAAATAGCTGGTTGAGATTATTTGGGGTGCTGGTAGTATTTTGCTGTCCCAGTTCTACAGCAGGAGAGACTAACTTTTTTGTTATTGACCAAATTTCAAGGCCCACATGCCTGCAGTCAATGTGCCACCGCATGCCAGTGTGGCAACCCACACTCTTGCACACACACCCAGGACACATAATCCATGAACATTAACTGAGGAGGGAATTATTGCCTCTCTTGACTGATCAATCTGGTGACCATTGAGGGTGTAATTTCCATTCCCATCAGAGTGCTTAACTCAGTGGAGTGTTATGCCTACTTGCCTGTCATCACTGCCAAAATCTGTGGGGCCTTGTAGGATAAGGAGCCTCATTCTGTCCTGAGGCTGTGTGTTAGCCACCCCTGTGATAGAAAAAAGTATAATGGCAAAGCACTTATATTTTTACTGAAGCCGCAATAAGAATAACAGGTAGTAGTGGGTAGATTATAATTAATGGGGAAAGGACCCATGTTGATTTGCTCCCTCTTGCTAAGCTATCATCTCTATTGATGGGCCTGGTCCATAGATGACATTACACATAAAGTGTATAATGTAAGTAAAGAAGCAAGAATATCTATGCAGTTCCGATATCTATATTCCTGCCTACAGGAACCCCTCTGCATCTCACCTGTGGGACCCCTGTACACTATGTGAATGTATGAGAGTGGACCTTCTCTGCTGTTGCTTCCCCTGGCTGTAGAAGGTCCTCTTCTCAGAAACCCAGTTGATGCCATCATTGGTATAATTCTGGTCCCAAGCTAAGACCTGGCATTCATGATGTTGCATGGTAGGTTGATCTTGAGATGCTTTGGGAATTCGATTGTAACAAATACAACTCTGTGCTTCCCAGATTTTGATGTGGTTCTCCCCACAAAATACACCACAACACATTTTAAAATGTGTATTTCGAGAGAAAATGCATTTTAAATCCATATTTATATTCATGTTGTATTTTCAAACACACATTTAGATATTGATTTTTTAAAAATAAATAAATCACAGATTAATTCAGAAGCAGAATGAAATATACTTCTGAATAAGCCCATGTAAAAGTGCTAAGTACCAGGTGCAGGCTCATTCATCCATCTTTAGACTGATCCTGTGACAAGTCCGCTCACCTCTCTTGGTGTGGGCTTGTTGCTGGAGCAAAGAGGCTACACTGGGGCCCTGACGGTGGAATTCAAACGGCAGTGCTCTTCCTGATAGGTGGAGGGGGAATATCTCCTCCCCCTGCCTATCAGAAGCTGGATCTTAACCTGCACCCTGCATTGGCGAATGGGGATGTGGGCTGTCCCAGGGGGCGGAGCCAATGGAGCTGATGGTGGGCTTCCCTCGGCTCCACCCCCTGCCCAAATAAGTTTTCCTAGCAAATAACTTATTCCACTTTTCTAACAGGGATGAACATTTTCTAACCCTTAACTGAACCTGCAGGCTTATTCATACACAACTCTGTTAAAGTAATCTTCTGGCTCTTCCATTGCTTCACTTTCTGATTCCCTCCCCCCCAACCCCAATCAACAAATTGTTAGTGATGCTGCTGAAGGCTGATAATATCTGAGTTGCAAAAAGAAATTATCCAGCTCACCGTATGCAAATGTGAACTTCCTTGCCCCCTGAAAATGGTCTACTGCTTACTATTTAAATTGAGATCATGATGAGCTGATGGGCCTATTCTGTGCCTGCAGACTCTGCATTCCTCCAGCTCGGTGCTCCAAGGAGGCAGCTGTTGTGCAGGAAGCCAGTTGATGCATTTCATTGCTGAAATTGACTTGAACTTTTAAAAATGTATATGTAATTTACAGAACAATACTGTGGCTTCTCATGTATGCCCCAAGGGCAGGGCATGCATCATGTAAATGTGACCTTTATCGGCCAGTGTTCAGCGTACTCATTATCCCCATTATCACCAGCATATGCTCAACATACGGTATGCAGCTACCTGTGCTTTCTGCAGAGATTGATTGAGAACGTGCAATTTTTAAAATGTTGCACCCTGTGCAATATGGGGGGCACAGAGAAGATAAATTTCTGATCTCAGCCTTTTAACTAATGTGCCCCACTTCCACAATTACTGTCCAACTGGCAACCTTCATTGTTTTGCTTCCATTTGGGAAGGGGGACTTGGGTGTAAATATAGCAGATGGGGCTTTGCAAGGCACCTTTTGTTGTGTTTAATATTCTGTTGGGAGCTGCCCAGAGTGGCTGGGGAAACCCAGCCAGATGAGCAGGGTATAAATAAATTATTATTATTATTATTATTATTATTATTATTATTATTATTATTCCCAAGCTGAGATCGGTCTTCATTGTTAGGTTGCATATCGAATTGATGTTATGTTCCCCCTACCAGCAAATCCTCAAACTTGTAGCTCAGTTTAAACCTATTTACACCCCCTGCCTTCCTTCAGTGGTAGAGGCAATGTTAAATCTTGGCTTCTCTTTGAGTATCATCAGATTTCCTTGTCACGCGGGTCTGAGAATCATCTACTGTATTGCAGCCTTCAGTGGATACAGACATAAAACAATGTCATGGCATATTCTTCTACCTTACTTATGGCACGTAAACTTGAAAGAGAACACTGCGTGGGATTTGGGGAACACCCCCCATAAATTTGTTCTGACACTGAAAAGTCTTTCTTTACATCTCACTTGTTACCAAACATGCAATGTCTGATTCTGATCCTAAAGGAACCAGTTTAAATCTAGTACGAACCAATGTTGGTACCTTATACTTCTGCTTATGATTAGAATTAGACTCTCGGGCTGGCAAAAAGAATATCAGAATGGCCTTACAATGAAACCAGAATTTCAAAACACTTCACAAACACTTTTTCTCAATAGAAATGTGCTAAATTGCTAGGGTCTCACATTTAGTCATTTTCCCTCTGTGCTTCACTGGGTGAATTCATTTAACTGGTGAATGCATTTTTGACTGATAAATGTATAGGTTGGGTTTTAAGAACGTTGGCTGCTTAAATTTGCCCTGGAAGCACTGCGTTTGAAACAGCGGGAGCGTCATTCTCTTCCAAAGGAGGTGTGAAAAGCCACTTTGCCAAGTACGTGTCTGAATATACCATTGATTCAACTAGACGTAATAATACTAATTTGCGCTCCGGCACCCTCTTTTCCACTCCAGGATCTTAACACATTATGCAGTGGTAAAATTCCATCTCAAAAGCCCAGCTTGGTATGCAATGTTTTAAAGTAGATCTTTGCACAAGGAAAATGAGGGAGCAAGCAAATAATAAGATTGCTTCATAGTGACCCCAAAATCGGTAGGCGTACTGCTCACCTGAAAAGTCACTTATGTGAGCAATGAGGAGGGAACTCATGCAATCCCATAGATTAATTCTGTATGTCAGAATTTTTGGTTTCAAAAATATACAAAGCATGTCAGAATTAGTCTAATGGATTGCCTTCTCTGATTAATTTTAGCAATTATTATTGATCGCAGTATTTCTACGGATTCCCCCCCCCCCATATTTGTACTGCTGTTTCACACCTCAAAGTCTTTTGAGATTAATGGATACTGCCAATTCAAAGTGCGTGTGATAACAGTTAAATTTGTGATCCGAGATGTGTCTGGTCGTGGATAAGAGCTTCTTTACCTCACCCTCATGGGAATAAATGGTTCCATTCATCCCTATGGGAGTGGGGGAAAGATATGGGGGCAAACTCAGAGGATGGAGCTGGAAGCTAACCCCCCAACCCAGCGGGTTATACATGGATATGGGTGGGTGGATTTCTGCCCCCCGTCTTCCAAGAAGAGACATCCTGGCTGGTCAAAACTGCACCCTTCAGACAACAGATTGAACATTGAGCACACACACATGGATACTGTGGGGTTTCGATGGTCAGTATGGCTGCTCAAATGGGCCCTATTCTTTCTGAGCTCAAGTAGCCAACTGCTTGGCCATCTCTACTTATATAGACATATTTTCTGAGCTACTTTAACAACAGGGAAGGGTAGAGCATGTGATGCATGATCTGCTTTGTTCCCAGATTCAATCCCTGACATCTCCGGGTAAGGCTTGTAGAGAGTCCTGTCTGAAACCCTGGAAAGCTGCTGCCAATCAGCATAGACTATACTGAGCTGGGTAGACCAATAGCCTGATTTAGTATAAGCTGCTTCTTTCCCTGTCTAAGGCTGCGAGCATCGGATAGTAAGAGGAGCAATTTCAGAGAGATTCCAAGAACTCAGGAAAAAAATAGGGCGGCCGGGGGCATGTGGAATACTGCCACAGTCCAGGCCCAGAAGTGGAAGGTTGTTAAGATACTGCATTTTGATTAAAATGAGAAAGTGTGTGTGTGTGTGCGCACACACACATAATGAAAAGTCAGTAATTAACTGAACTGCATATTTATCATAGTCTGTCATTGTGTACAAACAATATAATGAATCCTGATTGTAGAATTACACTCCAGACACCTAGGAAACAGAATCAATCTAGCAAGACCCAGCAGCTGCTCAGGAACAGACGGCCCAACTAACCTGATTAAGTAGTGTTCTCAAATACAGTTGTGAGATTGGTGTTGTCAAACATCATGGCAGCATGAAGCAAGTTAAGCCAAGCACAATCCAAATTGTTTGGACTGCTTAATGGAAGGGAAGTGCCAAAGAATGCTCACTGGCTTCTACATGCAATTGGCAGGGCTTCTTCAAAAAGTCTAAGGGAAACTTGTTCATGGCCTCGTAATAAATTCCAAATGACAGGGATGTTATTAATATTGAGATTTCCTTGACTAAACGGATGATTACCAACATTGTCTCCTCTTCACGTCCATCAGAGCCCTTCCAGAGAGTTAGGGAACAATAGGCTGCTTCAGAAATAAGCTTAAGTGGAAAAGAAGAGGAAATAATTTCCATGCAAATAGAAATGCAGGGGTGTAGGTCTTATTGCAAAGTAGAAACTCGTGGACATGATCTCATATTCACATTATTGCAAATATATTAGTGAAGGGTGTTACACCTGTAAGTACTCTCTTTGATGATTTGGGTTATCAGTATTGCAAAAGTCCCTTTTCACATTTCATGAGAGAAAACCCCCGCATATCTATGAGAAAGTCCTTTAAAGGTTTGTGAGGAGGAATCAAGTGCCAAGATAACAGTATGGAAGTATTTTATGGGATTCGTGACATATTTAACTACCATTTGAAATGTTAGCAATGCTGCATAACAATTAATTTGATATTCTTAATTCATTTTGCCTTTCCCTCTTCCTCGAAGTTTCTATAATCCAAGGACCTTGTTAGCTGGATTGGTTCTCTTATAAAGATGATGCCATGGGGTTTTAGCATAAGCTAAGAGAGGGAGTGTTTGGAAATATTGCTGACTTGGAACTCAGGTCACTTAGAAGCTGGGGGCCAAAATTATGATACCATTAATATCGGGGGGGGCAGGGACAGAGGAAAAATATTAGGACAAAATCTGGAGGTGAAGTCGTACTCATCTTATAACAGTAAGTGTGATATTTTGGAGAACGCATAACAGACTTTCAGAGCTTCACTAAACCTTTCCAAATTATTTGTAAATCCAGAGACTTTTCTTTGTTCTTTGTTGTTGGTATAGAAAAATTCAGAATGATCAATATGCACCAAAACACATTATCCAGCATTGCTTTATTTCTCATTAGAAAACTCAAATTTCCTGATCCAGCAATCTGTCTTGCCTATGGGAGTTCTCCAGCCTGGAACAGTTTTCTGCTTAATTGCAATGATGGGAACTGATCCATGCACACATTCCTTCCCAAAGGGGCAATGTTAGTGGTGTTCCGTTGAACCCAGAAGCCATGCTCTGAATAACAATATAGAATAACTCTGTCTTATTAAAAGTTAATGGCCCGTGCCTGTCCCAACCACCCCTAGAAGACATTCCACACAAGTCTCACACTGACTTAGTCAAAGTCCAGTAGTTGGTGCATTTGAAGCATCAAAGAGGCATCAGTCCCAGTACTATATTCCCATTAGCAGAATCCTGTAGCAGATCGTGTATCATCTTGGTCTCCTCAGCCTTTCAAAAAGTTTCCTCACATTTGTCAACCCTGCTTCTAGAAGGGGACACAGGGAGCATGGGAATGAAGAAAGGAGGGGCCAATAAGAAAGAGAACCTGGTAAACCCTACTTCCTGTCCATCAATGCTGGAACAGGAAGCAGAGCTTTGGAAGTCAGAAATTAACCGAACTGCATATTTATCATAGTCTTTCATTGTGTACAAGCAATATAGGGTGCTGTGTTCAGAGCTTGAGAGGGCTCTTATACCCTCAAGAGTTGCCGAGGGGACATTCTCCCTCATACAATTTACCCTATCAGCACAGCATTATGATGGGAAAATCCAAACCTGATAAAATTCTCACTGTTGCACATTTTATTTAGGTACAGAAACCTTAAAGGAGACAGTGAAGTCCATGAGGTAGAATTTCACAAATGTGTTGGATCTAAATGGCCAAATCGACCATATCCTACACAGCAGGATCTGAGAAAGCAACACGGCACAAAGCAGTTTAATCCTAACTTCCGTAGCCACCCTGCTTTAGGTAATGCTTGTAATATGAGAAATAGAAACTAGACACAAAATTAGTGTGGGGAAAACCTGTGCCTAACACATAAGAAAAACAACACTCATTAGTTTTGACAGATTTGAATGGCTTTTCCTCATACTACATTCCTCAGGACATAGCTATCAAGCTGCCACGACTGCTAATACCCATCCACACAAGACTTCATTATATGTTTCCTGCTGCTGCACATTTTAATTAGCAGTATACTTTTCCTTACCTGCATTAGCAGAGTTTCTCAACCCTAAATAATATATGAAAAATGGTAGCTGATGGATATAAAAATGGATATAAATCTTTATGCTTTAAAGTCTAAATGAATTCCTAAACCTGTGGTGGGAATCCTTTTTCTGCCAAGGGCATTTGGGTGCCACATGTTGATGGAGGGCAGAGCTAGTGCCAAAACTGGTTGGAATTTGCAGGGCTGCAGGATCTCTTTCTGCCACCTAAATTATTTCATGCACAGAAAAGGAAGTGATTCTCAGAGGAGTGGTCAAGAGAGCATAAGAGGACTTGCAGCGTCTTGGCCAGGGCGGGGAAAGCTCATGCAGCCTCCAAGCCATATGTTCCCCATCTTGACCCCTAAACCATGAACGTTCTTTGCAAAATGCCTCCATTGTGGGAGAAGTCATGTAAGAGCTCTCCCTTTGATTTCTTGCATATAGCCAAGGAATGTTGACGGTAGTTAGAGAGATGAACTCAAGCTTTTCCTCCAATGTGGCATGGGTATGAAGCCATTTCCTGTGATTTTTGGTTTAGACTCTGATTCTGCACACATCACTTACTTGGCCTACATAGGCACTGAAGTGTGCAGCTCCCTCATTAAATTATTTATGGATTTTGAAAGTTTCATGCATTTACAAACACATGAAGTGAAAAAGCACCCCCCCCCCAAAAAAAACCACCCCACAATTCTTCATCAGGTTGGGTTGTTTGCCTTGCACTTAAAGGGTTTTAGCCATACAACAGAGAAAACTATAACCTTGTGACTATTTGTGACCAATCTTACGACGGCCAGTAAGAAGAACTAAATGTAAACATGGCTTAATAACATTTGATGTCAGGTTTATCCCCATCAAATGGGCGATCTAATGGCATAAAGGAAGTAAATTGTTATGGGGTGTGCTAGAGTTGTGAGTGCATAGGCTTTAAATTCAGTCAAATGGATTAAACTGAGGGGGGGAATTATTTATCTCGATTATGCAGACTGAAGAACTGAATCGTGAAAATAATCAAGGCTACAAAATAGTTTTATAGCTTATGCAACCATGCTTTGTGTGGCATTCCCTTCCCTTAGAATGGTTTGTGCTTTAACAGAATAAATAAAGTCAGTCAATCAGTCCATCAATCAATCTGTTGATACAGTCAACAGATCTCACCATAAAACTTGTCCATCAGTTAATATATGCATCATAATTACATATTTTCTTATGTAAGTGCTTTTGTATAAACACTAATCAACCATTTTATCCTGAAATGCTTGGCTTCAGTTCAGAAAAAATGCATAGGGTTGCCATATTTTGAAGAACAAAAAAGAGGACACATTTGCTGACTTCTACTTTTAACTATAGATTGCTATGACGACTCTACCCATGAAAAAGAGGACAAACCATGGAAAAAGAGGACATATGGCAACCCTAGCTTGAGGACCATTTGGGATAAAGTGGTTTACATCAGATCTATTTGTTAAAATGTGTTGGATACCAACTTTGTGTCTGTTGATCAAAATATATGGCTCTGTCCAAATGTTTATGGTAGATTTCTGGTGCTTCAAGGCAAAATACATATGCAAATATGAATAGTGTTTCATTTGATGGTTTCTAAGGTCACATGACCAGGATCTCTTAGGAATTATTGTTATGAGCATAGGTGACTGTGATCCAAAGGAGTGTTGCACATGTTGCTACAACGGTGAAAGAAACCATGATGATGTGCACTTGTGTAGAGTCTCCAGCCATACAGCCCACAATGGGCTCGCCCCATTTCTGTGCGTGCTTCTGGATTAGATTTCTGGATTAGAGTCACTATTGTGTTTATAAAGTCAGTGTGTATTATCTTAAGGAACAATCCACTTGCAGAAGAGCAGGAACATCAAAGGACTAGAATTTTCCTTCTGTTCTGGCCCAGTGCTGCAAGGCCAGTTTATACAATCAACAGAAGCACGTGGTAAAGATTTTGCTGGACTATATAGCATTTCATACTAAAAGTGGGAGGATGGCATGTTTCAAAGCTTCCCCTATGGGTTGGGTAGCGAGTGGAACCTATCCGTAGAAAAGCAGTATATCGTGGAAACTACTTCAGCCTAGCTCTCACACTGAGAAGTTATTACTTTTACTACAAAATGTGTAATGTTTCTGATGTGGTGAAGTCCAATGAAAATGGCGCAGTCCAATGAAACTTTAACCATTGATTCTCCTGAATATATATACTGGTCTGAAAAGAAACTGGGTGAGCTTATTCTGTGGAATTCTATAGCGTTGCTTTCTTAGCTGGAAATCAGATGGATTAGCAGTGAACCTCAGAAAGTTCATTCATGCCTGCTTTGCTTTTGATGTGGCACTGTTGTCTGAGAGAAAAACCAGAGAAGATTTATATCTGTTCTATATCTGACAAAAGCCCAAAGACATCCATCTCTATCTGTTATTCTCCTGCTGAATTGCCTTCTTTTTTTAGCCTGTTGAAAGTTGGCAGTTAAATTTTGGAATAAATCATCCTATGATTTCTGAATACTATTCTAACTCTGCTCTGTTTTCCGCAATGAAACAATAGGTCACTCCAGTGGGGGAAAATTACCGTTGAGTTAAAATGTCAGCTACAAACTAAAGACTTGTGAATCAATAAGGCTCATAGATGTATTTTTCAAAAGTTCATATGATCTGTTTTTAACTAAGCCTCTGTGTGCAATGCCTTTTACAGAGATGGAAGATTTTTTTTATTTTTTTAAAAAAAGATTCAATTTAGCTATTATTGACTTTTCCCCCCAAGCTAGACACAGAAGGACTCTCAAAGCAGGTCTATAAATTAAATTAGCCACACAGTACACAGACTGTGGGGCTCCTTCGTCATGAACAGAGAAGAGCAAGTAGGAAGTGAGGAGAGAAGCTATTTTCCGCTGCTTTTGTAAATCACGGGCATTTTGTTAACGTGTGTTGCAGACATAGAAAGATGGGAATGAAGGCAGTGGGAGGATTATATATATATATATATATATATATATGCATGCAGTGCACATATTTCAAAAATGCATGAGCACTCTAGGAGCTCACAAAGTCATGTTTTGCTCCACTGCAGTTGGCTTTTTCATGAGGGGGGAAAAGGATCAGCTGCTTGATTTGTATTTAACTATGTACCTAACAGCTGTAGATAGGCTGTGCAATGAAGTCTTGAGAGAGGAAAAATGCCCTGGATATTTTGAAGGATTTCTTCAGACTGGCACAAGAAGGAGGTTTTTGTTCCTGAGGAAGCAAGGCTTTGCATCTAACTGCTTTAAATGGTCTCAATGAGATGAGACACCTTCAGTTCAAACTGTCCTCACACCTTCTTTCTGCGTACAATGCATGGATGGAGACAGGAGGAGTGGGATTACACTGCTGCACCCAAATCCATCACACATAGACCCCAAAGGTCTGAAAAAGGATGCTTAACTGTGTGTAAACATATGAAGTACTTATATATGTGCACAAGTCAAACACCACTTTCCAGACTTCACAAAGGACAGAGGGTGGGAACAGGAGGGTGCATGTTATTGGGGACAGGACTAGTGGTGCAGTTCATCTCCTATCTTGTCTTCCCTTGTCCATGTAAATATTCTATATATGGAGGAGATGAAGATCAGTAGCCCGTGTGGTGCCTTTCAACTCACATGTGCCCCAGTTGTTGGACTCAGGCTCCCATCTGCCCAGCCAGCATGGCCAATGGAGAGGGGTGATTTAAGTTGTAGTCCAACGACATCTGCAGGCCACCACATTAGTGACCAGTGATCTAGGTGCTTAGGTGGTTTGCTAAAAAAATAAGTTAAAATGCACAAATATGCACAGAAACCCTTAGAAAAAGGCATAACAATCTTAAGTCAAGAGGCCAACAACTCTTATCTATACAAATGTTTCAGAACATTAGCACCCATTGGCAATGAAAAGCTTCTGTTCAGAGAGAAAGGGAAATTTCAATTTTCTTCACTAAGGCCTGTCCAAATTGCCATTCTTGGTGCCAGCATGGTTCTCTCCAGAACACCTGTTCCAAATAGTCTTTGTCAGTTTGTGATTTTCAGATGACACAAGAAGCATACGCCAAGCATAAGTCCTCCTGATGCCACTAGGCAGTCCTACAGTGAAGTACAAATCCCCTTTGCCACTGCAGCGCAGAAAACCCACCTCTCACTTGGCAGCTGAATGAGATCTTGCTTTGAAATCAGAGCTGGACACCCAAAAAATAATATAAGGGATTTTTGTTTGATTATCTTTTGATCATTACTGTATATCCCTTTGGAGATGGTTATGTTTTTAAATCCCACCTGGGATGGTCTGGTCTGCAGTCTTATATGAATAATTCCCATTGAAATTAGTGGGACTTGCCTCTGAGTAGAGATTCATAGGATTGGGCTATTACTTACTTTAGAAAATAACAGTGAAGGTCTGTCATTATGGGTGGTGTCTCTGTGTTGCTTATTAAGTCTCTGATATCATGTATGGGGCCCCTTGATACAAGGGATGGCAGTCAGG
This sequence comes from Podarcis erhardii, assembly GCF_964252035.2. Classification (NCBI taxonomy): domain Eukaryota; kingdom Metazoa; phylum Chordata; class Lepidosauria; order Squamata; family Lacertidae; genus Podarcis; species Podarcis erhardii. The sequence continues at coordinate 55,602,303 of NC_138498.1, read as the reverse complement.
TTCTGCCCTTACTGCACTCCATAAATATAGAAGAAAGGAAAAAGATGTCCCAGAGAATGGGGAAGGGGGTAAACCTATTTACTGCTCCTAATGGCTAAAGCATGTTCCTGTCTGCATAACCCACTCTGAATTCTGTTTATTTTAATCACACAAGAGTGTGGCAGAAGTTTAGAAACTGGCTTTATTTTTCAATACAGAAAGGCAAAAGAGGCATCCCGTCCCCTCATTTGCATCTCTGGAAACTGTGCCCCAGTTTCTCTTGCAGATGATGTGTCTCTGTTAAGAAGCTGCTACTCAGCAAACTAAATTATATTTGGCTTGATTTGAATGATGGTTATGGTCCCCACAGGTTGGGAGTGATGATTATGTTCTCTCCAAAGACAGATGACATTTTAAATCCATCATTAGCTCAGTATTTCATTCAGAAGGCAAATGATTTTTTTCTTTATTTTTTCTTTTCTTTTTTCTTTAAAAAAAATCTGTTCTAGATTTTTCTTCTAGCCATAGGTTATTACTTTGGGCACATCTTCAACTAAGCATTTTTAAAGGACAAATCAAGAAACCAATTAAGACATATTTAGTCTTCGGTACTGCACCCACTTACACACACTTAAATCCTATTGATTGCAGTAGAACCTAAATGCATGTAACTGGTCAGGGGATTTCAGTCATAAACATTGGTTTGCGTTGTGTGTGTGTTTAATGCTAGAGGCTTTCCAGCTGGCTGATTACAAACCTCAAAGACAGTAATTTTTCTTCCCAAAAGAGCCTCAGTTCTCATTTGTGTGCTCCATTTATCCTGCCAATATATTCACTATGTGGCGATGACATATAATCCTTTTTTTTTAAGCCTATGAATGAAAGCTGCATTGTATCTCTCTCTCTGAATCTTGCCAGGTCTACAGCAGCATGTCCTTACCACGTTCTCTGTTTCTATTTCCAGGAGAGCCTTCAAGATGGTCTTCATCACACTGTGACTGCTGCTGTAAAAATGGCAAAGGCGACAAAGAAGGAGAAAGTGGAACCTCTTGCAATGAACTCTCCACCTCGAGCTGCGACAGCCAGTCAGAAGCCAGCTCCCCTCAAGAGACTGTCATCTGTGGCCCGGTCACCCGCCAGTCCAATATACAGACTCTGGATAGGCCAGTCAAGAAAGGCCCGGTGCAGCTACTTCAGCAGTCCGAAATCCGGAGGAAAAGCGACCTGCTCCGAACTCTAACTTCCGGCTCTAGGGAATCCAATTCTAGTAAAAAAAAATCGGCGAAAGAAAAGCTCTCTATTGAGGAAGAGTTAGAAAAATGCATCCAGGATTTCCTCAAGATCAAAATCCCAGACAGGTTTCCAGAAAGGAAGCACCCTTGGCAATCTGAACTGTTACGAAAGTATCGTCTATAGGAGCGGGGTTAGGGCAAGGAAAATCACCTTATTGCAATTTACAGAATGAGATCCTACATGATAAAAGAAATAAAATAATAATGGTAATAATTTGTTAGATCACACACACAAAAATGACGATGACCCACAATCCATCTCTATAGTACAGCCTAATTTGCCTATTTCACCAAAGCATTCTTAATTACACTATAACAACATCCTCCCTGTGATAGGAGGATTAACAAGGCATTCATCATGTGTTAACCTCCTGACATATGCCATATGCTTGCAGTGCCACACACACAGCTAAGGAAACATGTGCAGTATGGTTGTGGGTTGGCACCACCAACGACGAAAATTCTCATATGGTCGGGTAGAGTTTTATGGTGGGCGGTGATTTTCTAAGCTGCATGCCTTCTTGAGTTCACCTTTAATGTCATTTATTTGGAGATAGAAGCTGGGTCAGGCAGATGTCAATGGTCTTGAAAGGAAGACGTGATGTCTTGCCGGTTTACACCAGGAGAGTGTATATATGTCTGTGTGCCACATAAAAGCTTTCTTCGTTTCCTCCTTTTAACTGTGTGTTACTCTCAAAAGGGAACTACTAGAGCTTACTGGATGACCTATGTCCTCTTCCCCACCCCTGTAGAATTATGTACAGAATAAGTATTTGCCCCCTTCTTTTCTTGGAGAGGAGGGTCAACTCTTGATATCAGCGGTAGATCTGAATTTGCTCTGTTTGCACACCATGAATGTTTATGAGCCACAGACTGCACTCAGCTTAGCAGGAACATCTCACAAGCCAATGGCTGCAATCCAGTAGGGAGATACGTGCGGGGTCCAAGTGGTTGTGGGCTGTCACACTTCAGATTTTGCTCAGTTTCTCTTTCAGCAATTTTCATCCCAATCCCTTAAACTTGGAGTGTTTAAAAAGTAGCCCCGTGGATTCAGGAGGGAGAGCTGCTGGAATAAAAACTGATAGAACTCTAGTGTGCATGGAGAAATGGCAGACATCTGCATTGTGAATTGTAAGTGCTGCCAATGTTTTATGTGTTGGTTTTTTTTAACTGGCCCTGCCTTCCAAAGAGACTTTATGTGCATGCAGAAATCAAGCAGGAAATCCTTTCCCATCATGTTATCTCCACGCCAGAGAATATTTCTCTCTCCCTTTTTTTTTTTTTTTTTTTTACATATCAGTGATGGCACAGGGGCAGTAAAATAAGTAACTAAATGGCAACACTAACTGTACAGTACCTAGTTGTTGGACTCTTTCTGCAGCCTTCATTTCTTAACTTGAGGATTTGGCAAGTGGTGGGGGGGGGAGAGAGAGAGATTAGGTTCAGTTCTAGTTGTGTACAAATGGTCTTTTGACCATCTTGATACCATTTACCTGGCATCTCTGTTAATATGTTAGGCGATTTTGTCTACCTCTCTGCTCTTTCGTCCTTTCTCATGCTATAGAGCTCTCATCCCACCCCACAACAACAAATGTGTTTAGGAGATTAAGGATGAAAAGGAAAGGAACCAGTTGAAAGAGGAGATGCTGATGATTATTCCTCTTCTGGAGGAAGAATATGGGCAGGTCAAGCTGCTGAGTTGTTGATTTATGTGGGCTTGCCAAGCGCTGCTGCCAAGAACGTCTTTGGCCCAAATAAATGGGGGAGAGCAGGCTCCCATCCCCTTTTGACACAGATGCAATTAGAAGAAATTATAGGCCTAACAAGATGCATTTTGCACTCCGGTTTGCAGGAAATGGATTGTTCAAGTGACAGGCAACATTCCGCTTCTAGCTGCATGCATTTGAAAATGAAATTAAAAATTGAAAAGTATCCAAATGCACTCAGCTAATGGGGATTCATGGCGGGGGGAGCAAGGGCCTTCTCAGAACACAAGAAATTCCCTTTGAGGGGAAGAGCTTCACTTACTTATGAACATCTTTTTTACCTATAGCATTAGACTGAAAGGGAGGCAGGGTCTAAAGAAGCTTTTGTGGGAATGTGTGAAGAATAAAGTGAGATGTGCAGACACAAAGCACTTGAGATACAATTGAAACTTATCTCCTGTAAGCAGCAGGCCAGCCCTTCAGACAAACCCCCTTTGTCTATTTTGTAGACACAGGTTTATTCCAGTTATGAGCACCCTTATATAAAAGCAGGTTCTGCTGTAATAAACTGGGCTATACCTCCCAGTAAAGATGATGGTGATGACTGATGAGCTCAAGATAACATGGTTCTTTCCCCTACATCCTATTTAATATCAACAACCCCATAAGGTAGATGAGGCTGCAGGTTAACCAAGTGAGCTTCAGGCTGAGTGGAAATATAAACCTGACTTTTCCATCCTAGTACTCAAGAGCAGCACATGTCGTGAGGTTCCTGCTTACCTGGATGGGGATAATGTGGACTGGCAGGAAGGTCACCTATGGGAGCAGCAGACTGCAGTTCTGCTTGTGCACCTGTGCACCTCCCTGCAGTGCTGCCCAACCCTAGACCCATCCAATTAAGCAGCAGTGCAACAACCACTGTTGGGATGATGCAACTTCCATGATTATTGCCATATCTTAGTTGTGAGCTCTCAGGGTGCTGAGGAGTCAGAGGAAACATTCTGAAGCATGAGAAGGGAAATATTAGGAAGTTCAGTATGAAATGATGCTGAAAGCATGTACCCTACCAGTACTTTCTGGAAGTAAGAACTGTTTGGCTTCCTTGGGAAGTGGTGGACTCTCCTTCATTATAGGTGTTTAAGCAGAGGTTGGATGGCCATCAATAATAATAATAATAATAATAATAATAATAATAATAATAATAATAATAATTATTTATTTATTATTTATACCCCGCCCATCTGGCTGGGCCTCCCCAGCCACTCTGGGCAGCTTCCAACAAAATATTAAAATACAGTAATGCATCAAACATTAAAAGCTTCCCTAAACAGGGATGCCTTAAGATGTCTTCTAAAAGTCTGGTAGTTGTTGTTTTCTTTGACATCTGGTGGGAGGGCGTTCCACAGGGCGGGCGCCACTACTGAGAAGGCCCTCTGCCTGGTTCCCTGTAACTTTGCTTCTCGCAGTGAGGGAACCACCAGAAGGCCCTCAGCGTTGGACCTCAGCGTTCGGGTAGAATGATGTGGGTAGAGATGCTCCTTCAGGTATACTGGACCGAGGCCATTTAGGGCTTTAAAGGTCAGCACCAACACTTTGAATTGTGCTCGGAAATGCACTGGGAGCCAATGTAGGTCTTTCAAGACCAGTGTTATGTGGTCTTGGCGGCCGCTCCCAGTCACCAGTCTAGCTGCAGCATTCTGGATTAGTTGTAGTTTCCAAAGGATTCATCTCCATCTACGTTTTGGGCTTTCAGGGTGAGCCCTGGCACTGAAAATATTGACGAGGGCTGAGCCCTGCCACAAATCAAACCAGTCTCTTTCTCACTGTGATTGAGTTGAGGTAGTATGAGTAGTAATTGAGTTGATGTTTAGCATTAGTGACATTTTTAACAGCCTGTTAAAGAAACCATTCGCACCACAGAACCTGGATTTATATTGATTTAGTTAATTGGAGGTTAATTAGAGTAAACTGACTTAAATCCAAGCACTGTGGAGTAACTTTTTTCTTCTTACAGCAGATCAGCTTGGAAAGCCTGGGTGGCATGATGGGTGTAGCACCAGCTTAAACTGAAGAGTGTTTGCTTTCAGCAGATCTGAAGCCTAGTCTTCTGGTTTTATGGCTGCCATTTTCTCTCACAATTATGCAACTAAATTATTTATGGAGAGAGGTAGTCACAAATAAATCTGCAGAGATCATTAGCCAGGCCTAAATTTGCTTTTCAATGAAGTCTCAAAAGCTCTTATTGAGTACAGGTGTAGTGCAGGGATGAAGGAATCTGTCAGCTTTGGTTCCCCATCTCCCCAGTCCTAGGTTCAATTCTCTACATTTCCACATCAGTTTGTTCTTTTTTAAAAAAACCACAAACCATGAAAATCTGCCCGCATTTTAATGGAAAATTTCCCTAATATACACATTTTTTTGCATGTGGTTTCATCTAATATAATGCATTTTTCTTTGTCATTTTCACTAATACACATCAGCAGAAACAACTGCTGCTTACTGGAAGTGAGAGTGGCAAAGTCAGCACTGTGCAAACACGTCGGAGGAGCCAGTTTCTGCACTTTGTGTATTTTTATTCAGATTCATAATGGATTTTGGTGCTGAGAAATAGGGAGAGAGTAGAATGATGAAGTCACCTGGAGCCCTTGTTAGCAGAGCTGTCATGGTAGGGAATCTGCAGGGGTCCCTCTGATAAGAGCCCCCTGGACCTGCTAGACGAAGTGAGAGAGAGCGGCCCATGGAGGGAACTATTGTCAATCCTTGGGATGGGGAAAAAGTCCAATAAATAAGCACATAAATCAGAGCTTTTTTGTGCTGTAATCTTAGGAAGAAAATTAATGAAGAAAGTTGGAAACTGAAATTAATAATAATAATAATAATAATAATAATAATAATAATAATAATTCATTTGTACCCCACCCATCTGACTGGGCTTCCCCAGCCACTCTGGGCGGCTTCCAACAAAATATTAAAATACAGTAATGCATCAAACATTAAAAGCTTCCCTAAAGTTCCAGGAACAAACCAAGAGCAACTCCAGTGTCAAACTGAGATTTGATGTCTACGTATATGAATGTATTTCTTATTTGCCTTTATTTGAGCCTGAAAGATTATTAAGGCAGTTTCTCCCTCCAATTCATCATGATTGCCAGGACATGGAGTCAAAGTAGCAAGCAGCAGCATCTTAAATAACTGTGCTCAAGTCCACAGAGGTGGGAGTGTGTGTATACACACACACGCGTGCGCGCACACACACACACACACACACACAGAGAGAGAGAGAGAGATGTAATAATCTTACATGTACTTCATAGTAGAGTTTCCTCTAATAAAGTCTATAAACAAATCCAATTAATTACAGAAATCAAATGGACTCCCACAGTCCCCAGCTGTAAGGTTTGCCTTAACCTAAGGCATAAGCAAATTACAAAAACTCTGTGAATAGGAATAAGCTCCCACACCTTCCCTGATCAACTTCTTCCATGATTTCACTGACCACTTAATTCAGGGGTGGGTAATTTGCAGAATTGGGGATCCATGTGACCCTCAGCCTATTTTTTTTTTTTTTACAGAAATTGAGAGGGGGCAGGGGAAAAGGAGTTTGGCAGAAAGAGAGAATAGGGTAAAGGGGGACCTCCCACTTTTGGCTCAGACCCCGTCTACTTTTGCTTCTGATGCCACCAATCACTGGCATGTGGCCAAGAGGAGCCAGTGGCCCATCTAGTCCAGGATCCTGTTCTCTCACCAGATGTCTGTGGGAAGCCTGCAAGCTGGACATGAGTACAGGAGGACTCTGCCCACCTGTGATTCCCAGCAATTGCTATTCACAGCCATATTGCCTCTGACAGGAGAAGTAGAACATAGGCATCCTGGCTAGTAGCCATTGAGAGCCACTAACAGATAGCACCTGAGGTAATGTAGCCCTCAACAGAAAAAAAGGTTCTCCATCCCTGACTTGGTTATTCCACTTTAACCCTTTCCCAGGTATAGAAATGTAATTAATAATAATAATAATAATAATAATAATAATAATAATAATAATTCACCTTTTGATTTATAATGTACTTTTCAGAAAACTGATTCCCTTCCCAACTGAATTTGTCCATAGATATATACACTCCATAGCTATTTTCCGTCTTGCCTTCTGGTTCTTAACCTTCTTTTTTTGCATTTATTTTTCTTCTGTCTTCCCTCGATACTTCCTCCAGAGTCTAAGCTGGCTCCAGAAAAAAAAGCTATCTAAGGTAGTCTGGGGGTTCTGCCATGTCTCCATGAACAGCAGCATGAAAACATGTCAGAAAGGCACAGAATCTTAGACAGGTTTTGAGTTTTGTTTTGGGGGTTTTTTGTCTCCCCCTCCCCCTATCAAGACTTGTGAAACAGATTCTTTGCCCAGCCAGGTCTGCAGAACAGTAGAAAACAAGAAATTAGTCTTTTCCATTATTATTATTATAGGCACTTGATAAGAATCAGTCATTCCCCAGGATCATCATGTGCTCACAGTTCTTCTCACTGCAAATCACAAAGAAGACAGCCTAGCATTAATTCATCTTAATAGCAAATTATAGAGAAAAATGAATGTGGGGTTCATTCGCCCGATAGCACTTCAGCAGGGATTTATCTTGCAGTTTACATGCTGGATTGTCAATGAGGCACAGGCTGAAGCTCAGCATGGCTGACACTCTGCAATCTCAAATGCAGTCAGCTCCCCCTCCCCCCCTCTATATATGAGCGTATTGGATATTGTAGCACAAACCCTTTGGCCAGCAAGGAAGGAGGAGTAGAATGCTTAGAATATTTTCTTTTCCTCTGAGGTTGAATAGAACTGGGTTTCATTTTACACAAGCTGGTTCAGTGATTAATATCTGCAGGGAGGGGGGAAATCAGTCCATACAAAATGTGCCAGAATAGATATGATTTATGTGGCCTTTCCCCCCCCAGTTTTAGATGAAATAGTTGTTGTTCTTTTCCAGTGCCTGCCCCAAGAGTCTTAAAATTTAATGTCCAATATCATATATGTGTACGCATATATATCTAGCAGTAGCAAACCTATATGCATGCAGCCCCCATTACAGATGTACACATAGAGCTCTTCAGTGGACAGAATAGAAGAAAGTGAATGCAATATTCACATTTATTTATTTATTTTAAAAAAAGGTAAATGATTGCAGGCAAAAGAGCTCTGTATGGGCAGCGGAACTCTGGCACCTGTAAGAAATTCAAATTCTTTATATGAATTGTAATACGGACATGACAAATTCACAGTCTCACTAGGAGTTTTTAAAGTGTTTATAAAACCTGTGATAAAACACTGAGAATGAAAGGCTTCTTTGAAAAGAAATTGGAGAGGGGGTGGGCAGGAGGATGAAGTTTACTTAACTGGGATAATAGCCTAAAGCTTTAATAACTACCTTGGTCCCTAGGCCAAAACTTTCAGAGGAGGTGAGGATGGTGTGGCAGGGCATGATTTCTAACCTCTGCCAGACAAGAAGAGTCCAGCTAATTGTATTGGCTGTTTCTTTCATTATTATGATTGTTTATATTATCAAAAAGAGTCTCAGTTAAATTCTGGATGAAACATTCACTTCATAAAAACCAAGGATGGTGTTTCCAAACCCCCAGCAGTGCATTGGCTCTAATGTATCCTTAAACACTCTGGAGAGGAGGAAAGATGCTCAGTATTACTATTACCTACAATAGTGGTGTCTTCAGAGGTTTTTTCTATTCTTCGCTTAGGAATAAAGAAACACAGGGAGGTATTCAGTGATGTTTCCTCTGCTTCATTCACAGCACAAGGAGAAAGGCATTTTTTTTAATATTCCTTCTCCTCCCTTCAGCCCCCATCCCCAGCCCTCCTAAATTTGCTCGGATATATTGTGTGGTTGCAGATAGCAATGAGGAGATATCCAGTTTGTTTCACATGTTGATGGGAACCTACCTAATTCACACATCCCAAAACAATACACAAATTGAAATGCAGCTATTGTTTGAAGGAAGCACTTCTCCAAATTTTGTGATACAGTTTTCCAGCTGGGAAATGTGTACAAAAACTCACATATTAGAGAAAGGATGCGCAAGATGCATATGTTTTATGTTATGCATATTGGGGGAAATTGCTTGTAATATGTGTGTGTGTCTGTGTGTGTGTGTGTGTGTGTGTGTGTGTGTGTGTGTGTTAGAAAAAAAGGCTTGAAAAAATGTTTCTATCAGCAGAAATATGCACTAAAAATTCTGACAAATGCTTGGGAGGATTGTTTTAAAACAAACAAATAAATCACAGACTGATGCAGAAATGTGGTGAACTGACGTTGAGACTGGAAGAATTAGAAACTGAGAGAAACTGTTATCGGCAAATTTGTTCATCTCCAGTTGTAGGGGGCTGTGGGGAGGTGGATTGCTAAAAAAAACAACCCCTTTCCTTCTCCATTCCACTCAGGGATGCCTTCTGTCAGTTACAAGAACACCACTGGATGCCAGCCTTAGGTAATGTTGCACTCCTGCAGCTTGCACTGATCTTCAAACGCTTTGTGAGAAGTAGGAAATAGCAACATTTGTCTCTTATATTGTACATTCCAGTCTGAAAGATAGAAAATGTTCAAATATAGCCAATATCTCACGATCAACAAGAAGGCAGGTCATCCAGGTGGTGATATCACTAAAATGCAAAGGTAATACGCTATGTAGAAAAGCATGACTAAAAACATATGTTGTGATAATGATGATTGTGATTAGAAATACTTATCTTCATTCAAGAGGGTTACTTTAAATCATTCTTCTCAGTTTCCCAAGGATTCTACCATAGGCAGTTACACACCCAACAAATTTCTAATACTTTAGGTTGCAGGACCAACATCAGCCATGCACAAGTCCCCTCAGGTCCCCCAATTCCATGGTTTGTATAGTAGATATGCTAATTTATACCTCATCACATTCATTTTATGAAAAGTTCACATATATAACAGGGAATCAGGCAGAGGATGCACTTGCATGTCACAGTAAGCTATGGTTAATAGTTTACCATGGACATCTAAATTGCCTCAACATTGTTCCTTCCCACTACCAAGTGTGAGCAGCAAACCACAATTCCCGGTTTCACATTCCATTTGAACTGGGGATCATCATTTCTGTTCTCATTCATATCATGTCCTGAAGCCAAGACTTGTTCTTCACTTAGAAAATCTAGCTTGAGTATTCCTGGTTGAGCTGTAATACAAAGCCAAGGATTGTGGTTTGATCCTGCTTGTCACCAGGGCAGAGTGAAATGGGAGTGATTTACGCATTCACAGGAAACCATTAATCATGGCTTACATTGATGTGCAAATGCAGTCAGTGACTTTGGTCTCAGAAATAAGGAAGCTGCCTTATATTCAGCCCGATCCTTGGTCCATGTAGTTCAGTACTGTCAACACTGACTGGCAGGGGACACTTCCAGTCTGATCTAGAGATGCCAGGAATTGAAACCGAGACCTTCTGCATGCAAAACAGATGCTCTACCATTTAACTTCAGCCCAGATCTGATGCTACTCTGGCATTTTTTATTAGAACTGAAAGAGGAAAGATTCAGAAAATGCAGCAGCTTAATATTAATAGGCTTGCTCTCATAGCAAACTATTTAGTTACTGTATGTGCCAGCAATAGGACTCACTAGTTCTTTTCAAGATGGTTGCACTTGTCAGCCAGCTCTCAAAAACCTTTTTTAAAAAACCTTTTGCATTCCACCTATCTCCACAGCAGGTATATCCAGCCTGTCCTTGCTGAACTGGGCCTTAAACTACTGCTAAGAATTTTTTTAGACCCTAAACATAGAGGAAGCGGAAATGTTCTCCACTGATTGCAGTGAAGTGCAGAACTCCAGACCCTTCAAGTGTCCATATTTTGTAGGGACAGTTCCAGATTTACAGAAGTCGTTCCAATTTCTGGAATGTCCCACTTTTCCTTAGGACGTCCCTATTTTCATTAGAGAAATGTTGGAGGGTATGGTAGGATGTCCCTATTTTAATCGTAGAAATGTTGAAAGGGTATGGAGTTATGCAACCCCTGAGCCAAGGCGATAAGTAACCATACAGCCTTTAGAAGACATCTGAAAGCAGCCCTATATAGGAAAGTTTTTTTAAATGTTTAATGTTTTATTAGGTTTTAATATATGTTGGAAGGCACTCAGAGTGGCTGGGCAACCCAGTCAAATGGGTGGGGTATAAATAAAATAATAACATCATCATTATCATTATCATCATCACCATTATTCCACGAAACAGATCCAGAAGACATATGCCAGTACAAGGCATAGGCTCAGCATCTTACAAAATATGGAATAGGAGATCCCTATTTTCCTTGGATAAATGTTGGAAGGTATGGACCTCAGACTTAAAAGTCTCAAATGCTGGGATATTCAGATCCTGCTTCACAGTTCTTGTAGGCAAAGGACTTCGATAACTTAAAAAATGAGTCTGTCCTTGCTGAAGCAATGTGAAGCTGCCAATTCAGACAGTAAATCAAAGACATGTAGTCATTAGCATTCTTCCAACAATTTGATGCTATTTTAAGTTTTCACCAACATGAATGCTAGTCAAACCCATTAAAACTGAGTTGACCTAATGCATTTAAGTTACTTCCCTGACATATTAACTTTTTCTTCTCAAATAAGCATCTAAACTCTTGTTACTACAGTGGACCAGGATAGCATCTTAGCAAAACGAAAGTGCAAGGGATACTTAGAAGAGTCTTCACTTTTTTCAGTAGATGACAGAAAACTTTAAATGTATGTTGCAAATGTACTGCTCACTTTATCAATCCATAAGTGAACAAGTGTCATCCTTTTGATATGGCTACTTGTAATCTTTACCTTAAGTTTTATTTTTTGAGTATTTTTATTATTGCGTATTATTATTTTATTATTGGGGAGCAAATGCCAATTTCTTTAGATCACTGATGACTATACAAAAAAGTAGCACAAGTACACCCTGGAAGCAATGCTAAACTGTCATCACACTGCGCTCATGAACATCATGGTTTACACACAATTATTTTGACCTAAGGGAACCATTCAATTTGACATTTTCTGTTGACGTAAGATGATACAACTCTGACAAGGACACAGCAAACCAGTGCCACATTTCACTAAGATGTAGGATTTTTTCAGGGTCCTGGGATAGCCTTAAGAAAAATTACTTGAATCACTTTGAAAGTTGTTTTTTTTTAATCCCCCTCCCCCCACATAGGAGTCAACTCCTAGAGACCGAGGGGTCATTGCCCCCCAATAAAATATTTGAGGGGCCTGGGAGGCCCCAGAGTTGATGGACATAGCCATTCACATGTTGTGTGCGCACTGTGTCATGTGATCAATCATGCGGGGTGGAGCTTACCTGCCTGCCCCCCAAATATTTTATTCAAGTTGGCACCCCTGCCCCTAATTGATTTAGGAGAAAACACCCCTGGCCTGAGCTAAGGAGAACCTGAAAGTTTTTAAAAACTTAGATGGATGAAAACTCTGGTGAGAGCGAGTGTGATATAGTGGTTAAGAGCAGTGGACTCGTAATCTGGTGCACCGGCTTTGCTTCCCTGCTCCTCCACATGCAGCTGCTGGGTGACCTTGGGCCAGTCACACTTCTCTGAAGTCTCTCAGCCCCACTCATCTCACAGAGTGTTTGTTGTGGGGGAGGAAGGGAAAGGAGAATGTTAGCCGCTTTGAGACTCCTTAAGGGGAGTGAAAGGCGGGATATCAAGTCCAAACTCCTCCTCCTCCTCCTTCTCCTCCTCCTCCTCCTCCTCCTCTTCCTCTTCCTCCTCCTCCTCTTCTTCTTCTTCTTCTTCTTCTTCTTCTTCTTCTTCTTCTTCTTCTTCGTGTATGTATTTGCCATGATGCTGCTAGGGACTATCCTCGGGCAGGAGCAGGCTTTGGCTTTGGATTCCTAACTAGGTGGAGAATGGCCTGTTGATATCATAAAGATATATGCACACCCATCCCCAGCCCCATCCAATAGCCAAACCCACCAGGGCCTGGATCCAGTCCTGCTTGTATCCCCTGCCCTGCTCAAACAGCACATCAGCTTCTATCCCAGTTGTGTGCCATGCAGCTGTGGCTCTGCAGCTGGGCTGGTGATTTGTGTCCACTGAACATACTGTACATGCAGTTTACCACAAGCCCCCATCTGCTCTACACCCACTCTTGTTGAATCAGAGCCATTATCTGAAAGTGCAATATTTTCCTCTTGATTACAATGCTTTACAGAACATTTAATTTTAATGTTCCTATGGAAATAGGATAAATCAGGATGTTCCTATGGAAGTGGGAAAATTCTGGTTATAGTTACAATTTTATTCCTTTTCTCAGTGGTGTAGGTGATAGTTTCCCATGCTAAGAAACATAAAAACAGAAATGATGCTCTGGGCAATGATGGCCAGAGTAAAGATGAACATCTTTTTTTCCAAAACCCTTTTCTTTCTTTTTTTACTTACCTAATTTTCCACTTTCCTCAACTGTGCACATGCACCTGGAGGAAAATCTCATAATGTTTATTTGTTGAGTTGCTACTGAATGCCAACTAAGATGAAATTGCATGGCAAATTTAGCACTTCCTGCATATCTGAGGAAAGCCAAAAGTAGCTGTTGTTTTTATTTGAGAAGGAAAAAATGCAAAAATATATATATAAATGTATATTTTACCAAAGCGAAAAAGAGAGACATATAAGCAAACAGTTTTGAATGAACTAGAGGAACTAGTGGAGTTTGTCAGAGGGATTCCACATATTCCCATCTGGAATCCACAAAAAACACTTGTGTCATAACTACATAGAGCTTCACTGGCTAAAATCTGTATGATTCTTGTTTGAGTTTCATGATTAGCACTGGGCTATTGATTTACAAATTTCTTATGTACACACAGGTTTCTTTGTATACCATAGAAGACAAACATGATAGATGTGTTGTTTATAGTCCCAGCTCTGTGAACACTGAAAATTACCAGGATAAATCTATGAAATACACTTAAAATAAATTAAGTTTCTGATAATGAACATCTGCGAATGAACATCCCCCAATCTCTTATATAGGCATCAAAGTCAGGTCATTGAGATGAATTCAGATGGATAATGCTGTGGGTTATATAGTGCAATTTATGATGAAGTGATTTGTTTCCCAGTATGGTTGGGAGTTTTTCCCCCACTGATGGAATAGCAGTTTCAACTGCTCTGTAAATATGATGCAGATCTGTGCAAATGTTCAGGACAAATCATATGAGGGAAAGTGCTAATCTGTCTTATCGGGAGCGGGAATATATACTCATATAATTATTATTTTAAAGACAAAATTCTCACACATCAAGTTGTAGCTTTTGCTCCTGTGGCTGCTCTGAAGTGCAGTATCCTAAGCCTCTCACCTGGCATAAATTCTGAGAATCCTTCACACTTATTGGAAAGAGTAACAGGTCTTTCCCCTGACAAATAAAAATAAAGTAAAAAGTAGGATGACAAACTGGTTGAATCTTTGGCTATTTAGATTTCCTATATACATATCTGCACACAAATGAGTAAAATGCATACAATGCAATATTTTTCACAGCGGACACAGGATTTGATGTTTCTTTTGTGACTTCTGTTATAATGTGATCTATACGGGGCCTTGCTGAAGTTGCGTTTCTTTCTGACCTCATGTGAGCACGTCGATTCTTGACTTTGCCAGGCTGAGTCAGTCTGTTGCACTTTGATGTTCTGTCAAGTGGCACCCACTGAATTACCTCTTCGACTTATTTTCTTACGTGGTTCACTTTGTACATACGTGTAATGTCAAAACTGTTTACAGGTTATTTTGTGCGTATTTGTGGATTTTAAAGAAAAGCAAATTTAACTCAGAACAACAATGGGAGGGGGGAAGAAAAGAGAAAAATAAAGATTGACAAGGGATCAGTTTTACTGGACGGTGTTTAAAAATGAATGTGCTTAATTCAATATATACATCATTGAATATGGTCTCACATGAATGCATGTAACTCCATGTTGTCAGTTCCCACCAGTGAGGTTACTTGGCAATATTCTGCAGTGTGTGAATAGCAAATATACATAAAAAAAAACCCTACTGTGACTCTGACTTACAAATATAACTCAGTAATTGTTTTTTTTTTTTTTTTAAGAAACTGTACTGTGTAAAAAGAAATCGGATATGTAGCTTTTGGCTTGCTGTATTTTCCTGTTACTGACAAGATCCCGAAATACAAAAAAAAAGAAAAGAAAAGAAATCCTCAAACAAAAACAAACCACAGCATTGCTCTGATTGGAGTGAACTGGAGTCATTCATGGAATGGTACATAGTCCATTAAATAAATTTCCTATTTAGATGACACAGTGGTTTATATGTCGTAGATCTCTTACCATTTTGCCATAAATGTTCTTGTGGCAAAGGAAGAAATCGTCTTTTTGTTTTTTCTTTTAGAGTCACTCACTGTGGAAGAACCAATTACAGTAAAGGCAACACTATATTGTTCTACTCCTTGTATGGTAGTCTAGTGAAAGCATACCGTTATCAGTATTGTAAAGCAAAGTGGCTGAAAAACTGCCGCTACCAATGTCTCATAATTAAATAATAATAATAATTTCATGCACTTTGTGAGAGCACTGGTGGAGGAAGAGGAGTGCGGGGGGAGCGCACCGCCCCCGGCAGCACCACCCCCTGGGTGCCATCGCAGCTGCTCCCCCGCCTGCGCTGGGCACCCCACCCCCGGGACGCGCACCAGCCCCGCCCCCGCCTGCTCTCTGCCCCCAGTTTCGGAGTGTGAAGCTCCGCCACTGTGTGAGAGGACTCATCATTTAGCTGTTCTGAGGTTAAAGGCATGTTGATATGTATGCAACCAAAACTAGACTTTTTAAGTTCATTAACATCTTGATTCTATTCATACATACACAGATGTAAGTCCCACTGGTTTTAGTGGGGCTTACTTCAAAATGCATACCAGTTTATTTGACTTGCACACCCAAACTCACGTCCTCTTGCTCAGTACACTAAACCGGCAGAAAAACACCAGAACTTTGAACAGTGGCGGCACAGTCATATGGCTATTGATGGTTAGCCATTCTGTTTATATTACTTCCAAGATCAGACAGGATGCCTTTGAATACCAGCTGAGGATCATGAGCAGGAGTTATTGCCTTCATGTGGGCTTCCCATAGGCACGTGGTTGGCTGCTATAGGCACAAAAGACAGATCTGATCTAGCAGATTTCTTCTTATGTTCTTATCCCAGCCTGCGTTGAAAAACAGTGACTTGGAGAGGCAGCAAAGCAGTCATGCAACCAATTCACCATGCACCAAACTCGGCTCACGTTTCAACATTTAGCTCAATTGTTGCGTATGCTGGCACTAAAGGATTCCGAGTCAGGTGAGGTTTTATGGAGTTCTGGGGCCACCACCACTTCAGCAGCTCTGGTATTAACAGTGACCCAGGTGGAGGGGCAGGCAAATCATGGTGACACTCAGCCCTCCACTCGAGAGCCAGTGTGGTGTAGTGGTTAAGAGCGGTAGTCTCGTAATCTGGGGAACCGGGTTCGCGTCTCCGCTCCTCCACTTGCAGCTGCTGGGTGACCTTGGGCTAGTCACACTTCTCTGAAGTCTCTCAGCCCCACTCACCTCACAGAGTGTTTGTTGTGGGGGAGGAAGGGAAAGGAGAACGTTAGCCGCTTTGAGACTCCTTAAAGGGAGTGAAAGGCGGGATATCAAATCCAAACTCTTCTTCTTCTTCTGCACCTGGGAATCTAACTGGTGACACTTTGGGTGGGCATAAGTGCGAACACCATGACAGAGTAGTGATGCTGGCATCACCCCACAGTTGATGGCTGGCAGGAGGCTAGGCATGAGGGCTATGCTCTGCCTCCGTGGTAGGAGGCAGCAATACCACGAAATCACACGAGGAGAGAAAGCTCATGCGCTTGTATCCTGCATGGGGGTTCTCCGCAGGCATCCAATTGGCCACTGTGAAAACAGGATGCCGGACTAGATGGACCACTGTTCTGATAGGCTCTTCTTATGTTCTTAGGAGGCTGATGGAGGCCAGCAAGGCTAGATGGAGGACCTGCCCACTGCACTACCACCCAGCTCAGAGCAAAAGGGGTTTGGATTGCTCTACTAGACTGAAATTCTGTGCACAGTTGCTATGAAACAATTCTCATTCAAATCAAGTCTTTTTTAATACAGTATTATTATTAAGTTGCATAGGACAGGGCTGCAAGTATGTTTAGTATCAGGATTCTCTTTCATTTTCACTAAACACAAATCCCAGTACTTAGCTTTTCTGAGTTGTGGATTGCTTTGCTAGACTGGAGTCCATTCCTCAAAAGGGCAATGTTTTCAGAACTGAAAAGTAGAACTCAGTGGCCCTTAAGGCAGGATGTCTACTGTCCACCATTATTTCTGCAGGCTATATTTTGAATGTCATGGCTGTTGTTTGTTTTAAAAAATCTTACTGCAAAAATCAGTATCTTTATCAAAGAGATGAACTCCTTTCTTATATGTTATTCCCAGGGGGAAAGAATGTTCTGGTCAAACATGTGTGAACTAAAGAAGGAAAAACACTCTTGAGGTATGTGGCCATGATTTTTAATTCATCGTGACATTAAGTCCAAGATGTTGGCTGGATTACAAATGAGGGAAAATGCAGTCATTATGTCCAGGAAGAGAACTTTAGGGGAAATAGTGCTGCAATCTGAAAGTGTATGGAGTTTGTTACTTGCCCTTGATTACTTGCCCTCGGTATGTGTTACATCCCATTAGGGCTGTCAGGTGATTAAAGATTTTTAGTGCATTAATCAGTTGTCTTTTAATTGGTGACTCAGTCAGTTGTATTTCATTAAATTTTTACCCAAACCTCAATATTTTAAGGCTGTGGAGGACATACTTCAGTTGCATGAGAGAGAGAAAATGATGGTTTAATAAAGAATTGTCATTATTCTGTACTGGTTTTGATTCCAGCTGAACACCGTCCGCTTCAGTCAGCTGAGGTGCATGTTGCTAGCAGAAAAGTCATAAAGATTTCCACCCAAAATGTTAAATATAGATTTGTATACATACAGGAAGGAAAACCATCTTTACATTTACACCGTTACATTAGTGGTTCACCAAATTTGGCATAGGGAAGGGAAAGCACACGTATTGGTGTGACTTATGCAGTAATTGGCCCTTCAGTCTCAACCAATGGATCAGTGGGCCACTATTAAAACACACACATGGTCCTGTTTTGTTAACAACATGTGGGGTATGCAAACACACTGCTGTAGTTATTGCCCATAGGAACCAATATAAGGATTCTCTTTTCTTTTCAGCAACTGTTGGGGCACAGAAATTTCCCTAGGAAGCTCTATTCCATTTAGCCTTTTTCAACATATCAAGAATTACAAAATGCTTCTCACTTTTGCTGGTTTCAGATAGATCCTCTCTAGCTTGAACCACGCTGATTCAAATTTGCCACAACATTCCAATGAGGACTATCTGATCATTTATAAGTCAGACAATGTGTGTGCCTAACAAAACCCAAGCTTGTATTTATGCTTCTTACAAAAACAATTTGATTAATATTGAAAATGTGTGAAGCACTATAATAGCCAGGCCTTTCCCAATGCAGCTCACATCCAGCCAGTTTTCTGATTTTTATTTATTTACACATGTGCTTGTATAAACATGTCCAGTCACCTTACCAGTTATTTGCTTTTAATTATCAGAATTGAGGGCAAAACACTGCCCCCTTCCATAGTACTGTTCTTTCCTTCTCCAAATTCCTATTGCCTCTCAAAGGTTAACAAAGCTCTGGAGGTATCCAGTTTTCTAGCACCTGGGTTCCCTTAAGGTGGCTGCTAGTGATGTTGATAGACTTCTTAAACACTTGGTTTGGAATATCATTTTGAATAGTTGATTATGCTCAGATGCAATCTGAATAGAATATCATTCCCCCATAAACTTTTGAAATCTAGATTCTGGACATGTGCACAGAGTGTCTTTTCCATTTAAATCTATTTTTATCCATGACCTGCACAATAATTGCCATTCAGACAGGTGTAAACAAATCACCCACATGACAAAGTCTTTGTAGCTTTGACTGTGGGCAGTCTGGACTGGGGCATTTTGAGGAGCATGACCAGACAAACTCAGAGATTGAACAACAGCTTTGTCCCAAGTTCCAGAGCTTCTGGGACCTTTCAAAATATCCCCTCAGGAGAGTGTGATTAGGACTTTGACATAGAAGGAGATGAAAGTTAAGTCAATATGGCATAGTGTGGGGATGCTGGCTGAGGTCTCTGATGTCAGAAATGAACTTTTGAGCAGTCATTTTGAGAGGGGGGGATAAAGTCAACCCTCTATGTCCTCAAAAATAATCCCTGCCAGCACCACTCCTCACATTTCAGGAGCAAAGGTGGATCATTTCCAACATCACTCAGTGGGCCAAAACAAGCAAGCACAGATGGACATCATGAGACCATTAGCAATTAATGCGAAAGAAACTGCCTTCTCATGAGGTCACATCTATTCCCAAAAGACTGAACTCTCAACAAAACCAGCTTTTTTGGCCAGGCCTAGCAAAGAGCCAACTTCATGACACTCCTGATGTAGTGTAGCATCATTTCGTGACATTATGGGAAATTTAAATGGCATCTCCAAGCCCTGGAACCTTTTCCAAAGATGGGGGCACAGGGAGGGATCATTGGGGAGTATTGCTGGAGTGTTGCAGTCCTAGCAGTTGCCAAAGCTGACACTGTGGATGTCATGGGTGTCTGCGGAAATTACATGCACTCCACCACCAACAACAGCAACCACAATTTGTGGCTCAAAGCCTGATTAAACTATTTCCCATGCCACCATAACAGAAGTTCAATCAGTAGAAAGTATGGATCTACAGCATCTAAAGGACTGTGCACTCATTATTTTCCGTTACTTTATTCTGTTTTCTTTTGAACCAGGTGTACTGAATATTTCCCCCCCCCCCCTGAAAGCTCAGTTGGCTGACTTGATGAACCTTCTTGGCTGCTGTGCCCAGCTGAAAATCAGGCACTGAAATGGTTGTGACACACTGAGCAAAGATTGCAAAGGACATTATCACCACTTGCAAGCTAGTCCTCCTCAGATCAGTCTGACCAGGATGCTAATCATAACATGCTAACTAGATGAATGTAGGGCAATATCGGTGATGAGCAGGTGATAATGTTTTTCTCTGCAACAAACCACATGAAACTTGGAAGATTTATGGCTAGCGGCGGGGGGGGGGGGAGAGAGAGACTCGTTATTTTTTTCACCACAGAAAGAAAGAAATAGGCATCCTTCCCCAATTAATACTGAATTTGTTCCATACATTCAATTGTTTTCCAAATCAAAAACAAACAAGCATAAAGGAAGACACCAACTTGAAATTCTATCTGAATTTATTTTGTTCAGAAAAACAATCCGACCTTCTGAGCACTCTATGGACGGAGAGTGGAGTGGAATTGCATCATTCAAATAAAAGAACAAAATAATGAGTGAATGATGAACAATTTTGTTTTGAAGTTGTAAAATCTCCTTGTAAAATTGCTTAGGCTTTGCCTTCTTCCTGCAATGGCGTTAAATTCACAATTCCCTTTTCCAGGCAGTGTGTACCATGAAAATAACCACCACATGATATGAGGCTGTTGCATTTAGGAAAGCACCAACAACAACCATTAGCAATGGAAGCATCAACTGTAAGCCACTTTGGAAGGGCACTGGCCAAAAATATTTTAAATAAACCATTTCATTAAATTGAGGTTAGAAGCCTAGCACCCAGGCGATGAGGAGACTGGTGTGAGGAGGATAAGCATGTACAGAGGGCCTTCCCATACAAGTGGAAGAGAGAACTTATTCCTGTTATAAGAATCAATTATAATTATTTCTTTATTTACATTTATACTCTGTACCTGTAATAAATCTGTAAACAGTGTTGTTAAAGGCCATGCTGGCAACTGGAGTTGTATGACTGGAATGGCAACCCCTAGCTACTCATTCAACTCTTTGTCGCAGGATTAGAGTCCTCTCTCGGGACATGGTGCATCCCTGACCTTGACAGTGAAAAGCTGTCTGAACATCTATTATATGGAGATGGAGGCCTCTGACTGGAAGGAGGTTAATACTTCTGTTGCTTTCTGCACTCTCTGTTATTAGGAAATGACACAGGCCATGGCAGACAAGCAGGGAGAAGGATATAAGTCAACCCTCAGAGCTGTCAATCAGTTCAATAAAGTGACAGTAAATGAATACCACATCTGAAGGTTCGGAAACCAGAGGGAGGATGGTCCTGATATTCTGAGGATATCATTTTCATGCACCATGAAAAACAAAGAAAAGGAATAAGGGATGTCCACTTTAAAACAAAAACAAAAAGCATAAGTACAGTGGTACCCCGGGTTAAGAACTTAATTCGTTCGTGAGGTCCGTTCTTAACCTGAAACTGTACTTAAACTAGGTACCATTTTAGCTAATGGGGTCTCCTGCTGCCGCTGCACTGCCGCTGCGTGATTTCTGTTCTCATCCTGAAGCAAAGTTCTAAACCTACTATTTCTGGATTAGCAGAGTCTGTAACCTGAAGCGTCTGTAACCTAAGGTACCACTGTACCTACTTGTTTATAGCAGGGATGATGAACTCTTTCCAGCCTAAGAGCCATATCCCATCATGGAAGGGCCACGGTGGTGGGAGGAGCCAGAGACAAATTGTTGGCAGAACAATGGATGTAATCTTCATTGCACAGGCCATAATCCAGTGGCCATGCAAAAATCAGAGATTCCCATCTCTCCATTGAAGCAATGTAGAAGATTTATCACCATTTAAGGACATATTCCTGGGATGTGGGTGGCGCTGTGGGTTAAACCACAGAGCCTAGGACTTGCCAAACAGAAGGTCGGTGGTTCCAATCCCCGCGACAGGGTGAGCTCCCGTTGCTCGGTCCCTTCTCCTGCCAACCTAGCAGTTCGAAAGCACATCAAAGTGCAAGTAGATAAATAGGTACCGCTCCGGCGGGAAGGTAAACGGCGTTTCCGTGTGCTGCTGTGGTTCACTAGAAGCGGCTTAGTCATGCTGGCCATATGACCCGGAAGCTGTACGCCAGCTCCCTCGGCCAATAAAGCGAGATGAGCGCCGGCAACCCCAGAGTCACTCACGACTGGACCTAATAGTCAGGGGTCCCTTTACCTTTAAGGACATATTCCAGCCAAGCACAAAGCAGAGCCAGTGAGGAGTGCAGCCTTTAGAGAGGGTGAGCCCTGGGAAGAACCCGAAGGGCCAGCTAGAGGGTGCATTTGGCCCCCGGGCCTGGTTAATAGGGTGAGCGAACAAAAATGGCCTCCTAAAATTCATTTGTCAGAATGGGGTGTGTGAAACATAACTGAATATTCTCTGAGAGGGTGGATAGAGAAAAAGCCCAGAAAACTTCTCAGTATATTTTCTTCTGATAAAGTTTGGCTTGGCTAATACTGAATGAAACAAAAATGTTTGTCCCTATGTGTTGATGAAAGAAGCAGGCGGCTAAGAGAGCACAAATGGGAGGGGTATAGACCAGACTTACTGCTTCCTTCAGCAATCTTAAAATAATATTAAACAATATTGAAACTGGCACTCCAGTCATCCATCCTTATTTCAGGTGGTGAGATTAGGGTGGGGGTGTTATGGTATCAAATACTCTCTAGGGACAGGGTTAAACTTTTCCAGCAATTCAGAAAGAGCACTACTGTATTAGGAAATGTATCAGAAAAAAAAAAATTCTGAGAAATTATGGTTTAGCTCTAGTTCAAAACTGCAGCAATCCAGGAAGCTCAGCCTAGAGTATCATCCTATAATAATGCATGTTTTGTATGCAAATCAGGTATAGAAAAGTAATTAAGGCTTGAAGAAATCCCCACTGAACCTAGTGGAACTTATTTCTGAGTAAACACTTAGGACAATTTTGTGAAACAATTGCACAGCAATGAGGCATGACAATAGTCCTCTATACAACTTGTTGGTATGTGTCCTCCCTCCTTCTCTACTGAAATGCTCGGAGCAGGACGAGACAGTCTGTAGTGATTTTCCAGACACTGCTAAAACCCATAGTTTTCCACCTGGTTGACCACCTGGAAAAAACCACAAACCAGTGAATCAAATCTATAAATACAGTGGGTGAAAAGTTGACAATACACGCCAGTGCTAAATTTAATGCAGATGTTTCTACTGGTTTTGTCTTATAGTAGTAGTTTCCTGATAAAATGGGGTTATGGGAGCAGCTAATGGTCAGGGGTGGTGGGAGCTGAAATCCATCTGGGCTACCCCTGCACTAGCGAATTGTCACTAGTTTGATTGGAATTCTTGATGCTAACCTTCAAATACCTCACGTATTTTGATTGAGGAGAGCATCCAAATTTACCTTGAATTTCATATTAGGTGGAATTCAGTGGCAGTCTAAAATGCAAAATCTCCCAGAGGGAAGTCAGCACTCTTATCAAAACTCTTTTATTTCTCCTCAGAATTCCTTGGATGTTTTGCCCAGTGGCAATTCTAGAGAAATGAGAGTCTTTCACAGACAATTGTTTTCATAAAGTGTATCAGACATTCAACATATTCACTTCACTTATAATTCCTGGTAGTGTGACCTATGTTATCCCCTGCAGCTCTCCCCAAGAAAATGAATTCTTTCCTCAAATCATTCCCACCCCCCTTGTTCTTCCTCATTCCCATCCCCCACCCCGCAAGCTGCCACAGACAAAGTCACCTTCTGTCAAAGAACATGTCCTGCAGATGCATCTCTAGTATACGGGGAGTACATTGCCCTTTCTGCGGCCAGCAGACGACATAATGCTTTCTGCCAACAGACTAGAAAATAAATAGCAAACATTGACAGGCAAGAGATGTGGATTGTGGGAACTGAAATCCCAAGGACGATGCCAAATGCACTACTGTGTGGTGTGGAGGTCAGAAGAAAGGGGCTATGAATTCACATTGGTAAAGGAGACATTTAAAGGCGAAATATAATAGGTAGTGAAATGAGCTAGATCCTACTGGATCAAACCAAGGTCCATCTAATTCAGCCTCTTGTTCCCATGGTAACCTATGGGAAGCCAGCAAGCAGCCATCCAATACTGGAGGGACATAAAATAATATTTTTACTATATTTTATTGCTACCTTGCAACAGAGATACAAATAAATACTGGGTCTATGTGAGTTCACTTTCACTGCTTCCTTGAGCTAAGATGGTCTTCTGTGACTGCTCAGTACCTCAAATGTATTTGAAGATGGTTCGGAAGTTACAGCTGGAGGAAACACAGCAGTTAGATTCTTAATGGAACAAGAAGGCACGAGCATTCTGGATTGAATTTGTCTCCAGGCCCAGTTCAAAGGGTTGGCTTTGACCTTGAAGCTTTATACAGATCAGGACCACTATACATGAAGAATCACCTTTCCCCATATGGAATTCAATCATATTCTGAGGCCCTTCTCTGTGTGCCACCTCTGAGAGTGGTCTGCAGGGTGGAGACAAGAGAGCAGTCCTTCTCTGTAGTAGCCCCCATTTATGGAATACTCTCCCCAGCGAAACCCACCTGGTGCCAACCTGGTCATCATTTATGCACCAGGCAAAGATGTTTTTGTTTTCCTGAACACTTGGGCAGCACCAATGATGTGGTATTGTATTGTTAAATCTGTTTTTAATAATGGTTATATGGTTTTGTTATTGAATTATTATTATTTTTACTTTGGTTGTAAATTCCTTCAGTACTTTTTTTTAGAGAGAGAAGTGATAAATACCTTTAATAAAACCTGGCATAACCTAACAGAGATTATGTGTTCAGCACTTATTCACCCATTTTACTGAAAAAAGAACTGATGATAATGATGAAATAGTGATTGATTGATTGATTGATTGATTGATTGATTCATTATTTGGATTTCCACCTAACCTGTCCCAAGGTATTTGGGTAGCTGAAATCAATAGGATTTCTCTGCTTATGGGATTCTTTCCCCCCTCCATATTCATCTAGATGCAGATGCTATGTTTTCATTTCACGCAATTACGGTGGGCCTGGATCAAATGTGGCTCAGATCTTCAAAGGTGCTGCAGGGTTTAGCACAGGGGTCAGCAACCTAAGGCCCATGGGCCACAAGCAGCCCATGGGGGTCGTTTAACTGGCCCACAAGCAGCCCCTGAACCGAGGCACCTGCTCGGCGGGTCTCCACGCTTCTGCAGTGCTGGAAATCACATTTGTGCACACGCAGAGTCCAGAAATCATGGACTCGTGTGATCCGGCCCACAGAGGGATCTCCGCTGGAGTGAACTGACCCAGGCAAGGTAAACCTGCCGACCCCAGGTTTAGCGGATCATCAACAAGTTTTCCAGGCACAATTCAGAATGTAATTATCCATGAAATCCATAAAAAGCTTGGATCCAAGATACCTGAATGACCTCTTCTGCCTGCATGTATCCTGTATCTTCTCCTCTTCTTCCTCATCACCTGACTGTTCCCCTTTTGACAGCTCCAGATCACCCAATCTGACCTGGAATAATCTGGAGCTCCCTCAATCCGCTCAAGACAAATCCTGGGTTCTCCCAAATTGGCTCAGGATTCAGCTGCACAAACCTGCTGTGTACAGTGGTACCTCGGGTTACATATGCTTCAGGTTACATTCACTTCAGGTTACAGACTCCGCTAACCCAGAAATAGTGCTTCAGGTTAAGAACTTTGCTTCAGGATGAGAACAGAAATCGTGCTCCAGCGGCGGAGCGGCAGCAGGAGGCCCCATTAGCTAAAGTGGTGCTTCAGGTTAAGAACAGTTTCAGGTTAAGAACGAGGTACCACTGTACACTGATCACCTTTACATAATAATCTGTTCATCTAACATTCTTAAAACTTATTGGACCAAATGAAATATGGGCTCATACAGCTTCTACTATGAAAGCTAAACATCAAAAGAAGCTTATGAAAAACGAGAATATCAAAGAATTAATTAAAATAATTAGAAACATTAATTCTCTAAACATTCAGAGTGTGTTTTAAATTTTAGATTAGCAAAGTAATGTATTATTCAGCATAATACAAAACAATATGTTTTTGATAACCAACAGCCTATTTACTCAGAAGTAATTCTTTTTGTGTTCAATTGAACTTACTTCCCAGTAAGAGTTTCCAGGCTTGCATATAAAGTGTGCAATCCAAGTATAGAATATTAACTACAGTATTAAATGCATTTACTCATAGGGAGGTACTGTTGATTTTATTGGAACGTAACAGTGGCTGTTGTGAATCGAAATACCAAACTATTTTGAGTGTATTAAGCTCTGAAAACACCTTTCAGTTTTTAAGGCAATATTTTTTCCACACTGGGCTTTTCTAAAGCAATTCTGATCAGTTTGCACTTTGAGGTCCTCCACTTTGCTGACACAGAGCTAGGTTTGATGGAAGGAATGAGAAATTGCTCCAGTCACTGGGTCATGTCTCCTACTTTACCCTCTATTTGAAGGGCAGTCGGGGTCAGTTCTGTATTCCAAGCTGCTTCAAACTGGTACAATCTAAAAAATTTGGACTACAGACCCCACCATCCCTGACCATTGGCCATGCTGACTAGGGCTGATTGGAGCGGTAGTCCAAAACATCTGGAGGGCACCAGTCTGGGGAAGGATGCTCTGTTATAAGGGCTGTGCTTGTGCATGGTCAGAAATCTATACATAAACTGACAGATGGCTGTTCCACAGAGAACACAAGACATTTAATGCAGCTACTCTGGCTACTTTATTTTCTAGTGGTCAATCAGCTTAATCATTGAGAAAATGACAGGGGCAATTGTCCCCATCAGCTGAACAGTAAAAGAGGCAGAGAGAAGTTGGGCTCTCTTCCTCCTCCTCCTCCATATCAGTTTATATCCACCCTACAAGAGGCCAGGGGTGAATGAAGGCTAACTGACACCTGGGGTGGGGCAAACTGTTGGGAAACTGTGTATGTGCAGCTACTCACACAGAGTCAATTAAGGTTTGGCAGACAGCCAGAAGGCAATCTGAAGGAGTAAGTCTGCCTGGTGATAACAGAGACATGGAGACCGCTCTCTGGTGGGTCAAGCTCTCTCAAGGGAGTGATAATTAATGGCCTACTAACTGGAATGTGTTAGTTCAGGAGTTCAGTGTTCAGAGTTCTGTGTCAGTGTAGGAGTTGTGAGTCGTGTCAGAGAGAGCTAGCATAAGATCCGTGTTCTGTTCCTGTAAATAGTCCACTGTATATAATAAACACCTAACTACAAGTTCCTGGTTCCTGCTTCGTCTATCCTGTTTGCAGTCAAGTTGCCAATTGCTTCTGTGGATTCTGCGTGTACTCTGCTAGGTCTGGCAAAGGTCCTGCAACTAGTCAGAAAGTTGTGTCACTATGTAGGGTGCATGTGCAGTGTTGCTACGTACAGTGCATGTGTGTGACACCGCGCATGCATTGTACATAGAGGTTTGCTGCCAGTACCACCCAAGCGCCGTACGCACAGTGGCAGGATCCTCTGCTCACAGATGCAGCGGTGGCGGAGGGATCCTTCGCTTGCAGCTGCAGTGGCAATGGAGGGATCCTACCGTGGTCCGTACAGCACTCAAGCGGTGCCAGCGGCAAACCACTATGTACAATGCATGCGTGTAACACCACACATGCATTGCACATAGCAGTTTGCCACTGGCGCCGCTCGAACACCATATGGGTGGTGGCGGGATCCTCTGCTCTCGGCTGCAGCTGTGAATGGAGGATCCTCCACATGCGGATGCGGCGGCACAATGGCTGCTCGCCCCACCGTGCCTGGGGGCGGCGGAGTGAGCACCCCGCAGAGTGCCTTCTTGTCACCCCCCCCCAGACATGGCACCTGGAGCGCACCGGCCCCTGCCCCCCTTGCAATGCCACTGCAAGAGACACAGGTTAATTTAAAAGACAAATGAAAAAGAAAATGAAAAATGAAAAAATCCCCATGAAAATCATAATATGAATATATCTTCCCTTTACTCCCTTCCTAACAGACTGAGAACAAATGAAGATAAGCTAGAAGAAAATGACTTCAAGCATTAACAGGCTGTTCATATTGGTTTGGTGGGAATATGTGACCCAATATGAACACATATTCATATTCAATATGTGACCATGTTGAATCGGTTTGCGGAGTGTTTTTAATGAAGAAAACACAAATCAGTTAAACTTTATATTTATATACTGACATAAAATGAGATTGAGCATTGTTACAGCAACTCCTTGGTATTTTCTCAGAGATCAAAAGTGTATGCATTTGTAGGAAATTTAATATCGTATTACATTGTTTTACAGTGTTGACTTTAGACTGTTTTTATTGTTTCTAATTAAAATGTTCTCATTCATTACAAATAAGATTCTGCTAAGATGGCCAGGCACGTGCGTAAATAATGTCTTTGCGTGATATTAGCAACATACACTGCATTTGTAGGGAACATTAATGCGTTCCCTACAAAATATGTAGCTTTCATTTTGTACTTAGCTCAAGATGAAAGAAAACACTGACACAGAGGTAATTTTTGTTATTTCAGGGCCCAGCACAAAGACCCTAAGAAGTTTGAGGTTCTACTCATGTGAATTTCTAAGTCTAGACTTCAAACTAAACTGTTATTAGAAGGCATGAGAAGGCACACACCATTGACCCAAGGCTAGCTATGGATGAGGAGAAGCACATGTCTGCTGGTGAAATAAAACATCAGCATCAGAAACTAGAGGAGATCTTACCCTTTCTTTTATTGGATTTGTTGCAAAAAGATCCTTGTCTTTCTTTTGTGAGGATAATTCTCACACCTGTAGGTCAGGTAGGCCTGGCTTGTGTGCCCAATGGGGAGGCCCAATGGGTATAATTAGTCCAGAGCTCCTTCCCCCCTGCTATTACCCAACATGCATTGGTTGTAAACCAAAGAGTGGACTGCAAAGGGTGTTATGTGAGAGCAGAGGTTCCCCATCCTCCACCTTCCCTCACTCCATTTAACACACCTTTCTGAGGTTGCCATGTGGACTGAGGGAGGTCTTCCATATTATGAGATGCAGCAAACTGTAGGTGCTTGGATGCTTCACGCTTTTGTACTTCTGGGTAACATGCAGAGCAGGGATTAGTGTATCTCCTCTGAAGTAAGATGCAGATTTTCCAAATGCATCTGTGATGATACTATACTTCTGAAAGATAAAGTTTACCACCACTGCATATGCATGCATGGATAATTTCATATAACAATCCCTAGAATGGTGGCCTGTATCTAGACTAAGATTGACTCAAATATTATTTCATATGCTCATTCCTTCCTCTTATGATTGACTTACACCCTAGAGAACAAAACTTGATGTACCTTATAACTTTTTACACCTACATACTGGAGTTATAAATATTATTCCATAAATGTTATCTCTATAAATACTTAATCTTTCTTTTTCTATTTAAAGAAGGCTGCTAAAGGAAAAAAGTATATGACATATTATTCTTGTAACTGTTCCTTTAGCTACATTGAATTTTTATCCTAAAGCTTCATTTTAGAAGTGTAATAACTAATAATAATCTCTTCCAGTTTAAAGTTTCAAAGGTGTCCCAGATCATGCATTTAAATAATAGCCAGAAATTCCCCCACCTCCTTAAAGTTAATGGTCTTCATTTTCATTAGCCACATATTTCTGAGTTTGTAATAGCCATGTAGTAAATCGTCATGAGATTTTTATAGGTGCACAGAAGGAATATTTGCATAATTATTGGTGCATAATTTGCTTTAAAAGTCCCCCTTATTTTTTCCATAGTTAACTAATATATATTGTGTCACATCTGGCAAAATAAAATTCTGGGTGGATCATGGAATGAAACTAGAGGAAGGAACATGTTCTTCTTGTACACCTGTATTTCATTATTTGTGCACAATATCATGCAAACGTATCTGCAGTAATGGTTGTGCTACATATATTAGTGCCAACTAGCAATGGGGGAGAAATTCTGGAACACTTTCTAGAACAATACCTTAACTGAAACACAGCCGTTTTTTGAAATTCACTTCTCTGAATTTTGCAGCACAGTTCTCTGTGCAAAGTATCTTGTACAAAAGTACATATGTGCATAAAATACTTATACTGGTGAAAACAACATTAAAAACTGCATTGTATTAGGGGAAATGGCTTTGAAACCAATTTGCATTTTAGGGGAAACGGCATGCAGAAAGGTATATATTAAGATAAAATCACACTAAAAGGCTGGTGAATTTTCATGAAGACAATAGTAATTTCAAATTGATGTGGATTGAATGTAAGGTTGGAAGAATGAGAAACTGTGTGAATGTAAGGTTGGAATAATGAGAAACTGAGAGAAACCAGAATGGAGGGATTTGCATATACCTAGTTCTCACTATTGCTTCATGCACAGTGGCGTAGCGTGGGTTGTCAGCACCCGGGGCAAGGCAAGTAATTTGCGCCCCCTAACCCTGGATTTGCACCCCCTAACCCTATCCCTAACCCCCAGATGTTGCGCCCGGTGCGGCCGGCACCCCCTGCACCCCCCACGCTACGCCACTGTTCATGCATTCTTTGTATTTGCTTTAGCGTCTATTGCATCTATGGCATATTTTGAATTTGTGCTTACTGGCTCTGCCAGTGCATTTACACTGCACTGAACTACATGCTACCCCTCCCCTCCTTTTTCCTGTAAGCAACAGCGCCCCTCCTGCCAGAAAGCTTGTGTGGTGGCTGTCCCCCCACCCCCTGCCCTGGTAAGCCACTTCTGATGTCCACTGCTGTTGCTACTACTACTGGGAAAAATAATTCTGCATTGTGATCATTCCATAAATCCTCAATTGCCCCCCTTCTAAGGAGTCTGCCCATTGCATCTTTGCATGAGTCATACTCAAGACTTGTCTCCTTCCCTTTCTGAGGCACACTCAAGTAAGGACAGATAATTTCAGGACAGATAATTCTTACATAATCTAAAGATGAATCTGCTTTTAAGACAGAATTGTGACTTCAGTCTTATTCATAAAAAAGTATGCCTCATCTCTCAAAAGTCTGTAAAACACTGGGCTAGAACGTTGCCACTGGGAATGAAAAATGTAGGTTTGAATCCCCGCTCAGCTTTAAATGTAAGTAGCATTAAATAACTCTCTCTCAACTCAGCTAACCACACAAGATTTAATGGAGCTATGAGACAAACCACATGGTACATGTGAGATCTGTGGCTGGGGCTCCAACCATGGGGAACCCTGCATCAGACTAGGGAAAAAGCTCTGGGGAATTGTGGTTAATCCTCCCCCCTGTGCAATTTCCCTGCTCTAAATTCCTCCCCTCCATTTACTGTGAGGAAAATGATTTAGACTGGGTTTTAGACCCTATGCCCCAGCACTCCTTCTCTAATCCAATTTGTGCCTCTGACTGCTTTTAAGTGGGAATAAATAAATATACAGTATTGGCAAAAACAGTCCTCAGCAGCTTTACTCAGGCGCTGAATTCAGTGGGAATATCTCCCCATTCTGGGAGACGGACAACTCACCTGCTTTGCAGTTTGACCCTAAATTTATAATCCTGCCTGTGCTTGCATTTCCCCACCTATCTGGACCTTCAAAAGCTCTTCAATTGCCCTTCTGCAGGTGCCCTTTCCTTGTGAGAGATAGTGGGTGGCTAACTAGGGAGAAGGCTGGGTGGGCTTCAGCTTCTTGCATGTCTTTGGACAAAGGTGCCCATGCCTTCACAATTGTGTCTCATTTCTTGCCACTGTCTCCCACTGCAGGTGCCTTATACGGTGGTACCTCAGGTTAAGTACTTAATTCGTTCTGGAGGTCTGTTCTTAACCTGAAGTACCACTTTAGCTAATGGGGCCTCCTCCTGCTGCTGCCGCGCTGCCGGAGCACGATTTCTGTTCTCATCTTGATGCAAAGTTCTTAACCTGAAGCACTGTTTCTGGGTTAGCGGAGTCTGTAACCTGAAGAGTCTGTAACCCGAGGTATCACTGTACCTTATACCTCTTCACCAGAGCTCTTTTCATTTATTCTATCCACCACCAACGACATTGCAGATCTCTTCCTGTCTTGTGGGTCCTTTACACTCCCTGCTCCTTCCCCATCAGGTCTCCCATTTCCACCTACACAACAACCGCAGCTCTGTTGCAAAAACACTCCCGCCCCCCCATTACAGCTCCACACACTGCCCATTTGGGTTTCGCTTAGTTTCTCTATTTGTGCAGCCTCGGGTTCCTCACATTTCTGCATCAGTTTGTGACATCTTTTTTTAAAAAAAACACTCACAAACATTTGTTACCATTTTAGTGCAAACTTATCCTAATGTGTCCATTTTTGGATGCAGTTTGGCCTGTTGTACACACTTTTTAAGCACCCTTTTCTGTGATTATTCACATTTTTGTACACAATATTGGGTTGGAGAACTGCATTAACAATTTTAATTAAATTTTAATTTAGTGAGAATTTCAAACTGTGCTTTAGTTTACATATATTATGGAAAGTGTGATTTAGGTAGGTTGAAATTCAAATCCTGATTGAACTGAATTTTATCCCCCATCCCTAGAACATACCAATTACAGCTCCATTATACACACGTTTACTCCACTCTCCATATGAAGACTGTCAATTTATCAGCACTGAATTTATGTATAAGCTAAACAAGCTATAGCTTAGGGCCCCACTCTCTTGGGGCCCCCCAAAAAATGTAGAGGAAAAAAAACTGGATTTACATTTCCAAAATATAAGATAAAAAACAAATGAAATAAAACCTACATACAGAAACAATGTTTTGTGTTGTGTGAGCTTCTATGATGTAAGTAATGGGCCCCACCTGCTAGCCTGCTCCCTAAAATATCACTGATTTGCTCATTTCTATATATAGGGTGCCTACATTTTGCATGTGCAAATGGCTTTAGATACCTATTAGGTTGATAAATTACCATATTGAGGCATCTAATCATAAGCCTGCATTTTTATCAAAGCTTCTATATGTTTAATCAGGGCTTGCATTTTAAAAATGAGCTTAAAAAAAGGATTTTCAAATGTTTCATGCCAGGCAAAAGACCAGCTGCCTAAAAGAACCTTGGCAAGATGTTTTTCCTCCTAAGACAAGAAGGGCCCCATTGATTTATAGTAGAAAAACAATTCTCAAAGTCATAAAAAGGGAGAATTACATATGCTGCCCCAAGGCTGAGAAAACACCATTAGGAATGGGGAAAGATAATACTAATGTGCCTCCCAGTAAAATGAGCCAGATCTTCTTTCTAAGGTTGAAAGGCCAGGAGCAAAAGGGAAAAACATTTAGCTGACAGAAAAAGAGAACATTTTTGAAGAGGCTTCTTTTAAAAGCTGTGTTTTATTGAGTTCCTTCCTTTTCACTTTGAGAAGCTTTATTCTTTTAAGAGGCTACCTATGATAAATGTATGAAATATATTAGCTTAAATATATTGGCTTAAATGTAATTATGCAAAGGATTTAAGGAATGCTAGATTCTTATTTCATATGGTTGTAAGAGTTGTATTTATCCTGAAATTAAGTCAGCCACCAGCCCCCCCCTTGCCAGACAGAAGACGCCATCCGGGCAGTCTTGATATATAGTTGTCAGGCATTTTGTTTAGAAACATTAAATGAAGGAAATCTTTCAATGTTTATGTGAAACTCAAGATCCTTGACATCTGTTGAACATAAAATGTAAGATTAAACCATTTGTTTTAGAAGGCAATAGGGCAAGAAGGGCAAGAGGTGAGCTGGTAATTAAGATTCCATGTAAGATATATTATTACTTATTTGTCATTTATATATAGCTCTTTGTCTCCCATATAAGGGCAAGGAAGTGGGTGTATCTTTTGTGGGTGTATCTTTTGTGATTGGCTCTAGCAAACAGCCAATAGGAATTTCAACCAGGCTGATTGGACAGAGGCAGCCACAGGAGGAGCAAAGGGGGCTGGATTAAGGGAATATAAGTGCTGGCCAGAATGGCAGGAGGCCAGGCCAGAGCTTGGTAACCATGTACCACTGTGCCTCTTATTTATTTGTCTGACAAATAAATTACTATTTTAATTTCTCTATTGCTGCGTTGAATATTTCATTCCAGCTAAGCGTTAACCACAAGCAGGGTGCTACATTTTATGGTGCCGTGACTCGGATAAGTGGTCTGCTGGAACGCAGCCCCTTCGCCCTACTGGGCAGGGTACAAGAGAGAGGACAACTGCTTACCCAAAGCGCGCACTGGTAATTTTTTCCAGGGGGAACGCAGAAGACTCGTCTGTCTGATACCCTGCTCACTGGCGGCGACGGACCGGGGGAAACAGGGAACCAACCAAGGGTAAGTGCACAAAGGGATTTTTGGCCCTCCAATTAATTGGGAGGAAGAGAAGTCTTGATCAAACTTCTGCGTCTCAGTAAGGGGAAACTGAGTACGCTAGGTGGTTGGGTACATCAGATGGTGATCTGGTGTAGGGAAAGGGAAGGATTGGGAGGTAGAGTGTGGTGAAGTATCCAGCGCATTGTATGTGTGAGAAAGTACAGAGCAATCTGTAGCTGACCCGAGTGTGGAGTGGGCAGTACTTCGGTTCCTAGTAAGGCGACTTCACTAGGCAAGGAAACCCACGAAGCGCGTCTGTGAGTGACTGAGTGGATACTTCACAGGGCCATACAATGGGAGTTGGGGGTTCAAAGGGGGAAAATACACCTCTTGAGTGTATGTTAAATAATTTTAAGAAAGCCTTCTCAGGGGCATATGGAGTCAAAATGACGCCAGAGCGCTTGAGAACGTTATGTGAACTAGAATGGCCAAAACAAATTACTGGATGGCCATCCCAGGGAACCTTTGATATAAATTTAGTAAGCAAACTTTGGACTGATATCGCCAAAGAAACTGGAGGGTGCCCAGAACAATTTCCATATATAGATTCCTGGCTGAGCACATTAAATAAAAATCCTCCATGGATAAGGGAATGCAAAGTCAAACGATGCAAATTATTGGCTGTAAAAGCCGAAGCTAGGAAAGGAATCTTGCCAAATAAACTCAAACCCATTTTTGAGGGGCCAGAGGAAGAGGTGCTTCCACCTCCACCCTATGCTCCACATCGAAGGGAGCTTAATCCAAACACTCCACCAGTTGTAACCCCAAGGCAAGAAACTGGAATGAATAATGGGAGTGGAGTCACAGAGCTTGATTCCTTGATAGATTATGATAAATATCTTCAGGAGGCATTGGAGTTCTATAATAAAGCCCAAGCAGAAGTGGTTATTCCACCTGTGACTCCTAATAGACCTCCATCTACAGTCTCCTTTAGTGGAACAACTGATTGCCCACCCCAAACCCCTGTACATCCAAGTCCCAGAGAAATGTTACAGAAGTTACAGGGAGACCTTGCTCGGTCAGCAAGCAATACAGCCAGGCGTATAAAGCTGCTAAAAGAACGCCTTGCGACAGATACCATCCCCTATGATTTGAGGCCCCTAGAGCAAAGTGAAGAGAAAGATCACGTAGTAGCCCCTCTTAGAAGAGTATTTGATGCACTTGAGGAGCCTGCGCTGGTTAATGGGCAACCCGGACCACGGCCACCTCGAACTTCGACCCTGCAATATATTCCATTCACAACTACAGATCTGATGAATTGGAAAACACACACCCCATCTTTTGCAGAAAAACCGCAGGCTATGATGGACTTGGTGACTTCAATAGTAAATACTCATAGCCCTACTTGGACAGATTGTCGCCAGCTCCTAAATACTCTGTTCACCACTGAGGAAAGGAGAGACATAATTGAAAAGGCACAGATATATTTGCGTGAGCAGGCCAGAGCGGGAAATATTTATAATATTGACCGTCATCTCCAAGATAACTTTCCCTTGGAAGATCCTAATTGGGATCCAAACAATGCAATTCACCTGGCCAGACTCACCACCTACCGCCAGACACTTGTGCAAGGTATCCGCAGGGCATGCCAGAAGCCCACTAATATGTCTAAAGTTTCAGAAGTAGAACAAAAACCAAATGAGAGTCCGGGAGACTTTTTAGAGAGGCTGCAAGAAGCCTATCGTATATGGACTCCTTTTGACCCTGAAGCCCCTGAAAACAGCAGAATGATTACTGCTACATTTGTGGCCCAGTGCGCTTCTGACATTCGTAAGAAAATTCAGAAATCAGAAGGATGGGAAGGGATGCTGATGAGCCAAATTATGGCCATTGCACGCCGAGTTTATCGGAATAGGGATGAGGCTGAGAAGCAAGAGAAGAAGAAGTGGCAGAAGGAAAAGATGGTAATGCTAGCCACAGCAGTGAAGCAAGACCACCGCCCCTTAAATGGAGGGCGAGGGCGAGGAAGGAATCCACCACTGGGAAGGAATCAATGTGCAAATTGCAAGAAGGAGGGTCATTGGAAGCGGGAGTGTCCTGAACCCCTGAGGTTGGAAGAAGTACGCCCAGGCCCAGGCCCAGGCTCCGGCTCCGGCCCAAGAAACCAGGGACGGGGACGGGGAATGATCCGAGATGGAAGATATCAGAGACCAGGACAGGGACGGAGTAGAGACAATTTCATTGGACTGGCAGAAGAGGATTTTACCCAAGACTAGGAACGACCGGACTCCATAAAGTTAGGCTTCCAGGAGCCCACGGTCACGATTCAATTAGGGAGCCATTTAATAGACTTTATGATTGATACTGGGGCTGAATACTCGGTACTCCCAGAACTATTGCAGAAAAAGGCATCTAAAAGTGTAGTCATTAAAAGTGCCACTGGACAGTCAGCTAAGAGGTCTTTCCTCCAACCTTTGGAATGCCAGATTGGGGGACATCGTTTAACCCATCAGTTTTTGTATATACCTGAGTGTCCAATACCTCTCTTAGGCAGAGATATGCTGTCCAAATTGCAGGCCCAAATCACTTTCACTCCTCGAGGTCCAGAAATGAAACTGCCATCAAAAGCAGCAGGAATAATTACCCTCTCAGTACCTAAGGAACAATCATGGCGCCTAATGTCAGCCTTGCAAGTCCAACCCACATTGGATACAGAATTAAACAAGCTCCTCCGAACTCTACAGGTGCCACCAGGAGTATGGGCCGAAAATAGCCCACCAGGAATGGCTAAGAATATAGCTCCAATTGTAGTAACCCTAAAACCTATGGCTACCCCTGTATCTGTAAAGCAATATCCCTTACCCCGGCGAGCAGCGGAGGGCATCCAGAAACATTTGGACCGCCTATTAAAATATGGTCTGCTTAAGCCTTGCCAATCAGAATGGAACACACCCCTTTTGCCTGTTCGAAAACCTGGGACAGATGAATATAGGCCAGTGCAGGACTTGAGGCTCGTAAACCAGGCTATCGAGACCTTGCACCCAAATGTGCCAAACCCATATACCTTGCTGAGTTTGATCCCACCAGAAGCAACATTTTTTACTGTATTGGACTTGAAAGATGCATTCTTCTGTTGCCGGCTGGCACCACAGAGCCAACCTATATTTGCCTTCCAGTGGGAAGACCCTTTGACAGGAACAAAAGGCCAGCTAACCTGGACAAGATTGCCCCAAGGATTCAAAAATTCCCCAACTTTATTTGGCACTGCCTTGGCGAGGGATCTAACAAGTTACCCCTCAACACCGGGAGAAAAGGTGGTTCTGCAATATGTGGATGATCTTATACTAGCTGCAAAGGATTTTGATACCTGTAAAGAAGGGACAGAGGAACTGCTCCACTTGCTCTGGGAAGCTGGCTACCGAGTTTCCCAGAAAAAGGCACAGTTATGTTTAGAAAAGGTCAAATATTTGGGCTTTGACATCTCACACCAACAACGAGCATTGAGACCAGAGAGGAAAGAAGCTATTTGCCTTATCAAGGAACCTACCACAAGAAAACAACTTAGGGGATTCCTGGGAACAGCAGGGTTTTGTAGACTATGGATACCTGATTTCAGTAGTCTGGCCAAGCCCTTACATGAAAGCACTCGAGGTGCAGAAAAGGACCCATTCGTATGGGGACCTGAGCAGAAACAAGCCTTTTTAGTTATCAAACAGCGACTTATGGAGGCACCAGCCCTTGGATTGCCTAATTCGGAAAAACCCTTTCAGCTGTATGTACATGAACAGAATGGGATTGCAGCGGCAGTCCTGACCCAGAGATTAGGAAGTTGGAACCGTCCAGTAGCTTATTTGTCTAAACAATTGGACTCAGTAGCAAAAGGATGGCCTCCATGCCTAAGGGCAGTAGCGGCCACTGCGAGCCTTGTCAAAGAAGCTGATAAATTTACCTTTGGCCAGACGATGTATGTGAATGTACCTCATGCTGTTCTGACACTCATGGAATATAAGGGTAGTTATTGGCTAACGAACCCAAGGATGGCTAGATACCAAGGCCTATTGTGTGAAAATCCCAGGATTCATCTACGAGTAGTGAATATGCTCAATCCAGCGACTTTGCTGCCCCTACCAGAGGTAGATGATGAGGAATCACATGATTGTCTCCAAGTAATGGATGAAGTTTATTCCAGTAGACCTGATCTGAAAGATGAGCCATTAAAAAATCCAGATGTTGTATATTATACTGATGGTAGCAGTTACCTGCATGAAGGTGCCAGACGAGCAGGATATGCTGTGGTCACCAATGAGGAAGTTGTGGAAGCTGAAGCTTTGCCTGCTGGCACCTCAGCACAAAAGGCTGAACTTATAGGTTTAACTAGAGCTCTGCAATTGGCAGCCGGATGTAAGGCAAACATCTATACTGATTCAAAATATGCCTTCTTAACCCTGCATGCACATGGAGCTCTATGGAAAGAAAGAGGTCTAATCGGAGCCCACGGGAAGGCTTTGAAATATGGACCTGAAGTAGAAATCCTGTTAGAAGCAGTATGGGCTCCAGAACAGATTGCTGTAATGCACTGCAAAGGTCATGGACGAGGAAGGGATCCAATAACCAGAGGAAATCATGCTGCTGACAAAGCAGCCCGAGAGGCAGCCCAAAAGCCTGTGGGAGGATTTATAGCAGCCCTCATACCAGAGGTAGTTCCAGAAGATGTTAAACCTCACTATACCCCAGAAGAGAGGAAGTGGGCTGAACAGGAAAGAGCAGTTGTGAAGGACGGTTGGATGATCCTGCCGGACAATAGGATTTATGTACCTCATCATCTAGCAGGTACAATTGTAAGAAATTATCATGAATCTACTCACCTTGGCGGTACTGCAACTAGAGAGAGTCTCAGTCGGAAGTTGTATATTATTAATCTATCACAATTAGCAACTTGCATTTCACAGAAATGTGTTCTTTGTGCTAAAAACAATCCCAGGCAGGGACCGGTACAACCTCCTGGAATTCAGCATGTGGGATACGTCCCCATGGAAAGCCTAATTGTGGACTTCACAGAGCTGGTCCCTTCTAAGGGATTCAAGTATCTCCTTGTGTTTGTAGATACTTTTACCGGATGGGTTGAAGCTTTTCCCACCCGAACTGAAAAGGCACGAGAGGTAACTAAAAGACTCCTCACTGAATTGATCCCAAGGTTTGGATTACCTAGATGCATTGGAAGTGATAATGGGCCAGCGTTCATTGATCAAGTAGTACAAGATGTATGTCGAGTCCTACAAGTAAAATGGAGACTGCATACAGCATATAGGCCTCAGAGTTCAGGGAAAACTGAAAGAATGAATCGGACTCTGAAAACCCAATTGGCAAAATTAACCCAGGAAACGGGATTGGGATGGGTAGATGTGTTACCCATAACACTGTTTCGTGTTCGGTGTGCACCCACAAAAAGACTTAAGTTGTCACCTTTTGAGCTCCTGTATGGGAGACCGCCCTCCTTTGTTCAGGATATTCCAGCTGACCTTAAACAAATAGGAGACCATGTGACACAGGAACAAGTGCAATCTCTCTCCCGTGTTTTTGTTTCTCTTAACAGGTGGGCCCTCGAACGCACGCCATGCAGCATTGCCGAGCCGATTCATCAGTTCCAGGCTGGCGATAGCGTATGGGTGAAAGAGTGGAAACGTGATCCACTTGCACCTAAGTGGCGTGGACCTTACACCGTCTTGCTCTCTACTCCAACAGCGGTGAAGGTAGCTGAGGTGACCCCCTGGATTCATCACTCTCGTTTGAAGAAGTCTGAAGGCAGTTGGACGTGCAAAGGTGACCCCTCTAATCCTTTAAAACTAACTCTCTCCAAAAACCCCTGTATCTAGCCCTACCGGGAACGGGCTAGGTCACGGGCAACATTTGACGACCGGCCTGCTGCAGCCACAACCTGGAAGCTGGCTGACCTGCGCACGCCTGAAGCTTGAGGAGCGTCTGAACCAGCGACTGTGAACGGAAAGATTCTCTAATACAATTGATTGACTGCCCCCCCTTGTGGAACAATTATCAGAGATATTACTCATTGGGGATCCTCGGGATATATGTTTTGGTCTTGGTGGTTCCCCATTTCTGTCACTGGGGGAATTATATTGGGGCTAATAATTATTTGCTATCATAATAAGGTAATCTTTTGTGGAAGGAATGCATATACTAGACATCAACATGATTTTATTATTAATCCTGATCCCTTGGGAAGGGGAAGGGTCCTTGAATCTGACCAAATTGGCTAAATATGGATTCAGCCATGACCACAATATGTGGGTAGGTTTAGCTGAAATGGTAGCTAATGTTGCAAATAGGACCAATTGCCTTGTTTGCTCTCTTGGGCCAGATGATTCAGAGGGAGGTATGCCCTTATTACCGATACCATTAGATGCCATTGGTATGGTAAGCGAAATGCCACACCAAACTGAAATACAGAATTTCCCCGGATGGAACTCAACTAAACCATTACGAGTTATACCTGTACAAGGGGAATTCTGTGTACATAAATCATCAGATGCAGCTGATTCTCCCATGATAGGCTCTTCTCATTGTCACTATACTTGGGATTATAAGAAGAATAGTCATACCTGGGCACACGGTACTACCTATCGAACTCGGAATTCCTTGCCCTGTGCACCTCCTTTTATTCATGCATGGAAAGTGGTGTGGAACATAACTGTGACAGAAAAAGGCAATCTAACATACTGCACTGTGAACTCTCTACCCCTTTTGGTATTTCGCCTTCTGTATTCCCCGTACCAAAAACCTCAGACCCGATGGTTGTGGTGGATATGTGGAGAATGGGCATACAAGAAACTCCCTTCCAAATGGAGTGGGACTTGTTTCTTGGGTTGGGTATTACCACCAATGTGGATTATGCCCACTAGTTCGGCCAGGCGAACACGAAGGAATGCTGATATTTCTCATATAGCAGGAGGAAGTACCCAAAGTTGGAGCGGTACTGATGATTGGCCACCAGAGCGCATTATAGCCTATTATGATCCTGCCTCCTGGAATCCTGGTGAGCTCATACAAGGGGCACGGGATCCTATTTATAATCTAAACAGAATAATTCGATTGCAAGCAGTAGTGGAACTTGTAACCAATGCAACGGCCCAGAGTTTGAGACTTATTGCACAACAGTTGGATGAAAGTAGAGCCGCCATTTTGCAGCTGAAAATGGGAATGGATTATGTACTTGCCAGGCAGGGAGGCCTATGTGGAGTCTTGAACTTGACAGGGAATGCCTGTTGCTTTAACATTTCTGATAATGGTGAGGCAATCCGTGTGTTGGCCACAAAGATGGAGAATATAGCACATGTCCCAGTACAAACATGGGAAGGATGGGATATGGGATGGCTCACCAATTGGTTACCTAATGTCACAGGACTCAAAGGGATACTATTGTCTTGCTTGTTTTTCTTGACAGTAGTAGTATTGGTTTTATGTATGATGCCATGTATCATTTCATGTTTTAGAAGTACAATTAGCAAGATGGTTTCAAATGAAACTCTACCTCATATCATGGCCCTATACAGAGCTTTACCTCAGGAATGTGATGAAGGTCAAGCTATCAAGGACACTTGGGATGAAGGTCCTTGAGCTTGAAAGGGGGGAATGAGGCATCTAATCATAAGCCTGCATTTTTATCAAAGCTTCTATATGTTTAATCAGGGCTTGCATTTTAAAAATGAGCTTAAAAAAAGGATTTTCAAATGTTTCATGCCAGGCAAAAGACCAGCTGCCTAAAAGAACCTTGGCAAGATGTTTTTCCTCCTAAGACAAGAAGGGCCCCATTGATTTATAGTAGAAAAACAATTCTCAAAGTCATAAAAAGGGAGAATTACATATGCTGCCCCAAGGCTGAGAAAACACCATTAGGAATGGGGAAAGATAATACTAATGTGCCTCCCAGTAAAATGAGCCAGATCTTCTTTCTAAGGTTGAAAGGCCAGGAGCAAAAGGGAAAAACATTTAGCTGACAGAAAAAGAGAACATTTTTGAAGAGGCTTCTTTTAAAAGCTGTGTTTTATTGAGTTCCTTCCTTTTCACTTTGAGAAGCTTTATTCTTTTAAGAGGCTACCTATGATAAATGTATGAAATATATTAGCTTAAATATATTGGCTTAAATGTAATTATGCAAAGGATTTAAGGAATGCTAGATTCTTATTTCATATGGTTGTAAGAGTTGTATTTATCCTGAAATTAAGTCAGCCACCAGCCCCCCCCTTGCCAGACAGAAGACGCCATCCGGGCAGTCTTGATATATAGTTGTCAGGCATTTTGTTTAGAAACATTAAATGAAGGAAATCTTTCAATGTTTATGTGAAACTCAAGATCCTTGACATCTGTTGAACATAAAATGTAAGATTAAACCATTTGTTTTAGAAGGCAATAGGGCAAGAAGGGCAAGAGGTGAGCTGGTAATTAAGATTCCATGTAAGATATATTATTACTTATTTGTCATTTATATATAGCTCTTTGTCTCCCATATAAGGGCAAGGAAGTGGGTGTATCTTTTGTGGGTGTATCTTTTGTGATTGGCTCTAGCAAACAGCCAATAGGAATTTCAACCAGGCTGATTGGACAGAGGCAGCCACAGGAGGAGCAAAGGGGGCTGGATTAAGGGA
The DNA here is from genome assembly GCF_964252035.2 of Podarcis erhardii. Lineage (NCBI taxonomy): Eukaryota > Metazoa > Chordata > Lepidosauria > Squamata > Lacertidae > Podarcis > Podarcis erhardii. The sequence continues at coordinate 55,559,417 of NC_138498.1, read as the reverse complement.
ATATAAGTGCTGGCCAGAATGGCAGGAGGCCAGGCCAGAGCTTGGTAACCATGTACCACTGTGCCTCTTATTTATTTGTCTGACAAATAAATTACTATTTTAATTTCTCTATTGCTGCGTTGAATATTTCATTCCAGCTAAGCGTTAACCACAAGCAGGGTGCTACAATATAGCACATACTGAACACAAAAAACAGTGACAATTTGTTGTTGACAAAGGACAGCTGGACATATAAAGGGCCCCATTACCTTCAGTAACTTAGGGCCTCATCAAACCTAAATCCGGCCCTGCAACTTACCTATACTTTCCCTGCACGATCTCTCGGCTGCCCACCTGCAAAGCAGATTCTTTGGGTTATGATGAAGGAAATAAATTGCTCCTCAGTACGTTTAAGGCATCCCATCCTGAGCCATTTCCTGTTAGGAGGGACACCTGGAGGAGGGCAGCTACTTCTCAGTCTCGCTAGCGTTGGGGATAAGGCTAAATGTATGTGAAAGCATTTCTGTTTCACTTTCCCCAGGCGTCCTTCATAGCAGGACAACAGAATTTGCTGCCTTGCAGAGTTCTCTGAGGCAAACTCCCATTTCCTCTTGGCAGAGAAGTCCTTAGAGGCCACAGCAAAGAGCATCTTAGGGGCTTATGAGCATGCCAGAGTCATTGCTCTGCCCTCTGCAGGCATCTTACAAATCAGGAAATGTATGGCCATCCCAGAGCTTCTTGTGGCAGCACTGCAGCCTCTGGGACAATACCCATTTCCCAGTTTGAATGACACCAAGAGAGCTGAACAGCAGCACCCTTCGGGGCTAAAAGAAGCATGTTACTATGCTCCTGCCAATGTTCCTTCCACGCAGCAAGTAGACTTATGTCCCAGAGGCTTCTGTGACTGTTGCAAGGACTTCTGTAGTTATCTTTCATTTACAATAGGATCATGCTTAGAGCAGTGATTTCCCTTCCATTGCACTTTATTTACCTGTCTACTGCCAGGCCCCTCTTCCACTGAGGAATGGGACAGTGGCCTAACATTTTTGGTCAGCAATGGATCTTCTGCCAGGCTGTGGTCCCTCAGCAGGTTTCGGTAATGCTGATCCTTGACTACTATAAAACTAATGAAGGGCCCCTAATCCTGAAGGAGCCACAGAAGCAACTTGAGTCCACAGCGCTTAAACATTTGAGGTCTATTGTCAAGAATGTATAACTTGCTGTTGAAATGGAATACTCAGGATGAAACGGTTAAATCTGCTATGATTAAATGGGCACAAGATGTTGGACATAACATTATGATGGCTGACTGGGAACAGTTATGGACCACAGGTATGAAGTTTACGGCATGTAATGCCTTAAGAGAGAATATAATGAAAATGATCTACAGGTGGTACATGACGCCAGTCAAGCTTGCAAAAATTTATCATTTGCTCGAAAATAAATGTTGGAAGTGTAAAGAGATTGAAGGTACATTCTTTCACCTTTGGTGGACATGCCCAAGGATTAAGACTTTCTGGGAGATGATTTATAATGAAATGAAAAAGGTATTTAAATATACCTTTCAGAAGAAACCAGACGCCTTTCTCCTGGGCATGGTCGGCCAATTGGTGTTAAAGAAGGATAGAACTTTCTTTATGTATGCCACAACAGCAGCAAGAATACTTATTGCAAAGTATTGGAAGACACAAGATTTACCCACCCGGGAAGAATGGCAGATGAAGGTGATGGATTATATGGAACTGGCGGAAATGACTGGCAGAATCCGAAACCAAGGAGAAGAGTTGGTGGAAGAAGATTGGAAGAAATTTAAAGTTTATTTACAGAAACATTGTAAAATTAAGGAATGTTAGAAGGATGTTGGAATGAAGTTATGTGGTTTTAGCAGAAATGATATAAAGGATTAAGTAAAAATGGATAGTTAATTGGTGAAAGAAGAGAGTGTAAAATTACAGTATGTTAAGATAAATTATTAGGATAAAAACAAAGATGGAAAGGATTTGCTGAAATATCTAATTGAACTAGAATACAAAAAAGGGAGGTGTGAGGAGGTCAAGGAAACAAGCAAATGAAAAATAAGTTATGGGAAGGTTTGATTTGTTTTTTGTTTTTTCTTCTTTTTTCTTAATTGTTTGTATTTTTCTGGGTTTTTTTAATTTTTCGCTTGTCTGTATTCATGGTGATGTATTGTCTTGTTTTTTCTTGCTTAATTTACTGTTTTCTTTTTGTAATCTTTAAAATTGGAATAAATATTATTTTTTAAAAAATAAACATTTGAGGTCTAGTAGACCCCTTTTTTGTGGCATGACTCAAATTGATTAATTTTTTTGTTGTATATATTTCTCCAATCCCAAAGTTTGAGAGTCAGTAGCACGGATGTTGTAAAGGTGTGATGATCTGTCATGGAACAACCCCACTGAAGACGATAACAGTGGTTACCCAAACCTTGTTTGCTGGTTGCAAAGGGGCCCCCGTGACAGTTGAAGCTTCAAGGCCCCAAAAATGTAGGTCTGCCACTGGTGACACCCCTGCTGTAAAATTATCTCCCAACAGAAACTTGCCTGGCATCTACTTTGGGAACATTTTGGTGCCAGGCAAAGACCTTTTTATTTTGTCATCCCTTTTAAGAGTTTTCAAATCTCTTAAATCCCCTCATCTTAAAAATTCCATTTAAATCTGAAGTTCTGCATTTTCATTCTTCTACTTCCATATTTTGTTGATCTGTAAGTTGCCTGAGGAAGCATTTCATTGGCCAGCATATAAATACTGTTATTGACTACAGTGGGATTTACCTTTGAGCAAATGTGTAGGATCAGGCTGTAAAACACTCTAAGCTACTGAGTGAGGATGTGATGAGGGAACAAACAGCAACGATAAATAAAACAGCTGTGAATACCATTTTCTGGAAACCTGTTCACACTTTCAGTTTTCTCTGCAGAAGATTTAGCCTGCAGTATTAGCACTGTAATGGATGTTCTCTGTCTTTTATAAGTTTAAGGCCTGGAGAAAAACCAGATAATGAGAAGCATCACCAATATCTCATGCTGCTAATTTTTTGAGTTGGAAAAGCTCTAACCTCTTATATGCTAGTAGATAAAGCCAATCAGCTACACCTAACCTTCCAGCATCCATATCTTTCTTTGCCATATGAATGATTCTGGTCTCCCATGAATGCTCTGGAATGGTCATGGCTCAGAATAAGACAAGGAATGATATGACTTTCTTATCTGCCCCATCCAGATGTATATTATATGTTATTATTTTTCTGACCTCCAAAATGTTAGTGCAGGCATAGGCAAACTCGGACCTCCAGCTGTTTTGGGACTACAACTCTCATCATCCCTAGCTAACAGGACCAGTGGCCAGGGATGATGGAAGCTGTAGTCCCAAAACATCTGGAGGGCCGAGTTTGCCTATGCCTGTGTTAGTGGCATATTCAGGGATATGGGGTAGTGGGTGTCCAAAGATAACACATCCATAAAAATATTTTGCAATTACTGGTAGCTATCACCCACATAAGAATAGCAGGGACTTTATGGGCAGAATTATAGTGGAACCAAAATGGACCTTGCTGCTTCTTGCTTCTTGCTGCTTCTTGCTTCTTGCTTCATGCTTCTCATGACCTTGGCCTGGAGAAGAGGAGGTTAAGGGGTGATATGATAGCCATGTTCAAATATATAAAAGGATGTCACATAGAGGAGGGAGAAAGGTTGTTTTCTGCTGCTCCAGTGGTTCCAAACTACAAGAAAAAAGATTCCACCTAAACATTAGGAAGAACTTCCTGACAGTAAGAGCTGTTCGACAGTGGAATTTGCTGCCAAGGAGTGTGGTGGAGTCTCCTTCTTTGGAGGTCTTTAAGCAGAGGCTTGACAACCATATGTCAGGAGTGCTCTGATGGTGTTTCCTGCTTGGCAGGGGGTTGGACTCGATGGCCCTTGTGGTCTCTTCCAACTCTATGATTCTATGATTCTATGATTCTATGATTCTATGACCCCCAGCTTTCTTGACTCTCAGATCGTCTGACTGAGATACTCCTGACTTTAGGACTGGACTGAACCTTGTACACAGACTCTGTCTCCAGGCAAGTACCCCGCTGAGACTTGGCTGGTTGGCTGGCTTCTCCCACCACTGAGCTCTGCTGTGGCTGGCAGCTCAGGACTATGACAATTGCCCAACTTCCTGAACATGCACTCAAAAAACTGGGTTTTCCCAATAGGACACCTGGTGCTAATTACTTCCTAAAAATCAGTGCACCTCCCCCCCGCCTGCCCATATGACCTGGGTTGCTGTGCGTAAGAGAAAGCTGGTGGATAAGCAGTGACAAGAACAGGCCCATCTGCCTCGCCCAACCAAGTCTCTGTTATACATGCCAGGTCAATTCCTCCATCCATGATCAAGTCATGGATGACAGTGGTCTTGTGAATCATTGACCTGGCATGGCACAGCAGCACTTTAAAGTCATGTGGGTCTCCCTTGTTGATTCCAGTATCCTTCTGGTCAAGACCAGACACGGAGGAAGGGCTACTCTTCAAACAACAACTAAACCTGCCTCCTCAGTAATGACATAGTCTGGCCTTGCATAACTCCTCCTTACCCATGATCACTGAGATCAGGTATCCCAGTGCACAAACCTGCCTCCCCAGTGGAACTTGTGCTGGGGCCCACTCTCAGGCAGCCCTGACCCTCTTCCCTTCAGAAAAGAATATGTTATACAGACTATACAATGCATGATATTAAAGGAAATTGCATATGAAAATATGTATATTATGTGAAATCTGTGCTAAAATTCTGAGGATTTTAGTTAGGACTTCTTCCTTTTAAAAAAAAGAATTGCAAGCAGATGTGAAAATGTGGAAAACTGAACTGGAAAAATGAGGAACTGAGAGAAACCATTATTGACAGATTCACCCATCCCTATGAACACACCGTTAAACCATTTTGCCTGGTACTGAATAGACTGCAGTGTAGGCACTGAAAGACAAATTTATTGAGGGGGGCCATTCCACAACTGGAACACCACTTCTGAGACGGTCTTCCACTTCTGTTGTAGACAACAGTGCACCTCCAGGTTAGGTTAGCAGGAGGAGGGCCTCAGCAGAAGATCTTAAAGCCTGACATGGGAAGAAATACTTTTTTTATATTTATGGAGATCTGGATGCCAAGAGTACATGATGCCACAAATAGTATTGGCTTTGCATGGCTGGGCATCTGTGTATCCTAGAAACTGCCTCTATTTATGTGATCTAGGCTGACAGTTATGCTCTCAGTCAGTGCAGCTTCACCAGCTGAGATTTTCTGAAGTCTCAGTTGGTGGGCACATATTTTCCATCATGGTTCTCCGACTGTGGAATACACTGCCTTTCGAAAATCAACACTGACCAAGGCAGAACATGTTTCTGGAAATTTCCTAAAATTATTCTTTTCTACTCATCTCTTCGCCCCCCACCCTCAACACCTGCCCACTAAAATCTGTAAATTCATTTGGTTTTCTGACTGCTAGAGAAGATGATTTGATCCTGGTGCTTTTTATTAGCTGTTTGTTGGAGTCAGGAAATAATAGCACCCTGCTATATTGGTATGTACCCAAGAAAATACATACATATATATATATTCCTCTGATTAGGATCCCAGAGTATTTTATGGTAAAATGTGGAAGCATTGCAATTACACAATATAAACACAATGCAAAATGGTGGGCAGAAGAGCAGGTTGAAATGCCAGCATTAAAACAAATGAAACTTGTGAATTCAGAAATCCTGGGTATCTTTTGAACCAACTGCAGTTTCCAAGCACACTTTGTAGGCATTCACGCGGTTAATACATTGCAGTAGTTGAGGCAAGATGTGGCTGGAGCATGGATAACTATGGCCAGAATAACTATTTGCTCCAGGACACACTGCAACTAGCATACCAGCATACCAGCCACAGCAGATGAAAGGTGCTTCATGCCACTGGGACATCCTGGATCTCCACAAAGAAGGAATCAATATTAAGGGCAGAAGTAGACAATGTGGTGCTCTCTATATGTTGATGGACTGCACTGCATGAGCAGCAATACTCTGAGCAGGATATCAGGCAGGCAGGAGAGTCAGGCAGTGTTAGGTTCCTCTTACCTTTTCCTGGAAAGATGCAGCCGGCAGACAGGTTGGCCTGAGCCTTTCCATCAGTTTTCCCACCTAATCCCTGCCTCTCTGTTATGTACTGAGCTTGGATCATAGAACAATAGGCAGGTAGGATCCTAGAAGGCAGGAGCAGCCCAATCAGGCTCCAGGAGGAAGTGAATCAGCAACCTGATTGGCCTGCAGGAACAGTCCAATCAGGCTTCAGGAAGGGAATTGAATCAGCCAATTATACGGGACACATTGTGTAAATAATGGATATATAGCCAGAGGTTTGGGGGGGGGAGCACTCACTCACTCACTGTTTACCATGAGCTGAAATAAAGAACTTGAAATCAACACTCAATTCCGAGTATATTTCACTCTCCTTCTTTCCTGATGCCCCACCCACTGACAGCCCTGAATCACTCTGGGCGATCACACTCAACCCATAGTGAATCATGGTTGTCTCAACCCAACTTGACCAATGCTCAAATCCCTCCAAAAGGCCCAATTTAGCTTGGGATTGGGGCTTCAGTTGATTTTGGAACTAATAGTAAGTTAATGGAGGGGTTGCCCCCTCCATTCTATTGTCATGCTGTGGCCATTGTCAGCAAAACAAACAAACAAACCAAACCCTTCAGAGGCTGCGCCTTCCAGGGTGTAGTATAAGGGATTCAGTTGGTATTGCCCACCACACACATGGATGACTTTCTGAGTCACCTAGTGAAACAGGTCTGAGAATCGGAGATAAGAACACCCATTAGATTTTGTTTGAGAGTCCCCATGGCAACAGCAGGAATATCCCACATGCTCGGTGTCCTGGCACATAAAGTTGGAAGTCACGTTCTGTTTGTTGATTTGCAAAAGTCTGAGAAAAGGCATTCTAATTAGTGGCTGACATGACTGCTGGTGCTTATTATCATCTCTATCTAGTGAGAAAATTGTAACGCTAACCAAGTAGTTTATTAATTGCTACCAGAATTAGTCTGACAAAAACCTGGAAAGCGCACTCTAAACAAAATAAATTAGTGTTGTCTTTAAATGGTTGGAGTAATGGGGACAGTCGGCAAGAAAAAGGAATTAGTAAATTAAGGGCACATGACACACCACACACCACACCAATAGGGGGCAGCCATTCAGTAGTAGCTTGGCAGCTCAACACTGCATAATACCCCTGCCACTGGTAATACATTTCGTTCTTAATTTTTTAAAGAAAGATACATTTGCTAAGTGAAACTCTGTATTTAGTTGTTGTTGTTTTCCCAAAAAATAATAATCTAGGTTTGCCTTTGTTTGGAATGCTGTGGCTCTTGTTATTGTTGCATAGGTGAGTTGGGTGGCACAGAAGCCGTTGTCAGCACCTGGTCTTTGGAATGTTCTCATCAGGGAGATTTATCAGCATCTCACTACTTTTTAAAAAAATAATTTCCCCATGGCTGTCTAAATGTTATTTAAATATGATTTTAAATGGTTGCTGTGATGCTGCTATGGTTTTATTGTTTCTTCTGTTTGTTTTCAATTTAACTTTATATTTTATATTATTTTTGATATTTTATTTTATTGTTTTAACGCAGAAGTGGCAACACTTATCATTCCAAGGGCTGTGTTTCTTCCTGGCTCTGTGCTGATGATGGGCAGGGCCAGAGGTAAGGGGGGGGGGGCAATGGATGTGACTCTTCGTACAGTAAACTGCATTCCCACCATGTAAATGTTAGCCACACACACTCATGTCTCCAACCTCAGGTTGGCAAAAGCACTCAATGGGTATGTGGATTTTTAGCTACTCTGAGACTATGTTACCAAGGTTGCACACCTATTTACACTTACCTCTGAGTAGACACATATAAGATTGCACTGTATAAGGTGTGTATGTATCTGTAACAGCACCGTTCTGCACATATCAACTCAGAAATAAGTTCCCCTTACACCCATCAATTGTACATAGGAATTTAGCCTTAAAGACATAACTAAAGAAATAAATCCCTAATAGATATGCCACTGCAGACATGCCCCCCCCCCCCCCGTTTGCACATTTTGATATAAGAGTTCTGTGAGGGTGCAGGGTGGAAGAACGATGCTAAAATAAAGCTGCCTTGCCCACAATGGTTTCCCATTCAATTTAATGGAGGAGGCATTTTCCACCCACTCCCACATATACCCTGCTGCAGGCACATACTGCTCTGTCTCATTGAGTTCAACAGAAAAGCTTGTTCATGCAGTTCCTCCATAGGCATATCAACGTAAACAGAGAACTTGCCTGTACAGTCCAGAAGTTCTTATGCAAACTGCTTAATATTGCAGTCTCCTTTGTATTATTAGCTTGATAAATGATAGCCTAGTAGCCGTGATAAATGAAGAGGCAGGCTCCTCATATGTAAAGGAGACAGCTAAAGTGGTTAATGCATTCAGTGTTTTGATTAAATAGATTTATGGATGCAATTTAGATGTATATAGTTCACATGGGGTGGGGGGTGGGAATCCACATCTTTATAAAGTATTTACAAATCCTGAAATTGTCTTGCACTGATGTGAGGGGAGCTATAAGAAGAATTTATCAACTCTGCTTCACATGACACGCATTGTTTTCCCTGAACCTACCATCATCACACTTTTCCCCTGATGTAAATTGGCCCAGATTACTAGTTCATAATTATTCCACGCTGTCATATCAGATGTCACAAGTTAGCACATCTGGTTATGAATCTGAGATTGTGCTTAAACCTGCATGCATTTGTCTGCTCCATATTTAAGTCTCTCCCACTATTCATCCAAAATCTCATCAGGACAGATAATAAACCACTTCATGAACAGATGTGCCACTTATTCATCTAGTTCTGTAATGATAATGAAGAAAATTTAATCTGGAGTGTCTGTGCAAGATGATCTAAAAGACAGATTGATATGAATAATAAATACTCTACACTGGAATCTAAAAACTGACATGAAAAGGCAATCATTATGTACTTTACAATACTGCCTTTGATATCGTCCAATAGTGTATAAAAACAAGCACCTCTTGGGGGCTGGGCTCAGGAAGGAGCTACGGCTTCTGCAGATTCTAAATGTTCTAAATTGCTTTGACATTAAAGGAACATGAAAGATGAATTCTCTTACAGCTGGAAGCTACATCTCACATTGCAAAAATTATTTAACTATGCTAAGGAAAAATTGGTGATCTCAAACTCAGACACATGCAAGGTGAACCCAGTAACACATGCCAGGGAATTGTCCTTTGGGGAGGCAAAACATTCACACAGACAACAGAAATCCTGGACTTTTTAAAACAACAACAACAACACTTTGATGAGGAATGTGGAATAGTTTTGAGTCATCATAGGAAAGAACAAGGGATTGTATCCAACATTGGCATACGTAAACTGAGCAGACCCACTGAAATTAATAGACTGAAGTTAGTCAATGGGACTACTCTGAGAATTAGATGCAACCTAAATTAGTTGCCCCTAAGGAAGAATCAATAGACTTGAAATAGTTTGGCAAATAACATATCCACCTTTGAAGTCTCCTCTCTTCGTCTTTGCCTTTGAGGTGTCCCCATCCTTCCTTCTTGTGAATCATCTTCCTCCATCCCTGTAAGTTACTGCAATCTATTTGCCACCCTCCCCACTCCCTAGACATAATATTCCCTATACAAAAATGAAGGAACTGAAGATCAGCTCACATGTTAACAAGTTTGGTGATTGCATTATTGCATGTATTTCTCTTTGTAAAATTCATGAGATTTTCATAATGATACATGCTGTAATTAAGTTGCATTTTGATGTTGTGCCTTGAGGTATTAAAACTTGTATGTGACTTCCTTTTGTGTACGATTTTTCTGGCAAAGGGTGTTTAATGAGATAACAGAAATCACTGGGTTAAAGCGGACCAAAAGTCCAGAGGTAGCATTATTATCAATTTACGATGGGGTGGAAGGTTCGCAGGCTATGAAGGACTTGCTCACAAATTTATTGACAGCTGCACAAATTATTATAGCTAGGAAGGGGCAAGCAGAATATAAAACAGAAGAATGGTATAAAGAAGTGTGGGATGTGGCTATTAATGATAGATTAACATGTGCCATTAAGGTAAGATGGAGAATATGCAGGAGAAATGATTTTGAGGAGATATGGAGGGTGTGTGTAGAATTTGTACTGTTAAAACAGAAAGGGGTCAAACCATTGCAAGAGGTGTTGAAATTTTAGGAGGTTGGATAGTTACAATGGAATGGTCTCAGTGGTGGGGTGCACATTTTTATTCTTATTTATTATGATTAATACTTTATCAAAATAAATAAATAAATAAATAAATAAATAAATAAATAACTTTTTTAAAAAAAAAAAGACAAGGGAAAGTTTCTTACGGTCCTTTTTTATTTCAAGCTTTACAGAGAGAGGCCACAGAACCCAGCCTCTTGGATAATGGCATTCTCCACCCCCTCACCTCTCCCACTTCCTCATTAATCATCATCATCATCTCTTCTATGGGTGCCATTAAGTGACCTCTGTCTTCAAGCTCTTTGCTCTCCTACTCGCTGGGTTCTGGGAGATGGTGGGTCTGGAATGCTTTATAATGACGTGTCAGCCAGGTGTTGCTCTGGCTCTGCCATGATTTCCCAACTTTACTCCTCATCTGCCTCTAAGCTGTGACCTCCCTCAAACCCCTGTTGTAAATCTATACTGTCTTCCTCTTCCTCCTCCCTGGAAGGATCAGGATGGGGAAGCAGACTCCACCATTCCGCCTCTGCTCAGTCTCTGACAGCCAGTGAATGCAATCACTGCTGATGTTCCACATCACTTTGTCCTCTTCACCACCTGGTTCTGATCCATAGTCGGCCATTTTCTGTGTATGCATTTGGTACCATGTGGACAGGTAGAGAGGCTGCACAGGCCAGCCCCACTGTCTCCTTTCCTCCCAGCTCTGCCCACATGCTCCCCACACACTGAGGAAGGATTGAAGGGAAGAAGCGTTCCCGATGCACACAGTCTGCTTTCATGAGCTGCAACCCTGTATGATCAGGACCACAGTTCATGGGCACAGTTCGTGGCCATGTGTTTCACAGCCCCCCCCCCCCCCGCCTGTGAGCAGCATGAGGGCAGAGCTGACAGGTGACACGATTGTGACAAAGGGCTAGCATCCACAGCTCCACTCACTCCATGTTATGCTACTTGTGTGAAGGGGAAAAAACAACAACCATAGGTTGCTCCACTAGTCTACTCTCAACTTATATTTGACTAGGGCGTCAAACTAGTATTTACCCACTTCCCAAGAACAGTCCTGCTGATATCAAAATAACTGGTTCAGAGATTCATTACAATTTTTATAAAAACAGAAAACCTGTTGCCTGTAATTCTTCATGTATTAATGTCGAGACTAGAGTTGAGTCTTTACAGTGAGTTCTGGGTCAAGGAAAAGGTCTACAGAAGAAGCCGTTATTTGTTCATCCAATTTCTTTTGTTTATCTTGCTGAGGAATTGCTCTCTAGGAAGCCATGATGAGCCCTCAGAATGTAACCACTTTCAAGGTCACTCTGATTGATAAATTGCTATAAGTGGTTCAATTGATTATTTGCTTCCAGAAAGATGTATTTCAGTGCAACTGTTGCAGAAATAGGTTGTTATTTCAAACAAAATCTGGTTCTGTCATCCAAAAGTAAGCTTTATGGCCATCTAGTTGAAAGATTCATCACTTCAAATGCTTGAAGGTTTGAATCTGGACTAAAATGTTTCACTTTGACATGCTAGTTTATATGTTCCATGAGGGTTTTCATATATATATATATATATATATATATATATATATATATATATATGAGTGCACACATTTAATATCTCACCCACACCCCAGCAAAATGTGCACCTCCTGAATATTTGGAATAGTTGGAACTATAGTTCTTGAAGTAGCAACTGCTCCTGAAAAGTGTAACAAACTATCTTTGTTATTCTAGGTAGCTACACGTCATTTTTACTTGATGTTAGTTGTAGCAGCTCAAACCAATAGCTGTATAATAGCATCAAACATATGGTTCTGCAGAGATCTGATGTAAAATTTGAGATGCGATGAAAGTAATTCTCTTGGTACCCTAAGCAATATATTTGGTCAACACAAACAGACTACCCTATTTATCTCATAGAGGCAAAAGGTTACACAGAGTTTCCTGCCCAGGAAATTAATATTCCTGCTCAGTGCTCTAAGATGGGCAAGAGGCTACAATTTACTACAGTTCTGCCTTGAGCTACCCTTCAGTATCCAGAAAGCTTTCATCATTACCAGTTAATGGGAATCGCAGGTGGGCATGACTGCTGTTGCACTCATGTGCAGCTTGCAGGCTTCCCACCGGCATCTGATTAGCCACTGTGAGAACAGGATGCTGGACTAGATGGGCCATTGGCCTGATCCATCAGGACTGTGACTTTCCTAGATCTCTTATGGAGGCCCTGTGGTCCTCTAGATGTTGTTGGGCCACAATTCCAATCATCTATGACCATCAGCCATGCTAACTTAGGTTGGTGGGAGGTAGGAGTCCAAAAAGATGTGGAGTGTCCCAGGTTCCCTGTCCCTGAGGTAGTGAAATGTAATATTAAGACAATTAAGGCTGCAACCCTATTAGCATGTACTCGAAAAGAAGCCCCATTGAACTCGCTGGGACTTAGGCCCCATCTGTACCACACATTTAAAGCAGTATCATACCACTATTATGCCATCGCAGCTGAGAGTGGGGAGAGGTGCTGAGAGTTATATGAGACTTCTAGTGCCTTCACAGAGCTACCATTCCCAGAATTCCCTGCGAAGGCAGAATTGTTGAACCACTCTGAGAATTGTAGCTCTTTTAGGTGAATAGCGGTCGCCTATCAACTCTCAGCACTCTTAACTAAACACAGTTCACACAAACAACAACATTCCCAACAGAGGAATTCCTGTTTGGTCAGGAAAGTAGCTGAATTGCCTTGACTGAATTCCCCAAAGATATGTTCCTCTTCCACTCTTCCCTCAGAGCCTTATTTCCTGTTTATAGGCCTGCACTGTATCCCCAAGTGTCCTCCACACTGACAGAGTGCAAAATTATTCCCCATAGCCAAGGAACCAGAGGGGAAATCACAGGCCAATAATAGTAAATCTCTTTTTAAGAGTTTGTCAACAAATAAATGCTGCGACTGGCACTAAAAGTGTTGCCAAGCATCTGTCACAGGAGCCGCAAATTGAGAATGGAAACGCCAAGCAAGAGTCATATTGTTTCTTAAACAAATTGCACGATAAGCAGGTGTAAGTGAACAGAGCTTAACACAACCCATGAAAAAGGGCATCTGCTGTCATCAGGGATGTGTTGGGCCTAGAGGCTTCTGAAATGCACAAGTGCTTTATTTTTTTTCAAGATAAAATGGATACATACAGTGGTTCTTTATTGAACCTCCACTGGTGTACATTTGCAGTGCCGTGCATTAAAATGGCAGTTATAATCATTCGTGTTTTCTGGATAGTAGTAGTTTTAACATTCTGTGCAAACATATGTATAAGGTGCCGCACATTAACAGCCCCCCACCCCTGAGGCAGAACAACTGTTAGCTATAACCTTGAAGGTTTTCTAAGGGGTCATGGGAGTTGTAGTCCGACATCTGGAGGAACACAGGTTCACTGATATATCTCACAGGAGAATGTTCCTACCACATCTGCCTTACACAGGATGCTGCTTAAACAACACCAGCATGTGCTATCTTGTGACTCATCATATATAGCCTTTGTTTGTTAGCCTTTTCAAACCAAAGTTGTTTTGTTTCTTTCCTTCCAGGGAGACCATCATCCCAGCCCCGATTTAACACAAGCAGCATTCAAATCAGAAGGGTTTCCATTAAAAGACCAGGTGTGGCAAACCAAGCCAAGCTGTTGCCAGCTTATCATATTTATCACTCTCCTGACTGGCAGCATACATCTATTCATCAATTTTTGAAGTTTACACAAAGTAAAATGTTTCTTATTTCAGAGAGTGGAGCCCTGCAGAGAGCACAAATGCTCTTATATAAACCACCGAAAACTGACATACATAAAAAACCCACAGCCCCACAAAGCAAGTTGTGTGCTTTGAATGCTGAGCGGTACTGATTTCAACGGGGCTTATTTTCAAGCATTTATCAATCTTGGGATCGTCAAAACACTAGTGGCAAACATTAGGAGATGTTATACTTATTGGCTCCCAAAGTACCATGGTTATTGGATCCAAAAAACACCTGGATATCTTCCAACTAAATATTTTATACCAAATAACACATTTTCAATATCTGAAGGCAGATTTGTTACTTATGTTGTTTCAGTGTCTTTGTTTTGAATTAATAGAGATATTAATAGAGAGGCTCCCCCCTCCCAATGAATAAATAAATGAAAGTTCAGGATATAATTACTTGTTGGACACTGAAATCATGTGGAGCAGCAACAACAAGCGGAGGATGGCAAATAGGCAAGTTATTATGCTTCCCTTACTCTTCAAAACACGAAACCATCTGTTGTGTTGGCAGCTGACACTGATATTAAAATATTATATTGTATTATACTTGTTTGCAAGAATTTCTATACCACCAAGATTAAGGGGGGATAGACATAGTGGTGAAGAGCAGAAAATCAACAATAAAACAACTACAGAAAGACAAATGAATTGTATATACTGTGGCAGGGTTGGGAGATCATACCAGTTTTGGTTTCTCTCAGTTTCTCATTTTTCTCATCTTAAATTCAATTCTCCATGTTCCCACATCAGTTTGCATTTTTTTAATTAAAAAAACAAACCCTCATGAAACTTCATCAGCATTTCAGTGATACCTTCTCTTATGTACATTGGCTTACATTTTTGACTAATAAGCACATTTTTGCAGTGACATTTCCCCTAATATAATGCATTTTCATGTGTTATTTTCAACAATGAATGCATTTATGCACACCTTAATATATGCATTTTTTGTAAACTTGGTTGGAGAACCGCATTGCAAAATTTGGAGAAGTGTGAATTTTGAAGGATGACTGTTTTCTGCTTCATGAAAAGTGTGAATTAGACAGGTTCACATTTAAACAGAACTGAATTGGATAGCTCCCCCATCCTCAGATGGTCCACAGGAGAAAAGCACATCTGTAGAAATTCCATCGTTTAGGAAAGTGATTTGTTAACAGGGGTGTATGTTAGACAGGATGTGGTAGGAGAATTGCTTGGATAGGCAATTTGAGGTGGTCTTTCATCTTTTGGCCTGGCCTGCTCTGCCCCTGGCACTCCTCAGCCATGACCTCCTTCTTGTCCATGCTAATTTCAATGCATCTGCATCAAAGAAGTGAGTGACATGGTTGATCTGAGAGCCTTTCAAGGCATGAAAAATAGCTGTAGATGAGTTGTTTATTTATAATCAACTGTATTGATATGATTGTGAATGTGTGCCTTTTAAAGCTGTTTTATATAGTTATAAATTGTTTATTTTATATATTATTACGAACAGCCATGTTAGACCTCACCTGCACGATTGAAATCTGTTACATAAGCAAATACTGCAACAATGCAATCCTGCTTGGATCCTGCTATAACACCCAATATTACTGAAGAATTTAAGGCCATTCTGTGTGAATTGCAACCCATCGTTGCGTGGCATCAGACCCATACAGTGGTACCTTGGGTTACAAACACCTTGGGTTATGAACACTTCAGGTTACAGACTCCGCTAACCCGGAAGTAGTACCTCAGGTTAAGAACTTTACCTCGGGATGAGAACAGAAATCGTGTGGCGGTGGCATGGCGGCAGCGGGAGGCCCCATTAGCTAAAGTGGTACCTCAGGTTAAGAATGGTTTCAGGTTAAGAACGGACCTCCGGAACGAATTAAGCTTGTAGTCAGAGGTACCACTGTATTGGGTAACGTTAGTCTTAAACACCTCACATGGATCTTTTTATTCATTTATTGAAATATTTCATTGCTTTATGCTTGGAGAGTCACACTTTCTTCGAACACAAATATTGCCAAAGTAGGTTGAGCCAATGTTATTCTCCCACAGAAACCAGTATTAGAGGTTCTCAGTGTCAAGGGACTAGACTAGCTATGACATATCATATTACCCCCCCCCCCAAAAGACTCTATTGTCCTTTCTCTTGTGCCTCTTCAAGCCAATTTGGCACAAGATCAGTTTCCAGTTATTTTGGTACTATACTGAGAACTGAGTGACATCAGCATTATTGAATCTCATTCTCCCATAGAGAATTCTGCCTTCATTTTTGGTAGACACTACCAGTCATTCTTCTGACAAGATTGTAATATTTTGGATTGTGTGTGCATGTGTAAATAATATACCTATATCTATCTATATATAGCAAGGTTCAAACACTTGCTATTGGGTATATTCATGACTGGGAAGTCTAAAAATAAAATAAACCTGGCGTATTTTCAGAAGATGTCTTGTGGTTACTTAAAATAACTTACCATTCTCACAGGTCACATTGTTCCTTTGGCATACATACCTAGATTCTAAGCCCATTGTATTCTTTAATAGCCATTCAGAAAAAGGTGCTTGTGATGAATTTATTAAGGGCCTACCCATCCTACCTAATAGAGACTCTTCCACCAGCACAGGGTTAAGAAGCCTGTAATCGTATTATTAGATTTGGGAGTCTTGATCTCCTGGCACAAGGGTATTTAGGCTTGAATACAATAGATTCATCAATTTCAGTAAAACAGGAAATGGTCACCAGTGCATCTAATGGATTGCCAGACTGATTCTGGTGCAACTGGCAATAGACCATTTTGTTTTTGTTTTATCATGCAGTGTTTCTGTTTCTGTGGTGACCACAGCATAGTTATCATCTTTGACCTCACCTGGATGCCCCCCAATAAACACAACAGTATTTCCTAAAAGTCCCTCTCTCGTCCTTTGTAATGTGTATATATATATGTGTGTGTGTGTGTGTGTGTGTGTTTATTGAAGGCCACAGGGGGCTAAAGTTGGGAAAAGTCTAAATAAGTGTGATGGGAACTTATGAGACCTGTGCCAATTTTTTTTGTATGTTTGATGTTTCCTAAGTTTGTATTATTTAATATAAGGTTTTATGATTAATAAAATATTGAGCAAATGGCATTTTGGTCATATAGAATAGACCCGTTGTCTTTCCTTTGAATACTGAAGGAAAATGTCTTAGAACAGAAATAAATTGTTCTATCCATGATGGAAAATTTTTATGCACAGTCAGGTGTGGATCACAAACCACAGCCATCGAAGGCAGCAGACCATATTTATCACTCTCAGACTGGCACCATACTTCTATTTATCATCACTCAGCACATACATAGAGTCAGATCCTTCTGATTTCATAGTGTGGCATAAATCCTGCAGAGAGCACAAATGGTCTACCATAAAGCACAGATAAATGACATCCGCCAACAATTCTGCAAAGCAAGCTGTGTTTATGAAATGCTAAATTTATCAGCATAAAGAAGAAAGAGAAAAAGTAGTGATGTAATGAAGGCAGGGCAGGGAGATGGGAGGATATCCTGCTGGTCCAAAGAGGTGTATGTAAAACTAGTCTATTGTACAAAGGAACAATCCATATTCATTGCTCCACCTTTATTTGTCTCTGGCCTCACCCACCACTGGCATATGGCCCTTGGAAGGTTGCCCAGAAGAGAATGTGGCCCTTGGTGTGGAAAGGGTGCCCCACCCCTGGTGTATGCTCTACATGGGGCTATCCTAGATGTCGATGATGGAAACTTAAAGTGGGGCAGACATGACTGTGCATCTCGTAAAAGCAGACACGCACACATTGAGCCTCTTTCACATTCATTTCATTGGTTACCGATACCAGTGAGAACTTGCAGTGATCACATTTATGGGTGCCTAGCTTTCTCAACTTGCCCCGTATTCTCAATTCAGGGTTACTTACTCTTTATCCACAGTTTACTCCTGCATTATATGTACAGAGGGAGCAGTGTTCTGCCCCAAACCAAAACTGGTATACATTTACCTGCTCCCCTTCAAGGAATATAATAAAGTTACTCAGTGCTTTTTTTCTCAGAAGAAAAGCACTGAATGTACTACAGTGGTAACTTGGGTTACAGACGCTTCAGGTTACAGACTCCACTAACCTGGAAGTAGTACCTCGGGTTAAGAGCTTTGCTTCAGGATGAGAATAGAAATCACCTGGCGGCAGCGGGAGACCCCATTAGCTAATTAGCTGAAATATGTTAAGAGTCGAGAGTGGATTTCATGCTCTTTATTCAGCTCATAGTGGTGAGGAGGGAATGAAAGTCCCCTCAAAGTATCTGCTTTATATACATTATTTACACAATGGGCTGCACGTGATTGGCTAATTCCGGAATTCTCCTGTAGGCCAATCAGGTTGTGGATTCACTTCTATCTGGAGCTGGATTGGGTGGCTCCTGCCAACCAATCATACTGCTGCATTGTTCTAGGACCAATCAGACTGCTGCAGTTTGGATCCTATTCAACACAGTACATAACATTAGCTAAAGTGGTACCTCAGGTTAAGAACAGTTTCAGGTTAAGAATGGACCTCCAGAACGAATTAAGTTCTTAACCTGAGGTACCACTGTATTTTGATCCCTTTCTCCTGCACCTGGAAGTGATGAATGTGGTCAGGGACAGTATTGTGCTCCTCCTGGAGGGAGGATAACATGTGTATGTTTCTATGGACAGATGCACTTTGGATCCCAATGTGGGTAGCAGATGGGCATCGCCAAGACTACAAAAGGACTCTGGGCAGCAAAACGAACCCCTCTGAAGATTGCTTGGAGCTTTCTAGGTCACCTGGAGCACACATTCAAAGTAATGGGGCTTGAGGGGTAGTGAGCAGGAGGGCAACAGCTAGAGATGTGGACTGCTGGAGCAGAAGCAGGTAAGAATACACTGCTTCCATTCATGAAAGGGAGAGGCTTGCCCTTAACTGGGCAGCACAGAAAATGTTAACATTAACAAAACAGTGGGTCTAGTTCTAGTATCTGCACCTTGCCTCTTTCTACTGGGTGTGGGTGTAATATGCTTGCCATGCCATTCTTGACTTTTCTATTAAAAAAAAATGAATGAATACCAACCACGGTGTGCATGTGATCCTGATCAGGACTGTGGTGTGTGGGGGAGAGGGAACTGACTCCTTCCCCCCAAGTGGCAGTGGCATCCGGGGAGGAAAATAGTAGCTCTGGGGGGTAGGGGGAAATGTCACAAGAAAAAAAAATCAATCCTCACACCCCATGTGACACCCACACATACACGCATGCACAAAAACCAGAGGCTAATTTTGAAAAGCTTGAGAGAGAGGACCACGTAGAAAATAAATATCTTTTATTTAGAGCCTTTCTTTCCCTCAGAACCTGATATTAGGTGTAATTTTGCCTGATACAGAAGCTTATTAAAGAAGGGAGTGTTTCTCTCTGTCTCTCTCTCTTCTCCCCCCTCCCTTCTTCCAGTAATTAACTGTTGCTTTTGGCACCTGTGAGCCTAACATTTTCTATTGTGTTTGAGTCTCTATAGCCTGGAACATGCTACAGGATGCTAAAATCCAAGACAAAACATTAGCACAGAAGGCTTAAAGTGATGCCATATTCATTGTTAGCACAAACAATAACCTTGGATCCTGCATTCTGTTCCTCTGAGCTGCACAATCATAATCATTCAGATGGTGGTAGTTTGCATGGAATTAAGGTTTTTTTTTAAGGGATGAAGGATTTGCTTCATGTTAATGGGGGACAGTTGGAAGTCATTTATGAAATCATTTCAATGTACAGCACGAGCACACTAGCGATAAAAAGGAAGCCAGCACACATAAAAGGAACATCCGTCTCCAAAATTGGTATAATTTTTCTACTATTTGTGTGTTTACTTCTTAGAGCCTAACATTTTGGCACAACATGAACCTATTAATTTCTTCAGTGGAAATAATACACAGTACAGAACTATATACGGATCGCTGTGCATGTCATTTCAACACTCCTACATATCCAGATTTAGAAATGGAACAGAAATAAAGCTACCTCATGAACACCCTAATGTGTCAAATTATCCAGCAATCCAGAAGTTACAAAGAAGGATAACTTCTGAAAATTAGGATTCAGGTTGAGTACATATTTCAAACCCTTGCAAAGTTTGGAGCCGATCAAAACCAGGAAAGGAGATAGAGAAGGACTTGGGCTAGCTGTGATGGTTTAGTGCTGACTTGGGTGATTTATGGCAACTGAACAATGAGAGGAGCTCCGTGTCAACACTTAACTCCAACTTGTTGTATCTGTACAGAGCAGGAGTGCCCCACCCATGAAGTAAGGTGAGGCAGTTGCCTCAGGCAGCAGGGTCCACCTGGGACAGCAGATCCCAATGTCAATATTTCTCCCCCCCCCCCACTTTGTTTCTGTTGTAGTTCTTCCCTGACCTCTTCTTCCCTGGCAAGGAGGAAAGGAAGCCATTTCAGGGTGTGCCTCAGGCCCTGGTACAGAGTACATAAGGAAGTTAAATACCCCAAGTCTGGTTTCTAGAATCACTGTAGTGATTTTGAGGTGGCACCTATGTGTTGCTTGACAAAGTAAATTGTTTGTGGTACTTGTGGTGCAGTTCTTGGGCAGAGTTCAGGCTTGTTGGATCTACTCTGCCTTTTACTACAATCTCCCAAGCAGAGCCAGGTAGAAAAACCAAAACCATAGAGTCAGACTGACAGAATGGGGAAGCCTCTGAGCACATTCTGAGCATAGCTGTCTGTTTCCAGTACCTGAAATGGGTTCATACTCCTTTCACAGCAAATCTACTCTGGGTTAGCCCCAACTTTCTCCATTTCAGCATCTTGACTTATTTGGAAAAAGTCATTTGTTTGTTGCTATTGTTCAGTGATCAGAAAGATTTGCTGATCTGCTGACCTACTGCAAATGTATCAGTAGATTCCACACTCCCTTTTGTCCACTCCTGTCTTACACGCTTCTGTAACAAACAAGACTAGTCTTGTTAACCCCCCCCAGTCACTTTCCTAAATAATGCCACTCTCACAATGTTCTGCTTAACATCTCCAGGGACTAGGGAAATCCAACTCAGTTCATATTTAAAGCCAAATCTATCAACTCCACACTTTACAAAACAATATGAGAACCAAAAATATATGCAAACCACACAGCCCAAGCCAGATGCTGACCTAAACACACCCTCCACTATTTTGTGGGTAACATGGATACAGATACACCATTGCTTTCCATGCCTTTGTAACTTCATGCTGCTCTGGGTGATATGAGCAGCTCTCCTGAATAGCTTCCTGTCCTTCCTCACTCCCAGATTTTGTTTCCAGTTCTGTCAATATCTGCTTCAGATGGAAGCAACCTGTAGTAAACATGATCCAGCATCCTTGTGGCCCTTTTGGAGCATCATTATAAAATGGCAGCGGCTTTATAGTAGTTGCTGCACAAATATGATCCTGAGATATCTGCCAGCAGTCACCCCGGCTGGATTTTTAAAAAGGACAGGCCATTACTGTAATGAAGGCTGTGGAGACCTTCAGGCAGTCTTAGAATAAGACCCATCCAGACTTGAAAAACACAGGCAAGCTGTTGATTAGTTTGCTGTATAGTCCTCGGAGATCTCATGCCAGCAGTCATTGCCCTGTTTATAGCACAACAGGTTCTTTTCCTTTGAAGAAGTTTAAAGACAATAAACAATAGCGGTATACCTGCAATAAAACATTTGCTATTCTGACTTGTACACAGTGTTGGTTGCCCCTTGCTGACTACGGTGGGTTACTTCACAGGTTTCTGATTTCTACCAGAGACCATGTCTCTTACAATGGTCTCCAGAGGAGTAGCCATGCTACCTTGTTTCAGCAAACAAACAAAAGTATTGTGTAGGGATGGGGGAGAAATTTGATTTGGTTCAGACTGAAAGTTGAATCTCCCTATTTTTGAACTTTCCAAAACAATCTGAGAACCGAAAAAATAGTGGTCCTTAAAAATTTGCCTTCCTCCAAATTTTGCAATGCAGTTCTCCAGCCAAGTAGTATGTATTAAAATGCATTTACTGGGATAAAGCATCCATTTTAAAAAATCAATATATTGGGGAAAATATGCTTTGTGAAAGATGTGCATTTTAGGAGACATTCACATTGAAATTCTGGTGAATTTCTATGAGGATTTTTAAAGGAAAAGTCATGAACTGGTGTGAAGAACTGAGGAATGGAAAAACGAGGAACTGAGAAAAACCAGAATTGCTACATTCAGACATTCCTAGCTTTTTGGTATCTTAAACACACAAAACCTAAGATTTGTATTATTATAATTTATTAATACCTATTGGGGCAGCCCCATAATCTAAAACAATGGTAGCCAACGTGGTGCCATCGAGATGTTGTTGGTCTATCATCCTTAATGTTTGGACACGATAAAAGTTGCAGTTCAATAACATCTGGAAGGAATCACATTGGTTACCTGTGGTCTAAGGCAGCCACACCAAGCCGCCTAATAGAATCCAGGGAGCAGACCTTGTAAAAATCCTAGACATTAATCCCCCCCCCAGTTACTCTGACAACACTATTTCAGGGCCTAAAAACATCAGCTGTAACATTTACCTGCTCATCTTTCGATGTAATATATACTATCATCTGACAGCAATGCCCTGTGTTCTACATAGAAAATACACACAATATTTCAACCTTCCAGGGCACGCAATGACTTTCCTTTAAATTAGCAATTCTTAAAAAAAAAAGAACTTCAAAGGAAGACCCCAGCATGAAATTGCTGAATTACAGTTGTCAGAGTTGCCTCCAGGTCCCAGCTCACAGAGGACCAACGCTAGCCAGTAATAACGTATAAAAGTCTTTATTGAAGATTAGTTTCCATTTCCAAACCGCAGCGTGCAACTCTACGTCTTAGATCTTAGACCGGCGAAGCTCCATCTGAGTCTCCGCCTCCTAGACACCAGTTTAAGACTCTAGCCTTACTCCACCTCTTCCGTTGTTCTTTCCTCCTCTGGGTCCTTCTGCCCCCTGGGGTTTCCTCCTTTCTGGACTCTTCTGACGCTGACCCCCCTGAGTCTTGCCCCTCCTTCCGGCGGGCTTTAGGACCTGGCTCCCTATCCGGGCTACCTGCTGTGCCGCTCGCCTGTACATTTGAACTTGGCGCGCGCGCCCAGCCGGTAACCTTCCTCTTGACCGTTTCCCCGCTCTCCGATGGAGGCGTGGTCAATCCTGACTCATCTCCTCTCGCTGGTGGTGAGAACACTGGTCCCGATTCCTGGGACTCCTCCCCCCGACTGCGCTCTGGTGGGGAAGCTGGTCCTGATTTCCAACTGCTGCTCTGGGAGTCCCCGCTGGCCCCTTCCTTCTGGGGTTTCCCCCTTGGCACCCCCCTTGCCCTGGTCATCGGCGCTCCCTTCTGTGAATCTTCCGATTCGCTGGAGAGGCTCGTGGAATCCCTCTGACCACTGTCACCGCCTACGCTCCCCTCGGATTCCTCCCCCTCGCTCTCCATTTCCTCCCTCTCCTGTGCCTCTGCTCCTGAGCCCCTGACAACAGTTAATCAAAAAATTCAAATCTCTCACCTGTGACTTGAATCATGATAATGATTTCCTGTCCCACTACAAGTGTCATTTTAGCAATGCTAGGATGGTGCTTTGTACTATTACCAGTTACTGATGTTTTGTATCGATATCTTAAATACATTTATAGTTTTGCGTTATTGCCGCAGGCTGTTTTGCATTTCATTTCCTCTGACCTCTCTGTTTACATTTTTTCCTTTATAGCTCATGCATATATAGATATTTGCCACCTGAGACTAGCACTCCATACAATGGATAAAATGGATTCTAGTGTACAGAAAGCTTATGCCATGATGCAACCTGTGCCGTTAATAATGATTGTACAACCCGTACTGCACATAGGCGACAATTATTCACACAACTCATATTCTTGTTCAAAAACAATTTTTCAACATTTATCTGATTTGTGTCTTATTTTCACAAATCTGATAAATGGTGAAAATTGTTTTTGAACAAGAATATTAATTGTGTGAATAATTGTCACCTATGATGCATTTGTTAGTATTCAAGGAGCACAATCCTAACCATATCTACTCAGAAGTAAGTCTTAGCGAATTCATCGGGGCAGGTAAGTGGGGAGATGATGGCAACCAAAGACTCATTGTTTTTCTATAATGCTGAAGCGATATTCACACCGGAAAACCATTTCTGAGAAGCACAGTCTATTGCAGTCCCTCTGTGTGCATTTGCATTTTCAGACATGGGCATATAAATCACGTTTTTCAAAACACCCACACAGTTGTTGACCTGCAATTAAAATGCATTTATTAGATTCACATACCTAAAAGAACAATTCAATCCCAAGGCTAAGCACACCAGTTCAGAAGAGATAATGACAGCTGGCATAATACACTAGGGTTGCAATTCTAATGCCACTTACCTTACGTCCCATTGAATTTAGTAGGAGTTACTTCTGAGTAAACATGGTTAGGGTTACACAGCAAAGCTGCGCAATATCATCACTGACAGCCAAGAATACCTAGGAAATTAAAAGTTAAACTGGGAGAGCCTAATTCAGATTACTTGGAAGGTAAAGCTCCCCACCTATTGTTGTTACTGTTATTACC
This sequence comes from Podarcis erhardii, assembly GCF_964252035.2. NCBI lineage: Eukaryota > Metazoa > Chordata > Lepidosauria > Squamata > Lacertidae > Podarcis > Podarcis erhardii. The sequence goes on along the minus strand of NC_138498.1, from coordinate 55,534,749 downwards.
TTGCCCTTTACCTGAAGGTCCCAGGGCAGGTTACAACAATTAAAACACAATATTTAAAAGTAATTTAAAACAACTTACTGCCACAGAAATAAGGAGGGTCCTAAAATATGCCCAAGCAGGCAAATGCATAACTAGTTGATTTTGGGCTAGTGGGGGGAGGCAACCAAATGGCTAGAAACTTGGGGAGAGCTGGGTTCAAGTCCCTTTTTAGCTTTAAGAACTCAGAGTAGCCCTGAATCAATCGCTGTTTCTGAGACCAGTCAACATTACAGAGCTGCTTTGGGGGATAAGACTGGGGTGAGGGGAAAATAAACTGTCTAACCAACACTGGGTGTTGCTAGGGGCAGGAGACCAGCTTACGCTGAAGAAAGCTTTCAACTTGTTAAGTTTTATATAATTTTTCAGGCACAGTAGAGAAGCTCAGCATTAGCTAGTCACCTAAATACCAAATTAACAAGGTAATTTAACATGAAGGACAATCTGCTCCCGCATAAACTTGCTCAGATGGTATGATCAGCCCCTAAGGCCCTGCTTGGGACCCTGCCAACTTTTGAGGTGAAGATAGGCAATGACAAAATGGCAGGGCCTTGTTTGCTGTAGCGCCCTATCTCTGAAATGCCCTCTTCCAATATGTGTGTATGACTCTACCTTTATTTTCTTTTTGGTACCAGGAAAGATCCTTTTGTTTCACTGAGGCCTTTAGAGTATCTGAGATTTTATGCTGGCTAAAATTGTGATTTTAATTTATTTTAAGCTACTCTGAGAGCATTGCTGAAGAGCAGCCTATAAATATTTGAAATGAATAAAATTATAAATTATATAATTTAAAAATCCATGAGCTGATGTGGAAATGTAGTTCTAACAATTCTGTTTCTAACTTCGATTTCTCCACCTGGAACCCTAACTTTTTGTCATTTTTAAAAACTTCTTTAATCTGAGCATAATGTAACCAGTCTCGCACCTTATCCTTCATTTTCTCCAAACTCTGCAATTTCCAATTGTCTCCATCTTTTTCTAATATTTCCCAATATTTTGGCCATTTGGCCTCCATATTGGGTCTTTTTCGGGCCTTAGCCTCCAGAGGTGAAAGCCACCTTGGAACTAACCAAATAAAATGACTGCATAGCTTCTCAAATTGTTGCTGTTACAATCTGAAAGATTGTGGGACATTTTTAAGAGTCCTGATTTCTTCAGAATAACCACAGATGCATTTTTATTTATTTTTTCCCCTCTGTGTGGCTCCATTCACCTTCTCTTAGCCATTAAACAGCTACTGATGTTACAGTGAAACAGAACTCAGAGTGCCTAGACAAATCTAAGACAGAGCTGCACAAGATTTATTGGAAGAGAAAATATTTGTCTGAAAGAATAGTAACTTTTCACAAGTACAGAGGTATTAAACCAGAATGTATTCATGAATAACTGAATAGCATAGTTAGCAAACTGGCAGGTGTCTTCAGCTAATTAACACATTTCTAGCAGGTCAGGATCAGACTATCAAAAGGGTACCTTGGCTATGAGAAATCCTGCATTGTTTTGCCTGGTCTAGCCATCTTAGCACCTATCCTATCAGAATATAATCTGGTGGCTGTCACACTGCATGGAACTCACACAAAAAATGAAAAGGGCTTTTTCATTTCCACCGCAAGCAGGTAAGACAAACCGTGATATCATGAAGGGCCCCTTGGGGATCACACAGCATGTGCACAGAAGGCAGCTCCCTCAGTTCTGGCGTTCCCCATCCTCATAGCAATTTAAAACCGTACATTTGGTTCTATGCAATAGAACACAGGATCCTTTCTGCAAACAAGAGATCCGGAGGCTGGTTGAAGAGACTAGAATGAATTCTGCACTCACTACGGCAACATATATTAAGCGGCCATAGAAAATGCATGATGTTTCATGAAAGCGAAGGAGTTTTGCGGCACTTTAAATTTGTTAAATAAGTTTTTCATATGCATTTGCTGTAGTAAATTTGTTCAAGGTGCCACAAGACTCTTTTTGCTGCAACAGACTTAATGCCGCTACTCCTTGGGATAGTGCTGTTTCAAAAGTATACCAAAATATGCTTATTAGGGAAATTTTTCATGAGTACGCTTTTTTAAAAATCCATGAGCTGATGTGGAAATGTAGTTCTAACAATTCTGTTTCTAACTTCGATTTCTCCACCTGGAACCCTAACTTTTTGTCATTTTTAAAAACTTCTTTAATCTGAGCATAATGTAACCAGTCTCGCACCTTATCCTTCATTTTCTCCAAACTCTGCAATTTCCAATTGTCTCCATCTTTTTCTAATATTTCCCAATATTTTGGCCATTTGGCCTCCATATTGGGTCTTTTTCGGGCCTTAGCCTCCAGAGGTGAAAGCCACCTTGGAACTAACCAAATAAAATGACTGCATAGCTTCTCAAATTGTTGCTGTTACAATCTGAAAGATTGTGGGACATTTTTAAGAGTCCTGATTTCTTCAGAATAACCACAGATGCATTTTTATTTATTTTTTCCCCTCTGTGTGGCTCCATTCACCTTCTCTTAGCCATTAAACAGCTACTGATGTTACAGTGAAACAGAACTCAGAGTGCCTAGACAAATCTAAGACAGAGCTGCACAAGATTTATTGGAAGAGAAAATATTTGTCTGAAAGAATAGTAACTTTTCACAAGTACAGAGGTATTAAACCAGAATGTATTCATGAATAACTGAATAGCATAGTTAGCAAACTGGCAGGTGTCTTCAGCTAATTAACACATTTCTAGCAGGTCAGGATCAGACTATCAAAAGGGTACCTTGGCTATGAGAAATCCTGCATTGTTTTGCCTGGTCTAGCCATCTTAGCACCTATCCTATCAGAATATAATCTGGTGGCTGTCACACTGCATGGAACTCACACAAAAAATGAAAAGGGCTTTTTCATTTCCACCGCAAGCAGGTAAGACAAACCGTGATATCATGAAGGGCCCCTTGGGGATCACACAGCATGTGCACAGAAGGCAGCTCCCTCAGTTCTGGCGTTCCCCATCCTCATAGCAATTTAAAACCGTACATTTGGTTCTATGCAATAGAACACAGGATCCTTTCTGCAAACAAGAGATCCGGAGGCTGGTTGAAGAGACTAGAATGAATTCTGCACTCACTACGGCAACATATATTAAGCGGCCATAGAAAATGCATGATGTTTCATGAAAGCGAAGGAGTTTTGCGGCACTTTAAATTTGTTAAATAAGTTTTTCATATGCATTTGCTGTAGTAAATTTGTTCAAGGTGCCACAAGACTCTTTTTGCTGCAACAGACTTAATGCCGCTACTCCTTGGGATAGTGCTGTTTCAAAAGTATACCAAAATATGCTTATTAGGGAAATTTTTCATGAGTACGCTTTTTTAAAAATCCATGAGCTGATGTGGAAATGTAGTGAGTTGAATTTAAGACTGAGAAAAATAAGAAACAGAGAAAGCAAAATTGGCAGGTTTGTCCATCCTTATTGGTCACTGCTAGAATATATTTAATATCTCTTCAGAATGCTCATTATTAAATAAAATGTGGGATATCACAGTTATTGAGAAAACAATGAGTTACATTAAATTGAGAGAGGTGCTTTCTGCAGATTTTTTCCTTGCAAATTAGAATTTGTTCAAATGGTTTTGAAAGGACCACAGTTAAAATTTTGGTGTGGCTACTGACATTGAGGCTGCAAGTTCTTTTGGATTATCATAATGTTTGTTAATACACACAATTCACTTTATTTTTTATTTCTTCGTTAAACCTTATTTCCCAAATACGTACATAAGAAACAACAATAAATTACACCTAGCTCCATACAAAAGAGGAAATTATGCATGAAACAGGAAGCAAAGAAGTACACTTGAGAATCAGCTCACAGTAAGATTCCTTTTCTCCAGTTTGGCATTTTATAGAAACAGACCAAAGCTGCAGAAAGAAATTATAAATATTAATCTAGCACCTGTTTCAAATTACTTTCAGCTAAGAGGAGCAGAAAGAGTCAGTGTATGCTGTGTCACACAGACAAAGCAGATCCTGAAGAGCCTTCGAAGTCGGCTGTCATGCTTTTCTGGGATGCCATCTTTTAATTGGGTTGGGACAATATTAAATAAGGGATGGGTGGGCTCGAGGGGGATTGTCAGGGGCTGGACTGAGGATGAATGGTGGGAGCCCCCCCCCTCTTTCTGAACCTTCCCAAGGGCAGGAGGACAGTATTGATTTAGAGCAGTGGTTTGCAAAGGGGCATTGTCTAGAGCAGGCATGTTCAACCAGATGACCACGGTTGACAGGTAGATCCCCCTGGTGATTCTGGTTGATGGCTGATCGCGGGCTTAGAATAACTTCAGAATGAATCTTTCTGCCCCCTGCCCCCCTCGATCTTTCCGTATAGTAGGTGGAGTTTGTTGTTGTCTCATTGTGATGTGGAATATGTTGGTTGACTTTAGCGCTTTGTGTGTTTGTTATTTGCAGAGTGTGAGATGAGCGAAGCATGTCATTCTCCCTTAATAAAATCACAACAACTGTGTTCTCCCCACAAAAAGCTCAACAGTTCTGGTCAATCCTCAGTGACAATGGGTAGATCACTGCCAGTTTTTGTACACTGGGAGTAGATCGCAGTCTCTTGGGAGTTGGATGGACCTGGTCTAGAGGGGAAAAGCTGGGAAATACTGGTTGAGGAACAGCTAGAAGAGGAAACACCAGGAAGAGACGGCTGGCAGATACAGTCTACTTGGAAAGCGTTTCTGACCCCCCCTTGCATAAAACTAGATGAGCTTTGAACAGAAAACACAGTGGCAACAATCTCAGATTAGCAGACATAGGAGTGGCATAGATTAATGGGGATGGAGAGGGTGAACCTTAACTGGGAGCAACGCCATTTCTAGAGAGATATGCATTCCTTTGTCTCTCTCTGTGATTTTTAAAGAAACTAACTAGTAAGAATGCTCCTTTCTTTTGATCTGCTTATTTACTGTCATCAGGGGAGGGATCTGATTCCCCAAAGCCTGACAGGGGTATACCTTCAAAGACAAGCCATGTCATCTAAGGTTTCAAATCTGACCATTTCCACTCAGAAGTAAGTCCTGTTGAATTCAGTGGGGTTTGCACCCAGGTAAGTGGGGTTAGGATTGCTGTCTAAGACTTAGTTCTTTCTTTATAAGCCAGTCCCTACAGAGATCCCCTTCCTATCCCAGAGAGCACATTAGCTCCCCTCCACCATCCTTGAGTTCCACTAGTTCTCATTAGCACATTTCTAGCAATGCAATCACCATGAAGTATTTTGATGATGAAAGGCTTTGGAGAAAAAGTCATCATATTAATTTTAAAAAATGTACGCATTCTGTTATTACAGTGTCCACTGTATACAAATAACATAACGGTGTAAAATATTTATTTGATACATTACCCAAAGTCAAGTGTACTTTACCAAAAGTAAAGAACACATTGTCAACGTTCAGACATCAGGCCATTGGCATGCTGACAAGAAAATAATAGATTGTTTCCACCCATGACATATACTCACTGGTGTAGCACATGCTACAGAATGGTGAGACTGGATTATAATAGATGAAGCTACATCAGCAAGATGTACAATAACTTGTTTCTGTTTTGCAGTTTTCCACCTGGCATCCATCTTGGAACCACTCCCAGGAATACAGGTCTGGAGCATCCTCAGTTCCAAGTTTCTCAAGAGAACACTTTTGCCCTTTGGCCACGAGGTGGCAACCACATAAACATATTAGTGTCAAGATGCCTAATTGTAGTTAAGAAAGTTCTAGACTTCTGTTTTATACTATTGAGTTAAGTTCAGTGAGAAAGAAGCAATCTCTGTTCTCTTCCTGGAAGCCTGAGAACACTTCTGACTCTCTGTTATGGCAACTGGGCGGGATAAAATTGTAGCAAAATCCTGCTGTGCTCACAAAATGTAATGATAAAAATCGTGCTTTCTGCACATTCATAAAGATGCACATAAAGTTAGCTTATTATCCATTGTCTTTTTAACACAACATAACGTACAGCTCCATAGATACCTTTGTTTGTGGGTATAAAAAGTATTGGGCCTCTTTGAAGCTTGAAGATGAAATAGATGAAAGCCTCTTATAAATGTTACCCTTCCGTAAAAGAGAAATTATGCTACAGGGTAAAGGGCAATTTATTCACAACCTCATTTCTGCCCATTCTTGAAATTTACAGTTTCTGGAAGACAGTTGCCCTCTGTCACCTGCTTGTGAAACATCCTTACAGAACGAAAGCACTCATGAGTGCCAAGATTGAATTTTAGCTCTGGGTATAAATTCAGCTGTGATTACACCATCCTCTAGCCTCTCAGAGTAGAAAGATATATTTATCTTTCAGGGTCTAAGTATCTTGACACAAGGCATGCCTTGTCTTTTGTGCATTGCCTGGTGTATTGGTGCAGAATATGAAGACCACAAAGACTTTCACCCATGGTAAAACCCGTGCAGTGCTATGCTGTCCTCTCCTGACAACATCATCTATGCCAGTTACCATGACAATGGGAGGGGGCCTCAGCAGAGCAGCAGCTATTTAGGGGTGCAGTTAGGGAGCCAATCTAGTGCCCTTCCACAGTCTTGATCTTGCCACCACACTGATCCCACACAGTCCCAGGAAGTGGCAGCGATGTTGCTGCCAGGAGGGTGGCACTACCTCACTATGCTACCTGCTCCTGAAAGTAAAAATATTAGATTGGGAAATCCTTGCACAGATTTATTTTAAACTCATTGCACCCACTGCATGTACCACATCTCTAAAGTAGTCCCTCTGCCTCCCCCAAAGCAAAGCACTTATGCCTTTTATATTCAGGAAAGGCTGAATTTATACTGTCAGATTGTTGGCCCGTCATGCTCAGTGTTGCCCAAACCGATTGGCAGCTCCAGAGTTTCTGATAGCAGGGACTGAACCTGGGGCCTTTTGCAGGCAACACAAGTGATCTATTACTCATTTACAGCATGTATAGGTGAGGCTTAGGGCAACACTTGCTAATGAAACTTTCTTATATTAGGAAAAGCTTCACTAGCAGGATTCGTTGCTTCTCTTGAAATTGTTGCAAGGAGCCACGCTAAGAGGGGAAAGGTTTACCATATCCATCATGCTCCTGAGGTCTCAATAAAATTTTGTATTATGCAGAACACAACTAACATATACCATGATAATTGGTTGGAGAAGATAGATCATTGCAACTCCACATGACTCATTACAGTACCGTACACAAATATCAAGGAATAATGCAGTGCAGACTACCTGCAGAAAAAGGTTTCTATGCCTGCTTGCCTAGTCAAACTGTACATCAAGGCTACTCAACAAGGTGCCCTACAGTTCCCATTAGCCCCAGTCAGATTGGCCAGTGTTTAAAGATGATGGGAGTTGTAGCCTGTGACACTTGGAGGACACCATGTTGTTGATTTCTGCTCTACAAATTTAAAAGTGCAAGTGTGCATGTGATAAGGTGGGCATGCATCCCAATTTACAGAGGACAGCGCCCTATTTGAAAGTCTCTCTGATCCAGGTCTGGTTTCAAGAAACTAAGAGAGAGAAGGGATCTTGAAGTTACACAAGTCATCTGGTCACCATCTTCCCCCACTATGGTGAGAAGTATTATATTATTTAAAGTATAGAAAGTGCATCAGAATGTGCACGCACACACACAGTGCAGATTATATGCAATTCCTCTCATCTTTTGTCCTCTTTTTTTGGTGATGTTTAGGTAGCCACCCTGGTTGTGAATGCATGACTTCACCGTAAGAAGAAACAGTCCTAGACTTTCAGAGGCGATGTCATCCACTCATACTTCCCTAAACAGAAACAGAAATGTCACCATACATTACAAGAGTCTCATTTGCCTCTTTTCAGATGCTTTGAGTGGTTCAGTTTTGAGCTACAAAAGTGGGAAAGAAACATGGTTACGAAATAAAGAACACATTACATTTCAGCATTGGCAGGCAAGTATCTTTGAACCTGAAGTGAAGTAAAAATTGGTATCCTGTGCTTCAGGACCTCGCCCTCCAAGCCAACCCATTATATGTAAAAATCTGAGTGGGTGGCACTAACCCCTTTATGTTTCTAAATCAAAGAGATTATGCTGTTGCTGCTTTAAGACATCTTAAAGACAGCTGTTTCATGTAATTCCATCAGTGCCAAAAGGCTGGCCCTGGGGCTTTGGATCAAGATCCAAAATGGTTTGAAGTTTCAGACAAATTATTAAATGTTAATGTTAATAAAAATGTTAGGGAGAGAATTTCAGATGGATGCAAATCAGAGTGATCAGAAATCTTGCTGGCAAAGAACAGATGACTTAATAATCTCTTGATGCAGAAAATTCCTGCCCCCTCTTCCCTTGGGTCAAAGAATTAGAGATGAAGGACTGCGAATTGTGGGTATGTTCAACAATTCTTTCACATCTGTGCTCTTCACACATGAAGTTACTGGCTGGTTGCCCAAATAAAGCACTAATTTGCTGGAAATGAAATTTCAGGAATTGAATCATGAGCTGAAAATGCCACATTGGGCTATTAGAAGATTTGACTTCCCCTGGCTGTAAAAGGTAATTAGGAAGAAGCACTTCTATGTTTCAAAAGGTTAAAGGGTTTAGGTTTAAGGTTTTTATTATTATTAAACTCTTCTCATGACTTCGAAGCATGATGAAAGTGGGGGGGGGGTGTTGCAATCTAAGATATCTAAGCATGTTGCTAAAAATTTTTTTCCGTATGAAGGACTACTGTGTGCAGTTCTGGTCAAAAAGGATTCTGTAGAGTTGGAAAATTGCTGGAGATCATAGGAGGGGGAAATGCTCTTGTGCTTGGGTCCTGCTTGCAGGTTTCCCACAGGCATCTAGCTGACCCCTATAGAACAGGATGCTGGAGTAGATGGGTCATTGGTCTGATCCAGAAGCTCTTCTAATGTTCTTGCAAAATGGGAGATTTGAAGGCCATGAAAAAAATCAGGAGTTGGGAACATTCAAAAGAAGTATTAAAGTCATAAATATTTATTTGATGGGCAGCAACAAGAGCAACAAAAGCTATGTGTGTAATTGATGACATTGACTTTTTAAACAATACTCAACAGGTGGTTTTTCTCTCTTTCTGAATTTAGAGTCAACAGCTTGAACATGACAAACTTTACAACCTGCCATTAAAAGCCCCTCCATTTTTCATTGTGTGTCATCCAATAATCTCCCTTCAGCACACATTTATCCTCATCTCTAGTTTTACTAACTTGCTTTGATATTGTTATTGATCGAGGGATCAATCTGAAGCTTTTTGAAAAATAATTGCCCAACATGTCTAATTGTTCGGAGCAGGAGTGACATTTAATTGCACAACTGCAATTTCTTTGAAAATAATGAAAGGGAAGAAATTTACTGCAAGAGTTTGGTGATGGTTTCTAATGACTGGCACTTATCTAGTCACACATCATTGAAAATATACTGGGATACTTTACTACAGTCTGAAAGGGGCAGCAGTGAAACCACTCCTTAAGAAGCCATCATTGGACCTGGAAGATGTGAACAATTATAGGCTGCGTGCACATGCCCCTTTCCTGGGCAAGGTTCTTGAGCATTTGGTTTATGACCAAATCCATAAATGATTGAATGAGACTGATTTTTAAGATCTATTTCTGAAGCAGCAATGGTATCCTTCTGGGGAGACTCTCTGAGTTGGAAGTTGGGACATTGCTTGCTTGTGCTTCCACTCTTTCTAGGTTGGTCATTGGAACGTGTTGCTGGGCTCAATGAAGCCTTCAGTATGGGGCTCCACAGGGGTCAATGCTCTCCCCTCTTCTGATTAGCATCTGCACTTAAACCGCTTCAGGGGCTCATCCAGAATTTTGGAGGACACTGTCGTCAGTATGCTGAGGATGCCCAGCTCTGTTTCTCCTTTGCAGCTGAAGACGTTGTGTGGTGAGGAATCTGCTGGATTGATGCCTGGCCTCTTTCCTGGACTAGATGAAAGCCATCAAACTGATGCTCGACCTGGATAAGACAGAGACACTGTCTCTGTTTGTAACTGATTGCTCTGTCTGGATGAGTGGAATGCATCTTGTTCTGGATGGGATTACACTCTCCTTGAAGGAGGAGATAGGCAGCTTGGGAAGTACTCTTGGATGTAACATTGTCATGTGACCTCCATGGCATGGAGTGCCATCTATCAGATTCTGCTGGTTTCCCAGCTATGACCCTATCTGGACAGGGGCAGCCTGGCTTCAGTTGTTTATGCCCTGGCAACCTCTAGGTTAGTACATTGCAATTCAGTGTACGTGGGATTGCTTCTGAAGATGGTTCAGGAACTACAGCTACTGCAGAAAGCAGTGCCTTGAATGTTAACTGGGACAAGACAGCATGCACATATAACACTGGTTCTGAACCGACTGCGCTTTTTAAAAAATGCATTTTTAGTTTTTAAAAATGCAGCATTTTTAAAGGCAGCCAAATCCACAGAGTAACTCAGGATTTTAGGTTGCCCCTGACCAATTCAATTCAATAACAATTGCCTTGTTAACAGCACATCCTTATTTTACACTGCCTGGTATTTGGGCAGTGTTGGAGCCCAATCCTAAACTTCTTTACTCAAAAGCAAATTGTATTAAACTCAGTGGGGCTAAAACATGTTTAGTAGGATGCAGTTTTATTTGTGCCGAAACTCTTACTAAGATCAATATGGTTAAAATTCCCTGGATTGGGCAGAAGGAAGGGTTAATTGCATCCTGATCCCTGTGTGTCAAACATAGGAACTAATAGGAAGCAATTTACTGACCACTTACACCCAAGAGGCTCAGCCTACTCCCAGTACCTGCCTCAATGATACATTGATCTGCCCCAAGCCAGTATTTTACATCTTTTGTCCAATTCCCAAATGAACTTCCCACTTCTAACCATCTGTTTGCATTAATGCATTGCCATATGCTTATGTTCTCCATGGAAATACTAGTGTTTCGGAATGAATTTTTTGGTTACAGTATATTATGGCAATATTATGAAAATACTGCCATAAATGAGTTCTGAAGTGAATTAATGTGTGTCTTTTATTACTATAGGAAGTGTAATACTGAGAGTATGAGTAATAGGACTTGTGTGCACATGGGCTAGCTAATAACTGAATTAAAGGGTAATAGAAAACCCCAGCTCCCAATCTCCAATTGCTACACCTGTGGGGATTCTATTACATTTGCTCCATTCTTTCTTGATGATGTTTTTTCCTTCCCTGTGATAAGCAGTATAAAAAGCGACATTATACTGAGTCAGCCCATTGGTCCATCTAGCTCAGTATTGTCCACACTGACTGCCAGCAGCTCTCCAAGGTTTAAGGGAAGCATCTCTCCTAGCCCTCCCTGCAGATGCCTGGGATGGAAGCTGGGACCATCTCTATACAATGCAGTTGCTCTGATGCTGAGCTACAGCCCTTCTATTTTAGGAGAGCAAATGCAGAGTCCGAAACTGGTATCCACAGATGAGGATGATAGAGACTTACAAGGGTGTGACACTTACACTGGCTGACATATTACAATGGCTCTGCTGACATATCTGGCATTGCACAGGATTTAGTGGCAGCCCTATCCTCATGCCGCTCGTGTAAATCTGAGGACAGGGAAGCTATTAAAAATGTATGGATGAACTATTAAATGCAAAGAAAAAGTGTTAGTGCCCTACATTCCCTGCTACCCTGTTTGTTATTTAAACCTTTGGCAGTTCCAGGGCAAACCTGTTTCTCCTGACTATTATTTGAAGATGCAGTAATCGTCAAATGCGGCCCAAGCATTAGTCATTGTAACAGTTTGACAGCAGTGTGAGAGAAGGAGAAAGTAATCCACAAAACAATAGGCTGCTGGGTTTGTTTGGGCTCTGAATGTATAACCTGTGGTCACTACAAACCACATTGTACATCCTCGCCCCCTGATTTTCTTCAGATCATGTGTAGTTTGGTGCTCTTTTCTGTTTGCACCTTCCTTTCTAAGGGGATGTGTGCATGTGTGAATCGATTAAATAACAGAAGGAAGAGCCAGTCCACAGAACAATTACAAAATGGAAGAGGAGAATCTCCTCAGCCCTAATACACACCTGCTCTCTCCACTGAAAATGAATGGGGCAATGTGCTCTTGCAAGAAACTGGAGTGCATAGCAGAACATGCATATGCACAAGAACAAAATGGGATCCCCCTCATGAGCTCCTTGGAGGAGGGGTGGGAAATAAATGCCATGAAGCTGTAGAACAAACTTGGATCAGACAACTGCCTCAGCCTTACGTACCCCGTAGTGTTGTTGCGGTGAAAAATGGAGAAGAGTCATGAGGTGTAGGTGGGTTAAGGCATAACCAAGACTGAGCTTCAGCTCAAAAAGGATTTACTGGAACATCAGGAACAAGAATGACAAACAGGGGCACTTGGCCCAGTATATATACCTTAAGCTGGCCCAGGCCAAAACACACACCCCGCCTTAATGCTGCAATTAGCGAATCGCAACACTGGCCCAACACTGAATTCTCAACAGGGATTGGCTAACAATGTCATTGGAAGGTTTTAGAATCATGTCTTTTGTTATGCAGATGAAGCTCCTGAGCTCCAGGAGGTCTGAAGGTCTAGGCCTGCATTGCATGCATACAGCCTGGCTTCAGCCACCAACGCCTGCATACATAACAAGTCATGTATGCTAGCCCAAGCTCTTTGGAGAAAGAGAGGGTTTAGAAAAGTAATGAATAGATCTCTGAACAGAATCACATATCGACTTTCTCCCTCATCTGCTAGAAAGATGAAGAAGTGCATTTTACTCCAACCACAGCAAGAGTTGAGAACATAGACTTGTTGGCTTCTAGATACTTCTTCCTCTCTCATTGTGGCTTCCCCTTGCATTAAAACAATTACCACAGAGTTCAGCTTTATCAGTATCCAATGCATGGTGTTTTCTCATTTCTCCGAAGACTCTAGAAATGGTTTTGGTTTGTTAAGAAACAGACTTGCATGGAAGAAGGCTTCTTTTCCATGCATGCATTAATGCAACATCGTGAATCTGACCTTAGTTTTCCAGTGATGTTATTGTTGCTTGTAAGTCTAGTGCTATTTTGAAAAACTTCAAAGTGAACTATCTTTGCATACCGTTGAGTCTTAGAGCTTTGGGCAGGTAGAAATATTTCATACTTTCACCAATGAATCGGTCTCCTAAGAAAAGTTCATTATTTCTTGAGCTAGTTTTCATTTGAGATTTCTTGATATCCACAAAGTGATGTCATCCACCAATTTGGCTGGTGAATAAAACATAGTCAGAATCCATTCCTGAAACCTACTCTGCCCAGAGTGGACTGGGGTTTGCTCCAAAAGAATCCAAGCCATGTATTCTCCAGATGCATGTTGAGTTATGTGCCTATCAGGACAATAAACAATTAACTGGATGGAACATTTTTCTCCTACCTGAACCATAGCTCTTTACCTCTTATTGTTGGTTATTTGCCTCTGCCTGCAGCAAAACACAATAGCTTCTGCTTGAGGCATGCTAAAATGACTGTATTCTCTATGTACCTGCTGTGCACTTATACCATAAAAACTGTGCCATAATGCTGAGCCATATGCTCTAGGCAACTTAGCACATCTCTTGATTTTAAGGGTGCTGGAAGTAATTTAGATGGCTCTGATTTGAGTCCCCCTCCCCTTTCCATTAACCATCTGCCATGCTTATACTGCAGCATTAAATCATCTTTCTAATCATCAAATTATTCAAGACGGTGGCGAAGATCAAACATGTCAAAGTAAATGTGCTGGCAGGGAGGGGTGATTAACCTGATAATGATGAGCATAGCATTGATCAGAGCCCCATGTTGGGGTCAGGGAGCCCAGCAGTTGGGTAGACGTTGATATGGAGAAAACCCTTCCATGTTCACATGCAAAAGGATATTGTGCTGACCCTCCTGCTGAGTGGACAGGTGAAAAATAATATATGAATAATAGCAAATTACTAATTGCCATCCAGGAGGAAACAACAAGCACAATTCCACAGAATTTTAGTTATTTTGTCTTTGATTTCAATACTCTCTGTACCTCTATGTGCCTTTTGAATTATCTACAAATCAGAGCATGATGTTTGATTTCTGTTTGAATCCCAAGCTGTGGCTATGGGAGAAGCAAGACACGTTTGGGGTCTTAATGCTGTGAACTCCTCCATCATAGGTTCAGATTGTATATATGTGTAAACAAACGATAGAACGACACCACAGTCTCCAGCATGGCTTATTTCCAAAGGAAACATGGACCATGGGTAATTGCCTGGAACCCCTGGAATCACTGCTTGGAGACTGGGGTGGCATGCAACAATATGCATACTCAGAAATTGCAGTAAATATATTATCTGCTTATGGCTCTTGGCAACTATTGTATCAATGTTCAACTTAAGTAAATTTATTTGGTTTTGGTGGATTTATATGCAGCTTTCCTGCATTCTAATTTCACTTGGCTTGTGCCTCATTAAATGTTCATGAATCTGTCTCTTCTTCAATGGCTTGCAGACAGGATGCCAGGAACTAAACCCATGTAGATTGGAAATGATGCCATAAAGTTTTTACTAGTGTTATGAATGCCCATCTGATGGCAAAGCGGTACTATGAGCCAACTGTGGGGAGAAAAAAGTTATTGGTTCAGTTGAAGGAATAAGAATGAAACGTTATCAGCAAACAGAAAAATGCTTTTATAAAGTGCTATCCAACCATATACTTATTTTAGCTTGCTCCCCATTGGCAAATACTTTGGTATGTGATCCATGCAGAAAACAGGGGATCCATCATTAGCAATGTTGCACAATTAAGCAATTGTAAAAGAAGAACCTTCTGATTTCACCCTTTGGCAGACATGATAAGAGCTAGGAGGTGATAGTGTTTCAGGACATTTAATTATTGGAGAAATCTATCTGGTCCTAAGTCTCTTGAATCCATGGCCCGTTTCTCCATGAATATTACAGTGTTTTCCATCTATACCCAAGAAGAAAGTTATTCTGGCACCAATGGATTTCAGTTCAAATTACTACTGGAGGCATCTGATTTAGACAGAATAGCTACTGCACTGCTTCCCAAAGTGGTCTACCAAGACCCTCTGTGATTTTCAAGTAGGTTGAGGGGAGAAGGTTAGGGAACCTCTGTGCTAAGGTTCTTTTAAGGCCAGGGTCATAGGTCACCTTGAGGTCATAAGATGGTATTTCCATTGTTTTCAAAAGATATAAGATCCTATGTTGCTTGTGATTTATGAAAAATGCAAAAAACCCCACCCTGATTTCTAAACCTGAAATTCTCAGCTCACGCATAGTGAGTTATTCTATGTTGCTGTGAGTTTCTTGAAATCATCCCTGTTTCACAGTTGTTAACAATACATTTACAGCTGTCATTAGAACCATTTAATGAAAAAAGGCAGTAGCTCCATCTGTTCAAGTCCAGAGTAATTTCATAAGTGAGATCAGGAACATAGCAACAAGTGAGTTGGGAAAAATGACTAACTACTAAATTTTATAAATAACCAAAAGGCAAAGATCAACAAATTCCTTCATATGTGGCAAAACGAAAAACAAAGAATGACAGAATAAGCTAGAAGAGGACAAACAATGCACAGTAACAATAGTTGGGAGGCAATTCAAGGCATTATAAATGGGTTATAAAGTTATATCTCAAAGACATAAAGGGCTGCATCCTCTCAGTGAAACATGGAGAATGGATGGAATCTGTTTCCAGGATCTACTTCATGCTCCATTGTTTAAGGATCTTACTAGACATTATAGGGAGATGTGGCTGCTACTGCCAACCCATTTCTCTCCAGTTAATCCAGTATATAAAAAAATGTAGACATGACACAGTTATGTTTAAGCCTTTCCTACCCGTTGTAAACATCTGCCACTGCAAGTGAATTAAAACAGGCATGGAAATCCTGTCCATGGCAAAATACCATGCTTCTTTCTTAAACCAACCAACCCACCAACCCAGACATACACACAGTGGACATACAATTCAGTGGTTGCCACATGGCCCTTATGTCTAGGTGGACTAATGCCATTATTTTGTTTAGTCACTAGATGGCACTGGGTTTACTTGTGTCTAGGGCAAAATTGGGAGTTTTCTTTTGACTGTTCTCTTCATGTTACAGAGATGAAATTGTATGTGACAGAAGAAGAAATGCTAACCTATGAATTTGTCCCACACACTGAAAAAACAGTGATTTGTGGCAGGAACCAATTTCCATCCATTCTTGTGCT
Source organism: Podarcis erhardii (assembly GCF_964252035.2). NCBI lineage: Eukaryota > Metazoa > Chordata > Lepidosauria > Squamata > Lacertidae > Podarcis > Podarcis erhardii. Next base: position 55,518,523 of record NC_138498.1, on the reverse strand, counting down.
AAAGTGAACAGGTGCTCTTCTCTGTGGATACATATAGCAGCGAGCCACTGTGAAGGCGAAGCTTTCAGTTACTAGGAACAAGTAACCCCAGAAGCATTTCTACCAAACTAAAGTACCTTTTTACTCCTGCATACAGATCTGGAGAAGAAAGGGTTGCCTTCTTTTTCGCTGTGTGAAGACTAAACACCCTCCGGATAGGACAAAAACAGGATATAAAATAATATTAATCCAGAAAGGTGCTTCCAACCAAACATTTAAGGCAGCACTGCACTGAAAATAATTCACCCTGTTGCAGTGGGATTTATTTTGTTGTCAGTGTTGTTAACAGGGAAAATCCACCTCATGAAAAATTCTGCTTTTTTGCAATACTTTTAGGCTGCCTATTTTCAGTGCATATTCTGGTGCTTAGTAGGGCTGTCTATATGACATCAAGGAATATATGAATCAGTCCAAAGAGGTCCTCAGAATGGAAGCTCTGAATCTGTTCCCACTAAAGCCGTGTAGAAGAAGAAGCTTTGTTTCTTTTTCCATGGCTGTTGTGCAACCACACAAATCAGCTCCAACCTTGGTGAACTCTGTGGCAAAAGAGGAAGCCCTATTGTAGAGCAATCCCAAGTATTCCTTTCGAGTTTGCCAGTCTAGTGCCTGACATCAGGTGATGGACAAGAGAGTGTGGTTTCCTCAAACCACCTTGCCAGCCAACTGGCAAGCCTAGCAGGTCAAATAGAGGCCTGCAAGCCAGAGGCTAACCACCACTGATCAAAACTATGTATTCAGGGACAGACATTGGTAATATGGCACCCTGAGGGAGGACAAAATTTGGTGCCCCCACTAAATATTGAGTAGGTATCCATATAAATTTAGTAGTAGTAGTAGTAGTAGTAGTAGTAATCCCCTCAGCTCAGTGCCCTGTGTGAGGGAACTGCTCACAACAGCTTAATTCTGGTGCTGGATATCTTTTTCTTTAAAGTTAGATTCGAGAATAGCCTCGTCATCTGTTCTAACAGCAATGGCTTGTTTTCCCTTTGGGTTAGTCAAACCAGTACAGCCAGTACAGTACAGAGTGCATTAATACATCATTACCTATACATTGTTTGAAGAAAAGCACAGAACAGTTAGACATTTACCCATATTCTCTAGCATGACATTAACATAACTACCTTTATGGGCTCAAAGGGCTAGTTCACAGATGAAAAGTGATTATAATTGAACATTCTTTGATGGAGACGTGACTGTGATCCGAAACACAGTGGGACATAAGTCCCATATTGAACCCTGTGGGATTTACTCTTAACTAAATAGGCATGGGATTGCACTGTGTAGGATTGCACTGACAAAACTGGTCCATACTAGTTAAGTGTTCAGGTCTTCTAATATCTGCCTCAAACACTAGCATTTTATTCTCTGATAGAACTTAGCAAGACTTAGCAAGAGAAGCATTCAGCCCAAACCCCCATAGCTACAAGTGCATGCAACAATGAGGCCTAGACTCACTATCCCATGAAACAACATTGCATACGTTATGCTTCTGGTGGAATGAATTTCCATGACTGCTCAAATTAATTCAGAGCTTCTGTGTTGAGTTGTTTGATGCTGGTAGTGTCTTAGAAGTACAGGTAGATCCTACTCAGTTGCTAGGGAACAACAGTGGGAAAGAGCTATTGTCCTCATGTCCTGCCTTTGGGCTTCCCTATGGGGCATCTAGTTGGCCACCGTGGGAAACAGGGTGCTGGAGTAGATAGTTTCTTCCAGCTTGTCTGTTCCTATGTTTTTATGGTCCATGGGACATGCCTGTCCCATTTAATACCAAATAAGCATTACTTCTCTTAAGCAAATAGATCTTTAGACACAACGTGATATTCTTTCCAGTGAGCAGAATGCATTAATACAATAATACTCATTATTTATTTAGGGTCCCTAAAGATGCAATTTGTACATATGCAAGTATGGATCCACACTGGACATAAAATCAAAATACCTCAAAGTCACTATCAATCAGTTTGTCAGGAAGTGATTAGGAAAGAAAACTAATTTGTCTTGAACACAATCCAGAGTTTATGAAGTGAATGTGTAGGTATTTCAGCGAATTTGAGCTAATGGCAAAGTGGAAGTTTATTGAATTCAAAAACAATAGAGCAAAATATATCAGCAGAATATATCACTAGTAACTTAAAAGGAAAGGGTGCCAATCCTGAAGCAAAATATTTTGGCAAGTAATTTTTCTCATGAAAACCTGGCTAAGTTTTAGGATGCCAATGACTGCCAATAACGCTATTGGGAGTTGTAGCTTTTCATTTACATTTGGGCTTCTGAGCACCTCTAGTATCCTAACCATATTTTCAAAAATTATGATGAGGCACCTGATGTGTTGCTGTTTCATGCCTCTTCCTCTACAGCTCCTCAAAATATCTTAGCCAGGGATGGGCAGAAGGTAGATTTTGAGCTACTGGTAGATCTCTGTGTGATTTGCAGCAAAGGTTTTAGACTTTCAACTGTTTAAAAATAGCAGCAACTAAAAAGCTTCGCCTCTTGCTGCTGAAAAAGAATACTGTATGGGTGGGAAATCCAAGGAATGGGTTTTTCTGCGTAAGGACCTGTGTGAGTTTAGTTCTAGTATGGACCACAAATTCCTTGGCTGAGTCTGTGCACAGAGGCATCCAGTTCCTTAACTCTCCATCTATTAACCCACCCTTCTCAATGAATCAGAGGGCAACAGATAGAAGCAGCCAGCAAAAATAAGAGCAGGCAAAATATACATATTATTTTCCACCGTCATAAAAACACAACAGTGAACTAGCATCCTATAAATGTCCAGGCAAAGGGAAAGTTTTAACCTGGTGATGGAATGTCAGCATTGTTGGCAACTATTGTACTTTTGGAAGAAGGCACCCCCCCAACACACAATTGGGGGGAAGGACACCACCAAGAAAGGTCTATATTGTGTTATCACCTTATGTACTTCTCCTGGTGGTGGGACAAGAAGACAGAACTTCCCTCTAAATCTAGTAAGGGAAGAGGTGCTGAACCATCAGATGTTTTGGACTAAATGTTTCATCAGCCCCAGCCAGGAGGGCTGTAGAGTTATAGTCTAAAAACCTCTTTCCTCTCTTCCACTCCCTGAGTATAAAATCCAGCCATGCCTAAGCTCCAGCCTCAGTTCTTGTCAGATTTCCCACCTGACCTTCCTTTATTTTATGGGTTTGTGGGCTGCCTGAGGGTGAGTGCACATGCCCAGATGAAGAGTTTGCTATGGAAATTCTTCAGTCACCATATTTAGAGCCAGGGAGGAATTTGTCCTTCAGGCTTATGGGCCTGCCTGAGGGTTTTTCCTCCCTCATAGCCATTGTCACAACTATCTGCTTAACAGGAGAAGGGGGGAGGTGCATATTGTCCAAATGCTCAACTCAGCAGCTGATGGGCCATAGCACCCCATGGTGATCTTGGGGGGTTACCCTGATTTGACCTAAGGGTCATAGACCCTTAACCCTCGTCAACCCTGCCGATCATCAACCAAAAGTCGGGCTGGTTGATTACAGGATACACACCCAATGCCTAGGCCAAAACTCGTTGACACCTGTAATCAATCAAGTCATGGTCTGATTAAATCCCTTAGCGGCCCAAGCAGCACCCTAACTAGCCATAACTGTACTTGTTGTGGACCGTATATTGCCTGCCCATATTTCTATTTGTATAAACTACAAACTACCAAACAAAAAATCTACTTTTCCCATCTTCTAATTTCAGCACCAGATGGCTGCTTCGATGACATGCTTAATGGCTTTTTCATAAGCGAATTGGGTAATAGGTGATATGTATTTAAATGAGAAATACAAATTTAGAATTAGAATAGCATTTGTGTGTGTCATTTGAGGATAATTCCCATTTGAACTGCTGAAGAAATGCTATCAGTTTAGGTAATCCTGAGCAAGATGAACTAGTGGTCTGATTTGCATAAGGGAGTTTCCTATATTCCTGTGTCTTCCAGAACCTGCTGGGCCTGGCAGGGTCCACTGCTTATGCTTGCTTGGTCCACTAGATCCAGGAATTACCTTTTGAATTCACCACAGTGTCTCACAATAGCTCTGTCAGGGGCTTTCTGAGAAATCAGAATGGCAACTTCTGAAGACACTGACCCACCAGTGTCACTGAAACAATGTAGGAGGAACCAACTAGAGAGCACATAGCTAAGGGCCTCCTCCAACCCAAAGCTGTCCCTGTTTCAATTGCCCCATGTGAGAAATATACTGCATTGGAAAGAACTGTCAGAAACTGAAAAAACACTGTGTCTAAAAGAAAACATGAATAAGTCTCCACTTTCCGACCTGATACATTTTTGAGGTGATGCTCTTAAACAATCCCTGCATGAGAATGTGCTTCAGTTAGCTTGTAGGTACATAGTAACGAAGGCCAGAACTGTTTCAGAAGTTGGGCTGCGTGATGGTCCAGTGGCTTTGCTTCCACATGAATTGCTTGTTGAGCCTAGTTCAGAGTACCCAATGTAAGCAATATATCTGATAGTTGCATAATCCCAGATATACATCTGTACATTGAATCTTAAGAGTTTCTGGGAGTCTTACTGGATAAAAATTTCAAACCTTCTATTTATTTGAGCTTGCTTCTCCCACATTTGAACTTGATCCTAAACTTGAATACGAACTTAATGGTGCATTCATTTCTCAAATATCAAGGAATACTTTCCATTGGGTAGGGGTATTATATCTCCTTATCTGTGTTATTATTTTCTTCTCTAGACCTCTGAAACAAAAGTGTGTCCTTTTAAACTTGTGTTGGATGTGTTTCTTTTCTTAGATGACTTTGATGCTCTTAAAAACAACCCTGATCTTTCTGCACGTGCTGTACAGTGATTTGCATGCTCGTAGGAAATGCATCAAAGGGCAAAGTCTTGATTTGCCACATGCCAGGAGGTAGAAAATCAATTTCAATCCTCTAAGAGACAAAACTGCTGCTGTAGAAGTCAACCTGGTGCTTTGACGGGCTCTTTGCCATTGAAAGCTTGTAGAGGAGACTCTGTACCAAAAGGGATTTTTGTGCCAAGTTTATTGGTCCAGTTTGTCACAAACTAGCTAAAAACAGCCATAGGTAACAAACTATTCTGGTTCTTAAGTCATTAGAAACCTCAGCACAGTCAACAAATTTAAAGTATTTGTACAGACGTTTTGAAAGTTCTTTTAAAAAAATAAAAAAGGGAATATGATTTCCCCCCTCATTTTGTGCAGAGTCCATGCCCTATTACTGAGGTCCTGCTTAGATTCTAACTCACTGTGAATTGCATTCCTTGTCCATAATCTAGGTATGAATGTGATACAAGCACCTTTAAGCTAAAATCTTATACTCACTTACCTGAGAGTCAGACTCAGATTTACTTCCGCATAAATCATTTATAGGATTGTGCAATGAGAAAAGGGACCCCCCCAAAAATAAACAAATCTGGAATTAGAAGCAACAACAACAACAACAACAATGGGGAGGGCAAGGAAGTTGATCCAATGCATTTCAAACTTCAAACATTGTCTTTTTTTTCTTTTTGCTTCTGCTTCCCTTAATAACAACAACAACAATAACAATAATAACAACAGCAATAATAATAATAATAATAATAATAATAATAATAATAATAATAATAATAATAATTTATTTATTTATACCCCACCATCTGGCTGGGTTTCCCTAGCCACTCTGGGAGGCTTCCAACAAAAGATTACATGTCTTAGTCAATAAAAACTTCCCTAAACAGGGCTGCCTTCAGATGTCTTCTAAACATGAGATAGTTGCTTATTTCTTTGACATCTGATGGGAGGGCGTTCCACAGGGCGGGTGCCACTACCCAGAAGGCCCTCTGCCTGGTTCCCTGTAACTTCGCTTCTCACAGTGAGGGAACCACCGGAAGGCCCTTGGCACTGGACCTCAGTGTCCAGGCTGAACGATGGGGGTGGAGACGCTCCTTCAGGTATGCTGGGCCGAGGCCATTTAGGGCTTTAAAGCTCAGCACCAACACTTTGAATTGTGCTCAGAAACGTACTGGGAGCCAATGTAGGGCTTTCAAGATAGGATTGTACCAGTAGTGTCTCACATGGAGTCTTGTTGGAAACAGCTTTTTGAACTGCTCAGAATTCATCCTTACACTAATAAAAAGAAAAAGAAAGAATGCCTTTCCCTGTTTTGTTTTGTTTTGTTTTGTTTTGTTTTCAGAGAATTGCTGCAATGATGTTAACTAGCCATATCATTTTTTTTCATATTAGCACAGATAAAACATGTATTCTTCATGAATACAGTTGGTCTTTACACTGGATTTGGTAACCCAGGAAGCTGCCTTAGGCCAGGCTAGACTATTTGTCCAGCCAAGCATCATCTACTCTGAGTCCAGGCACTCCTGCTACCTGTTCCTTTTAACTAGAAATTTAAGGACCTTCTGTATACAAGCCATAGAGCTATGGTCCTTGCCCTATGCTGCAAAACTTGACGCCTTGTCCTCTTATTTAGAACAAAGCCCTATTGCCCAAAGTTGGGTAGATGGAATGACATGTGTTTCTGACTTGCTGCTTCCTGTTGCTCCTTTTGGATTGTTATACATGCCTAAGTTCAGTGGGTAAATGTGTACAAGACTGCAGCCTGGGCAGCTGTAATATCCCTATGGGACAGGAGACAGAAAACAAATGAGACAATAGCTTTATTAGTCCAACAATAGTTTAAAATGCTGGAAACGTGCTTTCTTTGAATGGTGTCAAAATCAAACTGCTTTTGAAAGCAAAAAATATCTGTCGGTTGTTGACAATTAACAACACACATTTGCATGCCATATGGAATCTAGACTTAGAAGTAAATGTTTGTAAGATAGCCAAAAGCATCCAAACAATGCTACATTTGTCTGCACAAATGGAAACTTTGCCTAGCTGATGTAAAAATAGATTGGCACCCCACCGAGATCATGAGCTAAATGGCTGCTCCTGAGAACTCACCAGTATGTTGATTACAGCTGAAATAATGGAGGTTGATGTAAATTGGTCTCTATCTGATCTGCAACAAACATATTTAATATGAAAGGAATGCTATGTCTGCTATCAGTGGGTCTGAAGCTGTAATAGATTTAATTAGCAGAATAATCAACTAAAATTGTAGTTGATTCATTTGAGGAGGGACTGCATTAAGCACATATTTCATATGTAGATTCTCTATGTAGGATATTTTGGTGCAAATAAAGCACATTAAGTGAAAAACCCCTTTCTGAATATATATATTCCAGCTGAAATCCTCTATTTCATCCCATGGAGAAAGAAAGAGATGTATGACATTCTGAATGTTAAAGTTTATTTCCCATATTTTGAGGTAAAGGAGATCTGACTACCAGTCAGATTGTTTTTGTAGCCAATGGCTATTACAGTATAAATCACACACACAAAAACAAGACAATCCAAGTGTAAGTCAAAACACATCCATTTCCAGACTTGCCAATGATCTATGCTTAAAATGATAAAGTTCCCAAAATCATTTTGATTAAAAATATCCCCTTGGCAGTTGGCACTGTTTTGAAACAAACAAACATAAAACCACAAAAACCACAAAAAACTCAATTTTTATTAACAGTTTCAAAAACAAATATTTTGTAAATATATTAACAAAAAAAATGTAAGGCATGGGGCAATGACAGTTCTCTGATAACATTGCTGTACTATTATATAAAGAATACTATTATATAAAGGACGTGGGTGGCGCTGTGATCTAAACCACCGAGCCTCTTGGCTCTGCCGATCAGAAGGTCGGCGGTTCAAATCCTCACAACAGGTTGAGCTCCTGTTGCTCTGTCCCAGCTCCTGCCAACCTAGCAGTTCGAAAGCACCCCCAAAAGTGCAAGTAGATAAATAGGTACCACTCCGGTGGGAAGGTAAATGGCGTTTCCATGCACTGCTCTGGTTTTGGTGTTCTGTTGCACCAGAAGCAGCTTAGTCATGCTGGCCACATGACCCGGAAAAACTGTCTGCAGACAAACACTGGCTCCCTCAGCCTGTAAAGCGAGCTGAGCGCTGCAACCCCACAGTCGTCTGTGACTGGACTTAACTATCAGGGGTCCTTTACCTGTTTACTTTTTTATGCTTAAGCTGGCAAGTAAGAAGTTGAGGGTCATATGAGGAGGAGAAAGACTACAATTTTGTTTCTTCTGGCCAAGGTGAGTATGGAGCAAGTTTCAGGTGTGGCAGGTTTGTTGAGTTTTGCAGGGCGTCCAGAGGATGAGAAAGTCCCCTCTCACAGCTCTATCTTCACCTTCCTGTGGATGTATTTCATAGGTTTGTAACAAATTCCCACCAAACTGCCATCAAGCAGCCCTTTAGGAATCTGATATGCCATGCAATTTTCCCTGAAACATTATTCTGCCAGAATCAGGCAGGTAGCTGTGTTGGTCTGACGCAGTCAAAATAAATAAAAAATTGTCCAGTAGAACCTTAGAGACCAACTAAATTTGTTAGTATCTGAAGAAGTTTGCATGCACACAAAAGCTTATACCCAGAACAAACTTAATTATTCTACCAGCTTGTAATACTGAAATCAGAAAGTGTTCTATGTTGGTTCTGATCAGTTGTTTGTCATCCAATCTAGTGCCTCTGAAACTGGTAAAAGTAGAATTAATACGTTTCAGACCTTCTAGTTTTGCATGGGAATAATTCAAACAGAAATTATGCATTTCTATAATGTGTGCTTATGAGATGGAATAAGTGTAGAATCATAGAATCATAGAGTCGGAGAGGACCTTATAGGGAGGGGGAGAATTCAGTTTAGTTAACATTTTAATGTGAAGCTGCCTAATGTGTGTTCCTGAAATAATACATGAAGCAAAACACCGCTATCCTTCAAAATGTTCATTTCTCCAGATTTTATGATACATGTCTCAAATCTAAAAATGTGTACAAAAAAATTGATGAAGCAAAATTGGCCATCCCCACTCGTAGGCCACCTCATCCAAGTCCCTGCTGAATGTTTGAATACCCCTGGCGTGGTTCAATTGTCAAACTGCTCTCGTTATCAAGACTTTTCTTTTAATGTTCAACCAAAATCTACCTTCATATAACTTACTTAGTTCTGCCTAGGGAAGTGGGGAAAATGCTATTCAGTTTGCATTTAGAGGTGAATCTATCAAATTCATGCTTTCTGAAAAAATATGAGAACTGAAACACAGCCATCGTTCAAAATTTGCTAACCAAATTTTGCAATGCAGATCTCCAGCCAGTGTTTACCAAAAAAACCCCAAAAACATATATTAGTGAAAATGACACAGAAAAATTATATTAGGAGAAAATGCTCACAAATATGTGTACATTAGTCAAAACAGCACTCAAAGGTGTTTTTACTAGGTGAAAGTCACACTAAAAGGCTGAAGAATTTTCATGAGGATTTAAAAAAATGCAAATTGATGCAGAAATGAGTGAATTTGACTTTAACGAGAATTCAAGACTAGAAAAATGAGAATGTGAGAGAAATGAAATTGACTGATCCCCCCATCCCAACTCTAGACAGCCCTTCAGATAAACATACCCACTTTCTTCATCCTTTCCTCATAGGACTTACTTACCATGGGCCTGTTCATCTTCACTCCTCACCTCTGAGCCTGATCCAATTTGTGTACAATGTAGACTCTATGCCCTTCTCAAAGTGCGGCACCCAGAACCTGCTGGACCTGGTACCATGGTAGGGTCCACTGCTTATGCTTGCTTGGTCCACTAGATCCAGGAACTACCTTTTGAATTCCCTGCAGTGTCTCACAATAGCTCAATAGTAGTCAGATGAAGTCTGACTACTGCAGTACGCACCAGCTACCATCCCAGGGTATAAGGCATGTCTTGCTTAAAGAATCCTGATTGGAGAGGTTGAGATAAAGTGGGTTTTTAACTGTATATTAGAGTGGGCGAGGACTGATTTAGTGTACACCCAGCAGCGAAATCACATCATGGAGTGTATTATTCAGCAGGGGCCAAGATGGCTTTCCTTTTAATCTATGTGTGAAAACTGGATTTATAGGGATAGAGTAAGAGCATTCGGAACAAGGACCATAAAAACCCGACGAGTCATATTTCTTCTTTAGAAAGTAACTTTTAACAGCTCTGTTGGGTCCTCATTTGCAGTCGCCTGGTGAAATTTTTGTCTGCACTGTTTATGACCCTTTCCACTTCTTTCTGTGGTGGTGGGGGGGGCAGATGGGTTTTCTATAGTTCCACTCTTTTTTTGGCCCTGTAGTATCTGGGTGTGATTTGCTCTGGGGGATTCTTTGATATGTAATCTCTTGGACTGCTAATGTGCCCATTAGCCTTGATTGCCTCTGCTGGGGGTGGTAAAGATTCTTGTAGTGAAACATTTTGGAGAATGCTCCTTGCTCCATCCTTTGATATTTCTTTTTCTATGTGAGAGCAATTTGCTTTGCTTTCTTCTCCTAACGCTGGTCCCATTTTGATGTTGCTATAAGCTGCCTGGTCCTACAGCTTAGGTGTGATGGTAAGAGTCTTTTCAGTTTCTCGGATGCACACATTAGTGAAAACATTCTGTCCTTTCATTTATTTCTCATAATAGCTTTGTTCCCTGTATAGGCACAATTTTCATATTTTAACAAAGCAATGCGGCTTAGCACCACAAAGTGATAAAGACATGCTCACTGCGAACAGTGTGGCCCAGTCAGAAAATGCTGTTCAACAGGAACAACTGGAGAGAGCTTAGAAGAATCAAAAAATAAAATAAAAAAATAAGGCGGATAGAAATGCCAAGTCTGACAGAACAAGCTGAATGAAATAAGCAGTTGAAACAAGGTACAATATGCTTATGAAGGAAACAAAACCAGGGGTTGTGTTTGGGATACAGTTTTCTAACTACTGTGCTGGTTCATGAATTCATAGGAAAGCTCCATGTACCAGTGATTGACTGAGCTCCATATTTATTGTCTCTACATCAAGGTATCCTGAGATGGTGTCCTTCAGATGTTGGAGGACTCCCAAAATCCCTGACCACATTAGCTGGGGCTGATGGGAGAGTCTGGTCACATCCACACAAAACATTTAAAGCATTCCTATGCTACTTTAGCCGTCATGGAGATTCCTGAGGACTGCAGTTTACTAAGGGTGCTGGGAACTATAGCTCTGTGAGCTCGGCACCCTTTACAAACTTCATTTCCCAGGATTCTTTTAGGGAAGCCCTGACTGTGCTGTTGTGCATACACAGTTGAATCAGGGTCGTCACTTTGAGATATATATGTGGGAAGTGATTAATTAATCATTATCCTTTTTTACTAAATAAAAGGGAAGCCGACCTTGTATTTTCCTGTCTAACGGGATTATTTTAGGATTTGCTGATATTTTAGGGTGAGCGACCAAGTAGACTGCCTCTTGGCATCTAAGGAGGTTAAAAGGCAGATCCATTACCCACCACCAACCTACATCAATTAGAAAGGCCAATGATGAATTTCACGTAAACAAGTCCATTTGCACCCCCTTGTTTCCTTGAAAATATTAGTTAATGGGGACTTATTCTTCTTTCCTACACCCCTCAAAGGAGATGCTTGGTTTTGGAAAGCTGATTAGATATTCTCAGCTGATTATTCATCTCCAGACCCTGCCTTTTCTCCAACCCCCCAGCTGATGCTCATTGCATTGACATTGCTACACCCTCACCCATCTGGCTGGGTGGCATTTTGCCTACACTGAACGATTGGCTGGGCTCTTTCCTTCAGTTCTATGTGCCAAAGTGCATCATGTTACAGATGATCAGCTTTGCTTGCAGCACACACCTTCAGTCCTCCCATCTCACAGTGCTGTCTCTGCATTAGCACAACCACATGCCTTTCTGCATGCTGAATTCACTCCCAAGCTCAGGAAGCAGATCAGTAACAGACCCATCCTGAATTTGATTGCCAGAATTGATTTCAGCTCACCCAGTGCCAATGTTTGCAGCAGAAGGGGTAAGGACAGGTCCACATCTTGTGATACTTTAAAGCTGGCATCTAAGCAGAAAGCTATGCTGTAAGAACAGCTGTGTACTCAAAACCAAAGATGGGCATCTGGCACATTTAAAACAGCCCCTGGGTTGTCTACCTGCCCTTTAAAATACAGAGTTCTCTTGAGATCAATTGATCAGTAAGAATTTTTATAAAAGGACAACACACCAGAAACTTGGCATGTGCACATACAAATTTGTGCAGAAAATAGCCTGTTCTATTCTTCTTCTTCCTCCTAACATTCAGTGATCAGAACTATTTAGGGAAAGCAGTTCTTATCACTAAGAAGCATTAGGCTACTGTCCAAGTCTTAGCTTGAAATACATTTCCCACCATATTCCTCTCCCCACTCTGCAATGTGTTTGGGCATATTAGGACCTGATTACAATTTATGTAATGGCCATTTTCATAATTAAAAACATCCATTTTAAAACAGACGGACACTGGGACATTTTTATGAGGATTGAACTGAAGGACTCAATAATCATCTATTTTATTGTGGGCGGGGCCATTACTGAGCCACTTGCGGAATGAAATTCTGATTAGAAATTATTGTCAGAGAAGCTCTAGAGAAGAAATTAAAAACTGAGCCATAATGATCTGAGAACATGCTGTCCTTGCACAGAAAAGAGGTGGGTGTCAGATGGATGGATGCAATGTGGTAAAGAATAAAATTTAAAAGGTTAAAAAAATGCACATATTGTCAAATAAGTGTGTGTGTGAGAGAGAGAGAGAGAGAGAGAGAGAATGAACAAAATGCATTAAAAAATATTTTCAAAAATGTGTATCTTAAGCAAAATTGAATACAAAATTGAATTTGTTGGTTCAAAACTGCACTGAAACGTCAATGAGTCTTCATGGAGAGTTATTTTTTGGTTTGATTTGTTTTTAAATTGCAGTGTGATGCAAGGGAAAGGAATGGATCACAGTAGAAAAGTGAGGAATGTCTGAAGACATTCTGTACCAGCGTCACACATGTGACCAACGACACACCAAACTGTTGTCAGGACACGCCCCTCCCTCCTCCTTCCATCAAAGCAAGTGGCTGCCAATCTGAGACATGGAATGAAAAGGAATAGTGTTAGCAATTTTTTAATACATGCTTTGGACTCTTCTACTGCTTTGACCAGGGACGCAGGTGGCACTGTGGGTTAAACCACAGAGCCTAGGACTTGCCGATCAGAAGGTCGGCGGTTCAAATCCCCAGGACGGGGTGAGCTCCCGTTGCTCAGTCCCTGCTCCTGCCAACCTAGCAGTTCGAAAGCACGTCAAAGTGCAAGTAGATAAATAGGTACCGTTCTGGCGGGATGGTAAATAGTGTTTCCATGCGCTGCTCTGGTTCGCCAGAAGCGGCTTAGTCATGCTGGCCACATAACCCGGAAACTGTACGCCAGCTCCCTCGGCCAATAAAGCGAGATGAGTGCCGCAACCCCAGAGTCATCTGCTGGACCTAATGGTCAGGGGTCCCTTTACCTTTACTGCTTTGACCAGACTTTTCCCCCCATTTCTTATGTGAATGCATACAAGGCAGCAGAAGTTTTGCAGCCAGTCTGGCCATATAGGGAAACCGAGCAAGAGCATATTCTTAGAAATTCTTCCTGCAGACCACATGCAAGCAAGCAACAGGCTTCATCTGACCATAGGTTCCCCATCCCTGCACTAAACGATAATCATTTGTCATTACTCTAAAAGTGTTGAACGTGTATTTCCCCATTATTTGTCAGCTTAAGCAGTAACATTGTCTCTACCACATCCTTCTTACCCTACATTCCTTTTTGGATGGTGGCACTTATTCACATCAGCACTGTGCAGCCAAAATATTTGTTATTGTGGTTGCTATCCATCAGTCTTGAGAGACAATGGAGTATATCTCTGGGGGTGAAGTCAAACTGCTGCATTAGCAGCACCGAGGTGTCCTCCCTGTGGTGCAAGCCTGGGCAATGTGTATGGAGGTCCTGGGCTGCACAGATGACAGGACCATCCCCTTGGTGTCACTGGTCCAAAGGAAATCAGAGCAATATGTTTGGCACCAGCTTGGCTGCAGAAGTTGCCAGAAAGAGGCGTACAAGGAGCCATCCGACCGTCTTAGGGACTCCACTCCAGATTTGTGTAGGGTTTACTCCTTAGCTTCTTCCTCTCCCAAAGATATACTGCAAGGCAGCTGAGGTTTAGGATCAGAGTTTTCCTTCTCCTGGATGGGCTACCTTCCTAGGTTAACAAGCCTCATCTGCCCTTCACTTCTCTCTACAGCACATGCAGAAACCTCCTTCTTGACCGTTAGTTCCACTATTGGTGTCATCCGCTCAGTCCTCCAGATCCTGTCTTTGCATGCAGAGGAAGTCCCTAACTCAGCAAGGGTTTGAAACCCATCAGCTAACCTCACCTGGTTTTGCCAGCCAGTCAAAGCCTTTCCTGGAGTGTGGTCACTGTCGAATGCTGAGGGAGGTGAGCCACAGGTGATCAAGCAGTTAATAAGCACACAGCTAAATTTTGGTTTATAACTTTCACATTATTGAGTAACATTTATGAAATATCTTCCTAGTATCATTGATTATTAAGCTTACTGCTTTCCAAACCTGAAAAAAGGCTTCTGAAAATTGGAACCTCTGAAAAACTATTATAAAAACAGCTCACACCATTTTCTTCCAGATAAATCACCTTGAAAATGAAACTTCATTTGGACAGCAGCAGTATACTTCTGCGTGGAATCTGGAACTGGCAGCTTCTTTCTCAGACATGAATTCCTAGATTTTAAACCATGCTTTTCAGGATCAGTAACTGGGCTAAAATGGTGGGATTATGATTGATGTGTGCAATTGGGAAACTAGCAAACTAGCGCTGTACCTCGGCTTGGTTTTCATACTTCTCCCTTTGAATTCTCACAGAAAGCTATTTCTTTTAAAGCGCAGTTCATGTGACCTTTTTATAAAGCAGAAATACTTTCATGGTTATTTATATTGTGGTATGTTTATAGTGCGATGTGATCTACATAAAGGCTCTACAGTAAACTGCAGATGGTAGTTTATTCCAGAGAACATAAAAAGAGCTTGCTGGAGCAAGTCAGTGATCCAGCTAGTCTAGTAACCTGTTCTCACAGTGGCCAACCAGATGCCTGTGGGAAACCCACAAGCAGTATTTGAGCACTTTCCTGTAGTCCCCACCAACTGGTATTCAGGAGCATTAATGCCTCTAGCTGTCCTATCCTTAGAGATAAAGACACTCTGAAGACAAACCTCAAAACAATGCAGGGCAGATATGATCATTTGTGAGCTTGCTGAATAGAACAGACTTGCAGGTTTACCTTGCTTTACCTTGAAAACCCTTGCCATGCCACCTAGATCCTTGGAAGATGTCTCCATAGAAAGCTGGTGTAACTTAACACTGATTAAACTAAACTGGCTTAAGTTATTTCTGCTCCATACAGTGGTACCTCAGGTTACAAATGCTTCGGGTTACAAATGCTTCAGGTTACAGACTCCGTTAACCTGGAAGTAGTACCTTGGGTTAAGAACCTTACCTCAGAATGAGAACAGAAATTGTGCAGCGGTGGCACGGCGACAGCAGGAGGCCCCATTAGCTAAAGTGGTGCTTCAGGTTAAGAACAGTTTCAGGTTAAGAACGGACCTCCGGAACGAATTAAGTACTTAACTTGAGGTACCACTGTACTCTGTTCAGGAGCAATTGGGAGCAATTTGACCAGTCTTTTTGCTGGCCAAGTTCTGTCGGGTTGCATGACTGAGCTGACGGGGTTTGTCTAGGTCTCTCTTTGCCCTCTCCTGCCACTTCTGCATCCCCACCACACTCTTTTGGGGGACTCACTCCAGCCTTTTGGGGGGACTCACTCCAGTCCAAAAACAGCTGGTAACCCAGGTTTGGGTACCACGGCTATACAGCATGGCTATCGGTTTTATTCTAAACATGAATGCCAACTGACAGTACAGTTCTAAAAAAATCTGGTCAGGTCTTATGGCACAGAATGCCCAGAGGAGACCAAACATTACATATGCAAATAAGAGAAAGTCACTAACCCCCTTTCATTTATCTTCCATAGCAAAATGCAGCACAGGCTGCAGAGTAAGAAAATGCTCCTGGCTCCAGTTGGGAAATAGTGTAAGGTAACGTGTTTTTAGGTTTGCAAGAACAATGATGATGCAGGTGGAAAATAAACCTTTGTGTTTCAGCCATCCAGTAAAACTGCTTGAAAAGCTGTCCCTAGAAGATGTACAATGTTATTAATATCCCCCCCCCCATGGAATAATTCAATTCAGGGGAGAAAATAATACTCCTTTCATGTTGTGGGGGAAAATAATTTTAGCCTCTGCACAGAATGTTTTTCTACATTTTTGAGTAACTTTGGTAGCAGTTGCTCTTGGGCATGATTGGTGAAGCCATTCCACTTGATTACGTGCTCTTGCTTTTGACTGGTGCTGTATAAATTGCTTCTAGATTTCAGGTTACCTCCAGAATTGCTTTACTTTGCATACCCTTGCCAGACCAAGGGTATTCAATGGAAGATGTCTCCATTCAACAGCTTTAATGGGTCAATTTTGGGATGGGGGGGGTCAGGCAGGAAGGAGAGCATCAGGCAGGCAGGAATTTGGGCCAACCTTCTCCTAGAAGATGTAGCCAATTATCAGAAGTAGGTCTCAGCCTTTATGCAGAATTTTCCACTTCGCTTGCCTCTCCTGCCCCCTCCCCCCAACAGATGGATTGGGCCATCCAGTTTGACCCATAGTGATCATACAAGGTTCAAGTCCCTCTGAATTTTGCTCAGGACTCAGTGCACAGCCCTATAGCCATGCATTATTTGACCCTCTCTGGAAATAAGTTTGGGTCACTGCTAAAATGATGAAATTGGATCAGTCATGACCATGTCCTCCATAACCTATTCAACTGTTGATCAATGTCTCTCACAAGGACTTGCCCTGCTTTGATTCTTCACAAAAATATAGCTCAGCTTTTAAAAATGTCAATCTATGGGGGGTTTTTAGGAGGCAGGATTAGTTAGAGATACCTTGGAAAGGAGTGTGCACTGCAGTTGACAACTCTTGGCGTTATGCCTATGATTTATGGTTCTCAATACTGAGAAATTCTAGAATGCTAACTGAAAGGCAAAATAACATTCGTTAGACATATTAATTCACCATGGACTCAAGACAAATGATCAGGCCAGTTGAATTAATGCAGAATTTTCAGTAGAGCAGATTTTTGGTCACTTACATTGTTCATCAAATTTGGCCGTTAGTGTTACCTAAAATTCAGAAATTGGAGGTTGTTGACTTTATTTCCAAAAGCTTGAACTCTAATTATGCAACGGGGTGTTGCTGCCTCCTCTGCCTCACTTTATCCCCCTGTATCTTTATCCCCCTGTTATCAGTATCAAGCAATGCATGGCACAAGACAGTGGCGTAGCGTGGGGGGTGCAGGGGGGGCTGGCTGCACCGGGCACAACATCTGGGGGTTAGGGTTAGGGGGCGCAAATCCACGGGTTAGGGGGCACAAATCCACGGGTTAGGGGGCGCAAATTACTTGCCTTGCCCCGGGTGCTGACAACCCATGCTACGCCACTGGCATAAGATGGCAATGTGTTTGAGAAGGGTATAAGGAACTGGCAGAAATGGATAGTACCTTTGGATCCAAGCCAATGTTTTTTCCAGCAAATGTCAGTGATTACCGATGAGTGAAGATGATAATGAGTAGAGGGAATGTCAATATTCACTGGTGAGTTTTGACAGTCTCATTTTTAACATTTCATAGTAACAGGCTTTCCAAATGTATGGCAAGCAATTGGAAACTCTTAGATATCATGTCACTGATGGCCACTGCTGTTTAGTCGATATTTTAGAAAGGAATGTAGCACAAAGAAAATGATTTTTGTAATATCTTTGGGATGGTAGCACCATTACTGAGAGTTTGCAATTATGGTCCTGCAACGGTCCCTACACCATCATCAAACCTTTGTTCACAACAAAAAGGTATGGGGGAGATTTGGAAACATCAGTGGCAAAGGATATAATTTCACTTTCTGCTTAGTAAAAATACAAAAAATATGAGGTAATCCAATGGTGACTTCTTTTTCTTCTGAAATGTAAAAATAGAGTCATGTGGGCAGCCATCTTTTTTTCTGTACAATGCCTTCTGTTAACAATGCTCCATTATAATATAGCATTGTTTGAAGCAACATTCTTCTTCTAGCCCCATTGAGAAAGTTGTTGTGATTTCTACCATTTAGAAATAGGCCCCACTCCACTGTACGTGAACCATTACACTCTCACCTGAATATCCACACACATAGGAATACTCCTACTACACACCCACCCCTTCAATATGGATTTCACCATCACCCTGAAACTACCCAGTGTTCCATTGAAGGGCTGCTGAGATCCACCCTAATTATAACATCTGCCAAAGTTTGTCTCCACCCACCTGTAACCTATCCATTCTTAAGGAAATCAGTCCTGAGTGCTCACTGGAGGGACAGATCATGAAGCTGAGACTCCAATACTTTGGCGACCTCATGAGAAGAGAAGACTCTCTAGAAAAGACCCTGATGTTGGGAAAGATTGAGGGCACATGGAGAAGGGGACGACAGAGAACGAGATGGTTGGATAGTGTTCTTGAAGCTACCAGCATGAGTTTGACCAAACTGCGGGAGGCAGTGGAAGACAGAACTGCCTAAATGCTGGCTAAATGTCATAATTCAGAGTCAGACGTTTGTTATTCTGGACAGTGTGAGCCAAAGTACAATGTATGGGGAGAAAAAGGGGGAGGCTGGAAGAACAGATCAAATGAAGTCTGTCAGTGGATCCATTATGTGGTATGAGCTGTCAGATTACTAGCACTGGTCATGCTTTTGTCTAACTTCCCCAGCGCCAATTCTGATTTCCTTCTATGGTCCCCCTCCCCCCAGTTCTAAGTAATTGTAAATGTTCTGTAGGACTGTAGTAAGAGAATGGCAACAAAGCATCTCGCCATATTTGATCACTGAAAGGGGAGGGGATAGGATCTGTAAAGATTATCAGTCTTACTCTCAGGACACCAGTGGGTAGTGAAAGGCTTATTGAGTATGAGTATACAACCATGATTTACAAGTACCATCACACGTCGGTACATGATTGGAGGTACAGGATCATAGGTGAGAACTATGGGAATCAAGGTATTTCCTGTCCACAAGTAAGGATCTAAAGCAGGGCACTTACTCATCCTAATGGAAAATCCAACCGATTCTTACTTCTGCATCTCTCCCTTCCTTCAGGGAGCTTGAATGGCATGTTAGCCTAGTGTTACCAGACGTCCCCGGTTTCTGGGGACAGTCCCCAGATTTGCCAATCTGTCCCCGGGAAACATGGCAGTGGCAGCCTCAGCAGCCCAGAGCCAGCCTGGTAGCGCAGTTGGCTCTGGCCGGCTTCAGGTGCTGCTCGATGCCGTGGCACTCACCATTTTTTCTCTCCGGAAGTCCCCATGTGATGTGTCTTGTGCGCAACACATCATATGGGGACTTCTGAAGAGAAAAAATGGCGGGCACCACGGCAGCGAACAGCTCCTGAAGCCAGCCAGAGCCAACTGTGCTACCAGGCTGGCTCCGGGCTGCTGATTTCTGCCGCCGCCGCCACTGCCAAAGGGGAACTGGGGACGTCCAGTGATACAAATCTCCTGCCCCCTTCCCCCTTTGTTTTGACTGATTGTGGGAGGCTCGGGAGTTGCAGGCAGGTGGGCGTTGCCCAGTTTTTTTAAAAACTGTGCATTTATGTTTCACAGGGTGCGAAAGAAGGGCTTTGCACGTTTATATGTGCTTATATGTGCTTGAGCCCAGAGTCTTCTGCCTCTGACTCCCTGTTGCTAGTCAGCTTCAAAAAAAAAAAAAGTATCCCCGGATTCATTGAAAAAAATCTGGTAACCATATGTTAGCCTCATGAAAACTCTGCTGCGATAGACTGTGGTTTGCTCATAGTTACACAAAAAGCTTTGTTACGTACAGATTTGAACTTGGGTTTCCATCATTCTGACTTAGGATGCTAGCCATACAACACAATGTCTTTTATTTATAACCAGTGGATTTATATGACTGAATAAATTTGAACCTAAGAATTTAGCATTCTTGGCCTTAGTTGGTGTTTCCAAGGGAAAATAAGCAAATTAAAGAACAGTCCAGTCCTGCAGATAAGCTGTAACTGCAGTGGCAAAAATTTACCTAGGCAACAACATTTAAAGCAGATTCAATGGCTGGCAAGAAGGGTAGCCAGCCATACCCTTTTTATTATTAATCTGGCTGGTGTGAGGTTTTGTCATATTCCATTATTCCTAGAAGACGGAATTGTCTTCCAAGGACAGAGGAGGCCCTGTGCTCTATCCCATCTTCACCATTGGCAAAGTTCATAGTGCTTTTATATACTTTCTATAAAACTTCCAGACAGTACATATGCTTGGTAATCACCTTGCCCTAGCCAGTCTCCCACCTCTAGCAGCCCTGTCTACAGCAATACAAACTCAGAAAAGGGTTTATAGGAAGATCTATATTGGCAGTCTTCTTAAGCTTCATTTTAGATCGCTTGGGCAGCCACCCTGAGCTTGATCAAACCAGCTGAGGTTTGCACAGCTTCCGAAGTCCCAAACTTAGGAGCCTTCCCATCAGGCTAGCTCAGGGCATACACAGTCCCCTGGAGCCTTTCAAATTAGCTTTGGGATATTTCGTAGGGCTGTGTCTGAGCTTCAGTGATGGTCCTGGTCTTTAATGCTCAGGCATTCAGTGAAACGTTGTTTCTTGCAGAACATGCAAAGTTTGACATGAATGTTTCCCCCCTTTCAATCACCTTTCATTGCAGCCCTTATTTTAAGGAGTGGAAATAGTTCATTTCCCATCAGAAGGATATGACAGGTTCATCCATTTAGATGATATGGATGCCAGCGTTTATAGAAAAGGCATTCATCACATCCAGTCAGGGCCTTCGGAATGTGAAAGACAAACCACTTTGCAGAGTCGTTTCTACAAATGTTCAAATGTGCTGCTGTCACACCCATCTTTTAAGTGCAAGTATGCTTTATATTCCAGGTGCAACAGCAGTGCCACTGATGGCAGCAGAAAGGGTTCAATTCAGGCCATTTTAACTTACATTTCTAATGACCCCCTATGACAGTCAGTCTTTGTTCCCTCCCCCCTTGGGTACTCTCGTCCCCCAGTTGCAACTTACTAAAATGTGAAACTCTTTAAATTATACTTGGTAACCCCAGAATAATTGAGGGCAACAGGTAACAGCTTATTACCATAGGAATGTGGATTATGTGGGCAATGCTGATTATAATTCAAAAATCTTTCAGGCAGGGTTGTGTCATTTCACCATCAAATGTGTAACTCCGGAAACAGAAGAAACAAGAGAGGATTTCTTTGTGTGTTTTTTCCACTCCTGCACAAGCACTTTTTCTTATTTGTAAAGGAGCTGAATAAATCCCAGAAACCCTGATCTAGGTCTGTCTTCCTCTTTCTCATTCAGCTGCCAGACAAGAAGTAACTAAATATTTGAATTATTCAACCTTGCAGGTTTAACCCACAGAATAAGAGAGCAAGAAGAACGTATATTTAAAGAGGAGTGGAAATTATTTATTGAATATATGGACAATAATTGTAAACAGCTGAAAATGCTAGCAGCATTAGATACCATAAATTCAATGGCATAAACAATATTTGATTGATGTAAAAGTAGAAAATTGATTTGAATTGTTATAGTAAAATATGCAGGAAAGTATGATATCATATGAACCAGGGAAGGAGAAGAAGGGAAGTCATTAGGTATTTTAAAGTTTGTAAAATGTTTAATTTGAAATGTAGAAAAATGAAAACTCAATAATATTTGAATTATTGATGAGCTGTCAGAAAGGCACAGGTATTTGTTGTTGTTTTTCATTCCTCCCCCCATCCATATCCAGCTTTCTTTCTTAGTTTTTTGATGCTTCAACTTCTCTTAATTGAGAACACAATCTATACATGAAATACTGTAATGGCAATGAGACAGTCCTGGTTATTTGCAGTATAAATGATGGAAACCAGCCAGATCAAACATTTGAAACATGAAGGATACTGCAGAGATTCAGCGACTGTTCTATCCAGGTAGTGGGAGGTGCAGTCCTGGCAAATGCTCTCCCCCAGTGGCACCTCCAACTCTCATTTATTTATTTAGCTGCCACAGGGCAGTTTACAATTTTTTTAAAAAAAGGAGATGAGAATACATAAAAAAAACCAGCCTATTAGAAATGCATAACAAATCACAGAATGACAGCTCCTAATAGCAGCAATGAAGGCTCTCTTCAGACAAATGCATTCTGAAGACAATGCATCTTGTGTAACCTCCTGAGATGAGATGATAAAAGGTCAGATGAGGCCAGTTGCGCCTCAGGAGGGAGAGAGTTCCACATGCAAGGATCTGCCATGGAAAAGTCTTTTCCCGGAACCTCACCTTGTTTGCTGAAATCTTAAAAGCTGAGGAGAAAGCTTCATTGAACACATGGGACTTATTGCACGGTAAACATGCATAAACTTGCACCGTATTTCTTCCCAATTAGCAGGAAACAACAAGAGATCTGAACAACTCTAGTTCAGAAATGTGCAAGCTGCTTGCCCCCACCCCACTTGTAGTCCAGTGCCTAATCTTACTTTGCTTACAACATACTCTCTCACTGATCGGCTGAGTAGTAAAAGGTAAAGGACCCCTGGACGGTTAAGTCCAAAGGCGACTATGGGGTTGCAGCGCTCATCTCGCTTTCAGGCCGAGGGACCCGGCATTTGTCCACAGACAGCTTTCTGGGTCATGTGGCCAGCATGACTAAACTGCTTCTGGTGCAATGGAACACTGTGACAGAAACCAGAGCGCACAGAAATGCCATTTACCTTCCCGCCACAGTGGTACCTATTTATCTACTTGCACTGGTGTGCTTTTGAATTGCTAGGTTGGCAGGAGCTGGGACAGAGTAACAGGAGCTCATCCCGTTGCGGGGATTCAAACCGCCAACCTTCTGATCGGCAAGCCCAAGAGGCTCAGTGGTTTCGACCACAGTGCCACCCACGTTCCCTGGCTGGTGAGATGCCAAAAGCAGCAGCCCATGAGCAGCCTGCCAACCTTTCTTCGTCTCATGCCGGAACCTGCTCAGTCCTCCTCATAGGTTGTGGTGCACAGTGCAGGTGAGGAAAGATGTGGTGGGGGCAGCATGGGGGGTGGAGGGTATCCACAGACAAACACACACATGGTTAGGTTAGCATCCATCTGTCTTGGGAGACAATGGAGGAGTACACCTTTGGGGGTGAGGTCAACCTGTTGCAAGGTTGCAGTGCCTTTTGCGGCTGTAGAGACGACATCAGTCTCTACAGCCAATTAAAAGTAATCATAATGTTAGTAAGTAAATATTTTAAAATACCAATCCATACAACCATGTCTAAAACAGTACAAGTAATCTAATCTAGTTTAATAGTTTAAAGCTAAACAGAAGAGAAAATAATGACTGGGGCAAAAATAAAATGGTCGTATACAAAACTGAAAAGGGGGGGGGGGGGAAATAGTCACTGTTGCAAAAAACAAAACAAAACAAAACCATGCTGTCCCTGCCGCAGAAAAATAAGCCCTGGTAAACTGAAGCTCCAATGGCAACAACGGAGGTCACAGTAGGATGCATTGTGCTTAACAGAGTTTCAGAACCTTTAGCCACATGTTCATATCCATAATTTGCAGCCTGGACACAATGGAGGACTAAGGAAGAGGAAAAAAGGACTATCTTTTTCACTTCCTCAGGGGACAGCTATAACAACACAGTAGCAGTCACATAAACCTCTTCCACAATTCAGGGCTGAGAAATGGCTTCCTGTTCCACTATATATTTTAGATCAGTATCATAAAAGAAGCTATCATTTTCTCCTAAACCATATAGGACTTGCTCATAAGGGAGTAAATTGGGAATGCAAATCTGCAGCTCAGCATTCTGGGGCAAGGTGCATTAATGCTAATGCTTTGCCTAATAAAAAAAGGATGGAAAACATAATAGATTTTCTGTCATAAGCAGGTCTGTTCCTCAAAAACAATGCAGTGCGTTCTTTTCTTCTCTTTTTCATTTCCAGAACTTTGTCCACTTTTAAAGTACATTTTTAGGCATCAGTGAGACTCAGGATGAATCAATGGAGCCAGTTAATGAGTAGAATATTTAAATGTATGTTCAAGCCCATTCCTTTTTTTGCCTATTGATCCTTTCTGGAGTTTGAACTCAGGAAAAGAGGCTGTGTACACACAAGACATTTGAAGCACATTGCTTCCCCCAAAGAATCCAGGGGAAATTATCCTGGATTTAACTACAGTTCCCAGGATTCTTGGGGGTGAAGTCATGGACCTTTAAATTTTAAATATTTATTATATTTTATAGTCCACACTTTCATATAAAATATCAGAAGACTTTAAATGTATGATGTAAATTCAGGCTAGGTCCTTGCAGCAATACAGCAATTCCTTACTTAAGCTTATTTAATAGAGGTGTTTCTCTAAACAGATTATCATAGACCGGCAGGCGCTGAGGTCATCTGCCAGGACAACATACCCGTTAACTGCGAGAGGACAGTGGTCAAAATGACCACTGTGATCTTGCACAATTTGGGGATGCACTTTTTGGGAACATGGGGCCCAGAAATGTGCATTTTGGGGTGCTGTGTCTGAAACAAGTGCTTTGGAGGAGGCTACAATCTTGTAACTTGTGCAGGACTGCAGACCTGGAAGAAGGTGTCCCAGATTTGGGCCACTTCCAGCACAGTTGCAGAATGGGTTGACCTGGGAGTGGATGGATCTGCACATATCTAAGTCTCCCAATATTTAAATGACCTCCCCTCTGAAAAAATAATAATAGAACTTTTCAAAGCTTTATCAGCTACAATCATCTTTATTTACTGCTTTCAGAGCAGGAATTGAAAGCTCCAAAAGCCTATCTCATGATACATCGATATCTTAATTAGAGTATGCTCTTGCTGCAAACACCGATTGCACTGGACATTATTCTGTTAATTAAAAATCCTGAAGAGTCATCTCAGAGTCAAAGAATGACGGCGGATTTCTCCCCCCGCACCCCACTCAAAGAAGCAACTTGAGCGCAAGGAAGCAGCAGAGCAGTCCTCCATCATGTGGGGGTGATGTCAGCTGTCAAACAACTCAGCACTCAACTTTATAGCAACAGAGTAATGACCTGGAAAAATTAGTTGCTGCATTACATTACCCAACTTTCATCACTTAGTTGTAGCCCATTAAACAAGCAGACATGTCGGAGCTCGTTTTTAGTGTCTGCGCACAAGAAAAAAGTCAGCAAAGAGATATCATGGCAGACATGAGTAGCAAGATGAAATCCCTTTGGCAGAGAAGGGTATTAGACTGATAAAGAGATTAGTCCATGCATGGAAGATCGTGACAGCTATATTAAGAGGTGATCCATATAGAGATGGTACATACTTAGGTTTGAGAGCCAGTGTGGTGTAGTGGTTAAGAGCGGTAGTCTCATAATCTGGGGAACCAGGTTCGCGTCTCCGCTCCTCCACATGCAACTGCTGGGTGACCTTGGGCCAGTCACACTTCTCTGAAGTCTCTCAGCCCCACCCACCTCACAGAGTGTTTGTTGTGGGGGAGGAAGGGAAAGGAGAATGTTAGCTGCTTTGAGACTCCTTAGGGTAGTGATAAAGCAGGATATCAAATCCAAACTCTTCCTCTTCTCTTCTTTGTGAGGGCCCCTTCATGCCTTACCCAGCAGCACAGGAACCGCTGCCCTGTCCGTTTCTTTCTGTGCTGTTAGGATAACATTAGAAGTTGGAACCATGTAGATGAGTTCAGTCACACAACTCTTCCCCCCAGGAGGGAAAACAGTGATCTGAGTAATCATGTACCGGCAACGTTGGGGTTACATTCCAAGGCACCGCAAGTTTAAGTGAAATTGTGTATATTTGAAACACCATTGCGGAAGTCTGCAAATACTCTGTTCCGCCTCTGCCTTACCCCATTCAACCACTATTTGTGACATTTTCGGGACACTTCCAGGTTCGGCACGATGAGCACATGCACAGTCGCGCACATATTTGACACACCTAAAATGGCTGCTGCCTGGTGTGTGTGTGTGTGTGGACCCCAAGTGCTGTCAAAATGGTGTCCTCACACAAAATATCATGGGCTCCCTGCAATCTTGGAACCTTATATGAGTTGTTTGAAACAAAATCTAGAATAATGAAACATCAAAGAAATTCTGTTTCCTGTTGGTGTCTTTTCTCCCCTCGCTGGAGAGCCCACATGGGAAAAGAAACAGAAGAGGAAACCTGCAGATGTCTCTCAAGGCTGGCCCACAAGGCATTTCACCTCTCCAAGCAGCATATGTGCAAAAGCATCTTCTGGAACATTGAAAGGGATCCCAGGGGCATGCCTCTCCCATCACGTGCCATGAGCTAATTGCCTGTTGCACATAAGGCAGTGCTTGAATTGCATGTATATTCGAGCCAGGCCTGGTGCCTCGTTGAAGCTTTGCTAGAGTTTGAGGAATCTGTGGTGAGTTTTGATTGAGGTTAAAAATAGTTTCAGGTCCCTGGGAGCTTTGAGTTTAATTTTAAGGCTTTCAAATTGATCCCTCACCACTATTTTAAAAAGGTTGCTTTTCTTCATCTATTTGTGCTGAAACAGGGCAGTTGAAGGAAATCCCACTCATGTTAAATAATGTGTTTGATTTTGATTAACTTTATTTAGATTTGCTTTTATCCCTTCCTTTCCCACAAGGATAATGGAAGCATATGCATAAACTACCCGCCCCACAAGACTCAAAGAGAGGATTCCCCTTTAAGGCTAGTGGTTATAGCACCTATGGTGGCAAAGGAGACGCCTATGTGTTACATTTTTTATATCGCCATGAGGTCTCAGGGGGCACTGAAACAATAGAACTTTGAAACTCACTGTTTCAGACACCCACTGTTCTACTTCCTTCCAGAAACTAATACGGTTTTGTAAACTAAGCAGAAAGACATAGGTCAGAGCGGCATATGTTTCTTTCATATGTGCCCCAGTATCTCAGTCACACTATTTCTCAGCGGGTAATATAAAAAGGGGCACTGCCAACTGTGATTTGAATTTTTTGTATGGTGCCCTCAGCACGGCTAGCATCTTGTTATAGCATCGTATTTTGCCAGGGTACCTTTGCAAAGGAAGCAAAAGAATTTTAAAGTGGGGGAAGCAGGTGCTCAAGTTGCTTAGTTGTTTTATTGACAGTCCCTGCTAGAAATGCTGAAAAAGAAAAGGAAAGAAATTCAACGTAAAAATAGCAGAGGTTTTTGTGGCAGGAAGGAAATATATTTTGCTGCGGACCTGGCTCAGTTCAGAACGAAGAGTGCTTTATACCTTTCTTACCCTTGCTAGGAAGTAGCTGTGATTTTTAATGAAGAGTTATCGTAAAATTGGCACATTTCTTTGCTTCTGAATTTCAGGGCTCTCAGCTTTGCTCCTTTTTTCTACTTCTGTATGACATACATCAAGTGCAAATCCTTCCTAGATGACAAAACCTACTAGAGGGAATCAAGGGAAATCATCCAGGATTTGAGAACTCTTTGAAAACATTGACACCCTGAGAAATCAGAACGAAGCGCTCTGCCTTGTGCTCCTCTCCTCCTGCAACCTTCACACTTGAACTGACCTTTTCCTCACACTTTAAATGATAATTGCAGGGTATGTTCAATAATGCATGTTGGTGATGATAATTTCACATCACTCTGGGTGAATATAATGAAGGGCCTGTCAAGGCAAAACTCTGTAGAGCAATGGCGTGCTTGAGTTATGGAAGGAGAAAGCAGCGGGGCTTGTCTCTGGCTGGTTTTCTCTAGCATTTTTGTTTGTCGTGAGAATAAAGAAGATGGAGATATATGGTTGCCTACCCTGAACAAAGCAGGATGTGTATCGAAATAAAAAAAGAAAGGAAATGTTGCAAGAGACTCTAGTCAATAGTAAGAAGACCGGTGCCCAACTTTAAATTCAAACCGTGAGCCAAATCTTGCTTAACATATACCAAGATTAACATGTCCAGTTACATACTTTTTTCTCTTGATGCTGCTGAAAAATAAAAACCTGGGTTATCAATCTATTCTATAGCAAAGAGATCCTTTTGAAAGCATAGCTCCATCATACACATAAACTGGTTTAATAGCAATTCCCGGTTTGGTACTTTCATGCTAACTTGCATACACTCTTATAAAGTAATATGAACAGAGGTTAACAAATATTTTCCGAGAATGGGAAGGGCCTACAAGGTGGATCCAGCAGGAATCTTTCTGTATGTAGTAGAGTCGTCCCTGGAAAGGTTAACTGGAACAATATATTTACATATGCTCTTTTGCATACTTTCTGCTTATGGAAATCAGTTGACAGAGTCATGGTGTTGGTGTCAAATGCTACATTTTCATATGCACCCACCCAACGTTTTAACTATATCTCTCTGAATGGATGACATAATAACTATGGCATAAATCCAGGCGATCCATTAGGTAAAAATAGTTCATTTTAAAGGCTAATTTGTCAATACCAACAGTCACACAAGATAAGAAGCTTCCTGAGAAGACAGATATGATAAAGAACTATTTCTCAAAATTGAGGAAACTCTTACACACACTCCACAAATGGACCTGCAAAGTTGATATTTGATTTGAAAACAATTAGCAACTTAGTACAAATCAACAATATTTAGCCACACTGAGAATATACCATAAAACTGAGGTGCACAAGGAATATGGATCAATGGTTCTGAATTATCAAAATTAAACAAAATTGTCTTTGGAGTATCTCCATTTGAGTTAGTATTCATGCTCATTAAACAGCAAGGCTTACAGAACTGGGGATACAACCGTGCATACTTGGAATAAGATAATCTTATTTGCCTTTCAAGGTTAATGCTTTTTCTTTACTCCTTGACCTTGAGACAGTTCAGACCTTGAAGCACACAGCAGATTTAGTCTTCCACTGGCTTTGTATGCAGTGTTGGGCTCTGCTCTCCCACAATACAGCAACATGCTGGTGCATTTACATTTCCAATACTTTGCTGGAAAGCTTAAATCCTTGGAAAGCTGATTTCAGAAATTTTGTTTTCACACTGCAGTGGAACATACGTTCATGCTAAAGCTTACAGATCATTGAGCTTTTGCCACAAAAGTTTATTTTTAACCTGTAACTACCTTGCTGTGGTTTGAGGCTGTCCATTTCCACAGCAGCCCGGATTATTTCTTTTACTACTATGCTTGCTAAGACTTGTTGCTGTAAAACGAAACTCCTCTACTTCTCCATGGAAACATTTACAGATGATTTAATTTTTTTTTTATAAAAAAAAGTCAATAGGGAAAATGCCTTAATGAGCATATCAGATGAACTACCTAAATGCTAGACCTGGGTTTTGTACGCATCTGATACAAAAGTATTTAAATTAAAATGATATTTTTAGTCCATATATCATTGTGATAACTCTGTAGTTCTAAGGATCAGGAGGAAATGACCCCTACAGTACATCAGGGAGATTAGCTTAGTAGCCTATATTACTTAAGTGACAAAAGTGTTCTTCAGATCCAAAATCCATATATAGTGGTACCTCAGGTTACAGACGCTTCAGGTTACAGATGCTTCAGGTTACAGACTCCGCTAACCCAGAAATAGTACCTTGGGTTAAGAACTTTGCTTCAGGATGAGAACAGAAATTGTGCTCCAGCAGTGCGGCAGCAGCAGGAGGCTCCATTAGCTAAAGTGGTGCTTCAGGTTAAGAACAGTTTCAGGTTAAGAACGGACCTCCGGAACGAATTAAGTACATAACCAGAGGTACCACTGTAGAACAATATAAGTGTTTAGGTGTTCCTCCTCACACCATCACAAGAGGAGGAGAGCAGCAGCACACACTCTTGCCTCCTTCTTTTGTTGGCCCACCATCACGCCGTGGGCAGGGGTCCCTGCTGGAGTGACTGCATCCTTTTTTTCTTTTTTTTTTGTTCCCTCCAGCAGGAGGCCTGCTTTTGCGGGCAGCGCTGGGTTGGCAGGTTTGCCCTTACCTATTCCTTTAACAGTTGCATGATCTTCTAGAATTTGCCAGTGATGATTTTTAATTCGATGCCATCAAAACTTTCCCATTCCTGTATATTTTGCTGCTCTTAAAGGCACAAAGATAAAGCAGGCTGGTTTGTTCTGGCCAGTTGACAATGGTAGATATTTGCCTCACTCCTCCCACATAGCCATTTTTCCTTATTAAAAGCACCAATCAGCTTGAAGACTTGAAACATCCAGTGAAGCCATGACTTTGCTGAGATAATTACTGTTTGACAATGCCGTGTCGTATCGTATTATGAATGTGGTCCCCCCTGCTTCACCTTTATTGTCAAGTTGCTAAGGAAATGTTTCGAAAGAGACTGCTTTCCTCAGGAAGAAGAAAACACCTTGGCTTGCTTGGTCCCCCCCCCCTCGAAAAAACAATAACAGCAACAACAATACAATCTCTAAACTGCTTTCCAGCTCCCAAGAGCTCTCAAATGAACATAAAATTCACTAAAGATGCAGCATAGTACAAATGTTGGCCAACCTACATCTAGGTGGGGTGGTTAAATGGGGAAAAAAGGTTGATGTGAATAATTTTTGGACTAGGGGGAGGTTGAGGTTTTGTTTATTTCCTAATTAGTGGGTCGGAGTATTGCTTTACTATTTGAGTATTGGTAATGTTGTTCACTAATATTTAAATGCCTGGTGTGTCCCCGCCCCCCTCAGGATGTTACAGTATGTTATATGAAATACTAATGTATTATATGATTCCCCTCCCTTTCCCCCTATGGTATTATGTATTGTATATTTTTCTTTGCTGTAAATTGCTTGGAGACCTTAGAGTGGCAAGAGACTAATAAGTTAAACAAACAAACAAACAAACAAACAAGAAACCTAATTAAAAATACTATATGAATCAAAATCAAAATCACCAAAGACCTAAATACTAGCATTCTCTGGAGTGGCTTTTTCACATATCACAAAAAAGAGGAAATGCATTACCAAAAAAGAGGACAAAATAAGACAGGCATTTGCATAGAAATTTGCATGTGCCAATTAATATGCATGATGCAAATATAGAAATAATTACTATAATTAAAATAGAAATACATCTTAACATGGCCTGAGTGCTTGTCCAGTTTGCTGTCCAGGTTGATAGGCAACTTCTAGGCCCCTGCCAACCTTGGATCAGACAGGCCTTCAGACAGGGCCCTGCCCTCTGAAAGTAGGAGCTAATGCTCTTCCTCCCTAAATGGCTTTCTAAAAAAAGGAAAAAATTCCATTGCTTAACAGAAAGCAGGCAGGATTAGGCCAGAAATGCTAGAGACTGAGGTGTAATTTTATTGATTCAACAATTACTCCTGAGGTGTAGTTTTATTGATCCAGCAATTCATTGAGAGTAGAGCAACATTAAGCACAACTGGTTTGCATTACTTACAGGGGCGAAGGAAGAGGTCGGGACACCCGGGGCGGGCATCACTACGTATGGCGCATGTGAGGCATCACTGCATATGACTCATGCGCCGTACTTAGCGACGCCGCACATGCACCGCACATTAGCGGTTTGCTGGCGGTGTCACTCCAGCGCCATACGAACGGTGCCGGGATCCTGTGCTCATGGCTGTAGCAGTAATGGAGGGATCCCGGTGCCATCCATAAAGCGCTGGAGCGCCACCGCCAGCAAACTGCTATACAGCGCATGCATGCAACGCCACACACGTGCTGTACTTAGCGGTTTGCCACCTGCAGCTGCAGCCACGAACGGGGGATCCTCCACATGCGGTGGCTGCTTGAGCTGCTGCAAGCCCCTTCTTGTCACCCCCCGCAGACAAGGAATCCTGGGCACACCGGCACACCGGCACACCGGCACACCGCCCCCCGTTGCGATGCCACTGATTACTTATAATGTACAGGCAACCGCCTTCCTCCCATTTATCTGGGGGTTACATTCCAAGATACCACATGAATCACTGAACTCCCTTATATTTGAAACACCATTGAAAAAGCCTGCAAACACCCCATTCTGCCCCCGCCTTATTCCACCTCTTTTTGTGACATTTTTGTAACGATTTTGCATAAATTCCAGGTTTAGTGTGATGCATGTATACATGGTCACATGCATATCGAATGCACATAAATGAGGTATTGCGCACACACACACACACACACACAATTTCTTATAGCAATTTCGGTGGATTTTATTCCTGGGGTAACTTCTACGATAACTATTATGCTATGATTTTGATTGCTGACTGTAATTGCTCCTGTCGTAATTACTTGCCATTTATACCAGATTGCATGTTTCTGTTCGGCCGGATCTGCGAGTTGAAGATAGCTTAAGCCAACAACCCACACTGCGCTTGAGATGCTTACTGAGAATACGTTGGAACCTTTCGATCCGGACACAGAAAGATTACTCACTATAACAATCTGCACTAGACTTTTACTCTTATCTGCAGGTCATGGCTTGCAAGCAACAACAGACTCTGCTCCCTGCACAGGACATTAAATATCTTATTAATCATTAAATTTAACCCCCACTCAAGAGGAGTCCTTTGGCCTGAGGTGTACTGGCTGAGTGTTCATCACAGCACATTTTGGAAACCTGTTTTTTTTTAAAAAAGGTTCTTACTGTTTGCAACTGGCGGATAAGGAGATTAAAAATTCCCCAATAAATTATTTCCTCAGATAAAAATGTGGTTGTGGATAAGAGATGACCGTGGTGCATTAATCAAATTGATTTTCCTCCCTATTAGTTAATAACAGCATTTACAAATTTCCTTTTCAAGGCTGCCAAACTTCTACGCTGCAAATCCTACAGCTTATAAATGTAAATATGACAAAATACTCCTAGTTTTGGCGAAGGTAATTCTTTTGAGCTCGATTGTTTTGCTGTTTATATTCATGTTTTCATGGAATGATGATCTACTTCTTTAGGCTCGTATAAATCATTAAAAAAAAAAATTCATTAAGTCCCTAGAATGTACAATGGTACCTCGGGTTAAGTATACTTAATTTGTTCCGGAGGTCCGTTCTTAACCTGAAACTGTTCTTAACCTGAGGTACCACTTTAGCTAATGGGGCCTCCTGCTGCCGACATGCGATTTCTGTTCTTATCCTGAGGTAAAGTTCTCAACCCAAGGTACTACTTCCAGGTTAGCAGAGTCTGTAACCTGAAGTGTATATAACCTGAGGTACCACTGTATTTGCGCTCTTCAGAGAACACTAACACATTTCTGGAATGTGATGGTTTTTGTTTTGCTTCTGGCTAGGCATTTCTGAAAGGAATTGGTTATTGTTGTTCATTTCAATTAATACCATTGCTCACCCTCAGATTAATAGCCTCCAAACCACTTGTAAAGAATGGGACACCAAGTGGTTTGGATATAGTGATCACCATCAACAAATGGTTGGTGTTAGAATGTATCCTTCTTCCTTCCCGCTTTGCAGCAGATTGCTCTGACAACTCAGGGATTCCACACCTATGGCACATCTTGTGGCCCCTGGCCTAGCACTTATGTTTTCATGAGTAGTGATGACTATAGTTCAGGATATTGTTCTTTTCATTTTTCCGTGCTGGGGTGGATTAAGACACATATGGACATTGCAATGCTGTGAAAACTCTTACAGTACAGTACAATTCTGTATTTTGCCACACATTGATTGTGTGGCTTCCATCACAGCTGCCATTACCCCAATCCAGCACTCCACAGAGGTTTTCTCCCACCTTGTGATAGCTAACCTCCAATTTCAGTTACAATGGGTGAACATCCCTCATCTTGATTCACAACAGCCAATAGGAGAGCCTCATCCCAGAAACGTGTTTCCCAAGCCCATTCCCACTGCTGTGCTCCCTGTGTCACCAACAGAGGTGTGGCAGGGCCTAAACACAGTCCACCAATCCCCTAGGTTTCCTCCAGGAAGCCCCTGAGCCTTGCCCTACCTAACACTTTCCTAGAGAAGACCTCTATTCATCCTTCTGGGTATACAATTCCCCTATTGCCCCATCTGTAACTAGAATTTATTTGACACACAAGCTCTATACGGCACAGATGTATTTGCTTAGTATTTCAGCAGTTAGGAAGGGCTACCCATTCTTCTGCTTCATTCGTGTTTAGATTATTATGGGGTTTGAAAAGTTTGTGCTCCACAGAGGGAGACTCTTTCTATTCACAAATGGTAAAACATTGTGAAGCAGATTAAGGGGTTGGTCATCTGAAATGAAGGTGAACAACTTTGTGGTTGCTTGGCAGTTCAATTCATTTTCACAATGTTTCCCTGTTAATTTCCATATCGTATTTGAGCTTTCACACAATGTAGAAGCCACTTCTAGCACCACAGTGGAATTTATTGGAACTACAGTGACATATAGCACAAATTTTAGTACTCATTTCCATATTATCCGCAAACAGATTTTTTTACTCCTAAAAGCAAATCATACTGAAATGAGCACTTAACTTGCACTATATTCCACTGTAGTTCCAGCAGTGGCTTTTACGCCTTGTGAAAGCTCAAATATAATGTGGTACTTAACAGTTTTAAAAAAAAAAAGTTGTGAAAATAGAATATACTGCCATGGGAATGCAGCCTCTGTGTGTTTAGATGCTGACTTTGTTTTTAAAGTTCACTACTAGTAGAATTATAATACATTCCTCCTTCCTGTTGTGATCTCTTCTTGATACATACCCATTCAGAGAGTTAGGGAAGGCAAGTTCTTTGATAAATGTTTCTGTTGATCCCTTTAATTTATTATACACACTTCTTTAACAAGAATTAGAAGAAAGTCTACACTTAAAAGAAAAAAAATCAATGTTTGTTCTTTGCTCGGACTCCTGGGATCTATTCGGCAGGTGACTAATGGGACAAAAGGGAGGTTGTTATGGACTTGCCTTGATGTAGCTTGAG
The DNA here is from genome assembly GCF_964252035.2 of Podarcis erhardii. Classification (NCBI taxonomy): domain Eukaryota; kingdom Metazoa; phylum Chordata; class Lepidosauria; order Squamata; family Lacertidae; genus Podarcis; species Podarcis erhardii. The sequence continues at coordinate 55,483,594 of NC_138498.1, read as the reverse complement.
GGCTGACAGAGCGCTACTGCCACTAAAGACCCTCCACTGCGAGGGAATGGACAACATCCCTGGGTGGTGTTAGTGCATTCATTCCATCCCTAATGGCTGTAATTAATGGAAACGTCAAGGTTTCTATCATTTCTTCACGAAGCATTCCTCTATTTAACTATAATTGTTCTACATTTTAACTCCAGTGGTTAATAAACACAGAATGCCGAAGTAAACAGGATTAAAAAAACCCCTAGTAAAAACCAATGACCACATACTTCACATCAAACAGCCCAGGTTAAGAGCTCCTACAAATTAAAAGCCATTGGAATAAATTGATTGTGTTTAAGTGTGTTCATAAGCAAATGGCAAAAGACGGGAGGGTATCTGTTTTGTTTATTGAATGGCCACAGCAGTAACCTGTTCCCTGGATCGGATCACTGCTTTAGTTATTTTTGAATAGAATACACCTTTTATACATTTAATTGAGTAGTTAATATCATACCCATTCCCCCACCCATGCAGCCCCACTCCTGAAGCTCTTTTGTTTAATTTTTTATCTTCGTCCATTTGCCCAGGGGTTGGCTGGTTTTCTCTTTTTTCTTCCTTCAAGAAACCATTTCCCATTTCCTCCTGCCTCCTCCTAGTTATTCTGTAGCTGAACTCCATGTTATAAAGCTGTTCTCTCCTGTCAATATTTGTCCAGCCATTGCTCACCACCTTCCTGAAATTTTATCTATTTTTTTATCTCATTGTGATGCTATTTTTATATCATCGTCCACAAAATGGTAGGGTAGATCAAGTAGAATCAAAAAGAGTAAAGGCTTCTGTTGAAAGAAAACAACTATATCCACCATTCTAACATTTGGCAGGATTCAACCCCTAGGAAGTGTCTACCATGCTTGCAGATTTCATCCAATTATACTATACAAACAGACAAAGTTATAGAAGGGATTCCTTTAAAATAGGTAAATAAAAAATAAAGACTTTTGGACATAATTTGGCAGGCTTCATTTTATTGGAGTTGCTACTGTGCCTGTGCGTTTCATCAAGTTATAGTAATATCCTCCCCCCCCTCCATAATAGCAAATGGCAGAGGCACGAAGCTTTATCTATCCAAATTGATACCTGAACTGAATTGAGTAGGCTCTCTGAAATGCTTTGGACTGAACTGGGCTGTTTTCCAAAGTGCTGAATTAGGATCTAAACTGAATCCGGTAAGGGTGCCCTGCTACCATGTGGTTATGGGTGTGTGTATGTCTATGCTTTTAAGGCATCTGTTTCCTCTTGGGCTTCAATTAAAGTGCCCATTGCATCCTTTTAGTGGTGTTTTAATGAGATATAACTGAACATTTTTATTAGTTCACTGTAAAAGGCAATAGCTCGCTATTTTTGCCAACATATATTTTTCTCATGTACCATGCTGTAAAGGGAACAAATCTGCAAATATTTCCATAGGGTTGCTTCTTGTTTTCCAGAGCTGGAAAAGCTCTTCTTTTCCAGAGCATTCCCGGATATATTGCGCAACAAAAAGTACTTATAAAATCATGAATTAATTAACATTTATTCATGCATATACATATATTAGTTGTTTGATTTATTTTAAAAAACAATAAAATACTTATTTTTCTACAAAAAAATTATTTCTGATTCCACTAATTGTTTGACCGGGTACTTATACCTGAGCTTTCCCATACATATACCATACATGGACCTCAGATTTACCCTTATTGCTTCATCAAAATGGCGCCCTTTGTTTTACAATAACACAAAATCAAATTATTAGATTGCATATGGAAAGTCAGTAAAAGAGAATATTTTCAACTAGACTATTTGTTATAAACATGAAAGGGAGACATCTTGTTTGAGAGGTCTGGTCACAATGTTCACTGGTACTGCTTAATATCTTCATTTGCTCATCTTTAGGCTCCTGTGTGCTTGTAAATATTTGAAGAGAGTCCCCTGTGGACCTGAAGTATATGCAGTGGTGGAGCTTCATGCTCTGGCACCAGGGGGCAGAGAGCAGGTGGGGCTGGTGCACGTCCTGGGGGTGTGGCTCATCGCCCACAAGCGTGTGGCATGCGTCCTGGGGGCGTGGTGCCCAGTGGGGGCGGGTAGCCATGATGGCACCCCACCAGGATCGTGCTGCCGGGGGCGGTGTGCTCCCCCTGCACTCCTCTTACTCCGCCAGTGCGTATATGGGATTGCAACAGGACTGGCCCTACCATTAGGCATGGTGAGGCAATCACCTCAAGTATGTATGCATGGTTTATTCCCTTCCACCACCAGCAAGTGGCTACCTACCCCAAACATGACACTAGAGTGGGAAGAAGGCTCCCCACCCCAATCTACTGACTCACTGAGGAAGTGGTTTCATAGGAACTGGGAAAGCAACTTTGCTCCAATTGGGGATTTGTCAGCATGTGCAAAGTTGCTGCTGTGTTACGGTCATGGCTGCTGCTTTCCTGTGAGATCTTCCACTACGTATCTGGTTCCCAGAGGAAGCTACAGGTAGGAACCTACTAGGTGGATAGATGGAAGAAAAAGGTTGCCACAAGACTTGTATCAGAGATGGAGAACCTGTGGTCCTATAAATGTTTTTTGTCTACACTACCATCATCACTGATCATGGGAGCCAGTGTGGTGTAGTGGTTAAGAGCGGTAGTCTCGTAATCTGGGGAACCGGGTTCGCGTCTCTGCTCCTCCCAATGCAGCTGCTGGGTGACCTTGGGCCAGTCACACTTCTCTGAAGTCTCTCAGCCCCACCCACCTCACAGAGTGTCTGTTGTGGGGGAGGAAGGGAAAGGAGAATGTTAGCCGCTTTGAGACTCCTTTGGGTAGTGATAAAGCGGGATATCAAATCCAAACTTTTCTTCTTCTTCTTCTTCATTGGCTGTGTTAGTTGGGACTGATTGGAGAAGGAGTCCAAAGGCATTGAAAGGGCCCCATCCCTGCATTACAGAAAAAAAATTACAAAGTAGTCACACAACTCTCATTTCACAGAAACTGCTTAAAAGGTACCTGCACATTTTGGCCCATAATCTTTTTTCTGGTAGGGCTAGAGACTTACTTTAAAAAAATAAATAAACAAAAGCTCAGTCTTGGTCACCTGCCCATGGGCACCAATGGCAGCCTCCACATTCCCCATGGCACCTGCAGGTACTGGGTCAGTGACCCCGGTATATAGGCCATTGTTTACACCTATATGAAGTTTTGTTACTTCCTTTCACACCCCAAGAATTCTATGTTGGACATGTGTTAGGGACTGGACAGAGGAGGAATGGTGTCCCCAACATGACCCTTACAGGGAGGAGGAAGAGGAAGACAACAGGGGGTTGAGGGAGGTCGCAACTCAGAGGCAGATGAGGGGGAAAGTTGGGAAATCATGAGAAAGCCTGAGCAACACTTGGCTAACACGTTGTCATTAGAAAGCATTCCAGACCCTCCATCTCCCAGAACCCAGTGAACCTTAAAAGTAGGAGAGCAAAGAGCTCAAAGACAGAGGACACTTAGCAGCACCTGTAGAGGAGATGATGAGAATGATGAATGAGTAGGTGGGAGAGACAAGGGGTGGAGATTTACTCGGGACAACGCCATTATCCAAGAGGCTGGGTTCTATAGCCTCTCTCTGTAAAGATTGAAATTTTAAAAAGGACGGTAAGAAATTTTCCTCGTCAATATTCCTTGGAATAAAAGGAAACATCTTGGCAGAACTAGACTGATCCCTGTATTGTAGAAATATAAGTTTGTAGGGAGGTAAAAAATGTTTTTATAAGAAATATGTAACTGTGCGGTATAAAGTAATGGATAGACAAAATACAGTGAGATTAATTGGAAGTCAGTTTTAAATTTCTTTTCTGTAATTTTATATTTGTGTTCAATACCAGGAGTATATATGATGATAATTATATTACTCTTATATCTTATAGTGTGGTGTTTTGTTTGATTTTTCTGTTATTTGTTTGTTTGAGTGTATGTTTGTTTACTTGTATGTACGTCTGTTTTTCATAAATGTATTTATTTTAAATTAATAAAGATATGTTTTTTTAAAAAAGAAAGAAATTTTCTTGTCTTTATACTTTCCTGGGCAACCAGCTGGGAGCCGCTGACAACATCCTGACAACATGCTAGCATGACAGTGCCGTGTCACAGTAACAATTCCCCTTAGTGTAAGATGTAGGTATCCCATTGCTGCTCAGCTGAGATAGGTCTTACATCATTCCAAGGTGCTTAAGAGGAAAAAGTTAATCATACCCTGAAGCAGCCAAAGGATTTAGCTATGCAAGAAAAATATGGCATGAAAGCTGTTAACACAGACATTATTTCCACCCCTCCACACACACATGTTTTGATATTCATGCAAGCCTCACAGTTAACAGTATGATCCTATGCATCACTGGCTATTAGGCATGATGTCTGCACTACTGCCAGGAATGTAGATAGGAGGCTTCTGAATGCTAGTTGCTAGGGAACAGCAGCAGGAGAGGACTATTGCCTTTGTGGGTAGCTTCCCATAGGCATCTGTTAGAAATAGGATGCTGGACCAATATGCCTTTAATCCAATCCAGCAAAATTATTCTTTTTTCTTTTGAAAATATTTTTTATTTAAACAAAACAGACAGAACGACAAATGCTGCCACAGTGCAACATCAAACAAAGCCTCTCACCACGGAGGAGTTGGAAAACAATATTCAAACATCCAAAGGTGAGGTTCATCAGCCCAGAGATTTAGAAACATTATGAATTACAGAATTACATAAAAGGGGACACTCAATAACCAAATATATTTGTATCAATCTCACCATATAAATAATACAATACATGAGTACCTCTCAAATGTTCAGGGAAGGGAGAGACATAGAAATGTGGCATTATTATATTAACCAAATCCTCTGGCAAGCCCTCAGTGGCAATTGATTATGTTCCTCATAGTTGAGAAATCATGCCAAATGGAAAGGAATCTATTTCTTTTAGTTTGACACCTCAAAACCCTTGGCTTATATGCTTGTTTCCCAAAAGTGCTGTTTTCCAAACTTTAGAGTAAGATTATTATGCTCTTATTCTTATGCTCAGCTGAACAGTCCTCTTATGGGTTTGCTCTAAAGTAAGCTTGCAAAGGATTGGTACTATTCCCAGATAAACACAATGAAAAGGGAATGTTGCAAGTGGTTTTTCTGCCCGATTACCATGTCGGCAATTCTCTTTCTGTCAGTGATGCAGAGTACACTATTTACCAAATTGAATGGGATTGCTACTTTCAGAAGCATTTGTGGCATTGCCGGAGGGGGTGGAGGGTAGCAGTTCTAAAGAAAAAGATACCCACTGGGTTCATGTTAGCCTCTAAGCATGAAGCTTAGCAGTTCTGCAGAACCTGACCATAGCTTCTAAAGCTAACTTAAATGCCCTTGAAGTACTTGGTGATTGCAGTTTCCCAGCAGCTTCACTCATCTAACCTCAATTTGTTGAAAATCAGTGTCCCTCACTTCTCATCCACATAGGATGGAGGAGGTCCTCTGGTAAGCCTTTCATCCTTCATATTTATCAGGCATTAGGAGCAGATGTATCCCTCTGCTAGATGCCCTCCTCTCCCCTATAACGGGAAGCTGAAAATTCTGAAACCCTCCTGTAACGGTTGTAAGGGGTTACTTGTGCGTAAATTGCCTTCAGTTTAGTCAGTCTGTTTGCTCATCCACCTCCCACCCAGGACCCCCTCCACCCCCGGCCTGACCCTGTGACGTGACCTTGTCCGCTTCTTCAGCCGACGATGCAGGGAATCCCCAAAAGGAGCTGCTGTCGTCGTCCGAGAACTCAAACCCCGCTTCCCACCCGTTCCGATTCCTCACGGGAGGGGCTTCCCAATCTGATTCCTCCTCTCCTGACGATTCTCCTCCTTCCTCTGGGGAAGCTGGAAAACCCACGAAATCCTCCTCCTCCTCATCGGTGGTGGCAAATTGCTCCTCCCAGAATCGCTCCAGGGGTTTGGGCTTCCTCGGATACCTGTTGTGGAACTCTTCCACCAGATATTCATCATCTATTTCCCCCGCGGGAACCCACGTGTTTTCTGACTCGGGTTCCCCCTCCCAAGCTACTAGGTACTCCACCTGCTGCCCCCGCCAGCGCAAATCCAGGACCTCCATTACCTGGTGGTGGTGTTCCCTCTCTTCCAGTTGTGGGTGTGTGAGCCCTTCCCCTCCTACCCCCCGGACCCTCCGCTCCCCCCTGTACGGTGAGAGCAGTGACCTATGAAATACCGGGTGGATTTTCATGCTGTCTGGCAACTTGAGCCGGAATGCCACCGGGTTCACTTGGTGTGTCACCTCAAATGGTCCCAGCCGTCTTGGCCTCAGCTTCTTACACCCGCCCTTGAAGGGTAAGCCTTGTGTGGATAACCACACCCGGTCCCCCACCCGAATGGTCTCCCCTTCACGGCGGCGTTTGTCTGCTTGTCTCTTGTACGCCTCCTTGGCCCTTTCCAGATTCATCTTAAGCTGCTGGTGCAGGGCTTCCATTTCTTCCACGAACTGCTCTGCGGCGGGCACGCTCCACCCTTCCTCCCCCCTCCCGGGAAAGGCCCTGGGGTGGCACCAATAATTAGCCAGGAACGGGCTCATCCCCGTGGACACATGCTCCGCATTGTTATATGCAAACTCTGCCAGTGCTAGCTTTTCTACCCAATTGTTCTGTCTCTCGTTGACGTAACAGCGTAGATATTGCTGTAAAATGCTGTTTGCCCTCTCTGCTTGCCCATTGGTTTCCGGGTGCCTCACCGTCGAGAATCCCACCTCCACCTGCAATAAGTTCATAAGCCTCCAAAACCTCGAGGTAAATTGTTTCCCTCGGTCAGAGATAACCCTTGAAGGAGCCCCATGCAACCTGAAGATGTGATTCACGAACAACTGGGCGGTTTCCTCTGCAGTCACTGCATGAGAGCACGCTATGAAATGGCACATTTTGGTTAGCAGATCCACTACTACCATGACTGCTGTCTTCCCTCTGGATTTGGGTAAATCTGTCATGAAATCGATAGACACCACCTCCCAGGGTCTTCCCGGTGTGGGTAAGGGTTCCAGTAGCCCTGCCGGGGCTGCCCTCTCTCCCTTGGCCCTTTGGCAGCGGTCACACCCCCGTACATACTCTCGTACATCTTCCCTCACACTTGGCCACCAAAACTCCCTGGTGACCAGTAACATGGTCTTGTGTTGCCCAAAGTGCCCCGCTGTTGGGTTGTCGTGAAGCTGTTTGAGCACCCTTTCCCGCAAGGCATCCCCGGGCACATACATTGCTCCCTTGTAATACAGCAGTCCTTCCCTTTCCTCAAAACCTCCCCGGTCTCCCCCAGTTCCCCTGAGTTCCCTGATTCTGGTTTGGGCGAATTCGTCCTGGCGAATTAGCTCGGTTAGTTCTCGCTTCCCAACCAATGTCCCCCCACAAACCCATCGTTCTTCAGGGAACGCGTGTCGAGCTTCCGGTGGTCCTTCTCCTTCCGTGTACTCTGGTTTCCGGGAAAGCACGTCTGCTCTCACGTTCTCTTCTCCTGGCACGTACTTGATCTCAAAGAAGAACTTGGAGAACTCCTGTGCCCACCGAATCTGTCTCTGGTTGAGAACTCGCGCTGTTCTCCAGTATTCCAAGTTCTTGTGATCAGTGCAAACCTGAATCTTGTGCTGAGCCCCTATTAGGAGATGTCTCCACTGGCGAAATGCTGCATAAATAGCTAACAGTTCGCGATCATACACCGTGTAGTTCTGTTCCGATTTATTCAGCTTCCTTGAGAAGAAGGCGCACGGCCTCCAGGTTTGTCGGCCCGGTCCCGGCTGGAGTAACACCGCTCCTATCGCTCTGTCTGATGCGTCAGTCTCTAGCCTCATCGGCCTCTGCAGATCCACGTGCAGGAGCTGTTCCTCCGAGGCGAACGCCTTCTTTAGCCTTTCGAAGGATCGTTGGGCACTTTCCGTCCAGACGAACTTCTTTTTGCTACTGAGGCAATCCGTGATGGGCGCGGTCAAGTGAGCGAAGTTCTTGATGAACTTCCGGTAGAAGTTGCTGAACCCGAGGAACCTCTGCACATCCTTCCAGGTTTTGGGGGCCTTCCATTCCATCACCGCCTGCACCTTGCCGGGGTCCATGGCTAGGCCTCTGTCTGACAACCTGTATCCCAGGAATTCCACTTCCTTGGCGTGAAACTGGCACTTTTCCAGCTTGACCCACAGCTGGTCTCTTGTAGCCTTTTCAGCACTTCCCTGATGTCCTGGACATGCTGTTTTTCATTGTCCGAGTAGATCAGGACGTCGTCCAGAAATGCTACGCAGTTCTTGTACAGCAGGGGACCGAGCACATGGTGCATGAAGCTTTGAAAACAGGCTGAGCCTGATTGTAATCCAAATGGCATGACCAAGTACTCAAAGGCCCCTAGGGGGGTGAACATGGTGGTTTTCCATTCATCCCCCTCCCTCATCCTAATCAAATTGTATGCTCCCCTGAGGTCCAGCTTGGTAAAGATCTTCCCCTTCCTTACCCGGGTTAGAATGTCATCAATTCTGGGCATTGGGAAGGTCACGGGTTCCGATACGAGGTTTAACCTTCTGTAATTCACGACCAGCCTGGGCTGATCCGTGTTTTTTTTGTCCACAAAGAACACAGGACTGCCCCCCACTGCCTTAGATTCCCTTATGAAACCCCTCTTTAGGTTCTTGTCAATAAAGTTCCGCAACTCCTGCATCTCCCGGTCTGACATGGCATACAGCTTACCCACTGGCAGCTGCGCCCCAGGGAGTAGGTTGATTTGGCAGTCAAAGGGCCTATGTGGCGGCAGCCTGTCCGCTTCCCTCTCGCTGAAGACCTCTTGTAAGTCCGCGTACTGTGGCGGCACTTCCACTCTCTGCTTCAGAGTAGTTGCTGCCACTCTGGCCAACCTCACTCTGGGCTTCACTCCCCCTAGACAGTGTTCCAAACAGTGCGCTGACCCGAAGGTGACTGTCCGTTGATGCCAAGCCACCACTGGATCATGTAGCACTAGCCAGCTCATGCCCAGTATTATAGGGGGTCCCGCCAGTGTGGCCACGTGGAAGGCAATGGTTTCTGTGTGCCTGGACACACTCATTCTCATTGGCGGGGTTTGATGCATTACCTCCCCTCCCAGCATCTCCCTGCCATCTATCGTGGTCACTTGGAGTAGGAAATCAAGTGGCAGCAGGTGGATCTGGTGCTCCATTGCAAACTCCTTACTAAAAAAAAATTACAGGAGCTGCCGGAGTCCAGCATTGCCTTCACCTTGACTGGGTGTCCATTTGGGAGTTCTAGACCACCTCTATCGCTATAGAAACCTTGGGTGGGTCTGGTTGGGGCACTTCTGTTAGTTGTTCGCTTGGCTGCTGCGCCCCCCTGTGGGCAGTCAAGCGCTGGCGTTTCCCTGCACCTTTTCCTCTGCCCCCTCCTCCTCATTTCCAGCGGCTCCCATCATCCCTTGCCAAGCCTTTCTTTGTGGACAGACCCTGGCAAAGTGTCCTGGCCGTTGGCAGAGGAAACATTTCTTGGTGCTTTTCCCAGACTTTCCTTCCCTTTTGCCTCCTTGGTGGGCGCTCGGAACCTCGCGTGCGCGCGCCCCATCAATTTCCATTGGCACCACGTCATCGGAAGGCTGCTTTGGCATCTCAGGAATGCGGTAGTCAGGGCAACGCTCTCCTCTCCCTTCCCGCCTTTCCAAAGCGCGCGCTTCCTGGCGAGCGCCTATCACCATCGCAGCTTTCGTCAGCTGATCCATAGTCTCCGGGCGGGGCGCGCGGGAGAGCTCATCTTTAACAGTTGGGGACAACCCCTCCTCAAACAGCATCCGTATGGGGGGGCTATCTAGATCCCATTCGAGCCTGTGTATTAACATCGCAAAGCGGGACCAATAGTCTCTAACGGAAAGATCCCCCTGCCTGCATCTCATCAGCTCCCTTTGGGTCAGACTCTCCCCCAATTGGCTTGAATACATAGCGTCCATCGCCTGAAAAAACTTCCTGCCGTCCTTCATGGCGGGGTTCTGCGCGGCCATTAGGTGTCTAACCCATTCCCTTGCGCTGCCCTCAAGGTGCCCCACGATATACGCCACCTGCGCTGTCTCGTCAGCAAAGTCATCATGCTGCAGCTGCAAGGCGTACTCTATTTCTGTTCGGAATCCATTATATTCCTGGGGCTTCTCCCCAAATTTGTGTACCAGTCCGGGCACCTTTTTTGCCACAGGGGTGGGTCTAACCTGCGCGTCCTGGGTGCGCCTCTCATCCAGCCACGCCATCAGCAGTGCCACATGCCGTTCCAGCTCCTGGTTCCTCTTCACTAGGTCCTGCGCCCCCGCAGCTTGCTCCGCTGCCCCGGCGCCTCCAGTCTGGCTCATGTTTCCACTGCTTGCGCACAAGTAACAGCAGAGACTGACGGATTGCTGTAATGGTTGTAAGGGGTTACTTGTGCGTAAATTGCCTTCAGTTTAGTCAGTCTGTTTGCTCAACCACGTTTAGGGTTAGAGCTCGCCCTCCGTGACCTGTTAGTCACTTGCAGAATCCGTCAGTGGTCGTTTCTTAAACCTCTTCCAGCATAAAAGCTGTTTGACCCCAAGTCTCCTCCTATGTTCCCTGCGCGGAACGCGTCTGCGCAAGTGAGGGGAAGGCAGGGGCGTGCCAGCGCTCTCTCCACTAGATTCGGGTGAAGGGTCTTGGAGCCCTGTCACCAATTCCTCCATCTCCTTCTCATCTCTATTGGTGTTACGCTGAATTCCTTCCCCCCTGCTGGTCCCCTCTCCGGCATCGCCCTGGAGCCCTGCCTCTGCCTCTCGCTCTGCTCGCTCTGATGTCAGTTCCCTGACACCTCCCTTGCAACGCTTGAAATTCTGCATCTATAAAATGCAAGATTTCGCCAAGGTTTTCTCCCAATAAATCAGTACATAATCAGCACAAATAGAATATCTGTGAACACAGAATTGCAGATACTCAAGTAGAAGCAATAGGTTTGTAAGTTACAAGTCACTGACTCAATAATTCTGTGCCCCTGAAAGTCCAAACAAGCAATCACTTGAAATAAAAAAAAGATCTATAGACATAAATCCTCCCATTGGAATCAAAGGTGCTTCTTTTCCAACAACAAGGAATTAATCTGGAGACCATGTAGGTATAGCAATAACTTGTTAATGAGTTATTGATTTTTTTAATTAAACCTTACTGGTATCATATTTCCAATCTAAATGAATGCACCATTAAACTAATTAATAGCATAACGATAACTAGGATGGCTTGAAATGGCAATTAATCTTTGTCACACTGTCCTCTGGAAGAATCTATAGCTTTGCAGCAGCACAAGGCTTTGAGTTATCTTTAGTACTGCCGCTATGAAGGAAGCTTCTTTTTTTTTACATTAGTGTTAAAAGATAATGGGAGGCCCACGCCAAAGCCATTGGACAGTCTTATGAATAGCAAGCAATCCTTCATTTAGCTCGGAATTCCTACTGTTTGAAGATTCCCATGAATTAATAATATGTCACTTACAGGCTAATTGCTGAACATTTTATCTGAACATCTCGCACATACTCTGCCAGATAGATAAATACATGAAAAGGAAAATCTGTTTAATGGAGAAACATTAGGTGTGTTAACTTGTAGAAATCTTATTATCTATGACTGCTCTAATAAACTGAGTGTGTGGAGATCTGCCAGCTTTCAACAAGTGCCAGATTATGAGTGGTTGCCACTTTTAACATTTTATTTATGCATTTATTTATTTTAACGATGGCTCCACTTCCTGCCAATACACTGAGATGACTTTGTCTTCATATTTGCACCAAAAGTAAACAAGCACGAAGCATGCTGCTTGCCTGTGGGCAATGACAAAAGGTGTGATGTAGGTGTTTGGTGAATACATCGTGTAATAATAAACACTGAGCTAATTTTCTTCACAGATATATCATTTAAAAATATATATCTTTTTCAATCCCAGAAGGTAAGTCATATGGCACAAACAAAGTAATTTCACACACACTGCAAGATGTCACTAGGAAAAACAAACAAACCGACGACAGTGCCAGCTATCTAGCAGAAAGTTAGATCTGCCTTTATGCAGTGCCGTGATGACATTATTTTCACTAAAGGAACACTGATTGACCAGCATTTCTTGGTGCTTTAGAAAGAAAGCCTAATAAAAAGGGATGATGAGACCAAAGTGTGGTAGGGGTTTTTAATATCTGAAGGACTATTGTATTTTAATATTTTGTTGGAAGCCACCCAGAGTAGCTGGGGAAACACAGCCAGATGGGTGGGGTATAAATAAATTTATTATTATTATTATTATTATTATTATTATTATTATTATACTGGGATATATACAGCTACCACCATCCTCAACGAGAACAGAGAATTCTAAAGTTGAAAGGGACCCCAAGGGTCATGTAGTCAAACCCCCTGCAATGCAGAAAGGAAGCCCCGCCCAAGTACAGTGGTACCTCAGGTTACAAATGCTTCGGGTTACAAATGCTTCAGGTTACAGACTCCGTTAACCTGGAAGTAGTACCTCGGGTTAAGAACTTTACCTCAGGATGAGAACAGAAATTGTGTGGTGGCGGCTCGGCGACAGCGGGAGGCCCCATTAGCTAAAGTGGTACCTCAGGTTATGAACAGTTTCAGGTTAAGAATGGACCTCCAGAATGAATTGAGTTCTTAACCTGAGGTACCACTGTATCACAAATGCACACTACTTGTACTCAGAGCATTCAGGGGAGAAGATAGGTGGCAGCCAAACTCCTAACTTAAAACAAGACAGAATTCCACATTAATTTGCAAATGGTCTCACTGTCTGCACAAAATTGCTTTTGGACTGAAAAGTACCTCAGCCATATTAACTCAGGATTTTGGTCTTTGAAGCAGGGGGAGGGGGGGGCCAACATGCAAAGTAAGGCCCTACAGGGGGCAAATAGATGAAAAAGTAACTTTGCACGTAATTATATGTTTCTTCTCAAACTGAACAGGCATCTTTGGTTTGCAATTGGTCTTTCATCTGTTTAAGGGAGGGGGGGGGAGGAGAGAACTATGGGGAACTATTACACCCCTCACCCCTTAAATGTGCATCTAATTTTATCTGAAGAAGGACCTGAAGCTTTCTTGAGGTAGTGTCGTCAATTACATTTACAATAGCGGCCAATCCATAAAATCCGGTGCTTAAGGCAGAGTGTTTCTTGGGGAGAAAAAGAACGCCAAATGACTTTTTGCAAGCAGGCTGTAAACACAGAAATTATACTTCGACTGGAAACATCCTAACAGGAATAAAGACCCCCACACAATAGAGCAGGGAATCAGCTGCCAGAGGAAAGAACCAGGCAAGGTTATCTCCCCTACTGAGTTATTCACGGCTGGCCCTATTTTCCCTTCTCTTTTCCTGCCTCACTTTACATTTTCTGGCCTAAGAATTTCATTATCTCTACTTTGTCTGGCAGGGGGAGGGGGGTGTTGAGAAATAAAAAGAGAAAATTATCTTGTTTGCATGCAACAGGGAACATTAAGCCAGAGGGACATATTCACATTTTAGAGAGTGGATTATTTTGTTGCTAAGAAAATTAGATTATTTTGACCCATTTTTACATGTGAAATCATCTCTGGTGGATCCCTTTCAGACAACTTTTGGTTCCTGGTATTTATGAGCGCTGATAAGTAATTGGTTCTCTGTGAAGCAGACTCTCATGAACTCTACTATCTGTACTTCTGATTGTCATTTGCGTCAATATTTATTCAAAATTGTTAGTGCCTTTTTTTCAATTGGACAGGAAACTCAAAACATCCTAGTCCTTGGGCTAGCAGGGAGGCAGATGGTTCATGTGAGATGGTTTGCGATTATTTTCCTCCTTGTATATCAGAGGCATCTAGTCTTTACAACAAAAAGCCCACTGAGAAAAGAAAAGGAGCATTATATTGGGTTTCAGCTGTGCAGAGCTGAAATTTCTCAGGTTTTTTTTTTCTTGAGAAAATCTATGAAATACTTTCCCTCCCACCACTGCTCAATAGAAAAAAGGACACTGCAGAATTTCCCCTTAATGTACATTATTATTACTATTATCACCATCCCCTTCCACCAGCTATCACACCTGCAGTTCCCTGGAACAATGCTAGTTCTGGTTCATTATGGAGAATGCAAAATAGTGACCCAGTTGCCAGTCCTTCTCCAAATAGAAGAGTTTTAATTCACAGATCCAAGACTATAGGTATTTTTGTTGGTGATTTGAATGTTCTCTGTGCTCAGTTGTTGATGGATTCATTTGCTTGGAAGTGGTGTGAAAAGTTGGAGAAAGTGCCCCCCTCCAATTTCACAGCTTCATAAGCTCTGTTTGGTGACAGACAACAGCCATTTCCCCTTCATGTTCAGGAACATATGAAGAACGTAGAAAGCTCCTTACCGACCCATCAAACCACTGGCCCATCTAACCACTGACTAGTAGTAGCTCTCCAGGTTTTCAACAGGCTAGTGGAAGCAAGAACAAGAACTTGAAGCATGTCCTTCATTACCTAGACCAGTGGTGTCCAAAGTTTTTTCAAAGAGGGCCAGATTTTTTTACCCCAGGGTTGTTGAGCTTTTTTTTAGGGTTGAGGTTGTTGAGCTTTTTGTATAATAATAATAATAAATCTTTATTGTGGTCCAAAGACCCATAGAACAATTTCAGAACAAAATATAGTTAAGACAGCAAACCACGAAAGAGAGAGAAACCGAGGCGGTCATTTTGTTTTGTCTCGAGCTTGGTGATCTTTGTTTCTTTTGACTTCCGAAAGAAACTTTGCCACGGCCAGTGTAATATCATTAGACCTGTCATTCAAAAGATATTTAATATGGAAGGCTTCAGCTTTTTTTAGGATTGAAGTTGTTGAGGGTTTTTTCAGGATTTTACCCCAGGAAATAAACTGCCACAGGGGCCGGATTAAACTGACCGGGGGCCCGGATTAGGCACCCAGAATGGACTTTGGACATGCCTGACCTAGGCAATGGGAGGACTCATCCTGCTATTTCCATGTCTACACAGAGAAACCTAAAAGGCTAGAAAGGCTTGTCTAGGCAGAGATTCCATTTTTTTTACTCCCATTGAGAAGCCCCTTTTTTACGTCCACAGGGGCAGAAGTGAGAGTTGGTCATAGAAATCCATAAAGAAATCCAAAATGTGCCTGCCTCTTCCCACAATTTGAACAGCACCCCAAGCTGTTCAGGTTGCATATGCATACACTTAGTCTTTGAGATACTCCCAACCATCTTTCTGAAGCAATGGGGTTATGGGGTCAGCCATACATTACCATCAACATGGGCATGTAGAGGAGGTGCCATTATTTGCATCATGTGGTTGTGTGCAGAGGCACCATCTTGTGCCGAAAACCAAGGGGGGCCAGTGCACGTGGCATGTTTCTGATGCCATGGGTGTGATGCGCACACAATGTCGCATTATTGGGAGGCAGCCCAGTGGCGCAGCTTCCTCTCTCATGCTCAGTGCTTGGCTCTGTACTCAGCCTCCTCTGCCCCCTCAACATTGAGGGGCCTGACCCCCTGTCAGCCAATATTGAGGGGACCGAAGACACCCCTGCCTCTAAGAGTTGGCACGCCTGGTTTTGCGTGTGTGTGTCTGTGTGAGGGGGGATTCAGCTTTTTGTGAGCTTTGCGGGTTCTTAAAGGCCACACTGCTGGTAATATTATGGAAAGAAGTGATGACAATCCTAAGAAAACAGTCAAAAAAAGATGATTGCTTCATACATGGCATGGAGGTTGGCAAAGTCTTGTCTTTTTAATCTCCCCTTGTTGTCACAACATTTTAGTCACAAAGAGCAATGTAATTATGCTAATGTGGAGTTAATGAGCGGGGTGGAGATAAGAAACATAATTACAAAAATGTAGGTGATATCAAAAGCAGAATCAGAATTCCCCGCTGAGTTAAAACAATCGTTGTTTTGCCCTGCCTCACTTAAAATGGAGCCGAAAAGCTCCATTATTTAAACAAGTTGCCATCATTAATGTCATTATGTCCTTTTCAGAAAAGCTGTTGTCCTAATTTGAAACAAGTGCTTCCTTTAGGGCTAATTAAGCTGACGAATAACACTTTCAAAGAACGAGCAGTTAAATGCTGGGGACAAGGCAGAGCTGGGAGCTCAGGGGAGAACTGCTACTTGCTTCCCACAGCTAGAAGGATTGCTTGTGCCTTCTTTGCAAGTGCTTGTTGAATGAGAGAGAGAGAGACTGAGAGAAGGGAGGAAACCCATCTCATTAATCTTCCTAATGAACCCTTTCTAAACAAGGTAATATATAATTTTATGGTAACATGTGTACACATGAGTATGTCATGGAGATTTGCTAAGCCTTCACACATCATGGTATGCTGGAAATTGAGGAATCTTCAAAGTCTGACATGCTCAGTCATTCACTTGTACCTTGAGGCTTAAGCAGGGGACAAATGAAATAATGGGGGCAAGGGAGGTTCATAGACATAGGGTGGAAGTCAGCGTCACTCTATGAAAAAAGTTCCACCTGTGCAAGCATTTCAGCTTGGCAGAGGGATTGACATGCCCCCCCCTCACACTATGTGGTATTTTGGGCATTCTCCTACATCCAGGTCAACTTTGGGGGGCACACAAAGGATGGAAATTGGGAGGAAAGCCCCATTGTGCAAGCAGAATGCATTGCACAGGCTGTCTGTTTACAGGACTCATTAGGTGACTCCTGCCCATGATATGAATACTTGATGGATCTATAGTTATGGAAGACAGAGTAGTGCTGAGAGAGAAGCAAGGCACAGTCCTACTGCCCATCAGCTAATGGGCGGGTGTGAGCACACCTTGTTTCAACAAAGGCGCTTTCAGCTCCTGCTTGTTCCTCTGAAGCCCTGCCCCTACCCTACCACCAGGCATAGTGTGGGTGGGTCTCCTTTGCCCAAAACAGCCTTATGGGCCAAATGGTCTGGATGGCCAAGTTTGTCCCATAAAGTGGTGGTTCCCCACTTCTGTTTTCTAACCATAGACAAAGCTATCTTAAATGTATTAAGTGCTAAATTGGAAACTGAAAAGACACAACTTAAGAACTACTGTCCCATCTCCCTTTTAAATGTGGATTACAAAATTTTTGCAGACATTTTAGCAAGCAGATTTTAAAAAGCTTTAAATGAAGTAATTCACAAGGACCAAGCAGGCTTTCTCCCAGGTAGACATTTGTTTGCTAACACAAGGAACATTATTGATATTTTGGAACTACTGCAAACAAATATTAATACAAAAGCTGTGTTAATTTTTATAGATGCAGAGAAGGCCTTTGATAATATTTCTTGGAAATTCATGAAGAAAAATTTGGAAGGGATGGGAGTGGGACGGGGGTTTGAAAATGGGATAGATGCAATCTATTCAGAACAAAAAGCTAAATTGATAGTTAACAATTTGGTTACAGAAGAGTTCAAAATTGAAAAAGGAACACGACAAGGATGCCCTATTTCCCCACTGTTATTCATCTCAGTCCTGGAGGTGCTCTTGAATATGATTAGGGTTGATTGGTTGAAGGAATTCAGGTCGGAGCGAAACAGTACAAACTTAAAGCTTTTGCAGATGACCTAGTTTTGACCTTACAGGAGCCAGAACCTAGTACGAAAAGAGTATTACAACTGATTCAAGAGTTTGGTCAGGTGGCGGGATTTAAATTAAATAAGCAGAAAACCAAGGTATTAGAAAAAAAATTGACAGTTACAGAGTCAGAACGGTTTCAGAGAGAGACAGAGTTAAATGTGGTTAAAAAAGTAAAATACCTAGGGGTAAACATAACAGCAAAAAACTTGAGTCTATTTAAGGACAACTATGAGAAATGTTGGTCAGAAATTAAGAGAGATTTAGATAGTTGGACAAGATTGAAACTTTCCTTGTTAGGCCGAATTGCTGCTATTAAGATGAATGTACTGCCAAAAATGCTGTTTTTGTTTCAAACATTACAGATTGTGGACAAAACAGAGTGCTTTCGGAAGTGGCAGAGAGATATTTCCAAATTTGTCTGGCAGGGCAAAAAGCCCAGAATTAAGTTTAAGATATTAACTGATGCGAAAGAAAGAGGGGGCTTTGCCCTGCCAGACTTAAGGTTGTATTATGAATCAGCAGCTTTCTGCTGGCTAAAAGACTGGCTACTTCTTGAAGACACTGATGTACTGGATTTAGAAGGTTTTAACAATACTTTTGGTTGGCATGCATATCTATGGTATGACAAGGTTAAGATTAACAAGGTTTTCAAGAACCATATTGTCAGAAAAGCAGTGTTTAACGTCTGGACAAAATATAAAGACTTACTGGAAAATAAAACCCCAAGGTGGCTTTCACCATTGGAAGCTAAGGCCCGAAAAAGTCTTAATATGGAGGCCAATTGGCCAAAGTATTGGGAAATACTAGAAAAAGACGGAGATAATTGGAAATTGCAGAGTATGGAGAAAATGAAAGATAAAGTGCGAGATTGGTTACACTATGCTCAGATTAAGGAAGTTTTTAAACTTGACAAAAAGTTAGGGTTCCAGGTGGAAAAATCAAAGCTGGAAATGGAATTGTTAGAACCTAAGACTAAGGTACTGTCAAGAATGTATAACTTGCTGTTAAAATGGAACACACAAGATGAAACGGTAAAATCGGTTATGATAAAGTGGGCACAGGACATTGGGTACAATATCATGTTTGAGGACTGGGAAAGGTTGTGGACCACTGGGCTGAACTTCACTGCATGTAATGCTTTGAAAGAAAATGTTATGAAAATGATATACAGATGGTACATGACCCCAGTCAAACTTGCAAAAATATACCATTCGTCCGATAATAAATGTTGGAAATGTAAAATAAGCGAAGGAACTTTCTTTCACCTCTGGTGGACCTGCCCTAGAGTGAAGGCTTTCTGGGAAATGATATATAATGAGCTGAAAAAGGTATTTAAGTATACCTTCCCTAAGAAACCAGAGGCCTTCCTCCTGGGTATTGTCGGCCAGAGGGTGTTAAAGAAGGACCGAACATTTTTTTTGTATGCAACAACGGCAGCAAGGATACTCGTCGCTAAGCACTGGAAAACCCAAGATTTACCCACACTGGAAGAATGGCAGATGCAACTGATAGACTATATGGAACTGGCCGAGATGACCGGCAGAATTCGAGACCTGGGAGAAGAGACGGTTGAAGAAGATTGGAAGAAATTCAAGATTTACTTACAAAAATATTGTAAATTGTATGAATGTTAAGAAGGATGCTAGATCATAAATAATCTGGCACCACTAAGTTAGATGGTGTTATGAAGATAAGTGAGATTTAAGAAAAGATAAATTTTTGGATAATTATTAGATTACATTTAAATTTTTAGGATTTGAACAAAGGATATCTAAAATTAGAGAAAAAACATGGGAAAATTAGATAATAAGATTGGAAACAAGGCGATAAATTGCTGGAAAAATTTTTGTGTGTGTGAGGAACGCAGGAGCGGGAGATGTGAGGAAGTCCAAAGAAGTTAAGAAATTATGTTAAGATACATGTTATATTGTTTCTTCTTTTGTATTGTATTTAAAAATTGTTAATAAATATATATATAAATGTATTAAGTGCATTTTAGTGTGATTTACATATTAATCCACCTACCAGTTCAACTGCAATATATTCATCCAACCTGCACCTCAGTGGGTAGATGACTCTGAGTGTCTCTTCCAACTCTATGATTCTATCTGTCTAGAGAATGCCTCTGAAGTCTCTCAGCAAATGTGCTTGGAGAAGAATTGAGATGTTTTATGTGCCTTTTAAGTGCAGAGGAATTAGTAATTAATTAATAGTGACCTTAGGCTGCTCCTAGGAGTAAGTTGCATTGAACTCGTTGGCAGTTACCTCTAAATAGACATGTGCAGGATTGTATTACTGCCTCTCTCAGAAATGCACTGGCAGGGAGCCGAATTGTTCTCCACCTGCTTTATGTTATATAATTTTTTTCTAGGATAGCCAGTCCTGGTACTGGCTTCAAAACCCAGTGTTAAGAAATTGCTCATAAAACTTCTTTCCACAAACCAGCCAACCAACCAACCAACCAACCAACCAACCAACCTGTAACAACCTTTGGAGTTAGTAACAGAATGTTAATTTTTCAATGGATTTGGCTTCGCTTATAAAATTGTTGCCACACAAAAACATCTGTCATTGTATGGTGTTTGAATAGGGGGCTCTGGGAGGGGATGGAAAGGAAGCAGAGTGCTGGTAATTATGTACATCCATTTACATAAATGTACACGAGAGTCAGGTTGCAGCCATACCATCCATTGCTTCTATAGACCCAGGGGATTGGGCTGATATCTGAAGCACCTGATGGCTGAGTGTGCATTCACAACATTTTCCCCAAAACATAAAATGGGAACAACATTAGGGTTATATTTTTGCAGGAACCAGAAAAAATGGCCTATCCACACTAAATAGAAATAGTTGGTGGCTAAGTTTTCTATCCCTAGTTTTTATGGCACGCAAATGTCCTATAGCTTAAAGTGTCTTTGGAGGCTTCACCTTATTTTACAGGCAGCAGCTCTGAGCAAGCACAGCTGGAGCCCTGGCAGGTTCATAGGACCCTTGAGAATTTGTCATGCTCCATTACACCTTTAAATCAAATACATTGAGATTTGCATATCAATGTCTTTGACAGCTTCCATAGCCTCACAGGAACAGACGATGCATAAAGTGTCATATCCCATTTTTACATCTCTTTCATGGTGGAAATGGAGACTATTATTAGATCAACTTGACAACAAGTGGTAATATTTCAGAGGCATGCCAATCTGTGCATCACATTCCTGCTTGATTCTGCCAGCCTGAACTCTGGGTTAACTTTCTAGACAGAAGTGGAGACAGACGTTAGTGGCTGTATCTTTAAGTCTTAAACCTAATATCTCAGCTGGACTCAATTTACCAGCTGTTATCCAGCCAACATCGTATCAGAATGAATATTGCCTTCCTCTTTGATTTACTGTAACCTGCTAGTCATTTCTAGTCATTTCTCATTTATGTGCATATTTAACAGATTCTTCAGAGCTTAGGGAAAACTCCATCTGGTGATCAGCCATCTTTTAAGAAAGTGCATCAAGGTCGAGTGTGTAAGCCTGTCTCCCCTTCAATTCACAACTTTTGGACTTGCAGTGATACTGCTGTACACCAGCCTGTTGCCATCTGATTGAAGTGAGGTCATTCTTCATATTTAAATTCTCAGAAGGGAATTCACAAATCAGCTTGAATACGGCAGCCATTTCTCAGCAAGTATGGTACTCACTAAAACGATGCTGAGTCTTGGATCCAAATACCCTGGCCTCCTCACTAAATTGGTTTATAAATCTGCAAAACCCATTCTCTGAGTAGTCATAGATGCTTATATAATAAATTCATCTTGTAAAACACATTGAGCTTTAACAAAAGATCTTCAGGCTGAAATGAAATTCTTAGGTTTTAGTTAGAAACGCAACCAATTTGCAGTTTAAGTGTTACCATTGAAACTGAGAGGGTGATGTATGAAACCCATCAAAGCAAAGAAGTACCCAGCCTCTGCTAGATTATTTCCATCCTTTTCTGCCCTCTCCTTTGAATTCATTAGGTGCACCTCAGCAAGTCTACTTCTACTCTACATCTGTAACAAAGAAATAATAATAGCCAGCTGTGCTAGTCTGTTGCAGCAAAAAACCAAAACAAAACCCAACGTCTTAAAGACTAACGCATTTGATATGACATAAGCTTCGTGGACTATGGCCCATTTCATCAGCTCTCAGGGCTGTAGTTAGGATTACAGTAAGATTACACTGACCTAACTTTGACATCCTATATATGCTTATGCAGAAGGAGGTCCCAGTATATTTGGAACTGCAGCCTAAAGCATTTCATAAATGCTAGAAATTTGTTTTTTTTATTAAACAGCTGCTTCCTACAGATCCAAACAGCAAACCTTAAATTACGATTCTTGAACTTTGACTAGCATACAGTTCTGTTTCTCAAGCATGCTGTGTAGAAATGACTTTATCCTAAAAATCTCAGATTTTGTTTAACATGCACCCCTCACCCCTCACATGTGCACTCTTTAAAAAAATAATATAATCACACTCCATCTCCAGACTATTGTTGAGCAGTGGTTATATTTCCAGTTCCTGCCCACGAAAATATTATTGACCATGGCAGTCGAAATTCCTTTCTCATAGTCATATTCTTCTTTGGCTATTTATTTCTGATTCAATTCTAAATACGTTGTTTTATTTCATAACTTCAGAATGATCTGTGCAATTTTTGTAGATGATTACTATAGCACATTGTAGGTGAATTTAATTGTTTTGTTTAAAAAAGGGAGGAAAGCAAACACTGAAACTCAGTATTTCATTTCTAAAATCAACCCCCCCCCCCCCCCACATTTCCTACCTCGTAAAGCCTTTTAACAATCTCCAATGTACACAGGTGAAATGTATGTTTCCCCCACTAATACAGTTCCCCCATCTCAGGAAACAGGGTCGGAAAGTAAGTCTCCAACAGCCTGGTGATAATAGGGTTTAATTAACTCACAGCTGCTCCCTTGCTCAAATAACCATGAGTTTAGACCCCATGGGAAATAGAGTAGTTCTCTCCAATGAATTCAGAGTTTGTAAAGACTGTAAAACCTGTATCCTTATAAACTAGAGTCCTTCATGCACAAAACAGCACAATGGGGCATGAGCAATGTAATTTCCTCCTTTGCCATTTCACATCACTGCTTCTCTACCCTGATGTAGGCTGTGACTGCACTGGAGGGAGGCGACAGCAGTGCGCATTAGCACTAATACATGCATACAAAATGGGTGGCTTTTTTTAAAAGAGCTCCCATATGGGAACCCAAGTTTTTAATATGGGGGAGATTTAAAAACATTGGTTGGGAGCTGTTAAACAGGAAGCTGTGGGATTATGTTTTCTTGGCAACTATGTAAAGTATTTTCTTTTAATGGCCAGATGTGGTGGTCATACATATTGTCGAACAGAGGAATCCTAAAGTTACTTATGGTATGCATGGAGATCTGCTGGCAGAGCAACCACCATTGCCTTGCCAGTTCACAGCCCAAGATGGCTGCCTCACTCTGTCCTGGATGCTGAGAAGTGAACCTGGCACCTTTCATATGCAAAGCTTTACTG
Source organism: Podarcis erhardii (assembly GCF_964252035.2). NCBI lineage: Eukaryota > Metazoa > Chordata > Lepidosauria > Squamata > Lacertidae > Podarcis > Podarcis erhardii. The sequence goes on along the minus strand of NC_138498.1, from coordinate 55,460,471 downwards.
CTGGGCTATGCCATTCACAAGGGCTCTCAATTTCAAGCCATGTCCTTTTAAAACAAACACCACTATAATAAATTATTCAGTTGGTGTGCATCTTTCCTTCGGTATTTCTTTTAGGACCTAGCGTGCAGGATTTCTACAAAAACCAGAAGGGTAATTAGTGGATTTTGGACCTACTGCAGACTAAAAAAAAAACATTCCTTCAGGTTTAAGGTGGAGCAATTGAAAGCTACCTCATGTTATTTCACCGAATTCATGCAATCGTCCAGTACCACCAACCATGAAGATTTATCAGAGAGAGAAAATGTCAATCCTGTCAGCCTTAATCTGTCAGTGAGCAGCATTTCTAACCTGTGAGCTGTGCTTGCAATGAAGATGAAATGCAGCAATATTTCTGTGAGCAGGAATGTTTACGGTGAGATTTTTAGGGAGCCCCACGAGCCGAACTCTACAGAGAAATGTGGAAGATTGTACGGTTAGAGAAAGATGATTTTGAATCGGAAGGGGCAAACAAATAGCGTAGCCATACGCTCACTACCACAGCACGTGTTCCATGGGAAATTCCTCATAGCTCACAATTCAGATATAGGATACCTGAACATCAAAACATGCCATTTGGAATTAAAATGTATAATGCACAGCATTTCTATGGTGCTTCAGAGCATTCAAAGTGATTACATACATTATCTCAATTGTTCCTATTCTAAGGAAAGCCAATAACCTTCTCTGTGTTGCAAACTGGAGGGCTGAGGCAAAGTGGCTTGTCAAAAAGTGGAACTATATGTAACACATTTTATTTATTTTTCAGATTTCTTTCTTATTGGCTCTTCACCACATCATCCTGGGTTGGGTAAAGCTGATCTTAACTCCTGAGAAGGCGTGTAGGGAAGGTATGTTACAGACCTATAGAGTCTTTAGCAGGAGGCAGTTTGAAGAACTGGTGAGGGAATGCTCAACCCTTCACCACCCATAGATCCCCCCACCTTCAGGAGCTCCCCAGTGATTTTTCCCATGGCAAAACTGTTATGTATATTGCAATCACGCATCTAAAACACTCTGGGGAGGAGACACAGCTTCCAGATAATTTTCAGTAGAAAATGACTAGCAGACAAATGGCTAAGCCCCAGTTCATTCGCCACAACTACGGTGGTACCTCGAGTTACAAACGCCTCAGGTTATAAACGCTTCAGATTACAAACTCCGCTATCCTGGAAGAGTTACCTCAAGTTGAGAACTTTGCCCCAGGATGAGAACGGAAATCGTGTGCCAGCGGTGCAGCAAGAGGCCCCATTAGCAAAAGCGCACCTCAGGTTAAGAACAGTTTCAGGATAAGAACAGTTTCAGGTTAAGAACAGACCTCCAGAACGAATTAAGTTCGTAACTAGAGGTACCATTGTATTTTGTTCAAAATCATATCCTCCCCAAGCTGATTTCCCCAAGTCATATTACAGAGGCAGCCCTCTCTGACAGCCTCCCCTGAAGTATGGACCACTGGGGTTTTTTTGTGTGAAATGCAATTGCATGCAATGTGTATTTCAGCCATAAGACTTCCTAATGAGCAGACATAAAATTTAATTCAGGGGCTTCCTGGTTCACAACCAATCTCACAGCTGCCATACCACGCCAGCTGTCAAACCTGCAGGTTCAAAACGTGAGGATGTAAATGTCTCTTTAACAACATAGTTTTTTTGAAAACAAACTAAAACAGGATGCAAGGCAAGAAAAGGTGTGATAGTAAAAACACACACTTGGAGGGTTGTGTCACCGAGTCTACTAGTGCAACACACTGACTGGAGATGTAATCTAAAGCATCTAGAAGTTACCACATTGGCTACTTCTGGAACCTTTATTATTATTATTATTATTATTATTATTATTATTATTATTATTATTTGAGGATGCCGAAAGGGTATTGGAGGAAAGAATGTCTGTGACACTTCTTCATCCTTGTCGGGTTGGCTAGCCTAGGTTATGCCATTCCACAACATTACCCTTGGTGCTTCAAGCTGCAAAGCTGCATTACTCGCTGTCTACTATTTTGATGCATATGGAAATAAACATTTTACTTTTAGTTATACTAAGATTCAGTTTGCTTTTGCTAATTCCCCCAGACAACTAAGAGTGAATTGCTATAGTGCTATAACCCCCGTGGTGTACAGCAATTTCAATATTAAGATCCACAAATCCTTGCCAGATGAGTGCGGGTAACTTGCAAGTTCACAGATTTAAACAGAGACATCATCAAGTATGATAGTATGAGAGACAGAGGGCAGATCCACACTACATTTAAAGCCTATGCAATACACATTTAAAGTACGGGAATTACCACAAATATTCCTGGGAACTGTAGTTTGTCAAAGGTTCTGGGAATAGTAGCTTGGAGGAATGACAGTTCCCATAAATCCTTGGGAGAAGCCGTGGACGTACTTTAAATGTGCATTGAATAGCTTTTTAAATATATAGTGTAGATAATAATAATAATAATAAATTTATTTTTTATTTATTTTTTTATACCTCGCCCATCTGTCTGGGTTTCCCCAGCCCCTCTGGGCAGCTAAATCTGCCCATCTGCCCAGAGAAGACATTGGAGTGGGGAGGTGGAGGTAGGGAAGACAGGAGAGGGATGGAGGTAATCTTCGTCAATGTAGATAACACTGAACCTTTTTCAGATGAGTGTTGACTCCCTTGAAGAGTGGGAACCCAGGATACGATTTCCAATTTCTGTTCTGACAGCTTGGTTAATGTGATTTTGATTTGGTTAGAATATTATTATTCTTTCTATGCATTCGATTCAACCAATAATATAGGAGGCGTTACACGGAGAGGAGTTTACCTTACTGAAGCAGCCTTGAGTTTGGAATAATAGGTTTTAATCCAAACCTTTGTTAATTTAAGACAGGCTGATCCATAAAGTAATGAGAACTGTCACATACGAGTCATCTCATTGCTGATGAAATATGAATAGACAGTCATATTATCTGAATTGTGGCAGAAAGGTATTGCTATTTATAAAGAAAAGATATGAGGTGAAAAGACTATCCCATTTCGTGTGGTGTTCACATATCATATTAATGTGATTAGGGGCCATTTTTCAATGTAATCAGTGTGATCCACACTAAGGATACATCACTGGACTAAGAAGTGCAATATTACTTTTATTGCCCCCATGTGGAAATGAAGGATTCTAGTCTTCTGTTTGCTAACACTACCTCCATATTACAACTGTTATTCATGATAGATGAACAACATTACCTTCAGTGATTCATTCTGGGTTTTCTTAACATTCTGGAGCTTTGATTTGTTTGATAAAGATGTATAGTTGACTCACAACTTATGCACATTTAACTGGTCTGCATTCAGCTTTACATGCTTGGCTATATAAAAGGGACAAATGTCTGAGGAAAAAAGCTTTTGCAATCCCACCTGCCATTGCATTCACCTTGGAAGAGCGTTAGGAGGTGCAGGGAGGGTGTGCAACAGCTTTGGCAGAGCGTTCAGAGGTTCAGGTTCAGTTTTGACTATAGGCAATTTTGGCTTTATATGCTATTGCTGAAAGGTAACCTCCGCATAAGGTGATAGTCGCCTGTTTTGTGATAAGAAATGTGAGGCTCGGTCAGGGCTGCTCTCCATTCATAATACGTTTCAAAATGTACCTGTGTTATAAGATAATCACTCTGCATTTTTCCCATTTACACTCCACAACAATAGCTGACTCTGGCAGGGACACATGTATAATAATATCAGTACAATGTAACTGGGATAATTTTTACTATCGCTCGCAGGGGAAGGTGGGCAGTGTGACACAGTGCTGCACTTTTTGGCAGTAGCACTCTGTTTCTCATATAAAATTGTGGTTCTGCCCCGAGTCTGCCTTGCTTGAAGTGGTGGGGATGTCATTATTAAATACAAATTGAATAATGAATAAACTAAGTGTAAGCTATTAGGGTGGGGTGTACTTTAATAAATGGTACAGTGTCGGTTATATAAACTGCACAAGCTGCCACGTTAATTGATATTAGGCATCTATGCTGGTTAGTACATGGGAATCTCAGTGGCAACCCTCACCCACAAATAATTTCTGCCTTTTCAACTTTGTAAGTTAATTGGTATCATAATGTGCTTTTTACACACACACACACACACACACACACACACACACACACATCCAATAGCTTACACTTAGTTTGTTGCATGAAGTGGAGACAGACCAAGACAGGGAGTCTGATTACCAAGTAGACTTGCATGCTTCCTTTAGATGTGGCAGATAGGAATTCATATACATCAAGAGCCATAGAGTAGGTAATCAGCCTGAACCAATGTTGGCTTCCTCTGTTAGGTTGGCAACAGTCATTGCGTACAGTACAAAGCAAAGCTAAAAGAGTCACATAGTTTTGGGTCATGTGCAGAACTATGTCATCTCCTTCTCTGTCTCTTCCTCTCTCCCTGTCTTCCTTTGGTGGTGGTTGCTTTTCAGTGGTGTGTCAGCCCTAAGTGGTTGTCCCTTGCTTAATTTGTGTCATGGTTTGGATGAGAGATGGGGAAGAGACATACCGGTATGAGGCGTGGGAAGTGTACTGTTATTGCAGGAAAAATTCAATAAACTTTAATAATTTCCCTGTGACAGAGAGTTGATCAGACAGGCTCAGAAGTCTGAAATGTGCAAATAGTATGTTATTCCTTAGCTTCTGTACTATAGCCAAAATGAAAATATTATGAGTGGAGAATTCAGAAATAAATTCTCTGCAAATATCCAGTACTCTCTGGAAGGAAGCTGGCAGGTGAAATCCACTGAGTGTTTTTACACTAACATTCAATATTTGCTTCTTCTATTTGTATAAATTATTATTACGAAAGGTCAAAGAACAACTTTTCAATCACCTCTGATAAAATGATAACATCTTTGATTGGCATGGCTGTTTTCACAAGGTAAGAACCCACTCTAGAAAACTATCAAAGAGATATTTAATCTCTCTCCAGTCATCAATTACTCATGTCTTTTATGCATACAAATGTAATTGCCAGAGTGGTGGACATAAGGCAGGATGTTCTCTCAACTTTCCTTTTCAGAAAAAAATTAAATCATATAACTAAGGAGCAAGAAGTATTAGCAAAGAATTAGTACTATTCTTTCAAAAGGGTGTTGTTGTTGTTGTTTTTACCATCACTAAAATGCAATTGTACTTGTGTCTATCCTATTGTTGTTTGCTGGAGGCAAAGTCATGTATACATTAGAGGACTTGTACACCTTTGTTTGGAACACTAAAATGTCAATTGACACAGCTCGACAGTATTATAATGCAGGAGAGGAGCTAAACAGAAGTGCTTCCAAACAATAGCTATCCTCAAGTCTCCTTACAAGACATGAATACATAAACTCTATGCATATGAAGTGGATTCACTATAAGGGCATAAAATACCAAGGAAACCTTTTGTTTTTCTGAGGGCCAGTTCAAGCAATCCACAATAAGAAAGCAACTCTCCTTTTCTTCCCAATAGAATGGACACATAAGGATACTTATTCCCTGGTTGAGCTACTGTTTTGCATATATTATACAGTATGTGCTTTCTTTGAAGTGGGTCTTTCATTTTAGGTTGCCAGCCTCTGCTTTTAAAAATGGTCAGCTGAACAGACTTTCTCTGTTTGGATTAGCCCAGTAATGAACTGATCTCTCTCTCTCTCTCTCTCTCTCTCTCTCTCTCTGTGTGTGTGTGTGTGTGTGTGTCTAAAAAACACATTATGATACCAAATACAATATTTTTCGCTCTATAATACGCACTCTTTCCCCTCCAAAAATTAAGGGGAAATGTGTGCGCGTCTTATGGAGCGAATGCAGGCTCCTTGGCTTCAGCTATAGCAACGCAAAGCCTCCGAAGTGCAGAGGGAGCGCTCCCTCCATGCTCCGGTGGCTTTGCGTTGCTATAGCTGAAGCCTGAAGGGAAATGGAAGGGGCTCCGTTTCTTCTGCCACTTCGCTGAAGGGGCGCTGCGCAGAGAGGGAGAAAGTTGAAAAGGCACAAATAATTTGTGGGTGAGGGTTGCCACTGAGATTCCCATGTACTAACCAGCATAGCTCCCTAATATCAATTAACTGACAGCTTGTGCAGTTTATATAGCTGACACTGTACCATTTATTAAAGTACACCCCACCCCAATACACAGTATTTTAATAGAAATCCTTCAAGGGAATAGCCTTTTAGTAAGCTATCAAGCTTTGAGGTCTCTCTCACTGACAGACACTTAAAAAAATAATAATGACGACAATACACAGTAAAAAACTGCCAAGCATCTTAGATATAGATCAAATCAGAATAATAATGCAGATGGGTTAGTCAATGCAAACTTTGGTAATATGTTTTGCAAAATCTAATGCACTGCCAATTACCTCAAATCAATTTCTTTATATAATTGCTGTACTTCTGGGGTTAAAGAGGAAAAGTTTGGAATAGTGGAAGAAGACAGGCAGTGCTGTGATAAAACTTCAGCAGGTTGCACCCTGGCACTACCTGCTTGCTTTGCAAAGTATTACATGCAGTTCCTTCCTGGCAACTAAGATAATGAAATGCATAACAGTTGCTTGCCAACAAGACTTACAAAGGAAAGCATTTTCCTGAATCCCCATGTTACAAGTTTTATTCATTATTTACAATGTAGATATCATTGTACTATTCTGCCCCTGCATTACCGGAGAACCTCTGGTACGGATCCCAGTTTACCTACATGCCTACAAGAGCAGCCAGAATAGAAAGACAAAGAATATCTAGTTTAGGACTAAGTTATATATCACTCAGGGAGAACAGTTGGGGAGAGGGGTGAGTTTCAGAAAACAAAAACACCCTGGAAAGCAACCAATTTACCCTTCTGTGGCTGTTTGCTGCCACTATGATCACATCCATTTTGTTTTGCAGTGCTGAAAAACAGGAGAGTCACTTAGTTGCCTAGACAATGTAGGGCTGCTTCCCCAATCTGCCAACACTCTGCAGTACAGCACTATGCTAGAACACAGGAAAGGATAGCTGGGTTGCTCAGGCTACCAGGAGAAACTTTCCTGGCTTCTGGTGCTGTCAAACAAAATGACTTCTTTCTTTGATAGTGAAATAATGGTGCTTTTCTACAAAAAGAAGGAAAACAGCAAGGGCTGAAACCAGTAACCTAGAGGCCCTATCCCCAGTTAGGCACAGAAGGTGGCTAATTAATCAAAAATTCATTTCCAATCTCTTACCGTGTTGAACAGGAAGCAAGAAAAGAGACAGGACCTGCAAGGAGAAAGCTTCTAATTAACATTGCAGAGGATCTTTGTTGATAAAGAAGTATACCAGAAGGATCTGGACTGTGAAAACGACATTGCAAGCTAACCTAGCACTATATTAATGGTGATATCCAGTTGTGTGGGGAAAATGCAGAACCACACAATGAATCTTATGTTTCTGTTCCACCCTCTACTGCCAAGCCATCAGTACCCCCTGAAAAGCCTTTCCAGAGGCCTGGGGAGATTTATCAGGCACTCTGTGCTGTACAGGGCTATGGTTGGTGGGGAGATTTTTCCACAATCAGATATTTTTGTGCTCTGCTGGCACACAATTGTTTTATCCAATTTTGTGTAATTCCCGCCCACTGCAGCACCATACAACTCATTCCACATTGTTGGTAAGTCCCCTGAAATTCTGCAGAGGCCTTTTGGAGGGATTTTGGGCCTATAGGGCGAGGCGGGGAGGGAAATATTATATTATATTATATTATTATTATTATTATTATTATTATTATTATTATTATTATTATTATGAGATTCTGTTCTGCTCCTGCAATATTCAGTATTATCACCCCAGTGATGTGCAAAACTGACTTTTGAATTCTGCTTCTTATTTACCTCAGAGCAAAGCCTCAGTAGTGCAGAGGCTCAAGTGTGGCAGCAACAACAAGGTTCTCAAGTGCCTATAGACACAAATTTGCATGAACTGCATATACCTCATGCCCTATTCAAATCTGTGTCCTCTTTTGCAGGTGGGGTTGGACAGCTCAAAAGTAAGCCAGCGTAATAATAAGACAGACAGAATGCCAACAGGTGAAATTTTCCTCATGTTTTCATTTCCATGATTCAAAAGGCTTGCCTGGTTTAATTTCTGTCTGCCACATAGCTTTTAAAGGCACAAGAGCTCCACTGTCCCTGAATGCCAACCCTAAACAAATAACTCAAATATCATGAGCTGTAGACCAGTTATTATTGTAGGTTTCTCATCAATTGATCTTAGGTTGGCAATACTACATTTAGTGCAAGACAGTAAAACTGGATCCACAGGTGCACCACTTTGTTCAAGGGCATAGCTGTTGAGGGTAGTGGTATTATTTTACTGAATATTGTTTTTTTGTGTTGAAATTATTCCAACATTCTGAAGGATGCCTGAAGAAGAAGGATTAGAAAATTGTTTTCTGAGAAATTTCAGCTGAGCCCTACCTGGATCTTTCTGAAGCTAGTTTTGTCATCTGTAAAAGTGGAAAATAGCAGGCAAGTGGCGATCAGGTAACACTCAGCTGCCTAGGTTCAATACTAATCGGAAAGAAGAAAGAAGCAGCATACTATTCCCCACCATTTGCAGTGGGGCACTGTGAATTTATATTGCTATCCTAATCGGGGGCTGCACTGCTGTCATGCCTTGAAACCATGATATTCAAAAGTTGGGAGAATGGCTGCTACTCAATAAACTCCATAATTGCATTTTTATTGTTCTTCCATGTACTTGGGTGTGATTCGGGGGTGGGGGTGGGAATGATGATTAACATAGCCGAATATTAATAGGCTACAGCATCAAAGCAAACACTCTTCACAAACAGCTTTGGAACATACGGCAGAGCAGTGAAATTAAGGATGGAACTGGTAGTGATAACAACACTGTAAAAATAAAACAGACAGTAAATCATATTGTCAGTTATATAAAATGTAACTCAGAACTAGTGGCACATAATTTGTGGGCCTGGGAAAGCAGTTGCAAAGTAAATAGAACATGGAAATCAAATGTTTACAAGGCAATCCCGTGGTCTCTTGAAAGCATTTAGCTCTTTTTTATTGTTTCCAAGAAACAAAACAGAAACTACCACTGGCAGTTTCATATATCATGCATCCTTTATCAATGCAATAAGAGCCTGGTTTCTTGGTTTAGGTATTTGAAAGCACTGATTACTTGCACTGCCACATTGTGTTTGTTTTCCACTAGGCAGCCTCAAAAATACCCTCTTTAGAGTGACCAATATAATTTGACCCACTGACATTCAGCTGTAACCAACGGTGACGTCCGAGACCCATTTCTGAGATAAGTGGGTAATAATGAAAACGAACACTAAAGCACAAACTTGGCACCTCTCAGTCTAATTTCTAAGTTCAGTGGAAAAAAGGCTACAGGAACAGAAAATTGTCCACTGACTCCCAAAGAATATTCCATGACAAAAAGGAACTGACAGAATTATCCCAGAAGGGAAATGATGGGCCAAATTAGACTGCGTTCCTAGAAAGCTGGGAGAGGACTGCATATACAGCTGGAGATGCCTTTGAACTTCCTATGGCGCTCTCTCACACTTCTGCACAGATCAACTTCTTTTCATTTAAAGCCAGCTTTCAAACTGAAACATCATAGCAGACTGCATTTGCAGTTTTCAACACATCCACACATAGCTTTTTTTAAAAAAGGATTGTAGCTCTGCAATCTTATGCATGTTGTTTACTGAAAAGTATGTTCCACTGAGTTCAATGGACCTTTTAATGTCTGTTCCATGAAAACTGGTAGGAAGTATTGCCAAAGATAAAATTACCAAGTATTTAGAAGAACAAGTCATGCTGAAGCAGAATCAGCATGGCTTCTGCAAGGCTAAGTCCTGTCTCACTGACTTGCTAGAGTTATCTGAGACAGTGGTTAGAGAACCTTTTTTTTTTTTTTTTTGAGAAAGTGGGTAGAAGTTTTGCTTCACCTCTCATCATACTAGCAGATAAGCTAAACTATAGAATTGTCTCCCACAATATGTAGTGATGGGCAAAAGCTTGGATGACTTTAAAAGGAGGATTAGACAAATTATTGGAAGATAAGACTATCAATTGTTACTTGCCGTGATGACTATCTTCTACCGGCACTGCTGAAGGCTGTATCCCAATGTATTGTATATTAGTTGCTGGGGAATCACAAGTGAGTAAAGTGCTTAGGTTCTGCTTGTGGGTTCCCGATGGGCATGTGGTTGGCCATTGTAAGAACAGGCTTCTGGAATAGATGGCCCACAGACTGCTCCAGCAGGGGTCTTCTTATGTTCATAACTAGAGAGTAATAAGCACCAGCATCAAACTGGGGAGATTTAAGAAGGCAAACACGGGGTATCCCTGAAGCAGGCTTTCAGCATCCAAAGCAGTAAGCTGGAGATCTAGAGAAATCAGTGGGACTGAACATCTTCCAAGATAATAATGCCCACTCACATTACAAAGTGCTCATAACCCACCTACTCTCAGCAGCTAGAAGCATCATAGCCAGACACGGGAGAGACCTGTCAAGAGTAAATATGGACCAAGGGTATCAAATAGTATGGGAAATAGCCTTACTAGAAAAAACTAACCAACTGAAACTGTCATGGGGCCAAATAGAAGAAGACACTTTCATCCTGGTATTGTTGTTCGCTTTTATCACATACATGGCCCAACAAGGCAACAATAAGAATTGGCTGACAGCATATGAATAACCATGGCTAACCTGACCCAAAAACCCCCACACTCACACATATAAACAAATCTCACTACAACCAACCAAAGACAACCAATCACACAGTAGGCCAACCCAACATCTCTCAACACCAAGGAAATATAACAAGCAAATAGAAAGAGAACCCACACAAGTGATGCTGACACAAAACCCCACACGTACACTAAGTAGAAGAACAAGCATTACCACCCCACCCCACTCACCCTCCCTTCTTTTCCCCTCCTTTCTTCCTAACCTAATATTGCATGCAACACTAATGTCCCACAACAAATTAAACTGATCTGTAGAAAACACACTTGAAAAAGAGACAATGGCCGTATCTTTGTAAACTAAGAAATCTTTAATAAAAATGATATAGATAGATGATATAGATATAGATATAGATGATATAGATATCTCAGTGGGATGAGTAACTTCGAATTGCCCAAAGCTCTACACTTGAACTCTAATTACTGTGGCACAGTAGCCCTATTCAGGTGTTTTCTCTCTCTCCTCTCAATGCAAGTAACATTGCAATCAGGACTGCAGCTCATGAAGACAATCAAAGTACATCCACTAGGCCTTTCCTGTTCAGACCTTCCTCCGATGCATGGATAGCACAGGGGTGAAGATGACTGTGATTGTGAGAGTGGAGTGGTCTAGTGTGCATGGTCCCACTATCACTCCACATGATGCCACTCATGTGGATAGGAAAATTCACAAGGGTGAATGCTACAGAAAATACTGCATTTCAGGCCAGTGTATCAGGCCTGAGAAGCAAATGGGAGGCCAAGAGCCCAAGGCAGCACTTGCATATGTCCAAAGTCCGAACAACTCCATTCCATTATCCTACCTGGGAACTATGATGAGTGTAGATAGAGAAAATCTTAAAAAGAGCTATCAGAGCACATCTCTACTCCATCAGCATTTCTACTCTTGTGATCTTCTCATCATACTTAACCTTTTGGTGTGAGTGAAAATCCATATTTCTGTCACAATAATGCCAATGGTGCCAAATCTGGCAGAGGGGAGAAAAGGAAATGAGACAAAGGTATATATTGACCGTCAGTGTCATGAAAGGTACAAAGAAAGAATGTTGGATTTTTTTAAAAAAAAATTGGCATAGCACTATATGAAACAAACACAAATGTTTGACACAATGATCATTATAAATCTCACTGAAGCTCCTGAGTAAGCTTAGTAGTCATGGAATAAGAGGAAAAGTCAAGAATTGGTTAAGTAACAGAAAGAAGAGAGTAGGTATAAATGGACAGTTCTGAAAATGGACAGAAGTATAAATTCAGTAACTTGTATAAGTTCAGTAACTTGTTTGTAAATGATTTTGAGTTATGGGTGAGCAGTGAGGTGGCCAAGTTTTCTGGTGATACTAAGTTGTTCAGGGTGGTTAAAACAAAACAAGATTAGCCATCTGGTTAGCCAATGGGAGAACGGGATGCTGCACTAAATGAGTCATTTGGCTGATGCAAAGGCTCTTATGTTCTTAGGGCTTAGCTCCAAAAGCACATGACAGACACTCATACATCAGTGACCTACAGTCAGTTCTAGGTTCTCAGTACATGTGTACTGTATGGCCTGTGTTTGTCATATTTGATAAGGTTCACTGGGGAACACAATCTCCAAGTAGTGGGTGCATTTTTTCTTGTAACATAGTGTTAATGTATCCTGCTTGTAAATGCAAAGAATCTTTGAGCCATTATCAAATTAACTCACACCAATGTTTCAGAATATCAAGCTGAAACATCAATGAGTGTGCAGTGTTGGATATTTGTGGCTCTTTGCTCAGCTAAGTTCTTTCTGGGCCCACAAGGCTTATGAAACATGAAGGCACAGCATGGCCACCATTGTGAAAAATGCATAAGTTATCTTATTCTCATTTACAAACCAGAAAGGCTCCTGGCCTCCCAATGCATTCAGCAGTGATTTTCCCTGATGTCACACCACACATTGAGCAAGGCCAGGCCCTTGGCTGATGGAAACCATTGAAGCAATGTCTGAATGAGTGGAATAATGGTAATTTAACACCAGGCCTGAGGATTGGTCCCTCAGTCCCTAGCAGGAAGCCAGCCAGCTTTCTGAATCACAGCCTTGTTATTCTGGCAGCTTATCTTTGTATACAGAAACCAATTATTGTTGGGATGCATTCATGTTTTTGGGAGCTATTGCTTTTCGGTGCTATTCCAAAGCAGAAAAAGCTGCTTTATAAAAGGTAGCATAATAATAAGCCAGATGTCAAGGTGCTACAGCAAATGTTGGGTGTTTCCCCTTAAACACTGCTACATCAGTAGGCCTTTTTAAACATGGGAAAGAGTGTGATTCCCATAAAGTTTTGTAAGAATTTTTTACGGTATTGTTTCCTTGTGTTTTTGTTGCATAAAAATATCTTAATTAATCATAGCTGCTAGTGAAAGTGAACTTCCTTCAGTTTGATTTAGCGTAGACTCTGTATATATGAGCTTTCTTGGAGAGTGTTGGGAAATAAGTTCAAATGTGTTTGTTTTCTGAGAACTCTCTCCTAGCTCATAATCTTTATACAAACAAGGGGTGAGCACCTGTCACAAAATTCAGTTTGGATCTCTGTCACTTTGGGAAGCAGTCTGATTTGTTCAGAGTCACTTTGTGCTATGTCTGATTTGTCTTCTGTTTCAGATCTGAAAGAGTGTCTTTAAAAACAAAGTCCTGTTTCCCACTATTAACTATACTGGGGAATTTTAAAAACAGCTCTATTTTTTCCCTTTTGATAGAAGTAGGTAGAATTTTCAGGTATCACAGCCCCTCCAGAGTGGATTAAGCCTGCCAAATTACAGGCAAATGCCACCAAAGGTTTAGGGGGTGGACACATTGATTTTTATTTTTGGCAACAAAAAAAGAGGAAATGTTTCTCCTCTGTTATTTTGAGGATACTTGGACAAAACTTGTAGTTGAGGCCCTCTGAGAGCATGAACCCTCCCAAATTTCAGAAGGATAGCAGCTGCTATCCTTTTTTCAGCAAAGGCAGCCATTGCAGTTTTGAAGGTGTAGAAAAGAATCACCTAACCTCACAGTCTTTAGGGGATAATCGGTCTGGAAATAGCAGACTTGAGAGAGGTGTCACTAGATAACAAACCTGCTAAATTGCAGACAAAGAAGTCCAGGGGCTTTTGTGCTGCGGACCTTTGCAGTTAATTAAGTAAAAATGATACACTTTCCTCCAGGCAGTTTTCTTCATATTTGCTTATTCCTCCCTCAAACCACTGTGGTTGGAGAACCATGGTAAATTTTCCTCTCCGATTGTAAATGAGACATGTTAGCCGTGGGGGAGCTCTCTTGTTTCCCATCCCCACACATATCTCTTTTGCATTGCAAGTTTCGCTTCTGATGGAGAAGCTCACCCTTCATCCAACCCACTCTATAAGATACTCTAGGAAGACACTAATTTATATGCAGTTTATATGTAGGGTTATGTTTTTTGTTTTGTTAATGCCTTACTTACTCATTGTGGCCCAAATCCACTCTATCATGCCTCATGGGAATTCTGCTTCATCCTGCTAAGGCTCAGATCCCCAACAAATCAAACCCACTTTGAATCATCTCAATTATGTACAGAGCAATTACACATGCACAGTGCATAAATGAAGCTGGTGCGATATGAATGCACATTAACATATTGCCTCTCCTGGTTCTGTGGTTTAGTTTCAATGCGAGAAGTGAGGTTACAGGGAACCAGGAAGAAGGCCTTCTTGGTAGTGGCACCCACCCTGTGAAACACCCTCCCATCAAATTTCAAGGAAATAAACAACTATCTTTTTTTTTTAAAAAAAAAATAATATTTATTACTTTTAAACCTTACAATAAAAAAGAAAAAGAAAGGAAAAAAGAAGAAGCAAAAGAAAGAAAAAAACAATACGATACAATATATAAACAGTACACAACGCAACATTAACACATTAGACTAAACAAAACAAAGCAAAAACAATTTAAAAACATACATCATACCATTTCAATGCCTTATCTTTCAATCCCTTGTTTCATCGACCTCACCTCACCTCCCTTTTTGTATTCCACTTCTATTAATTGTTTCAGCAATTCCTTTCCATCTTTCTATATTTTCTGTCATATAATTATCTTAACTTATTTTAACCTTATTTTCCATTAATACTATAATACTTATTTATGCTTAACTCCTTATAACATTTCTACTAAAGCCTTATAATTTCATTCCAACATTTTTCTGACACTCATTAATTTTACAGTATTTCTATAAATAAGGTTTAAACTTTTTCCAATCTTCTTCCACCGTCTCTTCTCCCTGGTCTTGGATTCTGCCAGTCATTTCCGTCAATTCCATATAGTCCATCAACCTGGTGATCTTTTGTCCAGGGCTCTTAACTCTTTTCCAAGTCCCTTCTGCAGGTCTTCTTCATATTTATACATGCACTTTACTTTGTCTTCTGCTGATCTTGTTCTTAATTTCCTTCCTTTGATGCTCAAGAGTAGATTTCGGGGAAGCTCCGACCTAGCAATGTTTTTATTCCTTCTCGACGGGTCAGCCAAATCTCCATAATTAAAACTAAAATCCAAAAGATATTTCAGGACGTGTTTCAAAATCCCTCCAAATCTGAAAGTCCCCACAACTCCAATCTCCTCCTGACCCAGGTCCAGGTCCCAAAGGTCAGTAAATCCCTGCATGAGGTGATCTATCCAACTTTCCTTCTCCAGTCCAAGCAGGGCTCCAATCCTCAAAATCTGACCTCCTCTGAATTCAATCATAGAAGGCAACAACTTATAGTCATCAAATTGCCTCTGTAAGGCTGGGGCTCTCTCCCTCTTCACCCGTATTACTTTAGGTTCAACAACAACAACTTTCTCCCTCGTCTTCTCCACAGCCTGCCACGCCAAAATAGATTCCTGCATCAATTCCTGAACGGCTTCTGTTCACTCTTTGTCGCAAATTAGTCACTTTTTGTCCCAAGTTATCAATTTTAATAGTCATCAAATCCGTCTTCTTGTGGAGCTGTTCCAATGAATAGTGATACATAATGCAATCACTAAGGCTTCTTCTGTCGACATTCTTAACCTATCCAAGGTCAATCCCTGGTTCTCACGGTTTTTTATCTTGCAGCTGGAGATTCCACCAGCTCAACTCTTGTAACAGTTTCAAAGGCTCCCTACACCAGTGTGGTGTAGTGGTTAAGAGCGGTAGTCTCCTAATCTGGGGAACCGGGTTCGCGTCTCCGCTCCTCCACATGCAGCTGCTGGGTGACCTTGGGCCAGTCACACTTCTTTGAAGTCTCTCAGCTCCACTCACCCCACAGAGTGTTTGTTGTGGGGGAGGAAGGGAAAGGAGAATGTTAGCCGCTTTGAGACTCCTTAAAGGGAGTGAAAGGCGGGATATCAAATCCAAACTCTTCTTCTTCTTCTTCTTCATTTGTATCAATCCTTTTAAGCACAGTTCAAGCAATAAATTCAAATCCATCATGGTGTACCAGCACAGTAGCCTTCAGCAAACAGGATGAACCAATGATGATGCCATTGGTGTGAAATCATGCCAGCCACTGAAGACTATGTAAAAGAAATACTAGTGCCATGTTGTCCCTTTTACTTGTCCCTGTCCATATTCTTTCCAGTGTGGCCCAAACTGCTGGCAGGCAGGGGCTGTAGCAGTTGAAGAACTCCTTCTATTCTACTGGCTATGAATTGCTGTGCAAAGTATTTGTAGCTTGGATTTGGCTGTTTAGGTTCCTCTCACTCGAGAGTAATGCATCATTTCATTCCCTTCAGGCACAACAATTTCCCCAGAGCTAAAGCTAATTATACAAGATTTATCTATATGAAAACATGAGGATTAAGCATGCAGTGGTGGGGAGCGCTAAAATGATTTTTAGTTGCTCTGTTTAGTTAAAATAGAAGTAATGAAAAGAGGGGTAGTATAGAAAAGAAGAGAACACACAAAAGAGAAATGATTAGTATTCCATTTATTCTTTTATCCTACCACGAGAGGGAAAAAGTGTGATGAAAGAATAAATTGAATGTGTGCTGTTTTATTAGCAACTACAGCTAGTTCCATATGCTGTACATTGGTTCTGATAATCACATCTCCTTTACTAAATAGGTGTGCCTTCTTTTCCGAGCTCACTGTCTGAAAGCTCAGGGTGAAATGAGCTCACCTGGGCAGCTTTCTCCTGTCTTGAATGATGAGTTAAAGCTTCGAACAATTAACCAGCAAAGAGACGAAACAAGTAACCAGAAGCAGAACACTAAGCTTTCTGGTGGCTGTCACCACAGTTTGCTTGACTCATTGTAAAGCCAGCTCAGTTTATTTTCTTCTAGCACCCTGGACAGCAACTAATCTTACAAAGGGATTGACAATGACAGGAAGTCCCATTGAAGTCTTCCATTTGCAGACATGGTTTCCTTTGCTGGTCTGCCACTGATCATTGCTCAAAGCAAGCCCTTTTGAAGTTGTCACCTGCCATCAGACTTCCGGGTCGGCGCCATCGCCGAATGGCGGACTCCCTCCGAGCTCCGGAGGGAGCCTGCACGGCAGGGGCTGGGTCCTACCGCACCGGCGATGCGGGGACCCTTAAAAACCACGGCCACGGGGGCCGTGGACATGGAGACTCGGCTGACACCGTTAGCGCCCTCCCGACTCGTGAAGGAGCCTTTTTAAAGGCTACGGATCGGGTGCCGGGGAGAAGCGTGGTGTTTTGAGTCCTCTGCTATCCCTGCCGTGCGAAGCCGCATGCCATTCGGCGGAGAGCGCTGGCTTCTTCCTTTGAAAATTCGGACCTAAAAGAACAACCTGTAAGTAATTGGAACTTGGACTAAAAAGAGGGATAAAAATTTTAAAAATTTCGGAGCGAGCGGGGGAGGCGCAAAAAAGGAAGTCAGCCACCCCCTCCATTGTAGAAGGGTCAAAGCAAAGGATCTGATAACTAAGATCGGAGTAACATCATTTTGGCAAGTTTTTAACCTCACGAGTGAAGAATATGAGATTGAGCTGGAGGAGGAAAGTAGAATTCGGACTTAAAAACAACCCCCCCTGGAACCCCGGGAGCGATCGATGACGGAGTTTGGAGAGGAGAAAGGCAAGTTTTGACAGCTGTCAAAGAGCTGTCAAAGCGGAAAATAAGATAGAGACTATGTTACAAGGACTTTGCTGGTTATATTTGTTATAAATTGGATACAAATTGTTTTAAATAAGGATTACAAAGTTACTAGGGCTAATGGATGCGATCTGGAAGAGAACTCAGTTTTTTCAATTCACCTAGAGGAGCCGAGGGACATTACAAGTTTTAGCTGGAAATTGGAACTGAACTGTTTATCTCCTGGGAAACTGCAGAAATGGAACATTATTATGACTACAGAGGCCACTACACCGAAGAAGACAATGGAATCATCTGTTGTGGAATGAAAGGAACTTGACGTAATGTTTTGTTTCTGAATAACAAGCCTCTGTAAAGGAACTAACTTTTGGAATTAGGACATTTGTGCAGGAAAACAGGGACAGAAAGAAATAAAAAGAGGAGTGTGATCAATAAGAACAACAAAATAACAAGAATTGGACCAAGTCAAAAGTGGGGACATTTGGGACATCCAGATTTGACAAGCTTAAGGATTATAATTTGGAGTTTTTCACTCCTGGATATAAAAATCTGGATGGAAAAAATGGGCCTCTCTTTGAGACAGAATCCTTCCATGATTGGACATTCGAAACTAAAGAGGACTGGCAAAGGACTATGATTTAGAGAGACGTGGAAATATCGGACATTGAGGAACATTGGGAACGCAACCGGGAAAAGGGGGGGTGGGAAATGTGGAATCCTTAAAGGCGTAAACTATGTTTTATTTAGGCTATATACATCTACATGGTATTCTAAAGTGGGGAACTCGTGGTGGGAATAAGCCGATTTTAGGGGAATGGAAAATAATGTTTTTTTTAAAAAAAAAAAAAAATTGGGTTAAGGATAACAAGTTTGAATTGAGGAGAAGAACTTGTTGAGATCATTTGAGAGATTTGGAATACAAGGGGGGGAGGGAAGGGGAAGTCCTGAAAGGATGTAATTGGAAAAAGATTTGAAATTGGATGTTTTATTAATTTGTAATTAATTGGAAAACTTTAATAAATATTATTAAAAAAAAAAAAAGAAAAAAAAATGAAGTTGTCACCTGCCATCATAATGACACCAGGTGATTGGCAGGGGGTGTGTCAAAGCTTGCCTGTCAGGGAGATAAGGATCTTCCATGCAGGCCAGACACCTGCTGTGCTGAACTACATAATCTCACCTACCACGTGGCAGCAAAGAAAGCTAACTTTACCATCACTGTTGAATATTACTCTGCTAATTCTCCTTGATCTTGCAGCAGTTTTTGATACCATGGTTAATGCTGTCCTTCTGGACCAGCTCCGTGGGTTAGGTGTTGAAGGCACTGTAAATAAACAAGCATGCATGCACGAAAATATCCTTTGTTAAGTCTGCTTGTCCCAGGTGTACATTGGACAACCTTCTGGATGTGCCTGGTAATAAGGCTGCCATAGATCTGCCGATCCTACTACTTTAAATGGGAGACTACCGTGGTACCTCTGGTTACGTACTTAATTCGTTCCGGAGGTCCGTTCTTAACCTGAAACTGTTCTTAACCTGAAGCACCACTTTAGCTAATAGGGCCTCCCGCTGCCGCCGCACCGCCAGAGCACGATTTCTGTTCTCATCCTGAAGCAAAGTTCTTAACCCAAGGTACTATTTCTGGGTTAGCGGAGTCTGTAACCTGAAGCGTATGTAACCTGAGGTACCACTATACTGGTTTCTGCAGTTGTCTTTGATCTTCCGACTCTTGAAGGAAATTGTCCACCGCTTCCATTATGCATTGTCAGTGCCTCTTCCTTCTGATTCTGCTTGTCTTGTATCTTGCGAAGGCATGGAATGCTAACGTAAATACACATACTGTAAGCGCACCCTGCATATCCATTATGCGGAGAAAAATGAGGATGCTTAAGACAGCCTTTTCATGAGATAAAACAGCCTTCATGATGCCAACATGAAGAACACTTGTATCCTACTCAACTGCAATCTAAGTAAGTATATTGTTTTAATCTAGGCACAGGGACAAGTTTATTTTAAAGGCTAACACTTCTGGTTTGTTACCATTTGTCACGAAGTGATTTCTCAACAGAGGCAGGTGTCATTAATTAGGTTCTTTTAAGTATTTGATTATCCGGCAGAGGCAGGTGTCATCAATTGGCCTTTGAAGTAGGAATGTTTGACAGGGTTGGCAGGTTGCCAAATTCCCCTCCCCAGTTACTATAAATGTCTCCTTGGTTTGACCTGCCAGGCTGGATGATCTCCTGGGCCTGGTGCGTGACTCTTTTTTGTTCACTACTGGTTTGGTATTTTACTCTTGGAAGGGGTAAATAAAAGTCTGGTGAACTGCTCGTGTGCCAATCGTTTCAACCGGTTGGTGAATTTGGAGAGATTTCCTGAAGACGTTGTCCCTCCTTGACAACATTTATCATTCTTCTGTAGTGTTACACCCTTAGGGTTCCTCCAGCTATTTACTATACCTCAAGGACTTCCTAATCCTTTATATCACAGGGTTTTCAAGGGAGTTGCTGTTTATGATCCTCCATGGCTCATATCCACCAGTTGAGGTCAGACAGGTCCTCTCCCTGTTGAATTTCCAGCACCCACTGAAGACTTTTTTGTCATTATTATTCCTGCAGGCATTTTAATTACAGTCTAAATTTATAGTTATAACTGATTTTTAACTTTTCTGTGCTGTATTTTCTATACACTGCTCAGAGATCTTTGTAGTTAAGCAGTATATAAATTGTTAAAATACAAATATATATTGTTTGTTTAATCTTTGTTTAATCTAAACTAGCATTCATGTTTCTGTGTGTTTATTTTGTCAAAGGGCCTGTCTGTTTTTCAGTGCACAAACTTAAGGATATAGGCAGCTATTTACATTACTAACTTCTCAGTAGACTTCTATAGAATGGCACTGCTGAGTAAAAACAGAAAAGGGATGAAATTGTATTCTGCTACCCAAGCCAATATTCCAGCTACACCACAAATGTCTATGAGTTCTGTTCACTGACTCCCTTCAGAATTGTAAGAAATACACCAGCATTGTATTTCAAATATTTAGGCCTTTCTACACTGGTAGTATAATTGTGTCAACATTCAGCCATTTCCCCCCGGAAAATGGTGCTGAAACAGCTTATGATGTGATAGTGTCATCCTGTCTCCATTATCTTCCTGAACTGATGTTGTCAACATCCCTGAATAATTTGTTCTGTTGCATTCCCTCAGAAGTATACTTTGTTTTTTAAAAAAGAAAAGAAAAAAGAAAAACAAAACATCAGCATCTTCAGTTTTTCTAAATGTTTGTGCCCTGAGAATACTTCTATCCCTGCATTCTCTAGTGTCTTTACAGAACATGCAGCGATAAGAAATACAATGGCCAGCTGATTCTTGTACAGCAGCTCCCTTTCCCTCACTGTCGCTTACATAACTTTAGTGCTTGGGTTTCGGCAATAGAATGCTAGAGAAGTCTAAACCTACCAAAGGATTGGGGTGTTTGATCCTGATTGTATCCAGATGTTCAAGTATTGCTTTCTTTATGGATAATAGAAAATTAAGAGAGTGATAACAAAATAAAAAAAATTCCTTCCAGTAGCACCTTAAAGACCAACTAAGTTAGTTCTAGGTATGAGCTTTTGTGTGCATGCACACTTCTTCAGATACGAAGAAGAAGTGTGCATGCACACGAAAGCTCAAACCTAGAACTAACTTAGTTGGTCTTTAAGGTGCTACTGGAAGGAATTTTTTTATTTTGTTTTGACTATGGCAGACCAACACGGCTACCCATCTGTAAGAGAGTGATGTTATTGACATTATTTAGAGATGCAGTGAAAGAATAAATGGAATGCCGCTATTGAAAAAGGAAGAAGAAAGTTTTGAGCAGACAGCTGAATTCTGCACAGGCTGCAATAGTATAGCATATATCAATAAAGTGAATATTTTATAATTCTGCATTCTCATCAACCTGGACCCCACTCTATACATGCCTATAAACATATTTTTATATATATCGGTATACATACATACACACCTCATACTTTGGGTACATAGGCAGTCAGTATCTGCTTTTTGATAAATTCCTCATTGGATACTTGGGAGGTTATCTTGCGGGGGGCACTGCTATGTGATATTAAGAATTACACCCATTTGTTTGAGCAGTTTCTTGTCTAGCTACAGCTGCACAGGTAGCTTGAATGAGGCAATTATATTTGGTGATGAAAATACTGAGGCAAACAAATGAAAAGTAATGAGCAATTTTGAAAATGTACTGGCCCCTTATCTCTTTTGAAGTGTGTTTTACATATCCCTCTGTAACTATTCAGTAGAAGCACATAATTTCCTCAAGAAATGATAAGGGATAAGGATGAGCTTTGTGGCAATTTGTTTGTCTTTGCTAAATCATATATTTGTATCTGATCACACATGCAGGCCTGTTCCCAGGTTTTGGAGGGCTCTGGTGAGGCTGCGTTCCTGGGTTCTCCTCAGTGCCCCACTGCCTCTTAGTCGCTCCATTGGCCATTACCTATCAGGCTCTGCTTCCTGCTCACTCTCAAGCAGACAGGCTTTTCTAGGAGTGGCACTGGCACTGTAATTGCCCAGGTGGGTGATGAATCTTATCTCCCACAGTGTTGTGGAAGACAAACATGGTGGCCTCTGTTAGGATATACTGTATTTTTCGCTCTATAGGACGCACTTTTTCCCCTCCAAAAATTAAGGGGGAATGTGTGTGCGTCCTATAGAGTGAATGCAGGCTGCGCGGCTAAACCTCTCTAAACGTATCTGAGGCTCATGTCACCAGTTGATGCTGTTCCAAGGGAGACCGTGTACAGCTGTGATCGTCTGGCTGCCGGCCAGTGGCTGGAGCCAGCTGGGGGCCTGCCTGATGCGCCCGTCTCCCCGGCAGTATCCCAACAGCCTCCAAGCACTGATCACAGCTGAGTGGCTGCTCTGCTTCCTGTCTATTTCAGAGCCTGCATGACTGCCACCAGGTAGGCCTGCTCACTTGTGAGGGTGAGTGTAAGGGGGAGGGAGGCATCTGCAACAATGCCACCACCAGTGGGTCCAAGTGTCGGCAGGTGCAAGGCATGAAGCAAGGCCATATCCCAGTGGGTTCTGACAGATGCTCCCAAATACCAGCTGCTTATGCCAGGCATGAATGCACCTATGTTTGATTGTCAGTAATGATACTTATAATCAAGAGTTTGACAATGTCTGTACTGAAAAGACCTGGGCATAGATGCAAGCAACCGCTTCAGTTCTGCTGCAGGGGTACAAGTTAATTTGCTTTGATTAAGGACCCTGTGTCTGACATGGAACCATGGGCATAGCCAGGATTTATTGGGGAGGGGCAGAGTTATCTACAACATAATTGATCAGTTAGTTGTATTTATTTATTTGCTTAATTTAGGAGGGCAGGCACCCCCTAGCTATGCCCATGCATAAAGCAGACTGCTTCTGTGTCAACACAAGACCCTATCAAAGCACCTTGGCCCAGTATACCTGAAGGAGCGTCTCCACCCCTATCATTCTGCCCGGATGCTGAGGTCCAGCACTGAGTGCCTTCTGGTGGTTCCCTCACTGTGAGAAGTTACAGGGAACCAGGCAGAGGGTCTTCTCAGCAGTGGCGCTAGGCCTGTGGAACACCCTTCCATCAGATGTCATGGAGATAAGTAACTATACAACCTTTAGAAGACATCTGAAGGCAGCCCTGTTTAGGGAAGTTTTTAATGTCTGATGTTTTACTATGTTTTTAACACAATAAAACCCCAGAGTGGCTGGGGAGGCCCGGTCAGATGGGCAGGGTATAAGCTATTGTCGTCGTTGTTGGTATTATTATTATTATTATTATTATTATTATTATTATTATTCCCAAAGGGGAAGGGGTTTCACCAAGGGAGTTCTTTGATAATCTGTTTAGCACTGAAGGTACCATATGCTCCAGATCCAGATCTAAAAAATGACAACTGGTTCCAAAAAGCTGAAGATGAGAGGCAGCAGCCAGATGGAACGCAGTGTTATTTCTGTGAACCAACAACACACAAGCTTTAGGACACTCCTGGGCGCCAATCTTGATCACACACTATAAAATAAGCAATCTGCTTAGATTATGAGCCCTGGAAGGCTAATGACCTCTTTCTTTCGAATGCTAAATTATAGACCTATATGCAGCCCATATGGCGTGGGGCAGAGGGTACTGATAATTAATGAATAAATACATTCCAGTTCTATTGTTAAAACACTGTTGAGATGTGCTTATCTGGCTATATTAGTTTCCCCCAACGCAGCACCCTCTAGCTGTTTTGAACTATGCTCCCATTAGCCCCAGTCAGCATGGTCAAAGCTCAGGGATAAGGAGGACTGCAGTCCTAAGGTCAGTAGAAGCTGGGCCATGTGATTGTTGCTGACACAGGAAAACCTAGCACTAGTTAACGTGTCCCTAAGGTCACCGTCGGTCTGCATTATCAGAGAGAGTATATTCCAAAAGAGCTTGCTGCTCCCACTTGTGTGGAGCAAAAACCATTCTACAGCTATGTTAAATCTCTTTAATTTTCCATCAATGTAGAGACATTTTCTGAACAATAGACCTGAATAATTAGAAGCAGAAACTTAGCTTAACAGACAGAATACAGTTTCTGCTTTTTACTAGCCAGTACAACAAAAATAGTACACTTTATTTTCAGCAGTTGCTCATCTGTTACTACACCATGGGCATGATTCCAATCTCAGATATGCAGGATGTATATTCCTATGTGTCTTGGGAAATCAGAGAGTACACATGTAATGCAACACACCCAGCCTGCTGATTTTACCATAATAACAGTGCAAGAGTCTAATGGCAATCAACCTCTATCCCAGTTTCATTAATTCTAGATATATATTGCACTCTTCTGGTAGAAGCAATCAGGATGAGGGAGGATTTAAGCAACACTGAGTAGAACACAATTTTGAGGCTAAATAAAATGTGGACATTATCATTGTGATGGTATCAAAATTGACTTTTTCACAGGTGGCACCAGTTTTGTGGAATGCGCTCCCTGCTGAAATACCAGAGATCCCATATGCATTGACATTCCCCTGAACTCTTCGCCAGAATCTCCTGCTTCACTTGCTGTGCTGTTTTAGTGGGATTATTTTCCTGTGTATTTTATCGTTACAATGGTACCTCGGGTTAAGTACTTAATTCATTCCGCAGGTCCGTACTTAACCTGAAACTGTTCTTAACCTGAAGCACCACTTTAGCTAATGGGGCCTCCTGCTGCTGCTGCGCCACCGGAGCACGATTTCTGTTCTCATCCTGAAGCAAAGTTCTTAACCTGAAGCACTATTTCTGGGTTAGCGGAGTCTGTAACCTGAAGCATATGTAACCTGAAGCATATGTAACCCGAGGTACCACTGTATATCTTTATTATTCTGTATTTAACTATGTTGTGCAGTTTTAATGCTTTGTACACTGCTTCAACCATCCTGGCATTACGCAGTATATGCATTTGTTGTTGGTTGTTGTTCTTTTTGATTGGTTTCAAAAATTCAGACTAGTGTGGGGTGGAGATACATTCATCCAGTCTTGAATCACCTGTAGCAGACCTCTACCTCTCACCCCTTTAGATCACATGCTTTTTGGGTACAGAAAGAAAACAGTATGGATCATCTGATTTGATTAGCAAATATACAGATATGGAAAGAGTGGCATAAAAAATAGCATCTCTATTGTCACCAGTGACTCCTTCTTAAAAAAATCATCTACATTTACTACAAAGATAAGTTACAGCACTTTCAGTACTGGCAAGATTTTGGTTTTTACACATTAGGTAAGGTTTTTACGTAGGAGCCTCATATTTAACAGGTGTCCAAATTTAGGAGAAGCTTAATAATATTCTATATACTTGAATTCAAATGCAACAGATCTAGCATTTTATAAGGTCAATAATCAATCTGTTACACCTTCAACCTGACTTAGAAATATAATAGAATAAGCCTGCAAGTTATGCTCAGTTAACTTGTGTACATTCAGCTTTATAAGCGTTGCAAAAAATAATAATTAAAAAATTAAAATGGCTCAGAAAGGATGCAGGGTTCCATGAAAAAATGGCATTGGCAATGCCACCGGCCATTGAATTCAATTTGTTTTAAGTTCACATGATTTTTGCTTTAGGCGCAATCCCCAGAACAGAACCCCTGTGTAAGTTGTGGGTTTACTGGGCAACAAAATGCTTTCATGGGCATGGAGCTACTTTCTTCAACCTACAAGATGCTGCTACAGGAAATGATAGGAACTCGGGATAGCCTTAAATAGGGATAGGGTTGGGGAGTGAGTGTGTGGCTCTCCAGATGCTGTTGGATACCAACTGTTGGATACCCAGTCAGCATGGCCAAGGGATCATGGGAGTTGTAGTTCAGCCATGCTTGGAGGCTCAAAGTTTCCCCACTCACTGCCTTAAAAAGCAAGTTGTGAGCATAATTGGGTCTCATCAGTGATCCTGCCAAATGGAGGGGGGATATGGAGTGTGGTTCAATTTTATTCAGTTGTAGCAAGATTGAAATAAAATTCACGCTTTACAGGGGATTGCAGCCCCAAATGGTGGAGGTATTGGAAAGAAACTGCACACTTTTCATATGTGGTAAATCCATGGCTTTGGGAGCTGTTTTTTCCCCTTGAAATTGGTCTAGCTAGTAACTGGCCAAGCACTACAACTAGACCTAATCATGGTGCTCCTATTTGTTTTTTATTGGAGCAGGAAAGACTGTCTTACACAAAGAATTGGCGGTCTTTTCTTTTTCATTCTTCCAGCCAGATTAACAATTGCGAAAAATTGGAAAGTAGCAGATAATAATTTAATGGCAGAGTGGAGCCAACAAGTGTGGTCGATTGCAGTGATGGAAAAATGGTCAAAACAGGTTAAAGCTTCTATTTCTTGGTGATTGACTATTTTGAATTATTGTCTGCTCGCTTTGTTTCTGATTGTTGTTGTTATATAAAGGGGAAAAAATGTTCAATGAGAAAGAAAACAGTAAATGGTAAGAAGCTGAAATTTGGATGGATTGCGGAGGCCAGCTCTGGTAACAATTGCTGCCAAGAGTTGCAAAAAGATCATCACAAATGAAAAAACCCACCACTACCCAAGGAATCTCTCAAAGGCTCACAACAGTTGCCTGAGATAGTCGGCAGGACATAGCCTAGTTGAGGCAGTGTCCTACTGAAGGCCAGGGCTTTGTTTCAGCTGGAACTCACCGGAACTGACAGCATGGCAGCATGTCACTTGAGGCAGTGCAACAGAGGCTGTGGCAGCAATCTGTGCGGCGGGTGGAGGGCAGCTGTGTAAGAAGAGAAGCTCAACAACTTTGGCTGGGTGCTTCTTATTAAATTTTACTAAAGATCAACTAAAGTTCTGGAACCTCTTTTTCTAGAAAAAAAAAGCCCTGCTGAAGGCGATATAAAGTGTGTCAGATGTACATAGGTAACTAGGATGGGAAGGAAAAGGGTGTGTGCATTCATTTGAGGAGTGAGGTTATTACCCCTCTATTACTATCCATACCAGGTCACTCAACCCTAGAGCGGCCTGGAAAAGGCCCCTCTCTCCGCCTCATCTCTCCTCCCCATGCTTGTCTTGGGAGGCCTCTGGGGTGGTGAGTCCTTTGGGCAAAGGGGAGGCTTTGGGGCGACGTGGGCTGCAGACGAGGCTGTTGGGGGGCTGAGAGATGAATGGGAAGATGGGAGCCAAGGCCTCGGAATGACCCCCTGGGATGCTCACCCCGCCCCTGCAGGCAGCTAGCCCCACCCCCGGGTGCACAACATGTGTGCCGCTCCAGTGGCGAGAGCATCTAGCTCTGCCTCTGGTACCACAAACCCTGTATCTAGGCATAGTATGCAGACTGCTCTATACAGTGGTACCTCAGGTTACAGATGCTTCAGGTTACAGACTCCGCTAACCCAGAAATAGTACCTTTACCTCAGGATGAGAACAGAAATCGTATGGCGGCAGCGGGAGGCCCCATTAGCTAAAGTGGTACCTCAGGTTAAGAACAGTTTCAGGTTAAGAACGGACCTCCAGAACAAATTAAGTTCTTAACCCGAGGTACCACTGTATATCCCTTATGTATGGAATGGGTGGACGATCAAATACAGTCATACCTTGGGTTGAATACGCTTCGAGTATAGGACGTTCGAGTTGTGGTCTGCGGCAACCCAGAAGTAACAGAGCGCATTACTTCCGGGTTTTGCCACTTGTGCATGCGCAGACGCTCAAAATGATGTCACACACATGCACAGAAGCGGTGAAAAGCAATATGCGTGTGCACAGACGTGCCGTTGTTAGTTACGTTTGGTTCTAGATGTGAACGGGGCTCCGGAACGGATCCCGTTCGTATCTAGAGGTACCACTGTAGAGCTTAGAAATCGCTGCACTGAAGACAAGCTGCACGCTGTCAAAACCTAATTCAAGAGGAGTTGAGTTTCCACCGATATCTGTCAGTGGAAAGGAGACTTCAATCACTTGTTACTGCAGCAATGTCAGGAAAGTGCTGTTCATTCATAGCTACTTAGGTCTGGCATTATATTGTGTGGCAAATCCATAGATCCTTTCCCTGCTATTTTTCTCTTAACATTCAGGAGTTATCAAATCAAAGAGAGAGAAAAGATTTGTGTGGAGACAAGGGGAGATGTTCTGTGTGATTTTGGGTTATACTTCAAATTCCCTGTGCTGTTTAATAGTCAATGAGTAGATGCCTTCTACAAGCCATGATTAAATAATTCCTGCCCACAAATCATCTGCTGCTGTCAAGCAAACACTGACATAAGGACTATCTTCGCAACTGAAATCTCATTTTAGTCCCCCCGCTCCCCAGTCAGTGTAATGAACGTTTGTCAAAGGAGTGGTGAGATTCAATTTTGGCTATTTGTTAATTTCTTAATTAGCCAAAGCAGAACTGCACATTAACACCAATCAATATGGACTCCCAAAACTTTGTTTGCTGAATAACAAAAAGGATTGTTGGATCAAGATGGAAGATAAGGGGAACTTTGGCAAGAGAAGTGCAAAGTGGGGCAAGGTTTAAAAACTGTATATTTCCTTCTTCTCTACAAATCCCTCTACCCTTACATTTACTGTATTCAGCAAACAAACAGCTGAGAATATATATTTTCTAAAGGTGTGCATCAACTCTGTTTACCATGAATAATAAGGTGAAATAAAGTAACTTAGGTCAATACCTCATCACACCATTAACAAGATATTTTGAGGTGGATCAGGGACCCTTAACCTTGCAAGATACTCTGTGGCTCCATTTTCCTTCCACGGAAAGTTAAATGCATGACCTTTCCCCCCTTTTCTTTGCTGAGAAATGAAAGTAAGCTGACTGGGAAACACCCAGAGCACAAGAGCAGAGCTGGGCGGGGAGGGGGAAGAATGTTTCATTTTGATGGACAGGTCTCTTTTTAATTGCAGTGAATTATTTTCTGAGGTCACACCAATTGCAGTGATTTAAGAGAGGAATGCTGATATAAATGAACAGATTTCTATTTCATGTGGGTCACCATTTTCCTTCAAATTTTGTGAGTTAGACTGCTGGGATAGCCTGCTGTTTCCTATTCCTTTTCTTAACAATTAAAAATCACAGTACTTTCTCTTTCTCCCCACAAATGGTACTTCCAGGAAGAGTTGGGTGATGAGGAAAAAATAGACTTTTCCAGGTCCCCGCCCCACTGTGTGTCATTAAGTATTGGGATTGTTTGGAATAAAAATAGCATTTTGGGGAGAATATTCAATTTTATCACCGAGATTCTCCCCAATAATGACAATTGCATTCTACCCCCTATATCCAAATCTTTTAAAATTTCTTTTCAAGTCCTCACATAGTTGTCTTTGTAGATATTATGATTGTTTGTTGATAACTATGCTCTTAAATACTTCACTTTTCCCCTCTATTTTCCTTCCAGTAATTTCCCCTAATATCTTTTTAGCTTGGTTATCCATGTTCTTAACTAACATTTGGTTTTATCTTTATTTATTTTGAAACCTGCCAATTTTCCAAATTCAATTATCTCATTTAATAACTGTAGTGTACCCTCTAGAGGTTGTTCCAAAGTTAAGACAATATCATCTGCAAAAGTTTAGTTTTATAATTTTGTTTGCCCACTTTTATTCCTCTGATTTTATCATTATTCCTAAAATTTTGCAATAGAATTTCCAAGATGAGAATAAATAATAACGGAGAAAGTTGGAAACCTTGTCTTGTTCCTTTCATGATAATTGCACTTTTCTGATACAATGTTATTTATTATAATATTTGCCCTTTGTTCCTTATATAAAGCGTTGATGCCTCTTAAGATCCCCCAGATTCCTATCCCCTATGCATGGTGAAACCATTTATTTGTACAGAACAATGCTTGAGGGTTTGTGCTCTGTCTCATCCTTCCATTCTCTCCTGATTTTGATTCTAGAAACCCACCTGCCACCAAAAGAAAGGGGTTGTTTCATTTTAATGCCCAGTCTTGCTGGGTAGCTTTTATGAACTACATCAGCTGTGCTATTTTTATCAAATGTTCCAGAACGCCAGCACAGTGCTAAAAATTTTAACATGCCAACTGTGCTGCTGTATCTCTCTGAATCTTTATTGCATCAGTGAGCTTGTGCTCTGGTGGTCCTAACAGCCTTTCCCCAGCTATAGTTTCTATTATTTACATCAAATGCTACCATTGCTGGTTCACTGAAGTTACACTACTCAGTTTGGAGACTTAATGCAGCCTGTCAGCTGTTCTTTGTTTGGTAAGATCTTCTCCAACATTTCTTCTGCCTTCATTGCTTAGGCAGCAGGAAACAATATGTTTGTCAAAACTTTTGTCTTCTCCAGTGAACAATATATTTTTTCCACACAATCACCTTGATTCTCTTCTTTCATTATCACTAAACACTTATTTTTCCCTAACTTGCGTTTGTTCATTTAATTACACCTGCAATTTTTAAACTACATTTCTGGATCCCTCCCTCACACACAACATTGCATCTGTTTCTTTATTGATACCTGCAATTTCTTCACCACGTTCCTGTATTTTTCCTCCAACTGCATTTGTTCATTTGATCGTGGCTGAAATTTCTTTCCTGACTTGCCCCGTCCCCCCAGTTGTCACAGGGTGTTCAGCATTAAAGCCACAAAGTGTACAGGTTCAAAACACCTTAATATGTAAAATGAAACCAACATTTGTAAATGAATAAGTAATGTTTCAAGCTCCCCCCCCCACAGGTATGTGTGTGTGTGTCAGAAAAACAACAATTTTAAAACTATTTTAAAAACAGCAAAGAACATTTAAAACAGAAGAAAATCATCACCATGTTGCAGTGAAATCCAACAAAAACCTGCAAGTAAATCTAGTCTTTATACAAGCAAGGAGAAATCGACTGAAGCTCCTTGCATATGGGGAAGGTGCCAACCATTTTCGATTCCACTTTGCTGTTCCTAAAACTCAAATTGTCTATTGAAACCTTTCTCCCCTTCTTTATAATATTTCATTTAGTTTTGTCCACTGATACTGGCAAAACATTGCTTTGGGCTTTAACACACTGATCCTTTTCTCTGTTGGTCTTCTCATTCCGAACTTTTAATTTCTCTTGCACAGCTCATTTCCCACTCACTTCTTCTTAAGGCCACATTTTTCTTCTTTACTGGGCAGCCCATTTTAGCCTGCCTGGCTGAGCAGGGATTTGAATGAGGATCTTCTCAGCCCTAGACTGAAACAACACTGAACAGTCTCCTATTAATCTGGTGACATGCGAGGATGGTGTGATTCATGTCTGGTTATTTTTTTAGCTACACTTTTATTAATTGTAATCTTTAAGTAGTGTGTTGTTTTCTAGATGTTATTGATTATGAAGGCATGCCAAAATGGGCAACTGGATGCAGGAAGTGATCTGAGTAGTTGGTTCATCTATATCCAATGTCACCAACAAAACAGGACAAATCAGTATGGCATGGCAATATACAAAAGATTGACTGTAGGCTAATGTGATGATAAGGCAGGATGATGATCATTGATGATGATGGGCAATACAGCCCCTTAGGCAAGATACCAAATCTTCCTTTGCAGAGAGACTGCATTTGTTTGTTTATTCCATTTCATTTGTGAATCACTTCCTATAAAATACCAGGAAACAACTGAATAATGAAAGCATCAACAGCAGCAGCAACAAACCCCAATTAAAACAATTTCATACAAAAACTGTTACAACCATTTCAAATGCAATACAGGTGACAGACCTGGTTCCCAGTATCCTTAACCAGCAACAGTTCCCAGAATTCCTTGAGGGAAGCCATTTGGAGGTGACCTTATTCTCCTTTCTTCTTTCAATGAAGAAGAAAGTGGAAAGAGTTATGGCCAGATGGAGAACCACATGGCTATTCCTCAGGTGAACTCAAGACAAATACTCGGTGATGTATAGGATTATACCTTATAACACACATTCAGTATTTTGCTGCAACCCAACTGAGACTATATGACCTTACTTAGTGCTTTTTTTCTTAAAAAAAAGTTTAGGGGTACTCTCATTTTGACTCAAGAAAATCACCATTTTATAGTTCAAATTGGGGAAAATAAATACAGTAAATGGACAAAAGTACAAAGAACACACATTATTCAAATTGAAATACTGCCCCTCAGTGAGGCCAAACTTTCATCAATAAAACAACACACATTCACATTCCACACTGCTTCACACATTAAAGACTCATTTCTGTCTGGGACTCAGGAAGCACCATGACAGGAAATGTGGCCGCCATCAGGGGTAGCAATGGAACTGACGATTCACTACACTATTCAACGAAACTGACAATTCACCATGCTAGAGAAGAAACTGAAAAAAATAAAAAATAGTTTCTTCTCTTGTTAGATTCACAAAATGTTAAGGGGTATGCATACCCCTGCGTCCCCCCAGAAAAAAGCACTGACCTTACTTCACTCACAACTGAATGATGCCTGAATGCCATACTTTGCAAGTTTATTTGGACACCAATCTCTCTGAACTCATATATATTGCAGCCTTAATTTCTTGGCTGCCCCAGTGATTTTAGAGGGAAGGTTAAAGCTGATTTTAGATACATAGATATAGATGATAGATGATAGATAGATAGATAGATAGATAGATAGATAGATAGATAGATATAGATAGTCTACAGAGATTCCAAATAATTGCTTTGGAAAACATGCTTCTTATGAAGCAAAGACACAAATATTTTTGTGACATCTGATATTTAATTGATGAGAGATCCTGAGCCAAGATGTGTATAGACTGAAGCAAGAATGTCTTGTTCTGCCCTTGCTAATGTGAAGCTTCTTGGCTGCATTTCAGGATTACTAACAGAGAGATAATTCTGAATTTCTCATCCAAAGGTGGCATCTCCTGAGTACACTGCTCAGCTTCATGGTCACAAATCAATAGCACTGTCAACATAAGATGTCTAAATATACATACATGATCCATATTAATTGTTGTGTATTGAGTCAAAGGATTTTATATCTGTATTATTATTGTCTGTATTTGCATTAGGGTAAAGTAACTGCCTTTTGGTTCCAGAGGGTACAGCTACTATTGGTTCATTTAAGCTGCTGTATTTGGAACCTCTGTCTTATTGGTTGCCTCCAAAAGGCAGGACTGTGATTGCCTGATATTGTTCCCTCCAAAATGTATCCTTTCTAGCTAGTTCCCTGTCCCTATAAATGTAGCTCTCCCCTCCTCAAGTTTCAGTCTTGTTGCGTTAATAAAGAAGTGTTACTAGAGAACTGTCTCCAGCATATTATGTCAAGAGAGCTGAAATCACAAACCCCACGTCACAACATTAATAAAGCACCAGAACACTAAAGACTCTTCTAAAGACCTTGTGGCAACATGCATCATCATTTGCCATCCCTCTAGAG
Organism: Podarcis erhardii; assembly: GCF_964252035.2. Classification (NCBI taxonomy): domain Eukaryota; kingdom Metazoa; phylum Chordata; class Lepidosauria; order Squamata; family Lacertidae; genus Podarcis; species Podarcis erhardii. Next base: position 55,426,785 of record NC_138498.1, on the reverse strand, counting down.
CATAGATCAGCAGGAGTGATTTACCACCCAGCATGTGATGACAAACATGGAACTATCATAAACTATTGCTGCAATAAAATGAAGCCTATTATATAGCCATTTATAATGACAATAAACTTTGGCGATGATTATTTCATTTCCCACTAAACTGGATCCTATTTCCAAGACATCTCACTAAAGTTATTAGACATGACCCTTTGGAAAGCAGGTTGGTATAAAATTATATTCATGCATAGGGACTGGAAACCACAGACGTTGCTTGAAAACAATATCCAGTCTATTGTATTACATGGCAGCTACTAAATATTGATCATGACAGTAGCAATATGGCATGGTTTCTCTCTAAGTGTGATGTTCTCAGTTGATTAATCATGGTTAAGCAATCAGTGGCAACCTAGGATCATACATTATTTCCCTAACCCTCTTCTAGAATGTGAGTTCCCCATGTGTTATTCAACTATGATTAACCAATATGCCTACCCCAATGTTAATTCAGGCTAGAGTTAACTGGGGTAGGATTCTGCTTAAGTCAATATTTGACACCCTATAAATAGCAGTTTCAGATCTTGAGTGAAGCAGGGATACTAATTTCAGGTGTATGTCTGCTCAGAAATAAGCCTTATTCCATTCAAAGGGGCTTACTCCCAAGTAGGCATGTAAGAAGTCATACATTTCTGTTCCTACCCAGGTTCATTGTAGGCAGCGCTGCTTCCATCCCACTGCAGTTCAGCTTTTGACAAAAAAACACCCTAGATTATTCATCTTGATGTCTACTCTAGTGGAATTTTCTGTCATTGCTACATTATTCGACATCATTCATTTCAGTGCAAGGGAAGAGTAATCAATTATGTATTTGTGGACTGATTGCAGGGTAAGGGGACTGAAAACAATGATGATTGCATAGCAGGGATTCAATTCAGTTTGCATTCAAAAGCAAATCTAACAAAGCTGCACTTTTCAAAACAATATGAAACTTTTCAAAACAATATGAAAACTGAAACAGAGCTTCCTTTGAAATTCAAACTTATTTGAATTTTGCAACGCAGTTCACCAACTAACCAATATTTATAAAAAACGCATATAGCAGGGGACAATGTGCATCAAAATGAATATGTTAGTGAAAATAACATACAAAAATGCATTGGTGGAAAGCGCTTGCATTTTGCATATCCTGGGATATTTTAAGATAAGAAATTATGAAGTATTATAATATTAACAAGTGACTGATACAGTGGTACCTTAGGTTACATACGCTTCAGGTTACATACGCTTCAGGTTACATACACTTCAGGTTACAGACTCCGCTAACCCAGAAATAGTGCTTCAGGTTAAGAACTTTGCTTCAGGATGAGAACAGAAATCATGCTCTGGCGGCGCGGCAGCAGTGGGAGGCCCCATTAGCTAAAGTGGTGCTTCAGGTTAACGGTTTCAGGTTAAGAACAGACCTCCAGAACGAATTAAGTACTTAACCCGAGGTACCACTGTATTATTTGTCACTTTGGAAGGGCACATACTTTTGTCTTTTAGCACAGTGTTTCCCAACCGTTTTCTGACCGTGGTCCCCTTCCAACCTTGTTTTTTCCTGTGCTCCCACCCCCACACCATCCTACCTGTAGAAAGGTAACTATTTAAATGTTTTGTTTGTAAATAGAACATTATTATTATTATTATTATTATTAATGCCCCGCCCTCCCTGCCCAGAGCCGGGCTCAGGGTGGCTAACACTAGTAAAATTACAATAAAAATATAGTAGGGGGGGAAAAAACACCAATTTAAAATACAGGTTAAAATACAATTTAAAATGCAGCCTCATTTTAAAAGTAGCCCATAGATCAAAACCATAAGGGGAGGGAAACATAAGGGTCAGACTGAGTCCAAACCAAAGGCCAGGTGGAACAGCTCTGTCTTGCAGGCCCTGCGGAAAGATGTCAAGTCCTGCAGGGCCCTAGTCTCTTGTGACAGAGCGTTCCACCAAGTCGGGGCCAGTGCTGAAAAGGCCCTGGCCCTAGTTGAGACCAATCTAACCACCTTGGGACCTCCAAAGTGTTGTCATTTGTGGACCTTAAGGTCCACAAAAACCATGTTTTATTTATAAACATGTTTTATTTATAATTTTTATAATTTATACAAAATACAATTACATAAAATGATAGGAACATAATGAAATATGGTTGAATCAGAAGAACATAGCATCATAGAGCTGGAAGGGACCCCAAAGGTCATCTTTCTTGGGCAACCCCCTGCAATGTCGGAAACTCAGCTAAAGCATCTATGACAGATGATCATCCAACCTCTGCTTAGAAACCTCCAAGGAAGAAGAGTCATGAACCTCCCGAGGGAGATCCATTTCCCCTATATTATAAAAAGTAAACAACACTTATTTGACCCCAGTTTATGACATAGGGGGAAAACCTACAGATAACAGTCCAAAATCATACCCTCCAACATTTCACCTCCCTCTCCTGCTGGAAACAAAGCAGGACTGCTCCAAGAAAATGCAAGTGGCCAAAAGAAGCACTAGGCCACCCCCTGGTCCGCCCCCCTTGCCTGCTTGTGATTGGCCAAACAGATAGCCAGCCAATCAGGATTTTAAAATAATAATAATATTCCCGCCCCCACTTTTCTTCTCACTTCACTCTGTGGCCCCCTAGCCTCATGCTGTGGCTCCCCATTTATGTATTTTTCACCTGGGGGCCCCTTGGAATATCATGGGGGGGCCGGGGAGCCATGTGCCCCCCCCAGTTGGGAAACATTTATCTTTCTCTGTTGCACTTTCCTATTAATGATGTACAAGGCAGCTTTTAAAGAGATTATAAAACAACAACCTCAATAATAATAATAATAATAATAATAATAATAATAAACAAACCCCCCACAATATGCTGCCAGTATGAAACAGGATGGTGTAGCTGTAGATTCTGCAAAAGTTATCCAGCTTCTGTGCCAGAGAATGCTCAATTCTACAAGTGCAAATCTCAGTTATGCAACTTACTTGCAAATTGAGGAAATTATATGAAATATTCATGGTGCTAAAATGTCCCATTTTACAGTAAATTGATTTAAAAACAACAACAACAACAACAACACCAGAGAGCTAGAGAATAATGTGTTGGAAGGCATGCAGTCCAATCCTATGCATGTTTACTCCGAAGTCAGTTCCAGTTAATTCATTAGGGCTTACTTTCAAGTAAGTGTGCTGAGGACTGCAGCCTTAGACCAGTAGAAATTTTGCCAACCCCATGCTAGTGACAAATGCCACTTTGCAGTGCTTGGAAGTCACCATAGGGCTTTTGTAAAATCCACCTTGTTGCCATTTTAAAATTCTGAAACAGTTGCCATATTCTTGCGACAATGTCTTTTACATTTGCATAGTAAATGCCACAAGACTTGAGCATGAAGATATGCCAGAGGCAAGGATATATGGGTGAATATGGATGACCAGGATTTTTAAGACATTCCTCGTGGAGACACTGTATATTTTGGGAAATGGGAATTCAGTGGTACAGAAATGTTGTAAAACCAGCACACTGCTTCTCCATAGGCCATGTGGGGGTTTTCCCCTGCACAACAGAACCATCACTTAACTGATATCTGGCACAGCAAGTCTACAGAATCCATTGTAGTGTATGGATAGGTATTATAAGATTTGATAGAAAAGACCTTATCTGGAAATGAGCCTGACTCCATCCTTACTGCATCCACACTTGTCAGTTCTTTTGACCTTCGACAAGCACATTCCACAGCTATTGTCATGCCGTGTGATTCAATTAGCCCTCTCTGTGAACAGCCCTAGTTTTCTGCCTTGCTAATTCTCTAGCCTGAAACAGCAGCTGCCTCCCTATCAAAACTTCCAGCACAGAGTGCTGACATTTGGAGATAAATAGAAAAGCACTAGAAAGGCAGCTAATTCTCATCTCACCCTGCCTGGAATTTCGATTACAATTTTCTTTTTAAGATGTCTGTCCACAGCACTGGCAGAGAGATATGTCAGACATGAAGCAACACTAACAGAAAGACAAGCTCACACTTTGCATGTCAAACAATGGCATGGATAGATTTGGAAAATTCACAGCACATGTACAATGCCATTAATTCCACCAGCATTCAAAGCACCAATTTGAAGCTCTGGCAAAGGCTGCAGTAGGACATCATTGCCATGAAAGCACTGAATGTCAGACTTGCTGGAGCATGAGCATCATGTCCAACTTGCAGGGCCTCCTAAGAGCATAAGATTTAGCCTGGCTGGGTTAAACTCAATGTCTGTTGATTCCAGCACACACACACACACTTGCTCTGCAGCGATAGCCATCCAATTGCCCCTGGGAAGTTCACAAGCGGAGTACTATGGTGGCTGCTCTCCCTCTTGTTTGTTAGAGCAGGAAGAAATATCATGGCACGACATGTGCAGAATTCTTTTTCTTTTCTTTGAAATTACATCTGACAGGATTATGATCCATGTATTTGTCTAATCCCTTTTAAATTGCATCTGTGCAAAAGCAAAAATAAAAATAAAATAACTCATTATGACTTTCTTGAAGACAGTCACTAGAGGGCACACCCACTTCTTGGGAGTTTCTCCTTCTTATTGTGGGGGGGGGGACTTATGTGATTGGACTCCCAATTCCTATCAGTTAGCATAGCCTATGATAAGGGATGATGAGATTGCCACCCAACAACATCTGGGTAACATCATGTTGGCTAGCCATAGGGTCTCTATCCCTGCCTCACAAGCCATTTATGGAATTGACTTGTAACTCGCTCCAGCATGGTGGGTGCCGTGTCTGTTTGAAAAAGATTCTAGAATCATAGAATCATAGAGTTGGAAGAGACCACAAGGGCCATCGAGTCCAACCCCCTGCCAAGCAGGAAACACCATCAGAGCACTCCTGACATATGGTTGTCAAGCCTCTGCTTAAAGACCTCCAAAGAAGGAGACTCCACCACACTCCTTGGCAGCAAATTCCACTGTCGAACAGCTCTTACTGTCAGGAAGTTTTTCCTAATGTTTAGGTGGAATCTTCTTTCTTGTAGTTTGGAACCATTGCTCCGTGTCCGCTTCTCTGGAGCAGCAGAAAACAACCTTTCTCCCTCCGCTATGTGACATCCTTTTATATATTTGAACATGGCTATCATATCACCCCTTAACCTCCTCTTCTCCAGGCTAAACATGCCCAGCTCCCTTAGCCGTTCCTCATAAGGCATCGTTTCCAGGCCTTTGACCATTTTGGTTGCCCTCCTCTGGACACATTCCAGTTTGTCAGTGTCCTTCTTGAACTGTGGTGCCCAGAACTGGACACAGTACTCCAGGTGAGGTCTGACCAGAGCAGAATACAGTGGCACTATTACTTCCCTTAATCTAGATGCTATACTCCTATTGATGCAGCCCAGAATTGCATTGGCTTTTTTAGCTGCCGCGTCACACTGTTGGCTCATGTCAAGTTTGTGGTCAACCAAGACTCCTAGATCCTTTTCACATGTACTGCTCTCAAGCCAGGTGTCACCCATCTTGTATTTGTGCCTCTCATTTTTTTTGCCCAAGTGCAATACTTTACATTTCTCCCTGTTGAAATTCATCTTGTTTGTTTTGGCCCAGTTCTCTAATCTGTCAAGGTCGTTTTGCAGTGTGATCCTGTCCTCTGGGGTGTTAGCCACCCCTCCCAGTTTGGTGTCATCTGCAAATTTGTTCAGGATGCCCTTGAGTCCATCATCCAAGTCGTTGATAAAGATGTTGAATAAGACCAGGCCCAAGAGAGAACCCTGTGGCACCCCACTAGTCACTCTTCTCCAGGATGAAGAGGAACCATTGATGAGCACCCTTTGGGTTCGGTCAGTCAGCCAGTTACAAATCCACTGAGTGGTAGCATAGTCAAGACCGCATTTTACCAGCTTCTTTACAAGAATATCATGGGGCACCTTGTCAAATGCCTTGCTGAAATCAAGGTAGGCTACATCCACTGCGTTCCCTTCATCTACCAGGCTTGTAATTCTGTCAAAAAACGAGATCAGGTTAGTCTGACATGACTTATTTTTCAGAAATCCATGCTGACTATTGGTGATCACAGTATTCCTTTCTAAGTGCTCACAGACTGTTTGCTTAATGATCTGCTCCAGAATCTTCCCTGGTATTGATGTCAGACTGACTGGGCGGTAATTATTTGGGTCCTCTCTTTCCCCCTTTTTGAAAATAGGGACAACATTTGCCCTCCTCCAGTCTGCTGGGACTTCGCCTGTTCTCTAGGAATTCTCAAAGATGACTGCCAGTGGTTCTGAGATCACATCTGCCAGTTCTTTTAGTACTCTTGGATGCAGTTCATCTGGCCCTGGAGACTTCAATACATCTAAACTAGCCAAGTATTCTTGTACTATCTCCTTAGTTATTCTGGGCTGTGTTTCCTCTGCTGAATCATTTGCTCCAAATTCTTCAGGTCAGGCATTGTTTTCTTTATCGGAGAAGACTGAGGCAAAGAAGGCATTGAGGAGTTCAGCCCTTTCTGTGTCCCCTGTTTGCATTTCACCATCTTCTCCTCTGTGTGACCCCACTGTTTCTTTGTTCTTCCTTTTGCTACGAACATACCCATAAAAGCCTTTTTTGTTGCTTTTAACCTCTCTAGCAAGCCTGAGTTCATTCTGTGCTTTAGCTTTTCTGAGTTTCTGTCTACACATGCTGGCTATTTGTTTGAATTCCTCTTTGGTGGTTTCCCCCCTTTTCCATTTTTTGTACACATCCTTTTTTAATCTTAACTCAGTTAAAAGTTCTTTAGATAGCCACCCTGGCTTCTTTAGGCACTTTCCATGTTTCTGTCTCATTGGTATTGCCTGAAGTTGTGCTTTTACTATCTCCCTCTTAACAAACTCCCAGCCATCATGAACTCCCTTTCCTTTTTAGTATTACTGTCCATGGGATCTCACCCAGCACTTCCCAAAGTTTTATGAAGTCGGCTTTCTTAAAGTCAAGAAATTGAGTCCTAGTATGTTTGGCTGCTCCTTTCCGCTGTATAGTAAACTTCAGAAGAGCATGATCACTTGCGCCTAATGATCCTTCCACTTCTACCCCACTAACCAGGTCATCAACATTGGTTAGGACCAGATCTAAAATGGCTGTTCCTCTTGTTGCTTCTCCCACTTTCTGGACAACGAAGTTGTCTGCAAGGCCAGTGAGGAATCTGTTTGACCTTATGCTCTTGGCTGAGTTTGACATCCAGCAAATATCCGGGTAATTGAAGTCCCCCATTACTACTATCTCCCTTCCTTTTGCATGCTTGGCCATCTGTTCCAGGAAGGCATCATCTATGTCCTCCGTTTGGCTTGGGGATCTATAGTAAACTACTATACTCAACTACTATACTCAAACTAGACCTTGGGTTTCCAATCCTTAGTTTGCTTGCTGTGGAAATTCCACTCTGTCCCAAATAGAAATGGGAGAAGAAGCTCAATTGGTTCGCATTTTAATGAGAAACTACCCAATTTGCACTTCACCGTTTGACATGTCAAGCAAAGCACAGCCGTCCTTTGAAATTAACACTCCTCCAAATTGTTTGATGCAGTTCTCCAGCCAACCAACGTGTATAAAAATGCATATATTAGTGAAAATAATATTTAAAATGCATGTGTATATTACTCAAAGCTGCCTACAAAAATGTGTATCTTAGATGACATTTGCACTAAATTGATTGATTTTATTGACTATTATTTTTTAAAAACAGACTGAAAATTGCTGCTGAAATGTGGGGAACTAAATGCATGCACTTACAGCAACTCCTAAGGTGCACAGAAATGAGATGCACACATGCTTCTAGCAACTACATAGCTGGCATAAACTTTTCCAGGTTTTTCCCTGATGGAACACATGAAGCAACAGTAGGATCACACCTCCCCAGGTTTTGTCCTCTCATCTGATGGAACACAAGCATGCAACCTGAGACTCCTGCTACACGGAAGTTGCCACTGCTCATGCCTCTTCAAGCCATTCTTGGTTCTAGGAAACAGTGATGCAGAGGACGGTGGAGATTTGACTGCCCTGTCCCTTGCTTGAACAGCCTCTCCCTCTGTTTGCAACATGTCCTCCACCCCTTACTCCATCTGTGACTTCCCAGATTCTTCCCTTTCCTACAGCCCTGGCTCCTGCCTCATGAATGGCAGAAAATCCGATAAATCGCTGGACCCCTGAATCAGCATTTGCCTCCCCCCACGCCGGGCCAGCATCGGACCCCCTGCCTCTGCCACACACTCATCAAAGCCCTGCCAATCCCCCACACAAACACACACCCTGAGTGTATCCAGAGTTTACATGTATCATTCAAGCTCAATAGATGCTCCTTGTGCCATTGAATACCTCCATTCAAAAAATTACCAGTATTAGGGGGGGAAATGCAAATAAAAAACTGTAAGCAGTGGCTCTGGGTGATTTAGATTGCATCAGCATATGAAACATCAGCGAGTTTTTGCAGTGCACAAACTCCCCACCCCCCACCCAGAAGAAAACGAACACAGCCAGCAACAAGCGCACATCTGTCCTGCTTGCATCAGACAAGCATCATTAGGAGTCAGGAAAGCACTGGTGTGGGGAATGGGAAAGCCATTCAAGTAGCAATTCACTCAGACGAGTGTTTCATTGGTTCTTTGTATTAATGTTTGCTCCTCGGATGCAAAAGGCTATTAAGTGCTTTTTAGAAGACAGGTGTGGCGTCCTTGTTGATGGAAGTCTATAATTACCTTATAGTTCCTGGTGAATGCAACAGCTGATGCGGAGTAAAATTGCTGCAGTAATTCATTATTGATTGAAGAAGACACCCCAATGTAGCTTGTAGGTGCAAGGAGACATTTTCCGGGAGGCAAACAATAAAAAAGGAAAAGGAAAAAAGGTAAGCATACATAAAGTCTGGCTTTAAACAGCTAAAATGAACAAACAAACAAACGGGAATCCAGGTCAAACACATAACATTCTTGAGTGGTCAGCCTGCCCTACTGTAGTGATCCAGCATAGACTAATGTCATTTCTAGACCAGGAGTGAAGAACCATTCCCTTCTTGCAAAACGTCCAAGGGCCAAGTGGTGGGCAGGACCAGAGGTAAAAATGGGAGGAGCAATGAATGTTAATTTTACCTTTGCATAGTAGGCTGGGTTCTATGCCCACTAACACACCTCTCTTTATACCCTTTGTCCAGACAAGCAAGAAGCTTTATCAGAGTTCAAGAGCACATCCTGACAAAAGCAAATGGTGGGTGAAGTACGGCTAGTGTGGCCTGGGGAGACTTCCAAGAGCCAGATAGAAAGGCTTTGTATTTGGCCCCCAGGCCTGAAGTTTCCCACCCCTGATCTAAAGTCTTAGCCCTGTGCCGTTGATTCAAATCCAGAGTAATCATTCACACACATACAATATTTGATGTTAGCCGCCCTGAGCCTGGTCTTGGCCGGAGGGCGGGGTACAAATAAAAGTTGTTGTTGTTATGTGAAATTTGGGTTGTACTTCAGTGAGAGTTAATTTGTAGTGGGGTATGTTCTATTGTGGCTCTTCTGTTTTCATACAGATTTGCACATTTATTTTGTACAGTGGTACTTCAGGTTAAGAACTTAATTCATTCTGGAGTTCCGTTCTTAACCTGAAACTGTTCTTAAGCTGAGGTACCAATTTGGCTAATGGGGCCTCCCACTGCCGCCGGTGCGCGATTTCTGTTGTAATCCTGAAGCAAAGTTCTTAACCCAAGGTATTATTTCTGGGTTAGTGGAGTCTGTAACCTGAAGTGTCTGTAACCTGAAGCGTCTGTAACACGAGGTACCACCGTAATTAAATTTTTAATACGAGCACTGCAAAAGTGAAATCACATAGTACCGTATTGGCCTGAATATAAGCAGCACCTGCAAATAAGCCACACTTTTAAAATTTGGCAGACGGGACAGGCGCCAATGCCCTGAGCTCCTGGGCTGCTGTTGGGGGGGGGGGGAGTCGTGCCACTTTGCCAATGGCCTTCCCCCCCCACTTCCCCCTTCCTCTGGTGGCTCAAGGGAGGCTTTGGAGCGGTGGCGGGTGGGCTGTGCTCCTGGGCTGCTTTCTGGGGGGGGGGGAGCCACACCACTTTGCTGATGGTGTAAGGTCATGAATATAAGCCGCACTTTAACTTTTCACAGTCAGAATGGGGGGGGGGAGTGGCTTATATTTGAGCCAATACTGTAGAATTAAAATAAATATGCAATTGGTATTAACTACTAACACAAAAGCATTCTTCACACTCTGAAAGATTCATTTACAGATCTGACCATACTCAGTATTACCCACAGTGCTTTTTTTCTTTAAAAAAATGTTTAGGGGTACTCTCATTTTCCTACTCATATTGAAATAATGTCCCTTAATGAGGCCAAACTTAGATTGACAAAAAGTTTAGGGGTATGCATACCCCCAGAAAAAAGCCCTTCATACCCCCCACCAGAAGTTCCTGCTGCAGAAGGCTAGGGAGAAAGTCCTACCTGCACTCATGAATTACACATGTAGACTTTATATACTGGGATCATATCCAAAGTTTAGCTGAAAGGCAAGAATAAATAGAGGGGGGAAATGGTGTGTGTGCGTGTTTAGAAGAATCTAGTTAACAAGGTGACATTAAAGATTAAAAGCTTTTGGATAATTAGAAGTTCAGATAAATAAGAGTATTGTTTTTTGCTGACTTAAATTAACATGGGACTGCTCAGCTAATTCAGTTATCGAAAAAGTAGATTAGATGATTTCTACAGTAGCAGTATCTAATCTGTAGATCAAGTTCAAGTATTCATTTCTTTTGACAAACACTCACATGTTGAGTCCACACCCTTGGAGGGAGTTTTTCTCATTCTGTTTAATTATCTTTGACAATTGCACCTTGGCTTAATTTGCTCTGACAACTTTGAATAAAATTGAAGTAGGCATCCCTGCTCCCCACCATACACACACTTGCAAAGTTGATATAGTGGTAGTGAAGTTGCATGCACAACTTCCAAATGGAACAATGCAGGGTTTCATATAACAAAGTAATAAATTCCTCTGCAAATGTGAAATCTGAAAAGGGGTGGGTGGGTATTGTCAATGAGGTGTACTGCACATTTTCCTTTAGGAAAAAAAAAAAAAAAACCAGCACCATTATGACCAAAATGTCTGAGCAAGTGATATGTAGTTGCATCCTAGTGAGGTTTCTAGTGCTAACATTTCACTGCCATCATGAGCCAAGATGGGACACGGCTTTGGTAGAGCCATATTGGCAGGCATTGCCTCACCATGCAGACTCCGGTCACCAAATTTATAACATCTAATAGTGTATTTTTATAGATAGTTCTAGCAGAGGAGTGCAGCTACAGCATACCGTTGACCAGAGAACAGCACACTCCTATTTAAATAGTCATCCTCTTGACCCTAGTGATCCATGGGCTGACAGATGCTGCAGCCAGGTTGGCCTCGTATTCTATTTCTACAGGTATTTTAGGCCTCCTTTTAGGGCCTATTTCTCACAAACCAGCAGACACGAGCAAGCATAAAATATACTATGCATTGTAATGAACAAGTTTAAAGCAGCTTAAAAACCTATACATAGGCTAATGTCCTTCCATAAAAAAACCTAAAATAGTTTCAAAACCAGAAGCAAAACCAGAAGTAAAGGCTGACCCCACACTATTTTGAGTTTGAAAGGTTATCACCAGCATTTTGAATTGGGTATAGAAACTACAATATCAGTGCCACATCTTCTGTCCAATTGGACCCCATAAACATCCACATTTTGCATTAGTTGAAGTTCCTAAACCACCTTAAAAGGCAGCCCCATGTAGAACAATAGAATCATTGAATTGTAAAGGTTGGAAGAGACCCCAGTGATCATCTGGTGCCGTGCAGGGATCACATTGCAATAGTATAGTCTGGATGTATGAGTTGCCAAGACTTTGTCTAATCTCTCTAGATAGGCTTGGAGCTGGTTTCCCATCCTGGGAAGACATAGTCCAGCCATTACTACCACCAAAGTCTCCACAGATAGAGCTGATTCCTAAAGGTTGGTGTGATCGTGGCCTGTTCTACCTTCTCAGAAACAAGCATAGATCATTTTCATTCCACTTATATAACAGTTTGTAACATGAATAGGAATTTCATCCCCAATTGCCCGTGCTTCATAAATGAACATAGCTTGGAGACTGCCAAGGTCTATTTTATCTTTTGCCACTCTAAATTGATTATCACATATTTGTGGGTTATGTCCTTTGCTTCAGTAGAATAAATCTTTCCCTGTTATTATTTGTCTGAGAAATCTAGTATCTCAGTTCCAAGCACAAGTATATCCCAATGAAATTACAGACTGGCACAATTGGAGAAATTGTTGCATTATGTAGCATTCCAACCCCTGGGCCACCCTCAACTTGTTTCCTTGGGAAATGTTGGTGGGTGGATTCTAATTTCACTCTGGTTTAACATTTTCCAGTGTTTGAGACTGAATTTCAGTTGGCTGGTTTTGCCTACCTTGTGCCTTGACCTACTTGTTCAGATCTTCTGGAATGATGCACCCCGCAGAAACCATTGCTTAGAGTCAATCTGCTCTTTGCTTACAGCATACTTTTGTTTCAGATTAAGAACATAAGAAGAGTCTGCTGGATCTGACCAATGGCCCATCTAGTCCAGCATCCTGGGAAACCTGTAAACAGGACCTGAGCAAAACAGCACTCTCCCCATCTGTCGTTTCCAGCAACTGGTATTCAGCTCGTAGTACTACCTTCGACAATGAAGGCAGAGCATAGCCATTGATGGCCTTCTCCTCCATGAATCTGTCTAATCCACTTTCAAACCATCCAAGCTGGTGGACATCACAGCCTCCTGTAGGAGCAAATTCCATAGTTTAACCATGTGCTGCACGAAGTACATTCTGTCCTGAATATTCCAATATTAAGCTTCAATATATGTCCACGAATTTTCGTGTTCTGGAGTGAAATAAAAGCTTTTATCTATTCGCTTTCTCCATTGCATGCATGATTTTATAAATTTTATAAAGAATATCCTTTTTGAGGTGAAGCATCCAGAACTGTATGCAAATGCAGTCACATCACAGATTTGTATAATGGCATTATATTGGCAGTTTTATTTTCAATTCTTTCCCTAAGGGTCCCTAGCATGAAATCTGCCTTTTTCACAGCCACAAGCAATGCTTATGAGGCTGGGGGAGAGCTGCTGTCTGAGTGATTCAGCCTGGGGCAAGGGGTGAACTATATTCATTACAAGAACCCTTCCATTTCTATTTAAATATGGCATTTTTTTCAAGTTTATGAAACTGAAGAGTGCTTATAAAATTGAAGAAACAAAGTCAACCATGTCTAAAGAGCATAATCCGTCCTTACATCTAAAAGGACACAGAGCAGCCCTTACATGCTGAGGGTAGATGATGGCAATGTATTATGTGTATTTAATTTATTAGTGGCTAGCCAGATACAGAGTTTCCAAGCGACTTAGAAAATTTTAAGAGCACAAAGCATGACATAAGATAAAAAAGAACAATAAATCACTATAAAATCCGACAATAACCCACAAAACCCAACCAATAAATCAGCAGCAAAACCATATAATCAATAAGCAGTAAAAATCTTCATACTCCAGCAAATGCCTGGGAGATAGCACAGAAGCAGGACAGCTTGGGTGTGTACCCACATGTGTTTTTCTCCATGACACAACAGCCAGTAGCAGAGGGGCAAAAACTTGGCATGAACATTTGCAAACCAGTGGACTAAGACAAAGGTTTCCTTGGTTTACCAAGTGCTGAGTCAGTACCTAACTCTGTAATGGATTGTTTGGAGCAGGTCTTACTCTCCAGCTTACTTACTGGGCTCTAGGAAGGTTGTGCGAGATCTTAGATGACCCCTTCTGATTCAGCACCCCACACCCCACTCATCCATCTATCTATCTATCTATCTATCTATCTATCTATCTATCTATCATCTATCATCTATCTAGCATCTGCCACCCACCCTAAGCTGCAATCATGTAAGCAGGGCTTTGTTTTCAACCAGAACTTGCCAGAACTGGCACCTCTCAGGTGAACGCTATTGCCATTATAAGAGAATAAGAGAAGTGTTCATGGTGAGTTCCAGCACCTCTTTTTCTAGAAAAATAGCACTGCATGCATTATGTGTAAGTTGTTGAACCACTGTGTAGATTGGCTTAAAATGCTGTCCTCCTCCATTCATAGCAGGGGGGAAATTGGGCATGTATTCCCCCCCTTTCTTGGTCCTTCTCTGAGTGTTCAAAGTTCTAGAGCTTAGCTTTAAGACCTTTCGTGGTTTGGGACTTGCTAGAACCTCTTCTCCCAATATGAGCCTTCTTAGTAAGTACTGAGACCAACTTTGAAGACCCTCCTTCACTCTTGGAGATGTGGTGGATGGCAAGTGGGGAGAGGTCCTTCTTGGTAGTAATGCCCTATTTGTGGAATATTGCCTTAGAACCTACCTTGATGCCATTTTAGAGCCCAGTGAAGTTCTTTTCTGTGTTGTTGGTAGATATATATCCCTCCTTTTCCCAGATCAAGGAGGGGAATTGCACAAGTTAAAGCAACACAGATAAAATACAAAAAAACTATAAACATATAAAAGATAAAAGATTTACCCAGGCCTGATATCTATACTATATATACTGCTATTTTTTAAAAAAATCTGCTGCTTTTATATTTGTTTTTATTGTGTGGTTGTATTTTTTATTGTTTTATATTCTTGTAACACTTTGACTGTTTTTCTGATGGGGGAGGAATTTGGCGGTACCCACAGAACCACTTCAAATGACATGTTATCCCAGAATACAGCTTTCAGTCCTCTCTGTACATAAATATTTGACAGTGATAAAGAAACGGATAAGCTACAGTAATAATTATTTGCTCATTTGTAATGTGGGTTGTTGTCAAGGAGACAATTTTAAGTTGCCAACATACCGTCTCCTTTTGAATGATTTACATGACCATTTTTTTCCACAGCTAGATATCCACACACACACACACACACACACACACACCATGACACACAGAGAGAATGTATCTTTTGAGATGGATGCCAAGAAGTGGCACAAACCACACTGATCAAGAAGTTTTTATTTTCTCCCAGATTGTGGAGTGTCTTCCTTCCAACCATTTCTAGTGACCTAAAAAGCAGGAAGATCAAACTCAGCTTTCTGTTTCTTATTCTATTTTACTTTTACCGCTGTGGGTGTAAGTTGGAAAGTGAAAACCATTTGTTATGGGTTATTAGTTCCTCTTGCACTCTGCTAGTAAGCTGCCTTGAACTGTAATCCTAAGTGCCTCTGCTGCCTGGCGAGCCTTCACAGAGTGGTGGGGGCACCACCACATCCACAGCCCTGCCACACCCAGGGCAAAGGGGGGTGGGACAAACAGATTATTATGCTAGCCTGGAGCTCATGCAGTAATTGGTTCAAATGGGATCCAGTGCCATCACATGAGAGCAGCAGGACTGGCTCAAGGTCCAATGGATCCTGGACCAACAAAGCCCATGGCAAGCTCCATTGCATGGATTTCCACTGGCTGGTGCTCTTGGGGATACTGCCAAAGATGCTTCCACCCCCACACTTGGCAGCTGGAAATGGGATCTTTGTGGTAGTGAAGTCACACTGGCATCACTCTGCAGGCAGCATCCAATGGGAGGCTACCAGGGCTTGGCAGAGAGACACCTCTGTCCAGTTCAACAGAAATGCAACCGGCCTGGTGGCGCAAAGGGGATTTGGGTTGCTCCGCTACTCTCTTAACAAAATGCTAACTTGAGTAACAGTAGATTCACAGAACTATGGTGTGATTCAGTCTTGTGCCTCCACATGGCAGCTTTTAATGTACAGACAGGTCATGGATGTAGCTTGGAATGTGTGGCTTCTGTTTGTTGGATGGAAGAATTAATGGCTCATCAAGCAATCGATCTCAGAAACACTTGGTCTCCCATTATTAAAAATAATGAAATAAACATGCCGGCTGCCTCCCGGAAAAACAGCTGCTTCTTTGTGCATCTTTCAAATTTCAGCCCTAATATATTTTTGGAAGAGGTGCACTGAATCACATGAGCAGAAAGAGTGCTGCTCTAGGCAGGCCATTTCTTCTAGCTGTCAGGCTCTTTTGTTTTATAGATTTTGTTGGCTCTATAAAGCACCTTGACACACTTCGCCAGACCCCTGGCTTCCTATCTCCTCCATTTTTTTTCTGACTAAGTGAGATGCCACTTTGAAAGGTGCTGATGCATCACTGTTAAATTACACCCACGGTATGTGCAGACAGCCATGGAGTGAATTTACTCCTACTTACCAGCTCAGTGTTTAATTCATTTCAAGCACAGAGTAGCAAGGGTGGTAGTAACAGAAAAATAATATGGTAGATTGGCTACACGGGTTAGACAACCAGGTCCAGAAGTGCCCCACCCTCTAGCTCATCCTCTCAGGTTTATTAGAGAATGGCTCCCACAGCCTAATTTAGTTGTCAGATCTGAAGCACTTGACATCCCTTAACCAAGGGTATTTATACAAACTATCTGCATACAGTGTTCCCAGATTTTTCTATTACTTTGCTCACACGAATGGTGGCACCTTTAAATATCTGTATGCATACTACGCATATTAAGACAAATGTTCAGAATTCAATAGCATACACCTTCTTACTCAACTCCCTTCACTGATTACAGTAGTAGGCCACTGCACTGACATCATCTCATCCCGTCTAGAATCCCTGAATAGAAACACACACCTTCGCTTAAACACACAGTGGTTTGAGTTCAGGCTAAGCCTAATGGTACATGGTGAAGGTAGGGGACAAAACAGGGGCTGAAGCCATGTGCTAGCTTACCATAGAATCATAGAATCATAGAATCATAGAGTTGGAAGAGACCACAAGGGCCATCGTGTCCAACCCCCTGCCAAGCAGGAAACACCATCAGAGCACTCCTGACATATGGTTGTCAAGCCTCTGCTTAAAGACCTCCAAAGAAGGAGACTCCACCACACTCCTTGGCAGCAAATTCCACTGTCGAACAGCTCTTACTGTCAGGAAGTTTTTCCTAATGTTTAGGTGGAATCTTTTTTCTTGTAGTTTGGAACCATTGCTCCGTGTCCGCTTCTCTGGAGCAGCAGAAAACAACCTTTCTCCCTCCGCTATGTGACATCCTTTTATATATTTGAACATGGCTATCATATCACCCCTTAACCTCCTCTTCTCCAGGCTAAACATGCCCAGCTCCCTTAGCCGTTCCTTATAAGGCATCGTTTCCAGGCCTTTGACCATTTTGGTTGCCCTCCTCTGGACACGTTCCAGTTTGTCAGTGTCCTTCTTGAACTGTGGTGCCCAGAACTGGACACAGTACTCCAGGTGAGGTCTGACCAGAGCAGAATACAGTGGCACTATTACTTCCCTTGATCTAGATGCAATACTCCTATTGATGCAGCCCAGAATTGCATTGGCTTTTTTAGCTGCTGCGTCACACTGTTGGCTCATGTCAAGTTTGTGGTCAACCAAGACTCCTAGATCCTTTTCACATGTACTGCTCTCAAGCCAGGTGTCACCCATTTGTGCCTCTCATTTTTTTTGCCCAAGTGCAATACTTTACATTTCTCCCTATTAAAATTCATCTGGTTTGTTTTGGCCCAGTTCTCTAATCTGTCAAGGTCGTTTTGAAGTGTGATCCTGTCCTCTGGGGTGTTAGCCACCCCTCCCAGTTTGGTGTCATCTGCACATTTGATCAGGATGCCCTTGAGTCCATCATCCAAGTCGTTGATAAAGATGTTGAATAAGACCGGGCCCAAGACAGAACCCTGTGGCACCCCACTAGTCACTCTTCTCCAGGATGAAGAGGAACCATTGATGAGCACCCTTTGGGTTCGGTCAGTCAGCCAGTTACAAATCCTTTTTTTTTTTTTAATATATTTTATTTGGGTTTTAAACATAAATGCAAAAATAAAAACAGCATAACATATATCATAACATCTTTTCTTGACATCTATGGACTCCCTCACGCCTCCCGCTCTCATTTGCATCATTTTCAATTCTTGCCAGCAATTTATCATCTTGTTTAAACTCTTGTGTCAAATTCATTTAAATATAATCTATAAATTCTCCAATAGGTTTATAATTTTTCCTCAAATTTACTTATCATCTTAATTCCTTCTATTTTAGTGGTGCACAATTATTTATGATCTAGCATCCTTTCTTAACATTCAACCAAATTACAGTATTTTTTTAAATAAATCTTGAATTTCTTCCAATCTTCTTCGACCCTCTCCTCTCCCAGGTCTCGGATTCTGCCAGTCATCTCAGCTAGTTCCATATAGTCCATCAGTTGCATCTGCCACTCTTCCAGTGTGGGTAGTTCTTGGGTTTTCCAATTCTTAGCGATGAGTATCCTTGCTGCCGTTGTTGCATACATAAAAAATGTTCTGTCCTTCTTTAACACCTTCTGGCCGACAATGTCCAGAAGGAAGGCCTCTGGTTTCTTGGTAAAGGTATACTTAAATACCTTTTTCAGCTCATTATATATCATTTCCCAGAAGGCCTTCACCTTAGGGCAGGTCCACCAGAGGTGAAAGAATGTTCCTTCATTTTCTTTACATTTCCAACATTTATTATCAGACAAATGGTATATCTTGGCAAGTTTAACTGGGGTCATGTACCATCTATATATCATCTTCATTACATTTTCCTTCAAAGCATTACATGCAGTGAAGTTCAGCCCAGTGGTCCACAACCTTTCCCAGTCCTCAAACATAATATTATACCCAATGTCATGTGCCCACCTTATCATAGCTGATTTAACCATTTCATCTTGTGTATTCCATTTTAACAGCAAGTTACAAATCCATTGAGTGGTAGCATAGTCAAGACCGCATTTTACCAGCTTCTTTACAAGAATATCATGGGGCACCTTGTCAAATGCCTTGCTGAAATCAAGGTAGGCTACATCCACTGCGTTCCCTTCATCTACCAGGCTTGTAATTCTGTCAAAAAACGAGATCAGGTTAGTCTGACATGACTTATTTTTCAGAAATCCATGCTGACTATTGGTGATCACAGCATTCCTTTCTAGGTGCTCACAGACTGTTTGCTTAATGATCTGCTCCAGAATCTTCCCTGGTATTGATGTCAGACTGACTGGGCAGTAATTATTTGGGTCCTCTCTTTTCCCCTTTTTGAAAATAGGGACAACATTTGCCCTCCTCCAGTCTGCCGGGACTTCGCCTGTTCTCCAGGAATTCTTGAAGATGACTGCCAGTGGGTCTGAGATCACATCTGCCAGTTCTTTTAATACTCTTGGATGCAGTTCATCTGGCCCTGGAGACTTGAATACATCTAAACTAGCCAAGTATTCTTGTACTATCTCCTTAGTTATTCTGGGTTGTGTTTCCTCTGCTGAATCATTTGCTCCAAATTCTTCAGGTCGGGCATTGTTTTCTTTATCGGAGAAGACTGAGGCAAAGAAGGCATTGAGGAGTTCAGCCCTTTCTGTGTCCCCTGTTTGCATTACACCATCTTCTCCTCTGAGTGACCCCACTGTTTCTTTGTTCTTCCTTTTGCTACGAACATACCCATAAAAGCCTTTTTTGTTGCTTTTAACCTCTCTAGCAAGCCTGAGTTCATTCTCTGCTTTAGCTTTTCTGACTTTGTGTCTACACGTGCTGGCTATTTGTTTGAATTCCTCTTTGGTGGTTTCCCCCCTTTTTCATTTTTTGTACACATCCTTTTTTAATCTTAACTCAGTTAAAAGTTCTTTAGATAGCCACCCTGGCTTCTTTAGGCACCTTCCATGTTTCCGTCTCATTGGTATTGCCTGAAGTTGTGCTTTTACTATCTCCCTCTTAACAAACTCCCAGCCATCATGAACTCCCTTTCCTTTTAATATTACTGTCCATGGGATCTCACCCAGCACTTCCCTAAGTTTTATAAAGTCGGCTTTCCTAAAGTCAAGAAATTGAGTCCTAGTATGCTTGGCTGCTCCTTTCCGCTGTATAGTAAACTTCAGAAGAGCATGATCACTTGCGCCTAATGATCCTTCCACTTCTACCCCACTAACCAGGTCATCAACATTGGTTAGGATCAGATCTAAAATGGCTGTTCCTCTTGTTGCTTCTCCCACTTTCTGGACAATGAAGTTTTCTGCCACCAAAACCCATTTTCTGCCACCAAAACCCGGTATTTCAGAAGCAATCTTCCTTCTACCCCACATCCCATCCCATCCCTTCCACACCAAGTGATCCTGATATTCGGGGGGGGGGGGAATGATAGCTCTTCTTCGGAGAAGAGGGTCACTGGAACCTAAAAATTATGGTGTGAGACATTTTTCACATAGAATCATAGAACTGTAGGGTTGAAAGTGATCTCAAGGGTAATCTAGTCCAACTCCCTGAAATGCAGGAATCCCCGAAAATAATCCCTAACATAAGCCATTGAACCTCTATTTAAAAATCTGCAGTGGAGAGTCCACCACCTTCCCAGGTAGTCCATTCCATTATCAAACTGATTTTCATGTCAGCCAGTTCTTCCCAATGGTTAAGCAAAATCTCCTTTATTGTAATTTGAATCCATCAGTTTGGATCCTATCCTCTGGAGCAGCAGAAAACTAGCTTGCCCCATCTTTGAAGATGGCTACCATAACACCGCTAAAAGTACTCCTCACCTGCATGCCTCCTGTTGGACTTCTTTAAAAACATAATTGCTCTCTAAAAAAATATTATTAATCTGTGCCCACTCAAACATAACTCTTCACTCCAAACAGACTTGAAAGGAAAGATGAAGTTAAGGACAATCAAACAACATTCTTTACAACCCTATCACTACCTAAGAGCTAATGAGAACAAAACCATACACCTGAATTACAACTGTCACTGATTCTCTGTTGTACAATATGCAGTGGGAGAAAACACAGTGTGATTTGGGAGCCTAGTTCACCTTACCAAGTAACTGCAAAGGAAGGGAAATTGCTTTCCCAGTCGATTTTGCCCAAAGGTACTATCATCATTATTTTTAAATGTGTTATTTGTTCTTCTGTATGTGGAGGCTCAGTTCTTCTGAGAAAGAGTGAATTTAAAATGTTTAAAATATGGAAAGTATTATGGTAAGCAGTTTGTCCTTTGGTTTCATGCATTTTGCTGCACTTTGTGGAGCTGTTTTTTGTGTTTTGTTTTTCTAGCAATAGTACAGGGAGAGCAAACAAGTACAAATGTAGTCCTGCTGGACTTTGCCACCTAGTGTCAGGTGATGAGAGTTACTGGGATTTGTTTTTATTTCCCCCTCCCACCCAGATTTCACCAGTTTCCTTCTTGTCCTTCCTCCTCTGCTCATCTGAATATGATCTTCTGTTCTTTGGCCAGCTGCACTGAGGCATCAGTTGTTGCAATGTGAGCTGAAGTGATGAAGTTTCAACAAACAGGGAGTTATCCTGATCTTTATGGTATTGTGGGTCCTAGGAGGCATGGAGCATATTTGTGCCAGAAAAGAACCAAGAAAAGGCAGAGCAGTTGATGTTTTTGGAGTCATTGGCAACTGGCTGACTCCCTGCCCAACACTCCATCAGGGTTTTGCATGCACAATGCGCCTGAGTAAATGAAGGACAGGGTCAAATTATTTAACAGAAATAAATAGAACAGACATAAATAAGGAATTCAAGAGCAAATTACATCAGTATGAGGAGGCAATAAGGTTGGGAAGCTATAGATCGTTCAAGGTATCACCAAGACAAATGATACCAGTTAGAAAATGTCCTTCCAAGAGAGAAATATTAAGCTACAGCATCTATATGTCTTCCTCTGCTAGCCAGTTCAATGATTCAGAAACTATCCCACAGGAGAGGGTAGAACACAGATAACATAGATATTTGCTTTATTCTGATGTCCCTCCTGGCTAAGATTCTGACAGATTTATTTCTCTCTCCACATGTACCCCTCTACTTGTTGACAGATTTGTCTCTCTCTCACACAAACCCCTTCCAGGAATAAACTATAGGGTAATTTTGAGTGCGGGAGAAGGAATGGGGTTGTAGTGATAATTTCAGGTTGCAGGAATCTGCTCTCAACAAAGGAAAAATAACAGCATTGTGATGCAGAACAACATTAAACTGTGTCATAATTGATCAGACTAGAAATGCTACAAAGCAGAACAAGTAATGTTTGGCATTTGAATGCCTGCTTTTAAGTTTTGGGATTTGTAGAACTGCTGCTACAGCTTCTTTGAACATGACCAGTGAGATTAATATGCTGAACAAGATCCTTGTAGCACCAGGAGGGTGTCTGGTTTGTTTTTTACATGTAAAACAATAGCCTCTTCCTCCTTATCATGCATGCACCAATAGGGCTGTTAGCTGCTAATCAAACGAATCAAAGTTAAATCAGAAGGCAATGAGAACAGAAATATTTAAACAAGTTATTCTCTAGAAAATTGAAATAAGTGCATGTTTGACAACTAATATATATTCATCCCTAGGAAGAGAAACTTGAATGAATCCCCTATCTACGTGCATAGTTTTAGAACATTAAGTGCTTTTGGTTTTAAATTTACAGGCTGTAATCCAGGTTTGGAATGTGATCAATGTGTTGCTTTCCTTATGGCGATGCTCGGCATAATCCAGCCACAGTGAATTGCAAATTTATCTCACTGGAAATCCAAGAGAACTAAGCTACTTGCAACTAATGGCCCATTCCATTACGTTCAATGGGGCTTCATCGCAATTAACTTGTGTGGAATTACGTCCAGTGGGAAATGAAGGTGTCCTGGTTGCCCTTAATTCTGACTTTGCATTCAATGAAAGAGGGCCTGTCATGAAATATATTTCATGTGTGGTGGAATATCTGTAATTATGAGGTCTTGGTAGTTGCTAATATACAATATATTTCATGTGTTCTGAGAATGTGCAACACAGTGCAGGTCATGTTTTCAGAAAACAATACCAACCTGTGAAATTTCCTCCCCACAGAGTGGCGCCGTCATTACGTAATTTTTGCCACATGCTGAGAATGCACTTCTTTACCCTGATGTTCAGCACCTGAGTTTCTCTATATTTTGGAACTCATCCTCTTCTCTTAATGAATGCTCTTTGCTATGCTTGCACTAGCTCACCATCGCTCTGCTTTCATTGGCTCTTTTCTAAGGTTCTAAAGGCAGGGGCAGAGGAAGGGGAGGAAAGTAGAGAACTCATGTCTATAGTAAATGGCCTGGGGTGGTGATGGTAAGGGAAGGCTTGCAGGGAGGGAAGGCCTTTCTCTGTGTGAAGAGGAATAAAGTGGTGGCTGTGTGGTGTAGTGGTTAAGAGTGGTAGATTTGTAATCTGGGGAACCGGGTTCATGTCTCCACTCCTCCACATGCAGCTGCTGGGTGACCTTGGGCCAGTCACACTTCTCTGAAGTCTCTCAGCCCCACTCACCTCACAGAGTGTTTGTTGTGGGGGAGGAAGGGAAAGGAGAATGTTAGCCGCTTTGAGACTCCTTTGGGTAGTGATAAAGTGGGATATCAAATCCAAACTCTTCTTCAAACAATGGCAGAAGTTTGAGTAAAGCAGGGATGGATGGACACTGAGGGAAAAAATGCCAGGGCACAATAGGCAGCCTCTCTGCCTCCCATGCTTGCAGAAAAGCCCAGCCAAGGACATCATGGCATTTTCAGAAACCATGGCCACCTGAGAAGACTGCAGATGACAGACCACCCAATAAATTATTTGTAGAATGAATGAAACATTCCCAAACTCCCTTTGATCACTTCAAAACTAAGGTAAGAACAACAAACCACTGTGTGAAAAATTGGCGAGAATTTCACAAAAAACTTTCACTCCCGCACTTTCTTTTGTCTATAATTGGTAGAGTGGTTGAGAAAAATAAGTAAG
This sequence comes from Podarcis erhardii, assembly GCF_964252035.2. Classification (NCBI taxonomy): domain Eukaryota; kingdom Metazoa; phylum Chordata; class Lepidosauria; order Squamata; family Lacertidae; genus Podarcis; species Podarcis erhardii. The sequence continues at coordinate 55,402,959 of NC_138498.1, read as the reverse complement.
AATTTTATGGCACAGTTTAAATAATAACAGAGTGATTGTTTGAAGCAACTTCTAATTGGCTGCAGGAGAATTCTAGCTTCCTATCCACAAGTACAATCCTCCAAAGGCTGTCCTATAAATCTTTTAGGTATGCTTCCTGTCTCTCCCACCATTAAAAACTTGCCTATGATCCAACAGAGCTGTGAGGATACTTAAGCTCCATGGAGTCGATCTTCTTAAGCCTTTTTGACCCCAGGTTGGACAACCTGTGCAAAGTTTTCATTTCAGGGCATATTTGCACTCCTTTAGCGAATACTGCATATTATATACTTCTCCATAGTGACCTTCCAGATGCTGATGTTCACTTGACATTGCCAAGATGGTGTTAGGCATTCTCAGCATTTATACAGAGGGTAATTAAGCATGGCAATAAGGCAATAAAAGAAACTGCAACAAGGAATAGGCTCCAAAAACAAATTAGACAAGCACTTAGAGTGGGAGAGCATTACAGAATGCAAATGCAATCGACCAAAGCAGAGAGAGAGAGAGAGAGAGAGAGAGAGAATAAAATTAGGAGGAACTATTTGCTGCAACTGCCTTTCTGCCCATCCTTTGTGAACCCCATTACCTATCCTTTCATAAAAGTTTTAGCAGCAGAATACAAATGGCCTTAATATTTTAAATGAAATGAGACTGATGAATTTGCACTTGTTGAAAGACTGCTATGGCAACAAAAGAAATTCAATTAAAAAAATTCAAAGGCACAATGACACATTATGCATGTTACGATTATGTAGTTGGGAGTGGATGGGTGGACGCAGATTTACACAAACACTCCACTCTCAGGTGAAAGATGGGAGAGGAGTATTAGATAACCCAGTGAGTGTGGGGAATGAACCCATTAGTCCATCAGCGATGGGAACTGTATTTTAGTCATATATGCTTAGCTGCAATCCTTTGTATGTGGGTTTTAATCTTGTTGAACATGTTGATAGAGATGTTAGAGGTAGCAAATTATTATAGCGGCTGTGTGGAATGGGTGAGTAGTTGTATGAAGAATCTGTTATGTTCGTTGAAATTTTACATTATAATGCCTTGCTATGTTCCCTCCCTTTATTTATACTGATAAGGTGTTTGTCTATGGCAGTGGTTGCCAGTCTTTCTGGACTAGTGGGCACATATTGAATTTTGAGAGAGTGCTGGGGGTGTCAGTCACAAAATGGCTGCCATGGGGAGTGTGGCATAACACAGAATTAGAGAGACAACCACCTCCAACAAACTTTTGCTTACCATGAGAAGTCAGCCATATCCTGCTAGTCCTGATTATGGAGACCACACAAACAATCTCTCTCCCTCCACCCCCCTTGTACTTATTGGATATTTATGTCCATTTTGAGATCTTCAGATAATAATGTCTATAAATGGAAATAAAATATCACACAAGCCTAATTTATCACACAGATAACACTTAAGGTGTGGAAATTCCATGTATTCTGCATGCATATATAGGGAGTATCATGTGTCTTCTTCTGATTAGAAATGTGGGGGGAATAAAATTCAGTTCATATTTAAAAGTGAACCCTAATCTGCACTTTCTCAAACAATATGTGAACCAAAACAGAGCCATCCTTTGGAATTTGCACTCATCCGAATTTTGCAATGCAGTTCTTCAGCCCACAAAAACACATATACTGGGGTAAAGTATGCATAACAATGAATATATTCATGAAAACTACATGCAAAAAAATGCATTCTATATGGGGAAATTGCTTTTTCAAAAATCTGCATATTAGCAAAATTGCATACAGAAAAGTATACATTGGGGGAGATTCTACCCTAAAATGCTGGTGGATTTTCATGAGGACTTAAGATTGGAAGAATGAACAACTAAGAGAAACTGACTGATTTGTCAATCCCTACAGCATTATATTGGCATTTCCCACTGCCTAGTTAAGATATTACTGCTTTAGCAGGCATTTGACCTGTCAGGTTGAGGAGTTTGTTGAACCGACCCCTTGTTTCTAAAGATCTTGCTGTTAAACTCCAAATCTCAGCTGGTAAGAGAAGGGTAACTGTAGATCGACCATTGCAATTTATTTCACACCCAAGAGCTTTCTGTCCTTTTCACTGGAATATATTTTATGGTATCCCATGCAGGCAGCTCTCCACCATCCAGCTAATAGGCTTTTGATGAGACCATTTCAGATCGCTTTGGAGATGTATTATAAATGTTAATTTGCTCTGTTTATTTAATGAAACTTGTTGAGACTAATCCTCATTTTCTAGCACGTGTAAGAAAAAAGTTCCATTTAATTAAAATTAATGACCTTCATGCCTACAAAAGATTGCCACGCTCAGAGGAGAAGATTTAACACTTTGTTCAAGAGGGAAGTACAAAATGCCAAGCTCTATTAAATAGGCACAAATCACTGCAAACGATCATCACTTTTGAGGTAAAATAGAACTTTCACTGGGGGGGGGGGAGCAGTTGCAGAAGCTTTTGGTGTTTGGAAGCTTTACAACAAGAGGAATTAAAAAAAAAACAAAACACAACTGAAGCAATGAATTGATTCCAATTCATATGCCCAAATAATCATTTCACATCCCTTACTCCTATTTTTCTAAGAATTAATTTTGCAAACAAGACGGAAGAAATACACTTTAAAAGGCAATTTAAACTACTCCTTCTTAATAGGGCAATTTTATACATGGTGGGTTTTAGGCATTAATGACTAAATTATGGAAAGGGCTCAGACATAAAATAATTTGATTAGGGGAATGGTGAAAGAAGCATAGTTGTGTGCTGCCATTGATTATTCACATCAGGTAGTACTATATAAGCGAATATGGCATCCTTTCTATAGATTGTATAATTTATTAAAGAAGTGGAATGTGTGTGTTGTTGTTTTTTTAAAAAAATCCCTCGATACTGAACTGTTGAAATTGCTTTCTTTCAAAAGTTAATGGATGCATTTAGCTACCATAAAAAGAGAAGGAGGTAGGGAGAAAGAGAGAGAGAGAAAGCTCAGATTAAATTCAAGGGCAAATGTAAAGGTTTTTTTTACTAATTTAAAAATAACAAAATATGTTCTACATCAAGTGGAGGAAACTACTACCTTACATTTTACTGCACAGGAACACCACACACACTGGCTCCAAACCAGCTAATGTTATTTGCAAATGAGTCCTATGGAAAACATTAGCTTGGACCTCAAATTGGACCTCTACTGTTCACATTAAGGAAAGGGTCATTTCCACCAAATCCAGAGCTTTCTATAACCTACCACATACCATTCCCAATGGGTTTCCAACGTCACAGAGCATATTTGGGGTGAGGAGTAGAGTGCGGAAGGTAAGTGGGGCACAACAGGGCCATAACTTTCTCAGAAAATAATTGTCTTCTCACTTTTCAGAGAATTTGTATCTTTGAGCTCCCCCTGAAGAATATTTGGTGGAAAGATCTGAGTTCAGCTGTGGATCCACTTATATTATCAGAGCACACTAGCTACCATCCAACACCACCATTGCCAGTTTAGCCAAATGAAGCAAGGAGCCATTACTATACATAGACGCTCCCTGTGCATTAAAACAGGGTTCTAACACATGGGAAGCCTCCACAGATAGGTGCTGAGGTACTGAGAAGTGCTCCTTGGTGCTATCAGACAGCATCAGTGTGTGTAAAATCAATATTGTGTGATCTCCACAGTTAGAACTTCCCATTGTAGCACTCTGCTTGTGGTTAACGCTTAGCTGGAATGAAATATTCAACGCAGCAATAGAGAAATTAAAATAATAATTTATTTGTCAGACAAATAAATGATAGGCACAGTGGTATATGGTTACCAAAGCTCTGCCCACTCCAGCCCTGATGGCCAGCACTTATATTTCCTCAGCCCAGCCCCCTTGCTCCTCCTTTGGCTGCCTCTGTCCAATCAGCCTGGTTGAAATTCCTATTGGCTGTTTGCTAGAACCAATCATAAAAGATACACCCATTTCCTATTACCTTTTATGGGAGACAAAGAGCTATATTTCCTTCTATCCATAAATGGCAGACAAGTAGCCATATATCTTACATTTGCCTCGACAAGGCACCTTAATTACCAGATCACCTTTTGCCCCTGTTGCCCCTGCATTCCAAAACAAATGGCTAAAACAGATGGCTCATGGTATTAAATTCTATCTAAACAGAGATCTTGGGTTCACATTCTCACACACCATCAATGAAATAAGAATCTAACATAAGAATCTAACATTTCTTACTTCTAAATCCTTTGCCTAATTACATTAAGCCAACAAATTTCATACATAACATAGATAGCTTTTTAGAAGAAAAGGCCTTTGCAACGTAAAAAGGAACTCAGTAAAAAAACAGCTTTAAAAAGAAGCCTCTTCAGTTTACACCCCACTTTCCCAGCCAGCTGCTTTTCCCATTAGCTTTTCCCAAAATTTATTGCCCTTAGGAAAATATGGCTAGAGTCTGATGAGAGGCACATGGTATTATTTTCTGTTAAACAATAAATCTTACTATTTACCAACTCTTAATTAGTGTTTTTGCAGCTTGATTGTATTCTGTAATTTGTAGGGTCAGTGTAACATTTGCTCCCAGCCTGTATTTCCCTTTTACAACTTTGAGAAACTTGTCTCGTGCTACTGCTATAAATCAGGGGGGCCCTTGTCCAGGAGAGCATGGCAGCCATTTTGTGACTGGCATCCCAACACTCTCTTAAAATTCAAAAATGTGCCTACTGGTTCAAAAAGGTTAGCAACCCCTGTGCTATAGGTTCCATACCCCCGTCCCAACTGGGCTTCTGCCCAAATGGCAAGAGTGGGCGGACTTGAATCATAAGACAATCTGTTCTCGGATTGGTCTGAATAATTTGCTCTATTGCTTTCTGTGACAATTACTCCCAATAAATCATTAATAAATAAATTTATTAATTACATACCTGTTTTACAAGAAGCAACTCAAAGTGACTTACAATCTCAAAATAACACATACATTTAAATCAGCATAAAAGCTAATACAGAATAGAATTTAAAACTCATTCATAATTTTAAAAGCAGGACTAAAACAGCCTACCCACTGAAGCAGGCCACAGATAATTAACAGCCAAAGGCCTGGCAGAAAAGAAATATTTTTGTCTAAAGATAAGTCATAATGGCACCCGGCATGCCTCCCTGGGGAGAGTGCTCCTTAAGCTGGGGGCCACCATGGAGAAGGCCCATTTTCATGTTGAGACCCTCCACACCTTCCTCATAGGGGGCACACTGAGATGGACCTCAGATGATGATGCCAGAATTGGTTTTATAGGCTCAGTCTTGCACCAATTAGCAACCTGGTTGTCAATTTCTACACCAGCTGTAGTTTCTGAATCATCTTCAAAGGCAGCCCCATGTATAACACAGTGCAGTACTCTAGTCTAGAGGTTACCAGGGTGTAGACAACATTGGTCAGGCTGTCTCTGTCCAGACAGAAGTACAGCTGGGCCACCAGCCAAAGTTGATGGAAGGCACTTGAATCTCAGACCAAAAGTACCCTGCCCCAGCTAATCACCGTCAATGTTGCTGTTGTATTCTACCAATAAGTACCCAGAGCAGTTTACAACAACGTTACACTGGAAAATTAACACAAAGAATTCACGTACATACATCGCCTCCCACTTCCACAGTATGTGTCTGAATCTATTGAAATCAGTATTTGAAGTTCAGCATCTAAGGCCTAACATTTCAGATTTTAAAGTGGATTCCTCTCAAAGTACTGGCCTGTGCTCTTGTGTAATTCCAAAGGAGCTTTACTATCAATATTTCTGGAAAAGGAACATATTTCTTCCTTCCCTACTTAGTCACCCCCCCTCCCCACTTCACCAGACAAAGCCAGTTTATTTATGCTATTTCTGCTGCAGTGAATTTACTCCAGTTCTGAACTATTGGGAGCAACATAAACAGGAAAGGCAAAAGATGGTCATGTTTGCTAAAGAATATTGAATGGTTAAATAACTCCAGTTATGGGTAGACGCGGCACATAATCGGGGATGATTTATTGCTTTGGGGGATGGAAAGGTTACTTTCTTTTTTCTGCAGTTGTCAATAACTCTGCACCACAGATGTTAGTAACAGAAAGCAATCATTTCTATATAGTGATGCCCCGTATGGAAAGGCAAAACAGCGTGAGCTGGTTAAAAAAAATAGATCCATTTTGCTAAAAGACCATTTATCACCATTATCATTATTTTGATTTCTTGCCTACCCTTTGCCACCAGGTCCCAGGGCAGATTACAGCAATATAAAAAAACAACATTAAAAATATTTTAAAATGTCAGTCACATGAATTGTTTTGTGTGTGTGTGTGTTTATCTCAGATGTCAAAGTCCAGGGTAAAGAGGTGCAAATTCAGCATACAATGGAAACTACATAATGAAAGTGCCAGACGTAGGAATTTCACAACTTAGGGACTATCACAGAGAATGCCCTCTCCTGAGCTGCCAGGAGAGCCTCCACCCTGCAAACATCTGCAGACAGCAGAACTACCAAGTTGGCCCACTCTGCTTAAGAAAAACGGCTCCTCAAATCTGTTTGCATGGCCAGTTCCCCTACTACTGATACTTAGTAGCCCCAGCAGAGCTCCGTAATGTTGGCTACCCTGAGAATTGTCAAGCCCTTGTTCCCATGCTCTGGTCCTTCCTATGACCTGAGTCCAGAGGGACCCTGCTACAGCTGACAATGAGGTAGTGTTAACAGCTGGTGCACCCAGATGCAATGGCGGAGGAAGCCTCTCCGGCACCCGGGGCGGGATGCCGAGGGGCGGGGCAGTCTGTACGGAGTGCACATGTGTGGCAGCCTGTGCAGTCACCATGCAAGAGGCAGCCCATACAGATGCCCGTATGGACTGCATGCCCCCTCAGCCGCTCCACAGCTGGTGGGAGGCAGGAGCCATCTTGTCACACGCACCCCAGAGTGGCACCCGGGGCGGCCCGCCCCCTCTACCTGCCACTTCGTACGCCCCTGCCCAGATGTGGCTGTACATCCATCCATAGATGAAAATATTGGTAGGGATGCCTATCCAGATGTGCATCCACATCTGCATAGAGCCTTGAATGCTCTTGACGGGCTAGGGTGCTGGATTGGGCTGACGTTCAAAACTTGTCAGGGACTACAATGAAATAATCAGATGTTATGCTATATAAACAAAGAATGCTTGAATTGGACCCTCATCTGTATTGGGTAAAGGCATAACCTTGTAGCATGTACAAATTAATAAGCAGCATATATTCTTCCATTAACAATTCCCCTTTTTAAAAAAACTGCATGTTCTTTTAATGGATTTCCCAGCCGCCTTATTCTGTACTTATTGCTCAATAAAATATCGCCAGTTGCCTATGGGAAAATTTGCTCATTCTAGACCCTTAATGGTTAGCAAATCACCCACAATTTGAGATAATTTTCTATTTAACTTACCATGGCTAAGTAGAATCTTGACAAATTAATGTGTGGGAGTTGGATATCCTTAATTTTTTAATTACTAGATCTCTCTTTTTAAAACGGCAGACAAAAGCAAGCTAGGGGAAATAATCTTAATATAATGCACAAGCTATTTAAAGACCACCAATTTTTACAACATTCTCTCATAATCAGCATTCTTTATAAGAGTATTTTGAACCTCAGCTATTCATCTCAAATATTAAGCAGCTTTCAAATTAAACATGAGCTTTTGTAGCTGAACTACCACCAACCTTCTATGCTGATGCATTTTTCTAACCCTGCCAAAGAAAAGCATTTATTTTTACATTCATTATATTTTCAAATCGTCATTTTCTTTGGCATTCAAATGCACCATTTTACATTTTTAATTACTTTGTTAACATTAAGTCATTTTTTTCCTATATTTCAGCTGATAAATTTTCACCACTTGTCGAGTCTTGCCAAGTTGTGAATGGCTAATTTATTATACTTTTAAATGTGTAGTTTATAACAACATTTGCTAGAACTATATTTGAGATTACAGATATTTTAATTCCTACCTTTGAACTTCAACATGTTTATGCACTGCTGAAATAGAAATGAATAAAAAGATTTTCCTCAAAAGGCTGTAATTTATTTGATAGCTGAAGAGTTAAAACTGTTGGAGTGCTTGTTATTTCTGCAATACTTTGATAATTATTTGTGATATCATTATAGGCACCACAGTGTAATTGCACTGTACAACCTGGAAGCCATTTTTATTATAAAAAATTAATCACTACAGTGGTACCTCAGGTTACAGACGCTTCAGGTTACAGACTCTGCTAACCCAGAAATATTACCTCGGGTTAAGAACTTTGCTTCAGGATGAGAACAGAAATTGTGCGGCGGCGGTGCGGCAGCAGCAGGAGGCCCCATTAGCTAAAGTGGTACCTCAGGTTAAGAACAGTTTCAGTTTAAGAACGGACCTCCAGAACGAATTAAGTTCTTAACCTGAGATACTACTGTACTTGCATTCCTTCTTAATTTAAATAATTGTTTGAATGTTGACAACAGATGTCAGATAAACATGGCCCATGCTTTATTAAGATGAATAAATAATAATATTCATTATGGTGTAGTGCATAATTGGTAAAGTAAAGTATGTATTTGCACTAAAAGACTTCCCTGAGTCCAAAGATGCAATAATAATAATAATTTATTACTTATACCCCGCCCATCTGACTGAGCCTCCCCAGCCACTGTGAGGGGCTCCCAACAGGATATTAAAAACACAATAAAACATGAAACATTAAAAACTTCCCTAAACAGGGCTGCCTTCAGATGTCTTCTAAAAATCAGATAGTTGCTTATTTCCTTGACATCTGATGGGAAGGCATTCCACAGGGTGGGCGCCACTACCGAGAAGGCCTCTGCCTGTAACCTCACGTCTTGCAGTGAGGGAACTTTGCCAACTCTGCAGTCGAACAACATCCACAGCACTTAGGTTTGACTGGCAGCCTTAGAGAAAGCAGACACTTTGACTGGCCTGGCAGAAATGCAGAGCTAATGGAAGATGCAAGAAATTGTTAAGGAAAAATGTCAAAAATGAAGGTAGGAGAAGATACGTATATTTGGTTGGTGAGTTTCCTACTCACAAACTGTTACATGACATGAGATACAGAGAAAAGGCTTATGAAAGGATTGGCTACATGCATACTGTGGTGCATTACTACTTATTAAATGGTCATTCAGTGCCACTCCTGCACACTTTCAAATACTACCTTAACCAAGGTTGCACTCCTAAATACATGTGTCAGAGGCTGGCTACAGCTGGAATTTGTTGAAAGCTTGAGTCAGCTGAACCTTGTTTCCACAGAGGCCCCCAAGTGTGTGAGAGATGTTTTTCCTCCTTGGCATACTATTAAGAGAGAGAAGTTGGGGTGTAGGAAGCAGCCAGAGGAGCAAGGTGTATATTTGGAAAGAAGGAAGTAAAGCATTGCCTTAGTGCAGGAGATGCAGAAGTTAAGCCACAGAGAAACCCTTTCTGGGTTAAAACCAGAGATGAGCCACGAAGGTAGGCTTCTTCCAGGAACAAAAGGAAAAGAGAAGGAATTTTGCCCAGTAACCCGGGAATAACTCAGTAATGAGACGAGTCTCAACACACCTCCAGTTGGAGCCAGTGGCTCACCAATACCTTTCTAAAAGAAAGATGAGGTCTGAGGGCTCTGAAAACACTCATAAATTAGCTGCTCTCATCTGTAGGGGATTGCAGAATGAGAAGGATGCTGCAACATGCATTTATTTATTAGTTTTATTGGTATGCTGCTCTTTATGTATCAAGACTCCATTGTATTTTACAATCCTATGAAATGCAGTACCCAATAACATGCAACAATAAAAGTTATAAACCCAGGGATACTGTGATGAGCTATGGGGCTACTTGTGTGTAGGCGCTTGCACTCTTAGAGTTTAGTTATCAGTTTTAAAACTGTTCCTCTCCGCGCAGCCATCGGTGCATGGCTGCCTTAATCGCTGGCAGAATCCGTCAGTGGGCGTTTCCGGAATTTCCTCCAACATAAGAGTTCTTTGACAGAAACTCTACGCCTAGATTCTCTACGTGACAGCTTCCTGCGCAAAGTGAGCGTCCCAAGAGGAGGTCCTGAGCTCTCCCCGCTGTTCTCACTAGAAGCGTCTCGGAGCTGTTCCTCCAACTCTGTTTCTGCTGAAACTCCCCCTCTCCCCCTGCTGGTTCCCTCCTCAGCATCCGAGGGTCTCCCAGCATCCTGGAGCCCCTCCACCATTTGGAGCTCTGATGGCAGTTCCCTGACAGATACACACCAGTTTCAACTGAATGCTGAATCCCAAACCAAATCAGGCCGATTCAGGGTTGAGAAATCCCCACATGTCCCAGGGTTGGGTCTAACCACCCAAAGAGATCCACGGTGATCAGGAGGGGCAGGGATTTAGGTGTAAAAGTGAGGCAGGCATTTCATGGGAAGGAAGCTTGGGACACAGATAGAAAGAAGCAGCTGTGCTGCAGGGGTCTGCTTTGCAAGTGCCTTCCCCACAGAAAAACAAAGCAGTGCCCCACAAGGCGAAATCCTCTATATATGGCCAAAAATGCCATTAATCCTCAAACTCCAATATCCATATATGATTTGTTGTTGTTTAGTCGTTTAGTCGTGTCCGACTCTTCGTGACCCCATGGACCAGAGCACGCCAGGCACTCCTGTCTTCCACTGCCTCCCGCAGTTTGGTCAAACTCATGCTTGTAGCTTCGAGAACACTGTCCAACCATCTCGTCCTCTGTCGTCCCCTTCTCCTTGTGCCCTCCATCTTTCCCAACATCAGGGTCTTTTCCAGGGAGTCTTCTCTTCTCATGAGGTGGCCAAAGTATTAGAGCCTCAGCTTCATGATCTGTCCTTCCAGTGACCAGTCAGGGCTGATTTCCTTAAGAATGGATGCATTTGATCTTCTTGCAGTCCATGAGACTCTCAAAAGTCTCCTCCAGACCATAATTCAAAAGCATCAATTCTTCGGCGATCAGCCTTCTTTATGGTCCAGCTCTCACTTCCATTCATCACTACTGGGAAAACCATAGCTTTTACTATACGGACCTTTGTTGGCAAGGTGATGTCTCTGCTTTTTAAGATGCTGTCTAGGTTTCCCATCACCTTTCTCCCAAGGAGCAGGCGTCCTTTAATTTCGTGACTGCTGTCACCATCTGCAGTGATCATGGAGACCAAGAAAGTAAAATCTCTCACTGCCTCCATTTCTTCCCCTTCTATTTGCCAGGAGGTGATGGGATACACACTTTCAAATATCTCCCCAAAGTCTGAATGAATAAAAGTTCCTTAAACTTGCATTGAATGATCACCAGCAAAGCAAAATAATAATAATAATAAATTCCAACTATCCTTAAAACTAGGCCAATGCACCAGATTTGGCTGAAGCCCTAACCTCAAAAGGTTGCCAAACATCCTAAGGGAGGAAGTTCTACAGTTGGGGCAAGATTATGGAATTATTACAATCATTTTAGTGTGCCAGTATATGTGGAAAGTTTGCCACAATTTGCATTACTTAATTTTATTTATTAAAATATTTGTATATTTCAGTTTCTTTTTAAAAAAAGACACACAAAATGGGATTTCGTATGAAAAAATGAGACCAACCTACCATGTGTGTGCAAGTGTGCATATTTGCCTTAACCTGCTGTGTAAAATGCCTGCCCTGATCTAACTTTGGGACATTGTGTGAACAAGGCAACATGAAAACCTGGATTATTGCCGTCAGCCGGAGTAAACAATACTCTGACAGGTGGACAGTTGGTCTGCATAAGGCAGTTGTTTCTTCTCCTCCCATTTATCCATGTCTGTCACATATATCATTCCGTAGAGTGTGAGTGGACCTGCCCCAGGAGGAGAAACTAGACACTATATTTCTCAATGGCAAACGGCAGTAATTGGTGTGGGATGGTGATCATCTATAAGAGCATCTGTTCATAGGAACAGAATACTGCATATCTGCTACATCATTGAAATAGAATAGTTTCCTTGCTTTGAACTCTCATACAATAGCTGTTGTAGCAGATTGATACGTTTTTCCTAACATGTATGTTAGCCAAAATGATTATGCTTTCAACTTTACCTGTGAAAGTTGAGGCACAGAAGAAGGACCAGGAGAGGACAGTGTGATGGGACAGAGGCACTTGCCCAGGCAAGCGCATTATGTGACCCATGAGAGCAGCAAAATAACCAGACTGTACAATGGTGATGGATAAAATCAGGCCAAATCTTTATTGACACTAGTAGGCAGGGCAAGGGTTGGCATGGCATTGGGTCCCAGAATCAGTTCATCATTCCACAAGCCCCATGTTGATGGAATGGATCCACTGGGTTTGGATCGGTCCAAACCTGTATGATGGGAGTTGGCCAGTGTTGAACCTTGTCATGGTGCAAGCCAAGCAAACAAGGTCTCACTGGGGGACCAGGGTTTAGATTCCAACCAGGCAGATATTGAACCCACACTTGGGTTTGCTGTGGTCTCCCTTCAGCCCCCTTATGGGGACCCCCCTATACCATGTTGGTCCTGACCAATGACATTTCTGCCCTCATACAAACAATGTTCTTCAGCCAAACAAAGGAAAGCCATAATTTCACTGAGGGAAAGGGGGGGAAACCCCAACCAAGTGCCAGTCAGGCTGAGAGGGGGGAAATCCTTTCTGGCCCTGTCAAACCAATGACACAAAATTGCTCAGTGAAGGCTATGACCCGAGGGTGGGCAGGAAGCTCTCAAAACAAAATGGCTATGAGATCCAGGGAAAGCAACCTTAAATAGGCTTTCCCCACCCCTCTTCAGCAAGGGCTCATGGGACAGCTTTTTCGAATTACAGAGAAGATACTGGGCAAAATCTTACACATAGTGCTGCCGGTTTCTGTAATGCCCACTCTATTTATGTATTTCTTTTAAAACAGAACACTCTAGCTCACACATCTTGGTTTGGAGGCTTCTGGCAATAGCATGCAACAGCTATATCTGGCCTCTTTCCAAATGTCTCTTCCATGTGTGTTTCCCCCTATACTTTGGCCTCTTTGAATGGCAAGCATATCCCCCTACATTTTCATTGATTGATATTGCTGGTGCTTTTTTCTGGGGTTGCATAGGGGTACGCATACCCCTAAACATTTTGTGAATGAATTTAAGTTTGGCCTCATTGAGGGGAAGTATTTAAATATGAGTAGGAAAATGAGAGTATCCCTAAACCTTTTTTTTGGGGGGGGGAGCACTGGATCTAGCCAACTACTGCCATTTGGGCATTCATGAAGAGTTTCACTGTCATCCCTTAGGGATGTTCCATCTCACACTGGACCCTTTTCAGTTCCTGTAGACTTCTCCCCAGTGATCATTTTAAAAGCTTCTCTGTCACATTTCACTTTATTTTAAGCATGGTTCCATTCAGGTTCCATGTAAGCAAATAGTATTTGGTTTATTATATTGACGACTACTTCCAAACTATGCATTTGTGAATTATAATGCCTGAAACACTAAAGTGGGGGAGCTGGGTTATGCAGCTAAGGTGAATGTGCATGATCCTGGCCATTGGATTCAGCCCCACAACTCCCTTAAAACAAATGTAAAGGGCATAATTGCAGAAATAAAAGCAACAAGGATTCTTGATATGAGCAAGAGTACTTTGTGTGTGGGTGGCCAAGAATATATATGTTCACATGGCAAGCTGGCTACCTGGATCATCCATCATTAACTACACAGACTGGCGCTGTGGTCTAAACCACAGAGTCTAGGGCTTGCCGATCGAAAGGTTGGTGGTTTGAATCCCCACAATGGGGTGAGCTCCCGTTGCTCGGTCCCAGCTCCCACCAACCTAGCAGTTCAAAAGCACGCCAGTGCAAGTAGAGAAATAGTTACTGCTCCAGCAGGAAGGTAAATGGCGTTTCCGTGCGCTGCTCTGGTTCGCCAGAAGCGGCTTAGTCATGCTGGCCACATGACCCGGAAGCTGTATGCCAGCTCCCTTGGCCTATAGAGCGAAATGAGAACCACAACCCCAGAGTCGTCCGCGACTGGACCTAATGGTCAGAGGTCCCTTTACCCTTTACCTATGCATTAGTAAGATGTGCCATACTTGTGCCTATGGTAATTACCGTTTGTGCTCTGAGTGAGTAATTTTGTGACATCTTTACCATGTACACGGTTTAAACTGAGCTGGGGATTAAAATAGAAAGCCCCACATGTACACTCCTTCGATGAAGAGCATTGTGATCCTTCCTAAGCAGATGAACTAAGAGATAATTTATTTAAAAAATCATCCCCAACTCTACTCAAACCCTCCCCTTAATTCCAAACCTGTGGTCTTTAACTTTCCCTCCTCACTGTTTGAGTGTTAGAAATAGTATGCATTGTACATGTGTGTTGTGTGAGGGGTGGAGATGTATAATTTATTTTTTCTTGCTTGTTTCTTTTCACACAGGCTGTCCAATCTCACGTTCAGTAGTTGCAGTATTATAAACTGTATTGCTCCCTCTTGTGCTTTTTTGATTTGTGGGATTTGATTGCATATTACAGATAGGTCATCATCAAGTGATATTGTTTTTATTTCTTTGCGCTTCCTTTTCTTTCTTTTTGTAAAAAAGGAAAAAAATCCTTCAATGTAGCTCCTCCTTCCAGATAGCTGACCTTGCAATTTCTTGTCTGCTAAAGTATCTTAACACGTGACATTAATAATACCAAGCCATGTATCATCAGACCACACAAAATGTCCCCTAATCACCTCTGTGATTTGTTCAATGTGCTTAGATTGGGGAAAATCTCAAAATAATTGAAGAAAGCGGGAGCAGTTTGACAGTCGTCTGGCTACTGTCTTGTCATTGCCACCCAGCACTTCATCTCCTACCTAATGGATCTTGCTAAATGAAAGCAAAACATTATTCTTCCCTTAGTGGCTAGAGACACCCCAGCATTTCCCAGTGCATGGAGGAAAGGGTGAAAGGGAGCATATTTATTTACAAATAAGGTAGATGTTGAATCCTGGCGAGTTATTAGCTTTTGTGTATTCAGGACTTGTCAAATGCAGCAGAACAAACTCCAAACAGGTTTTTCAGGAGTATGTTCACAAAGCCCTAGAACTGTAATCGGGACTTAGTAATAAAATCAAAATTATGGAAATAACCCATCACTCACATTACTTACATAGGTGAAATCAACAAGAGCTATTTTTTTTATTTTTATTAAAAAACACCAGCTGAATTTCTAGGCAATTGGATGTTTTACATGTTGGGTAAGGTTGCCAATCCAGCTGCTTAAAACACCTGTCTACTTGACAGTCCTAGTGATGGATGGGTAAATTAAGCTGTAATTAAGGTTGGGCAAATATCCAAAGGTTATATACAGCCCCTAAAGTATGGAGATGTTCATCCAAAATGTGCTCCTAAAAATTCACACACTTCTGCTTACAGAATCCAGCCAGGGCTTTGAGGCTGCATTCTGAGGTCCTTGATTCATCAGATTTCTTCGACAAATTGTTCAGAAGTCAATTAGTGCTTGCCTGCCCCGAGAACAAAGTCCAAGGAGACCCAAATATTCCCTTCTTATCCCAGCCTGGCTGACATGACTTTGAAAATTAATGGTGCAGGAGTGCACTGACTTTTTTCTGATCTGCTGATAAGCTCAAAGAGGCTGGAACAAGCCTTCTGCAAATGGACTAAGGCTTCAGCCAAGGTGAAAGTGAAATAACTTTTGCCTTCCTGTACAAATGTTAAAGTCCTTTCTGTGCTAGAGCTGGAGGCTTTGTGAAAGCCACATACTCTCACCAGGAAGTGCTGTCACCTGCTCACTTATGGGTAGGAGAAGGCTTTGGTTACTTGATGGTAACGAAGATGATAAGACAGCAATATCTGCTTAAAAGCATTACCCTTAGGTATTACTTCACATGTGCTAGGAGTACATTCTGACACTAACAGTTTTAGAGCAGAGCCCATGGGTTATATACAAGGCTGCATGAACAGAGTAAAGCTCAGACAACAGGCCTTCCCTGTCCCCTCTTCTCCCCAAGCACCCACAAAATCTACTCCCCCAACTTCCTGGAGCATATTTTGAGTTTGCAGGGGGGCTGCAGAGAAGCAGAGCAGAGGATGAAGTTCATTGCACAGGTTCATTGCTGTTGTTACGCAAGCAGAACAATACCATTAAATACAGTGCTCTGGCTTTAGAAGCTGACTTCTAATTTGGAATAAGACTAAGGAGCTTCCAGACAGATAAGAGACAGATAAGTGAGGGGAAGCACCCACAAATGAACAAGTACAGACTTTCCATTCCCTCTGGTTTTGTGCACCCAAACAATAGGACTGGCCATAAAGCATACCAATAGGTAATGGGATAGGAGAAATGACCATTCCTGGTGGGATTCAGGGGTGGCACCAACAGAGAAGGGTGAACTTGTCATTTCTGGATGTTTTTACCAAGACTGGCCCTCCCATGAGACAGAATGAGGCAGCCACCTCCTGTAGCAATTGCTTTGGGGCAGGGAGTGGGCAGATCTTTGTGCTCAAGGGAGCCTGTCCTGTGCCCTCTAAGCTATCCTGCTGTCCTCAGGTAAAGTGGACACTGTCCTGGTGAAGAAAGATTCTACCTGGTCAACTTTTGCACTTGGAGAGGGAATAGGTAGGTGCCATCTTACCCTTTGACTCAAAAAAATAAAAATAAAAAAATACTTGGACTAGCTCTGTTTATAAATCTTTCTGTTTTATCTTCCCATTAATTTGCATGAAAAAAACCTTTCAAAACACACATTTAAATACATTATTTCGATACGTTTCTACTGCTGAGAACAGTGCTGCAACATTAGGGAAAGTGTGGTCTGGTGGCTAGCTAAGGGCAAAATTGCACATTTGTCTGAGAGGTGTGGATGAGGTCCTTTCATGTAGGAATCTACAAAGATATACAGAATTCCTCAAGCATCCATAGCCCAGACCCCAAAGTCATCCATGTGACAGCAATAGCTTGTGGCTAGATAGACTATTGCAATAATGAGTCATTATGAACATGAAATATGCAATGACATGGCCACATAGAGATGTAGTGCTTTAAGAACTGTCATCCTCTAGCGTACCAATAAATGTCATTAGCAGAAAATTAGTTGCTGGAACTCATATTTTAATAATAGTGTGCCAACACAAAATGGCTGCCATGGACAGTTAAAAAAACTTATTGATTGTACTCTGTACCCGTGAGTGCCATGACACACGCACACAAAAGCAGTGGTCTCTACTACAGATGTTCCATTTCCACTGTTCTACATTATGTAGCAAATTATATAAGAGGTATTTCATTGTAACATTCACTTATAATTGAAGCTTAGAAGTCCTGAGAGCAACAGTTTTCTTTTTTTCTTATATGCTCAACAAAACCAGCACTGCTGACACTTCATCTCCCATCAAGACCCATCAACACCCATCAAATGAATATAAGTAAATAAATGCTACCTGCAGAAAGCCATACTGAGTGCCTTGTAAAGTTTATTGGGAAGAGCTTATATAATTCTATGAAGCTGGGTTTCTGTTGGGGTTTGTGCCCTCATGGTACTTTCCAGATGGTTTCAAGTTACAACTCCCACAAGCTAAGGCCAGTACGGCCAATTGTTAGGGATTATGGCCAGTGCTAGTTTTCTAGAAAAAGAGGTGTTGGGACTCAGCATAAATGCCTTCCTTGTTCTCTTATAATGGAAATGGTGTCTACCTGAGAGGTGCCAGAACTGAGTTCCGGTGAGTTCCAGCTGAAAAAATCCCACAATTCTGGGACCAACCACATCTGCAGAGCACCACATTGGCCATCCCTGGTTCCAGAGGATCTTCTTCCAGGTTATGTTGTGATCAGATATGTTTATGATACAGTGTATTCAAAAGAACTTTCATTCATCATATTCCGGGACATGGTAAACATATCTACATTACTGCTGTTTTCACACATTTTCTTATGAAGTTCTAAATTAGAGGGTGGTACAAATGTTTGACATTGAAATGTTTGATGGGGGGAAATGGACTTGAATGTTGTGAATCTGAGGAATGTTGTGAATTTGAGCTTGAAGCTCTCATCAAATTCAGAAGGTAAAAATTCAAAATTCACTTGGCAATTTAATTTATGCTAATTACAGTGATCCGAGACGTTGCAAAGCAAAACATCAGAAACAGAGATGCTACGAGATGATGAGAATCAAAACATCGTGATCATAATGAAATATTGCGGTGTTATGCTGCTTATTGTCACGTCTGATTGTTTAATAGTGTTAGAAATGTTTCTGCACTTTAGATAACTAATACGCGTTTGATTTACCAACACTGCATTCCTATGCATGTCTACTTAGAAGTCGGTCCCATATACCGTATTGGCCCAAATATAAGCCACACTTTTTCCCCAAATTCCGACTGTGAAAAGTTAAAGTGTGGCTTAAATTCGTGACCTTACAAAAATTGCTGTGGTCAAACCACAGCAACCCATGAGGTAGAGGGCAATGGGGAAGAAGCTGAGAAGTGGGGCCACAAGTGAGCGGGGCAAGGTGAAGAAGAGAGTTTGGATTTGATATCCCGCCTTTCACTCCCTTTAAGGAGTCTCAAAGCGGCTAACATTCTCCTTTCCCTTCCTCCCCCACAACAAACACTCTGTGAGGTGAGTGGGGCTGAGAGACTTCAAAGAAGTGTGACTGGCCCAAGGTCACCCAGCAGCTGCATGTGGAGGAGCGGAGATGCGAACCCGGTTCCCCAGGATTACGAGACTACCGCTCTTAACCACTACACCACACTGGATCTCAGTGGGTGTTGTACATGAGGGGGGGAGAGAGAAACCTCCCTTCAGGAGCGGCCCAAGTTTGCTCTCCTCTTTGGGGAGCACTCCCCCTTCTCCTGTCGGCAGTGGGCCCCTCTGTTTCCCTCTTCCCCCATCTTTCTCTCCAGTGGCACCTGGACGACTGAACTGATAAGGAAGAAAAGAAGCTGAGGTGGGAGCAGCGGTGGCAGAGCTTGTGCATGTGCCGCTCACAAGGAGAAACCGGTCTGGAAGGGGCATCAAGAGTGTGTGCGAGAAAGCACTTCAGACAGACACACACGGCGAGCGGCTTATATTCGGGTATTTTCTTTTTCTCTCTCTCCCCCCCCCCCTGAATTTTAAAGGCGCAGCTTATTTGCAGGTACGGCTTATATTTGGGCCAATACGGTAGTTCACTAAAATTCATTACCACATGAATGTGCCTAGGAAATAAGCCTAAGCAAGGCTGTAGCCAGTACATGTTTAGGTTTATAGAAATTAAAGCAACAAAATTAGCTGACTTTTAAATAGTGAGTATAATTATGCAAATGAATTGAAATACATTATAATGACATAGGGCTGACATCAGTGGCATTCCCATGGCACTTTCTTCCTCACTGACATGAAAGATCACTTGGTCAAGGAGGGGGACAACCTGTTAAAGTTAGGGAAACAGCATAATAGCAGCGTGGGGTCAGTCATTGCTGAAGTTGCAAAGGTGGGAAGATTTAGCCTCTGTATCTAGAGCAAGCTCCCCAGTCCAGATCTTCATACATGGAAGGCAGCAGGGCTGGGTGTTGGGGACATAACAGCAGTGTCCCCTGTTCTCCCCATGAGATTTTACTTATGTGAGGGCTTTAACAACTAACAAGAGCAGTCTGCCATACTACCTTCCAGGCATCCCAGCCTGGGGGGGTGGTCTCACATTCTGGTACTAGGCAAAAGCAGGCAGAGCAATAATGTTATTTTTACCTTTGTACAGTAAGCTTATTCCTACGCACTCACTCACACATCCCTCTCTATTGTCACAGCTGAAGGACACATTCCAGCCAGGCAAAAACATTCATGGAAGGTGCAAAGCAGGAACCTCAAGGGGCCTCAGGAGAGTCATGAGAGCCAAACAGAGAGGCATGGGGGGGGGGGGCTGCATGGAGCCTGAGTTTTCCCGTTCCTGACAAATAGCTTCCAAATCAAACACAACTTGAAGCTTAAGAGGGTGGAGTCAGTGGAAACAAAACTAAAAGAGGGATCCCAAAATCAATTTTGTCCTTCCCAGTTTTAAAATAGGCATAATAAGCTGCCTATGTAAAATGATACCTGCTTTTCTGTTTGGTCTGTTTGCAAAGGACCACTTCAAAATATCAGCTGAAGTAAGAGGCAATGAGCAAAGCTAGCAAATAAAGATAGCCAACATTGTTTACCTAACTGGTATAAACATTTTCACATAATGTATGATGGGGTTGCTAGAGATGAAATGAGGGGGAGACAAGGTTTCTGCCAAATGTCAGCAGGTACAAAAATCCAATCAACTTTCCCATCAGATAAGACAGCCTCTCTCTAGCAGTCTGCCAGATAAGCCTCTGAAGTCCCCCCACCCTTTTTTTAAAGCAACAGTGTGGCTAGGGCTCTGTCAAAAATTATATCTTTGCCTTCAAGGAAGACTATCATAAAAACTTAATTTTGTCAGTAGTGTGCATATATTTTGTTTCATGATTAGATGTGGGGTAGGGCTCTGCATCAGATTCAGATGTGGCTCAGAGGGACGGGCATTGGTTGACTCAGGCTGTGAAAGCTACAGACCATTACAAGTCAGACTGGTACAAATTAGACAAGAAAACTTATGAAGAGGCCCACCTGACTGCTAGCTGCATCTTCCCAGGAGAAGGTAGGAACTGGACAAGGCCTGATTCTCATTCCTGCCTGAAGTCCCACAACATTGATACCTCCGCTCAGCAGCTGTCGAGTGGAGGCAGTAATCCTGCGGGGTGCAGAGTGCCCATGCACAAATGGCTTCCCTGCAGAAAAGCCACTGGTAATCAGCACTCTGCAGAATTGAACTCCCCCCCCCCATGTTGGGAAGAGGGGAATGAGACACATTTCTTACCCTAATTAAAAAACAGCTGTGCCCCTCCCCATAAATTCAAGGCTGGATCCAAGGTGAGGAAAGTGGTTCCTGGGTTGGATCAGGCAAAGCTGGCCTGATTAGGGGCCACTGGATCTGAGCCATAGGGCAGATCAATGGGCCTGTACATAGCCTTCGTGCTGTGGACTAGCCGATTGTGAAAAAGATCTGCCTTTTCCTATCCTGTACACTTGGAGTGAGCAGAAAGCAGATCAAGACCTCTTGGTTCTGTACAAGGCTGCACTCCCTCTGAAGGAGCAGGTACATAGCTTACGATGTTCCTAAATCCATCTCCAATTATGTTTGATAACACCGAATTTTGTAATTACCTAGTTTAGA
This sequence comes from Podarcis erhardii, assembly GCF_964252035.2. Taxonomy (NCBI): domain Eukaryota; kingdom Metazoa; phylum Chordata; class Lepidosauria; order Squamata; family Lacertidae; genus Podarcis; species Podarcis erhardii. Next base: position 55,381,769 of record NC_138498.1, on the reverse strand, counting down.
ATACAACTCTGCTCACCTCTTAATCCTCAGACTCAGGGCAGAGCAAACCCTATTTCTCTCAAATGCAGAATACTACAAGCAAGAGTAACTCATTCCTCCTTTAAAAGCACTTATTATCAATGCAAGGGCAGAGTGCAGGCCACTTTTCTTGTTTTGCTTTGCTTGAGCTGGCTTCAACTGAAATAGTTTGGTGTCAGACGTAAATGGCAGGCAATCACTAAGAACACCTGGGCAAGTGAATCTGAAGTATCCATCTGCTCTCAAGGAGAAATAAAGCCATTTGCAGAAGATTAATTGACCCAAGACTTGCCAGCCATTAATATAAACAAAAACCAAGGGAACCATGTTTTCCCACGTTTTCTCATAAATATGTTATAACGGCTAAAAGCAAACTCGATAAATGGAAGAACTGGCATTAAAGGCTTATTAAAGTAATAATACCATGCATTAACACAGTGATTTCCCTCCCAGAGAAATGCCCAAACTGAGTTTTATAGACCGTCAATCAACTCTCCTTCCACTCCTCCTGGCCCATTTTAAAGACCTACCTTCATTTCTGCAGGTGCATTTAACCAGAGGAATTATGTTGGGTCTGCAATTATCCATGCAGGAAGGGGAAGAATTTAAAAACAATGCAAATCAGACCATGACCTATTTTTAGGTGTTGCCGACTAGCAGTCTAGAAAGACCTTAGAAAATGCTAGTATATTAATGTCATATAGAAAGGACTTGTTTGGTAAGCAGTTCTGACTTGGATGGGGATGTGTCTACCTAACTTTGTAATGGCCAGGTGATATTTCAGCATTCCCTTGTCCAAGTTGGCAAGGACAGAAAGGAAGTGCAATTTGTTGGGTAGATACAGTGTTGGACTTGGTTGGGAGAATTTGGCTTCCAGTCCTTCTCAGCAGGGGTGTGCGCATGCAGTTCTAAAACAAAAAGGCTAACCCGTTGTTATGAGCAGTGAAATAATTAAAATAACATGTCTTACAGTCTGCTTCTCTTTGTTTTAACAAGTCTGATTGCAACTGCTTTTTCTCATTTTTATTGTTTGACACTGCATTTAATTGTGGCATTTGTGTTGCGAACTGCTCAGAGAACTGATGTCATGGGGTGGCTATATAAATTTAGTTAATAATCAGTAAATAAATAAGCAAAAATATAGAAACAAAATGGAGGCATACCTTGCTTTGCTTCTCTTATTCATGTCTCAAATAACATATTCCTGAAACTGACAAGAGGCTTTGTACTGCATTGCTTAGTAATTTGGCACATAAACCCTATTCACACTATTGTATACGGCATGTAAAGGGTTAAAAGGAGGTTGACAGCAACCTTGGCTCCTTCTCTGTCTCAGTGGGTGGGCTCCATGTTGTATCTGTGAATTTTCAGCCCTCAACTAGGTCAGTTCTATGTAAGCAGACCTCAGTAGGATTCCTTTATCATCTGTTTAATAAAATAACAGTTTTGCTGTTCTCCTGGAGTCAGCTATGGTTAACAGGAAGGTGTGCAACTGTGTGACAGACTCACATAAGGATATTGTACACACATTACTTGTCTGTAGGGTTCCCAAAGTTTGAATGAGAAGAGGCATTCTTCTAGCCCCATCCCTTGTGCTATCTCCACCATCCAACATCCATGTGTCAAGACCATTTATTTGCAAAGGAACTCCTCACTTGTAGGGGCTCATGGTTCCACCAACATATCTGTGGTGTGGAGCCTCTATGCACCATCAAATGATTGTAGGGGATTTTGCAGCAATGGTGCTCAAAGCATGGAAACCAGAGGACAGGTGGTGCAGGGAAGCCCTCCTTTTCAAGCAAATTACCAGAAGATTTCTTAGGAAACCAGAAGTGTTTCAATATTAAGTTTAAGACCAGTTAAATTTCATTCAGGGGGATGAATCTCCTCAGTTTATGAGAAGAGTCATTCTTTTCACTAAGTATACAATTTCTGCTCATTGATAGCATTACACTGGGGAAGGTATGTAACCTTAGCTGAATGGCAGGTGCCAAATTGAACAACTGGAAATGCGTTACCACTTTATCCGTCACTGAAATTGGGCTAAGAGGGATATTGTGAGCCTGACACATTCTCCAGGGGTTTCTAGAGTAAGGAAGGCCATTCCATGGTTTGCATTTAGATGAAAATATTTTGCGAGCAAGCATTGTAGTAAACAGTATAAGACTGGCAACAGGAATTGCAGACATCTCTCTGCAGGCAGACTTTGTGTTGATCAGTTCCTCTAAAAGTTCCCTTGTCTGAGAGATTTTAATTTTTTAAAGACAGTGCATTTTGCCTTTGAAACTTACCTGAATCCAGAACTCCGATCTTAAGGAAGATTTATTTACAGGAATCAGAATGCAAATTCAACATTCTAATAAGATGCTGGGTAGAGTAGGTAGAAGCAGAAAGAAGCAGGGGCTATGGGAAATCGGGTCACAGTAGGGTTGGAGCAACCACAGAGCAGTATTTTTTGTTATTGTTATAGTTAAAATTTGTATACTGCCCTTCTTCCATAGATCTCCGGGCAGTTCACAGCATAAAAATGCAAGATAAAAAGAAAATACATAATAAGAACAAGGACCCCTGCACCCCTCCCACAAACACATTTAAAGAGATATAGGATGTTAGTCAACAAAAGCCTGGTCAAAGAGGAACGTTTTCACCTGGCACCTAAAGATATGTAATTAGGCACCAGGTGAGCCTCCCTGGGGAGAGCATTCCACAAATGGGGAGCCACTGCAGAAAAAGCCCGTTCTCATTTTTCCACTCTCCGGACCTCTTGTAGAGGAGGCACACAAAGACGATGATCTCAGGGTCCAGGTAGGTTCATATGGAGAGAGGTAGTCCTTGAGGTAATGCTGTCTTGTGCAGTTTAAGCCCACTGGGGGCCCGTGAAATAAAAGCAATTCTAAATGTACCAAAGTAGAATTCTGTTACTAATATCTATGCTGCATCCTACTGCACCGACTATATCATGCAGTGGAGATATTCATATGCCTTCTTGGTAGAAAATGTGTTCAGAACCCTGTTCTGAAGAGCCTTTGACACCAGATCTGTATCCCTTACCTCAGCATCTTCAGCAAAGGTCTGAACTGGGAGACTATGCACATACAACTCTACACACACAAGCTGTCTTGTGTGATTGGGGGTTCTTAGTCATGTGGTGGAGCCTACATGCCTATGGCTGCATGGATCTGTTCAGGCGTCAGACAAGTATGTTCATAGTTCATATCACAGGAACAACTAAATATAGTTTTGAAAATTTATATTACATAGAAGAAGAGACATGCAACATTTGGCAATATAGAAAGTACATTACCCTCCTGCTAGAGCAGCTTGGAAATTAATGCCACATTTCCATGGAAACTTCATTCCTCAAGAGATATTTGGGGGGAAATGTAGAGGAAATGTACTTTTAGAAAAGGGAATGGCCCTTGGAATGACTTTTCTTCAGATATGCCCCCTGCCAGACCACCCCCAACATCAACTCTGCTGTGCACCCTCCTTACATGTTTTTACCTGATTTTGATAATATGTGAATGTTAGGTCTGGAGAAGGGCCATCCTGTCCATTAATATACCCTGGCCCTGGTTAATATACAGCTGTACCAAACATCCATTACAAATGCATCTACATTACGTGAAACAATAAAAATGTATTTGTATCCATATAACTTGGCTGAAGTTATAGATTTTCCTCTACCAGTCTGTCCAGTGCAGAGGGGATTTAATGGCAGTATTCAGTCTGCAGCTCCACAACACATTTTACATCCTGGTGCCCGCCTGCCATATCATTTATTGTCACTCACCACTCAGAGTGAATTTTCTTACTTGTGATCCACACCAGTTGCCGAGAGCCAGTGTGGTGTAGTGGTTAAGAGCGGTAGTCTCGTAATCTGGGAAACCGGGTTCGCGTCTCCGCTCCTCCACATGCAGCTGCTGGGTGACCTTGGGCCAGTCACACTTCTTTGAAGTCTCTCAGCCCCACTCACCTCACAGAGTGTTTGTTGTGGGGGAGGAAGGGAAAGGAGAATGTTAGCCGCTTTGAGACTCCTTAAAGGGAGTGAAAGGCGGGATATCAAATCCAAACTCCTCCTCCTCCTCCTCCTCCTCTTCTTCTTCTTCTTCTTCTTCTTCTTCTACTCCTCCTCCTCCTCCTCCTCTTCTTCTTCTTCTTCACCCTTGAGAGGTGACAGCACCCACCTGAGAGGTGTCAGAACTGAGTTCCTGTGAGTTCCCCCTAAAAAAGCCATGGCTATGGCTCAACTGACACCGTGAGTTGACCTACATCATAATGTCTGGGAGAGGTAAATTTGCCTTGAATGTGTCAATCCCTACATGAATTCCTAGTCATCATAATAAGTTTCATTCTAATGACTAGACCCTTTCCTCCAATTAAAGAGATCAAAATAACAAGTGCTTGTTTCCACAGGAAGTTCAAAAGTTGGTTTGGTGACCTTGCTCCAGTTATGGTTGGAGTGCTGAGACTTTAGTCCTGCATGTAAGGCATACTGTTAATTTGCACCATAGGTAAGCTAATCTTCTGAAATGATCTTTCAAAGAACAGGCTGCCCTGAGGCTTCCAGAATTGTGGTGCAACCGAAGAGTGAATAAGAATAGCGTGCAATTTTCCATCCATGCACTTTGATTTCAAACTCCAGCACTGTAGCTAAGACAAACTAATTGTTTAAACCATGTTGCTGCTGAAGGATCTTTAATACAAATGAGGTATCATTAGGAACCACTTTTACTGCCATTATTTAAGACGTAGAAATGATAGCACTGTTGGCACATTTACTGAAGTAAAAATAAATCTCTTGACATTGTTTAGGCTAATGAGTTTAAAATGATCTTTATAATAACAAAAGCAAAAGTGAGAAGAAGAAAAAGGAAATACCCCAGTCATCAGCACCCCAAAGAGATCAAGCTGCATCGAAACAGCTGGCCTCTTCATTATGGTAAAAAGAACTCCTGCTCTGAAGACTATGTGACTCAGTGAAAATAAGGACTTGTAAGATGGAATATAAGTGCATATAGCACCACTATTTTCTTCTGACCCCAAGAACAATGTCTGGTCAATGAGTTCAGGGGATTAGGGGAGTAGGGAGTGGAGTAGCTGTGGAGCCTCCATGCAGTTAGTATAGCAAGGGCTAGGGATGGTGGAGAAAGTTGAATCAGTTGAATCTCCTTGAAATTCACTTTGCAGAAATATTTGCAAAGCTGCCCACCTTATTCACAGCATTGTAGACATTTTCTGAATGCTCGGACTGGACATGACATACATGAGTTTGGGGGTGACTTTTTGTGGCAGAAAATGAGAACTACACATGTACACTCTACTACACATAGAACAAATTCTGTATCTACTCAAGGCATCTGGGAAGGCATAATGCCAACATCGTGTTTTTACTGCCATTCTAATATCCATCCATGCCTTGTTTTCCAAATTGCCATTCTGATTTGAACAGTCTCTGCAGGTTATGTATCTGGTTCAGAGAACTAAGCATAAGTTTCATGCCTAGTTTTAACTTCCAGCCTTTCCTTTGATCCTAAATGTTGATCTTAATCCTTTGGCCATCAAAGTGAAATTTGTGGGCCTGACCTAGCAACCTAAAATGGAAAGTGGCTGCCAAGGGATTATTTATGATCCTTGCCTTTCCTCGCTTTTTGCTCAGAAGGGAGTCTTATGACCTAGAAAGTCAAGAAGGTTGTACCTATAAACTCCCTCCTGTGAATCACCTATGACTTCTATAACTGATCAAAGGACCAGAAGAACAGCTGGAAACCATAAGGGACAGAGGTGAGTATATGTAGCCTTAAGCTATCATCTTGACAGTAAACATCTTTAAATGCAAAAGGGACCTGGTCTATATTTTGTAATTCTTAAATGTCCAATATCTGGGAGCTAAATCTGCCATGTATGGCACCTGCATAGTGAAAGATATTCAGAATTTTAAAGCTTTGGCTGGGAAGACAATTTTATAGAGATATGGTTACTTTCACCACATGCTCAACACACCATCAACTACAGTGGCATCCAACAGACTCACATTTGAAACTTTGGAAAAATGTTTTCCATTAAATTCTGTGGTTTGGGGGAGAGGAGTGAATAGAGGGAGTTGTTCACTGAGGGTGGAGAGAGTTGTGTTCTCTTGTTTCTTATGGAAAACCAATAAAAACTCATTTGAAAAAAGATATGAAGAATTCAAACATGTTAAACACATGGGGGCTTAAATGGAAGGAAATGTGCTTGTTAAATTAAGAATTCCAAATTAGTTGAATGTCACCAGAACTCCATGGAAATGACTTCTTTAAAGTAATTCAATGATGGTGGTGGTGGTGATGATATATTATTTCAAATATCGCATGTGGACCCATTACTATCTGCCCACTGTTGGAGGGTGTGCAACACAGGTTGCTATGCCATAGTTCTTTGCTGGAGTCAATTGTGCTGGAAATATGCTCATTTCAACTTGTGGTTTCTCCTCCCCCCACCTCAGTACGTTATACACTCTAACAAGAAATCAGCTGAGATGGCTCCTTGCGCTGTCAATGTCAACATTTTACACAGCATTTAGATGTTGCTGTTTCAAAGCAATCTGTCAGCAAGCAACCTTGCAAAATCCAAAGTGTCAACAAAATAATAGAAAAAGGCTTTCTGAATAATAGCTTGAGGAAATCAAATCAAAAATTCCTCATAGACTAATGCTAGGGGAACACCAGCAGGGACCTCACATCTATAAACTCTGGAGCGATCGTGAGGGTGAATTTAATAGCAAACCATGGCCTCACAAAAGTGTAAAATTATCCCACAGTGCTGCTAACTACCTGACAGGTGATAAACTGAAATTCATTTGTTTTGAGAAAATATTTTGTGATCTTAAATGTATGGCAGATTGGGTCACATACATTATGACATAACCAAAGACAATCAAGTACTGCCCCCTTCCCATTTTAGCGATGGCTAGCACCTTCAACATATGCCAAAGATGTTCTCTTATACAAAGGAAGACATGTTCTATAATCAAAATCACTGTGCACCAAACAGAGGAGGCAAGACTGGGGATAACCTGTAGCAACCCCTATGGAGTATCTAGGGCAAGCTGTGCTTTGAGGCTTAGAAAGTAATTTGGGGCTCACTTGGACCCTTCCCCATTCCCTCAGTGCAGGGTGACCTGAGGCGAGAAAAATCCAGCTCAGTTTCTCATTAGGGCCAACGCAGATGTGACATGAAATGTGCCTTGGCATTTAATGCACACATTTGGGTTTGTTTCTTTTTCAAATGCGCATAGCATATGCCAGGGAAGACTAATCATTACTGACACCAGAGCAGGCAAGGAGAGCAAGTTTAACTCTCTCGTAACCTGTAGTTAGGATTTGCTGCTCAGAAGCAGCTCTGTGTGCTGGATGGAAAGAGCCTATTGGTGCTCTTCAGCACTGAGTCATGTGAGCGGTCCTATCCCTGCTTGCTAAATCCCTCATAAGATGGGGAGTGGAGAAATGCACATGAGCTTCATTGTCCCTGTTGTCCTCCATGAATTGGAGTAATAACATCTGTAGCAGGTAGGAATGGATGACTCTGTCAATGTCAGTTTACTTCTAAGTTTTTGAATATTAAATATTCAAAATAAATATTGAAGATGTGAATATTATTCATTTCTGCAGCAATTTGTGATTTATTTATTTAGTTTTAATCCCCATGAAAATTCTCCAGTATTTTAGTGCAAATTTCTCCCAATAAATACATTTATATATGCATTTTTCATTCATGTGCAGATTTTTGCATGGGATTTCCCTTAACGTAATGCATCTTTGTATGTCATTTTTTCTCATATATTATTTTTTTGCACATTGTCTTCCTTCTTTTTTAAATACAAGCTGGTTGGTGAACTGAGTCACAAAATTCGGAGAAATGTGAATTTTGAAGGAAAACTGTGTTTCAGTCTGCATGTTGGTTTGATATGTGTAAATTAGGTAGCTTCTCACAACCTACAGACAATGTCAAATTCTCTGCCCCAGACCTGGTATAAAGAGCCTTTTCTACTCATGTAAGCTTCCCATGCAAATTACAGCCCTGGTTTGGGATGCCTGAATGATGGGCTAGCATGATAACAGATGTAATCAAAGGCCCTGGACGTATTCCATGTGACTGCATTTTCAGAGGTACTCAAGGCACTCCACAAGGTAACACTAGCAAATTTCTGAATTGGGCCCAAGGCTTGTGAATTAACTAGAGGGGAAGGAGCCCCTCACCCAGCATATCATGAAGCTTAAGGAACTAGGTGGAGGGAGAAAGGCTGCAAGGAATCATTAACTTTGTAATTTGGCTGCATTTCTGTAAACAGAAAAGGAGGGTTAATTTTTCTTTTCCAGCAAGGCATCAAATTTCCTTTACACCCTAGGTGATTTACAAATTCATTAGTGGAAGCCAATGGTGTTAGTTACAGTGATGTAAAACTGTAATAAGGTTCCTCATGAATGTGTGCTGTAAAATGGACAGCATAATGATGATTTAGAAAAGTATGGGACTTTTGTGCACCTAAGAATGACAGTCACTAGTCTTAAAGCAACACTGATAAACCTTTCATCAGTTTATCATTCAAGTTAATTAATCTTGATTCTCAGGACTTATTTATTCAGTTTTCTCTGCAACCAAAGACTTTCCCCATCTACAGCTGTACGAAGTATTCACTTCCAAATGGTTTCAGGGGCAAAATAGTGCTTTCAGAGGAGTCCAGCCCCATAAACCCCTCCATCCTGCTTTTGTGGCTTTTTGCAGGTGTTTGGAGTGGTGTGCTCTTCACCAACACCCTGTACAGTCATACCTTGGTTGTCGAATGCCTTGGTAATTGTACGTTTTAGCTCCCAAATGCCACAAACCTGGAAGTGAGTGTTCCGGTTTGCAAATGTTCTGTGGAATCCAATTGTCTGACACTGCTTCCATAGCTTCCGATTCAGTGCAGAAAGCTTGGTTTTCAAACATTTTTGGAAGTTGAATGGATTCCGTTCGAGAACGAAGGTACAACTGTATTGCCATGTTTTCTCTGATTTCTCCCTCACTGAGTGATAACTGTAATATCAGGCATTGCAGACACAGTGACATGCCAGCAGCCCAGTGCAGCTAGTCTCATTGGTTTATGTGTGAGCAAATGACTCTCAGTGCTTCCTGTGCAACACCTATAGACCTCCTGCACCACCCCTGATTGGTCCTGATTATTTTTGTTGCTACCTTGCTGCAACAGGCATGGTGGAAGCAGCAACCTCCTGTAAGTGGGCTACCAACAGTGTTTCTGTCCTTTTCTCCTCATAGTGGACATGGTGGCATCATGACTCCACACTGACAATCAATGTGATGACATTGCTGAAGGCAAATCAGACACTCATGTTGCTCTCGCTCTGAAAGTAACACACTGTTGATGGTCTATGTCTACATTATCAATGCCATGATGTGAACAAGGAAGATTGTCATTGCCTTGGCAACAAAGATGTGTTCTCTCTACCCTCCCTATCCCACAACAGCCCCCTTGTAAGTATCTGTGCACCCTTTGACATAGGATCACAAAAATCACTAAAAGCAGGGTAGGTGGGTGAGATTCCAATTGGCTGAGAGGGTTTGTGAAATGCACACACACAAACACTTCACCTCAGTGCCAGCATAAACCGACTTAAATTTATATATAGCAGGAGAGATAACAAAGAGTGGATAGGTATGGTTAAGGATATTCAAAAAGCATGAAACATTTTCAAACAAAGTAAGTACATTGATTTTTCTATTTCCCCCCAGAATGTCATGAGTACTTTCTCAGACCACTTCTAATTCTCCTTAGGCTGATAAGCATCATGCTAGTTCCCAGTCTGAGCACATTCAATTTCGTGAAGGTGAGAAAGCGGATTTTATTCAGCTCTGGCCAGCAGCCAAATTAATTCCTTATGTGCCCCCCTCCCCCTCCCCAAATCTTGTTCAATGGACTACCACTTTAAAAATAATAACCTTGGGGTTGCTTGCTTGTTTCGGCTTTTGGCCACCAACCATCATGTCTTGTGAAGATCTCTGAAGGTTTCTTACAACGTGGAGTTTCACATTGTGTATGTGGCCTTAGCCTACTATTGGCTGAAAGCAGCAAATGAAACTCTTGGGGCCTAGGCATCTCAGTGAAGCTGCTTAGTCAACTAACCGTGTAGGGAAAGGAGGCTGTTGATATGGTAGATTAACTTCCAGACCACCTCTTGAGACTTGCAGGCAAAAGGAGAGACTAGCTTCATCTGCCTGATAAAAATTACCCAACTATTCCCAGGCACATGAATGTATAATAGGCCAGGAGTTTAGAATAGTTCAGAATTCATGAGAACCTGACACTGCATTTACTAATGGAGATGATTTATAGTCACAGCCCTTTAGGTCTTGAAAGTGCAGTTTGTAATAATGTATGTTCTTAGAACATGCCCTCTACTCCTCAAATCAATCCAAATATCCAATCCAATCCAGATATGAAGGGTGCTTCCAGACTGTCACTGTTTGAAGTTCACATACCAGCAAATGCAGGTTGTGCAATTCTAGTTGATTTGGGAGATCTTGTGCAACAAACACACTTTCCTAAAGCATCAGATTTTTTTGTGGTAAGGAAAAGCAATGAGAGAAGACACTGGAAAGTGTGGGGCAACACTGGCTTTGATGCAACATCATCTAACCTCCCCACCAACAAATCAGAAGGAATGCTCAATAAACAGGTCATCTGGAAGTGCTCAAAACGCTTAAAATCCAATACAGCAGTAGTTTATACTTCCCAAATTGATGATTCTGTGAACCTCATCATCAGATGGTTTCACTAACATCACCAACCCAGCCATTCCTCAATTGTCATTTCTGCCTTTCCCCCAACTGGTGAAAGAAGCTAACAGCAGTGCAAACCATAAATGCCAGGTCTAGGGGGCTCTGGGTGCTAAGCACCCATAAAAACAACGCTGAGCTCCAGCATGACTTCTGATTACCAGAAGTCATGTCAGAGCCCTGACACGGCCTCCCAGATGACGTCAAAGGCCCTGCCAGGGCTCCGAGCACAACTTCTAGTAGAAACCGGAAGTCACGTTAGAGGTCTTGGATGTAATCTCTGAGACCCCATGAGGTCTTGGAAGAGCCACCACCCTGTCGATACACTGTGATATCATGACATCATGACATCATGTTGCATCACAGGCACCATTGGGCACTCATAACCTGGAGCCCAAGTCCGTGCCTCTGGTGCAAACACAGCACAGAATAACAAAAGGCAGTCAAATTGCACTAAAATATTACATAAAAACATTAGAACAAGGCACTTAAACATCAATAAAGCAATAAAGCAACAGGTAAAAGCCAATAATACAATTTATTGAAATCAGCTGATAGGCCAACAGCCTTTCTAAGTGAAAATTTATTTTCCTTCTGAAAAAGAGTTCAAAATGGAGCTAGCTGAGCCTCCCTTGGCAGGGATATTCAGAGCCTGTGAGCAGCCACCAAGAAGGCTCTTACCTGAGATGACCAGCATTTTTGCTGGTAATCTAACTGTGGCTATGTGCAAGCAGACCTACCATATCTCTCTACAAATCCTGTGTGCAGAACCCATTTTGCTTATTCATTTAAATGCTTATACTCCACATCTCACCTCTTTATTTATTTGTTTAGCCAGAGATGCATTTGGAAATTCCTTCCTGGGGGGTATATATTGGTCATTTTGATTGATCCATTTTGATTATCAAATGCAGTCTCCCTCTCCATGGCAGCTGTGAATACTATAATTATTATTAATAATAATTTTTTTATTTATACTCCACCCAACTGGGTTTCCCCAGCCACTCTGGGAGGCTTCCAGCACATATAGAAACATACTAGGGTTGGGTGAAAATGCCCTCCCAAAATTTGCCACAGTATTTATTTTGAAGACTTGTGATTTGCAAGTTTATTTTGTTGTGCTAGGGTTTAATAACTTGTTTTAGCTCCATATTAATCTCTAAAGATTTTTTTGAGCTATATTCATAGCTTTCTCAGGCAGGCAGTCGTGGAGTCCTTAGCCTCCAGTAATGTGAAATGATTAAACCTATAATGAGTGATTACCTTAATATAAACTGCTTTGGCACATATTAATTTGGGCATCCATGGAGCATAGATAAAACTATAAAAACTTCAGGATCTTCCTCCAAGTGGGCTAAGGGAAACACTGAAATGAACTACCATCGTGCTGTCAGAAGTAGGTAATTTGTGGCAAATTTATGTAGGAAGTGGGTGGGTGCCAACCCAGAATCACTAACTGCACACGAGAATTTATAATTTCTTAATACCAACCTGGAAATCGCCCTCTGTAGACCATTTGAGGTTTTTTGACTTCTTCAGCATTTTACAGACAGCAATAGCCATGGTGGGAGAAAGTAAGCACGGCTATTATTATTACTGCAGAACTGAGAGAAGTAAAAAATAACCCCTTTGTCCCACTGTTCGCAATTTAAAATGTTGAGGTCTGAAAAGCAAGCCCTTAAATCCTTAAATCCCACCCACTTACTTTTAGGTAAGCCTGTAGTATTGTATTGGGAATTCAATAGGGTCATACCAAGTTCGTTTATTAGCAAGGACTGCCATTTAACCGTGCAGCAAGAGTTTGCCATTATGTTTTTATTACACCAGAGGGTTGGCCTATTTTTGAAAAATGTCAGTCACTGGGGTTTAATTGGATGTCTGGCACTAGTTTAATTTGCAAAATCACTGTTTATTAAGAAGAGAGCCTTCAAGACAGCTGGAAAGCCTATAGCTGAAAAATACATACACCACTATTTGATTACTATGCATTTCTGGGTGTTGTGCTTTTGTGGTGCAGACATGCTGTCAATTTTAACAGATAGTTGCTTGCTTTTTTTAAAAAAGTAAGAGCAAAGCCAACAGAATAATAAAGCTATACCTCTCAAGGCCAGCTAATATATCATGTTTGTTTGTTTGTTTGTTTGTTTGTTTTACATGCAGCTAGTCCTCACCTTAAATCATGGATTTGATGCATCATGAACAAGGAATTTAGCCAGCCTGATTGCTGCAGTTTGGCCAATATCATTGCTAGCTTCCGTTTCCCTAAGACCCAAATTCTGTTGATGGAGCCAGCAAAAGCTAGCAAAGCAGATCATTTTGGTGCGCTCCTGACTGCTTCAAATGGTAGAAGCACGTCTGTCTTTTTTTCTCTGATCTGTTTTTTTCAGGGAATGTTTTAAGCTGTTCGTCTTCTGAATAACCCCGCTTGAAATGTCAATCCTTTTACTAAGCCAAAGATTTCCCAGTCACAGGTGAATGACATCATTCATCACTTCTCTAGTCCAGGCTGGCTGTTCACAAACTCTCCCTAGCACAGCTTCTCCGCAGATATAGGTCTGGGTAATCAGGGTGGTGGTGCACCATCTTCTGTCTCCAAATCTAGGAGAGTTGTGTACAGCTATTAACCAAATGAAGAACAACAAAGCCAGTGGACCTGATGGGATACCTGCTGAAGTCTTCAAAGTGGGCAGAATTGAATTTACACAACAACTTCACAAGTTCATCAGAAAAATATGGGAGAGAGAGGAGATCCCAGCAGACTTTAGGGATGCCAAAATTATCAATCTCTTTTGGAAAAAGGTGATAGAACATATAGCGGAAACTATCAAGGCATCTCCTTATTAGTTGTGGCCGGCAAAATTGTTGCAAGGATGTTAGCAAACCATCTCCTAACAATATCCGAGGCTACCCTTCCTGAATCCCAAAATGGTTTTCAACCTTCCAGGGGGACAGTGGACATGATTTTCACTGCTCGACAGCTTCAAGAAAAATGCATAGAGCAAAACCAACCCGTTTATGGTGTTTGTTGACCTAAGGCCTTCGGCACTGTAAATTCTAATGCCCTGTGGACTGTCCTTCTGAAAATTGGCTGCCCAGATAAATTTGTGAACATCCTTTGGCTCTTCCATGATAATATGACAGTAACGATCACAGGTAACAGTGGCTCTCAAAGTGAACCATTCACGGTGGGATCAGGTGTTAAATAGGGTTGTGTTATTGCCTCAACTCTATTCATTATTTTCACTGCCATGATCACTTTGTCGAAGGGAAACTCCCCACCGGAGTGGAAATCATATATCGAACAGATGGAAAGCTCTTCAATCTGAGCAGGCTGAAAGCAAAGGGTAAGGTTACTGTATCTTCCACCATAATGCTTCAGTATGCTGATGACAACATAATGTGTGCACACTCAGAGGATGAGCTCCAAACCATCCTAAATGTCTTCACAGAAGCTTACGAAAAGCTTGGCCTATTGCTCAACATCCAACAAGTACAAATTAACCCCTCTGCAGCACCACAAATTCAACTCAATAGTGCAACGTTGCAAAATGTTGATCACTTCTCCTACCACAAGGGCCAACATTGATGCTGAAATCCAGCATCGCTTGAGCTCTGTGAGTGTGGCTTTCTCCCAATCGAAGTGCAGAGTGTTTGAGGACCAGGACATTCACAGGGAAACCAAAATGCTTGTTTACAAAGCTATTGTACTACCAACTGTACTGTATGCTTGTGAAACATGGACAACTTATAAACGCCATCTCCAACTCTTTGAAAGATTCCATCAACGGTGTCTCTGAAAATTTTTACACATCACTTGGGAAGACAGGCAAACTAATGCCAGTGTACTGGAAGAAGCAAAGATCATCAGTGTTGAAACAATGATGCTTCAATATCAACTTTGTTGGACTGGACATGTTGTGCGGATGCCTGATTATCGTCTTCCAAAGCAAGTACCCTATTCTGAACTTAAAAATGGAAAGTGTAATGCTGGAGGTCAAGAAAAGAGGTTTAAAATCTCTATCAAGGTAAATCTAAAAAAATGTAGTATAAATACTGACAACTGGGAAACACTGGCCTCTGAGCAATCCAATTGGAGAACAGCCTTTACCGAAGGTGTCATGGACTTTGAAGACGCTCGAACTCAGGACAATAGGAAGAAACGTGCTAAGAGGAAGACACGTTTGGCAAACCCTCACCGTGATCAACTCCCACCCAGAAACCTATGTCCCCACTGTGGAAGGACGTGTGGATCCAGAATTGGCCTCCACAGTCACTTACGGACTCACTTTTACAACTGTGTTCATGGAAGACAATCTGACTCGACTATGAGTGATCACCAAAGAAGAAGAAGAGCTCCATCTTTTGTGTTATGTTATGTATTTTGTGTTTTTAGGTTGTGTTTATGTTGCATACTGCCTGAGCTTCAGATGAAGTGCAGTGTATAAATTTAATAAATAATCATAATCTATTAGACTACAGATAAGGCTTTCACTGTTAAAGAATGGGATCTAGTTTCTGGGATAGCTAGGTTTGCAGGTTGCCTTGGGAATTGCTTTATAAGAACAAGTTTTCTTGCTCATGCTTCTTTTATTTTCTCTAACAACAGGTCCCCAAGACATGATGGAGACTGGGGGGTTGTCCTCTTTTTAAAGCATGGAATATATGGCTGGAAAACCTTGCAATTGTGCAAGAATAAACCTTGTCCCTTTTTTTTACCATGTTGAGACAAAGAAAGCTGGTTTCTGAGCCACATTCAAAACTGTTTGCTTGTCTATATGTGTGAATGCCCTATGATTTTGATAACCTACCCACAAACCTTTTTCTTCTATTTTACTGCACCACTGGATTTGCTAACTAATCCTCTAAGCCTTATTTAAATCCTCTAAGGCTATGCTTAGCTACTTTGCAGTGCCACATACTACAAATGTGTGTGTGTGTGTGTGTGTGTGTGTGTGTGTGTGTGTGTGTACATACACACACACACACCTGATTTAGGAATTGCCTATGGGGTTTTATGTGGGGAGAGGTCTGGCAAATTCTGCGAATGTCTGCCCTCCAGCCAGCCAGCTTGTAGTGCTGCTGCTGCTTTTGGTACTGCAGAGAATTCTGTTTAACTTTAAACAGCGTTTGTTGCTGCAGAAACACAGCCTGATGCAGCAGCAGTGGTGCTCCTACACAGCTCTCCAAAATGTGGGTTTATACCTTACTCTGAGGAAGGGACACCAGAGAATGCCTGCATTGCTATGGTATTGCTCTAACACTGTTGATTGTACAACATTCTCAGTTTAACATAGTTAAACTTTGAACAGTATTTGCCACTGTTGCAGGAAAGGGACAGTGGTGCAGCTGGCGCTCTCTGGTGGAATCTACAAACATATAAAAAATGCTGTGAAAATGCTTTATAAAAAATGTTTTGAAAAATACATTGGATTTGGCATAGCTCACTCTCGCCATCTAGTGTCATATTTGTATATTGCACTTTGCAACACATTTAAAACATTTTATTTGCTGAGTCCTCTGTGGCAACATCAAAGGGGACAGTTTGTGTTTATGTTGCCACTCCTAAGGCAGCAGCAAATACTGTTCAAGTGGACAAGGCAATAGAGTAGGGGAGGAGTCATTGGGAGTAGCAGCAGAGGCAGCGGGTGTGGCAGAAGATGGGAGGCAGGTAGGGAAGCCTGCAGAAGCCTACCTCTAGTGTCACCAGACCTGGTAAAAAGTCACCTGGCTTTGACTGTGGCATGGAAGTAGTTGCACCAACTTCCACCATCTTTCCTTCCAGAGGAAAAAACTTTATAGTGGATTTTCCAGTGGCAGCAAAGACTGCCAGAACTGAGGAACAAGTAAAGATTCAACTGAACAGGAATGATCAGAGAGCATACTGGTAGGTGCAAATAAAATAAATGGGTGGATTTTATTCAAATGTGCATTAGTGCTGCAGAAAATAAAATGGAAGCCACACTGAAGTCTTATCATTAGAGGGACATCCTCTGTTGGGTTTTTTAATGGAAAAGGCCAAATTTCCAGGGTGTCTTCCTATTTGCTGGTAAGAAGTAGGTGTCACAAAGCTTTTCAATAATAACTGTAGGAAAATAATGGTGTGAGTAGCAAAAGCAAAACTAAGATTAGAACCTTCCATTCACATTAGGGCAATTAAAGAGCTTTAAAAGACTGAAAGTGCTTTAGCACCACCAAATATTCAGTTACTCTTTAAAAGAAACACACACAAAAAACATTTTTAAGCCATTTAAATTACTTTACTCTTCGCCACCTCCTAAGGCATTCTAAACTAAAGCACTTTAATGTATAAGCTGATGAGTCATGCCAGGCCAATAGCTAAGAGGGGGCTCATAAAGTTTTCAACCCACCCCTCTTCCCAAGGGTAATAAAATATGCTGCATAATATGATGCCCCGATTGTTACTTTAAAATTTTGTTAAATGCTCAGAAGCTTCATGTTTCTCAACCTCTGCATGGCTATTTTGTTTTTGGTGTTATTTATATACCGGTATATACAGTGTGTGTGTACAGTGTGTGTGTGTGTGTGTGTGTGTGTGTGTGTGTGTGTGTTGCTTTTTCATTATATCTCGCCAACAAAACATATTAGTCATGCAGGAAATGATAAGAAAAATGATAATAAAGCATAAACAAGTAATAATAATATGTCTTTATTTCACCAAATTATTTTAATCCTCTATATCTTCACTTTTACTTCCCTTCCACTCTTTCCCTGGTTTCCTATCTATTGCCCTGTTTCTTTACTTTTCTACAGTATTCCCATTACCTTACATAATCTCATGTTGTAACATACACTGCTGAGTGTGGGGTTTTTAACCTGTTATGATTATTTTCTTGTTATAAAATTTTTCCACACAATCTGTATATAGTATGCCATCATCTTTCAAACTTTTATGTTTGTCATACTAGTTCTATATATTCTAATATTTTGAGATGCCATTCTTCTCTTCATGGGACTGCATCCATTTTACATTTTTGTGCAATTAAAATTTGAGCGACTGTTGTCACATATATCCATACGTTAATTTGTTTTGGGGGGATTTACTCCCAGAGGGACGCGGGTGGCGCTGTGGGTTAAACCACAGAGCCTAGGACTTGCCGATCGGAAGGTTGGGGTTCGAATCCCCGCAACGAGGTGAGCTCCTGTTGCTTGGTCCCAGCTCCTGCCAATCTATCAGTTCGAAAGCTCATCAAAGTGCAAGTAGATAAATAGGTACCGCTCCAGCAGGAAGGTAAACGGCGTTTCCGTGCGCTGCTCTGGTTCGCCAGAAGCAGCTTAGTCATGCTGGCCACATGACCTGGAAGCTGTACGCCGACTCCCTCGGCCAATAAAGCGAGATGAGCGCCGCAACCCCAGAGTCGGTCACGACTGGACCTAATGGTCAGGGGTCCCTTTACCTTTACCTTTTACTCCCAGAAGAAAAGCTTCTGGATTCTTTGGAAACATTCTTTGGAACACTTTCTTAAGTTCCTTATACACCATCTCCCCAAATTCTTTTGTTACCCTACACAACCTTTGCATGGTTATTTGAACAATCACATGCATTTCTGACTTTATTCCTAATTAAAACAAAAACATGCAAAAAGTATCTCTGACTTGAAGCCTTGATCCTAAGGCTTAGTGCAGCAGCCTGTAAATGCAAAGGATGCCAGCACATTAGAAGCCAAGGAATTACACTATTGGCACAGGAATGTTGTTCAGGTACCAAATGGAGACCTTTTTCTCAAGCTAAATTCATAGCCGATGGCCTCAGCATACTTGGAGAGGCAACCATACATGAATGCAGCAGGGCCATGGAGATTAGGACCCCCTTGGGGAACAGAAAACCGCCTTCTGCGGTTACATGCAAGACAGATGTTCCTCCTTTTACTCTTGTGGTAAGTGATGCTCACTTAGAGAGAGACTGGAAAGCCCCACATTTAAACTTGCCCTGGGTGCGGTGCCAAGGGCTGCCATTGGCCGGTTGGTCCCAATGGCGGAAGGAAGATGATCTGGCCTGCGATAGGCTGGTTTACCAGGGAGGCCCTGGGCCTGCCCGCAAAGCCACCCACTCGATAAGGGGGCGAAAGGTCTTAGAATGTTGTTTGTTGAGGAACAAAAATGAACTCATCAAAATACACATTGAGGTGAATGTAGAAGTTCCCGCTTGGGCAAAAAGATCTGTGGATTGTCAAGGGAATTTGAAAGAGTTTTGATTAGGCTACCAAAACTTCTCAGGATAGTTTCACACATCTAGCTACAACATAGCCACTGTAAACCGCTTTGAGGGCCCCACCCTACCCTGCCATCAAGTGATTTAAATTTTTTATGAAATTAAAAAAAAAACAAAAATGAAACAGGCAATTTTTTAAAAATAGGGTATATTCTAGAGTTCCTTTCACAGTTTCCTTCCCTGTCTTCCAAGCAGCTTTTCTTTTTCCATCGAGGTGATGGGTTTTATATTGCACAGCCATCCTTGACTTTCAGGAGGAATTTGAAAACATTCCTGTTCACCTAGGTGTTGGGTGGCTGAAGAGTACTGTTCCTGGCAACGCTGAGTAATGTTTTGAACTGTACCACTTTGAAAATGCTTTTTTGACTTTTTTTTTATGTAGATGTGTTTGTCGCCCTGGGTTGCTTTGAGAGAACGAGCAGGATATAGGTGCAATAAATAATAATAAATGATATAATGATATAAGATGACAGTCTGAGCACTGTCATCTGCTCCTACACGGTGCCCATCATGTGTACAACCTTGCCTTCTCTTTACATACCACCTTGTCTCGATGGTCGGCTTTTGATGTGGAACTTTATGTCTCTTGAAGCTCCAGTTCCAAGCTTAGCAGCCGCCCATAATCTAGGCTATGTTTAGCATCATCTTTGTAAGGCAGTAGCAGTACCTGCTCTAATAACCGGTCAAGCTGTTTTCTAATGAACAACCTTCATATTGCTAAGATGAACTAGTGTAATACAAGACACACACACACACACACACACCAGCTGGCAAAAATTAATATCGACTTACAAGAAAGCAGCATCACGTGCACACTGGGACATAATTATAACCTGGCTATGGTGATAATAGGAGATAAGTGTTCTGTTCCTGACACCAGCTATTTACCCTGGCTTGTTGAGTCACACCTTGGAGTAGCAGAGCCTTAAGACTGCTTTTTGTTACAAACCAAGGATAGGTTGGTCTTGAAACCCAGGTATTGTGTTTCCCATAATAAGTTTTAATTGGATTTTAGCTCCCTGCTTAAAAAAAAGACTTCAGCATGGGCTTTATTAGGTTTAATTACAAATCCATAGCTATTTGTTATGTGGCTCCAATTTGATATTTTGCAATGACAATTACAATTTTATTCAACGGTGGGAAAACATATTAAAGAAAAATAGCAAGAGACAGGCTCATTGTATGGGTTGATTAATTGAATTTCATTTTTATGTGGGTTTGTGATAAATGATTACAAGCTAGAAAATAACTAGAGCAGTAGATCAGAATGTGCTCATTCATTTTCAAGAGGTATACACAGAGTGCAAGCCACTGTTGTAAATGATCAGTTGAGCAAGTACACAATCAGGCCTGGCAATCCAATACTCTGGCCTTTATCTCAGCGGACTACCGTTCCGTACATTTTACATTCCATTAAAATTGTCCTTTCCAAAACTAAACAGAGCCCAGACAAATAGTCGATTTGGATCTCTCTGAATTGCACTAACAACTCATAGATCCATGGTGAATTAGTAAGTATTGCAAGCAAGAGAGTGCTTTTTAAAAAGCAAATGAAATACATTACTGCATACTCGTTCACTTTCACGGCTGCAGTTTGATTTAATTATTTATGATCATTTCCTAATATATTAGCAAATAATGCTGCAGTATGTTTTTCAAAAATAATGAGGGCTCAGTAACTGATGACAGTCTCTATCCATTAAGATCAATGTGAGTTTCACTGTTGACTTCAGTGGGTTACACACTGCCTCCTTCTCTCTCTGCAGAGATAGAGAAGGAGGACCTTTCCATATGAGAACCTTTTTCGTTTGTTTAAGAAGTATGAAAACAAATTGGAGGCCTTCCCCCCCCCCAACTCCACAGTAACACAGTGTTGCAGAACAGTGCAGACTCGCCCCCAAAGCAGTCCCTGTGCTGGGTCTTCCTGCCAGACAAAGACATAGCACATCTCTCCCTCCAGGTGGAAAGACTGAGGATGAGCCTGCCTTCCAGACCGAACGATGGCAGGTGGGCTGGTGGGCAGACTTACTCTGGGGGCAGACCTGGGAATGATGTGTGACTTACAAATATCTTGGTCAGTTTGAGGGATTGTTTGCAGCAGAATTTGACCAGAATTTGGTCCGGCTTGAGTGGCAAAGAAGGCATTGGGTAAAACCTAGTCATGGCCAGAGGGGAGGTTGTAAGCCTCTGCCTGCTCCTCCAAGGGAATCCCGTGAAAAGGATCCAGGAGGAGGTGCTTCTGTCTGGATGCCCAGGCAGGGGTAGGGCCACAGCATTCCTCGAGTTGGTGACCCTGGAGAGGTGGCTACTATTTGATGTATGGCCATAGGGCCTCCTCAGCACTGGTTGGACTCGTTGGTTTATCATCCAGCAGATGGGTTGGTTGATATCTGTTTCGACCCCGTGTCTATGCCAAACCCCTTACATCTGTAATCAATAATGTCGTGGCCTCATTCAAACCATATAATTTTGTCGTGAGTGGCCTTTTGGACAGTGTGGGTGGCGCTGTGGGTTAAACACCAGAGCCTAGGACTTGCTAATCAGAAGGTCGGCTGTTTGAATCCCCATGGTGGGGTGAGCTCCCGTTGCTCGGTTCCAGCTCCTGCCAACCTAGCAGTTCAAAAGCCCGTCAATGTGCAAGTAGATAAATAGGTACCGCTCTGGTGGGAAGGTAAACGGCGTTTCCGTGCACTGCTCTGGTTCACCAGAAGCGACTTAGTCATGCTGGCCACATGACCCGGAAGCTGTATGCCGGCTCCCTCGGCCAATAAAGTGAGATGAGCACCGCACCCTCAGAGTTGGCCACGACTGGACCTAATGGTCAGGGGTCCCTTTACCTTTACCTTTACCCTGTGGAGCAGTGGCACCACAGCATCTGGGCATGTAAACGATGCCACCATGCTGTCTGCTAATGCCAATGGAGTATAAAGTAATTCTTGTACGCGCCATCACTGTATTTTTACCCTGCATCATCGCCATTGTATTATGCTTTACAGCCCTGTGTCTAGCCCCCAGTTCAAGAGCCAGATTCTCCCCTGAACCATTTTTTCAGCCCCCTCTGTCAAGTTGTTTTCTTATGGTCAACGACCGGTATCAAGACAAAGACACCAATTGCAAAATTTAAAAACTCAAGACAAAATAAGCCCCCTTTGATTCTACCAATTTTGGCAGTGGCTGCCCCAAAAGAAGAACTAGTAAAGCTGTGTTTTCCTTTATCTCATACTGAGTTAACAGTTTAGATAAAGCATATGATGATGAATCAAAAATCCTAGAAAAAGGGATCTGGAGTCAAAGAAAGCACAACAATAAAAGCAGTGGCATTTATTCCTTTGTCTTGAAAGCAACCAGCTGTTACATATCTTACTATATTTCAGCCATGGGTGCCCCACACTGCAATGGTTGTGTGAAGACTGCCAGTGCCACAATGAGATGTATCTGATGTTCTGCATGCCACTGCAGGCTAGTCTTGCAAGCAATCTGCAGAAAGAGCATCCCTGTGTTGTTCAGTTGTGGCTTTTATACAATGACCCCGTCATTTAGAATTCACAGCTGGAAGTTGACGCAGACTGTTTCAAAGACGCAGTTGTGCCGTGAGGATGGGTTCTTAGAGAAGTACCTGCTACTCTTTAGCAGACACAAGCAGAGCAAGCACTGAAAATTGATGCATCTAAAGTTCCCATTCATTTCTGGAAGTATAGGTCATATACTTGATGAAAACATTAAAGCAGGAGGCACCAGCCTTTTCTGGCCTGTGGTCACACTTAGATTTTTGAGTGTGTGCCCCCCGCCTTCTGGCCACTTCTCTCCCCTGCTCTACTAAATAAGCCATACACAAAAAGAGAGAAAGTACACACACAGAGAGACCTTGCTTTCCTGAGTGATCTGGGTAAAAATGGATTCCAGCAGAAATAATCTGAGCCTTGAAAAGCACATAGAGCTGAAAGAGAAAGTGTGACAGAGCATCATTCCAACTTCCCTGTTCAGCTCTTTCTACTTTTCTTTTTTTTAAAAAAAAAAAATATTTATTACTTTTAAAACTTACAAAAAAGAAAAAGAAGAAAGAAAAAAAGAACAAAAAAGAGAAAAAACAAGACAATACAATATATAAACTATACAAAACACAACCTTAACACATTAAACTAAACACAATAAACTAAACAAAACAATACAAAAACAATTTAAAAGCATACATCATACCTTTTCCATATTCTATCTTTCATTCCCTTGTTTCATCGACCTCCTCTCACCACCCTTTTTGTATTCTACTTCTATTAGTCTCAGCAATTCCTTTCCCATTTTCCATTAAAACTAGTATACTTATTTAAGCTTAACTCCTTAAAACATTTCCACTAAGGCCATAAAATTTCATTCCAACATTTTTCTATCACTCATTAATTTTAAAATATTTCTATATATAAACTTTAAATTTTCCAATCTTCTTCCACCATCTCCTCTTCCCGGTCTCGGACTCTGCCAGTCACTTCCGTCAACTCCATACAGTCCATCAACCTGGAGATCTTATGTCCGAGGCTCTTAACTCTTTTCCACGTCCCTTCTGCAGGTCTTCTTCATATTCTTTGATGCTAAAGAGCAGATCTCGGGGAAACTCCAACCTAGTGATGCTTTTATTCCTTCTCGACAGGTCAGCCAAATTTCCATAGTTAAAGCTAAGATCCATAAAGTATTTCAGGGCATGTTTCAAGATTCCTCCAAATCCAAAGGCCCCCAGAACTCCAATCTCCTCCTGACCCAAGTCCATGTCCCAAAAGTCAGTTAATCCCTGCATGGAGGGATCTTTCTAACTTTCCTTTTCCAGTCCAGGCCGGGCTCCGATCCTCAAAATCTGACTTTTTCTAGTTTCAATCATAAAAGGCCTCAACTTATAGTCCTCAATTTGCCTCTGTAAGGCTGAGGCTCCCACTTGTATTACTTTAGGTTCGACAACAACAACTTTCTCCTTCTCCTTTTCCACAATTTGTCCTGCTAAAGTAAATTCCTGTACCAAATCCTGAATAATTTCTGTATTGGTGCTCACTTTTTGTCCCAAATTAATCACTTTTTGTCCCAAGTTATCAATTTTAGTAGTCAAAACATCCGTCTTCTTGTGAAGTTGTTCCAACGAGTAGCTTATCTTACATAATACAGTCACTAAGGCTTCTCCTGTTGACATTCTTTTTTTTTTAAATAATTTTTATTAATTTTCATAAAACAAAAGAAAAAACATACAAATAAACAAACAATACATGACTTCCCCATGCCTCCCCTTCACTGCACCCCTGTTTCAAAAAATTTTAGCAATCCTTCATTCCTTTTCAAAATTTGATTTCCCTCAGAATTTTCTTAACTTAAATGTTTACAGCTATAGTTCTCTATTTCTTAACCCTTAACATTTTATCAGTCCGAGATTTTGCAACAGTTTTTAAGATATAATTTAAATTTTTTCCAGTCCTCTTCCACTGTCTCCCTCCTCTGATCACGGATTCTGCCGGTCATCTCTGCCAGTCCCATGAATTCAGTCACCTTCGTCTGCCATTCTTCCAGAGTAGGTAATTCTTGCATCTTCCAATACTTTGCCAGGAGAATTCTTGCTGCTGTAGTTGCGTACATAAAAAAGGTCTTATCTTTCTTTGGTACCAGTTGGCCGACCATGCCCAAGAGAAAAGCCTCCGGTTTCTTTACAAATGTCCACTTAAGGACTTTCTTAATTTCATTATAGATCATTTCCCAGTAGGCCTTAACCTTTGGGCAGGTCCACCAAAGGTGGTAGAAAGTTCCTTCGCATTCGTTACATTTCCAGCATTTGTTATTGGGCAAATGGTATATCTTTGCAAGCTTGACTGGGGTCATGTACCACCTATAGATCATTTTCATTATGTTTTCTTTCAAGGCACTACATGCCGTAAATTTAAGGCCTGTGGTCCATAACTGCTCCTGTTGACATTCTTAAATGGTCCAAGGTCAATCCCTGATTCTCACAGTTCTTATCATGCAGCTGGAGATTCCCCAGCTCCACTCTTGTAACAGTTTCAAAAGCTCCCTCTAGAGGTAAACAGTCTCCACTTGTATCAATCCTTTCAAGCACAGTTCAAAAAGTAAAGTTACAGATAGGTAGCCGTGTTGGTCTGCCATAGTCAAAACAAAACAAATTCCTTCCAGTAGCACCTTAAAGACCAACTAAGTCAGTTCTTGGTATGAGCTTTCATGTGCATGCACACTTCTTAAGATACACTGAAACAGAAGTTTCCAGACCCTTCTATATAGTGAGAAGGTGGGGAGGGGTATAACTCAGAAGGGTGGTGGGAATGGGTGATTGGCAGATAGCTGTGATGAGCCTGTTGACGACTCTTAACGACTGCAATAGGTCTTACAGGAAAAAGCAAGGGGTGAAAAGGTGAAAAATGGCTTTGTCATGTATAATGAGATAAGAATCCAAGGTCTTTGTTCAGACCAGGTTTCTCCATGGTTTTGAGTTTGGTGATAAGTTGTAATTCAGCAGCTTCTCTTTCCAGTCTATTTCTGAAATTCCTTTGTAGTAAAACAGCTACTTTGAGATCTTGTATAGAATGTCCTAACCCACAATAATACTACAACCAGACCTAACACGGACACGGACACTGGCACCAGAGCCTGCAATAAACCCAGATGCCAACTTTGCTGCCACATACACCCGGACAACACCATTACTGGCCCCAACAACATCACACATACCATCTCGGGACTATTTAATTGCTCATCGTCTAACATTGTGTATGCCATAAAATGCCAACAGTGTCCTTCAGCTCTCTATATTGGACAAACAGGCCAGACCTTACGCCAAAGAATAAACGGACATAAATCGGACATCAGGAATCACAAGACAGAGAAACCAGTAGGAGAACATTTCAATCTCCCAGGACATTCTATACAAGATCTCAAAGTAGCTGTTTTACTACAAAGGAATTTCAGAAATAGACTGGAAAGAGAAGCTGCTGAATTACAACTTATCACCAAACTCAAAACCATGGAGAAACCTGGTCTGAACAAAGACCTTGGATTCTTATCTCATTATACATGACAAAGCCATTTTTCACCTTTTCACCCCTTGCTTTTTCCTGTAAGACCTATTGCAGTCGTTAAGAGTCGTCAACAGGCTCATCACAGCTATCTGCCAATCACCCATTCCCACCACCCTTCTGAG
The DNA here is from genome assembly GCF_964252035.2 of Podarcis erhardii. NCBI lineage: Eukaryota > Metazoa > Chordata > Lepidosauria > Squamata > Lacertidae > Podarcis > Podarcis erhardii. The sequence continues at coordinate 55,355,532 of NC_138498.1, read as the reverse complement.
TAATACCCCTCCCCACCTTCTCACTATATAGAAGGGTCTGGAAACTTCTGTTTCAGTGTATCTTAAGAAGTGTGCATGCACACGAAAGCTCATACCAAGAACTGACTTAGTTGGTCTTTAAGGTGCTACTGGAAGGAATTTGTTTTGTTTTTTCAAAAAGTAAAGTTAGTTTCAATTTTCAGTTACTTTTCCTCCTTTTTAAACGCAGAAGAGGACAATGGAAACAATATATTTCTCTTATTTAACTAACTGTCAACATACATTCTCTTCACTGTCAATGAACTCTCCCAAAATGTCAATCTACTGGCAGCCCGTTTCCAGGTTCAGAGCAGTGGTAATTTAATTTTTATCACTCTCTCCTGCAGGCTACACAATCCAAAATTTCCCCCCTCTTCTCCTGCTTCCAAGGGGGGTTTAATGATTTCAATCGATGGAAGTTTAATCCTTTACATAAGGCTTTCCAAGACCTTAGTTTGCAGCTTCTTTGCTTCAATCTATTTACAAAAGGGGAAGGCGGACTTCCTGTTTGAGACCTTCCTGTTTCGGTACCAAATTAAGACGTTTGTAAATCCAATTTTCTGTTCTACTCACGGGTAGTTGTTTGAAGTCAAGTTGTCCACAGGAAAAAGTCAGCGCTCTCTGGCAACAGCAATGCGGCTTCTCTCCATGAAAAAAGCAATCAATTCAAAGCACCGTGCCGCTCACCCCACGTCGCTCTGGATCCCCAAAACTGGCTTTCCCCGTGAGCAGGGGAGGCGCAAAGGGTGCCAGCCGAATCCCACGTTCACAAGCTTCTCCCACCTGTGATTTTAGTGGGTCTCCGCCTTCGCCGTGGCGGTCAGACCCTGATTTCCACGGAGCAAATTCCTCCCAATCGGAGGAACTCCGCCATTGCCAGAGGCGCCAACCCGGAAGTCCCAGCTCTTTGTACTTTTCAAGGGACTAAAAGGTTGACGAGTGCTTTTTTTTCTAGAAAAAGAGGTGTAGGAACTCCCTCATTTTTTGACAGACAATCCGGCATCACTGTGGCTGCATTAAAACGTCGTTTAAGACATGCTGCCCCACAACCTCTGACACAAAGCCACGAGCAGCATGCAGCCCGAAGCCTCCAACCAGGGACAGAGGAAGGGGGTGCAGTGGGGGCGGACCGCCCCGGGTGTCACCACTGAGGGGGTGACAAAATGCCAGGCGGCACTCACCACAGGGCCTGCAGTGCGCCTGAGCCACACGTCTCTCCTGGAAATGATGTGGTGGCTTGGGCACCCACAGGCTCCACACTGCCCCAAACGGTCTGCCCACCCGCCGCCTCCCCCTCAGCTGTAGGGAGGAGGCAGGCAGACTCCTTGGAGACCCCACAGGGTGTCCTGCCACAGCTCGCCGTGCCCCGTGGGCAGCTGGCCCCATACCTGCGGGTCGCTGTCCCCATCCCTGGATGCAGGGCATGCACGCTGCCCCAGGTGCCCAATTGGCTTGCTCCGCCACTGCCTCTGACACGCAGCTCAGGGCTCAGGGCCACTATACAGCTGCTGGTATGCTACAATGAGGTGCCAGAGAGGTGGCAGAACTCAGTTCCAGTGAGTTCCAGCTGGGGAAAAAACCCTGATCATGACCAAGATGGAAGTGAGATGGGGAACTCAGAAGCTTTGCCATGGGAGACCACAAGGCTGTCATTGTGCCCACAGACACCATTTTGGTGACCTCTGCATAACCCCTGCAAATAATAAGCTTTCCTCCAAAGAGATGGCTAATCTTTCAGCGAGAGTAGAGGAGAAAAGAAGTGAAGCAGTTGAACATTTGCTCCATTTTCATTTTGCCAGTTTTCTGATGATAGAAGGAAAACTTTTATTGCACTGATAACCTTATTTCCCAGGTTTGGTTACTAACCAATCACACACAATAAATTGCTATCAAACCATGACAAAGACATCTCGAAAAAGCTTCTGTATTTGCAATAGCAGCTGGATAGAAATTGGTAGTAATGACAGTCCATTATGGAGATATCTAATTGTCTTTCCTTATCTGTGGATATGTTTCTATTGATTTTTGGGTTGAAATATGTTCATAAAAGCATATAGATTTAGGAAAATTGTTATGGATTTAAAGAAATTGTTATGGATTCAGGAAATTGTCGAGACCTGTCACCTGTGGTTGTATAGCAATAAAACTGCTACTTTTTCTTGGTGAATACTCAAAGCACCGTCTGATCAATATTAAGTACCCCTTTCATTTTGTTTGGCATCTTCACAATGCAATTCTTGAATTAATCGTTGTACAGATCCTTAATGTTTAGAAATTGCAAGCTTACCTACCGAGCAAGATTTTTTTGATGTTGTTTTATTTCTGAATACAGATTGTCTGGTTTCTAACAGTTGACCACTTAAAGAAGGTCATGATGCAGTTCAACAGACAAAGTAAGGATGAATAAAGTTTTGTCCTGCCACCCCTTTCCTTCCTCAGTTTGAATCTCCCCTGCTGTTGCTCTGATTTTCTCTACACTTGAATTTTCCAGCCACCTTCCCCAAGAGAAGCAGAAATAAATAAATATGAACTTTAGATATAGGATGAGATTCTGGCATGAAATCAGGTAGACAGCCCAACTTTATCAGGTGTTATTGTTCTGCATAAGTTACAGGACTCTAACATCTAGAGTGAAAGTCCTAATGGTTTCTTTAAATCACATTGTAGAAGGCTGTTTGTAACATATAATCAGCCTGCTAATATATTGCCCAATGTTAAACAATTTGCTGTTGATACTGATGACAACCTTATTCCCCTTCTAGGGTAGAAAATCAGAGAAACAACCTCTGTCTTCCATTTTATATTTGTTATTTGCTGCATTATCCAGACACATTTGAGCCTGGACCATGAAGGAACAATTTCTAGGTTTGATATGTGTGTGTTTATCGTGTGTACATATTGTTTTTGTGTGGTTTGAATTTCCACTCAGTAACTTTGATATGCTGAGGATGGTGCTGTATTCTGCACACATGGCAGCTCATTGAAAATAGGATAACAATTGCGAGTAGAAGCAAAATGGCTTTATTTTGCAGGCATTCTGTTCAATTATTTAGTCACAGATGAAAAGAGCCTTGACACTGGTGTGTGGTTGATATTTAATATGGAGTTAGGCTTTAGAAGAGGAAATGATGTACATGTTTTCACTGATCATTCTTCTGTTTTGTTTGCTGGAGTGGGATTACATCGCTGGGAAGGATAGAATCCAACACATGGAAAGCAAAAGACAGTAGACAACATGGCAGGGACAGGGAAGTGAAAACATGGGATTAGCAAGGATGAAGTGATACCGCTGTTCTGAGCAAGGTTTGCACATTCAGAAGTACTTTTGGAAATTAAGAAACTTTGATGAAAATATCAATTTCATCAAAGAAAATCTGGTGATGACTGGAGCCTTCCCCCCCCAAAAGAGAGGGGGAAAACAACTATAAGGGGAGGGGGAAATCCTGCACCCTGATTTAAAATAAAAAATGGAAAGGGCAGGGTGGGTTTGGCAGGTGCCAAACAGTAGCAGATAGCATGGAGTGGCACTGCTGCTAATCTGACCTCTTGTTGGTCACATCACTGCTGCTTTCTTACCAGGAGGGGGCAGGGGCAATGAAGTCAGCATCATGTAAGGGCCCTGATGGAGGTCAGGTGAGTAGCAGCACCCCACCATTCACTACTGGCACCAAGGAAAGCTTTTGAGGGCACTGCTGTGCCCACAAGCACCATGTTGGTCAACCCAAGTTTCATGGATCTCAGAAAGGGAGCAGAATGCAGATGAGCAAAGATAGACAGTCTTTCAACATGCAGTATATCACGTCAAAACGTTAAACTGGAAATGAGTACGTCAAGCAACGTTGAGCAGTGACGGTTTAGTTCTGGACATAAGAGACAGTTCCGTTCGATTCAAACAGGCTTCCTTACATGTCTCTTTCCATTCGTGACAAAAATATGTTTCTTTTCCTTCCTGGAAGCTATCACCCTGCCCTTATTCTTGCCACTTACAGTTCTGCAGGAAGCAGAACCTATGATACCTGGACCAGCAATGGAGTCCATGGGCTTCTGTGGCATGTAGAATCTCTTTTCTCTCTGCCTTCCAATGCCATTGCATCACCCTGCCACTATCTGAGGTTCTTGCAGGAATCAAAAGTCCACCAATAGTCTCCAAACCAATAGTCCACCAATAGTCTCCCAATCTCTTGACTGCTGTTCACTCTCACTCTTCCTGTGGCACTCTGGATGGTGTTTTCTTCATTAGAGGTGCATCACTTAACAGAAAGGGAGAGAGCTTTCTTGCCAGTATTGTCCTGGTTGTGTACTACCCACTCAAAAGCGCATTATTGTTATTTTGGATCATTCAGGATCGGGACACAACTTTCAGCACGAGTCGTGTTTGTGGGAGGAAAAGGTCTCTCTTTTGGAAGTTTGCTCTGCTGAGACTATTTGCCCTTTAAACATTTCCCTGGGTGTATTTAACTGCAACCCACAATGACGCCTAAGAAAAAAAGAGTGAAATGTAGCTGTGTGACAGGAAGCGGGTAGAACGCAGACGAGAAGTGGTTGGATACATTGGTGGGAGACATGTGAGACGTATTCTGCCCCTGGATTGTCTGTCTGTGGCAAGCAAGCAAATCTCTGCTATTAATTGTTACTTATATCACTCAGTGGGAAGGCTATCACTGAAAGGACCAGGGTGGAAATTTTACTCATATCTCAATGAAGCAGGCTTTATACTTGATGATTCTCCCCGTCAACCAATTATGAAAAGCAAATTGTAAAAACACAATGGAAGATAAAGACCTGAACTCATGCTGGCGAAAATAATACCCAGTCGACTTGGACTGGAGGCAGATGATTATGCATCTCTGCCATTAGCTTCAAAGATGAGAGAGATTCAACTAACCGCTTAATCTGATTTCATGAATGAGAACTTTAGCTCCAGCACTTCCCTTCCACTGCCTCTTCAGCGTCATAATAACCTGCAGGCAGCTGTTGCTTGTTGCTTCTTTCTTCCTTTCTTCCTTTCTTCCTTTCTTCCTTTCTTCCTTTCTTCCGTTCTCATTTTATGCAACACAAATGGGGGGAGACTATTATGCTTTCCCCCTCTTAAAATTGTTTTTTGTTAAGGGGGTGGGGGTGAGGAAAACTCACAGACAAAGAAACTGCCTATTAAACACTCATTATTACAATCAAACAGGATTACACTGTGAACGGTCGGAGTCCTATTGGATTTTTGATGACAACTACATGCCAGCCCAGTAGTAGTGATGCTAACTCCCAGCTTGAGGAAACAGGCAAGTGGACATCCTCCTATGGAGCCCGTCAAACATAATGTAGTGCAAAACAGTGGGGGTGGAATAAAACAGGGAAATTGTGCGGCTCTCAGGAGTGAGCACAAACTGTCAACAAGCTCATCTCAGACAGTGCAAATACTGCTGCTAATAGAACCAGTCATTCTAGAACCTAGGAAGCCCCGCACATCAGTCCCTTCCTGGTACCCTTCCAGCATATTTTGAACTGGGCTTGTACATGTATGAACAGTTGTGCTGGCACTTACAGATTTTACATACATCTTCTTCACAGGAAGTTCTAGCTGCCTCTTCTCTCTCTGGTTCTCATCTGAGCTCCCTGGTGGATAGGGTGATTTCTGGCATCCCTTACCAGAATTTCTCAGAGTGATAGAATAGACCTCCATTTGTCTCCCACTGAGACAACACAGCAGGAGATAGATAACTGCTCAGAAAAGAAAATATTATGTGTGTCTCCTGACAGAGCAATAGAAATCAGGGAGATCAGAGGTAGCATTTATACCTCTGAATATTTTTATTCTCCTTTGGTATTCACATAGATCTCTATTATCCTGAAATGAAATCCATGATTTTTTGTTATTTGTTGTGGGTGTTGTTTTTCAATAGACATAAAACATGTATGTGACAATTATTTTCTATTTGCTTGACCCAGACAGGTTTGGGTCTGGACTGATACATGCATGGACAGTTACAATGCTCCATTCAATCAGAAGTTATGTTGCAGATCTCTATTATGTTTAAGTTAGGAGCATCTTGCTTCATTATTCTAGGGTGTGGGTGCAGATTTCTGGTCTGTGGTTTTAGTTGTAATTTTAATATTGTATTGTAGAGTTGTAATATAATGCTGCCTGAGAGGAAGGGCAAGATATTTTTTAAAAAACAACAACAAATAAACTAGCACCAGAAGAAAGTAGAAAGAAACTACAAAACAACTCACATCAGGGAAAATATATGAGCAAAAGGGAGAGGAAAATGAGAAATCCAGTTGGGAAATGCTTTTCAACCCTCCAGAAAGAAAACAGACATCTTTTCCAGGTTTAATATGATAAATTAAACTCAGAAGCTGAAGCCCAGTCTCTTCCTGCAAGCCACTGTTGCATAAAAATGAGTGGGCATTTGATTCAGATCCAGATCCAGATGAGTGGGAAAGGAATGTGTTAAAAGCAAGGTGGCAAATCCATGGGGTTCCACCCTAATCAATATCTGAGTATCATAATCACATCATTTAGGGAGGGGAAGAAGATTGGATGATAGGAAACAACGTGCAGAACAGAGTTGTGAAATGCAGGAGGGGGAAGCTGACAGTCAGAGATGTACACTTATGAGGAAGGAGATTTGGGACTTATTGTAAAAGAATTCATAAAGCCTTCACTCCAAAGTGCAGCTGCAGCAAAAGGAAAGAGGGAAAAGGATCTGGGTTTTATTGCTATGAGAAATACAATATCAATCAAGGAGAGATGTTTTCTTGCAATGGAAGGCACTATTGTTTATTTGGTATTGCTCTCTTCTATAATAATAACAATACATCCACTCCTGGTATGGGACAGTGCAGACACAGAAGAGATGTCAGAGCTTTAACGATTCAAATAAGTTGCATATATTCTTGTGAGGAAAGAATATCAGTGAAGAAAATGAAAGAGCCAATAAAAATAATCAATAGTTTCTGAAATATCATCCTTATAAGTAACCATTCTAAAGTGGTATACCTTATAAGAATAGCCCCGGATGCAAGGTTTGTAATAGAACACACTAGAAATTATGGATTAAAAAATGTTGGTTTAGATTTGCACTCTCATCTTGACGTGGTTCCATTTCCTAAAATATCGGCATGTAAGGCATAGCATAAGCAAATGGAACAGTTGCTTCTGTGGACTGTGTGGCTCTGGAGTTATATCCCTTTGCCACATGCTCGTATTGTCCTAAATAAGGCCAGTGACCACATTTGGTGGCCAGAAGTGTCTGCTTCTGCTTGTAAAATAAGGCTTACCTGAAGCTAGAGTTTCTGTCTGTGTTGTTGTTGTTTAGTCGTTTAGTCATGTCCGACTCTTCGTGACCCCATGAACCAGAGCACGCCAGGCACTCCTGTCTTCCACTGCCTCCCGCAGTTTGGTCAAACTCATGCTGGTAGCTTTGAGAACACTGTCCAACCATCTTGTCCTCTGTCGTCCCCTTCTCCTTGTGCCCTCCATCTTTCCCAACATCAGGGTCTTTTCCAGGGAGTCTTCTCTTCTCATGAGGTGGCCAAAGTATTGGAGCCTCAGCTTCACGATCTGTCCTTCCAGTGAGCACTCAGGGCTGATTTCCTTCAGAATGGATGCGTTTGATCTTCTTGCAGTCCATGGGACTCTCAAGAGTCTCCTCCAGCACCATAATTCAAAAGCATCAATTCTTCGGTCAGCCTTCTTTACAGCTCTCACTTCCATACATCACTACTGGGAAAACGATACAATTGTCTGTGTAATTAAGGTTTACTTCAGCACTGGATGCTAAAGAGGTACTTATTCTATTCTGTTTCTGCTGAAGTTATTGATATGAAGAAACCAAAAACTTTCCATCATGCCCTCAGGTTAATATATAAAAATGCTGATCAAGAGAAAGTATTCCCCAGGCTCCTTGCTTCTTATTTGTTAATCATTGCTCCTTAAATTGATTGTTTCCTTCAAGCAACATCTAGACAGAATACATGAGATGGTTGAGTCTCACATTACAAACCAGGATATAAGCTGCTGGCAGAAACATGACAAACTGTGCATTGTATTCCTACACAATGTAACACTTTGAAGAAAGGTGCCCCAGCTCTATCTGAACTACCAAGAGTTTCTGTCAGAGCACTTCTTGGCACGTCTTTTCATAAAGAAAGAACTCAATGGTTGTGACTTGGGCAGTCTGAAGACCCAAACCTGGGAGGATGTGCCACCTTCCTTTCAAGCTGCTTTTTAGTACTGTACCAGTTAACATGAGCAAGCCTCACAAGTCTATTTGAGGATCTTATGTTTCTCTTCCTCTGTTTTATTGCGGTAGAGTTAGAACTCGAAGAGACGTCTTGTGCTGAGTGACTCATTCTATGCTCAGTCTGACTGAATGGAGTTCAAGCAACTAAGCCTCCTTGCTGTGAAGGTGAGCCCACCCCTGCCCTGGAGAAAAGGAAATAAATGCCTTTTTATTCAGGCCAGACCTTCTTAAATGAGGAGGAGGGTCTTCCCAAATCACAAGGCCCCATTGAAGCCCCATGTTCTGTATGGGTGACATAGCTGTCAACTTACAGATTTGAAAATAAGGGACCAGCAGCCTTGAAAATAAGGGACCAGCAGCCAAAATAAGGGACCTGCAGCCTCACCTGTTCCAAACACTCCAGTCTTCCTGTCCTCCTGCAGTCTGGTCAAACTCATGCTGGGTAGCTTCGAGAACACTGTCCAACCAACTTTGTAACCAGAGGTTCAACTGAATAGAATCTGAATAACATGCACCACAAGGCCTATGCAGCCTTAGCTTAAGATGGCTCCCCGGCCTGGCTTTGCACTGCAAAGTTTGCAGCAGCACGTGCAACAAAATGGCGTCCAGCATATAAAAACCACCTAAGCTTGCATTAACTAGCAACACACAAGGCATGCAAGCTCCACCCCCCAGTCGTTCTTAGACTTCTTATTGGGTGAGCAACACAGCTAAGCAACACAGTTGGAGCCTTCCTCCTCCCTGGCCGGCAGGGAGGGAGGGAGAGGAGCTGCTTCCTTTGAAATTTCAGGGACATCATTTAAGGGACATTTAAGGGACATCCATCAATAAGGGACAGCAGCGGGACATGGCGCTGGAATAAGGGACTGTCCCTTCAAATAAGGGATACTTGACAGCTATGATGGGTGAGACAGGATAGCTGCAAAGGTAATCTGTATCCTCCTCCCGGGTCCCATAGCAGTGGGCCTCTGGAGACATCCATCACTTTTAAAGGTGCTTTGGGGGCCTCATCTAGATGTCCTCACCTACCATTTTTCTGCACCTCACTGCTAAATGTGACTAACTGGGCTACTTAAGTGACCTACCCACAATGACTGTGGCCTGTTTCTCAGTGCAAGGGAAAACCTGCCCACCAAGCCAATTTGTGGACAGGCCAGAAATTCCTATTCAGCTGTTAAGAAAGCATCTAGTCCTGTTCTGAGATAGATTGAGGGCCGGTGGGTAGCTCCAACAAGAACTGAAGAGCCCTACTGGGGGTGGAGTGGACACAAAGAGCCCCTTCTGGGTCCATTCCCACCAGTGTTGATGCAGCATGCATCTGCACACCTTCAGCAACCATCTGCCTTTTAGGTCAGCTGGAAGAATGTTTGCATTCAGAGCTCAGGACCAACATTGCAACCTTTCCAAACAGGTGCAGTGGCATTGCCTACTCTTCAACCTACTGCTGGAAATAGTGAGTGTAGAAAACACGTTTCTTTAAATATTTTCATTGAATAGCATCTGGTGCAGATCTGTGTTTTTTTTAGGGCAAAACATATACCATTTTGCACTATAATGTCCACTGCCTCTGCAATGGTACCTAAGTATATGGTCCAGATTATGTGGGGTGGGTAACCAGCATGAAGTGTAACCACAGCACACAAAATACATTTTACTGCTTTACAATACTTCCTTGCTGCTTCAAACTATGATATTCTTTTTAACCCATTAATAACTATTATAGTTACAAAAAAAGTTTGATTATTGCTAATTCCTAAAAGCAAACACACTTACATTGGCTATGTATGGGTCACTGTTAATTCCCCAAAGCAAGCTAGATAATTGGGTCTACTGCAAGGCCTGCATTTTCACACTTAATATACACATTTTATGTACACACACACACACACACACCAGCAGTTCACTGTAATCTCTTGCAATGATTCCAAGAGTAGCACTGCTAATTCTCCAAAATTAAGTGTGCAAGCAGATCTGATAGCAACCTTGAGTATTCTTCTAGTAGTTTATTAACTCTAACAATTCTCAGTCTGGTGTTTTGCTTTTTTATAACATATATTTCTTCTTGGCCTGCAGGTAGCCTTCTGGTATTTCAACTGTCTCAAAATTTATACTCAATCCCCCCTCCCCCCAATTTTGATTACAGTACCATTAGGCCATCCACCACACTCAATTCAAGCTGAAAGATCAAACTGCAATATAACTCATAATTTAGGTTATGATAGAGTGAGCAGACGACACCAAGCAGTAGAGCAGGAGGGACTAATTTCGGGCGAAATAATAGAAGACGGGACTTGAAAAATATATCAAACTGCTAAGCACCAGAATCACATTTTAAAGTGCTGGCCTTGTGCAGAAATATTGTGGGGCAGAAAGAGGGGTGACAGAATTACTAGGTGCCTATGTCAAAAGGACAAGAAGTAGACATGATTAGTATTTTACTGTACCTAAATAAATAAGTGCATTAACTAATTATTTGCAGTTATGATGCCGCCATGCTTATTTTGCTTAAATGAAAATCAGGAGCACACCTAAACTTATCAGCCTTTTTTGTTCTAACAAAGTCTTCATCACAGAGGACAAATAATGAGACTTGATTGGATTTAATAATATTATCCATTCTATTCTTTTCCATCACACTTTGATACCTGCAGAGCAGGCAGGCATATCCATGACAACCTCAGTGCTTTGTTACAATAAGGCAAGGGGGGTGCATAGATAAGTCTACAGAATGAAAGGCATGTAGGGACACAGAGCCATTGTCATGTTCCAGGAAAGCAGATGACTGGAGCAAAGGCAATGTCTGCAATTAAAAGGTCTCGGCAAATCAAGGAGGGAATACCTTTTGAGAGAGGAGTAGGGGGAACAACCTCCTTTCCAGTTAAAAGTTATCGCTGCAGTCGGATCACATGGCTGAACCTCAAATGGGGAAAAACTCAAATGAGGCGCCAAGAAGAAATCCAACTGGAGAGAAGAAGGGAAATAAAGCTTAATAGCTGCCAAGAAAAGTCTGAATAAGCAGGATTAGTTTAAGCAAGTCAGAAAGTGAAACAATGCAGCAGAGGTCCAGGGGAAGAATCAATATTATTTAAGGCAACCAGCTGTATAATAAGAAGCCACAGATGGTTAGCTTTAGGGGCAGAACTGCATGGAGAAATTGGCTTCAGATTAAATAAATGGCAGCACTTTTTGCCCTCCTGCACTATGCTTAACTTGCCAGGGATCTGTGGTCTACACAGGACTCTCCTACCATAGTTTCCACAAATGCAGGCCTGCAAATTGAGGCCTTTTGGAAGAATGACCATGGTTTGGAAGGTGGTTGCAATTTCAGCACACCATTCGATAAGGAAATCTTTATCTCTTACAATAGCCCATAGATAGATAGGTTTCTCCCCATCCCCCTGCTTTTGTAGTTTACCTGGGCTCGGTGTATCTATTTTCAGATAGCCTTTCCTGTGGATTAAAAAAACCAGGTTGTTGTTACGTTGTGGGTGAACATATCAGATGACACAGCGATTCTTCAAACAGCTCTTGTTTATTCACAGGCCAGAACAGAACTGAACTGAAGGGTTCAGCCAGCCTGCTTATATAGAGCTCCACTACAATGCAACTGTAACACTTTCTGTAACTATCCAATCACTGAACATCACTTTCAATCCCTTATTTGCATATGTGGACCTGAGTGAAAACTATCTACAGTATCCCCCTGGTGGCCCAGGGTGAGAACTTCAGTACATAACAGTTGTCTAAAGAAATTTCAAAAGACAAGTTAAATAGACCTGTTGGTAATTGTTCAAAATAGGGTACTGGCCATACCTCTTATTTACAATTGATGTATGTCTTCATATCGTCTGCATCAAACCGATACAGGTCCGAAGCAGAGTTTAGGACATGGGAGGGTCACAGTGCAATCCTATACAAGTCTTCTTAAAAGTAAGCCCCACTGAGTGAGGTTTACAGCAGGAGTGGGGAACCTGTGGCTGTTCAGATGTTACTGCACTCCAGCTCCCATAGTCCCTGGCCACAGGATTACTAACTGGGGCTGCTGGGATTTGGAGTCCAACAACATACTAAGGGCCACACATTTCCCACTCCTGAATTACGGTCGCAGTGTTTGAACAACTATTGCCTACGAACATGAAAGGTGTATCAGAAGAAAGGTGTGGAGGACATATTCCTTGTTAGTGAGGGCAGGTCCTTTAGTGTGGGGTTATCAGTTTCTCACCCTTCCTGAGATAGACAGACTAAAAACCAAAGTTGTCTGTGCCCTTTACCTACTGATCTACCAACCTACCCCCCAGTTGCTTTCAATGCTTAATAGCTTCCTGCTTCCGACATTGCCTGTGTATGAAAAGGGTTTTAAGCATCATTATTTTCATGTGCAGTTTTCTCTATTCCTTTCAACGTGGCGTTGAACGTGAGCAAATATCTGCCTAGGGTGCTCCTAGATTCATCACTATGCCTGGAATGGCTGGCAGCCACCCAACGGTATATAAGGAGTGACATTCTCAAATCAGCCCAATTAAATAATGCATTGGCTGGCATATGACAGCTGAGCATATTTGTTTATTAAAAAGCACAAACATGCAGAGTTACCCCAACAATGTTGCATTTAGATTACTGTGCAGAATTGTAGAGAAGGGAAGCAGATTAGTCCAAATCTTTGATGTAACTCAGAATTCTAAACATGTTTATTTCCATAATGGAGGTTACAGTGAAAGAAATGAGAACATAAAAGGAGCCTGCAGGATCGGGCCAACCTGGACTGATGTAAATAACAAGCCAGACAGGTGGGGACTGGTTTAGAGTTAGGTCAATGGGCAGAGCCCCATTCATCTTAATGGGCCATCCTGCACTGGACTCATCCTCAATTAACCTTACTGTGAAGCACTCGCAACTTCTTCCAGGTAGAAGCCATCAACACCTTTCCAGTTGTGGGAGTTGTGTGGGTACATGAGCTTGGTTATAGTCTTGCTTTCTCAATCTGTGCTGTAACATTTAGATTCACCTGAACCATGATCAGATTGTGATGTCATTGTAAACAAGCTCTTATAAGGTAATCCATAAGCAGTTGATTGTATTTAAATAGTCCTGTAGTTGCTGGAAAATTAGACCTCATTTCTGGATAGGAAGGATTGAACATTATGCCACTTTCCCTGTCAGGGCATCCTGTTCTGTCCAAAATAGAAATAAATAAACAGATCTTTAATAACATGCTTCATTGTCTATTCATCAAGCATAGAAGGCAAGACTGGAACAAAGGATAAATAGAACATTTGGTGGCAGCGGGGAGACATTTTTTGTTCCAAAGTCTGGGGCATTTATTTTGGAGAAGCCATTACTATTTATAAAGTGGTTTGCTTCTGCTTTAAATGTATATTACAAATAAGGCCCTGGTCTCTGGTAGGGGCTTTTCTGGTTAGGAGCAATTTCTAGAACATTATATTTAACAGTTTATATTGGGAAGAATCTGAATGTTTACTAGACGCAGGTGCAGGGAGCAAGTAAAGCCAAAAGCCTTTCAGACCATTAATTCTAGCTCATAAACCTTTGCCATTATGCAAAATGATAATAGAGACTAATAGCAGTGAAGGAAAACAATGCACGTAAAATAGAAAGAATAAAAAATTACAGTGGGTTTTATAAGACTACCAAAGTACCAACCACATAAATCTAGACGGTGACAATTTCAAGAAATCACAAAATGGTAACAGCTAGTTTTAAGATGGAATTGGATTGAGACTGGGTTGAATAATCACACACACACACACACACACACACACACACTACTTGGAACTACTATATGTCTCCTGAAAAACTGGCAGGAGGGGAATATCAGTGTTGTGGGAGAAATCAAATAACTTTTGAATGTGGCCGGGGGATGGTCTCTTTTTTTCAAACAACAACAAAAGAAACCATTACCTTCAGGTAGTGGCTTGGATGGCATCATTAGACCAGCACAGTTCACTTTGCATTTTGGGATGGGATGCCACTGTGTGATGATGTAGCATTTGTTCCTGGGGAATTCTGTGTAGGGCAAGGGCACAGATGGTTCCCCTCCCCCCGGCTAATGTGTTTCAGTTTGCAAATATTCCTCTAACCCCATACTTCAAAAAGCCAAAGTTGTTCTTACACTTTGCTTTCCTCCCATGTTTTATACCAGAGGGGACTAGCCTGTGGGCCTCCAGACATTTTCACACTGCATCTCCCATTAGCCCCTGCCACCAGGGAACATCTAGAAGTCCACAGGATAGGGTCCCTTTAGATATTTCTAAACTACTTATCCTCTTCAAGGGAGCATTTTCTTAGCAACTGTCCATTTCACCATGTGTTTTCTGCTTTAAATTTTGTTCTAGATCTGAGATGGCTCATTCACATACAAGCCAATATTTGATGCAGAAGTCACATGTATGGAATATGCCTACTCAATAACTTAAGCCAATGGAACTTCATGGTTTGGAGGATTGCAGCCTTGGGGAATGAATTCATTTTAGGTATGGAAGCCTATCTACCAGATCAAAATATCAGGCAACCAACAAGCTGAATATTTCTACAGTCCATGATGTCTGAGTTCCGTAACTATTAATAACTGTCCGCTGATGCTCAAACAGTTTATATCCATTGTCAACATTATCTTTGACACCAGTGCTGCACTGTGAAAGGAGAAATTGGCAAGTGGTTTTCGATGTTTTGAAGTGATGTGCTAAATATCTAACTGAATTTGATATTTCTGTAGGCACTAATGAGAACCTCTTGGGAATTGCTTTTATGATGATTTAAGAAGGCATTGGAGGGGCATTTTAGTCTGAGATAAACAACAAAATACAATCATGCAGCTGAGCTGTGAACATGGGTTAATTACATTCTTTTAATGAGGATTTTTTCACCTTGCTCTGTGTTAATTAACCTTCTTATTATATGCTCTTATTGCTTTGAAGTTCAGCTCTGTAGTTGTACGGGTTGCTGTTCCTTACAGTTAGAACCATCAGCACCCCATCAAGAGCAATGATTCACCACTCATCCAAACAGATCTCAAGTGCACTTATTCAGTGCATCTGATAGCTGCTGGACACCTGGAAGATTTCTGTGGCACAATGGGTCGCTGCATCTGGCTATTAATTAGAAAATTGGTGGTCCAAGCCCACCCCACAGGATTGCAGGGGGTTGGACTAGATGACCCTTGGTGTCCCTTCCAACTCTACTATTCTATGATTCAATTGAACACATCTCTCCTCAGTTCACTCACCTATCCACAAAGTAGAAAGGGGGCCTTGCTTTGTACAGCCTACATAGGGGACTCAGCAACAGTGGTGCGCGGTCTGTGGACTAGGGGTGCTAGGCTAGTCCCTTACATGTTCCCAGTACTGTAAATTAAGTATTAAAGTATTAATGATTGGAAGCTTCTGCCCAGCTTAGGGAGGGACGTGCAATGCTCATACATGCAGTGCTGGGACATCATGCACACAACATCAACCCCCTTGCCGATTTCTCTTGTAAGGTGGCGTCTCAGGCCCTAAATGTTCCCCTACGAAAAATTTCACCGTACACCATTGCTCAGAAACTAGGTGAAATTGGACAAGTCCCACAGCAGCACACCCCCACCTTCAAACTTTTCAGTTCTAATTGATGCGCTTTTAAGTATGTGTGTGTTTTTAGCATATATCATGAGTGTGGCTGCACAGAAATATTTTAAAGGCACACAAGACATGGTGTTAGTCGTGCACTTAGCACTTCTGCTTTTTAAATAAATAGCAGCTGAGGTGGGGAGGAGGAAGTGACCAGAGTGAGAGGAGGCAACTTTAACCCTTCACACCACATCACAGTCCCAATCTCCCCTTTGCATCTCCCCCTTGGCTGCTGTTTGCATTGGCAGGAAACTTTGTATTGGTGCCAATGGGAGCTTTTGATCCCAACTGATACTAGACCTAATTAAGCCTCTAGGTTTGAGGTTCCCCATCCTTAAATCTTAATCAACTTCTCATGGATAAGACAACATTACCTTGTATTTGCATAGTGACAATCATTTAGTATGTCTTTGAGGCTGGTGATTTGTTGGTTTGTTGGTTTTTTACTATCGCATAGAGATTTGCTCAAAATAGGTATGCTTTAGAAAGAACAAATTGTTTCTATGCTTTAGAAAGAATGCAGCTACATTCTCAGACAGTGCAATTCTATACGTGCATAGTCAATGGACTGACTTCGAAGCAAGAGGATACTGGACTGCATGCTGGCTCCTATCCAAGTCGTGCTGCAATAAGATGAAATAAATGTTTTTTGATGTGTTTATTATGACTCTTTGACAATCTATGGTGACACTGAGGCCTCTATGCAAAGCAAAATATGTATTTGGTGAGCATATGGTAATAAAAAGTAATTTTATTAAGTTTTTTTTAAGGATGGGCAGCATATACTGTACTAACTGGATCAGTGTCTCTATGGCTTAAGGAATGCCAGAACGACTGATTTTATTTTCTGCAATTCGTCTTCCTGTAAGCACTCCTTAATAAATTCTGTTTCATTTATTCAGGACACGCTTTGTTCATGTAGTCTGATCAGGCTTAAAGAGAGGGTGCTCTCCATGGTAGAACTGGGAGAAACTGTGGAGAAAATGATAGCATATGAGATTTTTTTAAAAGCTAGCAAATCATTAGGTATACACCAGGCTTATACAATGCTTGGGTATAGGAAAAACTCTTATCCAGTGAACTTTGCATGCAGCTGTGAAACTCTAATGCTGACTACTGTATGTAAGCATCTTCCCTATTAAGAGATTTGGCATTCTCAGTTTTTAATAGCATTTCTCAATTGTTGGAGAATTGAGGCAAAGCAGTCCCTGGATTCAGCAGTGTTCAGCATTGTCATATTTTTAAAACAGCATTGACAATGTGTAGGGTAGCACACCCATGATACAGGAACATTTACATATATATATATATATATATATATATATATATATATATATACACACACACACACACACACACACACACACAAACACACACACACACACACACATCATTTTAATTTGTATGCCACCTTTCTATCGTTAAAATCTTGCTCACAGCAGCTTGCAGCATGAAAAAATACATAATTACAAGCATAGCAAAAGTAGTGATAAACAATAAAAAAATCAAAAAGTACACAACCGTATGGAACAATTTCTTCATAAAACATAAGATCTAAAAAAGTACAAAAAATTAAAAACAATAACAGCAACAACCGTCCCAAACAAAACCTTCAAAACAATTTCCCGGCATACTTTGTTCAGCAACATCAGCTTTTGTAGATGGAGTCAGGGACCTGTCCCCTTGGGCCAGGTGGGAAAAGGCCTGCAGGGCAGGGAGCAGGTCTTCCAGGACTCATAGCAAAGATGAACACACAGAGACACATCCCCACATAGGACTGCATGTGAGATTTTTATCAGCAGACTTTTCATGCATGGACACAATTTTCATGCATGGACACAATCCTGAATGGCAAGCATATGTGGAAGCCGGTTTTCATGTGTAGGCTGCCTTTGCTAGAGCAAAAGTCAATGATACCAGAGATGCTCACCAGATGCTCTTGAACTCTAGCTCCCATCAGCCCCAGCCGGTGTGGTCAATGATCAGGGATGAAGTAAGTTGTAGTCCTTCACAGCTAGAGCTACATTGCCTCTCTCTACTTCAGATAAAGACGGTGTGGTCAATGATCAGGGATGAAGTAAGTTGTAGTCCTTCACAGCTAGAGCTACATTGCCTCTCTCTACTTCAGATAAAGACTTAGTGAGGGAAGACACTTTTGTTTGAAGATCACTACTCTGCCGTATAGTTAACAAAACATTCACTCTACCAACTTAGAAAAATTATATTGGAGAAACTGGGGAAACAGGGATTCTCAACTCTTTTTAAGCAAATATAAGATATCATGAGATGTTGAGATAGAATTGAAAAAGCTAGCCACTTTGGACAAGACACCAGAATAGATTATATTGTTCCTTACATGAGTATGTGGCCCCAGAGAGTAAACTACTTATTAAATCCTAAGAATAAAACTGGAGTTCTGTTGGAAAAGCGAGTCTGCCCCAGCAAAGTGGACCACATGGCTTACTATAGCAAAATGCCAGCATACAGAGGGCATTTTCTGATAATGAGCATCCATCTGGAATGAGAAGCTACCTCCAGCTGGTCATTAATTGCTATGAAATACCTTTCATCTTTCAGCCATTATTGCTAAATCAACATATACAAGAACATTTATGGAAAGAAGCAAACCCTCCCAACTAAAATTGATCCTAATTAATCTCACTGCAAACTTTTCCATGCAGCATACGTGGGTTTTCTAAACAAAGCTTTTGCCAGGTGGTATAGCACACCAATGGTGGTTGCCGAAGAGAACTATGATTTCTGGCGTGAGAATGCCAATTCAGGAGAGGGAAAGAAATCAGAAGCATATGAAAACAAAGGCCATGACATTATTGTACAACACACGCATTTCCCCAAACAGTAAGCACTGTGTATATTTGCCATTTGGAAATGGATTATTGAATGCATTCCAAAACCACATGGATTCCGCTTCATTAGCTTCCATATGGCGAGTCACAAACTATTTCCTAGTTTTCATTTCCATAATCTCGTAACTAGCACTTCCCATCACTCTCTGAGCATACCAAAGGTTTTTCAGCAAAGCAGGTTGCATCACTAGGTCTTAGCTGTACTGGCATTCCACACTGCAACTCAGTACTCTCTTGCCTAATTGCAAATCAGATGATAATTAATGTCCCTGGAGAATAGCAAAATTGGTATGCAAATGAGCATTACTAAAACATTTTTTATGGGTGGCGAGTTCAGATTTATAGGAAACAGCAGAGTGAGTCCCTCATACATTTTTTCTTTCATGCAACCCACCCCACTCCAAAGGGTTTTTTAAAAAATAAATTCTATAGTGATGGCTTCCTGGTATGCTAACATTGCTCTGCATATGGCTCATTGTATTAATAACAAAAAAAAGCCTTCTCTGTGAAATTTAGATATCTCAGAATAGTTTTAAAAAACAATGATTAGTACCTCAAAGCATACACAATCAAATAAAATTGATCTAATATGATGCCTTAATACATATTGGGAGAAGATGTGCTATGAATTGAAAAGAGGTCCTGCAGAGCAGAACACCCATTCGCAACCAAATATCCACTGATTTCCTACCCTTCCTGCTCCAGTTTTCCATAATTATGCCATTCCCAAAAGCCCCTCAATCCTCAGGTGTAACCCTCAGGGTGAAGACGGGAGGAGAGAGGTAGTTGCAGTGAGGAGGAGAGAACTGGAGCACCTATTCATTGGTTGATAAAAAGGTATATCAGTTAATAATAATGAAAATCTTTGCATAAAAGAAATTACAAACACAATTCACCAGACCAAATTTCACCATAACAATAAATCCAGCTCCTCTAACATCCAGACTGCAAACCTGAGCCAAAGACTTGATTAAGTGTGTGCTTACATGTTGAACCAATGACAAACGAAGGTGGCCCCCTGGTTGTCATGGAAGACATGAAGTCCCAAGTTAACTCTGTGTGAACTTCTCTAAACCTTCCTTCTCGGGTCCCAATGGGCCCCAGAATACTCAGAGGTCTTGTATCTCAAGAGACTTCTCGTGAGCCTGGCATGCAGCATGAGATTTAGGACTCTTCACCTAATGGGATCTTGCCTATAGCAAGGCTTTCCAGTTACTCCATTGGACAACATTGCATACAGGTTCTCTGCTATGTTCATGCCAAAACCGGCTTTCCTGCTAAGGTAGAAGAAGAAGAAGAGTTTGGACTTGATTTCCCGCCTTTCACTCCCCTTAAAGAGTCTCAAAGCGGCTAACATTCTCCTTTCCCTTCCTCCCCCACAACAAACACTCTGTGAGGTGAGTGAGGCTGAGAGACTTCAGAGAAGTGTGACTGGCCCAAGTTCACTCAGCAGCCACATGTGGAGAAGCGGGGAATCGAACCTGGTTCACCAGATTATGAGTCCACTGCTCTTAAGCACTACACCACACTGGCTCTCATAAGGTAGTATTTCTATCTGCAGAGATCAGCTGATGAGTGATGACTTCAAGCCAGCTTTCTGCAGGGGTCAGCTGCACAATCAAGTTCTCCGGGTCATGTGGCCAGCATGACTAAGCAGCTTTTGGTGAACCACAGCAGCACATGGAAACACCATTTACCTTGCTGCCAGAGTGGTACCTATTTATCTATTTGCACTTGATGTGCTTTCGAACTGCTAGGTAGGCAAGAGCAGGGACCAAACAAGGGGAGCTCACCTCGCTGCAGGGATTTGAACCGCCAACCTTCTGATCAGCAAGCCCTAGGCTCTGTGGTTTACTTCCAAATGTTGCCATGCACAGATCAATACAGAATAATAGGCCAGGAACTAAGACAAAATCAAGGATATGAAAGGAGGGGTTGTTTGCTAAATAGAACAATGTTGTAACATATGGACTGGGCTCTCTGTTAGGGAATTATTTTCATTTGAACTCCCCTCCGCCCCAGCTACATAAAAGAATGCCAACTGGCTGCAAATTGTGCAGATACATCAGGATTGAACAGAAATGAGAAAAATAACATTTCCTAGGTCCACGAGAAACCTGTAAATCAAAAGGCTGTGTATGAAACAGGGAGGGTTTTTAATCAGTGTGACCCTGCTGTGATTTTCTGGATTTCCCCCCTCTCTAAATCAAAAGGAGCTGGTGAAAGTATTCATGCCGCCAGCAATTGTTAAACTTTCTGTACCCTTGCATGTAGTCCTGGCCTAAATCCAGCTCTTCCCCCAGTAAGGGGAAAGATAGGTGCCAAAACGCCTGTAGGTTTCAAAAATAGAAAATGACATGCCAAAAGTTGTTGAAAGTTGAGCTTTGATGGGGAGGTTTCAAGAATTAACCTGATCAGGCTCCTGCAGGACAAAAAAATCTAAATTGACAGAACATGCTTTCCATGTCAATCCAGAAGGGAACGTATCTGTACAAGGGATAACAAGAGTTCTGGCAAGAAGTAGTGGATAATGTGAGGTCCAAAATTCATGATGTGTGTGAGTTCACATCACGGAGAGATTTCAGTATGGCTCAGTGTAGTCATATAAAACCAAAATAGAAGTTGCTCTCCAGTATTGTGCGTGGGCGATGATAAATGCAAAGATTTTTGCCTCATTTACAAGGGAACATTATTGGTCACACAAGCACCAATTCCGCAATACAGCCAAGTAATTCAACACACCGGGATGTAGACAAACCATTATATGCCATCATTTAATATTCACAGGCAATGTTGCTAAGCTGATTGAAATCCTGTCAAGTTTGCAAAACTGCACCAAAGCAAATCCTGCCAGGATAGCCATGAACATTATGGGCAGAGTAAAGAGAATGTGTGGTTGCCTTCCTGACCATATTTGTCATGTCTACTTCTGCCCTCATATTGGGAGCCCCTTGGAGATTGTAGCATGTGGTTGGAAAAATGTCTGTAACTTGCTTTGAGCTCATGGGACACATAAAAGCTATAAATCTAACAAATACACAGCAACAATGCTCTTTGTGGGGCTTCCCTTGCACTCAATCCAGAAGCTGCAGTGCAGTGTAGTGCAGAATGCTGCAGCACGATTGCTGACAGGAATAAGGCCTTGTCAGCATATAACACCTGTGCTCACTGGTTGCTGCACTGGTTGCTGATTTGCTACTGGACTAAGTTTGAGGGGTTAGTATAGTCAAATCTCATTTGTCGAACAGAATCCATTCCGGAAGCCCCTTCGGCTTCTGAAATGTTCAACAACCGAGGTGTGGCTTCCGATTGGCTGCAAGAGCCTCCTGCATTCAAGCGGAAGCCATGTCGGACGTTCAGCTTCTGGAAAATGTTCGAAAACCAGAACACTTACTTTCGGCGTTCAGGAGCTGAGGTTTGACTGTATTAGTATAGAAAGCCCTTAACAACTTGGGACCAGTTTATCTATGAGATCATCTTACCCCAGAGGTCCCCAATTTGGTCAGCGGAATTGGCACTTCTACAGGTGCCACATAATATCCACAATGCCTATGGGAAAACTTGATCATTTAGTGTAGCAGCACTGATACTTCTGAACTCCCTGCCTTTTGATATTGGGCAGGGGCCACCACTATATTCTTTTGGCACCTGCTGAATATATTCTTATTTAGACAAGTCCACTCAGATCTTTAGAATGTTTTTTTGAGTTTAATTTGTTTTAGTCTATTCTACTGTGGTTTCAACTTTCTTTATGCTTCGATTTATGGTTGTAATTTTTGTGTGTGTGATAATTTTGTTTTAGCTTTTTAAATAAACCACTTTGAGGTTTCTACCACAATCAAACAGTGTACACATTTTCTGAAATAATTTTTTTAAAGGTTAGAAAATCCAGTCCAGAAGTAAGTTCCATTGGATTCAAGGGGGCATAGAATGTATGTGGGCATAGAATTGCAGCATAAATATAATTTTCATTCTACTTAATTCAAAGTATTTGGGGGGTAGACAAACCTTCCTGATGTATATATTTAAAAGGTTACATACTGACCACCTTTGTTGCAGAGAGAGCCTTGATTCCCGATATTGTTTGTGTGAATCTGTAAAAATGGGAGGGGGGAGAGACCTGCCTTCATGCCCCCTGCAATGAGAGCAGTAAAGGGAACAAGCAGGGTGAGTCAAAAAAATTACAGGAAATGTGGGAAAAAATTACAGGAAATGTGGGGTGTTTAGTTTTCTGCATTTCTCAATTGTCTGGCTATAAACATCCAGAGATGGAAGACACCAACCATGATTTACTATGTAACTGCTAACGTGTGTCAGCATTGCAGGAATTTATCATATACTTCTCCAGCAGATATTATCTCACTGTTAGGCAATAAATTTTTATTGCTTAAATAGTCTACTTTCAGTTGCTTCTGTGAGCCAAATACAGGAGAGAATAAACTGAGGAAACATCACCTTGAATGAGCGATTACCGTAGGTACATACATACGCATGTATGTATTCATGTATTTATTTATTTATGGGTGCAGTATCGTAAGGATGCACAATACTAAGTCAAAATGTATGGATAATATATGGTAAAGATTCACACATATAAATAGCCTACAAATACAAAAGTCAAATTGCCTCTCTAATGGTCTATCCTAACTTTTCCCAACTGGATGAGCAGTGAGGAGTCACTAGCCTTGATGAAATACTAGTCCCTTAAAAGGAAGAGTCAGTTGCATCAGATATAGGACAGCGTGCTTGAGAAAGATGCCCCCAGATGCCCCCACCTCTCCATCGTCACCATTGCCATTGACAGCTGCTGTTCCTCCTTTTTGTCATCATCTTCATTGCCAAACATGTGTACACCAGCCTGATTTTCATCAGCACCAGCAGCATAATCACTGGTACCTCCACCAACACCTGCATCTTTACAAGATAAAAGACAAATGAGTTCTCCTGCTCACTGACATGGCAGCCCTGTTGTTTGGCTGCCTAGACAGTCGAGTGGTGGCAATGGCAAGGAGGAAAAAGTCTTTGGTTGCTTGCTTCAGCCTCTGCCTCTGGCAATGGTGAGGATTCAGTTGAGCCTGGATCTAAATGAGAGATGTTTAGAAAGTAATATTAACTTTGGAGAGATGTTAAGCTTGGCTCATAACTGATATGGAGCAAATCAAGCCATGCAACAACATTGTCACATGAGCTAAATTAAAACCTCTGTCTAGATTCCAGTTACTACATTTTTGAAACGTAAACAATTTAGCTATGACGATAGAAAAGCCAAGATTAAACCTATTCTAATTTAATTATTGTTTATTTCCAGCACCAGCACCCTGCTTATTTAGTGTTATTACTTTACATTGTTTGATAATACTTTATTATTAATAGAAATCAACAAAAAATATAATCACCACAAAAGGAAGAGAGCAGAGGCCCATTTTCAGATAAATGAATGGGCATAGAAATCATTCTGAATCTGCCATCATCTCTGTTTTATGCATATTGGCAGTCTGTGAATCAGCTTATTCCCTTGCAAAGCAGAAAGCTTCATATCGTGCATGGAGAAAAATGCCCTCAATATCATCTGACAGAAAGACACATTCACGTCCTGACAGAACATAAAGAAAAAGGCAGATTTCTCTGCGCAACACCAAACGGGGGAAATAACAGGAGGCTGAAGTTAACTAAAATGTTAACATGACAGTCCTTCTGTTCCATGTGCGGGTGAGTGCCTGAGCTATGGACTGCCAGAGGATAATGTCATATCACAATTTATTTTTACTACTTATAACCATATTGCACAAATCTGAACCAGGGAGCAGAGCTAGCACTCAAAAGAGCAGGGCCTGAAAACTGATATCTCAACTATGATGCCATTGGGGGCAGTACAGGCCAGAGATATTGGAAAGTGGCCGAGAAAAGTGGACACACAAAGGGGCAATTAGGAGTGATGGGCTACAATGAAAACAGGAGAGGGTGTGCTTGTGGTGTCCCTCTGTAGAGCACATTTCTGCAGAAATGAACAGAGATTACAAAATCTGTGGGAATGTTGAGGGTGGCAGGAGAGGATATATTGATTATTAATACCCTTCCTAACTCGTGCTAGCAGAGTTACATTCCCCTTCTTACACAGCAGAAACTGGTTGCAGACTCGTGTGAGCCTCTTAAGACATAAACAATTCAATCTGGCTTGTCCAGATTGAGATACATTCTATTATTCCAGGTAAGGCCCCTTTAATACCTCCTAAAAGAATAAAGACACAACAGTCTTAATCATAAGTAACAAAAAGTAGTTTTACTCATGATCAGGCAGAGCACAGTGTGATCCCTGAAGGCAGGCTTTAGGCTTAAAGTTACAAACATGTACAAACAGGTTTACCCCATATGGGAGAATCAGGTGAATCAGGAAGCACGCAGGACGAAAAAGAAGATCGAAGAGAGGAAGGTGGCTGCGTGACTTGGCCTTTTACTGTGTCTGGAAAGGTCACGCCCACCTACTAGTCACATGCAAGGAAGGATGCTCTAGGCCTGGAGGAACAGGAAGTTCCGACTGGCTGGACCAAACATTCCCTTGATGTCCACTCTAGCAAAACAAGGAATGTTGTATTTGACTGCTCCCAGTGGATTTCATCCCACAAAATCATCCCTGGTTTTATAAAATGACGGTGGAAGGGAGGGAATTTCTTACGTCCTCCTTTTCACAGGATTAGGAAGCCAAATTTTGTCCCAAGTATGGGCTTTGTAACAAATGAGCCTTCCTTGAAGGGGGAGGGGAGTGGAATACTGGATTCTTCATCCAGATATCTTCATGTCCTAAGGATTGCAATTTGCTCAGTCTAGCATGTGTAGTCTGGGCTCTAATGCCTTGATAAATAAAAAAAAGAGAGAGAGAAGCTTCTCTGGATAAAAGCTGTAGTAGACATTGCCAAGAAAATAATGAAGCATTCCAGTTCATTATGCTTTTGCAGAGTTTAATCAAAGAAGCAATGGACTGTACCAGCACCTGAGGCATCATGGAGATAGGATTTCGCTCCCAAGCCCACTCCTGGGTATGTGGCAACATCATTTAAGCAAACAGAGGCAAAAATAGTAATATGGATTTGACTCAGAAGATGTTTGGTAGAAGAACTGAACAGTCTGTTGTGTAACCAAAGAAGTTGGCGGGTTGGAGGGGGGATTTAAAAAATCAATAACTTAAGAAGCAGTGAGTCATCACCAGTTTTAGCTTTTAATTTATGAAAAATTAATGTAATTTTGTTTGCTGCCTTACGGTTCACTGGCTGGTGGCTGGAATTACTTTGCTGGTATCTGCAAGGATTCGCAAAGCAATTTGAGTTTTACTCCCAGACCCGGCATATTTAACAGTAATAGCTTAGATAAAAAAAATCCACATTTAGTATTATAAAAAATGAAGGTGTTCATGGATTCCAGATCCAGACCCCTGATCTGCAATCAAGATATCGTAGATGTGAATAGACATGCCTCATTTGCCCAGAATGTGTTCCTACAGCACCGAAATGCATTTTGACTGCAGAAAATATCCACATACGAGTGGCAAGATTCTTTACTATAATTGTATTACATTGATGAAGAAGGCCAGTGGTGGCTGCTGCGTTAGGGCACAGCCCTGGCAAGGAGAATTGCAAGCAAAAACATTAAAGTATTCCATAAAATATCAAAGCCACAATCTTTCCAGCCCCCCCCCCCCATTTGTATCACTCCATTTGTATTTAGAGAGACTCCTGAAGATATTTATAGCTTTGCCTCTGTGACTTCAATGGCCATACATCCAGCAATGTCCCATGTCCTGTGGCAATAGGGTCCTGGAGCTGGCACAATGCTTGGGGCTCAAGTAGGGCTGATGTCATCACAGGATGGCCACAGGGCCAGCTTAGGAGCTAATGGATGCTGGGCAGGCTCAGCCACTCCCAGTCCCTGGAACACCCCAGTACTGGGCTTTCCACTGGCTTAAGCCCAAAGGGAACCTGCCAGTGGCAATTCCGCCTGCCCATTTGGGTGTGGAGCTCCACACCAATAGAGTGATGCTGATGTCTGTCCACAGGCAGAGGCTGGCAGGGCTTTCCCTCCACCTAATCCAACCCTCACACCTCCAGCTCAGATCAATGGGGGCTTGGTTTGCACAGTTAGTCAGCATCCTAAATGGTTCCAGCATAGAACTCCACTGAAAAGCATTATAGAAGGGCCAACTTTTGAATCTTACTGTCAGGTACTGGGCAGAGGAGGAATGGTGGAGATTGCCTCCCCAGCCTGACCCTTTCAGAGAAGAAGACGACAGTTCAGAATTACAACAGGGGTTTGAGGGAGGTCACAGCTCAGAGGCAGATGAGGGGGAAATCTGGGAAATAATGGGAGAAGAGGTGGAGGAAGAGGAACCACCAGAAAGGCAACAGCTGACAGACACAGTGTCTTAAGAAAGCATTCCAGACTCCCCCTCCCAGAACCTGGTGAGCCTTGAAAGTAGTAGAGGAGGCATCCCTAAACTCGGCCCTCCATCATCCCTAGCAAGCAGGACCAGTGGTCAGGGATGATGGGAATTATAGTCCCGAAACATCTGGAGCGCCAAGTTTAGGGGTGCCTGTAGTAGAGCAAAGGGTTCAGAAGCAAAGGGTCCTCAGCACCACTCGTTGAGGAGATGATGATGAATGAGGAAGTGGGAGAAAAGGAGGATGGAGAGAGTCACTTGGGACAATGCCATTATTCCAAGAGGCTGTGTTCCAAGCCTCTCTCTCTAAATATTGAATAAAAAGCAGATGTTAAGGACTTTTCCTTGTCTTATCCGTTCTTGGCAATCTGCCGTGGGGGTTGTTTCCTCTGCTGCCTGACACTTACATTGTTTACTGACTTTGTACTGAGTCCTATATCAGTGTGGATCTCTGCTTTCTGGAATGCCGGTTACTCTCCCCTCACTATTTGGATTGACGGCTTCCCCTTGCATAAAGCAAGCTTAATTCAAACCACTGTTTCACTTCAGGAAATGTGTGGATTGGTCTTTAGGCATTTGGCATGTTCATTAAGCAACTCCAAAGGTCTCAGCTTTAAACCTATGCAAACAAAGAAAAGGGGCAAATTCTTGCTACAGTCTGTGTAAGATGCAAATAAGAAGAAATTTAAACAGTAGTAGTCTGTCATTAGAAAGAACAAACAGAAAGATTTCTGCAGCTCTTATCTTTGAGCCCTAGCGGTTCCTCTAGGGGGATGGTTCAATTAGTTATTTCATATTAATCACAGCCTGAGCTGTTGATTGTTCTTATGGAAAGCAACCTTTTCCTCTCAACTGAGTGTAAATATATATATATATATATATATATATATATATATATATATATATTCCATTATAGCTCTCATTCACTAGCAAGGACAGCAGGTTGGCTGTTGAGGCAAAGCATAGCATCCCTGAAAGTAGTCTGCACAGAGAGAGATCAATTTGTATAATAATCAGCATAAAGACCACTGCAGCATAGAGATCACCATTTGGAAGAAGTGAATCGACTGCTCTATAAATTCTCACTCAGAGATGCAGGACTTTATTCTCCTTTAAGCATCAGGCAAAACTTTTTATTACTGTTATTTCCTGAAGATTTTTAGATGTAATTTTAAGCCTGCATACTGCTCTCATAGTTTTGTGGCTATTTAAAAAAGAAAAAGAAAAGTAAACTACTCTGGGAAGAGTATTTAAGAGCAATATAGAAAACTTAGAATAAATAATTCTACAAAACTAAATAAAACAATTATTTTCCATTGACTTTGGGAACAATCCTAAGGCTAGCCCAAAACTATAAATCTCTATAATGGGCAATTATATGAAAATCCAACCCAATCTGTGGGTTATGAATATTTGTGGGGGCTAGCTTATAAAATCCTAATGAGTGTAAGTGAAGACGTTCTAACTGTGAATAGAAAATATCCAATTCATTTCCAAAAATGAGCTATGAGCATATAAACTTAATAAAGAAAAGATGCAGTTACTAAAAGTATCCCATTCCCGAGAAATGTTATCAGTTGCTGTTTTTCTTGGGCTTATTGAATATCACCTTATTCATACAATATGAGGAAGTGTGAGAGAAGACGTATCAGTACTGCTGTTTCATATGCCACTTATTTGCACACCTCCATCATAATGCTTCCCTTTTCCCTTCTCTGAGAAAAAGACCCAGTCTTTTTTACTCTCTTTTCAGGTGGAAATCTATTTTTGCCTTTAATCATTTTTGCTGCCTGTTCCTCTTAGTTCTGTGATGCCTTTTTGAGTAAACTGGACTGAGCACACTTTTCCAGGAGAGGACATACCATTCACTTAAATAATGACAGTATATTATTTCTGGCACTCATTTTCTTTCCCGCTTTTTATACATCCCAATGTTTTGTTAGGTTTGATTTCCACCTAGCACAGGGTTTTATTGAAAGATCTATAGTGATGCTTCATGGCAAGACTGCTGAGTATGGATAGAGTTTATTTAGAACCTAGCCATTTGTGTAAAAAGTTCAAATGATTCTTTCTAAAGTGCAATCTGCTCTGACATTTGTCAATTGAATTTAATCTGCCATGAAGCTACCTCTCCTTTCCTATGGACTTCTGACATTTCTCACAGTATCTCTTGCACTGGATATCAAAAGATACAATACTGGTGGGCTTTTCTTTCATTCTCTTTGTTTAAACCTGCACTTTTTTATTCACTTATTTTCCCCGTCTACAGACTTCTTGCTTATATTCCAGAGGAATGCAGGCACTGAAAACTTCAGAACTGGATTACTGCAATGCACTCTGTGTGGGGCTTCCCTTGTGGTTGGTCCAGAAAATGCAGCTATAACAGGAAGCTGTGGCACAACTGCTGTCAAGACTGAGAGTTTGTCAGAATATGAAAGCTGTGCTCTAAGATCTTCACTGACCTTGGTTTATTGCTAAGCCAAGTTCAAGGTTTTGCTATTGGTATTTAAATCCCTTAACAGTTAGGACCAGTTTACCTGAGGGATCACCTTGCCCCATATGGGCATCCCTGACCACTTTGAGCTGTGGGATTTGCACTTACAAGTCCCATTTCATGCTTATTC
The DNA here is from genome assembly GCF_964252035.2 of Podarcis erhardii. NCBI lineage: Eukaryota > Metazoa > Chordata > Lepidosauria > Squamata > Lacertidae > Podarcis > Podarcis erhardii. The sequence goes on along the minus strand of NC_138498.1, from coordinate 55,325,730 downwards.
TGCATTTGTGAGGAGCTGATATTCTAGAGAAGTTACTGTTCTGCTATGGACCAATGATCCTTTTATGTAAAGTACCTGGTGGCTCCTGACCTAGGAACAGTTGGAAATATACATGACACACCTCTCAGTCAACCCGTTGACTGCAGTCAACATTGTACTGATCAGCCTTATAGTTTCCTGTTTGGTTTTACATCTCCATTTATGCAGTTCAGCATTCCAGCGATCACCAGAATCTGAAAAATGCAAAGGTTAAGCAATAAAATGCAAATGAAAAGTGTTTTAAGTTTCTCTGAACATTGTCAAACCCATCAAAACTTACATGTGGAGCTGAAGGAACTTATTATTTATCCCTGAACTAAGGTTCTTACTCCCTTGTAATTCTGATGCTCATTATTTTCAAATTGATTACTCGGCGTTCTGTTGGCATGTCTTTTTTCCCCTTTCCAAAAAGAGATGTTGCAAAAATTATGCAGCATTGTAATCAAATACTATTTGTAGAAAAAGAATGAGCACCAGCATATTATTTGTTCCTTTGCTTTTCTGCCAAAGATAGATAATGGCTATTTAAATTATTTATCCTAGAACAATAATTTTCCCACCCAAAATGAATCTTCTTATTCATAAAGAAAGCCGGGGGTTGTCCTGGATGCAATTCTAATCCAGCACTACTCTGAATCTGCAATCTGGCAGTGGCAGAGGTTACGATTACAGGCAGAATAATAAACTTTCAAAGTCCTCTAGCCTAGCAGGATCAAGGCGGCAGCAGATACTCATGAACTGATTTACTCCTCTATGCTGCTTCCATAATTTGGCTTTTTCATTTGCGGAAGCACATTGAAATTCTGATTTGCAACAAGCACTATGCTGATTTGCACAAGACACCCCATTTGTGTCTTTCCACTGAAGCGATAATGATTGGAGAATCCTAAAAAGGAAAACAAGTTGGAGCAGCTGAACCCCACATGCCAAGAATGATTGCTGGTAAACTGTATTCAGCTCCCCTCCCCCATGACCCATCATATCCATGAGTATGAGCTTACAAATGTCATCCAGCCAATGGCCCGATAGCTCTAATTCTGTCCCATGATCATGTAAACATAACCACACCAACTGAATTATGGAGCTAGAAGTTATCTGCCTCTGTAGTAACTCCACAGAGAGAACAGCACAGGGATGCAGAGGCGGGCTGTATTGCATCGTAGTGTTGGTGCTTTTAATACACGAGCTCAATAAAAAACAGAAACTCCCAGGTTCAGTCACTGGTGCCTCTAGTTAAAAGGATGAGAGAGTAGATGATGAGGAAGACCTCTTCCAGAGTTGGTTATTGCCAGCCACAGTAGACAATACTGGGCTAGATGAACCAGTGGTCTAAGGATGATGAGGGGGTGAAGGTCAGGGCATATGATCCAGAGCAGCAGGATCCATCACCAGAGACAGAGGGACCCCTGTCCCCACAAATATGGCAGGCTCTGAGGGGTAGGGAGCAGTGGGAGAGGCATTGAAGGAGGCTGAGGCAGGCAAGGGCTCACAGCCCAGCTCATTGGCTGGCTAGGTGGAGCTCGCTAGCTCTGGGAGGTGGTGTGTTATTCCTCACTTGGAGTAGACTTGGAACAGGTGAGGGTCATAGGCCTCTTCAAGTCCGGATGCTGCAACCAGCATGCAAAGTATAAAAGGACAGCAGAGCTGAGGTGCTGCGTCTGCTCACCTGCCCATGTTGATGGACCTTGGCTTGGATGATTGAGGACCTATACAGGACTCTGAACATTCTGCCAGGTAGGCCAGGGTTTCAGGACACACAGGTGAAATTGTGTTAACATATTTATTTGGTACTGTCAGTCCTTTATTGAGAGCCATCACACTTTCAGTGGCTGATATTAGTTATACACAGAGTAGGTCCACTGTAGTCAACATACTGAAGTTTATTAATGTCAGTGGGTCCCCCATTTTATTTCATAATGTATAATGAAACAAATATTTTCCGTGAAGCATTTAAACTTACTCATGTAATTTAGAATTGGTTGGCAATGCATCACATGCTATCAGGCATGATTCTTGTCTGGTTTAGCATCCTGGGACTCCCTTTCTTTTTAGTATGCATTAAATTAAGCTAGGAGAATCTATAAACGTAAGACTTCAGCTGGTTAGGCCCATTGATCTTGGATGCAAATCAATTAAGCTAATCAGTACAAATTAAGAGGTATCCAATTATGTTCAAATAAATTATTAGTTATTTGGATCAAACCCTAGGGAGTGAAACACAGGTTTGACTGATTGACTGAAATACTACTAATGATTTCAGATGTAGATTTTAAATCCATGACATGTTTTTATTCAAGTACTTTACATAAAAGGATCATTGGTCCATAGCAAAACAGTAACACTTCTGTGAGTTGTTAAAACATTAAAGGCAATCTGAATATGGAATCTGCATTGTTACAAGTATCATGCAATGTGTTCTTCACATTTTTGAGGAGTTGAACTGCCACTAACATTAGGCAAGCATCCCTGTACTGAGTTAGACATCAGTGAAAACATTTGCTGTTTCAGTAAGCCAGTCAGAGCATATCATCTAGCTATGTATACTTTTTTTATTAAAAAAAAGTTGCTGGTTTTATTTGTATATTATTGATACTTATTTTATATTTTATGTACACAATTTAAAGATTTTTTTGTTATGCAGTGTGTGTGTGTGTCAGGACAAAAATTGTCCAGTATGAGTCCGTTGTTGTAAATAAGTGCACCATTGCCACAAGCAACAAAAAATGTAATTTTGGTAGGCATACCTGTCTAGGAAAAGTCATGTTTCCAGTCCAGCAAGTTGAGTGTACAGGAACCATATTGGAATCCACGTTGGCTGTAATTTGTTCATGCATGGAAAACGAATTTCAAGGATGAAACCAACATTGCATTAGCTGAGAACATCAATCATAACATTTCCTTCACGGTAGCCATACTGGATTAAAAAATGGATGCTGGGTTATCATTAGATATTCAAAAGGTTTGAAGGAAGGAAATAGCAGAGTAGCAGAAAATGGAGAATACTGGCATAAAAAATGGCATTTTGTATGGATATTGATAGTAAAAAACCACCCTCATAGCAATCAGTCTGAGCACTTGAAGATGCCCATTCACTGTGATCATTCAAGCATCACCCCTCATTTGGACTAGTATTTTGTTGAAGTAGGCATTGCATTAGACTCAGATACTGTGTTTTCTTAAGAGTGCCCTGTATGGGTTTGAAGAGAACAATGTGCACACCTGCCTACTGAATATATGAGAAGGGAAATGCAAATCTGCTTGCTACATCTTTGCTCTGATGCAGAACATGAAAGCAGTGTCTATCTGATAGTAACAACATTTGATCACTACCAACTGAGTTCAGTTCAGACAGAATAAATATACAGTCATTTCTTTGACTACTATCTGCCCAAAGAATCCTCACACAGATTCCTGTGTCTCCCTAATTTGCATGTCCCCCTGTGCATTTCAGAAATGAGATGTTTCTAAGATAGATTTGTGCACCGTTCTAACGCTAAGAACCTCGGCTCTAAACTGATGATTATGCATTGTCTTTCAAACTGTGTACACAAATGTCCAATTTCTTTCCTCTCAAATGTGGTTTATGTTCTGATTACACTTCCAGAAACAACTCCAGGCTGCTTACTGATCAGCTGGCTCACTGTATATCAAAATTGATTTTCAGCATTCAGCTATACTAACTGATCCATATGTCTCAGTAAAGAAAAAACAAATAAACCATTGAGTGATTTGATGTGCATTTTCTTCAGAATTCTCTAAAATGTCTTCCCCATTGAAATCTGGCATATCCAGTCATTTTTAATTCCTGATAAAATTAAAATCCTGCATGCCAGAGGTTGGCAAACCTTTTCATGGCTCTATAAACCCCTTCACCATTGACAAACCATCTGGGGGTACATGCCAGTAGTTGGTGTGGCCACCTCATACTCTTAGGCAATACCCACATACAGGACTGCAGTGTTCTGGTTCAAAGCCAGTTCTCACGGAGAAAGCAGCGAGGCTGGAGGCTAGGCAAGGCTGCAGGACCATGGACAGCTCCAAATGAGCAACTTGCTTCAACAAAGTTTGTGAGCAGACTCCCCCCGCCTGCTTCCCCCCTCCCCTCTTTGCTGCCAGTATCAGAATTGGTGGGATTTTTGGATGGGAACTTTGTTTGAGGTCAGATCAGATTCAGAGGCTGGGGCTTAGCCATCACAGTTTTAAACTGCTGGAATACGTTGTTACCTCAGGTTAATAACTTAATTCGTTCCTGAGGTCTGTTCTTAACCTGAAACTGTTCTTAACCTGAAGCACCACTTTAGCTAATAGGGTCTCCTGCTGCCGCCGCGCCGCTGGAACACGATTTCTGTTCTCATCCTGAAGCAAAGTTCTTAACCCGAGGTACTATTTCTGTGTTAGTGAAGTCTGTAACTTGAAGCATCTGTAACCTGAGGTACCACTGTATATGCTTCCTGAAATTGCAGCCCTTTCAACCTTGGAACTTTAGACTATCAGAATCCTGAAGTACTGTTACAAGGGGGACCCCACCATGGATTTTACCAGAAGACAGAGAAATGCATGAATCACTAGGCATTCATTGAGGCCTTGAAGTTGTCTTCTCCTGGTCCCTGCTGTAATTCAACCTGAGAGAATGAAATGACTCTTTTCTTGTCATTTGCAACTTAGGAAAAAGTCGCCCATGAGCTTCTCCTTGACCGCAAATGGTGGACAGAATGTTATTTCTTAATCCCAGCAGGAAAAGACACTTCATACATTGGTTGCTGCTGAAGAGATCTAACCCTTTCCCCATTTCCCTAAGTAAGGCACTGTTACTTTTTTTTTGCTTCAGAATGAGAAAGAAAGGAGTAGCAGAGAGAAGCACACTCTCTTGGGTTGTGAGCCCCAATAGCTCAGTAGAGCAAGAGACTCAGGGTCACAAATTCAAGTCCCACGTTGAGCGAAAGATTCCTGCATTGCAGGTGGTTGGACTAGATGACCCTTGTGGTCCCTTCCAGCTCTACAGTTCTACGATGGGCCTGCACAAGGGATGCTCTATACTTGTCCTAAATTTGGGCTGCTCTCATTCAAGCAGGGTTGTGGTACAATAGTAAGGTTTGAATAATTGCCCCATCCCTTGTCCAAATATGGGTTTTCCAGCAAGATGCTCAGGGAGTATCTCACTGCAGAACAGACACCATTTTAGTAATGAAAAGCAGTTTATAAATACAAATAAATATTGAGGGGCTGCAGAGCATGGAAAACAGAAATGGTACAATTAATTACTGGGACTTTTAAAAACATGCATAAGTGGCTTAGACATATGCAGGTGCTTAATATCTTCTTGGAACTACCAAAATCAGTGTATAAAATAATTTAAAACTGATTCTTCCTCCATTCCTAATCTAGGTTTGTCATTGATGTGATAACCTTCTCACATCTTCCAAATCACCTTGCAGCCGCTTCAGTAGGGGGAAAAAATACAATTGCCCTTTCAACTTTACTACATAGTCTTCTTCATATGCATATCCATAAAATCCCAAGCTTTTTCATTATTTGTATTTTCACAGATTTAAGCTCAGAACCCAAGGCAAATAACCCTAATGAAACATGTTCAGTGGAAAGGCAGATATATTTGTGAATAATTTTTGCAGTAAATCTCCCAGATGCTTACCAATAAATTAACACCCCAAGTATGAGCAAATCAGTTTATTATAAAAAAGCAACAAACACTTCACCCTTCATTTAATTCACTCTTACCTTTCCCAAGGAAATATCCCTATAATTACATTTCATAATCCAATGTGTTCATAAATTTCAGCCAAATAATAAGACTGTGCACAACATGAAGGGCGCTTATAGGGAAGGAAGAGAGTGCCAAGAGTAAACTGCCATATCTGGAAAGTGAAAGTGTGTCAACATATCAACTAGAATCCAAAGACTTAAGTGAACATGTACTCCACGTTACAAAGGAGAATCCTCTGTTTGTAGTGCTGCCCATCATTTGAAAAGTCCGAAGTCTGTTTTAACATAACGAACCCCAAGATGGAAGGGCAGGAGCCTTGATGCTGCATGTCAGAAGCTAACACCTGGACATGAGAGTGGTCACTGTCTTCCTACCAGTTGTGAGATATATTGCATTTCTATGTAAATTATACAATTCCAAAGCTCCCTTGGGTGTAGTGAGCTAGTACTGAACTTTGGATCCAGGTGTAGGACTGAAGAGTGAAGATACAGGATGAAAAGGCCACACCCTTTTTGATTTACAAAGCCTCTGTGGCAAGCTAGCCATTAGATACTTCTGAAACAGTCATTCCCAGGACAGATATCAGGTTACCAAACCCTAAGCCAATTGAGTCCCCCCCACCAGGGCCATCTTAAGTATATCAGGCGCCATGGTGCAAAAATCCCTCCGGCGCCTACCCCACCCCCCGTTTCCCAGAGTTGCTGACCTTTTTTCAGCGCTGCCAGCAGCTTTGCAGGGCTGGAGGAGGAGGGCAGTGGCTGGAAGGCAGCTCCTCCCGTGGGGAAGAGGCGGAGGCTCCGGGTGCGGTTCTGCTTCAGTGAGGCGGGTGAGGGCAGTGAGCTGATGCTGGGAGGCACCGTGTCCAGCCTCCACCTCTTCCCTGGCGCCCTCTAGAACTTGATGCATTGGCGCCCTGCGCCACTTGCCTGTATGGGCGAGACGCCCCTGTATAACACCAAACATGCGAGCCAACCAGCCAGCCAGCAAACAGTATTCCCCATTGCCAATTCAGGAGAAAACGGAAAATTCTAACTCTATTTGAATAGGCAATCTGCTATGGTGCAATGCCAAGGAGGGGTGCTAGCAGTGAGCTCAATAAAACAAGGTAAGAGAAGTAGGTATGGCCAACTTTGCATTCCTCTGATTGACCATGCCATGTTCTACTCCTTCCTACAGCAGTTGATTGAATTGCCGTCCCACAACCCCCACTACTGTGAGGGATGGGAGAGGGTGTAGAAGTCTCACATGCATACCCTGGAGGCCAACAACTTAGTGGTACACTCATGGCATTGGCATGCAAATATTGGTCATTGATCTCACATTGCAGGGAAGGTAGAGTGGGCTCCCTGCATTCCTGGACCGCTGCAGGATGGAAAGTCATGGATCCCCTCCATCTGTGTGCCATATTCATCAATCTCTCATCCAATGCTAATGCTAATTGCTGTATGGAAAGGCATACCATATAGATTGCAATGCTCTGCTTCTCACATTTGCATTGCAGTTATTTAGCACATTCCAAATCTGCTTAATTGCTAACTAAAGCTTTACGTAAACAAGACTAGATAGCATTTTAATGAAAGGCAGGATAAGTAATAAGCTTGATTAATAATCAGCACAACCCCTCCCCCTAATAAAACTCAAATCCATCCAGCAAAAGGCACCTGAAAGTAGTGAATATACACATAGTATTCCAAGAAAATGTAACCCCAGAGGATTCAGTATATATAATTAGCCATTCCGCTGGTTGACTCAGGGCTGTTTGGCTGTGTGGAACAAGGAATGGAATCCTACTGAGCAGGGGGCAGGAGTGAATGGGGAGCTTGTGGCCCTCTAGAACATTCCTGACCACTGGACTTGTTGACTGGGGCAAAGCTCCTTGTGGTGGATGCCTCGCAACATCCACCAATCTCTCCCCTGAACAGCCACAACGTGGAATCATTACAGGGCTGTGGGTCAGGTGGCTGTGAGGAGACAAGCTACTATGAAGATTTCCACTGCCATTTATGCCAGCATAAGTAAATAAAGAAACTGAAGAAACTGCTATTGCCACAAGATGGTAAACGCTCCTCCAAAAACCCCACCAACATTTATTGCTCCTGAAATTGCTCCCTCTCAATTCTGACCAATTCTGGGCCAAACTATTTCTGAGAAGAACTTTCACCTCAGCCATACCTTCAAACGTTTCTCTGGTATTTGCTGCTTTATATTCATCTTCCCTTCTTATTTTATATTTTTACCACAGGGATGCCCTTCCATCTGCCACCCAACTCTTCCTTAATCATTACATTCAAGAACCTCTTTAAGATGCATCTATTCACTATAGCTTTTCCCACAGACTTTCTGTTCCTTTTATTTTATTTTGTCTTGTCTCTAATTCTGAATTGTAAACCTGCTAGATTTGTGCAGCCCCTGGTGATTTTAGAAATAATAACTATCACTACTACTACTTATCGCCACCACCATCCCTTTGTACTGTTGGACCACAATTCATTTATTTGACATTGAATTTGGGTGGCCAACATTCAACAGTTACTCATCACTGAGCACAATTGCTGATTTGCTGTCCAGCTGTTTGGGGATCAACAATGGAACATCACCTTCAACTGGCAGGGTATACTTTTATGTCCCTGTTACTTTCAGACAGGGAAGGATATTGGAGCTTCCCTGCTTGGTTCCTGATTGAAAGTAGCAGGGGACATAAGGAATGTTCCACATATAGGAAGAGCTTAGTATAGGGGGTCTGCATAAAATGAGGTTTTGCTATGTATTCACTGTATTATATAAACATTTCAAAAAGAAATGAATTAGATTTATTGTGACTTGTTTTGGACCCTAGGGCTTTGCTAGGTTTTTTAAATTTGTATTTTAACATGATGGTTATATGGTAAATCAGAAAATAGGAAATGTCCCTAGACTTCGTATATGTGAAGGTGACCACAAAGGCTAATTGGCATAACTTGTGCATTGTTCTGGTCAACATCCCATCTGAGTTTAATAATACAGCTTCACGGGGTCCTTTATGAAAAATTTGCTGGTAATAAGGGAGTGGGTGTCAGCTGCTAAAGTAGGACACCAGAAATTACATCTCTTGTAATGAAGTAACAAACACACCTTTCAGTTTTGAATGGTTGACTAATGACATGTACTGAAATGGCACAGTTTGACAGAACTCCCATATTTTAAACAAAAGGCATTATTTTGAAGCCTTGTCTCTTCTTCCAAAACACTCAAGCCATATCAAGTGCCCAGATATGTTTGCAGCAGTAAATATATTCCTTAGTTCAGGCATCTTGGTTCTTAAAATAAATAACAAAATCTGGAAATGTTAGGGGGGAAACCACATACTTAAACCTGGATCCTAATTGGTAATAAGTATAACTAAACTCAGTGGGACTTCAAAGTAAACATGTCACCTCCAATTTCCAGGCGAAACCAGTCAAATGTATCCTCAGTGATCTACAGCCTATTCTGGGAAATGGCACTTTCCCCTCATAGGACCTGGGTTGTAGGCCTGTACTAAGCTTCTCAGGTTTAGATAGCTTCTCATCAGCAGCAGCAGGCCACATAACAAAGAGATAGGCACAGTGACCATATCTCTATGTGGACAGAGTCTAATATTGTTGTCTACACCATCAGGGCTTCATTCATCAGCTCATCTTCCAAGGCTATAGCTCAGTCAGTAGAACAAGAGACTCTGAATCTCGGGGTCATGGGTTTGAGATGCACATTGGGCAAAAAGATTCCTGCACTGCAGGGAGTTGCACAGCTCTTTAATTCTATGACTCTATGATACCATCTGCCAACAATGTCTTTCTGCCTTCTTTATAGGACACAGATACCACATAAAAATGGCAATCTAGAAAAACCAGTGAGGAAACAGATTGACCTCCCAGAACGCTGCATAAGTGACAATAATAATAATAATAATAATAATAATAATAATAATGCAGCCAAACTGGAATAGAGAAACTTCAGAGAGAGACCATAACATGAAACCCCTGAATTACAATTCATTTCAAGAGTCAGTGCTATGACTTGTGGGATAGATTGGCACAATGGGTTCATATCATACCCTTATCAAGGCCATAATACCAGTATCATCAACAAAATTCCTGCCACTTCAGTGGCCACTATTAATAAGGTAATTATTATCAGCTGTACATTTCTGCATTTCATTTTCTTCTCATTTTGCTGAGAGCCAGTGTGGTGTAGTGGTTAAGAGCGGTGGACTCGTAATCTGGTGAACCAGGTTTGATTCCCTGCTCCACCACATGCAGCTGTTGGGCTCCTTGGGCTAGTCACACTTCTTTGAAGTCTCTCAGCCTCACTCACCTCACAGAGTGTTTGTTGTGGGGGAGGAAGGGAAAGGAGAATGTTAGCTGCTTTGAGACTCCTTAGGGTAGTGATAAAGCTGTATATCAAATCCAAACTCTTCTTCTTCTTCGAATTTTCCTGGGCTTGTGGTGCTTTGAAAAAGAGCAGTATTTCAGCCAAGGTTTAGGGATGGGCAAAACTGTGAGTTTCAGTTTCCCTCAGTTTCTCATTTCTTCAGTCTTAAGTTCAGTTCTCCACTTTTCCACATTAGTTTGTGATTTTTTTTTATAATAAAAAAGTCATAATGAAAATTCACCATCATTTTAGTATGAATATATATGTTTTTCTGTTCAGTTTTGCTTGATAAACATATTTTAGCAATCTAATTTTCCTTAATAAGGTTGGCTGTGTTGTGGTTTGCATATTGTTTCATAAAGTGCTGATTTGCCTTTAAATGCAAACTGAATCAAATATCTTCCCCATCTACTAAGGCTGGTTGTGAAAGAGCTTATTAATGATTAAGTTAAATCCCATTGCATTCAAAGCTGGGCTGGGGCCTTCATGTTCTGTGAAACTATTATGTTCTGTTTAGAAAACTGGACCATTGGAGGCCTTCATAGTTCTATTCCCCCACTAAAGTCAGCTGCACAGATACACCAGCCCCATTGCCCTTCAAAATGCCCATACCTCAAATTCCTATTGCAATTCCCATCACACACACACACTAGCTGAGGGAAGGATTCACCTCCTTCTCTTTCCTCCTTTTAGTCACCCTAATGAATGCTAAACATCAGACTGATGTCCTCTGTATCTCTTTCAACTGATAATGATGTTTCATTGATGTCTGGCACGGTACGAAGGTTAAGTAAAAACTTTCCTTTAAAGGAAACGTTCCTTCACCACTCTGGGGATTCTCTAAAGCTAGATACTAATATGTCCTGTAATTAAGAAATAATGGGCTTTCTGAAGTGATTTATTTCGATAGATTTAGTGTCAGCTCTGAAATGCTACAGTTTAAATCGCTGAAGATCACGTAATGTAAAACCTTGATGAATTGTATTCCAAACCTATTTAAACAAACTTCTGTATTTTGGCAAAAGGTTGAACAGAGACATCCTTCTCCTAGATGACTTTGAGACTGGAAAAAAGTATGTCCATATTTGTGAAAAATGACTTTGTGTATGGAATTAAAATTTAGAAAATAATTCACAAAGGGAAATGTTCTTCCTCAGGCAGCTACTTTTAGGGTTGTTGGTTTTTTTTAACTCTTGCATTGGATGCTTTTACTCTGTAGATGGTTGAGGCTACAATCCTAACCCCCACCCTGCACACAGGACTTTGCAGAGCTATCACTAGATCTGCAGCCCAGCTGCTTACAGAGGTCACGGTAGAAGTGGGGGAGCAGGGTGATTGGTCCTGGTTCCTATGTCAGCTCCAGACTGGCTGGCACAGCAATCAGGACACAATCCTGCAAGACCAACTCAGGAGCCAATGCTCAGTCCTCAGCATTTCCCACTTTTAGGTTTTCTTCTGGGCATCTCTTGTGGGGATACCTCTAGAGGGCCTTCAGCCTGCCCATCCAAGATGGGGAGGAGGGAAGTTGGCATTGACACAGTTAAACCACTCCATTGGGAAATTGGCTCAGCCACTGGAACTGAGCAGATAGACACCCTCATTTAATGCAAAAAAAAAAAAAAAATTCCTGGAAAAAATGGTGTTGGATTGCTTTGCTTCTGTCTTAATTCATCCCAGTCTTATCCCCAGATGACCTTTTCTGGGGCAAAAGATAATTGGGAATTGATACCTGTTAAACCCAGCTATTTAAAAAAGAGTGGGAGAAGGATAAGGAGCAGTAGTACGCAGAGGGATTTCCTTTATAGTATACCCTCTATATTAAATGTTTCCACGTACTACTTTGTAAATAAGAGGCAATTTTTTTAGCTCCCAGGGCCATATCAATAATTGCTTTGCCAGTATAGTCATCCGATGATGAAGAAAAATGTTGGCTCTATCAACACTTTTTCCCGTTACTTATTTACTTCATGATTCATTTCTCTGGTAGAAAGATAAAGTGATGAGCAGCCACTGAGGTCAGGAATAGTCTGTTGCTTGTAATTGCTCCTCAGCCAAGAGAGAATAGAAATTAGAAGGAAAAAGTGCATCCCAGGCCCAGTCCATCTTGTGATCAGATACCTCCTCTGACGGAAATCATTATTTATCTTAACTAGACACATGGCAGACTCTGTATGTGCTTTCGAATATCACAGATAACAGATAACTCGGCTCAGGCATGGAAGAACCTGCTCCAGTAAAAGCTTGATAAATTGGAATAACTATACATAGATAATGGTGGGTGGTGCCCCATTTGGGTAAATGGGGTACTGTCCAAACAACCAATGCCTGCCTGTCTTACTTACAGCCTATCCAAGTGGCGGCACTGCCTATCAGTGTCTTCCTTCTTCACCTCATTGTTGCCCCTTATAGGGCTCAGCAGGGAAGTGGTTGGCTTAGCCTGTCATTGGCTCTGCCTCCACCTACTGTTGGCCTCCCTGCCTTCCACCATACTGGTCCCAATGGGCACCAGTCACCACTGATAGCCAATGTACATAGCAGTGAAAATGCTCTATAATCAACAGTTTTCTGTCTCCTTTTCCCACTCTGTTTTAATGAGGGATGTGGCCTTTGGAGTGAGGGGGAGTACCAAACACATTCAGGAAAACAAACTCTGAAATTAGTTTCTAATTTTGAAAAATATTACTTCTTCGCCCAATGTGTTTTTTCTTTTCTTTTTAAAAACAGGTCAGGTTATACCACCCACCACCATAACAAAACAAAACAAATCTTAGCAGGCATGCTTAACTTTCTGCTAAAACAAGCTGAGATATTGAAATGTTGAAGCAAAATTTACAGTCCCAAACATCCTGAAGGAATGTCTCTACCCCCATAGTTCAGCCAAACACTGAAGTCCAGCACCGAGGGCCTTCTGGCGGTTCGCTCACTGCGAAAAGTGAGGTTACAGGGAACCAGGAAGAGGGCCTTCTCGGTAGTGGTGCCTGCCCTGTGGAACGCCCTCCCACCCGATGTCAAGGAAATAAACAACTATCTGACTTTTAGAAGGCATCTGAAAGCAGCCCTGTTTAGGGAAGTTTTTAATGTGTGATGTTTTATCGTGTTTTTAATATTCTGTTGGGAGCCGCCCAGAGTGGCTGGGGAATAATAATTGGTGGTGGTGGTGCTTTTGGAAGTCAATGGGATTTTCCTTTAAGTGAATATTTAGCAAAATTGGTCAACCTTGGAATGGCAGGACTACCACAAAACAAAAACCATTTAGAGCAACTTCAGTGGCACAAGATCAAGATAGACTTTATTGGATTACACACATGAAATATTGTCTGTCAACATAAGGGACACTGTCAACAGAATGGATTCACCTGCCCCTTGCAGCCCACCATGAGCTCCAAAACCTACTCCAGAGGGCTTGGGGAATCCTCTGGAAAAGATTTAGAGGCACACTGGGGTGCAGGGGGAGTTCCATTGTGCAAGCAGAAGTTCACCCATATGACACTGGATATATAGACTGTGATTGTATATAATAATAAAGCATATCCTCATTATTGGTTTCCCTAATTCCACAATGGAGACCTGCATCCAGAGAGGGTTACTTACAGTGTGTTCTGTTTTACTAGTTTACTAGAGCTCTGGCCCCCTCCGAATCCCTTTCCCCAATCTCACAGTATTAGGCAATTTAGTTAACATAAATTAAACTTTTCTGTGATTACATGGATATGAGAAATCTGCAAAATCTAGCTGAAAGCCAAACCACTTTTACTTAGGCTGCAATTCTGTAACCCTTTGCCTAGGATCTAGCCCTGTTCAAGACAATGGGACTCCATTCTGAACAGGCACATATAGGATTGCATCATTACACTGCTTTTTCAAAATTCATACAAATCTTTCAAAATGAAGCATTGAATTTAAAGTATTCAAGGGCCTTAAAAAAATTGAGAGCAAGAAAAAGAGTATATTATATTCCCTACGCACTGCTGGCAGATGTTAAATTAGAAGAAATTGCATCCTAAAAAGCTAGGAACAGGATATAACACTTGCGAGGAAAATAAAATATTTTATTTATGCTTTACAAGGAACTTGCTCAACTAAGCAATCCTCTCTCACCCATCTTTTTGACAAGTGAGTGTGGCAGCATGGTACCACACTTGACCAGCCCATTAGATGCTGCTGTATTATTTATATTTTAAATTGATTTAAGATTACATTAATTATAAATGTGGGGTTGGAGAGCCAAGAACTCAGCCTACAGCAATCTCTTGTATAGTTCTTCCCGGATTGTTCTGAGGAAGAGCAGCATAGAGCATCCTACAAGTTAGCACATGGATAAACCATGGAATTCTCCACCACAAGATGCAGTGGTTGCCACTATCCTGGGTGGCTTTAAAGTAGGGTTAAGACAAATTCATGGAGGAGAAGGCTAGCAATGGCTACTAGCCATGATGGTGATGAGGGCCGTATGCTTTGAATACTGGTTGCTGGGAGACGAGAGGGAGAAGGCTACAGCCCTCATTTTCTGCATGTGGGCTTCACATAAGGGACATCTGCTTAGCTGCTGTGGGAAACAGGATGCAGGACTAGACAGGCTTTCTTTGATCCAGTAAGAGTCTTACGTTCTTAACCAGATTCAAATTTGCCCATTAATACAGGAATGACGTTGGCAGAACAACTTCACGTATTTAGGCATCTGACGTCAATGCTGTTTAGAGCAGTGTATCTTGTTAAGCATGTTGGGAACTGTGAGGGGTAAGCAATAGTTACCAGGATGCCTTGCCGGGCATGTGCTTTTAATTGGATTTAAATGTATGGTGTTGATGTGGACTTAGAATCAAGAGCTTATATTTGCCAATTGGGGGTCTTTTGTTTTTTTTATTCCAGCTCCCTGCTATCCTTTAGTAGCCCCAGGTCATATCACAAATGGGATAGAGAAGTAAGCGCTCTGGAGATAGAAATGCCAGATATTTACCCCTTGTCCCAACCTCAGGATAAGCACCACCACCATTTTCACTCTGCACAGAACACCCAAGAAGGTAACAAGCAATGTGAGGAAATGTTTCATTTATATGTCCAGGCCAATGGGGATATTTCCCCCCAATTCCAACAGAGCTGTGCGGCAACCATGATTTGAGAATTGCAACCATAAAATCATCTTGGAAATGTTTGGAACAAATGATGTTATATCACAGCCATGATGCTCAATTATTATGGAGAACAACCATTCCCTCCCAGCAGACAATGTGCCTGAGGTACCAGTAGTGCCAGTTTAAAGTAAAATGAAACCTTCCTTATTATTGCTCAGATCATTGGTCCATCTAACGAAATCCACTCCGCACTGCGGCAGTTCTCTAGGTGAAAGTCTCGAGCAGAGACCTTTCACAGCCCTGTTACGGGATATCCTTTCAATTTCCAAGAAACTAAATAGAAACAATTCACACTTCTCCCTCTCCCTCTCTCCCCACCATTTCATCAAACTAAAACAATTGTAAAAAGCTGTGATAACTGCTTTAGGCTAACATCACATAACTGTACACTGTTACCAGACTGTGCATACTCACATGTTCCCTTTTAATACAGTTGACATTATCTTTTCTCCCTTTCCCATTATTCATAACTGACAGGTGAACAATATAAAATGTCCAACAGCTCAGGAATATATATCCTTCAGTTATAGATTGAGTCTGATGATTTAGTGCTAGCAAACATATCTGTGGAAACTAAATAGATGTGCTAATCTAAAGAGATTTAGGTGGCAGAAGGAGCTATCAATATGTCAAGGGCTTGAAGTTTCTTCCTTTCATATTCTGCCACTGAGATTTTGTTTTCCTTTCCTTCCCCTCCCCCTGCTCCAGGTACACAAAGCATCTTTTATCTAGAGCTGAAGGGGGTTTCCTTCAAACACTCTCTTATTCTGAGGTTTACAAGCAAACATCTCATGGCGGCCATACAACTGTGCATTATCTGCTCTAGAAAATTCTTCAGATCCCAGGCCTGAGTAGGGAAACACCTCAGTGTTTCCAGTAAATATTTCTCCATTACTCTGCAGCATCCTAAGCTGCCTATGCTTCCTGATCTGTAAAAGACCCATGAGAGAAATTAGCTCTTGCAATCTTTCCCTGGGTTTGATTAAAGCACAAACATTCTGAGTGTAGACCAGAATTTCCCAAACTTGAGTCTCCAGCTGTTTTGGGACTATAACTCCCATCATCCCTAGCTAGCAGGACCAGTGGTCAAGGATAATAAGAATTGTAGTCCAAAAACAGCTGGAGATCAAAGTTCAGGAAACCCTGGTGTAGACCATCAAGAAGAGGATTTGTAGAGGCATTCAACATATAAACTAATAAGTAATAATATGCATGTTTAACTCAATGTCCACAGATTTGGATATGCTCACATACTCAGTCACAACCTATGCATGTTGTATGTGCATGTGGGGGTGTGGTTCTGTGTACCTCTGTGCAGAACTTACAATCAATGAAAATTACCATCTCCAGTGCTTGGAAGTTGGGGGTTGACCAGCATATATGGACCTCCCCACCCCCCACCCCGTGTGTGTGTGTGTGTGTGTGTGTGTGGACACTGAACCATCCTCATAGGCTCTTCACACTTTCTCACTCTGTCTTTCCCTTCTGTCATTTCCCCATCATTATGGCTATGACAAGGTACTTCATATTTCAAAAGAATTTTGCAGTGAAAGACAACTCCCTTTCGCCAAAAGTGAAAGACACAAAGGCTAATTGTATGTTCCAGCTCCATGTTTGAGATTTCTTTTCACTGAACACAATGAGGCTGGGGAGAAGGGGTGAAAGAGCTGGCCATGTGTTCAAACCCTGCACATGCCACTGATTTCATGGACTGGCCGGGTTCCAATCTTAATTCAATCAGTAGAACTACAGGGCAGCCTTGGACAAGTTCCCAACTCATTCTCTACAGTCATAGAAAGGGATATGTAATGGATAGTGTTTTATAAAAAAAAGAACAGGGTGCAACAGTGTAAATATTTTGGACCCAAAGCTGAAAACTTGCACCTAGCAATAACTCGGGTGCTATAGCTCAGTAGTAGAGCATCTCCTTTGCATGCAGAAGGATGCAGGTTCAATCCCCAGCATCTCCTGGTAGAGCTGGGAATCTTCTTCTTTTTCTTTGGTGATAATTCATAGCCGAGTAAGATTGTCTTCCATGAACACGGTCTTAGTAGTGAGTCCATAAGTGACTGTGGAGGCCTATTCTGGATCCACACGTCCTTCCACAATGGGGACATAAGTTTCCAGACAGGACTTAATTACAGTGAGGGTTTGCCAAACGTGCCTTCCTCTTAGCACATTTCTCCCTTTCATCCTGAGTTTGAGCGTATTCAAAGCCCATTACACCTTTGGTAAAGGCTGTTCTCCAACTGGAGCGCTCGCAGGCCAGTGTTTTCCAGTTGTTGGTGTTTAAACTACATATTTTTAGTTTTGCCTCGAGAGAGTCTTTAAACCTCTTTTGTTGACCACCAGCATTACGCTTTCCATTTTTAAGTTTGAAATAAAGTAGTTGCTTTGGCAGACGATAATCAAGCATCTGAACAACATGACCAGTCCAACAAAGTTGATGTTGAAGAATCATTGCTTCAACACTGGTGGTCTTTGCTTCTTCTAGTACACTGGCATTAGTTCACCTGTCGTCCCAAGTGATGTGTAAAAATTTTTGGAGGCATCATTGAAAGAGCTGGTAATATCCCCTGTCTGAAATCCTTGAGAGAGTCACTGCTAGTCAATGTAGACAATACTAAGCTAGGTGGAGCAACTGAATCAGCACACGACAGCTTCCTATATTGCTTATTAATGCACATTATGAAATTCAAGATGAATGATTACCCCAAAAGTACCAAAATGCAATAAAGCAGCAAACCAAAGCAACAGACCTGAAATATTCAGTAGTTAGCATCTGGAAACTTTATGTAGAAAGTGAAAAAGAGAAATAGCTGTACTGCTATTCATTGATATAAAAATCACTATTCTGGAGCACTATGATCCTCCAAAGTTCATTGTTGATCCTAGAGAGATTTAATGCAAAATTAAATTTTCATGTAAATTATTTTTCAATACTTTGCAAAGGTGGCTAGATTGAAGCAATAGTATCTGTAAAATAATTTGATAGTTATTCACCTGTGATAACAATGGATGCCCTGTGCAGTTAATTTTCAGTTTGGTTGCTTTGTAAAGTTCTACTCTCTGATGGCATGTAAAATGTTTTTGATTAGGAAGTAAATGATATTTACTTCATTATTAACTTCCTCACAGAAATGGCTAGAGTATTTGATTTTGTGCCTGGCTGTTAAATTATTGTGGCAGTTTTGCAAGGCCACATTAAAAATATGACATAGCATAAATCTCTTTCCACATGAGGCTTTTCTCTATACCGCAGTATTACCAGCAGCACATTATGTTCTAGTCAAATTTGTGCTTTTTTATCAATATAAAACAGAGGAAACACAACAGCAGCACCCTTTCCATAACCCCTTTCCAATTATGTATGCAATGATTTTCAAGTGTCTAACCAATATGAAAAATAAGATGTTAGGAGCAGTGGCGTGAGGCATTTCAGTAGCCCTCTGGTTCAAATGAATACTTCTTAAGCTGCAGTCACCCTAACTAGACAAGAGGAAGTCTGGGAGTGTGTGTGGAGAAGAAACAAGAAAGTTGACTGCAGTCCCAGACTGTAGTCAGAGGGCAGAAAGTCTCCACCCCACCTTACAAGATGACCATGTGGGGATGGGAGGGGAAGGTATCTCATTCACCAGACATGAGAACCAGGACGAAGTATATACAGCTGCCCATCTTAAAGAGACAGTAACAGTACATTATGTAGACTAGTCAATGTCTAGTCCATGATGAGATGACTTCTCCATCTATAGAAGGTCCCCTGGGTCAGCAGGTAGTAAACAGATGCACACAACCAGGGCCATCCCACTACATTGTGCTGCCTGAAGCAAAGGACAGGATGTCCCACTGCAGATGCCATGTGCAAAAGCTGAGCACACTGTAAGTTGTATTATATTAATTATATTACATATATACAAAGACATAGCTGATATAACCTAGCAGTAAACCAGGGGGAGGGAGAATCTCAGGCCAGGGTCTGAATGGGGTCCCTATGAAATCCATATCTGGTCCCTTAGAACACTCTCCAGGCCACCTCCCTGGGCCCTGAGGGGAGAAACTGCAGTTCCCAGTATTCTTTATGGAAGTGAGTGTTTCAATAATAATAATAATAATAATAATAATAATAATAATAATAATAATAATTTATACCCCGCCCTCCCCAGCCAAGGCCGGGCTCAGAGCGGCTTACAAGCAATAATAAAAACAAGCTGAATGATTACAACTTAAAAACAAAATTAAAATACAACATTAAAATATTGAAACATTAAAATATTAAAATGTAGCCTCACCGCGGGAGGAGAAGGAAAGGAAAAAAGAAAGAGAGGGAGGGAATCAAATTGGCTTCAAGCCAAAGGCCAGGCGGAACAACTCTGTCTTATTTATTTAATTTATTTATGTGCATTTGATGTGCTTAATTTGTGTGGTGTGGATCTGCCCCTGCTCAGCCACCAAGTCTCTGATCTACAACTGGCCAGTTTCTAGCCATGTTAAAAGCGTAGCAGTTCTGATATGAACAGACACTGAATTTGAATAGCTTCAGGCTACGCACACAAAATTTTGAAACTCATTTCAGAAAATGTTGATTTATTTAAATAAATACAAAAGGGTGGGCCGTGCTTGTAAATATCATTAGGGGTCCAAAATGATGTGTATACATTTTTTGCTTTCACCCATCTATCATTTAAATACTGGTTTCACTAGAGTTGTTTCTCCATCATTTCCATTTTCTTTCTCAGCCCACCTGCCTAGTTTTGTGTAAATATATATAGAAAAGGTGCTTCAGTGCTAGAAGTGACAAAACTACAAGAGAATATGGGATGGATGAAACGGAAGGCTGCCTGTTTGCAATGTCCCTCCAAAACTTCTCTTTTGATTCTTCCACCAAAACCCCTAGAGGCAAAATTAGGGGAGGTCTGCAGAATTTCACTGGAAATATATGTATATTTTACAGAAATGAATTCTTCAATGAAATAAGGATGTGATTAATTGATGAATGGAACAGCATGAATCTGCTGAAACAGCTTCTACATTTCTACTAGCAAAGGGGGTTATACATATGGTCTAATTAATCAGTGAGGAACACTAAGAAATTACTTAATAAGGACCTGTGGGAATATCACCCTCAAGGTGGATGGATAAAGAAAGATTTGCCCAGTCACAGGATTCCTGGCATTGCCTTTCTCTTGCCCTTCTTCTAAATTGACCTTGGCCACCAATGAGCAGGTACTTAAAAGCTAATTCCTATGGAAAATGCTGCATTTTATCATGACATGAAAATCTCACATGCAACCAATTGAGGTGGGGTAATATATCTGGAATCATTTAACCATGCATGCCTTTGTCACAGGTTTTAATGTAACTGATGTAGAGTAATGGAATGGGCTGGTGATGAAATAGCCCAGAGACATCCACAGGCATAGCATTCCTTAAACCAGGGTTGGGGAACCTCAGACCTGGGGACCAAATTCAGCCCTTAAGACCCTCAGGCCACACTCTTCCCCAGCAACTCTCCCTCTCTCTGGGCCATACCACACTCCCCACCCCTGCTTTGCGCCCTCCATGAGTGCTTATATAATATAATAATAATTTATTATTTATACCCCGCCCATCTGGCTGGGTTTCCCCAGCCACTCTGGGCAGCTTCCAACCGAATATTTAAAACAATACAGCGTCAGACATTAAAAACTTCCCTAAACAGGGCCGCCTTCAGTTGTCTTTTAAAAGTGAAATAGTTGTTTATTGCCTTGACATTTGTTGGCAGGGCGTTCCACAGGGCAGGTGCCACTACTGAGAAGGCCCTCTGCCTGGTTCCCAGTAACCTCACTTCTTGCAGCGAGGGAACTGCCAGAAGGCCCTCAGCACTGCACCTCAGTGGATGATGGGGGTGGAGATGCTCCTTCAGGTATACAGGACTGAGGCCGTTTAGGGCTTTAAAGGTCAGCACCAACACTTTGAATTGTGCTCGGAAACGTACATTTGCATGGTTAGCACAGGCAACAGGTGTAGGGCTCCTGGGTGCTCATGCCCCCACAGCATCCACCCTTGAAGGGGCAGGGCACCCACAATTTTTTGTGCTGGGGCCACACATGCCACAGGGGCATGTGCACCCAATGTCAGCACACCCAGCTGAGGAGAGGGGTGGCAATGCTGCCATGACTCTTCTCCTTCTCTCCGCCTCCTGGGTCAGACCTGACCCAGGAGCAGAGCTATGGCTGGGGGAAAGGGAGCTGGGAGCTCCCACTCTCAAACAGCCCTGTACAAGAGAGAGGCAGCACTGTGGCAACACAGCTGCCACTGTCTCTCCCCCACTGTGCCCCTGTGTCCAAGAGTGGAGTGCCAGCTGTGAGCCGGAGCCAGGCTCGAATGAGGGAGCCTTTGTGGGGGCACCTAGTTGTGCCCCACCCCATCAAAAAATGTGCCCGGGGCTGCGACAGGTGTGCTGATGTCAAATGCACACATGGCCCCGGGTAACCACAGTCCCAGGGCCAAGCTGGAGGGCCTGCTGGCTAGGATGTGTCTGATAATATTTGTTTGTCTGGGTGGTGGATAGAGAGAGTGTGCAAGTATGTATAGAAACCTATGTACGTATACTGCACAAAGCTAAAAATTATATTTACTGCTCTGCTCACTTCTGTGCCCAGAAGACAATATGCAGTTCTTGCCCAAAATGTTCATCATTCCTGCCTAAGCTGACACTTCTTATAGCTATTCAACAGACTTGCCACTACTTTTTGTTTCTTGTGAGATTTTGATGACCCTTGGTAAAGTGAAACATCCAAGGAATGTCAAGGAAAGCAAAAGGGAAAAAAAGAGAAAAAAGGTGCGGGATGGTGGTTGGTTGGGGATGGGTGTTTAATTGATAATACTAGTGAAATTTCTCACAGGCAAGGCACACCCCTAACTTGCCACTGTATTTTGCTTGAAGTGGGATGCGAATTTGGGTGTTTTGAGAAATAGAGATGCTTCGCAATAAGCCCAAGAAAAATGTCTTCTGGATGGTAGGAGGTTTAGGCAGATGAGACTGTCCTATCAGCTGTTAGACATCTGGTTTGCGACTGTGTAGAATTTTCTGGAAAAAATGGAGAGAAAATGGGGGACTTCTAGAGAGCATACAACCAGAGCTGACATAAAATGTGGTCCAGATTATGACAGACACACCACTGTCTGAAGAGCTGCTTCCCAAGCAACAGTTGCTGCTCAGGCCCCTGGTTCTTCCACCAATTGTCCTACTTCGTTTCATCTGCCATTTCTCTGCCCCTCAGCATCTGCCACCTGAGGTGGTTGCCTCACTCTGCCTAAAGGAAGAGTAGCAGGAACCATTACAAAATACAACATAAATACAAAACTCTTATTCTGAAGCACCCAAAACAAAACCCAAAGCATATTGAATGCTAGCATTTATTTATTTTTAACGCTGCCTGTTGTGTGACATCAACAGAAGCTACACAGAGTTGCTCAGTTTATGGGTGGGTTTCTATATGCAGGACACATTACATACAAATACACACCCAATTGGGTTCAGTCATGCACTGCGCTACTTTTACCATTTCTCTGTGGTGATAATCCACTCTCTCCACATTTCCCCAGAACACACACAAACATCAGCTTCCCACAGCCACTCCTGTTCCAAATCTTTAGAATGCAAATGAGCTGCATGTGGTCTGTTCTCCCTCATTTACCAATAAATTTTCAGAACTTTAAGCATTTGCTTTACTCAATGGGAAGCAAATTAACAGTGCCCATTTTCCCTTCCACTTCTGAGTCCTCAGAGGACCAGACATAAAGAACTGTGTTAAAAGAGCTTCACAAGGGAATCTTTCATCTGCTGATACATGGTTCATTTTAAGCAAAATACCTTAACTGCAGGTTTATACTATGGATTAAAACTTGAGAGCATAGAGGAATAAAACTTTGTATGGAAAAGGGAGCCAGCCAGCAAGGTACCAACAGAGGAAGCACAAAAAACAATGCAATGGCAAAGTTGTGCATATTCTGAAACTGCAAGTCTCTGCAGCCATCTAAACAGAAATGGGTTGATAACATTTGTAAGACTATAATGAAGTACAAACTGACTCAGCAAGTGCAGCAAGAAATGATTCTTTTTCAAAAAAAGAAAAGTTATCACAACACCGTGATTTTTGTAAATGTCCAATGTAGAAGCTCTTCAAAACTCTGATCAAATTCTATTCAAGTATAGATGCCTAGCTTTTTTTCTGACCATGATATGTATGTCATATCACTTAAATGTATTATCCTTAGGCTGTTTTACTCTAATTGTCTCATAAGTATGTTATATTAAGGACTGCATTCAATGGGTTTGCATATCACTTTCTAATCTTCTTCCCTGTATATTTTAAACTTTATTTCAAATAACATCCAATGAGAATAGCCTTCCCAATACAAGACATAATTTCCTAAAAATCATGTCATACATTATTCACCCAACCCAAAATAGTCACATCCATAAAAATGCAAATGATTCAAATGACTAGAAGCATTTTCCCAATGGCAGAATAACCATCTTATTTCACATTCTGCATGCACACACATAAACTCCTTAATAATATATGGTACTTTAAGATAAAGAGAATCTTAAGAGCAAGCCTGTCAGTTGGCTTGCTCAGTTAGAGAAGGTTAAGTTCAGATGCTGTACATATATGGGTGTTTGCTTGCTAATAAAATATCTCTTCTAAATCACTACACTGAATCTGGAACTTCACGTTGAAGTCGACACATGGTACCAGGAGTGAGATACACTGTGAGAAGATACTATGGGATATTTGAGGGCTCTTAATATGAAAGCACACCAAAGTTTGGATAGAGCTAAAGGTGCAAACAGACTCTGTGTCTTTAATTTTTTGTTAGATATGCCAGATGTCAGAGGTTGACTCAGATACCTTCGATTCATCAAGGTTTGGGTCTAATGACATCTGGCAAAGCTTGCTTGTCCATATGAATTTGTTTGCTCCTCTGTAGGCCAAGTACACATCAGTGCCGATTAACACCTCATTATCTAGCTCAGTATTGCTGCTCAGGATGGGTCATGGAGAGAGTCTGCAATTACTCCTCAGTGGATCAGGGGTCGTTTTCCTGAGGAGCAGCTGTGAAACTGCTGTTCAGCAGCAAGTCCATCTGCTATTTGTTTTCTTGGTGTTGCTAATGGATGGAACATACAGCATCAAAATGCAGAACAAGTACAAATACCGCACAGCTGGACAAAGGGGTCCTAGGACAGAGATGCTATTTGCTTCAATCTTAGGGAATTATGATGTCTATCAATATTCCTTTGGACAAGCCAAATACTTAGCAGTGCTGAGACAAGCTGATGCCGCCTGCCATCCCCCATTAGCTACAGAGTGCAAACACCTCCACCTGCTTACTGGGGTGATCGGATTAAATTGGAGAGCCATTAGCAACATTGTTTGGGAGCCACTCCCTCTTCTTTAGCTATCCTGAAGCATACTGCCTCCAACCATGGACACAGAACATAGTCATTACGGCTAGTAAAAGGTAAAGGTAAAGGACCCCTGGATGGCTAAGTCCAGTCAAAGGTGACTATGGGGTTGCGGAGCTCATCTCACTTTCAGGCCGAGGGAGCTGGCGTTTGTCCACAGACAGCTTTCTGGGTCATGTGGCCAGCATGACTAAACCACTTCTGGTGCAACGGAACACTATGATGGAAACCAGAGTGCACGGAAACACTGTTTACCTTCCCGCAGCAGCGGTACCTATTTATCTACTTGCACTGGCATGCTTTCGAACTGCTAGGTTGGCAAGAGCAGGGACACAGCAATGGGAGCTCAGCCAGTTGGGGGAATTCGAACCACCAACCTTCTGATCAGTACAGTGGTAACTTAATTAGTTCCAGAGGTCTGTTCTTAACCTGAAACTCTTCTTAACCTGAGGTACCACTTTAGCTGATGGGGCCTCCCACTGCCGCCACACGATTTCTGTTCTCATCCTGAAGCAAAGGTTCTTAACCTGAGGTACTATTTCTGGGTTAGCGGAGTCTGTAACCTGAAGCGTCTGTAAACAGAGGTAGCACTGTAAACCCAAGAGGCTCAGTAGTGTAGACCACATCCTTTACCATGGCTAGTAGTAACTGATAACCATATCATCATGAATCTAATCCAGGCATTGGCAAACTGGGCCCTCCAGATGTTTTGGGACTACAACTCCCATCATCCCTAGCTAACAGGACCAGTGGTTGGGGATGATGGGAATTGTAGTCTCAAAACATCTGGAGGGCCAAGTTTGCCTTTGCCTGATCTAATCCTCTTTTAAAGTCACCCAAGATGGCAGCCATCAGTGCCTCCTGTGGGAGCATGCACCATACAAATGTCATAAATTATTTTTGAGCTGGAAACCCCTCAAGACAGAGGCCTGCCCTACCGACACAATGCATCCTGAAGCAGCAGAAGTGGCAGTGCAGCATCACAGCTGCTTACATGGATGGGGATGGGGTGGGGCAGTGCTGATGTTCAGGTCACATGGTTGTACTCAACGGACCGCTAGATTGGCAGCCTCCTGGTTTCAATCCCACTCAGCCCTGTCCAGATAAGCAGTAGAGGTGCCATTGCCAGGAGGGTGGCTCTGGGACTCCACCTCATCACATGTGCTATAAAAATTGAACAACAATACTGAAAGGTACAGACCAGAGTCCCTCAGCACAGGAACAAACTGGACCTCTACCTGCTGCTGCCCTCTCTTTATTGCCCCGACCTTGTTTTCTTGAAATCAGGTTCAATTTAGGTGACAATCTTCTCTCTGGATTCCCTGTGTCAGAAGATAGAAGGTGATTCAAACTTTTCTCGCCTTCTATTCATTAGGGCAATAAATGTGTTTGAAGTGTGTGCCAGCCTTTTCGTCAATACCATTTTCATCACCAGTAAGTCTGTTTAATAAGCTCAGTTCATCAACCTTCTCTTTCCGAGTACAACATTTCCTGGAGGCAAATAAAATACATATTATTAACATTTCAGATATTCAAAAGAGGCCCTTTCATGTGAAGTCTTGGTTCATCATGAATAAAATTGTGCCCTTCCTTCTGCAGCTTTATCCCCTTCTCCCAGGTGCCAGTTTTGAGTTTGAGACGCTTCAGCTCCTCACACCTTCAATCAAGAGAGTGTCCTGACCAGAGCTCATTAAGCATCTCAGTCTTTTTCCCCTGCTTTGTTCAGTGCCTGCAAATAAAACATTCTAATGAGAGCCAAAGTCTGGCAGGGAGCACTGAAGGGAAAATGTTCTGTCTTCCGGCAGCTGATGATTATGCTGAATTCTTAAGGACAGGTGCTATCTTCGGTCAAACTGGTAGATGAACCCAAGGTGCTTCCAGGGTTTTAATGCTCTCTTATTAGTTAGTGATGTTCCACTGCAAGCTATATGTGCAGTTGCTTGCTACAAACTACTCACAGCAGAGTAGGTATACTGTGTGTGAATACAACGCTCTGCTCTTTCCACACAAGTGGGCCTAAAACAGTCGTGTGTGCAAGAAAGTGACAACACACTTACGGGAAGAATGGGTGAATCTGTCCATTTCAGTTTCTCAGTTTTCCAATGTTTCTCCATGTTTCCACATCAGCTTGTACTCCCCCCCCCCCAAAAAGCACATCCTCATGAAAACCAGCTTCATTTTAGTGAGACTTTCACCTAATACACACTTCTTTTTGTACACCATTTTGCCTCTCACACACATTTTAATGCACACTTCATTTTTTATTTTATAAATATTTATTAAAGTTTTTAAATATAAATGCACAAATAATAAACAGTCTTACTTCTATCACAGACATAATTTCATCACTTCTTTGGGCTCCCTCACGTCTCCCGCTCCCATTTACATCGTTAAAAGTTTTTTCCAAACAAATTATCAACTTGTTTACAATCTCATGTCCACTCATTCAAATATAATCTAGCACTTCTTCCAAAAAATTTTATATTTTCTTTAGTCTCACTTATCATCAAATTTCAAATCTAATTTAGTGGTGGCCAGTTTTTTATAATCTAGCATCCTTCTTAGCATTCAACCAAATTACAATGTTTTTGTAGATACTTCTTGAATTTCTCCCAGTCTTCCTCCATCTTCTCTTCTCCCAGGTCACGGATTCTGCCAGTCATCTCGGCCAGTTGCATATAGTCCATCAGTTGCATCTGCCACTCTTCCAGTGTGGGTAGATCTTGAGTTTTCCAGTTTTTTGCGATGAGTATCCTTGCTGCCGTTGTTGCATACATAAAAAATGTTCGGTCCTTCTTTAACACCTTCTGGCCGGCAATACCCAGAAGGAAGGCCTCTGGTTTCTTAGTGAAGGTATACTTAAATACCTTTTTCAGCTCATTATATATCATTTCCCAGAAGACCTTCACCTTAGTTTAATGCACACTTCATGCTAGCATATGCATAGTTTGTACACGTTACTTGGCTGGAGAACTGTGCTTCAAAATTCATAGAAGTGCTCATTTTGAAAGACGGCTGTGTTTTGGTTCACATATTGTTTTGGAAAGAGTAAACTAATTAGGTTGACTTATAAATGTGATCTGAATTGAAGTTCTCCTCCAACCCTAACTCAGGCATGTCATTTGAGGAGTATGTCTTTTTCTAAATGGTGACATCCAGCAGTGCACTAGTGGAAATCCACTTGATCAAAAAAGCTTGCCCTTCCTTTCTCTCCTCTCCCTGCACTCCACAAAACTACTCCAGAGGGTCCTCCAACCCCTAGGGCAGTCTTTGTGGCTGTGTGGCAGGTTGCAGGGAGGAGGACAGGAAAGGAAGTCCTAATGCTTGAGTGGAATCATCTTTTGCTGGCAGGCACTCACCAATGGATGTCTCTCTTAATGTTTGTTTTAACTGATGCTAAAATGCTTTCTCCCCCTTTTCTCTTTTTCGCTTCGTCATATTGTGTGAATTTTCTAATAATTTAAAAATATATAAAAGCGAAAAGAGGATTTAAGCACAAATATAAAAACCCACTTAAAAAATAAACCCTGCTAAGATAACATTGACTGGAAAAGTAATGGTGAATGTGTACCAAAGTGTAGACATCTAGCTGTAGGGTTGGCATGTCACTGCACACATCAAAACCACATATCTATTTTTAAAGACAGAAGAGTAGTGCTGAGGTGAAGTTCACTCCTGCTGCTGTTCTGTTCCACAAGTGATGAATTTTGCGAGATCGAGAGGACGACTATTAGGTGACAATGTTGTGGGGATGAATGAGAAAGTGGAATTCAACACATAAATCCCAGTCAGGTGAAGAGTAGCTTAATCCAAATTAGTAATAAATTGTGTATTCTAAACTCTGAGACATTAGAGGCTCTTACATTCAAGGATGTCTTGCTGAGCCCAACAGGCCAAACAAAATCAAATCAGAGAAACTCTCCGTTGATAAGCGAAGTCTTACAGTAAACAGCAGCTCTTCTTACTCACCCGCCGAAAAGATTTCATGGCGAGTGATTCATAACAACATTCACATCTCCCTAAAAGGGCTTATAATATGCTGCAGCTTATCTTGAAGGAGCTACAAGTAAATCTTAAACTCTGTCAAACTTCTGTCAAATGAAGCAATGTGTTTTTCTCAGTGTTGGTAGGTCAAGCCCTTGTATATTATTGAAACATTCTTTCGTGGGAATAGGCAATTATTTATTTCTTAAAGGGCAGATCGGCAGACAGAGCTCATGGCCCATTTCTTCTGATGATGACAGGATTCCTGGAGACGAGGTCAGTCTCTGAATGAAAATGACTCCCAATCACTTCTGTCTTTCCCTGGCAACATCAACGAATTTGGAACGGTTTTTGTCTAGTTCTTGGGGAACAATTTTTTTAAATATGATGAGTGACCTTGGAAAATTGGGCTAGCAGCATAGTTTTTTCTCTTACTTCAGCAGTATTATATTACGCCCGGAAAATAAAAAATTAACTGTGTGATATAAGTCCCTCCACATCAAAAATTCATAGGCAAAGAAAGAGAGTTAAGAAGACCCAGAAGAAAGGCAATTTCAGAATGAAGATATTTATATTTTAAAACGCATTCCTTAAAGTCATACTAGGCATCATCCCAATGCCCTGTATAATCTGGAAAACCAATTTCCAGAGGAAGAAAGGGGGGTGCTTAACCCTTTCTCCAACCGTGGTTTCCCCACAAATTATGCCCCTTACCCTCTATGGATTTCCAAATATGGAAGCTCCCCAAGGGCAAAACCACTTGGAGTTTTCTTTGTGAACGTGGGAAATAGTTAAACATCTTCACTGCTTATCTCACCTTCTTTGTCCCCTGGGAGTGAATATTCTCATATTATTATTATTATTATTATTATTATTATTATTATTATTATTATTATTATATTTATACCCCACCCTCCCAGGCCAAGGCTGGGCTCAGGGCAGCTAACACCAAATATATAATACATTAAAAACACAAAATCAAGCAATTGATTAAAACACAGCTCAAAAATCACAGTAAAATCAGAATAAAATTAAGTGGCCAACCCACAAATCACAGCCATGAAGGTAGGAATATTAAATATTCACCAGGCCTGGTCACCTGTGCTGGTCCCATTGGGGAGTCAATGGGTTTGATCCAGACTTAGTCGTGCTTAGAGTCATTACATGTTTAAGTCCCATTTATTTCAGTGGATCTACTCTAAACAAGACTATGTTTGGATGCAATCCTATATCTCAAGAGTGAGGAACCTGTGTTCTTCCAGATGTTGGTTATTTACCCCATCAGTCCCCAGTCAGCCTAGCCGATGGCGAGAGCTGATGGTAGTTGTAGTCTGCATAAATCTGGAGGGCCACAGTTTCGCAATACCTGTGGTATCTGAACATCTAGTTTTGATAAAGAGAGGACCCAAATAATTACCGCCCAGTCAGTCTGACATCAATACCAGGGAAGATTCTGGAGCAGATCATTAAGCAAACAGTCTGTGAGCACCTAGAAAGGAATACTGTGATCACCAATAGTCAGCATGGATTTCTGAAAAATAAGTCATGTCAGACTAACCTGATCTCGTTTTTTGACAGAATTACAAGCCTGGTAGATGAAGGGAATGCAGTGGATGTAGCCTACCTTGATTTCAGCAAGGCATTTGACAAGGTGCCCCATGATATTCTTGTAAAGAAGCTGGTAAAATGCGGACTTGACTATGCTACCACTCAGTGGATTTGTAACTGGCTGACTGACCGAACCCAAAGGGTGCTCATCAATGATTCCTCTTCATCCTGGAGAAGAGTGACTAGTGGGGTGCCACAGGGTTCTGTCTTGGGCCCGGTCTTATTCAACATCTTTATCAACGACTTGGATGATGGACTCAAGGGCATCCTGATCAAATTTGCAGATGACACCAAACTGGGAGGGGTGGCTAACACCCCAGAGGACAGGATCACACTTCAAAACGACCTTGACAGATTAGAGAACTGGGCCAAAACAAACAAGATGAATTTTAACAGGGAGAAATGTAAAGTATTGCACTTGGGCAAAAAAAATGAGAGGCACAAATACAAGATGGGTAACAGCTGGCTTGAGAGCAGTACATGTGAAAAGGATCTAGGAGTCTTGGTTGACCACAAACTTGACATGAGCCAACAGTGTCACGCGGCAGCTAAAAAAGCCAATGCAATTCTGGGCTGCATCAATAAGAGTATAGCATCTAGATCAAGGGAAGTAATAGTGCCACTGTATTCTGCTCTGGTCAGACCTCACCTGGAGTACTGTGTCCAGTTCTGGGCACCACAGTTCAAGAAGGACACTGACAAACTGGAATGTGTCCAGAGGAGGGCAACCAAAATGGTCAAAGGCCTGGAAACGATGCCTTATGAGGAACGGCTAAGGGAGCTGGGCATGTTTAGCCTGGAGAAGAGGAGGTTAAGGGGTGATATGATAACCATGTTCAAATATATAAAAGGATGTCACATAGAGGAGGGAGAAAGGTTGTTTTCTGCTGCTCCAGAGAAGCGGACACGGAGCAATGGTTCCAAACTACAAGAAAGAAGATTCCACCTAAACATTAGGAAGAACTTCCTGACAGTAAGAGCTGTTCGACAGTGGAATTTGCTGCCAAGGAGTGTGGTGGAGTCTCCTTCTTTGGAGGTCTTTAAGCAGAGGCTTGACAACCATATGTCAGGAGTGCTCTGATGGTGTTTCCTGCTTGGCAGGGGGTTGGACTCGATGGCCCTTGTGGTCTCTTCCAACTCTATGATTCTATGATTCTAAGTGGCTAAGTGATGAAAGAATAAACCAAAGTAAATTAGCTTTAGGAGAAATTTGGTAACCACAAATAGATGGCAATGATTTTGTAGCTATGATTTTGCAGATTTTATGCCAGTTCAAAAGCATCATTATCTTTCTCTTCTATGAGGGGAGCAGAGGAATCTCTTTTATATGTGAAGATGCAGTTTTCTGAAAATCTTGATGTCAAGCTTATCCAGGCTGATTTTTTTCATATCTGTACATCTTGTTAAAGACATAAGAGCAGTGTTTGTCTGTTTTCTAGGTCAGTTGGCAAAGCTTGATCTTTCCTTTACCATTAATCTCAGCAAAGGCACTGCTGTTGCATTAGGTGCAGTGAACCCAAAAGGTTTTCCACCAAGAGAATCAGTTTAGTTTTCAGTCTGTAAAATATTAACGAAAAGCATTTAGTTATTCAAGCTTGTAGATTGCAATTTTCAGTTCATAAAGCCTTATTCAAGAGATCTAATGTACAAATGCAAACATGTGACTCCCAAATAAAATCAAGAAGCTTTACATATATGCAACAGGAGGGGGAAACTCCATAATATACAAATACATGCGTCTTTCCAGGAAGGATGAAGCAGTAAACCTGGCAAAGATGCTGCTTCAAAATAGTGTAAGGCTGTCTTGCTGAAATGTTATCACTTTTTGTGTGCTAATGGCTTTAGAAAATAAACAAATTACTGAGCTCAAAAAGTGCCTTTGGAAAATGCATTAAGGCAATTTGCAAATAATTGCTGTATGCTGGGCTATTATGACTTTGACTTCTGAAGTATAAAATCTCCCTGAGATAATGATGATAATTATGTCGAAAAACAGTTGCCACCCTTTAATCTTCTAAGACAAAATGGAGATCTTTGGGGATTTGGGGCCCTGTCATCCTAATTGAACATCTGACAGGAAAGTAATTAGAATAGAAAGCAGAAAGGTCACCTGTTTGCCCATGCAAAATTCATCCGTATCTGATAGCCATCATATGGGCCAACTAGTTCATTCTTTGCACATGTTTCTCATTTAAATGCCTTCACTGCCAATAAAGAAGCTGTCAGACAGACCATTTTCAGAATGGCGTTTGGTGCTCAACAGTAAACATGTTCTGGACATGCTGTAAAAATTAATGTGCATGTTAATAGGGTGTTTTTATAATAAAAAGGGTGGAAGACAAAGGCATCAGAACGTAAGTTGCCAAAGCTATGTTGCATTCAAGACCACTTATTAAAGTCCTATAATATGAAAAATATACCTCTACATTGGTGGACTACTACTCCCATCATCCTTGACCATTAATGCTCTGAAAAGATGGAGGAGAATGGGGGAAGAGACAGAAAATGACAAAGAAAACTCTCTCTTTCCCTCTCTTCCATTGCTAGTGTTGCCATTGATGAAGTAACGATCAGGTAAGGGAGCGGTTTGGAGGGAGGGAGGAAGTTCTTCTCTGACTCAGATTAAAATCCAAGTCAGAGAATTTTGAGGTTGCTATGTTCACCTCATTCTAAAGGTGAGTATTAATTGTATTCCAAGTCAAGGAATTATTAAGTTCACTGGCTAAGGGACTAGAAAGTTCTTGCTGACTTGCTACTTTTTCAAATGCCCATTAGTTTATCTAAATACTTGGTTCTTTGTC
The DNA here is from genome assembly GCF_964252035.2 of Podarcis erhardii. Lineage (NCBI taxonomy): Eukaryota > Metazoa > Chordata > Lepidosauria > Squamata > Lacertidae > Podarcis > Podarcis erhardii. Next base: position 55,292,601 of record NC_138498.1, on the reverse strand, counting down.
ACCTGTTTGGTATGCCTCTTTAGATAAAGCACCAGAATAAAACAAAAACTCCAGGTATGGCTCTCCATCCAACATCTTCCAAAGTAAAAACTGACAAAATGAATTCTTTCAGTATGGAAGCAATTTGTCTGCCTTTCCTCATTGCTGCTTTTACATCTTTGTAGTCTAATGATATTACTGCCTCTCTGGCTCGTTTCCTGCTTCTGGTACATTAGAACAACAATGTATTAGCTTCTCTCCATTTCACAATTTCTCTTCAAATCTTTCTTGCTAACTCCACTGCTACCTCCAGGATTTTGGAGTCTCTTGAGCCCGTAGTTGTCAGTGGAGTGGCAGGGATCACCTGACCTCCCATTGCCTGTGCCATTGCTACTTAACAGGGTGAAGAAGGGGAAGGGCTGAGTTGCTGCCCCCTTTTCACTCACAACACAGTACTCTGCGCATTCTCAGAGTAAACATTCTCAGATGTGTTTGCCCCACATCCTCCAGAGGGAACTGTGGCCCACCTCAAATTAATCCAAGGTGGAGGTCAAGGCAGGAGGAGTCACCATGCTGCCTCAGGAGGTAGTGGATCTATGACACGTCCTTCTCCAGATTCCAGCACCATTTTCCTGCAACCCTTTGAGAACAGGTGGCTAAAAGGGGTCAATTTACATCAAGGGAAAGTCCCCAGCCCTTCCTGGTCAGTAAGGCTCAGATCCCACCTGCTCCATCCACAAGCTCCCCTCTCTTTTGGCTGCTGCCTCCTCTGCTTGGCAGACTAGACTACAGTGGTTACTTGGTCTGCAGCAGCTGTAGCTCCTTTTGTCTCCTGACAGCCTCTCCTGCCTATCCAGGATGTGTCTGTGGGGCCACCAGTCTGGAGTAAGCCATTCCAGGCCTGGCTCAATGTGGAACAGCAAAAGGAATGCAGTTTCAGATCCCACTCAGTAGCTGCAGCTAGCCAACATCATGTATATAAAAATAAGAAAAGAAAAACTAAAAAGAAAAAAGAATAGAGTTACATCAAATATCAAGATTGCTCTGAATCCATAGCTGTCAACTTTCCCCTTTTTTAAAGTGAAATTCCCTTATTCCAAATAGGATTCCTCGCAAGAAAAGGGGAAAGTTGACAGCTATGTCTGAATCTCCTGACTTCCTCCCATCCCATCCATGGGTCCTCTTACTTCTATTTTCATCTGCATAGCAATACTTCTCCAGAGTTTTCCTCATCCTAAATTATATGTTGTTTCTATTACATTACAGATGTATTCAGAATCCTGCTTATGTTTTAGCCTGTTTACAATGATTCTGTATATATATAATGAACATTTTCCATTCTTTTTTAAATTTTTTGTGTTCTTGGTTCCTGAGCTTCCCGGTTAATTTTGCCATTTTGCCATAGTCCATCAACTTGATCTGCCAGTCTTCTTTGGTCGGGGTTGTCTCTTCCTTCCATCTCTGGGCTAGCAGTATGCAGGTTGCCATTGTAGCATACATAAACAGTTTCATCTGATCTTTTGGAATCTCAGTACCTATAATTCCTAGTAAAAAAAGCTTCTGGTTTTTTAATAAAAGTTAATTTGAATGTTTTTTTTTTCCATTTCATTATATATCATTTCCCAGAATTTTTTGATTACATCACAATTCCACCACATGTGATGAAAGGTACCCTCTTTTTCTTTACATTTCCAGCATGTATTGGTACTTGTTCTATACATTTTTGCTAATTTAACTGGGGTTAAGTACCACCGAAATATCATTTTCATACTAGCCAACATCTTCTGAACCCATGAAGAATTCCCTCTTAGTCTCCTCTTTCCCTGATGGTAGTAAAATGGAGAGTAGTCAGCATGACCCTGAAGAAGGGGGAAACAGGGTGGTGTGGTGCAAATGCCCCCTTTGGCATTAACATGTAATAGATTCGCTCTGGGTCTCTGCCTATTTCCCTCATCTCTCCCAGCTCATCCAAACAGACTTCCATGGAATGTACTTTGCACGGAGCCCACACTCATATCCTCTGTCTATACAGCAGTTGTTTGATTAATTTGTGTGCATGTTGGCAACATGGTGAATTTGACAGTATGACTGGGCCACATCAAGTCAGACAGATTAATTTTGCCCAGTTCCACAGAGCATGTATTCAAGATATTTCCCCCCAGAAACAAAAACTGACATCTCATCTGGTTCTCTTTCATGGTGGGATGCTCACTGGGAAGATAGATTTGATTCTTGCCCTTCTCAAGCCCCGCTGGCCAAGTGTGGGGAACAGCCAGCCAGACCTTTTAAAACGTTGGCACTCAAAAAGCTGACAACCAAACAATTTGCGGAAGGCGTGAGAAGCCGCAAAGATGAAGAGGTAAAGGGCATCCTAACAAGTTATTTATCCAATGTCTCAAGGGGGTGGGCTTGTAATCCTTCCTTTTTTTCCTTTTTTTAAGGTGAGCAAAGAGATATCCAAAAACCTCCACTTCACAATAGAGGGCCTATTAAATTCATTGTTGTGGTTCAAATGACATGCTTATGCCTTAATTTATGTGCCTTTAGCCACGGAACATTGGTCTCCTCATAATGCTGAGATCCCAAACAAAATTGATGTTGTGTTGAAAATTAGTTCTGGAAGTAGCCGCTAGCTTTGTAGCAATGAACCTTTCCTTCTTCTTCCTATTATTATTATTATAGTTTGTATTTAATAAATATAATTTATGGTGCTCATTGTTATTTATGGTCAAGCTTCCTATTTTTTATTTTTTTAAAAAAAATGCACTGTAATGGCTTCATAATGTTCCCCTCTCCTAGCTTAATGGTAGAGTGATTTACTCAGGAGGAATTTGTGAACTGGGATATTCTACCATATAAACAGCTAGCGTTGGTGGCATTAAAAAACAAACTGCAGCTTTTATTATTAATTATGAATAATGATTATTATTAATTATTAATTAAGAATAATTTAAAAACAATAATTACAGATACAGCACTGTTTCTAAGACCTCAAAGATGGTGATGGTACTTTCACTGATATTTTACCATGCTGCTCCATGTATAAATTTTGTCTGAATTACCCCTATTTAACACCCCTGTAAGTTTGGCCAGTATATATATATATATATATATATATATATATATATATATATATAACCTTTAGTTTAGGGCAGTAGAAGACCTGATGCTGAAAGATTGTCCCTTGGCAATCCAGTGAATGCAAGTCTAATCATGTAAGTTTTGAAATATATATATATATATTTTTCCCTAAGGGATGAAATTTGCATACAAAACCAATATATTCCTCTTCTGATGAAAAACACTTGGAGATGGCAGCATATCTCAGTGTATTTGTTTGTTTTTCTGTATCACTTCTTTTTACTCACAGGGTATAATTTAAGATGCATTGTATAGCCTCTCCATGCCTTGGTATTCATGCAAAGAGCAGACAACCCACCACCACTTTATATGTGAACGGGGCAAACATATGTTCAAGATATAAAGGGATTTTTTCCAATGTTGTTTTCTAAAGGACTCTGGGCTCCTTAATGGGTTAATGAATAACTGTTGATTGTTTTCTACTCTGTGCTGAGAGTGAACCTTTGATCATGTGATGAAGGTATTGAGTTGCAAATCTCCATTCAGTAAGGGAGTTGCCTTTAGTCTTTCTCTCCCAAACCCAGGGATGTAAATGAAGCTCTCCTGAAGAGAGAATAAAAAGCTCAAGGCCAATGGAGGCTGGAAAGCAGGCTGTGGGGAGAGACAGACCTCTGCTTTTAGGTCTGTTTGGACTATTTCGTATTTACTAAGATACTGAATGTGCTGCACAACACAAGACATTGTATGGATATTCTGGATGTGTATTTGATGCTTCTGTTTTGTTTGTTGAAGAGTTCTGCCAAGAGTTCTAGGGAAACCCAGCCAGATGGGCGGGGTATAAATAAATTATTATTATGTTTTTATGGGCCTGGACAATGATTTCTTACTAAATGAGTCAGTTCATAGGCTTCCAGCCACTTCAAACTGTGCAATTTTAATAAATGCAACATGGTCAGTAGTCAGGGATTATAGCAGTTTTAGCCCCAAATATCTGGAGTTTTGGGGAGGTTGTTCTACTCTGACTACAGTGAAGGTTTGCGGGGGATGAGGGGTGGAATTCCCAGCTATATCTGGAGATTCCAGTCCGTGGTTTCCCACTGAGCTATGGCCCTTCCTCCTGTCACAATTTGAGGCCAAACATGATTTTAATCTCTGCATATATACTTTTGATCTCAGGAACTGGATGGAAGCTGCAGCCATTTGAGGAAACATCACTTCCAGTACATGAACAATGGCTTTTGTGGTATGCAAAGTACTAATTTAAATCTGGCAAATTAAATGCAATCCTCCAGTTTATACTAAGTTTTGAATGTGCTCCTTCTGCCGAACAAGTTCCTCATCTCAGCATAAAAAGGATGTCAAACAGTGCTAATTACTGTAGAATTTTGTATCACCGAGTGTATTAAGGCCAACCAAAAAGAGAGCAAAAGAAAAAGGAATCATTCAGAAGGCCAGAGAACAGCTGTCAGGCTCTAATGATTTTGGTCAATATTGATTGACCTGGCTCACAAGTGACCTAAAATTAAAAAGATCTTTATCCTGTCATTAACTCCCTTAAACCTTTTAATCCTCTTGAGTAATGACTAGCTGCTCTTCATTAAGATGTGTTGGTTTTTATCCTGCACTTGACAAAAAGTCTTAATGATAAACTGACTGAAAGAGGTTAGCAATAGCACTGATTGCTTAGTCAACCCTCAGAGAGTAACACGTGTTTTTAACCCCTAGAGAGTAATGCATGTTTCCAAATAGTCAACGTTATTAAAAAGATAACCACAAAAAGTTCAGGTGTCAAATGTTCACCACCACCCTCACTTATTAATAGTGGGGATAACTATTGCCTGGGGCTCTGTAAGATGCTCAAATATTGCTGCCACTTATGGCATTAAGAGTGGGGGGGGGGGAATAGCGGCTTATGTAATGAGTATTACTCACTTTCTTGGATTCCTTTAGAAAATAAAATAGTGATTCAACACAGCACTTAATATGCTATGTGGTCTAGAAAATCCTACCCCCATGGCTAATATATTTCTGTGTTTGCTCAGAAGTAAATTCTCTTCAGTAAAGCAGTGTGTGTGTGTGTGTGTGTGTGTGTGTGTGTGTGTGTGTGTATTCTGTCTTTAATTGCTGTCCCATTCAACATGGCACAGAATTTGTGACAAACACTTGCTGAATTAGTTGGGTAGGAGAGCCGGAAGAAAAAAAGATTCGCATCTGGCAACCAATGCGCCCCTTTGGTTTCAGATAGTATATGGGTAGACGAGTCTCGAAAGCCAAGGATAAAGGGAAGTTTTCCTTCTGCACATATGTTTTCCCTCTGCACATAACTGTGGCCTTATGGGAAGCATTGCTTCTTTTCTCTTGCATTCTGGGAAGTCTTGCTTATAATCTTTTCTCTGTTTCTGCACACACTGTACGAACCTGTTCCAAACACCAAGACATTCCCTCATCGCTCAGTTCACCTTAAGTTCATGGTGACTCGTTCTCCATGCATAACTGACCACATCTATAGAACTTGATTATTGTATTCTTTCATGTTATGATCAATCATTAGTAATTGTTTTATGCCATATTAATCTTTAGTTATTATTAATTAGGAGGTTTCATGCTTGTCTAGTCCCAACCTCGTCTCCCAGCCTTTAATCTACCAGTGATTAATGTTCACATGTAATTCCCACCCCTCACATGTATTTCCCGCCTTGCATTTGCATTAACCAATAAGCAACGAGTTTCTTTGTGTTTGTATCAACCAATCAGCCACAAGCACACCTGTGGCAATGTTTGTAATATTCAATAAAAGAGAGTTCCCGGGACTTCCCGGCAGACGCCTCTCGTGACACCCACTACTCGTCTCTCGTGATTTTCATTCCTACATCTGGTGACCCCGGACGTGCCAGATCCCTTACGCAGCCCAGCCCCTGTACTTCACTCGACTGGAAAAGTCAAAGCGCGCTACTTCGTGAGTATGGGCGGCGATTTAACTAAATTGCAGAAACGACATGCTACGGAATTGTTCTCTTTAGTTAGACAGCGGGTTGTGGGTGCTCATGTTTCCTTAAAAGAAATTGAACACCTCATTTGTGAAATTAATCGCCAATGTCTTTTCTATCCTGAGACTGGCTCTCTCGACGTGGAGACTTGGCAAAAGATCGGAAAGACCCTCTTTGCAGAACCGAGGGCTCCGATTCATTGTCTGCTTACCTGGCAGAAATGTGCAGAGGCCGTTGCAAAGTTTGGACCCCAGGTCCCCCAGGCGTCTCCTTCGGCCCCTGCTCTCCTGCCTGCAGCAGACAATCCCCCCCCTTACCCCACTTCTCCACTGATTCTGCCTCCTTCTCCTTCGCAGCCCGGCAAACCCCCCCCTGCTTCTCCTCCATCTCAACCTGCTTCCACCCCCCCATCCCCCTTCCCCCCCCTCCTTCTTTGCCTGCTCCTACTGGAGCCGTGCGTGCTGCACTTTCTCAGGCAAGACAGAAGGGGCTTTTGTCCTTGCAGGAAGAATCTGAGTGGGCGGGGGAAATGCCATCTGCCTTCCCTATCACCTATGCAAACGCAGGAAATGCTCAACAACAGGTGTTTTATGAAACCCTTCCTTATTCTGTATTGAGAGAATTGAGGAGGGCCATTGCTGATTCTGGCTTAAAATCCTCCTATGTCACAGGGATGCTGGAGGGGATTGCGTCTGGTTATACCATGCTGCCCCAAGATTGGAAGGATTTAATGCGCATGTTGCTCTCACCAGCCCAGTATGTTGTCTTTGATAGTGAATTTCGGCTTAGTGCTTCAGCCCTGTCTGATGCCCAGCATACAGCTAATGAACTTTATGGTGCCGGTCTTTTTGATAATATAACAGCCCAGGCGACGCTGACGCCTGCACATTTTAGCCGCACCGCGACTTGCGTACAGCGCGCCTTTCGAAAAGTCCCTGTCTCAGGGCAGCCGCTGAGCTCTTTTGTTAATATTAAACAACTTAATTCAGAGCCCTACCACCAATTTATAGATAGATTGAAAGAAGCAGTGACCAGGCAGGTTGATAATACTACAGCCCAGAATGAATTGATGAAAAAATTGGCGTTTGAAAATGCGAACATTGACTGTAAGAAGGCTTTGCAGTCGATCACTAATCGCCCAAAATATGATCTGGCGCAGATGATTCAAGCCTGTGCGGACATTGGAAGCCAGAGCCATGCCATGTCCTTGCTTGCCGGTGCCATCCAGGCTGGCAATAAACCAACTGGTAACTGTTTTAATTGCAAGCGCCCTGGTCATTTTGCAAAAGAATGCAGGGCACCTGGCGGTGGGGCGCACAGGGATGGTACTGCCAATAAGGCTAAACCCTCCAAGAAATGCCCAAAGTGCGGTAAAGGCTATCATTGGGCTAATCAGTGCAGGAGTTCGGGAAACTCCATGCTGGCCCCGCCCTCGGGCCACGAGAATTAGAGGGCCCATTGCCATCGGCTACCACCATTGATGCTTTTCCTAAGGAGATACCCTCAGATTTCACCATTGATTTAATTAATCAGGAATCCAAAGACTCTGTTTTGCCTGGTGAAATCGTGCTCATGCCCACCCAACTTGCAGGTCCACTACCTCCCAAGGTCGCAGGTTTGATTTTGCCGAAATCTTCTGCAGCCAAAGAAGGAATCATGGTTATTCCTGCAGCCTTGGATCCTGACTATGTGGGCACAATAATGCTTCAACTTTGGAGCCATATGCCCATGCAGTTAAAAAAGGGTGACTCCTGGGCACATTTGGTAGTGCTTCCTACCCCTCCTACTGCTTCTATTATGGATAGTAATTTGCACCAGCTCTCTTCTCTCTCTCCACAGTTATTAGCTGTAATCCAGAGGATCGGTGACCAAAAAATTCTTCGTAAGTATAAAATTAATGGCAGAGTTCTGGAAGGCTTGATTGATACTGGCGCGGACATTTCTGTAATTTCCAGTAATTGTTGGGACCCCACGTGGCCCCTTGAGCCTGCCTCTGCAGTCTGGGGTGTGGGTGGCCCACAAAATTCTTCCAAAAGCGTACAATGGCTGCCTGTTTCTCTGCCTGATAGCTATGATACCATTGCATTTATTCAGCCCTGTGTGCTAAAAATCCACCTCAATCTGTGGGGAAGAGATTTATTGCAACAATTACAAGCTTCCATTCAATTTAATGAGTAAGCTTGCGCTTCCCCTTACCTGGAAATCTACCAGTCCGATATGGGTGGAACAATGGCCCATCACGGGCGAGAAACTCATTGCTTTAAAGAATCTGGTGAATCAACAATTATTGGCTGACCACATAGAGCCTTCTGTAAGCCCCTTTAATACCCCTGTCTTTGTCATACGAAAGAAAAGCGGAAAGTGGAGATTTCTCCAAGACCTCCGGAAAATAAACCAGATCCTTGAACCCATGGGGCCTTTGCAGTGTGGTCTGCCTAATCCAAATGCGATTCCACATTCCTATCAATTGGCTATAATAGATTTGCAAGATTGCTTCTTCTCCATTCCCCTACAGGAGAAGGATCGTAAATTTTTTGCCTTCACTGTTCCTGTCTTAAATAATAGCCAGCCAACAGAAAGATTCCAATGGAAGGTTTTGCCGCAAGGAATGTTGAATTCCCCTACCATGTGCCAATATTATGTGAATCAAGCCCTCCAGCCCTTTCGCCTTCGGTATCCACATCTCCTTATTTATCATTATACCGATGACCTGCTCATCAGCGGGCCAAGCCTCCCCCCCCAATGGAAACAGGAATTGATAACTTGTTTGTCACTTTACGGTTTGAATATCGCCCCAGAGAAAGTCCAGGAATCCTCTCCCTTTCATTATTTGGGGCATAAAATGATAGCTAGCTATTCCATTCCTATAGTCCCCGAATTACATATCCCAAAAACAATGAAATATGTCCAGCTGCAGCAATTGCTGGGCAACATCAACTGGATAAGACCCTATTTTAAAATCCCTCTTGAAGTTTTACGGCCACTTTTTTCAGCCTTAAAAGGCCACCATTCTCCTGGTGCTAAAATTATCCTTACCCATCTCCTTGTGATTTTCATTCCTACACAAGGATACAAATTTCCATGGCCCTCTAGCAGCTATGGTGGCTCATGTACCCAAAATTATGTATTTAGCATAAACTCCTAGGAGGGTTGGTTTGATCAGAATGGAATATACACTTCCAGGCTCAACACGCAAGCAGCATCCAGGCAGAAATCGGCTAAATGTCCAGGAAATCCGGATGTATGGCAACCCGTGTCAGCAGCGACATTTTTGGTGATTTCCCTCAGAAATAGCTCAAAAATAAATTTGGGCAAAACTAAAAAAAGCTCAGCAACTTTTCTTTTTGAACTATATATCTATATCTACATATCTCTTTCTCTATCTCTATCTCTATCTCTATCTATATCATCTATATCTATCTATAAATCTATATATCTATATATCTATATCCATAGTGTGTGTGTGTGTGTGTGTGTGTTGTGCACCATGTTGTACAGGTGAGGACAGAAGAGGAAGAGGTAGTGCACTAGCTGGCCAGGGTTTATACACTCACTCTCCTCCATGCATTGGGTCCTATTGGTGGAGAACTATAGTCCCCCTTCAGTGCCAAAAACAATGCAGATTGCAGTTCTGTTTTCACAAATTTAGGTAAGTAAGCCCCATTGAACTCAACTGGACTTAGTAGATATACGTAAGCTTCCACTGCAAGGGTATGGTCCATTAAGGCTCAAAGGGACTTGTCATGCTGAATTTTTAAAAAATAAATATACTGAAAAACATCAAAGGTTACTTAAGGAGAAGTCTCTCTTGGCAAAATGATCAGTGTTTTCAGGTAGGCACAACCGGTGCCAACTGCAGAATCATCAGATAAATCCCATGGCTGAAAGACACACTGATGCCACGAAGAGCTTTAATGCTCCGTGTTCAACACCACTATATACTGTATGTCACCACTATGCAGTTGGTTGTCAGGAATGAAACTGACAGAAGAGCACTAAAATAAGAGGAGAGTTCTTTGTAGGCAAATCCACAGTGAATAGAGATTGCCACCTGCCAAGTGTCTTCTTTTGGCTAGGAATATTTCAAAGAGAATTGTCAGATGTCTGCCTTAAACAACTGAAATAATCCTGGATTTACATTCTCTTCCCCCCACCCCCCAAACATCAATGTGACCTATTTTACAGGTTTGCAATGACTCAAAACATATTCAGTTTGTGATTCAACACAATTTCCAAATAAATGAGGTTCTGTATAATTTGCAATCTGAAACACTGCAAAAACATTGAAGCAAAAACATCAAGCTGAAGTAACATACGTAATGCTGAATTATGCAATATTTTCAGAGTCAGTGCTCATTTACTTAGCATATCAAGAAAATAATAATTGAAGTGGAAACCTTTTTTTCTTGAAAAATGTGGTAATCTACTATATCCTTTTCTTAAAGCAAGCCAACAAAGAAACCCCCAAATACATTTTTTCTGAGCAGAAAATACAATATTCATATGAAGAAAATTACCTAGCATGCATTAAATTGCATAATTCTTGCATTAAGCCCTTTTTTTTTTAGCCCTGGAGACTCTCTTATTTGGCTGGCTGTCCAATCCTATAGATCAGGGCTCCTATCTGGAATTCAGAAGCAGAGCAAGGAAGAACCACCCTGGTAGTATGGCTAAGCAACCTTCATTAATCTCAGTCTATACACAAAAATTCCAGCTAGAACTTTCCTTCCCAGGGAGAAGAACTTAGATATATAGGATAAAACAGTGGGTCTGCTCCTATGCAACAGTAGGTAGCAAGAAAGCACCAAAAACTTTCTGGAATAAAATGCTTTTGACACTCTTACCTCTCATTCTTTTTGAGAGTCAGCTTTATTCCAGTTAATGGGCTTTGTCATTAGAACTCCAGCAAATCCATGCTGCAACAAATCAATGGTCCATTTCACTCCTGCATGTTTGTTAGGGGAAGGGGGGGAGTTGATATTTGAGATGCTTCAGAAGGAAAACAGCAACAAAAATACCCCCATAATACGCATGGGCAGCTATATCATGGGAAATGTTTTCCTGACCCCGGTTGGTTATCAGCTAATGCTTTGGATCACAATGATGGATAGCCTTTGCCGTTTTTATCCCAACTAGCCCAGTTGCAGAAGCTATTATAAGAACATAGGAATTGTTCTATCAGAAACGGAACAATCCAATGTCCCATTAATCATCCCGCATTCCTAACTTGACAGGCAGATAGACAAACAATAGTTTGCTATATTTGTGTGTGTGCACAGCAACAGATACCGAAATGTCGTGTGCATGTGTGCCAATCGCCCCTTCTTGGACAAGGTTCTTGAGCAGGTGGTCATGGACCAGATCCAAACACTCTTGGAGGAAAAATGATTTTCTAAATCCATTTCAATCGTGGTTTGGACCACCCCTGCTACAGATCCACATGAAAAACAAACACCCTTTTAAATCCTTATCCCAATACCTGTGACTGGGGTGCCCTGGGAAAATACTTACCCAAGATTAAAAGGTAGACCTCTTTATTTGGGTGATAACACCATCCATCAAAATTGAATACACTTCCCCACTTCTCCCCCCCCCCCCTCTCTCTTGGCATTTCCCCAGTTATCTGAGTTTCACTTCTCAGGGAGTAAGAAACAGTCTTTGGGGGGGGGGGGATGACTTCCAAGACCCTGGAAGAAGTTGGAAGCTTAGAGGGTCCCTGATCCACTTTGAGACACTTTCTCACCTGTGTGGTCTGACTCAGAAACATGAAACCCATTCCACTTCAGCCCAACACATCTCATAATTCAAGGCACACACAGAACCAATGCAAAACCTAAAGATGTTTGACTTGCATTAAGGCTCACAAGTTAATTAGTTAATTAAAAGCATCTTGCCTTCCAGCTCTAAAACTGTTGATCACAATGAAAGCAACAACATATAAGCTGATGCAGCCTTGCTAATTGATGGCCTAGGAACCCCCAAACAGATTATGGCTTGTGCAAGGGGGGGACTGTTTCATTATTCCATTTGCTTTCATTATTTAAAATTCCATTTTATTATTCATACATTTACTTTACATTTGCTTAGTTATTCATTTGTTAAAATATAGTCATTTTCATTATTCACATTTGTTTATGCTGGCTGTGTTTTTTTTTCATTTACTTCGTTGGTCTGCCACTGCTTGTAGCGATGTTGGCAGCAAAGATAATTCATTTCAGCAGCTGCTTTCTAGTGGCTGTCATTCTATTTTCCCTGTGTCACTCAGGGATACTCAGTGGAGTGGGAAGAACTAGTAGCTACCACAAAAAATGGCAGCTCTCACTAGCAGTCACCATTTCCCCCCTCAGAATACCCTGGAACAACTCATTGATTGAAGCATTTGTGGAAGGGATGAAATGGCAACTGCTGAAATCAGCAGCAGCCCCTAAATGAGTAGTAACTGTTTCCAAGTACCTGACAACCTGCTTGCTGCCATGCCTCTGGGAAATACTACACAACAGACTCCGGAAGGTGGGTAGTACAGTCTACCTGTCAATCATTTGGCATCACAGCAACATCAGGTGTTTGACAGTTGGGTTGTCTCATGGGTTGGAGTCCAGATAAGTATCTGGTCGACTGAGCCACAAAGGTTTTCCATCCCTTTGTTAATTGAAAATATTATTTTAAAAAGTGATAACTGAGGTCCTGCTTTACTGCAAAGTGAGTAGGGATAAGTCAGTTTAATACATACAGTGAAAAGTGCACTTGGTAAGTATCTGTCTGAAAGACCCTGAAATATTTTCAGCTTAATAGTCCATTGACATACAAAATAGTCTATTGAAATACAAATATATATATATATATATTAGAGCATTTTTTACCTTGCATTCTGCACATAAAATCTATGTGTTTTTCCAAAACACAAAACTAGTTATAGAGTTTTCTTTCTTTTGTTCTCTGTTGACATTGCCCTCAAAAGGGCACTGTATCACAGGGAGAACTGAAAACAGAAGGAAACAGATTTCCATCTGATTTTAAACCATCAAAAGCCATCACGGTATCGTGGGAATGATTAAAAATATCAGCTGTAGTGTGCACTGGAAGTCAAAAGCTTTGTGGGCACCAAACAATTGTCAAAAATCTAATTCTTTTGAAAAATAATTAGCATATTTTATTTTTTTAAAGACACCACCAATATTCACTGATGTAGCCCTTCACACAGAGAGACTGACCTTTAATATGCAAATTACTAATTCCATCTGTCTTAATGTACAGAGAATTTTGAGGGGTCTTAAGTTTCACACAGAAAACAAGTGTGTTGTAGCGATTAGAGGTGGCCACAGAAAACAAAGGCTCAGACACCCACTCAACCAGGAAGCTCACTGAATGACTTTGGGCTAATTACTGGTTCTCATCCAGACCTACCTCAACTGAGTATTGTGAGACTAAACAGAGACAGGGCAGAGAACTCTTCAGAGCAGGGCAGGACAGAGGTGTAATAAACTAACAAGTCTCACAAAGCCAGAATGTAATGGGTGTTTAGGATTTTCCTGCATACATGTAATGTGCAGGGGGCTGAATGCATGCATGCTACCGCCACAAGTCCCCTGCACGCCACATTCTTTGCTCCTCCAGTCTTCATGCAATTAGCATGAAGGTCCCAAGCAGGCTTCTAATCCTGTTCAGCTGAATACAGCCAGAAGCCTCCATTCAACTGAGAATTAACACATATTTTTTTAAAAAGGTAAAGGACCCGTGACAGTCCAGTTGCGAACAACTCTGGGGTTGCGGTGCTCATCTCGCTTTACTGGCCGAGGGAGCCAATGTTTGTCTTCAAACTGTTTTTCCGAGTCATGTGGCCAGCATGACTAAGCCTCTTCTGGCGAAACCAGAGCAGCACACGGAAACGCCGTTTACCTTCCCGCCAGAGCGGTACCTATTTATCTACTTGCACTTTAACATACTTTTGAATTGCTAGGATGACAGGAGCTAGGACCAAGCAATGGGAGCGCACCCCGTCACAGGGATTCGAACCACCGACCTTCTGATTGGCAAGCCCTAGGCTCAGTGGTTTAGACCACAGCACCACCAGCGTCCCCACATCAACACATTGATTATTGATTATTAGAAGCCTCCTACCTCACCAACTCACTACATAAAGGAGGCTATACACATGGGGACATTGGAGGCATGGCTTATGTGCACATCTCCACCCCCTTGACACTAGCACCCCCCTCCACTGTTGGAGGCAGGCAGTTTGACTCTGAATAGCAGTCACACAGGGAGTCACAACTGGGAAGAGCACAGCTGCACTCATGTTCTGCTTCCTACAGGCATCTGGCGGGACTAGGTGGGCAAGACTCTGCTTGTTATATGTCATATGCTAGAAAGTCATGGTCAGTCATGACTCCCTGTCATGGGCAAGCCTGTAGTATACATTGCATGCAAAATTATGGTTGAGTATATACAGTAGTTTAAAACAGTTTGTATTTCGAGGATGTCTGTGAAGTATCAAGCCAATATATATTGTCAGAGAAGGCTGCTTCCTTACCTTTGTTTTCCAAAGAACAGCTGGCAATTGTAGATTGTATCCAATGAGGACTGGAATCGCAGCATTGGACAGAAGTAACCCACTGCTCATTGTAGCTGTTGTCCACAAAGAACGATATAATGATTCAGTGCAATACTATCATTTATATGCCCATAATAAATTTAATTATGAGAAAATCCAGAATGTTTTTGCATTAGCTGTGCCATTGCTTCCATAAGAATCAACCACTTGATCTCCTTTTGAAATAAATATTTCAATTAAATCAATTAAATCAGCACATATGCCTTGATGCATTGCATCTCTACACCTCTCTTCCCTTCTCTCTCTCTTTCTCTCTCTCATTCAGTAAAATAGAACTTTCTAGAACAGAGAGGCATTTTTAATAAGACATTGATGAGATGCTGCAGAGTAATAGGCTGTGTGATTGCTATTAGCGATTCAAGCACAGAACCTTGACACATACAGATCAGTAGTGAACCTGCAGTGAGTGACATTGATTCTTACCAACATACCATTTATCAAATGACACAAATTAGTTAAACGATATGAAAATACACTGGCGCATTTCATAATGTCAGCATACCTTTCTGATACGATTAGACAGGAAACACAGCTCCTCCGAGTCACTCGTATTTATGCAACTCTATATGAGTAAGAGAGCATTCTGTCATCACTAGAAATTACCAGTTATTTTATCATCTGTTTGGTGTTTCCCCACTACCCCTTCCCAGCTGTTAAACTAATATACATGGTGTGATTCAAACTTATGAAAGTCTCCCTCGGATTTACAGTAGATATCTCTTCATTTTCCACTAGGGAATGCCACAATAGAACCTAATCTACAGATGCTTTCTCAATCGCACTCAAGTAAATATGCAGAAGAGCAAGAATTATCCTCTTTGGGGATGAGGCAAATTAAGTTGTCATGCAGGATTTCATTTAGGATACAAAATAAGCCTTGCTGCAATGTCTTCAGCTAGTTAGAAGGCTCTTGGATTGGAGCCCAGGATTTACTGTTCAGTAGTCTGGCAGGAAAACAAACCTATAGTCAATACTGCAATGTGTAGGAGTAGCACACTTCCATAAAATTCCACAACAGTTCTTGACTGAAAACCAGATCTATGGCATCAACTGCCTTCCTTTCCATAAATCCGTCCATTTGGTCTTGGCTCACCTGTGTCAGTAGGAGGGATGGGGTTTGCTGGTCCGTACCTGTTTGTATTTTGATCATGTTAGCATTATTCAAATGTAACGGTTTGCATTTTATTAAATTTATAAGATCTTGGCCCAGTATGGTGATTTGCAAAAATAACGTTATCATTTAACGATGTTGTTATGTTCCTTTGGGGGGGGGCTATTTACAGTACTTCTACTATTACTGACTGCCCATCATCCAGTAGCAATGTGCCACTGGGGACAGGAAACAAAACAAAAGATTTGAAATTGTTGCCTGTGTGTGAATGACACAGGGGTGTGGTGGGGTGGGGGAATTAACACAAAAGCAAACCCAGTCCTCTGCCACACACACACACACACACACACACACACACACCCTTTCTTCCAAAGCTTGTAAGAATTATTTTTTTTGAAAAAGAAATCTATGGGAAGAATTCAGTGTGGTGCTAAGCAGATCACTCTCTCTGGTCTTCTGCTGCCACAGTTTGATGTCCTTTCTTAGCCAACACTCTGGTGCCCAAGTAATTATCAAGTCCTGTTGCTCTGATCATGTGATAGTTTTGCTCCTCCTTAATGTCCCTACCTTGGTTTCACATCCCATCCTTCATGGTCTTGCCCACCCTTTACCAATACATCCATGCCTGTGACCTCCCCTTCTCCAGCTCCACCACCATCAGGTCTCCTGATCCCTTCCTCTGCCTGTTGCTACCCATTGGCACAATGAATGACAGAGACTGCAGACATAACAGTAATATTTTATTTTCTAAAAAATTATCACAGAACAGCCCTATCCAACTCCCTAATGCAGGCCTGCCTTGTGCTTCATGCTTTCAGTTCTAGATTCACTTTTCATGCCCCACAGGACAGTTAATCCATTATTTTGCCTGCAAGGATGTTTTTCCCAAAACCAAACCCACCTGCCTCACACCTGATTTCCTTTGTTATATTAAGGTGTGCAGGAGGTAAAGCTGTGGCTGCAAAGAACAATTTAGATCCTTAAACTGCATCTCTGGTTGTTCCTTGGTAAGCAAGGCTTTCTGACAGCAAGTCCTGCTGGGGTTGGCTGAATTTTGGCATTTCCAATCCAATCCCATGGTCAGCACCACCTTGCTGTACCAATATAATGAATGTCAGCTCCACACATATTTGCATATTCAAGATAACGGTGATGCTATCTTTAACACTTTTACTTATCCCAAGGTGAAACAGACAAAAATCAAGAGCTTCTACAGCAGGGACATCTTCCATTCCTTGAGCTTTCAACTCCCCACAGCCTCTGATTAATGTCTTGACATCCTTCTGAATACCAGAAAACAAGTCCTTTCAGATAGGCATCCTATTTATGGGAGCAAATTTGTCATAAAACAGTAAACAATTGTCAGCTATATTGGCCAAGTGCCATAATGGCAGAGATCCACAAACCATTTAAGCCAGGTCATTAGGCTACCAAAATAAGAACAGGTATCCTAGCTAATACAATCAAATCAAAAATATTAAGGTAGAAAGCAATGTATGATGGTTAGTAAGACCCCAAATTAGATGGTCAATGCCCAAAACTATGGCAAGAACACTATCTATCTATCTATCTATCTATCTATCTATCTATCTCTATCTATCTATCTATCTATCTATCTATCTAATCTATCATCTCCCATTTATACCTAGCTCTTCTTCCTGAAAGCTACATTAGTCATGCTAAAATTCATCTTACTTGACAATATTCTGTTTTGGAATGATGCGTCATATCTAGTTGTTGCTCTTGTTTTGAAACAACAGGGTCTTTCCCATCATGAATGTTTAAGTTGTCCATCTTGCCAAGATGGAAAGCCATCTCTCTTAATTAATACCAACAAGTCAGTTATCAAATGCACCATGTGAAAAAGTGTTGCTTAAAACTTGACAAAAAGCATGCCCGTTAGCTACCGATTATCCCACATGCTATGCAAAGCAAGAAAGAAGCTTTGGCATGTTTTGAAGGGAAGGAAGAACAGCAGGAGTTCTGTTTTTATCTTCGGGTCTTAATCAAACTTGATGTAAGACTGAATGAGGTTAGGACAGAACTAAAAATAGCTTCTTCTGTTATCAGATTCAGTCACTAATTCTAATATAAACCAACATTTGCTCTTATTAGGAACCCCACAGGAACAGTTTATATAATTCATGTTGTTAAAACACAATTAACTACTCTGCGGCCAGTTCTATCATTTTCTTCTTTTTTGCATGAGGCTTTGTTATGTAGTTAAAATAACCATTAAAAAAATACAAAATGTCCCCTGAAATATCCTGCTGCTAGAGCATCCGTTCAGTGACAAGAATTTCCTCCAGTAAAATATTTATTTATATTGCTCCTTCAGACAGGACTATACACTTGCATCTTTTTTTCCTGTTCTACTTAAGCATTTGTAAATGTATATGCTGGAGCACTAAAACGCTCTGGGAGAAGAGATGGAATGATCAGGGGAATGCTGTGGACATAGTGTATCTTGATTTCAATAAGGCTTTTGACAAAATCCCCCTTGATATTCTTGCAGAGAAGCTGGTAAAATGTGGACTGGATGAGATAACCATTAGGTAGATTTGTAGCTGGCTGACTAACCTCACTCAGAATGCTCACTAAGGGTTCCTCATCATCCTCGGAAAAAGTGACAAGTGGGGTGCTGCCCTTGCCCTGTTCCCCTTGTTGTTCAACATCCTTATAAATGACTTAGATGAAGATATTGAGGGGATGCTCATCAAATTTGTAGATAACACCCAACTAGGAGGGATAGTGAGTGCTGCTGAAGACAAAATTGAGAATCAAAATGACTTTAACAAATAGTAGAAATGGGCCAAAGTTAACAAAATTAATTTCAATAGGGACAAATGTCAGTTTCTACACGTAGGCAGAAAGAACCAGCTGCAGAAACTTAAGATGGGGGACACCTCGGTTGCCAGTAGTACATGTGAAAAGTATCCAGGGGTCTTAGTAAACTACAAACTTACCATGAGTCAACAGGGTGATGCAGCAGCAAAAATTCTTAATGCTATTCTAGGCTGCATCAACAGAAATATAGTGCCCAGATCAAAGGAAGTAATAGTACCACTCTATTCTCCCTTGGTAAGACCACACCTGGAGTACTGTGTCCAGTTCTAGGCATCACAATTTAAGGAGGATACTGACAAGGGGGAATGTGTTCAGAGGAGGGCAACCAAAATGGTCAAAGGCCTGGAAACAAAGCCTTCTGATGAACGGTTGAGGGAA
Source organism: Podarcis erhardii (assembly GCF_964252035.2). NCBI lineage: Eukaryota > Metazoa > Chordata > Lepidosauria > Squamata > Lacertidae > Podarcis > Podarcis erhardii. Next base: position 55,273,607 of record NC_138498.1, on the reverse strand, counting down.
TTGGGTAAATTTAGCTGGGTAAAGAGGAAACTAAGAGGAGATACAATAGCCATCTTCAAATATCTTAAGGTCTGTCATATGGAGGATGGAGGATGCTCTGAAGGATAGGACCCGAACCAATGGCTTCAAATTACAAGAAAGGGGATTCCGACTAAACATCAGAAAAAACTTTCTGACAGGAAGATCTGTTCAACCGTGGAAAAGACTCCCTCAGAAGGTGGTGGACACTCCTTCATTGGAGGTTTTTAAGGAGTGGTTGGATGGACATCTGTCATGTATGCTTTAGTTGAGATTCCTGCATTGCAGGGAGTTGGACTAAATGACCATTGGAATCCCTTTCAACTCTACAATTCTATGATACTATGTTTCTATGAAGACCATATGAAATAACCAAAGGGGATATTATAAGATAAAGAAATGACAGAGACAGAAATGGGGACAGTAGGTAAAACAATGCTTCAAAAAAGATGGCATTATCTCAACATAAGCTGAAGGAAAGGGTGATATATGGAAACTGAAAAATGAACTAACACAGCATAGTTCTGTGGGAAACAGGGTGATAAGAATAGCATACCATTTTGGTGGAGATTAGAAAGTGACAACATGGAAGGGCTTTCTGTCAACCATGATGGGCTTTCTGTCAATTTAGCTGCTGACCATTGCAAAGGAAGGGCAGAAACAGAAGTGCCGAATAGTATGATTCTATGCATGTCTCCTCAGCATTCATTACTGAGTTCAGTATCCCTCAGCTGGGTGTATATAGGGCAGCCTAAAGCTGCCTAGTGAGGTCGGGGCTGAGGGAAGATGTGAAGCAAGGCCTTCCTAACCCATAGTTTCTAAAAAAAATACCCACTCTACCACAGCACCACCAGAAGATGGAAGCAGCATGTACCAGGCCCCATCTGCATACCCTCCAAGTGTCCCTACTTTCTAGGGACAGTCCTGGAATTACAAAAGCCATCCCAGTTTCTTACTTGATCCCTGAATGTCCCCATTTCCTTCGCCAATGATGCTGCTCCTGCTGCTGAGCTCAGGGAGGGGAGGATGAGCTGGCGCTTGTCCTAAGAGGCAGCAGTGATGGCTGTGAGAGAGCATCCCACTGCCTCTCTATGGCCGCTGCTGCCAACCTCCTCCTCTGGGCAGCTCGTAGCGGCTGCTGGAGAGTGGGCAAGGAGGAGAAGAGACTGCAGACACCAAGGCCCAGCTCTGAAGGGCAGGCAGAGGGCAGGGAGGAAAGGGGAAGCAAAGTTGAACACAAGGAGTCTTGATTATTTTTTTTTAATGTTTTGTGCATCTGCATCTAATCTTACCACTTTCTACAATATATTTATTAGTGTGTGTTTTTTGTGAATCTTCTGAAGAATAAAATCAAATCAGGATTAAGGAGTTTTCTCCGGATGGTGGAGGGTGTTTGTGTTGTGTCCTGTTGGTGTAGTGGTGAGGGCACTTGCCCTCCTTCTGACAGGAAATGCTCTGCGGAGGGACAAAAAAATGGGAGGCGTCATTTGGGTGTGTGTAAGAAATGTCCTTCTTTTCATCTGAGGAATTCTGGAGGGTTTGCATCTGCACTGTGCATTTAAAGCAGTATCACATCATTTTAAAAAGTGGTGGCTTCCCCAAAGAATCCTGGGAACTGTACTTAGTTAAGGATGCTAAGAGTTGCCCATGGACCTCAGTTCTCTCAGAGAGCTACAATTTCCAGAGCTCTCTGAGAAGAGGGATTGATTGCTAAACTACTCTGGAAATTTTATCCCTGTGAAGGGAATATGGGTCTCCTGACAACCCTTAAAAACATTCTCTGAGGGAATCCATGGCTATTTAAAATGCTTTAAATGTATAGTGCAGACAGAACTTCTTGTGCTAACTAAATAAAAGTGGGGTAACAGAACAATTTCAACATAAGCTTTCAGTTGGGAATTCCCTCCCCTTTATTCTGGAAACACTACAATTATTTTAAGAGTGCAGCTGTCACTCAAAAGGCTTTAGTTGGATTAAAGGTACCCCCCTGCCCATACGGGCCAGTCGTGTCCGACTCTAGGGTTGTGCGCTCATCTCGCTTAAGAGGCCGGGAGCCAGCGCTGTCTGGAGACACTTCCGGGTCATGTGGCCAGCGTGACAAAGCTGCTCTGGCGAGCCAGCACCAGCGCAGCACACGGAAACGCCGTTTACCTTCCCGCTATAAAGCGGTACCTATTTATCTACTTGCACTTAGGAGTGCTTTCGAACTGCGAGGTGGGCAGGAGCTGGGACTGATAGATGGGAGCTCACCCCGCCGCAGGGATTCGAACCGCCGACCATACGATCGGCAAGTCCTAGGCACTGAGGTTTTACCCACAGCGCCACCCACGTCAGTTGGATTAGAGTTACACAAATGTGAAGAAATGGATTCTGGTGCTATATTTCTGGTAACCCATGTCATTTTAGTAAACAAACAAATGCAGATTATTCATGGCCAATATTGTTGCATTCTGCCTTCCCTTTCTGGGGCATTGTTCCTACAGTTTAGTACTAATTGACTATTAAGTACAGTGGCAGCAGATTCTGTATTCAAATGAAGCACAGTTCAATTCTTTGCAGTGTTGCTATCTTTAGCGTTTTCTAAATCTATTCAGAAATGCTTGGAGGTGGGAAGACTTATATTTTACAGAGGACAAAAAAAAAGTGCAAGTATTTTATCACTTACTAATAGGGGTCTCCGGTTCTTCCTTCCGAAAGCAACACATTAATTCCACGAGTCTTGTAATTAAATTAATCCACCTGTACATTTATGACCTGTTTCTATTAGGAAAAATGAAGCCTAGCAACCCCCTCCCCCTCCACTAATACAAAAAGGGAAGTCATGTGCTATTTTGTGTCAGATTTGTATTGGTAGGAGAAATTGGAAAATAGAAAATAAATTCACTATAGACATCTGAAGTGATTTTAATTGCTTGAGACAAGATGCTGTCAAACCTCAGGGGCAAAAAGAAGAACCTTTATAGTTATATCTTACTGTTATGTATATGCAGGGTTTCTGTGATTGAAATGCTTTCCTTTCCCCAAAAAGAGATTAAAATAGCAATCAACTTTTTGTATTTAAATAGAGTCCTGTTTTTACTTTTGTACTTTTATGCCTGTTTCCATGCCAATTCATTAACTAGGCCATAGAGTCGGGAAAGAGAGTGGAGGCACAGTATTTCAAAACTTCTGGAAATTCAACAGGCAGAAGGAGGGGTGTTGTCCATTATTATTTATTACTGGAACTTGTGGGTGAGATGGCCCCAGTACTAGGGAATGTTCTGGGACAAGCTAGGCTTCTACGAAAGGGACAGGCTCCGTCTGAACCAGAGTGCAACCAGCCTTTTGGTTCTAATAAGCTGGTTAGACATTCCAGTTTTTCTAGTGACTATGAGATCCTCCTGCGCCTTTTTCACTTCCTCCACCTGAAACTAAGATACAGTGGTACCTCGGGTTACAGACGCTTCAGCTTACAGACTCTGCTAACCCAGAAATAGTACCTCGGGTTAAGAACTTTGCTTCAGGATGAGAACAGAAATCGTGCTCTGATGGCGCGGCGGCAGCATTACCATTAATTACCATTAGCTAAAGTGGTACCTAAGGTTAAGAACAGTTTCAGGTTAAGAACGGACCCCCAGAACGAATTAAGTTCTTGACCCGAGGTACCACTGTATTTTTATGAACTTGGAGGTGCCAGACTCCCCGAAATTCCTTGATCTAGTAAGTGCTAGAATTTAAGCAAGCCTCCTGAACCCCTAGATCCAGCAAGTGTTAAAATGCAAGCCAGGCTGGTTTTCTGATGAGGAGATGAGTCATTACAAGAACAAAGGAAAGGTGAAGAGCCATTAAGAAGAACAAAGGTTAATCAGTCTTCAAGAAAGCCAAGGGTGGTGTGCAACAATACCAAATCCCTATGAGCTCCTATATGTAATCTAACATCTTTATAATGTAACAAAATGAAGATGTTAATTGTAGGAGTAAAAGCAGCCAGGACGACTAGAGATATGTCAAACAAATTAGAAAGTGTTATTCAAATACAAACAGTTAACATATGCTTGGGGTCCCCCCACCCCCAGTCCTGCACCATCATCTGTTCATCCCATACAGGCTGCTTCTTGTGCTCCTTCCATCAATTCCCAGTCAATCCCCATGTTATTAACTTATATTTATCCTCCAAAGGCACCTTTCCTGGCAGTACACTGAACTGAAATGATGCCAGTAACTCCTTTCAGTGCATTGTGGCATTTGGATGCTAGACTGGAAGGAAGAGATATTCTGCAAAATATTTCAGGTTAACTCTTCCCTCCAATTCCCCTACTGTACCAGATCGTAGCGTAATTGATCATCATCATTTCCAGACTGTTTTCATTAAAAGTAATGGCAACATACCCTTGTGAAACACACCACATCGTATTCCTGGCTCTTTAGCAGTAACCTTGCCTAATATTAAAACATTCATATTTGTGCTAACACGGTGGAAAATGCACTTTCCATGGATAAGTCATTCGTTACTCTGTTGGAAGGCTGAAAACATTACGAAGAGTGAAATGTATGCCAGTCATTTTGAATCTTGGTAGACTGCCATTGTGGATGCACATTTGTCATCATATCTATATGTCGAACTGGTGCACATTTTTGAATCCTGTTTTTTGGAGAAAATTAAAATGAGAACATTAACTTGAGTTAGAAAACACCTTGTCATTTTGACAAATAGGTTAAGAGGCAACAAGTGTTCAAATAGCTCACTCTGAAGCCTGACGTGTTATCAAGATTATTTAGATACGTTTTCCTAGCTAAGCATTTTTTAAAAAGATCGCAGCACCAAAAGGGGCAGGGAGGAGACACCTGCAACTTACGCACACAAAGAGACACATTTTAAATCATCTGTTTTTTGCTTTTTAGACCTTTGGAACAAATATCTTTCCCATGCTGGTTTTATACGGGATCTATGCTGGTTTCATGCTGCTTTTATAGTGGTTTTTGCTGCTCTTTTTCTGGTTGCACTGATACTGCTTTTATGTGTGTTTTGCTATTTATTTCTGATGTGTTTCATAATTTAGGACTTTTTAATTTTGTAAACTGCCCAGAGGACTTTTTGATAATGGATGGTATCACTATGATGATGATGATAGGCTTTTATCATATTGTATACAAAAATTTGAAGTACATATTTATTTAGAACATTGTACGCTGTCCTTTCAGTTAGAAACCTAGGGCGGCTCATTCATAAAACAAAAAATTGCAATAAAATATATGAACTCGAAAGACAATAATAATATACACAAATAACCAATTTAGCCTTTGTATATGTTTCTCATGAATCTTCCAACCAATGTTATTTTTTCTAGAAAAAGAAGTGCCAGAACTCACCATAAACACATCCCTTGCTCTCTTATAATGGCAATGGTGCCCACCTGAGAGGTGCTGGAACTGAGTTCTGGTGAGTTCAGGCTGAAAAAAAGCCCTGCTTCCACCCTTCCTAGTTTTCCTGCACAGAAGATAAAACTGAAGCCATATCAATAAGAATGCCAGAGAAATCCGTTGAAAATGGACTATCTTCTGCCCACCCATTCAACCCACATTACAAGGGCTTTTGCTATGAATGCGCTTTGAGTTTGAGTTCTCAGAATATTTATTTTTAAACATACACACATTATTTACTTATAAATAATGTGTTTATGTACAAGTAAACATTATTTACTTACTTCAATTGCTTTGCAATATACCTTATTTACATATTCATTGATGTATAACCACTGTTGTCCCAAACAGAATCCTCGTTGCTTCTCTTTCTTCTGAAGTCTTGCTTTTTGATTTTGTGTGTGTATAGAATGCTTGGTGCTACAGGCAGGCTAAAAGTACTAAGGCTGCAGGCCTAACCATGTGTACTCAGAAGTACGTCCCATTGAATCCAATTGGTACTCCAAGTCAAATGGGGTTACCACTGTGGCCTTCCTATCCTAATTTTTAAATCCAATGAAATGCGTCATTCATTATGGTCCTTTTCACATGGAAAGAAGTCATAGCTGTCAACTTACAGATTTAAAAATAAGGGACCAGCAGCCAAAATAAGGGACCTGCAGCCTCACCTGTTCCAGGCACTCCCGTCTTCCTGTCCTCCTGCAGTCTGGTCAAACTCATGCTGGTAGCTTCGAGAACACTGTCCAACCAACTTTGTAACCAGAGGTTCAACTGAATAGAATCTGAATCACATGCACCACAAGGCCTATGCAGCCTCAACTTAAGATGGCTCCCCGGCCTGGCTTTGCACTGCAAAGTTTGCAGCAGCACGTGCAACAAAATGGCGTCCAGCATTCAAAAACCCTCTCAGCTTGCATTAACTAGCCACACACACACAGCCCCCCCCCAACGAGATCTCCTTTCCTTTTCCCCCACCATGTGCCCCTGCTCCAGACAGACCTTTTCGCCGGCAAGGGTGAGTGGGCCGTCGATGGCGTATCCATCCAGTTCCAATCCGAGCACTCAGCACAGGTATGTTCAACTTCTGAGCCACTCTGAGCCAAAGGCAGAAAGCCCAGCCAGCAGCCAAACAAAGCCTCAAGGAAAACCACCGTCACCTCTCCACTGGGAAGCGCTGAGCAAAGGCGAGTCCCCAGGGAACGCAAAGGCGAGTCCCCAGGGAACGCAGCTGACTTGCCTGGACTACCATCTAAACTGCCATCTTTTTGCTGCCCTAATTCAATAACAAGTTTCTGTAAAAGAGGAAAATGCAAACAGAGTAAATTTTCTTTCTGATATGTTGCTGATGTGTCTCTATATTTGAAGCAAAAAAGCTTTATAAAACCTGCTGAATTTTCTACCTCTGACTCAGCCTCCCAGTTCACTTTTCTCTTTCTTCTAGAATGCGTCCATTGCCTGATTCCATAATGTCAATGAAAATGAAGCAATTACAGTGGTACCTCGGGTTACATACGCTTCAGGTTACATACGCTTCAGGTTACAGACTCTGCTAACCCAGAAATAGTACCTCGGGTTAAGAACTTTGCTTCAGGATGAGAACAGAAATCGTGCTCCGGCGGCAGTGGGAGGCCCCATTAGCTAAAGTAATGCTAGTTTCAGGTTAAGAACGGACCTCTGGAACGAATTAAGTACTTAACCCCAGTTTCTGAATGTCTTGGCTCCCAAACAAACCGGTTCCCAAAAGCTGCAAACCCGGAAGTAAGTGTTCTGGTTTACGAATGTTTTTTGGAAGCTGAACACCCGTTTCAGCTGTCGGCATTGTTTCCAGGGCCAATCAGTCAATCAGAAGCCTTGGTTTTGGAAGTTGAACGGACTTCCAGAATGGATGGAGTTCAGGAACCAAGGTACCACCATAATAGAAAAGAGAATATCTTGCCGGCCAATGCTGTTAACCCAAGGGGAACGTTGGAAGCAAACGTTTTGGAAGTTGAACGGACTTCCAGAATGGATGGAGTTCAGGAACCAAGGTACCACCATAATAGAAAAGAGAATATCTTGCCGGCCAATGCTGTTAACCCAAGGGGAACATAAAATGCTGCTTTCATGTTTAAGATACTTCCAGTGACTGGGCATTTGCTACAGGGACTTGAATGTTCTCTTAACTTTCCTTTTTTTCATATTTATTTCTTCACTACACCCCCTTAATCTCTTTCCACCCCTAACACAAACAATCTTCAGAGCCAAAACTGCCATTTTGTACTTTGCCGTAATTTCATTGCTACTTTTGTACCTTCTGGTCCTAAAGCATGTTTATTCTTTGCTTATCAAGTAGCCTCTCCTCTTTTTTCATATTTTTTAATCCCTTTATAAATATGTCTTTTTTTCCTTCTGGTCTTTCAGTGAAAAATACACCAAGTGTAAACTTATACATATGTAAGACTCCTGTGTTGTTGCGGAATGGCATTACTCTTGAGCACCAACTGTTCTGTCTGAAATCAATCAAATTACTCAGATGGGAAAAATTATTCATGGACATGTCACTGTTAGCCCAGCATAAATTGCTGCTTTTCCTAGTCTGTTTTCTGAATATATTTTCAACTAACAGAAATGTCCAAAATTTCTCCTTGGCTTTATTTAGTAATCTATTAATCTTGCATTTCTCCTTCAGAGAAAAAGGCTTTTCAGCACCAAAAACACAATTGTGTAACCTCCTGACAGGCATTGGGTTGGCCTGTCACAAGTCACTGATGGGAGGTGAAACTGTTTTTTCCAACCAAACTGACAAGGTTGTCTATGTGAAATTGTGCCCCCAAAAGGGCTTGGAGAGAGGGAGGGGGGGAGAGAGAATGAACACATTACAGGCTCCGGTTATCTCTGACTAAGAGTTAATAGTGATTTTTAGATTCTGAGAAAGAACTGAGTGACTGAAAATCATTCAGCAAGTGTTCCTAAATGGAGTGTACATACAGCTTACCACTTGGAAAATTCCCTTACCCCAGGGTAATTTGTTAATTTTCATCATTTTACAAAGTGCTAAAGAAGCAAGACATGTAAAATGTCGATCCGAGTCCACCCTGAGTGTACATCAGCAAAAAGAATCTGGGTGGATAAGTGTATATGTTTATTTATCTGCAGAATTTATATCACCTTCAACATGAATTTATATTTCCAGGACACCTAGCAATAGTAAGAAACAAAAACTACCTCATCATTATTATCATTGACAAATTAATACAACCAAATAAAACAAATCAATAGCAGTAACAGCAACTTAAACAGATGGTAAAATCAAACTGTTGGCATTAGTCTATCTCAAGAGACAATGGAGTGTGCCTCTGGGGGTGAAGTCAAACCGCTGTGTTAGCAGCACTGAAGTGACCTCCCTTGGGGTAGAAGCCTAGGCAGTGTGTATGGAGGTCCTGGGCTGCACAGATGACAGGACCACCCCCTGTGTCACTGATGTGGTCCAAAGGAAAGAAGAGCAATATGTTTGACACCAGCTTGACTGCAGGAGGCATACAAGGCACCATCCAACAGTCTTTGGGACTCCACTCTGGAATTGTGTAGGGTTTTACTCCTTAGCCTTTCCTTCTCCAGAAGATATCCCACAAGGCAGAGGAGGTTTAGGACCTTCTTCTTCTAGATGGGCTACCTTCCCAGGTTGATGAGCCCCATCTGCCCCTCATTTCCCCCTACAGCATGTACAGAAAACTCCTTCTTGACCATTGGACCCACTATTGATCTTATCTGCTCAATCTGCCGAAGCCTGTCTTTGCATGCAGGGGAAGTCCCAAACTCACTAAGGCTTTGAGACCCATCAGCTGTCCTCATCTGGTTTAACCAGCCATGGATCCATGCTGTATGGTGAATTGTTTCAGGTCAGCTTACTCTAATTCCAATCCAAATCCATGCGTTTTTATATTCAGAATCAAACCACATCTCGCATCCCACGCAGACCCAACAACTGTGACAAACAACAAACCAACACAGCTACCAAAGGAGCACAACAAATTTATGTAAGAAAACTTCCAGCACAGTCAGTGTGCTCAGAGGTGATGGAAAGGCAAAGTGAAGAAACATACGAACCTTGACAGCATATCAAGCCAAGTCAAGGGGAAAAAATCCCTCCACAAGGCTGCAAGAAAGCAGAGACTAGCTGACTCCTGCCATGCTTAACAGCAGGAGAAGCACAAAAAAGCAGCCCCCATTGCACTAAGGAAGTAGAAGAGGAGGTCAGTTGAGTCCCTCCTAACTCCACCTTTCCAACAAAGCCATTCACCAGCCAGAGTGCCTTGCAAATTCCAGCGCCAATTAAGTGGTGGGGTGATATTTGAATTTTGCACCAAAGGGTCCTACCTTTTGGCTCCTCAGAAAGGGACATTCAGCAAAATTGCTCCCCTTATGCCTCGAGCTCATTCTAAGGGCACAATGATCAAGCAGATCTTGGTCACAGTAGTTCATGAAGACCTTTGTGTAAACTAGGAGTGGGGAATCTTAGGCCTGGAGACCAAATGTGGCCTTTCAGCTCTCTTTTGTATGCTTTCAGCTCTTTCTATGCTTTAGGCAAACTGGGGAAACAGAAATCTGCATAAAGAGTCTAGAAAAGAGCACCAGATGTTTAAAGCTTTTTTTAATATCTTAAGAATTACCTCCACTGATTGTTAATTAAGGCCTCTAAAGATTTCACAGACTGGGAGAGATTAAGCAGAGAAAGCAAAAGAAGTTGCTTACTATGCAGCTTTTCTTATAAGCCTTCATAACATAGTAACTGAATTCACGCCTGGCATAATTGTGCTCTGTCGAAAGCTGCACTGACCTAGTTAAAAACAATTTATGTGTACCTCATGGACAGTTTCAAGAACTTTTATAAACAGAATTATACCCTCCTTTTTTCTATTCTTTCTCCACTAAATAAATTGAATTGTTACGGCATTGTAAGAAATCCTTCTTGCCTTGAAAAAAGCTCTGTAGGTTTGCATGTTTTGTTCAAGGTTTCCTTATAAGAAATTTCCACCTTGCTGAATTATTTGCTGTTACTATGCACAGGGCAACTTTTCCCCACAGTATATTTTTTGTGACCACAACAAAGCGACACCTGCAAGAACTGGATCACACAGAATGAGAATGGAGGTAATATTTTTTTCAGTATCAACAGTATCAGATTGTTACTCAAAACTGGCCTGGACCCATATGCATTGATCCAGACAAACAGCAATGGGATAGGTGCAGGCACACCAACTCTAGGGGGCCAAAGGTATCTCGGCCCCCTCAATATTTGTTTTAAGGGGGCCAGGCCTCCTCAAACTTGAGGAGGCCCTGCATGCATGCATGATGCAGGTCCAGTGGCCAGCTCCTCCAGATTGCTTGGCCTCCCCTGTCACATGCACACAGCGCACCAGGCACCAAATCTTGGGGACAACCTGGCACCTCTGGGGGTGTGGGGGAGGGAATACACAGAAAGTAGGATGGTGACATCCTACTCACAAGTAGGAAGGGGGAAATTTGACTCAGTTCATTCCCTTGACTTCACTGACACGTTGCCCATGTGTGCAGAAGCACAGTTGATGCCAGGAGGGCAGTTCTGACCAACTATTGGCTTTCAATGACATCTCTGCTACAGGTGGAGAAGAAAATCAACTCCGTTTGCATTTAAAGAAAAACTTGAATAAAATATGGGGGGAAGGTAAGCCCCACCCCACATAATTGATAACATGACACAGCACATGCACACCGTTTGAATGGCGATGCCCATCAGTTGGGGCAGGAGCAACCCCCTCAAATATTTTATTGGGGGGAGGGGCAAAGGAACCTCAGCCTCTCAGAGTCTATTCTTATGTATCCTATCCACACCATCCAAAACAAGATGCACTGATCCTTTGAAGTTCTTATTTTTCTGAATTTAGCAGTGCAGTTCTCCGGTCAAGTAATGTGCACAAGCAAGTATATGCAAGGGTAATAATGTGTGCATTCACATGCATATATTACTGAAACTACCATACAAATATGTGTTATATTATGATTTTTAGTGCAAAGATATTCATATTAGGTAAGATTGCATACAACAATGTGTACCTTGGGAGAAATCTGATGATGAAAATACTGGTGAATTTTCATGACAGCTTTTTTTTTAATAATAAAAAAAAGATTGCATTGGAAAGTATTGATGTGGAAAAGTTCTCTGCAATGAACTTTCAAAGTGAGACTGAAGCCTTTCCTGCCCATGTCTAACGAGAGAATATATAGACATCATCTACAAGAATTTCAGCAAATTTTATTTTCCGCTTTAAATATTTTTTCGAACAGGCATTCAATATCTTTTTCACTTCTGGTTTGAGATTCTATGCTGTTCTAGGGGGGATTACTTTTCAGCTCTAATCCCAGAGGTGATGTTTACAAGAGAGAGACTAGAGGGGGAAAGTGGTATTTCAAATCATGTTCAACACCAGGTCTTCTTCCTCTCTTGGCCAATCAGACAACATACATTCACTGCATCAGGGATTCAGACTGCCTAAAGAGAAAATAAAACTAAGGCAAAACATGTAGCTGAACATTCCAGTCATGAAGTAAAACAGTGGCGCACACTAATTGATTTGCACATGTTTTTTTAATCCTCCAATTTTAAACCCAGTGCAAATACCTGAATTGTTTGAACCCCAGACTGGATGCTGTAGCTCTTTGAATGTACTGGGGATTACTCATAAGAAAATCTCAGCAAAGCTACAAATCCCAGGGTCCTTTGGGGAAGTGATGACAGTTAAATAGATTTCAACCTGAATTAAATTGGCAATGTAGCAGCGCCCTCAATAGTAACCTACAGAGCCTGTAAGTTTTTCTTTGCCTTTTAAATTATGCATTATGTTGCTGCAATTACTTGCAGCATGTTTTAACATAAAGGATTCGCCTCTCTCTCTTTGGTGGAACAACCAACAGGAATCTAAAGGGAATTCTGTTACATATAAATTAATATTTCTCAAAGTAAAGGCAAACCTGTGTACATTTACTCAGAAATGCACCCCACTGTGTTCAATGGGCCTTCAGCCATCAAGGAAGGGCTGTAAAGCTGAGTGGCAGAGCAGCTGCTTTACCAGTCCCCAGCTTCAATTCTCAGCATCTCCAGGTAAGGGCTGGACAAGAGATCCTGAAACCCTGGAGAGTGCTGCCAGCCAGTGTAGACAACACTGAACTAGATTGACCAATGGTCTGACTCTGCATAAAGAAACTTCCTATGTTCCAACCTACCTGGACTGAAATCTTTAGGTAGCATGGAGACTTCTGGTAGAAAATGAACAAAGACAGCTGTAGCTGTCTACAAGGTGAATGTGCCATGATATTAAAGCACTAAAAGTAAGGTTGTATGTGTTTTCATTAGATAATAGTTATGTATCTACATAACCTACACTGGGTCCCAGTGAGTGCAGTTCAAAGTATTGGTGCTGACCTTTAAAGCCCTAAATGGCCTTGACCCAGTACACCTGAAGGAGCATCTCCACCGTCAACATTCAGCCCAGACACTGAGGTGCAGTTCTGAAGGCCTTCTGGTGGTTCCATCACTGCGAGAAATGAGGTTACAGGGAACCAGGCAGAGGGCCTTCTCAGTAGTGGCACGTCCTCCCTGTGGAACGTCCTCCCATCAGATGTCAAGGAAATAAATAACTATCTGACTTTTAGAAGACATCTGAAGGCAGCCCTGTTTAGGGAAATTTTTAATGTTTGATGTTGTTGCTTTTTTATTGTTGTTATTGGTGTTCTGTTGGTGCCTAGAGTGGCTGGGGAAACCCAGCCAGATGGGTGGAGTATATATAAATTATCATCATTATCATCATCACACTTCTCTGTTTTTAAATCCCTGCACTGCTCTTCTTCTTTCAAGGATTAAACCATCTCTTCCCTTCCCATCTAACTCATTCAGCAATCAGAGAAGAAGGGGGGAGGGCATAGTATTATTTACTGCAGAGCTGCTCAAAATCCCTGTAGCCAGTTCTCCCCCCCCCCCAATCCATTTGCTATCATTTGGAAGCACTCAGACAACACACTTGAAGGTCCTTGAATACTCCAGAAGTGCTGTTCAAGTGCAGTGGTGGCTGATGTCCACTGGAACTGGTAGGATGGGATGCCAACTGTCAGTAGAGCCAGATCCAATGGCAGACACAGCCAACTGGTTCATGGTTGGTCCCCATCCTCCTGTTCCTACCTCTACTGAGTTCTACAAGGGCAACACAGAGGCTAAGGAGAAGGAAGCAGATAGCCAGGGCCACCCCCTGGATTGATTGTAAGTAGGAGCTGGCTGAGTGCAGACAAGGTTGGTGGAGCAGTGCCCCATATACCCTAATGGAGCAGCCTCTGATGTTCAAGTGCTGAAATACTGTTATTACTTCTTCCATGGTGGCATGGTGGCACCTCCATCACACTGAGTCTCCACGCGTTGTTTATGTTTGTGTCTGTTGCATTTATATTCCACCTTTTTCCTCCATGGGACTCAAGGTGGCTTACATAGTTCTCCAAGCTCTTCATTTGATCCACACAACAACTCTGTGAGGTAGGTTAGACTGACAGTGAGGGACTGGCCCAAGGTCATCCAGTGAGTCTCATGGCCAAGTGGGGATTTGAACCCTCGTCTCCCAGCTCCTAGTCTGACACTCTAACCACTATACCATGCTAGCTCTATGCAAATATGGAGCAGCTCCATGGAACCACACAACATGAGGTGCCTATATACTGTACATATATTTAAAGGTTACAGCAGGTTGGCTGAGGTAAAGTCCCTATTGATGAGTTGTTTTCTGAAACACCCCAGCATTTTTCCTTCTTATGATAAAGCTGCCTCTTCATCTCTCCTATTTCCTGCAATGTTCCAACCTTCTTCCACTCCACATTGTCTTTATTGTGAACTTAGCTTTTACTGGAATCAAAATGCCTTCTCTGTCTTTTCAGTAATAGGTGCTACTGGGAAATACTGCCATCCATGATCCACTTGAACTATTTATCCCGGAGCTGACAAAGCTAAAGCCTACTTCAGAGGATGTAATTGCCTTCGATAGCAAAATTCTCTTAAATATATTTGTTCTCCTGGTAAATAGCCATGTTGCCTGTTCAGCTGCTAAAATCAAATACATCTCTCCCTCTCCCTCTCTATCTGGCAGCAGCGTTTATCATATTTTTGTCACACTGCTTGGAGACACCAGAACGGAGCTCTTGTGTCATTAAGCACACACAGAGTGGAAATTGGGCCTGTGTCTCCTGAAGAGCTTACCATTTAAATCTAAGGCAGTTGTTGCTTTCCCAGACTAGTAGGCCACCTAACAGAATGGGGAAATATTAAGCAATGAAAATTGCCTCTTGGATTGTAAACCACTAGCCCTGCTGTAGCACCACCTCCCCTAGCTTAAATGGGACAGAGAATAAGTCAGTAGCAATGGCTTACTGATGGATAAAGCAGCAGAAAGAGGTAGGCCGGATCCTCCTGAATCAGGAAGGCTGAAATCCTATATCCATCAAGGAAATCCAGAGTAGAATCAGCAAATCGGGACTCCACCTTAAGAAAAATGTTAATACCCACCTCTACCACATCGAATGTATGGGATGGATAATAAGCAGGGTAGCCCAAGTCTAAGCTGAAGTGCAAAAGCAAGCAAGCTGCAGGTTATTAGAGAACTGGAAGAGCCTAGATCATAGGTAAAACTGAAGATGGGGACAATGCCTACCAAACTTTCTAGTGCTAAGGCCACTGAAAGAGTCAAAGGATGAACAGCATCTGGAATCTTATCGTCCCCCAAAAGGCCACACTAGCAAGTACAAATGCAAATAGATACGGCAAAGGATGTATAAATTTTAGCACTGCATGAATGTGAGCATGGGTAGAGCATCCTGTTTTACCACTTCAGGCAAAATGGGATGTGCAGCCCTGCCACTGCCCTACCAGTGGAGAAGCGGTGCCAGCAGCACACCCATTTCAAGTGAGATATTGCCAATTTCCAGCAAGATCTCATGTATTCCACATCTTCTCAATTATGGAATTTCAATTTTGCGCTTCCTTGGCTCGTCCACTCTGCCCACAATGCCCTAAATCCGGCACTGGTTTCAACCATCTGAGGCAGCAGCTCCATCCAGCCTAACGGTTGTCCCAGTCCTGAATGTGAGCATAATGAAAACACCTTGTTCTTGCACATCTGCAGTAGATGCACAGAAGAGATAGGTACAACTGTGGCAAGAACATGAACCTTCTCTAGATTTGTTTTTGGGTTCCGCTGCACAGTTGCTAAGAACAATCTGGACCAGGGGTAACCAACATGAAGTTCTCCAGATGCTGATTGACTGCAGCTATAATCATTCCTAACCTTTGGATATGCTGCTGGCTGGTGCTGATACAAGTTGGAATCCAACACCACCATGTTGGTTAACCCAAGCTAGAACAACAATGTGTACACAAGTGGCTGCCTAGTTCTGGAAACAGCAGCACCTACCGGTAGAAGAAACATAAATAGCAACATTTAGCAATATTTTGCTATAATTAAGATGAGAATTAAATGAGGAGTAATTATGGAGAATCCAGGTCTACTCTCCTTAAAAATAATGTATCTGCAGAAATCTTAAGTTCTGAATTAATATAAAACCCAGAGTAATTCATTGGCTAACTATCAGATCTGTCTGTGCAGTTTTGAGTGTTAACTCTTCAAGAGAAACATTCTAGTAAGGTCTGGGAAGCAGCTTCTCTCACCCCCTCTGTGGATTTTATTTTTTGCTTCACTTCACAAGCAATAACTGTGATACGATAAGGATTTGCAAAACAAATTTAAAGCTGCACAGTGCTTATGTTTTGAAGCTCCAAGCATGAAAATCCATTTGAGCGCCTATCTTCCTGCTCCCCGGGATAAATGCATTTTTGTGTGTGTGCAGAGCACAAATCTCAGAAGACCAATCAAATTCTAAACTTGCAATTTAGTTGGCACCAATTAGAGTTCAAGGTGCAGGATTTTTATGTAGAGAAAACAAGTCTAAATTAACTGCAATTAGCATTTTCATAATTCAGGTTTTGAAAGGACAAGAAATGTCAGTGTCACATCCTTTCATTTTACATTTTTATTTATGCTGAATATAAGCTGTTTATTAGCATATGCGTCAACTAGCAAACTATGTTTGTTTTCAAACACAGATGGTTCAACGTATATTTTAAATTATCCTAAGCTTCTCATTTTGATTTGACAGCTGCTAGGGGGCAATCTAATGTAAAAAAATTATCTTATATATGTCATTTAGGAAATTCTCTGGGAGCATTTCAGTTTTGGGGTTGGTGTTTTGTTTTCCCCTTCACAGGGAAGGCAAGACACAGGCCTCCATATCCATTAGAGGGCAATGTTTATCAGTCAAACCCTGTTCTTAAGTTATATCGGCACACAGTGCTTTCTTCTGTGCTTCTTCCCTAGAGCAAGGAATACAGAATGCAATCCACATGTCATTGAAGTCTGTAGCAGAACTCTTATCAAATAAATGCAAGCTACACTCTGAGTCGGTTTATGCAGTTGATAAAAACAAATGTAAACAATGAACGAGAACAAGATTTAAGCTTTGTCAGGATCAATGTTTCTGCTTTTTCAAATATTGTATCTCTTTCTCAGGACCTGTTCATCCATGACGAAATGTATGTGTGGAGGGAGGACTGAAGCCTTGGACCCAGCCTCTCTTCATTCAAGGACCCTATTTCCATAAAGCCCATGTGTGTAGGTTGCTGTACAAGCTACATCCTGAATATAATATGGAGGATACAAACTGTTGTTTCTTATTTTTTTTATTAGTTTTCCAATATACCCCCAATAATAGCCAAATTATAACAATTAATTCCCAAATTATACAATTACCAAAATGCCAATCAACTTCCAATTAATACATTTTAGTTAAAGTGGCTCCCTGCATGGTGGTTTGGGTGCACTTCCGATCTTATATCACTGTGTTCCACAATCAGTTACATTTCAGTTATAATAATAATCCTTTAGTCAACATAATTAATGATTTCCATTCGTGGTGTTATAATATATAAATTTATAAAGTTTCAAGTGAGGAACTCAGCCATGAAGCTCTTTGGGTGACCTTCAGCCAGTCCCTCTCTCTCTCTCAGCCTAACCTTTCTCACAGGCTCGTTGTGAGAATAAAAATGGAGTGGGGAGAAATGAACACCCAGTGCTTTTTTTTCTAAAAAATGTTTAGGGGTACTCTCATTTTTCCTACTCATATTGAAATACTGCCCCTCAATGAGGCCAGACTTAGATTCACAAAATGTTTAGGAGTATGTGTATGTGAAAGTGGTGAGAAGGAGAATAATTTCACCGTCTCCTCCTCCCCACTGATTCTGACTACATGTTTAATCAGGGTTTAAAACCTGTGTATCTTCTTCTTCTCCCTCCCTACTCACCATCTGACTGCCACTTTGGTATTCCTCCAGGTGCACATGATCTGACCCAGGATGATCTGAGGCTGTCTCAACCTAATAATAATAATAATAATAATAATTTATTTATACCCCACCCATCTGGCTGGGTTTCTCTAGCCATGCTGGGTGGCTCCCAACAGAACAGCAATAACAATAATAATAAAAAGGCAACAACATCAAACATTTAAAACTTCTCTAAACAGGGCTGCCTTCAGATGTCTTCTAAAAATCAGGTAGTTGTTTATTTCCTTGACATCTGATGGGAGGGCATTCCACAGGGTGGGTGCCACCACCAAGAAGGTCCTCTGCCTGGTTCCCTGTAACCTCACTTCTCGCAGTGAGGGAACCACCAGAAGGCCCTCAAAGCTGGACCTCAGTGTCTGGGCTGAATCCTGGGTCAACCCACATACTCAGCCAGATCCAGTGCACATACCTCCTAAGCACTCATGAGAAACCCCAATGCCTCCTTCTTTTCTTCCTTCTTAAGGTTCTTTATCTTGAAACTAGACTTGGGCCCCATCTGCACTATGCATTTGAAGCAGTATTATACCGCTTTAGACAGCTGTGCATTCCTCACAAGAATCCTGGGAGCCGTGGTTTGTTAAGGGTGCTGAAAGTTGCTAAGAGACCCTATTCCCCTATTCCCCCCACAGAACTACAGTTCTCACAGTGGTTTAACAGTCAAACCCTCTTTCCAAGGAACTCTGAGAATATTAATGACTTTATCAGAACCCTGTTGCAGATATGTTGAGCTGAGAGCCTTTGTCTCTGCATTTGTAGTTTAAATCTGCTGTCTCTGGACAAACATTTATCTTTCTTAATATAAACCTCTTCAGCAACTAGAGCCCAAGGTCCCTACATTTCTGTACTGTGTAAAGAACACATCTCAGTTCCTCAGCAGGATCCTATGTTCCTTTCACCACAAACTACTGAGGAGATTTCAGCCCAATTCCTGTCAATCCATCCTAATTCCCAGCAGTCTATTACAACGTTTAGTGTCACTGTTGGTCACAAGATTTATGCATTTGCCCCCCTGGTTGTTAATCAGATATTATTACCAACTTCCATAAATTTTTGCTGTGCGATAAAAGCCAATGAAAGAAGAATGACTTTTAACACCTGGCTGCTATTCTGAAAAATAGCTAATACTGGAAGGGATTCATGAGAGGTAATAACTTCCTCTTTCGACCATGGATTCTCAAATCACCTTCTATAACTCCTCCGATGGTGACGTGGATTTTCCTTAGCACTTTCTTACCATGAAGAGAGAAGGCACTGGTTAGACAGAGAGGAGTTAAAAGGATTGATAATCTATATTAGTGGTGCATGTGGTGGTTTCGAGTCCCCCCCTTCTTCCTGACATGAACATCACTGTTGCTTACCTGGGTGGGGTGGGAGTGCTCTGAAGAACTCTGGATTTATTTGTTTGTTTATTTTAAAAAATGGTAGCTAAAGCACAGTGGCTGAGGGCTTTTAAAAAAGTTAAATGCCTCACTTAACTTTTTTTTTTTAAAGTCCTACGTTGCTCTGCTTCAAGAAAAAAAGAAATAAATCCAGGGCTTTTCAGAATGCTGTAGACAGGTTGCAAGGCCAGTTGGAAGACCTGCAAAAGCCTATGGAGAGACACAAAAACAACCACCAGAAAGCAAGGTTGGTGTGGAGCTGCCAAGTTTTAGAAAATGTACAAGCAAGAATACTCACAGCTCAGCTACCTCTTAATTATTGTAAGGTAAAAGAGAGAGAAAGCTCCACTCCCTCTCCTCAAAGGGTCATAGAAGAAAACGAATGTCCTTTTCTTTTCCCCAAAAAAGGCCCCTGCTTCTAATTGTGTGCAATTTGGCAGCCTTCATTTCACAGCCTTGGTCCCTGTGTCTATACATTTCATCCGCAATTACCCATTATAGTGAAAAGGGAAACACAGAGCTTCATTTACACAGAGTGGTTCACAACCTGAAACACAAATCTAAGTGGATGGAGTAAAGGATGATTCACAAACCAATTAGAATTGTTTAAAAGTGCAGAGGTGCAGATACAAAGCAAATACTGGGACCCACGAACCCTCTAGTACAGGGTTGAAAGCACCGCAGGGCAGACAGACAACATCTGCATTCAAATTCATAGTCAGATACATATTCAATTAACTTCCAGCTCCTGGTCCAGAAAATTATAAATATCTGGAATCCTGCTTCCATACTTTTATTTCCTTGTTGAAATCTGACTCTTTCAACTGGCTCTGGATACAGTTGCTGCAGCCCCTCTGGTTGAGTCAAACAAATGACCTGTGGCAGGTCTTCTTTAAGTAAAACTGGGCTTGGAAGATGCTTACCTGAGTGAACTTGCTCACCTCCAGTGTGATCTCTTCTCCTCCTGGTACTTTTAAACTGCACTTACTGTAGATATTCAACTTTACAAATTTACTATCAACCACACTTGACCTTAGACAAAAGCCTGAGAAGAGAGTTTGCCCTAATGGGGAAGCTAACACATATTATAATATCCAGGGAAGAAAAAAGACAACATTATGACAAGATGGATTTGTGGGATCTGTTACATCAGTACAGTCAATTACAACATGCTTTACTTCCTAAGAGTGGACAGAGACAGGGGGATATGTAAATGATTCAGCAGATGAGTGTGACTCTATAAAAAGCAGAGTCACACAGTCATTTTGTCTTCTGTTCGATTTCAGCTCTGTTCAGTTCAGTTCAGGTAAGTCTCTGGCTCTTAGCCAGCAGCACTTAGGCCATCCTCACAAAGGATGTGAGCCACGTTATATGTTTGTAACCTGAAGCTTAAAGCTTGCCTTCTAGGATGTGTACTGTGAACAACTTGTGAGTAAACTTATTGTTATACAGGGGTACCTCTAGTTATGGACTCAATCCGTTCCAAGGTGCTGTTTGCACCCCAAAAAGTCCATATCTAGAGCACTGCTTCTGCACATGCACGAAGCGCACAGAACGCTTCTGCGCACACATGCGCAGCGAAACCCGGAAGTATACACTTCTGGGTTTGCCGCATTCGCAAGCTGAAAAGACACAACATGAACCTAACGCAACACAAGGTATGACTGTACTTTTAAAGACAGACTCATGAGTCTTTATTGTATTTTAAGAGGGAGAAAAGGGGACACCATGAGTAATCCATCTGGGCAAGCCAGATTGGTTTAGTTATCTTGTAAAGATTCAAATGAATCGAATCAACTAGCTTCCGTGAATATAGATGGGATTTGCAACATCAGGAAGGATAATACTTGACAAATATTTCCTTGCCTATTATCCTAAACATCCCCACAGGATTCACTTTCTAGAATATAGTAAAAACAAACAAACAAAAAACTGAGGTTATTGCCAGATGCAAGTTATGGGTTCACAATGTTTTGATTGTAGTTAATTTTTGTATTTGCATTATATAGTGATGACTCAGGAAGTTAGGTTATTATTAATTAAAATAATCATCAGGGTAATTTATATAGGAATAACTATCTATCTATACATATACACACACACTTTTTGCTTGTCAAGTTTTCATTAAATCAGATTTATAGTTCTCTTTGCATGAGTAGTAATATACAGTATGTATGATGATGCATATAAACTGCAATATAGAGTATAAAGAAAGAAAGTAAAACTTTACAAATTTAACTAATATAAAACAGCTGTTATTTAGCGAAGCCATCCTTCCCTGGCTTTATTTCCTGTTTTCTAATCTAGTACATCTGCATAGGGGTGTATTAGGGGAGAGGTAATACCTCTGGTGGGGCAGTGGCGTAGTGTATGGGGGTGGGCAGGGTTGTGCTCCTTCTGGGGTAGTTTGTCCAAACTCTGATCCTAAACTTCTGCTGTCTTGTGGGATACAAAATTATTTTAAGGAGCAAAACGTAAACCCAGTACTGTCTTGCCCCCTGTTAGTATTTCACTCCTCCCGTTGCAAGGATCATCTGATCCTATTGTTTACTTTCTGTTCCGTGAGAAAGGAAGCCTGTCTGTGTGACTTTCGTCTCTGGTACTATTGTGCTTTTTTCTTTCTGCTCTGTCTTGTGACAAGACAGGGTGTCTCTATGAGGGCTGCTCCTCTCA
Source organism: Podarcis erhardii (assembly GCF_964252035.2). Lineage (NCBI taxonomy): Eukaryota > Metazoa > Chordata > Lepidosauria > Squamata > Lacertidae > Podarcis > Podarcis erhardii. The sequence continues at coordinate 55,251,692 of NC_138498.1, read as the reverse complement.
TATGCGTTTGTTATGTTCTTTAATCTGTAATTAGTAGAAATAAAGCAGGTATGCCCAGCTACCTCCTCACCTCCGTCTGCGCTGCCTTTACTCTGCTTGACCGGGTGCTCACAAGAGAGCAGCTATGAGTCCCAGTACACCAGGACCCCTTCCTGGGAATGCTGCGTAGCTGTTCCAGTTGCTGGAGGAGGCCATGGGGCCTGCAGGAGTGTTCCAACTGTAGATGTAAAATTTGTCCCAGAGAAAAGGGTCAGGGAGGAGCAGGTTCTAAGTGTTCCTTCTGCAACAAGTATTACTTTCATACCATTTTCGTATGGTCAAACATTTTTAACCCCGGAGTAACTGGGGTCTGTCAGAGGGCTGTGAGGATGGCAAGAGAATGTGCATAGATGCAAGCTTTGGGGAATTGTGGGGCCGGTTGAAACTGAGGATGTTGAAGGGCCATGTGACAAATTTTATATGGTTGATGCTTTTGAACCAACACAGACAGCAGTAAAACACCACATTTTACTTTTAAAAAAAAATTTTTTGCACTAATGTAGTAGATTTAACACACTGCATTGAGGAACTGAACAGTGGCAAGGGGAAAAGGGAATATTCACAGCTATTAACCATTTTCTCCTGCCACCTCCAAATGAAATGCCTTTCTGCAAAGCTCTTTCTATTTTCCAGCTGTCTGTTAATGAATTACCTTAATGTTCTACATTAAGGTAAGTAAAGCAGGTTTTGTTATGACAGATGCTATGAGACTAGAATGACTGTGAGATATATATTTCGTGTAGATTATGTTCACTGTGATTCAAGAGAGAAGCGTTCATTGTCTGTTAAAGCTGAGAAAGATCTGTATAATGTGCAGGTTCACAATGTCAGGATAGCTGAAATCATGCCCCACTTTGGATCACAATTAATGTTTTTCTTTTCTTTTCAAATTAAAAGTTTTGAATTAAAACTTTTCCTCTCTTTCTTTTGTGTGAGGTTAAGGCAGAGCTGCAGAAAAAAGAACTGAAGCAAAACGATCTTTATGCTTTCAAACCTGATGACAGAATCTGCAGCATTGTAGTCAATCAACTTGAAAAGCCTCCCTGTGCTTCATCTTTCTTATCTTTATTTTCTACCAAACCATAGCTCATTCTCTCAACACCATTCTCAAGTACCTTGTGCACCAAGGAGGAGATGGAGGATTGGATCGTTTTCGGGAACCATGTTCTTAGTTTGCTGCAGTCCACACACGCTTTGTGTACCTGAATAAGGAGAGGGAAGGTGGAAGAGGGTTAGTCAGACCTTCTGGCATTCCTCTATGTGAGTGTAGCATTATGCATGGAGGACTGGATTGTGACCTTGATATTTTCCAATCTTCCCAGCTATGGATGTGAGTGCTCTATGCCCATCCCTTTTATTTAAATGTCAAGTGTATTACCATCTTAGATCAGTGCAGAAAGATGCAGTGACTAAATTCATGGCTTACTTGTGTTTAAACCAGCTGCTGGATTATAAGACACTAACTCACCACTGCTATGGCCCTACTAAGATTCATACTGCTAAACTGGAAGGATAAATACCCACCATAAATGGTAAAGATAAAGGTAAGGTAAAGGACCCGTGGATGGTTAAGTCCAGCGAAAGGTGACTATGAGGTGTGGCGCTCATCTCGCTTTCAGGCCAAGGGAGCCAGTGTTTGTCCACAGCTTTCCAGGTCATGTGGCCAGCATGACTAAACCACTTCTGGCTCAACGGAACACCATGACAGAAATCAGAGCGCACGGAAACGCCGTTTACCTTCCTGCTGCAGCGGTACCTATTTATCTACTTGCACTGGCATGCTTTCAAACTGCTAGGCTGGCAGGAGCTGGGACAGAGCAATGGGAGTTCACCCCGTCATGGGGATTCGAACTGCCAACCTTCCAATCGGCAAGCCCAAGAGGCTCGGTGGTTTAGACCACAGCGCCACCCATGTAAATGACTCAGTGATCTAAAGATGTCACTGCTTTTTCTGATAGATTATATATCTTGTTATCATCAGTCTTGATGAATATTTATTTGGACTTTATATTAATATATATCCTTATGTCAGGATAGATAGGTTATTTTTATTGTTAATGTAAAAGGGCTTTTTTTAAAAAAGGAATTCCTTGTCCATATTTTCTTCATTCCTCAATTGAAAGGAGTTGTTAATTTTGTTTTGTCTATGAAATCTCACGATTTCAGTAGCTGCTATGCAATCTAGCAGGAAGTCAGTTAAAGTCGATCCAGAATTCCAAACAGACTGAAATAGATCTGTGTTTTTCATCTGCAGACTATGCACAAAAAATTCTAGTGAATTCAGTGGATGTTTTGCACCAACAACTTCTGTGGAGACTCATATTAGCTGGACACCTCAGTGCATTCAATCAAACCTAGTTAAATCAATTAGTGGTTTGCCTTGTAATGTGTTTCAGTTTCACACATGTTAATCAAAGTGATGCCTTGCTTTTGATTTCTTATTGAATAAGTTGTTAGTTGTTTTTTACTGAAGTAACTGAACTTCTCATACTAACTGATCCTGCGGTTTGACTTTGATTAGATATCACAGCTGTATACTTATAGAAAGTTTTATTGAAGTTTAAATGGGCAAAAGTATAACATTCTATCCATCCAGCTTCAAGCAACAGACATCTGATAGCCCTTCCAGCTGTACTTTGAAAATTTCTCTCATCACTGTTGTCACTTAGGTCTTTAAAATATATATATTAAAATTTGAAAAAGAATACTAAGCTTAATATCAAATGTCTTCTTATCAAGGATAAAAAACAAATATAAATATAAACACAAACCAAAAGGAAGAAAAGAAAAGAAAAAAGGGGGGGGAAAGAAACTTCTGATTCTTCATTTGTCAGCTCTAAGTAGAAAATTGTTGAAAACATCCACACCCAACAAATACACTATCCATGATCCAATATTATCTTCAGTCCTCAAAGCTGGATATCCTATCTTAGGTCTTAAGACTGCAGTCCGGTACCTAATTCATTAGCAAGAGCAAAGGTTAGGAACATTTTCACCCTCATGGTCACCCTTTTGGGGACCCAGCCACATACCAATGTTTGGCAGGGCCAGAAGCTGATGTGGGTGGGTCTAGAGTCAAAAGTGGGCACAGCTATGGATGCAGCTCTTACTTTTGCACAGTGTGCTACATTTCAGCCTGCCAAAAGTTCCTGCATACCCACACTCATATCTCCATCCTTGATCCCAGGACCAGGTTGCCCATGAGGCAGAGTGAAGCAGCAGAGCGCATGAGATCTGGCAAGATCTTGCCAGAAAGTAGAGCCGCTGCCAGCACCACTTCTCTGGCAGAGGCAGTGCAAAGGCATGGCACCATGTTCCTGTTCTGCCTCGGGTGGCAAAATGGGATGCGCCACCATCCCAACAAGTAAGGGGCATTAGCACAGTCCACAGACATGCCACTAGGTAGGCAAAGGCACTCGGGGAGGGCACAGAGCAGGGCCAGTGAGAAGTGTGGTCTTTGGAGGGGGGGTGGCCTAGACTGAGTCCCAAGGGCTACACAGCATGGGCTGGAGGAATACTCCATTCCATCCCCCCTCACTCTGTACCCCCACAACATTGAACTGGCATTTGACGGCCACTGAGCATGCTCTGTCATCACTGGGTAGGAAAAGGGTGTTTTTCAGGCGAGTGCCCATAAGGGATTTTTTCATTGTTTTGTTTTGTACATATGAAAACTTTGGGGTGCCTCACAGCCTACTGTCACCTCCCTCTGGGCATGGATGATCCCATTTTGGCTCCATAAGCATTTCCACTTACAGAATAGTTTCACAATTTGGACACAGGATTAACTTTTAGATTTTGCATCAATAATATGTGCATGTATGTATTCCGTAATTATGGTGGTGGAGAATTGCATGTGAAAACAAGGATTGCTGTGGCACCTTGTCTTTGTTTTAGGCCCTGACCTTGCATACAAGCATGACGTTTCCCTCTGCCTTAGCTATTTTATCAGCTCTCTATTGTTTTCTCAATATTTTTAATAGGTTGGAACTAATTGCATTAGTTTTCTGGAAATAATAACCTCCAAGGACGTGTAGTAAGATAATCCTTAACCTATCAAGTAGTTTCCTTTAGGCAATTACAACATATTAATTATCTAACTGGAAAATGGGGTTTTGCTTTGATTGGCTTTGGAAATAGACACTATAAAGGGGGATAGAATCAAACAAATTCATTTCCTTGTACTGGTGCCGTTGACTTTTTAGACTTCTGTTTTGAATGGGAAACGTTAAGCCACATTTTATGGTGGAAATGGGCCTTGAACACAGACTAGAAGAAATGAGCTCCCACATATGGCGCCAGGTCATTTTCAGCACTCACTTGCTAAATGGGAGATAAGAGCTGGTAATGATGCCTAGCAGCTTCCAGCTCTGGCCACCTGAAGTAGGGAACAACTTCCTATGTTTACTATAATTTTTGCTATAAATGCTTGTATAGCACAATCTTCGGCGTATTTACTTAGCAGAAAGTCATGCTGAGTTCAATCGGCCTGACTTCCTGTCGACATGCTTATGATTGCAGATGTGCAGCCCAATCATATGCATGTACACTGAGAAGAAAGACACGCTTGAGTTCAATGGATCTTACGTGCAAGTAAGTGTGCAGAGGATTGTAGCCTTAGACTACAAAATCTCATGATTGCTCAAAGCAGTTCCTAAATCTATGATTAGTGGGCTGGCAGGGGTTTTACTGAATTCTGACAAAATGGGTTAAGGAAGGTGATGGGGGTGGGAGGGTAATAAACTGTCTCCCCTGTATTATTTGACCTAGTGTTCTAATTACAACTTCGTTGTCACTGTATCGAAAACAGGAAAATTAAAATCATGCCAGTTTCGCATTGTCTATTCTCACAAACAATTCGCCTCTACAGATTAACCTCTTTGCTAAAAGAATGTCTTACACCCAGCTTGCAGTCATTTCTGGTTCATGAGCCCAGGTGAGGAAACATTTAAGAACTGCTTTGGCGCCACTTGCAGAGGAGAACTGAATGGGCAAGGAAAGGGTTAAGTGCCTCCTACCCATCAATTCTCTCCCACAATTCCCCACCCCACCCCAGTTTTTGCTTTAATGTTAGTAGAAAAACATGGGGTAGTATCTAACAAAGTAGTTCCATTAGTGGCTGTGTAACAGAACTTCCTTCCCCTCTCCTCTCCTTTGTCCGTCCCCACCATAAACCTGTTCTGGAGCAGATATGGGGGGGGATGTGGGGAGAGGAGAGGGAACCCAAGATCCATGGTGCAAATGGAAATTCTTGGGCTAACAAAACTGCTTCATCAGATACTGTCTATAGGGAATAGGGTTGTGCTGGACCATTTCTCAGCTCCCCCCCCCCCCGCCACCTCAGAATCAGCCTTTTTGTTTCAGCTATATTTTATTTTGCGGGGGAGGGAATCGGAGCATCTGCCATTCTATTTTCCACAGAAAGGCCTGAGCTAAGGTGTGTTTTGAACTTTGGGAGATTCAGTATGGCGGCCGCCATAATCAACAGCTGCCTCCTTTGCCTCTCACTGTGGGTCAGCCTTGAAGTGGTCAGCAGTTAAATATAGAGAGAAAGTCACACTTTTTTTTTACAAAGTAGGCATATCGTTCTTCCAGCAGTTCACTTTTCTGAGGGGTAGAATTAAGTGCACCTCCAAAGTAAGGGCAGATATTGAGGGAGGCTTGTTATAAATAAAATCTGCATTGTGCTGTTCCAAGCAATCCTATTTTAAAAACTGAAATACTAGAGGAGAAACTTTTTTAGAAGAAGAAGAAGATCTCACAAAAATCCAAACATGCTTCATTCAAAAGAAGAACCAGAGTTTTAAAAGCTGAGCCATGCCATATTCTCCTTGAGGAGGTCGGGGAAATATAGCGATCCACTAAATCTAATCAGAAGTAAGCCTTATTTAGTTCAGTGGCATTCCTCTCAAGTAAATGTGCTGATAAATCTACAAAATGATTTGTTGAAACAAAGTTGAAGATGAAGTCAGGGGGGGACAATTTGACAAGCATTAAATTTCTCCTCTAATTACTTGCACAATTTTGTGAATTTTTCATTGGATTGCCATTGCTCTTTTTGGAACTTGGTGTATCTCTTGTAACATCCCGTTCCATCCTTGGGCAGGGATGGCTGGTCAATCAGGGCATGTGGGGCACTGCCCCACCAAAGCAGTTTGCCCTCAGCCAGCCCTTAACATGGCAGCCTCCTTACTTACAACCTATCCAAAGTCACATGGCCTTTCAGCTTCCTTCTTCTCCAGTCTCAATATTGCCACTGTTGAATTTAGCAGGAAGGGTAGAAACAAAACTAAAATTAGTTGGTTCTGCCTAACATTGGCTCTGTCTGTTAGTATCTCTGGCGCCACCTACTGTTGGGCTCCCCAACTTCCACCCTACCGCACCAAATGGGCACCAGCCACCAGTGATCCTTGGGCTATCCAACTGAGCACCAAAGAGCATATCTGACTCACAGGAATGGACAGCAGGAATGACTCACACTACTGTTCTGACACTGGTGCTGCTCCAGCCCCAGGAAGTGGCAGCACCTGCAGGCCATGCCTTCAACAACACCCCTCACCATTGGCCATTCCTGTTGACTCACCCAGAAGACTATGTGAATGCATGCATATGTATGGATACCTACATTTGGTATCTGTGCAGCTCACTAAGAAATCATTGTTCAGAAAGGACAGAACTTGCTGAAATATAACACCTGTTAACCACATGGCATGAAAAGTCTATTTTAACCCCATTTTCTGTCTGTTCTGAGATAATGTGCTTTAACCTGAATGATTTTAACTTCACATTACAGTGCCCAGCTCATACTTTTCTAATTTACATTGGCATTGTTGATTAATGCCTTCCACACTTTATTTTGAAGAGTATGTTGTATGTAGACCTACATTCTCAGTGCAATACGTTTGACATTTCCGATGCTGACAAATGGCTAGGAAATTGCCCCCTTGAGAGTAATAGCCTAGCAGCATTTACATGTAATTATGCAGCCCAGGAATTTAATTTGTTAGACATTAAAGTGGCGCTGAATGAAAGAATGCTGGATAGTGATCTTGACGCTGAACGGGAGAAAGAAGAGGGAGGTAGAAAACACAACTTCACCAACGTAATGATGGGTGTTGAAGTATGTGCCACTCTTTTCAGTACATACAGAATATTCCCTGTGGCTAAGTGTATTTCAGAAACAAATTCAGATAATGCTGTTACAATAAATGACCACTAATTACTTGCAAACAGTACAAGTCATTAGTCAACCATTGTCATTTTTTTTACATAGCTGGTTGCAACTGTCCAGCAATTTCAAATAACTCCAATCACTAAAAGGTATCTTGCATTCACGGACACAACAGGATCCTTTCTCTCTCCTTCGTAAAGCCTTGTCCCTTGGACAGAGGGTAGCCATAACCAATAGCACAATCAATAGCTCATAGGGAGATGGGAACAAAGCAAAGCGTTAAGGAAATTTGGAGGAGAAAATTGCTGCCAGTGTTCCTACTGGTCAGATGAAAAGGTGCTGGCAAGTTGGAAAACTGCAGGAAAAGGAATGGATGACAATAGGTAATCAACTAATAAAAATGAGAGATTAGTATCTGTTGCACATACTGCGGCTATTACAGAAGATGTGCCTTATATAAATGTGATTATAGCAAAGTGCAGGGATGACATCAAGAGAGACAAGGAGCAATGTAACCATTTTCACAGTGGTTCCTGCTATTCTTATTACAATGAAACCACTTAGGACATTCAAATTCAAAGTAATCTCTCAGATTAAAACATTTAAAGACACAGTGAAACGTTACACTGCGGTCCTTCCTTTTTTTCCACAGACTGTATGAAGGGAAGCAGCCAGGAACACAAAGCAAATATGTTTTAGCTGCAGGTTTAAGGAGACCTTGGTAAAAGGCTCAACATGTCCCATCACCTATGCATAAGCAAAGTCACTTAAATGACACAGAGGGAGTCCAGAGAGAGAGAAAATCCTGGGAAAACTTCACTGAGCAAAAGTAAACAAAAGCAGTGTATAATTTGAGGAGAAATTTGTCCTAGTTCAGGCCTTGGACACATATGACCAAGAGAGACATACGACCAAACATATAAAGGAAAATCTCCCTCAGAACTGCACTGCCAATCAGAGCATGCACTACCTCAGTAAAAATTATACCACTAATGACTATTATATATGGGGCTGCCCTCAGAGGCAGATATAGGGGAGCACAACCATTTTGTCCATCCTGGGCACTGACCTGAGAGGACGCCACAACAATGACTTAGAACAGAAGGTGAGAGGTGGGGAGGCACTGAATGTTGGTGCCACACAGGCCAACGCTGAAATTTGAAAGCCCAAAGTCCATCACTGCTACCTTTGATGCTGGTCTAGAAACAGCAGCAGGTGCAAAATGCACAACTAGGCTAATCACTTACCACACTCATGTTACAGCCATCTTAAAAGAATTGTGCTGAGAGGTAAATTTTTGCATTCACCTGGTGGGGCAGCAGAGGCTCGACAGGGGAATTAGGGGAAGAGCCTTTTTAATGGTGGCACCCCTGAGGTGGAATCACTTTCCCTTTGTCCCAAGACACCTCCACGGATGACATTTCAGCACCTTCTTAAAACATCTTTGCTTGAGGATTTTATTTTATTTCCATCCAATTTCAGCTGTATTTTTTATTGATGGATAACTTCCCCCCCCCCCCCCACTTTTGTAAATCACCTCAAGACTACTATTAGAGGTGGTTTTCATAAAATCTCTTAATAAAATAAATAAATAAATAATGCATAAAATAATAAATACCCATGAATGTGATTATGTAGAGAAAATAATGAGAGCTCTCAGGTATGAATCTTCCCTCCTCTGTCTTACATTGCTGGTTAATTGCCCGATTTGAAAGACAATAATTTGTGGTAGCTAGTCTAAGAGAATAATTTCACACATTCAGGTAATTAGGGCAGCAGCATTTATCACATGACAGATGAGGAATATAGAATTTGCCCTTGTATTGGTAATATGTGATTTAATTACCCTATATAGTTAAAGTAAATAATATAATAGAGGGTTTTTTAAGCAACTTCATCAACACTCTCATTTTAAAGATTTGACACCCAGCACAAGATTTTTCTCTTCCATTTACGTTTAAGAATCATCAACCTATTATTTGGGAGATCTGTAACTAATCTGCTAACTCTTTCTCTTTTAAGCAACTTTGAGAGACTTCCAATTTGATCTTTGCTATGGCAAGAGGATAAGATATGAACCTGAAACTCACCACTGTTGAGGATTTGAAAGATTATTTGAACTGAGCCAGTTGCAAACCATGGTTTTTCAATGCAGATATCTCACTAAACCTTAGATCAGCTTCCTTAGACTTGGCATGAAATCTGAACTGAATTTTAGCTTTAGTTTTTATGCAACAACCCTTACTGTCATGTGTTTGTTCCTGAACAGTGACTGGAAATATGAATCTCTGACTCCTGGTATTTCATAGGTCATTGATATGAATCTGTACTTCATAATTCATGCATTCTAATATGCTGGATGAGACTCTTGAGAGTCCGGTGGACTGCAAGATCAAACCTATCCATTCTTAAGGAAATCAGCCCTGAGTGCTCACTGGAAGGACAGATCCTGAAGCTGAGGCTCCAATACTTTGGCCACCTCATGAGAAGAGAAGACTCCCTGGAAAAGACCCTGATGTTGGGAAAGATTGAGGGCACAAGGAGAAGGGGATGACAGAAGACAAGAAGGTTGGACAGTGTTCTTGAAGCTACCAGCATGAGTTTGACCAAACTGCAGGAGGCAGTGGAAGACAGAAGTGCCTGGCGTGCTCTGGTTCATGGGGTCACAAGGAGTTGGACACAACTCAACGACTAAACAACAACAACTATGCATTAAATTCCTATAGCAGCAAAGTATCAAATTCTGCATAAGTCATGTGCCACACATGCAACAGGACTTTCCCTTCCTCTTCTCCCCTCATACACCTCCAAAATCTGTTTCAGAGGGCCCTCCAACTAAATCCCCCATCACTAAATGCAACTCTTTGCAGGTATTTTATTATTCAGTCGCTGGACCTTTTTTATTTTACTTTATTTACCAAAGAAGCCGATATTCCACCACATCTTGAACAAAATTTAGCCAGTTACAGATAGGTAGCCGTGTTGGTCTGCCATAGTCAAAACAAAATTAAAAAATTCCTTCCAGTAGCACCTTAAAGACCAACTAAGTTAGTTCTTGGTATGAGCTTTCGTGTGCATGCACACTTCTTCAGATACTGAAGAAGTATCTGAAGAAGTGTGCATGCACACGAAATCTCATACCAAGAACTAACTTAGTTAAAATTTAGCCAGACCACTAAAGGCAGGGGAAATGTGCTGTAAGCAGGATCTGACCCCAAAACTGCCAGTTGGCCATTCATAGTTGCAAAAAAACACCCCCAAAACAACAACACATTGTGGTCCAACAAACAATGACAGATTAATTTTATCCTCCAGGGGCACGGTGTATCCTTCAGCTCAGTTTTACCAGACATTCCCCAACAAATGCCACACACAAACTTTCCAATTTACCTTCCATTTTTCATTTGCCAAATGTTGATTCTAGCAGAAATGAGCTTCAGTAAATATCAGGGGGGGAATAATCATAATAATAAGCATAATGTGAGTTGTCAGGAAGCTTTATTTGAGTTCCAAATCTTTTTTGAAAAAAGAAAAATGTGTTGGGAAGCAGGGAGTTGTGAATAAAGTTACATAATTCCTGTCTGATTCAAAGGACATTTTTGATCCACCCTTAAGAAAACAACATGGGTAAACAAGGCTTCTGTGAAAGAACATCACAATCTAAGTCTCGGTTGATCCACTCAGAAATTCAAAGAATCATAGAACTGTAGAGTTGGAAGGGACCCCGAGAGTCATCTAATTCAACCTCCTGCTATGCAGAAATTTCATTTTTTTTAAAAAATAATTTTTATTGGGTTTTTACATTTTATAACAACAAACACACACACAAAGACAAAAACACACAAATACAATTTCATACCCTAATTTTCTTTACCCACTTTCATTGACTTCCCCCCACCCCCTCCTCTTACATCCCAGTTCCAATAATTAATTCAGCAAGTTCTTACCTAACGTCTTAAACATATTCATATTGCTTTTAAAAATTTAATTCTTTTTGTTTATCTATATTCAACTTATCCAATTCTCTTATAATCATTAATTTCTTTTTTTTTAAGGTCGATCTAACTTCTCTTCCACAAATTTTCCCTTTATTATATTAATTACAGGTCACATTGACCAAATAAAACAAATCATAACATTTTATAATTCTATTCTCTCTCCCCCCCCCCTGCCCCGGTTTCTGTCCCTTCCCAAACAAATGTCCAAAAAAACAAACAAACAAAAAATAGTTCTTAGCCCGGATTCCTCACGTCCGAGGCGTCTGATTCTCTGTCAGCCCCTCTCTGCCAAGTATATTGGTAGTCCTCTTTGTTGGTCCTAAGACCCCGAAGGAGTTCAGTCAGAGTCACATCATATTTTCTTTCATCCAGAATGTTAAGAAGTGTTTGCTGCGAAGGATCATCTACTTTTCCATACTCAAGAGGAAAGTCCCAATCATGTTGCTTTATTCTTTTTAGTTTTAATATTCCAAGTACTCCAGGGACTTCCCTCTTCTTCTTTCTCATCTTTCGCAGGTTTGTAATCCAAAGGTCTTCTTGCTCATACTCTAACAGTGTAGATTCCTGGTTGATATTTTCCACTTGTAGTGTCTGCACTCCTTCTTTCTTCTCTGCCAATTCCAAAAGCATCTCTTCCTGCTCAGCTGCAGAGTTTTTGTCATACGTCTCCTTTGTGCATTCAGCAGAGTTGTTTGTTTCAGAATTCAAGGTCATAAGCTATGCAGAAATTTCAATGACAGATGTCCATCCATATTCTACTAAACAACCTCGAAGGAAGGAGAGTCCACCACCTTCTGAGCATAGGCACCAACTCTTATAGGGCTGAGGTGTTTTCAGCCCCCCCCCCATCTATTGGAATGGGGCTGATCCACCCATTCCAATCTTAAGGGGCTGGGCCTTGTGGCAGCAGGCCTTGCCGGGCCTTGCAACACATGGGACATCACCATTAATCTCATTTATAATATGCTGAAGTTAACCATTTGGAGGAAAAGAGACCTGAGCTGGAAAAAAGGGGTGAACTGTATTCTGCAATAGAAATGTGTCAGGGCAGAATTACACGACATTAGGAACCTCTCTCTCTCTCTCTCTCTCTCTCTCTCTCACACACACACACACACACACACACACACTTTGTTGCCCTTAGGCCAGATCTATCCAAATGGACTAAAACAAAACATTTCCCATGGATTTTGTACCACATTTTAAATGCTGAGATGCTGCTCTATTAAGTTGCTTTCAGCTATGCCTTGTGCATCTCTAGATTCTTACATTAAGAACACTACTGTGAACAAATTGGGAAATATCCAGAAACTGAGGACAGAGCCAAGTGACAATCCTTTCCTATGACCTCCCACACATCCAATTCTCCCAAGCCTGGTACATTTTTCTCCAGCTGCACCAAACTATTAAAAGACTCAGCAAGATAACTGCCCATTAGCCACAAATTCTGAGCAATTTTAAGAGCAACCCCTAGATTTTTGCCACTAATATCTTGCTGCAAACCTCCCACTCTCTGCAAGCTGTTGATAGAAACTGTGTTAAACTCCTGTAGATTAGCCATCAGGACAGACTTCTTTTAAAGGCTCACAATTGTTACAGAAGAGGAATGTCTGCAACATACTTAACACAATTTCCATGAAACAAGAAACTAATTTGGGTCACTGTCTTACAAGGAAGATTATATATTAGTTATGGAGGTAACGGGGGGGGGGGGGGAGAAAGAACCCAACTACAATGATTCCTTTGTTGCCAAGAGCAAGTGATTCTGCTATTTTTCTTTCCCTGGCCTTTCCATTTAATATGTTTACCAAAACACCCCTACCACAGTTAATTTCAGCACAGCTCTCAGTAGGACACAAATTAGACTGATTTGTCTATATGCAGCTCACTGAGTTGCAGTTCTATGCACAATTTGTAGGAAGTAAATCTTGAGACTGACCCAGAAACTCCAGCGGGTGCAGAATGCTGCAGCGAGACTCCTTACAGGGTCCTCGCTGCGAGATCACATTCACCCGGTGCTATACCAGCTGCACTGGCTCCCAGTGGAGTACAGTTTTAACCTTTAAAGCCCTATACGGCCTAGGACCCTCATACCTACGGGACCGCCTCTCCTGGTATACCCCACAGAGGAACTTACAGTCTTCAAATAAAAACATCTTGAAGGTCCCAGGCCACAGAGAGGTTAGGCTGGCCCCAACTAGAGCCAGGGCTTTTTCGGCTGTGGCTCCGATCTGGTGGAACACTCTGTCACAAGAGACTAGGGCCCTGCGGGTCTTGACATCTTTCCGCAGGGCCTGCAAGACAGAGCTGTTCCACCAGGCCTTTGGCCAGGGCACAGCCTGACTCCCTCCTTTGGCAATCTTCGCTGAGCTCTGGCCCAATGGTTGCCAGTGGCTTGATTTGAATTAATTTTATAATGAATGATTTTAGAGTGTTGTTTGTGTTGTATTTTTGTACTGTTTTATTGTTGTTAGCCGCCCTGAGCCCAGCTTCGGCTGGGGAGGGCGGGATATAAATATATATATATATTAATTTATTATTATTATTATTATTATTATTATTATTATTATTATTATTATGCTGGTTACTGGAATTACTTCTTTGAATAAAGATGCTGTAGGAGTATTTCTCTTGAGTAAAGATGCTCTGAGTAAAGATTGGGGCTCCTTCAGAGGTCATTGAACTCTCTTTCCCTTCACATCAAGGTCAACATGACCATTGGTTAGGAATCATGAGAGCTGAAGCCCAAGAACTTCTGGAAGGTCACAGGCACCCCATCAGAACACTTTAATCCACTTTAATTGCGCAAAAGTAAATTTCCAGTTTGCAGCTGAATCCCTCCCACAAAATTATGACAGTCTGGAGGTCTGCACCAATGACTGCACCAATTTTTCCCAGCTTCATTGATGTTTATTCTAGTAGAATGGCAATCAGAACACTGTCTTGCCCCTCTTGCTACTCAAACTATTATACTTGCAAAATGCATCACAAAGCAACAACGCGCTAAATTAGAAAAATGAGCCAAAATGAACCCCTCCCCCTGCATATTTCCTCTGTGGTGGTGCAATACTATATTATTGTTTTCATATATTAATCAAAATTAAGTATGGCCATGTCAGTCATGGATTGAATCAGCCTGATAGCTAGGCTTCTGTCAGTGGAATAGGGAGCAAAACAATTCTCCCATGCAGATCCCCACACCCTTTAGATATGCTTCAGAAGCTTGGCAGGGGAAAACCTCCATATTAAGTTTTTGGAGGGTGGGGGCTGCATGGAGGAGAGGATACAACCATTGGATGCAACCCTAAATCCAGTAATTTTGATTTGCTCCTGCCCTGTTTGGTTACTTTTAAATAGCACACCGATAAGTCAGACTGACATTTCAGCAAAATGGTTCACTAAAGTAACTTCTAGCATAGACATATTCTACAATGTGTCTCTGAATAGCAGATAATGCCTTTTTCTTTTAAAACTGTGTAATTTAGTCACAATTTACTGTGGAGTTTTAAAAACAACAACAACAACAACAACAACAACAACAACAACAACAACAACAGGGTTCACTATCCAAACAAATAGAGCTGGCACAAATATTACTGGCACATAGCAGAGCCCCAAAGTTTGCTGCTCTGCCCAAAGGTTATGGCTTCTGAATGTGCCTTTCTAATAGGTGTGGCAAGACCAGACATGCAACTGATACTTTCAGAGCATAAGGCTGCCTCTAGGCAGAAAAAAAAGAGAGAATTCAGAGAAACAAAACCAAGCTTTGATCCTACTTTGGCTGTAGCTTTTACTGTTCTGCTTTTAAGTGGGTTCTTGCTTGAAATGTGAGAGGAAAATGGAGACTATTACAGCCATGAGATGTAAAAAGGAAAACTCATGCTGTACATTAGTTCCAAATTATTGCAAAAAAAGGGAAGTGATCTGCCATTCAGAGCCAAACAACATGAAATAGGAGGCCTTCTTTTGCACTTACCAGAGCATCGCTTCCCACTCATATGCTCTGTGCCTTGGAGTTTTGCAGCAGTCACATATGTGCAGTCTTCTCCCATGCTCCTTTCAGACAGGTTTTGCAATGAAGGAGCCTTCCATAGGAGCAGCCATTAATTTTTCCCAACACGGAGATGGAGGATGAATTCAATGTTGTTTCCATTTTAATGAGAAACTAGCTAATTCACAAACTTCGTGAACCAATCTGTGAACCGAAACACAGCTATACTTTGACATTCGTATTTTCTGAATATTGCAATGCGCTTCTCCTGCCAAATATAAAAGAGTCAAGTGTGCAGAGAAATGCCTCTATTCATTAAAGTCAGATACAGAAGTGTATTGCACTGGGGAAAACGGCTTTCCCAAATGCGTATGCCAGTCAAAACTGCATACAAAAAATGTGCTTATTAGGAGAAAGGAGTTTTTTAAAGTCACAAACTGCTATGGAAATGTGGAGAACTGAAAAAATAAGAAGCTTAGAGAATGGAAATGGACAGGTCCATCCATCCCTACTTACAGCTCTGTTTTATGCCATAAACACATGACAATAATAACAATTACAAGGCACGGTGCACCAGGCAAGCACCTGCATTGTGCCATGCACCAATAAGAGAACCAAATATAAGGACCTTGGTATCATATGATCTATGAAGCTACCTTCTATATCGAGTCAAACCACTGGTCCCCCTACAGCAGCACTGTTTGCTCTGACTAGCAATGGCACCTTAGGGTCTCAGCTGTTCTGCCTGCATTAAGAGACCATTAAGGCCATTCTGCTCCCTGCAGGGAAAATGGGTATAGCATTCAGCTTTTTATTATGTAATAAGGCTATGCCTAGTGGATGCTACTGTATTCTAGTATCACCAAATGCAGGCTGCTCAATCTCAGCCTTACACTAGGAAGACAGAGGTCACACTTGAGAGAAGAACCAGGGAGTGGCTTGGTTTCACTGTTCCCACACATAAGAACTCTCTATGAGGGAATGGCAAAACGATAACCCTCCAGATGGTGGCAGCTGGTGGTACTGTGTTGCTTTCCTGGCTTCTGAACATCATGTGTCGATACTGCTTAGCAGGAAAAGGAGGGACAAGGCAGTGGGGAGCTTGGTGGACAACTCTGATGCTCCTACCACCATGCTTCACGCTGCCTTCCTCCCACCAAGCCACCACTGGCAAAAGGTCAAGGATGATGGGAGCTGTAGGCCCACAACATATGGGCCACAGGTCTCCCACACCTGATCTAATATGTGTTGCCCTCGGAGTCTCTTATTTCAAGGCTCCCAGCGCCAGGGAACATTGCATTCTGTACATAATTGATGAGATGCCCATTGCTTTGATTCTCTTGGAGTGCCATTCACTTTTCTGTTACAGACAGTAGGACACACACACACACCCCATCTAAAAGTTAACTGTTGCATAACTACAGGCTGAACGTCCAAATCTGATGGAGATGGGCATCCACTTGCAGCCTCCAGAAAAGAAAAGAAAAACAGCCGGCCATTTAGGAAGACTGCTATATTTACTCTCCAGCTTTTTAATTATAAAATCAATGAAGTGTTAATGATTTAAGCATTACTTTGGCTCGCTGGGAATTCTGAAAACAGAAATTATTATTTTTTGTGCAACATAAATTCATAAATTGCTCAATCTGACCAATTTGTCAAGACAATATCCATTAGTAAATATGAATATTTAATGAAAAGGAAAACTGGCAGGAGCAGCTTCACTTAAGCGCTTAATGACTTACTGGAAAAAGAGAAAAAGGAAAGATAGATTCACATGGGCCCCTCGATTAACTGTTTCTGTAGCATAAGAATCTATGAACTGATCTATTGCACATCCGTGTGCTAGGCTGCATTTTTGTTCATACAACTAAATCTCCTACCATTAATCCAAGCAGTGAGCCATCCAATATGATAACTTAAGGTTTTTCCCTGGAATATTTTTAAAAATGCATATTTTGATCCTAATTTTTTCCACTTTTCTTAATTGCACAGCTTTGTGTCGCCATCCTACATAGAACTGTCTATCTTACCCCCAGGGGCTAATCTCTTGCCACAATCCCATGATAAATACATTGCCAGCTTTTAAACCTTTCAGCCGAGATTGCAACATTGCCGCAACAATAGGCAACAAATGTTCAGGCAGAATATGAGGGAAGGTTCACCAGGATGGGCTGAAGGAGAGAATGTGCACAACTCCAGGCAATTGTTGCAAGGTGGGGCTGGAATGTTGTGGGAAAGGAGACAAGAGTTTTGAAGATGGGAAAGGGAAAGAGTGAATACTCCAGGGGTCCTTTAGAGGAAGGGTATACAATGAGGCGCCTGCCAGATGTTATTGGATTACAACTGCTATCATCCCTAGCCATCATGCAGAGGTGATAGGAGCTGAAGATCAGTGTCAGCAGGGCATCATATTGGCCACTCCTGCTACAGAGGGCATTTACTGAAGTGAGAGCCAATCCTGGAGGGCAGCTGTAATCTGACATTGGAGCCAGGGAGCAAGCTTTGGACTAGAGACTGTGAGCAGTGCTGCTGAATGGGAAATAAGGCAGATTTTCTTGCTGCTTGAGGTGCCTTCTTTCCAGAGAATGTCAGTGGGATGACCTGAAAGAAAACTGAGGGGCAGAATGGAAATGAAGAGCAAGGGAACTGGCAGCTTGCCCTGCAGGGTCACTGTATCAAGTCATAGTGGCAACACCTGGGCACTGAACAGGACTCCACCGATATAAAGTGCCAGCATATTGCACTAACAGGGATAAAGGATTCTGAAACTGGCATATATAGAAAGGAAGTTATTTAACTTTATAAAGTTGCTGAAAGTATGTGGGTTTCAAACCCTCCACTCAGATCACAGGCTAAAGATTCATGGGCCAGAGTTAGAATGAGTTTTCCATACCAACACCCAAGCCCTGTAATGGAGAAGAGATATTTTTTAAAGAACTCATTTGCCTTCTGTGAAACTAGCAGTTTTGGCTAGCAGTGATATGTCTGTGGCTAGAAGATTGTGTAAGATTGTGCAAGGCACAAGTTGATCTTCAGTAAAGGTGTTCAGTTGTACATGTCTGAGCTGTCCAACTGCTGACACTCACCAAAGAAACATTATTTTGTATTAGAAGAGACAGCTGGGCTCCTTAAAGCTAGCAGGAGGCAAAAATGCAGAAACAAACACATGAGACAAATTGATCATAGTCCGTAATGGACCTCTTGGCTGCTTCCTAGGCTATGTGTCTCCCTATGTAGCACTGCTACCACATGCAGACCCAAGAAAGGCCCCATACATAGGACTTCAAGGATTGGCCGCACAATCCTCTACCTAGATTACCTTTGTGCCTATCAAAAACAGTGTGGCAATGTGAAGGACCAAAGATCACATGAGGCAATACCAGTATCAGCTATATTTATATTTCCCATATTTTCCAGGTATATCAGTTGCCATAATTATATTTCTCATAAATATTGCATACATTTATTGAGACACATGCAATTGCTTTCACACATAAAAATATATCAAGTACAGCATATGTAGGATTTATGGAAATGTAAAAGTACCCTGACATTATTTTGTTTAATGACAACTGTTCCATACAATGCAAGGGTTCTCACTATTGACAGAGCGGATGATAGAAAATTAGCAGAGAAAATGCAAGCTTCTCTCAGGCCCATCCATTCCCTCCTTCTGTGTTTTTCTTGAGTGCACAAGAAAGTACAACGTCAAAGTATGACTCCACACACCATTAGTGCTAAAATGTAGTGGTCAATAGGGAAGGCACACAAAATGCCTTCTTTTGATTCATCACCCTAGAAAACTGTTCTCATAGTCATGAAGCAGGAAAGTTCACTAAACAACTGGACTGTACTGATGATAACAAAAGAATCTACAAAATGCACTGAGCATGTAATGCTAAACCAGATCATTAATCAGTTGTCTTGTTTCAATAAACCATAGTTAACACTAACCACAATTTGCCAAGTATGAAAACAGTGAAAAGCCGCATTTAGAGGAAAATGTAAGTAAAAGCTTCCAATGGCCTCCTTGTGGTATGATTGATGAGGAGATAGGATTAAAGTTCAAGACTGATAAGGAAGTAGTCCGGAAATACCTAGCTACCTTACATGAGTTCAAGTCTTTAGGCCTGGATTATTGCATCACAACAGTCCTCCATCTATCATATTTGAGAAATCCTAGGGGGCAGGTGAGGTGCCACAGGACTGAAGGCAGACAAACGTCCCAATTTTCATTCATGTCTGCATGACTCACTGTAGAGAAGCATTCCAAGATGAATTAATAGATCTAATGGAAAATTTTGATATGCAAGATTCCTTTGTAACTATTCTCTGTGTCAAGTTGGAAAATTGTTATAATTTTGCACTGTCTGCTTGATTCTCTCTTTTCTTCCTGAAAAATACAAAATAAATGCATATTATTATTATTATTATTATTATTAAAAAGAATAAACTCTGACAGACTACTTTTTAGATTGGGCTACTATCTTCG
Organism: Podarcis erhardii; assembly: GCF_964252035.2. Classification (NCBI taxonomy): domain Eukaryota; kingdom Metazoa; phylum Chordata; class Lepidosauria; order Squamata; family Lacertidae; genus Podarcis; species Podarcis erhardii. The sequence goes on along the minus strand of NC_138498.1, from coordinate 55,231,998 downwards.
TGGATTTTGGGAACAGTGTGGAGTTAATTGTGCTGATGTCAACAAAATATTTGAGAAAGTTCCACATGATATTTTAGTTAGTCATCAGGTGAATTCACAGCTGTTTGGAAAAACCATACAGTGGCACCTCGGGTTAAGTATGTAATTCGTTCTGGAGGTCCGTTCTTAACCTGAAACTGTTCTTAACCTGAAGCACCACTTTAGCTAATGGGGCCTCCTGCTGCTGCCGCGCTGCCGGAGTAAGATTTCTGTTCTCATCCTGAAGCGCAAAGTGCTTAACCTGAAGCACTTTTTCTGGGTTAGCGGAGTGTAACCTGAAGGGTATGTAACCTGAAGCGTATGTAACCTGAGGTACCACTGTACTCAAAAAAATGTTTGCCTATTATTCCTTACCAAACTGGAGAGATGTTTCAAGCAGGGTGACAACCAGGGCTCTGTCTAGGACTTGGTAAAATTCAATATTTTTACCAGTGATTCCAATGTAATCTGTATCAGATTTGTAAATGACACAAAACTGTGAGGAATAGCTTAACGCCTCAGAAGACAAGAATAATATTCAAAATGACCTCATTAAAACTGAACAGAAAATAAATTGAATTTAACAGAGAGAAATGCATTTAGTTATTTTCTTTTTAATAAATACATGTAGGATGGGGCTTGGCTGTGGATGTCAGAATGTGATCACAAACTGGAGTCAGCAGAAACAAGGCTGAATAAGGACATTCTTCAAATACCTGAAGGACTGTCATATAGAAAAAAGCAATTTCAGAGGGCAAAACTAATGGGCTTAATTTACTAATGGGCTTAATTTACTAGATAACTTTACTATAATGTTGCCTATAAGGAAAACGTAATGATAAGAAGAGTATGACAATGGATCCAACTACTTGCTGGAGGTCTTCAAGCAGAGTGGGGATGCTGCCTGCTTGGGACACTTTAGCTCTGGATTCCCTGCATTGAGCAGAGGGTTGGACTAGCTAGCTTCCCAAACTTCCTCAAACTCTATGGTTCTGTGGGGAAGACACAAGCCTGAGGCTCATCCATCAGACATGTCCCCACTGTTTACAGAAACTGTATACAGGAATAGTGTCCCACATTTCCTTCCATGGGGTGATCCATGAAAACAACAGAGAAATTGCAGCTCAAAACTCCCCAGGATTTTCTGGGTTGACAGGGTTCCAAACAGATTTATTTTTTCCTGAAGGTGAATAACACTGAACTTCTATTAGATTCTGCTAGATTTCCAGAAGTGGCTTGTCTGTCGTGTGAAAGGTCATTTGAAATGCAGAAATTATCAGATAGGGAAACATCAGGAAAAATGGAATAAGTCCTGTCTGAGTGCTACCCTAGAATAACAAGGACTTATTTGGTGGCAGCGGAGAAGATGTCTTTCAATTTGCAGTTCCCTTGCATGGAATTGCATGCATGGTCACACTGAAAATCTGGTTGGCTTATTATAAAATATACGCAGAGGAAATGCAGGGGGTTTTTTTTAATATAAAAAGCACATTTAAGCACCATTAAGGATAAATTGGATTTGGGCACAGAGTTGAGTATTTTTAAGTCTTAGGACATGTGTGCTTATCTTGCTCACTGGCTTTTAATTACATCCTATGAGCTCACTCGAAGCCTTTATTCGTGACTTTTAGGTAACATAGCACAGGCACCAGCCCATGTAACCAAGCTAACGAGGTGCACAGACAAATGGCAGAGAGAACTGTCACAAACAACAGCAGCCCAAATGCTTTCCCAGAGGATTTGGATATGAATTCAATCAAGAGGATGAGGAAAAGTAACAGCACCATCCCTGCCTTCCCCAAACAAAGAGCAGCTGCTCTGAGGAGTGCTTTCTGTATGGAATTACCACAAAAAAAGAAAAGAAAAGATGTATAGCTTAATTTGGGGGGACTCTACTAAGACAACCAAACATCAGTTACAAAACAGTATCACATTAGGGAATTTAAGCTTTCTTTCTTTTTCTTTTGCTAGCTCTGAGAATCACTATCTAGCTTAAATTCTCATACTTTGTCCTTTCTTTATTTCAAATGGTTTCCGGAAGAGACATGTGTTTAACTACACATCTTCACTTCAAAAATGAGCAGAACTCTATCACTTAATAGAATTTGCATTATATACTGAGCAAGAGAGCTGGTATTTATTACTGTATTGTCCTTTACCATAGAATCTCGTGGATACTGACAGGAAGGGTGGATATATATATACGGGCCAGGCTGGACGCCAAACAAAACATGATTTGAGTCATGGTGTATAGTGCTGCCACTAGCCTGTCGCCCTCCATAGCAGCCATTTTCTCTCCTCCTGTAGCCTGTCGCCTGAGGGGAAGTTGCAACACCTCAGGTTTTTGGCTGTGAAGCCATTCTTTCTGAGGGGGCAGCCAGGAGCGGGCAAGCAAGCAAGGAGGCAAAGCATTAATGTGCCTTCCTCCTTGCTCTTGTTTTTCCTCCTCCACATCTTTTGGGGAAAAAACACCTATCAGCTGAATACCTGAAGTGCAGCAGCCTCCTTAGCAACCTCAAAAGCAGCATCTGAGTAGCTGAGCTCACTGCCACTCTCCTTTCCTGGAAATTTTGATCGTTAAATGAAAACAATAAATGGCGGCTGGAGCCTTGGTTATGTGGCACTGCCTACTCATCACTGCTGCCACCTGTCTGGCAGTTCATACAACCCCACCTCAGGTTTACGTACGTCCTGGAGTTTGGAGCTAACAGATCCAGTGCTAGTTTTCTAGAAAAAGAGGTGCCAGGACTCACCATGAATGCCTCCCTTGTTCTCTTATAACGGCAGTGGTGCACACCCGAGAAGTGCCAGAACTGAGTCATGGTGAGTTCTGGCTGAAACAGATCCGTTGCCTTCATATAGCACGCAGTTATGGAATTTGCTTCCTCAGGATGTGGTGATGGCCACCAAATTAGATGGCTTTAAAGGAGTGTTGCATGCATTCATGGAGGGTGACTGTCTATTCTACTAGTTAAAGGTAAAGGTAAAGGTACCCCTGCCCGTACGGGCCCGTTGTGTCCGACTCTGGAGTTGCACGCCCATCTTGCTTAAGAGGCCGGGGGCCAGCGCTGTCTGAAGACACTTCCGGGTCACGTGGCCAGCGTGACAAGCTGCATCTGGTGAGCCAGCGCAGCACACGGAGACGCCGTTTACCTTCCCACTAGTAAGTAAACCTATTTATCTACTTGCACCCGAGGGTGCTTTCGAACTGCTAGGTTGGCAGGCGCTGGGACCGAGCAATGGGAGCGCACCCCGCTGCGGGGATTCAAACTGCCGACCTGACGATCAGCAAGTCCTAGGCGCTGAGGTTTTACCCACAGCACCACCCGCGTCTCATTCTGCTAGTTATTTGTAGCTATTTGTGTGCTACCTCCAGCATTAGAGAACTATGCCTCAGGATGGCAGTCGTTGGGGTCATGAACAAGAGTATGCTATTGTGCTCATGTCCTGCATGTGTGTTTCTCAGAGGTATCTGCTTGGTCAGAAGCATTATGCTGGACTAGCTGGGCCTTTGAAGTAATACAGCAGGGCCCTTCTTGCATTCTTACAATATGTTGCCAACTTTTTCATGAGGCTTTGTTGAAAATTCAGAAACTAGTTTTATCAGAATTTGGTCCATTAAAAAACCTTCCGTTCCAGAAAATGCTGTGAATCTGGAAGCAGCAAAGGCATGATTACCTCTCACGTGAATGTACAAGGATAATGTCCAACAGTATCTGGCTTATAAAGTGATTGAATTTAATCTTAGCAACTTGGTGTTGTTGAGAAAGGAAGGGATGGCTTGAGAGAGAAATGTATCAGTTTTCTATTAAGGAAAAAAAAGTATGCTTTAGCACATTTTACAGCTATTATGCATAGTACTCTGTAGACAAGACAAAGGGAGGCTTTTTGTCACCAAATAGCTAAAAATCTTAATAGATAATCTTTCAGTCAAAGCAGTTTTGTGAAGCACTTGAATGACATCAAAAGCTTGCTAACCAACTCAATTTTACGTGGATTTGATATGGATTTTCTCACCACAGCATTTGTTTGAAGTCTGCCAGATATACCTCTCTGCTCCTTCACCCCAAAGCATCTCTGTTCTATATTTCAAGGTAGATTAAACTTTATTTTAAGTCCAAGTCAAAACTGTTCTAAGAAAAAAGAACTTGTTGTGTTCAAAGTCGCAAGAAAAATATGCTTCATTTGAAGCACTCTGTCTCTTTCCTTGAGTTTGCTCCTGCAGTAGTGGATGGCATGGTGGACTTCTGCTGCTCACCTGATATCCCTTCTGCTATGTTGTTGTTGTTGTTGTTGCTGCTGCTGCTGCTGCTGCTGCATACAGCAATGGATGGTGGGGTGGGTGAGGCAGTGCCAAGGTCAGCATGGTGCAAATATGCTGACAGGAGTCTTGGATTGGTTCCACAAGTGCAGGGCTGGATTAACCATTAAACAAAATAAGCATGTACTTAGGGAATCAAGGGAAGAGGGGCGCCACAGAAATGTTCTATTGCTGGATTTACCAAATGGTGCAACTGAACAAAAAAAAGCATTATTTATACAAGTACAGTGGTACCTCTGGTTATGAACTTAATTCATTCTGAAGGTCCGTTCCTAACCTGAAACTGTTCTTAACCAGAGGTACCACTTTAGCTAACGGGGCCTCCCACTGCAGCGACCACGCGATTTCTGTTCTCATCCTGAGGTGAAGTTCTTAACTCGAGGTACTACTTCCGGGTTAGCGGAGTCTGTAACCCAAAGTGTTTGTGACCCAAGGTGTTTGTAACCTGAGATACAACTGTATGGAAAAATGAACATTATTTTCAATCTTTTCATTTTGAAAAATAAAATTTTGTTGTACCATTTATTATTGTTTATATTTTGAATTAGATATATGTGGGGGGACCAAAATCTTTTAAGGGCTATGGGCTTCTAAAGGCACTGCACCAGTTGATTGCACTGCACCAACTTTACCACAGCCTCGCCTCTTACTGGCACCATTCCAGAGGCTACCATAGGGAGAAAGCGCTGGCTATTTTCACCAATCTTGCTATCCCCCTGCAGGCCTTAGCAACACCTCCTATGCTGTTTCAGAGAGTCCTCCAACTTTCCAAAACGGGGCAGAGGGCAAGAATCACCACCTCCACTGTGACAGTGGGTACACCCCTTGAGCAGAACTTTCTAGGTTCCTGCCCCCAACATTTCCACTTATGGGATCCCTAGACAGAAGCCTTACTTTCTAGTTTAAATGCACAGGATTCCTTTCTCATTCAGCTCTTGTACAAACACAATGGGGAACACCCCAAATTTATTCCTCCCTGCCTGCTTGGTGTTATTTCCAGGTATATACCACTGCATCATTTGTTTCAACTGCAACTTGAAATATAGACAGAAGATGAGCAATGTCTCTCCTCCCCCTCCCCTGGTTATTCTCATTAAGACCCGCAGAGTGCCTTCGTTCTCATCCTGTTCTCTAATCCCTAGTCTTCCTTATTGCCCTGCCACCGAGGGAATTATTACCTACATTCTTCAGGCTAATAGGATCATCTTAAGCTTTTACCCATCCTCAAAGCTTAAACATTACAGAGAAGAAAATGCGTACAGATTCTGATCTCTAAATCTGTTTGTATGAGTGCGTGTCTCGACTGCCAAGGCAATCAAGTAGTCAGAAAACTGCTTCCTTTCCACTTAATATTAGGGAGCATTGCCCTTTCCACTGAAGTTTTAATAGAGTTCTATTGATTCATTCACAGTAGCCTTTGGGTGTTTTGCAGCAAGTCATTGATTAATCAAGCTCCTTCCACCAGTCCAGGCAACATGTTTTCTAGTTCTAGTTAAGGCGACTCATGTATTTAGCATTAAGTAGGCATATAAGTAGTTTGTTAACTCGGCCCAACCCATTGACACTGAGCAAAGGCCATTCAAATGTGCAGCAACAGTCTCCAGATTGGCTTTGGTATCCTTTAGGAATGATTTCTCTCCACCCACTTTGTTTATTATGTTATGAATGAGGCCCAAAGCTTTTAACTAAGATGTAGAAGTAGATTAATTCTTGAATTCAGTTTTCTGCCTAGTCAAACAGCAGAGTTAAACTGAGATGTTATGTACTGGGAACATATATTCGAGACAGGCCTCCTTGATGAATATGTCTTATTAATAAATGTACTGTTTAATCAGAACAAAGCAAAAGCAGTAGACTTTAAGTTCAGGTCTCTCTTACCTCATTATTTCACCAAAACACTCCACAGTCAAAGTGGAGGACCATTGACCTGCTTGCATAATACACTGTGTAATAATGAAGGGCATTTTTAGAATTTTGATGGAATATATATGAAAAAATACAAATCCAAAACAATTACAATAATTGAAATGAAGGCCATTTTGAAGGCATGCTGTTCTGACTATCACTGCTAACTCTGATTCACATCCTTTGTCCAGTTCAAGTGGCTGACATCTGGCAGTCCTTTCCAATGTATTTATTAGCATTAAAACAACAACAACAACAACAACAACAACAACAAGTTTCCACAGTGCCAGATTACCAAATATGCAGAGTAGGCACCAGCCTATGGGCCCCATGCCTTTTAGGGGCCCCATGACAATGGATCAAAATTGGTTTATTAAAATTTTTGGTTGGTAGAATAAAAAACATATTAGGAGATAATTTGTGAGGGGGTCCCCAAGATTTTGACTGCCTAGAGACCTCCACATGGTGTAATTTATTCTGGCACTGAGTTTTCACAATGAAAAGAGGAGAAAGTACAGTGCCAGCTTAATCCAGATTCTAAATCTCACCAAAACTAGATTCCATCTTGTCGCTTAATCAGAATTACTAGGATGAACATTAAATCGTAAATCCCACAGAGCACTAACTGCATATTAAAATTCCCTAGGATCTTAACAGTATAGTTTTTGGGCACAAGCCCAAACTTGTCATTTGTTGTAGGCTTTGATAATCAGACGTTTTAACTGTATCTTGTGAAAATATTACAGCGTTACTTAACAATACTTCTAATGAAATGCGTCCTTTCTGAAAAGCTCCCATCTGTTCAGTTCTTGGGAAATGGGGAACTGTGATGATCTTGGACCCAGAAAGAAATCAAACTAATCGCACACTGAATCATACACTGAAAACAACAGAGAAAAGAGAATTCTATTTCCCTTGCTCTTGCAGGGTGGGGGGGACACATTAAAACTTCTACAGCTTGTTCCCATGAATGGGCTTTTCCCTCAGAAGCAATCCGCACAGGGACCAGCTCCCAAGTAAATGTGCAAAAGACTGCAACCTTAAAGATGTCTGGAAGTTTAAGAGATGTAATGCTTTGATCCCGAGGCTGAGAAATGAAAGCCTGTCTGATCCTGATCCTCCATAGAATGGTAAACCTATTTTGCTATTTCAGTGATCTGAACATACTTTATGTTTTTATTCTGAGGAAGTATAGATGCACATTCCTTCTAATACCAGCCTCACCATCATCAGGTTTCCCCTATCCTGCCCTTCTCTTAGCATAATTCTGAGTCTTAACTAGGCCCAAAGACCTACTTCTTCCATTATGTATTATATATGTCAGTAGCCTCATCCCCACATTATATGTAATTCCATGCACAGGAATGAGTCTAGGGTGAGTATGAGGAAGCTGTGGCTCTCCAGTTGCTGCCAGACTACAACTCCCATCAGCCTCAGGAGGCATAGACAAACATCAACATCTGGAGGGCCACAGATTCTGCATCCCTGCTGTAAGGACTTAGAATATGGGTAACCTGTCCGACATGGAATCAGGCAACCTTTTCACAGACAAGGTTTGATGCAAGATTCCTCTGTGTATTCCATACAGTGACCTAGAGAATGGGTAGGCAAACTAAGGCTCGTGGGCCAGATGCGGCCCAATCGCCTTCTCAATCCACCCCATGGATGGTCCAGGAATCAGCGTGTTTTTACACGAGTAGAATGTGTCCTTTTATTTAAAATGCATCTCTGGGTTATTTGCGGGGCATAGGAATTCCCCCCCCCAAAAAAAAATAGTCTCCCCCCCCCACAAGGTCTGAGGGACAGTGGACCAGCCCCCTGCTGAAAAAGTTTGCTGACCCTTGACCTAGAGGGATTATTCCATTCCCCATTCAGTGTGGTATGTGTGGTCACTGAATGAGATGCAATGGTATTATCAGAACACCAAACAGTTATATCTCTTCTATGATCTCTGATTTTCCACCACAGATGCCATCCCATGTGGACAAAAAAGGGTGTTACTAAATGTCACTTCTAACAGAAATAGAACATCAAATGAACATCTATAAATTGGACAGTAAAATTAAAACTTCACCTTTCCTTGAGTCCTGTTGATTATATTTCAGAGTGTACACATAACAACCCTGTGAGGTAGCTTAGCAATATAATGACTGGGCTTCATCACTGAATGGGAATTTGAACTTGAGTCTTTTCTGTCCTGGCCCCAAACTCTTAACCACTATAACACACTGGCTATTGATAATATTTATTTGAAACCATGCTCCTCATTTTGCTAAATGTGAATTTCCAGTACTGTGGGGGAAAGCAGCAAAGAGTGTGAGGCAGCACTAGCTTTCTTGTCTGTTGTTTTACTTTAATATTTCTGGAAGTTTGTTTGACTTTTCCACATAAAACGCTTAGATACACTTAGGTGGGTGTCAAACTACAAAATAAATAGCTGGGTGTAGGTTTTAATAGTTTTCTGGATCCCTATTTCATATTTTTAGTCAGAATTTAATTCCTCCAGCACTTTTTTTTTTTTTTAAGCTATTGCTTTAGATAAGCAATTGCCAGAGAACACAAGCAATTGCTTTCTGAATACATTTGCCTGGCTTCGTACAACCCTATCAAGCAATAATCTTAAAACTGTTAGGGCATAATCCTGGTTTGTAAAGAAGACCGTGGGATTGTGGGACACCTTCTGAAATGCTGATAAATGGATGCAGGGCTGCCATCCTGAACACATTTCCCTCTAAACCAACATAAATTTACATTTGAAGCACACAGGAAATTGTTGCCATTTTAAACTAGCAGCGGAAAAAGCTGCACACCGATGTGCTTTTTGCCATTTAGGGAGTTGCAGTACAGATTAGTAGATGCAGGTTGGTTTTGTAGCCCGCAGGCATATTATCACTGTGCGTTTCCCAGCTTTGCTGAGAAGCTCTAAACCGGGGAGCAGGTGTGAATAAAGCATGTATGAAAAACTGGCAGAACACTGAATGTGACTCGTGGGATGAAAGCCGGAAAGTAATAATAATAATATCGCCGAGAAACAGATGCTGCAAATTCTAATGTTATTCCAGCACAGCTACAGCCAGATTCAAATCCATATCAACAGGGCAAGCATCTCATACGTCAGCAATGCAGGCAAACTCAAATTGAGTGCACATTACCTGGTCATCAGTGTCTAGCTTTCACTTCTGCTAGTTTGGAAGTTAGCTGTCTTTACTAATTACTCGCTGTGCTGCTTCTGCTAATTACCTGCCTGGAGACATAATGCTTTGTGCTAAGATTCCACGGAGAGATCTGAGAGGTTGGTTGAGTACCTGGGTAAAAGACATCTTAAGGAAATGCAAAGAGAAAGATGGGGTGACCTTCTCCTTTTCACATCACACAGACAGGGGCTCAGGCAGCAGTATCGCACCGTTTTACCATTTGTATAGACTCTGCGGAATTTTATTTTGCTACCATTTAAGAAGCAGTTAAATATGAGTCCTCCATTTATGTAAGGAAAACATAATAACTGGATCTTTTCTAAGAAGTCAGGAGAGGAATCCCATTTTCCATCATTTTTTAAAAAATCTATAAGGAGAGGTGCGCATTATACACATACAAGCCAGATTTTAACTTAGAGCAGATATTAAAGAGGTTGCCATTCAGAAATCTTTATCTGAATTGATGGCTTTCTTTTTATTCTACCCCTTAACAGGAGGCCGTGGGTGCTTGAGAACCCACACTAATATAATTGTGGGGGCCGGGCACACATAAAGTCAATGGGCAAAGCCAGAGAGAGGCAGCCAGCCAGCCTCTGCAGCGCTACATCTGAGAGAGAAGCAGCCAGCCAGCCAGCGAGGAACACTTTTCAAGGGGGAGGGGGACTCAGACATGGAGGCAGAACCTCTCTGCCTCCGAGTCCAAGCCCCTCCTCATGGAAAAGGGTGACTGGCTGGCTGCGGAGAGGAGGGGGAAGAGGAGCCCCCCTCATCAGTTTATCTGGATGGCACATGATCACATTCCATTCCTTCCACTATTTACAGACTAGCATACAAGCTGCAGCCACAAATAACTTACAGAGTATGTATCCAAACCCTGCCATTAAAATTCCACACTGGAGTTCTTCCTCAGCACACAGTTAAAAGCAAGATCTTTTCTCAAATTCAGCCTCTTTACCGCATCTGTTCAGCAGCAGTTCATTCTTTCTCCACCACCACCCCCACAACTGCATTCCTCCAACAGCAATCCAAGAATACTTTTAAATAAAGTCCATTCAGCCTCAGTCAAGGTAGGGGGGCATAGTAAAACCTTGTTAAATTCCTTGTTGAGCATAAATCAAAAGCCTCCCCCCTCTTTTCATTCAATTCCCTTGTAGATTGTTCCCATGCAAATAAAGAAACCCCACGACTGGGGCAGACCTCTTTTTTACACCCCAAATCATAGTTGAATTAAACAAAAAGAAACATTTTTTTTAAAAAAAAAAAACAACAACGTTCCCTTTACAGTTCGTTAATTCTTGCTTTGAAATGTCGGAAAAGTTACCACTTTGATGCACGGAGCTTGGGGCTTTCCATCACGGAGTTGTGATGGAGCCTTGAGCTTTTGGCTCAATCTCTCACACACCCCGCTCTTTTCAGAACGGCAAGAGGGACAACAGAACTCGCAGTTTTGTGCTGCTGGACCTCTCGGAACCCAAAAAATACTTTTGGGCTTCTTTGGGAATGCACAGTGCCTTTGTGTTTCCCCCTAGGCTCTTGTGATGAGCAAGCCGTTCATGAAGAACAAAGTTCGCCGTCTACCACCATTCCGAGGTAATCCGGAGGTCTGAAAATCCTCCTAAAATTAAATTCCTTCAGTTGTGTGCATTACGAGCAAGCAAGAAGCAGCATTAGCAGGACAAAAAGACTCACCTGTCTCAGACCCTATTAAAAAAAATGTTCCCTAAGACAACCTTCTGATGGCACATATCCTCAGTGTCACGGTAATATCAGTTTGTTTCAGAAAAGTTCATTGACAACAGCAGCCTTTTGCTTTTCTCATGGTTGCTCTCCATATGAGCTCACACAGAAGACACAAGGGTAGACTGATCTGATGAGTTCTTCTTTGCCATGTATCCAATAAATCAAGATCATTACACAGAACAAGATTTCCAAGTGTTTATTTAAAAAGAAACAGTGGAGCTGAACTACTTCTCAATTCCCAGGCTCTGATCCAATTAGGCTGAAACCAACATATCATTAACATTAATTGGATGCGCCAAACCATTTCATCATAGATTTATTTCACATGTTTATATATTATTTAGAACAAGAGGGGCAGAATGTCATGTGCCCTTCTGAATTACAATTGAAGTCCCGTGGAAACACTAAAGATAAAGTGCTTGTATGTGTCAGTCACAACGATACAAGCAAAATATGCTGCCAGATTTTGCAATATCAAACTACATTCCTAATATGTACCGCTTAAGTACAATCATTCTCGAAGCACTACCATGCCAAATGCCAAGATGTGATGTTGAACAAAGTTGTGTTGTACATCTTACGGTGCTGAAGAAAGACTTTCAAAATGCAGTCTCTATTAATGTACTTACACCCATGCACAGTTTTCAACACATTATGATGTGTTCATAGAAACCAATACAGTCGTACCTTCGTTCTCGAACGGAATCTGTTTGACTTCTGAAAATGTTCAAAAACCAAGGCACGGCTTCCAATTGGCGGCAGGAGTTTCCTGCACTCAATCAGAAGCCGTGGAATCTGTGTTGGATGTTCGGCTTCCAAAAAACGTTCGCAAACTGGAACACTCACTTCTGGGTTTGTGGCATTCGGGAGCCAAAATGTTTGAGTCACAAGGCGTTCGAGAACCAAGGTATGACATTAGATCCATCACATAATGGGGAAAACATACAGCATGGGCTACACTTGCAATCCCCAAAATGAAAGATGTATGCCAACCATCTCACTTACCTCAGGGAGGCAGGGCAAGGCATAAAATGTTGCCAAGGGCTGCCAAAAAAGGCCTTGAGGACCATGTTGGACTGCCTTGATCTTGATCTTCTTGTTGTTGTTGTTTAGTCGTTTAGTCGTGTCCGACTCTTCGTGACCCCATTGACCAGAGCACGCCAGGCACTCCTGTCTTCCACTGCCTCCCGTAGTTTGGTCAGACTCATGTTTGTAGCTTCGAGAACACTGTCCAACCATCTCATCCTCTGCCATCCCCTTCTCCTTGTGCCCTCCATCTTTCCCAACATCAGGGTCTTTTCCAGGGAGTCTTCTCTTCTCATGAGGTGGCCAAAGTACTTGAGTCTCAGCTTAAGGATCTGTCCTTCCAGTGAGCACTCAGGGCTGATTTCCTTAAGAATGGATGCGTTTGATCTTCTTGCAGTCCATGGGACTCTCAAGAGTCTCCTCCAGCACCATAATTCAAAAGCATCAATTCTTCGGCGATCAGCCTTCTTTATGGTCCAGCTCTCACTTCCATACATCACTACTGGGAAAACCATGGCTTTAACTATACGGACCTTTGTTGGCAAGGTGATGTCTCTGCTTTTTAAGATGCTGTCTATTTTTGCCATTGCCTTTCTCCCAAGGAGCAGGCGTCTTTTAATTTCGTGACTGCTGTCACCATCTGCAGTGATCATGGAACCCAAGAAAGTAAAATCTCTCACTGCCTCCATTTCTTCCCCTTCTATTTGCCAGGAGGTGATAGGCTCTCCAGGGTTTCAGACAGGGCCTCCAGGCCCACATAGAGAGGCTGGGGTTTGAACCTGGGACCTTCTGCATGCAAAATAGTGACCTAGGCCCTTTTCTCTAATGCAGGTGTGAGAAACATCAGACACTCCAGATGTTGCTGAACTACAACTCCCATCACTCTTGGCCATTGGCCATGTTTGCTAGAGCTACATCTGGAGGACCAAAGGTTCCTCACTCCTACTGCAAAGTGTCTATTAAATATATTGAAGTAATGTGGACTTAGGGGGTTCCTGCTGTCTTGTAAATACTGTGCTTAATGTGTTTTCAGTCAGCTGTGTACAACAGCAGAGGGGAATCCAAATAGAACTCCCCATGCCTAGGATTTGCTCCCATCAGCTTCCATTAGGCTAGAGATCAAACCACAGGTGCTACTGTCATTCCAAGTGAGGGGCTTCTAAATGGATCTCCATTCCCTGTTAGCATGGAGCAGAAGTCAAAAGAGCAACCTTTAATAGAAGAGCAGCAAAATGGTTTAGAGACTTTTAGTTAGCAGTAAATATTTAAAGAGCAATAGGAAGGGAATGGAGTAATAGCCACTTTAGAAGAACAAGAGAACAACCTAGCCTCTTGGAATTATAGTGAGGGGTGTTGTAGTCGTGAAGTATATAGGAAGGATGAGTGTTCTGAATTATGGCCTATATAAAGTGCTGGCACTAAATGTGTCATTGGGTTTTTTTAAAAAAAAGGAAAGAAAGGAAAAATACAAAGGAAAAATATCCATTCAGCTTTTTGTTTTATCAGTACAGGTTTAACCATTTGGGTTGCCTGTGGTGGACTGACTTCTATAACCAAGAGCCTGGCTTAGGGATGGCTATCACCCTTCAATGATTGGCTTTATCCTGCAAGGGCTGAAGTCCAGGGAGGTAGCTGACCATACATTTAGAACCATACAATTGTAGAGTTGAAAGGGACCACAAGGGCCATCTAGTCCAAACCCCAGCAATGCAAGTATATTTTGCCTTATATGGGTCTGGGTAAAGAAAAGGTTCCACGGGCAGGATCCAGTCAGGCACTCAGAGGCTAGGAGGACACAGTCATCCCGACAGGATGATAAAATGTGGCCCACAGGTTCTTGATGTGCTTACTTAAAAATAAATAAATAGAATGTGGTGCTTCTTTATTTTTCATATTTAATTAACTTTAAGCTGATTTAAGATCCATATACTGTAGTAAATGTAAAGGTAAAGGGACCCCTGACAGTTAAGTCCAGTCATAAAAGACTCTGGGGTTACGACGCTCATCTCACTTTACTGGCTGAGGGAGCCGATGTTTGTCCGCAGACAGTTTTTCTGGGTCATGTGGCCAGCATGACTAAGCTACTTCTGGTGAAACCAGAGCAGTGCACGGAAACACCATTTACCTTCCCGCCAGAGTGGTACCTATTTAGTAACAGGATATAAATGATATAAATATGAATATACTAAGAATAAAATAAAATAAAAATTATACAAATACAACAGCAACAACAACAAATACTTCACAATGGACTGAACTAACTTACTAGTTTACTTAAAGGATAATTTCTACTGTTTCACATATACAACCTTCATAAAATTTACAGTTTGTCCCTCTGCAGCACTCACATCTGATATAAACTAGGGCTGAGGCAGAGTATCTCTCAGCAGGAAGTCAGGGGTGAATTTGGGAATGTACAAGGTGTGAAACCCCACCCACAACTAAAAAAAGAATATCAATTTATTCTTCTGTAGTTCACAGCCGCAAGAGTTGCTACCATTTTACAAAAGTGGCCAAGTTATCCCGGCAATGTGGAACTGTATCCTGTCTTCTAGGACTGTGCTCTGGAGGACAGAACAGGGAGACTGTGCAGCATCGCCACTTTGGAAGGACCTCCTGTTGCCTAGGCAATATTATGGTACTACGCTGTATAGAACAGCACTAAAAAAAAAAAAAAATCAATGGCAGTAATCATTGTAGCTATGAACAGCCACATTAGAAATCAGTAAATAAACTGGATTTTTTAGCATGTAAGCCTGTCTTGTTTAAAGACTGTCTTGGTAAAGACTGTCTTGTTTAATTGATTGTAAACCACTTGGGGAGCTTTTTTTTGCAGAAGAGTGGGGTACAAATACTCTAAAGAAATAATAAACTGAGTGAGGACAAGAGGGGTTGTACAGTACAATGGTCAAAATTCCTCCAGCCACAACCACCAATGAAATGAAGGTGTAACTCCACAGCTGCAAACAAGCTAAGCAGGTTGGCTGCAATGCAACTCTAATATGTGTTAATACAACTGTAGTAAAGTCAGGCCTGGTGCCAGTAGGAACATGCCAAGGGCACCAGGGCCTCAGAAGACCTCAGGCTGACCTGACCATGTCACCACTTGCCATCTTCCCTGGGTGGCCAATTTAGCAGTGGGCAGGTGGCAGTGCCAGTTTTGAATAAGAGCTGAGGTTGGCTCCCATCTGCAGCATCTGCCCACCATCTTAATCCACTCAAAATGCAATGCACAGTGCCTTAATGTCTAACCCAATCCACATATTCCACAAATCTATAGGCCAGAGCATTGCATTTTGGGTAAAGTAAAATGGTAGACGGACACCACAGATGGGAGTCAAACCTGGGTCCCATAGAAAAGTGACGTTGCTGCCCGCCCACTGCTAAAATGCTTGGGGGGGGGGTTAGCAGGGGAGGACCATGAGTGGTACTGCTGAAAAGAAGAGATTATTATATAGTTGTGGCAATGATGGGTGAGTATTGGAGGGAGGAGTATCAATAAGCAGAACCATGTTGAGTGTCTCCTCAAGTCTGGCACCAGTCCTGGGTAACATAGGTATGGTGATCAAACCTTTTATTCTCACTACATTATTTTGAACCTGCCCCACGCCAAGAAGTTCAGCATGCTTTCTTTGTCACCTTCCCAGCAACATGATAAACATTTTGACTGCACCCAGCTGCTTTGCTTCAATCCCACTGATGTCAGCTGAATTTAAGCAACCCAAACATGCGGCAGCCGCCTGTATTTTCCATAAGCAAGTTCACCAAATTACATCCTACTCCAAACTTGTATTTTCATTAGTTTCCAACTTAATAAAACCTCAAACACATAAATATTGCTGGAAAGCATGTGACAAAAAGACCACAAGGTCCAATCAAAACGAAATTAATGAGAGGTTTGTTTCACTTGACATTTATGATTCTATTAATTAGGGGGGGTGCTGTTCACAAGACACAGTGTTGTAGTATTTATAAAATTGTTGAGTTGGAAGGGATTGCAAAGGTGGAATCCCTTAAGCATAGCTAATAGACAGAAAAATAAGCATCTAAAGCAGGGATGGGGAGCCACTGGCTTTCCATATGTTGTCGCAGTACAGCTCTTAGCCTCCTTGTCCTTTGGCCATCCTGGCTGAAGCTGATGAGGGCTGGAGTCCAACAGCATCTGCTGGGCCACAGGTTTCCCATTGCTATCTAAAAAATTTCCCACTTTGATATCCTAAATAAGCCTCCAGCCTATTCCACCTTTTCCATCCCAGCCAGAAGCTGTTGCTTGGGATGGAAAGTAGTGCTGAGCTCTGCTCCTTGATCCCCTGGAGCCTTGTGGAGTCCATCCTCTGGGACTTTTTATGGCGGGGGTGGTGATGACCTTCCAGAATATATTGTCCCCTTCACCACAACCCTGGAGTGAAGCCACTTGCAGGACGGTTCAAGATTAGGAGGCACTTCAGAAATTAGCTTCTATGTGTTCAAAGAATGCAATGGGTGGGGAAATTGGGGGGTCATATTGAGGTTTAGCACAATGTGCATATGTCCCCCCCCCTTCAGACCTCCTGCCCAATGCACCACAGTCTGATGGGGACAGTGACACTGGGAGTAGGAGCAGCATGCATGCCCACCCCCCATTATTGCTTGAACACATGAAGGCATCTATCTTTTTTCTTTCCCCATTTTCTTTCAAACTCTTTCCCAAGGTGCAGTTTCATGAGGATCCAGTACTGTGCTTAGAAGAGGGAATCTGCAAGAGGGAGAGGGGCATGGTGGTGGGGGGGAGGAAGGAATGATAGACAAATATGAATGGTGCAAATAAAGTTCTGTAAAGAGAGAAAATAATTGCATAGACATTTGGGTGGAAGAAAATTGGAAGAAGTCAGTAAGGTTAAGTTGTGTGGGAGAAAAAAATGCATATAGAGAGAAAAGCAAAAGGTATGTTCAGAATTTGTGCTTGCACAAAGAGGAACACAAAAGTGTGGAGGGAGATCATTCTCCTAGTTGAGCCGTATTATTTTATTCCTGTTTCCAATACCTTGGGATTTGACTTGCTTCAGAAAAAATGGAAGCAACACACCATTTGGTATTCCGCTTCTGGCAGCAAAATGTCTAGAACCATCATTGCTCAGACATATTTGGATATATTATGTTGTTATCTTTCTCAGTGCTTGCTTCTAGTTATTCTGTATTTATGTTTATTCCATTAGTCTTCATAGGCTTGCAACACAGAACATCAGGGAGCTCACCGGTTTATGCTTGCTGAATATGTAACGGGACTTTTATCCCATAAAATAATTGCTTTCCACTCCGAAGCAAGTGGATTAAAAAATGAAAAGCTGTTGATCTTGATGTTTGACCATGTTATCATCTAGATATTCAGTAAATGATGTGAACATGTTAAGTCTGGCTCTTATCTGTTATACTAGATTAACCTGATTGGAGTTTTTTCTCTGGCTTTCCCCCCCTTTCATTTGTTATTTCTGGACTGATACTGATGAACTGCTTTCACAAATAAATGGGACTGAAAGTGCAGAAGCCTAGAGAATCCTTTATCACTGCAATTTTCACAAGGTTATAAAAGTCATGCTTGGATACAATCTTGGAAGTGCTCGAGCAATTATCTATAAAATGGATGCAAATAAGCCTTATCTATTATAAATTAGAAGCCCCATACACCTGTAAAGGATACCTTTGACAATGGGCAAGGGACGTTCAAGCAGTCTATCTTCTCCCACCATTTCTAATTCAGCTTTGCCCTTTTCCATCCCACCAACAACACCAAATGTATATTTATAATGAAAAAAGTTTATAACGTATGCATGTATGTTTATAAAGAGAAAAAGTGGAATATAAAAACAAGATCATGTTGCTAACATTCTGAAAACCAGGGATATGGTTTCCTCTCATTTCAGAGCAACAGAAAAGGAATTGTGAACTAGTGCCACTGCCATTATTTACAACAACACATGCAGGCTTTGCTCTTAACTTCCAATTATCTAGTTTATAAGTAGACTGAGCCAACCAGGACCCTGGATCTTGGGCAGTGGCGTAGCGTGGGGGGTGCAGGGGGGGGGGGGCCGGCCGCACCGGGCGCAACATCTGGGGGTTAGGGTTAGGGATAGGGTTAGGGGGCGCAAATCCACGGGTTAGGGGGCGCAAATTACTTGCCTTGCCCCGGGTGCTGACAACCCACGCTACGCCACTGATCTTGGGGGGGGGGGAGTGGCCACTACTCTTTCCCCATGGCCACAACATACTGAGCAGACACCCCTCACCCCCTGCCACAAATCCAGACCCTCCAAGTGTCCCCATTTTCCAGGATGCCATTACATGTGGCCACATGGAATCATATAATTGTAGAGTTGAAATAATAATAATTTATTATTTGTACCCCGCCCATCTGGCTGAGTTTCCCCAGCCACTCTGGGCGGCTTCCATAGAAACCAAAAATAAACGAAAATATCACAGATTAAAAACTTCCCTGAACAGGGCTGCCTTGAGATGTCTTCTGAATGTCAGGTAGTTATTTATCGCTTTGACATCTGATGGGAGGGCGTTCCACAGGGCAGGCGCCACTACCGAGAAGGCCCTCTGCCTGGTTCCCTGTAGCTTTGCTTCTCGCAATGAGGGAACCGCCAGAAGGCCCTCGGCGCTGGACCTCAGCATCCGGGCAGAACGATGGGGGTGGAGACGCTCCTTCAGGTATACTGGGCCGAGGCCCAGTAGAGTTGGAAGGGGCCCCAAGTGTCACAAATTTACAGCCAATTCAAGTTAGGACTCCTCATTACAAGTCCAGCCCAAGGACATTCCCAAAACCATCCAGAGGCTACCCGCACCGAATTCTGGGGCTATAATAACCAAACATGCCTGCTGGCTAGATTTCCAACTGAGCACTAAAATGCCAGAGTTTTCAGCAAATTGCTGTAGAAACATACTCTAGTGGCAAGACCCCTTCATATCATTTAGGGAAAAAACAGTGTTGCCTTTCTATAATCCCCCAGAACATTAAAAAAACCCAAACCCTTAAGTGATGGGGCTGGCCGTCTCTTTGTTCCCATTCACACCATGGACGTGTGCAATGAAAATGTTAGTATTCAGAAATGCATTACCTGCTAGTTCCTCAATCACAGGGTCTTTCAGCCTGTCTCCTGATATACTGCAAAATTCTTTCATGAGAGGAAAAAATAAAACCAAGAAACTCTGACATTTTTCTCAACAGTGCCCCTTTATAGCCAGCTTTCTTTCAATGTGTTAAGCAGCATGCTTTCCATATCAAAGGCAGGAGGCCAATTTGGAAACACCTGACACACAGAAAGCTTGATTTATTTATTTTCAGCGTTCAAAATGGAGATAGTGTTGTTCTATCCCATATTTTCTCCATTGCAAGTCATGCACTAGGTATGGGGGACTTTTAGCTCTCCGAATGTTGCTGAATTACAACTCCCCTGGTAATGCTTATTGGAGCAGATGGGCATTGTAGTTCAGCAACACCAGGAAGGCCAAGAATGCCCCTTCTCCCTTTACTAACAAAAAGAAGTGAATCACAGAAAGTGGTTTTGTGACAGTAGATGTGCCTGATTATCATCTTCCAAAGTATCTGCTTTATTCCCAGCTTAAGAATGGAAAGCGAAATTCTGGTGGACAACAAAAGAGGTTTAAATACACCCTTAAGTCAAATCTCAAAAAATGCAGCATAAGCACAAATAATTTGGAGCCAGTGTGGTGTAGTGGTTAAGAGCGGTAGTCTCGTAATCTGGGGAACCGGGTTCGCGTCTCCGCTCCTCCACATGCAGCTGCTGGGTGACCTTGGGCCAGTCACACTTCTTTGAAGTCTCTCAGCCCCACTCACCTCACAGAGTGTTTGTTGTGGGGAAGGAAGGGAAAGGAGAATGTTAGCCGCTTTGAGACTCCTGAAGGGGAGTGAAAGGCGGGATATCAAATCTAAACTCTTCTTCTTCTTCTTCTTCTTCTTCTTCTTCTTCTTCTTCTTCTTCTTCTTCTTCTTATTCAACACTGGCCTGCAAGTGCTCCAGTTGGAGAACAGTCTCTACCAAAGGTGTCATAGGCTTTGAAGACACTCGAACTCAGGATGAAAGGGAGAAATGAGCTAAGGGGAAGGCAAATTTGGCAAATCCTCACTGTGATCAATTCCCGCCTGGAAACCTATGTCCCCACTGTGGAAGGATGTGAATTGGCCTCCACAGTCATTTATGGCCTCACTGTTAAGACCACAGATTCAGGTAGGTAGCCGTGTTGGTCTGACGCAGTCGAAATAAAAATAAAAATAAATAAAAAAATGTCCAGTAGCACCTTATAGACCAACTAAGTTTGTTCTGATATAAGCTTTTGTGTGTATGCACACTTCTTCAGATACAAAAAGACCATATTCATGGAAGACAATCTAACTCGGCTACAAGTGGTCTACAAAGAAGAAGAAGCTACATGCACCTAGAAATTTGGTGCATAAAGAATTTCTAAGTCATGTAATCAGAAATTCATTATATAAGGTCTGGGTGAGACATAGAAGGCTGTTAGAACTGAAAATCCCATGGTGGGTATCACCGTTAGAAGTGATATCGGTCAAAAAGAAAAATACGACAGGAAGGCTGGCGACATACCAGCAGTTCCGAAAGGAGGAACAGGGCCAATTAAAATTAAGCCCATACAAAGAGGTGACCCAATACTGCACCACATGGTTACAATATCATAAAATTGCCCAAATATTTAATCAGGACAAAGCAATAGGATTTGAAAAAGAAGAATCAAAATTACAAAAAGTATTATTAGAAAACTCGAAAAAGAGTATATCCAAAATGTATAATTTATTATTAGAATGGGAGTTAAAGGATGAAGAAGTAAAAGAAGTTATGACTAAATAGGCATGCTATATAGGTTATGCAATTCGGCTGAATCAATGGGAGAAATTATGGAAATGTGATATTAAATTTATAGCATGTTATACAATCAGAGAAAAATTGATGAAAATGGTGCACCAATGGTACTTAACTCTGGTAAAATGGGCTAAAATTTAAAAATTAAAATCAAATACCTGTTGGAGATGCAAGAAAGAAATAGGAACAATGTTTCACATGTGGTGGTAATGCCGACCTATTTAACAATTTTGGAATGAAATATATGAAGAAATCAAAAAGATGTTTAAAATATCTTTTAGTAAAAAACCCTCCTTTTAGGTATAATCACAAACGATATTCCTGACAATCAAAGGAAAGTATTCCTCTATGCAGCAACAGCTGCCAGGATGCTTATAGCAAATAATTGGAAAGGGAGAAAAATTCCATCAATGAAAGAATGGCAAATTAAATTTTGTGAATATGTACATCTGGCAAGACTCACAGCATTCATAAGGGGACAATCGGAACAAAAATAATTAAAAGAATGGGGATGTGCTAAAGAGTATATGAAAAAACATTGTTCTGGAATAAGCATATTGGTATGTAACGAATGAAGCTTTGCAGGGTTAAAGAAAGAGAAAAATGGTGCAAAAAGTATAAAAGTATAAAGAGGTAACCTACATTAGACACAACAATTTAGAAAGAGTAAAAATTTCGAGGTCTTAGAACAAAGGAAGGAAGTCAATATGTGTATATGTACGTAATGATTAGAATGATGATATGGTTTTATTTGTAGATGTGTGTTTTTGTTTTTGTTTTTTTGTTTTTTGTTTGCTCATATGTTTTTTCTCTTGTGGTTTTTTTTTCTTGTTTGTACTGTTTTGTTTTGGATTCAATGTTTGTAATTTTTGTTGTAATTTTGCATTGAAAATAAATAAATAAATAAAAAGAGGGGGGGAGAAGAAGAAGAAGCAGCTACAGAAATATTGTGTAAAGTGGGCGTAGTTTGGCCCACAACTGCAGAAATAAACCCCGCCCCAGGACTATTTTAGTATTATTAGCAATATCATTTAACAGTGCAGCTAAATTTTAATTAGCAAAGCACATCTCGGGGAAGTTTAGAGTCCTTCGGTCATGACAAGTAGGTACAGTTTACAGCTAGCACAGAAAAGGGGTTTTGCAAATACATGCATCCTACTCCAGGTGTAACGTTCAGAAAGTAACTTCACTTGCATTATGAGAAAGAATAGATGCTTAGTTGATGAAGGACCCTGTGTGAGAGGCAGGGAAGGGAAGATCTCCCTGGTTGGAAGGCTGGGAGAAAAAAAGAAAGCTCCCAGGTGAGAGCTGGGAGGGTTGGCCTTTCTCTGTGTGGGAAAAGCTAAGATTTACCTGTGAAGGAGAACTTTATAATCTTTTACTCTCTCTCTCTTGATCCTTTGTTTTTGTTTAGATTAGTCCCCGCCCCCCGTAACATGTTATGAAAAGTCTTAATCTTTTTTTCTTTTTTTTCACAGAAGTAACAGAATATGCCTGTTGTCTTTGTCCATGGAGTTTTCTTGGCAGGGATACTGGAGTGGCTTGCCTGTTCCTGCTCCAGGTGGATCACGTTTGGTCAAAACTCTCCACTATGACCTGTCCATCTTGGGTGGACGGCATAGTTCATAGCTTCTCTGAGTTATTCAAGCCCCTTCGCCATGGCAAGGCAGTGATCCATAGAAGGGGACGAAATGGAGGCAGTGAGAGATTTTACTTTCTTGGGCTCCATGATCACTGCAGATGGTGACAGCAGCCCCAAAATTAAAAGACACCTGCTTCTTGGGAGAAAAGCAATGGCAAAAATAGACAGCATCTTAAAAAGCAGAGACATCACCTTGCCAACAAAGGTCCGTATAATAAAAGCTATGTTTTTCCCAGTAGTGATGTATTGAAGTGAGAGCTGGACCATAAAGAAGGCTGATCACCGAAGAAATGATGCTTTTGAATTATGGTGCTGGAGGAGACTCTTGAGTGTCCCATGGACTGCAAGAAGATCAAACCTATCCATTCTGAAGGAAATCATCCCTGAGTGCTCACTGGAAGGACAGATCTTGAAGCTGAGGCTCCAATACTTTGGCCACCTCATGAGAAGAGAAGACTCCCTGGAAAAGACCCTGATGTTGGGAAAGATGGAGGGCACAAGGAGAAAGGGATGACAGAGGGCGAGATGGTTGGATAGTGTTCTCGAAGCTACCAACATGAGTTTGACCAAACTGCGGGAGGCAGTGGAAGACAGGAGTGCCTGGCGTGCTCTGGTCCATGGGGTCACGAAGAGTCGGACACAACTAAATGACTAAACAAACAACAACAGCAACAGAATATATTCTGGGAAGATCAGAAGCGGTGTGCTTTTTCTGTTATGTGATCTATAAGGGGCAGGGGAGAATTAGGGCATAAATATTTCTGGCTTTTATCAAATAAAATCCTGTCATGCATTTATATTCTAAAGGGTCTCTAGCCTAAAAGCTGGAGGTAGCCTCTTTCACCAAGTCACAAATGCACTAATAAGCCAAAGCTGCTGAACAGCCTATGTTTTAAAGGCTTTGGGAATGTGGTTTCTAAGCAAATGCTGAAAAACACACAAGCAGTTTGGAGATTTTTGCTGGCTCTTGAACTGCAATGGGAAACATGTGAGAGCTGCATGAAGGCTTTGACAAAGGCCACAACAAACATTTTTACCTTGCAACATTTTGAAGTGCCTGAAAGCAGAGTCTTCTTACCCTTTTGTCCCCATTACCACAACTCATGAAGCCAAGTTTAAGACTACCGTCCTACATAGCCCACAATTGCCTGTGTACTCTTGTCTGAAAACAACTCTCTGGGGTGTCAAGTTGAGCTGCTGCCAAGTTCTTTGCCCGGGATCCATTTTTTTTAAAAAAAAAAACTAAAATAAACTGGAGATAACTAGAGATTGAACTTGGACCTTCTGTATGCATAAACCGGTGTTCTGCCACTGAACTTTCAGCTGTTTGGGCTAAAGGTTTTGGCGCTTGAAAATGAAAGACAAGAGTGGCTGTAAAATACCATCTGTTTCTCAAAGGCATTTCCTAGCTTAATAATGGTGAGTTGTTGTTTTTTGCTTTGAACGTTGCAATTTAGCCTCCAAGATTCCACACTTGGCCTTATTCTTTCATCCCCCCTCTTCTTTCTCTGCAGTTTGACAGAACACTAAAAATAGGACCCCCGCTTCCCAAAACGCCCTTCTAATGGGGCTATATCACAGTGTTATGACATTCCATGAATGCTGTTGGTGGAAGCAAATGGTGACTCACTGACTCCACCCCCTGAGAATTGCTACCAGTAGCACAGAAACATAGGAAGATGGCTTATGTCTTACAATTCCATTTGCTCATTCGGTATTGCCTGCACTGACAGGCAGTGGCTCTTTAGGGTTTTAGACAGCCATCTCAAGCCTGGGAGGTGCCTGGGATCTTCTGAAAATGCAAACTGGTGGCAAAAATGGTGGCAAAAGTAGCATCTTGCTACTTTTCTTCTTCTTAATCTTAGAATGTCCTTTTAGATTGGCCTCATTTTCACACTACATCTCAAAACACAGAACTTTGGCCAAGGCTGGCTGTATGTGTGCAAAGAACCCAGCAGTTGCATGAACCAACATGTTGTTGAAGTATAGCTTTTTTGTGGCAAGGGGTTAGGAAAACTGAAAAATATTTCTCAACATTCATTCACATAGACTTAGAAAAGATTTCATGGCATAGAAAGGCAAACTGGTTCAGACGTGGTTTTAAACTAATTTCCTAGTGTTATTCTTGAAATTCACAACATCACACAGCTCTTCAACAACGGCTCAAATTTCTGTTTAAAAAAAGGCACTCAGGCCCTTTAAGACAGAAAAAAAAAATGAAAACCAGGTTTGCTCTCAGCTAATTGTATTTTCCTCTGACCTTGTTTACAAGTAGTTTGTGCACGTGGCGGCAGCAGGAGGGGGGGACTCTTTAAGTGAAAACATGTCTTTTGACCTTCAGTGCCTTAGAAGGGCATTCCTCTTTCTCATTCCTACCTTAATTTTCATAACACCGCACTGCTCATTTGGGAAACATGAAAAAGTATGGCTGGGCCAATTCCTCCAAGTTATTTGCAAACTCTTGGCGAGATACAGCGTGATTGAAATTCTATAATGCCACTGTTTATATTATTGAAAACAGAAAGCTGTCAGCTCCAGTATTATGGATGAAGCACAGAGTTCAGCACTTCAGATGTTACCTTTTGTGTCTATTTACTTTCCGGCTTGGAATCCACAAATACTGTAATATTTGGAGCTAAAAAGCTGATGCGCGCACACATACACACTATCTAAATATTGACACACATCTCTTTAATGCACTGGGTCAAAAGATTTGATTAGGAGAAATGATGTGTGGGATGCCTATTTGTATATATGAATTCATTTCAGCTGGGAGAATTTAAAACCACTCATTACAGTGATACTGAAGGCAAGCAGGAAAATTACAAACAGACACCTTGGAAGGAAGGCAGTGGGTGGGGGGAATCCATCAAACATGTTTTTTTCAACATATGTGACTTCTCTAGTCAAGGGCTAGCAATACTTCCAGGACTGCAGCTCAACTCCTAGAAAGACAGGAAGTCACCTTATACCGAGTCAAATTATATTGGTCCACAGAGCTCAGTGATGTCTTTCTGGCTGGAAGCATCATTCCACTGTCCAAGGCAGAGCTCTCACCCATCATCTGCTACCTTTTGGAGAACATGTTCATTACTAAAAAAGAACAGTGCTGCAGCTGGTAAATAAGGTCTCAGCTGAGCTTTCCTGAATATTCGTCCATTAGTTCACTTACTGCGCTGACGTTTCTTGAGAGAGTCAGGCTCACTTGAAAACTAATGTACATCTGGGGGGAAAGCACTTTCATCATTTCCACTTGGAATTCCCTTCCTGTTAGAAGCATGTTTCAAAGTGAGATAGACCTGTACCTATGAGGGGACTTGCTTAACCTGATGGATTTTAGTCTTTTATTAATTTATTGCTGTGGTCAATTAATATGTTTAGACTGTATTTCCCTACAGATCCCCCCTCCCGCCTTCCAGCCATATAAGATGAGTGAACTATACCTTTGCTGTTGCCTCGAAGTGCTTTTCTGCTAAGACGTCTTTACATCAGCTGAGGATTTAGCCACAGCTCAAATTGGCTTGACTTGGTTTCTACCCACTGGTCTCATGCCGAAATTTGCAATCCTTTAGACAGCAATCCTATACACACTTTCCTGGGAGTAACCTCCATTGTGCTTATTTCTGACTGCTTAAGTCCAATTTCAAAAACCCAGCTAGCTGAAATGCAAACAATTTCACGAAGAAGTGTGCTCACATTTCAACTGGGTATGAAATAGGAACCCCACCAAAGACATATGCAACCTCTGCTTGATTGTTTTCCTCATTCTCTGAAGATCCTCTATGCTAATCTATAACAAACTTGAAAGCCTCGCTATCACTTCGTTCAGTTACTTGAGTAAGGAGGATCCATAAATTTCCCTGCACTCCTCTGTGTTCCCCCTCCATTACACCACTGTTCCTTACTTGAAGCTGCACCAATGTAGCAGAACTCTGGAACAGCTAAAATACTAAAATGTTTACAGCAGCATCGTGAGAACTCTTGAAAGCCTAAACTTGATATTGAGGATTTCCAAACTGGCAAAGTAGTCAAAGCTGACAAATGTAAGTGCCTATTAAATCATTAATAATAATATATTCCAGGAGCTGGCATGCTTCATATGCAGATGCTGAATACTTTATTCAAGTGAAACCTTTGTCTGACCTTAAAGACTGCAGGCGGGGGGGAAAGTGGTTATGTAAGAAGTGACAGTTAAAATTAAACAAACATTAAAGAGGCAACCATAAAGCCAGGCAGAAGTGAAGGCTGGGCCAGGGGGAACTTGTCATCTTCGTCTGATGGCCTTTCACTGAAAATATTCCTACCCCAGGAGAAATTGCCAATTGCAAAATCAGCATTAAGGACCTTAGGCATACATACACACATCATATTAATAGCCCAAACTCAACTTGCTATTGTGTCACCCAAAGTCTTGTTCAAGCACACACGCAAGGCTTCGGTCCTAGGTATTTGAATAAATTATCACCAATCATTTGCCCAGATTGTTTGTTTAAAATTCAACTTCTGGATGTGTGAATAGCAAATTATATATGGCATTTCTCCCTCATAATGATACAATCTCAGTATTGCAAAAACCAGAAAGCAGTGGTTTTAGGGCTTTCAAGAGGCAGCAGTTTCCACACAAGAAGTTTTCTTTAAATAAAATAAAAATAAAGGCCCTGTTTATTGTTGTTGTGTTTTTAGAACATTCGCCTGGCTGGCCTGACTCATAAATAATTATCCAGCCTTAGAAGCATGGACTTGTGGTGCAGCCAGCTAGCTTCATTTATGCTTAAGTCAGGTGGGAATCATTGTGTAGATGGCAATGGACGTTATCGCTCATAGGGAAGGATCAGGGTCACAGAGAAAGTAAGGATGTGGGGTTATGCTACATGGGATGCATGATTTGCACTCCCTGGTGGCTGATACTTTATTCTAACTGCTAGAAAGCAAAATGACTTTCTGAGTACAACCTATTAAGTTTCACATGAGCTTCCTGCGCACACCCACACCAATGCAGGGAACAAACACTGGTAGCTTATTTCAGGGGGGGGGAACATGACTTACACCACCATGTATAAACAGCACCCAACAATCACATTTCACATCGTGAGTCAGATCATGAATGCTTCACCTGAGGCTTTCAAAGCTGTCAAATAGAGATAAAGTGCCACATTGCATAGCTACAAACTTCTAGCACCCACCTGTCTCTGGAAACAATGGAGGAGTGTGCCTTTGGGGGTGAAGACAAACTGTTGGAAGGTTACAGCATCTCCTGTGACTATTGAGACTGATACAGGAGAGACATGTTTTGTTGCAGCTGGGGCAGATGAAGGTGTCTGGTTGTGCTGATGCAGATGCGCCATGGCATTTATTCTCACTGCACTCTTCCCATCAGTCAATCCTCCTCTGGTCACTACTATGGATGCATGACCAGACAGCCTCTCTCCAAGCACTGAAGTCGTCAGCAAGGGATTCCCACATTGCAGGGTCAATGTTGCCAGCTTTCATGTCACGCTTGCAGACATCTTTGTAATGCAGAGTTGGCCTGCCAACGGGCCTGGTGCCTGAAGCCAGATCCCCATAGATCACATCCTTGGGGATCCTGCCATCTTCCATTCTGTGGACATGACTAAGCCAGCTTAGATGTCACTGAGACGGGACTGCAAACATGCTGAGAATGTGGGCTTGAGAGTGCATATCTTTCTTTGAGACTCTGCCTTGCCACATGATGCCCAAAATCTTTCTGACGCACCGCATGTGGAAGGCATTGAAGCATCGCTCCCCCTGACCCATGCCCTCCCTATATCAGCTCATGAGAGTCAAGAGAGCCCCCCAGATCAGAGTGCTAGGGGAGAAGAGGGGCGATGGAGCCATCAGGTGAGCAGAAAAGTTAATACTGGCAGAAAAATCACCTCAGCGCAACACTGAATTCCACCCAATGTAATTTATATAAGATGCCTTTGTAATTCGGCATTATTAGAACTTTAGTAAGCTTATTATTTTTCTTATATGTACTTTTGTAAAATGTGTTAGCCGTCCCATCCCCCCAAATTTCTTTTGTAGGGCAGGGTTAGAAATGTTCTAGCCAAAACACAAGAAGTAAATGGGAATGACTTCATCATTCTCTTAAATAAAACATATCATGGGTAAATAAATCATGAAAACACATTTTCACTAATGTTTCATGCAGTTCCTACATTAAGTAGGATGCTTCTTTTTTTGCTAAGACCTTCTCTCTATATTTTCTCTTCCCTGTCTTAGGTAATGCTAAGGGAGGAGGCCATTGATTCATTAAAAATGCTTCCACATGCTGCTTCTGTTTCCTTGATCTATTCAGCGGGCGTCTTACCCTCTTCTCTCTTCCTGCTGTGTGTACAGAGGTCCACCCCACCTGTCCCACTCACATGACTGCCAAAATTGGACCAAATGTTGGACTTTCATCAGCTTCAGTCTAGTGCCCCTACTGGGGCATTTGCATTGCACTGACTTCCTTGCCACCTCACAGCGCCAAGTAAACAGCAGCAACTCCAGCAACTCAGCTGTCAGGAGGTCAGATAAGTGCCACTGCCCCATGACACCATCCACTACTGTGACATTCAACACTGACATTTGAGCATCAAAAATATCTGTTTTCAAATCCCAAGTGCTCGTAGGGGAGGTTTCTTGATTCAGCCCCACCATCCTCCAGTATTTCATAAAAGAAGACTTTCAGTTAAGTCAGTTTGTGATCAGGGCTACATAGCATAAAACCCTCCATTCATGTTGTTGTGGTAAAGCTGATTGAGGGGCAGGGAATGAACTGTAAAGAAAATATGTGTAGATTTTTTGGAAGGTCTTGTCTGTTGATTTGCATTAAGTGTAACAGACCACAGGGATTGTAGGAAAAGACCTGCCAAGGAAATTAAAAAACATTTTCATGTATGAGACAACAGCGGCAAGAGTCTTAATAGCACAAGGATGGAAGAATGAGAAAATCCCGACTAAAGAACTGTGGCAAGAGATACTGATGGACTACGCGGAATTGGCAAAACTGACACATAAACTACGTGACAAGGATAACTGTGACTTAAAAGAAGAATGGGAACCTTTTACGAAGTACTTAAAGAAACAACAAAATGAACTGGACTCCTTGGCAGGTTTTGAATTCACAAACTCTTTATTGGTAATATACTGATAGACAAACTGAGGATTTTTACAATTTTACAACATGCAGAGAATAATGCATGCTGAGAAACCAGAGAGAGGAGCTGAGGGAAGTATGGGGAGTGGTGGGAGGGGGGATTCTCTTTAGGGGGGAGGTGGGAAATGGGCGGGAATGAGGATGATTTATTTTTTTACAAATTGTTATGTTGAAATCCCTAATTAAAAATATTTTTTTTAAAAAAAAGTGTAACAGAACGCAAGACATGGGTTTTTGAGACAGAAAACAAATAGGTCCCCCGATGGTTGGCATAGAACAAATTGTAATAAGGCTGGGCAGCTAGAAAAATCTCACATGGTACTTGATTGAGGAGCATAAACCTTGTTTTTACTAAATAAAAAAATTCCTTCCAGTAGCACCTTAAAGACCAACTGAGTTAGTTATAGGTATGAGCTTTCGTGTGCATGCACACTTCTTCAGATACACTGAAACAGAAGTCACCGGACCTTTCTATATAGTGAGAAGGTGGGGAGGGGTATTACTCAGAAGGGTGGTGGGAATGGGTGATTGGCAGATAGCTGCGATGAGCCTGTTGATGACTCTTAACGACTGCAATAGGTCTAACAGGAAAAAGCAAGGGGTGAGAAGGTGAAAAATGGCTTTGTCATGTATAATGAGATAAGAATCCAATGTCTTTGTTCAAACCAGGTCTCTCCATAGTTTTAAGTTTGGTGATAAGTTGCAATTCAGCAGCTTCTCTTTCCAGTCTATTTCTGAAATTCCTTTGTAATAGAACAGCTACTTTGAGATCTTGTATAGAATGTCCTGGGAGATTGAAGTGTTCTCCTACTGGTTTTTCTGTCTTGTGGTTCCTAATGTCGGATTTATGTCCGTTTATTCTTTGGCGTAAGGTCTGGCCTGTTTGTCCAATATAGAGAGCTGAAGGACACTGTTGGCATTTTATGGCATACACAATGTTAGACGATGAGCAATTAAATAGTCCCGAGATGGTATGTGTGATGTTGTTTTTACTTGTTTTTACTGAAAGTATCTCACATGTACAGACTCAACCTTACAAAAATCAAGCAAGGTCCTTCAAAGGCAAGCATGGAATGACTTAATTAAAAATTGAGTGTGAACATCTACGAATGTCAAAAAGTAATGTTTTCCATCGGAATGGAGAATCATGCCATGCAAGCCAAAATGTGCATTTGACCCTCATAGAACTAAAATTTGCACAGTGCCGCTAAAACTTGGGGCTCAACCACACTTTTGCTTAACCCATATTTTGATCGTATTGTGTACCGATTTATTCTCCCACGTCCAATAGCTTTTCTCGTTGTTCAGTGGTTGTGCCTTGCAAAAATCTGATCTTAGCCACTTGAACTTGTTTGATTAAGCAAAATTTCTCTTTGGATTTTCCGCACATCTGATAAGAGCTGATTCAGCAGGCAAGATTGAAATTTTGCAAGGCACAGCCACAGAACAATGAGAAAAGCTTTCATATCAGGGGGAATTAATGGGTACACAATATGATCAAAATACAGTTCAAGTGAAAATGTGGATGAGCCCAATACTCTTCTTCAACTATTCTCAACTCCCAGAATTCTGCTCACATATTCAGATCTTTCCCAGTATTACTTATGGAAGGATTTTAGGCTTAGAAATGAACCCCGTTTGATTTTCATAACTTGTGTGGAAGAAAGTTAAAACTTAGGTTTCACATGCAACAACTTAAGCAGGAAAGAAGCAACAAAACTATAGTTTATTACTGCATGTTATACAATAAATGACCTGAATTAAGGATCCAATGTGTTTTTTCTTCCAAAGAATATCAGAGTTTAACATAAATATGAACAATCCTGCTGTGCTTCAGTCAAAATAAAACTGATTTTCCATGCTAAATATTGAAATGCCAGTAAAGGTCAACAGGTTTACAAAAAGCTTTAAACAATTACAATTTTAATTTAACTGGTTATCTTAGATTTATTCATATAAACAAATATACTGGGAAAGGTGGTTTAAATTACTATATTTGTAAAATTGTAGAACTGAATGGTACTCCTGAGGGTCATCTGGTCCAAACCCCTGCAATGCAGGAATCTCAACTAAAGAATCCATGACAGATGACCATCCAATCTCTGCTTAAAGACCTCCAAGGAAGGATAGTCCACCACCTTCTGAGCTTGCTCTATCTTGACCTTTAGAAATTTGAAAATGGCTATCATATCTCCTCCATCTCCTCTTTACCAGGTTAAACCTACCCAACTACTTCAACCACTCCTCATAAGGCTTTGTTTCCAGACTCTTTATCTTCTTGGTTGCCCTCATCTGCACACGTTCCAGCTTGTCAACATCCTTCTTAAATTGTGCTGAGAACTGGACACAGTACTCCAGGTGTGGTCTGACCAAGGCAGAATACAGTGGGACTATTACTTCCCTTGGAGACTATACTTTTGTTGATGCAGCCTAGAATATCATTAGCTTCTTTTGCTGCTATATCACACTGTTGACTCATCTTAAGCTTGTGGTCTAAACATTCTCTATCATCATCATTATTAAGAATTTATAGACTGCCTTTCATTTCAAGAAAAAATGTCAAGGAAGTTCACAAGCAAAAAAAAGCCAACAGCAAAATATGAAAAACGGACCAATTATAAAAATACAGCTACCTTAAAATTCATAGCAAACAACTTCACTGAAGCAGCCATAATTAAAATATATAATGAACAAGTCCATAAAATCAGCTTAACAGTTAACAAATTTTAAACGACAACCAAAGCAGGAGATTCCGGTTGTGTTCTTATGGCCCCTGCTTATTTCCATGGAACATACAGTGGAACCTGCATTTACTAGACTGTAGAGGTGAGGCAAGCTAAATATCCCTAATACTGGATGGTAGTCAGAAAATTC